>NC_141152.1:26209952-29085785 GCF_053477565.2 Lygodium microphyllum | reverse complement strand
TGGTTCTAACTCCCACAATCACGTGTTGACTATGATGAACACAAAATTGCACTTTTCCTCAATTTTAATTTGTGTAAGTGCATGTTGCATAAGTAGGCTTTCTTTTAGTTTCAAACACTCATGGATCTTGGAGCACTTGGAGCACTTGGAGTACTAATCACAATTCAATAATGATTGTAGAGATTGCAGTATCTATTGCTTGTATTGGCTCTTGAACTTCCGACTTTTGTTGGCCCCATCGCACGTCATTTGTTCCTATGTTCCTTGGCTTCTTGTGTCTCAGATCTTGCTTGCTCGGCTTCGTGTGATTGCACTTTGAGTATAATATTTTTCAGGACCAAAAATGGGCCTGACACTAGCTCTAAGGCTCTAGCCAGCATGCCTCTATGCTAAGCAAAACACCCCACGGCCTCGCGGCTAGGAGTGTATGGACACTATGAACTGATTTAACTAGAGAATGCATTTGTAGATACTATTCCTAAAGCGTAGTCCAATGTGTTGCCCTTCTTGATTCCAAGCAATTGGAGTTTCCAAACATAACGGTGTCTAGCACCTCATATCACATATGCAGGGAGCATCCCCCAGCTGATTGCTATGTCCCCACTATGGCTCTCCTACACCTTAGGGATTAGCCCCAAGATATGTCATTTCAACATAAAGCATATACGCAACATAATCCACTCTTTTAATATTTGTTTGGAGATAATTCAATCCTTACCAAATCAGGCCCCAAAGGAAATGATCATCTAAACCTACGGCTTAGGAAACCTCACACTCAACGTGCATCGAATATTTGCAAACAAGTGCCATGCATCTAGGAGGTAATTCTCATAATACCACATATATAATGCAGATGCAAAGTGAATGCCTTTAAGTGCATAAACAAGTAAACTTATATATCAAACAGTGCGGATTGTGCGTAAACAATTCTTTTCATGACTTCAACCTAACACAATGTGTCATTGCTAAGGCGACAACTAAGTAATTTGTGCTATTTCCCTTCTTTAAAAACTTAAAACAAACGAATCCTATATATCAAAATATGCATAAAATCAACATTTCAATTATATTCAACTTTCAACAACCATTTTTCCCTACCGTATGGTTTTGCATTCGTTTGGTAGGTGTAAATAGTATTTTTTATGTGTTTTTTGTATATAAAAGGCAATAAATATGTACTATAAAATAAAAAATGGGGATGAATTGAGGCTAAACCTCATGCCCTAGCCCCACCATACATTCACTTATATATTCATAATTTTTTGTAATTTTCCATGTGTAAAATCTATTTTTTTCTATTTTTTATTTTTCTTCATTTATCGTATGATTTATTATTGATTTGTTTATTTTCATACATGTAGAGCTTGCATGAGCCAAGAACCAACATTAAACTTTATATGATCCCATGTGAACACCAAAAGAATCATAAAAATGAATAAAATCCTCAATTTTTTCAAAATCTTGCAATTCTCGCATTGGGGAGTTTGCCCAATTTTCATTTTAATTATGCGAACAGTAAGAATCAATTGAGAATTTTGATTTTTCATGCACTAGAAACCATATTCAAACATTTGAAACCATTTCTACTAATATGCGCAAAAGATCATCATAAAACGATGAAATCGAGCAGTTAGGTTTAATTTAGTATAAATTTGTACGTATTTCAAAGTCGAGATGCTGCCGTTGACACTCTTCCATGGTTATTGACACATCCTCAACCTTTGATTTACAATATACAACACTCTAGCATCATCACACATCCAAAATTTATCACTTCAGTCCATTCCCCTCTCACATAGATTAAGCCATAGGAACAATGTGCAGAGAGGAGAGAGAAAGACTAAAATCAGATATTTTCATTTCTTGCATCATATTGCACACATATACAATCAGATTGAAGCCCTCGACGCGTAGATTGCGGATATGCCTTCCATCTCTGATGAGCTTGCCTAAATCAGAAAGCCACACTTGATGAATTGAAGGGGCATTAAAAAACTACACCCCCTCTCCTCCATGCTAAAAAAACGTTTTTTGTTTAATCCCTTAGCTTAATCATTAACCTTAGAAGTTAATTGGTTCAGTTTTTGCATGTTTACACTACTCAAAACTGGTTCTGACCTAGATGCAGGACCAAATAAGCTCAGAATCACGAATAAACTAGACGGCTAGCTTTCATGGCATCAAAATCTATCAACCTGGCCTCCATCATGCTCTTTCTAGCTCTTGGATCCGATAGCTACTTCATAATATCAAACCTTGCGGGGATTAAATGGGGGTTCAAATGACCTCCAATTGATGAACAACAACTTGCTTTGGGTTCTTGGCATTTAAATGCATGTAGAAAAACTCCAGCTCTTTGATCCGCAACCGTTTCAATTTTTATGAAAATTTTGCTCTTTTACACCTCTCTCGATGTCTTTTTGCTCTTTAAATCAGCTTCAAAAATCTGCTCTCAATATTCACGCCTCAAGCTTCACTGCACAATGAAGTTTTACATGTGTAATGATGCAATCTAGCCTACGTGCCTTGGTCTTAGGTGCATGTGAATAGGTGGTGTAATGTGAATGCATGGGTGCATAGTTCCTAGGATGGATGTGTGGGTTAGTATGCATGTGTGTGAATCTACACTTATATGTGTATGCCCTAGATGTATGTGAACTACATGTGAGTATGTGCGACTATGTGTAAATATACCCTAAAGCACAAAGTGTTCCTACACCGTCTAGTGTGACAATGCACTAGGCATGGTTGGTATGCAGGTGCACTTCATGTGACTAGGATGTGTGGGTGTGCCTAAGGTGTAGTGGCATGCGTGCGCGCATAATGCAGTGTGGAGTGCAACCAACATACATGAATGGATGCTTAAGATGTAGTATGTGCACCTAAGGTGCTATGAGTATATACACACATGTGAATGGGTGCAAATAGGGATATAAACACATATGTGTATCTATGGATACATATAGTAGGTGGACACATACCTATGTGCAATTGGATGCACATGTGTGTGATCGATATGAAGGAGAAACTGAGGTGTTTTCTCACTTTTAGGATTTTAAAAATTTGGTTAAGAAACAAACAATTGTATAGATTAAGTACCTAAGGTCAAATGGAGGAAAAGAGTACGTCTCCAATAAATTTAGTAATTTTCTAAAAGATCATGGAATTCAAAGGTAGTTTATATATAGATATACACCACAATACTATGGTATTATTAAAAGGAAGAATATGCACATTGTAGACTTTGTGTAAGCCTTGATGGTGGCTAAAAAGAGCATGCCTCATTATTATTGGGTTGAAGCTATTCCTACAACTATGTATATTATAAATAGGACTCCCACTGCTACAGTGTGTGATGTGACATCAAAAGAGAAGTTTATTGGCAAGAAAATAGATTTGTCATGTGTTAAAGTAAATAGATACATTGCATATGCATATATTCTTGACAAGCTAAGAAAGAAGTTGGATCCAAAAGCTAAAAAGTATGTATGTTGGCTAATCCCTTGAAAAAAGGATTACATGTGTTGTAATCTAGTTATACACAAGATATGGGTGAGAAAAGATGTTGTATTTGATGAGGTGAGCTATTGGTATATTGCTGAAAAATAGATTATTTGTAGATGATGTAAAAGAAAAGGTGGTTGTAGAAAATATGGATCTACAATAAATGAGAGCACATAGTTGAATCTCTCATTTGATAAAGAAACTGACTATAATATCCTCACCTATGTTGCATGGACTATTATTGAACAAACTAGACTAATCCAACAATCAACCCATACAGGGGATTACCATACTCTTTTCTACAAAAATATAAAATTTTGATGACCTTAGAAATTGAGATCTTGCCAATTATGTTCTATGTACTTCCAAATTAAGATACATTAGAAATAAAATTTTGTTTGAAAGACCTTTCAAGCTTGCAAACTAAGTGCGATGTGAACTACGAGGCACACCAAATACACTTAACCCTACCTAGTATCAAGATAATCATAACTTTTAGCAAACTTAACCTTACTAACGAGCGAGGGAAGGGTAAGCGACCTATGTAATGAAAGATAGAACTTGAGTGAACGCACATACGTAGAAGCAAGAGCTATGGTGGATGGAGCAAGAGAGCGAGAGAAAGAGACACCGTATGTGGAAACTCCAACAATCACAATGTGTGATTGGTCTTTCCTTATTCAAATGTCTCTGAAAGAATAAAAAATGAAGTGACATTGATAGGCACTTGCTACTTGTAATGTACAGGTGTGTAGGTACTGTCAATGTAATGAATACATGGATGGTTAGGCACACGCGCCTTTACCCCAAAAACCTCCTACTTAAGACAAATGTGCTGCTACTTAGGAGAGAACAAGAAAAAAGTAGCAAAGGAAAACTCTACATAAAGTACAATAGGACGAGGAAAGATGTCATCTCATCCAACACCCATTAGCTTCCTAAGAAAGGCAAAAGGCTTTGCTGAGAGAATTCTAGTGAGTGGATTTGTAGGATTTTGGTTAGTTGAGATCTTGACAAGCTCAATGGGCTTGTTCTCAATAACTTCTTGGATAAAGTGGTAACGCACCTCAATATGCTTTGTTTTTGCATGAAGAATGACCAGATCCTTAGCCAACTAAATAGCACTCATAGAATTTGAATGTAGTGTAGGGACCACTAAAAGGATATTGCAATCCTCTATAGTAGTGGATAGGGCCGTACATTTCTACACCCTAGAAATCCAAGAAACAACACCTCTAGCAAAGGTGAAGACAGAGCCAGAGATGGCCTTCCTACTATCTCCATGTCCTCCATAGTCAAAGTTGGTGTATCCCATAACTCCTATATCCTAGCTATCATAATATATGTAAATATATACAATGCCCTTAATTTATCATATGATACTCTTCTTGGCATCCCAATGCCACCTGCCAAGTGTAGCCATATAGCGTGCAACAACTCCCATTGTAAATGCTATATCAGGATGAGTGGCTATCATGGCATACATCAAACTACCCACTATAGATGCATAAGGGATCTTGGCCATCTTGGCCTTTTGCTCATCAAACTATAGATAATCGGCCTAGCTAATCTTTACATGAGAAGGTAAAGGAAATCCAATAGACTTAACATGTTGCATATGAAATCGCTCAAGGACCTTCTAGATGTACTCCTTCTATGATAAGTAAAGGAGCCCTTTAGAGCGATAGTGCATGATGCATATCCCAAGAATAGGCGAGACATGTCCCATGTCCTTCATCTTAAAGCTCTTCTTGAGTTGACCTTTCAAGACATCCAGCTTATCATTGTCACAAATCGTGTGGTGGAGGGACTTGCTTGAGTTGTTGTGCCGAACACACACTATATACACAAGATAAAGCTCACTCAAGAACATAAGAAGAGAGATGGAGGCCAAAAAATTTTCTTGTTGGTTTCTTCTTTGTCTTCCACACACAATACAATGTACACAAAGTATAGATAAGATACAACCTAAAGAAAAGTGGCATACTAAGTGAAACAGTGCATACCTAACTATACTAATCGACTGGCATTATAACTATGCCAGTTGTAAGTAGGTGCAACAAACTAAATATAATAAATTATAAGTTAGTGGCTATGTGAGGATCATAATGACCACCAACATGCTAAGTGTAGACATGTGGCGGTCCATCATCAATGTTCCCACATGTTGAGATTGCCATCTCAACACTCCCCGTCAAGCTCCAACTATATCTCTACAACTCCAAGTAGGCTTCAAAACTTTCGAAGCTTCTCTACATCCAACGCCTTTGCAAAAATATCAACTATCTTATCTTATGTGCTAACATATACCAAGTCAATCTCTCCTAAAAAGTACCTTCTCTCTCACAAAGTGGTAATGCACCTCAATATATTCTATCCTAGCATGAAACATTGGATTTCTAGCTAGTTGTATGCTGCTCATGTTGTCATAGTGAATGACAACTAGACCATCTTCTTGCATATCCAAATTACCCAATAACTTTTGCAGCCATACTACCTCACATGCTATCATAGTAGTACCTCTATACTTAGCCTCTATACTCAATAAAGTAACTATAGGTTGCTTTTTGCTGCTCTATGTAACTGTTGTAAGGGAAAATATAAATCTGCCCGATAGATCTTCTCTCAAACATGCTACCAACCCAATCTGCATATGTGTATCCAAACATCTATATATCCTTACTTGCCTCATTAAAAAGTCCATAATGCAAAGTGGACCTCACATATCTCAATATTCATCTAACCACATCCAAGTGAGGCTTTCTTGGCATATATATAAATTAACTGATAAGGCCAATAGCATAGCTCAAGTATGGCCTTGTGATAGTCATGTAAATCAAACTTCCTACTATCCTCTTAAACACAATAGGGTCTTTTGTCTCATCCCCAACATCAGCACTCAACTTCATATTTTTCTCCAATGACACTGAAAGAGGATTATACACTATCATACTATACTTGGATAATATATCCAAGCCATATTGCCTTTGGGACAGCCATATACCATCCTCACATTTCATCACCTCAACACCAAGAAAGTACCTTAGCTCACCCAAATCCTTAATCTCAAACTTCTTTTTCAAAGGTCTTTAACTTTAGCAATCCCACTATTACTATCACCTGTAATAATCAAGTTATCCACATAGATGACTATGATGACCAAGCTTGCATCTCCCTTTCTCACAAAAAGTGAGTGGTCAGCATTAGAAACATAAAAGCCAATGTTAACAAGATACTCTCTGAAGATCTTATCACACCATGCTCTAGGTACTTGATTCAGTCCATAGAGCACTTTCTTTAACCTACACACATATGTGGGATGCTCTAAATCTTCATAACTTACTGGTTGCTCCATATACACCTTTTCTTGCAATTCAACATACAAGAAGGTATTCTTGACATCCATTTGCTACAAACTCTAACCTTTGGCTACTGCCAAAGCAATCACACATCTAACAGTTGCCATTCTAGCAACTAGACTAAATGTCTCTTCATAATCTATGCCATATGTTTGAGCATAGCCTTTTGCAACCATCCTAGCCTTATACATGCTAATAGAACCATCTACATCATGTTTGATTTTGTAAACCCTCTTAAAGGAAATAAGTTTCTTGCCCTTAGGAAATGGTACTAGATTCCAAATCTTATTGGCTTCTAATGCAGCCATCTCCTCATCCATTACTACATTCCAATGAGCATGAACAACAGCATCCTCAAAGTAAGTGGGCTCAACATTCTCAACCAGTTTCACCATACAAGCATAATGGTGAGCTACATAACCTTCAAAACTAAATATTTTAATAGGGCATATGATCCCGTTAGACCTGTATACCACTGGATCACTTAGTGGAGCCTTTACATTACCATGTGCTCTCTGTATACCTGGTGAATTGACTAAAGGAAATACCAAGCTCATTATCCAAACTCTCTAAATCACTACAATCTCCATCAAATTCCAAATAAAAAGTAGATGCATCATTACTATCCAACACTTGCTTCTTCCCTTTATCTTTACCTGCAATACTTGTAAATCTACCTAAAGATGTGAGCCTACTCCTTAGTCTCCCAGACAAAGGGCTAACTATAGATATAGTACCAGATGGTGGTTCTAGTCCACTAAGGCTCCATGAGTTTTTCTTTTCTTTCTGCACATAACTATCATCATCATCCAATACATCACTACTCGATGCATACCAACTACTCATCCCATAAAAAATAACATCCATGATCACTCTGAACTCTCTTGTATGATAGGCTCTAAAGAGTATCCAATAAAATACATTTTTTAGCCTTTGGATCAAAGCTTCTTTTGCAACTCATCTAGCACACGAATATATGCAATACAAGCAAACACTTTCAGGTATGACACATCGGGTTTCTTTCTTGTAAAGCATTCTTTAGGGGTCATCCCATGAAATGTAGTTATGGGAGTTCTAGTCATAATATAGACAATAGTATGAACAACTTCAGACCAAAAATATTTTGGCATATCCTTTCTAGCCATTAATGTCCGTGTAACTTTTGCAATATGCCTATTTTTTCTTTCTACAACTCTATTTTACTATAGCATATCTTGCAAATAAGTAAATTGTCTCTTTATTTCATGAGACCTCAAAAAGTCACTAAAGTCATTAGAGAGGTACTCTTCCCCTCTATCTAATCTCAAGCACTTAACTTTCAAGCATATTTTTATTTCAACAACAACCTTGAAAGTTTGAAGTGCTTAAATACATCACTCTTTTTCTTCATGAAATATGCCCATAGCTTTCTTGAACAATCATCAATAAACATGACAAAGTATTTGCTATACAGGAACAATGGCAGTGAGCCCCTCTTGTCAAGAACCCTGAATCTTCAAGTTTCAAGTCTGCTTTACAAACACTATCCACCATAGAGCCCATTTATGGCTTTGATACCATGTTGAGAGACAGAGACTGAGAGAAGGGTTGGAGCAATAGAGAGGAGCCATATGCACACTTCTTATTATCTTCTTATTCCCTAACCCATATATCTAAAGTGAATACAACACTCTAAGGTCTGTAAGACCATTCACACCAAGTACAGACTAAGTCTAAAGTCTCCAACTTATTTAATGTCCACATGTAGTACAACTAGACAAGCTAAGTGTCGGGTACACACAACCTAAAGATAGTAGAGCTGAGCTTGAAGTCTTAACATCTACATGACCAGGCATCTTGCCAAGGTCCTCTTTCCCTATTTCCTTCTAGTTGCCTTATCCCTTCACCTATGTCTATTTAGACTTTACAACTTGCATAGGAGGGAGCCTAGCACCCTTAAAAAATGAATTACATTGTGCCCCGAGCTTTCCTTGTTGCAAGTGCCCTTAGAGGCTCTCCTTCATCCTTGAGAGCACCTTGCTAGAATATTTGGTGCTCTCCCGCGTTTTTTTTAAAGCTTTCTTTCTCTTCCACTTTTCTTGCCTGGGCAGAATGAGCTTCTTCACTTTTTGACTTGAGCTTCCTTGGTCTTCCTCTGCTTCTTTTTAGCTGCATGGTCTATGTCCATGACATGCCTTGTAACAAAACCTCCACATCTAGTGTTACCACATCAAAGACATGCTATGTGCTCTCTCATCCCATCCCTAGTTTCCATGATAAATCCAAGCTTGTGAGAGCAAGTTCCTATTGTATCTGCCGACTTCCTTCTTTTGTGTTACATAGTCTCCTTATTCCCTTGCTAGTCTTCTTATTCCCTTGTAAATTTATTGGTTCCTCCAATATATGAGCAACTCAAGTGGGGCTAGGGATATTCTCTATTGCAATGCATCCCAAAATTGCTTCCATGCTTGGTCCATCAACAACATGCCTGCTGAGGGTATTTGCGTGTTGAATTGCAATCTAAAGCACAGCATGTGGCCGATAAAGAAGCATCATAAAGCAAGATCATGTCCTTATACTCCTCTCCACAAACCATGCATGCTCTTTGGTAGATTTTTCCTGGTGTCAGGGTGACCTCCGTAGCACTTGTTGATACTTACAAGTATAAATTATTGTAGTGAATTTGATGTTATGGAACTCCTAAATAGCAATGAATGAAACCATATGCGTTAAGAATGCTTATGGTAGATACGAATTTTCCCCAATGACAAATTCAAATTATCCCACCAACTAAGCCAAATATCCATGGAAGGTATGTCACTTTCTTGCATGTTTCCTTTTTTCCATCACTATCTTATTAGCATTGCTTGTGTTGTCCTATCAACCTTTGTTTACACTAGCATCCATTACTCACAGATGGAAATGTGCTCCTATTGTTTGTCCTTCTTAACAAACTTTCTTGTATGTTGCTAGAGGATTTGCTTAGAATGGGAGAAGCATGACATCTCTCTCCCCTCCAACATATTTTCTAGGCTCCCTTTGAACATAGTTCTAATGGTGGCTGACCAATTTGCCCCAACCTTGTCAAGTCATGAGCCCATAAAAATTAGTACATGAGTATTTACAACATTACATACTTGAGCTCAACCACTCCCAAAAAAACACTTGGATGGCAATGCCCTCCGCATTCATCTACTACGTGGTTTTGTCCTTAGTTCTTGCATATTAGATTAGATTGCAATCAAGGGTGAGTCAAAGAGCCTTGCATCACATGACATTGCATTAAAAATACTATTACCTTGGTACATGTACATGGTAGCCCATTGTAACCCATCCATAGATTCAATGGGTGCAATCAAATTGCACCTAATGCATTGTGCAAATTTCCATTGCCAAACCTTCCCTTGTAATTCACAAAATAGAAGCAAGGCCTTTTATAGACATATTAAATACAAAGCATTTGTCTCCCAGTAGAACTTGGCCAAGGAAGTGACATTTGTGGAAGAAGGTATACATTGATCTCTTCTTGAGATGAAACAGCGCATCATAGAGACATCATAGTACTTCTCTATATGCATAGCACTCTTTTAAAAATAAGGTAGGGACCCTATTTAGCGATGGAAGGGTGTTCACACACACACACACGCACACGCACATGCACACGCACACACACACACACACACATATTATACTAATGCATAAATGATCCACCATCACACAAAATCAATTTTATTTTCTAAACATAACCTTATATATCATGGATTGGTAAGTATGTCCCAAAAGCTCACCTAACCAGGCATATAGTTGGAAAAGCTCGCCTAAGGAATCTCGCTAAAAAAACACTTCCAAAAGAAGAGAAGAGAAGAAGAAGATCATCTACTCCACTCTGCCTATCACCCAAGAAGAAGGAGAACTAGAAAAGAACACAAAGCAAGAGAGAAGCTTCAATCCCCATGTCCCTCACTCTCACCTCTCAAGATAAAGCACAAGAAGATGGAGTAGAAGGAAGGTGTAGAATAGAGCTCTCAAAATTGCACACCATAAGAATGAGCTTATCCATTCACTTTTCAAGTTTTATACATAGTGTTGGGAGTGGGCTTTCACTCATAATTGGGCGCATGTCCCTCCTTTTTGGCTCTTGTCTAGTCTTTATTGGTTCATGCGCACACATTTAGATTACATCAGTTGATTTTTTGAAAGCAAAGAAATAGCTAATGCCCTCACCCTTCTTGAGTTGTGAGTCTTCATTTCCAACACCAAAAAATAGTACAACTTGCATGGACATTTGTCTCAGAGTCATTCCCTAGACTTGGCAGGTAAGGCCATGCGGGCAAGTGCCACATGGCAGCAGTCAAACTGCAACAGCAATTGGACTGCATCAATCGGCTGCATTAAATGCAGTTGACCTGATCATTTTTAGGCATTGTTTTTAGCCTATAAATAGGCTGTATTTTCAACAGTCTTTGGCAATTGTGTCTCACAAATTTTAGCCTGTAGACTGCGAAGATTGCTTTTGGGGCTAACGGAGATCGAGATCCTTAAGGTGAAGACATACGTAGATATTCTCTCTACACCCATGTATAATTCAGCATCCTTATACACCATTCTTCACTACAAATTTTATGTGTTTCACTGTTTCTTTCACTCTCCCTCTTCTCTCTCTAGTTCACTCTTTGTCTCGATCATTCACTTCTGCATTGCTTCACTCTAACATGGTATCAGAGCATGGATGGACTGACCTAGGGTTGACCCATCTAAAGAGGAGTTTTTAGCACAACACAATGCTACATTTTCAGCGTTCAAGTGTGAATAGGTGGCATTGCACATTAGAACAAGGTCAAGGCGAGCGTGGACGTGCGAGAAAAGAGAAGATTTGTTGAAGTTGATGTTGTTTTTTTGCTGTTAGAGAAGGAAGAAGGCTGTGTTTTGGGCCTTCAAGTGCAGATTTTACCTTTTCATCGCCTCCTGTAGGGGTGAAGAAGGAGCAAGATGAGCGAACCAAAGCCCTAGCAGGCTGTATTTTCATAGTAAGAGGCGACTACCCTTTTTGTTTCGTGCAAGCATTGTAGGTGAAGATGTCTTCTAAGGCAGAGATAGAGTTTCAAGTGATCATGGACTGGAAGGTGCCTGTCTTATCGGCTCTTCCTTCAGATCAATAGCTCGATGGTGAGAACTATTGCACCTGGCGCGTCATGATGCTTGCCATATTGGAGTCCTATGATTTGGCAGAGCTTGTTACGGAGGCTATCAATCGTCCTCCTTCGCTTCCAATGAGAAGGTGAAGTTGGCAAAGGCTCAAGCACATTGGGATAAGCTCAATGCTCACATTCGCTCATTTTTATTTCTCTCATGTATTATAGTTGTTATCTCTCATATAGAGCATTTGATGGTGGCTAGGGAGATATGGCTAGAGTTGGATCAGATGTATAATCATATGAACACCATGAAGCGAGTTTCTTTGGAAGTGCAAATGAGGACTATGAGTGTCAACAAGTCATCATCCATGCAGGAGCATATTAACAAGCTAAGGCAGCTTCAGATGCAGGTTTAAAACACAAGGAATGTGATCACTTCTGAAGACATGGTAATAACTCTCCTTTCATAGTTGCCGCCTCGCTTTAGTGGTTTTTATTCCGCCTTGATTGCTTCAGGGTGGTCTAAGACTCTTCGGTGGGAAGAGTTGGTTCCTATGGTCTTGGATTAAGAGGTGCAACTAAAAGAAACCAATGCTTCGAAATATAAGGCTTTGGTTGGTCAATCCTCTTAGAAGAAGGGGAAGGACTAAAAGAAGAAGGAGGAGGATAAATCTAAGAAGGACAAAGACAAGGAGTCTACTTGTCACATTTGTGGCAAAATAGGTCACTAGAAGAAGGATTGCTCTAACAAGGAGAAGAATGAGAAATCTTCAAAGGATTCTGGAGCGGTGGTTGCTCCCTCATGAGCTGCTTTCCTCCATTTGGAGGTGGTTGAGGATTCAACCTTGTCGGCTTATAATGTTGCATTGACGGCCCCATTTACTCGGGACTGGATTGTTGACAGTGGTGCCTCTAGGCACATGACTCCTTCTTCCACAGGTGTTACTCATTTGCAGCCTTCTCATGGACAAATTCTCATCGGAGATAGTTCATCTATTCCTATTCAGGGACGAGGCAACATGCATCTTATTCTAAATAGGCGTGGTGGTGCCCATGCTTCTGAGATACTTTATGTTCCGGCTTTGGGGTATCATCTTCTCTCGGTGCACAAGATTTGTGCCCTCAACCTTTTGGTTGAATTTGATGTGGATTATTTTTGGATTCTTGATCGAGGTTCGAGAGTGGTTCTTTCTTCAGGTTATGAGGAGAATGGAGTCTACAAGTTGCGGTCTTCTTCTACCCTGACTTCTCTTCTTCTTACCTCTCAAACTCAGTTCGAGCTTTGGCATGCTCGATTTGGCCACCTCAATTATGATTACCTTCGAAAGGCTTCTAAGGACTAGTTTGTTTGCAGTTTTTCGGATATTGTGGTGAGTTAGCAGCCTTGTGTATCTTGCATCCGTGGGAAGCAAACTTGTGATGTTAGCAAGGCTTCGAGGCGGTCTTCAGCACCCTTGGAGCTTATTTCTACCTATCTTTGTGGACCGATGAGGATGGAATCCCTTTGAGGAAGCTTGTATTTCATGCTCATTGTAGATGATTACAACAAGATGACATGGGCCTATTTCTTGAAGCTAAAGTCAAAGGCTTTCTCCAACTTCAAGGATTGGTTACTCTTTGAAGAGAACTGATTGGGGCGGAAGGTGAAGATCTTACAATCAGACAAGGGCGGAGAATTTGTTTCTAATGAGTTTGCTCGGTTTTGTGTAGATGGTGGTATTCACCATGAGTTTGCCAACACAAACACCCCTTAGGAGAATGGCATCTTGGAGCGGAAGAATCGGAGTGTGATCGAGATGGCCCACACCATGATGGAGCATTGTTAGACACCTCAATGTCTATGTTCTGAGGCTATGGCAATTGCAGTTCACATCCTTAATTGTTCCCCTACTTCTGTTGTTGTTGGTATGACTCCTTTTGAGGCGTACTTTGGATCAAAGCTCGATGTTTCTTATTTCAGGGTTTTTGGGTGTGATGCTTATGTTCACATCCTGAAGACACAGCGTGATAAATTTATAGCAGCTTCTAGAAGATAGGTGTTTGTGGGCTTTTGGGAGCATTCACTCAACCGCCAAGACCCACGGACCGCTTATTGTTTCAAGCGTTCCAAGCCGAGCACTAATGGCTACCTCTCACATAACCGACGCGCCATCCATATCTACGGGTGTAGTGAGCTTACCTCCGTGCCGTTCGAGTTACCTCCTCTCCCGCGCACTCCGGTAGCTCCACGATCCAAGTGCAAGCTTCAAGCAAGCTCCATCATCAAGCTCCATGCTCCAAGCTCCATTGCCGTGAGCAAGAGAAGAGAAGAGAAGAGAAGAGAAGATGGAGAGCTTCTCCTCCTCGGTCCCTCACCCTCACACACTCACTCCCTCACACTCTCACACTCCCTCTCTCAAGCACAAGCTCAAGCAAGCAAGAACAAGAAGAAGAAGAAGAAGAAGAGGAGAGCTACTTTTGGCCACACACAAGAATGGGCTTCTCATTCACTTTTCAACTTTATATACAAAACCCTAAATCCCTTTTGGGCGGTCATCCCCTTTTCCCCTTTTTACATGACCGGCCATAGCCTAGGTCATTTTTCCCATTGTCCTTCTATCTTCAAAGCTTCCTTTCCACCGCCCATCTACATTTACAAATTGCACGGGTGAGAGCCCGGCGCTCTTTTACAAGATTTTAGGGTGCGCCTTTTTATTTTAAAATGTGCCTTTCCCCTTTTGTATTTGCCTTGGACTTTTAAGGTTGCCCTTGCGCTTTTGGCCTTTTCTCCTATTCTTTCTTCAGTCGGGCTACCTTTTTTCCGCCTTTGCCCTGCGTCTTTTTTATTTCCTTTTGTTTTCTTCGTGTTGAGGTTAACATTACCCCCTCCTAGACGAGTGCCTGTCCCATGGCACTCACTGTCGTAGGTAGCAGGCTGTAGCATGCACCGAAGACGTGGGTGACAAGGACGCTTGTGGTTTCCATGGAGGAGTGTTGGTGGTGGTGTGAAAGAAAGTCCTTGGGGCCTGTTGGTGGCCAAGGTGGCTAGTGGAAGGTTTGTTGGAGTTGGTGGTAGGGCTATTCTGTGTTGGGGATTGCATTGATGGCCAGCACAAGTGTTGGTTTGTTGGGGACTCTGCACATGTTGATTCTTTGCAGGCTCGTCGGATGGTAAGGGATAAGCATTCAGTGTTGGGTGTCGCTGAAGAGCGATTGAAATTTCGTTGGAGGCTTCAATACTTGCAATTTGAAAACCTCTCGTCTGGTCTCTCCCTAAGGGGAAGTGCTAGTCTTCTTATTGTGCACAAGACATATTTGATTAGTTTGGGAGACAAGTCAAAATTTAAACAAGCTGAGAGTATTGTCCTGCACTTGAGGACCCAAATTGTGTATATACTTCAGTGCAGATATTATGTAAGTGCTCATGCATACTTAGATAGTACGTAGTTAGAAGACCGTGGGCGAGTTTCTCATAACAATGTGTGGATGAAGCAAATTTGTCCATGTTGAGAAGAAGTACACGTGAAGGTATATGAGACATCCTTTGCATTGTGACTACACGATGGAGCATAATTGAATACAGGGACACCGCACTTTCGGTATAGCAGGAAGCTATTGGACTTGCTTGATGAGGACGATGTACATTTCATGGCCAATCGTGCGGTGCTTACCACAATGGATTGCAATGGTATTAAGGCAGAGTGCAAGAGGGAATTGTGCAAGTGGGTCAGGGTGACAGGTCTAACCATAGGCGAGACAAGCTCCCTAGGTATGTCCTGCCCTTGATATGCCCTGAACAATTGTGGGTGATGCTAAAGGGCTAGGGGACTAGGGACAGAGCCAGTCGATCAAGGTCATCGGACATACCTAATTTGAGGACCCCTAGGTGTTGTGCTGTGATCGTGGGTGCTTCTTATCTTTTCATTTGTTTCTTTTCTTTTCTTTTCTTGTCATTTTTTCTTTTTTCTTTTTTTTTTTGGGACTTGCCTGAGTACACCCATTACAATATGTTGAGGCTATCAGCCTTTGAATGGGTTGGAAAATGTCAAGCTTTGAAGGCTCAGGAAATTGATATTACAGTGATGATTGTGCCCTAGCCTCATTGTTGGAGAAGCAGTTGTTGAGATGGGGAGATACACTTGAGATATTGCAAACCTCCTTGCGACACACACGATATTGATACAATTGAGGGAACGACTACCGTAAGCCAACTATAGAGCTTGACCCAGAAAGAGAGCGTGGCCCATGAATGTACGTTGGTCCATGCGATGTGGGTGGTCGGCAAGGGTGATTTTTGCTTTCGACAGCGTGGCTTTGTCGCGGCTCTTTGTGGGGTCAATGGTCTTGTGGTGACCGAGCCGCGACCGTTTCCAAAATGTCCTTGAATAGTTCATTAAATTCTTCCCTTTCCCGAGCTGCCCTTGAGCATTTGGTGCGTGAGCGTGCGTTGGGGGTCTATGCAACTAGCATTGCCACATTTTGTGTGCCTATCTGACCGTCTGCTTTCCTGGCCCGCGGGTTCTTTGGCCTTCATCCGGGGCGGTGTCGCTTAGGGCCTCGCTTCTTGGCATACCTCTTCAGGATGGGCACATAGCGCTCCAGTGGAGGGGCACGTGCCACATGCTCCCGTCGTCTGTGAAGAGTGTCCTTGCATGCCAGGTGTCCGTGGTTTTCCATGTGTTCCGTCTGGAAGCTTGCAAGATGCAACCCAAGGGTTAGACCTTGATACACGATACAATTGTTCGTAGGAAGGGATTTTAGTGTGGTTTATCAAGCACATATGACAAGGAGGGGAGGGGTGAGGCATGTAGTGTTTGTTGTAGAGGGATGGCCCCCATGATGATGTTCGCTTTGCCTCTAGTCATTAGCAGATATTGGCTTATGCTAAGTTGTGTGGACTGGTTGTCATGGAGTGGGACAGGGCACATCCTCGAAAGGATAGACCAAAAAGGGAAGAAGGTGTGTAGAAAGGGGCTGCACCCTGTCTACACCATCAGTGTTGTTGGTCATGGCTTCCTATAGCGGTAATGTGGGTTGCATGCCCTTCACTTGGAGGTGGGGATGGTCACACGGATTATAAATGTGTGATGAGAGGAGGACTTGAGGAGCTTAGCCTGTCAGACCCAACTCTTCTCCCTACGCTTGACTATCATTACTTGTGTGTGTTGATATTGTTTATACAAGGTGACACAAGAATCAGTGTTTATTTATATACATAATGTCACTTCACAAGGATAAGAACCAATTTTAGAACTCGGGGTTGTATTGGAGCATGGCACACAGATCTAGTATTCGCGGTAGCTTACTTAATACCGATAGATATTTTGCCATGTCGAGTAGCATGGAACCTTGACCGAGTCTACTGGCAATATGTAACTCCTCCTCAGTGAGAACCTTATCAATCAAAGGGCTCTCTAGTCTAGTTCCAGCTAAGTCCATACCCCGAATGTCAGCTAGCACTCGAAGGGAAGTTGGTGCTAGATAGGTTGGGTCCTTTTGAGACCGCCATTTGGCCAACCGCTCCTCTGAGACTGTCATGATCTGAGCCCCTAGTTCGGCCATTGCAACGCGGTTCTCACACCAACGCTGTTCAAATTGACTTTGGCCCTTTATTACTCACTTTAGTTACTCTATGTCCACGAGATTCGGTCGGCAGAGCACATCATTGAATGTGACGGTTAAGCGCAGTTCGTCAGTCTCCTCGTCAGAGATGAGTCGCATGTGTTCATGTAAGAGCTTGTTATAGTGTTCGTCGAGATGTTCTTGCTCTTCCCAAGATAGAGGAAAGGGCAAATAATCTCCAAGTTGCTCCTTTGGGTTTGTGCCCATGTCTGCAAGGACGTAGACTTGTGCAAACACCTTGAGCTTAGCATCCAACTCAGTTAAGCATTCTATGACACTTCTACATTCAACGAAGGCTTGCTCGGTTGCTATCTCATGCAAAGTTCTAAGAGTTTCCTTAGGCTTTAGTATAGCTGGGGGCTCAGGCCTAGATGAGCAGGATTGGTCAACGCTAGGATTGCTCATGCTCTTGGGGTTTCCATGTTTCTCTTGAGGCTTCGTTATTGCGTCATGGTTCTCCTTGGGTGTGATTGGTGCGACTTCGTCACCCCATCGTGACAGTGCTGTATCCATTCTTGCTTTGTCAATGCAAGTTCTATTGTCAGTTGATAGAGCATTGCAAGCAGCCATTGATGGTAACGACTGCTTTGATTTGTCGGAGCACACGGATGTGACTGAGGTTTCACCGCTATTAGGAGAGACATGAATGGGTCCATTGGTGGATGGACTTGATGCTTTATTCCCCAGCTCTTCATCGCTCTTGATCTCAATGCTCTTTGGGTCCACAACCACCTACAACTATTGTTGTTTTCGTTGTTTCCTCCTCTTCTTTTCGATCAGTGTAGGTGCATCTAACGGCTCGGGACCTTGGGCTAGGTCGACCGCTGATGTGCTTGGTTGGGCCTCAGCATTTCCCTTCTCTAGTGTGTCCTTATGGGACATGACCATGGCCTGCTGAGTAGCCTCGCTAGGTTGTGAGAGCACAACTGCCTTCCTTTTTGGAGAGCCTAGCTCTTCAGCCAACTCCCTTGTGTGTGACTCCTCCAGCCTAGGCTTTAGGCACTTTGGAAGCGCTGGAGTTGTCGAGGCAGTTGGTTGTGACACCTCCCCCATAGGTAAACTACTAAGGACACGTTCCACATAGGGCATTGTCATGGCCAAGGGCTGTGACTGCTGTGATCCCTGATTGGAAGTAGTAGCAGCTAGTTTACTGGGCTGGCTACCCTTGGTGGATTGCAGTGTCAGGTCCTTAGGACGATCGGAAGTGGTCGCATCCTCTGTTGCCCCTTGAGCGTTCGTTTGTGTAGATCGGGCATGAGTTGATCTGGTCACATTGGGTTGCACAGGCATATCCTTGGGCCGAAAGCTACAGATGGCGTCACGTCCCACCTCTTGGACATTTGGAAGCTTAGATGGAGATAGAGATTGGAATTGAGCATTTTCCCTTGACAACCGCTGTTGTGCTTCCTGTGTTCGTTTGGAAAAAGAGGATGCAAGAGATCTAGGGCTCTGAGGTGGACTCGTCACTGGCTGAATGATTTGCTCGAGGCTATTAGATGATTGTGCCATTTTCTTTGTTGAGTTATCAGCCTTGCCCTGAGCAATGTTGTGCCTATGATGCTTGTTCTCCCCTTGGGAAGTCAAAGGATCTTTGGGCACTAACAATTTTTGTGCATGCTCAATGGCTACATGTGACATTTGTCTATTTAGCATGCTAGGCTGAGGCTTTTTCCTTCGAAAAATCATGTCTGGTTTCTTGCATCGAGACCTAGAGTTTCTCTTAGATTTCCTCCTGTGCTTCATTACTTTTGATGCACTCTGGCCTTCAGCTGATAGAGGCGGTTTAGCAGGGGATTTTGGTACCCAAATCCATCGGTTGCCTGCATAATACCCTTGAGCACGAAGCCACGCCTTGGATATCCATCGTGGTGTGGTGCTAGCTCTCCATCGATGCTTGTGTCTATAAGGCTTGGGCTTCTTTTGGGGTCTTCTACGATATTTGTAAGTCCAAAGTCTGTCCTTGGCATTGTCTCTCAACCTTTTTGGTTCAGGCATGGCCTCACTCACTAGCTCTCGTTGCTCGACCTATGCTTGTATTAACTCTTCCAACAAGTCCTTGCTCTCGTTAATGGGCTTGACTATTACGTCAACACCTTCCTTGCCTTTCTTTCGAGGGTTGCTGAGGTCACCCTTGCTAAAGGTCGTGACTATCCTCACACCAAGTAGTGTCAAGTGTATCCTCTGAGCTACGTAGTCTGCCTCACACTTGGTAGGATTTTTGAAGGGCCTTCCTAGGAGGATTTCCTTTCCACCATTCTCGCTATTGGGAGGAACATAGAACAGGAGTGGCAAGCTTTCTGTTTCAATTGTTACAAGGATTCTGCACTTCCCTAGAAGTGCTTGTGGGTGTTCCTCGTAAGGATTAAGAGTTGCATCAGTCGATGTGAGCTCTGGTTGGCCTAGTAGGGTCCATGATTCATAGGTCAAGACATTAAAATCTGCTCCTTCATCAATTAGAGCATCAATAGTATGCTCTCTTTTCGCGATGAGTTTGACCCTAAGATAAGCAGGTGGTACTATGTCTTCCTCTTTCGGGTCTCGGCTTGTAAATTTAAGCCTTCTTATAGATGCCCTTGAGTCCCCACATGCATGACCAGACATGTATTCTTCTCCAATGTCTTGAGTCGCCTGTGCAGTGTTGCTCAAGGTACATCTCTCATCAAGACTGTCATAACTAGCCATTCTCGCTACTATAGCTTGATATTGTTGCTTTCCGCTTTGACTAGATGCAGTCCGAATACAATACGTATGTGTTTTTGCAGTGTGGCCTTTTTTCCTTTGTTGGCTAGATGGGCCCATTGAGGTTCTAGGGTCTCTGTTTGTCTCTATTCGGGCACGAGCTTTTGGTTGCTCTTTTGCAAGGGAGAATCCATGCTCGTGTAGAGCCATTGCTACACTAGGGTTCAATTTGGAGAACCTGTCATAGCGTGCATTTTCTCTCCAACCTACTTGAGGAAGGTGCGGAGGGGGCATAGCCCCCTCTGCGGGGGTCCGAGGGGGGGGGGAGGGGGGGCTCGGCCCGCAGGGCCATTACGGTAAACACCATGCGCAAGTTGGAGGACCGTTTATAGCCAAATTTTGAACTACTTGCTCTCAGTTTCAACCCAGTGATCGATCTATGATATGGCTTCGGCTTTGTATGATTTCTCGATTAATTTCACTGTCTTCAGGTTAAAATTTGAGAAAATCTAAATTCGGCCTAATAGGTCCGAATTGCAAGGTCCAAGTGGGTCACTCGGACGGGCCGAGGGCTGAGTTCAAACGATTCGGACGAATTCGAACGAGGTCACTTGGGCGGGCCGAGGCACTTGGGCCAAGGGCCGAATGTGGGATGTGGCCGAGGGCCGAATTTGAGTCTCGGACGGGTCGTTCGAGCGGGCCGAGGCCAAATGCACCACGTGGCAAAAAGTTTTGACTTGGACGGCCGAATGGGTTAACTCAGACGGTTTTTTCCTCGGACGGTCCGAAGCCGACTAGGGTTAGGCTGAGTGGACGGGGTGGTCCGAGGGCCGAGTCTGGGCCTCGGACCAGAGTCGACGTGACTCGGACGTGCCTAACGCTGCGCATGTTTCTTCGTCGAAGCTCGCAAAATTCGTCATGCAAGATGCTTTTCTTAAGATGAAAGGTTTTGTGAAAGATTATGATGTTACTATTTTGCATGATGACGATCGTTTTTATTTTTATTTTTTAAAAGTTGGTTAGATATTATGATGTGTAGAAGTCAAGTATGTATTTCAAGGCATGAGAAAAAATGGTATAGAGAAAATTAAAGGCCTAGAAATATCCATAGGTACATATAAAGAAAAGTGTGATTTCCTAGTTACATCTCTTCAATCATATGACATTATCTTGGGTATGCCTTTTAGACATCAATATAATCCAAACATTGATTACCACACATACACAGTATCTTTTGAATTTCAAGTTTAAACTATCTCATTAACAAGTGATTGTGAAATTGCATTGTTTCCATTAATTAGCTATACACAATTTAAATGAGCTCTCAAAAAACAACAAAAAACATGTATGCTTTTTTATGATTAAAATTAAACCTCATGAATCTTCTGAATTGACCATTATATAGAAAAAGTTATTAGATTCATATAAACATTTCTTTGTTGTTGACTATCCATCTAAATTGCCACTATCATGGAGACCTAGATTACAAGATAGAACTTTTCCTTACGATAACTCCATCTCACAAAGCTCCATATAGGCATAGCCCTTTGCATAAAAAAGAAATATAAAGACAAATGATCGGGTTGCTAGATAAAGGTTTACTTTTTTCTCATTTTTCCTTGTTGCACTATATGAGCTCAACAATGAGACTTTGGACACCTTTGTTAACCCCAACACGAAGAAAGCAAAAGAAAGTGGAAAATACGCAGGGCAAAGGCGGGAAAAAGGTAGCCCGACTGAAGAAAGAAAATGAGAAAAGGCCAAAAGCACAAGGACAACCTTAAAAGTCCAAGGCAAACACAAAAAGGGAAAGGCGCATTTTTGAATAAAAAGGCACACCCTAAAATCTTGTAAAAGAGCGCCCCCCGTGCAACTTGTAAATGTAGAAGGGCGGTGAAAAGGAAGCTAGGAAGATAAAAGGACAAGGGAAAACAGGGCCGACCGGCCATGTAAAAAAGGGAAAAGGGGATGACCGCCCAAAAGGGAAGTAGGGTTTTGTATATAAAGTTGAAAAGTGAATGAGAAGCTCATTCTTTGGTGTGTGGCAAAACTAGTCTTCTTCTTCCTCTCTTCTTCTCCCCTTCTTGCTTGTGTGTGCTCTTGAGAGAGGGAGTGTGAGAGTGTGAGGGCGTGACTGTGTGTGAGAGTGAGGGATCAAGAGGGTGAAGCTCTTCACCATCTCCTCTTCTCTACTTCTCTTCTCTTCTCTTCTCTCCTCTTGCGCGCGTGGCTATGGAGGATGGAGCTTGGAGATGGAGGAGGCTTGAGGATGCTTGAGCTAGAATCTAGAATCGTGGAGCTACCGGAGTGCAAGAGAGAGGAGGGTACTCGATTGAGCATCAAGGTAAGTTCACTGCATTTGTAAGATCGACGGTGCGTCGGCTAGGTGAGAGATAGCCATTAGAGCTCGCTTGGAACGCTTGAAACAATAAGCGGTCCGTGGGTCTTGGCGGTTGAGCGAAAGCTCCCACATTTTGGTTCTGTTGCCGGGACCAACAAATTCAAGCTTGAGCACTTGCGTGCCTCATATCGAGCATCGAAGTAGGGTATTCATCCCTGAAACAAAACTTGAGATAGGTAGGAAGTTGGGTGGTTTCGATCTTCAGAACAGGTAAGTATTTTGGAATATTCTTGTTATTGATGATTGGAAAACATGGAAAAACTAGTTCATGTTTTGCTTTCGATTCAGGTTGTGTTTAGGATAGATTAGCAGTAGGAAATCACACACGAAGAGGCAGAGGGCTGCTGCTGTGAAACAGGAGAGAAAACCACAGGAAACAAAGGGAAAAATGGAGTAAATGCAAAGGTAACTGCATAGGAAATGCCAGGGAAGGAATTTGTAGTGTTCAGGGAAGAACTAGTAGGGTATAAACTCTAGGAGGGCAAGAGAACCCCATTTCCAACCAACGGAGAGCGAGAGAGATAGAGAGTGAGAGAGAGAGCAAGCTTGGCAACCGTCCGATCGACTAGAGCACGGAGGACATTGCATTCGGTGACTCCCAGGTAACCGATCTCCTCCTCATCACTTCAACTTCTTCGCTGGTTAATCGCATGGTCAATAGGATAAAACATCTGCAGAAAGTCAAGCAAATCCATGTGCACAAGCTCATCAGACCCGGCGAACTCGGACGTCCGACCCAGTGTCCGATTCCTAGAATCAGACACTCGGACAACCGTCCGATCGGAACAACCTATCCGACTACTAGGATCGGACCAACTAGTCCGATCGGACGTGCCACATGGCGCTCAGACCAACCTGTCCCACTCAGATGCTCGGACCACTCGAACACTTGGACTCGGAGCAACCCATCCGACTCAGATGCTTTGACTTGGACCCACCCTGTCCGATCGGACGAATTAATACACGTCACCAATCGGACCACCTGCCCGGTCCGATTCCCAGGATTGGACCCATCCATAATCGGACCACTAGGATCGGACACTCGGACCAGTCTACCGATTCTAGGAATCGGATTACCCGGTCCGATCGGACCAGTCGGACAAATCGGACCGCCCAAAATTAGACCAGTCCAAAATCGAACCCTTGGCCGATTCTTCGAACACTTGCCCGTCCGATTTTTGAGAATCGGACATGCGGACCTGATACACCTGGTCTGATCCCCACAATCGGACCACTGGTAAATCAGACGTCCGATTCCCAGAGCAAAACCAGAACAAAACCTGACCCATCCAGGGACACACTAGGGCACTCTCCCAGAGACCCACCCCCGCGTGAACAACAGGAAGCAACATAGGACCCTAGAACCCATAGAACAGTCAGAACTAGAGTAGCAAAGCCTGTCAAGCCCAAAATGAGCAAGAGTGAGTGAGACGTCGGGGAATTGCTCACAGCACTCAGGTTGAATTTCCGCACTTGAAGTACACTTAGGAAAGCCAAAATCCTGATTGAGCACAAGTGCACGAGGAACAACACACTCACGAGTGACCATAAGTTGAGCACTACATTCAAAAATTAAAGGAACTCACTCAGATAAATCGCCCAAAAAACCCACCAATAGTAGAAGAAGACCCAAGGTGTATGCAAATGCGCGGAGCGCAGGGTAGGATCAAGCAAGGAGCGTCAACGACAAGGATCTGACTTACGACCCCATGCACAAGAATTCAACCATGACAGAGGGAGGCTCAGACCATCGGTTTACAGGGGAGCTAGATGTTAGTGCATTCCCAGAAGCCATACAACAGATGGTGAGCAGTTACGATGCGCATGCCAGGTACAAGCACCGTGGCAGGACGGCAGATGCAATCATTGCGGACCTAGAGGAGGAGAGAGGCTAGCCCTCAAGGCATTGCAGGGCATAGCCGAGTACAATAGGGACCAACAAGCCAGGAGCCTAAGGCAAAGCATGGAGCTGCATGAGGTGCAGCAAGTGCTGAACTTGGCTGGCCAGACCAGGAAAGAGCACTAGAGGAAGACCTGACGCTGGGCGAGCTCCTCATGAAACGGCTGCTCGATAACACCGCGGTAGAATAGAATGCCACTGCACTAGCAACCTCGCTACTTGCAGGGCTGGGGGCAAACCAGGGCTCAAAGAGCCAAGCCAAAATACCTATTGTCGCCAAGCAACTCGACAAGTACCAGCCACCGGACGACCCGTACAGCTTTGTCGAGCAACTTGAGCAAGTCTGCGAAGCCAATGGCCTCAACGACCAGGCCCAATGTTCGCAAGCATTCGGACTTTGCTTAAGCGATAAGGGTAGGACGTGGTATACAAGCCTAGACGCCATAGAACGAGCCAACTTCAATAACCTCAAGGACCTTTTTGTCAAGAGGTTTGCCAAACCCAGATACTCTGACAACCTGCTAGTACGCCTGATGAACATCAAGCAGAAGGAGAAGGAGGGCGTCCGCGACTATGTGACCCATGTGAGAAGCCTCCTTAAAAGAATCCCCTTAGGCGAAAGACCGACTGATAGGGCAGTGTCGACCGTATTCATCGGCGGGATTCGGGATGAGGAATTGTACAAGGCACTAGCAGGCAACTCAAGCTTGCAAGGAGACGTGGTGGCTAGGGTTTTTGAGGAAGCCATTAGGATTGATGACCAGCTGAAAGAGTGGAGCTCCAGGAGCTCAAACCTAGAAGAAACCAACCCACAGAGTTTAGAGCGAACACCAACCTCTAACGAGCGATCAAACCCATCATCCCAAGATAAGGGAAAGGCCACCGAGACGGTGGCTTGGCCGAGGTCAAGACGGAATTGGCGAAAATACAAGACATGTTGAGGCGACCGACGCGTCCGCACGTCCAGTGCGTGTACTGTGGAGGAAACCACCTCTGCCAGCAGAGTGTCAGGACCCTAGGTCAAGACCCTGCGCTAATTGCGATAGGTTCGGCCACGATGCCGCACATTGTAGACTACCACGAAGACTACCATACATGCAACCCTACGGCCAGCTTTACCCGGCTAACAGGCCACAGCCATTCTTCAGAAGGGGAGCCCCGCTAGCCCTACCGGCGCCTAACGATATGAAACTAGCGGTCCCTAGGCTGGACATAAATCCTACCGGTATTCCTAGACCGCCTGGTCCCTATGTGACCCACCCACCGAGCGATGCTCCCGTACACTATGTAGAGGAGCCCAGTGACGAAGAAACCTACATATACCCTTGCGTCTCGCATGACGACGAGGGCAATGCAATCCTCATGGATTACCGACCCGTGCCGATGATGGCATTAAGACGAGGACGGGGTAGAGGCCTAGGAGGGTAGCCACAGGATCCGGTCACTTGTTGGACTTGTGGACATCCCGGTCACATCTCATCACGCTGCCCCAAGAGAGAGCAGCAAAACAGGGACAAAGCTAACCAAAGGTGCGCAGAGTGTGGAATCACCCATCTTTTCATAGACTGCCCAAAACGGAAGTCGCCTTCCGGTTCAGCTAATTTGCCGTCCGTCCCACTGGGGCTGTTTGGTGTTGAAAACCCCGATGGGAAGGCCACACCTATTCCCTTGCGAGTTATGACCTGAGTACAAACGAAGCAGGCCGGCGTCTCTCTGCCAGGACCTAGCAATCTTGACGCGACCTCAGTAGGAAAGAAGAGCCATAGGCGGAAAAAGAAGAGATCAGAGGCTAAGGTCGCACTAAAAACCGATAGTGTTACGACCTTACCCCAATGGAAGAAAGTCTCAGACGCAAAGGCAGAGACTTCAGCCCCTAAAACAGCCCAAAAGGGAAGCGCTAAGGTAGGGGAATACCCACACCCCAAGCGAAAATTGGAAGCCATAGAAAAGGTGAAGGAATGGGTGAGGGAGGCTCAACGGCACCTCAAGGATGTTGAACCCATCACGGAGGACGAGATTGAGGATCTCTCCAGCATGAGCACGCCACTATCACCGCCCCAGCCTAAGTCTGCCGAGGCTGCTACGCCACAAGCAGTGCCATCGAGGCCAAGCCTAGACGCAATCTCCTGACCACACTAGTGACCACCCCTATAATGGTTGGCCTAGGAGATCTGCTTAGGCAGCACTCTGCCCTATGGCAAGACCTCAAGCATTGGGTCGAGAGACTGCAAGAGCAAGCCCCGGCAGATACTCAAGAGCAAGATGCAGAAACGCACTTGCCAAGTTTGACGCTACACTCCGGGCCTAAATCCTTGCATGTCAATGCCTTCTAGGAGGGCTCGGAGATGCACGCTGTCTTGCCAGTCCTAGCCCTAGGAGATGCAACGAGGAAGGGGATTGTAGACACAGGAGCTGGGGTTAGTGTGCTTAGCCATGCAGTGTTACAGAAGTGGGGAAACCCGCCTATCGAAGCTGCTCGGTTTAACGTCACGCTAGCAAACGGTATGCGAGTGAAGCCATTCGAGGTCTTGAAGAATTGGCCAGTGAAGATTGCAGGAGTCCAGTTCTATGTCGACTTTATCGTCATGAAGGGAGTGGACTATGATATCTTATTGGGTCGACCCTGGATGCGCAATGCTAGAGTTGTTGAAGACTGGGGTAATAGCCTAATCTTCCTGGGCAACCGAACTAACGCTGTGAGAATAGAGATGGACACTTGGAAGACCTCGCCAGTCGACCTAGACGCCATCTCTACTCTGCTCAAGGGAAACACCCAGGACAAGGAACCCTATGGGTCCTTAACTAACTATATCCCATGCCCAGAGGACGAGCGGGATTGGATGCATGTTCTCGCTACATTGGACCTGCCATTCTGAGATTATGAGGCATACGAGCAAGCTGTCAAAACAATTGGCAAGCCAAAAGAAACACTCCCTACACCTATCTACATGATGGCAGCAAGCCTCCAGGAAGAGCCTAAGCCTGTCATTTTCCAAGTGCCTACCAACAGGAGGGAACTCCAGGGAATACTGGGGCACTTAACGGACCGACTGGCACGCAACGCAGCCGCCAATCTCAAGCCTCTCCAGGACCTCTTGGAAGAACCCGAGTGGAAGTGGACCAGGGTACATGAACTAAACCTCAGGTATAACTGGGCGTTGGTTCCCGACCAACGAGACGAGGCAGAGCAGGCCTTGGGGGATGATGAGCAGTCTAGCGACACAGATTCCTGTGACGAATACGAAGATTGCCAATCCTTTGATGAAGGAAGTGAGGGTGAGGTGGATACCATAGAATATGACACCGAAGGGAAAGAAATTGAGCAAATCTGGGCAGATGCTAAGCCGCAGACGAGACCGGCCCTTAGAGTGGACCAAGGAGTCAAGTGTACGAAATGCGATCGTGCTTGGTTGGAACGGATGGAAGCTGTGGATTTTGAGCAAGCTGGTGTGGCCCAACCAGGAACGGCAGCACTGCTTAGAACCGAATCGCCATCTGAACTACGGCTGCCAAGGGAGACCACCTCCTCTACCGAAAATGGGGAATTTAACTCTGAGTCTAAAGTTACTTTAGATGGTGACCCAGAAATCCCTAGGCCACCCATGACCAGAGGCACCAAGGGAGACTTACCTATCCACCTGAGGCGCAGACGATTACGGTAGGATGAGGCTAAGCGTCCCAACAATGCGCGATCAGAGGAACAAAGGAAGCCGCAAGACCTCCCTAAGCGCTTTTCGAAATTCAAAAGAGGGGACATGGTAGTGGTTCTACTAAGTGCCAAGCGCCAAGGGCAAACCAATGAGCCAATCGAAGGGCCAGCCAAGGTCAAGGAGGTAAACCTAGCCCTGGAAGGGGAAGTACCCCGACCAGTTTTCATTGTCGAGGACTTGACCACGGAAGAAGAGTCCAGTCTGGTCACTCTTTTGCGGGAGTACCGGGACGTATTTGCTTGGTCTTTAGATGAGCTACGAGGGGTAGATCCGAGTGTTGTGACTCACAACATACCCTTGACAATGGATGCAACGCCGGTCAAGCAGCGACCATACCCCATGAATCCAAAGCACGCTCATGCTGTCAAGGAGGAAATTGACAAGCTGATGAGAGCCGGATTCATTTACAAAATTGAGCACACAGACTGGGTGTCACCCATAGTCATTGTGATGAAGAAAAACGGCAAGATTCGAGTGTGCGTCAATTACAAGAAAGTAAACGCCGCTACAAAGAGAGACAACCACCCCTTACCATACACCGAGAAAATGCTTGAGAGAGTGGCAGGTAAGGAAGCCTACACTTTCCTGGATGGCTTCTCGGGGTACAATCAGGTGCAAGTGCATCCTGCAGATAGGCACAAGACCACCTTTGCCACTGAGTGGGGCGTCTTTGCATACGTAGTCATGCCCTTCGGGCTAACCAATGCCCCCGCCACCTTTCAACGCCTCATGTGCACCATATTCAAGGACATGCTTCGCAAGGAGTTAGAGGTCTTTGTCGATGACATGTGTGTCCATTCGTCCTGGACCGAACATCTCGACAA
The DNA here is from genome assembly GCF_053477565.2 of Lygodium microphyllum. Classification (NCBI taxonomy): domain Eukaryota; kingdom Viridiplantae; phylum Streptophyta; class Polypodiopsida; order Schizaeales; family Lygodiaceae; genus Lygodium; species Lygodium microphyllum. The sequence continues at coordinate 29,056,693 of NC_141152.1, read as the reverse complement.
ACTCCGCGTGGTCTTTGAACGGTGTTGCTTATACTGTCTCTCCCTCAACCCCCTGAAATGTCAGTTTTGGGTGAAGCACGGATGCATCTTGGGACACGTGGTGTCCAAGAATGGCATTGCCATGGACTTCTCGAAGGTCAAGGTCATCGTGAACCTTCCGCCCCCAGGTAATTATAGGGGAGTTCAATGCTTCTTAGGTCACACAGGATACTATCGGCGGTTTGTACTGAACTACGCGTTGATCGCTAGGCCATTGTACAAACTGCTAATTGTCTTTGAGTGGACTGAAGCATGCCAGCGGGCCTACGAAGAATTGAAAAAATCCCTAACAACGGCACCTATCCTATGAGCCCCAAACTGGACTATGACTTTTCATGTACACATCGACGCCTCTAAGTTTGTCGTGGGGGCAGTGTTGTGCCAAGCTGGTGAGCATAACCTAGATTACCAAGTGAGTTTTGCTAGCAGGCAACTCATTGAGAGAGAGATGAATTATTCGACAACTGAAAGGGAGGGATTAGCCATGGTATTCGCCATGAAGAAGTTCCGGCATTACCTACTGGCCACCCCCTTCACCTTCTTCGTAGACCATCAAGCCCTACTCTATTTAGTGAACAAACCTTGCGCTACAAGACATATAGCTCGATGGCTTCTCCTGCTCCTAGAGTTCGACTTCTCAGTGGTGGTACGGAAGGGAAAACAACATTACATGGCTGATCATCTGTCCCGTATACCCACAGGAGAAACTGCAGGACAAGGCATCATGGACGAGTTACCGGATAGCCACTTATTCCATGTGTCCAGCGAAAGAGACCTATTCAGAGCCGATCTGACACCATACTGGGCAGACGACATAGTCCAAGCGCTTAATCCTAAAAATCCAGCCCTACCAGCTGATTTCAGGCCAGCTCTATAGGCTAGGGCAAGACGGATTGCTACGTAGATGCGTATGTGAGCATGAAATGCACGATGTGCTCTCAGAGGTGCACAACGGTATTGCGGGAGGACACTTTAGCGGGGACACTACAATACGAAATGTGTTGCAGTCCCAGCTATGGTGGCTCACACTCTTCCGCGATGCCACACAATTTGTCAAGCATTGTGACGAGTGCCAACGGACAAAAGTCCCGGTTCGTAAAGATCAGATGGAGTTAACCCCTGTTATCGCCCGCCAACCCTTCAAAAAATGGGGGATTGATTTCATAGGACCCATCAACCCCACGGCACAATATTCACAAGCCAGGTACATCGTGGTGGCCATGGATTACCTCACCAAATGGGTGGACGCGAGAGCCACGCGGAGAAACGATGCTAGGATGACTACCAAGTTCTTATGGGAGCAAGTAATCTCGCGTTTTGGTTGCCCCATCGAACTGGTTAGCGACCAGGGAACGCACTTCATCAACGAAGTGATAGCCCATCTCCTATCCACCTTTCTCATCATCCATCGCAAATCCTCGCCATACTACCCTCAGGCTAATGGCCAGGCTTAATCAACCAACAAAATTCTCATCAATGTCCTGACCAAAGTAGTCTCAGCCTCACGAAGTGACTGGGATAACAAGTTAATGGCAGCCTTGTGGGCCTAGCAAACAGCTTATAAGACGGCCGTCGGTCAAACGCCTTTTAGGCTAACCTATGGGACTGAAGCTATTCTCCCATTAGAATTCTTCGTCCCTAGCCTGAGGATAGCACTCCAAGAACGATGGGAAGGGAAGGAAGCATGGACGCAACGCTTGGTTGAGCTAGAACGCCTAGCCACCCACGCACTTATCTGTGAGAAAGCCCGACGCAAAAGCTGGTTTGACAAACATGTCAAACAACGAGAGTTTGAGCAGAGTGACCTAGTGCTCCTCTACTTAGTTAAAGGACATAAGCAAAAGATGAAATTCAGAGGTCTCAGACCCTTTAAGGTCCGCACAATCAGCCGAACTGGTAATGTCGAGCTGGAAACACTGGATGATGAGGGAATGGGCTTCTTCAATGGCAGTCAAATCAAGAAGTACTATCCGCCCACTCATCCGCTGCATGAGCCACCAATGGTAGAACCACCCGTCAAAATACGAGTAGCCACAATTACGGAAATCTGCGAGAATGAGGAGGAGCCTGTAGAACCCGCCTACCTCCGTATCACGGTCACGGCCAAGCAGATGTGCTCCTTCAATGCCCTGATTGACGAGGGGGCGGATTTTAACATTTTAACGCATGAGCATTGGACCCGGCTTGGCACACCAATACTTCATCCCACAACAGCCAGATTGAGCCCATACGGGGCTCAATTCTACCCGATCCTCGGCAGGTGCTGAATCGTTGTTTCTATCGAGACTGAAACTATCCCCATGTTGTTTTATGTCTTACCAAATGCCATGGATGCAAGCACAGAGTCATTGGTCGGGCAAACTTTTAAAAAGTAGACCCGTTGCAATGTTGATTATGAGTCGCAACGCATCCACTTAACGATCGGGAACTTGCCTATTGTCACGACTTTCAGCAAGGGCCTCGTAACCCCATCACCGCTCACGGGGTCACCGATAGAAATAGCCGCACCTAGGACTAAGGAGGGGGGCCGTGCATATCTACCACACCCAGATCCCCACGCACCGCGGCCCACCGCACCCAAAGCAAAACCCCAATAGACTCACTTGCAATGGGTACCTAAGAAGCCTCGAGAACTGCCTAGAACTAGATGCGCGTGTCCGCGGAAGACCTACAAACCTAAACCTAGAAAACCAAGACACCATCATCGCAAGTGCCACGTGATTAAACAAATGTGGGTCCCTAAAGTCCTCCTGCGTGCACAAGGCTACTATGAGGGGAATGCCTCGCTGTGGATCCCTAAAATCCCAACTGTCACAAGCCCTCGTTTTACGTCGACCTCAAGGCCTTGTCCCCTGACACCTCAAGACCACGAATTGCAAGACTCACCCCAGTCATCCGACTCCTTTGCGTGTCAACCCACGGGCGTCACACATGCCCAACGACCGAAACAACGGCCATCACCACAAGTGGCATCATCCAACCAACCCAACCCGCAGCTCAGCAGCCTAGCTGACTGCAGTAGCATAGCCCCTAAGATCAAACCCGACCCATCCGTCCAACCAACGCCTGGGTTGCCGAATCAAACGGGCCCCCAGTGCAGCTCTGTACTGTCAGAACCTCCAGCTCCAGCAAACCCCAACCACCCGCCAGCCTTAAGCCCTCCTATGAACGGAAGTCATTCCTAACGTTGGCCCGCTGACCTCGCAGAGGACACTGGGGATGATGTGGTGGACTGCATCAAACAGCTCGGTGCCCTCAGCTATGACCGCCTGGACTTGGGACTATTAGCAGAACCCCTTGCAACTGACGTGCGCAATATGCCTTGCTCTTGGGAGACTTTTGAATTTGCCTTTGCACAAGCTTCTCGCTCTGCCACTGAGCTGCTTGCTCGCGAGGTCTCTAAAGAGCAAGCCATTAAGCAACGCCTCATCAATTTGACCCACGCACGACATCTGCCATCACTAGCCAAGAGAAAGCAAGGTTGTCCCACTTGGCGGATACGGAATCACCCTTCTTGAAGCAGTGGTACACTCTTAGATTGAAATGCGAAGTCGATGGATGCAGCATAATGACCAACGCCAAAAACGCCGAGCCATCAAAACGGCCGAGTATGATCTCACCTACGTCGCGCCTACCTCGTTGGAGCCCCGAGAGGAACACCAAGGAAAAGGGAATTCTCTTGCAAGAAAATCTATCTTGTAACATCAACAAGCTTGTTTATCATGTTTCATATGATCACAATGAAGAAAAGAACACTAGGCACAACAAATCTTCATGCAGCATCATATAAATCTCCCACGATTTTTAATAGAATCAACCATATTCTTCAACATCTTCACAAAATCCATCAATAGAACAGAGAAAGCAAAGGAATACACCATCTTGAATGGAAATACATCACATAGTATTCATCTTCAATATCTTCATAGTCTTCTCTCTCAATCTCTCATATACAATCACTCTGTTTCAGTAGAATTGGCTATCTCTGACTCTCTCTCACACACTCCATCAATAATACATCATATCCTCACTACAATCTCTCAAAATTACTCTCAATAATCACTCTTAGGTCGTGGATACCCCTTCCAAGAGGTATGTCTGATATGAAGGGTCACCAGAGCCACTACAGTGTCTCTTCACGGCTCACTACTGTCACTTCACTCTAGTCTTCACTTGAGTCTTCAGCAGCTACTTCTTCCACTTCCTTCAGCTCTTTTGCACTTGTATTCACCTCTTTCCAAGGCTAGAAAACTTTCCCAAAGTCATACATACATTCCACAGAACACTTACAGAACAGTCTACAGAACAGTACCAGAACAGCTACAGTACAGAATAGAACAGAAACAGAACAGAACAGAAATAGAACAGAAGACCTACAGAAGGTTACAGAAGGTTATCAAAACCTCATAACTCATTCTCAAATCATTCCAAACTCTCACAAACCATTCACTAAGCTTTCACAATATCTCATTCTTCATCAATCAATACTTCATCCCTCCTTACAGAAGACAATCAAAACAAAACAGACCAAAACAGAACAAAACAGAAGGTATACAGAACCATTCAGAACCTATCAGAATATCACAGAACCATCAACAAACATCATGATCTTCCAAAACACAATCAATATCATCCAAAACACTCTCAAACCACTTCCAAATCAACCAATCATCCCATAAAATCAACCATTCAGCTCTCAAAAGCAACAAAAATCAGCCAAAAAACAAGTCATTTCAACACTCAACATATCCCCACACTTAATAAGGAAGCGTCCTCGCGACCCAGGAAAAAGGGAATACAAGTTCATTGAAAAAGCTTCACTGTGATCTTCAATATCTTTTCACAAAGAATCCATCCACCACGACCCCAACTTATAACCTGTTTCTGATATAAAAATACAAAGAAAGGAAAACTCTATTGAAATTAACACCTCTTATCAAACTAAAAATCACAACAAATTTGTAAAGGATATAAGAGTTTGCTTCTTCTTCATCAGCATCAGCTTCAACTCTCCAACCACGACCCCAACTCTACAAATCTCCAAAACATAGCTCGTACACAAAATCCAATAGGAAACCACCACGTTCGTTTGACATACATGAACTCACAACACAACACTAATACACAACACAACCATCTGAATGACTTCTTCAAAAAGAAGAGTTTGGCATTAAAAAACTTCCACCATACATTGGAAAGGTATCAATGAAGATGATCCCGCTTAAAAGATTGATGTTGTCGGAATCGATCCATAGATAAGGATTTATCTACAAAGTTTTTAGGAGGATTTTGGAAAAATTGGAGACAGCACATCCTTTCCAACAGGACCAAGTATCTGCTAGGCAAACAGAGGGCATGAAAATACAATATCTCCAACTGTTGGGTATCAATGCTAACATTGACATTCATGCACAACTTTGGAATAGGCTTTGAATCAGTATGAGAGTGCCTATGCATATACGCCAGGTACCAAGCAAAGTGAGCAGTTAATCTCACTGAGGGATCTGCAGACTGTGAATATTGTTGGGCAAAATGAACATAGTTTTGATAAGCTTGACTTGAAGCTGTCCATTCCCCTGGAATTACTGGCCAATTAATCTGCGGTCCTGTAAGGCAATCATCCGAACTCCATCCCCTTCTTCTGGAAATCTGAGTATCAAAACCATCACAGTCACTAACCAACTGAGGTGGTTGAGATATGGAAGTGTTAGGAGAGGGTAATGGAATAAGGGAAAGTGGATGTAGGGAAGGATAGGAAAAATCATAAAAGGAAGAAAAGGTTAAAGAAGGAGTGGCAGAAATTTGTAAGGAATCACTAAGGAATGGTGTTAACTGATAAATAGGAAATGTGGAGGGTACGTTTATGAGGGGTGAAGGACAAGGTGGAGAAGGGGAAAATACCCTATCCTCAATAAAGGAACAGTAAGTGAAAATAGGAATTTGAGGGAAATTGGAAGGTTGGAAAAGAAGTGGTAAAATTACTGTGGAATTAGTTTGACAAAGGGAAAAATATATAGCATAGCGGTGAGCCAATTGTTGGTAATAGAGGAGGGTAGGAACAGAAGGTCCCAAGAGAGATCGTCTATGATAGGCATTAAAGAAGATAGCATCAAATGGATTATGTTTGGAAAGATAGGTTAAGAGATCCATCCTCAGTTGGTTAGTACTCTGTACAAAGGTAGGAGCTGTGTTTTGTCTTTGATTGAGGACCAGCGAATCAATCATGGGATGCCACGAATTATCCTGACAATCAGCTACTTTGGAGGAATAATTCTGAAACATATCAGCTATGCGCAACTCCAAATGATTGACATATAGAATAGCCTGTAAGACCACATCCCCCACATACCATGCCATATCTACTTTATCTGGGATTAACAAATCTCCTCGGAGATACATGTATGACATCAACATGGTGTCTGGCGTGACAGAATCTTCAAAGACCATTATGACTACCTCTGTCAACAACTCAGCAGACCAAGCCCCACTCCAGCCATCCTCTGGAAAAGGTAAATCCATCGTGGAAAGCTTCATATAGAAGACCAACTTCTGCAAGTGGTAGTGGACAAAGAAAGAATGGTCAGGTAAGACATATTCCTGAAACTGTTCAAAGGTAGACCATAACAAGTCCATTCTGGACTACAATCTTTCCACTTTGTCTTGGAATAGAGGGCACAAAGTAGCCTGTCTCTGTAGTGCAGCCAAGTCCTGCTGTGAAAGAGAAGGAATTAATGAAACAGGAGGGATTGGAGGAACAGAGCGGGACTTTGCAAGCTGATCTTGCAACTGCTAGATTTGGGAGGCTTGGTTGGCCACTGTGTCATTAGCCATCTATAAAGCTGAAAGCTTGTCATCTAAGAGAACTTGGAATTCTTTCGCTTCGCTGGACATCCTCTCCTTCTCCGCTGAAAGGCTAGTAACCTGTGACTGAGCCTCGAATAACTAGGTCTTCAATGAAGCAATCTCATCACTTTGAGTGGCAACCAGTTGGGTTTGCTGTTCCATTTGCTTAAATAGATCTGCTAGGGTATCCTTAGCAGAAGCTAACTCAGATGTTGCCTTATGCAACTGGTCTTTGGACTGCATGAGCTCCTCATAGAAAGATGCGTACAGCTGCTGAACACAGGCTGTCACTGACAACTCAATGGAACTTTGAATATCCTTGCAGAGGAAAGGAATGGCATCTCCTGAGACGAGACTGTTCAGGGAAGGAACTGAGATCTCCAAGGATCCTTCTCTATGTGCCCGGAATAGGTTATTGCAAGTGAGATACCCAGGGAGTTCACTGCCAGAAGTAGCAGGGATAGGCACTGAGGGAAGTACAACAGGGGCTTTGTCCGATACCCTCTTTAAGCGTTTGCGCTGTATGACCAGGGGAGGTGGAGAATCATCATCCTCAATGTCAATAGGTGCTGACTCTTCTGAAGGTGGAGGAGGAGGTACTGGATCTGATGGAGGAGGTGGAGGCACAGTCTTTTGTAAACTTGAATAGGTCAAGAAGGCAGACAAATATGATCCATAGGTAACATTGGTAACATTACCCCTCGTGACTTTAACAAAATGCTGATCCATCTTAGTAAGGAGGTATGTGCTCCAATCAATAGCAACTCCTTTCAGCACCATCCTGGAAGCTGTGAAAAGCTCTTTGGACAAATAGTGGGATGGCGTTTTGGCAGGCATGAACCTGTCCTGAAGGAACTGACACATCGTCTTCCATACGGGATCAGTAATCATAGAAAACGAAACTCCTGAAGAGTTTATCACTTTCTTAACATCAAGGACTTCCCTTGTCTGCTTCTGCAACAGTTTGAGGATCTCTTCATTAGAGAAGAGCTGACGAGTGGTCACAAAAGGTTCTCCTTTGAAGGGTAAAGACAGAGCCTTCCCTAAGCCTCGAGACGTCAATGTCATAGACATTCCTTGGACTACTCCTGTCTTCTTGCTGTAAGAGGCCAGGAACTCATCACATAAGGACGGATCCTCTGGAAGTAATGGAAAAGGAGTGGCCACAAAAGCAGCAAGTCCTGCCTTCGTGAGGGGCTCAAAAGTAAGTAGGGACGAGTAATCCCTACTAACTAGTGGGACGTACTGGATAGGGGGAGGAGCATGAGAAGGCGCCATTCAGATGGTTACACACACACCACAACCACAGACAATCAAGGAGAATGCCTGCAAAGAAACAGACAAAAACCAAGGATAAGAGAATTACCAATCAAACGTGACTCGACCTACTAACCCCAAGCAAACCACATCCTAGAAAAAATTTGACATGACCTCGAGACAAATGCGACCGAAAGCTTCATGCGATGCATCAGACAAACACCCTGAACCCCGTATCAGGCAATAAAAGAAAAAACTGCATACCGTACCCGTAACCGTAACTAAGACAGGAAACCAAAACCATACCATATCCAACACATATCAAGACGACATCTGTGATAGAACCAAGACTGGACCATGGAAAATAACACTAATGACTGCGTAGACCCATCCCACGAAACGCTTCATTAAAAAGGGGAATGAAGTGCAGTGAGGGGGGATTTAATTTAATGAAGGGTTGATTTTAATCAATTATTAAAAATGGGTGAATTTTTATTAGGTGATAAACCTTAATAAGAAAACGGCGGTTCCTTATTATAAATTTATGTACCAATTATTAGGTTAAACGGTGCAGTTATACGATTCCCGGACTTCGATTCCCGACTGGGTCTCTAAATGCAATTCATTAATTATAAATTAAGGTGATGTGGAGCGCTTTTTTGCCAGCGCGTGCTCATGTGGCGGCGGGTTGATTTTAATTTAAAAAAATGTGTGTTTAGCGCGAATGCGCGTGGAAACTGTGGGTGAATTAAAGAATTCATTTTAACAATTAATTTGTGATTAAGGGGGAAAATAAATAAATAAATAACATAAAATAAATACCTGGAAGGGGTGTGTATGTAATGCAGGAATGCGCACGGAAGAGTTCTAGTAAAGGAAAAGCAAAGAACACTGGTGAAACAACAATGAGAACACCTTAGCAGATGTGTTAATTTGGTTTATGGTGATTTTTTATTTTTATTTATATTTTTTATTTTTAGTTGTGATTATTTATGGTTGAATAAATGGAAAATGAGCAAGGGAGGTGAGAGAAATTTTTTAGAATGTTTTTAGAATTTTTTTAGAATTTTTTACAAATTTTAAAATGAATTTTCTATATTTATTGGCAATTTAGGGGTAAATTTAGGAAATATGGATTTTCCAGAAATTATAGGGTAGGCAATTTCCAGCAGACAAATTTCCAAAAATTGGCAAAAGGCACAAGGAATTTTTAGAAATTTTTCTGAAATTTTTTTATGGAAAAATTAATGTAGTGATTAATTAAGTCACCTAAATCACATTAATCACATTAGTCAATTAAACATAAGTCAATTAAGTCAGGTTAGTGGGGGTAAGTCAGGTTAGTCTACCTAAGTCTAGTCAGGTAAGTCAAGGTGGATTAGGTTAGTCTACCTAAGTCTAGGGTGGACTAAGTCAATTAGGTTAGTCAGGGTAAGTTAGTCAACCTAACTAAGGTTAGATTAGGGTTAGTTGGAACCTAACTAAGGTGAGGTTAGGGTGAGTAGGGGGGTTAGGTTAACCTAGGGGGGTTAGACTAACTACATTAGGGTTAGATTAACTTAATTAGGGTTAGTTTAACTAAATTAGGGTTAGGGTAAGCCAATTAGGGTTAGTTAAGTTAATTAAGGTTAGGTTAACTTAATGAGGATTAGTTAAGGGGTTAGGCTAAATTAACCCACCTGTGGGGACAGGGAGGAAGGAGGAGGAGGTGGGAGAGGTGGAGGCACGTCGGCGGCGACCAGGCGGCATGGGGGCGGCTTCGGGCGGTGTGGCGGCGGTCGTGGCGATCCGGCGAGGCGCGGGCGACCCGGGTCCAGCGGGGCGGCGACTTCGACAACGGCGGCGAAGGCGAAGTCGGCAGGCGGCTGTCCGGGGGGCAACGAGGGCGGCGCGCAGAGGGGAGAAACGCTGGCGGGGAGGGCGGAGGAAGAAGGCTGGGAGCGCTGGGGGGGCGCTGGAGGCGAAGGAGTGAAGGGGTGGGGGAAAGCGCTGGGAGTAGGCAGCGCTGGGGGAGAAAGCGCTGGGGGTAGGCAGGAGTGGGGGGAGGAGAAGGAGTAGGGGAGAGGAGAAGGAGTAGGGGAGGGGAAGGAGGAGAAGGCGTGGAGGGAAGGAGAAGGCGAGAGAGGAGGAGGCTGCGGGGAGAGGAGGAGGTCGCTGCGGGGGGCGCAGGGAGGACAAGGCGTGGGGGGAAGGAGAAGGCGTGGGGGGAAGCACAGGGAGGAGGAGAAGGAGTGAGGGGAGGGGAAGGAGGAGAGGGAGAGGAGAGAGAAGGAAGGGAGAGGCGGTGGAGGCAGGGAGAAGAGGAGAGGGAGGTGGAAGCAATGGAGGGAAAAGAAGGGGAAGGAGGAGTAGGAGGAGGGGGGAATGCAGGAGGAGGGAGTGGGGGGAGAAAGGAGAAGCACTGCGGGGGGCAGGGAGAAGAGGCAAGAAGAGAGAGAGAAAGAACGCACAGAGAGAGAGAGAGAGAGAAGAGAGAGAAGAGGACGGTTGGGGGGAAGGGGTGGGCAGTTGGGGGGGAAGAGGTGGGGGGGGGGGGGGGGGGGGGGCCCATGGGGGGGGCCATGGGGTGGGCAAGTGGGGGGAAGGGATGGGAGGGGCCCATGGGAGGGGGGCGGGGGTGGGGGGGGGGGGGGGGGGGGGGGGGGGGGGTGGCGGCGCCATGGGATGGGGACAAAGGCGCGTACCCCCGTCCCGCGCTCGTGCGCGGGGCGGGGTAAAAAAATTTGCCGTGACGGGATTGAAATGATGCGGGGAAGACGGTACGGGTTACGCGGACACGACTGGGGCGCGTGGAGACGCGTTAAATCGAAAAAGGGCGCGTTCACGCGCAAAATGGGCGCGAGAAAAAACGGAAAAATAAAGAAAAATTAATAACTCCCAATCCGGATGTCAAAACGAAATATCGTAAAAACGAAAAGTGGGCACGACGACAGGGGGAAAACAAGGAAAATACGGGACGGGGGTTCCGGGAGGGGTAAAGGGCGGTCACGTGCAAAAAACACAAAAAACGAACCAAAAACGTAATTTAAAAATTAATATCGAAAGATCCGTGCATCGGAATGAGGTGTGGAAAAAAGGAAAACTGTGCAGAAAGATGTGCTTGACAATCCTATCACGTCAAAACATAATTCCGACTGAGATAAGACGCGTTCACATGGGAAAAACCCAAAAAACAAACCCAAAAATGGGATCGAAAATTAATATCGAACAAACCATTCACCGGAATGACATGCAGTAAGAAGGAAAAATGTCCGCAAGAAGGGGTGGCACAGGGTTATCACGTTAAACCGCAGTTCCGGCGGGAATAGGAGGGGTTCACATGTGAAAAACTCCAAAAATACCCCCGAAAACTCATTTAAAAATTAATAAGTAAAAATCCAGAAGTCGAAAAAGGGTGGAGGAAAAAGGAAAAAGGTAGCGGAAGGCACGGGGACACGGCTGTCAAATCAAATTGGAATTCCGATGCAAATAGGGCAGGTTCACATGGAAATATGTCAAAAATACGCACGAAAAAGGCGTGAAAACCCCGAAAAATTAATAACGGACAAACCATGTATCGAAATGATGCGGAATAAAAAGGAAAAATGTCAGGGGAAAAGTGCTAGTCAGGGCTATGATGTCAGATCCTAGTTTTGAAGCAAGAAAAGCGCGTTCACATGGAAAACCGTCTAAATTTGGTAAAATGCTTCAAAAATTAATAACTCAAAAACCGTGCACCGGAACAGGGGTAGGTAAAAAGGAAAAATGATCAGTTCAAAGGGAGGAACAGGGTTATAAGGTTGGATTTGGACTTTAGTGAACGTAGGGTACATTCACATGGCAGGACCTTAAAATCAGGGAATGAAGGAAAACTGCAGGGGAACAGCCCCAAGGGTGGGTGGAACATAACCGGATGGGTGGAAAGGGATCCCATGAAGGTAAAAACAAGGCAAGGCATTCATGCATGAATAGGTTGAGGCATATGCAGGTGATATACAATGTAGACGTGCAGGGACGCGTCCCCACACTTAAGACCTTAACGGATAGGGTTAACCGAGCATTAGGGACCTAGGACCACGCCACAGACCATCCACTAACTTCCCCACACTTAAAACATGACCGTCACGAAGAAACCAAAGTGTAGGGTTAGAAGAACTTGGCCCATTTCGTCAAGAATCAAGGTTGAATGTCAACGGCACGTCCAGTGTTATTGTCGGCGCTGGAGGGACCAAGACATCTTCTCAGCACACGTTCGTCATGGAAGGGACCACGCCGCAGCACCCAGGGAGGTAGCTGATGGAAGGAATCGCAGGAAATTCGTCGATGATGAGGGATATTGCACTCAACTCACAGTCACTCAATTGAAATGAAAGAACAGTCACTCGCCCCATAACTAATATCACTTGCGGAAAAAGGATTGAAACCCATATCTCATACCCGGTTGAGGAATCGACAAGGGGGAAATGGTGTAGAAAGGAGTATGCCAGGGTGCACAGTTGATGGTGCATTAGTGCGTCCAACCCGTCTGGCATAAGTGCAAAGGGAAAAGGCAAGGGAGCCTTACAGTGCAGTGTACAGAACAGGGTGATGTGTCTTGTGATGACGGCAAAAACCCATCTCGTGGGTGCACAGGGAAACGGGAACATACCTGACTCCAAGTGTCGTAACGTCCCTCAATCTTCACCTCTCGGTATTTGATTGAAGAAACTCCAGTCACACTCAACCCACCCTCTGTCTCACTCTCTGTTGATAGATACAGGAGGGCTGCTTTTTCCTGAAACCCGTTGATGTAATCCTCACAGTCACTTGTGCAAAGATTGTATGCCTTGTGCGCATTTGATGGTGCAACTGTGCATCCCGCCCTGTGCCGGCATACGGTGCGAGAATGAAGGCCAGGGAGCCTTATGGTGCAGTGCACAGAAACAAATCGTGCTTTGTGCTTTGAGAGGCCCATCCCGTGCGTGCAACACTTCATTCACACTTCTCACCTCTCATTTTATTTGAAGGGAAAAGACTGGTCTCTCGCCCCACCCTCTGTCTCACTCTCTGTTAATAGATACAAAGGGCAACCATACTCACTTCCCCATCTGGTTAGGATGAAAGCTCAAATCACTCGATTGTTTGTCGATGAAGATCGCGTCATCAGTTGTTGAAGAGGCGTACCCAGGGAGGTAGCCATCAAATCGAATATTGTGTTGAATAGGACATGTCATCTGCTAGAGGACAGTTAGCCACTTTGCAAAGAGACCCAGGACACAGCGTACCAAGGGAGGCAGCGTCGGAATTGGATCCTAGGGATATCAATTAATGAATCCACTTTCTGGACTGCTGGGTGTTACCACCTTTTCCACAGCCAGCTTCTCGCCCAAGGGTGTTTACCACCTTTTCTTGGAACGAGGCCTGCTATGACAGGGAATTGCTTCCTTTTCTCTCATAACAAATTTGTTTGTTTGTTTTTTTTTTCTTCTTTTTCTTTTTCTTGTTTTCCCCTATTCCCGAGGGTGTTTCCACCTTTTCTCGAAGAATAGGTTGGCATGACAGGGACCTAAGTCCTTTTCTCCCATGACCGATATGTTTTGTTTTTTTCTTTTTCTTTTTTTTTGAATTGAGCAAGGGAATGGTAGAACTACCATTTGTCAGAACCCACCTCGCCACTGATGCTGGTGGAAAATAGAGGATAAAAAATCAAGGCTGGAAGGGGGTTTGGAGGGGACAGAGGGTTGCGTCCACCTCATCAGAAGTGATTGAAGAACGGCTATCAGAAGTAACATCATAAGAAGTACAATGCCGCGCCAACGAGGGAAAAGATCAAGTGTCCGTAATTGTCAAGATTCCCAAGGAGGGAAGTACTTCTTCAGGCGATATCCATTGATCAGAAAGGGATCATCAGAGGCATCAACGGTCTGCACTTGAACAGAACCATTAGGGTTGACTGCAAGTACCTTATAGGGGCCCATCCACCGCTGTTGGAGCTTGCTAGGAAACTTGCCAAAGCGTGAATCATAGGCTAGGACCAAATCACCTTCTTTGAACTCTTTGTGCTTGATGAAGCTGTCATGGTAAGCCTTACGTCGAGCTTGCGTGGCTTCCATGCACTGTAGAGCCATCCGACGAATTTCGTCCAAACATTCCAAATGCAGAAGACGGCATTGCAGTGAATCATCATCCCCCAAACGCTCTTTGATCGCCACTCTCAAAGAGGGTAGTTCCAGTTCAACAGGAAAAACAGCTTCTGTACCATACACCAACTGGAAGGGTGTTTGTCCTGTTGCTGCTTTATGGGAAGTTCTGTATGCCCAGAGGGCCTCTGTAAGTCGATCGTCCCAATCACGACGATGTGCGGCAATTGTTCTTGTCAGAATCGAGCAGAGGATGCGATTCGTGACTTCGACTTGGCCGTTGGCTCTGGGGTAATAGGGAGTGGACTTGCGATGGCGGATCTTATACAACTCTGTCAACTCTTCCATGACTTTGTTAAGGAAATGAGTGCCTCTGTCACTTACCAGCTCTAAGGGACTACCAAAACGGGTGATGATATTCTCGTACATGAACAGGGCCACGCTGTTACCATCGTCCCGCTTTAGGGCTTTAGCTTCACACCACTTTGTGACATAATCCGTACATACGAGGATGTATCTGTTCTGTTTCCTTCTGGTAGGAGGATCGATTGGACCTAGAAGTCAATGCCCCACTTCTCAAACGGCTTCAACGGAAGGATAGGTTGCAACGGCATGGCACTTGTCTTCGTGGGTTTCCCCATTCTTTGACAAGCATCACATCTTTTACAGTAATCATAGGAATCTTTGTGAATGGTAGGCCACCAATATCCTGCTAGCAGAGCCTTCCTGGCCGTAGCTTCTCCTGCAAAGTGACCTCCACATGGCTCGTCGTGGCAAGCCTTCAGAACAATCCCAATCTCATCCCCGACAACACATCTTCTGAGCACTTCATCTTTGCCTTTCTTATATAGTGCACCGCCAAGCAGGGTGTAGGGGGCTGATTCTAGCATGAGCTTCTTCCTTTCCCGACTAGAAATACCAGGAGGGTACTGTTGGGTTGCCAGCAGATTGGCAATGTCTGCATACCAGGGAGTGACAGTTTCTACCAAGAATAGGGAAGCATCAGGGAGGTCTGGATCATCTTGCTCCTCGTCTGCAGTTTGTGGGATACGTGACAGATGATCAGCCAGAACATGAGAACGACCAGGCTTAGTAATCACCTCAAAGTCGAACTCCTGGAATAGAAGGAGCCATCTCATCATTCGTCCTTTCACATCTGCTTTGTTCATTAAGAAGGACAGGGCCTCATGATCCACATAAAATTTAAAGTGGGTGGATAGGAGGTAATGGCGAAACTTCTTTAGGGCAAACACCATTGCCAAACACTCTAGCTCGGTCACTGTATAGTTCCGTTCCCTATCAGTGAATTTTCGGCTTGCGTAATAGATCGGTTGATCCAGCTTCGATGAGCCCTTCTGGCATAGGACTGCGCCTAAGCCTTCAATTGATGCATCAATGTGTACATGGAACTCTTTCGTCCAATCAAGAGGTTGTAGAATGGGTGCCTCTATCAGACACTGCTTCAGAGTGTGGAAGGCTTTGTCACATTCTTCTGTCCAAGTAAACTCTGCATCTTTCCTCAGGAGCTTGTGCAAGGAGGTTGCCTTTGTCGCAAAATGGGCTATGAACCTTCTGTAGTAACCCACATGGCCTAGGAATCCCCTCAACTGTTTGAGGTTGGTGGGTGCTGTCAGAGCTGCAATATTTTCAATCTTTGCAGGGTCTGTTGATATCCCTTGTGCAGAGACAATGTGGCCCAACAGGACTCCAGAAGAGACCCCAAAGATGCATTTGTCGGGGTTGAGGGAAATCCCATACTCCCGGCATCGGTCAAAGCATTGCTCCAGATGCTCCCAATGTTCACGGATCAAACTATAGACACAGAAGTCATCCAAATATACCTCAATGAAGTCGTGCAGATGATTTTGAAATGCAGCCATCATGACTCATTGGAAAGTAGCAGGGGCATTGCAGAGCCCAAATGGCATCACTCGGTAAGCGTAGGTCCCCCATTCTGTGGTGAAGGTTGTTTTGGATTGGTCTTCTTCTGCGATTTGGACTTGGTTGTATCCACTGAATCCATCCAGAAGGGAATAAAGCTCATGTCCTGCCACTGTGTCCAACAGTTGGTCTGTGAAAGGGATAGGAAAGTGATCCTTCTTTGTCTTGGAATTAAGCTTTCAAAAATCCACACATATTCGCAATTTGCCATTCTTCTTGGGTACAACCACGATGGGTGAAACCCATTCACTATTTACCACTGGATAGATGAACTCGGCTTCCAGAAGCTTCAGTAGCTTTGCTTTCACCAATGTGGAATAATTCGGGTTCATTCGCCTCTGTCGTTGCCGTACTGGCTTGGCATCAGGCTCCAAGTCAATATGATGTTGACATATTGTGGGATCAATCCCCTTTAGGTCTTTGTAGGACCACGCAAACACATCCAAATTTTCTTTCAACAAGTTGTACAAGGTTGACAACTCCTCTTCTGGGAGACTGCTACCCACCTTCAAGTGGCGTTCAGTGCCTTCTGAATCCACAAAGGTTAACTGCCTTTCACCTTCTACTTCACGGATGAAGGTCCCGCGGACTGCTTCTGGATACAGATCCGACTCCTTCAAGGGAGTGATGTCCTCTTCTGATGTCCCACTAGAACCAACTTCTTCTTTTGGTGGAGACTTAGGTTGCTCCTTAAGACGTTGGAATGGGATAAGCGCCGTTTCGGATTTGGTTTCAAAATTAATTACCTCGTGGCTTGAAGACTCATCTTCTGAAGATGACACATCCAGGAACGTCACATGACAGGGACCCTCTGATGCTTGTTGGGTTGGTGGGACTGGTGCTTGTTGGCACGATGCATCATCATTATCTTTCTTTGGCAAGGATAGGTTAGGACGGCAAGAGCCACACTTAAAAGACGGCTTGCTCTTCTTAATCCAATTCTTATAAAGGTTTTGCATATGAGATGATCCATTTACCAGACCAAATGGTACCATCGCCATTCTGTCCCATAGCATGAGCTCATCGGCTTCTGATGCTTCTGGAACTTCTTCCTCAAATGTATCCTCTTCAGGTGGGATAGACTCTTCTGGCTCACTTTCATCATCTTCTTCGTACATATCATATCCATCCTCTTCTGTCTCTGTCTCTGCGTCTATTTCTGTCTCTGCTTCTGCTTCTGTCTCTGTAGGAGCTCTGTAATAGAAGAACAGATTCTCTGTTTCCTCTCCTGCCTCTGTCTCTGCTTCTGCTTCTGCTTCTGCTGTGACCATGTAACAGGGAGAGCAGTACATCCATGCTTCTATCTCACTGTTAGAAGTGATTTCAGAAGTCATGCCTGGTTCGGGCAGGAAGTATTCACCCATTGATAATGGCTTTACATCTTTTGGAAGTCGGCTTACAATATCCACTGTTAAAGAATGTGCCACTGTTTTCTTGGGAAGGATCTGTTTGACAGCATCTTCGTCTGCTGACGTTCCATCTGTAGCCTCGTTAGGGGAATCAGAAGATAATTCCAAGGAGGTGGATCCATGTCCTTTTTGAGAACCATACAGTTTCAGCACCACTTTGTTGGGTCCTCTGCCCAAGGTCAAAGTTCCTTTAAACCAATCCGTCCTTGCTCTGGCTTCAAAAAGCCATGGTCTGCCTAGTAACAGAGGATAGGATGTACCATAAGAGTTTGGCTTCACCACCAAATAGGTCAACCAATAATCTTTTCCAGCCACTGTAGTCTTCACATATGGAAGAATGCCCAAAGGCTTGATTCTGCTTTGATCTGCCAATCTGATGAGCCATTGGGTGGGTTGCACACCTTGTAGGCCTAGATCCTTCATTGTCACATCCGTCATAATGTTCACTGATGAACCACCATCAATCAGTGCATTTGCGATGAAGCAACCTTCTATCCATACGCCAGTCTCTGGAGTACCCGGATCTAGAAAAGCATTAGCCACATCCACTTCTTTTACAGGCTCTGGAGCCTTGTTGGACTTTGTCACTGTTGAGGGAGCAATCCTTAAACCACGTCTTTTTGTCAGTATACTTTTGAATCTTTTCCGGCAACTGGGAGACAACAACAATAATTGTCGGAATGTGAGGTTTGGTTTAAAGGTATCTAGATCTCTAACTAGATCGTATTCCTTAATAGGATCCACTGGCTTTTCTAATCGGTTAGGGAATGGGGCAACACCCATTTTCATTTTCCCTCTTTCTTCCAACAGAGGAATTACACGAGCTTCTTCTGCCACTTGTGGCACTTCCTCCTCTTCTGTATCCTGGACCTCTGGTCCTGCCTCTGTAACTGTCTCTGTAACTCTCTGTGGCACTGTAGTGCTCTGTACAGCACTGTTAGGCTCTGTTCTGTTCTGTTCTTCTGGTGGAAGATTGAACTTCACTGTTCTGGCAGGAGGGTTATTTTCTTGCTGGAAAGGTGGTTCCTTCTGCTTTGCACGTGTGATGGCAGCAACTTCCAATTCCACCAAATTGGAGGTAGGCTCTTGAGCCTTGGACGGACTATTAGTAGCACTGTTTTTCACTGGGGCTGGGCTTGGACAGTCTTTTGCAGTGTGGCCTTCTCCTTTGCATCGACTGCATAAGGGCTTGTAATCCACTGACCTTCGAGGATTTGGACAATTTGGTGAGATGTGTCCCTTTTCTCCGCATCTGTAACACTCCACTTCTGATCTCTGACCACCGCCAGACTGTCTTCCTCTGTAACTTTGAGAGGGAAATCTTCTGGGTCCGAAATTAGGACCAAACTCTCTAGGTTTGGGTCCAATATCTTGTGTTGTCATTTTGGATTCCAGCAAGTTAAATCTTGCGTCTTCTTCCTTTCTTCTCCTATCATGCATCTCCTTCAGAGAGCAAATGTCCTCTGTATGGTTCTTCCGCAAACAGTAGGAACAGAAGGCTCCAGGGATTGTTGGTTTTCGTGTATATTCAGTGGCTAAATGACCTGCTTGATGACACTTACCACACCAAGTATTTGACCGCATCACATCTCTTCCTGCTCCTGCAACGTTGGATATGCTCGCTGTGTTCACTTTCAGCGTCTGTAGTTGCTCTGTAATCACATCCATCAACTCCTTTTTGATGTTTGCAACTGAGTTGGATAAATAATCCTTCAAGCTTTCTCCTCCGGACGTACTGGTAGGAGGGTTTTGAGGAGTCTCTATAATCACTGCATAAACTGGTTGGGTTGGTACAGAGGGATCTCTGTTCTGGTTCTGATTCAGTGCTCCTGTTTGAACTGTTGGCTGTTGACTCCAGTTGGTAGGGTTCCACTGTTGCTGTTGATTTGGCATTGAGGAAATTGGTTGAGACCATGGTTGTGGTGGTTGGGCCATCATTTGAGGCATGGATTGTGGCCACTGTAGATTTGGTACACTGTACTGTGATACCGAGGGCATCTGTTGGTAGGGATAGGGAACAGTCCCTGGAACTGCATTTGGTGGGTACATCATTCCTGGCACCAAAGGAGGTAGGACTCTTCTTCCTGTATTCATTGCTAATCGAACTTCCACTTCATCGTACAGTCTTGCACCTTCTGTTGCAGCTTGCAGGGTGGCTGGTCTTTGCAGCTCCACAAACTTACGGACTTCTGGTTGTAATCCTCTGAGAAACACCCCCTTCTGAATGCCATCATCTAGATTATGGTTAGTCCATCTCTTCAGGATGGATTCCATTCGTGAGACATAGGCTTCTACTCTTTCTCCAGAGGACTGACTTAGGTTCATAAATTCCTCTCTCATCCGCTCTTCAAAACCTTCACGCCTGAATTTAGTGAGGAAGGCCAACTTCAGGTCGTCCCATGTGCCAAAAGTTCCTGCTGCTTGTCTCTCATACCACTGAAACGCCGCGCCCTTGAAAGTGGCGGGGAATATTGCTAACCAATGCTCAGGGGTTCTGGCATTGTTAGCCACACATGCTACCATAAACTCTGCTACATGAAGATCGGGGTCTTCATTGTACTCTCCCTTAAAAACTGGCAATGGGACTACATTTGCTGGCCTGTCATCAATATTTCCAGGATGGATCTGGCTTGGAAGTGGACCTCCAGCAGGAGGAGGAAGGGCTTGATGTGCCATTGGGACTTCTGTAAAGAGTTCCGCAAGGGCGTCAAAGGCGGCTTCTGCTGCGAGCTCGTTCTCAGCCTTGATTTTTGCTTTCTCTCTTCTCACGTACCTCTGGACTCGTTCTAACACTTGCCTCTTTATTGCGTCATTCATCAGGAGTGTGGCTCCACTAGGTTGTTAGTGCTCCCCAGAGGATTAACAAAAGACTTCAGTCTCTGGAGGACTCTCTTGCCAACATTTCTTCTACTTCTTTCTTTTCAACGTCCCTGAATTCTGCTTTCATGCCACTGCACAGGGGAAGGTATTCGGTTCTGAAGGTGTCAAAATGCATACGTCTGAGCATTGTGGTGGTGCCATCATCATAGTAATGCCAGCTTCTGATGGTTTCAACAGTGTAGGTTGTGAAAAACACTCTGTCTACCAGCTTCCAGTGGGTTGCTAATTGAACAAACAGAAGATTATCAGTACACCAAGCATCCCATGTATCTTGCTGTTGAGCATCCACGAACAAATTCCAAATCTTTTCCTTCTTGTCTTTGTGAACCTCTACAAACCAAGACTCCTGAAGCTTCTTCACAATCTCCCACTTGATGTTGTCTGGAAACTTCTCAATGAATGCCAAATCTTCCATGGATGTTCATTCTCTCAGTTTTTGCTCTTCAGTTTGTTCCCAAACAGTTTGCCACCAAGATGCAAGTTTCTGCTGCTTCAATAGGAAGAGGAAACTGTCCACCACATAGAGCATGCATCATGATGGTGATGTGTTTCCGCCATTGTGGGATGAACTTCTTATGGAAAGTGGCTTTGATTATGAGGAATTCCAATTCTTCAGTAGAAGAAGGAACTTTACAAACATCCATTGAATTCTTCTCTTCTTGGCAATGCCAATTCCTTCATTTTCAGCCTCTTTTGGTGCTTGTTGATGGCAAGCTTCCCCGGCTGCGCACCAAAAACATGGCGCCCCGAGAGGAACACCAAGGAAAAGGGAATTCTCTTGCAAGAAAATCTATCTTGTAACATCAACAAGCTTGTTTATCATGTTTCATATTATCACAATGAAGAAAAGAACACCAGGCACAACAAATCTTCATGCAGCATCATGTAAATCTCCCACGGTTTTTAATAGAATCAACCATATTCTTCAACATCTTCACAAAATCCATCAATAGAACAGAGAAAGCAAAGGAATACACCATCTTGAATGGAAATACATCACATAGTATTCATCTTCAATATCTTCATAGTCTTCTCTCTCAATCTCTCATATACAATCACTCTGTTTCAGTAGAATTGGCTATCTCTGACTCTCTCTCACACACTCCATCAATAATACATCATATCCTCACTACAATCTCTCAAAATTACTCTCAATAATCACTCTTAGGTCGTGGATACCCCTTCCAAGAGGTATGTCTGATATGAAGGGTCACCAGAGCCACTACAGTGTCTCTTCACGGCTCACTACTGTCACTTCACTCTAGTCTTCACTTGAGTCTTCAGCAGCTACTTCTTCCACTTCCTTCAGCTCTTTTGCACTTGTATTCACCTATTTCCAAGGCTAGAAAACTTTCCCAAAGTCATACATACATTCCACAGAACACTTACAGAACAGTCTACAGAACAGCTACAGTACAGAACAGAACAGAAACAGAACAGAACAGAAACAGAACAGAAGACCTACAGAAGGTTACAGAAGGTTATCAAAACCTCATAACTCATTCTCAAATCATTCCAAACTCTCACAAACCATTCACTAAGCTTTCACAATATCTCATTCTTCATCAATCAATACTTCATCCCTCCTTACAGAAGACAATCAGAACAAAACAGACCAAAACAGAACAAAACAGAAGGTATACAGAACCATCAACAAACATCATGATCTTCCAAAACACAATCAATATCATCCAAAACACTCTCAAACCACTTCCAAATCAACCAATCATCCCATAAAATCAACCATTCAGCTCTCAAAAGCAACAAAAATCAGCTAAAAAACAAGTCATTTCAACACTCAACACTCGTATTGAGTGTTAACCACTCTTCGAGGTCGGACCATGATCATATCTTAGGGCACCCCTATCTTGACCGCATCTTGATAGAAGAAGAGCTCCACATCGCAAGTTGGGTCAACTCCGGTGATTTTCTCACAGATGTCCTCACGTACATCACCCATGTTGGCATCCGACCCTGTGACTTGGACTGCGTTGCACACCTAGAATATAACCCCAACTTCTACAATTGGCTCGTACACAAATAAACATGAACGCCTTGGCCCACAACCTCCAATCCTGGGACAGATTTTTCTTTTCCACGAGGGGTATGGGGCAGTAAACGGAGTTAAAACTAAAAAGTAAACCAAGCATGAAAAGGCTCAAAATTGAAATGCCATACAAAAATAGGTGATAGAAGTTTGAAAGGAAAAGTTAGGGTTATGAACGATAAAATCTGCTATGTTTGTGGTTGTCCAGCAAATTGGCTGCCAAAAAATACTAAAAAGTTAATTGACTGAATGTGCAGGTGGCGACCATGGCAAGTCAAGACAAAGCTGGCAAACTCCCCTTCTCAGAGGAAGAACAAGTGAGGTACAGCGTCACGGTGAAAACAAGAGCGTTCAATCAGCTGAAGTTCTGCCACATATTCAACCTGGAAGATGTGGTCATTGAGGAACCAGTGGTACGACGAATTATAGAGCAATGCCACTTACAAAGGTACCTGGACGCAGTGGGCCAAAGGATAAACTACACCCTGTGCGCCGAGTTCCTGCGCACCTTCAACAGAAATAGGGGCACCGTCACGGTGCGGGACAGGGAAGCCACCAGACAAGTGCAGGTCGAACTGACCCCCGAACTAATAGAAAGGGCACTAGGGCTTCCAAACAAGGTGGAGAAGAAACCAAAAAGGGACGTCTATGCCATGTTGGGAATGGACAAGGTGAAGGTCCACACCAACGACGAAATCAGCCTGGCAGACATCCCCAATCAAGAGATTCAACTGCAGGCGAAGATGATGCATACCCTGTTTTCGAGTCAGCGGTACAACAGCATCATGTCTAGAATCAATGTACCTCTACTCGAAAGCATCGTTGCTCAATCACTGGACGAGGTGAACCTCAATGGGTTCGTAAGAAAGACAATTGAGGCTTCGGCAAAGGCCCTGGCAATAGAAGGAAGGGCCGTAGCAGGAGAATCCCCTTCACCCCGATCAACCCGCAAAGCCTCATCCGCCAAGGCCTCCACCATAGGTTTTGGAGGTGCCCTCACCGCGATCATCCATGAAGCGATAGGGTAGGGACGAGCGGGAGAAGACAAACAGGGAGATGACGAGAAAAGCGGCGAATCGCCGTCGCAGTCCCAGCCTCATGCGAAAGAGCAGTCTGA
This sequence comes from Lygodium microphyllum, assembly GCF_053477565.2. Taxonomy (NCBI): domain Eukaryota; kingdom Viridiplantae; phylum Streptophyta; class Polypodiopsida; order Schizaeales; family Lygodiaceae; genus Lygodium; species Lygodium microphyllum. The sequence continues at coordinate 29,033,062 of NC_141152.1, read as the reverse complement.
TGAAACGGAAACGGACACCGGCAAGGAGGGAGAACCCCAGGCTACACCAAAAAGGAAGGCGGAGCAACGGACTAAAGCCCTACATGGAAAAAGAGAGGAGGAGCGAAGGAGAAAAGAGAAGAAAGAGCTCGAATGGGCCCAAAGGGAGTCGGTAAAGGAAGAGGAGGAAAGAAGAAAGAGGGCTGAGGAGGAGCTGAGAAGAAGAGAGGAAGAAGAAGACTAGTTTTGCCACACACCAAAGAATGAGCTTCTCATTCACTTTTCAACTTTGTATACAAAACCCTACTTCCCTTTTGGGCAGTCATCCCCTTTTCCCTTTTTTACATGGCCGGTCATAGCCTAGGCCCTGTTTTCCCTTGTCCTTTTATCTTCTAGCTTCCTTTTCACTGCCCTTCTACATTTACAAGTTGCACGGGTGAGAGCCCGGCGCTCTTTTACAAGTTTTTAGGGTGCACCTTTTTATTCAAAAATGCGCCTTTCCCTTTTTGTGTTTGCCTTGGACTTTTAAGGTTGTCCTTGCGCTTTTGGCCTTTTCTCATTTTCTTTCTTCAGTCGGGCTACCTTTTTTCCGCCTTTTCCCTGCGTCTTTTCCACTTTCTTTTGCTTTCTTCGTGTTGGGGTTAACATTACCCCCTCCTAGAAGAAAGCAAAAGAAAGTGGAAAAGACGCAGGGCAAAGGCGGAAAAAAGGTAGTCTGACTGAAGAAAGAAAAGGAGAAAAGGCCAAAAGTGCAAGGACAACCTTAAAAGTCCAAGGCAAACACAAAAAGGGAAAGGCACATTTTTGAATAAAAAGGCGCACCCTAAAATCTTGTAAAAGAGCACCGTGCTCTCACCCGTGCAACTTGTAAATGTAGAAGGGCGGTGAAAAGGAAGCTAGGAAGATAAAATGACAAGGGAAAATAGGGCCTAGGCTATGACCGGCCATGTAAAAAAGGGAAAAGGGGATGACCGCCCAAAAGGGAAGTAGGGTTTTGTATATAAAGTTGAAAAGTGAATGAGAAGCTCATTCTTTGGTGTGTGGCAAAACTAGTCTTCTTCTTCCTCTCTTCTTCTCCCCTTCTTGCTTGTGTGTGCTCTTGAGAGAGGGAGTGTGAGAGTGTGAGGGAGTGAGTGTGTGTGAGAGTGAGGGATCAAGAGGGCGAAGCTCTTCACCATCTCCTCTTCTCTACTTCTCTTCTCTTCTCTTCTCTCCTCTTGCGCGCGTGGCTATGGAGGATGGAGCTTGGAGATGGAGGAGGCTTGAGGATGCTTAAGCTAGCATCTAGAATCATGGAGCTACCGGAGTGCAAGAGAGAGGAGGGTACTCGATCGAGCATCAAGGTAAGTTCATTGTATTTGCAGGATCGATGGTGCGTCGGCTAGGTGAGAGATAGCCATTAGAGCCGCTTGGAATGCTTGAAAAAATAAGCGGTCCGTGGGTCTTGGTGGTTGAGCGAAAGCTCTCACAACCCTATAATCCATTCAAGAGGTTCAACTATGAAGCACAACAACACTCTTTCATCTAGTCTCTCACACATGTTATGAATACTAATATTCAGTTGTAATGAGCCTGCATGGCCTTCTCTCAAGTGTAATGGATGCATTTCTGAAGCTCCACAATCTTGAATTTTCTTCTTCGTTTCTAACCCTCTATAGCCTTAGCATGCAAGGATGAAACAAGAGCATAGTCATGAGAGAGTGCTCAAGAGGAAGAAGAAGGCTTCACCCATATGGTCCCTCACTTCACTCACTCACTCACTCACTCTCTTAACTCTCTTAAACTCTCACTCTCCTACTAAAAAGGCAAGTACACAAATTTTTCACACTCATGAATAGCTTATTTTATTCTTTCTCATCCTTTGAATACACCTTTTTAGGGTTAGGGTTTTCTCACTCCCTATTGGGCAACCAACTCCTTTTTGTTGCCATAAGACCGGTTATCTCTTATTGCATGCTTTTTCTATGGTAAGAATAGAACACGACCTTTTTAGTTTTACCTTGGGACCCTATGCTACTATTACAAATTGCATAGGATTGAGTCCCCAACTTGTGGATTTACATGAAAACTTAATACAAGTAATGTAAGTGCTTTGTGGTTTATGTAAAATTACATGGCGCAGTGAACAGAATTTGAGAAAGAGATAGAGATAAAGAGTACACAACAGATAAGAGGAGAATTAGAAAATTTCTTTAGCTCCAAAAAACTGATATAGAGATGGCTCTCTCCACCCGTGTGCTTCCACTATGAATCTTAGATGGCGATCTAGACAGAAGATAGGTGAAGAGCTTAAGGCTAGATGGAACAACTCTGACTGGGTGAAAGATGGATTATTGATGGCAGGTTTAGCTTTTATAGCCCTCGAAAGCGGTTAGGTTAGCCTGACCGACCTACCATATGAGCCTCCACTAGTTAGCCAGGGAATATTCCATGGCCCTCGGACCCCAAAATAGGGGCCCCTTTTAACTCCCTTATCTCGCAACTTGATACAATGTACCTTGAGTTGCCACTAGCTTAACTACTCACACCCACAGTGGTCACCTTTTTGCCATCCGGTCACATAGACCTCATCTGATATACAAGTCAGGACTCAACCAATATCCGGGCTCACATTTGGCTTCTCCTCATAATGGGGGCCTTACAACTTTGAGCACCATGGATCATTGGTGGCACCTTATGAGGGCGAGACATTGAGCATATCTAACACCCCCCCTCAATGTCCACCCATAGGTGAACTATCTCCTTGGCCCAATGCCGAGTCTCTAAAGATGAACTTGAAGTAGATCCTTCGTAAGTGGTTTGGTGAAGATATCCACTCCATTCTCCTTTGTTGGACAGTAGACTTGTTCCACTATCCCATCCTCCATCAAATCATGCACATAGTGATACTGGATCTCTATATGTTTGGTGCGCACATGAAACATTGGATTTTTCGCAATGGCAATGCAACTCTGATTGTCACATCTCAGCACAGTTGATTCTTCATCTTGCACTCCCATATGCCATAGGATCCTTCTCAACCATACTGTTTCACATGCAGCAAAACAAGCTGCCTTGTACTCTGTTTTGGTAGAAGACAACGCCACTGTTGGATGCTTCTTATGAATCCAAGAGAAAATTCCTGAACCCAAAGAGAAACAATAACCAGAAACTGACTTCTTGGAATAATTGTCTCCTGTCCAATCTGAGTCACAATTCCCCACAAGAGAAGTTCCGGAACTATATGTGATACCATAATCAAGAGTTTCCTTCAAGTATTTGAGCACCCGCATCCCAACCTTCCAATGACTCTCATGAGGTTTGTTTGAGAACCTGCTCAAAACACCAATAGCAAAACTGATATCTGGTATGGTGTTACACAAGTAGATCATACTGCCGACCATCCTCTTGTACCTCCCAATGTCTGCCAGTGATGATGTATCCTCATCGGATAACTTTGCGTTCACCTCCATAGGTGTGGCTATCTCCTTGCACTCGGTCATGCCAAATACCTTCAAGATCCCCCATGCATACTTCTTTTGAGAGATGAAGATCTTTCCTGGCTCTTGCCACACTTCAATTCCCAAACAATAGTGCAGCAAGCCCAAGTCTCTCATTTCAAACTCAGAACTCAAAGCCTTTCGAGTTTGGCTGATCATATATTCATAGTCACTTGTAATAAGAAGTTCGTCCACATATAGGACAATCACTACAGACTTTTCACCATCCATGTAAACATACAAGTTAGCATCTGAGACACATCTTTTGAAGTTTAAGCTTAAAAAGAACTTATCTATCCGCTGGTACCATGCTCTGGGGGCTTGTTTCATCCCATACAATGCCTTCTTCAGCTTACACACCTTGTTCTCAGAATGGGGGGATGTCAAACCCTAGTGGCTGAGTCACGTACACCTCCTCCTTAAGGTCACCATTTAAGAACATTGATTTAACATCCATTTGGTAAACTGGCCATTGCTTGTGGGCGCCACTGCAAGTACTATGTGAATAGTGGTCATTTTGGTAGTTGGGGAAAATGACTCTTGAAAATCAAACCCTTCAACCTGTGAAACTCCCTTTGCAACGAGTCTAGCTTTGTACTTTTCTAAGGTACCATCAACCTTGTACTTTACCTTCCAGATCCACTTGGTGCCAATAACCTTCCACTTTGCTGGCCGGTCCACTAGCTCCCAAGTGTCATTCTTCATTATGTTGTCATACTCAGCTTGCATAGCCATGCTGGATCTACAAGTGCTTCTTCTAAGTCAGTTGGCTCCTTTACTTCTCTCATAATCTCAGTCATCAAGGCCATATTGACTATGTGAGTAGAAGCCCTCCTTTGCTCCTCTATTCTCTGATACCTCCTTGGTCTTGCGTTCTCCTCAACAGATGTGAGCATAGGATTATTGTGGTCATAGAGTTGCTTCACCCAACGTGGCGATGGCTTTTCTCGTAGGGTGATGTCAGGTTGGTGAACTTTTTCCTCATCATCTGAAGATGATGCTTCCTCCTCCTTAAGGATAGGGATAGCTCTCAGGACAGGTTCATAGTGGACCACTTCTTCGCTTGATGATAAAGTGGAAGAACTTGCCTTCTCCTCCTCCATTGTATGTAGCTACTCCTTGAACACCAAATCATGGCTCTTGATGATCTTCTTTGCCTCTTGTTCATATAATTTGTAAGCCTTTTGCTCATCACTATAACCCAAGAAGATATATTTTCTGCTTTTTGGTTGTAACTTGTTTCTCTTCTCATCTAGAATATGTGCATAACATTCACATCCAAAAATTCTGAAGTGTGAGACAGATGGTTTCTTACTAGTGTAAGCCTCATGATGTGTTTTTCCCTTGAGATCCTTTGTGTAGCTCTGATTTAAAATGTAGGCTATAGTATTAACAGCTTCAGCCCAAAACATGGTTAAGCAATCCCTTGCCCTTTAGGATGCATCTTTCCATCTCCACAATGGTGCAATTCCTGCATTCCACAACATCGTTCTACTGAGATGTGTGAGGCGTCCTCATACCCCTTTGAGGTGAACCCACCACCACCATCTGCTCTAAATTTCTTCACACTTTTCCATGTTTCGTTCTCAAAAAGTTTTAGCTATTCTTTAAACTTACCAAAAGCTTGAGCCTTATCACAAAGGAAGTACACCCACATCTTCTTACTCTAATCGTCGACAATCAACATAAAATAAGAAGATCCCCCCAAGGCTCGTGTAGGCATCTTTCCGCACAAGTCAGCATGCACCAACTCTAGAGAAGCTTGTGCTCTATTCTTGCTTTCTTGTGGAAATACCTTTCTCTGTTGCTTGCCCATCATACAAGCTTCACATGGTTCCTTCAATTCAGTCATTGCAAGTAGGTGAGCAACCATACCTTGCTTGTGCATCTCCTTCAATAGTGCAAATACGATGTGTCCAAACCTTTCATACCAAAGCTTACTTGTACCCACTCCAACGGTGGTTGTAAGAGCACTTAGCTCATATAGGTTGTTCCTTCTTTCTCCTTTGCCAACAACTTTGCCATCACTATCAAGAATTTGTGCACCTATCTTCTTGAATCTCACTTCATCACCAAGATTAGTTATGGCAGCAACAACTGATAACAGATTTCTCCTAATTTTGGGAATATACAACACATTTGAAAGCTTTTTGACATCACCATTTGCAACAACAAATGAAATAGTATCTGTGCCCACAATAGGGCATTTTGCATCATTTCCAACTATCACAGTGATGGATTCTTGTAGAGGCTGCATAGAACTATATAGACCTTTCTTGTTGGTCATGTGACGGGAGGCCCCACTATCCAACACCCATGAGTTAGTGGTAGATTCTTCTTGCACCAAGGAGCACACCTCCTATATGGTCGCCATGAGTAACTTCATGAATAGCCCAAGGATAGCACCTAATCTACCAAGAGAGCAGGCCTCATGGTGGCATCTACAATGCCCGTGCCCTTAAAAACTTGCAAGAAACACCCTTCCTCTCAACAAGAAACCATGCTCACACACAAGAATCCAACATACAAGAAATATAACCATAATCTTCATCCTCACTCTCTCCTTCTTCCATGGAAGAGATAAAGCAAGAAAGCACAAGAAAGGAAAGAGAGCAAGAGTTGTGCCAATGCAAGAGAGAAAAGAAGATACGTGCAAGTAGCTAGATAAAGGAGAGGAAGAGAAGTTGTAACTCCCCAAACCACCTTTTTCCACAAATTGCATGGCTCTTCATTTCTACCTTTTCATATTCCTTTAAGGGTTTGTTTTACATGAGCATTCTTAGACCTTAGAAATGAGGTCTATGAACATTGAAACATTAAAATCTTTCAAATTTTGCAAAACACACACACTACTTCTCATGCTCATGGCTTTACAATGTAGACCCACTGAAATACCATGGCAAATTACAAAGAATATTATCAATGATAGTTGCTTGAATTTTCTTTTTGCCGATGTAGACCACATTTTGTGCCTTTTTCTTGCATAAATTTTGGGTTATCATTCCTCCTCTTCCAATCTTGTGAGTGTCCTCGCGAACACTTTGGAGAGACACTTTGCCTTGGAATAAGCACCTTATGTTGATGAAGAATCTGCATCTCTTTACTTCACTTCACATTGAAATTGGACCATCTCAATCGATACCTGTCCAAAAATACCATACTTCTTCACACTTCCACTTCAAATCTCATCTCTAACTTTTTCTTCACACCAACATTTTCAAAAATCTTCCACTTTGACTTTAAGAAAAACACTAGGCAAAACACGATCCAAAGGAACACAAATCTGCCCACAATCTCTTACAAAGAAGAAAAGAGAACCACCTTCATCTTGAAACACAATGTAGACGTCTCCATGGAAAGTACCATGGAACTTTAACCCGCAAAAGAATATTCCTTTAAGTGCACCCTCACAAAAGATTTGCCAATGAAGAGCTCCACCAGGTTGATGTATTCGTGTGTTTGGTATAAAAGGAAATAAGTGTGGTTTTATTTATAAAAGGAAAATAACTATTCTAGTATGATACTTGTGTGAGGGAGTAAGGCTCTTAGTTGAGAAGAGCATGTGAATAAACTCAAAAGAGATTTGTTGTTTTTTCTTCATTGTAAGGGATGAGAGATATGAGAAAGTTGTGGCTATTGTTGTCTCTGTGGGATATGGGGGATGAGAGGAAGACGGCAGAATAAGAAAGAACCATGGCACAAGGCGGCTTGAGAGAAACGGCTAGTTTATCTTCTTCTTCTTCATCAATAGCCACCCTCAAGATCCTGTACCGAGGGCATGAGACTTTTTGGGTGTGCCCAACATGAGTGCCAACAGCACTGCAACCTCGAGCCTGCTCACCGCAGACAACATCAACAAGGTCGGCCTCGGCTATTGCATCGCCATTGCACTCGGCATCCTGGTCCTTATCTCCACCATCATGCTAGCCTCCTATGTCTGTGTCAGGCTCCATGGCAGGGGCATCTAGCAGCAGTTCAGCAGGAGCATCGGCACTGGAGGTAGCGATGGAGCAGGCATTGGCCGCACCACCGTCCAGCGCGTCTTGATGGATGACAGGGCCAACCCCGCTGAATGGTCTATTGGCGGCCTCGATCAGGCCACCTTGGAGACGTACCCGAAGATTGTGTACAGTGAGAAGCAAGCCCTTCCTCCTCCACAGGACACATCCTACTCCATCTGCTTGGCAAATTACAAGGATCGTGAAATCCTGCGGCTTCTGCCTGATTGCTGCCATGTCTTCCATGCCGTGTGCATCGACGCGTGGCTCAGGCTTCATGCCTCTTGTCCCATGTGCAGGTCATCCCCTCTCCCCACCCCTCAAACCACTCCCATCTCGACACCACTCTCGGAGCTTATCCCCCTGTGTCTGCATCCATTACAAGTGCCTAGAGATTTGCACTGGATGCAATGCTACTTATAAACAAGCCATTCTTCATCAAATCTCATGTTGATAATAGTGTGCAGAAACTGCTTGAATGGTGGATGACACAAACAACATAGAGTTTCAGAGGTCCCCATCTTCATCAAGCCTTCAACTTCTCATCTCTCTCCACATAGCAAGCTGCAATAAACTTTTCTCATTTCCTTCTTGCAAAGCTTGAGAGCATCCATGAGTAGACCCCCTGTCAGGATCGCCAAAATGAACAGCCCAAGGACAGCACCTAATCTACCAAGAGAGCAGGCCTCATGGTGGCATCTACAATGCCCGTGCCCTTAAAAACCTGCAAGAAACACCCTTCCTCTCAACAAGAAACCATGCTCACACACAAGAATCCAACACACAAGAAATATAACCATAATCTTCATCCTCACTCTCTCCTTCTTCCATGGAAGAGATAAAGCAAGAAAGCACAAGAAAGGAAAGAGAGCAAGAGTTGTGCCAATGCAAGAGAGAAAAGAAGATACGTGCAAGTAGCTAGATAAAGGAGAGGAAGAGAAGTTGTAACTCCCCAAACCACCTTTTTCCACAAATTGCATGGCTCTTCATTTCTACCTTTTCATATTCCTTTAAGGGTTTGTTTTACATGAGCATTCTTAGACCTTAGAAATGAGGTCTATGAACATTGAAACATTAAAACCTTTCAAATTTTGCAAAACACACACACTACTTCTCATGCTCATGGCTTTACAATGTAGACCCACTAAAATACCATGGCAAATTACAAAGAATATTATAAATGATAGTTGCTTGAATTTTCTTTTTGCCGATGTAGACCACATTTTGTGCCTTTTTCTTGCATAAATTTTGGGTTATCACTTCAACTCTGCTTCAATCGTATTGGTTGTCTCTTTCCCTTTACTTTTAAGGGTGCCATTATTTTCATCTACCTTCTTGACATGACAATCTGCGATTGCATGTCCTTTCTTCTTGCAGTAGAAGCACTCTCCTTGAAACTTCTTCTTATTGCCCTTCTTATTTTTTTCACTATCATTTTTGGTGGAGGAACCACTTTTTCCTTTTGCATTGGCAGAGAATGCAGCATCTCCATTGTTGCTTCCTTCTCGGGCTTTGAGCCTCAACTCCTCCTCTAGCAATAATGCACAAAACTCCTCAAAACTCAAAGCTTGAGGTCTCACCTGAGTATCAAGGGCATTTACTATTCCATCAAAATGTTGTGGAAAAATCCGAAGACACCTCCGAGCTAGCTCCTTGCTAGTCTTTTGTATCCCAGCACCAGCCATCTGGTCACGCAGATTCTTAATTCGAGTGATGAATGCTTCCACTGTCTCTCCTTCAGCAAACTTCTCCGCTGCTAGTTGATTCTCCAAGTTTTGAATCCTTGTTTGGTTTCGAGTTTCATACTGACTCGTCAGTACATTCCAAGCCTCTGATACTTTGGTTGTAGGGGCTGAACCAAAAGTCAGGACACTGTCAAAACAGCTTGTAACTAAGGCACACAATGCATCTACATTCCTTCGTTTCCAAGCTCGTAGAAGATTTGCATTCGGAGGAATCATCACACTAGGATTTGATGGGCCGGGGGTAGGCTGTGGTTCTACGTCAGTCCCCAACACAGTCTCCAAAAGCTCATAAGAATCAAGGATGGTTGTAATTTTGAACTTCCACAAGGTATAGTTTGTACCATCTAACTTGCCTTCGTTGAAGGTTGGTGGATGAATCCTTATGTTTGAATAGCTGGTATAGCAGCACCATCTCCTCACCGCTTCGTGATGCAACAGGACCGCTTCCGAAGGACAACATTGTTCATCTTTTTTGTTGAAGCCTTTGCCTCTTGCACACTCTTTGATCCCTAGAGACCCTTAGGCTCTGATACCATGTAAAAATTACATGGTGCAACAAACAGAATCTGAGAAAGAGATAGAGATAGAGAGTACACAACAAATAAGAGGAGAATTAGAAAATTTCTTTAGCTCCAAACAAATGATATAGAGATGGCTCTGTCCACCCGTGCACTTCCACTATGAAGCTTAGATGGTGATATAGATAGAAGATAGGTGAAGAACTTAAGGCTAGCTGGAACAACTCTAACTATGGATTATCGATGGTTGTGAAGGGTTTAGCTTTTATAGCCTGCGAAAGCAGCTAGGTCGACCTAACTGACCTACCATATGAGCCTCCACTAGTTGGCCAAGGAATATTCCAAGGAATATTCCCTTCACCATTGGGCCGGCGTCGCTACACTCGGCGGACCCCCGCCAATGGGACTGTTGGCCCCCTTGGGACCCCCAAGCCAGGGGCCACTTCTACGGCCCTCGGATCTCAAAATAGGGGCCCCTTTTAACTCCGTTACCCTGCAACTTGATGCAATGTGCCTCGAGTTTCTATCAACTTAACTACTCAGTCCAACCCAAAGATTAGACCCACAGTGGTCACCTTTTTGCCATCCGGTCACATAGACCTCATCTAATATACAAGTCAGGACTCAACCAATATCCGGGCTCACATTTGGCTTCTCCTCATAATGGGGGCCTTACAACTTTGAGCACCATGGATCATTGGTGGCACCTTATGAGGGTGGAGCATTGAGTATATCTAACAGTTTAATCGTTCAACTACTTTGTGCAGATTACAAAGAATGATCTTTGAGTTGTTATAGCACAAATTGAAGAATATATTCCATTTGTGCCAAGATATTATGCTCCTCCTTGTGGTTAACATTATCCCCCTCCTAAAGAGTGCTAGTCCCATGGAACTAACCATCATAGGTGGCACGATAGAGCTTGCATTAAATACATGGATGCTAGAAACAATTGTGGATGGCAAACACGCCTTGGTATAAGGTAAGTTATGGTTAGATTGGTGGTAGAGGGACAATTTTTGAATTTTAGGATATTCTTGGGATTTTCCTAGTGAGTTTTAATGGTGGATTCAAGGTTAAAGGGAGAATTGAAGAAGAGTTGAGGGTGCATGGATCCTTGGAATCTTCCATACTCGCAATTGAAAAAATTCTCATATAGTCTCTCACTAGGGGGGAAAGTGCTAATCTTCTTTGTATGCACATGATATATATTGGTAGTTTGGGAGATGGGTCGAAGTCCAAGCAAGCCTAAAGTGTTGTCTTGCACTTGAGGACCAAAACGATGTGCAAGTTTTGGTGCAAATATTATGTACATGCACGTCTACTTAGGTAGTACTTTAGTTAGACGACCAACATTCTAGTTCCTCATATTGGTATAGTTGATGAAGCAAGGGGGCACAAATAGGTGGGTAAAATGTTCGATGCTGAGGAAAAATACACTCAAAGGGGTTCTTGAAGACACTATCATTTACCAATGGAGGCCACTAGATGTACCTAATTTGAGGACCCTAGGTGCATGTAGTGATTATGCGTGCATCTTTATTTTGTTTTCTCTTTTTAAAAATATAAAAATGCCACAAAATGAGCCTTTTAGTCTTACAAGAGGGATTAAACACATTTTGGATTGTTGAGAATTATAATACTACATAAAAATGTCAATCCATAAGCCTTGGTGTTGGGAAACCTATCGTTGATAAAGAATTGTAGTTTGAGAGATGATGGGATTGCTATGCTGGTCTATGTACTTCTTGTTAGGATGGTAGAGAGCTTGAGGTGGTTGTTGAAAAGTCAACTCTCTGATGTTGAATGTCTATTTGCATGCCCTGGAGATAGATTAAGGATTCATCTATGTCTTTAGTCTTCTAGTTCTTCAATAGATCTTGACTTGCTGTTTGAATGTTGCTACCTTGAGCATGCCTCTCATCACCTAGTTTGCCTGCATTCACTTGATAAATTCTGAGAGCATGTGTAGTTGAGTTCAAGATAATTGAAATTTTAAAAAATAAAAAATTGACCTCATCTTTTCACCACTTATTGATTTGTTAGCATAGCAATTGATTATTACTCCCTCCGTGTACAAAAAATGTTACAATGCTTCCGAGCATATTATAGGGATATTGATCTTCTAGTGTGTATGGTTTTTAAAAATATATTTTAATAACTTCTATTATATACACCAATTGTAATGACAGATGGTTATATACAAGTTAGTGAATTATAGTGCAGTAATGGTACACTGAGGGGTGAGGCATCAATAGAAGCCAGGATTATATTAAAGTGCAACATAGGTATCAAGCATTTGCATTAACTTTACCAATAAATTTAAATATCCTACAACATCGAGTACCACACCTCCTTGATCTAGTCTACTCATGACATAGAGTTCTTCTTTTGTGAAGATTTTCTAGTGCTCATAATTCCTCAGTGGTGTTATGGTGGTAGAATAATGTGTTATGGAATGTGGGGACCAACATGCCTTGGCTTCCTTTTCAAGGATGAATCTTAAAAGGTCATCTAAGTATTTAGCATATTGCTTGCTAAAATGTTATTGTCAACAGTGGCCATTCTAAGAATTTCATGTATTCTTTGGCTAGGATTCAGCATTAGCTTAGCCTGTGTAAATGCGAGCAAGTAACATTAGTCTATAATTCAATTCTCTAAGGCATGTTGCCATTGATTAGTTTTCATTTTTAGGATTCTCTACTAGCATCTTCTTCAAATGTTTAAGCTTTAAGTTAGGTTTCAATTGAGTTGGAGCCTTTAGTCGAGTTGAGCATGGGAGTTACCAAGTCATTTGGACTCATTGTTTTACCACTAGTATCTTGCTTTATTGAAACATTAGGGGCATGCTCCTTGGTAGAGTTGGTAAGTTTACTTGTAGCTAAGAAGTGTGATTATTGTATTTCCACACCTAGATGGGAAGCACTAGCTTTTAGGTTAATGAATTTGATTGTGATAGTAGTTGTGAGCAACTGTTGGATTCAATCATGGGTTTCTTGGGAGTATTCTTGGACTTTAGAGGTTTGTGCATATTTTGGTCAATATTTTTAGTCTATTATGGCTATGTGTTCTTCAAATTTCTAAGCTTCAAAATAGGTTTCAATTGAGATGGAGGCTTTGATGGAGTTGAGCATGACTTGACTGTATAGCCAACTAGACATCCTGCAGCAGCAAAGTGATGCTCAAATGACCTAGGACCTTGATGTTACGAATGATATACATGCCTTATATCTTATTTTACAATAGTCTATGAGAGATAGACATCAGCCTAATCGATTTTTTTCCTATATGGATTATGTTATGGTGACAAATTCTAGTGAGCATCTTACCTATGATGAGACCATGCATAGAGGTGATAGTCACATTTGGGAGAGGGCGTCATACATGGAATTTGGTTCCTTTACCTAGTGGACAACATGTTTTGCCATGCAAGTGACTGTACAAGTTGAAGAGTATCCCTGAATGCCCCAAGCGATCCTATAAGGCCATATTTGGTTGCTAAGAGTTTTAAGTGAGATCATGGTGTTGACTTCGATGAAGTCTTCTATCAAATTGTCAAGATGACAATCCTACACTAGTATTTTCTTTGGTTGCAAAGCTACATCTGGACCTCTCTCGGATGGATGTTAAGACAGCTTTCTTACATGGAGACTTGCATGATGAGATTTATATGCAACAACCTAAGGGCTTTGAGAAAAATGGTAGGGAACACCTAGTGTGCAAGTTGAGAAAGAGTCTTTATGGCCTTAAGCAAGCACTTAGGGGATGATACCACAAGTTCAATACTTTCATGCATTCACATGGATATACTCATAGTGATATGGATCTATGTTTATACACAAAGAAGGCTCATAATGGTAGCCTTATGATTTTGGTACTCTATGTGGATGATATGCTAATTATTGACAATCCTCATGACTTTTAAGATGGCAAGCTCAACACATGCAAAGATTTATGATGGACTACGCAGCTAGATGGGCCTGCACATTTTCACTTAGCACAACCAGAAAGTTGCGTTACTAGAGTCCATGTTACAGTCACAAGTGTAGAATGCTTCTTGCACAGCAACATGGTATTCGTCGTGACAGAATCTTCAAACACCATACGGACCACTTCTGTCAGTAACTCAGGAGACCAAGCCCCATCCAACCATCCTCTAGAAGAGGAAGATCCATCGTTGAAAGCTTCATTCAAAAGGCCAACTTTTGCAATTGATAGTGGACAATGGTTCGTAGGAACATATTCCTGGAAATGCTCAAATGTAGATCATAGCAGATCCATCCTAGACTACAATCTTTCCACTTTATCTTGGAATAAAGGACACAAGGTAGCCTGTCTCTGGAGAACTGCCAATTCCTGCTGTGAGAGAGAAGGGATCAGTGGAACATTAGGGCTTGGAGGAACAGACCGTGACTGTGCCAATTGGACTTGCAACTGCTTGATTTGGGAAGCTTGTGATTCCACTGTGTCATTAGCAATCTGTAAGGCTGAGAGTTTTGCATCTAAAAGAGTTTGAAACTCTTGTGCTTCTTTGGACATCCTCTCCTTCTCCTCTGAGATTCTAGTGATCTCTGATTGAGCTTCTATTAACTGAATCTTCAAAGAAGATATCTCTTCTCTTTGGGTCTCAATCATTTGGGTTTCTTGCTCCATTTGTTTAAATAGATCAGCCAGTGTGTCCTTGGCTTATGCAATTGGTCTTTCGACTGCATTAGTTCTTCATAAAAGGAAGTATACAGCTATTGAGCACAGGCTGTCTGACAGTTCAATTGAGCTCTGGATGTCTTTACATAGGAATGGAATGTCATCTCCCGATACTAGACTGTTCAGTGAGGGGACTGATATGTCCAAGGAACCCTCTCTATGTGCTCTGAATAGGTTGTTACATGTGAGATAAGCAGGGAGGTCACTGCCAGATGTAGCAGGAATCGTAATCAAAGGAAGAATTGAAGGAGCTTTATCTGCTACTCGCTTCAAGCGTTTTCGCTGTATGACCAGGGGAGGAGGAGAATCCAGATCCTCTATATCAATTGGTTCTGACTCTTCTGAAGGTGAAGGAGGAGGTACTGGATCAGATGGAGGAGGTGGAGGCACACCCTTCTTTAAACCAGAGTAGGTCAAGAAAGCAGACAGGTAGGATCCATAGGTGACATTTGTAACATTGCCCCTAGTTACTTTAACGAAATGTTGATCCATCTTTGTGAGTAGGTAAGTGCTACAATCAATAGCTACTCCTTTTAACACCATCCTTGAAGTTGTAAAGAGCTCTTTGGACAAGTAATGGGATGGCATTTTTGCAGGCATAAACCTGTCTTGGAGAAATTGGCAGACCAATTTTCACACAGGATCAGTGATCATGGAAAAGGAAACTCTTGAAGTGTTGATCACTTAACATCTAGAATTTCCTTGGTCTGTTTTTGTAACAGCTTCAAAATCTCACCGTTAGAGAATAGCTGTCTAGTTGTAACAAAGGGCTCGCCTTTGTAGGGAAGAGACAGAGCCTTCCCTAACCCTTGCACGAATGGATTTGAAGGAGGTATGCCATGGAAGTACCATGGATCAGTCCCGACTTCTTGCTGTATGAGGCAAGGAACTTATCACACATGGATGGATCTTCTGGAACCAAGGGGAAGGAGGCAGCCATAAAAGTCGCAAGTCCCGCCTTCGTGACAGGCTCAAAAGTGAGTAGAAAAGAGTAATCCCTACTAGCCAATGGGACATACTGGATAGGGGGAGGAGCGTGAGGCGCCATTTAGTGTAAGGGCTTTGTAGCTATACCATGCCGTTGCTACCGATTGCACCTACATAGGGAGCAGTAGTGACTCAAAGCCCTACCTTGTTTCCATTCTATGTGTGATTCCCTATGCCCAGTGGTGAACCCTCTTATGTGCGGTGTCATGAGGGTGTAGTCCTGGGATGTGTCTATGTTGTCCCGCTTTTTGGATTGAATAATACAAGAGTATACCTTGAGCTCATATCGTGTTACCTTTCTGTGCCGTGTTGAGTGCGTAACGAGTACAGGTTTATCACACTTGGTATCAGAGCAACTCTTGCTCAGAGTGAAGGAGTGCTCACGGAAGCAAGAGGAAAGATCCAGTGCCCCGAAGAGATCAAAGTCGTAACAACCCACAGCACGATGCCCCGCGTCGTGTCGCCCCATGACGTGCCACCCCACGTCGCGTCAACCCACGTCGCGTCGCCCCACATCGCGACGCCCCCCGACGTGACGCCCCAACCTCAACATCCCACCGTCTGAAGACGTGATGCGGCTTCCCTGCGGCACGACCCACACCACCATAGGCAAAACGCGGCTTCCCCGTGTCAACACCACCACCAACCACATGGAGGACGAAAGGGAGAACGTCACCCTCCCAACACTAGAGGAGAGGAAGAAGAGTAGGGGGCAAGAATGAAGAGTGGCCCAAGAGGAGAAGGTGGCCAGACTAGAAAGACAATTAGATGGTATGTCAAGCATGCTAGAATCAATATGGAGGAACATGCAGATGAAAAAAGAGGAGGAAGAAGGGAGGAAAAAACTAGAACTAGAGCAGGGCTATAGAGAATGGGTGATTCAACAACAAGAAGAGGAGAAAAGACACCGAATGCAAGAGGAGATGGATAGAACGGGTAGAGAGGAGACATCTAGGAGGGCGCAAGATACAAGGAAGGAGAAGGAGAAAGTAGTAGAATTAGGAAGCAAAAAGAAAGACAAGAAGAAGGAGAAGAAGCACCTCACCAAAGAAGATCACTCTTTTACATGGGGAACGCGCAATAGGAAGCCTTTGAGTAGATGAAGAAGTGCATGAGCCAAACTCCCGTCCTAAGGGTGCCAAACTTCACCAAACCCTTTGAAATCTCTACAGATGCATCTGACTATGGCATAGGGGGTGTACTGGTCCAAGAGTGTCACCCCATTGCGTATGAGTCAAAGAAATTTACCGATGCTGAAACAAGGTGGAGCACACATGAGAAGGAAATGTTGGCAGTCATCCACTGCCTTAGAAAATGGAAGCACTATGTTCAAGAAAAGCATACAATAGTCTTCACCGATAATATCTCCCTCAAATACTTCCAATCCCAACCCAAGTTATCAGCAAAGCAAGCCCGCTGGCTAGACTTCCTAGTTGAATTTGACCTGGAGATCAAGCACAACCCCGGCTCTACTAACAGGATAGCAGATGCCTTGAGCCGGAAAGCTGACCTGAAAGCTGCTAGTGTGGTCAGCAACAACTTCATAGAACTTGTCAAAGAGGCCTTGAGCCGGAAAGCTGACCTGAAAGCTGCCAGTGTGGTCAGCAGCAACTTCATAGAACTTGTCAAAGAGGCCCTAGAACAAGATCAAGAAATGCACAAGATAATCAAAGATGTGGAAGTAGAGAAGACACCACATGGAATGTACACCTTAGAAGAGGGTATTCTATTTTTAGGCAAGAGATTATATATCCCCAACAATGTGGAATTAAAGAAACTCATCCTGCATGAGATACACGACGGCAAGATTGGAGGCCACAAAGGGCAAAGCAAAACCTTGGAGGCCCTTAGGAAGCAGTTCTTTTGGCCGAACATGAAGGAAGAAGTGATAGACTACATCAAAACTTGCCCCACTTGCCAAATGGTCAAAGCACCAAGATCAAGACCAACCGGACTACTGCAACCTTTACCAGTACCTAACCAGCCATGGGATGTCATCAACATGGACTTCATTATGAAACTACCCGAGTCCCATGGGTACACAATCATCTTTGTAGTGGTGGACTATTTCTCCAAACAGGCCCACTTCATCCCGGCCAAACCACCACTGAATGCCAAGGAGGTAGCACGCCTCTTCTTCACACATGTATTCAAACTGCATGGCTTACCACTGGCCATTGTATCAGATAGAGATGGAAGATTCATGAGCTACACGTGGAAGGAACTCTTTAAGACTCTGGAAACCCAACTGAGATTCTCATCATCCTTCCACCCGAAGACAGATGGACAGATAGAACGAGTCAACCAAGGCATCGAAGTTACCTCCGCAGCTATGCTCGAGTGGACTAGAAAGATTGGACCTTGTACCTTGATGTCTTGGAATTCCACTATAATAGCTCCATCCACTCGGCAACGGGGTACACTCCCTTTGAGTTAGCCACAGGAAAAGAAGTCATTACACCACTGGCCTTAGCATCCGAAGCAGCCAAAGCGGAGGATCAAGATGCAGAAGAATTCTTGAAGAAATGGAGACATCGCAATGAAGCAGCTAAGCAAAGTCTCGAGCAGAGCAAGATAACCATGACAGAGCAAGCAAACAAGAAGAGAAAGGTTGTACTATTTGCCAAAGGATACATGGTCCTAGTGAGCTCTAAGAATATGTCACTTCCCAAAAACATGACCCCCAAGTTCAATCACCACTACTATGGACCCTACCGAATCACTCAAGTGCTGGACGAAGTCACCTACAAGCTGAACCTGCCAGACAGTGTTTGTGTTCATAATGCATTTCATGCTCCTCTTCTGCGCAGGTTCTATCCCGACAACCAATGGGGATGGCGCGTTGTCGTATTGCTGTGCATTCGAGGTGTGAAATCCACCTAAAAGTTGTGTGTGGGATTTGATACTTTGTACATATTTAGTTATTGTGATTATACTTTTGTTCTGTGTAGGCAGTATAGTGAAGAGGGTTTGGAGCAAGAGGAACTTATCAATAATGCTCTAGTTGGCATGTCTTGCCAAGTGGTTAGTCAACCTAGACGAGGAGGTTTTGATCAACAGTTCACAGGAGCTTTGGGAGATGTGGCTGAGACAGGACAGTTGAGCAGAGCAATAGCACTGATCATAGGGCAAGCATTGCATTTGGATGCACAAAGTAAAGGTTGAGCATAGACGACCTCATGCCATTGCTTGGGAGGGTATGATAGAGGCAGCAGAATATCAGCTTGGTGCTAATTTAATAGATACTTCAAAGTTTAAATGGGGGAACTTGGAGGGTGAACCACAGAAAAGAATAGCTGAGGTGGAAGAATCAATACATCAGAGAATGAGTCCTGTTCATAGAGCTGAATACTCCAACCCTGTCATACATACTCTCTCCTTGGAGCACTCAAACCTTGGTGAGGGTTCTTATCCTGCAATACCTTTTGTTGTTTTTGATTAGATTCAAGAAGGGTCACCTGCAGCACTTGATGGCCTCATGTGTGGAGATCATCTTCTGCCAAGGCTTGCAAGTGAAGGCCAGATGAATGAAGGTAATACAGTACCTGTTATTGAGACAAGGGATTCAAGTGCACTCTTTATGTTTCACTATGTTGAGGTGTCATCAAAGTACTACACAGTTGGAATGCTGAGGCAAGAATACATGTTCGTTCTGTCTGCTCAAAAGGACTGCTGCCTAGCATTTATCTTACATGAATTGGCTGGAAATACGACAATGGTCTTTACGAGGGAGTGTAAAGCTACCAGAAGACTTTCTTTAGTTCTCCGGTATCTAGGCTTGGGTGTGATTCCAATAAGTGGGCAAATGAGCTAGGCAAAAAGGTTAGGATTTCTGAATAAATTCAAATCTGGAGAGTGTGGAGTTTTGATCTGTACTGACGTTGCTAGTAGAGGGCTTGACATTCCAAATGTCAGCCTTATGATCAATTAAAATGCTCCTGAGTATTGTAAGGATTATGTACATAGAGTTGGGAGGACTGCACGGGCTGGAGGGAAGCTTTTTTGGTGGGGAGAAAAGCCAATTTGGGGGCCACTTTACTAGTCGGAAGGGGAGAAAAAGCAAGAGAAAAACAGACGAAAAAAGGGGGAATCATCATCTGGTCTGAGGGGGAGGCACAATATGACATGAATCATCGAATTCTGTATGGACGAGAGATTACTGTAGTGTTTTGCAGAAGAGAACAGAAAAAAAAAACCATCTGAAATGAGAACTAGTGAGAGGAAAAGGAAGTCGTAGTTTTTTCGGCTATGAGGAGGGAATACGATCACCTTACTCTGGGAACCTCAGGGCTTTGACTTTGTTCAGTATTTTGATCCCTTCGATGCAGGGGAGAGGTGAGCTCTATGTTCAAAAGGATGAAGAGAAGAGGATCGGGGCTCTGGGATGCGAATTGAACAGATTCAGGGGACTGGAGATGGGGAGAGGAAACTAAAGCAAATGTGTGATGAAGGTGTAGCCGCAACGGAAGGTGCCGCAATTGAAGAGCCGAATCATGATGCAATTGAAGAGTCGAATCTCCTATGTAGTCTCCATCCTGACAACGATTGATGGCATCTCTGTTGGTGCCTTGGAAGTATAAGAAGCTGCACTTCGCAGAACAACAGTTGCTGTCGGAGATCAAAGATTTGGTGCGACAAGTCAACTCACTGTCTGCGCCATCAACATTTGCAAAGGCTGCCAAGTTGAAACGTAGTGCTGCTGCAAAAGAGAAAGGAATGCTCAATGGTCTGCATGCGCTGGAGTACCCTATGCCAACATATGGACATCTCTGAAGTAGATTACTATCTGCAATTCATGTTATCTATGCTAGAGGGCTCAGGAGGTTTAAGATTTGTTTGCAACTGCACTAAGACGGGCTACATTCAAATGGATTTTGAAAGTTGTCTCAGGTTGTCATGACTTTGACAATGCCTGCTCTTGTCACTCAAACTCAACCCCTATCGTCACTACAAATAGTATCAGCCAGGCTCATATCAATTGTTACCTGGCTGCTTCTATTCTAATTAAAATCGCCTATATACTGTTCTGTTACTATTGCCCTGTAAGTATTGGAATTGCTTGCTGAAATGAAGCAAATTTACAGCAAACACATGATATATACCATGCAGAACTGAGAATGAACCAAAGATGCCAAAAAACATATTGATATATGATAGAAAAAATTCATAGCAGTGAATAAGACTGTTGTGTGTACTTCTTCCTCGTTTATGAAGGATTGCCGGTTCACTCAATACAAAAGGTTGTGTATGACCATGAACATTATTGATCTTTCCAACTGATCAACATCACAGGAAGAAATTGCAGTCATATCATATATGAATTCATTCACTTGCTTGATCTTCCATCTTGAAATTTAACAAGGTCTTCTAGAGACACGACTTTGCTTTCAAAACCCTTCGACATCTTTGGTGAACCGGACGTGAAAGCGTCACAGAAATTTCAGGATGGGAGATACTTCAGCATCTATTTCAGCCTCTTCTACAATTCCAGGTGCGTCCTCTACTTCAGCTCCATCAATGACTGCTGCGTCAAGTACTTCAACAGATGATCTAAAGCAGATTTTGCAGAATATGTCCATGTATATGCAGCTTCAAAATCAGCAAACACAATTGTATATGCAGCAACAGCAGCAATTGCATCAACAGCAGTTGTCTCAGGAAAGGCAACTATATTCGGAGCAGGAGAATGCAAGCAGCGCGACTAAGGCGATTGAAGCAGTTGAGAATGAGAAGAAGCTATTTGATGGCCATAATGTTTCAGTATATTTGAAGACATATGAGATCAAGATGGGGTTTTTTGGAGTTTCAGCTGGACTTATGAGTAAGTACTTCCTTCATCTTGTCACACCCGCCTTGAGGGCAAAAGTGACTGATCTTTTTATTCAAAATACACATTGGCAAGATTTTAAGAAGGCCCTGAAAGAAGAGTATTTCCTTGAGGAATTTGAGATGGCTACACGGCGGTCATTCCGAGAGTGGGTCTACATGCCAAACAAAGGTTTAGCTGCTTCAGAGTTGATTCGAGAATTTGAAGAGAGGTATAATCAGCTTGATGCCATTGAACAAAGAGCATTGGATGTTGAAAAAGTTGAGCTTTTCTTGCAAGCTGCAGATCCTGCTCTTCAGGAAGAATTGGGAGAGCTTCTTGAGGATCGCACGAAGCCTATGGGACTTAAAACGGATTGGCAGGATGCCTAGGATGCAGTCTCGACTTTGACCAAGAGGAGGATATGGAAGACCCGCCTACAGAATGGTTCTATGACACTGACACCTTCTTCTGCTCCTATGCCTGCTTCTATCCCTGTTATTTCTTCTCCTCCTCAGCCAGTTTCTTGGCCTATGCCAGTGCCTACTATTTCTACTCCTCCTATTCCTCCTGTTCCACAACCGATGCCTACACCTTCTGCTCCAAAACCATCCGCTCCATCGGTGCCTACCTCTCTTGATGACATAATCAAAGGCATAACGGATTTGACACTAGAGTCAGTTAAAGCGGAGTTGGTGGGAAAATTGAAAGAGCAGTTTGCTTCGACTGCACCTACTATTTCTTCTAGTGCTCCTACTGCATCTAGGAGTGCTCCTAGTGCACCTAGGAGAGATCGGAGATGTATTTGGTGCGATAGTATGGACCATCAGCATTGCAGGGATTGTGAATCTTTTCAGGATGCAAGGAGGAAGAATTTGGTATTTTGGGGACAAGATGGTAAGATTTGGTTGATTGGAACTGGAGCTCCGCTTGCTACCAACTTTGATAAAGGTGGAATGAAGAAGTTAGTGGATGACATGGCTGCGCGCGTACTTCTTATGTGACAGCTAGAGGAGATGCTTCTGCATATGGAGTCCAGATTGAGAAGGGATCAAAAAATCAGACAGCACTATGGACTTATGCTATGGAGACTACAAACAAGGGAAAATTTCAGCAAACTGTTTTGACTAGTGCAGGCTCTAGCATCAGATCTGAGACAGGTTGGGATTCGCTTGTTGACAGGTACTCTATTTATGCCTACTTGGCTAAGTCTCAGGGAGCAGATGTACTTGTTGAGGAGAAGCGTAAGAGGGATGAAAAAAATCCAAGTGTAGCTAAAAAGACTAGAGGGGGTGAGTTTGTTACTCCACCTACTGCAGGACCGTCTTTGAGACCAGGGCCAGAGCGACAGATGGAAGATGCTCAAAAGAGAGAAAAGAGACAAGAGCCTAGAGAGAGAAAGCAGCCAGGGTTTAGATTGATGTCTGATATTGAGACATCTACGGACATGAAGAAAATCTTTAATGACAAGATACTTGGCAGTGAGGTGACTTTCACTATTTCTGAGGTTTTGGGCATCTCGAAAAGAGAGTTTCAAGATCAGTTCCAAGAGGTCCTGAAGAGGAAAAGACATGCATTGCCTACCACTGATACACACGGAGTTTTGATTGGAGAGTTGGATGAGGATGAGGATGAGGTTATGGTTGAGAATGCTTCTGTTTTTCCGCAGGTAGACAAGAGGGTTCAGCCTATGCATTATGCTGAAACTGATGAGCCTGTCTTGATACCACGTAGTCACTTTTCGCGGAGTCATTGGGCTAGGGCAACTATAGAGACGATGGTAAAAATTGGAGAGAAACAGTTGCCTTATGTTGCTTTGGTGGATCATGGTTCAGAGATTAGTCTCATAGTTCGTGGAGTTTATGAGAGTAACAGATGGCCTATGGATGTAGAGCATGGGTGGTGTATGAGAGCCGCCAATAACACTGCAGGTGATTTGTATGCTGCATGTCCCAGTATCAGGGTTTTTATTGGAGATGTAGAGGAGGATTTCCGTTTCTTTGTGCAGGATTCATGCTCTTATCCCATAATTCTTGGACAGCCATTCATCACAGAGTTGCGCATGGAAACAAAGGTAATGGATGATGGATCTGCTTATGCACGGATTCGCAGTAAAGATGGCATGAGGGCAGTTCAGTTTATGACTGTGTGTGCGAACCATGTTAGAAACAGGGATACTCTTAGAGATGCACCTTTGCCCACTGTGAGGGATTCGGGTTTTCATTAGGTACCACCGTTTCGTGAGACGACGGTGGTACAGAGTAGAGGAGATTGGAGTTCTCGCCCCTTGGCAACAGTGTTTTCTCCTCCGGTTTTGTTGGGATTTCAGCAAACAGTTCGATGAGCTATCAGAAGACTTCTAAGTTGCCTAGAGCTGCCAGGTAGTACATATGCAGGAAGGAGGAAAATTTGAAAAATGCATGAATTTTAGAGGATGATGAGCATATAGATGGGATGTATGACAGTATGATTTGTGCAGATACGATGACAGAGATGGAAGATATGCTGAAAGCTTATATGCAGAATTGTCACAGTAATGTATTAGTGCAATCCCTGGACATGTTTCATGAAATTGCAGATTTTGTGTCATAGATTGAGTCAAAGGCTGAGGTGGCTCAGCAAAAAGAGTTGAGTGCTGAAGAAATTCAACAAATAGAGTTTCTGGCTGATTATGATCAGCTTATAGAGACATAGAGGGCTGAAAATTTTCAGCCAACAGAGTTTACTACTGAAATATTTCAGCATCCAGATTTTAGGGCTGTTCCTATGCAGTCCATAGAGCAGAGGGCTGAGGATATTCAGCCATTGGAGTGCAGAATTGCTGATTTACAGCAAGATTTGAGTAATGCATAAGAGCATAATGAAGCCAGGGTTGACACGAAATACAAAACTGTGGATAAGAAGGTGAAGCCGGTAGCTGTACCGCTTCCACCTGACAGTGATCAGCAAATAGAGAGGGCTACCAAACAGCCAATTTTGAGGAATCCAGAGCATATAGGCCATAAATTTTCAGCAGAGACTCTTGCTGAATTGAAAATTGGAAATGGTGATTTCTTGCTACCTACAGAGAAGCAATGCTTTCAGGAGATGCTTGAGCGACATCGAAGGGGGTTTGCTTTTTTCCCGCATGAGATTGGATGTGTGAATCCGGATATTGTTGCTCCTATGGTAATCTTTACTATTCCTCATATTCCATGGAACCTCCGACCTATTCCAGTGCCTAAGGCACACCTGCCAAAGCTGATTGATTTGTTGAATGAGAAAATCAGGATGGGAATTCTTGAGCCTTCATCTGCACCATACTCAAACAGGTGGTTTACAGTTCCAAAGAAGAATGGTACTCTCCGATTTATACAGGATATGCAGCCAGTAAACAGAGTTACTATCAGGAATGTTGGTGTAGGTCCAGTTGTGGATGAGTTTACAGAAGCATTTGCTGGACGTGCCATCTATTCTTTAGGTGATTTGTATTCAAGATATGATCAGTTTCAGCTGGCTTTGGAAAGCAGGGACATAACCACCATGAGAACTCCTATTGGGCTTGTCAGGATGTGTACCTTGCCTCAAGCTGCCACTAATTCTGTTGCGCATATGATGAATGCCATGCATAAGGTCCTTCGTGATTACATACCTCAGCTTACCATGCCTTTCTTCAATGATGTGCCCATTAAGGGGTGTGCAGAAGAAGAGAAGAATGAGAGTCTAAATGAGCAGGGATGCAGATACTTTGTGGCTGATCATATTTCAGCTTGTGAGAAGATTTTGGCCACGTTAGAAGAAGTGAACTTGACACTATCAGGGAAAAAATCTGTTTTTGGAGTGAATGAGGTTGTCATTGTTGGACATATGTGTGGGTATTATGGCAGGAAACCCTCACTTGATAAGGTGGATGCTATAGGCAAGATTACGGAGTATTGTTCTACCACTTCAGAGGTACGGAGATTCATTGGAGCTTGTGTGTTATATATGATTTGGATACCTCATTTTGCACACATAGCAAATTGTTTATATCAGCTGCTTCGAAAGGGGCAGAAATTCTATTGGGATGAGAGCCACACTAGAGCCATGCGGAAATTGAAGAAGTTATTGCAGATTGCTCCTACTCTCAGGAAAGCGGATTATAATTACGGAAGGCCTATTGTATTGACAGTTGACACTAGTCCAATTGGCATAGGTTGGGCTGTGGGTCAAGATGATGTAGATGGAAACAGGTATGCTATTCGGTTTGGGGCGAAAGTCCTAAACGAGAGACAGAGGAGATATCCGCAAATCAAGAGGGAGTTACTGGGGATTGTTACGGCTCTCAAATGTGACAAGGAGTACTTTATTGGAGCTTCAGTTGTGGTAGAGACAGATTGCTTGCCATTGATTGGTATGATTACGAGTTGCTCTACTCCGGATATAGCTATGTTGAGATGGATTGCATACATCAAGTCATTAAATCCGGAATTTAAACACATAGCAGGAAAGGATAATCTAGTGGCAGATATGTTGTCTAGAGCCAGATATGATGATGAGGAGACTCAACTTGCAGAAGAGGATGATGCAGAAATTTCAGTCACTATGGTTTATCATGTTTGCCATGTCTATGATATTGTGGCTTTCATAGAAGAACTCTATGTTGGAGATTGGTTGTTGCAAATTGGCAAGTACCTTAGTATACTAAGCAAAAGAGATGAATGGACAGATGAAGAGTTCAAGAAGATCATAAGGAAAGCCTATGGTTATTTTCTCAAGGACGGATTTCTTTGGAAGCATCCGAAGAAAAGAGGCGGATTACCTTTGCGGGTTGTCTACGATAGAGAGACACAGTTACAGGTGATGAGGGAGTTTCATGAGAGTCCTTGGGCTGGTCATAGAGGAGTGTGGGCTACTTATGAGAAAATCAAGGAGAAATATTGGTGGAAAGGCATGTATAGAGATGTTTCTCACTTTGTAGAGACATGCAGGGACTACCAGATGTATTCGGTAGTGCGTCATCGAGATGAGCTTCATCCGACCTATCCGCTTTGCATTCATTATAAGTGGGTAGTTGACTTGGTTACTATGCCTATGGGTCTATGGCAGATGAAGTATATTGTTTTGGCTAGAGAGGATCTAACCAATCATGTTGAGGGCAGATCTTTGAGAATGAAGACCACTAGTGCAGTGTGTAAGTTCTTATTGGAAGAAATTTTCTGCAAGTATGGCTGTGTGGGTAAGATCATTGCGGATTGCAGTGAATTGGATGCAGATGAAGCTAGGGAGTTTTTCTCTCAACTAGGAATCAAGTTGGCTCTAACCACCACAGCATACAATCCAGAGGGAAATGGGAAGAGTGAAAGAGGGCATCCGCCGATAACACATGTCTTTGATGGCAGAAACTCTGCGGGCATATATCCTGTGGTAACACATGTCTTTGATAATGCAACATATGAGTTGACAGAATTGGATGGGACAGTGCTTAGAGTGCCTATTGCTAGAAAAAGAATCAAGATTTTCAAGAAAAGAGATGATGAAGATTATGCATTGGAAGAATTTGCAAGAGAAGAGCAACGAGAAGAAACTCCAATGGAAGAGACAGATGATATGACAAATAATCTTGTTGATATACCGGAAATGCATAATGAAGAGATTGATCTGTTTGTGGATCTTGATGATAACGATCATGGGTAGTTGGCCCATCCGAAGGATGCGCAGGATTAGAGGGGGTGGATGTTGTATTGCTGCACATTCGAGGTGTGAAATCCACCTAAAAGTTGTGTGTGGGATTTGATACTTTGTACATATTTCGTTGTTGTGATTATACTTTTGTTCTGCGTAGGCAGTATAGTGAAGAGGGTTTGGAGCAAGAGGAACTTATCAATAATGCTCTAGTTGGCATGTCTTGCCAAGTGGTCAGTCAACCTAGACGAGGAGGTTTTGATCAACAGTTCACAGGAGCTTTGGGAGATGTGGCTGAGACAGGACAGTTGAGTAGAGCAATAGCACTGATCATAGGGCAAGCATTGCATTTGGATGCACAAAGTAAAGGTTGAGCATAGACGACCTCATGCCATTGCTTGGGAGGGTATGACAGAGGCAGCAGAATATCAGCTTGGTGCTAATTTAATAGATACTTCAAAGTTTAAATGGGGGAACTTGGAGGGTGAACCACAAAAAAGAATAGCTGAGGTGGAAGAATCAACACATCAGAGAATGAGTCCTGTTCATAGAGCTGAATACTCCAACCCTGTCATACATACTCTCTCCTTGGAGCACTCAAACCTTGGTGAGGGTTCTTATCCTGCAATACCTTTTGTTGTTTTTGATGAGATTCAAGAAGGGTCACCTGCAGCACTTGATGGCCTCATGTGTGGAGATCATCTTCTGCCAAGGCTTGCAAGTGAAGGCCAGATGAATGAAGGTAATACAGTACCTGTTATTGTGACAAGGGATTCAAGTTCACTCTTTATGTTTCACTATGTTGAGGTGTCTTCAAAGTACTGCACAGTTGGAATGCTGAGGCAAGAATACATGTTCGTTCCGTCTACTCAAAAGGACTGCTGCCTAGCATTTATCTTACATGAATTGGCTGGAAATATGACAATGGTCTTTATGAGGGAGTGTAAAGCTACCAGAAGACTGTCTTTAGTTCTCCGGTATCTAGGCTTGGGTGTGATTCCAATAAGTGGGCGAATGAGCCAGGCAAAAAGGTTAGGATTTTTGAATAAATTCAGATCTGGAGAGTGTGGAGTTTTGATCTGTACTGACGTTGCTAGTAGAGGGCTTGACATTCCAAATGTCAGCCTTGTGATCAATTATAATGTTCCTGAGTATCCTAAGGATTATGTACATAGAGTTGGGAGGACTGCACGGCCTGGAGGGAAGCTTTTCTGGTGGGGAGAAAAGCCAATTTGGGGGCCGCTTTACTAGTCGGAAGGGGAGAAAAAGCAAGAGAAAAATAGAAGAAAAAAGGGGGAATCATCGTCTGGTCTGAGGGGGAGGCACAATATGACATGAATCATCGAATTCTGTATGGACGAGAGATTACTGTAGTGTTTTGCAGAAGAGAACAGAAAAAAAAAACCATCTGAAATGAGAACTAGTGAGAGGAAAAGGAAGTCGTAGTTTTTTCGGCTATGAGGAGGGAATACGATCACCTTACTCTGGGAACCTCAGGGCTTTGACTTTGTTCAGTATTTTGATCCCTTCGATGCAGGGGAGAGGTGAGCTCTGTGTTCAAAAGGATGAAGAGAAGAGGATCGGGGCTCTGGGATGCGAATTGAATAGATTCAGGGGACTGGAGATGGGGAGAGGAAACTAAAGCAAATGTGTGATGAAGGTGGAGCCGCAACGGAAGGTGCCGCAATTGAAGAGCCGAATCATGATGCAATTGAAGAGTCGAATCTCCTATGTAGTCTCCATCCTGACAACGATTGATGGCATCTCTGTCGCTTCCTTAGAAGTATAAGAAGCTGCACTTCGCAGAACAACAGTTGCTGTCGGAGATCAAAGATTTGGTGCGACAAGCCAACTCACTGTCTGCACCATCAACATTTGCAAAGGTTGCCAAGTTGAAATGTAGTGCTGCTGCAAAAGAGAAAGGAATGCTCGATGGTCTGCATGCGCTGGAGTACCCTATGCCAACATATGGACATCTCTGAAGTAGATTACTATCTGCAATTCATGTTATCTATGCTAGAGGGCTCAGGAGGTTTAAGATTTGTTTGCAACTGCACTAAGATGGGCTGCATTCAAATGGATTTTGAAAGTTGTCTCAGGCTGTCATGACTTTGACAATGCCTACTCTTGTCACTCAAACTCAACCCCTATCATCACTACAAATAGTATCAGCCAGGCTCATATCAATTGTTACCTAGCTGCTTCTATTCTAATTTAAATCTCATATATGCTGTTCTGTTACTATTGCCCTGTAAGTATTGGAATTGCTTGCTGAAATGAAGCAAATTTACAGCAAACATATGATATATACCATGCAGAACTGAGAATGAACTAGAGATGCCAAAAAACATATTGATATATGATAGAAAAAATTCATAGCAGTGAATAAGACTGTTATGTGTACTTCTTCCTCGTTTATGAAGGATTGCCGGTTCACTCAATACAAAAGGTTGTGTATGACCATGAACATTATTGATCTTTCCAACTGATCAACATCACAGGAAGCAATTGCAGTCATATCAGATTTGAATTCATTCACTTGCTTGATCTTCCATCTTGAAATTTAATAAGGTCTTCTGGAGACACGACTTTGTTTTCAAAACCCTTCGACAGCGTACCAATGCTCCATTCCAATGGTCCCTTCGAAGTAAAAGCATTCCTCCGTCACCGAGAACAAAGAGGCTTCCCCGAATACCTCACCAAGTGGCGCGGGTGTCCACTCAAGGAGGCCACTTGGATCTCAGAAGCGGAGGCCCGTGAACACGAAAAGGATGCCTTCGCCCTTTGGCTCGAGGAGAACCCCCCTACTCCTTCTACCGACCCTTGAGCCGCCCCAACACTCCAACAAATAATGGGTTCTCAATCATAGACCCCAAATGTGCCTCCACTCCTCAAATGTAATCGAGTCGAGGGTGGACTCGCATGGTAGCAATCATCACAAATAACTCCATCAAACGAAAAAGCCCCAATGTCTTAGTGCGGCAGACACTGGCCAGTCTGATAGTATAGACTGTGTTAAGACCCCGCGGTCCCCTTAGACTAGCAGACACTAACCAGCTTGCTAGGAAAAGCTGCGTTAAGACCCCGAATGAGTCAAATAACAAACGCTACCCTTAGATTGCTGAGGTTAGCAATCCAGTAAGCAGGGGTGAGTGTAAGGGCTTTGTAGCTACACCATGCCGTTGCTACCGATTGCACCTACATAGGGAGTAGTAGTGACTCAAAGCCCTGCCTTGTTTCTACTCTACGTGTGATTCCCTATGCCCAGTGGTTGGTGAACCCTCTTATGTGCGGCGTCACGAGGGTGTAGTCCTGGAATGTGTCTATGGTGTCCCGCTTTTTGGATTGAATAATACAAGAGTATACCTTGAGCTCATATCGTGTTACCTTTCTGTGCCATGTTGAGTGCGTAACGAGTGCATGTTTATCACATTCAGATGGTAAACACACACCACAACACAGACAATCACAAAGAATGCCTGCAAAACAACCAAAGGGCTATAAAAAAGAAATCAATCCAAAAGAATGACACACATATAGACATAGACATAACTAACTCAATTACCACCCCAGACAATACACATCCTAGAAAAAATTCGACATGACCTCTACATAGACGCGACCGAAAGCTTCATGCGATGCAACATTCAAGCACCCAAATCTCCGTATCAGGGAAAAAAGAAAGAACTACACACCGTTCCCATAATCCCTGTCCTACCCATTCCCCCTGACATTTTTCCTTTTTACTTCGTGTCATTTCGATGTACGGTTCATCTGTTATTAATTTTTGCGGGTTTTCGAGCCTCTTTCGTGCCTATTTTTCACATTTTTCCATGTGAACCTGCCCTATTTCACCGAAATTCCAGTTTGATTTGACAGCCGTGTCTTGCCAGCCTTTCTCCCACTTTTTCCTTTTCCCTCCCCCCTCTTTCGACTGCTGTATTTTTAGTTATTAATTTTTTCGAGCGATTTTTAATGCATTTTTTGTGTTTTTTCCATGTGAACCCTTCCCAATTTCCCCCACACTGAGTTTTGATGCACCAGTCGTGTGAATTCCTTTTTTTTGGACATTTTTCCTTTTTATCGCCTGCTATTCCGACGCACGGTTCTTCCCGTATTAATTTTTGACTCCATTTTTGGGCCCATTTTTGGGGTTTTTCCCATGTGAATGTGTCCTATCTCGATCAGAACTGTCTTTCCGTACTTCATTCCGATGCGCGGATTTTTCGATATAAATGCTCATACATGTTTTCGGGTTTGTTTTTTGTGTTTTTCCCATGTGAACACCTTGATTTTGTTCCGAAACCAGTATTATATGTTTGCAACATTTTTTCCTTGTCCCTCGGCCTATTTTTCCTTTTTACGGATTTTTGTTCTAACAAGCGGTTTGGATTTTATTAATTTTTCTTTATTTTTTCCGTTAATCGTGTTTCTCGCCTCACGTGTGAACGCGCCTGTTTTTGGTTTACGCATCTCGGGATGCCCCGTTGTGTCCGTGGCTCGCCCGTCCCCATCCCTGCCTGTTTGAAACCGTCATTGCAAATTTTTTTACCCCTCTCCACACATACGCATAGGCCAGGGATGTGTTCTTTTCTTATTTTTTTCATTATTTAATATCACAAGAAAAAATAAATAAAAACACTATACACACAATTTCAAACTAAAAACAAAAAAATAAAAATAAATAAATAAATAATCTAACTTTTAAAAAAATGAAAAAAAAAGAAAAGAGAGAGAGAGAGAGAAAAAAAAAGAATAGAACAAAAACACACACATACACATAAAAAGGAAAATCCAAAAATTTTTTAAAAGAAAAAAATCAAACAAAAATTGATGATAAAAAAAGAAAAAATAATAACTCTATGTACCTGTCGGTTCGCTCCTCTCCCCTTCCTCCTCTCCTGCTTCTCCTTCTTCTTCTTCTTCTTCTTCTTCTTCTTCTTCTTCTTCTTCTTTTCCTTCTCCTTCCCTCCACCTCTTCTCTCACCTTCTCCCTCCACCTCTCCTTCTCTCCACCCCTCCTTCTTCCTCCTCTCCTGCATGGCGGCCTTCCTCCTGTGTGGCGGCTCCCAGTGCCTTTTTCATGGTGGCTCCCAGCCCCTCTTGCACGGCAGCCTGACACTCCCTCCTGGCGGCCTGTCCTCCACTTGCGGCGGCCTGCACCTCCACCCGCGGCGGCCTGCAGCGCTCCTCCCGGCGCTATCCACCAGCGACGCCTCCTGCTCGCCCTCCATGCAGTGCCATCGACTGTCGTCCACCACCGCCCCCACCCTCTCTTCTACCACCTCCCCCCACCCTCTCTTCTACCTACCCCTCCCCCCCCCCCCCCCCCCCTCCTCCTCCTCCTCCTCCTCCTCCTCCTCCTCCTCCTCCTCCTAATTGCTAGGTTGGCCACTAACCCACTTTTGGTTAACCTAATCTAACCTAGGTTAAACTAACCTAATTTTGGTTGCACTAACCTAACTTCAGTTACACTAACCTAACTAGACTTAGGTTCACCCTAACCTCACTAGACTTAGGTTAACCCTAACCTAACTAGACTAAGGTTAACCCTAACCTAACTATAGTAAGTTCACTAACCTACCTCAGGTTAGTCCCCACCCTACTAACTACCCTAGGTTAGTTAGTCTAACCTAGGTTAATCTGACTTGCCTTAGCCTAGCCTAACTAACCCTAGACTAACCCAAACTAACCTAATCCACCTTGACTAACCTGACTAGACTTAGCATGACTTACCTGACTTAACCAACCTAACAGGACTTAGTTGACTTGCTTTGACCCTACTTACCAAACTAACCTGATTTCCATGATTTAATTGATTTAGTTAATTTACAAATTCATTTCAACTCAGAAAAATTTCCAAAAAAAATTCTAAAAATTTCCCCAGATTTTTGCAAGTTTTTGGAAATTTTGTTAGGAGGAAATTTCAATAAAAAAATTTACAAAAAATTAAATATTTGACCATTCATTCAAAATTACCTAAAAATGCAAAAAAATCATTTAAAATTAGTAAAAAATACATAAAATTTATAAAAAAATCCAAAAATTTTCACCCATCCCCTAACCTTTTTCCCTTAAATTTTCACTTTAAAATATTTTCATATAAGGCACCAATATTCTTTGAAAACACAAAATAGAATAACCATACAAACAAAGTACTTATTTTCATAACATAAATTGTGGATCTTTCCTAAATGGCTGAAATTTTCCTTTTTTCCTTCATCACATATCCATATTTAATTATTCTTCCTTTTGAAAAAAAAAACAAAACCACCATATACACTTTCTTAAAAAACAAAAACAGCAAAAAACACATAAACCACACAAACACACATAATAAAATCAATTAACTAAACCACACCACGCGCAGGGACGCGTCCCCGCACTTAAGACCTTAACAGGGAGGTTAAACCAAACTTCAAAGACTTGGTACCTCACATTAGACCAACCATAACGTCCCCATACTTAAAACATGACCATCACTGAGAAACAAAAGGTGTAGGGTTAGAAAAACTTGGCCCATATTGCCGAGGAGGAATGTTGACTATCGAGGTTGCGTCTGGAGGCGTCATCGGTCGCAAGAGGTAACAAAGTGTCTTCACAACACACGTTCTTCGTCCTTTGTGGCAAGGACCAAGCGGCAGCACCCAGGGAGGTAGCTGGTTGAAGGAATTGTAGGAAATTTGTCGATAGCGAAGGATATTGCACTCAACTCATGATCACTCAAATGGACTGAAAGAGCATGCGCTCACCCCATGACTAATATCACTCGAGGAAATCAAGATGAAACTCATAGCTCACACCCGGTTTAGGAATTGACCAAAGAATGATGCAGAGGGAGTATGCCAGTGTACACAATTGATGGTGCATCAGTGTATCCAACCCGTCTGGTGTAGGTGCAAGGAGGAAGGCCAGGGAGCCTTGTAGTGCAATGTATAGAATAGAATGATGTGTCATGTGCTAATGGCAAAAACCCAGCCCGTGGGTGCATAGGGAAACGGGAACGTACGTGATTCCAAGGGTCGTAACGTCCCTTAATCCTCACCTCTCGATAATTGATTAAAAAAACTCCAGTCACACTCAGCCCACCCTTTGTCTCACACTCGGTTGAAAGATACAGAGGGCAGCCCTTTCCTGAAACCCATTGATGTAATTCTCACCGTCACTTGTGCAAAGGTTGTATGCCTTATGCGCATTTGTTGGTGCAATTGTGCATCCCACCTTGTGCCGGCATATAGTGCAAGAAGGAAGACCAGGGAGCCTTATGGTGCAGTGCACAGAAATAGATCATGCTTTGTGCATTGAGAGGCCCATCCGTGCGTGCAACACTCTGTTCACACATCTCACCTCTCATTTGATTTGAAGGAAAAGACTGGTCACTCACCCCACCCTCTGTCTCACTCTCTGATAGATACAGAGTGCATCCCATACTCATGTCCACATCATGTTAGGATGAAAGCTCACATCACTCAAGGGGTTGGTGATGAAGATCATGTTGACTGTTGGTGTCATCTGGATCTTGAGGACAAGGCGTACCCAGGGAGGCAGCCTACAAATCTAGGACTTCAATGATTGGTAAGAAGAGTCGTCTGTTAAGAAGGGCAGACGGATTGATATTGCAAAGACAGCGCACCAAGGGAGGTGGCTTCAAATTACTTGCTAAAGAGAGATTCTGCTGGTGAATCAGCTATCCTGAACTGCAAGGTGTTACCACCTTTTCCATAGTCAGCTTTTCGCCCAAGGGTTTTTCCACCTTTTCTTCGAACGAGGCTTGTTATGATAGGGAATTTCTTCCTTTTCTCCCATAATAGTTTTGTTTGTTTTTCTTTTTTTTTTCTTTTCTTTTCTTCTTCTCTTTTTTTTTCCTTTTTTTTCTTTTGTTTTTTTTAATTAAGAAAGAGAATGGTAGAAATACCATATGTCAGGACCAACCTCGCCACCATTGTTGGATCAGACGAGAAGAGAACAATGTCGAATTGGGATGTTTCTGCGAGGGGGTAGCAGAATGAGACTGCCTCATGAGGAGAATCATAATGGCTATCAGAAGCATAACAAGAATGACAGTACGACGTCCAAAAGGGAAAGGGTAGGTCGACTGTGTTTGTCAAGATCCCCAAGGAGGGAAGTACTTCTTCAGGCGATAGCCATTGATTAGGAAAGGATCATCAGAGGCATCAACGGTCTAACCTGAACAGAGCCGTTAGGATTGATAGCCAGTACCTTGTACGGACCCATCCACCGTTGTTGAAGCTTGCCAGGAAACTTGCCCAATCTCGAATCATAGGCTAGGACAAGATCACCTTCTTTGAACTCCTTGTGCTTGATGAAACTGTCATGATAGGCCTTGCGTCGTGCTTGAGTAGTTTCCATGCACTGTAGGGCCATCCGCCGTATCTCATACAAGCATTCCAAATGCAGGAGATGGCGTTGCAGTAACTCACTATCTCCCAAGCGTTCTTTAACTGCCACTCGCAAAGAGGGCAATTCCAGCTCAACAGGGAAGACGGCTTCTGTAATAGGAGCAACCATTTCATTAGTCATCCTTTAACATCTGCTTTGTTCATCAAGAAGGATAGGGCTTCATGATCCACGTAGAACTTGAAATGCGTTGACAGTAGATAGTGTCGAAACTTCTCCAGTGCAGACACCATTGCCAAGTACTCAAGCTCTATCACTGTGTAGTTCCATTCCCTATCAGTGACCTTTCGGCTTGCATAATATATTGGTTGATCTAATTTAGAGGGGGCCTTTTGACATAGGACAGCACCTAGCCCTTCAACTGATGCATCTGTG
This sequence comes from Lygodium microphyllum, assembly GCF_053477565.2. Classification (NCBI taxonomy): domain Eukaryota; kingdom Viridiplantae; phylum Streptophyta; class Polypodiopsida; order Schizaeales; family Lygodiaceae; genus Lygodium; species Lygodium microphyllum. The sequence goes on along the minus strand of NC_141152.1, from coordinate 28,997,410 downwards.
TGCACATGGAACTCCTTCGTCCAATCAGGAGGTTGTAAAATAGGTGCTTGGATAAGGCACTATTTTAGGGTATTAAAGGTTTCTTCACAATCCATCAATCCAAAGGAAATCTGCCTCTTTCCTTAGGAGCTTGTGTAGAGGGGCTGCCTTAGTTGCAAAATGTGCAATAAATCTTAAATCCTCTCAATTGCTTGAGGTTTGTTGGTGTTGTTAGAGCAGCAATCTTTTCAATTTTTGCTGGGTCTATTGCAATCCCTTGTGCAGAGACAATATGGCCTAAAGTAACTCACGAGGAGACACCAAAGACACATTTGTTGGGGTTGAGAGAAATCCCATACTCTCGGCATCTGTCAAAACATTGCTCTAGGTGTCCCCAATGCTCATGGATCAAGCTATAGACACAAAAGTCATCAAGACACCTCTATGAAATCATGCAGATGATTCTGGAAGGCAGCCATCATTACTTGTTGGAAGGTGCCAGGAGCATTACAGAGCCCAAATGGCATCACTTTGTAGGCATAGGTCCCCCATTCTGTGGTGAAGGTTGTTTTGGATTGGTCCTCTTTTGCAATTTGGACTTGGTTATATCCGCTGAATCCATCCAAGAGGGAATATAGCTCATGACCTGCCAGTGTCCAACAGTTGGTCTGTAAAAGGAATAGGGAAATGATCCTTCTTCGTCTTCAAATTGAGCTTCCGAAAGTTGACACATATTCGAAGTTTCCCATTCTTCTTGGGTACTACCACAATGGGCGAAACCCATTCACTGTTAGCCACGGGATTGATGAACTCTGATTCAAGAAGTTGAATTTGGCCTTCACCAGAGCAGAGTAATTAGGATTCATACGCCTTTGTCTTTGCCTTACAGGTTTGGCATCAGGCTCTAGTTGTTGGCATACTGTGGGATCAATCCCCTTTAGGTCTTTATATGACCAAGCAAACACGTCTAAGTTCTCTTTGAGTAGGTCTCGCAGGACTACTAGTTCTTCTTCTGGAAGATTTAGACCCACTTTCAGGTGATGTTCAGTACCCTCAGCATCCAGGAATGTTACTTGTCTTGCACCTTCCACTTTGCGGATAAACGTCCCATGGATTGCTTCCTGATAGAGGTCTGACTCTTTCAAGAGAGTAGTATCCTCGTCTGATGTCCCACTAGAACCAGTATCCTCCTTCTGAATAGATGACTCCTTTGTCTATTTAGGTTACTAGAAGGGTATCAGAGCTTTGTTTGCTTCTGAGTTGGTAGTGATTTCTTTTGGACTTAGGGATTCATCTTCAGAAGATGCATCCAAGAATGTCACATAGCATGGACTTGCTAGAGGCCGAGGCTTTGAGGGCATTGGCTTTTGTTGACAAGGAGCATCATCATCATCTTTCCTCTGGACGGAACGGTCAGGGTGACAGGAGCCACTGATAAACTTAATCTTTATGCTTTTAATCCATTGCTTATACAGATTCTGCATACTTTGCGGTCCATTGATCAACCCAAATGGAACCATAGTCATTCCATCTAGTACCCTGAGATATTCAGTCTTTGAGGTCTCTGTAGGGACATCAACAAGATCATCCTCTAACAGAAGGAATTCTTCATCTGCACTTTCATAGCCTACTTCGTTTTCTTCCTCATCAGTTTCATCCTTGTCCTCTGGAGGCTCTGTAGGAGAAGAACAGATCTTCTGCCTCTGCATCTGCTTCTGCTTCTGTCACAGCTTCTGGTTCTGCTTCTGGCTCTGGCTCTGTATCTATTACTATCTCTATAACTATCTCTATATCCGCTCTGTCTCTATTCTGTAGCCGCTCTGTATCTGCTCTGCCTCTGTATTGTCTCTGCGACTGTCATGTAATAGGGAGAATAGTACATCCATGCTTCTATTTCACTGTCAAAGGTGATTTCAGAAGCTAATTCTAGTTGAGGCAGGAGGTATTCACCCATGGACAAGGATTTTGCATCTTGTGGCAGTTGGCTTACAGTGCCCATTGTTAGGGACTGTGTCTCTGTTTTCTTAGGAAAGATCTGCTTAACAGCCTCTTCGTCTCCTGATGTACCATCTGTTGCCTCGTTAGAGGAGTCACTTATAACTTCAATGGATGTGGATCCATTACCTTTTTGCGAGCCATACAACTTTGACACCGCTTTGTTGGGTCCTCTGCCTAGGGTTAGGGTTCCTTTGAACCAGTCCATCCTGGCTCTTGCTTCAAAAAGCCAAGGTCTTCCCAACAGTAGAGGGTATGAGGTCCCATAAGAATTTGGTATGACCACCAAATATGTAAGCCAATAGTCTCTTCCTGCAAGGCTTGTTTTTATGTATGGGAGGATGCCTAACGGTTTAACTCTGCTTTGGTCTGCCAATTTGATAAGCCACTGTGTAGTTTGAATTCCTTGCAACCCTAAGTCCTTCATTGTCACATCCATCATTATGTTTATTGATGAGCCTCCATCAATCAATGCATCTAAAATGAAGCATCCTTCTATCCATACACTAATCTCTGGGGTTCCAGGATCTAGGAAGGCATTAGCCACATCTACTTCCTTTACAGGCTCCGGGGCCTTATTGGTCTTGGTCACTGTTGAAGGAGCGATCCTTAGTCCACTTCTTCTTGTCAAGATGCTTTTGAATTTCTTTTGGCAGCTGAGAGACAACATCAGCAAACTGTCGAAATGTTAGGTTTGGTTTAAAAGTGTGTAGGTCTTTGACCAAGTCATAATCTTTGATAGGATCCACAGACTTCTCCAACCGGCTGGGAAATGGGGCTACCCCCATTTTCATCTTTCCTCTTTCTTCTAATAATTTCAACATCACTATTTCTTCTGTTCTTGGAGGTGCTTCTGTATCTTCTATCTCTTGGGCCTCTGGTCATGTCTCTATAACTCTCTGTGGCACTGTAGTGCTCTATACTGCACTGTTCTATTCTGTATTACTTTGTCCCTCTGTAGGTAGGCTGAACTTCACAGTCTTGGTGGCAGGAGAATTATTTTCATTCTAAACCACTGGTTTCTTTTTCTTGGTGCACGTAACAGCGGCACCTTCCAACTCGACAAAATTGGAAGCAAGTTCTTGTACCTTCTGTTGGCTATCAGTGGCATTGGCCTTTATAGGGGCTGGACTTGGACAGTCCTTTGCAGTGTGGCCTTCACCTTTACATCGACTGCACAAGGGCTTGTAATCCACAGATCGTCTAGGGTTTGGAAAATTTGGGGAGATATGTCCCTTTTCTCCACACCTATAACATTCCACCTCTGATCTCTGACCACCGCCAGAGATCAGACTGTCAGCCTTTGTAACTTTGAGAGGGAAACCTCCTTGGACCGAAATTAGGACCAAACTCCCTAGGCTTTGGTCCAATATACTGTGTTGTCATTTTGGATTCCAGCAAGTTGAATCTTGCATTTTCATCCTTTTGTCTTCGTTCATGCATCTCTTTCAAAGAGCAAATATCCTCTGTATGGTTCTTCCTCAAACAATAGGAATAGAAGGCTCCAGGAATGGTTGGTTTTCGGGTACATTCTGTGGCTAAATGTCCCGCTTGATGACACTTTCCACACCATGTATTAGAGCGCATCACATCTCTTCCAGCTCCCGCAGGAGTGAATATATTGGCAGTATTCACCTTCAGTGTCTGTAACTGCTCTTTAATCACATCCTGAAGCTCTTTCTTGATGCTTGCAACTGAGTTGGATAAGTAGTCCATATTTTCACCTCCTGAAGTGCTTGTGGTAGGGTTTTGGGAAGCATTTGTAATTACTGCATAAACTGGTTGGGTTGATCCAGGAGGTCCTCTATTATGGCTCTGATTCAGAGCTCCTGTTGAGACTTGGGATTGTTGATTCCAGTTGGTAGGATTCCACTATTGTTAAGTCGCCATTGGAGGAATTGTTTGAGACCACTGTTGTTGTGGTTGAACCATCATTTGAGGCACTGTCGTCTGTGGTGACCACAGTGGATTGGGTGCATTATACTGCGGCACTGTTTGCATCTGGGGATAGGGGTAGGGAACTATACCTGGGACTGCATTTGGTGGGTATACCATTCTTGGCATGGGAGGAGGTAAGACTCCTCTTCCTAGAGTCATTGACAGCCTTGCTTCAACTTTGTCATACAATCTTGCACCTTCCACTGTAACTTGCAGATTGACTCATCTTCTCAATTCCACGAACTTGCAAACTTCTGGTTGTAGGCCCCTGAGAAACACTCCTTTTTGGATTCCTTCGTCCAAATGATGGTTAGTCCATCTCTTCAGGATGGATTCCATTCGCGAGACATAAGCTTCTACTCTTTCTCCAGAGGACTGACTTAGGTTCATGAACTCCTCTCGCATCCGCTCTTCAAAACCTTCACGCCTGAATTTAGTGAGGAAGGCTAGGTCGTCCCATGTACCAAAAGTTCCTACTGCTTGTCTCTCATACCACTGAAACGCCGCACCCTTGAAAGTGGCAGGGAAGATTGCTAACCAATGCTCAAGGGTTCTGGCATTGTTAGCCACACATGCTACCATGAACTCTGCTACATGAAGATCAGGGTCTTCATTGTACTCTCCCTTAAAAACTGGCAATGGAACTACATTTGTTGGCATGTCATCAATATTTCCAGGATGAATCTGACTAGGAAGGGGACCTTGAGTTGCCATGGGGACTTCTGTAAAGAGTGCTTTTAGGGCGTCAAAGGAGGCTTCTGCAGCAAGCTTGTTCTCAGCTTTTATTTTTGCCTTCTCTCTTCTCACGTACCTCTGGACTAGTTCCAACGCTTGCCTCTTTATTGCGTCATTCATCAGGGGGTTGGCTTCAACCAGTTGTTTGGAATCAGCAGGATAGTATCAGAGGGGGCTTCAATCTCTGATGGATTCTCTGGCCAACATCTCCTCTACTTCCTTCTTTTCAACATCTCTGAATTCAGCTTTCAAACCACTACAGAGGGGAAGATATTTTGTTCTGAAAGTATCAAAACTCATTCTTCTTAGGATCGTTGTTGCGTCATTATAATAATGCCAGCTTCTAAGAGTTTCAATAGTGTATGTTGTGAAAAACACTCTATCTACCAACTTCCAGTGGGTTGCTAATTGGACAAACAGAAGATTATCAATGCACCAAGCATCCCGTGTATCTTGCTGTTGAGCATCCACGAACAAATTCCAACTCTTTTCCTTCTTGTTTTCGTGAACCTCTACAGACTAAGACTCCTGAAGCTTCTTCACAATCTCCCACTTGATGATGTCTGGAAACTTCTCAATGAATGCCAAATCTTTCATGAATGGTCATTCTCTCTATTTCTACTCTTCAATTTATTCCCAAATAGTTTGCTACCAAGATGCAAGTTTCTGCTGCTTCAATAGGAAGAGGAAACAATCCATCACATAGAGCATGCATCATGATGGTGATATGTTTCTGCCATTGTGGGATGAATTTCTTGTGGAAATTGGCTTTGATTATGAGAAATTCCAACTCTTCAGTGGAAGAAGGAACTTTACAAACATCCATTCAATTCTTCTCTTCTTGGCAATGCCATTTCCTTCATTTTCAGCCTCTTCTGGTGCTTGTTGATGGTAAGTTTCCCCAGCTGCGTACCAAAAACATGGAGCCCCAAGAGGAACACCAAGGAAAAGGGAATAATCTTGCAAGAAAATCTATCTTGTAACATCAAAAAGATTTTATTTCATTCTTCAGATCATTAAAACAAAGAAAACATCAATTCTTCACGCAGCACCATAGTAGATTTCTCCCACGGATTTGATAGAATCAACCATAATCTTCAACATCTTCATAGAATCGATCAATAGAACAAAGAACACAAAATAATACACCATCTTTGAATGAAAATCAATCACATATTATTCATCTTCAATGTCTTCATAGTTCTCTCTCTCAATCTCTCATATACAATTACACTGTTTTGATAGAATTGACTATCTCTTGCTCTCTCTCTCTCTCTATCAATAATACATCATATCCTCACTACAATGCTCTCATAATAACCCTCAATAATCCTTCTTAGGTCATGGATGCACCTCCCAAGATGTATGTTTGATATGAAGAGTCACCAGAGCCACTACAGTGTCTTTTCACAGCTCACTACTGTCACTGTCACTTAGTCTTCTCTTCAATCTTCAGCAGCTACTTCTTCCACTTGTTTTAGCTCTTTTGAACTTAGATTTATCATTTCCAAAGGTTATAAAAATTTCCCAAAGTTACACATACATTCTACAGAACATTTACATAAGGTCTACAAAACAGTTACTGTATAGTACCAGAATAGCTATAGTACAGTTACAGTATAAAGACAGAGCAGAGACAGAGGCTCTACAGAGGGTCTACAGAAGGTCATCAGAACCTCATAACTCATACTCAAACCATTCCAAACTATCAAAAAATATTCAATAAGCTTTCAAAAGATCTCAATCTTCATCAATCATCAATCCATGCTTTATACAGAAGAAAATCAGAACAAAACAGAAGCTATATAGAAGGTATACATAACCAATCACCTCATATCTCCACTGAGAATATCATGAATTTCCAAAACATAATCAATATCATCCAAAACACTCTCAAATACTTCCTTTAACAACTATACATCACTATAAATCCATCAAAAATCAATCATTCAGACCTCAAAAACAACAAAAATCAGTCAAAATTTCAATCTTTTTCCACTCTCAACAGGGGGCCAACCCATAATGCATCCATGGGAGGCTCCAAGTACTATGTGGCATTTATTGATGATTACAGTCAATCACTATACTTGGTTTATATCTTGAAAACAAAGGACGAGGTGTTTGCTATTTTTTAGCACTTTAAAAAGTAGGTTGAAAATGAATTTGATTGTTACATCTCTTGTTTGAGATCTAACAGTGGTGGGGAGTATATGTCAAATGAGTTTGATAATTTTTTGGCTAAAAATGCCATACATAGGCAGCTTACCTGTAGCTACACTCCTTAGCAGAATGGGGTAGCTGAATGGAAGAATAGGGTATTGATGGAAGCTGCTTGGGCAATGATGGATGAGAAGAGTATGCTGCTCTATTATTAGGCTGAGGCTGTTATGACAGCCATGTATATTTTGAACATGACTCCCACTACAGGCATTCATGATATAACACCATTTGAGAAGTTGTATGGCTACAAGCCTAATTTCAGTCACATGAAAGTATTTGGATGTCTTGCTTATGTGCACATACCTAATGAGAAAAAGAAGAAGCTAGATCCAAAAGTACATAAGTGTGTCTTTATTGGTTACTCGCAGTAGAAGAGAGCATATAAATGCTATGATCCCTCTATTTGAGAGACGTTAGTTAGTAGAGATGTTATCTTTGATGAGATGGCCTATTATATGCATCACCGGTTGGAGTGCAATTGGATATGCCTTCTACACATGTTTCTATAGTTAATTTGAAGTAGCAGAGTACTACATTGATAGGCCCTAGTGATACAATAATATCTCCATGGACAGGGAGATTACGGAGCTCTGGCTCACCGACCACTGACACCATTATGTCAGTGAGGGGGAGATATGATGTGATGGACAACAAAGGGAAAGAAAAAGTCCTTGATGATACATCCGGTGTGATGACACATGGTAGGATGACTTTAGGATACAACTCAACTGACAATCTAGACAGTGAGCTTGGTATTCCGACTGTTTATATGCCTGGCACTAGGCAAAACAAGTATATTCCGCCTCATGAGGGAGGGGAATCGAGTAGTGCACCATAGCTTAGACGATCGCAGAGAGTTAGGTACCCTATGGATAGGCTAACTTACAGTGGTTTTTCTGTGAAGCATATTGCTTATATGACAAAGGTGACAGAGGTCAAAGAGCCTACTACATTTGTGTGCATAGCTATGGATGAGGAGATAGATGCTTTGGTTGAAAATAGTACTTGGGATCTTGTGCCACTGCAAGAAGGAAAGAAGACCATTGGCTGCAAATGGGTCTACAATATTAAATACCAATCCGATGGCACTGTGGAGAGATACAAAGCCATGTTGGTTGCAAAGGAATATGACCAGCAGTATGGGTTAGACTATGAGAAAATATTTAGCCCTCTTGCCAAGATGGCAACCATAAGAACACTGATTGCATTGGCTACTGCTAAAGGTTGTAAATTGCAGCTGATGGATGTTAAGAATGCATTTCTCAATGGTGATTTAGCATAGGATGTTTATATGGATCAACCTGAAGGGTATGTACACCCTGATTTTCAGCATTATGTATGCAAACTAAAAAAGGCATTGTATGGGGGTTGAAGCAGGTTCCGGGAGCTGGGCACGCAAGGATCAGTAATTACTTGCAAACTTTGGGATTTACTATTGGTAGGGCTAATCATAGTTTGCTTATGAAAAAAATAGACAAAGGCTTGGTAGTGGTGGTCATCTATGTGGATGACCTGATAATCATAGGTGATAATGACTTTGGGATATAGCATGTTATGCAAATGCTGAAATCTGAATTTGACATGAAAGACTTAGATGAACTGAAGTATTTATTGGGTATTGAGGTGATCAAAGCTGAAAATGGTCTATGGCTGATGCAGAAACACTGTGCCATGGAAATGTTGAAGAAATATGGCATGGTTGAATGTAAACCTTTGGATACACCTCTTGATTATAATGTCAAGTTGGACATTAGCACTGGAACTGAAATTGATTATGTGACTATGTACAGGCAGATGGTTGGTAGTCTGATCTACTTGACTATCACTAGGCTGGATTTAAGTTATGTTGTCGGGCTCATAAGTCCGTTCATGCAGAAGCCCAAAAAGCCACATTTGGATGTTGTTAGGCAGATTATGAGATATGTTAAGTCCACAGTAGATTATGGGCTATTCTATGTGAAAAATAATCCCTTGATACTGGTTGGATACACAGATGCGGATTGGGCATGATGCTCATATGATCGCAGATCTATGAGTGGTTATGCTTTTGGCTTTGGAAGCAGAATGATCAGCTGGAGCAACAAGAAGCAAACTATGGTTGCATGGTCTAGTACTGAGGCTGAGTACAGGGGTGCTACATTGCCAGCATGTGAGATTGCTTGGCTGTTCAAGTTTATGGCTGATTTGGACATACAGGTGGATGCTCCAGTGACTTTGTTATGCGACAATCTCAATAGTATACTCCTGGCAACGAATCCAATATAGCATCCCAGGACTAAATACATTGAGGTACACTACCACTTTATGAGAGAGATGGTTCTTGTAGGGAGAGTGGATCTCATGCATGTGAAGATTGATGAACAGGTTGCAGATATCCTTACCAAGTCTTTGGGTAAAGATAAGTTGAGTGTTTTTAGATATTTGCTTGGTGTACAGATGGTGTCTTGAGCTTGAGGGGGAGTTTTAAGACTTCAAGCTTAGCTCTACTATCTTTAGATTGTGTGTACCCAACACTTAGCTTGTCTAATTGTACTACATGTGGACATTAAATAAGTCACTCACTTTAGACTTAGTCTATACTTGGTGTGAATGGTCTTATAGACCTTAGAGTGTTGTATTCACTTTGGATATATGGGTTATAGAATAAGAAGATAATAAGAAGTGAGTATACGGATCCTTTGTATTGCTCCAACCCTTCTGTCTGTCTCAGTCTCTCAACAATAAAAAGGGAACGGTCCCCAAGGGATTTAGGGCTCGTATATAAACCTGAAAAGTGAATGAGGAGCTCATTCTTTGGTGCATGGCAAAAGTGGTCTCTTCTTCTTCTCTTCTTCTCTCCTTCTTGCTTGCCTGTATGTGCTTGAGAGAGGGAGTGTGAGGCATTGAATGTGTGAGGGTGAGGGATCTTGGAGAATAAGCTCTCCATCATCTCCTCTCTTCTTCTTCTTCTTCTTCTTCTTCTTCTTCTTCTTCTTCTTCTTCTCTTGTCTCACACATGGCTATAGAGGATGGAGCTCGAAGGAGAAGGCTTGAGGTTACTTGAGCTCGCATGTCAAACCGTGGAGCTACCAGCTTGCTTGAGGGAGGAGGCTACTCATTCAGGTATCAAGATAAGCTCACTACACCCATGTAGGATCAAAGGTGCATTGGCTAGGTGAGAGATAGCCATTTGTGCTCACTTGAAATGCTTGAAGCAATAAGCAGTCCGTGGGTCTTGGCAATTGAGCATGAGCTCCCACTACATTTTGGTTATGTTTGCCAAGACCAACGGATTCAAGCTTAAGAACTTGCATGCCTCAAATCAAGCATCGAAGTAGGGTTGCATCCTCGAACCGGTGCTTGATATAGGTAGGAGATTTGGGGGTTTTAATCTTCATTAAATTTAAGTATTTTGGGTTTTTGATGAGTAAACAAGTAGGATGAATCATTTCAGTATTTGGGTTTTGATTTTTGTTGCATTTAGGGTAGGATAGGATTGAGAAATCGAAACGAATCAACTTAGGGTTTTTGCTGTAAACAGGCCCAAAACAGGGGAAAAACGAGCTTGCAATCCATTGACAAGGTATAAGCACTAATGATGATGCACCACTCGGGCATTAGAACAAAGGTTTAAGACCCAAGGAAGGGGGGTGGAAGGCTCATTTTTAGCTTCTACAGTAGAGAGAGAGAGAGAGAGAGAGAGAGAGAGAGAGAGAGCTTGTGAGAGAAGAGAGAGTCTAGGGCCAAACAAACAGATCTATTGACTTGTGCTAGAGTTTCTCTGCCATTCCAAGTGTATACAAACATTTCCCCTTGTCTATTTTTGCATTTTGGAAGGTTGTGTGGCTTGGCATGCCAAAAAAAATGTTGCCATCGATTCGATTTTAGCCTCGACTTAGCACCACGACCTCGTCAAAATCAGATGCAATTGACAAAGTTCGATTCCTAGAATGGGACTCGAAGGACTGTCTGATTTTGGATAATCAGATGGTCCAATTTTGAAAATCAGATCACTCAGACATCACCCAACCTGTCTGATCGGGCATGTGGCTCTTTGGATTTGGAAATCGGGCACTCAAACAATCAAAATCACGCAAATCGGATGCCCCAAAATCAAACCACATGGTAATCACATGGGACCTGAATCAAACAAACGAAAATGGGGCCATTGGCCACTTAGACCAAGACATGAAAATCAAACGAGGTAGAACTAGACCATCCTCACTCGGACGTCCAATTCTGAGAGGATGAGACACTGTAGAATCAAACACTGTCAAATCGGACCAAAATTTTGATAGGAGAAACTGAAAAAGTTAGCGCATCCTGAGCAAAGCAGAACACCTCCCACAATCGAGGAAGGCTATGAAAGCCTTACAGGTGCAATTGACCTTAGAGATCATAGCGGATGGCTAGACATGACTGCTAACACTCACATTAGCTTTTAGCCCCTTTTAGAGCCGTAAACTGACCCCCAAACCCCCATTTGACCTTAATCAAGCTGAGTGGTGGTGTAGCATAGACCCTAGAGACCAAAGAGAGTAGCCAATGAGACTGAGTATAAAGTCCTATTTGGCCAAGAACTTAGTCTGGAGTGCGAAATCTACATTCATTATCTCATGTTCACACCCACATTGTTTTCAACACTTGAAGTACACTTGAAAAAATTGAAAGCCTGATTTCGCACAGGGCACAAAAAAGAGCACCGAACACACACATTGAGTGCATGTAAATTAAGGATTGTCTATAAACAAAAAGGAACACACCCAGACTTAATGAATAGAATGAACCCACGATTAGAGATGACCCTCAAATCTAGACGGGTGATCAAGCAACCCCAATTGGTAGGACCAAGTGACAGACACAACATGGAAGGCCATAGGCATCGAAGGAGCAACAACATTGGAAGCGTGACGATGATCGACTTGATCAACCTCATCAAAAATTTAGTGGAGTAGGAGACCGCAGATATGACAAAACCTAGTATAAACTGTGGAAAGGAAGAGCTTTGTAACCTGGAGATTTCTCGATTGAAATCTAGGGAATGGTAAATGAATACAACACACAAACCAGGCTAGATCACCATGGCAGACCATTAGAAGACATCATAGAGGACCTCGAGAAGGAAAGAAAACCGGCATGGAAAGCCTTGCAAAGCATAGCAGCATACAACCAGTAGCAAGAGACTGGGAGATTGTAGTAGGACATTAAAATGTAAGAAGTCCAGTGCATGCTAGCCCTAGCAAATAGAAACCGAACAGGACGGAACACAAAGAGGGAAATAGTGTTAGAGGCAGACTTAATATTGAGCGAACTTCTCATGGAGCGACTAATAGACAACATGTCGACAGAACAAAGTGTGATAGCACTAGCAACATTGTTGCTTGCAGGATTAGGAGTTACCTAGGGCTCCAAGAGCCAGTCGAGGATCCCCATAGTTGCGAAACAACTAGACAAGTACCAGCCGTGCAAGCAATGATTGGTACAGTTTTGTAGAGTAGTTCGCTCAAGTTTGCGAGACTAATGACCTCATAGATCTCGCTCCAATGCTCACTGTTAACCCCAAGCCAAGAAGGCAGAAGAATGCCCAAGCCAAGAAGGCAAAAGAACGAATGAAAAAGTAGGAAGAAGATGGAAGAGGAGCAAAGACATGCAGTCGGCCTCTAAAGCTAAGTCGAGGCCAAATGAGTAATTTTAAATAAAAGGTGCCTCAAAAACTCCAAAAACTCTTGTAAAAGAGCGCCAGGCTCCCTCCTGTGCCACATGTAAAAAGGGATGGGTGCCCATGGGGTTTTAGGGTTTGTATATATTAAGTTCAAAAATTGAATGGAAGCTCATTCTTTGGTGTGTGGCTAACAAGAGCTCTTCTCTTCTTCTCCTCTTCTTGCTTGTGTGTGCTCTTAAGAGAGGGAGTGTGAGAGTGTGAGGGAGTGAGTGTGTGAGAGTGAGGGATCAAGAGGATGAAGCTCTTTACCATCCCCTCTTCTCTTCTTCTCTTCTCTTCTCTTCCCTTCTCTTGCACGCGTGGCTATGGTGGATGGAGCTTGGAGGAGGAGGAGGCTTGAGGATGCTTGAGCTGGCATCTAGGATCATAGAGCTATCGGTGTGTGCAAGAGAGAATGCAACTCACATCAGCATCAAAGTAAGCTCACTACACTCGTAGGATCGATGGTGCGTCGGCTATGTGAGAGGTAGCCATTAGAGCTCGCTTGGAATGCTTGAATCAATAAGCAGACTGTGGGTCTTGGTGGTTGAGCGAAAGCTCCCACATTTTGGTTCTGCTTCCGGGACCAATGGATTCAAGCTTGAGCACTTGCGCACCCTATATCGAGCATCAAAGTAAGGGATTCATCCCTGAAACGGAGCTTGAGATAGGTAGGAAGGTTGGGTGTTTTGATCTTCGAAAGAAGTAAGTATTTTGGGTTAGTTAGTTAGTTTGATGATTGGAAAACAGGGAGAATTCATTTCAGTTTGTTTCTTTTGATTCTCGTTGCATTTAGTGTAGGATAGGATTAGAAAATTGAATCGGGAAAGGGTAGGGTTAACTGTTGCAAAATAGGGCAAAACAAGGCATAAATCATGCAAAAAATGCCAAAAAGCTTGCTTGGGATGCTTAATGTCGGCAAAAGAGTAATTGGGAGCATCAAAGCCTTACCTGGGAGGGGGCTTAAGAGCCAAGAGGCCAAGGGAGAGCTCATTTGCAACCATTGCAATGAGAGAGAGAGAGAGAGTCCCCGCAAAGATTCGATTCGATTTCGTCATCATCGGAGAGCCTACCGCTCACGACAAGTATACCAATCACTTTCCTTGGTGCCTTAGCTGGGATCTGGAAGTTTGTGCTTGGAATGATTGCCTGACTCGTGAGATTTGATCGAAATCGTCGTCACACGACATTCGTCGTGCCATGTTAGGCCCATTTGAGCGGCCTTTGTTAGGCCGAGTCCCAGACTTGGCCCTCGAACCTGGCCATTCAGATCTTGACTCGAAAACCCTAATCGGCCCTCGGTCCTTTGTCCACTCAGCCCATTCGAGTGGCGGCACTTGGCCTTTTGACCACTCAGCACTCGGCCCAAAGTCCACTCGGCCCCATTCACCAGTTCGGCCCTCGGCCCAAGACCTGACTCGGCCCTCAAGCCAACATTTGACTCGGCTTGTTTGAGTCACGCCACTTGGACCTCAGCACGTGAAAAACTTTTTGTACTCAGACTAGTGCAATTCGGCCAGTCCGAGTCACCCACTCGGCCCTTGCAATTTGGACCATTTGGGCCGAGTGTGTATTTGCCTCAATTTCTCAGAAATTTGACCTGACCCAGCTGGAGCTCAGCAGCACAAATTGTCGTAAGCCCTCCTGATGCTCAGAACCTGATTCTGCTGCATGGAATAGACAAAATCATAAGGTGCAACTGCTTAGCAATTTGAGTGGATTGTCGCAATACCTAGAAACCTAGAGACCTAGAGGCAACCCACTGAACCATAAAACCCTGATTGGATCCAAAAACAGCAAGGCAACGTAACCGAAAAGCCCTAAATCTCATCTAGATGGCCAAAGAATTGATCGACAAAGCCTATCAGGCCCAAAACGAAGCGAGGGTGCGTAAGACGCTTAGAGGCTGTTTGCCGCACTCACCTTGAATTTCCACACTTGAAGTGCACTTAAGGAAAACTGAAAGCGTGATTGAGCACAAGTGCACTAGAAATAACACATGCACGGAGTGGAGATAAATTGAGGACTGTATTTAATAAGTCAAGGAACTCACTCAGATAAGCCACTCAAGGAACCCACGAATAGGAGAGAACCCATAGACAGAGACAAACCATCAACATGCGAAGTAGGACCAAGCAAGTGGCGCAAATGAAGGGGATTTGACAAACCTACTCAACCTGATCGATAGCTTGGCGAAGCATGAGAACTCGACTATGGCAGAGGAAAGCTCCGATCGCAGGTCTAACAAGGAACTCGATTGAGGCATCTTCCTAGAGGCTATTCAGCAAACTGGTCAGCAGCTACGATACGCACGCTCGGTATGAGCAACGCGGTCGGACAACAGATGCTATCATCGCAGACTTAGAAAAAGAGAGGAAGCTAGCCCACAAGGCATTGCAAAGCATAGCCGCATACAATAGAGACCAGCATGCCAGGAGTCAAAGGCAAAGCACGGAGTTGCGTGAGGTGCAGCGAGTGCTGAACTTAGCCAGCAGAAATTGAACGGATCACGAGAGAGCCCTAGAAGGAGACTTAACGCTGAGTGGGCTTCTTATAAAGCGATTGTTAGACAACATCGTAGCAGAGCAAAGTGCTACAGCATTGGCGACATCACTACTGGCAGGGTTAGGAGTAACCCAAGGCTCTAAGAGCCAGTCTAAAATCCCAATAGTCACAAAGCAGCCCCATGATGACCCATACAGCTTTGTAGAGCAGCTCGAACAAGTCTATAAAGCCAACGGCCTCAATGACCTGACTCATCGCTCTCAAGTGTTTGGGCTCTGCTTAGGTGACAAGGGCAGGACTTGGTATACAAGCTTAGATGGTGCAGAGCGAGCAAATTTCAATAGCCTGAAGAACCTCTTGATTAAGAGATTTTCCAAGCCTGGATACTCCGAGTACGACTAATGAATGTCCAGCAGAAAGAGAAGGAGGACATTCGCGATTACATAACCCACATGAGGAGCCCCTTCAAGAGAATCCCTATAGGTGAGTGACCGAGTGAAAGAGCAGTTTTAACTCTGTTCATCAGCGAAATTCGAAACGAGGAACTGTATAAGGCTTTGGCAGCCAACTCAAGCTTGCAGCGAGGCACACTAGCTAGGGTTTTTGAGGAAGCTATCAAAGTTGATGATCAACTGAAGGAGAGGAGCTCCAAGAGCTCCAACTCAGAAGAAGCCATCTCATGAAGTTCAAAAAGAGCATCATTCTCTAGTGAGCAACTAGCCCCATCATCCCAAGATAAGGGGAAGGCCATCGAGACGAACCAAGACTTGGCTGATGTCAAGATGGAGTTAGTCAAGTTGCAAGATCTGTGGAGACGACCAACAGGGTCACACATCCAATGTGTGTACTATGGCGGAAACCATTTTTTAGTTGAGTGCCAAGACCCTCGGTCGAGACCTTGCGCTAACTGCAGCAGATTCACTCATGACATTGTGCATTGCAAATTGCCCATGAGATTTTCATACTCCCAACCATACGGTCAGCCTTACTACCTAGCAAACAGTTCGTAGCCACTTGGGAGCCCCATTGGCCCTTCTTGCGCCTAGCGACATTAAGTCGGTTGTCCCTAGGGTGGACATAAACCCTACAGGTATACCTAGGCCGCCTAGTCCCTATGTGACCCATCCACCGAGTGATGCTCCAGTCCACTATGTGGAAGAGCAAAATGAGGAAGAGACTTACTTATGCCCTTATGTCTCTTACGACAACAAGGGAAATGTAGTCCTTATGGACTATCGACCAGTACCAGTGATGGCATTGGGGAGAGGACGAGGTAGAGGCCTAGGAGGGCAGGCGTAGGATCCAATCATCTATTGGACTTGTGGTCACCCTGGTCATGTCTCATCATGTTGCCTCGAGAGGGAGTAGCAGAACAGAGACAAAGCTGACCTAAGGTGCGTGGAGTGCAGAGTCACCCATCTCTTTGTCAATTGCCCAAAGCGAAAACCTTCTGCAAGTTCATCCAATGTACCATCTGTTCCATTGGGGCTATTTGGTGTTGAGAACCTTGATGGGGAGGCCACATGCATCCCGTTGCGGGTCATGACCCGTGTCCAGACAAAGCAAGCTGGCATATCACTACCGAGGCCCAACAACCTTGATGCAGCCTCGATAGCGAAGAAGAGCCACATGCAAAGGAAGAAGAGGTCGGAGGCTAAGATCGCACTGAAAACTAAGAGTACTACAACCCTGTATGTTGGAAAGAAAGTCACGGATGTAGAGGCAAAAACTTTAGCCCCCAAGACGGCCGAAAAGGGAAGTGCCAAGGTGGGGGAGTACCTGCATTCGAAGCGCCAACTCGAGGCCATAGAGAAAGTGAAGGACCGGGTAAAAGAGGCCCAAGAGCACTTAAGGGATGCTGAGCCCATCCTAGAAGATGAGATCGATGATCTCACCAGCATGAACACGGCGGTCTCACCCTCTCGACCAAAGTCAGGAGATGTAACCGCACCGCAGACAATACCCCTTAGGCCAAGCCTTGATACTGCAGGCCCACAAATTAGTCACAACCGTTGGCCAGGACAATCCGGTGTAGGAGAGGGACGAGCAGCCCACAGCCTCCTTACCACGCTAGTGACCACCCTTGTGACATTAAGCCTAGGAAACCTTCTGAAGCAGCATCCCACCCTATGGCAAGACCTTAAGAAGTGGGTTGAGGGGTCATAAGAACAAGCTCTAGATCTGCATGATTAGGATGCAGAAACACAAATACCGAGTCTAATGCTGCACTGTGTGCCAAAATCCTTGCAAGTTAATGCTTTCTGGAAAGGCACCGAGATGCATGCAGTGTTACCAGTCCTAGCCTTAGGCGACACAATGAGAAAGGGGATTGTAGACACGGGAGCCGGGGTTAGTGTACTGAGCCACACAGTACTACAGACCTGGGAAAACCCACCTATTGAGACCACTCGATTTAATGTCACATTAGCAGACGACATGAGAGAGAAGCCATTCGGGGTACTTAAAAATTGGAGAGTGAAAATCATAGGTGTCCAATTCTCTATCAACTTTATAGTCATGAAGGGGGTGGACTACGATCTCCTGTTAGGCCGACCCTGGATGCGCAATGCCAGAGTTATCAAAGATTGGGGTAACGGCTTGATATTCTTATGCAACAAGACGGAAGCTATGAGGATAGAGATGGAGACTTGGAAGACCTCACTAGTCAACTTGGATGCCATCTCCGCGATGCTCAAGGGTGATGGTCAAGTCAAGAAGTTTTATGGATCCTTGACTAAGTATATCCCATGGCCAGAGGATGAGCGGGATTGGATGCATGTCCTTGGTACAGTCAACCTGCTACTACAGTCAACCTACCGTTCTCGAATCAAGGTGTATGAGCAAGCCATCAAGATGATGGGCACAACCGACAACATGCCCTCTGGTACCAGTTTGCATGATGGAAGTCTTTGTCGATGACCTTTGTGTTCACTCGACTTGGATGGAACACCTAAACAAACTCCAAGCATTCTTTGACCGATGTCACCTATATCGTCTCTCTTTTAACCCCTTGAAATGCCAGTTTTGGGAGAAGCATGGATGCATCCTTGGCCACATGGGGTCAAAGAACGGCATTGCCACTAACTTCTCGAAAGTTCGACCTTCCACCCCTAACCAACTACAAGGGAGTTCAATGCTTCTTAGGGCATACGGGATACTATCAGCGATTTGTGCTGAATTACGTATTGATAGCCAGACCTTTATACAAGCTTCTGATTGTCTTTGAATGGATTGAAGCATGCCAACGAGCATATGAAGAGTTGAAGAAGGCTCTAACCACAACACCAATTCTACAAGCCCCTGATTGGACCATAACCTTCCACGTGCATATCGATGCTTCTAAATTTGCTGTGGGGGTAGTGTTGTGCCAACTTGGCAAGCACAACCTAGACTATCCAGTGAGCTTTGCTAGCAGACAACTCACAGACATAGAAATGAACTAGTCGATGACAGAAAGAGAGGGCTTGGCCATGGTGTTTACTGTAAAGAAATTCTGGCATTATCTATTGGCTACACCCTTTACCTTCTTTGTGGACCATCAAGCCTTGCTATACCTACTGAACAAACCTTGCGCTACAGGATGCATAGCTCAGTGGCTCCTTCTGCTTTTGGAGTTTGGCTTCTCTGTGGTTGTATGGAAGGGAAGACAGTACTAGATGGCTGATCATATGTCACGCATCCTCACAGGAGAATCCGCTGGAGAAGACATTACCGATGAATTGCCAAATGCCCCACCTCTTTAACCTCTCCAGCGGGAGAGATTTAATCAAGGCCAATCTAATGCCATATTGGGCATATGACATAGTCCAAGTGCTTAAGTACAGACTGCCTGAACGACCAATAGAGAAGGCAAGGCTGAGGCGACTTATTCTCAAAATCCAACCCTACCAGTTGATAGCATGCCAACTATATTGCTTAGGGCAAGATGGATTGCTGCGCAGATGCATGTGCGAACATGAGATGCACACGTGCTAAATAACTCGGATCAACACTTGCCTATTCTCCAGTTTGTGTATAACAATACTCGACATTTTACTATTGGTTGAGCATCTTTCAAAGTTGTTTATGGGAAGAAACAACCTATCACCATGACCACTATCACTATTGATATTCCAATTGTCGATACTTTAACTAGTGACCATAGAAAACTTCTAGAAGAGGTGATTGAAAAGATTAAGTAATCACACTTGAGATATCCAAGCCAAGCAAATAAAAAGCGTAAGGCTATTACATTTAAAGAAAATGATTTAGTTTGGCTGCAAATTGAAAATAGGAGACTAGAATCCATTAAAAGGCATTCAAAAATCAAATTAGCTTCAAGATATTATGAGTCATTTGTATAGTTCATAAGATCAATGAAAATGCATTTAGATTGCATATTCCTCCTCTCATTGGAAGATTCATAATTCTTTCTATATTAGTTTATTGACACCTTTTAAAGAAACCCCACCAATTACTCTAGCTATAAATGATCCTCCATTATTAGAGGAATATATGAAAATGTCAATACTTGAAGTTATTCTTGATCATGAACAGATCATAACTAGAACTTGAAATTAATACCATAGGTATCTAGTGAATATAGAGATCATTCTTTGAAGAATCTTAGTGGATTCAAAAGTCAATGCTAACTCAAACTTATGATCATCTAATAAATATCTATCTCTCACTGTCACGTGAATGTTCCACAAGAGCAGATTTACCTCATGAGGTAGTATTTAATGAAAATCCATGGTAACCTTTTTCCATAAGAAATGTGCAAATTTTCCACATGAGGCAGCACTAACACATGGTTGATCACCCACATAGTTTTGTTTGTTTTATCAAATGAGGGTAGTTGCTTTTTAATGCCTAAGAAATATTATGGAATTATAAAATTTATTGGAATTCATTATGAAAATAAGATGATTTTTACTCTATTTATTTTTGTGGATCTTTTCTATTTGTGGTGCATGATCCATGACTTGTTGCACAAGTGTATTCGTGTGACATTGGTTGCATTATACTTGATTGATAGATGAACGGATACTAATATGCTTTGTGTTGTGGTGAGTAGATTGTTAGATAGAGTTATGCGGAATAAATGTTTTGTGGAAGTGCATTTTAATGCACAAGAGTTAAAGTGCGTTATAGCCTAGATTTATTGTATTTTTATGTGTTTCTTAGTACAACGAGATTGTAGTCATTTATGTGCACAATTTATTTATTTGGATACAACTTATTTTGTAAGGCTTAGAAGGCATGGTTATTATTTTTGTAAACCTTAGTTTAGATTTATTAGGTAGAAGTTAGAAAATAATAGAGCAAAAGCATGGCGTTCATGCAATGAAAGCAAAGAGTCCAAAAAATATATACTTTTCAATGTTATTTTTTAGCACAAAAGCGTAATAGAAATTATAAGTACATGCATGGGGGGAGATTATGCAGAATCTTATGATGTGTATGTATTATCTATTCTTTTCTCTTGCAGTTTGTGTATGAATTCTTAGTTTAATATGTGCAATTATATTTTGTAGGATTAGAACAAATACTAGGTTTGTGGAGAATATGAGATCTGAATAGCAACTTGGATCTTCCTCCCATGGATGAAGTTGTATTATTCTAGTTGGGTCACCTTCGAAAAAAGAAACTTGATCCTAGCTAGGTCTTTATGAGGAAAGTCGAGTATACTGAGGACCCTTGAGTGACTCAATTTTCTTCCATCTAGTATCTTGGAAGCCAACTTGATTAGGCCTTTATTAAACTCCTTCAATATCACAAATTAGACTTGTGGCAATAGTTTGTAATGAATGAGACTGAGAGGAGAGAGGAGAATGAATAGAAGAGAGATGGGAGAGATAAGAAGAGAGAGAAAGATAGGAAAGAGGAATGAAGCCATGGAAGGTGAAGAAGAAGGTGAAGAGTCAATTTTTTATTATATGTGGATGCCCTAAACTAGGTCTCTTACACCTTTTATACCCTGATCAATATGACTAAAATTTTTTCCCTAAAAAATAAAAGACAACTAGAGGAACGTGAAAAAGTAGCTAGGGAGGGGGGGGGAGGTGCAAAGTACTACTTTGATCTACATTATAGTGAGAAGATATGGTGAAGACTATGGATAGCATGTTGTCCACCATAGGCCTACTGAGGTAAATCTATCATAACTTTTTGATGGCATGCTCCAAATGGGGTGTGCTGCATGTCAAAACGAAGCTTATGACAAGCATTTTCAATCCATGTAGGTAGAACATGGCTGTAATAAATGTAGCTACAAAATCACTCTAAAACAATGTGCAACATGCAGGTAGTATGGGGTCAAAATAGAGCATATCCATCTAGTCTTCAGCCCGTTGGACCTCTTGAAGATAAGGAAACTCTTCCACAATGGTGGCTAGGTGTCAAGAGGCTTTTTCCAGGGGTAGGCCTTCCCATTTGATGAGGTATTCCTTGATGGATTGAGATCTCAAGTGTTTATATCGTTGCCCAATGATTGCCTCAGGGATATATTGAATGATGCCTTCTTCATCTATGGGAGATAGCTCTTCCACATAATGCACAAAGGTGCCAATGAAGAGCTTTAGCTAGCTGACATGAAACACATTGTGAGTCTTGGTGGTGGGGGGAAGCTCTAATTGATAAGCTAAGTCACCAACTCTCTTAAGAATTTGGTAGGAGCTAACTTGTTACTATTGCTCTCTTTGGAAGTGGAGTAACGGGATTTAGGCACTTTCAAGAGAACCAACTCTCCCTCCTGGAATTGCAAATGCCTTCTTTTCTCATCAGCATAAAGATTCATGTGATCTTATGCCTTCTTAATATTCACTTTGCATTACTGAAGCAAGGCCGGCATATGCTCCAGCTCTTCTTTACTTTGGGGATTGATCTTGTCATCAAACAAGACCCTAGGGAGGGGAATCTTATACCCGTATAGTGCCTTAAATGGAGAAACCCCAATGCTAAAGTGGATGGAGTTATTGTATGCAAATTCAGCCAAGTGGAGCCACATATCCCAACTATGTTGTACATTGTGGCGAAAGTGTCATAGGTAAGTCTTAATCCATTTATTTACCCTTTCGGTTCAATCATCAATTTGTGGGTGATTTGCAGAGCAAGCTTGGTACCCATAGATGTGAAAATAACTTGGCAAAAGTTTCTCATAAACTTGGCATCGCAATCATGCACTATGACTTGTGGTAACCCATTTAACTTAAATACATACTCTGTAAACTGAGTGGCCACCTGAGATGCAGTGTACTGGGTCTTAATTGGGATGAAGTGGGCAACCTTAGTGAGACAACTACCACATATATACTATTCCATCCTTTCTTGGTGATGTGGAGGCCAGTAATGAAATATGTAGTGATATGTGTCCATTTTTCTTTAGGAATACGCAGGGGGTTGCAAGAGACCAATGGGTCTAAGTGTGATGTCGTTATCCTATTGGCATGGAATACAACTAGCCACAAAACCCTCCATATGCCCTTCCAGTGAAAGCTCTTGGCAATCCAATCATATGTTTTGAAAATGCCCAAATGACCAATATTGGGGCAAGAATACATCTCTTCCATGATCTTCCGTGTGAAGGGAGAAGTGTGGGGGATGACAATCTTGCCATGGGACTAGATAAGGCCATTTTTTAGCTAATATTGGGATTTTTTGTCCATTACCCCATGCTACAATTTCTAAAATAAGTGGCTAAAGTCCTCATTTAGCAAATAGGCCTTCTGAAGCTCCTCGATCTAATCATTATACAACCATGAAATGGAAGATACTCTACATGCTCACATACGTGATAATGAATCGGCCAATATATTATCCTTGCCCCTAGTATGGGAGATGTCAAAATCATAGTTTTGCAAAGTTGCCACCCATTTCCTCTACTTAGGAGTCAAAGTAGACTGAGTCAGGAAGTATTGGAGTTTTCGATGGTTGCTCTTCACTCAAAACCATCTTCCATATAGGTAATGGTTCCATTTCTTAAGAGTACAAAGGATGGCCAATATCTCCTAGTCATAAACATTCATTTGCATCTCTTTTTCATCAAGCTTCTGGCTCTCAAAAGCAATCACACCATGCTCTTGCAGTAAGATAGACGAATACCTCGACCACTAACATCACACTAGTAAATGGTAAGCTCTTTTGAGAAGTTAGGGAATATGAGGATGGGGGCTGAAGTAAGCATTTCCTTCAAGTAGTTAAAACAGTGATCAGCAATAGCATCCTAAAACAATAATTCCTTCTTTAATTGATCAATCAAAGGGACCGCAATGGTGGCATAATGCTTGACGAAGCCTCTGCAAAATAAGAACAAACCAAGGAAACCATGTAATGAGGTAGTGGTGGATAGGGTAGGCTTCTCCTTAAGAGATTGCACATTTTTTGGATCAACTTATGTGCCATTTTCACTAACAATGTGTCCCAAGTACTCCACTAAGGCCTGCATGAATATGCACTTACTTTCCTTAGAAAATATTCTATGCTCTCTCAAGATATCAGACACCCTTCTGATATGTATCCAGTACTCCTCTTGTGATTTGTTGTAAATGAGATGTCATCAAAGAATATGAGCATAAAATTGAACAAGAAGGGATGTAAGATTTTATTCATGAGGCTCTGAAATGTGGTGGGGGCATTAGTCAATCCAAAAGGCATCATTAGAAAATGATAAGGCCCACAATCAATCTTGAAGGCCATTTCAATCTCATCACCCTCCCTCATGCGTATCTCATGATAGCCAGAGCGCAATTCAATCTTAGTGAAATACTATCCCCCGTTCAACTCATCCAACATGTCATCAATCTATGAGATAGAATACTTTTTCTTGATTGTGATCTTATTTTAAGTCCTTGTAGTCAATGCACATGCAGAAAGAGCCATCTTTCTTCTTGACTAGCAAGACTGGAGATGCATAAGGTGAGGAACTCGGTTCAATAAACCCCATTTTGAGTATTTCTATAACTTGCTTTACAACTTCTTCACGTTTGCACTTGGAGAGTCTGTAAGGCAGCTTGTTCTCATTGGCTTAGAATGGAGCTCTAGATTGAGTGGATGATCCACTTGTCTCTTAGGGGAAAGGGCCATAGTCATCTAAAAGAAATCATCATACTTCTGTAGTAAGGTTTTCAAGGCTGAATTCTTGGATATTTTGGAGGGTTGATATGAATTTTCCATATTCAAGTGCAAGACAAAGATCTATGAGCATTTCTTAAACTTCCTTTTAAGTTGATTTGTTGTAATTAGCTGAAAATCAGTATTATCACAAACTTTCTCTAAGAAAATGAGTTGTCCATGCATCATAAACTCCAGGTTGAGCTTAGACAAGTCCATAACAACTTTACCCAAGTATTTCAACTAGTCACAATCCATGGCAACACCAATGGGGCCCATATCTAATGCAATTAGACCAACTAATGCCACATAATTTTCAGGAAAGCATAGGGGAACCTTGGAGCATACATGTGTGTTGATTTCTTCTTTACCATTTTCTACTTGAAATTTTAGGGGATGCTATAATTCCATAGGGATGCATTTTAGCCAATCAATGAAGGCTAATTTATTGAAAAAATTGTGTGTACTACTACTATCCACAAGGATAAATACATGCTTTCCATTAATGTTGCGTTGAATGCATAGAGTGCTAGGGCTCCTAGAGCTAGTCCATGCATCCATGGAGATAGAGCATAGGGAAGTGCTAGCTGGGTGCGGTGTAGTAGGGGTAATCAAACCAAGATCATAAGATGGGCAACCACCTAGTTCAAAGGGACATCCTCCAAATCATAGAACTGCTCCTGGTCCAAGTCCTCTGCATACTCCTCATTTTCAGTATGTAATTTATCTACATCATTGTTCCAATCTTCCAGGATATACATGCTATGAACTTTGACTTTTGCTATCTTATATGGGCATTTTGAGACATGGTCTACCGCGTACTTATCATCACATTTAAAACATAGGCCTTTTTCATTCTGCTCCTTCACAACATTTGGGGAGATAATTTTTTATCACTTGGACTGTTTGGGGCTGATGCAGTTTGGGATCTATTTTCAACATATTTACCCTCACCATTAGAGCCAAATTCTATCCCAAAAGTGCCATATTTTCTTTCAGTATGGAAGGGCTTGGCTATAATTGGGCTACTACTAGGCATGGGGTTGCCTCTAAAAACATCCACATATGGAGTTGACCTCAATGGAATGTGGGTTGCTAAAAATTCTCATTTTTACAATACTTCCTTGCATATCTTTCAATCAATTCAATTGCATCGAATAAGGTGGAAGGATTTTGAGCTATTACATCAGTTGACAAGCTAGGCTCTAACCCATAGATGTACTTGTATAATTTTACATCATCAATATTACTCTTAACATACATAACCAAGTTCATGAAGTGATTTATATACTCCCATAATGTGAGATTAAGTTGGTCCAGTTGAAACCATTGTCGTGCCAATTGCTCTTTTTCCACTAGGGATATAAAGACCTAAACCATATGCATCTTAAAGTCTTCCTAATCAATGAATTGATGATTCTCATGGTTGATGTAATGCCACCATGTGTGGGCAAATCCTTCTAAATGAAGAGAGGCGAATAGATTTTTTGGTCATCAGTATGTGGGTAAATATTGAAGTAGGACTCTAGTTTGGAGTTACATTCTTCCAAGTCCAATGGGGATGGTGATTGCCCATTGTACTTGACAAGAATGATCTTGTCATGGAGCTCTTTGGGGCCTTGTTGCACATGATAGCCTTGCTATCCATGTATACCATGTTGCCTATATATACCATGCTGTCCATACATGCCATGTTGTGCATTGAACCCATGTTGCCCATTGTTGCCATTCTAGCCAATTAATACCATGTTGTCCATGATGGGGCTGAGTTGTATCAGTCCCATTGGGGATCCTAGGGAGAATGGGTGAGGTTTTGCTAGTGTGGGGTGGGGGTCTCACTAGGGGATTAGCTGCATGGATGATGGGAGAGCTCAAGAGGGGCTCGTCCTGACTGTGGAAAGGCTCACCAATCTCAAATGTGGAAGGAGAGGGAATATCCTTAGCTCCAAGAATACCTTGTGGACCATGGAGAGGGTTCAATGGAGAAGGCCATCATGATTCGTGCTTAGACTCGTTGACCTTGTCTTGTGCCAACATCGTGGCTAACTAGGCTATAAGAGTGGTGAGGTGTTCTAGGGTGTCCTATTAAGTTTGAGAGTTGGAAAGGGCCATTTGTTCTATTGCAATATCTATTTTAAAGAGCATCTGATGATGATTGGAAACTATGTCATTGTGCCTTTCTATGTGGTGGATCTCACGGTGACAAAGGGTGTGATTGAGCATGCTATAAGGATCCATATCGAGCACTTCCTCTTGCATCTTGCCATTATAATATTGTGCTAAGTTGGGTTCCTCATTCATTGGTGCTTTGGAGTCCCTAATCTCCCTCTAGACCTCCTCATGGGCCTTGCCTTTGCCTTTCTGTCCTGCCATACGAGTGCAGTCCATAGGACCCACTGTTAGTAAAATGGGTGTAACTTGTAGTAGGAAACTCCGATTGAGGAGATTTTTGATTCAAATTGAAGGGGACAAAGCTCTCTTCAAGACGGACTATAAATCCTTGAGATAAAAAATTATCAAAGAATTTTGCAATTGGATCTTTGTTTCTATCCTAGAGCGGTCTACACCCTATCCACAATGACCTCAATGTATCAAGATGAGTTAAAGGGTTCATTCCCAGATACAAGATAGAATTTATTGCATCAAGCTTTTTGTGACTCTCCTTGAAGGTCTCCAACTAAAACACTGCTTGTCCCCATTCAAGCATACATTGTATGAGTGGCTCATGGGTTGAGGAGCCTAAGCATCACTGCTAGCAACATCCTTAGCATATTGAGCATGATCCCAAGTACATTTAAGTATTAGTTTGATCTGCCATCACTATACAGGGAAGCCTTGGTGCCATACATCTCGCTTTGACTACATACATGTTGAGTGCCATATGTGGGTGTCTAGATCACAAAAAATGCCTCATATCAAGGGGCATCTCATCAAGAATGGGGTGATCATAAAGTGTACATGCACCTGCATACAAGTATTGAGCTTTGGATCACCCAAACGTGGGCAAAGTTTCCCTTAGGTAGGGTTGTGCACCCCTTCAGCGTCTTAAGTGGTAAGAAAGGGTCACCTCTCTTTTGGCTTACCACCTCGCTTGGCATTGGTCTTTTTCCTCATCCGAAGTATACATGGTATATATTTTAATTATTCAATGAGCATGAGATGCATTGAAAAATAAACATTGGGCCTTTTCGTGAGATGCAAGGATTGAACAAGAGCTTGGGTAGGGGCTTACCTTGGCAGTCCAGTGACTCACTGGCTACCACTTACCCTTTTACAATGGCTTATTATCCACTTGGGATCAATTCAACACACACATGATTAAATAAGAGTTAGAGTTAGTAATAACCAATGGAAAGAGATAACATGATACAGTGGGGAGTGAATGAATAGCAAGTAAGCTATTGATTCAATGTGGCCATCATTCATTCAATGAAGGACTCTACTATTAAGGCAATATGCATCCTTAATCTCTCCAACAAAGGGACTAAGCTCAGCAAGTAGAATAAAATGAGAGATTAAGATTGAATTGACATACCTCTTCAATGTTTGAAGTAGATGGATGAAGCATGATCTCACAATGATCCATGTCCTTCATTAAGTTAACCCAGGGAAGCAAAGTACTCCAATGGATACAATCTTCAAAAGTTTGGTGCTTGCTTTGATGGAGGGGGCTCTCGTGCTTTATCTCAAGCTTGCTCTTTAAGAATTGAAAGCTTCAAGCAGAGCTTTCATGGCTACCCATAAGAAGTCTTGCATGTTGAGCTCCATGTCTTCAATCCAAGTTAATGTGGCCAAGAATGGTCGAAGGATCCCTTGAGAGGTGAACTTTTAGATATTATAGGCTGATTTGAGAGCTTGGGCTGAGCTTTAATGGTTGTCCCAAGTAGTGTATGGCAAGGTTGCCTATCTCAAGAGGAAGAATTAGTAAGAGGGTGCAAGAGAGATTCAAAACTTGCCATGGGAAAAGTGCCTTGTGCTCAAGAGATTAGACATGAAGCTTACTCAGTTGGGAGAGGGGTTGGATTGAGAAGAAGGCGACAGGAAGATCAGTGCAAAATGCAATGCATTTTGCAGGATGTTCTCTCTGATATCTATGTGGCTCTGATGGGGGCACAAATGGTACTTGTGGGCAAGCTTGAAATCAATCAAGGAACAATGTGGGGCAGCTTAGAAGTGAGATTAAGGGGTGCTTATAGTACAAGGGAAGATTTGGGGGAAATCCACCATGGGAGCTTGAAGAGGAAGCTTGTGGAAAGTAGAGAGAGAAGCCCGCAATAAAAAGTAACTGGAGTTTTTGTCCTCCTCTACCTCCTGAGCCTCCAACTTTGTCTTGAGACCTCTTAAAGTTTCATGTAAATTAACAATTTTACGTCTATATATGTCGGAAGCTCCTTGCCATGGCTCCTTTTTCCTTCAAGAAAGCTATCACTAACTATAATCCTCCTTGTTGTACCCGTATCAGGTGCTCGAGTAACTACAGTTTTCAAATTTTAAAAGGGGAATGGATAGAGAAAAAGAAAAGGGGAAAAGACCAAAGCTTGAAGCTTTTATATCACTTGTAATGAATGAGGCTAAGAGGAGAGAGGAGAGAGGAGAGAGGAGAGAGGAGAGAGGCGAATGAGCAGAAGAGAGAGGAGAGGAAGAAGAAGAGAGAGAAAGACTAAAAGAGGAGAGAGAAAGATGGGAAAGAGGAAAGAAAGAGGAAGGAAGCCATGGAAGTTGAAGAAGAAGGTGAAGAGTCAATTCTTGATTATATGTGGATGCCCCGAACTGGGTCTCTTACATATTTTATACCCAGTCAATGTGACTGGGTATCTAACCCTAGTTCTTGTGTATCCTACTTACTACATAGTTGACTATGCCAATTAAATCACGGTTATAGACATCCCAAATCTTCTGAAATACCTCTACCAAGATACCACTCAATCCTAGCAACTTACCATTTTCATGAAATGCATGATTTTTTTGACCTTTTTCCTTAGTGTAAGATCTCTTAAGGCCAAGCATTAGCTTTGTTGCAAGGGGGACATTGCATTATTAGAGAAAGTCTTCAGATTGAACTAGTAGTCAGTGATCATCTTAGGTTTTGAGAGCATATAATCATGGTAAGGTGCCACTTAAAGAGTTGTTGAATTTCTTGATTGCCATTCTTGACTATGGCACCCTCTTTGTCCTCAACAAAAGGAATTGTCTCTCTTGTGCTTGATCTTCAATAATGCATTAAGAGTACGAGAATTGGGCCATCTCTCCATTCTTGCTTAGCCTTCAAATGAAATTTTTGTAGCTTTAACACACATCACATCTTTATGTTGAAGGTAGCTTTTAGTCTTATGCAAAAGAAAATGAAGATTTAGTTAAGCAAAATGGTGACGAACCAATCATGGTCCTCCAAGTTAGAACCAATTTTAGATTACACATCAATGAAACATGATTTGATGGTCATGTAACAAAGATATTTTATTTTGTTATCATCCACTATAATCCACTAAGCACTATGATTAGTGTGCAACTTATCTCGAATTGGGTTGCATGTGAGGTACTTTAAGCAAGATTATTATGACAGGTAAAAACACATCATGACCATCCTCTTAAGTGAGTACCATGATTTAATTTAAACCTAGATGATAGAATGTACCTAAAAAGAATAGGTATCGTCAACATTGTCAAAAGGTTGGCCATTATGATGACGAGTGTCAAACTAAGGTAAGAAGCACATAGCCAAAATCCAAGAATCAAAACCCCACATCCTAGTCGGGTAACCTCTAATAAGGAAAGTAGGGTAGTGGCAACCCTTAGCAAGGGCAGTGGTGAGGCTAGATCCACATTGCCATCGATTAGTCATCATAGTCGACAAACTACTCAACTCTAGAGGATTTGTTTGACTAATCTGCAGAGGCCCACATCGTCTCTTTAGAGACATCGAATGCAAGTCTCATTTACATCTGCAAGTTGCCTCTTGATGAGGTGCCTATAGAGGCCTACTCATCATAGCCGAGCACTTCAGTACTACCTGTTTGGCTTGTGGACAGTGGAGCTATCCATCACAACTCCTAGACTAGACATTTTTATTTTCCAAGCCTTGGGAAGAAAATACCCTAACACAGAAATACAAATAACATTGTACGACAAAGCACAGATTGATAGAAGAATACAGTTAGGGCTTAGGGTAACTCAGAGACAATGAACATAAATAATAAATAAAATGATATGACTACTGAATACACAATGCTCATGCAACAAACACACTATGCAGTGAATGAATACTATACCTTGAACTCCTATATCTCAAGGATCAGGGCAGGGGTAATGAGCAGGAGAGTGTGTCGTACTTTGAATGGATCCTAAATAGCAACAAGGCAACCTCTGGATGTTGAACACCAGCAAACAAAGCTAAGGAAGGCTAGATCTGATACAAATGACAATGCAGGAGAGAGAAATACTAAAAACATAGGTGAGGAGAGAGAAAACAATGAATGCAAGCTGGATGAAAGAAAATATCAGCGATAGGCTAAGGAGATGATGGCGACAGCTGGAGAAGAGAGAAAATCTGTAGGTCAGCCCAACAGCTGGAGCACCTGCAAACACAGTAGTATACTGACGTGGTAGGTTTTAGGATAGCTGGATAATGGTGCAGCAATCTCTTGGCTAGAAACAGCAACAAATTGATGACGGAGAGCTAGAAATAAGTGTCAAATGAGTGAAGACTATAATGGACAGCTTGGTGGACTGCCATGTCCTCCGTGAACGAGGTGTGGGAAACAAGCTGAAAACACTTAAAACCTACAAGAATGAGATTAGGGTTGAATGGAAGGCAGTATACCTATTTATAGAAAGTTTGGGTCTTTCCAAGTGACTTTATGCTTATGGGATACAAATGCTCTCTAGGAACGCATATCTTTTTAAATAAATAAGGTTTCTTTCTTAATTAAGCATGTTTTGGGACTGTTTAGAAGCTAATGCATTTTTAGCTCAGCACCTCCTCAGGCCCAATAGTGGTGCCATGAGAAGTAGGCCAGTCAAACCCTTTTTTCTTTTATCTTTTTTAAAAAAATTACCCCAAGGCGTCCCACCCCAAAGCAGCCAGACCATCGGACAAAGGATGTGCGTCAGCTGCCCAGTGGCCTATTAAGACTACAGAGGCGATGGTTATCTGACCAAGGGAGCCTAAGTGATCACCTCAGAGAGACCAAGGCATCAGACAAAGGGTGCATGTCAACTGCCTAGTGACCTACCAAGTCTTGCAAAGGCGAATGAAATTAGCTATGGAATTTTTTTTAGGGCTTTGTAGTTTTAATAGATTTAACATTGAGGGTTTCAAATCAAGTTTCGTCATGTTGAGTATGTGTCCCAAACGAGAGAGTGATAAGGGATGGTTTGATCCAAGGCATTCATAAAACAAGCATACTATCCCTACCATTATTAGGTGTTAGTGAAGAAGAAAAATGGCTAAGGTATGGGTGACACAAATATAGTAAAGATGTAAAGTAAGAAAGACAAGCAAAGCAAGCTATGAAGAATTGCCTTGGAGACTACCATGTGCAATGCCACGAATATGGTGGATCCAAATTCAACCACTCCAAAAGACCGAAAAGGGATAAATGTGCACAAATGAATGTGTACATAAACAGAATGTCAATGTATGGCATAATGCAAAGGGAGATATAAGATGTCATGCTCACGCAAAATGCAATGCAACGGTGCCACTTGGACAATGCCCTTGTTGGGGAATTGTTTACTTGCCCAAGTGTCCTTTGACAATCATGTTATCCTGACAATGCGGTTGAAGTTAAAAATGTCCATAATAAGTACAATATAAAAGAATAAATGAATGAATGAATGTCTAAAAATGGTAAGCATCATCACTGTCACTATCAAGAGAAGTAGCCACCCTTCTCAAACTGGAAGGGAAAGCAAGAGGGAAACACGCTCTCCATGTCAATCTAAAGAAGTAGTTGAGGGTATGTCTAAGCCGACCCTGGGTAGAAGGTTGAAGAACTAGCCGGTTGACCGCTTTGGTCAAAAGGTCTGCAAAATTATCTAATGAAGGCACAAACTCTAGGCGAATAGTGCCTAGCTCAACTTGCTCTCTAGAAAAGTGGAAGTGGACTTCCACATGCTGTGTCTGTAGTGTGATGATCGAATTGCCCACAAGGGCAATGGCACTCTAGTTATCCTAGTAGACAACGGTGGGAGAGTCACAAGGAAAGTGAAGCGCCGCCAATAAGATCCTCAAGTAGATGGCCTTGCTGGTGCCGTCAAAGAGACCCCTATACTTAGCCTTAGCCACCACTGTGGTGTCAGAGTGCAGCGATGCGGAAGCGTGGGACCAAGACTGAGAGAGAGAGAGAACGCAGAGAGAAGAGAGAGAAAGAGACAGTGGAAGATGAAGATCTGATGTATAAACTATGATGTATACAAAGATATGTAGATATGTACACAGGCGCAGTGTGCGGGACTGCGTGTCTCGACCTTGACGATGCAACATGCTGTTCACCTCGAAGTCCGCTGCAGTCTACACGATCTCCAACCTGAAATCTGAAAATAGAGATGTAATCTGCACGAATCTCCAGCCTAAAACCTGTGATCAAAAGTGAGAGAGATTGTGTTGGACATCGGCTATAAATAGCCAGGAAATATGCGCCCGAAAAGACAGGTCAGCTGCATTAAATGCAGCAGACTGGTGCAGTACAGTCGGACTGCCACGTGGCAATTTGACTGGTCAGTCCGACCAGTCCCGACTGGTACGGCCAGGATCTGACAGACATTGCTAACACCCCCTCTCAGAGCTTGGACGGGGCAGAAGCCTGAGGGATTTGGCATGTCTCCGAAGTAGAGCCTAGGGAAGTGCCTTCGTAAACAAATCTGCAAGATTGTCCTCCGTCTTGCAGTACTCCACACTGATGGTCTCATCCAGAAGCTTCTCTCTAATGAAGTGGTACTGGATCTCTATGTGCTTCATCCGGGCATGGAAAACAGGATTCCGTGCCAAGGCAATGCAACTCTCATTGTTACATTGCAGCAAAGTAGGACGAATCTGGGGGCAGCCAAGCTCCTCCAACAATCTCCGAAGCCACACAGCCTCACATGTGGTGGAAGACACGGCCTGATACTCTGCCTCAATAGACGAAAGGGCTACCGTGGGCTGCTTCTTGCTACTCCATGAGATAACACCTGCACCCAAGGTAAAACAATAACCTGTAGTAGACCGTCTGTGATCCACATCACCAGCCCAATCCGAGTCGCTCCAACCTGCAAGTACAAGATCTGAACCATCCATGCCTGCTAGATAATGAATCCCTAAATCAAATGTCCCCCTCAAATACCGAAGTATCATCTGGGCAGCCTACCAATGCACCGTCTGAGGTTCACTCATGAACCTTGCCAAGAGACCAACAGCAAAACAAAGATCAAGATGAGTGTTGAGGAGCCAAATCAATGATCCAATCAACTGGGAAGCATCCGCCAAAGGAGAATCTGAATGTGAAGTGGCCTTCCAGTTCAGATCCATAGGAGTAGAAATGGTCCAACAATCCTCCATCGCAAAAGAAACCAAGAGCTCATGTACATATCTCTGCCGAGAGATGAAAATCCCCCTCTGAGACTAATAAATCTCATGGCCCAAGAAGAAGTGGAGTAGACCCAAATCCGTCATCTCGAACGTCTGATGTAAAGTTGCTTTCGTCTCTTTGACCTTCTGTGCATGATCACCTGTGACAATCAAATCATCAACATACAATACAAAAAGCACACAACCAGCCTCGGAACTGTGTACATAAAGCTGCAGATCGGCCTTGGAGCGTTGATATTCCAACTGTGACTAAAGGAACGAGTCAATCTTCTCGTTCCATGCACGCAGAGCTTGCTTGAGGCCATACAAGGCTTTCTTTAACCTGTAGACTTGCCCATCTGAAGATCCAAAGCCAGGAGGCTACTCGACATAGATCTCCTCCTTCAAATCACCATTAAGGAAGGCCGACTTCACATCCAACTGGTAGACAGGCCATCTCCTATGGCCAGCCAAGGCAAGAACAGCTCGAATAGTTGCCATACGAGGAGTGGGGGCAAAAGTGTCATGGCAATCAATCCTTGGGTGCTATGCAAAACCTTTAGCAATAAGGCGAGCCTTGTGCTTGTCCAAAGAACCATCGCTAAGGTACTTGGTCTTGAAGACCCATTTGACGCCAATCACCTTCTTATTCAAGGGGCGAGGTATGAGATACCAAGTGTCATTCCTCTCAATAGCCTCCAACTCGGCTTCCATAGCTTTCTTCCATGGTGCGGACTGTAAAGCCTCCTTCACGGAGGTGGACTCTCGATCCTGCATAAGACGGGTCATCAAACAATAGTTAGAGCAAACAAGCTCCGTAGAATGTGCCTGGTATCTCCATGACCACCACGGACCATCCTGCGGTCCCCACTCCTCGGGGACCCCCTCGATCCCTGAATCACGGAATGTGTCACGGGCCCAACGAGGAGGAGGCCGGACCTCTCCTCATCTCTCTCCATTAGCTGAAGACTCTGGGATAGCCACCGGTGGGAACTCCTCGGGGGTGACCGGTGGAACAGTAGACTCTGTATCGGAAACAGAATCGGAATCAAAAGGAGCTAGCTCCAAAGGAACTATCTCGGGAGCCCAACTCTCCCCTGGATCTCCAAGAATGAGATGCTCCTCACCCGCTGCTATGGCTGGAACCTCCACGAACCGCACATCTTGACTAGTGTACACATCCTGCTTGATGGGATCATACAAACGATAGCCTTGGGACTGAGAGCTGTAGCCAACGAACACCTGTCTTCGGGAAGCTGCTTCAAATTTATCACGATGAGTCTTGGGAATGTGAACATAGGCATCACACCCAAAAACCCTGAAATAAGAAACATCGGGCTTAGTCCCAAAGTAAGCCTCAAATGGTGTCATCCCATCAACGGTCGAAGTGGGGGATCGGTTAAGGATGTGGACTGCAGTAGCCACAGCCTCGGCCCACAGAAATTGAGGTGTCTGTCGGTGCTCCATCATGGTGCGCGCCATCTCGATCACACTTCGGTTCTTCCGTTCAAGAATGTCATTTTCTTGAGGAGTGTTGGTGTTAGCAAACTCCTGGTGAATGCCTTTATCTGCACAAAAATGAGCAAACTCATTAGAAACAAATTCACCACCCTTGTCGGATCGCAAGGTCTTCAAGCGCCGGCCCAATTGGTTCTCCTCAAAGAGAAGCCAATCCTTGAAGTGGGAGAAAACCTCCGACTTCTACGCTAAGAAATAGGCCCATGTCATCCTGCTGTAGTCATCTACGATCAACATGAAGTACGAGCTTCCTCTCAAGGACTCGCATCCCTATGCTACTTCCCATGAATGCAAGAGACGCATGGCTGCTGGCTCACCACTATGTCCGGCAACCCTCGAACAAGCTGTCCACGTGACACCCTCCGAAGATAATCATAGTTGAGGTGACCAAACCAAGCATGCCATAGCTCTGACTATGTCTGAGAGGTAAGAAGAAGAGTAGGGAGGGCGGTAGAAGATGTCAATTTGTAGATTCCATTCTCCTCATATCTTGATGAGAGAACCTTCCTTGACCCACGATCAAGGACTCGCACCGAATTACTGTCAAACTCCACCAAAAGTCCAAGGGAACAAATCTTATGGACCGAAAGTAGATTATAC
Organism: Lygodium microphyllum; assembly: GCF_053477565.2. Classification (NCBI taxonomy): domain Eukaryota; kingdom Viridiplantae; phylum Streptophyta; class Polypodiopsida; order Schizaeales; family Lygodiaceae; genus Lygodium; species Lygodium microphyllum. Next base: position 28,961,603 of record NC_141152.1, on the reverse strand, counting down.
CCCAAACCTGGCACATGCAAGACCTCTGAGGTATGGGTACCACCACGCCCATCTGGAATGAGCTGCACCTCACCCCGTCCTGCAATAGACACCGAATAGCTATCTCCGATGAGAATTTGCCCACGCGAAGGTCGCAACTGCGCAACACCAACTGATGAAGGAGTCATGTGCCGGGAGGCACCACTGTCAACGATCCACTCTCGAGCCTAGGGAGCTGTCATCGGAGCATCAAAAGCATTCCATGTAGAGTCCTCAATGACAGCTAGATGAAGAAACGCAGCTGATGAGGGTGCAGCCACCGCTCCAGAATCCTTCGTGTCCTTCTTGTCTTTGTCAAGGCAATCCTTCTTCCAATGGCCGGTCTTTCCACAAATGTGGCATGTGGATTCTTTGTCCTTGTCCTTCTTTGACTTGTTATCCTCCCTCTTCTTCTTTTGGTCCTTCCCCTTCTTCTGAGAGGCTTGACCTGTCAAGGCTTCCGACTTGGAAGCATGCTATCCCTTCAGTTGTTCCTCTTGGTCCAAGACCATAGGAACCAGCTCTTCCCAACGAAGAGTAGACTCATGTCCCGAAGCAATAAGGGCGGAGTAAAAAGCACCGAATCGTGGCGACAACTAGGATAAGAGTGTGATCGCCATGTCTTCGGAGGAAATCGGCTTCCCTGCATCCGAAGCTGTCTAAGCTTGTTGATGTGCTCCCGCAACGAAGAAGACTCGTTCACGGACAAGGTCCACATCTGCACCTCCAAAGAAACCTGCTTCATAAGGGTCATCCGGATATACATCTGATCAAGCTCCAACCATATCTCTTGAGCCACCGTCAAGTGCTCGATGTGGGATATCACGCTGTAGTACAAGACAAAAAAAGAAAAGAACGAATCCGGGCATTTAGTTTGTCCCGGTGAGACTGCGCCTTGGCCAACTCCGCACGAGCATCGAAAGAGAGTTTGGACTCATCTCTTACCGAGGGCCACTCGATCTCCTCCTGTACAAGCTCCATCAAATCGTAGGACTCAAGGATGGCTAACATCATCACGCGCCAAATGCGGTAATTGTTGCCATCGAGCTTTTGATCTGCGGGAAGAGCCGGTAAGACAGGCACCTTCCGGTCCATGATCGTCTGGAACTCCAAGTCAATCTCTGTAGACATCTTCACCTGGAATGCCTTCACAAACGCAAAAGCAGCCCCCTCTGACTGTAAAAACGCAACCTGCTAGGGCTCTTTCTTCCGTGTCTCATACCTTCTTCACCTGTCGGAGGCGATGAAAAAGCAAAACCTGCACTTGAAAGCTGAAAACTCAACCCTCCTTCTCTTTAAACAGCAGTAAACAGCAGCAAATCCACCAACTGGACTCCTTTCCCACGCGCCCGCGCTTGCTTCAACCTTGTTCCGATACGCAGCCCTCCCGCTCGCCCTCGAACGTTGGAAACGCAACCTTGTGTCACGATGGAATCTCCTCTTCAGGTAGGTTCTTCACTCAATCAGCCATTCTTCACTGCTCTGATACCATGTCAGAGTGCAGCGATGCGAAAGCGTGGGACCAAGACTGAGAGAGAGAGAACGCAGAGAGAAGAGAGAGAAAGAGACAGTGGAAGATGAAGATCTGCTGTATAAAGTGTGCTGTATACAAAGATATGCAGATATGTATACGGGCGCAATGCGCGGGACTGCGTGTCTCCACCTCGACGATGCAACCTGCTGTTCACCTCGAAGTCCGCTGCAGTCTGCAAGATCTCCAACCTGAAATCTGCAAACAGAGATGTAATCTGCACGAATCTCCAACCTGAGACCTGCGATCAGAAGTGAGAGAGACGGTGCTGGACATCAACTATAAATAGCCAGGAAATATGCACCAAAAAAGACAGGTCGGCTGCATTAAATGCAGCCGACTGGTGTAGTACAATCGAATTGTCCGATTGGTCAGTTCGACCAGTCCGATTGGTACGGCCAGGATCTGACAGCCATCGCTAAAATGTGGAAGCTGCCACCATCTCTTGCTTATTATGGCTGGACCAAGAAATGGGAGCCGTGCCCAAGATAAAGAGGTAGCCGCCATGGGAATGCTCCATGTCAAGATCTCCTACCCAATCATAATCAATGTACCCTTGCAAACATGAATCAAAACCATAAGTGAGGCCATAAGAATAAGTATACTGTAAATAACGCAACACATTAGATATGCAATTCAATGTGATATTCTAGATGCTGTGAAATACTGAATAAAAATGCTGACTAAGTAAGCTAAGTCTAGCCTAGTATGAATCAACCAAAGAAGTTTCCTAACAGACCTATAGGTATACGCATCGAAGGGCTGACCTAGGGTATCCTTCGACAAGTGGATCATAGGATCGAGAGGCATGGCCACTGCCGTGTCTGATCCGTAGTGAACTATTCCATGAGTTGAAGTGTGTACTTTTGCTATGACACAAAAGTACAACCCTTAGATTGAACTATCTCATCCCCAAGAAGTAAGACAACAAACCAAGGTTTGTCATCTCAAATGTAGTACTAAGATGTGTCTTGATTTCCACTATGACATCAAAATTTGAGCCTTGATAAGTAAGTCATCAACGTACAGCACGATGTAGTTGATCCCCTTTGCAGTAGATCAAACATATAAGTTCTGGTCATAAGGGGTAGAATGGTATCCGTGAGTCTGTAACAACTCGTCCATTCTATGGAACCAAGACATTGGTGCTTGTTTCAGCCCATAAAGAGCTTTTTGTAAGTGGAATACCTTATCCCTCGGGTTCGCAGAAGGAAATCCTGGTGGTTGCTCCACATAGACTTCCTTCTCTAGATAACCATTCAGGAAGGCACACTCAACATCCAACTGATGTATCATCCAACCGTGGTGAGCGGCTACGCAAGTAATAACTGAAAAGATGTCAACCGTAGTAGGTGTGAAGGTCTCTTCATAATCAATATCATGCTTTTGTTGAAACCCTTGCACAACAAGGTGAGTCTTATACTTGTCTAAAGTCCCATCAGCCTTTAGCTTGGTCCTAAAAATCCACTTCATCTCGATAACTTTCTTGTGGATCGGACGACCCACCAATGTCCAAGTCTCATTTCGGTCAATACTCTCTAGCTCCTTCTCATGGCCTCTCGCTATTGAGGATGCTGAAGAGCCTCGTACCATGTATCCGACTTAGAATGCGCTATGTAATTAGCTGTAAACAATGACGCAAATGATGCCTGAGGTGCAAGCAAGGCATATCTTCTAGATCCCTTCGGAGTGGAATTCAGTGGTAAGATTCTCGAATCCCACATAGGGGGCCTGGAAGCTAAAGAATCCGCAAGTAGGTTAGGAGCGGGAAGTAGACTAGGCTCAGTAAGGCACGATCTCCAATAATATAGAAGGAGAAGTTGGATCGGAATCCAGTGTACAGGACTACCCGATATCCCTATTGTCAAAGATGATGTCCCTCCTAATAACGATCATCGGTAGGCTTTCGATTTCGAGGAATATCCGACAAAGATAAGGAGATTAGATGGGGGAGCGAGCTTTCCTATTTTATCATCAAGTGTGTATATATGCACGTCACCCGAAGACTCTAAAGCGGGATATGACAAGCCGAAAGCCAAAGAATGCCTCGTATGGGATCTTTTGAGAGAAAGAGCCGCAGTTGAGCATTGGTTGAGGATGTATACTGCAATGGTAGCAGCCTCAACCCAAAAGTCCTCAGGGAGCTCTGTTGCGAATAGCATAGAGCGTGTCATTTCCATGACTATATGGTTCCTACGCTCTAAGACTCCATTCTGAGAGCGGAAGTTAGTAGAGGTGAGTTGGCGAGATACCATGCTGCTATAGAAACTCGAAAAACTCATGGGAGATGAACTCACCATTGCTATCACTCCTCATGCAACCAACACAACGACCCGGTTGGTTATGATCAGCAGCACCCAAGCAGAGAAATATATGAGCATAGGACTTATGCTTAAGAAAGTACATCCACATGTATCTTGAATGATCATCCACTATAAAAAATAAGTAGAGTGCACCGTTCAAGGTGGCAGTGGATGTTGCCCCACAAAGATCAACGTGAATCAATCTAAGATAGGCACCTTAGCTCTATGTGTAGACTATTGAGGGAATGGGGTACGTTGCTGCTTCTTGAGCTGACATGCTTTACAAACATCTCGAGCTAGCTTTAGGCAAGGAAGGCCTTCAACCATCTCATAGGAGGTGCACTCAATGGAGGCTGAAAGGATGTAGCAGCGGAATAAGAGGTTGGGATGGGAGGGAGATTAAATGGATTTGTGATAGATGTAGATGTGGGAAATAATGTGGGTTTCTTTTGTCCATTAAATGCATTAAATTGAAATGATGATGATGATGATGATGCACCTGCTCCATTTTAATCTTTGAAATAAAAATTATTTGAAGGAAAATAAGAGAAAGAAGTACTCACAGTTTCTTGTTTCAATTGTTTACCTAGTCTTGAGTTCATAAAGAAATATTTGTCTTCCTCATTACTCGTAAACCAAAATTTGTTTAGAATACGTCCTTCATCATGAAAATCATCCATACCAATAAGAGAAGGGAAATCATCATTAACAAGATCTGAAATGATAGGCATACCTTGTATCGTGAGAATAAGTATGAAGGCAATGATGTGTCTCTATGCAAGTTTCCACTTGCGGATGACCAGTCCTAAGTGGAGATTCCGCCCTTCCTGCATGGCTAGTAGATCGGTGCACCAAATCTAAAGGGTGAAATTCAAACTTACCTTCTATCTGTTGTTGGGCTCTATGCATCAAAATGAGACCGTACTCAGCTGTAGTGATCTCGTAAGGCTATGGAACTCCATGGTAGTCTAATGTCTGTCCGGCCTATCAGGAGCTTGTGAAGCAAGCTATAAGACCCACTTTGACTCATTCCTCAATGGATTTAGATCAAATGTCAAAAGTGATACGGAAATAGTATTTGAATTCATCTGTCCTTCTATTGTTCATGCTTCTTGTGTAGAGCTTTCAGATCAAGGCCTAGGTTTCTCTTAGAAAACTCAGCTTTGATACCATGTGAAAAAAATACCCTAACACAGAAACACAAATAACACCATACGACAAAGCTCAGATTGATAGAATAACATAGTTGGGATTAGGATAACTCAGAGATAATAAACACAGAGAATGAATGAAATGATATGACTACTGAATATACAATGCTCATGTGGCAAATACACTATGCAGTGAATGAATACCTTACCTCGAACTCCTGTATCTCAAGGATTAGGACAGGGCTAATGAGCTAGAGAGTGTCGTACTCCGAACAAAACCCAAATCGCAGTAAGACAGCCTCTGGATGTTAAACACCAATAAATGCAACCAAGAAAAGCTATATCTGATGTAAATGGCAATGCAGGAGAGAGACGAAAAACGAAGGTGAGGAGAGAGAAAATAGTGAACATAGGCTGCAAGAGAGAAAACAACAGTGACAGGCTAAGGAGATGACGGCGATAGCTGGAGGAGAGAAAATCTGCAGGGCGATAACTAGGGCCTGCAAACGCAGCAGTATGCTGACGTGGCATGATGTATGACAATTGGATGATGGACAACAGCAATCACCTGGCTAGAAACAACAACAAACTAATGACGGAGGGTTGGAAATAAGTGCTAGATGAGTGAAGACTGCAATGGACAGCTTGGACTGCGATGTCCTCCGTGAACGGGGTATGAGCAATAAGCTGAAAACACCTGAAACGTGCAAAAACGAGATTAGGGCTGAATGGAGAACAACATATTTATTTATAGAAAGTTTGGACTCTCCCCAGTGGATTTATGCTTATGGGATACAGACACTCTCTAGGAAGGCATTTCTTTTTAAATAAACAAGGTTTCTTCCTTATTTAAGCATGTTTGGGGGCTGTTTAAGTGAAGCTAATGCATTTTTAGCTCAATAAGCCCTTGCAACTGGGAGTGTAGGAAACACCTCAGTCAAGATTCAGGCCTAGGGTCACATCAGCTTTCCCATTGACCTGGGTCCAAATCTTGCTTTGTTGGATGATATCTATCATGTCCCCCAGCTTGGGGTGGACTTGTTGTCCGTTCAATACCTTTGTCAGTTGGGGCGAGCAGTTTTCTTCATTGCGACCACAGTTAAGGTCCTTGACTCTCAGATTAGCTTAGTAATTGTTTGTGCCAAGGCACAACCTAATGGCCTTTACCACATGACACACTTTCTTACTAAGCAGTGATTCGGAGTTCCATCGCTTCCAGGCTTTAGCCACCACACGGGAGTCCACGGACTCTGAGTGTCTTGGGAATTTTTGCTTAGGATATCTTGGCTATGACTCTCTTTATGAGCTGTCACATTAGGGGATGGTTGAGAACCTTCCACGCCTAAAACTAGCTCAAGAGATTTGTAAAGCATATCAACTAGGTAAGCAACATCGTACACCCTTTCCTTAATAGTCTACCACTCGTGCTGCGGAACCCCTTAGGCTCATTTATGTAGATCTTTGTAGTCCACATCCACCGCCACCTTGAATGGCGTGCTTTACTTCTTTTTGATAGTGGATGACTTCTCTAGATACATGTGGGTGTACTTCCTCAAGCATTTGGGTCCCCCCCCTTTGTGCCTATTCTACAAGCATAAAAAAGAAATTGTGAGAGACCTTTTCTAGGAGTGCACGCAAGTCAGAATCATGTGGAAATAGTCACAAAGTTGGGCGTGCAAAGGGCTGGCTTCTCTGAAGCAATTGACTGTAAATTGGTTCTTTTTGGTGATAAAGGTCCTAGGGATGACCAGACTTTAAAGCTTTGGAATGTATAACAGGCTGTTGCCATGCAGGAAATATGGAGGCTTAGGAATTTGAGGCTTTTTGGAAGGGTTAAGCTACCTCTAGTTCCAATGGATAGATGGACGAGGATTAGGGGTGAGGTTTTGGCTGCTCTCAAAGGCTTTAGATCAGTAGATAGTGTCTTGAAACTGTTTTGCAAAGGGCTTCTTAAGGCCTAAGACCAATGTGTCTTGAAGACTGCCTTTTATAGGCATTGTAAATATTTTATATTTGTTTTATTATTATCATCTGCGCATTGTAAGAAAAAACTCTTGATTAATTAGCCAATATTTACAGGGAAGAGAGAGAGAGAGAGAGAGATTTGCCCAAGAGCAGACTTGTACTCATTGGCTCTATCCATCTCAGAGAGAGAGATTCTTGCCCAAGAGCAGACTTGTCACAAGTTTGGGAGAAGGCTTGTACATGGGATCTCACTTTCTCATTGGCTCTATCCATCAAAGAGGGGAGGGGTGCCATGAAGAGGGTTTACATATATGAGATCTTGCTTTCTCTCATTGTACTTATCCCTCTATCCATCAAAGAGGGGAGGGGTTTCCATGAATCGAACTGGTGCTTGTAATGTGTATAACTTCCTCCCACTTCAGTGGTCAACTTCGCCTGTAGGGCACAAAACCCTGCCCGCTATACCTACTCCTTCCAGAGCTTGAGGCCACTGGATCACATAACATTTGGCTTTTGAATGGTGATCCTTCTGCTGCTTTCTCCAAATTTTGTTGGTCTAATTTACATGTCCTAATCCTGCCTCTGTATTCTCCATGCAACTGGCTTTTCTGGCTTGAAGACAAGAGTTTGGACTTGTTTCCTGCCACTTTCCATACTTTGGAATATTCAGTTACTACAAGCTTTTCTCTGTGTTTTGATGAAGCAACCTCTGAAGTAGTGTCTGCCACATGATTTCCCCCCCGTGTCACAGACAAGGTGTCTGCTGTCTTATGGGCTGCCAACAGATTTCCATTTTCTGCAACTTTCTTTCTTCCTGCACTGTAGGACACCTGGCAAGACATTCAAATGAAAGTTCAGGTTGTCGGTGCTTTTCAAACTCAAAATTTGATCACAAGCCATGGAGATTCCAAGGAAAAGAGGAGATTGAAGAAATAGAGGTCTGTTAAGAGTTTAGTACCTCATCAGATGTTTCCCATTGTTGTAATGAATGACCCCACATGTTATCATGCTTCATCTGCAGATCATTGTTTCCTTCAAGCAGCTTTCTGGCATGATCTGACAAACACTCCATTTTTTACGATTGACATGAATATCTTTGTTTTCTTCATGCAGCTTTCTGGTGTTGCCTGACATGCTTTGCTTTATCATGTCAAGCTCCTTCTCATCTTGTGAGGCATCTCCTGTTACAGTTACCAGAAAGGTTATCCTGAAGGCATCCTGTTCACTTGAAGTTTCACATTTCATTAGATGAGCACTTCCACATGGCTCGTCTACTCTTGATGCAACCCACTGCGCCGTAGCATTTGCTTTGACAGGTGAGCTATATCCAGTTTGTGATGAGCCTTCTTCCCCATCTTCTGTTGTAGCTAGGCCACTCGAAGCTCGCTTCATTTTACCTAACAAGACATGGAAAAGCACTCAATGTTATGTCATTTCTACAAAATCTGAAGACGATTCTATGAAGTTTGCACTAATTCTACCTACCTTCACTTGCAGTAACACTTAAAAGTTCTGTGATTCGGTTTTTCTCATCGACCTCCTTTGAGATGTCACACTTGGCTTGAGTGCAGTTTTCCTCTCTATGTTCGGGAGAGTATCTAGAGTTTGCAACAGTCCAGTCCTGTGAATCTGGATAATCGGAATGTACATCCTCTAGACTACCATTTACAGTACTGTCTTCTTGTTCACCTGATATTGGTTTGCAATCCTTCTCCTGACTCTTTGGATTGTGAGGCAAACAGCTCCAACCAGTTTGTTGACCTTCAATAGTTGTAGGCTGCACTGTAGGATTTGGTTTATAAACTGACCTTACTTTTGGAGTGAAAGGGGATTAGCAACAGCCCTATTTAAGGACCACCAAGTTGATGTATTAGCAAAAGCAGCTGCAGCTGCTGCCACTGCTGCTGCCGCCACTGCATTAGCGCTTTCCAAACCATTTTGTGCTTCAAGATTTGAAGGTGGTCTTAAAGGTACATGTAATGATGATTGCTGAGTAAGGCCTGGCCAGAACGCTGCTGCAGCTGCAGCAAAAGCTATTGGATTATTGAAGGGTGCAGCATGTGCTAGATGCCATGGTATGTAAGAGCTGCAAGGACTTGTAAGGTTAGGCAAAGCAGGTGCACCATCCATGCTTGGAACTTGATTTGGGGATAAAGAATTCTGCATTAGATTCTGTGTAGCAGAAGAGGAAGATTGGAAAGGAGAAGAATTTTCAGATGAGTTTGTACAGTGCATAAATGGTTGTAAAGGAGCAATCAGTTGTTGGAATGTGGCCGCTAAGTTAGAGCTTGACATCTCTGAAGTTATATTCTTGTTGTCGATGGTTCCATTGTCTGGTTGATCTGGCAGCATTTCTTTGACAGGTGACAATTTACCTTTAGTTGCCTTGGTTGATCGATCAAACACCAATCCTGACAGACTTTGCAGCTCTTTTGCAACTTCAATGGCTGGGTCACTATTTTGACTTTCTTCTGACTGCATCTCTTGAAGGTTCTCATGAGACTTTCCAGCAGACGCATTGTCATCTGCTCTTCTTTGTTGACAAGGATCATAGTCAACTGCAGGGGGTACACTGTTTATCGAATCTCTATCTGCAAGGAAGCATGCACAGGAAGGAAAAAATCAGGCATTTATGCAGATTTTCACATTCCTATGGTATATGTCTTAACAATTTTCACCAGGAATTCTTAAGAGAGCAGGCTTGGACTCTGATTTTGGCCTAGGCACTTTGTCATTGGATGGAATGACTCCCACACACTGCACCAAAAAAAATGTTCATGTCAGTAGGCTTTAACATTCCCTGGATTAAGGTTTTGAGATATACCAAAGTAACCTCTCGATGAACACAATATGCACTGTGTGGCAAAGTTTGCAAATAGTAACAGACAAAATTGCTGACTACACAAAGCCATCAGCGATGCATCACAAGTGACAGATATAGAGGATATGAAGAATGTTGACCTTTTGTCACAGTGAACAAAGACATTTAACATACCATAGCCTCATAAAGTAACACTTTCAAGAGTTGCAAGAAAAATGATGAAGTTGAATAGGTGAAAAAAGATTTATGTCAAGCTGAAAGATTGACAGGTGACCTAAAAGATTGATGGTAATAGAGTCAAAATACAAGGCTTGCCATGTTGCTGTTTGTGATGAGGATTGGCATACTGGATGATTTAAGTGGCTGATCAAAACATGGAGGTCAGAGAGATGAGAGGGAATGTGGGAAAGGTGGCTATACACACATTTTCAAACAGGTCTTGTTATGGTGATCAAATGGCTCTCACCTTTCGTGGGTAAGGATGGATTGGCTTACGCTTCGGCCTTGGAGGTGGGATATCAAAATCTTCAATTGCCTCCTTGGTGACACCTAAAGATGCTTCCTTCTTGATCTGTGGTCAAAGTCACAAAAAGCTCTTGAATAACAGAGGCCATTTATAAACCTTTTTTAATTTTTTCCGAATCCTAATGCATCTAACTTATAATTATTTGTTGTATGTTTCAAGGTTACAGCCTCAGCAAGAAAACCAAACGAATACATTTCAATATGAAGAAATCATAGGATCCAGTTGATTCAAATTCACCAATCCATGAATGCATTAAACAATGATAGCTTCCTAAAGTACTTAGTAAATTCATAAACAATCAATTGACAGATATATATATGAAAAAGTGGACAAGCAATCAGCATCTTGAGTAAAAGAAACCCTGCTGGAAAATTTTATATCAATATCCTCGTAGCAATGGTTACTCCATTGGAATTTGACATGGAACAACATAGTATGAATAGTTGATGCGTTTTAATGCTGAAAATTATACTATAACTGACTTGAGTTGGTACACATCTCCCAGTTAATAGACGTGCCTCTTGTCTTTCAAAGAGGGTGCTTGCTGAACACCACCCCTGCAATAATTAGATTAGCAGACAATGGAGGGCAGCTTGATGTATCTGCTTGAACCAAACAGGTTGAATAGCAAAAGTTTAGCAACAGGATTGATTCCTAATCAACCAACTGAAGGTTTCAATATGCAACTGGCATGTAGGAACATTAGCCATGACAGACATGCACAAAAATGAACTCCGATGAGGTTATGCTGTTTTCAGCCAAAGCAGCAGCTTTAGACTGCTCTGCTATTCAAAACTCAAAGTGAAACATGGCTATTACAAAACACCTCTGCCAGCTTTCCTTGGCAACCCAACCATTCCCTCCTTGGTGATGTACAACACATCACAAAACAGGGCAGCAAGCATACAAAAGCTGACAAGGTAAGGCTGATCAAAACCACTAAAAAAGCGTGCTCGCAGAACAAAGCAATTTGAATAGCAAAATTTTGCTAACCGGATTGGGTCCTAATCAAGCAACTGAAGGCTTCAATATGCAATGTCATGTAGGAACATTGGACATGATAGACATGCATAATATTGAGTTCTAATGAGGCTATGCTGTTTTCAGGAAAAACCAGCACCTTTAGACTGCTCTGCTGGTCAAAACTCATAGTGAAATATGGCTATTACAAAACATCACCTCTGCCAGCTTGATTTGGCAACAAATGCTTAACTGCTCCCCCCTTGATTATGTACGACACCTCACAAAACTGTGTGGCAAGCACATGGAAGGTGACCAAGCAAAGCTGATCATAACCACCTAAAGAGTGTGCTTGCAGAAGCAGACAATGGAAGGAAGCTTCGTGTATGTGCTAGAACAAAACACCTTAGCAAAAGTTTACCAAGAAGATCGGGTCCCAATGCAATGCCATGTAGGAACATTGGACATGATAGACCTCCACAAAATTGAACTCTGATGAGGCTACACTATTTTCCGAGAAAATCACCAGAAAAGAAGCAGCTTTAAACTGCTCTGCTGGTCAAAACTAAGGGCAAAACTTGCTATCACAAAACATCAGTTCTACCAGCCAGGCTTGGGCAACAAATGCCCAACTATTCCCTCCTTGATGATATGTCACCTCACAATGTCACGATTGTGGGAGAGAAGGAAGGAGTCCCACTTGTAGCTTTCTCACTTACACAATGGGGGAATACACACAAAGGTGGAGGCTGAAAATAGTTTTCCTCTTCTTAGTTGTGTAAGCCAAAAAAGAACACTTGTACAGAGAAATAGAAGAACCCTATATATGGGTCTCAAACCAAACTCAACTAACTAAGGTGGCATACTAACTGAGCCACGAACTAGAGTAGATAAGGATAGCTGTCATCTAGTTATTATTCATGGGCGGTGTACCAACCGCATCTGCAACTAACAAGTCGGTGACATAAATGCACAACGGTCACCCTGGTATACCACGAGTGGAGCTCGATATCTCAGCACTCCCCCTCGAGCTCAATCCCAATTCCTGCACACCAAGCAGGTCTCTGAACTTGCGCAGCTTCTCTGCACCCAATGCCTTCGTGAATATGTCAGCTACCTGATCCTCTGTGCCGACATAAACTAGATCAATAAGACCTAGTAAAACTCCCTCTCGCACATAGTGATAATGCACCTCAATGTGCTTTGTTTTAGCATGATAGACTGGGTTATTTGCCAAGTATATACTACTCATGTTGTCACAATAAATGACAACTGGCCCATCTGTAGGCTGATGCATATCATAAAGTAGCTTATGCAACCAAGCTACCTCACATACAGCCATTGTTGCACCCCTGTACTCAGCCTCTGTGCTCGACAAGGCAACTGTAGGCTGTTTCTTGCTGCTCCAAGTGACTGCACCACTCTCAAAAGAGAACACATATCCACTGGTAGATCGTCTATCAAAAGTACTACCAGCCCAATCAGCATCGGTGTATCCATGCAACTATATCTGAACCCCAATCTCATAAAATAGTCCATACTGCAATGTGGACTTCACATACCTGAGTATGCGTCTAGCCGCATCCAAATGCGGTTTCCTTGGAGCCTGCATAAACTGCCTTACCAATCCAACAGCATAGCTCAAATCTGCCCTGGTAATAGTCATATAAATCAAACTTCCTACTATGCGTCTGTACATAGTAGGGTCTTCCAGAAGCTCACCTACATCTGCGTTCAGCTTCACATTCTGCTCCAAAGAAACTGAAATAGACTTACAACCTGTCATCCCATATTTGGACAGCATGTCCAATCCATACTACCTCTACAAGAGCCGTATCCCACTTGGTGATCTAATCACCTCAATGCCCAAGAAATAACGCAGCTCTCCCAAATCCTTCATCTCAAACTTCTGCATCAATAGCATTTTCACATAAAGGATATCTTCATCACTATCACCTGTCATAATTGTAAAATATTACACGGCGCAGCGAACAGAATCTGAGAAAGAGATAGAGAGTACACAACAGATAAGAGGAGAATCAGTAAATTCTTTAACTCCAAACAACTGATACAAAGATGGCTCTGTCCACCCGTGTGCTTCCACTGTGTGAAGCTTAGATGGCGATCTAGACAGAAGATAGGTGAAGAGCTTAAGGCTAGCTGGAACAACAACTCTGACTGGGTAAAAGATGAGTGAGTGATGGCTGCGAAGGGGTTTAGCTTTTATAGCATGCGAAGGTCGTTAGGTCGGCCTGCTGACCGACCTACCATATGAGCCTCCCCTAGTCGGCCAGGGAATATTCTCTTTACAATAGGGACCCCTTTTAACTCCCTTACCACGCAACTCAATGCAATGTGCCTGGAGTTGCTACCAGCTTAACCACTCCGTCTAACCCAAAGATTAGACCCACAACAGTCACCTTTTTGCCATCCGGTCACATAGACCTCATCTGATATACAAGTCAGGACTCAACCAATGTCCGGGCTCACATTTGGCTTCTCCTCATAATGGGGGTCTTACAACTTTGAGCACCATGGATCATTGGTAGCACCTAATGAGGGTGGGGCATTGATCATATCCAACATCCCCCCTCAATGTCCACCCATAGGTGAACTATCTCCTCGGCCCAATGCCGAGTCTCTGAAGATGAACTTGAAGCAGATCCTTCGTAAGTGCTTTGGTGAAGATATCTGCTCCATTCTCCTCTGTTGGACAATAGACCAATTCCACTATCCCATCCTCCATCAAATCACGCACATAGTGATACTGGATCTCTATATGTTTGGTGCGTGCATGAAACACTAGATTTTTGGCAATGGCGATGCAACTCTGATTGTCACATCTCAGCACAGTTGGTTCTTCATCCTGCACTCCCATATGCCATAGAATCCTTCTCAACCATACGGCCTCACATGCAGCAAAACAAGCTGCCTTGTACTCTGCTTCGGTAGAAGACAATGCCACTGTTGGTTGCTTCTTACTAATCCAAGAGAAAATTCCTGAACCCAAAGAGAAACAATAACCAGAAACTGACTTCCTGGAATCAATGTCTCCTGCCCAATCTGAGTCACAGTTCCCCACAAGAGAAGTTTCAAAACTGTATGTGATACCATAGTCAAGAGTTTTCTTCAAGTATCTGAGCACCCGCATCCCAACCTTCCAATGACTCTCATGAGGTTTGTTTGAGAACCTGCTCAAAACACCAACAGCAAAACCGATATCTGGTCTGGTGTTACACAAGTAGATCACAGACTGCCGTTACACAAGTAGATCACAGACTGCTGACCAACCTCCTATACCTCCCAATGTCTGCTAATGCTGATGTATCCTCGATGGATAACTTTGCATTCACCTCCATAGGTGTAGCTATCTCCTTGCACTCGGTCATGCCAAATGCCTTCAAGATCTCCCATGCATACTTCTTCTGAGAGATGAAGATCTTTCCTGGCTCTTGCCAGACTTCAATCCCCAAACAATAGTGTAGCAAGCCCAAGTCTGTCATTTCAAACTCAGAACTCAAAGCCTTTCGAGTTTGGTTGATCATATCTTCATAGTCACCTGTAATAAGAAGGTCGTCCACATATAGGACAATCACTACAGACTTTTTACCATCCCTGTAAACATACAAGTTAGCATCTAAGGCACATCTTTTGAAGTTTAGGTTTAAAAAGAACCTATCTATCCGCTGGTACCATGCTCTGGGGGCTTGTTTCAGCCCATACAATGCCTTCTTCAGTTTACACACTTTGTTCTCAGAATGGGGGGCCTCAAACCCTGGTGGCTGAGCCACGTACACCTCCTCCTTGAGGTCACCATTTAAGAACGCTGACTTAACATCCATTTGGTACACTGGCCACTTCTTATGGGCAGCCACTGCAAGTACCGTGCGAATAGTGGTCATTCTGGCAGTTGGGGCAAATGACTCTTGAAAATCAAACCCTTCAACTTGTGAAAATCCTTGGCCAACCAGTCTAGCTTTGTACTTTTCTAAGGTACCATCAGCCTTGTACTTTACCTTCCAGATCCACTTGGTGCCAATAACCTTCGCTTTGTTGGTCGATCCACTAGCTCCCAAGTGTCATTCTTCATTATGCTGTCATACTCCGCCTGCATAGCAGCCTTCCATAATGGATCTGCAAGTGCTTCTTCTAAGTCAGTTGGCTCCTTTACTTCTCTCATAATCTCAACCATCAAGGCCATATTGACTATGTGAGCAGAAGCCCTCCTTTGCTCCTCTATTCTCTGAGACCTCCTTGGTCCGTCTGCCTTCTCCTCAACAGATGCAGGCATAGGATTATTGTGGTCATAGAGCTGCTTCACCCAGCGCGACAATGGCTTTTCCGGTGGGGTGATGTCAGGTTGGTGAACTTTTTCCTCATCATCTGAAGATGATGCTTCCTCCTCCTTAAGGATAGGGATAGCTCTCGGGACAGGTTCATAATGGACTACTTCTTCGCTTGATGATAAAGTGGAAGAACTTGCCTTCTCCTCCTCCACTGTATGCGGCTCCTCCTTGAACACCACATCACGGCTCGCGATGATCTTCTTTGCCTCTTGGTCATATAACTTGTAAGCCTTCTGCTCATCACTATAACCCAAGAAGATACATTTTCTGCTTTTTGGTTGTAACTTGTTTCTCTTCTCATCTGGAACATGTGCATAACATTCACATCCAAAAATTCTGAAATGTAAAACAGATGGTTTCTTACCAGTGTAAGCCTCATGAGGTGTTTTTCCCTTGAGAGTCTTTCTGTAGCTCCGATTTAGAATGTAGACTGCAGTATTAACAGCTTCAGCCCAAAAATGGTCAGGCAATCCCTTGCCCTTTAGCATACATCTTGCCATCTCCACAATGGTACGATTCCTGCATTCCACAACACCATTCTGCTGAGGTGTGTGAGGCGTCGTCAATTGACGCTTGATCCCTTTGCTCTTGCAAAAGCCTTCAAACTCCTTTGAGTTGAACTCACCACCACCATCTGTTCTAAATTTCTTCACACTTTTCCCTGTTTCATTCTCAACAAGTATTAGCCATTCTTTAAACTTACCAAAAGCTTGAGCCTTTTCACGAAGGAAGTACACCCACATCTTCCTACTGTAGTCGTCGACAATCAACATAAAATAAGAAGATCCCTCCAAGGCCTGTGTAGGCATCTTACCACACAAGTCAGCATGCACCAACTCTAGAGGAGCCTGTGCTCTATTCTTGCTTTCTTGTGGAAATGCCTTTCTTTGTTGCTTGCCCATCATACAAGCTTCACATGGTTCCTTCAATTCAGTTATTGTAGGTAGGTGAGCAACCATACCTTGCTTTTGTATCTCCTTCAATACTGCAAATCCGATGTGTCCAAACCTTTCATGCCAAAGCTTACTTGTGCCCACTCCAGCGGTGGCTGTAAGAGCACTTAGCTCATACAGGTTGTTCCTTCTTTCTCCTTTGCCAACAATTGTGCCAACACTATCAATAATTTATGCACCTGTCTTCTTGAACCTTACTTCATGACCAAGATCAGTTATGGCAGCAACTGATAAGAGATTTCTCCTGATTTCGGGAACATACAACACATTTGAAAGCTTTTTGACTTCACCATTTGCAGCAACAAAAGAAATAGTACATGTGCCCGCAGCAGGGCATTTAGTATCATTTCCAACCGTCACAGTGATGGATTCTTGTAGAGACTGCATAGAACTGTATAGACCTTTCTTGTTGGTCATGTGACGGGAGGCCCCACTATCCAACACCCAAGATTCAGTGGTAGATTCTTCTTGCCCCGAGGAGCACACTTCCTCAATGGTCGCCATGAATAATTCCAACTCTGCTTCAGCCGTATTGGCTGTCTCTTTCCCTTTACTTTTAAGGGTACCATTCTTTTCATCTGCCTTCTTGACACGACAATCTGCAATTGCATGTCCTTTCTTCTTACAGTAGAAGCGCTCTCCTTGAAACTTCTTCTTGCCGCCCTTCTTCTTTTTGTCACCATCATTTTTTGTGGAGGAAACACCTTTGCCTTTTGCATTGGCAGAGAATGCAGCATCTCCATTGTTGCTTCCTTCTCGGGCTTTCAGCCTCAACTCCTCCTCCATTAATAATGCACAAAACTCCTCAAAAGTCAAAGCTTGAGGTCTCACCTGAGTATTAAGGGTAGTTACTAGTCCATCAAACTTTTGTGGACAAATCCGAAGATACCTCCGAGCTAGCTCTTCGCTAGTCTTTTGTATCCCAGCGCCAGTCATCTGGTCGCGCAGATTCATAATCCGAGTGATGAATGCTTCAACTGTCTCTCCTTCAGCAAACTTCTCCGCTGCTAGTTGATTCTCCAAGTTTTGAATCCTTGTTTGGTTTCGTGTTTCGTACTGACTCCTTAGTACATTCCAAGCCTCTGACGCTTTGGTTGTATGCTGAATCAGAGTCAAAACACTATCAGAACAGCTTGTAACTAAGGCACACAATGTATCTGCATTCCTTCGTTTCCAAGCTCGTAGAAGATCTGCATTCGGAGGAATCATCACACTAGGATTTGATGGGTCGGGGGTAGGCTGTGGTTCTACGTCAGTCCCCAGCATAGTCTCCAGAAGCTCATAAGAATCAAGGATAGTTGTAATTTTGAACTTCCACAAGGTGTAGTTTGTACCATCTAACTTGCCTTCGCTGAAGGTTAGTGGACGAATCCTCAGTGTTTGAATAGCCGGTACAGCAGCACCACCTCCTGCACCGCTTCCTGATGCACCAGAACCGCTTCCCGAAGTCGACATCGTTTCTCTTTGCTGTTGAAGCCTTTGCCTCTTGCACGCTCTCCGATCTCTAGAGCCCCTTGGGCTCTGATACCATGTAAAATATTACACGGCGCAGCGAACAGAATCTGAGAAAGAGATAGAGAGTACACAACAGATAAGAGGAGAATCAGTAAATTCTTTAACTCTAAACAACTAATACAAAGATGGCTCTGTCCACCCGTGCGCTTCCACTGTGTGAAGCTTAGATGGCGATCTAGACAGAAGATAGGTGAAGAGCTTAAGGCTAGCTGGAACAACAACTCTGACTGGGTGAAAGATGAGTGAGTGATGGCTGCGAAGGGGTTTAGCTTTTATAGCATGCGAAGGTCGTTAGGTCGGCCTGCTGACCGACCTACCATATGAGCCTCCACTAGTCGGCCAGGGAATATTCTCTTTACCATCGGGCCGAGGGCTGCCTCGAGTTGCTACCAGCTTGACCACTCCGTCTAACCCAAAGATTAGACCCACAACAGTCACCTTTTTGCCATCCGGTCACATAGACCTCATCTGATATACAAGTCAAGACTCAACCAATGTCCGGGCTCACATTTGGCTTCTCCTCATAATGGGGACCTTACAACTTTGAGCACCATGGATCATTGGTAGCACCTAATGAGGGTGGGGCATTGATCATATCCAATAATAATCAAATCATCAACATAAATGACAAGTAGCATAATACCTTTCTCTGTTTTTCTCACATAAAGTGAAAATTTTGCCTTGAAAATCTGAAAGCCAATAGTGGCAAGATATTGTCCTATCTTATCAGACCATGCTCTAGGTGCTTGCTTCAAGCCATACAAGGCTTTCTTCAACCTGCAAACAAACTCAAGATGAACAGCATGCACATAACCTGGTGGCTGCTCCATATAGACCTCTTCTTGCAAATCACCATGCAAGAAGACATTCTTTACATCCATCGGATGTAAAGACCGTCCCTTTGATGCAACCATAGCAATGACTGCTCTTACGGTTGCCATCCTTGCAACTGGACTGAATGTTTCTTCATAATCAATGCCATATGTTTGTGCATACCCCTTGACTACTAATCTTGCCTTGTATCTGTTTACAGAACCATCTGCATTGTGCTTCACCTTATAAACCCACCTACAACCAATTGCATTATTATCTTTAGGCAAAGGTACCAATTCCCATGTAGCATTTTCTTCCAAGGCATCCATTTCTTCATCCATGGCTTTCTCCCATTTTTCTTTTCCCATGGCTTGCTCAAAAGAAGTGGGTTCTGGTTCCTGTATCACTTTGACTATATAAGCATAGTGAATGGTTGTAAATCCATCATATTTCAGCCTATCCACAAGATACCTAGCTTTGGTAGACCTGCGCAAAGTAAGCTCACTTCAAGGTGCTCTCAAAACATCCCTGGTCTTCCTTACTCCAGGTGTAACAACAGAAGGAATATCCAACTCATCATCAATGCTCTGTTCTGAGCCACTGGATTTACCATCCACATAAGAGTGACCTGCATTCACATCAAACATGGGCTGATCTACCTTCTCTTTTCCTTTTCGTGACACCTGCATACCACCATCTGCATTGCTTTGAGAAGATTCTCCTAATCTCAATCTGCCTATCCATGGCGAAGAATGTGAACCACTGCTAGAGGACACTCCAGGTCCACTAATATCTTGTGACTACTGCTGTGAATTCTGTGCAGCATTACAATTTTGTGCATCTACATTATCAATTACATTTACTGGTTTATACCAGCTACTCATCTCATCAAAAACAACATCTCTGCTCACTATAAACTTACGAGTAGAAGGGTTATAGCATCTATACCCTTTCTGCTACAGAGAGTAACCAATAAAGATGCACTTCTCAGCTTTTGGATCCAACTTGGATCTCAACTCATCTGGCACATGAACATAGGCAATGCAACCAAAAATTTTCAAATGAGAAATACATGGTTTCCTACCAGTATACCTCTCCTCTGGAGTCATCCCATGTATTGCTGCAATGAGAGTCTTGTTCATTATATAGATTACTGTAGCAACTGCTTCAGCCCAATAAAAATCTGGTAAGTCTTTTTCGTTGAGCATGGCACGAGATACCTCTCCAATATGCCTATTTTTCCTTTCTGCAATTCCATTTTGTTGTGGGATATAACTGCATGAATATTGCTGCTTTATGCCATGCTCCTGCAGGAACCTTGCAAACTCATTTGAGAGGTACTCTCCCCCTCCATCTGACCTTAGGCATTTTATTTGCAGGCCTGTTTCATTTTCAACCATAGCTTTAAGAGTTTTGAAATGCCCAAACACTTCACTTTTCTTTTTCATAAAATACACCCAAACTTTTATGTTATAGTCATCAATAAAAGTGACAAAATAATGATAGCCTTCAATAGATGCAGCTTTAGTAGTCCACACATCAGAGTGGATTAATTTCAATGGCTTCTTACTCTCTTGAACATGTCTAGGAAATTGTTTCCTTGCCTATTTTCCAAATTGACAGGCTTCACATACCTTATGCATTTCTGCAACCTTGAATTTAGGCAATCCTGCAACAATATTTTGGGCCTGCATTGATTTAAGTCGCTGTACATTAACATGACCAATACGTTTATGTCAGATATCAATATCTGCAACTACACCGATCCCATATGCAAACATTGCTACACTCAATTCAAGCATGTCTGCATCCAACGTAAACATTCTGCCCTTCTTCTTTTCTTTTACTATCAAGCGACCTTTATTTTTCATATCCTCAACAAAACATCCATGAGGATTAAATCTGACGTGCAAGCCCTGCTCAACCATTTGACCAACAGAAACCAGATTCTTGGTGATATTTGGAACATGAAATACATCTGACAAGTATTTCTTTTTCCCATCCTGCATAGACAAAGGAATTTTTCCAATCTGCACAATAGGATGTGCAGTATCATCACCAGTCTCCACAAATCCTAGTTTTTCCATTTTCCTTGCATCCTGCATCCATTTTGCATGACCTGTCATGTGGTTTGACGCACCTGAGTCAACATACCACACTTCGTTGCTTTCTTCTGCACTTGTCACAGAATTGTTCATGTGTTGCACCATAAATAAATGCTCATTTCTGTCTTCACCCTGTCTACTAGAAGATGCATAATTCCCTTGTTGCAATTTTTCATTCATGATGTCATTCTGCTTTTTATAGCAGTCTTTAGCCATATGACCCATTTTACCACAGTAGTAACATTCAACATTGTTGTTTGCATTTTGGCCTCTTTGCCATCCACCACGGCCTCTTTGGCTCCCTCTGCCTCTAGAGTTACCACGTCCTCCTTCATAGGACTGGTTTTCTTGAGTTTGCTACATATTCTGATTTCTACCACGGCCTCCAAATCGGCCTCCTCTACCTCTGCCTCTACCTCTTCCAGCATTTGAGTAGAAGACAGTTTCTTTTGAAGTTTCTCCTGAAAAAGATGCACCACCATTTCTCTGCTCCTCAGAAATTAGAAGAGCAATCAACTCCTCAAAATCAGGAAATCTTTCATGGATGGAAATTGATGTTCGGAACTGTGCATAATCCTTTCCTAGACCATTCAAGGTCACAGAAACTAAATCATCATCTTCCACTGGCGACCCAATGGAAGCAAGTGCATCTGCAATCTTCTTCACCTTCATGTGGTAGTCATTGATGCTCATACTTTCTCTTTGCACATTGTGCAACTCTTGCTTGAGCTGCATTTTCCTAGCTTACGTATTTGTGCTATACATTTTTGACAAAGTATCCCATGCCTCCTTTGGCGTACTTGCATCCTGAATATGCACAATCATAGAGTCTGAAATACTGATAGACAACCACTACATAACTTTTCTGGCTCTCTCATGCCATCCTTTAAATGCCTGCATTTGTTGTTGATTGGAAACATCAGGAAAAACTGGTTCTTCTTCATTTCCTGCAACGAATTCCCAATATCCTTTTCTCATAAGGAAATTCGTCATTCTAAACTTCCATGCTTGGAAGTTGTTCTTGTCAAGCTTTTCAGTGACAATCTGTGAAAGAGAATCAGACGTCATTACAGAACACTGCAAAGAATTCTGTCACTGCAAAAAACACAGCTTCAGCCTCACAAGGGCAAATCTGCAAAACTGACGAAAGTGGTATTTGACTACATAGTCACTTCCTAGTGACGATTTTGCATCAACATGTAACAAGGATGATTCTGTAACTCCCAATGTCTCTGCGCAAAGATATACGATACAATTTCTACGGTAACTTTTCACCGACCTGTTGAACAGTGATCGCACAGCAAAAAACAGGGTTTTTTCATGAGTACGTGCGGAAAACTTCTGCCTCCAAAACAGGCCCCGAAATGGCCTCAAATAAAAATAACAGGGCAACCTAGGGCTAAAGCCCTATCCCGTAGCATATACTACCCTCTTGCTACACCGCGAAAGGCGTCTCAATCTGAGACAATACACTCTTGCACTTTCCGGTTGTGCTACCTGCAGAGACTTGCTCCCAAACTCAAAAAATGAAAGCAACACTGGTCCTCTTAACCAGAACACCGCGAACTTGGTTTGCTTTCTTGAGCTCCTTACCACGAACCAGGCTCTGATACCATGTCACGATTGTGGGAGAGAAGGAAGGAGTCCCACTTGTAGCTTTCTCACTTACACAATGGGGGAATACACACAAAGGTGGAGGCTGAAAACAGTTTTCCTCTTCTTAGTTGTGTAAGCCAAAAAAGAACACTTGTACAGAGAAATAGAAGAACCCTATATATGGGTCTCAAACCAAACTCAACTAACTAAGGTGGCATACTAACTGAGCCACGAACTAGAGTAGATAAGGATAGCTGTCATCTAGCTATTATTCATGGGTGGTGTACCAACTGCATCTGCAGCTAACAAGTCCGTGACATAAATGCACAACGGTCACCCTGGCATACCACGAGTGGAGCTCGATATCTCAACACACAAAACAATCATCAAGCACATGGAAGCTGACCAGACAACTGATCACAACCACAAAGACCAACCAACAATGAAAATGATTTGATATATATTTTTTGAGTGGAGTGCAAGCGGATACACCTATGGCTAAAATTCCTACATTTTGTTGTTTTCAGTCAGACCAGGCATTGCATACACAATCATCAATGAGTGATTTTATGTACAAACGATTTATAACACAAGTTACTCATTACAGGGAAGGTGGCATTCCCTCTTATGATGGCAGCATGGATATGGACTCCCAGTAGTCCGCCAAATCATTACATGAATGAGCGAAAGGAAGAGATATAGGCAATTGCAAGTGTTGTGCAATGAAAAGATGTAGACAAAAATGATGCTGCGTAAACTAAGCTGATCACCCAAATGACAGGCCATCATCTTTAAGCATAAAAGGATGCCAGTTGAGGGAAGTTCCAAAAGACCAATGGGTGCCTAAAAGTCCCACAGAATGAAAAAAGTGAATAAAAAACTAACCAAAGGGAAGATCTAATGATGCCCCCCCACTGACTCAATGAAAGTGCCCTCGAGTAGAAGAGAATCACCCATGCCAAATATTAGGAGTGCAAGAAAGATTTAAGAAGCCAAAGTGATAAGAACCAAAGGTAATGGAAAAGCCTATGTGAAGCTCAATTAAACAATGGATAATCTACAACCTCTTGTCTCTCTTTGGATCTCTATAAGCATATGGAACATTTGGGTTCTTCATAACATCAAAACAACTTTAGCTGTTGCACCAAAATCACAGTTTGTTGCTGCTATGGAAAGCCAACCTCTGCAATAAATCTCCTCAATTGCACCATGTCTTGGGCAGCCACATAAGTGGCCTTGTGCTCAGTGGATCGCTTCTGCTCCATAAGTCTTCAGAATAATCAAATACCAACAAAAGCAATAGAACACCATAGCAATTAATGAACCCAAAATATAGAGATGAACCAGGGTAATCAATCAATCAACTACCAACAATATATAAATGGTACATGACAAGATGGCACAAGGAATGTGCAACGTAAGCGCCCTGCACCATAGACCTCTACATATAGGCACATGATATCGTAAGGTATAGAATGTAAACATAGAGTAGTGCACAAGTGGAACAAATGCAAGCACATATGGCATGCCAAAATAACAGCTGCTAACACCCTCTATCAGCTCATTGGTGAACACATATCAAACGAGAGTACCACCCAAGATGGACCATGGATACTCCAGTAGCATACACTCCTGGTGAGCACCCAATAACCAAAGTAGTGCTCCCCGATGAGCAAGAGGTACTGTAGGAAGAGAAAAGCCAATTCTCACCAATCATACCAGCCACTAGCAAGGCAGCCATGAAAATAGACTCTTCAACTCAAAGCATCAGCATGCCCTTAAGATGCCCCCAATGTAGAAAGGACACTGGAATTTTGTCATATCATATCCACCAGGAACCTGAAGGTAAAACGTGCATAACAAGTGTTTTTGCTCAAGTGTAGGTAGTGCTCCTTGAGACTCTAGACATGGACCCTAAATAGCAGAAAACAATAGTGCACTTGAGAGCATCAACATGCCTTCTCTCATTACATCACATGCCCCTCTCTGGCAAGGGGTGATTGAAGCATATAGTTGAAAGAAGCATTCTCATGTATCCATCACATTATACAAGAATCCTTCACACAGGCCACTAGCAGGTTGGGAGTGAAACCAACTAGCAATCACTATGTGATCTGGTGCTCTGGTGATGTGTAGGACCCCATCTTTGTCGTCTTAGGAAGTCACACGACACCATCTCTCCACCTTCATGTGCATGGTTGTAGTTCTGCTGAATAGTGATGGAACCAAAGACTGCTCCGAAAGCAAAGCAATCCAACACCCACTCTGAAATGCACTGGTAAGCACCATAGTGCCAACCAAAGCACCTTCCTCTGAGCATGTCCTGATCAGACTGAAAATGTAAACTTAGTTAAAAGTGCAGATTGTCAGAGAGTAGATCTGCAAAAAGGAGAACTTTAAAATGACTGCACACCAGCAAAATTGTTAGCTGTGGAAGAGAAACATCAGCTGTCCTAGCAAAAATGACAGTAGAACAGATGAAAATGTAGGCAGATCAGCAGCAAAAACACAAGCTACACACAGCCACCTAAAGGCTGAAAACTGCTGCCCAGCACTCTGCGTGACTGCTTGGACATGCATGGATAATATCAGCAGCAAACACAAGCTTTTGGAGCAGTCAAAGCGCAATCAGACCTGAAAATAGCAGGCAACATGAGAACCAGGAGACACAAGCTTTGATACCATGACAGAGAAGTGTGGAGCAACAAAAGAAGTAAAAGAGACACTGCTGATATAGATTGCAATCAACACAAAGAACAGAAAAGAGAACAGCAAGAACACAAGAACTCGAAGACAGTAGACTCGGGAAATGGAATCCATATACCAAGGCTCAAGAATAGTACAAGGGCATGGACAATGAGTTATCGATAGTGTGCACCAATATCCCTCTCTCCACCTAGAAGCAATCATGCTGTAGGATGTGTATCTGAGTGAATGACTAAGGAGGAGAGAGACTGCTATAAAAAGGCAGAAATATGCCATGAAAAATGAGTACTCTGCCATCCATAAACTAGCAACAAAATATCAATTGGCCAGCATTAAAAATACACTGGTATAAAAATGAAATGCACATAAACACAGACTTTGTCACCTATGAGACATACTTTGCAAACACCCTCTCTCAAAGCATGGATTATTAGGACAATTAAATATACAATGATAATGACTCATCATAGCACATACAACAATGACAATCATGTAGGACCAGAGATACCCAAGCAATGGCTGATTAAGTCACCACCAAAGTGGCTTGGAAAGACAACGATGTCGATGTCGACTATACCAATCCCTAATCATCGAAAGTAGAAATAGCTTGATCTCAATGCCTAACACTGATGCCTTGCAAAGGTATTTGTAACCATGGATTCCTCATCTTTGGACAATCTGCCAAAGTGTCTCCTCACATGAGCTTTAGACTCGGAGTAGAGATTGCTCTCTCTCACACCAAACAACTAGTTATGAACTTGGAAGTCAATCCCAGCTCTCGGATTTCAAAACCTACTAGACTTCATCAAGGTGTGTGGGAAGCCACAATTTACTGCACTTGCATATCTATGAGATAAAGATACCCCACCTCCACCACCCCCTCACATTCCTTATCTAGCACTAGAGAATCACGAGGAATGCTAGCACACTAGGGCTAGAAGGTCGAAGAGGAGGCCTTAATGACCTTTGCCTTCATCACAAAAGAGGAGGCCTTTGTGCCTTTGCCAAAGGGCCTAAGTCAGAATCTAAATCTAAAGATGAGGATGATGGTGACTTGTAGAAGGAGTCCTTGCCCTTCTTCTTTTTCTCCTTCTCCTTCCGCTCTATAGTTAATTCCTTGCAATCCTTTTAGAGATGCCCCTTCTTGCCACAATGGTAACATTGTGCTTCCTTCTTTTTCTACTTGACACCCCCTCTTTTAAGCTATAAAAGCATTCCTCTTGCCACCATATCAAGATGATAGCCTCCCATGCAAATGCAAAGAAGCCTCATGCTCAAGTAGCATAGAGGTCATATGCTCAAACTTAAGAAGTGTTACTGATGCTTGAGCTCATACGATGTTGGCCACACCATAAAACTCAGGAGGGAGCTTGTAGAGAACATTCCTGACAAGATGTGCTTCTGGAAGAGCGAATTGCATGTGTCGAATCTAATTTTGAATCTATGTTTCACATAAGGAATTAGTAAATCCTATTAATCACCTCGAGCTTGATAGTCTGAAGTTGACCATAAAGGGTCATAGCTCACAAGGTCAATGGAGCCTCGTACATAAGCTATAACTTCTCCCACACTTGTGAGACATCCTATAGGAAATAATCACGGAAAGAACTACACATGCATTGAAGAAGAGTAGAGTAGGTGCAAGAATCATTTGTCTCCGAAGTAAGAATGGCTTCCTCATAGTTGTCTTCATCCCAATCATTTGGAAAGGAGAGGGCATTTGGGGACGTAAGATAGCTCCTGAAATGACATGCCATAGGTGCTTCTGCACAAACCAAGCTTTCCTGACAACACTCCAAGAAAGATAGCCATGTCCCTCTAGCTTATCATCAATAGAGCCACATGAAGGAGCCATTGAGATGAGGTGCATAGGAGCTGAAAGAAGGCAAGTGGTTGGAGAGAGAGAGAGAGAGAGAGAGAGAGAGAGAGAGAGAGGCATATCCGGGATAGTAAAAAAAAGTGGCAAGAAAGATTTATCCAACTTTGGAAATCTAAGGTTCCATATCAAGGTAAAGTGTTCATGTGGAGGTTGCTCATTGGGGGTCTTCCAACTGGGGATGTCCTACGTGCCCGAAAGATTTTTGCTGGTCGTTGTGTATTCTACACTACATGTGATGAGACATTGCTTCATCTTTTTGTCTCTTGCCCTGTCGCTCGACAAATTTGGAGTTTTATTTCCCGTGTGTAGTCTTCGACGACTCAGCATCAGATGCTTGCTCGTTTGTGGATTATGGGAAACATGCCCTCTATATCTTCTTTGCATTCAGATTATTCTTGCCTTTTCCATTTCCTTAGATGGACAGCCCTGTGGCATATTTGGCGTACTCGTAATGCCTCTATTTTTGATTCAGTATTGGACATCCATGGTCATGTGGCCTGTGTTCATGGTTTAGTGCTATGGCAAATCTCTTCTACGATATCAGCTGACCTGGTTCTTCCTAACATTGCTGCTCCCTGGCTGGCTATTGTTTGCTCTACTCCTGCTGTCCTTTTTGTGTGACCTCTTTGTGGTACTCATGTAGAAGGTTGTTCTGATAGCCTGATGGCTTCATTACAGTTGTTTCCTTCCTGTTTGGTTGGCCTAAAGGCCTGATGTAAATATTTCCATACATTAATATACTCTTATTCACAAAAAAAAGAGAGAGACATTTGTGGACATAGTTGCCCAAATACCACGATCTCAACAGCTCAAGTAGTAGAGTTTAAAGCACAAAGAGAGGAATACAAGTGAAGAGAGAGTAGTGACAAAAGCATGACAACCAACACATGTGATCCATCCTCTAAGTATGTTCGGATTAGGCTAAAAATACAGACTATTGAAGAGTAGATCTAGCCAAAAAAAAAGGGACTGCACATCCGAGCTCAGCAAAACGGAAGGATCAGCAGCAAAAGTGCAGGCTGCAAAAAACAACCACCCAATGGCTGAAAACTGCCTCTGCATAGCCGCCTGGACCAGCCCAGATGAAATCAGCAGCAAACACAAGCTTTTGGAGCAGTCAAAGCGAAATCAGACCTGAAAATAGCAGTTGAAAACACCAGGCAGCACCATACCATGTCAAAATAGTGTGAAGCAACAAAAGGAAAGAGACACTGCTGATATAGACTGCAACGAACACAAAAAGCAGAAAAGAGAACAGCAAGAACACAAGAACTCAAAGAGAGTAGACTTAGGAATGCAATCCATATACCAAGGCTCAAGAATATACAATGGCATGAGCAGTGAGTTGCTGGCAATGTGCACCAGTCTCCTTCTCCCCACCTCAAAGCAATCGTGCTATAGGATGTGTATCCGAGTGAATGAGTAAGGAGGAGGGAGAATGCCTATAAATAGTCACAAATATACCATGAAAAATTACCATTCAGCCAAACATAAACTGGCGCAAAAATACTAGTTAGGCAACATAAAAAATGCTCAGGCATAGAAACTGAAATGCACATAAACACGCACTCTATCACCCATGATAAACATCTTGTGCTGCTGCTCATGACCTCTCTCCATTATGTCGACCAGATTTGGCATATGCTACAGCTGTGTTTCATCTTTCATTTGGCTGCCAGCTGATCTGCTCCATCTAACATCAGCAATAGGTCTGGCCCTGCGTTTGTAGTCTCTTCACCCAACATCCCTTCAGGCTCCCTCAGCTGTTGCCTACACCTGCAGCATCCGTGTTTGTTGTTAATAGGTTTGGTATCCATCATTACCTGCATTTTGCATAGCTGCTCTCATCACAGCCAGTTGCCCACCTCCTGGCAGCTGCCTCTAGTCAGTCTACATCTCTGTTTTGGTATTGCAATCCCTGGAGATCACTTCTCATCATCTATAGCTCCCCAGGGCTGCATTTTGCTCCCTCTACGACTGTCCATCATCATCTGGCGTCTTCTCCGACATCCCCCCACTTGTAGGATTGCATTCACTCCCTCCACAAAGCATTCTCATCCACGTGCTATCACTCAATCAGCCATGACAATGCAGTCATCTTTGAGCCTTGTTTGACATATCAATTTTCTCAAGTCTTCTCTCTCCCCCTCACATGCGCTACATATGAAGTGCATGTTAGAAGTCATGGGCATCACGTATAGTCATCTTCTACTTGTGAGTCTCAATCTAAGTCAAACAAGGACATTAGTTTTTCTAGTACAATGACCATTTTGGTCAAGTGGGCACCTACATGTTGGGCCTAGCAAGTTTCTATGCCAATGGTGGCCTCAACTTGCCTATTTATAGGTAGCCTGTCCCCCCTCACTTCATTCACTCATTAATCCATTAGATCAACCAGCCCTCCTCAATCTTCTATTATCCCCCTGTTTCCGTCTAATGTCCACATTGATGCTTACTTCTACATATTGGGGCTGATTGTTGCAACCTTGTATTAGTCCATCCTCGGTCAATTTTTTTTCTCTCCCCTTTGTTTCTTTCAGTTTCCTTCTTCTCTATTTGCTATGTGTTTGATTTCCTTTCCATTGCACTCTCACATGGTACCATTCACCTTGGTTGAAGCTGGAGTCCAAGAAGAGGAGCTGCTATCCACATGAGATGGGCAACATCTACATTAAACCTTTTATTAAAAAGAAATGTGTTCCTAGAGAGTGTCTTTGTCCCATAAGCACAAACTCTAATTGGGAGGACCCAAACTTTCTATAAATAGGCATGCTACCCTCCACTCAGCCATATCTCGTTTTTGCAGCTTGCAGGTGCTAGAGCTTTGCTGTCTACACCCCATACCGGAAGGATATCTTAGCCAAACCTGTCCACTGTTGTCTGCTACCATCAAACTCTTGCTTCTCAGCCATTTCTCGCAGATCCAAACTGTTTCCAGCCATCATCTCCCCAGTATCATCAAGGCGGCTGTAGTCTACCGTTCGGAGATTGCGTTTACTGCTTATCTTCATCAGAAACCTTGTGTTTTGGGGTGCATTGATGTCGTCAACAATAGGCGACCTGTTCCAAGGCTGTGTTTTGTCCTTGCTGCTGCCTTGGCTGGTCGCTACCCTCTAGTGCTGTGTTCTACTGTTCTAGGCCTTTCATCAACTGTCATGTTATCATCTTGTGCTACATTTGCAGTTTTCTGCCCTCTTCTGCTTGTCTGTCACTAATCTAGAATCCTACTACTGCATTTGCTGCTACCAAACACATTCGGAGGCTGCCTCGCTGCATTTCAAGATCCATCAAAGTACGACACACTCTCTAACTCATACACTTTGCTCCAGTTCTCGAGACTCCAGAGTCCGGGGTCAATATTCTTCATTGCAGTGTGTTTGTTGGATTGAGCATTGTATTCCATTTTCATACGATTTTTTTTTTTGTTTTTTGTGGTAGAGCATTTCTTTACAACCCCTACATATGACTTGTGAACCGCCTATAGATTTTAAGAATCCATCTCGAGTACGATATCTCGGAGCTAATATTGATGTATCTAATGCCTTTCTCGGTTCACCTCATCCTTGGTCCTCAAAACATATCAGTTTGAGGCCCCTTTGTAGCATATTCAGTGTATGACATTCATTCATTCACTTACCTTTCGAGTTCTCTTCATCTTGAATTCTACATCACACTTTGTACTCGCATTTCTCTATCTCTATTCGAGCATTTTGTCACATAATGTCAATGCTAGGTACATGCATCGATATCCAAGCCCTGATTTGAAAGCCTGGCATTGAAGAGAAGAAAGAATGCAAGAGAAAAATGTATTTACCATAGTCACCAAAGCAGTCCGCCTCTGAATATGTTTGTTTAATATTAACAGCTTCTTCCATGCAGGCCTTGATGGATACTGGATATCCCAAAACAGAAGATCCTCAAATTGAAAAGATTCCATCAAGATTCAATCATCTACTTATGAGGAGTTTTTAATTATTCTGAAGAATGTGAATGGAGTAGATGAAGCCCTTATGCCACATTGCCTTGCACTACTTCTATCCCTTTTGCATGCTATCTAGATGACCGTGTATACAACCCACGGGAAGGTGCACACCAGCATAAGTATGATACTTAATGAGGATCTAGAACTCCCAGTTTGAGGAGGACACACTAACAAGGGGTACATGCCATATCTAGTCTCTCTTCTAAATCCATCCAGTCCTATGAGATGGGGAAGATGGAAGCTCAACTGAGAGTACAAAGTTGACAGTGAAGAGAGAAGACACGAATCCCAATGCAATTACTAAAGAGTAATGAAAATACAAAGTACAACCCTTAAACCTTAGGGTTGTTAAGGTATGCTTTCACCCAAAAGGTGTAAAACACGATAAGTGCCCGAACTGTGTAACATAAGCGCATAAAATAAAAGATACTATAACTGGGGGAAAAAGCCTCTCATAAAAAGAGTAAAAAGTGCCCCAGTGTCCTATTGCGGATCACTGATACTCCTCTGTGAGCATTGGCATGAGTCATACCCAACAAATCCCCTTGGAGTGAAAAGTGATCAACATACAAGGATCATCCACCAAAGGAGATTAAATTTAAAGCATTGTGAAATGCTTCAAATTTGTCACAAGGAAGAGCTTTGGCAAAGATGTCAGCCACATTACCAATGGTAGGACACTAGACAAGGCTGATATCTCCTGCATGTAGCCTCTCTATGACAAATTAATAGTGGATCTCTATGTGTTTCGTGCGTACATGAGACACTCGGTTCCATGCCATGGCAATGGCACTTTGACTATCAATAAACAAAGGAGTAGGCTTCGTGACAGATACATCAAGTTCAGCCAACAAACGTCTTAGCCATACACATTCAACTTTGGTAGTGAAAGCTGCCTCGTATTCAGCTTCACAAGATGATGTGGCAATAGTGGATTGTTTCTTGCAAAGCCAAGAGATGCAAGATGAGCTAAGAAAGAAATAGTTTCCACTCATAGAGTGACGTGAATCAAAATCACCAACCTAATCTGAATCATTGCAAGCATGTAGTTGCAGTGGTTCCCCCTTGGCATAAAGCAGTTCAAGAGTCCTAGTACCCTGCAAGTAACGAAAAGTATGCTTCACAGCTTGCCAATGTGACATGCGTGGGTTGTGCATATGTCCGCTCAGGGGTTGAAACTGCAAACTGAATATCTAGCCTCGTGTTGTATAAATAAATGAGGCATCCAACTGCTGGAGCATATGTATAGATGTCAAACAAATCACAGTCATTATGCAATGACAACTTGCATCCAGTATCCATTGTTGTGCAAACTCCCTTGCAACCTATAAGCCAAGCCTCTCAAGGAGTCTACCAATATATCTGGACTGTGACAATCCAATGCCTCTAGCATCATGAATGAACTGAATGCCCAAAGAGTAGTGCAAAGACCCTAAGTTTGACATCTCAAAAGTTGTAGCAAATTTTTCTTGAATGCTGAGATCTCATCAACATGTGTCCTTGTGAGCACAAGATTATCTACATAAAGACATATGACCAGCAAGGATCTCCCCTCTTTGCATACGTAAAGAGTAGACTCTAATAAACTATAAATGAATCCTTGGCTAAGTAAAAAGGCATCAATTTTTGCATACCAAGCTCGAATAGCTAGCTTTAAACCATACAAAGTCTTTTTCAACTTACATACCGAGTGTTTGGATCCCTCAACTGCAAAAACCAATGGGTTGTTGTACATACACTTCTTGAAGCTCCCCATGTAAAAATGCAATCTTAATATCAAGCTAGTGCACAATCCAACCATGATGGGCAGCCAAAGCAACCATAGATTGAATGGTAGTCATACAGGATGTAGAAGCAAATGTCTACTCATAGTCAATGCCTTTCTTTTGCGTGTAGCCTTTGGCCACAAGCTTGGCTTTATATTTATCAATGAGTCCATCCGCATTTCTTTTCAACTTATGGATCCACTTTGTACCAATGGCTTTCTTTCCAATAGGCAATGTCACTAAATCCCATGTTTGATTCTTTATGATAGAATCAAATTCAGCTTGCATTACTGCCATCCAATGCACACTTTGTTGTGCATCCTCAAAACATTCAAGCTCCTCATCATCAAGTGTGTGTGTTGCCATAACAAACTCCATTGTATTAGCATGATCATGCAGGCGAGCTCGTCTTTTAGTATGACCAACAATAAGAGCATCCAAATGACTATCTTTCATAGTTTGCAAGTACCATCTAGGCGTCTGCCTAGCTTCCTGATTGTGTACAAGCTCCTATTGAATCTCAAATTAAGCATCTTGCTGAATATTCAGATCAGCCATATGCTGAATTTCTGCATTGCTCAATGGAGCAGCTGGCTAAACATTGTATTCATTTACTGAAGCTCCAACTGTGTCACTAAAAAAATGGGCAACAGCCCTTCAAACACATCGCTTGCAGCATGATATGTATCAAAACCAGCAAGAGATAATTCTGATTTTTCATCAAAAACCACATTCGTACTGACAAAGACTTTCTTGGAAACAGAATCATACACTCTATATCCTTTGCTCTCATTGTTATACCCTACAAAAATGCATTTAACAGCCTTGTTGTCCAACTTCTTTCTTAGTACTTCGGAAATATGAGCATATGCAAGACACCCAAAAGTACGAAAATGGCCAATTGAAGGTTTTCAGCTGTTCCAAGCCTCAAAAGACGTAACACTTTTTAATACCTTGGTAGGGCACCTGTTCAAAACATGACAAGCACACACAACTGCTTCCATCCAAAAGCCATGTGGCAAACTCTTAGCTTTCAGCATACATCTGGCCATCTCCATGAGTGACCGATTCATCCTTTCTGCTTGGGTTATATGCAGTAGTATATCGATGGACAATGCCTCTCTGCTTCAAAAAATTATTCAGCTTAATGAAAGACATGTATTCCCCTCCTCGGTCCGAACGAAGAGTCTTAATCTTGTAGCCAAATTGATTTTCAGCAAGTGCAACAAAAGCAATAAATGCATCATACACCTCTGACTTTTTCACAAATAAGTAGACCCAACAAAAATGAGTAAAGTCATCAATGAAGGTGACAAAATAATAACATCCATCCAATGACTTTGTCTGCACAGGTCCACATACATCTCAATGCACAATCTGTAATATGGCAGTTGCCTTAAAAGCATCACGAGGAAACGAGAATCGATGCATTTTCCCCAAAATGCATCCCTAACAAATATGCTTAGGATATCTCTCCAAGAAAGGTAAGCCATCTAGCATTTGAGTACGATGCATAAGCATCAAACTGCCACAGTTGACATGCCCCATGCGAGCCTGCCATAACTCTACCTATGACATAGGAGGAGTAAGAGTAGATGCTTAATAGACCAATGGATCAATCGAATAAGCATCTAGCTCATAGAGTCCATGACATAATGTGCCAATCAAAACCAAAGTCAAGAATTCTTTATCCTTGACCATACATTTGTCATCATCAAATGTGACTAGCATACCACACTTTGCTAAAAAAGAAATGGACAACAAATTCTTATTTATGCTTGGCATATATAATGCATCCTATAAACGGAGAGTACAGCCATCAATGGCTGTTAAGACAATCTCTCCAACACCTCCAACAAGGTGAGATACATCATTGATACACTGCACAGACTTACCAACAAGTGCTACAATAACAAAGGAAATCCTTGAGGGATGTAATGTGCTTAGAAGCACCACTGTCAAAGAATCAAGTGCTAGCATCCTCAGTAGAGCTAAATGCTCTATTAGCCCAAGAAGAGTCATAACTGCAAGTGTAAAAACACTAGTCATGGTCTACAACAAAAGGCGCAGACTTTGTAGCAATAGAAGCTGCATCAGAAACAGACATCCCCATTCTTCTCGGCCATGCGCTTTTTACATTCCATGATATAATGACTTGGCTTCTTACAATAGTGGTACTTACCCTTCTTGGCTTGTGTGCCCCCTTGTTTCTTGCTACTCCCTGAAGTACCTAAACTTCCAGAACTGTGCGGAGCATTTTTAGATTGGTTGCCCTTGCCATTCTGCCTCGCCATAAAATCCTGTTTAGAGGCTATTACATCCATCTCACTGTTCTTTCTTATTTGCTCTTCTTCTAGGAGCAAACTAACCAACTAAAGAAAAGTAAGTGGCTAAGGAGAAATTCTCGTGGTGAGATTTAGGGCTATATGAAAGGCCAAATAAGAGGGCAACAAAGAGTTCATGGTAGTAGAGATCAACTGTGCATCCGAATAATACTCATCTACATGCACCACGCTGCAATTGACAAATGTGTATCACACTCTGTCAAAACTATCCAATGTACACGCTGTCCAATGCACAAATAGTGCTCACAATGTAATCAATGCAAAAGCCCCAAAATTTTGTTGTCTAAAATGCACAATTTTAGTCTATTCCACACTGAACCTGTAGTATATGTGATAATGTCTACATAAACCAAAAAACCCCAAATTTCTTGGCTCGCTTTCCAAGAAATTCTTGCTAGAAGTGTGTCCAAGACATGAGACTACCTGGGCAAAAATCCCCTTTTTGAAATTCAAAATTTTGAATAAAAAATGGATAAACGTCTCTGTTACCTTCTGTGTTGGCAGCTAGCTGGGGGCGATTGCTTGGAGAAGCAGCAAGATGCTAGCAACCTTGGCAGACAAGTGGCGAGGAAGGTGCAAACAGCTAAAAGGTAAATAAGGCGGCGCTCAAGAGCCGCATAAGAGGCGGACAAGCTAGAGCAGTGGACCCAGGCGGTCGACTACAGGCAGCGCAGGACTAGGGCATAGGTGGTGCAGGCGGCCAAGCGAGCTGGAGCAAACAATCAACAGCACTGGCTCCTAGCGGACTTAGCAAGCAAGGTGACAAGCTAGGACAGCAAAGCTGGCGGCCGCCAACTGGTACGGCACAACTGGTGATGGTGGTGACTGCTGACGGACGAACCTGTAGGGGCTAAGTGGCTAGCTTGAGCTGATCTCGCTACTGGAGTTGAAGCTAAGTTAAATCCCTCCTCTAATACCAAATGTGAGATGAGGAAGATCAAAGATTAGCTGAGAGTACACAGTTGATAGTAAAGAGAGTGAACACACAACTCTCAATGCAATTACCAAAGAGTGTAATGAAAGTATAAAGTACAAGCCTTAAACTTTAGGGTTGTTAATGTCTGTTCACACCCAAAAGGTGTAAAATACGATAAGTGTCTGAATTGTGTAACAGAAGCACATAAAAGAAAAGATAATATAACTGGGAGAAAAGACCTCTCATAAGGAGAGTAAAAAGTGCCCCGATGTCCTACCGTGGATCACCAACACTCATCTGTGAGCATAGGCATGAGTCATACCCAGCACCTTCTTCCTTTACTTCGGTTGATGAGCAGGACATGAGTGCAAGTATTCATGATAACCTTAACCCATACAAGTATGAGAACGTAAAAAAGAAGACTCAAGAAGAAAAAGATCAAATAACACCTCTCATTAGTTGTTGATTCAAGAGATGTTGCTTTGGGTTCATCATAGTACCTTTGATTCCCACCCATGTCAAATACACATTCTACTATACATTCCTCTAATCATCCACCTATGACACACTTCACTATAGGGGGGGTACATAGTCCTTAAATATGCATCCCATA
Source organism: Lygodium microphyllum (assembly GCF_053477565.2). NCBI lineage: Eukaryota > Viridiplantae > Streptophyta > Polypodiopsida > Schizaeales > Lygodiaceae > Lygodium > Lygodium microphyllum. The sequence continues at coordinate 28,924,793 of NC_141152.1, read as the reverse complement.
GGGCCTTAATCTTATCCAAAATTGGGTAATGGATGTGCACCATTGGGGGGGCCATATTCACTGACTAAGCACCTTGGGGAAACTACACGCAAGGGTTTCATTCCCAAGCATATCAAGCCTCGAGTGTCACCCCGATAGTACCATACTTTGCACACGTGTTTACCTAATGTACTATCAATCCTCTATCATGTAACACCGCCTACTATTGAGCAAAGGCCATGAGTCACTATGCCTAGCCATACATTCCAATGTGTAGCACTAGGCTCCCACATATACCTTCCCACCATATCAACCTCATGTGACATCACAATTCTTTCCATGATCTATATCTCTCAATAATTATTTTAGTGATAAGACTTGTTTCAAAGGGTCTAACTTTACTACTTGGTCTAGCTTGATGCAGGATGTCTTGGACTCACAAGTCCTTTGGGACCTTGTTCAAGGTTGGGACCCTAGCCAAACCCCCATTGGTCCTCATATGAAAAGCCGTAATGCCATTGCCATAGCTGCATTAATGCAAGGTCCACTACCACAATTCCACTCTCAATTGCAATACTTTGACTTAGCATTGAATTGTTAGGCTCTGACCGACGGGCTTTTACTAATCGCTATGTAGCTCAAGACAGGATACCTCGAATAAACCTTGACCATGAGTTCCAAGAGCTCAAAATTACTAACCAAGATGATCTCAATGACAAGCTCGCTAAGTATTTGTATTATTGATTTTTCTATGATCTTATTTTGATAAGTAACCATGCCCAAAAGGTCAAGGAGACTAAGGTGGCACTACACAAGGTGTTCCAAATGATGGATATGGGCCTTCTTCATTTCTTTTTAGGCCATGAGATTTACCAAAATCCGAGGGGGAATTTTATCTTCCAACACAATGGTATGTGCAAGAGCTTTTGAAAGGGATGCAGGAGACACAGGAGAGAAGAGCACACACAATGTAGGTGTTGTCAACAATGTTATGACAGTCTTATTGCACTTTCATATATATATGATCAAAGAATATGGGCAGTCACTGTACACGAGCAGGCCCAAGGGCCTTTTACCCCAACAACCTTCCACTAAAAGGCCAATGGGCTAGGGAGTGAAAAAACAAAATAAAACAAAAGAGACAGGGTGAGGAATTATGACATCTCACCCAATGCCCAATCGGAAAGCAAGCTGTGCAATAAGTGGCGGGAACCTCCTCACAAGAAGAATCAAGCATCCCCGAGTCCATGACATCCAGAAGATAAGCGATCCCATAGCTCTAGACAATAAAGCAATCCATGGCTGCTTCCCATGAAGCAAGCAACACAACTCATAAGTGCACGGCTGTAAAGCATCAAAGTGGCGCATAGTATTAGCACAGCGCATAAAAAACAACGGAGAGCATACAAACTCTCTAAGGTCAATCATCAAAAGAGGGCCAGCATCCCGGAAACAAGTCAAACGGGGTCTCAAGACAATATGCGGCCTCAGCAAAGCGGAAGACTAGCATATGGCTCTAGAATCAGCCATAAAGCGCACCGAGCACGCATCAAGAGGCCTAAGAGGTGTCTGCGTCTCATAAAAGATAGCATGATGGCTGCGTAGAACCTGCTAGGTATCTAAATCCAAAAACCTGTAAGCCGTAAAGTCACCATCTCCATAACCAAGGAGTATGCATCTGCGTAACATAGGCTCATGTGGCATACTGACAGATGCCTGACAGCCAAACATCCTCAAGTGATCATAGGAGGGTCTCATGCCGATTAACCAAGTAGACTGCCGTCATAAGGGCCTCAGCCCAAAAGCCATAAGACAACCTAGCTATGGTAAGCATAGAAGCAATCTTTGCCTATAAAGTCAGGCACATGCCATGAGCAATCCCATAATACCGTGGGCATAAGAAATCAATGCCATATTGCTGACAAGAGATCCGTAAGCTGGGAGAGATACCATGACTCTCATAATCCATCTGCAAGCATCTAGGCCTGCTACCAGCAGAATCCATAAACCTGTCAAGCATAGTAACAACATCCTCAATCCGTACCAAAGGGTAAGCCCAAACACGGTAGGTAGCATGATCCATGAAGGTCACAAAATACGACGCTCCACCAAGTGACTGGGAAGGCATAGGTCCATATACTGCAACATGGACTAGATCTAGAGGAGCATGCCTCACACGATCGCCATAAGCCAAAGAGGCTCTGCACACACCATGAGTACAATGAGAGCAAGTAGCATAGGGAAGAGCAGGCAATAAGCCCATATCACATAAAGCATCCATCTCAGTGTGCCGTACATGGCCTAGGCGACAATGCCATAACAATGCATATGGTATCTGCGTAACTGCAACCATAGAATCTCCCACATGAGAGACATGCACTACATAATCACTGTCATATCTAGCATCTCTGGCCAATACCAAGCAACCACGACGGATTTTCCATGAAGTATCCCCAAGAGAGACATAATATCTTGCACTATGCAACTGACTAACAGAGATCAGGCTCTTATTGAGCGTAGGTATATGCAAGACATCACGGAGCATAAGAGAAGACCCATTTGGCAAAGCCAAGTGTATATCCCCTGTACCAATAACATGACAATCCTGCTCAAGGCCCAAAGAAATACATCCGGCAACCTCCCTGTAAGAAGAGAACCAAGCTCTATGCGGAGTAACATGACAAGATGCCATACTGTCTAAAAGCCAATCAAAGGTATAGGCCATATCACTGAGCAAGTAATCTGCAGGAGGGTGACACGATGCTAGGAGTCTAGGCTCAGCTGCATCATCATGGGTAACTACATGCACCATACCACTATTAACAATGGTCTCACCTACTGTATCACTGACTCTGCTCTCATGTCTAGTACGGCGCAATCTTTTCTGCTCTCTAATCCACTTGAAGCATTTACGCTTCACATGCCCTGTCTTTCCACAATGAAAGCAAACTGAACCTATAAAACTTGTAGAAGAGGACAACTGCTCTGTAATAGCATGAGTGGGGTTGTCCAATACATCCAAGGAGCTCAAATAATCAGGGGAACTCTCATCAGAGAGAACAGGCTCATCAAGAGGATTTTCTGCATGACTAGAAGAGCTGGAAGTCGTCATAGCATACTGCAAAGGGAACTTATCCAAACTAGAAGGGGAGAACAAAGGCATCAACCACAGATGTAAAAGCTCCTACACGGACAAGCCTAGTAGACAAAAGCATGACATATCCAACCACTGTAGCTCACAGTCATAAAAGCATAAGCATGCCTCGGAGCCATAAATGCATAAGCATCCCCGAAACATAGGAGTATACATAACTTTGCAGTGTCTCATACCATGTATTGACATACATGTCCAGCCAAGAACGGCAGGTGGCAAATAAACCTGCAAGAATCAAGCTCCAATAAAAGCCCAAATATCTGTGTAAAAGCATCTAGGTAAGAGGCTCTGTAAAATACATAGCAGCAGACCATGTGCATACATAGGTGGCCATAAAGATCAACTGCTCCCTGACATACACGGGCAATAGCAGCCCAAATAGCATAGATGCCATACAATAGAGAAGCAGGACGGCCATAACTGTAAATCCCAAGCACTGTCCAAGTCCACTGATCAGTAAGTATCCCGCATATCAAATGCAAACGAGCAATCACAACTCAATAGGCAATTGCTAAAACAAGGGAGCAATTCACTGCTCAATACCTATAAGTGCATCGAAGTAATAGCCAAGATCCATAATCAGAGCATCAAATCCCATATAGCATCCAAGGTCCTAACGGAAAAAAAGCCAAGTCGCCACCAAAGGAGATCAAATTTAAAGCATGGCGAAATGCTTCAAATTTCTCACGAGGAAGAGCTTTGGTGAAGATGTCTGCCACATTACTGGTGGTAGGACAATAGACAAGGCTGATATCACCTACATGAAGCCTCTCTCTAATAAAGTGATAATTTATCTCAATGTGTTTCGTTCGTGCATGAAACACTGGGTTCCGTGCCACTGCAATGGCACTCTGACTGTCAGTGAACAAAGGAGTAGGCTCCATAACAGATACATCCAAATCAGCAAGCAAGCGTCTAATTCATACGCATTCAACTGTGGTAGTGAAAGCTGCCTTGTATTCAGCTTCACATGATGATGTGGCAACAATGGACTGTTTCTTGCTAAGCCAAGATATGCAAGACGAGCCAAGAAAGAAACAATTGCCACTAGTGGAGTGACGTGAATCATAATCACCAGCCCAATCAGAATCACTATAAGCATGTAACTGCAGTGGTCCCCCCTTGGCATAAAGCAATCCAAGAGATCTAGTACCCTGCAAGTAACGGAAGACACGCTTAACAGCTTGCCAATGTGACATGGATGTGGCAACAGTGGATTGTTTCTTGCTAAGCCAAGAAAAAAAAAGAAGAGCCAAGAAAGAAACAATTGCCAGTAGTGGAGTGACGTGTATCATAATCACCAGCCCAATCAGAATCACTGTAAGCATGTAATTGCAATGGTCCCCCCTTGGCATAAAGCAACCCAAGAGATCGAGTAGCCTGCAAGTAACCAAAAACCACGCTTGACAGCTTGCCAATGTGACATACGTGGCTGATGCATATACCTGCTCAAAGCTGAAACTGCAAACTGTATGTCCGGCCTAGTGTTGCATAGATAGATAAGACATCCAACTGCAGGAGCATATGTATGTCTATCAAACAAATCACTGTCATCATATAATGACAATTTCAGTCCAGGTTCCATGGGGGTACAAACTGGCTTGCAATCCTGTAAGCCGAACTTCTCAAGAAGCTGCCCAATATACCTTGACTGTGATAGCCCAATACCTCGAGCATCATGTATGAACTGGATGCCCAAGTAGTAATGCAAAACTCCCAAGTCAGACATGTCAAAAGTTTGCTGCAAATTTTGTTTGAATGCTGAAATCTGATCAGCATGTGTTCCAGTGAGCAAAAGGTCATCAACATAAAGACATATAATCAGCATAGATCCCCCCCTTCTTTACATACGTAAAGGGTAGACTCAAATGAGCTGTTTAGAAACCCCTAACCAAGCAAGAAAGCATCTATTTTTGCATACAAAGCTCTAGGAGCTTGTTTCAAACCATATAGTGCCTTTTTGAGCTTACATACCAAATATTCTAAGCCTTCAACTGCAAAACCAATGGGCTGCTGTACATAAACTTCCTCCTGAAGTTCCCCATGTAAAAATGCAGTCTTGATATCTAGCTGATGCACTGTCCAACCATAATGTGCAGCCAAAGCAATCATAGACCTGATGGTCGTCATACGGGAAGTAGGAGCAAATGTCTCCTCATAATCAATGCCCTTTTTCTATGCGTAGCCTTTAGCAACAAGCCGTGCTTTGTATATATCAATGGATCCATCTGCTTTCCTTTTCAGTTTGTAGACCCATTTCGTTCCAATGGCTTTCTTCCCAAATGGCAAGGACACCAAATCCCAAGTTTGATTCTTAGTAATAGAATCTAATTCAGCTTGCATAGCTGCCATCCAATGCACACTGTGTTGTGCATCCTCAAAACATTCAAGCTCTTCATTATCAAAAGTACTTGTTGCCATAATAAGCTCCATGGTATGTGCTGAATCATGCAAACGAGTTTGCCTTCTAGTACGACCAGCCATGGGTGCATCCAAAGGACTATCTTGCAGAGTCTGCAAATACCATCTAGGTAACTGTCTAGCTTCCTGACTGTGTGCAAGCTCTTGCTGAATTTCAGTTTCAGCATTATGCTGAATATTCCAATCAGCCAATGGCTGAATTTCTGCACTTTCCATAGGAGCAGCTGGCTGAACATTAGGTTCATTTTCTGAAGCTCCAGCTGAATCACCAAAAGTAATGGGCAGCAGCCCTTCAAAAACATCACGGGCAGCCTGATATGTGTCCAAACCAGCCAAGGATAATTCTGATTTTTCATCAAAAACAACATCCCTGCTGACAAAAACCTTCTTTGTAACGGGATCATAGAGTCTGTAGCCTTTGCTCTCATTGCTATATCCCATAAAAATGCACTTAACAGCCTTGTTGTCCAACTTTTTTCTAAGTACTTGTGGAATATGGGCATAGGCAAGACACCCAAAGGTACGAAAGTGACCAACATAAGGTTTACGGCTGTTCCAAACCTCAAAAGGTGTGATGGTCTTCAAGGCTTTGGTAGGGCATCTGTTCAAAATATGGCAAGCACACATGACTGCTTCCATCCAAAAACTATGAGGAAAGCTTTTTGCCTTGAGCATACATCTGGCCATCTCCATGAGTGACCGATTCTTCCTCTTTGCTACCCCATTCTGCTGTGGAGTATAGGCTGTAGTATACTGATGGACTATGCCCTTTTGCTGCAAAAAGGAATTCAGCATAGAGGACATGTATTCCCCCCCTCGGTCCGAACGGAGAGTCTTAATCTTGCATCCAGATTGATTTTCAACAAGTGCACTGAAAGCCAAAAATACATCATACACTTCTGACTTCTTTTTCAAACAGTAGACCCAGCAAAAACGTGTAAAGTCATCAATGAAGGTCGCAAAATAATAACAACTCCCCAATGACATGGTTTGCATAGGCCCACAAACATCTGAATGCACCAACTGCAATCTGGTTGTTGCTCTGAAAGCAACATCACGAGGAAATGAGAAACGATGCATTTTCCCTAAAATGCATCCCTCACATAAGTGCTCAGGAGGTCTCTCCAAGAGAGGTAAGCCATCTAGCATCTGAGTACACTGCAAAAGCATCAGGCTGCCAAAGTTTACATGCCCCAAACGAGCATGCCATAACTTAAGTATGCCGACTGATCTACTGAAAGAGCATCCAACTCATATAAACCATGACACAAAGATCCTGTCAAGACCAAAGTCATGTGTTCTTTATCTCTAACCATGCAACGGTCATCATCAAAGGTGACCTGCAAACCATAACATGCCAAAGAAGAAATAGAAAGCAAATTCTTCTTGATTCCAGGCACAAACAAAGCATCCTGCAGGCGGAGAATAGAGCCATCAATGGCTGTGAGCTGAATCTCCCCAATACCACGAACAGGGTATAATGCATTTGGCACACTATACCGATTTTCCAACGGGAGGTGCACTAATTGAAGCAAACAAATCTCTGCGAGATGTAATATGTCTAGAAGCACCAATGTCAAAGAACCAAGTGTCAGCATCCTCTGTAGAGCTAAGTGCTCTATCGGCCCAAGAGATGTCATAACTGCAAGTGTAAAAACAATAGTCCCTGTCCACAACAAAGGACGCGGACTCACTAGCAGTAGAAGGAGTAGTAGAAACAGGCATTCCTGACTTCTTCTTCTTCTCTTTGGCAATGCGCTTCTTGCACTCAGTGATATAGTGGCCGGGCTTCTTACAATAGTGACATTTTCCTTTTTTAGCTTGCGTCCCCCCTTGTGTCTGATTCGGCGATGTGCCCGAAGTGCCAGAACTCTGTGGAGCATTTTTCACCTTGCTATTTTTGCCTTTCTGTCTTGCCACAAAAGCCTGCTCAGAGACTATAGCATCCACACCACTATTTTTCCGTGTTTGCTCCTCCTCTAGAAGCAAACTAACCAGCTGAATAAAAGTGAGTGGGTGCTCAGCAATCCTCATGGTGAGGTTCAATGCAGTATGAAAAGACAAGTACGAAGAAGATAAGGAATTCAAGGTGGTGGATATCAACTATGCATCCGAAAAATACTCATCTACATTCATGAGCTGCTCCCTCAAGTCCTGAATCTTATTTAAGTGATCCTGCATAGAATCACCCTCATGCATCTTCAAAGTTTCCAACTCTTTCTTCAAGAAAGAGATTCGAGTCTCATTCTTTCCTCCAAACATATGCTCCAAAGTCAACCATGCATCTCGTGAAGAAGATGCCGAACGGATGTGAGGTATGATGGACCGTTGAACTGCCAGAGCAATCAGCGACAAGGCCTGTGCATCACGTGTATCCCAAGCTTTTTGAGTTGCAGTTCTTGGAGGAATTGGCTGAGGTGGAGCGGGCTGAGGTCCCCGTTGTCCACGTGCACCATGGGGAGGAGGAGTAATGGGAGCTACAACTCCCGGTCAAGTTTCCTCTCCACTGACATAATCCCATAAATTCTTGGCCACTAATACACTCTTCATCATGAATGACCAAAGCGAATAGTTGTTTCCGTCCAATCTGTCTTCCTTGGATACATACGCAAAGACATCACCTCCTGATTTGCCATGATGACAAATTTCCAAAGACAATGAGCAATGTCAAAGCAATATGGACTGGAAATCTGCAAATTTCCAGAAATTGCAGCAAACACGCTTCTGCAATTAATGTGCAAGGACGTACTCTGTCAAAAACTGTCTTTTTATGCACGCTTCCCAAGGTGCAAACAGTGCACAGCAACACTGTTATATCAAAATCCCCAAAATTTTTGCCAAAATGTCTGTCAAAACAGTCTTTTTGTGACTGTACCAGCAGTTCATATGCAACTGTCCTCAAAATACACAAAAGCCCCAAAATTTCTGATGATCCAGTCCAAAACTTTGCATCAAATTTGTCGCATGTATTCGTGCTGTGCCTGCCGTGTATGAACCTCCTGTTCCAGAACTTTGTTCTGGGCTAAAATTAAATATTTTTGTTTTAAAAAAAACACACCTAACATAGACTGCAACAGGCGGACAGGACGTGATGGCGTGACGTCTGCAACTGGCGGCAAACTAACAGGCGGGCGTTGGTCTGACGGTGGTCTGACGGAAGTCGGGCGGGCAAACTGACAGGCGGGCGCTAGTCTGACGGTGGTCTGACGGAAGTCGGGCGGGCAAACAGTCGAGCAGACGTTTTTACGACTGATGTGCAGCAGGCGACAGTGCTGACGAACAGGACGACACGCGACTTAGGCAACGTCATGGCTGACGTGGACTGCGGGGCAGACGGGCGGCCGTTTGGGCGCTGACGAGCAGCGCGCTGGCAGACGTCTGCACCTGCAGCTGACGTGACGCCTGATGACTGACGTGGCTGGGCAGACCTTGCGCTAGAGACAGGCTACGCGCCCCAAGTTAGCTCGAGACGTCTGCGCTGTAAACTGGAGGCAGGAAGCGACGTCTGACGAACAGCACTGGCGTGCTGAAGACTGATGACTTGGAGCAGACGCAGAGCAGAGGTGGCTCGGGTGCGGTCAGAACTGCACACTGCAGGCAGGAGCTGAGCTCAGAGCTGTGCTCTGATACCAAATGTGACATGGAAGGATCGAGGTGCACTGAGATTCAGTAGACAATGTGAGAGTGAGAGACAGAGTGAAGCACGACACCCAAGAGAATAGACTGAAAAGAGTGTAGCATGAAAGTACAAAGTACAACCCTTAAACCTTAGGGTTGTAGGGGGTGTTCACACCCGACACACGGTAAGTGCCCATAAGTGTGTAACATAAGCACATAAGCACATACGAAAATAAGACTATAAGTCTAGGGGAAAAAACCTCTTCTACCGAGAGTAAAAAGTGCCCCAGTGTCCTACTGATCATCGACACTCCCATATGAGCGTAGGCGTAAGTGCGGCGTGAGTCAAATACCCAACAGCTCTCACTGCTATATCCCATAAAAATGCATTTAACAGCCTTATTATCCAACTTTTTCTTGAATACCTTTGGAATATGTGCATATGCAAGGCACCCAAAGGTACGAAAGTGTCCAACAGAAGGTTTCCGGCTGTTCCAAGCCTTAAAAGGTGTAATTTTCTTCAATGCTTTGGTGGAGCATCTATTCAAAACATGGCAAGCACACATGATGGCTTCCATCCAAAAACTGTGAGGCAAGCTCTTTGCCTTCAGCATACATCTGGCCATCTCCATGAGTGACCGATTCTTTCTCTCTGCAACCCCATTCTGCTGTGGAGTATAAGCAGTAGTGTCCTGATGGACAATGCCCTTCTGCTTCAAAAAAGAATTCAGCATAGAGGACATGTATTCTCCCCCTCGGTCCGAATGGAGAGACTTAATTTTACAACCAAACTGGTTTTCAACAAGTGCAAGAAAAGCCAAGAATACATCATACACTTCTGACTTTTTGACCAAAGAGTAGACCCAGCAAAATCGAGTAAAGTTATCAATAAAAGTCACAAAATAGCAACATCCTCCCAATGACTTTGTCTGCATAGGTCCACATACATCTGAATGCACTAACTGCAACCTGGCTCTTGCTCTAAAAGCAACATCACGAGGAAACGAAAAATGATGCATTTTTCCCAAAATACATCCTTCGCACAAGTGCTCAGGAGGTCTCTCCAATAGAGGTAATCCATCTAGCATCTGCGTACACTGTAAGAGTATCAAGATGCCAAAGTTCACATGCCCCATCCTAGCATGCCATAACTCTGCCTGTATCATAGCAAGAGTAAAAGTGGATGCCAAGTACGCTGACTGATCAACTGAAAGAGCATCCAACTCGTATAACCCATGACATAAAGTATCTGTCAAGACCAAAGTCATGTGTTCTTTGTCTCTCACCATGCATCGGTCATCATCAAATGTGACCTGCAATCCACAACGTGCCAAAGAAGAGATAGAGACCAAATTCTTCTTTATGCTTGGCACAAATAAAGCATCCTGTAGGCGGAGAATAGAGCCATCAATGGCTGTGAGCACAATCTCCCCAATACCTCTAACAAGATATGATGCATTGTTGGCACACTGTACAGACTTGCCAACTTGAACTTCACGAACAGATGCAAATAAATCTCTGCGAAATGTAATATGCCTAGAAGCACCACTATCAAAAAACCAAGTGTATGCATCCTCAGTAGAGCTAAATGCTCGATCTGCCCAAGAGGTGTCATAACTGCATGTGTAAAAACAATAGTCCCTGTCTGCAAGAAAGGACGCGGACTCGGTAGCAGTGGAAGGAGCATCAGAAACAGACATTCCTGACTCCTTTTTCTTCTCTTTGGCAATGCGCTTTCTGCACTCAGTGATGTAGTGGCCTAGCTTCTTGCAATAATGGCATTTTCCCTTTTTGGCTTGCGTGCCCCCTTGTTTTTTGTTTGCCTGGGATGTGCCAAAAGTCCTAGAACTCTGCGGAGCATTCTTCACTTGGCTGCCTTTGCCCTTCTGTCTAGCCATAAAAGCCTGCTCAGAGGCTATAGCATCCACACCACTATTCCTTCGTGTTTGCTCCTCCTCTAGAAGCAAACTGACTAACTAAAAAAAAGTGATTGGCTGTACGGCAATCCTCATGGTGAGGTTTAAGGCTGTATGAAAAGCCAAGTACGAAGGAGGTAATGAGTTCAAAGTGGTGGATATCATCTATGCATCCGAATAGTACTCATCAACATTCATGAGTTGCTCTCACAAGTCCTGAATTTTGTTCAAGTGATCTTGAATAGAATCACCTTCATCCATTTTCAATGTTTCTAGCTCTTTCTTTAAGAAAGAGATATGAGTCTCATTCTTGCCTGCAAACATCTGCTCCAAAGTTAGCCAAGCTTCTCGTGAAAAAGCTACTGAACGAATGTGGGGGATGATTGACCGCTGAACTACCAATGCAATCAGCGACAAAGCCTGTGCATTCCGTGTATCCCATGCTTTTTGAGCTGCTGTTCTTTGGGAAAGTGGCTGAAGTGGAGTAGGCTGAGGTGCCCGTGGTGCACATCCTCCTGGAGGAGGAGTAGCTGGAGCCACAACTCCAGATCGAGCTTCTTCTCCACTGACAAAATCCCAAAGATTTTTCGCCACAAGTACATTCTTTATCATGAAGGACCAAAGTGAATAGTTATTTCCATCCAATCTGTCCTCCTTGGATACATAGGTGAAAACATCTCCTCCCTGATTTGCCATGATTTTCAATTACTGAAAAAAATGCAAAAGAGTAATGTCAAAGAAGGACTACACTGGATATCTGAGAATTTCCAGAAATTGCGGGAAATAACTTTCTGCAATTAGTGTACAGAGGTGCACTCTGTCAAAAATGTCTGTTATGCACGCAGTCCAATGTGCAATCAGTGTTCAACGACACTGTACCAACAAAATCCCCAAAATTTCTTGCCCTAGATTTGTTCAAAACAATCTATCAATGACTTGGAAATGACAAATCATCGCTGACGACAGGCGGGTGTGGGAGTGGTCAACATTGCTGACATGAGGGCCATCGGGCTGGTCGTCGCAGGCAAGTTGACATGCAACGCTGGTGACTGACAGGCGTGACGTCTGGCGCATCAACAGTGCTGATGCTAGGCACAGTGTTTAGCAATCGGGCTGGTAACGAGCTAAGCTCTGAAGACGAGTGACACAGGGGCAGACAGGAGACGTCAAGCGCCTGAGGTCTAGGTGGCAGGAGCTGGATGAGTAGCTGACGAGGCAAGCACTGGCTGGGTGAGAGCTGTCTAGCGAGTGGCGCAGCAGCCTGGCGGGTGTCAGTTTAGCGTATACAACAGACTGGCGTGGCGCAATACACGAGGCCTGGCGGGTGCAAGACGAAGTGCTGCAGGACAAGGCGTTGGTCGAGCTGCTGCAGTCATATCGAATCCGACGGACACAATTGGAGCTCCCACAGGCTGAGCGAAGCTAAGCTGAACGGAACCTCGGCTGAACAGAGCCAATGCTACTCTGATACCAAATGCGAGAGTGGAGGTCAAGATCGAAGCTCGGCATAGAAAATAGAAGACAGTAGAGAGTGAAGCACGACACCCAATGCAATAGATTGAAAGAGTGTAAACTGAAAGTACAAGGTACAACCCTTAAACCTTAGGGTTGTAGAGGGGTGTTCACACCCGAACACAGTAAGTGCCCGTAAGTGTGTGTCATAAGCACATACGAAATAATACTATAAGTCTAGGGAAAAAAACCTCTCCTACCGAGAGTAAAAAGTGCCCCAGTGTCCTACTGATCACCGACACACCGATGTGAGCATAGGCGTAGGTGAGGCGTGAGTGAAATACCCAACAACAGTGTCTTCTATCCTTGCTCTTCTAGTCAAGATGCTTCATCATTTTCATTCACATGGTTCTCCGCACCACACGAATACCAATATCCTCAGGTTTCTCTTTCTTCTTCGGCATCAACATCCAAGTTGAGAGGGGATTCCTACCCTTCTTGGTATTCTACAGGTTTTGGCACTTGTCTTCGACATCGTCCTTTTCCCTGTTGTATCTTTTCTTGTACTAGGGCACTTGGACAAGTAAACAATTTTTCCACGAGGGACACTGTCCAAGTGGCACATGTTGCATGAGCATTCTTTAGTATATAGCATACTATGCATCCCATTGTGCGGAGCACCACACGACGGATCCTAAGTTGTTTCCATTGACGGATTACACCACCATCCTTCTTCACATGATACTTCATCACCTTTCCCTCATCATCCACATCCTTGAGTAGTTGGGTATGCTTGTACTGTTTTGTGATGTGTTGGATGTACCATCCCTACTCCCATTTTTTGGGTCACTGTTACTCAATCGGCCACCACCCCTAAAATTAACTTTTCACCCTCCTCCCCCAAAAAAAAGTTCAATGTGGTTCCATCCACCTTTATAGGCCTTGGTAGGCCACTAGACAGCCGACGAACACCCTTTGTCCGATGCCCTATCCTCTTTGGGGTGACTACTTGGACTCCCCTGGTAAGATCACTATTGCCTCTGTAGTCTTGGTAGGCCACTGGGTAGCAAACGTACACTCTTTGTCCGATGCCCTGGCTACTTTGGCGTGTGATGCCTTGGGGTAATTATTACAGGCCTTTCCTTTCAGGCTCAGTTTTGGGCCTGAGAAGGGGTGTTCAGCTAAAACACACTTTATAGCAGCTGATTAGCATTTTTACACAGTCCCAAAACATGCTTAATTAATGAAAAATGCAAATTTGGTGCGTAGTTCGAGAGAGTTTCAGTGATCTCCCAAAATCCTAATTTTTTGGGGCACCCTTTAACATCTATAAATAGACAAGCTTCCCATCATTCAACCTTTTCATTTTGTGCAAGTTTCTCACACTACTATGGAGATTTCAGCCATCAACCACCTACCATCTGCTCTTGAGCCATCATCAACTGCAGTCCATCACTATCCAGTCCTAGGCAGCTTCTTTTCAGCCATCGTCCTACTATTTGGAGGTCTCCATCTATTGCGTCATCATTGCACCTGATCAGCCTGTATTTTCAGCATCTAGTACCAATAGGCTGCTTTTGTTGTCCAGCAGGCCATCTATATCAGCAAACACCTCTCCTGTTGTCGCCTAATAGTTCTCTGTCTCGAGTGATCAATTTTCATTCTTCCTTTGGTCGTACACTGCTGTGTTTACTAGATTTCAGGCTTCGACTGCTATGTTTTGGTCACTAGCCTGCTACCCTTCATTATTCAGCACTCTCTCATCTCTGACTAGTGGTCACAACACTTGGGATCCGTCTTCGGTGAATGTCACTCTCTGAGATTGCATTGCTCTGCCCTTGGGCATTCTGTACACTCTTACATTCATTTACAACATTCATTCACTTCAGAGTTTCTACTCTCTGTGTTTGTCTCCATGTTTGAGTTTTGAGTTTGTGTTTTGCCTTTTGTGTTTAGAGTTCGAGTTTTGCTTGTCTCTGTCCGAGTCTATGTGTTTTAGTCTTGGTTGTGCATGTTGTGCTTCCTCAATGCAAACCCTAGCATATCTTTACAATAACCACTCCCCATAATTCCCTGTTTATGTGAGGGTTTTTTTTTTAAAAAACGTGGGTTTAACACTTTGGCTCTAAATCTTATAGCATACATGTTTCCTTCTTCATCATCCTTTGTCCAATTGCCTATCCTATCCCTATAGGGCTCATATCAACTATAACAATTATAGGTCTTCTGCTTTTATAATCAGCCTTTCTTAGTGTAAGTGCTGTTTGTAACAAGTATTTCAGCTTTCTCATTGCTTTTATATGCATCTCATCCTACTAAAACCTTTGCCCCTTTCTTGACAACTGATAGAGTGCATCTACAACATGAGCAAAGTGTGGAACCTATATGAGATAGAATACACAAGCACCCAAGAATCTCCATATTTTTTAGACTAATGTACAAGCTTCATTCATTCTCCCAATTGTATCCACCTTCGCTGAACATGGCTATCTTACATATGTTCCACATATGTGACCTACAATCAAGACTTCTCTACCCCAAAGATTGACTTTTGTCGTGATAGAGTAAGATTCACCTCTTCCAATCTGGTTAAGATTTTCTCATAGTTGGCTATGTGATCTGTAACAAATTTTCTACATTCCTTTTCATACATTGATTCATCTTTGGCCTCGTCCTCACACCCTTTTATCAATACATCATCAAGAAAAAGCATAGTGATCTTTGGTATGTAATCCCGTAGAACCTTATTCATGGCATTCATCATATGTGCAACAGAATTCATTGCTCCATGCGACAAGATACACATCCTCACCAATCCCAAGGTGTTTTCATTGTAGTTAGATCCCTTCTTTCAATAAACAACTAAAACTGATCATAAAACTAGAGTAAAGATTACCCAAGAAGTAGTTAGCCTTACCTGTAAAAACTTTTGCAAACTCATCCACAATTGGACGAGCCCTAACATTCCTAATAGTCACTTTGTTCACTAGCTACATGTCCTATATGAACCTTAAGTCCCATTCTTCTTAGGCACAATGAATCACATGTATAAATATGGAGCAGACAATGGCTTCAATAAATCCAATTTGATCTTCTCATTCAGTAACTTAATCAACTTTAATAAATGTGCTTTTGGCACTATAATAGGCTAGAAATTCAATGGTACATGAGGCACAGTGAAAATAACCATCAAAACAACAACACTAGGATTAACACATCCAATTTTATATGGCTGAAATGAAATGCATATCCATGAAGCATTGTTTCTTTGTATGAGTAAGAAAATCCTCACATCCAATCTTCAAGTCCTTTAGAAACTTTGTAGTAAACTTATACCCAATCTTCTTTGGGTCTCCAAGATTTGACTAATGAGTAGCCAACTCAATCTTTTCTTCACTGTCAGAAGGCAACAACAAAGCAACAAGCTTAACCTTCATAACCACAGTTTTATACTTCATTTCAACCCATGCCTCCAATCTTTCATCTGTACATCCATGTGCTTGTTTTTCAAAGTCTTCTATCACTCTATATATATGAAAAGAGAATACTTTGATAATATCATGGCCTGTATGCAGCCTAGAATCATAGTACCACGGTCTGCCATAGTGTCAAAGTATGACAACTGATCAAAAGTCTCAAAATACATTCATCAAAATCAAGCCATCCATTCTGCCTCAAAATACTTCTCTTGAGCCTTATGAACAAACTGCCTTAAATATCTATGCATATTTTTAATTTTCCGAAAGTAAACCAAACCCTTCGCTGAAAATGTTACAAATCGTGCAAAGAAAGCATATGTGCCTACAAAAAGAGGTGAGAGCTTTTTCCTTTCAGCACCATCATAGTCCCACTTTATAATGGCACTTGCTGAAAAACCACCTTCTCACAAGACTCTTTGAGTTCCTTAAAATTCGAGGGCAATGGATACTCCCAAAGACTATTACGATTAATCTCATGATTCACATATACTATAAGAAACTGCACAACCCCCTTTCCATCACAGCTTCTTACCCTAGCATAAGCAAATCCATCATCAAAGAACCTTTTTTTCCATGCAAACTGCAGTCATATACAGCTGCCAAAGAATTACAAGGTATGTAGAAACATCCTATACAAAGAAGTGTTGCTTATCCTATACATCCCCAGTAGTGATTTTGACATTCAGACATGCAACATACCAATCCCCTATTGCATTATTAGCAGCCCGCATCCTCCATCCATGATCCATATCAAGTGGCCATCTCCCACAATGAAAAAGACTTCTTGTTATCACATTTATCTCAGACCCATGACATTGTAATACATGGCTCCTCTAGATCTCCCACTTTAATAAGAGTCTCTATCATAGCTTTGGCCCAATGATTCTTTGTATAATGACTTCTCAAAATAAAACCTGGTGCTTCTTCTTCCATGAAATGAACCTGCTTTACCTCTTGGAAAGTATGGTTACATACGATTACATTTTCAACATCTTTTTCTTGTGGCCCTTGTATCCCATTAGAATTTTGAATACCGTGTATGCCCTACAAAGACAATTCATATTTTTCACCCTGCAAGCTGATACTCGGTGATTCACCCACAATTTGGCACTTCCTCTTGATAATATCAATGTTCATCATGGAATTCTCTCTTTGCGATTCCTAGAAATTCATCTAAGATAAATTCCACATTGCTATTTAAAATCCTCTCTTTCAAGACTTTCTTCAAATCAGTGGTCATCTCCATATCTGACTGCAATTTATAAGCCAAATTCTTGGCTTAAGCTTTACTTTGATCTTGCTTTTTCCCTTTTTCTGTAATTTCCATGGTTACATCAAGTGAAGAATTTGCAAGAGGCATACGTTGTTCAGAATTAGACTTAACAACTCCTTTAGCTATCCTCTTTGATGTCCCTTCATTACCATCATCCCATTTCCATTTTTTCTTCCACAACCACCTCAGTATTTTGGCTTTTGGCAATATGTGCATACATAGAAAAAGAATCTACAAGGTCCTTCTAGCCGATCATTCTTCTAATGCAATTACCTACATCATTCAATTTGGACCTGGTAATCTTTCCTTTTTCAGCTATTTGTATAGCATAGGACCAAAGCTCATTCTTCTTACCACCAGCTATGTACATCCTTTTTTATGAGATTTTCAAACTATAAGTGATAAGTCACAAATTTAACTCTTGCAAAAGCATGCCAAACAAACATATCCTGCTATGTGGTATATTACTTCCTGTTGGGCCTTCTCTAGGTCATGCATGGGTCAGGTGAAGCAACTCATCAAGAGTTTCATTTGGTCAGGTGGAGATGGTAACCCTACAAGAGCTCAGGTAGCCTAGGATGCTATCATTCAGCCCAGATCTAGGGGTGGTTTGGGGATTATTGCTCCAAACAATCAAAGTAGAGCATTGATGGTAAAGCTTATTGTGAGGGACCTTCTTCCTGGCAAGGAGCCATGGAAGAAGCTACAATTATGAATACTAGAGACCATTGCTCCTAATCAGTGGTCCATGATAGCCTAGCATACATTGGATATTTCAACACATCTGAGCTATAGGGCTTGGGAACAGTTTTGAGGTCAGATTTGCCTCATTTGTTATACAGGCATGGAGATTAGTATATCAATGACTTCACCATATTGACCTAGTTATCACTTTTGAAAAGAAGTTGAGGTAGCAACTTCTCCTTCAGCCAGCTACTTAGGACAAATAGAGGCCACACCATTAGAGAGAGGACCCTTCTATATTGGGGGAGGTTCTCTTCACAAGTAGCTTCCATAGTGGGGGAGTGGTTTGCCTTTCTTAAGCTGCCGGCCCATATACAAAGATAGAATCTTCGAGGCATTAGGGGGGCTATAGCGATAATGGAGACCATCAGGGAAGTGGTATCCCCAGAATGGAGGATTGACATAGAGACTTTGCAGACTTGAATTGGGATCTTCACCAAAGGACAGATCCTCCTTGCAATGGTAGCCACCAATGGAGAGTGTATTTACTTTCTCAATAGAGATGGATGGAAGAGTTAAACAAGAGGACCTAGATCAATTAGGTCGATAGAGAATTAGAGTTTTGGTTCGCTATGACGGAAATTGATACTTACACCTAAACCCTTAGACTTGCATGATAGATGGATGGAGACATTGGGTATATAGAAGAAGACTATCGTAGAGACTTCAGTGGGACCCTAGGGAGTGGGTATGGAGAGAACCATTTCCAAAGACACCACAAGATATGTCCTCCTTTGGATATATGACCAAGCTAGGGAGGAGGATATAAATGAGCATGATTAGAGTGGTGCCAGCTACAACTCAGCATTGGACTAACCAAGGTATATCATAGCCTTTCTTGGCAAACCTCTTGACGAGATTGAAGGACAACTTCAGACCAAGAAAGATTTCACTCTTTCATTGCTTACTAGCACACAAGAGTCTAGTAGTTGGTGCAGGCTTGGCTAAAATAGAGGCCCTCTCCCTTCACACCAAATAGGGGGAGCATGAGGAGACATATTGCTATGTGGGGAATGGTTGCTCGGGTCATAGACAAAGACCCATCTTATGGATATGAGGATGTATGGAAAGTCATACCTATCTTCTTTCAGGTCAACTTGTGATGTGAGCTCATAGCTAGCATTATAGCTTGGTACATATGGACAGCCAAATGTAGCTACATTATTGAATTTTTGGACATATCTACTAAGAGACTCTCTCCAAGATCTCGACTGAGATTGTGCATACTCTCTATAGGAGATGGAAGAGAATACAAGGCAGTTTGGAGACTATGAGGAGGAGAAGAGATGCTTTTCTCAATACATGGGATTCCAGCACTTTCTTCCCTCTCTAGACGCACGTGGTATGCACTCACACCATATCAGAGAGACGGTAAGGTTTGCGGGGAGAAAGATTGAGTGTACAGCAAACACTGAAGGGAATCTGCACAATGAAGGGAGCGAAATGCAGTCCTTCGGGCAGTAGAATATCAAAGTAGATGCTGAAAGATGAAGGAAAGCACTGTACAAAGCCAAATACAGTCGTCAAGAGTGAAGAAAACACAAAAACGCAAGTATCTGATGTAGGGCTGATGAAGAGGGTGTAATTTGCTGTAAATGGTTTGAATTTTCTGCAAATGAAGCCTCCACAAAGTGGCTAATGGTTGGGTGTGTCGCCTGGGTGCTAGGGTGGCAATAGAAGCTGAAAACAGACTATAATGATGAAGATAATCTGCTGTACCAGTCCAGGGAGGAGTTGTCACAGTGCAACGAATGCGGAAGTGTATGGACAAGACTGAAAGACAATGAACACAAGAGAAGAGGAAGAGGGAAAAGAGACAAAAGAACACAAACATCTGCAGTCAATGAATGCTGAAATGAAAAAGGCAGATATACAAGGGGCTATCGGAGTATCTCCTCAAGCCAATCTCTCTCGCCAACACCTGAAAAGACAAGTGATGAAGGGCAGGCTGCCTAATGGCTATATATAGCATAAAACAAAGCAATAAAATAAGTAGGGTGGCCAGAAAACTAGCCGACCAGCTGCTGACGAGGAATAAATGCAGCTAATTGCTCATAATGTAATGCCTAATCATGACGACCAGTTGTTGTACTGCCACATGAATCACCAGATCAAAACAAAAGCAGCAGAACCAGCACTTTCAAACTATCAAATGCTATTTCTTCCTAAAAGATGATACATACTTGCAATGAAAGCCTCAAAGGGAACTGCAAATTAACACGACACTGATACAGGCCCAAAATAAACACTAAATAATCTGTGTTACTTTGGCAATTGAGAATTGATTCTAACCTTGCAAAAGAACTTTTGTGCATGGCTGCAATTTTGGACAGCAGTCTTGGTTCCCACATGTTCTACATCGACAGTAATTTTGAATGCTTGAGAATACTGAAAGTTCAAATGACTAGTTGAGAGAAAAAAGCAGGGTCTGAGGCAATCATATGAGACTCCCCTGATAAGAAATAAGATTTCCCTAATCAATATTAGTTACAAGATTCCAGGGTAAACCTTCAATACGTCGCCATGCTCTACCATAAAGCTTCAGAGCCTCTAGAAATTTATGATGCTCATCTTCAGTCCACCTCTCCCGTTGTTTTGTTATGGTATAGGGCTTTCTGACCTGACAAATGAAGGCCCCATCTCCCAATAGACATGAGCAGTATATAAGCATCAACTTAAGAATGACCATTGAGAGGGCACTAGGAAAATTCTATGCTTCACTATTAGTAATGAGCTAATTAGATTTTTCATTATATGTATGCAATTTCTAGTCTGATAAATTTTCGGATCTCTTGGCAACTATGCAGTACATTTCTTCTATCCCTTTTCGATTGGGATTCAAATATCTGGACTAGATTATGACTAAGCATTTCTGAATTCATAAAGAACCACAAAAGAGGTGACAATACTTGACCAGACTTATCTACTTATTTCCTCAATTATCTTACTGAAGAATCAAAATTATTTAGAAATTGTGCAGTATCTTAGTAGGTTATTCCTGGAACTGATGTGCAAATTAGCTGTTTTGTTTTAAGCATTTGACAGAGCAATAGGAATCAGACCACTCCATTGTACATGGAGCCGACCCCCCTTCCTTCACTGACTGTAGCCCCAGGGCCCATACGTGCACCGGTTTCCCCCCTCTTGTGTCCCTCGCTGCCCCCCCCCCCCCCCCCAACCTTCTCTTGCAGACCCCACACATGCACCTCCCTGCTTGCCCACCTTCTCCCAGCCTCCCCCTTGCAATCTGCCAAGATTGCCCCTTCCCTAACTGAGCACCCGCTTGTGTCTTGGCCCTCATCAGCTACCACTGCTAGCAGCCACCGTACTCCTAGCTGCTCCCTGCCTCCCTCTCTCCTCCTGGCCTGATCTTTAGCACTTCTCCATCTACTTGCAGCAGCTCTCTTCCGGTCTTCAGCAGAGAAGTTTGTGAACATGTTGTTCCTTCTACACACATTAGAGAAGTCTACTACTGCCTCAAGCCTTGCATGTCCTCTCAGATGAGCACCTCCGGTCATTCAGAGCATCAGACGAGGAGTTGAGTCAGCAGTGTGACTGGCATATCCTCAACTGCAACCATCTTCTTGCAAGTCACCATTGACAAACTCACTATGAAGCTGCTCCATCTTTCTAATGTAATCCCCATCAGATAAGGTGTTGGTTATCACCTTCTTAGAAGCTGCAAGAACACAGACTCGGGATTGCCAAAAGTGGCTGTCCACCCACAATGCAAATATCACTGGTTGCTGGAGGTGGCTGTCCGCTGAAATGCAGCAAGGCTTGGGTTCGCTAGAGCTGAAATAACTTCGCTTCTTGAACATACTATCTAATGCGACCCATGTAATATTTGACATGACTGTGCCTCACATGTTGCATGCAAAAATTGAATTTTACAGCACATAATGTACATCATCCAGCATTTCAATCGAAGACTGTCTGTCACATGTCAAACTTCATCCACTATGAAAATCTGATGCAGTAGAAAATTATTATTTAATACAAAAACCTTACACAAAGATAATGAAATCCTCTATCCTGTTCATCGCAAGGCACACAATTTTGACAAGACCATATTTCAAAGCTTGCACGAAACTGCACCAAGCTCAGTAGCATTTGGTAAGTACAGTCTGTCCCAATGGGCACAGTATTCGTTATAAGATGTTTAAAAATACACATTGTTTGTAAAGCATAAGATTCACAAGCAAATGCAGCCCATGTTTCCCTTTCAAATGTTAACATCTGAGAATGTCCAAAAGAGTTATCCATCTACTAGGGAGCACTATTGAAATCCCTGCAACAAAGGAAATTTGCAGCCAAGGATAGACAGCTATTTGAGCCCATACATTTGCTCTGTGGGCATTATTGATATCCCCACAATGACGGAATTTTGCAGCCAAGGATAGACAGTAATTTGAGCCCATACATTTTCTCTATGGGATAAAGCCCAAGGAGCATAACGGTAGCAATTTCACAAATCTATACAGAAGTGCAAATGTACATTACCAACCATCTATTCCATGGACCATGATAAGCCAAAACAGGTTGCAAATGTCTCATGGCCCAAACAACTACTCTAGAAAACGAGGTTTGGTGCGTGCATGAAAAACTCGATTTGTGGCAAAGGCAATGCAACTCTAATTGTCACATCTTAGCACTCTTGGATCTTCATCCTATACTTCCATATGCCATAGGATCCTCCTTAACCATACTGCTTCACATGTAGCAAAGCAAGCTGCCTTGTACTCTACTTCAGTAGAAGACAATGCCACATTTGGTTGCTTCTTACTAATCCAAGAGAAAATTCCTGAACCTAAACAGAAACAATATCCAGAAATTGATTTCCTAGAATCTATCACCTGCCCAATCCGAGTCATAGTTTTCCATAAGAGCAATTCCAGAACAGTATGTGATACCATAGTCAAGAGTTACCTTTAAGGATCTGAGCACCCGCATCCCAACTTTCCAATGGCTTTCTTGCGATTTGTTTGAGAACCTGCTCAAAACTCCAACGACAAGCTAATATCTGGCCTAGTGTTACACAAGTAGATGAGGCTGCCAATCAACTTACTGTACCTCCCAATGTCTCCTAGTATTGATGTATCTTCAATGGATAACTTCACATTAACCTCCATAGGTGTAGCTATCTCCTTACACTCGGTCGTGCCAAATGCTTTTAAGATCTCCCATGCATACTTCTTTTGAGAGAGAGATTTTTCCAGGCACTTGCTAGACTTCAATCCCTAAATAATGTGAGATGGAAGGATCGAGGTGCAGCCGGGATTCAGTAGACAGTGTGAGAGTGAGAGACAGAGTTGAAGCACAACACCCAGGAGAGAATAGACTGAATGAGTGTAACCAGAAAGTATAAGGTACAACCCTTAAACCTTAGGGTTGTAGGGGGTGTTCACACCCGACACACACTAAGTGCCCAAATGTGTGTAATATAAGCACATAAGTACATACGACAATAAGACCATAAGTCTGGGGGAAAAAATCTCTCCTACCGAGAGTAAAAAGTGCCCTAGTGTCCTACTGATCACTGACACTCCCATATGAGCCTAGGTGTAAGTGAGGCGTGAGTCAAATACCCAACAAACCCCCCTGGAGTGAAGAGTGATCAAAAGTACAAGGATGATCCGCCACCAAAGGATATCAAATTTAAAGCATCGCGAAATGCTTCAAATTTATCACGAGGAAAAGCTTTGGTGAAGATGTCTGCCACATTACTGGTGGTAGGACAATAGACAATGCTGATATCACCTGCATGTAGCCTCTCTCTGACAAAGTGATAATGAATCTCAATGTGTCTCGTGCGAGCATGAAACACTGGGTTCCGTGCCACTGCAATGGCACTCTGACTATCAGTGAACAAAGGAGTAGGCTCAGTAACAGATACATCCATATCAGCCAGCAAGCGTCTAAGCCATACGCATTCAACTATGGTAGTGAAAGCTGCCTTGTATTCAACTTCACATGACGATGTGGCAACAGTGGATTGTTTCTTGCTAAGCCAAGAAATGCAAGAAGAGCCAAGAAAGAAACAATTGCCACTAGTGGAGTGACGTGTATCATAATCATCAGCCCAATCAAAAGCACTGTAAGCATGTAATTGCAATGGTCCCCCCTTGGCATAAAGCAACCCAAGAGATCGAGTAGCCTGCAAGTAACCAAAAACCACGCTTGACAGCTTGCCAATGTGACATACGTGGCTGATGCATATACCTGCTCAAAGCTGAAACTGCAAACTGTATGTCCGGCCTAGTACTGCATAGATAGATAAGACATCCGACTGCAGGAGCATATGTATGTATATCAAACAAATCACTGTCATCATGTAATGACAGTTTCAGTCCAGGTTCCATGGGAGTACAAACTGGCTTGCAATCCTGTAAGCCAAACGTCTCAAGAAGCTGCCCAATATACCTTGACTGTGATAGCCCAATACCTCAAGCATTATGTATGAACTGGATGCCCAAGTAGTAATGCAAAACTCCCAAGTCAGACATGTCAAAAGTTTGCTGCAAATTTTGTTTGAATGCTGAAATCTGATCAGCATGTGTTCCAGTGAGCAAAAGGTCATCAACATAAAGACATATAATCAGCATAGATCCCCCTTCTTTACATACGTAAAGGGTAGACTCAGATGAGCTGTTTAGAAACCCCTGACCAAGCAAGAAAGCATCTATTTTTGCATACCAAGCTCTAGGAGCTTGTTTCAAACCATATAGTGCCTTTTTAAGCTTGCATACCAAATGTTCTGAGCTTTCAACTGCAAAACCAATGGGCTGCTGTACATAAACTTCCTACTGAAGTTCCCCATGTAAAAATGCAGTCTTGATATCTAGCTGATGCACTGTCCAACCACAATGTGCAGCCAAAGCAATCATAGACCTGATGGTCGTCATACGGGAAGTAGGAGCAAATGTCTCCTCATAATCAATGCCCTTTTTCTATGCGTAGCCTTTAGCTACAAGCCGTACCTTGTATTTATCAATGGATCCATCTGCTTTCCTTTTCAGTTTGTAGACCCATTTCGTTCCAATGGCTTTCTTCCCAAATGGCAAGGACACTAAATCCCAAGTTTGATTCTTAGTAATAGAATCTAATTCAGCTTGCATAGCTGCCATCCAATGCACACTGTGTTGTGCATCCTCATAACATTCAGGCTCTTCATTATCAAAAGTACTTGCTGCCATAATAAACTCCATGGTATGTGCCGAATCATGCAAACGAGTTTGCCTTCTAGTACGACCAGCCATGGGTGCATCCAAAGGACTATCTTGCATAGTCTGCAAATACCATCTAGGTAGCTGTCTAGCATCCTGACTGTGTGCAAGCTCTTGCTGAATTTCAGTTTCAGCATGATGCTGAATATTCCGATCAGCAAATGGCTGAATTTCTGCACTTTCCATAGGAGCAGCTGGCTGAACATTAGGTTCATTTTCTGAACCTCCAGCTGAATCACCAAAAGTAATGGGCAGCAACCCTTCAAAAACATCACGGACAGCCTGATATGTATCCAAACCAGCCAAGGATAATTCTGATTTTTCATCAAAAACAACATCCCTACTGACAAAAACCTTCTTTGTAACGGGATCATAGAGTCTGTAGCCTTTGCTCTCATTGCCATATCCCATAAAAATGCACTTAACAGCCTTGTTGTTCAATTTTTTTCTAAGTACGTGTGGAACATGGGCATAGGCAAGACACCCAAAGGTACGAAAGTGACCAACAGAAGGTTTACGGCTGTTCCAAACCTCAAAAGGTGTGATGGTCTTCAAGGCTTTGGTAGGGCATCTATTCAAAATATGGCAAGCACACATGACTGCTTCCATCCAAAAACTATGACGCAAGCTCTTTGCCTTCAGCATACATCTGGCCATCTCCATGAGTGACCGATTCTTCCTCTTTGCTACCCCATTCTGCTGTGGAGTATAAGCTGCAGTATACTGATGGACTATGCCCTTCTGCTGCAAAAAAGAATTCAGCATAGAGGACATGTATTCCCCCCCTCGGTCCAAACGCAGAGTCTTAATCTTGCATCCAGATTGGTTTTCAACAAGTACACTGAAAGCCAAAAATGCATCATACACTTCTGACTTCTTTTTCAAACAGTAGACCCAGCAAAAACATGTAAAGTCATCAATGAATGTCACAAAATAATAACAACCGCCCAATGACATGGTCTGCATAGGCCCACAAATATCTGAATGCACCAACTGCAATCTGGTTGTTGCTCTGAAAGCAACATCACGAGGAAATGAGAACCGATGCATTTTTCCCAAAATGCATCCCTCGCATAACTGCTCAGGAGGTCTCTCCAAGGGAGGTAAGCCATCCAGCATCTGAGTACGCTGCAAAAGCATCAAGCTGCCAAAGTTTACATGCCCTAAACGAGCATGCCATAACTCCGCCTGTATCGTAGCAGGAGTAAGAGTGGATATCAAGTATGCCGACTGATCTACTGAAAGAGCATCCAACTCATATAAACCATGACACAAAGATCCTGTCAAGACCAAAGTCATGCATTCTTTTTCTCTAACCATGCAACGGTCATCATCAAAGGTGACCTGCAAACCACAATGTGCCAAAGAAGAAATAGAAAGCAAATTCTTCTTGATTCCAGGCACAAACAAAGCATCCTGCAGGCAGAGAATAGAGCCATCAATGGCTGTGAGCTGAATCTCCCCAATACCACGAACAGGGTATGATGCATTATTGGCACACTATACCGATTTCCCAACGGGAGGTGCACTAACTGAAGCAAACAAATCTCTGCGAGATGTAATATGTCTAGAAGCACCAATGTCAAAGAACCAAGTGTCAGCATCCTCTGTAGAGCTAAGTGCTCTATCGGCCCAAGAGATGTCATAACTGCAAGTGTAAAAACAATAGTCCCTGTCCACAACAAAGGACGCGGACTCACTAGCAGTAGAAGGAGTAGTAGAAACAGGCATTCCTGACTTCTTCTTCTTCTCTTTGGCAATGCGCTTCTTGCACTCAGTGATATAGTGGCCGGGCTTCTTACAATAGTGACATTTTCCTTTTTTAGCTTGCGTCCCCCCTTGTGTCTGATTCGGCGATGTGCCCGAAGTGCCAGAACTCTGTGGAGCATTTTTCACCTTGCTATTTTTGCCTTTCTGTCTTGCCACAAAAGCCTGCTCAGAGACTATAGCATCCACACCACTATTTTTCCGTGTTTGCTCCTCCTCTAGAAGCAAACTAACCAGCTGAATAAAAGTGAGTGGGTGCTCAGCAATCCTCATGGTGAGATTCAATGCAGTATGAAAAGACAAGTACGAAGGAGGTAAGGAATTCAAGGTGGTGGATATCAACTGTGCATCCGAAAAATACTCATCTACATTCATGAGCTGCTCCCCAAGTCCTGAATCTTATTTAAGTGACCCTGCATAGAATCACCTTCATGCATCTTCAGAGTTTCCAACTCTTTCTTCAAGAAAGAGATCCGAGTCTCATTCTTTCCTGCAAACATATGCTCCAAAGTCAACCATGCATCTCATGAAGAAGATGCCGAACGGATATGAGGTATGATGGACCGCTGAACTGCCAGAGCAATCAGCGACAAGGCCTGTGCATCACGTGCATCCCAAGCTTTTTGAGCTGCAATTCTTGGAGAAATTGGCTGAGGTGGAGCGGGCTGAGGTCCCCGTTGTCCACATGCGCCATGGGGAGGAGGAGTAACGGGAGCTACAACTCCCGGTCGAGTTTCCTCTCCACTGACATAATCCCATAAATTCTTGGCCACTAATACATTCTTCATCATGAATGACCAAAGCGAATAGTTGTTTCCGTCCAATCTGTCTTCCTTGGATACATACGTAAAGACATCACCTCCCTGATTTGCCATGATGACAAATTTCCAAAGACAAAATGAGCAATGTCAAAGCAGTATGAACTGGAAACGTGCAAATTTCCAGAAATTGCAGCAAACACGTTTCTGCAATTAATGTGCAAGGGCGTACTCTGTCAGAAAACTGTCTTTTAATGCACGCTTCCCAAGGTGCAAACAGTGCACTACAACACTGTTATATCAAAATCCCCAAAATTTTTGCCAAAATTTCTATCAAAACAGTCTTTCTATGACTTTACCAGCAGTTCATATGCAGCTGTCCCCAAAATACACAAAAGCCCCAAAATTTCTAATGATCCAGTCCAGAAATTTGCATGAAATTTATCTCACACCTGTGTTGTGCCTGCGGTCCCTGCTGCGTATGAACCTCCTCTACCAGAAATTGATTCTGGACTAAAATTAAAAATTTTATTTTTAAAGAAAAACACACCTGACGTGGTCTGGGCGGACGAGCAGAGTGACAGGTCTGACGTGGACTCGTCAGATGGCGGGCAAGACAGTCGCGAGCTGACGTGGAGGCGTCAAACGGGCGGGCAAGACAGTCGCGAGTTGTGTGGCAGGTGGCTGGTCGTCGAGCGGGCGGGCTGGCTGGTCGTCAAGCGGGCGGCAAGACAGTCTGACGGAAGTCGCGTGGGCGAACAGTCGAGGTAGCTGGCGCCAGTGCTGACAAACAGGATCACAGTCGACTTAGCTGGCGCCTGGGCTGACGAGGGCAGCGCTGACGAACAGTGCACTGGTGGAGCTACGCTGGAGGGCTGTAACGCTGGCAGACTGACGGGGGCAGGGGCATGCTCAGAAGGCGAGCAGGATCAGGCGGTGCTAGCGGGCAGACGAGCTGCAGGTCGAGCTACTGAACTGGTCGACTGGGCAGAGCTGGCGGGGGCTGCAGACAGCAGACAGAAGACTGCTCTGATACCAAATGTGAGATGGAAGGATCGAGGTGCAGCCGGGATTCAGTAGACAGTGTGAGAGTGAGAGACAGAGTTGAAGCACGACACCCAAGAGAGAATAGACTGAATGAGTGTAACCAGAAAGTACAAAGTACAACCCTTAAACCTTAGGGTTGTAGGGGGTGTTCACACCCGACACACACTAAGTGCCCAAATGTGTGCAACATAAGCACATAAGTACATATGACAATAAGACCATAAGTCTGGGGGAAAAAACCTCTCCTACCGAGAGTAAAAAGTGCCCCAGTGTCCTACTGATCACCGACACTCCCATATGAGCATAGGCGTAAGTGAGACGTGAGTCAAATACCCAACAAATAATAGTACAACAAGCCCAAGTCTATCATTTCAAACTCAAAGCTCAAAGACTTTTGAGTCTAATGGATCATATCTTCATAGTCACCTGTAATAAGAAGGTTGTCCATATATAGGACAATTACTACAGACTTTTCACTATCCATGTAAACATACAAATTAGCATCTAAGGCACATCTTTTGAAATTTAAACCTAGGAAGAATTTATCTATCCAGTGGTACCATGCTCTAGGGGCTTGCTTCAGCCCATACAATGTCTTCTTCAACTTACAAACTTTGTTCTCAAAATGGGGGGTCTCAAACCCTAGTGGCTGAGCCACACACCTCCTTAAGATCACCATTCAAGAATGTTGATTTGACATCCATTTGGTAAACTCGCCACTTCTTATGAGTAGCCAATGCAAGTATTGTGCGAATAGTGATCATTCTAGCAATTGGAGCAAATGATTCTTGAAAATCAAATCCTTCAACCTTTGAAAATACCTATGCAACTAATCTAACTTTGTACTTTTCTAAGCTGCCATCAGTACTTTACCTTCCAGACCCACTTGGTATAAAAAATATTTCTCTTTTCTGGCCGATCCACTAGCTCCCAAGTGTCATTCTTCATGATGTTGCCATACTCAGCTTGCATAGCTATTCTCCATGCTGGATCGGCAAGTCCTTTTTTCCAAGTCTGCTGGTTCCTTTACTTCTCTCATAATCTCAGTCATCAAGGCCATATTGACTATGTAAGAAGAAGTCTTTCTTTGCTCCTCTATTCTCAGTGACCTCCTTGGTCCATCTGCCTTTTCCTCAATTGTAGTAGGCATAGAATTGCTACGATCATAGAGCTACTTCACCCATCATGGCAATGGCTTTTTCAATGGTGTAATTGCAGGTTGGTAAACTTTTTCCTCATCATTCGAAGATAATGCTTCCTCCTCCTTGAGGGTAGGAACAGCTCTTGGGATAGGTTCATAGTGGACTACTTCTTTGCTTGATGATAAAGTGGAAGAACTTCTATTCTCCTTCTTCACTGTATGTGCCTGCTCCTTAAAGACCACATCACAGCTCGCTATGGTCTTATTTGCCTCTTGGTCATACAATGTGTAAGCCTTTACTTATCACTATAATCCAAGAAGATACATTTTGTGCTTTTTGGATTTAACTTGTTTCTCTTATCCTTTGGAATATATGCATAACATTCACATCCAAAAGTTCAAAAATGTGAGACAAATGGTTTCTTACCAAAATAGGCCTCATGAGGAGTTTTACCCTTAAGAGCCTTTGAGTAACTCCGACTAAGAATGTAGACTACAGTATTAATAGCTTCTGCCCAAAATAGGTTAGGCAATCCCTTGTCCTTAAGCATGCACCTTGCCATTTCCACAATGGTGCGATTTCGACCTTCAACAATGCCATTCTGCTGAGGTGTATGAGGCGTCATCAATTGACATTCAATCCCTTTGCTCTTACGAAAGTCTTCAAACTCCTTTGAATTGAACTCTCCACTACTATCTATTCTAAACTTCTTCACATTTTGCCATGTTTCGTTCTCAATAAGTTTTAGCCATTCTTTAAACTTACAAAAAACTTGAGCCTTATTACAAAGGAAGTACACCCACATCTTCCTACTATAGTCATTGACGATCAACATAAAATAAGAAGATCCTCCCAAGGCTTTTATAGGCAATTTACCGCACAAGTCAACATACACCAACTCTAGAGGAGCCTTCACTCTATTTTTGCTTTCTTATGGAAATGTCTTTCTTTGTTGCTTGCCCATCATACAAGCTTTACATGGTTCTTTCATTTTAGTTTATTGCAAGTAGATGAGCAACCGTGCCTTGCTTATGCATCTCCTTCAACACTGCAAAACCAATGTGACCAAATCTTTCATGCCAAAGTTTACTTGTGCCTACACCAATGGTGGCTGTAAGAGCACTTAGCTCATACATGTTGTTTCTCCTTTCTTCTTTGTTGACAACTTTGCTAGCACTATCAATAATTTCTGCACCTCTTACTGAACCTCACCTCATGGCCAAGATCAGTTATAGAAGCAACTAATAGCAGATTTCTCTTAATCTCTAGAACATACGACACATTTGAAAGATTCTTGAGTTCACCATTTGCAGTAACAAAGAAAATAGTACATGTGCCCTCATGCAGTAGGACTTTTTGCATCATTCCCAACCATTGTAGTGATGGATTCTTGCAGAGGCTTCATAGAACTATATAGACCTTTCTTGTTGGTCATGTGACAGGAGGTATCACTATCCAATACCCGTGAGTCAGTGTTAGGTATCTCTTGCACCGAGTAATACACTTTCTCAATGATCGTTATAAATAACTCTAACTCTGCTTCAACCTTATAGGCTATCTCCTTCCCTTTAGTCTTCGCGGTGTCATTATTTTCATCTACCTTCTTAACAATAATCTACAATTGTATGTTTTTTCTTCTTGCAGTAGAAGCACTCTCCTTGAATTTTTTCTTACCACCCTTCTTCTTTTTGTTACTGTTGGTAGAGAAGCCACCTTTGCCTTTCGCATTAATGGAGAATGCAACATCTCCACTACTGCTACCTTCTCGGACTTTAAACCTCAACTCCTCCTCCGTTAGTAGTGCACAAAATTCCTCAAACGTCAAAGCTTGGGGTCTCACCTGAGTGTCTAGGGCAGTTACCAATCCATCAAACTTTGGTGGACAAATCCAAAGACACCTCTGAGCTAGCTCCTCATTAGCTTTTTATATCCCAGCGCCGCCAGCCATCTAATCACGCAGATTCTTGATTCGAGTAATGAATGCTTTAACTGTCTCTTCTTCAGCAAACTTCTTTGCTCCTAGTTGATTCTCCAAGTTCTAAATCCTTGTTTCATTTCGTATTTCGTACTAACTTCTCAGTACGTTCTAAGCCTCTGATGCCTTGGTTGTGTGTTGAATCAAGGTCCAAACACTGTCAAAAGAGCTTGTAACTAAGGCATACATTGCATCTGCATTTCTTCGTTTCCAAGCTCGTAGAAGATTTGCAATCATAACACTTAAATTTGACGAGGGTGGATTGTAGTTTTGATTCAGTCTCCAACACCATCTCCAAAAGCTCATAAGAATCAAGGATAGTTATGATTTTAAACTTTCACAAAGTATAGTTTGTACCATCTAACTTGTCTTCGTTGAAGGTTGGTGGATGAATCCTTAGTATTTGAATTGCTGGTACAATAGCAGCACCACCTGATGGGCCAACACCGCTACTTGATACAGCAGATGGCATTTCTCCTCTTCGCTCTTAAAGCCCTTGCCTCTCGCATACTCTTTACTCCTCAAAGCCCCCCGCGCTCTAATACCATGTAGAAATTTCATGGCACAGCAGACAAAATCTGAGCAAGGAGTAGAGAATACTTAAAACAAGGCTGAAGCAAGGGTGGATAAAAGTATAAAACAGTTGCAAAGAAGGTTAAGCCTGTGGCTTTGCCTTTACCACCTGAAAGTAATGGGTTGACTGAAAAAGTGACTCAACAGCCTACTTTACGGGATCCACATGGAGTAGGACATTAATTTACAGCTGAAACTTTACAAGAGCTGAAAATTGGTGATACAAGCTTCCTTTTGCCTGTAGAAAGAGCTTGTTTCTTGCACATGTTAGCAAGGCATGGAAAAGCCTTTGCGTTTCAGCCACATGAAATTGGATGTGTTAATCCGACCATAGTTGCACCTATGGTGATCTTTACAATACCTCATGTGCCATGGAATTTAAAGCCTATTCTAGTGCATGGGGCATATTTGCCTAAGCTGCTGGAGCTTTTGAACGAGAAGATCAGAATGCGGATTTTGGGGCCTTCTTCAGCTCCATATTCGAATCGGTGGTTTACTATTCCAAAGAAGAATGGTGCTTTGAGGTTTATACAGGATTTACAACCAATTAATAAAGTCACCATAAGAAATGTTGGATAAGGCCCGATAGTGGTGGATGAATTCGCAGAAGCATTTGCAAGCAAGGAAATTTACTCTATGGGTGATTTATATTCAAGATATGATCAGTTCAAACTTGCATTAGAAAGCTAGGATATCACTACCATGAAAACACCGCTTGGATTGGTTAGGATGTGTACGCTTCCACAGGTAGCAATCAATTCAGTGGCAATTTACCCTATGGGTGATTTATATTCAGGATATGATCAGTTCAAACTTGCATTGGAAAGCTAGGATATCACTACCATGAAGACACCGCTTGGATTGGTTAGGATGTGTACGCTTCCACAGGTAGCAACCAATTCAGTGGCGCATATGATGAATGCTATGCATAAAGTTTTGAGGGAGTATATTCCTTAATTGACCTTACCCTTTCTTGATGATGTGTTGATTAAAGGATGTGATATCTATGAGAAGAATTAAGAGTTGAATGAGCATGGATGTAGAAGATTTGTGGTTGATCATATTGCTGATTGTGACAGGATTTTGAGCCGTCTTGAAGAAGTGCATTTGACTCTGTCATTAACAAATATAATAGCTTAACTCAAAAACCTTCTAAAAATACCCCATAAAAGTTTAAAACAATACATGAACCATGAAAGTTGAAACATAAATAAAAATGAATACTCAAATTGAAGGGTAAAAGCAATAATTGTCAATGCCAAATGGTGATTGAGAAATGTTATGCGACTTAAAGACTGAAGTCCAACAGTAAACACTGAACAAGAAACAATATAAAGTTAAAACTAGGGAATCATAAATGCCATATGACATAAAGACTAGTGTCCAGCAGTAACTACCAAATAGTGAATCCTCGAACTAAAGACTACAAGAAGCAGTACAAGCTGAGAAACAATAAAACTAGTGGACTAAAGACTACAAGAAACAATGCAAATAGTAAAAACCCTATGATATGTGGCGTCCCCTGTGTCCCATCCCACACATCCCCCCTATCCCGCTTATCCCAAAACGCGTCCCCTTGTGACAAACCACTGCATGGAAACACACCCTTTTTGGGACACATTGGGAACTGGTCCCGTGTTTCAAGACAGGATCCTTGCGTTCCGGGCCCGCGTCCCCTGCACCCCCTGTGACTATGCCTTGCTGCTGCTGAGGTTTTATGTCAGATTTGCTACATTTCTGCCTGGATGCAAATTTTACATTCAGCTGATCCTTCTTTGTTTACTTTGTCTCATATGTGGGCCATGGATGCAAGTATTCATGATAACCTTGGCCCATACATATACCAGCATGTGAACGTCAATAAAGATGGTTCAAGAGCAAGAAGACAAGGTAACTCCTCTCATTCAATTGCAAGATTTAGCTTTTGGTACATCACATATTTATAGATCCCACCTATCCCATTTACTCCTCATATTCATTCCCACATAGGTTCCATTCCTATCCCACATCCAAATGATAGAGGTGCACCAATGGTGGGGGTATATCCCCCAAAACAAGCACCCATGGGGACCTACACACAAGGGTATCCATCCCAAGTGTATCAAGCCTTGAACATCACTTAAATGGCCACACAATTTGTGTAGATGCCTATCCACCTTCTATCAAGTATTATCACCTTCCATGGGTGCCAAGAACGTGGGTGTTGCACATAGTACTAGGCCAAACGTCAGCCTTCCCACCATGATCCACCAACATGACACTTGCTCATCTTTCCATCTTTCCCCTAAAACTTATTAGTTTTAAAATTACCTCACAACATGAAAGGCAACGTGATCACGTTAGAAGTAGCAAGCGATGGTAGCATCAGTCTCCTCCTTTTGTGGGTCCCATGAAGCTTCAAAGTTTCCATGTTGTCAAAACAAGGTGCAGTAGAAGTAGATGATGGGGCAACAATCTCGAACATGCTCTAGGCATGAGAGGATGAGGGTGTAGCTATAGCCCATCTCGATGCGGATGCATCCAATGCTAGCTGTGGAATATGTGTGGCAAGATCAGTGGTGGCCACATGTTGCCTTGATCGAGCCAAGGCATCTAGGTCTACCACACCCATCTCAAACTGGTGCCTATTTTGAGGCATCAATCGTGTGCAAGAGCACACCTCTTTTCCTTCCTCCCCGAAAAATGAGCATGCACCTTATCAGGGGCACTCCTGCACCCATACGGACATAGCTTGTATGTTCAGAAACTTGATGATTTTGGACCTTGGTGACTCGCACACACATGTCCGCGTGAGAGAGAGAGAGAGAGAGTATATTAACGTCTCTAAAAGGCCAATGTGGCCTATGAGACCAAAGCAGTACATACAATGATGGTGTGTTTCTCATCTGGAACGAGGAAAGATGAAAAACATGCGTGAGAGAGAGAGAGAGAGAAGACATGGCACCGCTTTTGCACGCAGGTCCTGGTTGCCGTCGTCACCCGTCCGCCCTGCGTGCTGGGGTCCTTGCCGTCGCCATCAGTCCTGGGCGCCGTCGCCTGTCAACTGCCTATTAGCTCACCACAGACATCGCCTGTCAGCCCTGCGATTCGAGGTCCCTGCTGTCGCCATCAAACCTGAGCCTCGTGGTCCCTGCACGCCGTGGTCCCTGCAGCTGCCCTTCAGTCCTGCGAATCGTGCTCGTAAACCTGCATCATTAGGGTTGCGCCCTCCCCTCTGCGTCACCTACACTATCTCTGGACAGGCCACGACTGAGGCAGACCGCCCCTCCCTGCCACGGGCCGTCTGACCTGCGGGTCCTGGTCGCAGACATCGCCTGTCAGCCCTGCGATTCGAGGTCCCTGCTGTCGCCATCAAACCTGAGCCTCGTAGTCCCTGCACGCCGTGGTCCCTGCAGCTGCCCTTCAGTCCTGCGAATCGTGCTCGTAAACCTGCATCATTAGGGTTGCACCCTGCCCTCTGCGTCACCTACACTATCTCTGGACAGGCCACGACTGAGGCAGACAGACGTGCACCTCTGCCTCACGAGAGAGAGAGAGAGAGAGAGAGAGAGAGAGAGAGAGCTCGCCCTCTGTGTGAAGACAGCAGTATGGCTGGCCTGGATTTGGATTTTCTTGACCGGACGGTGGCAGCCCTTGGCCCTGATTCCGATGCAGAGGAGCCGGAAGATATGGTGCCATACACGGAGGAGTTGCCGTTGAGTTCTGAACAGCCGCCTGCCGGCAAACGCTCCAAGCATACGCCTGATGAGCCAATGAGTCCTCCGGAACGCTCCTATGCGCAAGTGGCCTCTGATCCTGTGGATTCACAGGAAATCGACTGGGAGCATTTGCTGGACTTCGCCAATACTCTGCTCGGCGATTATGTCCAGCATAATACCGAATCTTTTTCTGTTGCGGGAACGGATGATGTGCTGGAAGCCACGGTGGACCCCAAATCAGTCTTGCAATCCTTCTCAGTGTTCTATGACCGTGCAGTTATACTTTTCTTCACTGGCAGGATCCCAGTGCTTTCGCATATTCGCCAGTGGCTGCACCATATATTGCAAGGGGAGTCTGTTGAGGAGATCTTCCTTGGACCTCGCGGGTTTTATGAGGTCCTGCTAAAATCGGAAACGCATCGCGCTGAGCTCCTGTCCAAGTTGCCGCTATTCTTTGATCGCCGCTTGGTTCATGTTGTGCCATGGCGCCCCATGGCCGACTTCCAGCGTCTGCTTCAACGCGAATGCCCGGTGTGGGTAGAGGTGGAAAACTGTCCGGCGGTCTATTGGCCCATATTGAAGGATGCGATGGCAGTTGTGGGAACAGTGCTGGTTCCCCCAAGCCTCAGGGCGATGAACCGCAACCGTTTATGCATGCTATGGGACACGGCCAGGAAAAGGCCCGCGTGGCTTCGCCTCAATTGTTCGGGCATGCATCCTTTGTATTTTCGCTTAAAATGGGGCAACTTTGCGGGCCATTGCTTTTCATGTGGTAAATTGGAGCATTTCATGGCCGAATGCCCTGAAAAGCAATCGTCTTCGGAGGATGCGCAGGTTGTGCTGCCCAAGGACGACATGGTGCTTGATGCCACGCCCCAGGAAGCCCTTCAGTCTCCTCATGTCATGGATAAAGGCAAACAACAGGTCCTGAGTGTGGATTCCCGTCGCACTGACTGGACTGAAGCACGTCCTAAAAAAGGTAAAAAGTTGGATGCAGGCCTGGCGGATCCTGGGCCTCCCGCTTCCCAGGATTCCGTGCGCACATATACGCGCCGGAAAGAAATGGCCACTTCACAGCAGGCTGCGCGTCCTACGGCCCCGTCGGGCCCCCGCAATCAGTCTCCAAGGAGAGCCTATACCGACGGCCCCAGAGGCCCACCTGCCAAGTTGGCGTTCGATGCCAAAGGAAATGTTATTACACCCTAGGATCGGCGTTATCCCCGCCCCTCTCCCAAGGCAGTGGATTTCCCTTCTACCTCCAAAGCAGGTCGCCAGAATTCTTTTGCAGTATTGGCTGATTTTCTGGATGAGGGTGTCCTGGATGCTCTCGCGGAAAAGGTGAAATCGAGGCAGCAGGTGCCTCGTTCCTGACTTCCTTCTTTGAGGATACATGAAGATAGCCACGTGGAATGTGCGAGGCATTTGCTCTCGCCATAAGCAACATGCCATGTGTACCGTCTTGCACGAGAACCAGTGGGATGTATTGTGTGCAGTTGAGCACAAAAGTCACGGTGAAGCAGGAAAAGTGATGGATTGTCATGGATTCCGTCTGTTTTATGCAGGGACCCATGCTACGCACTATTCGGGTGTGCTGATGATTGTCCATGAGAAATATCAGCCTGTCCTTGTTAAAAATGATGTGCAGGGCCGCTTTCTGGTGATTGAAGTCTTATTTGAAGGAGAGATTTTATGGCTGTTGGGCCTCTATGCTCCGAATGATCCCGCATCCCGACGGGATCTTTGGTCCACTTTGCAGGGCTCCATGTCACTCGGCCGAAGGGGGTTCTTGATGGGAGATTTCAATATGTGTGTTGACTCTTCTCAGTCCACTTCAGGGCATTCGGTAATGGATACGCCGGAAAGCCGGGTGTGGAGTTCCTTTGCTTTGCACGTGCTTAAGCAAGATCTTTGGTCGTGGCTTCACCCTTCTTTTTTAGGGTTTACTTTTCATTCCGCACAATATTCAACTACCTGGTCGCGACTGGACAGAATGTATATCATGCAGGGCGATGATTTTCTTCCCGAGATGCTGGAAATGAAGGTCTTGCGGCAATATGCGTTGTCGGACCATTTCCCCCTCCAGCTTGAGATGCGGACACACTCTATTGCACCTTTTGTGCAATTCATGGATAGGCTCCCTTTACGTTTCAACTCCTCTTATTTGAAGCATTCAATTTTCCAGGGCTATATGCAGCAGCTGATTGAGAGGTTCTTATTGGACTTCGCCTCTGAGGGCTGGCCTTCATTTGCATGGCTGCTCTCTAATGTGCAGCGGGTTGCTCGCCAGTATGGGATCCATCATGCCTCGCTTTGCCGCCGACGTCGACATGCAGCAGAAGACTTACTGGCTTTGGTCCGTTCCTTGCTCCTGGATTCCCCTGATGATGATTTTCTGCTGTCTCTGGAGAGGCGGTTGGCCCATCTTATTCAAGTGTTTCAGTTGAAATCTTATCAACAGGCCAAGCTGCACAACTTGACGGACACAATGCAAGATAGCGCCTGCCAGTCTCATAAGTTCTTTCGCGCCTTGCATG
Source organism: Lygodium microphyllum (assembly GCF_053477565.2). Classification (NCBI taxonomy): domain Eukaryota; kingdom Viridiplantae; phylum Streptophyta; class Polypodiopsida; order Schizaeales; family Lygodiaceae; genus Lygodium; species Lygodium microphyllum. The sequence goes on along the minus strand of NC_141152.1, from coordinate 28,886,037 downwards.
CATCTCCGGCTCGCGAAAATATGACCAGACTCTAGGATTCGGAAGGTCGCATGGTCACGGATCCGCAGACCATTGTCACTATGTGCAGAAACTATTTTATGGAACTTCTTGGTTCCACTTCCTCGCCTTCTAGCCAGGTTATGCATGCCCGCTCGGTCTTCTATCATCTGGTCCGCCAGCAGGTTCCAGTTGATATGCAAGCCGCTTTGGAGACGGATATTTGCGAGGAAGAGGTTATGGACGTTTTGTTGCACCTGCCGAATGATAAAAGTCCTGGCTGGGATGGTCTCACTAATGAATTCTTTCAGACCTCGGCCACACAGTTGGTGAAGCCATTGGTGGCCATGTTTCAGCAGGTGTGAGAAACGGGGGTCATGCCCTCCTCATGGAAAGAAGGCCTTATCAAACTAATTCCAAAGGTCCCTTCGCCGTCAAAGTTGCAACACTGGAGACCAATCTCTTTGATGGGCTCCATGTATAAAATCTACTCCAAAGTACTGGCGAATCGGCTCCACAAGCACCTTCCAGCTATTGTGCATCCTCTCCAATATGGTTTCATTAAGGGCCGCAACATTCTGCATAATATCTTAAATGTGCAAATGGCTATTGACTATGCGCGGCACTCCGGTCAGGAAGTGGTATTGATCCAATTGGACTTGGAAAAGACGTTTGATTATGTGGACTGGTCTTTCATTGCAGACCTCATGTCGGCTATGGGCTTTGGTACCCGAATGTCCCGATTGATCTACACCATTAGTGCTGAGGCTTCCTCCAGAGTTATGCTTAATGGTGGAGTTACAGAGCCATTTGTCCTTGCACGCTCGGTCAGACAGGGTTGTCCTTTGAGCCCTCTCTTCTTTGCCCTGGCGACTCACCCGGTCCTTTCAATGTTATCCTCCATGGCAGCCTCTGCTCAGCTGGCCGGGCTGTCTCTTCCGTTGGGTCAGCACTTCGTTAGCCAATCTTTGGCTGATGACACCTTTATGATTTTGCAGGCAGACAGGGACAACATTCGAAGGGCATTAGATGTTTGGACACTCTTTGGTCAGGCCTCTGGGCTTCGCATCAATGCCCTTAAGTCAGCCATTCTCAGTTGTACGGAGCCTGATTTGCAGTCCTTAGGCTGGCAAGGCCAGGTGGTTTCCCGTGGCTCCATTGTCAGGTATCTTGGATACCCATTGGGGGTGGATGTACGGCCAAAAGCCCTGCTGGAGTGGATTTCACAAAAATTGGCAGCGAAGTTTATGTATTGGAAGTCGCAAGCGTGGCCATTCCATGTCCGCCTCAAAGTGGCCCAGACAATCATGCTTCCAATGCTAACGTATTTCCTGCCTTTGTTGCCATGGATGCCCTACTACTTTGAAGGCCCTCACTCATCCCATCCGTTTCATGCTATGGAAGAAGGATTCACTGCAGGCCGGCATTTCCTGGATTTCATGGTCACACGCATGTACCCCTAAGCGCATGGGTGGAGGAGCTATTTTGGATGCACACACTCATATGTTAGCTCTCCGTTGGTCCCTTTTTCGTGCCATGTGTGTGGATCATCACCCATGGACCATCATAGCCCGTTATTTTCTTGAGGACAGCGGGCTCCGCCATGGCAACACACGGCTTCGGGCCTCCTGGTGGCATGTCCTTAATGCTGACTCTCGTGTTTCCAGTCCCTCTTCCTCTTTGTTACTGCACTTGGTCGGCTCTTGGAAAGTGGTGCTCCAAAAGGCCCGTTGGCACCCAGTAGGGGACCGCTTGCAGACTAACTCCTTTCAGCTGGAATTGTTGGCAGTATCGAGACTCCTTTCATGGGAAGATAAACATCAACTCAGACCAAGATTTAATCGCATGGCCCGTTTAGGTGTGACGTCGGTTGCGGATGCTACCCTTGCCACTCACAATGTCCTCGTATCATTTCGGATTGCTCGGCGACTCTTTAAGATCCCACGTGGATACCGTGATTTATGGGAGCAGCTTTCGTCGAAGCTTCAGGATCGGCAACCATTTCCTGCCTTGACTGTGGATCGCCCTTGGCAGGACTGGGACCTTGCAGGCCGCCTGAGTCTGGAAAAGGCCTCTACCAATCAGGTGTATCATCTTCTTGTTCAAGATCACCAATGGCTGGGAGAGAAAGCTAACACTGTTTGGGGACTGCGGAAATCGCTGTCATGGTGGCGCAAAACGCTGATGGAGGGCTGGCTAAATAAGACACCTTTCAAATGCAAGGTTTTTCTTTGGCGGGTGATGATTGGTGGTCTTCCTCTGGCCTCGGCCCTTGCCAAGCGTCGCATCTCAAATGGCAATTGTTTCTTCTGTACCACACCGGCGGAATCGACCCGACATCGTTTTCTCTCTTGCCCGCTCGCCAAGAATATCTGGTCACTCTTGTCGCACATTTGGCGTGCGGTGGTGGGATCCTCGCTAACTCCTTTCGACTGGGTTTTTGTGCGCCCGAAGTATCCCGCACCGCCACAGTTGCATGAGAAGATCTTATTTCACTTTTTCAGATATTGGGGATGCTGGCACATTTGGACCACGCGCAATGCTTTTCTCTTTGATTCGGCCTCTAATGTACCCCGACATATTGCCAGGCTTAAAGGGCTCTTGCATTGGCAGCTAGATATCATCCGACACTCCGACTTGCTCCCTCGGGAGGATTTGCATCCGTGGCATATGGCAATTGCCTCTGGGTCGTTGCCATGATTGGTGTAACCTTTTCAGTGTATTACTACGGGGCTTCCCCACACATTGGCCTAGGGCCCTCGTGTATCTTGTAATCAGAAAAAAGAGAGAGAGAGAGAGAAAGAGAAAACCTCTTCACATGATGGCTTTGTGTCATCATGTATCTTGTAATCCAGTAATCTTGTATTTTTTTCGTAATTAATACAATTACCTTTTACGAAAAAAAAAAAGAGAAGACATGGCAAGCTGCAGCAGGTGAAGTGGGAGATGGAGGCATCCACACTTGGAATAGAGACAAAGGCGAAGCAAGCAATGAGTGTAGTCTCCCACAAAATGACCATCAAGTCCCTTGCCAAGAACACCATGTCTTTGATAGCATTTCCTAGTTGGGGAGCTTTCCAACATTGGAACATTGTCGGAAAATGCAACTGGAATGTTCCCATGCTGGGAATGTGTATCATGTTTCCCATCTCTCACATTTTGAGATGGCATTTTGATGTTCCAAGGGCCCATTCTTCCTTTCCATGTTGCTCTGATGTTAAGAGTGCTTTTATAAATGGCTTTTTTGATAAGAAAGCATAGGTGGAAAAGCCGCTTGGATTCTTTATTCCAGGCTGTGAGGAAAGGTATTCAGATTGTGAAAAGCTCTTTATGGGCTCAAGCAAGCACCTTGGTCTTGGTTCTAGAAAAAGGATGACTTCTTATTTTTTCACAGTTTCCATTCTTCCCTTATGGTCCAAATCATTACATGTGATCTTCCACAAGGGGTTAGCTATATGCTGTTAAAAATTGATGATCTACTAATTGCAAGCTTAAATTAAGCTACCATTGCACATCTAAAGGCACAATTAAGCTCTACTTCCAAGATCACCAACCTTGGCCTTCTCTCTTATTTCTTGGGCATTGAAGTTGGGCAGTATTTGCAAGATGTCTTTATGCCACAGTAAAAAGTATGCCCTTCAGTAAGTCAATTAGTTCTTTCCTCACGCTGCACTCAAGTGGCCACCCCTATTGTGAAGCTAATTAAGGACTCCGATGCTCCTCCCTTCAACAAGCATAGCTGTTGTTAGGTAGTGGGAAAGCTCCTATGGCTCACTCACACCCACACAGATCTTGCTTATTCAGTTTTTATTCTTAACCAGTACTTTATGCACAAAAGCAGTCTCATTGGATTTCCTCTATATGTACAGCTTGTCATTTAGTCAAGGACTAACCCTACAAGGAGTATAGTCATTCTGACAAGACTGGAGACTTGGATGGGCTCAACTCTGATCGCGTCAAGCCGAAAAAAAGAGACCGTAGTTGTCACAACTAAGATGAGTAGCATGACCAATCCTTCTAGTGGAATGCATACAACATGAGAAAATAACACCAAGGCCAAAATCTAAAGCTGCATACCAAATAGCCCAAGACCTAGAGTAGGCCATGCCAACAGCTTTGGGAGCCTCAAAACATTCAAAAAGACCTTTCAAATGCTGAACCTGACTTTAGATAGGGGGAAAGCAAGCATATTTAGATTGCAAATGTTGCCCTCTTTCACACAAAAGACAAAACACACACCACTCACCTACAAGTGCGCATCTGTATTTGCATGCATGTGCACACATACTTTTGTGGTAAGTATTGTATTAGGACTCAATATACAAAGTGACTGAACACTACAGAAGAGTACACCCTAAAAAGTTCAAAAAACACTCATAAGAAAGATAATATGAGGTCTATCTAATATTTTAGTGGCAAGGCTGTTAGAAAGGGATTGGTGCAGAGATCTGCAAAATGAAGTGTAGCCACCAGATTAAATGGCCTAAGAGGCAGCCCAGTTACAAAGTTCCCAAATAGTCCAGAAGGTCCAAAAGTGGACCCAAGAAAAGAAAGGCATAGAACTTCAAACTGACCCGAAAGGACCAAAGAGCCAAAAGAGTTTGTGAAATCCAAAAGACCAAAAAGGGAGCCTGAGAGAAGTAGACACATGCCAAATAAGCTCCTATGAACAAGGAAAACTGCAGAAAATATGTGGAAAGGTCTCATTAAAGCATCACATCTATGACAAGTAGAAGGAGCAATCCTTTTGGTTGCAAGTATAGGAACCAAAGGATTAATACCAATCAGGCATCTCCAAAGGAATAGGTGCTCCTTAAGTGGCATTTTGCTGGCCAAAATCTAAAACAGCATGCCAAGTAGCTCAAAACCTAGAGTAGCCATCCAAACCCCCCCCCCCCTCCCCCAATACACCCCCAACCACCCAACAACACCCCCACAAAACACCTTTTTGGCACAAGGATAGCCCATGACAGGAAAAAAGATGAACCAGCTGGTTATAGCTATTACAATGGATTTGAGAATACTCCTGCTCATTGATGATTTGGAGGAAAGATAAGACATTGCTAAATTTTGAGATGTGAATTGCATCCGTGAGCTGAAAGAGATGGCATTCATTACATATATCAATGCATGTCCATTGCCGTAAAATATCAGTATGTTGACTATACTGAGGAAGTCATAAAATCATGCTGACTGGTTTTGTGGAGTTAAAATTTCATCTTAAATCCATCATTATGTGCAAAGCACTGATGAATATACAAATTTTAAGGTGAATACTATTGCTAACATGTGCACTATACTACTGGTTTTAAAATCTCATTCCAAAAAAATGTCAAGGGTCCATATGTGAAAGTAAAAACACACACCTGGGGTGTTGCAACTCCAGGAGAAGTGCTCATAATTTACAATCTGATCATGAACTCCACATGTCTTTGAAAGGTGATAGGAGGCTTCTATCGCAACCTTGTAAGCTTAGAAAGCCTGTTCTCATACCATCCTTCCCTCATCAGGAGCTGCCCCTTACCTCCTGCAAAGCATTTTTGATCATTGCATTTCCAGCATCATTACTGGATGCCTGAAATAAGTATGCTTTGATGGCATTAAGGTCTTGTTAGGTAAGCTTTGATCTGCAGAGATTCATCTTATCATATTTACCAGAAGTATAGTTGCTCGGTTCTCCAATACAAACTTGCAAATTCATGTATGTGTGTGAAAATGGCGTTCATTTCCTTCCTGGAAAAAACTAATACGGTGAAATTGCAAATGAAAGGAACTGTTGTCACCTTAACCGTAGTGAATTCACAGAAATTTGATCGATGGATGTAAACAGAAACAAGCTGTGTGGATGTGCAAAAGACCTTCTCTGATCTTCAAAGAGAGACAGAGTAGCATCCTAACTCAGTTTCTGCAGGAGAAATCCTCGCTGAGGTTCAAGGCAAACCTGGAGAAGGAAGAGAAAACTGAAAGAAGGGACTGGGGAGTGCACCTTGTGGGAACACCAGTGGTGGAAAAGATTGTACGCGACGGTGCGGCTTCTTTTGTCAGACAGGAAACAGGCCCGCTTTCTTGGATATGGCGATCTGCGTGCTCCGCGATCGAAGAATCTGGTCTAGCTATGGAGACGAAGAAGCAGCTTGTGACGATGAGTTTCTTGTCTGAGAGGAAAGGGTCCCCAAAAGGAAAACGATTTAAAAAATGCCAAAATACAGGCCCGCTTAATTTAGCAGGGAAAAGGCCAAAAGCTTGTGGCTATGAACGGCCGCTTGCGTGGCAACTTGAATTCGTTGCCGGGTTGCCGGTCAACACACCCCATGTACTCCTCGCAGGAAACCGGCATGCGACCGGCAAATAACGGTCGCTCTTTTCGGGGCCTTTTTTGGGTTTGCCGCGCCGATAAAGCGCATTTTTCAGCCAGTAGGATTCGAGCTCTTGCGGATGCCACGTGTCCAGCGACGCGGGCGCGGCTTTTTGGCACTTTTTTCTTTTTGACCACGTGTCAGAAGGCCAGTGGCTCCAGCCTCTACTGCTTTGAGCAAAATATGTGGTCCAAAGTAGGTATATGTTACCAACAAAAAGAAGATAGGAAAGTGGATCAATACTCCACACATCATCGTTTCGTTTCTTAGGTATAGTTTTTTTAAATCTTATAGAGAAGGCCTGAAATTTGAAACATGCAAGATGCCTTGAGGTTGTCTTCAAGGTTTTAACTCACTCACCCATGTGCACACCCACACACTCAAACCACTTGGGCTACATCCCGTCTGCTTTCCCAAGGGATAGTTACATATCCATAGGAAACCTCTACCTGTCCGGAAAAATGAAGGAACATAGTGACATGTGACAAAACAACACTAAGTATGGGAGTTTCAAGGTTGGTTCGAAACTTGCACTTTTATGCTCAAAAATTGCAATTTCCAAGATTAAAGCAACACATGGCCAATGGAAACTCAACAACATCAACTATATCATGGTGGGGTCCCAAACTAGCTTGCTGTGTCCCAAGCTATGTAGGCGGGTACCCAACCTCAACCGATCAAATCAACCCTCCAACTCAAAAAATTGTAGAGAAAAAATTGAAATGATGGTGTTGACAACTCCTCTTGATGAGCTCCATTCACAACTCCCCAAACTATGTCAATATAGTACCCATAGGGGAACTAGTTGGTATACATGTTGGGAGATGGCCTTTTCCAACTACAAAATATATTGAACGTAAAGATAAATGTATTAAAGAACATTGCATCGAATGGGGTTTAAGCCCACCGTTGATGTAAAACACAATTGGCTTAACCATTAGGCCACGACCATCTTTTTGGTATGCTTTGACGGTTTTGGTGTGTAAGGAAGTAGCACCCAATCTTTTAGATTTTTGAGTTGGGTGCCTCACAATGTGTTACCATAAGCAACTTGAGGGGCCAATTATATCACACCCTTAGAGGCCAGTAATGCCAACAAAAGAAATATGCATGGATCTATTTAGGCGTCGAAGTGGATCAAAGTTCCAATATTAGACTTAGTCAATTTGTTTGGACATCATTGTGAAGTATTTTTTGGTATGCTAAAAAATATTTAACAAGAGATACAAGGACACACGTGACTATACCACAATAAGGAAAAAAAAACAACACACGTGACTATACCACAATAAGGAAAAAAAAACAAGTTTTGTGCTCTAGGACACAAAGGAAATGGAATAAATTAGCCTTTGAAATTCAAATTTTCTTTGTGATAGGTGTGTAAGGCTTATCTTTGGTTTGAAGGGCTTTGACAAGTTTTTGCCATTATATTGTAGTGTAGGGCTTTACCAGTGTCAAGGACTATGAGAGAACATGAGGATGGAAGAAGCAACAAGGACAATGTTGCATGAAGAAAGCAATGCAATTAAGCTATTTTGCAAGTTGTTATTTTTCTATAAGGAGAGATGACAAGACTTGTTTCTAAAATCCATTGAATTTATTGGTTCTCAAAACAAGTTCAAGGCATTCTCACTAATGTTGTAAGGTTGCAATAGAGGGAGGGATGTTTACTTTTTGCATATGCATCCTTAGGAATTTTAAGGGAGAATAACTTCTAATATTGTTATGGGCAATGCATTATGATTACATATGTGATTTTGGGGCATATGAACAAGGACTTGTGCATAAGCCTAAGGCTTATGAAGGCTAAGGTGATATCTATGTTATAAAGCACCTTGGAGAGATGCTAGATTTGACAACATGGACATTGGCATCATCGATGACACCGTAATGTAGATTCAGGCAAAAAAACATTGCCAAAATGTAGCATATTGTAAGGAACATAAAAGCTTAAGGTTCATAGCTTAAAAGAGAGCAAGAAGAGGTTCATGTGGAAGAGTAGAAGGCCAGTCACAAACCAATAAGATTAGAAGACCAATCAAGTGTGGCATAGTAGCCAATTAGGCCTAAAAAGACCTAAAAAAGTAGAAGGTCATAGATGAGAACAAGAAGAGGTTGATGTGGAAGAACAAAAGAAGTTTTTTTCAAGCATTGCAATCATAAGAAGGAGCTAAAGAGTTGCCATGCCCAAGTTAGGCAAAGAGGAAGAAGGTATCAAACATGTGAAGTTCCATATTCAAACCTAAACGAGGAGTTTCCTTCATACCTTGGCCAAAAAGTGGCAAGGGTGAGGTCATCAACTTGAAATGTGTTAAGGATCTTGCTTAGTTAATTGTGAGTTGTTCTTTTGTTCGTATAACATTGGTGCTCATACTATGTGTGGTTGGGGAGATAGTTGTGTTTCAATATTCTAAGATAAACCTTCTTGCACTTGTAATGTGTGTAAATCTACTCTCCACAAAGAAAACCCACACTACCAACTTCAAATGCAATTCTTACACTCATCCCCCAAAAGAGATGCCATTAAAAGGGCACAAAGGAATTGAGAAGAGAGGAAAGTGTGACTCGTGATAAAAAGGAGATGAAAAAGAATCATGTGATACTCAAAGCTCAATCACTACTTTGTGATGGAACCAAACCTTTGGTCCTTGCCTTCATATAGACTTGATGTATCTATTATATGTGGACCAAATAATGGTGATTATATACATGAAAGTACTCTAGCAAAGCAATTCTTGGATTTTGAAAATTTTTGTATAATCATCATTAAAAGTCTTAAATTGCACACATGCTACAATTTTCAAAATAACACTAAAACTTCTAGCACTCCATAGTTTTAAAACACACCTCAAATTCTAATGCACAAAAAAGTCAACTACCACCAAAGGTTCTAGCATTTTGATAGTCTTTGTAATTCCAACATATTCAATGGAATTATAGATATGTTACATAAGTTTGAGGATCACCACAAAATGATGAATCTAATTATACAAATTCACATGCAAAGTATCCTTCTTGGCTCTCGAGTATATAACATAGTGAATCTACAAAGTATCCCAAAACTCATCATTGTCATCATTATTCCCATCCTCATCATCCTCTTTCTCTCATTTTCATTGTCATCATTGTCCCTACGATCATTTGGGACATAATCTTCATCCTCTTCATTTGAGTCCATCACATGCGAACTCTATAAACCAATCACATAGGTTGTACCATGGACTGTAGCTTAAAACATCTAAAAAGAGTGGACAATCATTTGTTTGGAAATCTTGTTCATGACATCATTCTTGCCTTTACAATGTGAATTGTTGAGGAGTTTGATGCCAAGAAAGGCCCTTGATATCCACAATGCATTGCATAATAAATTTGACATGTACAAAGAAGACCCTTTACTTCGAGATGGAGACATATTAGCATCTTAGAATAGGCTTGCAAAGTTACACAAGGAAGCAAACAAATGTGAGCATTTTCTAGGGAATATAAAACAAACTAGAGATAAATTGAGATTCCTTTAATTGGAAAATTTTTGAGATTCCTTTGATTGGAAAAAAAATGATACGATGATGGCTCTATCCACCCTTCTACTTCCGTAGTGAATCTTAAATGGCAATCTAGATATAATCTACAAGAAAAACTTGAACCTTGCTAGATGAACTTTGATAAGGAGAATGGATAAATGATCATACTTTTTTTAGGGCCTACTTTTAATAGCCTATGAAGATAGTCGGTCAGCTTGATTGACATACCATATTATTAACCTTCATTATTTGGCTACGGAATACTCCCTTCGCCCATTGAGTCAAGGGCATTGCCCCTGAACCCCACCAAGGGGGCCATAGGGCCACAGCCCCCCTTGGGACCTCTTAGCCATGGACTCACAATAAGGATCCTTGATGACTTCCACACCCCATGACTCAATGTTGTGTACTTGGAGTTGCTACCAACTTAACTACTCCATCTAGCTTGCAGGCTAGACCCACAAAAGTCACCTCCTACCATTTAGTCACATAGATATCCTTTGATATACAAGTCAACATAGGGCTCAACCACGGCTTGTCCTCATAAATGGGGCCTTGAGCACCATCACTCGTCCTTGCAAAAAATACATTGTAAGTGTCTCGATGACGATATTTGCTCCATTATCCCTCAAATGGAGAGGTAATAGATCAACTCCACTATCCTATTAGTCAAATCGTGTATTTAGGGTAATGAATCTCTATATGTTTGGTGTGCACATGGAACACTCAATTCTTGGTAATGGTGATTCTAATCCTATTGTCACGTCTCCACATAGTTGGCCCATCATCTTGCACTCCCATGTGCCATAGGTTCTCCTCAACTACCATGCTTCAAATGTAGCAAATATAAGCTACCTTGTACTTAGCCTTGATAGAAGACAATGGCACTATTAGTTGCTTCTTACTAATTCAACTAAAAATTACTAAATCTAAAATAAACTATAATAGAAAACTAATTTCTTTGAATCACTATCCTACCCAACTCGGATTACTATTCCTAGCTGAAGAAATTCTAAAACTATATGTGATGCTATAATGAAGAGCTCCCTTGAAATATTTGAGACTCCCTTAAAATAGTTGAGCATTTGAGCACCTACATCCAAATTTTCAACTATTTGCATGACGCTTGTTTTGAGAACTTGCTACTTGCTCAATATACCAATAATAAAAGTGATATTTGGTTTGGTCTTACACAAATATATAAGATTACTAACCAAATTTTGTACCTCCCAATGTTTGCTAATAATGATGTGTCCTCAATGGATAACTTCACATTGACCTCCATATGTGCAACTATCTCCTTGCAATTGATCATGCCAAATGTTTTCAAGTTTTCCCATTTATACATCTATTGAGAGATAAAGATCTTTCTTGGCTCTTGCTAGATTCAATCCCTTAACAATAGTGCATCAAGCCTAAATCTATGATTTCAAACTTAGTATTCAAAGCCTTTATGTCTAATGGATAATATTTCATAGTCACTTGTAATAAGAAGCTCATCCACATATCAAACAATCACTACAAATTGTTTCCCATCCTTATAAATATATAAGTAAACAACTAAGGTATATCTTTTGAAGTTTAAACTTAAAAGAACTCATCTATCTACTAGTACCATACTCTAAGGGCTTATTTTAGCCCATTTAGTGCCTTTTTTAGCTTACAAACATTGTTGTTTGAAGGGGGCTCTCAAATCTAGGTGGGTCAGCTATGTATACCTCCTCCTTGGGGTCATCATTCAAGAATGTTGATGTAACATGCATTTTGTAAACTAACAACTTTTTCTAACTTGCACTACAAGTACTTTGCAAATAGTGGTCATTTCTATAGTTTTTGAAAATTAGATTCTTCAACTTGAAGATATATTTGAGCTACTAATCTACCTTTATAATTTTCTAAGGTCCCATTTGCCTTGTACTTTACCATCTAGACTCACTTTGGTGTTAATAATCTTCCTTTCGGCTAGCCAATCCACTAGCTCCCAAGTATCTTTCTTTATTACAATGACATTGTTAGCTTGCACAATTGACTTTTGCATTGGATCCACAACTTCTTCTTCCAAACTACCTCCTTTACTTCTCATATAATATTATTCATTAAGGATATGTTGACTATGTGAGTAGAAGCCTCTTATTTCTCCTCTATTCTTTGAGACCTTTTTCGTTTCTTTGCTTTTTCCTCAAGAGAACAAGGCATAATATTAGTCTAACCATAGAGTTGATTCACTCAAAATGGCTTTTTATGTGGTATGATGTTAACCACGAAAAATTAAAGGTGGCAAAAGCAGCCAATAGAAAGCCATAAACAGGAATGTCTAAAATAGCAAAAGAAAAAATGCAAATAAAGTTGGAAATCAAGAATATTCAAAGGATTAACTCTCTTAGGCCACTTACAATATGTGAAAAATATTTTTCTATTAATATTGTGGATGCATAATTATTTGTAATATTATTTTGAGAGTCGAGCTCAATGTTGTCAGAGTGAAGCAATGCGGAAGCGAATGACCGAGACAAAGAGTGAACCATAGAGTGAAGAAAGAGAGTGAAAGAGATAGTGAAACACATAAAATTTGCAGTGAAGAATGCAGTATAAGGATGCAGAATTATACATAGGTGTAGAGAGAATATCTGCATATGTCTCCACCTTGGGGGTCTCGATCTCCATCAGCCCCGAGAGCGATCTCCGTAGTCTGCAGGCTAAAATATGTGAGACACAATTGCCAAATATTGCTAAAAACATAGCCTATTTATAGGCTGAAAATAATGCCTAAAAATTATTAGGTCGGTTGCATTTAATGTAGCCGACTAATGCATTCCGACTGTTGATGCAGTCTGACTACTACCACATGGCACCTGCCTATGTGGCCCTACCTAGTCCTCAAGAGACACAAGCTCGAGAGGAATAATTGTTGGGGCCTAGCTATCATCAAGATCTCCAAGTACAGGGTGGTCCTCACCCCCCTATAGAGCTAGAACCTCCACGAACCGAACATCACGACTCATGTAGACATCCTGATTAATAGTATCATACAATCGGTAGCCTTGAGATTGCGAGCTATAGCCCTGTTAACCTCAACACGAAGAAAGCAAAAGGAAATAAAAAAGACGCATGGCAAAGGCGGAAAAAAGGTAGCCCGACTGAAGAAAGAATAGGAGAAAAGGCCAAAAGTGCAAGGGCAACCTTAAAAGTCCAAGGCAAATACAAAAGGGGAAATGCGCATTTTAAAATAAAAAGGCGCACCCTGAAATCTTGTAAAAGAGCGCCGGGCTCTCACCCGTGCAATTTGTAAATGTAGATGGGCGGTGGAAAGGAAGCTAGGAAGATAGAAGGACAATGGGAAAAAGGGCCTACTAGGCTATGGCCGGCCATGTAAAAAGGGGAAAAGGGAATGACTGCCCAAAAGGGATTTAGGGTTTTGTATATAAAGTTAAAAAGTGAATGAGAAGCCCATTCTTGTGTGTGGCCAAAAGTAACTCTCCTCTTCTTCTTCTTCTTCTTCTTCTTCTTGCTTGATTGAGCTTGTGCTTGAGAGAGGGAGTGTGAGAGTGTGAGGGAGTGAGTGTGTGAGGGTGAGGGACCGAGGAGGAGAAGCTCTCCATCTTCTCCTCTCTTCTTCTCTTCTATTCTCTTATCTTCTCTTGCTCGTGGCAATGGAGCTTGGAGCATGGAGCTTGAGGATGGAGCTTGCTTGAAGCTTGCACTTGGATCGTGGAGCTACCAGAGTGCGCGGAAGAGGAGGTAACTCGAACGGCACGGAGGTAAGCTCACTACACCCGTAGATATGGATGGCACGTCGGTTATGTGAGAGGTAGCCATTAGTGCTCGGCTTGGAATGCTTGAAACAATAAGCGGTCCGTGGGTCTTGGCAGTTGAGTGAACGCTCCCACATTTTGGTTTTGTTGCCTGGACCAACGGATTCAAGCCTTGAGCGCTTGCGCGCTTCGAATCGAGCATTGGAGTAGGGTTTTCCCTGAACCGATGCTTGAGATAGGTAGGAAGTGAGGGGGTTGAAGATGGTATTCGATCTCCTTGGCAAGTAGGTTTGTTGTTTTTCTTGAGATTCATGTTGAGAGATGGAGTAGTGTAGGTATTTACTTTGTGATTTGGATGCATTAGAGTAGAAGAAAACAAAGAAAAACAAAGAAAATAAGCATTAGGGTTACTGTTGCAAAACAGGGCAAGAATCGTGTAAATGTGGAAAAAAAAAACTTACTTATGATGCCTAAGGTCGGTAAGCGAGTTATTGGGGGTGCCAATGCCATACCCGGAAGAGGGTATAAGGGCCAGAAGTGACAAGAAAGGCCACATTGTGCATTGCAGGGTTTCAGAAGAGCAGGAGAGAAGAGGAAAGCTTGGCGAGGAAATCCGCTTCAATCTTGGCATTAGGGAGATCTTTGGCTAGCCTAGGTAATTCTACACCTCCCCCTACAGTAGTAGGACCAATCTCGAGTTGCTCGACAAGGGGGAAGTTAAGGAGGTACCCAATTACACAACCAATTAGACAATGGACTCCTTACAAAAAAAGGTATCAAATGATGAAAATCAAGTATGTGCATCCCTTTACAATTTTTAGGGAAGGGGAGGGGGTTGTGTTAATAATTAGAAATAGGGATTAAGTAAATAATTAGAAATAGAAGTCATTTTCTCTCATATTTTGAGCAACACATAGTTTTTAAGCAAAAGTATACCACATTCTCTCCTCTGTGAAAGGAAGTTGGTGGGCTCAGTCCTGCTACGACATTTCTTGTTCCTGTCAAGTAATTTCCATCAGTGCTTGTGACATAATAATTGCTGAAAAAGAAAAAACTCTATGCTTTTGAATGAATTCATTAAGATCTAATACAGATTTCCTTTTTCAAACTTTGACTCGTCGTTTTTTTCTTGAAGAAGTGTTTTGTAGATATGGTTGTGTGGGTAAAGTAACTGCAGATAGAGGAGAGTTGGCTGCTAATGAGGCACGCAATTTCTTTGCTCAATTGGGTATTAAGTTGGCTTTTACATTATCCTATAACCCTGAAGGCAATGGAAAGAGTGAGAGAGGTCATAAACCTATTCTCAAAGCTCTAGCAAAGTATTGTAGAGAAAAGATCAAAGAATGGCCTAAAATGCTACCTTTTGCATTATGGGCTGACTGGACTACTCATAGTTTAGCGAGACTGGCTATATGCCAGCTGAACTTATGCATGGACAACAACCAATTATGCCAATTGAAGAATCTATTCTCACATGGAGTTTTCTACCTTGGGAGGAAGGCATCAGTAGAGAAGAGTTATTGACTTTGCGCATATGGCAGCTAGAAAGAAGGCCTAAAGATGTTCAAGCAGCTATTGAGAAGCTAAAGATAGCAAGACTAAAGAACAAAAGAAGATTTGATAAGCGACATCGACTTCAGCCAAGAGCAATTCAAGAAAATTGTTGGGTGCTTGTCTATGACAGCAGCCTAGACAATCAATACAATGCTTCTAGGAAGATGGTAAAGCGTTGGTTTGGCCCATATGTGGTAAAGGTCGTTCATGACAATGCCACATATTCATTGGCTGAATTGGATGGAACAAGCATGAAGATACCCATAGCTGGAAAAAGAATCAATCTCTTCAAACAAAGAGAAAGTTCAACATATGAGCTAGAAGACTTGAATATAATTCAAGAGCATGAAGGCATAGAGGAAGAAGAAGAGGCAGAAGATCAAGACATTGACATGACAGAAGATACTTCTTCTTACACTGCAAATCCGTAAGACTTTGGCACATACCAGAGGATGTGCAGGTTAGGAGGGGATGGATGTCATGCCGCTACACGCACACCGTGTAAAAAAAATCTAGAGTGTGGCTTTCTTTTAGATTTAGAGAGCCAATGCCACTTTAGGCATTAGTATTAGTATCCATGGTTCAAAATATTAGCTTTTTTTGGATAAGTTTTTAGTCAATTTTTGATATTCTAGATATTATCTCTTGTAAAAATCCATAAAACTATAGATAACTTTTAGATTAGGAGGACATGTAAAAGAAAACATGTAGCTTTCAGCAAATTCGAGAGGATTTTGTGTAAAAAAAGAGATTAGCGAAATTGCGCGATGGGTTATCGCTATTTTTAGGTAGTGAACAGCACTCTGAAAGTAGGAGATGAAGGAGTGATCTGGCAGGATTCTGGCCAAGTGTCCTGGTTTTTAACCCTCCTTTCAGAGCCATTGGAAGTATCAGATTGGTGATCTGAGTAGCATAGAGGAAGGTATTATTTTGTACACGTTTTTGTCTATTAGAGTTATATTTTCTCATAATGCTAAAAGAAACAGATAGGCTTCATCTCTGTTAGTATTCTTCTATATTTTTAAATTATTTTTGGGAGTATTCTACTACATATTCAATCTCTTCAAACCCCTTCTCTTCTGTCTACTCCTCTTCTTGAATCTACCTACACCCTACTGTCTCTTATCTTCAAGAACTCGACTTGAAACCTTCAACCCTTCTCTTATATCTACCATCTTCAAAGTCAAAGCTCTTGAACCCCCATACATTCTTCTCTTGCCAAACCCCTGTGGTGACCTTCAACCCTACGCGCTAAGACACTGTGCCCACCGACTTCCATTCACGGAAGAGGAAAGAGCACAGTACAGCATCACTCTTGAAAGTCGTGCCTACAACCATCTTAAGTTCTGAACCATTCACAACGTAGAGGGTGTGGTGGCCAAGGAGGAAGCGGCCAGGAGAGTCATTGAATAATTCAACTTTACCAAGTACCTCGAAAAATTTGCGCAAGAACCCGACCACACAAAGTGTGTGGAGTTTCTCAGGTCTTACGACCCTGACAATGAGTGCAGCACCATCATGGTAGGAAGGGGAGAAAATGCCAAACAGGTACAGGTTCTCTTAATCCTTGCTTGGTGGAGAAGGCGTTGGGACTGGAGCCAAAGATAGAGAAGAAGCAGAAGAGGGATGTGTACACCATGCTGAAAATGAGAAAGGAGGACATGCTAGCAAACGACGGCATCAGCATCCAGGACATCCCTGATGTGGAAGCCAGATTGCAAGCAAAACTAGTACATGCACTCTTCTCCAGCCAGCGCTACAATTCCTTAATGCATTGAATCAGCATGCCTATGCTGGAGAACGTAGCGACTTACACCCTGCATGAAGTCGATTGGAATGGTTATGTGCGCAAAATTATGGACCAGGCGGCTAAAGCACCGACTTTAGAAAGCACACCAGCAGGAGAAGAGTCCCCAGCTTCCAAGACCACGAAAAGAAAGAAGGCCTCGTTTATTGCCTATGGATGCATTTTGACTGCACTCATCCAGGAGGCAGTGAAAGAGACACAGAATGCAAAAGAAGGGGAAGGAGAAATGCCCGACAGGTCACCCCCTCACCAGAACCAAGAGATGTCCAGTGGACAGGACCGAGACTGATAAGGAAGGGCAGGGACAAGAAAAACAATCGGGCAAAAAGCAAGCCCAGGAACCCAAGAAGAAGACAACACAAAAGAAAAAGAAGTCAGATGAAGGCCGCAAGAAGGAGAAAGAGGATTTGGAAAAGGCAAAAAGACAATCCCTCAAGGAGGCCGATGAGAGGGAAAAGAAAAAGAAACAAGAAGAAGAAAAAACAAAAGAAGAAGTCAAGAGGGCTAAAAAGGTGTCAAAACAAGAGGCCGAGAAGAGAAAAAGAGAAGAGCGGGAAGAAAAAGAGAAACTGGAGGAAGAGTAGAGAAAAGCTGAAGAAGAAAGGCAAAGAAGAGCCGCAAAGGTAGAAGAGGAACTAAGAAGAAAGGAGGAGGAGGACTTGGCCATTGAGCAGCAGTGGTAGGGCTGATGATCCAGGAGGCTGGAGCCTGTTGAGAGAAGAAGGGCCTAGCTCTAGCACACAGATACTAGAAGTCACACTGCCCGCTGTCTTTTAAGGCAAAGGCAAGGCCCTCCTCCATCCTATCCCCACCCTCATGGTGCTCTCCACTGAACCAACCACCCTCACCCCTAGCATCCCCACCAGCATGGAGGTTTCCAACTTTGTGGCCTAGATGAAATATTTTATCAATAAAGAAATGGCCCAAGAAAAGAGCATAGAAACCACGGCCACGGGGCAAAAGAGACCAGCTGCAAATGCTGAGTCATGACAAGACCAGAAGGATTCGAGAGTGGAAACCTCAACTACCCCAACCCACACAATAATGACGCCACCAACCAGTTACGACGAGTACGTCGCTGAGTTGCTCTCCCAATTGGAGAGGGCGAAGAAAGAAAAGAGGATGGTTGTGGCTGAGTTGGTGGCAGAAAAGGAGTTAGTAACTGCTTTTCAGCTTGAAAAAACTTGCACAATAGCCATGCAACAACGACATATCTTTGACCTCAAGCAAGAATTAAAAGCCAAGGAAGACATGGAAGAAAGCTACAAGCAGCGGCTCAAGGATGAGAATCAAGAACTGGTGCAGATGCAGCGGGAATATAAGCTCCTCCTGCTGCTGATGCAACATGGGGAATCGGAGGCGAAAACCGCCAACATCGAGCAAATGATGGAGGAATTAAATGCCAAAGAGGAGGAGAGAAAGCAAGAGAGGGAGCAGCAGAAAAAGGAGATCGAGTCTATGATCAATCAACTACATTTGGGAAGGAAAGAGCACGAGAATATGAGCAGAGAACTCAAAGCCCAGGAGCAGAAGCTCGTAACCCTAGCACAAAAGAAGGGGGAAAGCATAGAAGGAATGAATAAAAGAGCAGAGAAATGGGCGGCACAAAATGAGAAACGGGTGAAGACACTGGCACGACGCCTCGCTTTGGTGGAGAAAGAAAAAATCCTTGCAGAAGGTAAAGCAGACGTCGTCCAGACAGTCTTCAGTGCCCAACAACAGGCCTTTCTCAACACATTACTGGACACGAGCGGCCCAGAGGGAAAGAAGTCATTGAAGATGGTGCAGAAAAAATTGACCATCGCACGTAGAGCCTTGGATGTGGGGCTATAGATGCCACCCCAACCTACGGAGGTTAGGCTGAGCTTAGAAGAGCAATGGAAGTACCTACTACTGGCCGGCCTAACCCCCCAGGAATTGGATTCACTGGGCTTTGAGAAGGAGCACAACTAGAAGACCGACATGGGGAGGAGGCTGACCTTGAATTCGTTATGGGGAGAATCAGAGAAGAGGTAATCCCACAAACCCCCTCGCCACATGTCCAAGAACAGCAATAGATTGATCCATCTACGCAAAGACAAGCCGCACTAAGGGAGAGACGAAGAAAATTAGTTGAGGAAACTAGGAAGCAGTTAAGAGCCAAACCGGGTGTGCAGCCGTCCGCACCCCTCCCACCGTGCCCTGATGACCTCCCTACTAGATTCCACGTGGAGCTACTGATTTGGGAATGGCAAGAAAATAAAAAGACCCATTCACCTTCAGCTTCCTCATGCCTAACAGCCTGCGGAGGGTCCTATCAATCAAGGTAATGGAGGAGGTGATCGTGATTGGCAACCGATTGGGACAAAAATGGTTGGAAGAGAGGGAGAGGACCCCCACTCTGTGGGGAAGGGAAGAAGCAGAGTTTTGGCAAGACAAGGTGTTCGAAATACCACATACTATACAGGGCTACAACTGCCAACCCCTATGGAGGAGGTGAGTGTGCGATATTAGCATGCTCGCGTGGATGGCTTTTTGTAACACCCTGCTCTATGAGAGGAACGACCCCACATTCATAGCGTATCCTCATAAGGTAGGTGTGGATTTTTTTGCCACCCTCCATGGGCATCATGATTTCCCCATCATCTACAACTCCAATGCCGCCTCCTTCGAACATGCCCTCCTTTTTGACTCGGGAAGCCTAAATGATTCCATGACGTGTTTTCTCGCAGACTTCTCTTCATGCCCCAATCCAGCCTTTATAAGTACCTATAATTATCTTAGGCTACTTAAGCTACTACTCAAGCAGGACCTGACCCCGCAAGAGCGTGGCTTGCCTCCCTTCTTTTTTGACCCTAACGCCATTGACAGTTGTGCCATGGTGCATCTAATGATAAGAGCTAGCCTTGTCCCCTCCTTTTCCCTAGCTCTCCTAGAGGATATAAACGACAACCAGTTCACTAGGTGCAACCATCCCTTCCTCTCCAGCACCTCCCTCCACGTCCATATGAACCTCAAAGGGTGCATGCAAAGCCATCAATTTTTGAGCAAATCCATCCGATCCCCTTCTCCGCCTAAATTAGACAAGGAAGATTAGGTACATGCTATCGTTTTACTAGTGTAATACTACTTATTCTTTTAAAAAAACAAAAGAAAAAGAAAAAGCATCCAAGGAAGAGCAAGCGGAACATTACACATGGAATGGAAAAAACAACTCACTTACAGCAGCAGTTAGCACCACATAGAGCACGATCATTGCACCTAGGGGTCCTTAAGTTAGGCGTGCCCGGTGGCTTTGGTCGGCCAGCTCCGTTCCTAACCCCCTAGCCCCTTTTGCTTTCCCATTTCGCGCTTAGGGCCCATCAAGGGTAGGAGATACCTAGGGAGGTCACACTCACCTATGGTTAGACCTATCACCCTAAGCTACTTGCACTGCACCTCTTGCACAAATGGGACCCCCAAGCGTGGGATATCTCCCCGACTAGCTGTGGTTAGATCCAACTCCCCATTCCACCAGCACGAGCACAAGGCACTATACAATAAAGTAGACACCCCCCTTAGGTAGAGCACCGCACCCTTTCCTTCCAAGCATCATAAAGGCGACCAACCACCGACTTCGGAGGCCCCCGTCAACCACTTGCTATCTGTTTGACTTCTCCAACAAACCTTACTACCAAGCTTCCACGAGCACCCGAGTCTACACGTGGCCCTGCCCTTACACGACTACTGTACCAACTACCTCTTAAACCGAGTGCCATGGGACTGGCACCCGTCTCGGAGGGAGCAATGTTAACCCCAAGCCAAGAAGGTGGACGAATGCCCAAGAGCCAAGAAGGTGGAAGAATGCCCAAGCCAAGAAGGCGGAAGAATGCCCAAGCCAAGAAGGCAGAAGAATGAATGAAAAAGTGGGAAGAATGCCCAAGCCAAGAAGGTGGAAGAACGAATGAAAAAGCGGGAAGAAGATGGAAGAGGAGCAAAGACACGCAGTCGGCCTCTAAAGCTAAGCCGGGGCCAAAAGTGTAATTTTAAATAAAAGGCGCCTCAAAAACTCCAAAAACTCTTGTAAAAGAGCTCCAAGCTCCCTCCTGTGCCACTTGTAAAAGAATAGATGGGTATAGGCTTAGGGCATGAAGCAAGAAGAATGAATTAGAAAAAGGGTCCTTGCCACAATGGCCGGTCATGTAAAAAGGGATGGGCACCCATGGGGTTCTAGGGTTTGTATATATAAAGTTCAAAAAGTGAATGGAAGCTCATTCTTTGGTGTGTGGCTAACAAGAGCTCTTCTCTTCTTCTCTTCTTCTCCTCTTCTTGCTTGTGTGTGCTCTTGAGAGAGGGAGTGTGAGAGTGTGAGGGACTGAGTGTGTGAGAGTGAGGGATCAAGAGGGTGAAGCTCTTCACCATCCCCTCTTCTCTTCTTCTCTTCTTCTCTTCTCTTCTCTTCCCTTCTCTTGCACGTGCGGCTATGGTGGATGGAGCTTGGAGGAAGAGGAGGCTTGAGGATGCTTGAGCTAGCATCTAGGATCGTGGAGCTACCGGTGTGTGCAAGAGAGAAGGCAATTCACATCGGCATCAAGGTAAGCTCACTACACTCGTAGGATCGACGGCGCATTGATTATGTGAGAGGTAGCCATTAGAGATCGCTTGGAATGCTTGAAGCAATAAGTGGTCCGTGGGTCTTGGAGGTTGAGCGAAAAATCCCACACTCACAAGCTTTCGGCCTATGCTTCGGTGATAAGGATAGGACATGGCACACAAGCCTAGACATTGTGGAGCGCAAAAATTTCAATGACCTCAAGAGTCTCTTCATTAAGAGATTCTCAAAGGCCGGGTACTCGGATAGTCTTATCGTGTGGTTGATGAATGTCAAGCATGGGGACAAACAGGACATCAGGGACTACATTACTCACTTGCGGAGTCTCTATAAGAGATTGCCCACTAATGAGCAACCCATAAAGAGAGTGGTGTCCGCAGTAGTATTAATCAACGTAAGATGTAGTGAGGAACTCTACAAGGCCTTGATAGGCAACTCAAGCTTGCAAGAGAGACGCACTAGCTAGGGTCTTTGAAGAGGCCATACGAGTGGACAATCAACTTAAGGAGAGAAGCTCTAGGACCTCAAATCGAGATGATGATGACTCTAGAATCCCAGAAAGGTCAATGCCATCTAGCAAACGGTCAGGCCCAAGAAACCAAGATAAAGGGAAGGGTGCTGACCCAAGCCCGGGGCTAGCTTAGATGAAAATGAAGCTAGATAGACTACAAGAAATGATGAGGAGACCTACATAGTCCTGACCTTGCACCAATTACGGAAGTTCACTCATGATGCCATGCATTGCAGACTGTCGCAGACTCCCATATTCACAGTCTTATAACCAACCTTACCTAGGAAATAAGCCTCTAAATTTCTTTGGGAGAGGAGCCCCATTGGCCCTTTCATAACCTAATGATATAAATCCAGCCATCCTTAGGATGGAGATCAATCTCACAGGCATACCTAGGCCGCTTGGACCCTACGTAACCCATCCATCAAGCGACGCCATCTAGCAAACGGTCAGGCCCAAGAAACCAAGGTAAAGGGAAGGGCGCTGACCCAAGCCCGGGGCTAGCATAGATGAAAATGAAGCTAGATAGACTACAAGAAATGATGAGGAGACCTACGTAGTCCTGACCTTGCACCAATTACAGAAGTTCGGTCATGATGCCATGCATTGCAGACAGTCGTGGAGACTCCCATATTCACAGTCTGATAACCAACCTTACCTAGGGAATAGGCCTCTAAATTTCTTCGGGAGAGGAGCCCCATTGGCCCTTTCAAAACCTAATGATATAAATCCAGCCATCCTTAGGATGGAGATCAATCTCATGGGGATACCTAGGCCGCTTGGACCCTACGTAACCCATCCATCGAGCGACGCTCCAATCCAGTACATGGAGGAACCAAATGATGAGGAGCCTTAGGTAAACTCCTACTTCTCATACGACGAAGAGGGCAATTCGGTTCTCATGGACTATCAACCAATGCTGATGATGGCATTAGGAAGACGAAGAGACAGAGGCTTATGAGGGTAGACCCAAGAGCCAAGGACTTTTGGTCACCCAAGACACATCTCTTCATGCCCCCCCCCTCGAGAGGAAGCAAACCAATTGAGATAAGGTTGATCTCAGATGTATTGAGTGTGGAATCACCCACCTGTGTTGCCACTACCCTAGGTGGAGACCATCCTCTAGTTCGAAAATGGTACCATTAGTTCCGTTGGGGCTGTTTGGCATCGAGACACTCAATGGGGAGGCTATGCCCATCTCGTTGCATGTTATGATCTATGCACAGATGAAGTAGGCTGGCATATCATTGCTAGGGCCTAGTAACCTGATGTAGCCTCAATCGGAAAGAAATTTTGTAGGCAAAGAAAGAATAAAAGTGAAGCAAAGGTCATGTTGAAAACCGAGAGCGCAATGACACTACCTATCGGAAAAAAAGTCATAGATATTGAGGTAAAAACATCCACTCCAAAGACAGCTAAAAAAGGGAGCACCAAGGTAGGGGAGTACCCCAATCCGAAGTGCCAAATCGAATTATAGAAAAGGTTAAGGAGTGGGTGAGAGAAGCCCATGGACACTTAAAGTATGCTGAGCCCATTTTAAAGGATGAGATCAATGATCTCTCTAGCGTGAGCACACCAGTCTCTCCCACATGATTGGGAGACACGTTCGCATCTCAAATCGTGCAGCCTAAATAGAACTCCACGGGCTAGCAAGCTTGTCAAGGCCAGTGGCCAAGAAGCACAGAATTAGGAGACAAGCAAGCGGCTAGCAATCTTCTCACAATGCTAGTGACCACCCCTATAACTTTGAGCATAGGAGATCTACTTAGATAGCATTCGATGCTATGGCAGGAGCTAAAGCAATGGGTGGAGGGATTGATGGAGCAAGTTTCCATTGACTTGCAAGACCATGACACAATAACACAAATAACGAGCCTGATGCCACACTCAACACCCGTCTTTTTATGTTAATGCTTTTTGGGAAGGCACTCAAATGCACATGGTTTTGTCGATCCTAGCTCTAGGTGATACCATAAGGAAAGGGATTGTAGACACAGGGGCAGGAGTCAGTGTACTTAGCCATGCAGTACTCCACGCTTGGAGTAACCCGCTTGTCGAGAATGCTATGTTTAATATCATGCTGGCTAACAGAATGAAAGTGAAGCCATCCGGAGTGCTGAGAAATTGGCCATTGAAGATTGCAGGAGTCTAGTTCTCTGTGGACTTTATAGTTATGAAAGAAGTGGACTCTGATATCCTGTTTAGGCCGACCCTGGATGCACAACGCATGAGTCATAGAAGACTGGGGTAACAGTTTGATCTTCCTAGGCAATCAAAGGGAACAAATAAGAGTGGAGATGAATACTTGGAAGACTACACCAATCGACCTAGAAACCATCTCAGCTATGCTCAAGGACAATGCTCAGAACAAGAAATCTGATGGGCCACCGATTAATTATATCCCTTGCATTGAGGATGAGTGAGATTGGATGCATATGCTAGCTGCAATCAATCTTCCATTCTCAAATAACAAGAAATATGAGGAAGCTGCTAAGGAAGTCAGTAAGCCCAGAGACATGCCCTTAGTACAAACTTGCATGATGCCTAGGAGCTCACATGGGTGACCTGCCTCTATCGCATTTCATGTCCCGAATAATAAATGAGATCTCCATGAGATCTTAGAGCACCTGACGGTCAAATTAGCTGGTAACCCAATTGCAAATCTTAAACCACCCAAGGATCTCTTGGATAAACCTAAGTGGTGATGGACCAAGGTGCATGACCTAAACTTTATGTACAATTGGGCCTTAGCCACTGTTGACAAGGAATCGCACTTAGGAGATGACAAGCAGTTGGATGAGGACGACGATTGTTATTCCTCCAATGACGAGTGAAGAAGAGATCGATATGATAGAGTATGACATGGAGAGGCAAGAGATTGAACAAATATGGGAAGACTCCCAACAGAAAGAGAGCATCTTCAGAATCGAGAAAGGAGTCATGCAAATGGGTTGTGATTACACCTGATTGGAGCACATAGGAGCGATTGATTATGATGAAGTAGGTCTTGCCCAACCAAGTGTCACACTTGTACTCAGAATGGAATCACCATCAGAGCTACGACCTCCATGAGATACTTCCTCTTCTAGAGAAGACAGAGAGTTCGATTCTAAGCCGAAAGTGAGCTCAAACAGTGATCCTAAGATACCCAAGCCACCTAAGACCAAATGCACAAGAGGAAACCTACCAATCCACCTAAGGCGCTGAAGGTTGAAGGAGGAAAAGAGGAAATAGCCTAGGTATTTTCAAGCTAAGGAGTAGAGGAAGCCGCAAGACCTGCCAAAATGATTCATGAGATTTAAGAAAGGTGAGAGGGTAGTGGTCTTGCTAGGATCCAAGAGATGAGGGTTAGTGAGCGAACCTATAGAAGGACCCGCCAAAGTCAAGGAGGTTAATCTAGTTGAGGAAGGGGAGACACCCCAACCTGTTTTTATGGCCGATGACTTGACCAAGGAAGAGGAGGAAATTCTTGTTGCTCTCTTACAAGATTACATAGATGTATTCGTTTGGTCCCTTGATGAACTCAAGGGGGTAGATCCAAGTATAGTGACTCATAACATCCCAATGACATGCGATGCAATGTCGGTCAAGCAGCGACCATATCCAATGAGTCCCAGACATGCTCATACTGTCAAGGAGGAAATCGATAAGCTATTGAGAGCATGATTCATTTATGAAATAGAGCACACAGATTGGGTATCACCCATAGTGATTGTAATGAAGAAAAATGAAAAAATCAGAGTGTGTGTCAATTACAAGAAATTCAACACTGCTACCATAAAGAGAGACAATTATCCACAGCCATACATTGAACATATGCTCAAGAGGGTTTCCGTTAAAGAGGCCTATAGTTTCCTAGACGACTTCTTTGGATACAATCATGTGCAAGTGCATTCGGATGATAGGCACAAGACCACTACCGAGTGGGGCATCTTTGCCTACGTAGTCATGTCCTTCAAGTTGATGAACACACCAGTCACATTTCAAAAGCTCATGTGTGCCATTTTCAAAGACATGCTTAGACAAGAGTTAGAGGTATTTGTTGACAATTTATGTGTCCACTCCAATTGGAAGGCACACCTAGGAAAGCTCCAAGCAGTCTTTGAAAGCTATAGATTATATTGGTCCGTCTCTTGTTGGAACCCGTTGAAATGCCAGTTTTGGGTGAAGCACGGATGCATCCTATGGTAGGTGGTATCAAAGAATGGCATTGCCACCGACTTCTCGAAAGTTAGGGCTATCATCAATCTTCCACCACCAATCAACTACAAGGAATTTCAATGCTTCCTTGGCCATACAGGGTACTCTCGACGATTTGTGTTAAACTATGTATTAATCACTAGGCCTCTATACAAATTGCTGGTGATATTTGAATGAACCGAGGAATGCTGACATGCATATGAAGAGTTAAAGAAGGCTTTAACCACAGCGCCAATCCTACAAGCCCCAGAGACTAGACCATAACCTTCCACGTTCACATTGATGCCTTCAAGTCTACCATGGGGGCTATGTTGTGCCAGTTGGGTGAACAGAATTTAGACTATCCAGTGAGCCTTGCTAGTAGAAAACTCACGGATACTGAGATGAACTACTCCACCATGGAGAAGGAGGGGTTAGCCATGGTGTTTGCTATAAAGAAATTTTGATATCACCTTTTGACCACACCTTTTGTCTTCTTTGTTGACCATCAAGCCTTGATTTATCGTGTTAACAAACCCTACGCTACGGAACACATTGCTCAATGGTTACTTCTACTTCTTGAGTTTAACTTCTTTGTGGTTATACGCAAAGGGAAGTAGCACTACATGGCCGACCATATGTCTCCCATACCCACATGAGAAGCCACTAGACATGGCATCACAGACGACTTGCCAGACGCGCACCTATTTAACCTATCCAGTGAAAGGGACTTGTTTAGAGTTGACTTGACGCCATATTGGGTAGACAACATAGTCCAAGTGCTCGAGCACGAACTACCTGAAAGACCTATCAAGAAGGACCAACTTAGACGACTCATTCTTAAAATACAACCCTACTAGTTGATAGTAGGACAACTCTATAGGTTAGGGCCCAACGATTGGTTGCGTAGATGTGTATGTGAACATAAGATGCATGACACACTTACAGAAGCACATGGCAGAGTTGTAGGAGAGCACTTCAGCAGAGACACGATGGCTCGCAAGGTGCTGTAGTCTCAACTGTGGTGGCCTACTCTTTTTCGAGATGCAGCACGATTTGTAAAGCATTGTGACGAGTGCCAACAGACCAAGGTACCAGTTCGCAAGGACAAAATGGAATCATTGTAAGAAAACCATTCGAGAAATGGGGAATTGACTTCATTGGGCCAATTAGTCTTGCGGCACAGTACATCTTTGTTGCTACTACAGACTATCTCAGAAAGTAGGCAGAAGCATGAGCCACAAGGAAAAATGATGCTACAACCACTGCTAAGTTTCTTTGGGAGCAGGTGATCTCATGCTTTGGTTGCCCCATTGAACTAGTTAGTGATCAAGGCATACACTTCATTGATGAAGTGATTGCTCACCTCCTATCAACCTTTCTAATCATCCATAAAAAATCCTCACCCTACTACCCTTAGGAAAATGGCCAAGCCGAGTCTATCAATAAGATCTTAGTGAATGACCTGACCAAAGTGGTCTCTACCTATCGAATAACCTATAAAACAACCTATAGGACAAACTCCCTTGAAGTTAACCTACGGAATTGAAGCCATTCTACCTGTAGAGTTCTTTGTCTGGAGCCTGAGAGTAGCTACACAAGAGAGATGGGACAGAAAGGAGGCATGGACTGACTACTTGATCGAGCTAGAACACTTATTAGAGACTGGACTTCTAGCCACCTGTGCATTGATTTGCCAAAAGGCATGTCGCAAGGGTTGGTTTGACAAGCACATCAGCTACCACTGAGAATTTGAACAGGGTGACTTAGCGTTGTACTCAATAATGGGCCACAAATACAAAAGAAGTTCAAGGGATTAGGGCCTTTTCGAGTCCACACTATCGACAGAACTGGAAATGTAGAGCTTGAGACCCTAGATGGAGAGGGCATATGCTTCTTCAACAGGAGCCGCATAAAGAAGTACTACCCTCCCACACATCCACTGCACGAGCCTCCCATGCTATAGCCCCTTGTGAAAGTTCGAGTCACCATAATAATAAAAATTGAGGAGGAAGATGAGGAGTCAATAGCGCCCGCTTACCTGACGGGAGTCACTACCCAAGAGACACATACCTTCAATGCATTGATCGATGAGGGAGCTGATTTCAATACCTTAACTCACGATCATTGGACTCAAATTGACTGCCCACAACTTCAGCCTACCAATGCCAAACTTAGCCCATTTGGGGGCCGATCATATACCTCTTAGGAAGGTGCAAAGTAGCATCCTCTATCGAGTCTGAAAGCATACCCATAATCTTTTACGTGTTGCCGAACACAAAAGATGTTGGTCAAGAATCGTTGTTAGGATGCTCATTTAAAAAGCAAGCATATTGTAAGGTCGACTATAAGTCACAGTGTATTCACCTTGCTATCGGTAATGTACGAATAGTCATGGCTTTTAGCAAGGGCAGCGTGGCTTCATCAAGGTGGCTCGCAAGGCCACTAGTAGAGAAACCCACCACCAAGTCTAAGGAGGGGGTCAAGACTTATCACAACGTGCCACATCACACCATCAGCATACTGCTGAGATCAAAGCTAAGGCCCCTGAACCACAGTTCAAGTGGGTGCCTAAACATCAAGGATTTCTGCCTAGAAGCATGTAATCACGACCTCGCAAGCCTAGGAACTCACACTCAAAATCCAAGAGGCAACAAAGAAACTATATGCACGGACGAATAGTCAACCTGAGATGGGTCTCCAAAACCTTACTACAAGAGTAAGGCTATTACGAGGGCAATGCCTAGATTTGGGTGCCTAAACCCAAAAGAGCTAGCGGCTCTCTTCAAACGCCACCCTCAAGCCTCGCTATACACAACCGCAAGATAGATCAGGCACTAAAACCACGAAAAGCCCCTAGAGCCCAACATTGTTAAGCCTATAGAACCTCAATGGTTTTATTTCCCGAAATTGTAGCTTGCTAACTCCAAACCATCCCAACCTAGCATTGCTAGTGCTACTCAAGCCTCACAAACATCTGGTAGCACAAAGTTAGAATCTTAGACCAAGCTTAGCGCATGAGAGGCCAAACTGCACACTCTAGAGCAGTCGCAACTGCAAATGTCAGCCTCGTTGAGTTGTCGAGTCCAATCAAACCTCAGCCCCCAGCAGGCCTTAAACCTTCTTATGAACGACATTTGATTCTTACCTTGGCCACCACAAACAAGGTTGAAAATTTAGGGGATGACTTAGTTGGATTGCCTTTGGCATTTGGATGCCACATTTACAACACTTGCTTAAAGTTATGACCGATTAAACCTAGGTCTCTTAGATGAGCCTTTAGCAATAGAGGTATGCATGCTACCTTGCTCTTGGAAAGAATCAGTTTTGTATTCATTAAAGCTCCCCAGGCAGTTGAGAAACTCATGGACACGGAGATTTCCTATGAATAAGCACGCAAGCAATGCCTCATTACATCTTACACCAAGGGCACGGGCCTTGCCACCAACCAAGATATTGCAAAGCTAAAATAGATGGGTGCTCAAATGACTTCTCTTTCTTAAAGACAATGGTATGCTCTCAGACTCCAATGGGAGCCAGAAGGCTACCAAATCATGACCAATGCTGAGTAGAGACATGCAATCAAGACCTCCCAACTTATGTAGCCCCAACCGCATGTTGACTGAGGCGGAGCTACACATTGCCATCCGAATAGACTCCAGTGATTTTCTCACAGATGTCCTCACTTACCTCACCCACGTAAGCATCCGATTTGTTGACATGGACCATTATGCTCAAATGGAGTATAACCTGAACTTCTACGCTTGGCTCATGCGAAGGTGAAACACAGTGAGTATGCGTTGAATGGTCTTCACCTTTCAACCTCTAATCCTAGAAAGGATTCTTCTCATCTGTAAGGGGGGAGGGTGTGAATGATAAGAGGTATGGTACATAAAAACAAACCTTAAAACCTCAATCAACGTTCAAAAACAGAAAAGAATGCATAAAAATCAACTCATGATTGAGAAAAAGTGTTAGAAATTTTTGTAAAATGCATGGATTGTTTAAAGAAAAATTATTTTTCTATATTTAAGTATTTCAGTATTCATAAGCATTTCTTCCATCTCCTATGTGTCTTTTCGCAAAAATTATCTAAAGAATACTAATTGTGGGCTATGCTTCATGACAGGCACCTACAATGACAAGACAGGAGAAAACTAGCAAGCTGTCATTCTCAGAGGAAGAGCAGGCAAAGTACACTTAAAGGAGGTGCAACAAAAGGCTAACGAATGGATGGCGAAGAGTGAGAGAAGAGTAAAAGACCTAGCGACCTACCTGATCCTTACAATAGGAAATAGAGTGTTTGTGGAGAGCAGGGCAAAGGCTGTGAAGACAATACTAGAAGACAATAGCAGGGCAAAGGCTGTGAAGACAATACTAGAAACCCAACAACATGCCTTTCTCAACACTATAATGGATGTCACACAGTCAAAGGAGGAGAACACAATTGAATCACTAAAGAAAAAGATGGAGATCGCCCATAAAGCCGTAAGGCATGGGTTGTGTGCTTAACCACAAGAAGAAGGGATTAGCCTAAGCAGACAAGATCAAAGAGATTATTTGCTAAGGGCAGGGCTTACAGTCGAAGAGGTGAACCTAATAATCTTCAAGGAAGGAGAACCAGAAGAACCTAGGAGTGAAGCTGAAAGGCAGAGGCCACTCCTAGAATTCGAGGGACTAGTACCGCAACCTCCCTTTCCACAACCAGAAATGCAGCAAGAGGTGGACACCATTGCTGAGAGAAAATCAAAACTCAAGAGGAAAAGGGTAGGATGTTGGAGCAGGCAAGGAGAAGATTAAAAGCCCAACCAACAATAGCCCTTAAAGCACCCATTCCACCACAAGCAAAGTGGATTGGAATGCGGAGCTCATAATATGGGAGCAAAAAGAAAATTCATGCAAACCCTTCTATTTCACCTTTGAATTCCCCTCCACCTTATGCAAAGTGCTATCGACCAAAGTGGTGGAGGAGGTAATAAGTGTGGGAGGAAGGCTTGGCAGTAGGTGGAACTAGGAGAGGGAGAAGAACCCGGCACGATGGGAAACGCAAGCACTCCAATACTGGGAAGACAAAGTCATGGAGGTGCCCCGGATAGTTCAAGGCTACGAGTCCCAACCAAAGTGGAGAAGGAGAATCTAGGATAGCAACATGGACACATGGATGTCATTTTACAACACACTACCCTTTGAGAGAAATGACCCCACACATATGCCATATCCAAGAAGGGTAGGGGTGGACTTTAACCCTAATATCCATGGTAGATTTGATTTTCCAAAGATATATAACATAAATACCACCAAGCCAAAGGTGACCTTCTCTAAAACCGATCTATGGGACTCAATTACCCATTTTCTCAACAAGTTCACTTTTTGCCCATATCCTGCCTTTAATACTACTTGTAATTATTTGAGATTACTTAGGGTACTACTTAGACATGAGCCTACGCTACAGGTGTACCACCTCCCGCTACTCTTTTTTAATCTCAATGCCAGCATAGATAGTTGTGCAATGGCTAGGCTAATGATGTGCACTACCCTCCTACCATCTTTTTGCATAGCCCTCTTAGAAGATATGAGTGACAACCGTTTCAGTAGCTGCAACCTCCCTTCCTATCCACTACTCCTCTTAACTCTCAAATAGGCCTAAAAGGATACATCCAAAGTAAACAATTTCTTAGCAAATTCATCAAGCCTCCAACTTTTCCCTCTCATGACTTTGATGTGACAAGGACTAGATCTTTGTCTATTTATATTTTTAAAAAAGGGGGAGAAAAGAAAGAAAGAAACAATAAAAGAAAATAAAATAAAAGACAAAGAAAAAAAAAAGCAAATAAGAGATCACCACAAGGAAATCACAGGGAAAGCACTTGAATGATCTCGTTACATATAGGCCACAGTCACTATACCTAGGGGCCCTTAAGTTAGGAACATCCAGTGGCTTCAGTCGGCTGGCTCCGTCCCTAATCCGCTAGTCCATTTTGATTCCCCACATCACACTTAAGGCACATCAAGGGCAGGACATACCTAGGGAGGTCACACTCACCTATGGTTAGACATGTCTCCCTAATCCACACTCACCGCAACCCCTTAGGCAAGAACTAGATCCTCAAATGTGGGACAACATGTAGGCCTACTTGTGGTTCGGCCCAACTCCTAGTTCCACTAGCACGAGCACAATGCACCATACGGTAAGGTAAGCATATCCCCAGGCAGTACACCTTTTCTTTATAGGTAACTCTAAACAATTCAAGCCACCAACTTTCAAGGCCCCATCATCACCGACTCACACGACCGCCTATCAAATCGCCGAATCTGCATCAGCTGAAACCCACAAGTGCCATGGGACTAGCACTCATCTAAGAGGGGGATAATGTTACAAGACATGTCATGGGCATGGACGATGTAGAAAAAAAGAAGCAAATGAAGACCATGGAAGCCTAAGTCAGAAAGTGAATGAAGAAGCTCATTCTACCCAGGTAAGAAAAGTGGAGGAGAAAGCAAGCTAAAAAAAAAGGTGGGAGAGCACCGAATATTCTAGCAAGGTGCTCTCAAGGATGAAGGAGGCTCTCTTAAGGATGAAGGAGAGCCTCCAAGGGCTCTCGCAAGGAAAGCGCGAGGTGCAATGTAATTCATTTGATAAGAGCACCAAGCTCTCTCTTATGCAAGTTGTAAAGTCTAAACGGATATAGGTGAAGGGATAAGGCAACTAGAAGGGAATAGGGAAAGAGGACCATGGCAAGATGCCCACTCATGTAAAAAGGAAATGGGTGCCCAAGGGATAGCCATTACCAATGCAGTTGAAGCACTTGAAACAACAAGTGTTCCATCAAGTTTTGTGTTTTTGTGAAGTTTTGATGTAAGTGGTAGCATTTTGGTTCTATTTTCACGAAATACAAAATCAACCGTTACAAGATACATCTGCTCCACCATGTGACAGAATAGGAACAAGATTTAAAAAGGAATAAGAGTTTGGACTCTAAAACAAAATAGATATATGAACTCCAAAATAGGGCATGGTATAGATAGGGAGTGAGCAAAGATTGATTTGTCATTTGAGGGTTTGGAATGATATTTTTACTGTCATTTGAGGGTTCTTTCTACATCCTATGGGAGTGGAAAAAACAAAGCCTTGTGAGCTACTCTCCTTGGGCTTGGGAAGGGGGCAAGTAGCAAGGTATTTCAAGTAGTCTATTGCCCTTCGAGGGAACGAGGGGAAGCTTGACTACTCTTTGTGGGTTTGGATTCATGTTGTGAGAAGAGGTGAAACAAATCTCTATGTGAGAGCACCTTGCAATGCTTTACTCTCGTATTCACAAAGCTCTCCACAATTGCAATTGTCCAAGCAATGATCTTGTGATTCCCCTCCCAGACATAAAAGATATTTCCTGATAGGAAGTGAAGCTCATCCCTGGATTTGATCTCACTCTTGAACTCTTCATTAATTTGATGCCGAATGGCATCCTAGCTCCCCATTACAATGTTATCCACCATGGTCATTTTATTATCACAAGTGCACAGTGAAAAAATAAAAGCACATTTTTCTGGAACATGCCCCTCTTTTGGCAAATGTAGACTTCAAACCTATAGATACAACCCCAAGGCAGTCACAAATCCAAAAAAATATGCAAATATTATTAAAACCAATATAAATGATAACACAACGTGAGATGTTGTCTTGTAGCCCCTTGACACAAGCATAATGGATCAACCTGCATAATGGTATTGATGGGCAATGAAAATAGCTCAATAATCGAATCTTTTTCATGATGTCCTCCCCTCTATCCATGTAAGCTTAGAGTCATCCATCTCATTGTCTAACGAGGCAACCTCAAGTTGAAACACATAAGGCACTATCCGCATGTTAGCTTCAAGTGGACCACCTTCATCTTCATTATCAAGTGCCTCCTCATTTACCTCATAGTTGATATGTTGGCTCGGAGCCTCATGGCCCAAAATATGCATCTCGACATGTTGCAATGAGGCCTCCATCATACTGACTTAATCACTTTTAAGTGCAAAAACTAGTGTGTCAAGGAAAGAAAGTACCAACTTTGATATGTGATCTTGCCAGGCACTTATTGCATCACCAAGCACAAATTTTCCCTTGATGTAGAGCACAAAGAAGTCGTCAACACACCAAAGCACAAAAATGTCAAACCTTACCCTTGGAACCATTGTTGATAAACCCACAAACGCACAGCACACCACCAATACCACCATCATGTATGAACATTTTTTATCATACCACCATGAAACTCCCTAATTCATTCTAGGTTGGCACGGAATGATTTGGAAAGAAACCATTATGCCACAAAGCACCAAGTTCATCCAAACAACATCAATCTCCTTGACTAAAAAGCCATATTAAAGATACCATGAAGCATTTACAAGCACACAACTCTTTCCTTCCCTTGTCCATGCTCTACATACCCTGCAATAAGTGCACTCCAAGACACTACATATTTGACAATACATTCATGAATTTCCTTATCCTTGGCAAATGCAAGACTTGGCATACGTACATAATAAGGCACTATCAAACACAACATTGCCCTCCCAAAACGTAGCCAAACAAGCATGTTCACAAATTTCTTTACCTTCCCCCATGTTGTGCATATCTTGCCTAAGCAAAATCCAAGAGATCCCTTCAAAGCAATTCTGACCTTGGTTGAGAATCTCCGAATTTTCAAGCACTTGTGCATTTAGAAGCAAGCATGATCTCTTAACCACTGTAGCCAAGCATGATCTATTTAACCTTAGTGCCATCATTAACTCCAACTTTTGCAAGGGCGCTCGATGACATAGACAAACTTTTTCATCGTCTACAATGTTCATCATATTGATGTTACTGTGGGCACCATCGCTCTGGCATGATAGGAACATGCCATGCTAGTTACTACAAAAATGTGGTTATTTTGCTTGTCACAAGCATCTAAATTCTCGAGTGATCTACAACATAACCAGCACTTAATCGAGGGCTAACATCTGCTAATTTTCCACTTGGCACTGCCCTACTAGAATGTGACCCGAGGGCAATCGCTAAGTTCCTAACCAACCAGACCTAAAAAATGCAGTCCTTGAACTGTAGTCCCCTTACTCGGTGGCTGAGATCAGATACATCCTCTTGAATCTTGGACTCACTAAACAACTGAAGCAGGCACTCTTCCCAAAGAAACAAAATTGCCCACATCCTTTTGAGATGGAAAACATATCTGAAAGGGTAATTCATTGTGTGCAAAAGCTGTTGAAGATATTCCTCGGTGGAATTCACATTTTCTTGTTGCCTGAAAATGCTCTGGAAGATGAGAGCATACATAATGGATAATCCGAATACATCTGTAGATAATTTGAATACATCCGAATGCATCTGTAGAGACAGTTGATGATTTGAATACATCGATTCTTTGTGCTTGTTGCAGCTCTGGTTGATCATCATCCTACTCGTCATCCGCGAAACAAGTGCTCTTTACCCAATGCATTTCAAAATTATCGAGCTCACATCTACTCATCAAATGCATTTCAACATAAGATGGCTCACTCCACGCAGATTGAGTGAGCCAAGGCGATCACAACATATCTTCCTTGGACATACTCGATGGCTTCAGGAATGTCGTAGTAACGATTAGGGGGGCTTCATGTCTTGCCATTAACAAGAGTCCCAGTAACTCCACATTGGCGTCGAGCACAAAGAGGAGGCGCGCATCATGCTATTTGACATACCCGAGACGGAGCCTGTGTGGCTTGAATCTGCGCATCAAGACGAAGCCCGTGAGGTATGGATCTGATGGACTGACTCCACGCCGATGCGAAATGTTGCAGATAGTTTTTGGCAAGGCATAGCGGCTGCGAGTTGCAATGAAAGCCATGGCAGAAAAGACAGACTAACCCCTAAACAAAGCAAATCGAAGTGCATCTGTGAGAAGTGATGGTCGAAGCATTCGCCTTGTCGGTAGGAGGCCGTCATCCACCAAGAGAGAGGAAGAAGGAGAAGGTGAAGAAGCAAAACAGAGAGAAAGAAAAAGAGGAAGAAGAAGGAAAAAATAAAGAAAGAAAGAAAATTTTGAGTTGTATTTGAGAGAGAGAGAGAGAGAGAGAGAGAGTGTGTGTGTGTGTGCGTGTTTTTTTA
Source organism: Lygodium microphyllum (assembly GCF_053477565.2). Taxonomy (NCBI): domain Eukaryota; kingdom Viridiplantae; phylum Streptophyta; class Polypodiopsida; order Schizaeales; family Lygodiaceae; genus Lygodium; species Lygodium microphyllum. The sequence goes on along the minus strand of NC_141152.1, from coordinate 28,849,664 downwards.
CGGGTTACCAACTATCCGAGAGAGCATAAAGTTGCAAGAATTACCACATGGCACAAACTCGACGAGCTCGAGCTTTCATGCTTGTTTCTCTCTGCACGAGTTCATTGCTAAGATCTTCTATCTTGTTGTGATGAGTCACAAAGAGAGAGAGAGAGAGAGAGAGAGAGAGAGAGAGACAAAATTAATTTAGATGTGATATTATTTAAATATATATTTTTAATGAATAAATATGAGATACATATCTTGAATTAAATTAGCAAATGTGATAGTTGATAATTGATTTTCGGCAACATTGTGACTACAACGAAAGGTATCAAAATACGAATTGAGGAAATGATGACCATGGTCTTTAATCGTATTTGTGGACAAATTGTGGTGGTGTTGTAATGCATAGTTTTTTAAATACCATATAATAGAGCGTAAAGATTATACTTTGTTACTTGTCATGGCAATTATTCAAAAAGGATACTAAATATTTGAATCATTAATAGAAAATTCCTATATTTGAAAAACATCTAATGTGCAAGCTTTGTGGGTATTTTGGTGTCTTCCTCCTGTGTTGATTTTGTTGTGGCAATAATGAATTTTGGCTTAGGATATCACAGTCTTTGGACCTTGCCATGGGCAGAAACTCATGTTGCTAAGCCAAGGAAGAGTAGTGCCATTAAAGCTCTCAATTGTGAGAGATTCATTTGACCTTCAAGGATGTTCTTTTCCTTTAACAACATTGGGCTTGAATACTTGAACCCTTGACTATTGTTGGAGGGGAAGATGAATATATTCTCAACCATGATTTTTCTTTAACAACATTGGGCTTGAATACTTGAACCCTTGACTATTGTTGGAGGGGAAGATGAATATATTCTCAACCATCATTTTTGTCAATGCTAACAAGTGAGTTTAAGTGGTGCCTCAAGCTTGTAAGGGAGACTACAAAAGAGAGACAAGAACAAATATTTCTTCTTCTATAAGATCCGGAAGTGTACTTAATCTCATCAAATGCTTACCAATATAAAGTAGCTTGCACATTGCACTTCAAAACATAAAGACCTTCAAGCAAGTGAAGGAATTGCCAAATCAATATGATGGTTATGTTGGCTTTGAGTTGTCCCCTCCTAGCTCCGGAAGAGTAATGTATGGAATGGAGCAACAAAATGATTGCAATCCATGGAAAGAATATGTGACCTCTAATTATGATATGTTTGGCTGTAAATTCTCTGCCTCCGAGTCCTACTCAAACGATCATCGTGGCTTGGGATAGATTCTTGAGGGGCCCTTGTTACTAGTGCAAGGCGGAAGCTTGGTCGAAATAAAGTGCATCCTTACGGATTGAGGATATTATCCCTTTTGAACAAGATTTGTATATCTGATAAATTGCTAATATTAGGTACTCCTATGGAACATGTTTGAATTTGTTTTCGTGTCAGTGCCATAAGATTACGTGAATGAACCCCCAACGGGTCTGTCCTATGGCAGGGTGGTCCCAGAGAACTGGGAGGCTTCTCACAAGGTTTTACTAACAACCAACACTTAGAAATCGTTAGGTATGAATCCCGATTCATGCCGTTTTAGGGGATCGGAATGGGATTATGCCCTATGGGCAGAGAGGTGGAGTGTTGCATTCCTCTCGTTTCCCATTCTCTTTGAACCAAGTGTGGCATGGGTTTGCTTCGGCTTGGGTATCTCTACGTAAAGTAGGATGTCCAAAACCTGACGCTAGAATGCTGTGAGGAGACCTTGACCACTAGGGACTCAAGTTTAAGGTCGATCCTATTGGGTTTGGCCATTAGCAATCCATTGCAAGGCGAAATTAAAAAACCCCATGACATTCTATGGGAGTGCCAGGCGGGGTCGCTTAGACTTGTCTCTCGATGGACCACTAAAAACGTGCTTGGATAGCCAATACGCGGGCACATTATAGTTGGTATCAGAGCCGACCTAGACTAAAAAAATTAGGGAGAAAATTCAGGAAGAGTGATGCAATGTGTTTATTAGAAAATGTTTCCCTTTTTGCTCACTTGTGGATTGCAACCGCTTCCATACTTATGAGGCATGGAGCAAGTTCCTTGTATTTAATATCATGTTCAAGATAGCTATGAACTCTACAAGCTATCGTAGATAGTCCGACATGATGGGGATCCTAGATCAGCTCTACAACCCCTCACCACTACATATGGAAAGGCATTGGAATTGGAGCACACGATATTGCTACATAGATGCCAACTGACTCACCTATCTTCAAAACAATCTAAAGAGGTTAAAGTGGCTGGAAGACTTGAAGATTATCAAGTTATTCATCTTCCATGAGGCTCATGTGAACTCGACCCTACACATCGGACATCGGTAAGTAGATCGGAACTGCTACATCTATGAAGAGGTGGTTAAAATTTTACCAGCAGATAGAATTAAAGTAATGGGACAAAATGAACGTCATGGCTATCAAAAACAGGGATTTCCTGAACTTACCATGACTTATCACTTCCTGAGAATCCATTCCCCCAATCCATACTACTATTCTGCCACTGTAGCTGATTCTAATAGGGAATTATTAACTTGGCGTTAATGTAACTCTTGAGAAGAAAAATCATCTAAGCCAAACCCTATCTATTCCCAAATAATTGTACTTGAGGGTTACGATTCCCTATGATTAAATAAGAAATTTATGTTTATTTGAATGGTTGCATAGTTGCAATGGAAATTATGTGTGCATTGATTTAAGTTGTATAGGGGTGTGTAAATGCAATCCTAACACGGGAAAGTTTAAATGGTAATCAAATACAATCCCAAGCACAAATCCAGAATCATGTTTCCTCACTAAGCCCAACAGAGGTACAAGAGAACAAGTTTCTTATCAAACAAATTAAACCACCGGAATTTGATGGAAAAGGGAAGACTATTGAAGCTAATATTGAAATATGGATTGAATCCATGGAGGACTGTTTTAGTGCAGCCAAAATAACACCTGTGAACCAAGCCATGATTGCTAAGCTCAAGCTCACCGGCGAGGCTAGTATGTGGTGGAAGCAATGGTGTAAAGACCAAGCAATCACTGAAAGCACAATAACTTGGAAAAAACTAAAGGAAGTAGTGCAGGGAAGGCATATGCCACCTGCGTATAGAACTCAGAAGATGAATGAGTTCTTTAAGTTGAGGCAGTTGAGCCTATCTTTGGAAGCATACTACTTAAAATTTGTTTCCTTGCTAAAATACGCCCTGACAATGAGCATCCCCCAACAGGTCTCGAAGTTTTATGATGGGATGAATCCGCTAATAAACACATATAGCATGCCACAACACTAACTGCAAAGGCAATATCTGGACGAGTGGCTATCATGGCATACATAAGACTGCCCACTGCAAATGCATAGGGAATCTTGGCCATCTCAGCCCTCTACTCATCTGTCTGCGGACAATCAGCCTGTGATACCTTCACATAAGAAGGCAATGGACAGCCAATAGGCTTTATGTCCTGCATGTAGAAGCGCTCAAGGACTTTATGATGTACTCCCTCTATGACAAGTAGAGGAGCCCCTGATGCCTGTCGCATCTAATGCGCATACCAAGTATGTGAGAGGCATGTCCTAGATCTTTCATCTCAAAGATCTTCTTGAGATGAGCCTTAAGAGCATCTAGCTCTTCATGAGCTTTCCCTGCTATCAGCATATCATCCACATAGAGTACCAAAATCAATAAAGAACCATCATGGGCTTTCTTTGTGTAAAGACACAGATCCATAGCACTCCTGCTATAGCCCTATGTCTGTATAAAGGCATCAAACTTATGATACCACTCCCTAGGTGCCTGCTTCAAGCCATAAAGACTTTTCTTCAATTTGCACACTAGGTGCTCCCTGCCAAGTTTTGCAAAGCCCTTAGGTTGCTCCATATAAATCTCATCATGCAAGTCCCCATGTAAGAAAGCTGTCTTGATATCCATCTGGTGTAAATCCAAGTCAAGCTGAGCAACCAAAGCCAAAACTAAGTGCAAGGTGGTCATCTTAACCACATGAAAAAAGACCTCATCAAAGTCCACACCATGCTCCTACTAAAAACCCTTTGCTATCAATCTAGCCTTGTATGCCGGCTTGGGGTGTCCAGGGGTATTTTTCAGCTTGTACACCCACTTGCATGGCAAAGCCTTCTTGCCCTTAGGCAAGGAAACCAAATCCCAAGTCTCATTCTTATGCAAGGAGTCTATTTCAGACTGCATAGCCCTCTCCTAGGAGTGACGGTCACCCTTGCGCATAGCCTCATCATAAGTGAAAGGCTCTCCTGCACTGTAACCAAGGCATAATGCATCGAGGGCTGAAATTTGTCAAGTGGACGTCTATCTCTAGCAGACCAAGGCTCTGTTGCTTGCCTAGTTGCCTATCCAACACCCTGACCATGAGCATCTGCTTCAGTTGTAGGCTGTCCAACTGGCTGTGTAGGAGCTCTCGGCTCCTCATGAAATATGACCCTACGGATCTCAACAACTCTCTCAGGCTGCCTATGCATCTTGTCTTCATGGAAGACTACATCATGACTGCGGATGACTTTCCGCGCCTCTGCAGATCCCAGAGACAGTAACCCATCTCACCTGCATCCCCATAACCAAGGAAAATGCATTTGACACTCTTAGGATCCAGCTTACTTCTCTTGTCCTTGGACACATGGCAAAATGCCTCACATCCAAAGACACGGAGATATGCATAAGAGGGAGGTTTTCCAGTCCATACCTCCTCTGCAACCTAGAAATCCAAACCACTAGAAGGTGATCTAGTAATGATATGCACAGTTTTACTAATTGCCTCAGCCCAAAAGCTCTGTGGTAGGCCTGCATGGCTAAGCATATTGCGTACATGCTCCTGGATGGTTCTATTCATCCGCTCAACCAAAACCATTTTGGGGGGGTGTAGAGGGCGGTCAACTGATGCTTAATACCCCTCTCATCACATAATTGCTCAAAAGCACATGAGACATACTCACCCCCATTATCTGTCCTTAGGTATTTTAGCCTATACCCAGACTGGTTCTCAACCAATGCAAGCCATCTCTGAAACATAGCCAAGACATCGGATTTCAGCTTAATGGGATAAGCCCAAACTTTCCATAAAAAATCATCTATGAAAGTAACAAAATAATTTGCACCACCCATAGACTTACAAGGGATGGGCCCACAGACATCCGAATGTACCAATGCCAAGGGCTCACTCATGCGTGGCCTACCAGACTTCTTATGCGTAGACCTAGTCTACTTGCCATAAAGACAATGCTCACATGAATCAAAACATACATAATCAAGGGGCGGTAAGTACTGTAAACCAAAGCATTTTCATTCTCTTCAAAGACATATGGCCCAAACAGGCATGCCAAAGAGATACATGTGGGATAGAACCCACACACAAAACATGATCAAGGGAAGAAGCGGATACAATCAAGGGATAGAGGCTGCCAGTCTTGGCACCTCTTGCAATCACAAGTCTGCCACGAGTGATCTTCCATGCAGAGTCTCCAAAAGATACATTGTAACCTGCATCATCAAGCTGTCCAGAGACTGTGTGTCAAAGTAGGTATATGACGTACATCCTGCATAACAAAACTGCTGCTAGAAGAAAATTGCAGCCTAACATCACCAATGCCCACAATATCAAGAGACCTGTCATCACCAATGCCCACAATATCAAGAGACATGTCCAGCTGACATGAGACTGTATGTCAAAGTATGTATATGACGTACATCCTGCATAACAAAACTGCTGCTAGAAGAAAACTGCAGCCTAACATCACCAACGTCCACAATATCAAGAGACCTGTCACCACCAATGCCCACAATATCAAGAGTCATGTCATCACCCAAGCGCACAGAACCCAAAACATTACAGTATGAATGAAACCACTCTTGGCAAGGTGTCACATGAAAGGACGCACTTGAGTCCAAGAGCCAACACTGTGCATATATAGAGTGTATCTCTGTCATCTGCGAAGCATTAGAATAAGCTGTAAGGATATAATCATCATCAACATCCTTAGGCTGCATAACATTGATCTCTTCAATTTTAACACTGGACTTTGCAGGCACTATGCTGCGATCAGAAGACTTATCATGCACTTTGCCTTTCCCCTTTTCTTTGCACCTTTCATTGCGCAGTTCATGGCATTGTGGCCTAATATAGCCCTTTTTTCCACAATGGTGACAAGTAACATCTGCATTCCTACCACGGTATTTGCTACGTGACTTCCCACGAGACTTGGACCGAGATTTCTGAGAATCCCGTCCACCACGGCCAGTGCCAGTGCCATGCTTTCCATATCCATCATTTCTGCCTCTAACTGTCATAGCATGTGACACACGAGAGACATCCAAATTCTTACAGTTAACCTCTTCCTGCAGAAGAGCACTCTCAACATCAGATAATTTCAAGGTAGCAGTAGAGGCACATAATGCAGTGCGGAATACATCCCATGACTCATTAAGAGTACCAAGCAAGAAAAGAGGAGTGACATCCTTTGCAAAAGTGATGTCCTGTGAAGTCAAGTTCTTGAATATAGCATGGAACTGGCTCAAGTGAGCAGACATAGTCACATTCTCCTTCATGCATAGATCCATAAGCTACTTCAGCCAATACATTTGACTCACTGGACTTTTCTTGTCATAGAGATTCTTCATTTTATCCCACAGCTGCCATGCACTTTGTTCTTCCTCAAATACATTGTAATGAACGTGTTCTATGAGAGATAATACAATAGTGGACTTGCATAACTCATCAAGCTCAAACCATTCCTCATTTGGCATAGTTGCAGGCGGCTGCCTGAGCTGAACCTCAATGGTTTCATCTGCGATTTTTGCACCAACACCTGCCAAATATGGCTCCTCCAATAAGAGTAATTCATACCATCAAGCTTAGTGATGTTGAAAATAGCATGATCAGTGGACGAAGTCGCCATAATGCAGGCTGGAAGACTACAAACAGTTCAAAATCGCTTGCTATTTATTGCAGAAAATGACAAAAAAATCACCAAAATTGAGAGAAAATGGCAAGAAAAGTGTAACCAAAGCTGATGCCCACCAAGTACTAGTGAAAGTACATCATTTTAGAATATTTCAGCATGAAAAATCCATGTCAGTCTGGAGTTATATGCTTTCTATAATATATGACAGCAGGGTACTGTGAGAGTCAAGCTGACCAAATCACTGCACCAAGTCAATAAATGATAGCCAAGACATGATCAACCATAAATGGGCATAAATCAACACCAAACAATCATCAGGACCCTGAGCAAACACCAAAACATGTCACCAAAGCATCCGTCAATGAGTAGGCATACCCCTTGGACAGTAGGGCAAAGTATACATAACACTGGCAAGACTTGACACCAGTAGGTGTATGCTCACAAGAGTGCAAAGCCCAAGCTCAGGTCAAAAGCAACTCCGAGATATCAGTGCATGAACCATGCATCATTTAAATGTAAGAGATCCCAAAGTCTCAAGTATCTGCAAAATGCTCAAATAGCATAAACCTCCTGCTCAATATTAGTCAAGCATACAAGATGCTTGCACTGGCGCAAAAGGCAGATAAATGAGCTCAATAGCTCAATCAAACCAAGTCAAAGTACCAAATACAGGTAACCAAGACAATGCCTCAATAGCATCCAAAGAGCATGACGGCTACAAAGCAACTATAGGTATCATCCATGAGCAAGAAATACATCCCAATAAAGATCTCTAACAACCAAAATGACATCCAATACAAAATTCCAAAATAGAAAATGAGAATCCAAGCCAAGTCTTCAGAGAGCACTAAAGCTCAACAAGTACATGGTACACCGTGCCAAGACAAATGCATCAAGCCGTAGGCGTTGGGTAAGCATGTACCCAAAGAGCATATAACTGTCAAAGCACTGACCACTATCAAGTATAGACCAATGTCAATAAGTGCGGGCTGAAATAAGCTCAAGCTTCCAAAAGCATCCGGATCCAATGACAAGCTCGAAGTTGTCCCTCGATGATCAATACATCATAGCATAACCCAAGACATACACCCGAAACCAATAGGCATATGTCAAAGCATGAAAGATAGCTTCAGCCCAAGAGTATTCAGCATGCATCTACTGTTATAAACTATGTATTTCCAGCCCCACAATTAGGCCAAAAGCATAGCATTACATGTAGCTTCAATCCCCCAATCAATCGGGATGCAATAGGCATCAAACCGGTTATGTAGTCATGCCCAAACAAGCATAGGCATAAACTATGAATGTAGCACTAGCATCAAATGTCTTTGGACTGTTTATAACAATCCTAAAACACTATTTTTAGCCACCAAACCAATGCCTAATCTCAAAGTATCAATACATGTGCAAGAAGCTCAAAATGGAGCCCAAACAAGTGCTTAATGCCAAGCTGGCGCTAGAGCTGAAGTTGCTAAATAGTGGCTGTCCAGAATCAAGCACAAATTTGCATGATGATGTTGCTACTCCTGCTGGTCCACGTGGCAGGTCTGGAGAGATTGGAGGGCTCAAACATGAGCCAAAGAGGCCTTGGAACAAGCCTCTAGCAGCCCACAATCAATGGTAAAGAGATATGAAGGTTGGAAGCTTCAATGGTGGCTACCTTGTTTACCTAGACTTGTGGACTGAGATAAATCTCTGAAATAATGAAGCAATACCTCAATGTCAATGCCATGATGGTGCTTCAATAGGTCGGGAAGAAGCTCGGGAAGCCGGGGAGTGACAGGAGCTCAAGAGAATGAGCTATGGCTACCGGGAAGGAGACCCAATGCGAGTGGGGAGCCGATGGGAAGCTGAGAATGCCACGAGCCAAGCTCAAGAGTCAAGAAGCTGAAGTTGAAAGGTGAGAAGGATCGAAGCTTGCACTCGAGAGCTATGGCGGGAGAGCAAGAGCAAGAAAGAGAGAGACAAGAAATGGGAACTCCAACAGTCACAATGTGTGACCGGGCCTTCCTTTATTCAAACTGTCACTAAAAGAGTAAAGAATAAAGTGACAGTGACGGGCGCCCACCACCTGTAGTGTGCAGTGGCAGTGACTGTCAGTGTAGTAATACACAGGCGGCTAGGCGGAGGTGCCTTTACCCCCAATAGCAAGATGCATTGATAAGAGCAGGACCTATTGCCCAAGAAGTCAAGTCCAGACCTTGGGCTTACAGAGACCAAAATTCGGGGCTATTGATAGCTCAAATTTAAAGGGTGCAAGGATAGGGTCAAGGCCAATAGAAGAAGCCAAGAGCAAATGCAATCAATGACTTTGTTCCCACTCAAAGAAGTGATCAAAGCCTGCATTGTTTCCACTGCAATGAACCTAGGCACTTCAAAAGAGAATGTCCCAAGCTTGGCAAGAACCGTTGTTAAGGGAAATTCGGAGGCCAAGCCAGGGCTACCCATGGCAGCGGTCATGCAGTATTGGGAAGGGAAAAAACTTCCAATATTACCACTAAAGGATTAGATGAAGAAGAAGATCCGTGCATGGAAACCAAGATTGAGAGGGCAACTATTCATGCTGCTCTACATAAGAAGGGGCCGAACCACCAATTCTCGATGATTCAAACACCATCGAACTTCTAGGGTAAGAAATTCAAAACCTTGATTGATTGTGGCACGCTCATTCTTTCATTTCACCATCATGTGCAAGAAGCTTAGGGATAGCCACTATAGCTACACCCACTTTGCTTGTCGAACTAGCAAATGGGCAAGAAATCACTTGTACCAGACAAACTACTAAGGTGGAATTCTTACTCGAAAACGAGCCCACAATTGTTAAGTTTAGAGTAATGAATCTAGGTGTCCATGAATGCCTACTTTGGATGGATTGGCTAATCCCTAATGATGGTCACATTCATTGTGCAAAGGGTCAAGTCTCCTTTCGGAATCCTAAGGGTGAGCTAGTTACAACATAAGGTGAAGCAGGTAAACCAAATATCCAGCTAGCTAAGGCAACGCGAATAGTTCAAGGAATAAGGAAGGGATTACCCGACTACCTAATCAAGCTAAACAAACCCAATCAGGCAGAGGACACTAATGAAGAACCATCATGGCTAAAGGAATATGTGGATGTGTTCCTAGAGGATTTGGCTGATTTACCACTACCTAGGGAAGTGGATTATGAGATTAAGTTAATCCTAGGAGCTACTCCAGTTGCAAAAAGGCCCTACAAGATGTCCATTCCTGAGGCCATTGAGTTAAAGGAACAACTCAAATAACTACTGGACCAAGGGTACATACGCCCTAGCAGTTCTCCTTGGGGAGCTCCAATCTTGTTCCAAAAGAAGAAGGATAGAACACTTCAACTTTGCATTGATTATAGAGGCCTAAACTAAGTAACCATCAAGAATAAATACCCCATTCCAAGGATAGACGAGTTACTCGATCGACTGCAGGGATCAAAAATCTTCTCCAAGATTGATTTAAGGTCATGGTATTATTAGATCTATGTCAAGGATGAGGATATTCCAAAGATGGCATTCAATACCAAATATGGTCATTTTGAATTTACAGTAATGTCTTTTGGATTGATTAATGCCCCCGCCACCTTTAACAGGCTAATGTAGGACATTTTTAGACCATACCTTGATGATTTCATACTCATCTTCTTTGATGACACCTTGATTTATTCCAAGGAGGATGCTGATTGTGAGTCCCAAATTCACATTGTCCTTGAGACCATGAGGACTCACAAGCTCTATGCTAAGAAGAAAAAGTGTGCCTTCTTAAAAAGGCAGATTGAATATCTCGGATTTATTGTGTCAAATGAAGGGATCTCTGTAGACCCTACCAAGGTTAAGGATGTTCAAGAGTGGTCTCCACTGGCTACTATTAAAGAAGTGCATAGCTTTTTTGGATTAAGAGGTTGGTACAGGATCTTCATTAAGGACTATGCTTTAATCATAGCACCCCTCACAAATTTGCTGAAAAAGCAAGTTGCCATAGTGTGGACACCCTCTGAACAAGCAAGTTTTGATTAACTCAAGCATAACTTGGTGATAGCACCAATTCTGAATCTCCCTGACTTAAGCAAGGAATTTGAAGTTGCTACGAATGCTAACACTTGCACTGGCCTATGTACTAATGCAAGAAGGTCATCCCATAGCTTATTCCTCGCAGAAGCTAAAAACTCATGAGAGGAATTATGCCACCTATGACCTCGAACTGCTAGCAGTGATCCACACCCTCAAACTTTGGTGACATTACTTGCTTGGTAATAAGTTTTCTTTAATCATAGACCATAGGAGCCTTAAAAGGATCTTCACCCAGATGGACCTCAACATGAGGCAATGTCGTTGGATAGAAGTCCTATAGGAGTATGATTTTGAGATTAGGTATCGACTCAACAAAGAGAATGTGGTCACTGACTCTCTAAGTCGCAAGGCATTCCTCAACTCTCTTATCATGGAGGAACCCTTAATGACTGAATCTTTGGCAACTAGGGTGTTAATGCCCAGCAACCCTATCCTTAAACTAGCCAAGGAAGAAGCTAACCATGATTCAGAATATCTAGAGATGATAAAGAAATTTTTTGAAAAGGACCAAAACCCGAGACCTAAGGTCACATATCAAGAATTCTCCGTCAACGAGGGACTTTTCTATTTTAGGAGAAGATTATGCATACCCTCGAGCAAGAAACTCAAACAGAGAATACTTTGGGAAGCACATGACTCCCCCTTTTCAGGCCATCCCGGATATGTCAAGACCCTCAACACGGTCAGAAGGAGGTACCATTGGGGAAGGCTTAAGGGAGATGTGCTTAAATATATCACGGAATGTTTGTCTTGCTAGCGCATCAAGGTGGAACATGTCAAGATGCCTGGGAAGCGGTAACCTCTTGACATCCCCCAAATGAAGTGGGAATTTATTAGCATGGATTTTGTTGTTGGGTCACCCTCAATGCAAGGGGGCTATAACTCAATTATGGTTATAGTAGATATGCTCACCAATGTTGCACACCTCATTCCAGTCAAGACAAATTATAAAGCTTCAAATATTGCCAGACTGTTCATCAAGGAGATATTCGGGCTCCATGGGTTGCCTAGAAGGATTGTTAGTGACCTCTACTCCCTCTTCACATCTCACTTCTGGAGAGGGATATTCGGGGCCATTGGGACTCAACTTTGTTTCAGGATAGCATATCACCCTCAAACAGACAGCCAAACATAGAGGGTCAATCAAGTCATTGAAGATATCCTTAGAGCTTACTGCTATCACAAACCCAATAAATAGATTCAATATCTACCATTAGTATGGTTTTCCTATAATGCTTCCTACCAACAAAGCATCCAAATGGCACCTTTCCAAGCATTGTATGCCAAGCAAAGGAGTCCTTGAGCTCTCGCCAACTAGAATCCTAGACATTTAGGAAAAGAGATTGAGGAATAGAATCCTCAAGGAGTACCTCATCCACCAGTGGAGGGACTTCCTAGAAGAAGATGCCACATGGATTGACGAGAGTACTCTCAACCAACAATACCCCCAATTCCTTTCGAGATGAGGACATCTCAATTCCTTAAGGGGGAAAGAATGTAACATTTTTCCCTCCCTCCCACTGTATGATCTCCCTCCCCTTTTAATGATTTTTTAAATAAAAAAATAATAATTCCCCCTATTCACGTTGCCAATTGGAGGATGGTGATGGGGGGCTATCGTGATGTCAACAAGGGAGGGTTCTGTGTGGCGAAGAAGAGGCGAGGGGGCTGCCGCGTGCCTGGAGAGGGTAGGGAAGGTGCCATGTGCCCTAGAGGTCGCAGGGGGGAGGGGCTTCCATGTGCCGTGGGAGGAAGGGAGAGGGCCTCCATACATTACTAATCCCTCCCCCCCCCCCCCCTCTGCCAAGACCCTATAAAAAGGGCTTATGCATGAAGAAGGAGGGCGGCAAGGACTGGAGTTGGTGGCCCTATATGCTGATTGTTGGTCAAAAGGAAAGGAGGTTCATTGTGTGTGTGTGTGTGTGTGTGTGTGAGAGAGAGAGAGAGAGAGAGAGAGAGAGAGAGAGAGAGAGAGAGAGAGAGAGAGAGAGAGAGAGAGAGAGAGAGAGAGAGAGAGAGAGAGAGAGAGAGAGAGAGAGAGAGAGAGAGAGAGAGAGAGAGAGAGGAGAGAATAGAGAGAGAGAGAGAAGAGAAAGAAAGAGAGAGAGAGATAGGGAATTTCTCTCTCTTTGAAGACTTTCGAGCTTGTCGTCTTTGAAAAGATTCTCATGGATGAATTCCCACCACAAGGAGTCATCTCTCTCGTAACTTGGGCATGTAGCCATGAAGGAAAAACCAAACTTATACGATGCCTCCCAAGCGTAGTAAGGTCCAATCGAGCACGAATCGCACGTCATTTGGTAATCAGGTGTGTCTCATACACCCTACCCTGATGGGAGGCCTTAAGGACATAGGCCGACTTCATTGGGAAGGGAAATGTATTCCATGAAAGTCTATAATAACTAACCACCATTTAGTTACATCATTTTATCATATTGGAAATTGTGTTTACTTGCACTGTGTCATGTTTTTGAACGAGTAAATTGCATGAAAGATTTTGCATTCATGCACGCAAAAGAATGCAAGGACCTTATTGATTGTGCTCGTAATGCTTTAGATTATGCACTAACATTAGTATTATTGAAGGTACTGAAAAATGGATTGTTAGGACACTTATGCATATTCCTCGTTAAGCGAAAATCCTGCTTTTTCTTTGCATCACAAAATTTGTGAAATTGGAAAGGTAGAAGTAAAGGCTTGAATCAAGTACATGAAGTTCATGAATTACTACAATAACACTTAAGTATATCTAGGCCCTTGCAATACTAAAGCAGGTATTAGGCTCCTATAAACCTTCAGAGGAAAGTGGTTCATTTTTGCATTAGGCTTGATAACTTCACGTCCTCCATCCAAAAGAAAAATACATGTCTCTATTTGTGTTTTGCATAAGCGTGTCGAAATGTATTCCCAAAAGCAAAGGCCTGCATTGTAGCATTGTCTTAGGAAAGATACGCTTCTAAATTGCATGGCATCATGATCAGTTTCAGTTGCATTGCTAGGGATTCATCTTGAAGATAACTATAAACCGCGCATAAGAAATACAAATAATTGCTCAAGAGCCGTTCAATAAAAATGAACCCTATATACGCAAGGATAGGGCTTAGCTCAACTTATTCAGGGTTTTAAAGAAATTAAGCCAATCTATTGTTACTTCATAGAGGGACCATGAGACAAATAAAACACTCACTGGTCTCTATTCTAAATCTCACCTCGATAAAGCTGAAATGACCTTGAAGATATCACCTTTAACCATGACACAATCTGACATTAGTACAAGAGAGTTCGAGTGTCATTTCTTCCAAGATAAGAACCTAGATTTAAAGGCTAGCAAGCTAAGACAACTACCATTCGCGAACTATATATATCCAATTGCATAATTGCTCATTTCTTTCACACAGCGAGGACGGAATGAAGGTATTCCCTATCCTTCAGAGGATATTGGAAATTATCACCAAGGCAAGAAGGACAAACGCTAGGGTCAAGAGAGGGACCTCCACCTTAGGAGATGTCTCGAGCACTCACCTGCACCTTTATTTGTGTTTGTAAATTTAGGAACACTGCTTCTATTAAAAAAAAAAAACGAGATTGTGTAACCCCAAACACATAAATGAGCATAGTGAATCAGGTTGAGCTTTTGGAGGGCATGCTAAACCACCCCTCGGTGGTTGCCAACCCTAGCCAAGGGGGTTCTAAATAGTCCTGACAGGAACGTGGACCGAATCCACCATGAGAGGTCTCTCGGAAGATTGGTTTGAATGCAGGAGGATGCTTGGATGCGAGGGGGGCTTTGGCCGTGAATTCCCTACCTTCGAGGCCTACTTAAATGATCAGCGTGACTCGGGATAGATTCTCGAGGGGCCCTTGTTACTAGTGCAAGGTTGAAACTTGGTGGAAATAAAGTGCATCCTTACGGATTGCAGATATTGTCCCTTTTGAACAAGATTTGTATCTTTGATAAATTGCTAACATTAGGTACTCCTATGGAACTTGTTTGAATTTGTTTTCATGTTAGTGCCATAAGATTACGTGAATGAACCCGGTCCTTTTAAAAGGCTAATTAAGGAAGCTATTTTTATATGTCACACCTAAAAGTGATAGGGCTAATTAGACAACTAAAGTATGCTAAGTGAGGGAAGTGGGAGGACGAAACCCCTAACGGGTTTGTCCTACGACAGGGCGGTTCCACAGAACTGGGAGGCTTCTCACAAGGTTTTACTGACAATCGACGCTTAGAAATTGTTAGGTTAGAACCCCAATTCATGCCGTTTTAGGGGACTAGAATGGGATTATGCCCTATGGGCAAAGAGGTGGAGCGCCGCATCCCTCTCGCTTCCCATTCTCTTTGAACCAAGTGCGGAATGGGTCTGCTTCGGCTTGGGTATCTCTACGTAAAGTAGGATGTCCAAAACCCGATGCTAGAATGCTGTCAAGAGACCTTGACCGCTAGGGACTCAAGTTTAAGGTCGATCCTAGTGGGTTTGGCTGCAAGCATTCTGTTGCAAGGCAGACTTGAGAAACCGTAGGCAACAAACCCTGTGACATTCCATGGGAGTGCCGGGCGGCGTCGCTTAGACTCATCTCTCAATGGACTGCTAAAAACGTGCTTGGACAGCCATTAGGCAGGCACGTTACAGACCTGGATCACCTTTATTTTTTTTATATGAAGGCACATTTAAAATATTGAAAGTCTTCTCATCAATAAGGGGAATTGGCTCAAGGACCTTTGGAAATCTGTATCTCAGCCTCCTAAGAATGATCATGTCTTTGTTCATAAGTGTAAGCCTATGTGCATAAGCAGCACAAGCATAGGAATCTTGAAAAGCCTCAATCAAAAAATCTTCTAAAGTCTCCTAGATGTAATTGAGAGTTGTCCTTGTCCATTTAAAACTATTGAGTTTTGAAATTGCACTATCCAGAGCCTTTATTGCACTTCTAATCTCCTTCAAGCATCTAACATGCTATGAAAAATTTCTCCTTGGCTTTGATTTCCTTGGAAGTTTAGAAGGCTTAGAGGATTGATGGATCTTTGAAGCAAGGCCTCTAGGATCATTTTATGCTTTCTTATAGTAGCCTTAGTTCTAGGCATATAAAATCTCTAAAAAAAACAAAAATAACTTAAAATTTGGATGGTCCTAAGGCAAACAAGTAAAATATTGACATAGCCAAGGATCTTATGCATCCATAGTTGTTAGCTTGATGTATGTCATAGTTGCTGCACATCTTTACAGTGTCTATGCAATGGAACTAGTTAGCATGTATATAACAAACCCTAACAAAAAGCATTAGAAGGAGATATACAATATCATGAGATACTTGAATGACACTAATGTTTGCTTCAAAGTGCATAACAATATACTTACAAAATCCGATGTATGAAATGTGAGATGAAGACCAGGACATGAGAGAGCTCTGTTGTTTTCACGTTTCATAAGGCCAAAAATAATTTCAAAGAAAATAATTTTGAAAAAAATTCGTAAATGAAAAATGGTATAGAGCTAGCCAAGATCTATAGATAAAATTACATTACTATAGAGAAAATGTCTTCTTTTTAGCCCAAGAGTATTGAAAATATTGTGCATTATGGGGCCGTAAGTGTGATGAAATTTTACCTTGGCTAGGTGTTGGAAAAATTTTGAGTTGTAATGAAGCTACCTCGTGCTAGTGAATTGGAGCAAGAAATGAGCTTAGTGGTTTGAAATTTACTTTGTGGTTCCAAAATTCTTTTTAAAAGGATATTTCATCGAAGTATAATGAGTAATTTACTTCACACGTGTGGTAGGCATACCATTGTCACCTCGAAACTTGTGCCATGTGTCATTGAACTTTTTGAACGCTATGGCAGTTTTATGGCATAACTTTTTGGATAAAAGGAAAGATTTTTAAGCCTTCTTTCTCTAGTTTAAATGTATCATTTTTAAACTAGTGCATGGTTCATTTTGAGCAAGTTCCAAAGTGATTGATATTAAATAAGTAAATGTTGTGGAGCCAAATCAAGTCGGTTTTTACACAAAATTTCCTTCCACACATTTTTTTCTCTCTCCCACAACCATATACCTTGCACATTGTAAGCTCAGAGTACGTGTACTCTTGACAAAACTAGTTCATGCTCACAAAGCAATACATTTCTAAGGTGACAAACTTCTATTGGTCATTTCTCTTATACATAGGCACTGTGATTTATTCTTAATTCCATTGAGAGCAATAAAAATGATTAAATAATTTATTTTAAGGAGATAATCTCTACTTGTATTAAATTTTTCCATTTCTAAAGGGTACATGTGATGAGAAGCTCTTTGATTTCCTCCATGCAATAGGAAATTCATTGAGATTCACCTACATCAGAGATATGCTCAATGTTCCCTTTGATTTGCAAGAGCTTTTGAAGGATCTTGAAGGAAAAATGAACGATTATGGGGAGTGTTATGATATACATGTGTAGGGCCTAGAGATTGCGGGATTCATCCATTACAGTGATGTAGTAGAAGCTACCAATACGCAACTAGAACAACTTTCCAAATAATGTTTAGCCTCATTGATGAGGAATTCAAGAAGTGGAAAGCAGATTGCCCTTTTCATTAGAATCAACATCAATGTCTTCTTTTCCACAAGGATGTTGGATTTCTTATATATCTTTTGTTTATGGTCAATTATTCTTTAGATATAATGCAAGAGAAGAAGACATTGGATATTGCAAGTAAAGATAAAGAGGTTGAAGAGAAAGGGAAAATGTATCAGGATGATGTTGAGAACCAAGTAGTGTAGGGATTTGATGTTGCTTTATTTAAAAGTAAAAATATTAGAAAAGTGGAAGAAAATGAGATAGAGTTAAGTGCAAAGATTGAACAAGGTCCTCTTGATTGTAGGGATTTGATGTTGCTTTATTTAAGAGTAAAAATATTAGAAAATGTGCAAGATTGAAGAAGGTCCTCTTGATTGTGTCCCAACATTTCCCACTTACCTCATCAGTAAAAAGAGATATGTATTGCTAAATGATATTCAACACCTTTTTGATCTCAGAGAAGATTACTGCTTAGCGATCCTCATAGGACGGAATGGAATCAAAATGATAAGAATTTTATAGGTTATGAACAAGAATTGCTAGCAACTCTTGATGTTGAGGGAGAGAATTTTCAAGACAATTCTATAGCCTTGCATTCATATATTAATCAGATTGTGGAATATGAAAAGGAGGGGCAACCTACAGAAGAAAAGTTCTCACAAGTTCAATAGAGACTTGGTATTGATGACATGGGGTATGAAGAAAAAGTGAAGTCTCCATCAGAGGAGAAATAAAAAATTTCAAAAAATCTTTATGATGATAGTCTTCTTGAAGAAGATGAAAATTGTAAGGTATGGAAGATAGTTTTAAGATATCCATTAAGGTTTATAATAGATTTTGTTGTGTATTATCGACAAATACTATAGGATATTTACCTATTGATATCTTACACTATTGTGGTTTATTATGTAAATAGAAATTGAAGATTTAGACAACTTTCTTGGAAGAGCTAAGGGCTGAAGGCCATTGAAGCTTGGCAAAAGTGAAGGCCTTGGTCATTATATTGGAATTCAAAGCTTAAATAATCAAATAGTTGCA
This sequence comes from Lygodium microphyllum, assembly GCF_053477565.2. Taxonomy (NCBI): domain Eukaryota; kingdom Viridiplantae; phylum Streptophyta; class Polypodiopsida; order Schizaeales; family Lygodiaceae; genus Lygodium; species Lygodium microphyllum. The sequence goes on along the minus strand of NC_141152.1, from coordinate 28,831,056 downwards.
ATTTATTATAGCAAGTTCTTAAGCTTTTCAAGCCTTCCAATGATGGCTTTGAAAGCTATCTTCAAGTGATTGGATCCCAAGTTTTCAATAGAGGATCAGATAAGATAATTTTGGTGGAGAAGGAAGAAGTTGTAAGAGTTTTTGGCTTGATATATGGATATAGTGGATCTAGGGGGACAGGATATTTTGGAGTGCTTGGCTCTTATTTGCTTTCCCATATAGCAAATACGAAGAATTTGAAGCTCCTTCCAAGCTATAGGAAACGAGAGTTCTTGAAATGTAGAGATCTTATTGAGTGGGATGAAACAAAAGATCCCTCTAGAGGCCCTAGTGAGTTGCTTGACACTAGAGACTCTTCTACAAATATAGTCACACTAAAAGATGTCAAGAGTTTCTTAAAACACACATTTTCTCATCTCTTTATCTAGTTTGTAATAAACTTGAAAATTTTCGCTATGCACAAGAGTTTAAATATATTTCTTTTCTCCTTTGGGTGACAATTTATATAGTCCTTACAAAAAATGATGTATTACATGATGTGGTTGTGTCATTGAGCTTGAATTTGTGCCAAATTTGTTTATAAAACCATTGAAAGACCTCTAATAAATTGTTTTCTTTGTATCTTCCACCTCCATGTATTGTGTGTCTAAAGTATTTGTTCTTGCTTGATAATGTAATTTTTCCATACCTTGGGTTGACTAGATAGAGAGAGATCCATATTTCTTGATAAAATATGGAGCATGGTTGTATAAAATATGATGTATAGTCAACAAATAAAGAAAATTAATTAAAAAACCTTATGGGAGTTAGACAATGAAGATACATATATGCAAACTTCTTACCATATAGTGAGTAAAGTGTTAATCATCCCAAGCTTCTATCATTACCTTTTAAAAAAATTTCAATTGATTTTTGAAGTCCTTGAGATCATCTTCATTTCATTTGGTTTTATCACAATAAAATAATACTTTATCTATCGTTTCCCAAACATTGGCTTTTCTATTTTGAACTTGTCCATTATCAGCATGATCCTTAATTACATTATTTAGAGACTTCCATTGATTGTATCTATAATAGCTGAGCAAGCATTCCTAGAGTTTATCTCACCAATTCTCCCATGAATACCTAGGAATATGCTAACCTTTAATCCACCAATAGATGGTTTTTTTGGGACACAATTGCCACCCTTAGACTTTTGAAGATTTGGTTCAATAACAACATTACCATCATGCAAGCCAATTACATATAAGACTTTTTAAATCTTTGTTATAGCTTCTGTTCTAGCTAATAATGGCTTTATCTTCCATACACATCCTATATAAAGATGAACAAGCTTTTAAATTATCATACAAAGCGCATGAAGTGTATAGATATGGACATTCACTAAAGGAATATCTAGGATGCTTAAACTATGGATCCTTGTTGTGCTTCGAGGAAGCTCTATTCCAATTGATTGAGTTCAACTCTATGGCTGGGGACATGAAATATAGGTAAGGAGATCTAGAGTTGGCTCCTTTGATATATTGTACATACATTTGTAAAGTGTATCTAGGTCACCAACTATGTTCCACTTAATCTTATGCTTTCCAAATCCTTCAACAAATAGCTCTTCTCTTGCCTATTGTCTCTTAATAACATCAAGAATTGGTATTTGTTGAAAAACCCAATACAATATATCAAAATCCTTTGTATCTACTTTGAATGTTCCTAGCCACCTGGAGATGTTGTGTTCAGATTGAACACTAAATGACATTGAGCAATTGCAATGACTTGATAAAAATGCTCTATTCATCAAGGTAATAGAGACCCTCTTTAATTTTGTGCATCTTAGAATATCTCTTTCATAAAATTTAACCACAAATCTAGACACTTAATCTTGTGTCTCTTCTAGTGACAAGTCATAGAATCGGATAATTAAACATTGTAGGGTGGGAAAGTTAAGGAAAACATTGTTAAATTCATTGAATACAACTTTCTTTTTCCTGTCCTTGATGGTAGCCTTGATATGGAAAACCTTATCCAGAATCTCCATTACTTTATTATTCATTCTCTGTTTGATAGTTCTAACATTGGAAGTATGCAATTGCATACTTGTCCTTGCTTCATATTTGATTGTAAAAGTTGCATATAAGCATCTCAACGACTGATACCAATACTATCTAGTGTCTTTTGCACTAACTCTGTATCCAAATAATGATCCTTTATAAATGACTCCAAGCATTTTTTTTTCATTCTTAAATATTTTTTTCTCTAAAATATCTTTTGAAACTACAAAAGGAAGAGTATATTAATAAAACTGAGACGCTTTTAAAGAATCTCTTTCACTTGCATTCGGTTGAAGAAGAGACCTAAATAAAAGTAACATCACAAATCAATACAATTAATTATAAACAAAGCTATATTTAATATTTTTAAAGTTAAAAAAAAACATTACTACTTGGATTCTTTTACTACAACCACCTCCTCATTTGAGAGTCTCAATATTTTTAAGAGTCCTTTGTCGATTTCGAAGGTCTAAAATAGTTTGCTTTCATTGACAATATTTAATGTAGTTTTCCAACAAATGAATCATTTATTGATAGTCCTGTAGCTTTTGCAATAACCCATTGTTATGTTTTGATAAAAGATGATTTTCCAATCTAAGGGCATTCTTTTATGTAACCTAGTTCAGTGTATAATCTAGAAATCCATTATAACCATCACCAATGAACCTCATCAATGAAGAGCTATTATAGAAAGGTGGAGTGCTATTTTTGCTAGGATCTTTGGAATATAGCCTACTATCTAACCAAAGATCAAGATTCTTCTTTGCTTGAAACTTGAGTATATGTGTTGTAGACTCTGTAATAGTAATGGGTTTTGTTCTCTTCCTTATTGGGTCAGATTCACTATTCAACTCAATATGAAAATGATAGAGAGGTCTTTTACTAGGGCTACATAGATCATTGGATGACTGATCCATAGCTAAGGATGTGATTAGAAGATTGGATTGAAAAATTGATTAGAAAACTGGATTCAAAAACTATGTGAATTAGAAATAAGAAGGAAAACGAAGAAGTTGAACTAAGGAAAGAAAAGAAAGAGGAGAGTGAGAATGGAGAGAAGAAATCAAACGCCGAACAAAATTCAAATTAAATATTAGTTTTCACTTTAATGAAGATGAGTAAGATATTCATTATGATAACCTTTGTCACCTCTATGGTGGCCTAGATTTCCAAGTTTAATGTGACCACAAGAATATCATGACAATGACTTATTGATAAATTTTGATATATTTACTTATCAAAATATGTTTTTAAAGTATTAAAAATGATTTTAGTTTCTAAAATATTTTCTCTCTCTAGGATCACTTACAGGGCATTTTCGAGACTCTAATCAACCCCCTTATTTTCTTTAATTAGCGTGTTAAAACATTGTATCTCGTACCCTAAAAACTTAATGACCTCTATAGGTATCGTAGCAAGGACTCATGAAAACATTATGACAAGGTATGATTTTTTGATGCATTAACTACCCCTCTATACTTTGTTCTCCCTATCTCATTGTCAAATATTACTGGTAGAGTGCACTAACCTTATCATACATTTCATATTAATAATTTACTAGAAATAAGATTGCATGCTAGATTGTTAAAAATACATTGCAAAAAAATAGGAATTCCTATTATGTAAGTGTATTGTAAATTGCACCCTACCTAGCACAACTGCATTATGAAATGAATATTAGTGTCACACATACAATGCCATACTAAGAATAAAATTGAAGCCAATCGCCACCCTTCTAAGTTTGGTTGTCTACATGAAGTATAGATAATCTGCACCTACATAAGTACATGTCACTGTGCACAATGATTTAATCATCATACGAAAACAATAATATTCTCTCTTATTAATTTCATTCTCCCTATTGCTGCAAAACAGATTTCGACGAGATATCGTAAGGTGTCTAAGGTGTATTATTATTATTATTTTCTATTATTTTCACTCATATAATACATATATATTGCAAAACACCCGCTTACGGTATAATTAAAAAAAAGATTACGAATAAAGACATATATATAGTTACATACATATATCTATATAATATTATGGGTAATATATTTTCTTAGTAATGTTTTAGTCTCCCATATACCTACTCCTATATGTGTGTATGTGTGTTTTTTTTGGACAACCCCCACTAATTTTCCCGTTTCTAACCCATTGCCTAGATATGTGTATATATTTCCATATTTATGTAATTATAAAAAATAGTAGTTAGCTGCTATAACTAGTCCATTTTAGATTCTATTAACTATCCTTACTCCATGTCTATATTATATTATCATCCTGTACTATCCTGTACCACCACTTCCAAACCACCATACCTTTTCACCACAAATAATCTAGAAATACCCTTATTCCTCACATTATGCATCTCCCCCTAACCCATCAACTAACCTAGGTACATACCCCCTTCCTCTTTATCTTCAATAACTTGTACTAACCAACCCTCTCATGGTCCATCATATTGCTAGTGGAATGAACCTCCACTATAAAATCCTTACAAGACATCGGACCACATTCTATCTCATTCAAATATGTTTTGTTGTCTAGCAACTCGATTAAAATAGTTTACCCAATATGGATAGCAATGAGGTACGACTATAAGGTGGACAAGGATAACGACTAGGTGAGGTCATTAATACCTATAATACGCATCAAAAGTTTTGGTTCTTACCTACTTCTTTTGTATGGATGCAGGTACTAGACTTTACCTCTACTCATATGGTGATATATTTTATTAGTGCTACAAATATTTGTAAGCAGTTACTAACCTTTTTTAAAAACATAAAATAAAAATGTTTTTCTTCTTTTGCAAAAATCTCTTTTCTATGCTTGTGAGAAATGGTAGACCATGGTTTAATAATAGTAAGAGCCCTCCTCCCCTCACCCAAAAATTAGTTGATTGTTCATAGTTATAGGCCATTTTTTATTTATATGGTTAATATTTTGAATCTCTATTTAATGCTTTTCTATAGCATGCACATTCTACACTCATGCAAATATCACCCACACTCATAAAATTTGTCTTATTCACCCCTTGTACATATACATTCATACACTATCCACTCATTACACCTACCTATAGCTGGCATAGTTATAGCGTTAGTCTATTAGTATAGTTAGATATGTATTTTTTGACCTAATAGTTTCTTTTGTATTGTATCTTATGTATATGTCAAAGAGAGGAACTGGGAGAGAGAAAGAGGAGAGAGAAGACTGCAGAGAAGAAGAAGAAGAAGAGCAGAAGATAGAGAAAGATAGTGACGAGGAGAGAGAAAGACTAGAAATAGAGAGAGAAAGACTAGAAGAGAGGGAAGGAAGACATGGAAGCTTGGAGAGCAAGGTGAAGGAGAAAGAAGACTTGTATATTTATCTGATAATGAAAAATTAAGTCTCTCTTACCTTATATACCAGCTAGTGTAGCTAGTATTTCCCTGTTTACTAAATCCCCCTCTCTTACATTCCATCCCCACTCGAAGGTTTTTGCCCTAAAAAACAATTTGGGCACGTGTGGTAACTGGGAGGGGTCAATCAGAGTACTACTCTGTGGCATTATTACAAGGGTATATTGATGAATGAAGAGGTATTATTATGTATAATGGGCCATGGGATATGTATGATACATAGGCCTTATTGGGGAGTTATAAACATGAGTTTTTGACCCAAATATCTGGAGTAAATGTGGGCTGCAGACAGTGGACAACATGCTGTTTACTATAGGACCCTGCTATAGTAAATCTATCATAACTTTCTGTGGGAGAATCCGAACGGGGTGTGCTATACATCAAAACGGAGCTCTCGAGAAGTACTTTCAGCCCATGTATGGTGTGCATTGCTGTCTATAGTGCAGAAAAAAAACTGCTCTAAAAGAGAGTGTTGTCTGCAGTCTGTCTCGGGAAAAATAGGGCCATAGTTAGCTAGATTTAAGCCAAATCTGCTTCTAAAAGGTATGGGAACTCTTCCAAAACTGAAGCTGGCCTCCAAGAAGCTTCCTCAAGTGGTAAAACTTGCCACTTAATCAAGTATTCCATGATCAAGCGAGAGCGAAGCCTTTTTTCCCTTTGTCCTATGACATTTTTGAGTATGTATTGAATGATGCCTTCTTCATTTATTGGTGGGAGTTTCTCAACATAGTCCACAGCTGAGCCAATGAAGGGCTTCAACTGACTCACATGGAAGATGTTATGGATCTTTGTAGATGGGAGTAATGCCAATCGATCTACCAAGTCTCCCACTCTCTTGATAATCCCGTATGGTCCATAGAACTTGTGTGCCAACTTATTGCTAGACCCATCTTTAAGGGAGGCATATTGTGACTTAGGCACTTTCAAGAGCACCAAATCCCCTTCTTGGAACTCCACATCCCATCTTTTTTCATCAGCATAAAGCTTCATTTGATCTTGGGCTCTCTTCAAGTTAGCTTTACACTGCTAAAGTAAGGCCTGCATTCTCTCCAATTCTTCCTTGCTTTGTGGATTTATTTTATAATTGAAGATAACCATAGGAAGGGGTACCTTGTGGCCATACAAGGCCTCAAAGAGTCATGCTGCACATCATGACAGAAACGCCTCAAGTAAGTTTCTAGCCATTTATTGACCCTTTCTATCTAACCATCTGTCTGTGGATGGTAAGCAGTGGAAGGGGCTAACTGAGTGCCCATAGAGGTGAAAACTGCCCACCAAAAGTTACTCATAAACTTAGCATCTTGGTCATGCACAATGACCTGTGGTAAGCCATGCAATTTGAAAACATATTCCATGAATTGGCTGGCTACTTGAGAAGCATTATATTGAGTCTTCGTGGGAATGAAATGGGCTGCCTTTGTGGGTCTGTATAGAACTACACAGATGCTGTCCCAACCTTTCTTGGTCACCGGTAGGCCGGAAATGAAGTCCATAGTGATGTGTGTCCACTTGCCTTCAGGCATAGGTAATGGCTGAAGTAAACCAGCTGATTTTAATGTGATGTCCTTGTTTTGCTGAGAAGGCACGCATCCCAAGACAAAGTATTTCACATCTTTCCAAAGGCCCTTCTAGTAAAAGCTTTTAGCAATTTTGTCATAGGTCTTAAAGACTCCCAAATGACCAGCTATGGGGGCTGAATGCATCTCTTGTATGATTTTCTGCTTGAATGGGGAGGTATGAGAGATGGCAATTCGGCCATTACACCATAAAAGCCCATTTTTCAGCTGATACAAAGAGTTATCCACACATTGTCCTTGCTGTAATTTCTAAAATGCATTGCTGAAATCAATGTCTAGTAGGTAAGCCTCCTGAAGCTCATGTATCCAATCATTGTGTAATTCCATGATAGTAGAGACTTTACATGCCCACATTCTAGACAGGGAATCATCCACTACATTGTCCTTCCCACGAGTGTGGGTGATGTCAAAGTCATAGTTCTGTAAGGTGGCTACCCATCTCCTTTGCTTTGGAGTCAGATTTGATTGAGACAAGAAGTACTTGAGTACTCTATGGTCACTTTTCACTCTAAATTGGCTGCCATACAAATAGTGATGCCATTTCTTGATGGCATGAAGGATGGCCAGCATTTCCTGATCATAGACATTCATAACCCTCTCATTTTCAGCCAGCTTTTGGCTCTCAAATGCTATGACCCCATGTTCTTGCAACAAAATTGCACCAATTCCACTCCCACTGGCATCGCACTGAATGGTGAATTCCCTAGAAAAATCAGGGCATACCAAGATAGGGGCTGAAGTAAGCAAATCTTTTAGCTGATTAAAGCTTCTATCTGCCAATGCATCCCAGAAAAATGCTTCTTTCTTCAGCCTATCAGTGAGAGGGGTTGCAATAGTGGCATAGTGTCAAATGAACCTGCGATAAAATGAGGAGAGACCCAAGAATCGTCTCAAGGAGGTAGTATTTGCAGGTGCGGGCCAATCTCTGACACACTGCACTTTCTTTGGTTCAGCTCTAATGCCTGCTTCACTAACAATGTGTCCCACGTACTCAACCTCAGTCTGCATGAACGAACACTTTGTCTCCTTAGCAAAGAGTCTATGCTATCTAAGTATATCAAATATCTACCTCATGTGCATAAGGTGAGCTTCCTTTGAGCGGCTATAAATGAGGATGTCATCAAAAAATACCAATATAAATTTGAATAAGTAAGGCTGAAGTATTTTGTTCATGAGGCTCTAAAACGTGGCTGGTGCATTACTCAAACCAAAGGGCATGACTAAGAAGTGGTAGAGCCCATGGTCGGTCCTGAATGCAGTCTTTAACTCATCCCCTTCACGCATGCGTATCTGATGATAGCCAGATCTCAAATCAATCTTTGTGAAATACTTAGCTCCCTTCAACTCATCTAACAGGTCATCCACCCTAGGAATAGGGTATCTATTCTTGATAGTGATCTTATTCAGATCTTTGTAATCAATGCACATCTTGAAAGTGCCATCTTTCTTTTTTACTAGCAAGACAGGTGATGAAAAAGGGGATGAGCTAGGCTCAATGAATCCCGTATCTACTAAATATTTGACCTACTTGGCCACTTCTTCTCTTTCACATTTGGACAGCCTGTAAGGGGGTTTATTGACGGGCTTGGAATGGGGCTCCAAATCAATGGGATGATCAACCGCTCTCTTGGGAGGTAATGCTGTAGGTAGCTAAAACAAGTCACCATACTCTGCAAGTAGAGCCTTAAGGGCTGAAACAAGTCACCATACTCCGCAAGTAGAGCCTTAAGGGCTGAATTATCCTGCATTTTCCAGGACTTATCTGCATTTTCCTTGTTTAATTGTAGCACAAAAATCTGGGAGCGTTTCTTGAACTCTTTCTTGAGCTGCTTAACTGTAATAAGCTGAAATTCAGTGCTGTGTTTAATTCGCTGCAGGTGAACAAGCTGTCTAGCCATGAAAAACTACATGTACAGCAATGAAAAATCCATGGAAATGGTGCCCAAAGTTTTCAGCCAATCGCAACCCAACACAATGTCTATCGGCCCCATATTGAGTGCAATCAAATCCACTTTCTCCTCATAATTTTCAGCAAGCTTAATAGGTACAGCTGGGCATACATGAGTACTAATTTCCTCACTCCCATTGGCCACTTGCACCCTCATTGGTGCTATAAATCAGAGACAAAACATTTCTGCCTGTCCATGGCTGCTCTATTTATGAAACTGTGTGTGCTACCACTATCTACCAAGACAAATACATCTTTCCCGTGAATCTTGCCTTGAAGACGAATAGTGTTGGGGCTCTTAGATCCTGTCCAAGCATCTAGGGAGATAGTACAAATAGTGGCAGCAGCATGTGAATCATTCTTATTACCCATATTCACATCCACACGATCGTTGGGGTCAAATTGGAAGGTGTCAGCCTGGTCAAAGAATTCTTCTTGCCCACATTCCTCTTCAACCTCATCATTTTTAGCCGTGATTGCAAAGGCACTAGCATCCTCATGATCCTCATCCGATTCATCAAAGACCAACATGCTATGTACCCTTGCTTTTGCATTCATGTAAGCACATTTAGATGCATGCTCGGCTATATAAATTTTTCCACATTTAAAGAAAAGTCATTTTTCTTTCCTCTCTTTGTAGAGGTCCATCGGGATAGAGCATTGATCACCAAAAGCTGAGACTTTTTTCCCCTTGCTGTCCCTTGTCTATTTTAAGCTCTTCCTTGGTTTGCAGTCCTAAAATTACTATTTTTCCTAGAGGCATTAAAGGTAGGGTATGTGGGGATCTTCGTGGTGCTGAATGGCATATTTCCACCACCATAACCCGCTGCAAACTGCCCGGGTCTTACAGCACTTCTTTGCTGCCCAAAATGTGACTGCATAGGTCCTCTTTGCTGCCCAAATAGTGGGTGAGACACCCCTCTTTGCGGTACTTACGAGAGTACCTCGGCGGTACTTACGAGAGTACCTCTCAGCTAACTCAATAGCTTTGAACAAATCTGATGGGCTTTGGGCTGAAACATCAACTGAGAGTTGGGGATCCAAACCATAAATGTATTTGTGAAGCTTTGCATCGTGACTAATGGACTCAACATACATTGTGAGATTAAGGAATTGGTTTGTGTAGTCACGAACCGTCATCCCACGTTGCTCTAAACCATATCATTTCCTTGCAAGCTTCTCCTTCTCAACCGAAGATACAAAGACTTGAATCATAAGGGCTTTGAACGCATCCCAAGTGTCAAAAAGTTGCTGATGTTCCCTCTTTATGTACCGCCACCACGTGTGGGCAAAGCCCTCTGTTAACTTTCATGGATGCAGAAAAGAGAGCAACCCAAAGTGAAGCAACATACTTCCTCTCTCCATTCTACTCATTATTGATTCAACACACACTATAGTGCATATACAACCTAAGGTCATAAAGACCATTCACACCAGAAGTAGAACCGACTTATTTAATGTACCTAACTCGTCTAGCCAAACTAGTTGTGTCCAGAGCTTGATATTCTAACACTCCCCCTCAAGTTCAAGATAACATCTATACTCCAAGCAGCTGTCTAAAACCACAAAACTTATCTTTACCCAAGGACTTGGTAAAGATATCCGCTACCTGTTCATCTGTCTTTACATGCATAAGATCAACTCTTGCAAGAACCATCTCTCTGATGAAATGGTAGTGTACCTCTATGTGTTTCATCCTGGCATGATAGACTGGATTCATAGCCAGGAGTACACTACTCAGATTATCACATAGTAACTTCATTGGAGCATCTACTTGTATGTCCAAGTCAGCCATAAGCTTGAGCAGCCATGAAATCTCGCATGCTGCCAATGTAGCACCCCTGTACTCTGCCTCAGTACTCGACAAAGTAACCGTAGGCTGCTTCTTGCTGCTCTAGCTAATCATGCTGCTACCAAATCCAAATGCATATCCACTCGTATATCTACGGTCATATGAGCAACCTGCCCAATTTGCATCCGTGTATCCAGTCAATATCAAGGGCTTATCTCTGACATAGAACATCCCATACTCTACAGTGGACTTAACATATCTCATAATGCGTCTAACTGAATCCAAGTGCGGCTTTCTAGGCTTTTGCATAAATTGGCTTATGAGCCCTACAGCATAGCTCAAGTCAGGCCTAGTGATGGTCAAGTAAATCAAGCTGCCAACCATCTGCATGTACATAGTCACATCCTCTACTTCAGCCCCAGTGTTCATGTCCAGCTTGACATTCTGATCAAGAGGTATATCCAATGGTTTACATTCAGCCATGCTATACTTCTTCAGCATCTCCATGGCATAGTGCTTCTGCATCAGCCATAACCCATTGTCAGCTGTAACTACCTCAATGCCCAAGAAATACTTCAGTTCTCCTAGGTCTTTCATGTCAAATTGAGATTTCAACATCTCTATTACATGTTGTATTCCCAAGTCATCATCACCAGTGATTATCAAATCATCAATGTATATGACCAGCACTACCAAGCCACTGTCAGTTTTCTTTGTAAATAGGCTATGATCAGCCCTGCCAATAGCAAAACCCAATCTCTGCAAGTAGTTATTACTGATCCTAGCATGGCAAGCTCTTGGAGCCTGTTTCAGCCCGTACAATGCCTTTTTCAGCCTGCATACATAATGCTGAAAATTAGGGTGAACATACCCTTCGGCTGAACCATATAGACATCCTTTGCTAGGTCACTGTTAAGAAATGCATTCTTAACGTCCATCTGCTGCAATTTCCATCCTTTAGGGGTGTTTTTATGAAGAAAAAGAGTGATATATTTGGGCGTTTCAAAACTTTCAAGGTTGTTTGTTGAAATAAAAACATGCTAGAAAGTTAAGTGCCTGAGGTTAGATGGAGAGGGGAAAGTAGTACCTCTCTAATGAGTTCAATGACTACTTGATGTCTGATAGGATAAAGTGGCAGTTTACTCGCAAGTCTACACCATACTAAAATAGAATTGCAGAAAGAAAAAATTGGCATATTGCAAAAGGTACATGAGCATTGATGGTTGAAAAGAATTCACCAAAATATTTTTGGTTTGAAGCTATTCAAACTGATGTATATATTATGAAGAAAACTCTCATGGCTATAGTTCATGGAACGACCCTCGAAGAATGCTTTACAGATAAGAAGCCAAATGTTTCACACTTGAAAGTGTTTGGTTGTATTATATATGTTCATGTGCTAAATGAGCTATGAAAGAACCTTGATCCAAAGGTTAAAAAATGTATTTCTATTGGATACTCTTTATATAAGAAAAGGTATCACTGTTATAACCCTATCATAAGTGAGTTCAGAGTGGGCACGGATGCTATTTTTTATGAAATAAATAGTTTGTATACATCTAGTGGTGATGCATTGGATGATGATGATAATCATGATAGTCGTGTGCAGAAAGAAAAGTAAGAATGATGGAGCCTTAGTGGAATAAAAACATAATCTAGTACTAGATCTATAGTTAGCCCTTGCTTTGGGAGTGTAAGGAGCAGTCCCACATCTTTAGGTGCATCTCCTAGAGTTGTAGATAAAGGCAAAGGGAAGAACAAAGAGTCAGATGGTAATGATGCATATGCTAGTCATTTGGGGTTTGATGGAGATTCTAGTGGTTTAGAGAGTGTAAATGATGAGCTTGGTATTCTTTCAATTAGGACACCAGGTATATAGAGAGAACATGGTAATGTAAAGGCTCCACTGAGTAATTGAGTAGTACACATGTCTAGCAAGGTCAAGGAGATGGTTGCATTAGATGCCAACAAGACTTGGGATCTAGTACCATCACCTAAGGGTAAGAAAGCTATTGGCTGTAAGTGAGTCTACAAAATTAAGCATAATGCAAATGATAATGGTAACATGTATAAGGCTAGCCTAATTGCAAAAGGCTATACTCAAACATATAACATAGATTATGAAGAGACATTTAATCCACTTGCTATGATGGCACCTCTTAGATGTGTGATTGCTTTGATAGTAGACAAAGGTTGGAGTTTGCAACAAATGGATGTAAAAAATACATTCTTATATCATGAATTACAAGAAGAGATGTATATGAAGCAATGAGAAGGTTATGACGATCTAGAACATCCCACATATGTGTGCGGGTTGAAGAAGGTGCTCTATGGGCTAAAGCAAGCACCTAGAGCATGGTCTAACAAGATTGGAGAGTATCTCATCCACATTTTCTTGTATGTTTTTGATGTTGATAACTCACTTTGTGTGAGAAAGGGAGATGTAGATTTGTTTATCATAGTTATTTATGTGGATGACTTAATTATTATAGGTGATAGTAATGGTGGGATTGCTGAAGTCAAGGACCTCTTGAAGAAGTTTGAGATAAATGATTTGGGTGAGTTGAGATACTTTCTTGGTATTGAGGTGACCAGATGTGATGATGGTATATGGCTATCTCAAAGAGAATATGGCTTTGATATGTTATCTAAGTATGGTATCACAATGTGTAATCCTCTTTCAGTGAAGTTGGAGAAAAATGTGAAGTTGAGCGCTGTTGTTGAATATGAGTGAGCTTCATGACATCACACATACTCAACAATACCTCATTTACATAGAAAAACACCTACAAAACACACACCATACAAACTATTTCATTTACACACTACTCACCAACACATATATAAACATGTATTCATACACTCATAGTACCTCACCACTTGCACACTAGCACTTGCATCTTAGCACTAACACCACTCCACCACTTGCACTATAGCACTTGCACCCTATCACTCCAACACTAGGACTCACATACTAGGACTTGTGCTGCTCATACACTACGACTTGCACTTAAGGCCTTGTATCCTAGCACTCACACTAGGACTCATACCCTTGTACTTTCACCCTAGGACTTGCACACTAGGACTCATGCACCTTAGCACTCATATCACACTACCACTCACACTGTAGCACTTGCGCCCTAGCACTCATACACGAGCACTCATGCACTAGAATTAGAACACTAGCACTCACACATAAGGACATGTGCCCTAGCACTCACACACTAGCACTCACACTCTTGGACATACCCTAGCACTTGCACACTAGGAATCACACCCTAGCACTCACACCTTAGGAGTAATGCACTAGAACTTGCACTCTAGAACTTGCACACTAGGAATCACACCTTAGGACTAATGCACTAGAACTTGCACTCTAGCATTGGCACCCTAACACTCACACACTAGGACTAACACCCTAGTACTTGTCCACCACTAGCACTCATGCACTAGTACTGAGGCATTAGGACTCATGCACTATACCCACACTCTAGCACTTGCACATTAGCACCTAGCAGTCACACCCTAGGACTCACATACTACCACTCACACACTAGGATTTGCACTCTAGACATAGTAGAGATTTCCAATTGCACTTCCACACCTTCTACTCCATACACATTTTAAAATTGAACCTTTGGATTGAAGATCATATGTCAATGGCTCTTTTCTTTGATTTGAAAGCATGCCATTTAGGAATTCATTCACACAGATTCTAATTCCATCTAGGAGTTTTGACACATTGATATTTTATGGCATTGCTTGCACATGTGCACATTGATTTGGAAATGATGAAAGCTTGATTTTTCAAAATTACTTATTTGTTTGAAATGAAAGGGTATTATATACCTTGGAGTCTTGAATCTTTTGAAACTTGCATGTAAAAACCATAAAATTACATAGGCTAGGCTACAAGCTCAAGGTTGATCTTGTTGCATACTTTTGTGAAGTGGCAAGGTGATATCCACTTCTTCTAGGGAATAGAGCCCTAGCCTCAAACCAATCACTACAACATTAGCTTCTAAATCCCCTCTAGTCACAAGCTCAAATTTTAAGGCCACGTTTCCCAAGGATCTCATTGATCCAATGATTGACCAAGTAAATCAAGACTAACCACAAGCCTACTTCCATGGATGAGGTGACATTTCAACTATTTTGATGGATCAAATTGAACCTGCCAAGATCGTAAGTATCCCGTAAGCATTTATCTAAAATACTCACATAGATGCATTTCCCTTGCTTTTTATTCATTAAACATGTAACCACACAATATCCACTACCTCCAAACTTGCATATCCTTTGGCATGTGCCAAACTATCATTCTTTTGTAAGTTTAGAGGCTTCTCCATATAGCTCAATGTCATTCTCATCATCCTCCTCCACATTATCATGGAAGGTACATGTATCCAAATCTTCTATCTCATATGCATTAGACTCACATACCTTGAAGAATTTGATCCACTTTCTTGCAATTGGAACCATCAATGCTATCCTATCCAACTCATTGAGAGAAAAGGTAGCATTATCATACACATGTCTCACTACATATAGACCAAACTATTGTTTTGAGACCTTTCAAATAGTGCTATGTAGTATGTTGATGATCCAAATTGTTGTTCATAAACCAATTCCCAATCTCCTTTATGTATTGTCATGTCCTTGTTCTAAGTCTCTGCTTATTGTGAAGTATTTTCTTATTATGAAGCCTTGTTGCCCTCAATCTTGAAACTACTATCTCATTATCTTTTGGTCTCATCTCCAACTATTAAATATATAGAAAAAGTAGTTTTTCACTATTCAACCCTTCCTCCTAAGGTAATACACTCCATGTGGCAACCACCTCTTCAATAGGAATAATAGGCTTTTGCCCATATATCAATTCAACATGCATATACCTAGCCATGGCACTATGTGTCATCAAATCAACCCATAATGCATCAGTAATAATCATGGCCACTCCTTTACCTCTACGTGACTTTACCAACACCTTGATCATAGGAGGATGGTCCCTCTCACTCTTCCCATTACCCTATAGATTATATGTTGAAGTTAATGTAAGATTGATTCCCAACTAAGAGAAGAACACACAAGCCTCATTTGCATCCAATTCCCCTTTGCTAACTATAATCTTGCCCACACAACTATAGTGGCAAAAGACCTCTTCCAAGAGAAATTTACACATAGCTTGCATTTTATTAGTGCATACATCCCTTCCACCTAATTAGTCAAATCTTCATGTGCAAGGCAAGGTATATTATTTGCCAAATTCCTCTAGGCATGGTCATCAAATTAACCACCCACTTAAAATGAATGGATAAAGGATAAGTTGGTTGCAAACCATCTATGTGCTTCACCAATGAATATATTTGATAGGTACTACATGACTCCACAAGGTGTGAGAAATCCTTATACATTCCATGCCACTAAAACCTTTACTTTATCTTCTCAAGTGTGCTCCGAACACCCCTGTAACCAACCCACAAACTCCCATAGAACTCCTCCATTACTTGTAATTGCATAGATCTATCACTAAAAAATCAAAGTAGAGCCCCTTTATTTTTCTTTGTATATCTTAATGAACATGTGTTCTAGGGTAGCTTTTAGTGCCCATGTATGTGTGTGTGTGCATTGAATAGAGTATATTCTAGTGCACTAGGGTGGTGTAAAAAGAATTGTGTGGTTTCATGATGTCAAGTGCACCGAGAAGAAAGATTTTAGCACGTGTTCATCACATGCATATGTAGGTTGAGGTGTGTGGATATATAGAATTACATAGGTGCACATTTGTGTGCACTACCTTCCTCTTGCACTTTCCTTCAATCATCCCTTTGAGTAGGGTGGGCGTAAGATTGTAGAGATGAAGGCTTTTGTTGTGCACTATCTTGGTTAGGTGTTTTGCACTATGTAGTATTAATGTGGTGTGAATACAAGAGGGTATGCCCAAGCTGCAAAGGTATAGAGGATCATATGGTACATAGTGTAGCATGTGGATTGTACTCGATGAGGGCTTATATGCACTATTATGATGCATGGGTGCTTGTGTACATGTGTGACGTAGGGGTGCAACTGACACCTTCATCCAAACCTCCCTTCCAGTAGAGTGGATAAACCCAACTTGTATATAGGCTATGCAAACAAAGCCTAAAAATAGAAAAATATTTAATTAATCAATAAGAGAAAGTGCACATAGATACTTCCAATGATTGCAGTGCTCACAAATCCATTAATGCATCATAGAAACAAGGACACATGTCCAATTTGAAGTGGAGTGCATGCAATCAATATTCAATGCGCCACTTAAAAGGAAGAATCAACATATACTCTTGCCATGAAATTAAGAGCATATGCTCCACAAAAATAAAAAATAGTCTCCAAGGAGGTGGTTGCTACATAGTCTACATCATAGCTCCCTCCTACTCTCTTTCTCCTTCATAGCACTCTCTCTTCCCTCAAGGTGCATGGAAAAGGTGGAGTAGTGAGATAGGATCCCTGCTTGCTTGACTCTGCTCCACTGACTGTGCTCCAATCAACCTTCTTCCTTCACCACCATTTAATGCACCTGATGATCATATTAAAACATACATTCTGTCTATCTTGGTGGTGCATGGTAATGGTGTTCTAGTTACTTCTCCCCTTATATGGCAACTCTTCCTTTATGTCTAATGGTTCTTGGCTCCTCCTCTCTCATCAATAGTTCCTCCTATGCACCAATAGTGATTGCCTATGGCACATAGGTACAAAATAGAGGGAGTTGGGAGAGAGAAGATAGAGGGATGATGATGAGTGTGAAGACTATTGTAGGTAACGAATGGCAACAATCTTGATGAAGAAGATGTTGTGGGTTGTCTAAAAATTGCAGTCACTATTCTTGGGCAATCTTCATGAGGCTATCATGATGACAATGATTGTGAAAGTTGTGATGATGTAGGTTGTGTAGTGGCTAGAGACCATGGCAAGCACACCCGATGATAATGAGGGATGTGATGATGCAGTTGGTTGTGGCTTCAAGCAATGGCTATCATGGAAAGGCCAAAAGTAGGCCACTACTGTTGTCATGTTGTTGTTGCTATGTGCATAGGCATGGAGTGGTGATCATAGGCAAATTACTCTAGAGATCATGATGTAGCTAGGAGATCTTGGCACAGAATGGGAGCACAATACTGATTGATGGAGGAGTCACCAAGCACTAGGTGGCTAGCAACTTGATAGTGGTGGAGCTCTTGTCGTTAGTAGCCCCAATAATTAATAGTAACCTTGTCCACAATAGATGGTGTTGGGCATGGGGTGAGCGGCAACTAATAGCTCCTCTGCTATTAAGAAGTGAATTGGAGAAAGAGAAAGAGGAGAGAGAAGACTGTAGAAGAGAGAGAAGAAGTGCAAAATTTAGAGAAAGAGAGTGATGAGGAGAGAGAAATACTAGAATAGGAGAGAGAAAGATAGGAAAGAGAAAGAAGCCATTGAAGCTCAGAGCAAGGTAATGAGAAGAAGGACAATAATGTATTAATGTGTCAAAAGATGAGAAAAATTACATATTTCCTCCTTTTATACCTATGTCAGTGTGACATAGTATCTCTATTATTTACATCTTAAATCCTTATTCTTCCAAGCTTCTTACAATCCATCTTGTCCCAAGGGTTTTTGCCCTAAAAAACAAGCTTACAAAGATTGGAAAAGGATGGATAGAATAGAGTACTACTCTATTTTTATCTTTACAAATGGGAAAATGAATAAAAGATAAGAGACATATGGACTGAAATGAAGGAATATAAGTAGGCCTCAGCTACGTACATTATCAAGAATACTTCAAAAGTACTTGGAGCCTTAAAGTCTTCAATTGATGCACGTGTTGATATTATCATTTTCAATACTCGAACATCCAACTAAAGATGCGTTTTTTCATCCTTTAGAAATCAGACAAGGCACTCGGTTCTGTAGAAGGCCCTTTTGTGGAGGTTCATGAGGAAGGATCACCTCCCAGCGATCTCCTTGAATTCGGTGACCAAGCTAGTTGTGAAAGACTTGACGTCAGATGTATACCAAGAGACACCATTAGAGCATGGGTGGATCGTGATCCTCATGGCAGCAATTGCAGCTACACTATTACAATCGTTATGGAACCACCACCCTTACCGCCATCTCCTCCCGATCCAAAGAAATAAGATCCCCTAGCCAGTGATGTTGTACCTGATCATAATCATTACAAGATGGGTGATCTCAAAAACCATGTTCTGCTAGGATTGGTGGTCTCTATTGGAGTTAGCATCTTGCAAGTTGTCTTCCAATCAAATGCTCCAATCCCTAAACTATTGCAAATATTTCTATTAATTCCTTCCGTTGGCTTAATCCTAATCATCAACCTCCTCATACTAGTCCATCCCTTGGATGCATATCAAGTGGAGGCACATGCTCGCAACATAAACCATGATTATTGAAATGTTTTGAGACAAAGGGTTTCATTTGCCTTGTACTTCCTCATAGCTATAGTACTATCATGGTTTATGTTGGTGCTTGTTACCATGCATTACTTTGTGCTACAATGCTAGATTTTAAATTCACATCAGTCCAATATATAAGCACTTGGAATTATCTCATGTATTCACATCACCCAATGTCAAGGGGCAACCCAAACTTGTTTAAGATCGATGGTAGATAATTATGTTATACTACTCAAGTATACAAAATATTGATCAAATGCATGAAATAATTACCATTATTAAATACGACCCTAATGAATATTCTTACAAAGGGTATAATAGGCTAAGGTGATCAACATCAAGTTGGCAAGAATCTCACTCTCAAAATGCAAGCTTACAATCTTTACCTTGAGTTTTTCTCTAATCTAGGTGCCATTGGATTTGTTGCAATCACAAAATGTCTATTAATTTGATGATGTGGCAAAGGAATTTCCCAATAACCAATAGACTGCAATATACGTGCATACATCTCAAAAGTGTGGAGACGATATTAGAAAACTAGTTTGATGACGACATTAAGAGATGTATAAGAAGGATCTAGGTACATCTCATTTATGTGCCCAGTCAAGGATACTTGCTTTAAATACCTAGCTAGGCACATAAAGCTCCATTGCATGTTTACTCGAGGAAACATTGTACCCTCGAGCCCTATGCTACCAACCATACTCTACTTTGATGTGAGGGCATTGTTGTGCCCTTTAAGTTTGTATCCCTTTATAGCATGGTTTAAGGGTTCTTTCTACTTTGGAGTCATGTACTTTTTAGCAACTCTATTGCAATAATGTGGGTATGCATGCCTATTCATGTATTTTCTGAACACAAATCAAGCTCTTCCACATTCATGTTCACTTGTTATCCATATGCAATTGATGGATTGAAGAACTATCAAAATATCCTAAATTAGCTAACCAATTAGAGAGTTATCAACATCTCACATTCCTGCATATCCACAAGAAAAAATCATCAATGGTTATTTGAAATGTCACCATTATGTTGGTTCATCAAGGAACAATATAAAGTAAGTGTTTCATTGATCATCATACAAGAAAGCCATCCACAAAATTTTGAAATTCATAGGTTGTAGTGATACCATTTTACTTTGTTGAGGGGGGTATGTGTCAAGCCACAAACCACAAGGATTCAAGAAAAGAATCAAGAAAAATGAAAGATAGAAAGATTCCAAAAAAGTTTTGTATATTGCTACTTTGCACAATTGCAACTACACCCTCATGTTACAAACACTGCATCTAAGTTGATTTTTCAGACTAAACTCTTCCAAGAAGATAAGTTGGACACTCTATGCAACCCAAAAGATTTCTACTATAGTAGTTGTAAAACACATGTTTTTTAAAAAAATTTAGGCTTGGATGCCTTGTAGCACTCTAGATAACTCATTGCATGTGGTTTAATCCACCCAAAGTTGTTAAGTTAATGGAACTTAATAATGGGCATTCAAACTATTTTGGATACAATGCTTGTGAACCTAGAAAAACATGTTCACCTCACGAGTAAGTATCCCATAAGCATATATTTGGATTATCTATATAAATGTATTTTCCTTGGTTTTCCTTCATTGAACATGTAACCACATCATATCTATCCCCTCCAAACCTACACATCCACCCATCATGTGCCACTGCTACTCATCATTATTTATAGGTTAAACTATTAGTTCAAACTCTTCTTCTTTTGCTCCAAGTCTCTTATGTTCTACAACCTCTTCTCCTTCTTCATTTGCAATGTAATCTTGTGGTATGTCATCCACCAACTTTTCCATAGTATATTCCTTTTCTTCCCTCTTTTTGAACAATTTGATCCTGTTACCTGCTATGGGTAGTCAGTCCCATCTAACTCTGTCAAAGGATATGTTGCATCATCATAGGTGTGCTTTACAAGATAAGGTCCAAACCATCTCTTTGTCATTTTCTTGATAGTACTCTGTAGATTCTCAAGGCTACTATCATATACTAAGACCCAATCCCCTTCTTTGATAGCTCTAGATCTCAACCTATGTCTATTATCAAAGCTCTCCTTATTTCATAATCTTGCCTTTTGAGTCTCTACACTAATCTTTGAACATCTTCAAATATTATCTCAAGTTTTTGAATTCTCAGAGCTAAAAGCTATTCTCTAGTAATGGCATCCTATCATGTTAGTGTAATCCAAGTAACAACATTGGTTTCCATGGGCATTATTGACTTCTATCCATACATAAGTTCTATAGGCATATACCTAGTACAAATACTATTTGTGGTTCGGTCTGCCCATATAGTATAAGGCCAAAATCATGACCACTCTCTGATTTTTCCTCTGCAAGCATTAGCGATAGCCTTGACTATAGAAATATGTCATTTTTCACTCTTTCCATTCCCCTCAAGGTTATAGGATAATGTCAAGGCTAACTTGATGTCAAGTCTAGAGAAAAATTCATTTGCTTCATCATCTTCTAGCTAACCTTAGTCAATGTTGAGATATCGAGCTCCACTCGTGATACGCCAGGGTGACCGTTGAGTACTTATGTCACCGACTTGTCAGTTGCAGACGCGGTTGGTACACCACCGATGAATAATAGCTACATGATAGCTATCCTTATCTACTCTAGTTCGTGGCTCAGTTAGTATGCCACCTTAGTTAGTTGAGTTTGGTTTGAGACCCATACATAGGGTTCTTCTATTTCTTTGTACTAGAGTTCTTTTGGCTTACACAACTAAGAAGAGGAAAACTGTTTTCAGCCTCCACCCTTGTGTGTCTTCCCCCATTGTGCAAGCAAGAAAGCTTCAAGCGAGACTCCTTCCTTCTCTCCCACAATCTTGACATGGTATCAGAGCCTTGTTCGTGGTAAGGAGCTCAAGAAAGCAAGCCAAGCTCGCGGTGTTCTGGTAAGAGGAGCAGTGTTGCTTTCATTTTCTGTTTGGGAGCAGATCTCTGCAGGTAGCACAGCCGGAAAGTGCAGGAGTGCATTGTCTCAGGTTGAGACGCCCTTCGCGGTGAAGCAAGAGGGTAGTATATGCTGCGGGGGAGGGATTTAGGCCTTGGCGACCTTGTTTTTTTGATTTGAGGCCATTTCGGGGCCTGTTTTGGAGGCGGAAGTTTTCTGCACGCACTCAGGAAAAGGCCCAGTTCTATGCAGGGCAGCCACTGTTCTACAGGTCGGTGAAAAGTTACTGTAAAAATTGCATTGTATGCTTGTGCGCAGAGACATTGGGAATTACAGAATCATCCGTGTTGCCTGTTGATGCAAAATCATCACTAGGAAGTGACTGTGTGGTCAAATACCACTTTCGCCAGTTTTGCAGATTTTCCCGTGTGAGGGTGAAGCTGTGGTTTTTGCAGTGACAGAATTTTTTCAGTCTTCTGTAATGGCATCTGATTCTCTTTCACAGATTGTCACTGAAAAGCTTGACAAGAACAACTTCCAAGCATGGAAGTTTAGAATGACAAATTTCCTTATGGGAAAAGGATATTGGGAATTTGTTGCAGGAAATGAAGAAGAACCAGTTCTTCCTGATGTTCCCAATCAACAGCAAATGCAGGCATTCAAAGCATGGCATGAGAGAGCCAGGAAAGTTATGTACTGGCTGTCTATCAGCATTTCAGACTCTATGATTGTGCATATTCAGGATGCAAGTACGCCAAAGGAGGCATGGGATACTCTGTCAAAAATGTATAGTACAAATACACAAGCCAGGAAAATGCAGCTCAAGCAAGAGTTGCATAATGTGCAAAGAGAAAATATGAGCATCAATGACTACCACATGAAGGTGAAGAAGATTGCAGATGCACTTGCTTCCATTGGGTCGCCAGTGGAAGATGATGATTTAGTTTCCGTGACCTTGAATGGTCTAGGAAAGGATTATGCACAGTTTCGAACATCCATTTCTGTTCGTGAAAGATTTCCTGACTTTGAGGAGTTGATTGCTCTTCTAATTTCTGAGGAGCAGAGAAATGGTGGTGTATCTTCTTCAGGAGGAACTTCAAAAGAAGCTGTCTTCTACTCAAATGCTGGAAGAGGTAGAGGCAGAGGTAGAGGAGGCCGATTTGGAGGCCGTGGTAGAAATCAGAATATGCAGCAAACTCAAGAAAATCAGTCCTATGGAGGAGGACGTGGTAACTCTAGAGGCAGGGGGAGCCAAAGAGGTCGTGGTGGATGGCAAAGAGGCCAAAATGCAAACAGTAATGTTGAATGCTACTATTGTGGTAAAATGGGTCATATGACTAAAGACTGCTACAAAAAGCAGAATGACATCATGAATGGAAAATTGCAACAAGAAAATTATGCATCTTCTAGTAGACAGGGTGATGACAGAAATGAGCATCTGTTTATGGTGCAGCACATGAACAATTCTGTGACAAGTGCAGAAGAAAGCAACGATGTATGGTATGTTGACTCAGGTGCATCAAACCACATGACAGGTCATGCAGAATGGATGGAGGATGCAAGGAAAATGGAAAAACCAGGATTTGTGGAGACTGGTGATGATACTGCACATCCTATTGTGCAGATTGGAAAAATACCTTTGTCTATGCAGGATGGGAAAAAGAAATACCTCTCCGATGTATTTCATGTTCCGAATATCACCAAGAATCTGGTTTCTGTTGGTCAAATGGTTGAGCAGGGCTTGCAGGTCAGATTTAATCCTCATGGATGCTTTGTTGAGGATATGAAAAATAAAGGTCGCTTGATAGCAAAAGGAAAGAAGAAGGGCAGAATGTTTATATTGGATGCAGACATGTCTGAATTGAGTGCAGCAATGTTTGCACATGGGACCGGTGTAGTTGTAGATATTGATATCTGGCATAAACGC
The DNA here is from genome assembly GCF_053477565.2 of Lygodium microphyllum. NCBI lineage: Eukaryota > Viridiplantae > Streptophyta > Polypodiopsida > Schizaeales > Lygodiaceae > Lygodium > Lygodium microphyllum. Next base: position 28,807,011 of record NC_141152.1, on the reverse strand, counting down.
ATTGGTCATGTTAATGTACATCGACTTAAATCAATGCAGGCCCAAAATATTGTTGCAGGATTGCCAAAATTCAAGGTTGCAGAAATGCATAAGGTATGTGAAGCCTGTCAGTTTGGAAAACAGGCAAGGAAACCATTTCCTAGACATGTTCAAGAGAGTGAGAAGCCATTGGAATTAATCCACTCTGATGTGTGGACTACTAAAGCTGCATCTCTTGGAGGCTGTCATTATTTTGTCACTTTTATTGATGACTATAGCAGAAAAGTTTGGGTGTATTTTATGAAAAAGAAAAGTGAAGTTTTTGGGCATTTCAAAACCCTTAAAGCTATGGCTGAAAAAGAAACAGGTCTGCAAATAAAATGCCTAAGGTCAGATGGAGGGGGAGAGTACCTCTCAAATGAGTTTGCAAAGTTCTTGCAGCAGCATGGCATAAAGCAGCAATATTCATGCAGTTATACCCCACAACAAAATGGAATTGCAGAAAGGAAAAACAGGCATATTGGAGAGGTATCTCGTGCCATGCTCAATGAAAAAGACTTGCCAGATTTTTATTGGGCTGAAGCAGTTGCTACAACAGTCTACATAATGAACAGGACTCCCACTGCAGCAATACATGGAATGACTCCAGAGGAGAGGTATACTGGTAGGAAACCAGATATTTCTCATTTGAAAATTTTTGGTTGCATTGCCTATGTACATGTGCCAGATGAGCTGAGATCCAAGTTAGATCCAAAAGCTGAGAAGTGCATCTTTATTGGTTACTCTCTACAGCAAAAAGGGTATAGATGCTATAACCCTTCTACTCGTAAGTTTATAGTGAGCAGAGATGTTGTTTTTGATGAGATGAGTAGCTGGTATAAACCAGTAAATGTGATTGATGATGTAGATGCACAAAATGGTAATGCTGCACATAATTCACAGCAGCAGTCACAAAATATTAGTGGACCTGGAGCGTCCTCTAGCAATGGTTCACATTGTTCGCCATGGACAGGCAGATTGAGATCAGGAGAATCTTCTCAAAGCAATGCAGATAGTGGTATGCAGGTATCACGAAAAGGAAAAGAGAAGGTTGATCAGCCCATGTTTGATGTGAATGCAGGTCACTCTTATGTGGATGGTGAATCTAGTGGCTCAGAACAGAGCATTGATGATGAGTTGGGTATCTCTTCTATTGTTACACCTGGAGTAAGGAAGACCAGGGATGTTTTGAGAGCACCTGGGAGTGAACCTACTTTGCGCAGGTCTACGAGAGCTAGGTATCCTGTGGATAGGCTGAAATATGATGGATTTACAGCCATTCACTATGCATATATGGTCAAAGTGATACAGGAACCAGAACCCACATCTTTTGAGCAAGCCATGGGAAAAGAAAAATGGGAGAAAGCCATGGATGAAGAAATGGATGCCTTGGAAGCAAATGCTACATGGGAGTTAGTACCTTTGCCTAAAGGTAAGAATGCAATTGGCTGTAAGTGGGTTTATAAGGTGAAGCACAATGCAGATGGTTCTGTGAACAGATACAAGGCAAGATTAGTAGTCAAGGGGTATGCACAAACATATGGCATTGACTATGAAGAAACATTCAGTCCAGTTGCAAGGATGGCAACAGTAAGAGCAGTCATTGCTATGGCTGCATCAAAGGGATGGTCTTTACATCAGATGGATGTAAAGAATGCCTTCTTGCATGGTGATTTGGAAGAAGAGGTCTATATGGAGCAGCCACCAGGTTATGTGCATGCTGTTCATCCTGAGTTTGTTTGCAGGTTGAAGAAAGCCTTGTATGGCTTGAAGCAAGCACCTAGAGCGTGGTCTGACAAGATAGGACAGTATCTTGTCACCATTGGCTTTCAGATTTCCAAGGCAGATTTCTCACTTTATGTGAGAAAAACAGAGAAAGGTATTATGCTACTTGTCATTTATGTTGATGATTTGATTATGACAGGTGACAGTGATGAAGATATCCTTCATGTGAAAATGCTATTGAAGCAGAAGTTTGAGATGAAGGATTTGGGAGAGCTGCGTTATTTCTTGGGCATTGAGGTGATTAGATCACCAAGTGGGATACAGCTCTTGCAGAGGCAGTATGGATTGGACATGCTGTCCAAATATGGGATGACAGGCTGTAAGCCTATTTCAGTTCCTTTGGAGCAGAATGTGAAGCTGAGCACAGATGCAGGTGAGCTTCTAGAAGACCCTACTATGTACAGACGCATAGTAGGAAGTTTGATTTATATGACTATTACCAGGCCAGATTTGAGCTATGTTGTTGGATTGGTAAGTCAGTTTATGCAGGCTCCAAGGAAACCGCATTTGGATGCGGCTAGACGCATACTCAGGTATGTGAAGTCCACATTGCAGTATGGACTATTTTATGAGACTGGGGTTCAGATACAGTTGCATGGATACACTGATGCTGATTGGGCTGGTAGCATTTCTGATAGACGATCTACCAGTGGATATGTGTTCTCTTTCGGGAGTGCTGCAGTCACTTGGAGCAGCAAGAAACAGCCTACAGTTGCCTTGTCGAGCACAGAGGCGGAGTACAGGGGTGCAGCAATGGCTGCATGTGAGGTAGCTTGGTTGCATAAGCTACTTTATGATATGCATCAGTCTACAGATGGGCCAGTTGTCATTTATTGTGACAACATGAGTAGTATACACTTGGCAAATAACCCAGTCTATCATGCTAGAACAAAGCACATCGAGGTGCATTATCACTATGTGCGAGAGAGGGTTTTACTAGGTCTTATTGATCTAGTTTATGTCAGCACAGAGGATCAGGTAGCTGACATATTCACGAAGGCATTGGGCGCAGAGAAGCTGCGCAAGTTCAGAGACCTGCTTGGTGTGCAGGAATTGGGATTGAGCTCGAGGGGGAGTGTTGAGATATCGAGCTCCACTCGTGATACGCCAGGGTGACCGTTGAGTACTTATGTCACCGACTTGTCAGTTGCAGACGCGGTTGGTACACCGCCGATGAATAATAGCTACATGATAGCTATCCTTATCTACTCTAGTTCGTGGCTCAGTTAGTATGCCACCTTAGTTAGTTGAGTTTGGTTTGAGACCCATACATAGGGTTCTTCTATTTCTTTGTACTAGAGTTCTTTTGGCTTACACAACTAAGAAGAGGAAAACTGTTTTCAGCCTCCACCCTTGTGTGTCTTCCCCCATTGTGCAAGCAAGAAAGCTTCAAGCGAGACTCCTTCCTTCTCTCCCACAATCTTGACAGTCAATAGTCACTTTACTTACACACCCATATATGCAAACCACTTCCTCAAGATTGAACTTACATACAACACTATTGATCTTTGTCCTTAATGTTGTGCCTTCCACTTTATTGGTTGAAACTCCATATTCGGGAATTTCCCATCAATATGGGAATTCCAAAATCAAAATGGATATCATGAATTTTGGAAATTTCATTAATTTGGAAGTTGGTAAAATGGAACATATTATTGGTTATAGGTGTTTCCAAGAGATTGAACAAAACTAAAAAAGGTGGTGTTAATAAATAGCTTAGTTTTAATATAGTTGAAAATCTTCAGTCTCAATGGATTCTTGTAGACTTTGTTTGGCCTTCAATACAACCTTTGGGGGAATTTTAAAAATTTTGGAGGATTTTTTACCTTTCTTCATCCAAGAGAAGACAATGCTGTCTATTGTTTCCCATCGTTTAGAATCATTTTTGTTGCACATCCAATATTCATCCCAACAGTTAAGATACACCTTTGCATTTGTAGCATTTTGAAGACTACAAAATGGTGCCCAATATTGTATACGTGCCTTATTGAATTTTTTGGAATTTCTATTGTAGCATTGGAACATCCTTTAGAAGAGTAGGCTTTCGTGCAAAGTCTCTCTTCCGTATTTCAATGCCACCTTCTCTTGGTATAACTAGTTTGGGGAGTTTGGATGCATCTTGTATTGCATGACATGTATATCTCCTTGCATATAAAACCGAAATTGAAGAGGTTTTGAGTGACCCACAAGTGTATCTTTGGAATCACACAAGTATCCCTCAATGTATCTGTTAAAGTGATGTACATGTCTCAATAAGAAAGATGTGGGACTTGTCATCTGGAATGATTGAAAATGTTGCATAAGATGAGGAAAAGTGAAGATCATGTCGTCCTTAACTTCTCTGAAAATTTGTTCAACATTGCATCAATATCTTCATGTGTATGATCCACCATGAGAAACCCAAGCTGGATAATCTTGAATGTTCCTCACGCAATAAGCAATGATAGATATGCGAAGAGATAAGGATTTTTATTTTCTGATCCACAAATATTAAGTTGAAGTAGTAAGTTCTCTGGTAATCATTTGAAATGATGATGGCCATCCTGTGGTGTATTATCTTCCATGCATGCTTTATTTTATGCAACACCTTGATGTTGGTTTAGTTCTTTTTTTGAGTTGAGGGCATTTAGTAGGATGGGGAGATTGATCTCGACATTCCATCTAGTTGTAGATCACCATTTGCATGCCTGTGTAGTTGCTCCAAGTTCTTAAAGAGACAATGAGGCAATTGTGAAGTTAGGATCCTAAGGTCATAAATCAAGTGAGAAATGTCCATTTATGCCTTCTCCATGCCCATGTGTAATCATGCTTGTTAAAGAGATTGGTAGTTGATTAGATATTTTAGTCTCTTTTGATCAAAGGCTTAACCTAGGGATAGCTATCTTTTGCTGGTCCATCTTACAGTACAAGATAAAAGCCTCATACTGATGTTCAAAGCGATGAAATTGTTCATAAAAGAAAATCGCCCCCACATCACTAAACACATTGGTACATTAGGAAAAAAATGAACTCACAAATGGGCCCCTAAAAATAATATAGTTTAAGATATGGGCCTTTTGGATTGTCCAATAGAAATGCTAGATGTTGATATCCATGGAGGTGAATCTTCTCTCTCCAAATCTTGGGTTTTCTATTAAAAAAAGGGGTAGTGGGGGATTTAAAAAAAGAGAGAATGAATAGTACACAAAATTTGAGTTTCTCTCACCTTATATTTCCCCCCTTTTTTTGGAGAACTTTCAATTTTGGTTTTTTTCCCTCTCACAAAATTAGCTTGACCCAAAAGTTGAGTAACAAACCACTTTCCCTCTCTTCTCTATACTCATGAATTTTCGTATCCATTGAAGTTCCCTACTTAGAGTAATTAGGGTTTTGAGCATTCTGCTTACCTCTGCACTTTCTTCTCCATGCAGCTCCAGATTTTGGGCAAAACACAAGTGCCCATCTCTCTTTGCATTTTCTCTTGTTTGCTATTTTTTCAATAGGGTTTGATGTCGTTTCTTACTGTTATTGTTGTTTTATTGCAGAGGGTGTTTTGGGCAGGAGGCAGATGTGCTCATCTCTCTCTCTCTCTCTCTCTCTCTCTCTCTCTCTCTCGCTCTTTCCTTTCTTTCCCCCCTCTCTCTATGTGTTGTTTCTCTTTTATGTTGTGTTTTCAATAGAATTTGATGTTGGTTCTAATTATTGTTTTCTTGCAGAGTTTATTTGGGGCAAGAGACAAAGGTGTTAATCTCTCTCTCTCTCTCTCTCTCTCTCTCTATTTGGTTTTTTTTTTGCTGTTATCTTTTCAATACAACATGATGTTAGTTCTAACCCTTGTTGTTGTTTTATTTTAGAGATAATTTTGGGTGACATTGCATACGTGCTCATCTCTCTCTCCCTCTCTCTTTCTCTCTCTATGTTTTCTATTTTCTACTGTTTTTTGAGTATACTTTCATGTAAATACTAACTCTTGCTATTGTCTTTTACAGAGATCAATTTGGGCAAGATTGGATAGGTGCTCATTTTTTTCTCTCTCCCGCATACTCACACAACCTCTCTTTCTTTGTCTCTGCATTATCCCTTTTCTACTGTCTTTACAATAGGGTTTGATGCTAGTTCTAACTCAAGGATCAATTATTATTGCAATACTTAACATAAGGTAGAGAAGAGATTCAATAGCTCAATTTATAGGTAAATCTGTCATATTTTGTGGTGCCAAAATTTATTCATTTAATTAGTAACTTTTAGTTTGATGGGATTGATATTTTCTTATGTCCATAATTTGCAATGGGTTTTGATCAGCAACGATTCAATATTGTCTTCAGTAGATCGGCTTATAGGTAAATTGGCCCTATTTTGTATTGCTTCTATTCATGCAATTATCTAGATATTTATTTAAAAAAGGGATTCATGTAGGTATTTTTTTGTACATGCAGGTATTGTGTAAGGTTTAGGTGAAGCACATAATTATCGATCGACTATTTTGATGTGGTGAGTGATTCCTTTGTCCTGGATGATATGGATATGCTGGAAGTTGATGGTTAAAAAATCCTTTGCTTTATTGGTCATGTGTGTCCATTCGGATCTCCATGCAAATTGGAAATGATCCATGAAACTCTTGTATCATATCATCCATATAACAGACAATGTGTTGAGTCATAGAATATCTTAGGTGTCAATCCAATGTGCCTATTTAGATTTGTATGCCATGTGGCTGCTATTCTTGTAACAACTACTATATAATAGCCACCTTCCATACAATGTATTGAGTCAAATCAAACTTCTATTCATTATAATAAAATTTATATTGGCAAAATTCTCTGAGTATTCTTATGCTATTCTTTTTATTATATTTCATGCAAATGGTATGATTAAAGTGATGCCTCGAAATTGAATCTATACTTTGTGTCAATGTACATATCCAGATGCATTTTGATATCGATGTTTGTGTTTGTTTACAAAAGTGTAAACATCTCTTAATGCCATGTTGATTTGTATGGCATATTGGTGATTACTAGACAGACTTAAAATGCTTATTATTTAGGGGTTAATACATACTTCTTTACATCTAATGCGTAGGTTATAATACCTGAGAGAAGAACAAACATTCTCTCGATAGAAGTGCGTAACAAAAAAGATGAAGAAGGGAATTGGATCATTGATATGTATCATTGCTCATCTTGGGTACATATGTGTCTAAGTATGAAGGGAGCTTTCAAAGTGAAAGCATATGCAATTGCACATGTATCAAAGCATTGGAAGGGTAAAATTTTAGCTCTCAAACAAAGGAATGTTGATTCTCACCTTGAAATAGAGGCCTTTGTACAACATGTATTCATGCAAAAACAAATACATATTGCGTCCATTGTGCCCTTTCAATGAAACATTGCAAACAATAAGTATTTGCAACTCATTGAGAATGATAAATTTCATGATATCTATGTAACTACTTGTCTCATATTTACAAAAATATACCCTTCGGATTGCTGTGAGTGGAAAAATGTTGAGAGTTTCACAAGTTCTTTTAAGTGTTACCACCTTGAAATTGGTAGATTTCTCTTTGAGGGGCATATAGCTAAGCAGTTCGCAGAGGACCTTGTTTTTTTCTATGACTCCAAGTACATATTTCCCAAGGGGGATCAAGAATATGGAACCTATGAGTCTATGCACATATTGAATCTCAATAGCATAGAATGGCCATTGTGTAGTAGCGGCATTTTGCACATGTATAATATAAAAATTTCAGCAGAAATATTGAATTCTACGAAGCCAAGCATCGGCTTAAAGAATGTACATCTAAGTTGGTTCATACCGATTGCAATTTTTTCACACACGTTCAAGGAATGTAAGGGTTTGAGACATACCAAAAGCACGTATATCATAAAAAGTGCATAAGAGAATTATGTTATAAGGATTCTAGACAAAACTTGGACATAAAAAAATGACTCACAGTCTTGACATAGTGGAGTGTCGAGTCACAATAAGGAACATGGCTTTCAGGTAAAGTTTTTATCTCTTAGTTGACTATTAGCTTACTTTGGGATTAATCGGCTAACTTTCCTTTCCAATTATAGGTACTTTGCCACACGACAAACTTTATGCCTGGTGTTCAAGTATCGTAGATGGAGGATGCTCAAGGGTAAATGGTTGCGCCTTGATCAAGACACATGTGAAAGTGCAACTGTCGATGTTACTGTCATTTGTGAGGGCCACGAGCCCCAAGTGTTGCAAATGGAGGATGATTGGCCCTTGAGTATAATGCACCAGGAAATTATAATGTTAATGTAGAATCCACCGGCTAGCTTCTATTTTAAACTAGATGGTAGGAAAATTCAAAGCCAAGTTGAGGATACTATTGCCAGTGGAAAGTGTGTGGCTCCCTATATATTTTAAAAATTGTAGAGTCTCCATAAAAATCCCAACACCACAAGTTGTAATATCCAACACCTAAAATTTTTTCGATTTTTTTTGCCAATAGAATATTGTCGCTTGCAAACTTGCAATATTTAAAAATTATGGTATTGATGTAAAATCATACACTTGTTATACACTTTTCACATCAACACATTTACATATGCATGCAAACTTTACAAAGACGTAAGTAAAGCCATAACTAAATATCGTATGCAAACAACCCTTAATTGTTTAAAACTTAAGGTTTTTAAGGTAGAACTAGTTTAGTTCTTTTTTCATTGTTTCATTTCACACTTTCTCTCTTCATCTCTTTATATCCACCACATCCCTCCTACCTGCTACGATGGATGCTCGTGCACACTTTGATGAGTGGATCCATGAGACTATCTTTTTTAGCCAGGGTAACGAGATATTTCAGGTTTTCTCTAAGAACTTTAACCTTGAAAGCGTGCTCTCATCGTTGGATCCCCCCCTTCAGGTTTTGGAAGACTTTGTGAGAACCATTGCTACTTGCACATACTCCATCAAGGGATTCGACATGACTTGGGTGCCTCTGGAACAGCTCATGGTATTTTAGGTAAGGGAGAATCACCAAAAAGTGGTGAATAGGTGTTTGGCCCATGTGGATTCTTCGCACAAAATATGCAATGTTCCCATGGGTAGTACACTAGATACAACACCTTTGGATCTCGTGGAGTGTGTTTGCGCATTGGAAATTTAAGTCCTTGAATTGGATACATCCCTAGTGGAGGAGAGTGATGAAGACACAACTCCATAGGTTGTTGCTATCACATACACCGGAGAAGAACCAATCGAAGAGCTCATAAATGTTGAAGAGGAACATCAGGTTGGTGGCAAAGCAAGGGTTGGCTCTCTTGGTGCCATCTTCTTCTTTAAAACATCCACAAGTTGACAAATCCAACCTTGCCTCCTTGATGCCCATTGAAGTAGATGGTGTACAATACTTGCTTCTATTAGATGTTCTGCAATACTTGGAAATGAAGAAAGAAGAGTTGTTTTTCATCCTAGTTAGGGATTCAATGGAAGGCCTGATTGATTATGATTACATGGATGTGCATAAGACGATGGCAAAGATTGGAAGATATGATGGCACAAGCTTAGATACAGTGAGTGCCATCATAGTAGCATAGGAGCATATTATCCCGGTTGAAGAAGATTACCTTGTGCTTGATGCTGAATTTGAAGCACTACAGCATGATCTGTTTGGACCAAGGCCCTAGCTTCTTACCAAGGATTTTGTATATCCCTCTACCCAAAGAGGTGCATCCGCTGACACACGAGGAAATGAAGATACAAGATGACCTAGAGAAGGTGAGATTTCTAACTACCATATATTTTTATGCGACGAAACTTTAACTTAGGGTGCCCCAAATGCCAGGGTAGCTGTAGGTATCATTTTTTGCCAAGATTTCACCGGTGGACTTTGGGGGACCCGATGCACCCTGCCGTCAAGTTTTGTCGCTTTCTGATAACTCTAAGTTAGTTGCTAAATATATTGTTTGATTTGACTTTGTCATTCAAGATGACATACTATATATAGAAGAGTTTGGATCAAGACAAGGAGGAGATTAGCATGCAGATCGACATAAGGATTCAGCTCTGAAGGAGTACATTGGCAACCTTATTGCAGACTTGGTGGTCTTCCATAAGAAGTGCTCACCACGAGGATAAGAAATAATCATGAAAATTTGAGCTTGACCAAGTTTGGACCTTTTCGAGCGATACCTATGATATCTAGCTTGGAGAAGGTGGTGCTAATCAAGTGGTCAAAGCTTCTTTACTTGTTTGACCAAACGTGTGGGGGAGCAATGTATGCGCCTGCTACATTAGGTGACCTTGCTAAAGTGTTAGATCTGCTTCTCCTGGCGAAAGAGGTGAAGGGGGAGCGCATAATTTTTGAAGTAAAGAAGGAATTTATATTTTCATTAGAAGCTGGCCCCTTCGATGAAAATGCCAAGGAACAATTGAGAGTTCTTGTTGGCTATCTGCTTTTTGTATGTGCAATCACTATCAGCCATCGCATGTATTTTTCTTGATAAATATAAGATATTTTACTTTATCCCTATAAATAAATATTTATTCAATAAATATGTGGTTTGTACAAGTGGGATGATAATGTGTCGTACGTGAATGACGCATTTGCATAAGTTAACATAATCCAATTTAATTATGTCAATGTGTAGTACTGCACTTACAATTGTGCATAAGCAATAATGTAACTTGTATCCGTAGGTATTACTACTTTCGATGCGTTCGTACGTAAAAGAAAATTAAGAGTCGTATGTTTCAAGAAACAAAACAAAACAACGTTACCCAATTATTTGAATTTGGTACACATCACATGAGATATTATGTAAATATAAATAAATATTTCAATGTGGCAGAGTATACAAAATTTTTTGGCCTTCCAAGATGCTATGGTGCTGTAACACTCATTACAAAACCTTGCATCATTAATCTCATAACCTTATATGGAGGAGTCCCCTTATCGTGTCGAACCTAAACGATAAGGTTCATGTCTTTATCTCTGATTGTGGCATGCTTTGCATGGATGGCTGCTAGCTGTGTATCATCGAACAAGTCGATGAGAAAACCCATGTAGCTATTTGTAGGGCCTCCATAGCTGCAGCAGTCCACCTTCCTACTACTGGGCCATCCCACACTTATGCCCAAAATCTTCCCATCCCTTTCAGCTCCAAGTCTTACATGACTTCCCAAATAACCTTATGAAAGATCTTTTCGGGATAAGAAGCTTGTATCTGCGTTGGATTCTCCTTATCTCCGGAAGGGCGACAGTGCCCGGTTTCCATGTCCTCTTCTTCTGTGGTGGTCATTGTGCTCTATGGGGAGCACCTGCTGTCTGCTGCACTAAAGGAGACTCCACCTTGTGCTCTAGATGGCGGGCCTTGGTGTGAGGTCTTCACGGGGCCGAAATGGTGATATTTTTGCTTGTTTGGTGTGTGCCATGCAAGCTTGAGGAGGGCAAGATGGAGAAGAGATAGAGGTTGGGGGTGTGAGAATGGAGGAATCAAAGAAATCAAGATGTGAAAATGAGAAGAAGAATGAACTTTTAACCCATTTAAACCCCAAAATCGGGTTAATACAACTTCATATGCACTATACATTGTGTGATCATAAATCCATAACCTTTTATCACAATATGACGAAACTTCACAAACACACTCGTTAGGTGGCCAAGAGGCCAAAATTATTCTTTTGGAAATAAAAGCTTGCAAACCCTGGTCTGAAGTTTGGCATTTGGAGCCACTTTCCTAGCACCCCCTGGTGGCGTTTGGAGCCAGAAAGTGGCTCCAAATGCCAGACTTTGGACTAGGGGTCTGCAAGCATTTTTTTCCCAAAAAGAATAATTTTGGGCTCTTGAGTGCGTGTGTGAAGTTTAGTCACATTTCGATACAGTTTTGTAATTTAAAAATTATGGCACACCAAAATTATGGATGGATTGATAATCGAGAAATCAACATTGCGACTAGTGGATCTTAGAAACTTTGTACCACATAAACTATACAAGAGACATCAAGAGTAAAGTTTGGAAGAAGAAATGAAAAATTTTTGCATGTTTTTCCTATTGAAATTGACAGTGATAGCAAAAGCTATAAGTAATAATTGAAAATATAGCAAAGATGTATAGTCAAAGTTGAGAGAGAAGGACAAGAGTAAAAGTTTAATTTATATTTTAAGGGTGCGTATAATAATTTTGCACTGAGACATAGTCATATGTCCAATACACGAGGATAACACTATGCCACAAAAGATAACATTACAAACTATGTTTATTCCACTAGAAGGAATGCATCCTTCACTGCTTGAAGATTTCTTACAAGTTGGAAGTCCTTGGGAGTTACAGTGATGCGCTTCGCATGCATTGCACAATGCTGAGCATTAGTCATCAAGTCAACTAAAAAGGTCTTTGCAGCACACTCTAGAGCATGAAGATATTCTTTTGTGAAGCGATCAATTCTATCTTGACCTTATGGCAGAAACCACTTCTTACTTTCTGTGTGCGGTAGAGATCTTGCATAATCTTGTGAACAAGTCTCGAGAAGATTGCCTTTGAAATGATGAGATAAAAAGAGCATTGATACCTCCTCATTTCTCTCAGGGCCACTATACATGGGTTCCACTTGCATTTCTTGTGGGGATGCTGAGGAGGACCCTTGTGTGAGGGTGGCTTGAGGAAGCTAGGTTAGGTTGAGAAGGGGGTGCATCAGAGCTAGTAGATCCTCCAAGGGGCTAAACATGATATGGAGCTTTAAGTGAAATCTTATTTGCAACTACCTTAGACCTAGTCATCTTTCCTGTACAAGAGATGTGAGAATTCAATGAATAAGATAGAAAATGAAACCCTCTTTTATATAACCCTAAACTGTAAGACTCATTCACATAGATGCACACTCTCTCTTTCTCTCTTAAACTATGAATTGCAATTACACTGAACACATTGTTCATCTTACTATCTTAGCTCTCTTCGAATCCATTTGCTGCCTTGTCGAAGCCTTGTTTCTAGCCACTTTGCATGGTTTTCTTTGCCACTTGAGGCTTCATAATGCACTCTTTTAGTGAGACGACATGATTCTATCATGTCTACAGCCAATTCATTGACACTTTCATTTGCTCTCTTTTGTGAGAGTTTAGCTTCATCTGCTTCTATAATCCTATACCACCAAGATAGCAATTGGATCATTGGATTGCTACCATTCACCCCTCCACCATGATCGGTTTTTCTTTGCTATGCACCGTGCTATCCAATGTGAATTTTCTATCCCTTGTGTGGACCGAATTCTGATGCTTCCCTTAAATTCTCCAAAGAGTATGGCCCATGTGCTTCAAGGATATGCTACAAAGACATATATCACACATGAGTAAAACTATGCTCAATAGTTTATACAATTCATATAATTTTAAAATATAACTTAGTACGCACCATGTAATGTGTGATAGAGCTTTTGCCCCACGCTTCCACCATGTTTTTGTAGAAGCTATGCACAACATCGATAAATTCTTGCTTATCTTCATTGTTAAACACCAGCTTGCGAAGTAAGGGAGCCAATTTGTTAAGACTTATCCAAAACTTAGCTTTGGCAAACCTTATTTTTCCTCCATTACCTCGATCAAGAACTGCAAAATGTAACTTTTTCCAACCCATTGTAGTCATGCGGCTTATGAACCATGACATTCTCTTCCTCATTGATAGGTGCTGAGAGAAACTTCCTAGCCTTTGCTCCTCCAAAGCAAGGCTTTTTTGGCAAGTTACCATATTTTTCAATCGTCACTTGATGCTTGTGAAGCCCAATTTTTGATAGCACTTGCTCCACATTCCTACACGTTACAATGGCTTCTTTTTCTAGTTGCGTCCTATAAGCAAAGCAAATGTATTCATATACAAGTTTCTCCATGATTCTAACAAAAGCATGCAATGAACAAATGTGAATACAATCCAATGGAATGTTGAAGATGGGCTTCCAAGTGGGATCTTCTCTATTGTACATTGGTGCAACACTTGTCATCCTTTGCCAGTTCTTCTTTTCGTCCTTTCCTTCCACCCTCTCTGTCAAGCAATATAGGCATGGATTCTTTGTATTTGCACCATTGGAGATTCCACACATGCATTTTAAAGTTTTCAAGACTCTTGCAAACCAAGTATTGACCATTCCCTTCAACCAAGAGCATCTCACGATGTTCTTGACGATTGATGATGCTTGGAATACTTGTGTGCATAAAGAACAATTACGCCACCTCAAATGTTTCCTTAGGAACTTCAAATGCAGCGAGCCACCACACATGGTGCTTGGATTGAACACTAAATTTTCATGGGTTATTGTTGTCGAATTGTAAAGATCTATTCATTAGAGTTACACTAACTCTTTCAAGCTTTACTTCTTTGACGACCTCACTTTCATCTAATTTTATAACAAATTGCAATTTACCATTACATTCCTCAACAGACATATTGTAGTACATTACCATTACCAATTGCACCTTGTACGAATCTAAATAGTAATTGTTGAGTTTGGTGAACTTCACCTTATATGTATTTTTGGTCCCAACCTTTAGTGTTTCTACACATTGAACATGTATAGGATCTCCTATCAGCTCCAAAACTTTTGTATTAAGTTTCTGTCGGGCCTCTATTAACTTTGAAGGTTGAGGAAGAGGCACGATTCTATTTCTCTTCAGCATATGACCAGACCCAGCCTTCACACCTTTGAATATCTTTGAGTAAGTCGTTGTGCTAATACCGGCACTATCACAAATGGATTGTGCATCCACAACTGAGAAATCATTTGACAAATCTTTTAATGTGCACTCAATTACCTTTTCCTTCACAACCTTAAACTTAGGATTGCTCAAAGTAGTTTCTAATGTACTTGCCTTTAGCAATCTACTTATACATGATCCAACCTCACCCTCACCTAGGTTCTCATTCTGAGCTACCTTACGTGCTTTAATACGTCACTTTCACTGGCCGTTGTTCACAATTAAATCATTGATTGGCTTCTTCTTTCGTTTGTGCTCGTGTGTTAGCGTGTTGTTGATCTTTCTTAGGTCGTCCAATTGTGCCTTTATCTCCTCATATGAGATACCAATGTCATGGATAGTGTCTTGCAATGAAATAATTTGATTATTTTGTTGACTTATAGTGTCATTTAGCTATACCACTTATCCTATGAGCTGTTGTATATGAAGTTGACGTGCATCGATCACATCATGACAATTTTTAATGGTTGCTTGGCAAGTTGTAAATACTTTGAACGCCTGATCATTGAGCCGCCTAGTGTAACCAAGAAACCCATTTTCACCCTTGCACACATACTTCAACAAATTTGTAATTCTTGAGAAAGTTGGAGGTCTATTGTTTTTTAGGGTCAATTGGGTAGATTTCCCACCCACAAGTCCACATGTTTCAATCCCATTTACCTGTAACTCTGCAAAACGTGAGGGTTGACATTGATACATTGGGTTCTTTTGAATAATGGGGCGTATTCAGTCTGTACCTCAATATGTAGCTCCTTCTTTCCTGTATTAATTTTATTATTAATAGAAAAGAGGAGCCTACTTGGTTGTCACAGGAGGTAGAGTGGAGATGCACAGAGAGGCACACAAAGGTGCCAATGGAAAGGAGGGTGTAAGTAATTCACTGTGTTAATGAAGGTTGCATAAACACAGAGAAGATGTTACAATAGAGAAATGAGAGAGTATAGATATGGGGAAAAATAGCTCAGAGGGTAGGGATGTCCAAGACTTTTTGTATTTTAGAAATTTCTATTTTACCTCCAAAAAGATTTTCAAAAAACACGAAATTTGACCATTTGGTTTGTCTTTTGACCAAAAGCTAGAATTAAAGAAATCCCCAAAATATCTTAAAATAAACTTTCAAAAGTTTATTTTTCTTATTCTCGATTAAAAAATCAATTACCTCGTATCTACTTATCATTTTGCATTGAAAACGAAGCACCATACACCCATAACTAACTCCTTTTTTAATATTAAAATTGGTTGAAAAAGACTTCTTGAATGAGAAGAGAGAAGGAATCTGAGTATATCTTTGTAGATAATATAAAAAAGGCAAAATGAGATTGCAAAAGTAGAGAGAGAAGATGATTATTTTACTATTCTTCTCTCCTCATTTCCTTGTTTTAAGGAGGAGAGAGGGGGGGCTAAAAGTCCAATTTGTTATTTTTTTCCTAATGTTGGCATCTCCATAAAACCATTGCAATATGCATCAGTATCATTAGCATCATAATTTTTGTCACTTTTGTGACATTAATAGCGACACAAATACCAATACATATTGCAATGGTTTGTGACGCATATTGCAATGCCAATAGCGACGCGTGTAGTAAATTTGCGATGCTAATAGTGACGATTACAGAGTTTTTTTACAAATTGATTATATGTTGAGTGTGCGATGGTTGTCAAGATGAGTGCAAAATATACTTGAACCCATAAGACTAATACATAGAATAATTACAATATCGTGATGAAAACTCATGGAATTATAGCAAGATATAAAGGATAATAACAACATAGTACATAGAAGATGCCTACATAAATCATATGACCAAAAATGAAGAGGATGTGTGCTCCACAAATCTCATACCATGCCCTTCCACATACCACTTATCCATTGAAGATGAAGCTGTATTTCCTTGTTTCCACATGATGAATCATCCTGCATGATGATTCAAACTTGTCATAAACATAGAATTTGTGTGGTCTTTAAATTACAATCCCCAAAATTATTTAAGTAATTGTTGCATTTCTTCGCTATCAACAAACTGTCAACACTTTTCTTAGCAACAATCAATCGAGGAACTTGTGAAATGGAGTCCATAGAAGCCCTCAAGTTGATATCTTTTGAATAAAAATTGATTTTTTTGTAGAAACAGAATCTTCATTGGTATCTTCCATGTTTTTGGCACAAGAATTTGTAGAGATAAATTGCATGTATGATTATTGTTCTAGCAGCGGTGTTCCATCATTAAAGGTGACATGTTTAATAGGCCATCTTTCCAAAGTGACACAATGGAGTTTGCCACCTATATATATATTATTGTGGTTTGGTCAAGGGCTTTATCTACCACCACACCAACATCCTCTTCTCCCAGTAGCTCAAAGTTTATCACATCATGTGGAAAAGCCAATAATATAACCCTTGTCCCAACACACATTGCGTTGCCTTCTGTCCATAGGATCACTCTTCATTCTCTCCAACTCTCACGAATGCTAATCACATCAATATTCTCAGAAGATAGGATATGGCTTGATTCGTAATCATCTCCTTCATCATGAATTGTTTTTGAGTTTAAAACAACCACTATAACTTTGTTTTTCCATTTTTGCAAAATCACCTACAGCTTCATGAACCTTCATTGCCTCAATTGTTGGGAATGGCAAATATACCGCTACATTTAGACATTTATCAATAGCCACTGAAATATATCCAACTTGAAGTGTTTCTCCATGGCATGTCTCATTTGGATATATTGCATATACTCTCCCAAGTGTAATAATCTCATGATCAACTAGCAAATTCACGATTTCTCCAAAATAAAATTCATTATTCATGATACCTCTATAAATGGAAAAATGGAGATTTTATAATTTGTATGTTGTCAACTCTCAGAAAGAAGAAAATAGTAATGAAATCGCTAAATACAATGAAGTATCAAGTTTCATTGAAAAGAAAAAAGCATTGAAATATTAGATAGAATGATTCCAACATCCATAATGCAACGTATTGATGGAAACATCTTACAGAAAGGAGATAGATTTGACCATATAGCCAAAAATAAACTTTCTTATAAATTATGCCATAAACTAAAGAAGAAAATATTCTTCTATTATTTTTAGTTTCCCTTAATTTTACTTTATTCTATTAGTTACTCTTTGTGTAAGAAAAAACTTTCTTATGTGTTCTCATTGGGGAAAGATATAGCAGATGTTCAAAACTTATACTATATCTATTCAACACGAGAAAAATGATTAAAATTATTTATAATGTCCATAGGAAAAGATTTAGCCACTTGGTAAAAAATCTATTGTTATTTTCCATACCATAGAAAATATAAAAAATATTTGTGATCCCCATAGAAAAATACATAATCAAATGATTGAAACATTTGTTGAATGTATTCTACAAGACAAAAATGATAAAAGCTCATTGTGATCTTCATAGAAAAATATTTAGCTAGATGGTCAAAACCTCAAGCAAAATACATACAACAAGGATAAAAATTCATTGTGATCTTTATGGAAAAAGATTTAGTCACATGGTCAAAACCTCTATTGCAAGTATTTTACAGAAGATTTATGATTAAAACTCTTTGTCATGTTCACAAGAAAAGATCTAGCCATATGGTCAAAACATGTATTGTATGTAACCTAGATGATAGCAAGGATAATATTGTTTGTGATATCCATAGAACAAGAATTAGCCAAATGGTCAAAGCCTCTATTGTATACCAACAAGGATAAATAGTCCTTGTGATCTCCATAAGAAAATATTCGATCAAATGATCAAAACCTTTATTTCATGTATTCCACATAACAACAAGGATAAAGATATTTTATGAGAAACATTGACCTCATGCTTAAATGTTGAAACCACAAGGACCTCCAAAGAATAGGAGATTTCATTCCCTATGACATGAAGCTATAAAGATTGAGGAAAATTCATAATCAATTAGAAGCTATTTGAGAAGGAAAGATAATTTTTATGATGTTAAATATTTATAAATCTTATAATACCTACTCGTTCATAATAGTAAAATATATATTATATTATATATTTTTTTAAGTTATACTATTTTAGTCTTAATCATATTATATTGATAGATTGTACTATGTGCATATTATGGAAAATGGAATCAAAATATATTTCAATTTAATTTTATTTATAATTAATAAATATAATGAAAATATATTAAATCATATTTTGTAAGACTGTATATTTAATGTCTCTAATATGCAATGTGTAATATCATTGAGAATTTTGAAGCCACCTGAATGACAGTTTGAGAGTAGAATCTCCAATAAGGTAGGATAGAGAGTACGTATGCCATATCTCTAATTGTGGAAATAGGGGTAGTATCCCAATTGTGGGTTCTTAGTTTGGGGAGGGAGGGGGGAGGGGGAGGGGGAGGGAGGAGCGTCTAAGAGAAACGCCCCCAGTGAGAGTTTGGGGGCAGTATCCTCCTCGATGGAGGTGTAGGGGCAACACCCTCGAGTCGGGGTTTGAGACAATACCCTTGGTAGGGCTTTGGGAGAAAAATGCCCCCTGGTGGGGGTCTAGGTGGGCAACACCCCCAGTAGCAGGGGTTCAAGGGAAGCGCCTCCTAGTGGGGGTTTGGGGGCAATGCCCCCAGCAACGGTATAGCCATTATGTGATTTTTGAAAAAATTACGACTTGAAATCTTTAAAGAAATTCAAAATTTGTTACAAAAATAAGATCTAAATCTACTCGTATTCTTTACCAAGTTATGCTTATTCGATTACTGCGATACATTAAATGATCCCTTTCACGAGGTCGGTCTTTACAACTAATCATGACATTTTTCAAAACGAGTTTCTCTTCCCCTCCCTCTCTCTTTCACAAAACTCTTTGACCTGAGTGTTTTCTTTGTTGCATTTTTACAATTGCAAGTTTTGCATCCCCAACCCTCTACGTTTTTATCTCTCCTCTCGTCGTCCCTCTCTTACTGCAAGTTTTGTGGCCCTAATCTTTGGTAGTTTTGTCCTGTGCTCTTCTCTCAGTACTCTCCACTATTTTATTGTCTCAACTAAAATAGATTGTGCAGTGAAAATTTTGATTCGAATTTAGGTATTGTGACCAAAACTGCTTGTGTCTTCAAATCAGAAATCTTGCTCAAACGGTTCAGTAATTCTACATGGCAGTGAATGATTGCAAATCCTCAACGTGTTTGCTCTAGTTCATGGGTGATTTTTGTTACGTTAGTACAGATTGCTTACTTTTACTAACTACAATAGGTTTTAAACTCTTCCCTACTTTATTTCTAATTTTGAGTTAAACTATATTGATTTGGTGCTATTGATTCTCCACTTTTTTTCTAATCTCTACTAATCATACTCTCTCTTGATTAATTTAATCCATAAAATTACTACAAATCACACTACTACTCTTTCATATGACTAGTATAGAATAATAATAAGATTAAACACCACAAGCATTATCTAAATAAGAATCATGTATGAAAATTAAATGCAATCTTTATTTTTGTAGCAATGAGATTAGGCAGTTACTCTTAGAAATTTAATGTCTTTTTCTTCATTCCGATTGCTTGATTGATCTCTTGGACTGCTTGTCTTTTTTTATGCCCACTACCTTGCAAATGATAGCTTCTTTGCTATAAATATAAAAAACATGATTTTTTGTACTATTGAAAATACTCTATTCACCATGAATATGAAATATATATGATTTGTGCAATGTTGAAAAAACTCTCTTGGATGTAAATATGAAATAAATGGTTTGTGCAATGCTTTCATCAATGAGTGCTTTCAAAATACTAACCTTTCTTTCTATTGTGTGATGCTATATACCTTAAGGTTTCGTCTCAAGGCTAAATCTACCCTTATATTTCTTGTATCCTTCAGTAATATTAGAGTATTTTATCAAGTTCTTATACATCATATTATACTTCACTATATAGCACTCTCTATTATACTGTATGTTTATAGCAAAAGCATTTTCATAAGATTTGATCGTTATATTCTTTATGATTTTGCAATAAGCACATGGCTATACAACTTATCAATACTCAATAAAGCATAATACATGGAATGCAATATATGATTTTTCGAGATGTTGAAATTTGATCTTATAACAACACATATCATGATCTTTCATGAATCTACAGATTAGACCATATGGTTAAAAATTTTCTTACAATATAAGAAGTACTTGTTATTTTATTTAACAAAATTTGAGATTTGGTCATATGGTCAAATCTTTCTTATAATATAAGATGTAATTTTTGTTATTTTTCCCAATATACTGTGAGACAATCTCGTCGCCAAAACAAGGACTCTTGCAGTATCACAATATCTTGCAATAAATCAACCACTTTGTTTATTCTACTATAAGAATAACATTTCACCATTTGGTCAAATGATTTTTTATATTATCAACCCTTACTTCCAATAGGAAAGGCTAGTTTCTACTTAGAATTCCTTACTTTCTATAATTTGGCCATGTGGTCAAATCTTGCCTTGCAACAAACAAACCACTTTTTTGGGAATATCCTAAAAATTAAAGACTAAATATATGGTGGGTTCGATCACAAAATTTTTGGGTATGCTAGATTTGGCCATATGGCAAAATATTCTAAGACAAACATCTTCTATATTATCTCCAAAAAGAAAGACCATGTTTTACTTGGAACTCCTTAATCACCTGCTATATTTATAGGAAGTTTAGCCATGTGGTCAAAACTTGTCATGCAACAAACAAACCACTTTGTTTCCATGAACCATTTATTTCATTTCACTTTTTCATAACTTCCTATCTATATGGTCATATATAAATATTATATCATTTTACCAAAATTAGCCACTTTATCCATCCCACTACAAAATAAAAATTGGCCATATGGTCAAATCTTTCATTTTGTTATCAATGCTAGCATCGAAGAATCCCCCATTCTTGTTTTATTCAACCATATGATCAAATCTAATCTCATACATCTTGCAAACTAGGAGACCACTTTTTTCATTCCATTATAAAACAATATTGGGTTGTATAGTCAAGTCCAATTTCACAACATGTTGCAACAAATGAACCACTTTCTTCATATGGTTATGAAACTAAATTTGTCCATATGGTTAAAAGTAGTTTATGAAAATATAGATATCTTGTAAGTTTCACCATGAGGTCAAATCTCCACCTTTCAAGGGTTTTTCACACTACGTTATGTTCATATCTATGGGATTTGCTACATAGCCACATTTTTTAATATGTGAATCTCATATAAGAATAAACCATATCCTCTGTTTAACTAGCCCTTACAAACCACATGGAAAAGTTTCTAATCTCATAGATAAGTCTTATGACTAAATATGATTTGACCACATAGCTAAAACCAATGGCAATGTTTCTACAATATGACTCCTTTTAAGGAAAGCTTACATGTACACTAATTAAAATGTTAACTTTGGGCCAAATGGAATCGTGATATTGCTACATAACCACATTCATATATGGAGGGATCTCATATTGGACTAAATCTCATTCTTTGATTAAATTGGATTTGACCACATGGCCAAAAATCTTATCAAAGTTCTTAGAGTATGATGCTTCCATAGGAAACTTACATGGAGAAGAAATCCAATGTTAACTTAGGGACAAAATCATCCATGATATTCTCTATATAACCACAATGATTTTTCACTATATCTCATACCACACTAATAGTCAATATTTTATTATTTCTTAACCATTTGGTTAAGCCCATGCCAAGTCTCACTATTAATAGAATTCGATCTTTTGAGTGAAGTCCATGGCAAAGTTTTTACTATGTGATTCTTGCAAGAGAAACATAATTAATGCTAACTTAGGGACAAGATAATATATGAGATTTGATACATAAGCACATCTATTTATGGTTAGATCTCATGCCACACTTAATCTCAAATTTTAATATTTCATTTTATGGAAGAGTCCCTTTGAAGTATACTTATCTTGTATTTTGTAAAATCTTGTGGTGTTGTGTATTCAATTTTCAACCTAGAAATCTTATAAATTTATTTAGGTTTTGTGAAATTTGACTATTTATAAATCCACTTTTGTTTGACAACTTTTTCTCTTTGTAGAACTATTCAATGGCAAAGAAAGATAGCACATCCAAAAAGGAGACCCAAACCATTGATGGAGATAGTGGTGATTTTGTGTATCCATGGTATGTGGATGTTTATGATAGTTAAGGAAAAAGGGCTGACAATGTTCTCATATTTACTTTAAAGAGCGATATTGCATTTTTTCAACAAGATGGTGTCATAAAGGAGATAATACAAGGATGTGCTGGGAAAGAGAGAATACCATGTAATCTTGTTAAGATCAAGCAAAAAAATGCAGTATAAAAACTTCATCCTTTGTCATTTCACTTTGCATGTATTAAAGAGGATGAAGAATACTCTTTGAAAAAAATGGGTTGGACCTTATTTGAGGAGGTAAAGGTCACAAAGACATTAAATTAACATTCCAAGCTTTCCAAAATAGTGAGCTACTTTCCCTATCAAGAAAAGGTGATCGCCCCAACAAAAGAATAAAGCTCCAATATAAACAAATAGACTTAAAATCTTCACCTACTCCTCAAGAAGAAAATAATTCACCAATCCCACAAGCTCAAAGTCAAAATCACCTCAACAAAGTTCACTGTTACAAGCTCTAGTTGTTAGTATGGCTGAAAACACTAGTGAGAATGATGCCACTTTGCCTTCCATGCTAGAATTTACACTTGACATTAAGAACCTATAAGCTGACTATTTTCTTCCATTTTTTCCATTTTTATCTACAATTTATACATACTCTTAATCAATTCATCCATTGCATCATCCTTGATAGGTATAGCCATAGAAACATGTTATTTTGCCATAGCTTCTGTTGCCTTTCCAGGCACACTGGAGAAGTCACTAAAAGATCATGTAGTCATTAAGCCTAAATCTTGAAAATTCTTCTATCATCACCTTCTTAAACTCATCCCATCAAGATCTTTAGCATAGATATCTATTATGTATGTCTTCAATGTAGGAGTCAAGATCTGAAAAAAATATTGGCTCATCCTATGTGGTGATATTCCAAAGAGCTCCATCTTTGCATCAAACAACTTCAAGTATTCAAAAACTCTTTTAAATAGTTACAATTAGTTCTTTACTACCTACAATACTTTAACCTATTATCGACTCCTACTTTTTGAAATCCTATAATCTCTATAATTATTTTCGCTATTGCAAATGCATATTAAAGGATTTAAGAAGTTGACTTACTTCAATAGATGATATGTAAGCATGTCATGAAGATCCTATAGTATCTTCCATCTTCCTGATTCTAAATATGGCTTTCACATTATATTCACCAAATATCAAGGGGAATATATGTCAAGACACAAACCACACGGGTTCAAGAAAACAATCATGATACATGGAAGATAGAAAGATTCCAAAAAGATTCTATGTATTGCTCTTGATTAACTTTGCATAACTACAACTACACCCTCAAGTTACAAACACTGTATCTAAGTTGATTGCTTAGATTAAACTCTTCCAAGAAGATAACTTGGACACTCTATGTAACTCAAAAGAATTCTACCATAATAGTACAATGAGAAATAACCTCTCTTTGATAGCCGAAAGTATCCACCAATAACAGGCACGTAGAAGTCTTAAGCAAGAAACCCTATATCAAAACCTTGAGGACAATAATCTTATCTTGGACTTACTACATCTTGTTTTCTCCCTAACTTTTTTATTTCACTACAACATATCAGCTTTATATTGACATTAAAAGCCACGAAAATGTAAATAAAGGATTTTTCTCCCTTCGTCACAAAAAACGTCATTATTGGCGACGCCATAGAACAATTGGTATTAGCGTTGTTATCATCATCGTTATTTGCATTGGTATAGCGTCACAACGTTGATACCGACACAAATAACGACACTTTGCAACGCTAATAACGATGCCAATAACGATGCGTGCATGAAAATTTATGATGCTAATAGGGACAGTAATAGGGAAAAAATATTTGGGCCATACAAAATAATTTCTGCACTATGTACAATGCTCCTGTAAATAAAGACAAAGTATACTTAAATCATAATACTGATACATAAAATAAATACATGATCGCATAATGAAAGCGACTGGTACAATCATGGCAAGATATCACTACTACATAGAAAATGTCTACACAAATCACATGACCAAAAAAGAAGGGTGTGTGAGCTCCAGGGATCCAAGGGTGAGCTATAGATCATTGGAATCCGAAAGCTCGTCCCGCTGCAAAGGAGCATCCAACGGACTCTGCAAAAAAAGAAACAACTACACATCAGTTCACCATACAATAATGCATTCTAATTAAACATGGTAACTACGGACAAGAAAGATGAGTGACTTACATGGCCGCCGCATCCATATAATCGGTCCATCAATGTAATGAGACCCTGCCTCTCTGCATATTGAGTCTCAAGGCCGGTCGGATCGCGATTTGTAATGGAGTGTTGCAAAGAAAACAAAATACTAACAGTTAGAAACACGATTGTCAACACAAATGATATTGCAAAAAAATAAGCAAGCAAAAAAAAAAGAAAAACTTACAAAGTCCTCCAGATATGTCCTGTAGCTGCCACTCCCAAAATGATTGACCACTTCGGCCTCTAGTCATGCCCTCGTCACCTTGTGCTGCTATCTCCAACGTCCTAGAGAATCTGTAGCCTCCTCCCTGAGTCATCGCTAGTCGTCCATGTCCAGCCACTCAGGCTTTGCAGCCCCACTCTTGAGTGCCTTGCGTGCGTTCGATTGTCTGTGTGACATATATGCACGCATGCACTCCATCATCCAGCCCGTAGAAAACCTATCTGCTGCGGCTGGTACCGAAAACTCCTCATGCAAGGATGCTACTATGTAGTCATTGCTCCCCTCCGGTATCTTTTTCCAATGATCCAAGATGTTGTGCCGAAAAACTTGTTGGCACAACTCTCTCATGTGAGTCATCACCCTCCTCCCCTCATCATTCATGATGATGGCTCCTGACCTATCATCTACAAGGTAGGCATACCCCTCTGGGGTATGCCTAAGATGGGTCCTCTCCCACCTGCGACTATGCTCCTGGGCATATCCAGGAGACCCCCGTACATCTGGTGTACTGACTGAGGTGGTATCTATCGGAGTAGCACCCATAGGGGTGCCACCTGTGGATGGATGAGCAAAAGCCAGAGTGACTCGAGTAGACGTCCCCATAGATGTGACAAATCCCGGAGGTGATGTAACTGCAGCAGAACAATGAGACGGAGATACCGCATCCATGCCTTCACAGCAACCACGTCACCCACCCTCTCTGGAACTGCTACGAGAGTGAGGAGTAGTACATGCATCCCGAGCCGACCTCAGGCTCACTGCATCCAGATCTCTACAACATCCCCGTTGTCATCGTGTTAGGGGTTGAAGGTCTACCACCGGGGCTTAGAGCAGAAGAAGAGTATGGGATTCAAGGTTTGGAGAAGGGGAAAAGAATGGAGTTTGACAAGATTTGGGTTTTAGAAATGACTTAGTTGGAGAAGAAGATATCAAGCTTTTTCTGTGTTTTTAGCATACATGAATGGAATGAATGCCTTTAACTTGATTACATCAAATACATTTGGGAAAAAAGAAGCCATTATATCAAGGATATTCTCAGATTTTAATCCAAATGCATATACCAAATGCAAGCTCAAATGGCTTTTATCTCATGTACATAGACGGATTACAACTCCAAGAAACAAGTATTTTGATGGTAGACTCAAGTACATTCAAGACATAGATCAATAGTTCATGAAATGCATTGATGGAGTATAAATTTAACTTTAGCCGTGTTTTAAAACAGAAATTTCCAGCCCATAATCAAGCTCAAAAAGTGTACATAAACTCAAGAATAAGCTCCTCTAATCATTAATGAGTAAAGCCCTGATGATAAGAGATCAATTTCTTCTATTTCAACCACATGAATCACTTGTTTGCTCATCAAAATGGACAAGAACAGTGGGCTGCCCTGTTTATGACTGGTTCTTTTTTCAGCCCATAATAGCCCATACACCTTCAAAATCCTCCCCCTTTGCTTGCCCCAAAGTCACTCAAGTACTTGGGTACACGCTTCATTGGACCATGAATAAGGTAAATAAAATGAGAGAAGAAGTACATAAGAGCAGGCTCAATGCTTTTCTCTCAGATTTCCCCCTTTTATAGACTGTCATACCATTCATTTTCGTCAGACCAAATGAACGAGTAAGAGGAGCTCTCACCTTTCTTGTTTGTATCTTCATCTTCAGCTCTAGTTTGCCTTCAGTTTGCATGCTCCAAAGCATGCACCATAGCTCACAGTTCTTCTCTAGTTGTTGCAGGTATGCAGGCCTGCATTTTGCACCGAAAAATGCGGGCTACATCCTGCTCAGCTTCCACTTCACTTTTTGACCTACTTTGGTCATTGACATGTCACTTAAGCTCATTACTTCAAGTCCCCCATGAACCTAGTGGACTTTTGGCATTTTTCTTGAGTTCTAACCATTTTTTCCACTTGAATCAATGTGATTTATCCTGCAAACTATCAATTACTTCTAGCTGACCAAGTTGAAGGTTCCCATAGACTTATTTTTTTATCAATATACGTGGTACAACTGAACATTGTATGACAAATACAAATGAACTTATGTAACTAAGTGATATCTAAGTTGGTTGTTGGGTAACAATGGCTGAGTTATATATGAAAATTTCTCATATAAATCCTAGTAAAGTTCTTTTGTATTCATAAGAATCCCATGATTTATATTATGAACAATAAACTCTTTGACATTCACCCCCTCCTAACCTGCACATCCTCCGGCATGTGCCATTTCACAAGATTACAGGTTTAAAGAGGGTCTTCTTCTTACATATCTTCATCTTCATCCTCTAAGTCTTCTCCTTCATGCTTGTCTTCAAGTTGATGGCTCATAACCAAGTCATCAAGCTCATAAGTTGAAGATTCTCTCCATTTGAAGAGCTTGATACATTTACCGAATATTGGTACTTTTACCATGGTTCCATCCATTTCAGCTAGAGAATAAGTAGCATTATCATGTACTACTTTTACTACATATGGTCCAAACCATCGCTTGGCTAGCTTTTTATGAGCACTATATTGATTGTCTAGGCTGCTATAATAAACAAGTACCCAATCATTCTCTGGAATAGCTATTGGAGGGAGTCGATGATGCTTGTCAAACCTCTTCTTATTCTTTAATATTGCTGTTTTCAGCCTTTCAATGGCTGTTTTGACATCTTCTGGCCTTCTTTCAAGTTGCCTTATGCGCAAAGTCAGCAACTCTTCTCTATTCATGCCTTCATCCCAAGGCAAGATTCTCCATGTGACAATGGACTCCTCAATAGGCATAATAGGTGGCTGTCCATATATTAGTTCAGCCAGCATATAACCTGTTACTGTACTATGGGTAGTTCTATCAGCCCATAATGTGAATGGTAGCATTCTAGGCCATTCCCTCATCTTTCATTTGCAAGATTTTGCCAAAGCTTTAAGAATTGGTTGATGACCTCTTTCGCTTTTACCAATGCCTTCAGGGTTGTAGGCTGATGTAAGAGATATCTTGATTCCCAATTGAGCAAAGAAATGGCAAGCCTCATCATGATCCAATTCTCCTCTATCAGCAGTTACTTTGGCAACACAGCCATACCTGCAAAATACTTCTTCAAGTAAAAATCTACAAACGGCTTGAGTAGACTTTGTTGTCAAGGCTTTTCCTTCCACTTGATTTGTGAGATCTTCTCTAGCAAGTACTAGACATCTCATGTTCCAAATTCTTGTAGGCATGGTTACTAAATCAATAACCCATCTATAGTGAATGGATAAGGGAAAGGTAGGCTGAAGCCCATCTCTATGCTTAACCATAGAGTACATTTGACAAACATGACAAGACTCAACAAAATGCTCAATGTCTTTATATATGTTTTGCCACCAAAATTTCTCTTTTATTTTGGCAAAAGTGCCCCATATGCCTCTATGACCAGCCAATAGGCTTTCATGAAATTCTTGCATGACTTGTCTTTGAGTCTTTTTGTCTCCTAAGACACGAACAGGCGCCCTTCCTTTCTTTTTCGCATGCCTCCAAAGGTAGCCATCTTTAAGAAAAAAGCCATAAGCTTTTCTCTTGCTTCTCTTGAACTCTTCATTAGTCCAATCTTCCTTCTTTGTCATAGTGCTAAAAAATTGGCCAATTTTTAGCCAATCATCTGCATAATATTCTTCTTTAAAGTGTGAACAAACCATAATAAAACATTGAGTATGCTGTCTATTAGCTTCTGCCGAGTGTCCTTCTTTGGATGTTTCTTCCTTCTTTGCTGATGTAAAATTTGTTTTAGGAGCTGAACCTATTGTACTTACTGTAATTAATGTTGTACCTGCATTTTTGACAACTGAGCCATCATTAGGTACAGTTGTACTTACTGTTTTCAGACCTGAACCTACATTTACAGCATCATTTTTAGCAAATATAGACTCTGATTCTTCCTCATCCATCATCTCTTCTTCATCCTTATATCTGGCACATGAAAGCATGTCAGCAACTAGATTATCTCTTCCTGCAATATGTTTCAAATCAAGATTTAAGGATTTAATATAGGCTATCCATCTTAGCATAGCTATGTCAGGAGTGGAACAGTTGGCAATCATGCCCAAGAGTGGAAGGCAATCTATTTCAATTGTTACATGTGCGCCCATGAAGTACTCCCGATCACATTTCAATGCAGTTACTACTCCCCAAAGTTCTCTTTTAATCTGAGCATACCTTCTTTGTTGTTCATTAAGAACCTTCTCTCCAAAGCGAATTGCATATCTGTTGCCTTCAAGGTCGTCTTGACCGACTGCCCATCATATTCCAATAGGACTTGTGTCCACTGTGAGTATAATAGGCTGACCATTAGAGTAATTAGTCCTCTTTAAGGTGGGGGTTGAAATCAACAATTTCTTCAATTTCCGAATAGCTTGAGTATGTTCTTTTTCCCATATAAACCTTTGGCCTTTTCTTAGCAGTTGATAAAGATTTTCAGCAACTTGAGCAAAATGTGGGATCCAAATAAGGTAGAAGACACATGCACCAAGAAATCTTCTCACCTCTGAAACATTTGTGCATATTTCCCGCATTTTGCTGATAGCATCAATCTTGGTTGGAGAAGGCTTTCGGCCATATGGACCACACATATGCCCTACCACAAGAACTTCTTCGACTCCAAAAACAGATTTAGCACCTGAAAGAGTAAGATGGACTTCTTCTAATTTAGACAAGATTTGAGCACAATCATTAATATGATTGGAAACAAACTTGCGACATCCAAGTTCATTGAGTTCTTCATTCTTCTCATGAACTTCACATCCTTTGATTGGTACATCATCAAGGAAAAGAAGAGTTAATTGGGGAATATAATCTCTCAACACTTTATGCATGGCATTCATCATGTGAGCTACTGAATTTGTAGCTCCTTGAGGTAGAGTACACATGCGGACTAAACCAAGAGGCATCTTCATTGTGGTAATGTCTCAGCTCTCCAAAGCAAGCTGAAATTGGTCATAGCCTGAATATAAATCTCCCATGGAATAAATTGCTCTACCTGTAAAAGCTTCAGCAAACTCATCAACAATTGGCCCCGAACCAACATTTCTAGTAGTGACTTTATTGGCAGGCTGTAAATCTTGAATGAATCGCAAAGATCCATTCTTCTTCGGCATGGTAAACCATCGGTTGGAATATGGAGCTGAAGATGGCTTCAATATTCACATTTTTATCTTTTCATTTAAAAGCTCCAATAACTTAGACAAATGAGCCCTTGGTACGGGAATTGGTTTAAGATTCCAAGGAACATGCGGGACCATAAAAATCACCATTGGTGCCACAACACTTGGATCCACACAACCAATTTCATGTGGCTGAAATGAAAAATCTTTGCCATGATTCTTTAACATATGCATGAAGATTTGCTTTTCAGCTGTGGCAAGAGAAAAGTGTTGTCACCAATTTTCAGCTCTTGTAGACTTTCTACTGTAAATTGGTGACCAATATCTTTGGGATCACAAAGTCTTGGCTATTTGGATACCCTTTCTGCCAGTCCTTTGCTTTCGAGTGGTAAAGGAGTAGCCACCGGCTTGACCTTTTTATCAACTGTCTTATACTTTGTTTCTACTCTTACCTCATCCTTGTTTGGCTGTCCAAAAGCTTCATGATCTGCAAATTCTTAAATTATGTGATACATATCCAATGTGCATACTTGTATGGACTGATTTTCAGCTTGATTTTCTGCATGAGCAGCTGCATATATTTCAGCCATTGTATAATTATAAATCAGCCCATAAAATAGCCTTGAAATTTCTTCATCTTTAGGCAAAACATCAATTTGCTTCAGTTCTTGTTCTACATGACATAAATGCTTTCAGCCCTATTCATGGCTAAAAATTGTTTATAACAGCCCACACTATTGGCCGTAAAAACCTGCAAGTCAGCTTTTGACCTTGCCTCCTTTATATGTCGAGGCAATTTTTTATAACATGATGCGTTGCCATAGCCTCCACTTATAACAGTGCTACTAAAAAACCCTTAAATTCTCGGGCATTAGGAGGAATAGGATGATCTCTCAATCGATCTCTATTCTGGTGATGATTTACACATACAGTCAAGAATTGGATAACTTTGTCATTATCCTCACTTCTTATCCAAGCATATGATGAACCATCATCAAGGGCCTTTGTCTCTAAATGAGACTCAGAAATAAAAGGTTGTCCAAGAATGATAGGATAGCTGCATGAATCTTGAACAAATAAATGAAATTCATCTTTTACGTTACC
Organism: Lygodium microphyllum; assembly: GCF_053477565.2. Lineage (NCBI taxonomy): Eukaryota > Viridiplantae > Streptophyta > Polypodiopsida > Schizaeales > Lygodiaceae > Lygodium > Lygodium microphyllum. Next base: position 28,775,680 of record NC_141152.1, on the reverse strand, counting down.
AATATCAACTTGTACATAAGGGCATGCTGCATAAAGATCGCCAAAGGAGTTATTGGCTGCTTTCATGCGCCATCCTGGGTCCACATCAATGGGCCATCCACCATTCTCGTAGAGACTTCTTGACATGACATTAATCTCTCGTTCCGGTCTCTATGTTAGACAGCAACTTGTAGCTAGGATATTTGCTTTTTCTTTTTCCTTCTGTCTTCTTTGCTTGAGGGGCATCTCCCATCTCAAGCTCTTGCGGTGGAGGGTTTTCAGCAGCCTTCTGCTGATCTGGTTTACTTCTTGTCACGTGTTTAGTTGGCCCCGAAGAAGAGGGACCGACAACATCTTCATCTCTTCTTCTCTTTTCTTCGATCATAGCTTCATGATTATTAATTTCAGGTAACCGAGTAAAAGATGAAAATGAGTCTACTGGCTCGGTCCATCCAGTTCTTCCTCGGATGCATTGACTGGCAGTCGTTAAATCATCTTTGGTTGCCTTGCCTTGCTCCATGCGATCTAAGGCCTGCATCCACACTTTAGATTTTGCATCAGTTTTACATGCTTTAACAATTTCATTAGTTGGCTCAATTTGCAGCCCATAGGTTGCTGCATCAACAGCTGCATAGATTTTTTCTTGTTGCCAAATCCTCCAATCTTTTCTTCATGCCACCATTACCGAAATTTGGCTTAGAGGAAGCCCAGTTTTGGTTGCATGAATTTTACCATCCTTCCAAAAGACTAATTTTTGTGCTTCAGCTTCACGGAATGCACCGCTCTCCCTCTTATCATGCTGTAGGCTATCACACCAGATACAACATCTTTTGAAGCCTTCTCGTACAGGTCTTTGGGCAGTTGACCGTGCCCTTTCTTCCACTTTCACATCAAGCCTTTCCACTTTGGAATTAATCTCCGTTAGATTAAAATTGAAATCTCGCATGCTTTTAATTCGTTTGTCCATGATATCCTTCTTTGGAGATGGAACAACAGAATTTCTTGGTTGCTCGGCCATAGAGTGAGGAGTAGTACATGTATCCCGAGCCGACCTCAGGCTCACTGCATCCGGATCTCTACAACATCCCCGTTGTCATCGTGTTAGGGGTTGAAGGTCTACCACCAGGGCTTAGAGTAGAAGAAGAGTATGGGATTCAAGGTTTGGAGAAGAGGAAAAGAATGGAGTTTGACAAGATTCGGGTTTTAGAAATGACTTAGTTGGAGAAGAAGATATCAAGCTTTTTCAGTGTTTTTAGCATACATGAATGGAATAAATGCCTTTAACTTGATTACATCAAATACATTTGGGAAAAAAGAAGCCGTTACATAAAGGATATTCTCAGATTTTAATCCAAATCCATATACCAAATGCAAGCTCAAATGGATTTTATCTCATGTACATAGACGGATTACAACTCCAAGAAACAAGTATTTTGATGGTAGACTCAAGTACATTCAAGACATAGATCAATAGTTCATGAAATGCATTGATGGAGCATAAATTTAACTTCAACCGTGTTTTAAAACAGAAATTTCCAGCCCATAATCAAGCTCAAAAAGTATACATAAACTCAAGAATAAGCTCCTCTAATCATTAATGAGTAAAGCCCTGATGATAAGAGATCAATTTCTTCTATTTCAACCACATGAATCACTTGTTTGCTCATCAAAATGGACAAGAACAGTGGGCTGCCCTATTTTATTGACTGGTTTTTTCTCAGCCCATAACAGCCCATACACCTTCAAAATCCTCCCCCTTTGCTTGCCCCAAAGTCACTCAAGTACTTGGGTACAGGCTTCATTGGACCATGAATAAGGTAAATCAAATGAGAGAAGACGTACATAATGTCAAGATTGTGGGAGAGAAGGAAGGAGTCTCACTTGTAGCTTTCTTGCTTGCACAATGGGGGAATACACACATAGGTGGAGGCTGAAAACAGTTTTCCTCTTCTTAGTTGTGTAAGCCAAAAAGATCTCAAGTACATAGAAATAGAAGAACCCTATATATGGGTCTCAAACCAAACTCAAGTAACTAAGGTGGCATACTAACTGAGCCATGAACTAGAGTAGATAAGGATAGCTGCCATCTAGCTATTATTCATGGGCAGTGTACTAACCGCATCTGCAAACTAACAAGTCGATGACATAAATGCACAACGGTCACCCTGGCATATCACGAGTGGAGCTCGATATCTCAACACTCCCCCTCGAGTTCAATCCCAATTCCTGCACACCAAGCAGGTCTCTGAACTTGCGCAGCTTCTCTGCGCCCAATGCCTTCGTGAATATGTCAGCTACCTGATCCTCTGTGCTGACATAAACTAGATCAATAAGACCTAGTAAAACCCTCTCCCGCACATAGTGATAATGCACCTCAATGTGCTTTGTTCTAGCATGATAGACTAGGTTATTTGCCAAGTGTATACTACTCACGTTGTCACAATAAATGACAATTGGCCCATCTGTAGGCTGATGCATATCATAAAGTAGCTTATGCAACCAAGCTACCTCACATGCAGCCATTGCTGCACCCCTGTACTCAGCCTCTGTGCTCGACAAGGCAACTGCAGGCTGTTTCTTGCTACTCCAAGTGACTGCAGCATTCCCAAAAGAGAACACATATCCACTGGTAGATCGTCTATCAGAAATACTACCAGCCCAATCAGCATCAGTGTATCCATGCAACTGTATTTGAACCCCAATCTCATAAAATAGTCCATACTACAATGTGGACTTCACATATTTGAGTATGTGTCTAGCCGCATCCAAATGTGGTTTCCTTGGAGCCTGCATAAACTGACTTACCAATCCAACAGCATAGCTCAAATTTGGCCTGGTAATAGTCATATAAATCAAACTTCCTACTATGCGTCTATACATAGTAGGGTCTTCAAGAAGCTCACCTGCATCTGTGCTCAACTTCACATTCTGCTCCAAAGGAACTGAAATAGGCTTACAGCTTGTCATCCCATATTTGGATAGCATGTCCAATCCATACTGCCTCTGCAAGAGCCATATCCCACTTGGTGATCTAATCACCTTAATGCCCAAGAAATAACGCAGCTCTCCCAAATCCTTCATCTCAAACTTTTGCTTCAATAGCATTTTCACATGAAGGATATCTTCATCACTATCACCTGTGATAATCAAATCATCAACATAAATGACAAGCATCATAATACCTTTCTCTGTTTTTCTCACATTAAGTGAGAAATCTGCCTTGGAAATCTAAAAGCCAATAGTGACAAGATACTATCCTATCTTGTCAGACCATGCTCTAGGTGCTTGCTTCAAGCCATACAAGGCTTTCTTCAACCTGCAAATAAACTCAGGATGAACAGTATGCACATAACCTGGTGGCTGCTCCATATAGACCTCTTCTTGCAAATCACCATGCAAGAAGGCATTCTTTACATCCATCTGATGTAAAGACCATCCCTTTGATGCAGCCATAGCAATGACTGCTCTTACGGTTGCCATACTTGCAACTGAACTGAATGTTTCTTCATAGTCAATGCCATATGTTTGTGTATACCCCTTGACTACTAATCTTGCCTTGTATCTATTCACAGAACCATCTGCGTTGTGCTTCACCTTATAAACCCACTTACAGCCAATTGCATTCTTATCTTTAGGCAAAAGTACCGACTCCCATGTAGCATTTGCTTCCAAGGCATTCATTTCTTCATCCATGGCTTTCTCCCATTTTTCTTTTCCCATGGCTTGCTCAAAAGAAGTGGGTTCTCATTCCTGTATCACTTTGACTATATATGCATAGTGAATGGTTGTAAATCCATCATATTTCAGCCTATCCACAGGATACCTAGCTCTGGTAGACCTACGCAAAGTAGGCTCACTTCTAGGTGCTCTCAAAACATCCCTGGTCTTCCTTACTCTAGGTGTAACAATAGAAGGAATACCCAACTCATCATCAATGCTTTGTTCTGAGCCACTGGATTTACCATCCACATAAGAGTGACTTGCATTCACATCAAACATGGGTTGATCTACCTTCTCTTTTCCTTTCGTGATACCTGCATACCACTATCTGCATTGCTTTGAGAAGTTTCTCCTGATCTCAATCTGCCTGTCCATGGCGAAGAATGTGAACCATTGCTAGAGGACGCTCCAGGTCCAGTAATATCTTGTGATGACTGCTGCGGTGAATTCTGTGCAGCATTACCATTTTGTGCATCTATATTATCAATCACATTTACTAGTTTATACCAGCTACTCATCTCATCAAAAACAACATCTCTGCTCACTGTAAACTTACGAGTAGAAGAGTTATAGCATCTATACCCTTTCTACTGCAAAGAGTAACCAATAAAGATGCACTTCTCAGCTTTTGGATCCAACTTGGATCTCAACTCATCTGGCACATGAACATAGGAAATGCAAACAAAAATTTTCAAATGAGAAATATCTGGTTTCCTACCAGTATACCTCTCCTCTGGAGTCATCCCATGTATTGCTACAGTGGGAGTTCTATTCATTATGTAGACTGCTGTAGCAACTGCCTCAGCCCAATAAAAATCTGGCAGGTCTTTTTCATTGAGCATGGCACGAGATACCTCTCCAATATGCATGTTTTTCCTTTCTGCAATTCCATTTTGTTGTGGGGTATGACTGCATGAATATTGCTGCTTTATGCCATGCTCTTGCAGTAACCTTGCAAACTCATTTGAGAGGTACTCTCCCCCTCCATCTGACCTTAGGCATTTTATTTGCAGGCCTGTTTCTTTTTCAACCATAGCTTTAAGAGTTTTGAAATGCCCAAAAAATTCACTTTTCTTTTTCATAAAATACACCCAAACTTTTCTGCTATAGTCATCAATAAAAGTGACAAAATAATGATAGCCTCCAAGAGATGCAACTTTAGTAGTCCACACATCAGAGTGGATTAATTCCAATGACTTCTTACTCTCTTGAACATGTCTAGGAAATGGTTTCCTTGCTTGTTTTCCAAATTGACAGGCTTCACATACCTTATGCATTTCTGCAACCTTGAATTTAGGCAATCCTGCAACAATATTTTGGGCCTGCATTGATTTAAGTTGCTGTGCATTAACATGACCAATGCGTTTGTGCCAGATATCAATATCTGCAACTACACTGGTCCGATGTGCAAACATTGCTGCACTCAATTCAGGCATGTCTGCATCCAATGTAAACATTCTACCCTTCTTCTTTCCTTTTGCTATCAAGTTACCTTTATTTTTCATATCCTCAACAAAGCATCCATGAGGATTAAATCTGACCTGCAAGCTGTGCTCAACTATTTGACCAACAGAAACCAGATTCTTGGTGATATTCGGGATATGAAATACATCTGACAGGTATTTCTTTTTCCCATCCTGCATAGACAAATGAATTTTTCCAATCTGCACAATAGGATGTGCAGTATCGTCACGAGTCTCCACAAATCTTGGTTTTTCCATTTTTCTTGCATCCTGCATCCATTTTGCATGACCTGCCGTGTGGTTTGATGCACCTGAGTCAACATACCACACTTCGTTGCTTTCTTCTGCACTTGCACAGAATTGTTCATGTGCTGCACCATAAACAAATGCTCATTTCTGTCATCACCCTGTCTTCTAGAAGATGCATAATTTCCTTGTTGCAATTTCCCATTCATGATGTCATTCTGCTTTTTATAGCAGTCTTTAGCCATATGATCCATTTTACCATAGTAGTAGCATTCAACATTGCTGTTTGCATTTTGGCCTCTTTGCCATCCACCACGACCTCTTTGGCTCCCCCTGTCTCTAGAGTTACCACGTCCTCCTCCATAGGACTGGTTTTCTAGAGTTACCACGTCCTCCTCTGCCTCTACCTCTTCTAGCATTTGAGTAGAAGACAGTTTCTTTTGAAGTTCCTCCTGAAGAAGATGCACCACCATTTCTCTGCTCCTTAGAAATTAGAAGAGCAATCAACTCCTCAAAATCAGCAAATCTCACACGAACTGAAATGGATGTCCGAAACTGTGCATAATCCTTTCCTAGACCATTCAAGGTCACAGAAACTAAATCATCATCTTCCACTGGCGACCCAATGGAAGCAAGTGAATCTGCAATCTTCTTCACCTTCATGTGGTAGTCATTGATGCTCATACTTTCTCTTTGCACATTATGCAACTCTTGCTTGAGCTGCATTTTCCTGGCTTACGTGTTTGTGCTATACATTTTTGACAAAGTATCCCATGCCTCCTTTGGCGTAATTGCATCCTGAATATGCACAATCATAGAGTCTGAAATACTGATAGACAGCCAGTACATAACTTTCCTGGCTCTCTCATGCCATGCTTTAAATGCCTACATTTGCTGTTGATTGGGAACATCAGGAAGAACTGGTTCTTCTTCATTTCCTGTAACAAATTCCCAATATCCTTTTCCCATAAGGAAATTCGTCATTCTAAACTTCCATGCTTGGAAGTTGTTCTTGTCAAGCTTTTCAGTTACAATTTGTGAAAGAGAATTAGACGCCATTACAGAACACTGCAAAAAATTCTGTCACTGCAAAAAACACAGCTTCACCCTCACAAGGACAAATCTGCAAAATTGACGAAAGTGGTATTTGACCACACAGTCACTTCCTAGTGACGATTTTGCATAAACAGGAAACAATGATGATTGTGTAACTCCCAATGTCTTTGCACACAAGCATACGATGCAATTTCTATGGTAACTTTTCACCGACCTCTAGAACAATGGTCGCATAGCATAAAACAGGGCCTTTTCCTGAGTGCGTGCCAAAAACTTCCGTTTCCAAAATAGGCCCCGAAATGCCCTCTTGCTACACTGCGAAGGGCGTCTCAATCTGAGACAATGCACTCTTGCACTTTCCGGCTATGCTACCTGCAGAGACTTGCTCCCAAAACAGAAAAATGAAAGCAACACTAGTCCTCTTACCAGAACACCACAAACTTGGCTTGCTTTCTTGAGCTCCTTGCCACAAACAAGGCTCTGATACCATGTCAAGATTGTGGGAGAGAAGGAAGGAGTCTCACTTGTAGCTTTCTTGCTTGCACAATGGGGGAATACACACACAGGTGGAGGCTGAAAACAATTTTCCTCTTCTTAGTTGTGTAAGCCAAAACTAACTCAAGTACATAGAAATAGAAGAACCCTATATATGGGTCTCAAACCAAACTCAACTAGCTAAGGTGGCATACTAACTGAGCCACAAACTAGAGTAGATAAGGATAGCTGTCATCGAGCTATTATTCATGGGCGGTGTACCAACCGCATCTGCAAATTGACAAGTCGGTGACATAAATGCACAACGGTCACCCTGGCATATCACGAGTGGAGCTTGATATCTCAATACATAAGAGCAGGCTCAATCCTTTTCTGTCAGATTTTCCCCTTTTATAGACTATCATACCATTCATTTTCGTCAGACCAAATGGACGGGAAAGAGAGCTCTCACCTTTCTTGTTTGTATCTTCATCTTCAGCTTTAGTTTGCCTTTAGTTTGCATGCTCCAAAGCATGCACCATAGCTCACATTTCTTCTCCAGTTGTTGCAGGTATGTAGGCCCGCATTTTGTGCCGAAAAATGTGGGCTGCATCCTGCTCAGCTTCCACTTTTTTTTTTGACCTACTTTGGTCATTGACAGGTCACTTAAGTTCATTACTTCAGGTCCCCCATGAACCTAGTGGACTTTTGGCATTTTCTTGAGTTCTAACTACTTTTTCCACTTGAATCAATGTGATTTATCCTGCAAACTGTCAATTACTTCCAGTTCACCAAGTTGTAGGTTCCCATAGACTTATTTTTTAATCAATATACGTGGTACAACTGAAAATTGTATGACAAATACAAATGAACTTATGTAACTAAGTGATATCTAAGTTGGTTGTTGGGTAACAATGGGTGAGTTATGTATGAAAATTCCTCATATAAATCCTAGTAAAGCTCTTCTATGTTCATAATAATCCCATGATTTATATTATGAACAATAAACTCTTTGACACCGTGAAGCACTCCCTCCGTCTGGCATAATTTTGGAGCGTCGACCTCGTCTGCTCGAAACTGAAGCATATGATCGCACCGAAGTAGATCTAATAGAGCGGCCTGACAATGTCCAAGACAGCTCCTGGTCCGCCATGTCTCTGAATCTCGCCACATCTGATCTGGAGACATACACGTGAAGATATCCTATAACTCCTCATCACTCATCCCTTGACTCATCCTAATGATCTAAGTATCCACAAAGATCACTTGCACAAATAAAAAATGATGTTAGCATAATTAATTTAAATCATACAAAGCACAGTAATATAAATCTTAAAAAAAGATCTTACTTAGAATGCATATCTTATGTACCCTTATAAGCCATTTGTCAATGAATTGAGTAAGTGGATGCTCTAAGTATGAAGTATCTTGTGGTCCCATGTCAATCTCCTGACACAACTTGGCATAAACTGGAAGGTCGATAGACATGTCAATCTCCTAACATAACTCGGCATAAACTGGAAGGTCAATAGACATGTCACCACAAAAGGATGAGTCCACCTCGTTCTCAAAGAATTCTTAGACTTCTGTATTTCCATCATTGTTACCCGATGCTAGCTCCTCTACATGCTCCAAGCTTTCGGTAGCCTCCAGCCCTTGCAATATCGACTATTGACCCCTCTATTTGCATATTGTCCTCATTTATGCTCGGAACATCGCTTTGATCATATACTCTCGCACTTCGGGGAGCTGAAGGTATAATATACCACCATTGAGGTTGTCGGGGGTTTGGATAGAAGATTACTTGTTCACAAACATGTACAAGAGAGATTTAACTATTTTGACATGTACCATGTCGTAATACAATTAATAAAAAAATGAGTTCATGCACTTGTTCACAATGGGCCAGCAACACAAAGGTGTTGCGCAAATCTGTCCTTTTTTTCCAGAATTTATTTTGAGAAATCCAGATGGACCTCATCAAACTGTTGCTCTAGCTCCTTTAAGTACGGTAATCCACCGTAACAATACTTTGCAAGTTTCCAAAATACTCCATCTAGTCTATAATTGTGTTTGGATCTGTTGCTTGTCGTCGGCTCCCTTGCTCGAACCTTGCCATGATACCACAATCTATTGTGGAGCACATTTTTTCAATAGGCTCCACGTAGAAATGCCGCCTATGCGACCACGCTGCACTATGCATTTTATATTGTACATTGAAGCAATTAATTAGTTGTCGCATATAAAATATAGATACAACAAACCCTAAACACGTCATCACCTTTGGACTATATCCCCTCAAGAATTCTAGCTTCTCAGTTAAGACCTTTGCCCCTTCGTGAGATGCTGCGGTCAAAGCTCCATGCAACCATCGCGTTGACATAAACTGCGGTGTCAAAGAGATCGTGCGAGAGCTGCAGAACACGGGGTTCAAGGTACAGCAAGAAATGAGGCTAACAAGAAGAACTCGAATATTGGATGTCAAAGTTCACTATATTCCTTGTCTTAATCGTAGAGTTACAACAAAGAAACTGATCAAACCCATGTTCTTGATATGCTGTCATGAACAGTTTTGGTATTTCAACAAGTACAGCACCAGTAAAGACTTGCACGTGGTCGATCAGCTGTAGTATGCCATGTTTGAAGATGAAAATTCTGTCAAGAGGATTGCTGAGAATGGGAACTGGGTTACTGAAACTTCAGCCTAAACAGAGCCTTTGGGATACTTGCAACATGGAAGTTGGTTGCACTTTCATATTTACTTACCAAGAAAAGACCTTTCTCAATGTCATGCAGCATTCAAAGAGTTAAGATTCTGCTTTGTAGTGTCTGGCTTATGCTCATGAAAGTACATAATACCTCCCATGAAAAGACAGAAAAGGGCCACTTCAGCATGCCTAATATCTGGTAGCAAATATCTGTTCATTAAAATATACCACAGAGAGTCTGCTGAACGTAGAAGTACTTAGAGTGCCATTTCTGCTCTTCGACTCTTCTTCTCCAGTAAAACAGACAAGGAAGTCAGAGCTCCACCAAACCAATAGATCATTAAGTGTTGACTAAGCCTTCCCACAAGGCTGAGAAACTGTCAAACTTTCTGAAGTCCTTTTTGCTTTCAATAATTGCCGTCTCTTGACAAAGAACCACCACATCCTTCAACACCTGTCATCAAAGGGAGTCATCCTCATGCCTGTGTACTGTTGTATTGCTTCAACACTCCTACTATGCATGATAACTTTGGGAGAGTAAGCAAAGGAATTCCTTAAATTTCAAAGTACACATCAGTAGAAGGTGAGCATAGTTGGTTTGAACGTTGCTCTGCACTCCACTCAGAAGTCTGTGGTGCAGACTGCTATCCTGTCTTTTACGGCACTTTCACAAGCGGCATCCTTCATGCATTCACTGGAATTTAACAATCTGTTACGCCACTTTCATAAGAGGCATCAATCGTGTAATCACTGGAATTTAACAATCTGTTACGCCACTTTCATAAGAGGCATCAATCGAGCAATCACTGGAATTTAACAATCTGATCACCAGCACCAGAGCAATGCTCAAGAGCATCATCAAATAGACAAAGAAACCAGTACTAAAACCATCAGCAGCCGTGTTCAAACTGTAGCCGAGATATCAGAACCTTAGGAGGCATGATATAAGACATATGGAAGGCACGCTTCTCCCATGCCAGCTTCGCTCAATCAGCCGTGTGAAACATTTGGTCACCACATCGTGGCTTGACTGTGCTATCCACCTAAAGCTGTAACCAGCATCTTAAGAGCCTTCTTGCTGAAAGAAACGCATCGATACATCCTCCTAATGCATCCGTTGAAGGAAATACCATTTAAGCAATCTTCCTCTGTAGGTCACCTTCCGTGTGTCTTTTCCTGTCTTCTGATGACAAGACTTGCATTTCCAGAGTCTGGTTGAGCTGCAAGTTTATTCTCAGATACATTTAAAATTTTGAGGCCCTTTAACAGACCGATAGAAACAGGAAGAGAAATCAATTGATTCTTCTCAACATTGCAAGATTCAAGATTTACTAAATTGCCGATACTTCAGGTTGCAGACAGAAGCAGGTAGGGACCGCAATTTATTCCACTGAACAGACAGGTTTTGAAGATTCTTCAGATTGAACCCAAGTTGGGAAGGCAGGTATGAAAGCTTATTCATGTCAGCCCTCAGTGACACCAAGGAGCTGCACAGCAAAATACTTTCTGGTAAAGCTTTTGGAGCACAACAGGGACCAACTGCATCACAATGGGAGCCGTATCTTCAGTAAAGCACCACACAGTTTCATTCAAAGTCTCATTGATTGAGGCCCTCAGGAGAGAATTATTTGCATCATCTCTGTCGGCAGTAACCAGAAGCACTTCAATGATGCCTTGAAAATAAGGCGATCAATTGATGGCGCAGTGACGAAACAGGAAGCTGCAGTCGTCGTGATGAGAAGAACTAAAGCCAACTCATAGAATTCAATTGCATAGCTCCCCTAAATCAAATGCCCCCAAAATTTGATTCTTTTCCTCTTCTCTGCATTCCCAGTAATCGGCATCGCTCCCTCATCTCCTCAGAAAACGAAAAGGAAGGGCCCCTCCTCCAATTCAGGTGCAGCCCGCCACTTTACCTTTTTCAAAAATATACCTCTCTCTCTTTTCTTAGCTTTTTCTTTCCTTAGATCTTCTTGCCTTTTGGATCCCTTAGAGAACATGTACTTCACACGTCTTTAGGTGTTAATAAAGATTAGGGTGATGAGAATACATATCATCCAATTATTCCACATATCTCAGTCCAGAGAATTCTCATAGCTTAGACTTGCTTGGGACTGTGCAGAGGGCAGTACCAGGAACATAGCCTCCTAGAACAATAATAGAGATGCATCACCATGATAAATCACCAATACAACCCAGCCCTCTCTTACAGTGTCAATGAGCTTGCATACACCATGACCTTTGCCTCAGCTCTTGCCTCACGCACACAATAAAAATAGCCCTGTTTACAAGAGCAAAAGATTTAGGAGTCCATTCCTAATGATTTCTTGGATCCAAAGTGCAGGAAATATATACATTGGCTGTGGATTACTAAAATGCATCACACAAACAATAAATCACACGCAGAAATTAACACAAATGCACAACAAAAATGGAGGTGTTCACGGCTCAGATGCGCAGCATCACGACATCCACCCCCTCTAAACCTGCGCATCCTCCGGATGTGCCAACTATCCAGGATCATTCAACTCCACAAACAGGTCAAGTCCATCTTCTGATTCTAGTGGATCTATTTCTCCATCGGCTTCATCATCTATGTTTTCTGTCTCTTCTACTTGTCTTTCTTCTACCTGCTCTTGTTCTGTCAATGCTTCAAGTGCATATTCTTCATCCTCTCTTCTCTTGAAAATCTTGACTCGTTTTCCAGCAATAGGCACCCTCAATAATGTTCCATCTAATTCAGCCAGCTCATAGGTACCATTGTCAAAAACCTGCTTCACTTCATATGGTCCAAACCATCTTTGAATCATTTTTCTCATACTACTATGCTGATTTTCTAGACTACTGTCGTAGACTAGAACCCAATCCCCTTCTTTTATGGCTCTAGGCCTCAAGCGATGCCTTAAATCAAACCTGTCCTTATTTCTGAGACGGGCTGCCTTCAAACGGTCAATGGCTAGCTGCACATCTTCTGCCCTTCTCTCTAGTTGACGAATCCGAAGGGCTAACAGCTCTTCCCTTGATAAATTCTCATGCCAAGGAAGAACACTCCAAGTGAGAGCACAAATTTCAGTAGGCATGACAGGTTTTTTCCCATACATCAACTCCGCAGGCATGTATCCAGTAGTCACACTATGTGTGGAGCGATCAGCCCACAATGCAAAAGGTAGTAATCTCGGCCAATCTCCAATCCGACCTCTACAAGCTTTTGCCAATGCTTTAACTATTGGCGGATGTCCTCTTTCACTTTTGCCATTTCCCTCTGGATTATAGGCAGTAGTAAGAGCCAATTTAATCCCAAGCCGTGAGAAGAATTCTCTAGCTTCATCAGCATCTAGCTCTCCACGATCAGCTGTAATCTTGCCTATACATCCATACCTGCAAAATATTTCTTCCAACAAGAATTTACATACTGTAGTGGTGGTGTTTGTTCGCAATGGTCTACCTTCAACATAGTTTGTAAGATCCTCCCTAGCCAAGACAAGATATCTCATCTGCCAAAGTCCCACTGGCAAAGTAACCAAGTCTACCACCCACTTGTAATGCATACATAGTGGATAAGTCGGATGCAACTCATCACGATGTCGCACTAAAGAGTAAAGCTGGCAATCCCTGCAAGTCTCCACAAAGTGAGAAACATCTTTATACATCCCTTTCCACCAGTATCTTTCTTTGATTTTCTCATAGGTAGCCCACACACCTCTATGTCCAGCCCATGAGCTCTCATGAAACTCTCGCATAATCTGTATCTGCATCGCTACATCACAAACTACTCTCAAGGGCAAGCCTCCTCTCTTTCTTGGATGCTTCCAAAGAAAACCATCTTTCAAGAAATACCCATAAGCCTTCCTTCTGATTTTCTTGAATTCATCATCTGTCCAATCAGCTCTTCGAGTCAATGAACTTAGATACTGTCCAATTTGCAGCCACTCATCAACATAAAGTTCTTCAATAAAAGCTTCAACAGTAGATACATGACAATCATGAATAAGGATAGAAGCAGCAAACTCTGTCTCATCATCTTCTGCAAACATTGACTCCTCATCCTCATATCTCGCTCTAGAAAGCATGTCAGCAACTGGGTTATCTTTCCCTGCTATGTGTCGAAATTCTGGATTCAATGATTTAATATAGGCAATCCACCGAAGCATCGCTATATCTGGAGTCGAGCAACTAGTAATCATGCCAAGCAAAGGCAAACAATCTGTTTCCACAATAACTGAAGCTCCAATAAAATATCCTTTATCACACTTCAGTGCAGTGACTACTCCCCACAACTCTCTTTTGATCTGCGGATATCTCCTTTGTCGCTCATTAAGAACTTTAGCTCCAAAGCGGATAGCATACCTATTTCCATCAGCATCATCCTGTCCCACAGCCCAACCTATGCCAATAGGGCTAGTATCAACTGTCAACATGATAGGCCGTCCACACTGATAATCCGCCTTGCGTAGAGTAGGAGCTGATTGCAACAGCTTCTTGAGCTTACGCATGGCTTTTGAATGCTTCTCATCCCAATGAAATTTCTGCCCCTTTCGAAGCAACTGATAGAGAACATCTGCAATATGAGCAAAATGAGGAATCCAAATCATGTAAAATACACAAGCTCCCACAAATCTCCGCACCTCTGAAGTAGTTGAGCAATACTCTGCAATCCTGTTTATGGCATCCACCTTTGCAGGAGAAGGCTTTCTGCCATAGAATCCAACCATATGCCCAACTATGATGACTTCATTAACAGCAAAGACAGATTTCAGCCCTGAAAGTGTCAAATTTACCTCCTCTAATCGTGTCAATATTTGCTCACAAGCAATCAAGTGGTCAGCCACAAACTGTCTACATCCACGCAAATCAAGACTTTCATTCTTTTCTTCTTCTGCACAACCCTTAATAGGCACATCATCTAGAAAAGGCATGGTATACTGTGGAATATAGTCTCGAAGAACTCTATGCATAGCATTCATCATATGAGCAACTGAGTTTGTAGCACCTTGAGGCAAGGTACACATCCTCACAAGACCAATAGGTGTCCGCATAGTAGTAATATCCCTGCTTTCCAAGGCAAGCTGAAACTGATCGTAACCTGAATACAAGTCACCTAGTGAATAGATAGCTCGTCCTGCAAAAGCCTCAGCAAATTCATCCACAACTGGACCTGTTCCCACATTCCTGATTGTCACTTTGTTCACGGGCTGCATATCCTGAATAAATCTCAAAGTACCATTCTTCTTTGGTACAGTAAACCACCTGTTAGAATAGGGTGCAGAAGAGGGTTCCAAAATCCCCATTTTAATCTTCTCATTCAGCAATTCTATCAGCTTTGGCAAGTGTGCTTTAGGCACAGGTATAGGACGTATATTCCATGGTACATGAGGAACAGTGAAGATGACCATAGGTGCAACCAATTCGGGACTAATGCAGCCAATTTCATGTGGAAAGAAAGCAAATGCCTTACCATGACGTCCAAGCATCTCTCTAAAACATTCTTTTTCCACTGGAAGCAAAAAATCATCATTTCCAATCTTCAATTCTGCAAGAGTTTCAGCTGTAAACTTATGTCCAATATTCGCAGGATCCCTCAACATAGGCTGCTTCATAGCTTTTTCAATCTGTTCATCACTATTAGAAGGAAGCGGGCCTGCAACCGGCTTAACCTTTTTATCAACTGTTTTATATTTTGTGTCAACCTTGGCATCATTCAAGCACTCTTTTCTTTGCTGCAATTTCTGCAAATTTTCAGCATCTTTCAACTCTGTTGGCTGAAAAATTTCAGCCTTTAGCTCTATGGACTGCATGGGTGCAGCCTGAAACTCTGTATGCAGAAATTTTTCTGCATTCAACTCTGTTGGCTGAATGAATTCAGCCCTCGGCTCAATGGACTGCATAGACGCATCCTGAAACTCTGTATGCAGAAATTTTTCTGCATTCAACTCTGTTGGCTGAATGAATTCAGCCCTTTGCAATTCAATTAGCTGATCAAGATCAGCCATAAATTCAGTTTGCTGAGTTTTCTCAACCTCTAACTCTGTTTGCAGCATAAAACCAGAAATTTCCTGAAACATATCCAAGGTTTGCACGGGTATGATCTTTGAACCTTTGCATACATCAGTTTTCAGCATTGCTCTCATCTCAAACAATGTATCTGCATAAGACATCCCTTCATACAATCCATCTACATGTTCTTCTGCTTGCAAAATACCTGCATTCTTCAACTCTTTCTCCTTACGACCAATGTATTGCCTGGCAGCTCTAGGCAAATCTGAAATTTTCTGATAACTTACCGAACTATCTGAAGTAAACCCAACAAAGTTATTGGAGAAAGACTGACTGCCAGGAGGCGAGATCTCCTCTTTTCTCCGCTCCGTACCACTGGCGTCTCGCAAGACAGCGGTACCTAATGAAAATCCAACTCCTTCGCAGGTAGTGGTGCCTCACGCAAGGAGTCCCTGTTTCTCGGATGATTTACCCCAACAGTCATAAACTGAACAGCTCGCATACCATCTTTACTGCGTATCCGCGCATAAGCTGATCCGTCATCCATCACTTTTGTTTCCATTCTTGCTTCTGTAATGAAAGGCTGTCCAAGAATAATCGGATAAGAGCATGAATCCTGAACAAAGCAATGATAATCCTCTTCAACATTACCAATAGAAATTCTGATACTCGGACAAGCAGCATACATATCACCAGAAGTGTTATTGGCGGCTCTCATGCGCCAGCCATGCTCTGCATCCATAGGCCACTTGCCACTCTCATAAACACCTCGAGCAATAAGATTAATTTCAGAACCATGATCAACTAAAGCAATCAAGGGAATTTGTTTCTCTCCAATCCTTACCACTATCTCAGTGGTTGCTCTAGCCCAATGACTTCGTGAAAAATGGCTGCGAGGAATAAGAATAGGGGACTCATCGTCTTCATACTGCATAGGCTGCACTATTTTCTCCAATTGCGGATTAACAGAAGCATTCTCAACCATCACTGCATCATCATGCTCTTCTCCAAGAGCTCCATGCCACAATCCCTGTAAAGCAGGTCCTTCCATCGCATGCCGTTTCCTCCGCAAAAGATCCTGCATCTGATCCTGTATTTCTCTTCTAGCAATCCCAAGAGCCTCTCCAACAGTAAAAGTGACTTCACTATTCAAAATTCTTTCATGAAAAATCTTACTCATATATGTTTGCATATCAAGGTCTGACAAGAGCTTGAATCCTGGCTCTTTTCTTGGTTGCCTCTTTTCTTTCTGCTTGTCTTCCATTGGCTGATCGGAACGTGTTTGAGTTGGAGAATTTGACATAGGTGGAGCAGTAACAGGTGGTGAAACAAAGTCACCCCCTCTAGTCTTTTTGGAGGAGCTAGGACCCTCCTCATCTCTTCTTCTCTTTTCCTCAACCATGGCATCAAAACCCTGCGTTTTAGCTATATAAGCAAAAATAGAATACCTGTCAACAGGAGAATCCCATCCTGTTTCTCCTCGGATGCTAGAGCCCACGCAAGTCATAGTAGAAGTTTGAACTTTTCCTCTTCTCGCTATCTCCAAGGCAGAAGACCATAAAGCAGAGTCTCCATCAGATTTCTGCTCAAGCTGGACTCCAAAAGCTGAAGCATCTCCTCTAACACTCACATAAGCTGATCGCGCAGCCATATCATCAACAAGCTTCTTCATACCTCCCTTACCAAAGTTCGTGTCAAGAGGAGCGCCAGTCTCTGTCAGCCATATCTTTCCATCTTGTCCCCAGAACACTACATTCTTCTTACGTGCTTCCTGAAAAGCATCACAATCTCTGCAGTGTTGGTGCTCTGTACTATCACACCAAATACATCGTCGCCCTTTTCTTTGACCAGCTGGAAAAGCAGTCACTGGAGCAGGCGCTACAGCAGGTACTGACATAAGTTACTCCTTTAACTTACCAACTTCAGCTTTGACTGCTTCAATCGTCAAATCCGCCAAGCCTTTAATAACATCATCTACAGATAAAGGCACTGGAGCAGTAGGAACTGGTGGAACTGGTGGATGCATAACAGGAGGAGTAGGCTTAGGCAAAGAAGCAGCAGGGGTAGAAGAAGAAGTCTCCAAGGATTTTTCAGGAACTAATCCTGTATTACGATGCAATCTGACTCTCCTGCGCTGCTTCTTGACAAGAGCATTCACAGCATCAATAACATGTCTCCACTCAGTCTTTAAACCTGAATCAGTAGCTTGATCTTCCAAAAGATCATCCAACTTTTCCTGCAAATCAGCATCTGCAGCTTGCAAAAATAATTCCACTTTCTGCATCTCCAAGGCTTGTTGTTAAGTCCCATCCAACTGATCATAACGGCTTTCAAACTCTCGCAAAAGAGCGGTAACAGAAAGTCCCTTATTAGGCATAGAAACCCATGCTAAAAAATTCCTGCGATTCATAAGACCTGTATCCTCCAGAAAATATTCATCTTTTAATGCCTTTTTAAATTCAGCCCAACCTGCATGTGCCTCTTGAATTTCTGCAATTCGACCTTCAAGAGCGCGCACCACGATCCGCAAGAAGTAGCGGCTCCAAACATCTTGAGAAACTCCAAAAAACTTCATCTTTTCTTCATACAAATGCAGGTAAGTTGACACTTGCTGGCCATTAAACTGCTTCATCTCCTGTTGGACAGCTTTCAAGGCATCCATAGCATCACTGTCACGTTTTGCATGAACTTGCTGCTGCATATACATGGTAAATGACTGAAACAGGTTCTTCATGACATTATCATCTGCCATCTCTTCTTGCGAGTCTCCCATCTTGCTGATGATGCAGCACTTTCACGTCGGGTTCACCAGAAATGTCAAAGAGATCGTGCGAGAGCTGCAGAACACGGGGTTCAAGGTACAGCAAGAAATGAGGCTAACAAGAAGAACTCGAATATTGGATGTCAAAGTTCACTATATTCCTTGTCTTAATCGTAGAGTTACAACAAAGAAACTGATCAAACCCATGTTCTTGATATGCTGTCATGAACAGTTTTGGTATTTCAACAAGTACAGCACCAGTAAAGACTTGCACGTGGTCGATCAGCTGTAGTATGCCATGTTTGAAGATGAAAATTCTGTCAAGAGGATTGCTGAGAATGGGAACTGGGTTACTGAAACTTCAGCCTAAACAGAGCCTTTGGGATACTTGCAACATGGAAGTTGGTTGCACTTTCATATTTACTTACCAAGAAAAGACCTTTCTCAATGTCATGCAGCATTCAAAGAGTTAAGATTCTGCTTTGTAGTGTCTGGCTTATGCTCATGAAAGTACATAATACCTCCCATGAAAAGACAGAAAAGGGCCACTTCAGCATGCCTAATATCTGGTAGCAAATATCTGTTCATTAAAATATACCACAGAGAGTCTGCTGAACGTAGAAGTACTTAGAGTGCCATTTCTGCTCTTCGACTCTTCTTCTCCAGTAAAACAGACAAGGAAGTCAGAGCTCCACCAAACCAATAGATCATTAAGTGTTGACTAAGCCTTCCCACAAGGCTGAGAAACTGTCAAACTTTCTGAAGTCCTTTTTGCTTTCAATAATTGCCGTCTCTTGACAAAGAACCACCACATCCTTCAACACCTGTCATCAAAGGGAGTCATCCTCATGCCTGTGTACTGTTGTATTGCTTCAACACTCCTACTATGCATGATAACTTTGGGAGAGTAAGCAAAGGAATTCCTTAAATTTCAAAGTACACATCAGTAGAAGGTGAGCATAGTTGGTTTGAACGTTGCTCTGCACTCCACTCAGAAGTCTGTGGTGCAGACTGCTATCCTGTCTTTTACGGCACTTTCACAAGCGGCATCCTTCATGCATTCACTGGAATTTAACAATCTGTTACGCCACTTTCATAAGAGGCATCAATCGTGTAATCACTGGAATTTAACAATCTGTTACGCCACTTTCATAAGAGGCATCAATCGAGCAATCACTGGAATTTAACAATCTGATCACCAGCACCAGAGCAATGCTCAAGAGCATCATCAAATAGACAAAGAAACCAGTACTAAAACCATCAGCAGCCGTGTTCAAACTGTAGCCGAGATATCAGAACCTTAGGAGGCATGATATAAGACATATGGAAGGCACGCTTCTCCCATGCCAGCTTCGCTCAATCAGCCGTGTGAAACATTTGGTCACCACATCGTGGCTTGACTGTGCTATCCACCTAAAGCTGTAACCAGCATCTTAAGAGCCTTCTTGCTGAAAGAAACACATCGATACATCCTCCTAATGCATCCGTTGAAGGAAATACCATTTAAGCAATCTTCCTCTGTAGGTCACCTTCCGTGTGTCTTTTCCTGTCTTCTGATGACAAGACTTGCATTTCCAGAGTCTGGTTGAGCTGCAAGTTTATTCTCAGATACATTTAAAATTTTGAGGCCCTTTAACAGACCGATAGAAACAGGAAGAGAAATCAATTGATTCTTCTCAACATTGCAAGATTCAAGATTTACTAAATTGCCGATACTTCAGGTTGCAGACAGAAGCAGGTAGGGACCGCAATTTATTCCACTGAACAGACAGGTTTTGAAGATTCTTCAGATTGAACCCAAGTTGGGAAGGCAGGTATGAAAGCTTATTCATGTCAGCCCTCAGTGACACCAAGGAGCTGCACAGCAAAATACTTTCTGGTAAAGCTTTTGGAGCACAACAGGACCAACTGCATCACAATGGGAGCCGTATCTTCAGTAAAGCACCACATAGTTTCATTCAAAGTCTCATTGATTGAGGCCCTCAGGCGAGAATTATTTGCATCATCTCTGTCGACAGTAACCAGAAGCACTTCAATGATGCCTTGAAAATAAGGCGATCAATTGATGGCGCAGTGACGAAACAGGAAGCTGCAGTCGTCGTGATGAGAAGAACTAAAGCCAACTCATAGAATTCAATTGCATAGCTCCCCTAAATAAAATGCCCCCAAAATTTGATTCTTTTCCTCTTCTCTGCATTCCCAGTAATCGGCATCGCTCCCTCATCTCCTCAGAAAACGAAAAGGAAGGGCCCCTCCTCCAATTCAGGTGCAGCCCGCCACTTTACCTTTTTCAAAAATATACCTCTCTCTCTTTTCTTAGCTTTTTCTTTCCTTAGATCTTCTTGCCTTTTGGATCCCTTAGAGAACATGTACTTCACACGTCTTTAGGTGTTAATAAAGATTAGGGTGATGAGAATACATATCATCCAATTATTCCACATATCTCAGTCCAGAGAATTCTCATAGCTTAGACTTGCTTGGGACTGTGCAGAGGGCAGTACTAGGAACATAGCCTCCTAGAACAATAATAGAGATGCATCACCATGATAAATCACCAATACAACCCAGCCCTCTCTTACAGTGTCAATGAGCTTGCATACACCATGACCTTTGCCTCAGCTCTTGCCTCACGCACACAATAAAAATAGCCCTGTTTACAAGAGCAAAAGATTTAGGAGTCCATTCCTAATGATTTCTTGGATCCAAAGTGCAGGAAATATATACATTGGCTGTGGATTACTAAAATGCATCACACAAACAATAAATCACACGCAGAAATTAACACAAATGCACAACAAAAATGGAGGTGTTCACGGCTCAGATGCGCAGCATCACGACATCCACCCCCTCTAAACCTGCGCATCCTCCGGATGTGCCAACTATCCAGGATCATTCAACTCCACAAACAGGTCAAGTCCATCTTCTGATTCTAGTGGATCTATTTCTCCATCGGCTTCATCATCTATGTTTTCTGTCTCTTCTACTTGTCTTTCTTCTACCTGCTCTTGTTCTGTCAATGCTTCAAGTGCATATTCTTCATCCTCTCTTCTCTTGAAAATCTTGACTCGTTTTCCAGCAATAGGCACCCTCAATAATGTTCCATCTAATTCAGCCAGCTCATAGGTACCATTGTCAAAAACCTGCTTCACTTCATATGGTCCAAACCATCTTTGAATCATTTTTCTCATACTACTATGCTGATTTTCTAGACTACTGTCGTAGACTAGAACCCAATCCCCTTCTTTTATGGCTCTAGGCCTCAAGCGATGCCTTAAATCAAACCTGTCCTTATTTCTGAGACGGGCTGCCTTCAAACGGTCAATGGCTAGCTGCACATCTTCTGCCCTTCTCTCTAGTTGACGAATCCGAAGGGCTAACAGCTCTTCCCTTGATAAATTCTCATGCCAAGGAAGAACACTCCAAGTGAGAGCACAAATTTCAGTAGGCATGATAGGTTTTTGCCCATACATCAACTCCGCAGGCATGTATCCAGTAGTCACACTATGTGTGGAGCGATCAGCCCACAATGCAAAAGGTAGTAATCTCGGCCAATCTCCAATCCGACCTCTACAAGCTTTTGCCAATGCTTTAACTATTGGCGGATGTCCTCTTTCACTTTTGCCATTTCCCTCTGGATTATAGGCAGTAGTAAGAGCCAATTTAATCCCAAGCCGTGAGAAGAATTCTCTAGCTTCATCAGCATCTAGCTCTCCACGATCAGCTGTAATCTTGCCTATACATCCATACCTGCAAAATATTTCTTCCAACAAGAATTTACATACTGTAGTGGTGGTGTTTGTTCGCAATGGTCTACCTTCAACATAGTTTGTAAGATCCTCCCTAGCCAAGACAAGATATCTCATCTGCCAAAGTCCCACTGGCAAAGTAACCAAGTCTACCACCCACTTGTAATGCATACATAGTGGATAAGTCGGATGCAACTCATCACGATGTCGCACTAAAGAGTAAAGCTGGCAATCCCTGCAAGTCTCCACAAAGTGAGAAACATCTTTATACATCCCTTTCCACCAGTATCTTTCTTTGATTTTCTCATAGGTAGCCCACACACCTCTATGTCCAGCCCATGAGCTCTCATGAAACTCTCGCATAATCTGTATCTGCATCGCTACATCACAAACTACTCTCAAGGGCAAGCCTCCTCTCTTTCTTGGATGCTTCCAAAGAAAACCATCTTTCAAGAAATACCCATAAGCCTTCCTTCTGATTTTCTTGAATTCATCATCTGTCCAATCAGCTCTTCGAGTCAATGAACTTAGATACTGTCCAATTTGCAGCCACTCATCAACATAAAGTTCTTCAATAAAAGCTTCAACAGTAGATACATGACAATCATGAATAAGGATAGAAGCAGCAAACTCTGTCTCATCATCTTCTGCAAACATTGACTCCTCATCCTCATATCTCGCTCTAGAAAGCATGTCAGCAACTGGGTTATCTTTCCCTGCTATGTGTCGAAATTCTGGATTCAATGATTTAATATAGGCAATCCACCGAAGCATCGCTATATCTGGAGTCGAGCAACTAGTAATCATGCCAAGCAAAGGCAAACAATCTGTTTCCACAATAACTGAAGCTCCAATAAAATATCCTTTATCACACTTCAGTGCAGTGACTACTCCCCACAACTCTCTTTTGATCTGCGGATATCTCCTTTGTCGCTCATTAAGAACTTTAGCTCCAAAGCGGATAGCATACCTATTTCCATCAGCATCATCCTGTCCCACAGCCCAACCTATGCCAATAGGGCTAGTATCAACTGTCAACATGATAGGCCGTCCACACTGATAATCCGCCTTGCGTAGAGTAGGAGCTGATTGCAACAGCTTCTTGAGCTTACGCATGGCTTTTGAATGCTTCTCATCCCAATGAAATTTCTGCCCCTTTCGAAGCAACTGATAGAGAACATCTGCAATATGAGCAAAATGAGGAATCCAAATCATGTAAAATACACAAGCTCCCACAAATCTCCGCACCTCTGAAGTAGTTGAGCAATACTCTGCAATCCTGTTTATGGCATCCACCTTTGCAGGAGAAGGCTTTCTGCCATAGAATCCAACCATATGCCCAACTATGATGACTTCATTAACAGCAAAGACAGATTTCAGCCCTGAAAGTGTCAAATTTACCTCCTCTAATCGTGTCAATATTTGCTCACAAGCAATCAAGTGGTCAGCCACAAACTGTCTACATCCACGCAAATCAAGACTTTCATTCTTTTCTTCTTCTGCACAACCCTTAATAGGCACATCATCTAGAAAAGGCATGGTATACTGTGGAATATAGTCTCGAAGAACTCTATGCATAGCATTCATCATATGAGCAACTGAGTTTGTAGCACCTTGAGGCAAGGTACACATCCTCACAAGACCAATAGGTGTCCGCATAGTAGTAATATCCCTGCTTTCCAAGGCAAGCTGAAACTGATCGTAACCTGAATACAAGTCACCTAGTGAATAGATAGCTCGTCCTGCAAAAGCCTCAGCAAATTCATCCACAACTGGACCTGTTCCCACATTCCTGATTGTCACTTTGTTCACGGGCTGCATATCCTGAATAAATCTCAAAGTACCATTCTTCTTTGGTACAGTAAACCACCTGTTAGAATAGGGTGCAGAAGAGGGTTCCAAAATCCCCATTTTAATCTTCTCATTCAGCAATTCTATCAGCTTTGGCAAGTGTGCTTTAGGCACAGGTATAGGACGTATATTCCACGGTACATGAGGAACAGTGAAGATGACCATAGGTGCAACCAATTCGGGACTAATGCAGCCAATTTCATGTGGAAAGAAAGCAAATGCCTTACCATGACGTCCAAGCATCTCTCTAAAACATTCTTTTTCCACTGGAAGCAAAAAAACATCATTTCCAATCTTCAATTCTGCAAGAGTTCCAGCTGTAAACTTATGTCCAATATTCGCAGGATCCCTCAACATAGGCTGCTTCATAGCTTTTTCAATCTGTTCATCACTATTAGAAGGAAGCGGGCCTGCAACTGGCTTAACCTTTTTATCAACTGTTTTATATTTTGTGTCAACCTTGGCATCATTCAAGCACTCTTTTCTTTGCTGCAATTTCTGCAAATTTTCAGCATCTTTCAACTCTGTTGGCTGAAAAATTTCAGCCTTTAGCTCTATGGACTGCATGGGTGCAGCCTGAAACTCTGTATGCAGAAATTTTTCTGCATTCAACTCTGTTGGCTGAATGAATTCAGCCCTCGGCTCAATGGACTGCATAGACGCATCCTGAAACTCTGTATGCAGAAATTTTTCTGCATTCAACTCTGTTGGCTGAATGAATTCAGCCCTTTGCAATTCAATTAGCTGATCAAGATCAGCCATAAATTCAGTTTGCTGAGTTTTCTCAACCTCTAACTCTGTTTGCAGCATAAAACCAGAAATTTCCTGAAACATATCCAAGGTTTGCACGGGTATGATCTTTGAACCTTTGCATACATCAGTTTTCAGCATTGCTCTCATCTCAAACAATGTATCTGCATAAGACATCCCTTCATACAATCCATCTACATGTTCTTCTGCTTGCAAAATACCTGCATTCTTCAACTCTTTCTCCTTACGACCAATGTATTGCTTGGCAGCTCTAGGCAAATCTGAAATTTTCTGATAACTTACCGAACTATCTGAAGTAAACCCAACAAAGTTATTGGAGAAAGACTGACTGCCAGGAGGCGAGATCTCCTCTTTTCTCCGCTCCGTACCACTGGCGTCTCGCAAGACAGCGGTACCTAATGAAAATCCAACTCCTTCGCAGGTAGTGGTGCCTCACGCAAGGAGTCCCTGTTTCTCGGATGATTTACCCCAACAGTCATAAACTGAACAGCTCGCATACCATCTTTACTGCGTATCCGCGCATAAGCTGATCCGTCATCCATCACTTTTGTTTCCATTCTTGCTTCTGTAATGAAAGGCTGTCCAAGAATAATCGGATAAGAGCATGAATCCTGAACAAAGCAATGATAATCCTCTTCAACATTACCAATAGAAATTCTGATACTCGGACAAGCAGCATACATATCACCAGAAGTGTTATTGGCGGCTCTCATGCGCCAGCCATGCTCTGCATCCATAGGCCACTTGCCACTCTCATAAACACCTCGAGCAATAAGATTAATTTCAGAACCATGATCAACTAAAGCAATCAAGGGAATTTGTTTCTCTCCAATCCTTACCACTATCTCAGTGGTTGCTCTAGCCCAATGACTTCGTGAAAAATGGCTGCGAGGAATAAGAATAGGGGACTCATCGTCTTCATACTGCATAGGCTGCACTATTTTCTCCAATTGCGGATTAACAGAAGCATTCTCAACCATCACTGCATCATCATGCTCTTCTCCAAGAGCTCCATGCCACAATCCCTGTAAAGCAGGTCCTTCCATCGCATGCCGTTTCCTCCGCAAAAGATCCTGCATCTGATCCTGTATTTCTCTTCTAGCAATCCCAAGAGCCTCTCCAACAGTAAAAGTGACTTCACTATTCAAAATTCTTTCATGAAAAATCTTACTCATATATGTTTGCATATCAAGGTCTGACAAGAGCTTGAATCCTGGCTCTTTTCTTGGTTGCCTCTTTTCTTTCTGCTTGTCTTCCATTGGCTGATCGGAACGTGTTTGAGTTGGAGAATTTGACATAGGTGGAGCAGTAACAGGTGGTGAAACAAAGTCACCCCCTCTAGTCTTTTTGGAGGAGCTAGGACCCTCCTCATCTCTTCTTCTCTTTTCCTCAACCATGGCATCAAAACCCTGCGTTTTAGCTATATAAGCAAAAATAGAATACCTGTCAACAGGAGAATCCCATCCTGTTTCTCCTCGGATGCTAGAGCCCACGCAAGTCATAGTAGAAGTTTGAACTTTTCCTCTTCTCGCTATCTCCAAGGCAGAAGACCATAAAGCAGAGTCTCCATCAGATTTCTGCTCAAGCTGGACTCCAAAAGCTGAAGCATCTCCTCTAACACTCACATAAGCTGATCGCGCAGCCATATCATCAACAAGCTTCTTCATACCTCCCTTACCAAAGTTCGTGTCAAGAGGAGCGCCAGTCTCTGTCAGCCATATCTTTCCATCTTGTCCCCAGAACACTACATTCTTCTTACGTGCTTCCTGAAAAGCATCACAATCTCTGCAGTGTTGGTGCTCTGTACTATCACACCAAATACATCGTCGCCCTTTTCTTTGACCAGCTGGAAAAGCAGTCACTGGAGCAGGCGCTACAGCAGGTACTGACATAAGTTGCTCCTTTAACTTACCAACTTCAGCTTTGACTGCTTCAATCGTCAAATCTGCCAAGCCTTTAATAACATCATCTACAGATAAAGGCACTGGAGCAGTAGGAACTGGTGGAACTGGTGGATGCATAATAGGAGGAGTAGGCTTAGGCAAAGAAGCAGCAGGGGTAGAAGAAGAAGTCTCCAAGGATTTTTCAGGAACTAATCCTGTATTACGATGCAATCTGACTCTCCTGCGCTGCTTCTTGACAAGAGCATTCACAGCATCAATAACATGTCTCCACTCAGTCTTTAAACCTGAATCAGTAGCTTGATCTTCCAAAAGATCATCCAACTTTTCCTGCAAATCAGCATCTGCAGCTTGCAAAAATAATTCCACTTTCTGCATCTCCAAGGCTTGTTGTTCAGTCCCATCCAACTGATCATAACGGCTTTCAAACTCTCGCAAAAGAGCGGTAACAGAAAGTCCCTTATTAGGCATAGAAACCCATGCTAAAAAATTCCTGCGATTCATAAGACCTGTATCCTCCAGAAAATATTCATCTTTTAATGCCTTTTTAAATTCAGCCCAACCTGCATGTGCCTCTTGAATTTCTGCAATTCGACCTTCAAGAGCGCGCACCACAATCCGCAAGAAGTAGCGGCTCCAAACATCTTGAGAAACTCCAAAAAACTTCATCTTTTCTTCATACAAATGCAGGTAAGTTGACACTTGCTGGCCATTAAACTGCTTCATCTCCTGTTGGACAGCTTTCAAGGCATCCATAGCATCACTGTCACGTTTTGCATGAACTTGCTGCTGCATATACATGGTAAATGACTGAAACAGGTTCTTCATGACATTATCATCTGCCATCTCTTCTTGCGAGTCTCCCATCTTGCTGATGACGCAGCACTTTCACGTCGGGTTCACCAGAAATGTCAAAGAGATCGTGCGAGAGCTGCAGAACACGGGGTTCAAGGTACAGCAAGAAATGAGGCTAACAAGAAGAACTCGAATATTGGATGTCAAAGTTCACTATATTCCTTGTCTTAATCGTAGAGTTACAACAAAGAAACTGATCAAACCCATGTTCTTGATATGCTGTCATGAACAGTTTTGGTATTTCAACAAGTACAGCACCAGTAAAGACTTGCACGTGGTCGATCAGCTGTAGTATGCCATGTTTGAAGATGAAAATTCTGTCAAGAGGATTGCTGAGAATGGGAACTGGGTTACTGAAACTTCAGCCTAAACAGAGCCTTTGGGATACTTGCAACATGGAAGTTGGTTGCACTTTCATATTTACTTACCAAGAAAAGACCTTTCTCAATGTCATGCAGCATTCAAAGAGTTAAGATTCTGCTTTGTAGTGTCTGGCTTATGCTCATGAAAGTACATAATACCTCCCATGAAAAGACAGAAAAGGGCCACTTCAGCATGCCTAATATCTGGTAGCAAATATCTGTTCATTAAAATATACCACAGAGAGTCTGCTGAACGTAGAAGTACTTAGAGTGCCATTTCTGCTCTTCGACTCTTCTTCTCCAGTAAAACAGACAAGGAAGTCAGAGCTCCACCAAACCAATAGATCATTAAGTGTTGACTAAGCCTTCCCACAAGGCTGAGAAACTGTCAAACTTTCTGAAGTCCTTTTTGCTTTCAATAATTGCCGTCTCTTGACAAAGAACCACCACATCCTTCAACACCTGTCATCAAAGGGAGTCATCCTCATGCCTGTGTACTGTTGTATTGCTTCAACACTCCTACTATGCATGATAACTTTGGGAGAGTAAGCAAAGGAATTCCTTAAATTTCAAAGTACACATCAGTAGAAGGTGAGCATAGTTGGTTTGAACGTTGCTCTGCACTCCACTCAGAAGTCTGTGGTGCAGACTGCTATCCTGTCTTTTACGGCACTTTCACAAGCGGCATCCTTCATGCATTCACTGGAATTTAACAATCTGTTACGCCACTTTCATAAGAGGCATCAATCGTGCAATCACTGGAATTTAACAATCTGTTACGCCACTTTCATAAGAGGCATCAATCGAGCAATCACTGGAATTTAACAATCTGATCACCAGCACCAGAGCAATGCTCAAGAGCGTCATCAAATAGACAAAGAAACCAGTACTAAAACCATCAGCAGCCGTGTTCAAACTGTAGCCGAGATATCAGAACCTTAGGAGGCATGATATAAGACATATGGAAGGCACGCTTCTCCCATGCCAGCTTCGCTCAATCAGCCGTGTGAAACATTTGGTCACCACATCGTGGCTTGACTGTGCTATCCACCTAAAGCTGTAACCAGCATCTTAAGAGCCTTCTTGCTGAAAGAAACGCATCGATACATCCTCCTAATGCATCCGTTGAAGGAAATACCATTTAAGCAATCTTCCTCTGTAGGTCACCTTTCGTGTGTCTTTTCCTGTCTTCTGATGACAAGACTTGCATTTCCAGAGTCTGGTTGAGCTGCAAGTTTATTCTCAGATACATTTAAAATTTTGAGGCCCTTTAACAGACCGATAGAAACAGGAAGAGAAATCAATTGATTCTTCTCAACATTGCAAGATTCAAGATTTACTAAATTGCCGATACTTCAGGTTGCAGACAGAAGCAGGTAGGGACCGCAATTTATTCCACTGAACAGACAGGTCTTGAAGATTCTTCAGATTGAACCCAAGTTGGGAAGGTAGGTATGAAAGCTTATTCATGTCAGCCCTCAGTGACACCAGGGAGCTGCACAGCAAAATACTTTCTGGTAGAGCTTTTGGAGCACAACAGGGACCAACTGCATCACAATGGGAGCCGTATCTTCAGTGAAGCACCACATAGTTTCATTCAAAGTCTCATTGATTGAGGCCCTCAGGCGAGAATTATTTGCATCATCTCTGTCGGCAGTAACCAGAAGCACTTCAATGATGCCTTGAAAATAAGGCGACCAATTGATGGCGCAGTGACGAAACAGGAAGCTGCAGTCGTCGTGATGAGAAGAACTAAAGCCAACTCATAGAATTCAATTGCATAGCTCCCCTAAATCAAATGCCCCCAAAATTTGATTCTTTTCCTCTTCTCTGCATTCCCAGTAATCGGCATCGCTCCCTCATCTCCTCAGAAAACGAAAAGGAAGGGCCCCTCCTCCAATTCAGGCGCAGCCCACCACTTTACCTTTTTCAAAAATATACCTCTCTCTCTTTTCTTAGCTTTTTCTTTCCTTAGATCTTCTTGCCTTTTGGATCCCTTAGAGAACATGTACTTCACACGTCTTTAGGTGTTAATAAAGATTAGGGTGATGAGAATACATATCATCCAATTATTCCACATATCTCAGTCCAGAGAATTCTCATAGCTTAGACTTGCTTGGGACTGTGCAGAGGGCAGTACCAGGAACATAGCCTCCTAGAACAATAATAGAGATGCATCACCATGATAAATCACCAATACAACCCAGCCCTCTCTTACAGTGTCAATGAGCTTGCATACACCATGACCTTTGCCTCAGCTCTTGCCTCACGCACACAATAAAAATAGCCCTGTTTACAAGAGCAAAAGATTTAGGAGTCCATTCCTAATGATTTCTTGGATCCAAAGTGCAGGAAATATATACATTGGCTGCGGATTACTAAAATGCATCACACAAACAATAAATCACACGCAGAAATTAACACAAATGCACAACAAAAATGGAGGTGTTCACGGCTCAGATGCGCAGCATCACGACAGCGGCATCTCCTCCATGCCCTCGGGATATCTAATTGGTTGATGGTACATACTACGTTGAAATTCAGATCGCGCTTCCTCTCGATCTTGCCTAGCTTGCTGGTACCTGGCGAGCCACCTCTCCATAGAGGCATGGTGCATCGTACAAAAGCGATTCACTTTCTCCTTCATTGTAGCATCCATTCTTTTTTCTACCCCATTTCCAACCACCACATCTCTGATCAAACTATCATCATCCTTCAATGACCATAGCATACTCTTGTTTGGATCCATCGTTGATAGCCATTGTGAAATATGCACTAGCACCTCAGACACCAACCAACCTTCATCCATGCTACCTTCTGACCGAGCTCAGTGTCGCACAAAGCCTTTCAGGTTTTTCACAAAGCGCTCCAAGAAGAACATCCATCACGTATGGAAAGGTCCAACAATCTCCACTTCATCTACAAGATGCACAAGAAGGTGGATTTGTATTGTGAGCATGCTGGTAGGTAGGTATTTCTCAAAGAGACAAACCGTCTCCACTGCTCCCCGCCTCACGGATTCAATAGAGGACGTCTTAATCTCCTTCCGTGAGATCCATTGCAATAAAGTCAACAACCTATAAATTGCCTTGTGTATTTCTAGAGTAAGGCATCCTGCGATTGCTATCAATAGTACAAACTGCCACAAATGAGAAAGCATTATGAGCAATGACTACACTCCAAATAGAAAAATGCACAGGCCACTTACAATTCATTCGTAGTACAAACCTGACATATCTTATGCCAATCATGGGATTTTAGACGTGATAATTGGTTGTCTTTAGAAAACATAGACCTGAGAGAACGCATCATACCCGTCAAAGTGCAGATAGACTTGACTATTTACTTTACAATGTGCTCTTCTTTAGTGAACAAAACCCAAGGAGTGCGAGGTAGTTGCATGCGACCATCAGCACTCGACTACAGCCAAAGCACCTCCATCTTGCCTACCTCCTTTAAATCCATTCGTGCCCCTATAGTGTCTCTCTTTCCTGTGATGTGGTCCCATAGCAAGCTACCCACGTTCTTGAAAATATGTATGGGATGTAAGTGGGTCCAATATAGCAACTCGTAGAAAACTGAGAACCGCCACATTCCATTTGGATGTGACTTCGTGTGGACTATTTTCAGCTCATACCAGATTTGGGCATTCATACGTGTTAGAGGTCATCCAAGAAAACCTTCCCTGAGTTCATGACCCTCTAGCAAGAAAGCGGCATGTCCTTGATATACCATCTTCTTCATGGTTTGTGACCTTCGGGAGTCTAACTGTGGCCTGCACAATGGACATGCATGATACCCGGAGGTAACCAGACCTGTCCCAACACCTCTATTTAGTGAATACAAAATTGAATGAGCTATGATAGATATTACCAATGAGAATGGAAGCCTATTTACCTGAGTACTTTCTGAATCCCGAAAAGTCATGCATCGTCCACATGAGAATGGCTCGAATATTGGCGGACCGTCGACCAATCGCGCTTGCTCATATCTTCCACGGTGATTCCCTCTTCCCACAAAATGTTAAGCTCATGGACTAATGGACGAAGATACATGTCCATATTTTTGACTTTGTAGTGCTCAGGGACGAGTAAGCTAAGGATGAGATGTCCTTTTGTCGTAGAAAGCCATGGAGGGATATTGTAGTTGACAAGGACTATAGGCCACACACTGTAAGAAGTTGAGTGCAAACCGAATGGATTCATGCCATCCGTTGCAAGATCGAGTGGAAGATTCCTTGGCTCTCGAGCAAAGCCTGGGAAGGTGGAGTCAATGTGGCTCCATGTGCGTGAATCCGTTGATATTCATTGAACTCCATCTATGGACCTATTCTGCGCATGCCACGTTGTCAAGATCGCCATGCTAGACGTACGAAACATGTGGTTTATGCAGGGGATAAGCGAAAAGTGTCTAAGAACTTTTTGAGGGATGGTTTGCTCTTGCAAGTCTTGTCAATACTTGTGAGAAGCACACTTTGGACATGTCTCCATAGTCTCATATTCTCCTCAAAACAGTATGCAATCGTTGATACATGCATGGATGCTATTGTAGTCCATGCCAAGCTTTCGTAAAACATGTCGTGCATCATCAAGAGACTTAGGCATGGTATTTTCAAGTGGTAATATATGATACTTTAATAACCTGAAAAAAAATCATAAAACACCTTAAAAAGCACAAAATTTTAAAATGATAGTGTCAAAAAGAAATCAACGAAGCGTACGTATAAGGTACCTGATCAACTCGGTCATACTCGCATTGCTCCACCCGTATTTTGCTTGCACACTTAGGAGTGCAAGCAGTGTTTTCAAGTGAGATACTTGGCACCCATCATATAATGGTATGGATACTTCCTCTCTAAGCAGATTAGAAGTCTCCACATCCATGGGAATCAATATCGATCATTGCCTCCATCTCAGGCTCCAAGATTGTAGGTAAGTCTCGAAGGCTGTCTATCTCCTCTGGTATTGACGGTATAGATTGGGCAGTACCTTCCAAGTGGTGGATTGGCTCAGGCACTCCATCCATCGTATGCCCACGAACTCTTCTAATTGGCCAGAAAGGGTGCACTCCTCCTTGGGACGAGACGTCAACTCCCTGGATAGAAAATTTGCTAGCCACACCCAATCTTTTTGTATATGGTATTCAATTATCTTGCGAGTACAATGTATGATTGATATCAACTTTTCTTACCGTTTGCTCAAAATCCAAGATCTCCTGATCAATTATCTCAGATTGAAACTCGCTGAAGCGTCGTACGTGTTCTATAGACAATCGACATTTTCGTCTAATTGCCAACTTACATTGAGAGCAAGGACATGGGACACATTGATTAAGATACACCTCACGATCTTGAACATCAAGACCTTCATTGTTTCCCATGGGCTACGTTACGACAAACAATTTTTTTAAAAATCATTCTTTTTTTCTTTCTTAAATTGTTTGAGAAGGGATTTCTTCTCTTGTAGCTCAACAAAAATTAGAGTATGTAAAGTCTCCACCCACCCACCCACCCACCAATTAACGTATGTCGAAGTGTTTTCTGTCTCGTGATATTGCACCGGACCTCACCGAACCTCAGCACCACTCTCTCTTTGTTTTTTATCCATTCATTATCTCCTCTCCTTCCATCTCACTCTCTCTTTCTCTTTCTTTATTATGCTATATGTTTATTCCCTCTCTCTCGTTCCTTCTTCTTTTTTCTCTTAACATATCTCTCTCTCTCTACTACTACTACTACTACTACTACTACTACTACTACTACTACAACAACAACAACAACAACAACAACAACAACAACAACAACAACAACAACAACAACAACAACAACAACAACAACAACTACTACTACCACTACCACTACCACTACCACTACCACTACCACTACCACTACCAGTACCAGTACCAGTACCACTACTACTACTACAAACAAGAAAAGAAGAAAAAACTACTACTACTACCACTACTATAATAACAACAACAAATAAGAAAACTAGACAACAATAAACAAGAAAACAAAAAAAAACTATTACAACAACAACAACAACAACAACAACAACAACAACAACAAAAAACAAGAAAACCACCACTACTACTACAACCACGACTACGACCACGACCACGACCACGACCACGACCACGACCATCACTACCACTACCACTACCACTACCGCTATAATAAACAAGAAAAGAAGAAACAACAACAACAACAACAACAACAACAACAACAACAACTACTACTACTACTACTACTACTACTACTACTACTACTACTACTACTATTACTACTACTACTACTACTACTACTACTACTACAATAACAATAAACAAGAAAAGAAGAAAAAACTACTACTACTATTACTACAACAACAACAAAAAACATGAAAACTAAACAACAATAAACAAGAAAAGAAAAGAAAAAACTACTACTACTACTATCACAAATAAGAAAACTACTATTACTACTACTAGTACTAGTACTACAATCACGACTAAAACCACCACAACAAGTCTCTCTCTCTACTACTACCACTATCACTACCACTACAATAAACAAGAATAGAAAAAAGATCAACAACAACAACAACTACTACAACAACAACAACAACAACAATAACAACAACAACAAACAAGAATAGAAAAGAAAAACTACTACTACCACTACTACAACAATAACAAATAAGAAAACTGAACAACAATAAACAAGAAAAGAAACAAAACTACTATAACATTAACAACAATAACAACAACAAACAAGAAAACCACCACCACCACCACTACTACTACTACTACTACTACTACTACTACTACTACTACTACTACTACTACTACTACTACTACTACTACTACTACTACTACTACTACTACTACTACTACTACTACTGTAACCACGACTACGACTACGACTACCATAACAACAAACCACTACTACTATAATAAATAAGAAAGAAGAAAAAACAATAACAACAACAACATCAACTACTACTATGACTAAAATAACAACAAACAAGAAAAGAAGAAGAAAAAAAAAAACAACAACAACAACAAATAAGAAAACTAAACAACAATAAACAAGAAAAGAAAAAAAACTACTACTACTACTACAACAACAAACAAGAAAACTACTATTACTTCTACTAGCACTACTACTACAATCACGACTTCGACCACGACTACGATTACCACAACAACAGTAAACTAGATGAGAAGAAATTAAACAACTACCACTACCACTACTACGACTAACACAACAACAACAAACAAGAAAATAAGAAATTAAACAACAACTACCACTACCACTAACACTACCACTACAATCACAAAAACAACAAATAGGAAAATAAAAAATTAATCTCTAGCTACCACTACCACTACCACTATTACGACTACCACAACAATAATAAATAATAAAAAAATAAAAGAAGAAAAAAAACAACAACAACAATAAAAACAACCTCTTCCCCTTTCCCTCTCTCCCTCCCTCTCCCTCTCCCTCTCTTTTTCTCTTTCCTTATTATGTTTAATATTTTTTCTCTCTCCTCTCCCTCTCTCATTTCCTTTTCTCTCTTCCTCTTTCTCACCCTCTCTTTCTCTCTTTCCCTATTATGTTTAATGTTTTTTCCCTCTCTCTCTTATTCATTCTTTCCTTTTCTCTCTTCCTCTCTCTCTCTCATTTCCTCTCCCTTCCTCACCCTCTCCCTCTCTTTCTCTCTTTCCCTATTATGTTTAATGTTTTTTCTCTCTTCCTCTCCCTCTCTCATTTCCTTTTCTCTCTTCCTCTCCCTCTCTCATTTCCTCTCCCTCCCTTTCCCTCTCCCTCTTTGTGTCTTTCTCTATTATGTTTAATGTTTTTTCCCTCTCTCTCTCGTTCCTTCTTTCCCTTTCTCTCTTCCTCTCCCTCCCTCTCTTTCTCTCTTTTCCTATTATGTTTAATGTTTCCCTCTCTTTCCTCTCCCTCATCCTTGTCCTTCTTCCTCTCCCTCTCTGATTTCCTCTCCCTCCCTCACCATCTCCCTCTCTCTCTCTTTCCCTATTACGTTTAATGTTTTTTCTCTCTCCTCTCCCTCTCTCATTTCCTTTCCTCTCTTCCTCCCCCTCTCTTGATATAAAATAGCGGTGTCGCAAATATCCTTGTAGTTAATTTGAACTTAGAATATGATCATGATCATTATTCATTTGAAAATGCAAATATCCTTGTAGTTAATTTGAACTTAGAATATGATCATTGAGGTACTCAAATAAATCCGAACAAACTTGATATACTAGCCAATGCTGGTAAAATTGCAAAAATCATCCCAAAATAGTTGAAAATGCATTATTTAAAAAAAAAAAGGCTTAGATGCTTTGTAGCACTCAAGAGAACTCCTTGCATGTGTTTTGATCCACCCAAAGTTATCACTAAGTTAATAAAACTTAATAATGGATATTTAGTCTATTTTGGAGACCAATTCTAAACCTATAAAAATCTATTCACATCTTAAGTAAATATCCCATAAGCATAGATTTGGAATATTTATATAGATGTCTTTTCCTTGGTTTCCCTTTATTGAACGTGTAATCACATGCAAGGTCACGAATAAGACGTAGCATAATGTTGCTACAACCATCGCTTTCATCAATCACTTCGGTGATACTGGTTGTGACACATTGCATATGGAACAAGAGGCATCACTTATGCGACACCTAGGATTTTGTGTTGCTTAAGTGACATTATTCATTTCTAATGAGAAAAATTAGAGTATAGGAGTTTTTCTCTCCTCTCAAACTCTCACTATGTCTTTGTTTTGGTCTCTCTTTCTTGCACACACACCCTCTCTCTTACTCTTACTCTCTCGAAACCATTATGACAATTTTAAAAACTCTAGCATTTGAAGTAATATATATATTACTTTGAAAGGAATATATGTACTTTATATTGCAGTTTTTATCTAAAAATTCTAAATTAACATATATATATAAAATTATTAATTTAATTTATATTTATTTAATTATTTAAGTAATTTATCTATTTTAATTAATTTGACTATTTAACTAATTTAATTAGTAATTTCAAAAACATAACGCAAGCTCAATTAAGAACATAAGATTGAGAACACAACACAAGTTGATATTAGAGTATGACTCAAACTATTGCTTAGGACAGAATTGATATTTTCAAAATTCAATATAAATCAGAGATTTGATAGCGCATGACATATCCAAGATGAGATACACTTAAGGAATAATCTTACCAAGTTTAGTAGCGAATGGAGTCAGTATGTGGAAGATATAGGCTTTTGAAAGTTAGAGGTTTGAAGTGGATTGCAAGCAAGAAAAGTAAAATATAGGCTATGCAGGATTTTGTTTGGGGTAAAAGCTTTCAAAATTTGATCCTAATGTCTTTAAAAAAGTTGTAGATTAGAAGTGGGACTTTCTTTAAAAAGCTTAGCGATTTGTGTTATGTATCAAATGTTATGGGTAGTTTTCTATATTGTAATATTTGATTGCCAATTTATAGAGTAGAAGGGAATGATAAACCAAGACGGATGCTAAGTACTCACATTGACATTTGGATGAAAATGCCACATGTAAGTGAGATGATATAGAGGCTAGGATCACAATTGCAAGTAAAAAGATATTTAAGAAAAAAGAAGTAGAAGAGTACTGTGCATTGAAAGAGTTGAGAGATGAGACACCACAAGATGACATTGTAGAGAAAGAAAAAGAAGAGCTTGCAAAAGATTAAGAACTTGCAGTAGAAGAGAAAAGCTTTGAGTTTATAATTAATCTTTGAGATTATGATGAGTAGAACTAGCACATGTCGAAGGATGTGTGGGTTTTAAGGGATGCATATCATGTGGTTACAGGTTTAATGGAGGAAAGTAAGGAAAAGACATCTATATAAGTATTCTAGATATGTGCTTATGAAATACTTACTCATGATCCTAACAAGTTTTTCTAAGATCAAAACTAATCCACCAAAATAGTCTAAGTTTCCATGATTAAGTTGTATTGACTTAATGAGAACTTTTGGTGGATCAAAACATATGCAAGGAGTTATATTGAGTGCTACAAGAAGTGGAGGCCTAAAAATACAAAAAAGCAATGTGTTTTACAAAAGTGGCATTTTCAACTATTATGGGAGGATTTTGGCAAATTTGTCCAAATTGACTTGTGGATTAGGTCTGTTCTATTCAATTTGAGTACATGGATAACCATATTCAAAGCACCAATGTTAAACTTGGAGCAAAAACAAGTTACAACTAAGCTTAGGATAGGATTGCTTTGCCTAGGGTTTTGATTATATTTCATAATTTACTTACACATGGTGTCTTGCGTAAGGTATCTACTTGCCAGTTGTTGGTGGATGCTTTGGGCTATCAAAGGGAATTCTTCTAGGTGATTTTGAGCAGAAAAGGAGTAATCTTCTACCACTATACATACCAATAAAACTAGGTTGAAGTACATCTAGTTGTCCATAAAGCATTCTGGGTTATTTTGATTAATATACAAAGCATAGTCTCTCATTGTATTGTTGTAGCAAAGTGTTTTCAATTGCATAGAGTGGTTAAGCAATCATCATGACAGAATTTCAGATTTCATAGACTGGACAACCAATCATCTTGACAGAGTTTCGAATTGCATAGATTGGTCTCAAGAAATCATTTTGATGAAGTTTGCTCTAAGCCATCATCTTAAACACAAAGTTTGTAATATGAGAAAAGTGGTATCTTCTTCTTCTTCTTGATCATCACATATTTTATGGAAAGAAATATGTAATTATATTTATTCATAATAAACGTTCCTACACAATGAAAACAAAGACAACCCGCATCAACATATACTTGCATCACGGTCCATTATACACAACAATATAAGCTTTGATTATAAAAGCAGCTTTCATCCATGTTAACTAATATACTTCTTATGCACTTCTTGAAATTATCATTGCCATTATATTGCTAAAGGTTTGTAGACATCAGGAAAATATGTTGACACACTTATCAGAGCATCTTCCAAAAACTAATACATGCTAGAGATTAGGGTTTGTAGATGTTAGGAAAATATATTAAGATGCATGTTAGAGCATTTCCCAAAACAAACACATGATAGAGATTAGGATTTATAGCTACAATGTTTACATGTTTGGATTACTTGTATTTGATACTAAATTGAAGGTATATCAATTTGGATAAAGTTGTAAGATGGTTGGATAATCAAGGCTAAGGCCTCATTCAACAAATGGGTTTAGTATATGAATGAGATTTATGTGAAATATTTAGTGATTCCATTGTGGCAATAGTGAGAGACAATGGATGCATTTATGAGAGTATGCAATGGAAGAGAAACACAAACATAGAGAGAGAAGGGAAGAGATAGACTATAATGAAAGAAGAGAATGGAAGGAGAAGATCTACAATGGACTCTAAACAAAAGCTAAATACAAAGAGGACTGGTCAATCCATGTACATAGCCCAAGGCATCAATGAGGGCATCAGATCAATCTAATGATGGAAGCTAGTATTAGAAGATAGAGAAGAGTCCATGTACATTAGAATGTGTTGAAACTTGCAAAGAATGAGCCTATGAATTACCAATCAATTGTGGAGAATAACTATAAATTGCTAAAATATGTCAAAACTACCTAGTTGCTGCATATAGGGGCAAAAAATATTGGCTTCTGGATCAACAATAATAAAATATTCAAAAAAAAAAGATCACCATTATAAATGTTGGTCACCATTATAAATCAATAAAAATGAATTCAGTAAGAAAATACCAACCAAGATGGAGAATTCTAAATCCAACTGAAAAGAAAATCCATGCTCTAAAAAGAGTTGCCTCCTCTCTCAAAACACATGATTGACTAAGTGTCACATCTCATTATGTCCCCATCTGACTTAGATTGAGGCTCGTATGCAAGAGATGACTATGCACGATACACGTGATTACATGCACAACCTCTCAAATCTTGGATGTGGCTGAAGGCCAAAGAAGGGTGGCAGAAGAAGTGCCAATGCTTATGAAGTTTATCAATGAAGTCCATTCGTGAAAAAAATCCTCACAATCCTACGAACCCCCCTCTAAAACACAAGGGCCAAGAATCCACACCCACATCATCGATGTTGTCTCCCTTTGAAAGGGATGGGAGGTATAAGAGAACCATTAGAGGAGATGGTGGGGTATGCGATGGAACTTGTGGGATAGATGGTGTACAATCAAGAATGGTTGGGAAATGGAAGATTATCTCATTGAAGTACCTTATATAAAGGAAGGGGAATGGAGCCTATATAGCACAATCAAGAATGGGTAGTATGGCCATGAATGAAGAGGAGTGAAAAGCCCAAGTCTAGAACATGTAGGACTTCCAAATGGATCTCGATAAACACTCTAAGCTTGATGAGAAAGATGTAGGAAATCAGAAGAAAGACGGTGGCTCAAATTTTCTTGACCTATTAGACTGTGAATGAGACTATGAATGCTAATCTTCACATCATCTTTGCAATAATTTGTTTAATATGATTGCTCTATCGAAGGAAAACCAAATATTCTTCGCACATAAGTCATCAAACATATCAGACCAGGACTTCATGATTCTTCAAATAGACGTATTATCAACCAATAAACTCCTACACTTTGGGTCGATCATGCTAATTGAACAAAGGAAAAATTAGCTATGCCCTACAAAGAAAAGTTGTATATGCATCATAGAATGTGGAAAAACTCCCCAAATAAGGCACAAAATGTATGTTCTTCATGATACAACTACTCCAAATAGCAAGCTAAGTGTAGTCTTGTCAAGCCTATTTATCATCAGGAAGCTATTATGGAGATGGATTTGGGTATTTTGGACGAAATGTTTCAATTCTTTTATCTATGAGCATTCAAGAGTGCTAAAAGACCCTTCAAGTTTAAAGCTACATCAACTTCTAAGCTACCATGGCTTGCTATTGTGTGGCATTGAGCTTCAAAAGCACTTTTGGAAGCTATTATTGGAGCTTTGTCACTGAGGATTGATTACATTTGATTCCTTCAAGATGTCAGCCATTCATTGAAGAGAATTTTCATCAAATTTATCTTTTAAATCTCTCTATTCCACTTGCTCATGTCAAAACCCATTTGCCAAAAGAGAGATTACACCAATTATAGTCCTGATTTTCATTCTTGCATAGTGGAAATGCTTTGTTACTAAAGTTGAGGAATCCATAGAGCAATGCATTGTGGCATGATCTCCTATTCATGCTTCCATTGAATTCAATGTCTATGAATTGTTTCATCCCTAAGGTCTTGTGCTTAAATCATTATTAAATCCTAAGAAATTGTAAAGAGTAAGCTAGCAATTCAATGAGTCGTTGATTGTTGCTATGGTAATCCCTCCCCTTAATCACTTGATTCTATCCAATTTATTGCATATCATCAAGGCTGGAACATATTAATCCAAGTGGCAAAACTTGTGTTAGAACATATTAATCCAAGGAGATCATTACATAAAGCATTATAAAAAGGACTAAGCTTCCTCTCATGTAAATTATATTTGTATTATTGAGTAGCACCTAAAGTTAGAAATGTGTAACTTAATCAATATTGGCAAAGTTCTAGATGTATGCAAAAAGGGGGAAGCGGTCATTGGACTAATAAGAGGGTTGCATGCCTGGGGATGGGAAAACCCTAACCCTAGATTTATTTGTATAAAATGGATGAAAGTGCATGGAAAGGGTTATTCATGTGTGTGCAAACTTTGTGTGCTTGCCTTCTTGTTTTTCTTCGTGAGAGAGGGAGAGTTTGAGAGAGTTGAGAGAGAGAGAGAGTGTGTGTGAGTAAGTGTAAGAGACTATGTGGGTGAAGTCTTCTCCTTCCTCTTGAGCAATTTAATTCTCATGCATATGCATATGCTTGTTCCTTGCATGCTAAGGCCATAGAGGGTTAAGGGCAAATGAAGCACATCCTAGATTGTGGAGCTTTCCATGAGCATCCTTCATGCTTGAGAGAAGGTCATGCAAACTCGCTACAAGCATATCTTAGTATTCCTAATGAGAGGCTAGGTGAGAGAAGCCTTTGTGCCTCATGGTCGAACCTCTTGAATGAATAAGAAGGTGTCCAAAGTCCCATTGTTGAGCTCGTGTAGAACAATATTTTAGTTCCATTATTGGGACCAAGGGCACATCAACTGCATAGTCACTTATATGCTTTGCATAGTGAAATAAGAGAGATGCACATGTATCAACTCTGAAATGCACACAAAATAGTTAGATATCTTTTTAATTCTTGTTGATGAAAAGAAAATGCTTGATGTTGAATGGAATATGTTTGTGATGATCCATTGTGTTAGAACATATTAATCCTAGTGGCAATATTATGAATGTTACATTCCATTGGTAAATAGGGAAGAAATGAGTTAAGTTAATTGAATTTGATTTTTTAGTAAAAGATCCATAAAGGCGCCAATAGGACATAGCAAGAAAGAGACACACACATATCACATTTAGAGAGGACAAAGAGAATATATAGAAAATCATGAGGGTGGAATACCTGATGACCCTGCTTGTGTACATCACAAATGCATTTTCGTGAAGAGGACATCGATAGAATACTCCCGCAGTTGAAGGAAATTACCGCACTTGTAATGCGAAGATTCCACGCGAAAGGGGGCTTACTACTTCCCCTTATTTTTCAAGAAGAAAAGGAAAAAAAGCAAGGCTCGGCCCTTAGAAGGACGTTGCCTTCTTTAGCATCTCCTTTTTCATCTTCACGCTCACCATCATTAGGCCTACATCGTCTGCATCGCCCCTCTCCCCATGACCACCGTCATCCCCCTCGCCTACATTTATCACCTTCACCCCCGATCCACAAGGTTGCCATCGCCACCCTCTAACCTGTCTTGCAGCCACCGTCACTTGCAAAACATGTTTCCTGATACCCAGGAGCTCGTTGAATCCATAATATCGGTCGCTTGTCACTCCGAGAATTCACTATGAGGCAGGTCTGGAACGATGTAACCAGAAGGAAGCATCGTAGCAAAAGAAGCATGTCGGTGCATGAGGAGGAGGCATCAACAGGTCAGTAGCTCTTCCAACAACTGTAGGACGCCACATGATCAGGGGCAAAAGGAAGCCATTGACGGGAATCGAGAGCTTGGCTTTCAACGTCTACAAGGCGCAGTTTGAACAGCCAAACAATTGGCATGGAAAGGTGTAGATGTAGCAAATTGCAGGCACTTCTAGAATTGTTTCT
This sequence comes from Lygodium microphyllum, assembly GCF_053477565.2. Classification (NCBI taxonomy): domain Eukaryota; kingdom Viridiplantae; phylum Streptophyta; class Polypodiopsida; order Schizaeales; family Lygodiaceae; genus Lygodium; species Lygodium microphyllum. The sequence goes on along the minus strand of NC_141152.1, from coordinate 28,732,586 downwards.
GAGAAGGTATTGTGGCCCTTTCAAAGCAACAGAACATGAAGCACTAGTTGACATGCGGATGTTATAAGAAAAATAGTTTGCCTTCATCTACGCCAACTTAGTAAGCTTCATCCATGCCAAACAGATGACTCGTGCGCCACCTAGCCAGAATCGGAACACCTGTGATGCCTTGTTGAAGAGATGGCGAAAATCAGCAAGGCTAAAAGAGGTTGACGGGGGGATTGGAAGGCCATTGATCACTCTACCATGCTGTCCTCATACTGCAGCACGGAAGCAAGATTGAACAGAAGTAACACATTGGTCGAAGAGTGCAAATTTGGGGAGTGAACTGGACTACAAGGGAGAGTTAGTTGAGCTATGAAGACAATCAGCTCAATCCGTTCCCAAGCATGAGAGGGGAATCAAGATCATCGCAATAACAAGGTGAGATGTTGGCTAACTATCAATGTTGGCCATCATGTATACCATCATGTATGCCACTCTCAGGTTCTTTGCTAGCTGAGTTGAGGCGTGTTTGCAGAGTCTCCTTGAGGGCTAATTGTTGGGAGAAAATTTGAGCTAAAGGCTAATTGACTAGAGTATTCCATATACATTTTGTGTTACTTGATCACAAGATCTAATAGGGCTTATAATCCAGAGTTTCTAGCCTAGCTTTCCCCTTCTTACTTTACATCGGTATCAACTTCTTCTTTGTCATACCTTCTTCTTGAGACTCCATGTCTTTCTGGCCATGGTGCATAGAGTGCTCTGACATATTTGGTAAACCTGACATGAAAGGCTGGGGTGAAGATTAGAGTATGATAGGTTCTATGGGTGCAAATATGCTTTCTTTACAAGATTTAGAACATGTATTGGATTATAATTTTACAAATGATTGATCTTGGATATGGAGATCTAGGCTTTGCGAGTAATTTTTTAGATTTATGTCATAGATTGGATGCATTGTACAAGCAACGATAGGTAAAGCAAGAAAAGGATGCAATAAGAATGTACGAAGAGGATGGAATAAGGATGTAAAATTTAAGACAATGCTAGAAGGTTAGAGGAGGCACAAGATGTTTCCCACATTATAGTACTTACTACGAAGCTAAGATTAGCCATACCAAGGAAGCCTATGCTGAGAATACTGAGGCTATGACTAGCCATATAGAGGATGTCTACTAAGACTATTGATGCTTTGAGTTTCCATAAAGACAATGCCTTGGAAGAACTTGAAGTAGATGAGACGGACATTACATATGTAGATCTTGTGAGTCCTTATGAGGAAGCCTATGTGGCTCATGTCTTCAATGATGCAGTGAATTAGAGAGAGATTGATGAATTGATGTATGCACATGAGACATAGGACACACTTGCAGTCTATGAGAAGGTTCAAGAGCTAGAGGATATACATTAAGAAGATGATGGATCTGATGCTACACAATTTAAGACTTGGTCATATGCTTTGATAGATACCTTAATAGGAAATTTAGAGGTGCTTTAGGATATTGAATGCCTACATGCTTTCAGTGATACTACTTAGACTAGTGTGTTGGACGCAAGTGATGCTTAGATTATGTTAAACATGGATTGAAACTAGCTACAAGAGCAACATCGGGAGCAATGGATTAAAAGAGAGTAGGGATGTTACTATATATTTATTTGGGGACACAATGCAAGCATGTATATGTAGGTAAAATAGTCTCAAGTATATGTGACCCACCTGCGGCCTTATGATCTAGGAGAGGATACTTGGTGTGGTACCATAGTTGTGCACATGTCTGTTATTTTGATCTATGATCTAGTTGGACACTTGCTTGTGCACATGATCAAAGGGGAGGTGATTATTTGGGTCTTTGACTTGGGTGGTTGCACATCTGGGGGATGTGCAGGTTTGGAGGGGGTGGGTGTCATGAGATTTTGTGTCAAAGGATGAAACCCTTCAACAATGGCTCATTTTGAGGTCCTATATGTTTGTGACGAAGAGGCTAGATTATCAACTTTGTAGGAGGGATGCATTATTAGATTTGAAGAGCAATAATGCACTAGTAAGTGCTTGGGTTATGACATGTGCTCATAAAAGCATACTTCTTAGATACTAAAAAGGAAGATAGCCATTAATACCTTTGATTTGACTCGAGAACTTAGATTTACTTATGAGCTCATTAATATGTCAATTATTTCGTAGAACATCTTTAATTTTGCACTCGGGTAAGTTACTCATGAATATATATGTGCATCACATGGGTTCAAAATAATGCATTTTTAAAATATCATTTCTATATATATTTTATATATAGAAGGGTAAAGGGGTTATTTACAAATTGAATAGAAAAGGGTTATGTTTTATTCAAGAGAAATTCATAGATAAGGATGTTTATTTGGGCTACCTTACTGTAGTTTCAAGTGCAAGCTGCTATCTGATAAAGGCTCGAACTCTACAATAGTAGCAGATAGTGGCTCGTAGGGCCCCACTATGATGCCTCTAAGTTTGTTGCTTTAGAGGCCACCATGTAGGGCCTGAAGATTGAAGTTCCCAAAAGAAGATCAACAAGAAGAGAAGAGGGTTGTAGCCATCATCTCCATTATTTTCCTTCAGCTACAACAACATTCTCATCAACAACGGGAGAAGTTTAGTCGGATGATGCTCTTGGGCGACTAGCTTAACATCATTCCTAGAACGAAAGGGTTATCTGATAGGTATGTGATTATCAAGGAAATGATGCTCACAATGACAACCTAGATAGGAACTCATGAATCTTTTTTAATTTATGGTGCGCCATCCAACCTCCTACCTTGGGTGGCCATAATGGTACTGAAGGTATGCTGCTAACTCTTGATGATGAAAAGCTTTGTGTTTGTGATACTACAAGTAGCAACAATCCTCCCGAAGGATTATAGTTGTAGGCTAGTTTAGCTTGAAGTATATCTATAATTGGTAGCATTGCAGTGATCACATGTTATGAGAGGAGCATCATCAACAATTAGAGGAAGGAGGCAATGTAATCTTCGAAGTTTGCAGCTGGCATTAATCTACGGTGAAAGATTGTCATCTTGTTGGGCATCCAACATGAGTATCAAGTCCCACTAATTAAAGTCGTAGCCAAGATCATGAATATGATTACTGATAAGAATGTGACGTCCTAGCTTTAGAGAGTATCACGATATTGTGGATTTGTAATGCATCTCTATCATACAAGCTTTCATGTGATGAACCTCATAGAGCTTTTGATGTGTTCCGAACGAACGAGCTTGGATTCCATTCTCTTTTCCTTGCTCTCACTACAAGATATAGACCTTATAGCGACGTTTAAAGCGACGAAAATACAAACAACAAAATTTGCCCCCGTCGTCGGAAAAAGCGTCGTTATTGACGACGCCATGGTATCGTCGCTATTTGCGTCGCTATATGCGTCGCTATTTGCGTCGCTATATGCGTCGCAAATGCGACGCATATAGCGACGCAAATAGCGACGCATATAGCGACGGTTGCAGAGAATTTGCGACGCTGATAGCGACGACAATAGCGACGCCTGCAGTAAATTTGCGACGCAAATAGCGACGGTAACAGAGGAAAAAAAAATTTTGTGGCAGGGCAGCAAGCTGCCCTGCCACATATAGCACTGTGTGCTGTATGAGAGCCATACAAAATAGTTTCTGCACTGCTGCATACAAAGCGTTTGCAAACAAAAAGAATCTATACTGAAATCATAAAACTGATAGATGAAATAAATACATGATATCGCATAAAATGCGATTGGTACAATCATAAAACAATATCACTAATACATAGAAAATGTCTACATAGATCGGGCGACTAAAAACTAAAGGTATGTGAGCGCTAAGGATCCGAGGGCGAGCTACAAATCGTCGTCCCCCGAAAGCTCGTCCCTCTGCAAAGGAGCATCAAACGGATTCTGCAGAAAAAGAAACAACATATCAATCCACCATACAATAATGCATTCAAATATCTCATGGTAACTACGGACATGAAAGATGAGAGACTTACTGGGCCGCCGCGTCTGTACAATCGGTCGATCAATGATCTGAGACCGTGCCTCTCTGCATATTGAGTCTCAAGGCCTTGCGGATCACGATTTGTAATGGAGTGCTGCAAAGAAAACAAAATGCTAACTGTTAGAAATATGATTGTCAGTACAAATAATATCTCAAAAAAACAAATAAGCAAAACAAAAGAGAAACTTACAAAGTCCTCCAAATATGTCCTGTGGCCGCCACTCCCAAGATGATGTACCGATCCGGCCTCGATTCGTGCCCTCGCCGCCTCCCGCTGCTGACTCCAACGTCCTGGCGAATTTGTAGCCTCCTCCCTCAGTCGGCGCCAGTCCTCTGCATCTAACCACTCGGGCTTTGGAGCCCCACTCTTGATTGCCTTGCGTGCGTCGGATCGTCTATGTGACATGTATGCACGCATGCAATCCATCATCCAGCCCGTAGAGAATCTATCCACTGCGGCTGGCACCGGGAACTCCTCATGCAAGGATGCTACTATGTACTCCTTGCTCCCCTCCGGTATGTTCCTCCAATGATCCAGGACGTTGTGCCGAAAAACTTGTTGGCACAACTCCCTCATGCGAGCTATCACCCTCCTCCCCTCATCATTCATGATGATAGCTCCTGACCTGCCATCCACTAGGTATCCATAATCCCTAGGAGTGTGCCTCGTATGGGCCCTCTCCCATCTCCGTCCACGCTCCTGGGCATATCCAGGAGACCCCTGAACATCCGGTGTACCGACGGGGGTACCCTCTCCCGGAGTGCCACTGAAAGGGGTGCCACCAGAGGGGGTGCCACCAAAAGGAGTGCCACCAGAGGGGGTGCCCCCAAAAGGAGTGCCACCAAAAGGCGTGACATCTGCCGACGGCTGCGCAAAAGCCGGAGTAACTGGAGTGGACGTCCCCACAGGTGTGACAAATCCTGGAGGTGACCGAGCTCTAGCTGAACGACGAGACGGAGACACCGCGTCCGTGTCTCCACAGCAGCACCCCCCTGATCCTCCTGCAGTCGCAGTCCCTCCCTCTGGCCCAAGTCGCGAGCGTCGAGATCGTCTGCTCGAAGCTGAAGCATCTGATCGCACTGAAGCTGATCTAGCAGAGCGCCCTGACGAAGAACGAGACAGCTCCTGATCTGCTATCTCTCTGAATCTCGCGAGCTGATCTGGAGACATACGTGCCATCATCTCCTGAAACTCCTCATCGCTCATCCCTCGACTCATCCTGAAAATAAAGATACCTGCAGAGATAAAAAATAATGTTAGAATAATCAATTGAAACTATACAAAGCGCATTAATATAAATCATTTTTGAAAAATCCATCTTAAAATGCATATCTTATCTACCTTTATGGAAGATCTAAACAACGAATTGAGTAATACAATTCTCCAAGAATGAAGTATTCTATGGTCCCATGTTAATCTCCTGACATAACTCTGCATACACTGGAAGGTCGATAGACATGTCACCACAAAAGAACGAGTCTGCCTCGTTCTCAAAAAATTCTACGACTTCTGTATTTCCATCATTGTTAGCCGATGCGGGCTCCAAGCTTGCGGTGGCCTCCACCCCTTGTAATTTCGATCCCTCTATTTGCATATATTCTTCATCTATGCCTGGAACATCGCTTTGATCGTATACTCTCGCACCTCTAGGAGTTGAAGGTATAACATACCACCATCGAGGTTGTCGGGGATTTGGATAGAAGATTACCTGTTCACAAACACTTACAAACCGTCTTCAAACCATTGTGACATAAAGCATGTCGTATTACAATTAGCAAGCAAATGACTAGAAGATTACCTGTTCACAATGTGCCGGCAACACAAAGGTGTCGCGCAAATCCATCCATTTTTTTTCGGAATCTATTTCGAGAAATCCAGATGGACCTCGTCGAACCGTTGCGCCAGCTCCTCCAAGTACCACTTTGAACCACTGCACATCGAATATTATCATGGAGAAGCTACGGTAATCCACCGTAATAATACTTTGCAAATTCCCAAAATACTCCATCTCATCCACAACCGTGTTCGGATCCGTTGCTCGTCGCCGGCTCTCTTGCTCAAACCTTGCCATGACACCACAGTCCATTGTGGAGCGCATTTTGTCAATACGCTCCACCCGAAAATGCCGTCCGCGCGACCACGCTGCACTATATATTTTGTACTGCACATTGAAACACTCAAATTAGATGTAGCAAACAAATTCAGATACGACACATTCTAAACCCCTCATTACCTTTGGACTACATCCCCTCGAGAACTCCCACTCCTCCATTGAGACCTCTGCCCCTTCGCTGGATGCTGCGATCAAGGCTCCATGCAACCATCGTGTTGACATAAACCGCGGCATCTCCTCCATGCCTTCGGGATATCGAATCGGTCGGTGACGCATACTGCGTCGGAATTCAGCTCGCGCTTCCTCTCGATCTTGCCTTGCAATCTGGTACTTGGCGAGCCACGTCTCCATGGAGGCATGGTGCAACATACAAAAGCGATTCACTTTCTCTTCCATTGAGGCATCCATTCTTTTTTCTACCCCATTTCCAACCACCACATCTCCAGTCAGCCTGTCATCGTCCTTGAGCGTCCATAGCATTTCATTGTCTGGTTCCACCGTTGGTAGCCATTGTGAGATATGCACTAATGCCTCTGACACCAACCAACCCTCCGCCATGCTACCTTCCGGACGAGCTCGTTGTCGCACAAAGCCTTTCAGGGTTTTCATGAAGCGCTCCAGGAAGAACATCCATCGCGTATGGACAGGTCCGGCAATCTCCACTTCGTCCACAAGATGCACAAGAAGGTGAACTTGTATCGTGAGCATGCTAGTGGGCAGGTATTTCTCAAAGAGACAGACCGTCTCAACTGCTCCCCGCCTTGCGGATTCAATAGAGGACGTCTTAATCTCTTTCTGTGAGATCCATTGCACCAAAGTCGACAGCTTGTAAATGGCCCCACGAATTTCTGGAGTTAGGCATCCCGCGATCGCGATCGGTAGGACAAACTGCCACAAATGAGAAAGCATTAAGAATAATGGTCACTTTTCAAATTTCAAAATGTCCACGCTTATTAAAATCCATTCTGTTCACAAACCTGACATATCTTATGCCAATCATGGGATTTTAGCCCAGACATTTGGTCATCTTTAGAAAATGCGGACCTGAGAGAACGCATCATACCCGTCGGAGTGCGGATAGACTTGATTACTTGCTTCACAATGCGCTCTTCTTTGGTAGACAAAACCCAGGGAGCGCGAGGAAGCTGCACTCCCCCTTCAGCACTCGACTGCGGCCAAAGCGCCTCCATCTTACCTACCTCCTTTAAATCCATTCGTGACCCTATAGTGTCTCTCTTTCCTGTGATGTGGTCCCATAGCAAGCTGCCCACATTTTTGAAAATATGCATGGGATCCAACAAGTGGTTGACCTGTAAGTGGGTCCAATATGGCAACTCGTAGAAAACTGAGAACCGTCGCATTCCATTTGGATGTGATTCCGGGTTTACCATTTTCAGCTCGTACCAGCTTGCAGCGTTCATACGTGCTGGAGGTCGTCCAAGAAAACCTTCCCTGAGTTCATGATCCTCCGGCAAGAAAGTGGCGTGTCCTTGATATACCATCTTCTTCATGGTTCGTGACCTTCGGGCGTCTAACTGTGGCCCACACAATGGACATGCATGATAACCTGAGGTAACGAGACCTGCAAGGCGATCCACGACCTAGTGAATACTTGATTGAATGAAATAAAATATAGATATTACCGGCGTGAACAAATGTCTGCTCACCTGAGCACTCTCCCAATCCCGGAAAGTCATGCATCGTCCACATGAGAATGGCTCGAATGTTGGCTGACCGCCGACCATCGCGCCTGCTCATATCTTGCACCGTGACCCCCTCCTCCCACAAAATCTTAAGCTCATCGACTAATGGACGAAGATACACGTCCATATTTTTTACTTTGTAGCGGCCCGGGACGAGCAAGCTAAGGATGAGATGTCCTTTCTTCGTAGAAAGCCATGGAGGAATGTTGTAGTTGACAAGCACTATAGGCCACACACTGTAAGAAGTCGAGCGCAGACCGAATGGGTTCACACCATCCATGGCGAGACCGAGCCGAAGATTCCTTGGCTCTCGCGCAAAGCCTGGGAAGGTAGAGTCAATGTGGCTCCATGCGCGCGAATCTGCTGATATTCGTTGCACTCCATCCGTAGACCTATTCTGCACATGCCACGTTGTCAAGCTTGCCATGGCAGACGTGCGAAACATGTGGTTTATGCGGGGGATGAGCGGAAAGTGTCTGAGGACTTTTTGAGGGATGGTCTGCCCTTGTAAGTCCTGTCGATACCTGTGAGCACCACACTTTGGACATGTCTCCATAGTCTCGTATTCATCTCGAAACAATATGCAGTCGTTGATACATGCATGGATGTTATTGTAGTCCATGCCAAGCTTCCGTAAAACATGTCGTGCATCATCACGAGACTCAGGCATGGTGTTTGCAGGTGGCAATATATGATATTTCAATAACCTGAAAACATCATAAAACACCTTGAAAAATCCATCCATATTTACAATAATACTGTTTAAAAAAAAAACAATGAAGTCTGTATGCAAGGTACCTGAATAACTCAGTCACACTCGTATCGCTCCAACCGTATTTCGCTTGCACACTTAAGAGTGCAAGCAATGTCTTCAACCGAGATACTCGGCACCCATCATATAATGGTATGGATGCTTCCTCTCTAAGCGGGTCAGATGTCTCAACATCCATGGGAATCAATGCATCGATCATTGCCTCCATCTCAGGCTCCAAGATTGTAGGCAAGTCGGGAAGGTTGTCTGTCTCCTCTGGCATTGACGATATAGATGGGCCTTGCGAGTGGTCTATTGGCTCCTGCCATCCATCCATCTCACGTCCACGAACTCTTCTAATTGGCCGCAAAGGGTGCTCTCCCCCTTGGGTCGAGACATCACCCCCCTGGACACAAAATTTGCCAACAAGACCCAATCTTATTGTGTATGGTTTTCAATTAGCTTGAGAGTACAATGCATGAAAAATGCTAACTTGAAAATACCGTTTGCTGAAAATCTGCAATCGCCTGATCAATAATCTCAGGTTGAAACTCGCCAAATCGTCGTACGTGTTCTATAGACAATCGACGTTTTCGTCTAATTGCCAACTTGCATTGAGAGCAAGGACATGGGACACGCTGATTAAGATACGACTCGCGGTCTTGAACAATAGGACCTTCTTCGTTTGCCATCTTATCTACATTACAGCAAACGAGGCTTAAATGGATAGCTTTTTGGAGATGTACGTCAACTTGCAAGTTGACCATAAACCTTGCATTGTATATAGTAGTCGAGAGATTTTCCGATGTTATATCTCGGCCTTGTATCATGCTCAACGATTTGTTTGTCCCGGTAGATAATTTTTTGTTATATCTCGGCTTTGAGTATAAGTAATCCATTTTAAAATTAATGCGCGCCATCTATGAAATTTTACAACTATAGTAATAAAAATTATTTCAATCAATTCTACTCATAGTCATAAGACCTGAGAGAAATTATCCTATACTCAATTTAAGGGATCTCCACTTCTATAACAATAATTTTGGGTTAATTTTGATGAAGTACGTGGCCGTATGCAAAGCACATTGCATACCATTATCGATACGTATATTATCTTAAATTTCATTCCCTTCCCTCTCCCTCTCCCTCTCCCTCACCCTCTCCCTCTCTTTCTCTCACCCTCTCCCTCACCCTCTCGTTCTCTTTCTCTCCCTCTCTCATTTCCTCCCTCCTCCTCCCTCTCCCTCTCCCTCCCTCTTTCTCCCTCTTTCTCCCTCTCCCTCTCCCTCGCTCCCTCGCTCCCTCTCTCCCTCTCCCTCCCCCTCCCTCTTTCTCTCCCTCTCTCATTTCCTTCCCCTCCCCCTCCCTCTCCCTCTCCCTCTCCCTCTCTTTTTCTCCCTCTCCCTCTCTATCTCTCTTTCTCTCTCATTTCCTAAACAAGCAAAAAATAAAGTGATTTAAACATCCTCCAAGCAAAAGGGAGAGGGAGAGATACAATGCACTCTCCCTCTCTTTCTCTTTCTATCCCTCTCTCATTTCCTTCCCCTTCCTATCCCTCTCACTCTCTTTCTCTCTCATTTCCTCTCCTAAACAAGAAAAAAATAAAGTGATTCAAACATTAAACAAGCAAAAGGGAGAGGGAGGGAGAGAGAGAATGCACTCTCCCTCCTTCTCCCTCTCTTTTTCTTTCTCTCCCTCTCCTATTTCCTCCCCCTCCCTCTCCCTCTCCCTCTATTTCTCTTTCTCTTTCTTTCCCTTTCCCTCTCCCTCTCCCTCTCTTTCTCTCTTACTCTCTCGTTTCCTCTCCTAAACAAGCAAAGAAGAAAGTAATTTAAACATTAAACAAGCAAAAGGGAGAGAGAGAGAGAGAGAATGCACTCTCACTCTCTTTCTCTCCCTCTCCCTCTCTTTCTCTCCCTCTCTCTCCCTCTCCCTCTCCTTCTCTTTCTTTTCCTCTCCTAAATAAACAAAAGAGAACGATTTAAACCTTCAACAAGTAAAAGAAAGAGAGAGGGAGACTCACCAATGAGATATGGCGAGCGTGGGCGGCTTCTCTTTGCAACGAGGGCTCCTCCTCTCCTTCGCGAACAACGACGGTGGCGGTGGCGGTGGCGGCGGCGGCGGCAACAAGTCTCTTCCTCCTCTTCTTTCACAAAGCCTTGGCTCTCTCCCTCGCTCTCGCTCTCAAAAGGCGAAGAAAACAAAATGAAAACGGCGCTGTGGTTTCGGCCGCGCTTTTTTTTTCCTGCGGCGTCGCTATTGGCGTCGCTATTGGCGTCGCTATATGCGTCGCTATACGCGTCGCTATTTGCGTCGCTATTTGCGACGCAAATAGCGACGCAAATAGCGACGCGTATAGCGACGCATATAGCGACGCCAATAGCGACGCCAATAGCGACGCCGATAAACGCCGTCGCTAATCGGCGTCGCTATTGCCCCAGTCCCTTGTAGTGTCTTGCATCGAATGCAATAAGGAGAATTCTTATTTTCCTTTCTTCAATCCTATGTTACCATTAAGCTCCTAAATAACCAATTATAAGAGTTTCTTGAGTAAATGTTTCTTGAGAATATGATAGAGATTTGTTTTGAAGTCTAGTATTTTCCTTTGAATCACTATGAAAGAGAGTTGTAAATCATAGTGTAGTTGGGAAAAATCATGATAGAGTGAGGCTCAAGCAACAGTCTTGAGTTAGAGTTCGTGAGTTGCCTTAAGAAATTATTTTGAGTTAGTGTGTGTGAGATCCATGGAAAGTATGTAGTGTAAAGGGAATGTAATAATTCTTCATTAGTGAATACATTGGATTCCTACATTCGAGCTTGTGTCTTGTTGTATTTGCTTCACAAGACCCTACGTCTTTCTAGCCATCACATGCATAGTGCTCTGACAATGTTAGGTTATTTTTATTAAAATAATCCTTTTTAAGGTGGATGCTTTTGTATATGGATTGTGTGCAAGAAGAAATTTATGCATGTTCCATATCAGGTTAGACTAGCCAACTACATCATAGGATATTTACATGGGGAAGGTATATCCTTCTTAGAATCCTCATCATGTGATCCTTGAATTCATATCTTAATGACAAATAAGTGTCGCAATGAATAACCTTATATACCAATAGTTTTTAGCATTCAATTTTGGGTCCTATAGGCATTTCTAAAGTTAAGCACATAATTAAATAAAAAGCAGGATAATAATTCAAACTTTTTTAATAGTCCCATTATTTCTCAATGTCCTACACCTTGTTGCACCTCAAGCTTTTCTAGGGGTTTTTTGTACATTCTCTCTTGATACCATGGCTAAGGTACCTAACCCTTGGTCCATTGGATAACATTTTTTGATAGGTGACTAGATTTGAAAGGGATTCCAATCAATGACCGAAATTGAGACTTTGTTCAACTAGAAGGTTTGATCCTACCTTGCAAGAGGTGTGCAACCAGATCATATAATCTCTATAGTTAGGTTCATATTTTAACCTTGGAGGGCTGATTGGTATGTTTTGCTAGAAAACAAATCCAATACTAGGCTCAATATATACAATGGTTTTTTCTAGTTGCAAGTTTAGCATATATCATCATTGGAGTGAACCTCCATTGTGGAGGTATATATTTTATTAACAACAACGTAAAAACTTCACGACACTATTAATGATGCTAATAGCAATGCCGGTATGAGAAAAAAATTTGCGGAAAACTTGAGCACGACATTTGCTATAAACATTTTTAAGAGAGAGCGAGAGAGATCTTCGCCTTGAGAAGGAGAGGGAGAAGAAGAGGGAAAGAGAGAGAAGGAGAGCTTCTCACCATTATCAATGTCGTTGCCACTGTTACGCAAGCGGTGATCGAGAGCAAGCCTCACTCACAACTCAATAACGAGACGTTAAGGAGTGGCGGTTGGGATAATTGACTTTGTCGGATGCACAACACAACTTGAAAAATTCAAATATTCGACAATACACCACGAACCACACACGAAAACAAGATAACACACAATACCTCTTGTAGCTCAAAACAACTAAAAACCCGAATGTGGGTAGAGCATCACACAACCACAACACAACGAAAATACCAACAATTCAAAAAAAAACCAAGTGAAATATATTTTCGTACCTTAACAACCTTGAGTCGATGCTTGGCACTTTGATACCCAAAAGCTCCAACTTTCAAATTGGCATGACAAGAGCTCACTCTAGCATGGAACCCTCCACTCTCCTCTCTCACAAAATACAATTGTAAGCAAGGGGGAAGGCCCTTAACTCTCCATTCTCATCTCCTTATATATTTTTCTATCCACACTTACGCACATTAGGCTTTTTGCTTTCAGCTTTTAGCTCTTGCCTTTCTACTGCTTTTCACTATTTTCGTTTTTTCTGTCCTATGCCTGTTTGCAACTTGTTTGGATCATAACTTCGTCATTTGAACTCCGAATATAGTTTTTCTGGTATTCAAAACGATTGGAACATATGTGGTTGACAAGCACTCATGGGCACAATTACAAAAAAATACGGGCAAAATTACAAAAATCCATCAAAATTGAGCAAAAATATTGATTTTTGTAAATCACATCATGTTTCTCCATCTTTTATCTTGGATGACTTATTCCCTTCCTTGACTTATTGTTCTTGTAATTGCACACACTTTCAGCACACACATGTCCTCTTTTTCTTCAAGAAATACTCGCTGACGATGTAAAACTTATGACTTTTTCCTTTGATCCTTGAGTCTTCAAAATAAACATTCTCTGGATATGAACCTGTTTATGCAGTGTGCCCTAACAAGTGTATATGCTTTGGAATAGAACTTTGTGTCCAATCATTCATAATTTGAAGAAATATGCAAAGTCGGATCCATGATATGTAACAAATCAATCAATGTTCCACACAAAAATTATGAATGCACTGAACAAGTTGTGCCTACCCTATCTAGATGTCATCGTGCGTCATGCAAAATGCAAACATAGTTCCTTGCTTATTTAAATCCTTATCTTCTCCTCTCAACTCTCTTCAAAAAGATATGATATACTGCGCTCCTCCCATCCAATTCTCACAATTGGCAGCGTCCTTCTCGACCCTCAATCTCACCCAACCTCCTTACATACTCAACCAAGGGTTCCTAAGTTGGTGATGAAAATCCCAAATATCGTGCATACAAGAAATGTGCGTGCTCAATGACAGGTGCTCTCTCATGTGCATGTGCATCTAAAATTTATTGCATATAGCTGCAGTGGACCTCATGCCGTACGAGTGCTCAACGATGGTGCAAAGTGTGCTTCATCCCAATCCATGGCATGGAAGTATTTGATAAGAACAGCAGACGACCCTCGAGTGTAGTGCATCAACAAGTGCAACGTGAAGTGCTCGTGAACCCATTATCCCTGTGATGTGCAAAAGTCTCGACAAGAAAACATACCGAGCTCCTCAATGTTCGGTAGGTATTGACAAACACAAGCTTCATCCTGTCAAAAAAAATACCAAGCTCGACCAAGGCTATCAAGTTTCACACTCAACAAATCAAACAAAATGACAAAAACAAATCCTAAAATAAACAAATACAAGAAATCCAATTGGGAAACAACAAAACAAACAGTTGCGCAAACAACTAAGCTAACAAAAATCAAACCTAACTACAATTTGACTAGGGCTTTTCAATTTTCAAAAAAACACTTGACATATTTAGCCCTCCCCCTAGTCTGCAAACATTTATGTGCAGCAGTTGCTTTCATAAAACGATGCAACATTTATAAGCCAATCAAAAATTAAATCCAACGATCTATCTCTGAGTTCTTTAAATTCTTAAATCAAAAAAATCCATGACACACCATTCTCAACCATTGTCAAAGCAAAACATTTCATCACCCACAATGACAATCCACATACCCTTCCCATCCCCCCATAAGAAAAACATGACAAAGCTAGGGTTTTGAAACAAGGTTTGAACCCTTTCTATATTTCCAATATCAAACTCATACACAAACATTACAAAAATCTCAGAAAAATAAATCTCTTCAAAACATCCATCCAAACAAAGAGACTTCAAAGAGTCAACTTTTTCTATTTCTTTATCACAAACATTCTCAAAAGACTTTTCACAAATAGGTACTTTAGGCAACACATTAAGATCATTATCCTCATCCAAACACCTAATTGTCCAATTTTCTTCAACCTCACAACTTTCTTCACACTTTTTACCCTCAGTGTTAGATTTCTCTTCCCTCAACTTTTCAATCCTTTCCAAAGCTTTACTCAAATTTTCTCTCACATCCTCTTCAATGTCACTCTCAGGGTCATCAAATCCCCAATCAAAATCATCATAAACTTCATCAAAAACTTATGGGGAATTCAAAGAGACTACAATACTATCATATGAAGTTTTCTCTTTGACATTGTTGCCTAAAATAACCAAACAATTATCTACACAACTATCAAGAAGCATGAGGTTATGTCTACTCAACACAACATCATCAACACCACAAACAAAAGCCTCTCCAGGGCTACTCAAACCATCACCAAATAACTCACAAGACTCAACTGAATCAACAACACCAACACCAAAATCACAACAAGAGTCAGAACCCAAAATCTCAATACTCTCTTGATTAACAAACTCATAACCAAACTCACAAAAAATCTCAACAAACTCATTAGGCAATAAATTCAAATTCTCAACTTTATCTTGAAAATTTACAATTTTTAAGCCCTCCCCCTCATGGTCTTCTAACAAACTCAAAAATTCATCCTCAATTATCTCTTCCTCTCTCTCAAAACTCACTAACTCAATTGCAACAGATGACACCTCCCTATCAGAATCACTCTCTGAACTCTCATTCTCACTATCATCTTCCTCAAAAGAGCTATCACTCCCTTCCTCATTTTCTTCTTCAGAATCTTCTTCATTCACAAGTTCCTTTCTTGAAGACATGTCAAACTTCTTTGGTACTCCCCTTCGACCATAAATTGTTATTATCCCTTTTCCCTAGTCTTGAATTGCTCTTGCTTTCCTAAGCCAATGTCTACCCAATATGAGCAGAAAAGCTCCCAACCTTGTTGGCATAACATGACAATCAATTTTCATAGAGACTCCATAAACCTTCACTTCCAAAATTTGAATCATACCTAAGCACCTCACTTTAGCATGATTAGCAAGCCTGATTCGAAATTTAGATCCTTCAATGATTCGAAGTCCAAACTGCTCAACACAAGCCTGAGTAATCACACTAATTTGCGCTTCTCCATCAATATATGCTTCTCCTATGTTCTGATTCTTATACCAAGCATCAACAATAGGACAAATATCAGGCAATTCCTCTACACTCAAAACTCTCACTGTTCCTTTCTTTTTTTACTTATACTTTGGATTCACTAATTTCTTCCATTGTCCTCTCATCTTAGGGCACAACTCCATCAATTGGGCAAAAGATATATCAGCTTTCTTACCCATCATATCCTTTTTTAGGTCATAATCACTCTCTCCTTCTCCCAAAGGAATATCAATAGCATGATAATGTTTCATAGGTGCTCTTGATTTATTTTCCTCTCTCTTCTTTTTTTTCTCTCCTCTCTTTGTTTTTCTTCCTCTTTCCTCACCAACCTTACTAGTTTCATGTTCATCTCTCTTAGCATCTCTTTTTCTTTTAATTGCAGGCATTACATCAACAATTTTATTTTCTTTTTTTTGATTTTCTAAAAGAATACAATTTATAGCACTTTTTCCTTTCTCTTCTTCATTCAACCTAGGTTCTTGCGAGTTAGAATCATTTTTAATTTCTATCCCAAAATCATTCTGTTTGTTAGGCAAATTTTGAGATAAAGGATACATATCCCCACATGCTCTAGGCGGATACGGACAATTTGTACTCACATAACCTAACTCTCCACAGGAAAAACTAGTTACCATTGGTCTACGAAAATATCCTCTACCATTTACTCCTCTCTCACTTCCTAAATTTTCCTGATTGGTCTACAGGTCCTCCACTTCCTCTTCCCAAAGGTCTTCCTCTCATAGCTTCTAATCTCATATTTTGTAATTGGCCAGACAGTTGATCCTCAATCTCTAGTGCTAATTGGGCATTTTGTCTCGTTAACATTTAAAAGTTTTGTCCTTGCCAATTTTAGTCTCTATTTTCAACAGGTGTTCTAAATGACTCTCTTTCTTTAATTTTCTCAAATTTTCTCTCTTTTTCTACGGCAATCATCATAGCTTCTTCAAAAGTACTAGGTTCTTTTATTTCCAATTTTGTCCTCACCTCTCCCTACAGTTTTTCAATGAAATGTTTGATTTTCAACATTTCCGCAGCTCTCTTCTATGGGGCTAAAGATACATTCCAAAAATCCCAAAGTCTAGCATACTCCATGGAAAAAAATTCTATGGTCTATTATTCTCTCTTTTGGCAAGTTTCTATTTATTGTCTCAGGTTGAGACACCCTTCACGGTGAAGCAAGAGGGCAGTATATGCCGCGAGAAAGGGATTTAGCCCTTGGCGACCTTGTTTTTTTGATTTGAGGCCATTTCGGGGCCTGTTTTGGAGGCCGAAGTTTTCTGCACGCACTCAGGAAAAGGCCCAGTTTTATGCTGTGCAGCCACTGTTCTACAGGTTGGTGAAAAGTCACTGTAGAAATTGCATCGTATGCTTATGCGTAGAGACATTGGGAGTTACAGAATCATCCCTGTTGCCTGTTGATGCAAAATCGTCACTAGGAAGTGACTGTGTGGTCAAATACCACTTTCGCCAGTTTTGCAGATTTTTCCTTGTGAGGGTGAAGCTGTGTTTTTTGCAGTGACAGAATTTTTTGCAGTGTTCTGTAATGGCATCTGATTCTCTTTCACAGATTGTCACTGAAAAGCTTGACAAGAATAACTTCCAAGCATGGAAGTTTAGAATGACGAATTTCCTTATGGGAAAAGGATATTGGGAATTTATTGCAGGAAATGAAGAAGAACCAATTCTTCTTGATGTTCCCAATCAACAGCAAATGTAGGCATTTAAAGCATGGCATGAGAGAGCCAGGAAAGTTATGTATTGGTTGTCTATCAGCATTTCAGACTCTATGATTGTGCATATTCAGGATGCAAGTACACCAAAGGAGGCATGGGATACTTTGTCAAAAATGTATAGCACAAATACGCAAGCCAGGAAAATGCAACTCAAGCAAGAGTTGCATAATGTGCATAGAGAAAATATGAGCATCAATGACTACCACATGAAGGTGAAGAAGATTGCAGATGCACTTGCTTCCATTGGGTCGCCAGTGGAAGATGATGATTTAGTTTCTGTGACCTTGAATGGTCTAGGAAAGGATTATGCACAGTTTCGGACATCCATTTCAGTTCGTGAAAGATTTCCTGACTTTGAGGAGTTGATTGCTCTTCTAATTTCTGAGGAGTAGAGAAATGGTGGTGCATCTTCTTCAGGAGGAACTTCAAAAGAAGCTGTCTTCTACTCAAATGCTGGAAGA
Organism: Lygodium microphyllum; assembly: GCF_053477565.2. Lineage (NCBI taxonomy): Eukaryota > Viridiplantae > Streptophyta > Polypodiopsida > Schizaeales > Lygodiaceae > Lygodium > Lygodium microphyllum. The sequence continues at coordinate 28,714,573 of NC_141152.1, read as the reverse complement.
GGTAGAGGCAGAGGTAGAGGAGGCCGATATGGAGGCCGTGGTAGAAATCAGAATATGCAGCAAACTCAAGAAAACCAGTCCTATGGAGGAGGACGTGGTAACTCTAGAGGCAGGGGGAGCCAAAGAGGTTGTGGTGGATGGAAAAGAGGCCAAAATGCAAACAGTAATGTTGAATGCTACTACTGTGGTAAAATGGGTCATATGGCTAAAGACTACTATAAAAAGCAGAATGACATCATGAATGGAAAACTACAACAAGGGAATTATGCATCTTCTAGTAGACAGGGTGATGACAGAAATGAGCACCTGTTTATGGTGCAGCACATGAACAATTCTGTGACACGTGCAGAAGAAAGCAATGATGTATGGTATGTTGACTCAGGTGCATCAAACCACATGACAGGTCATGCAGAATGGATGGAGGATGCAAGAAAAATGGAAAAACCAGGATTTGTGGAGACTGGTGATGATACTACACATCTTATTGTGCAGATTGGAAAATTTCCTTTGTCTATGCAGGATGGGAAAAAGAAATACTTGTCCGATGTATTTCATGTCCCGAATATCACCAAGAATCTGGTTTCTGTTGGTCAAATGGTTGAGCAGGGCTTGCAGGTCAGATTTAATCCTCATGGGTGCTTTGTTGAGGATATGAAAAATAAAGGTCGCTTGATAGCAAAAGGAAAGAAGAAGGGCAGAATGTTTACATTAGATGCAGACATGTCTGAATTGAGTGCAGCAATGTTTGCACATGGGACCGGTGTAGTTGCAGATATTGATATCTGGCATAAACGCATTGGTCATGTTAATGTACAACGACTTAAGTCAATGCAGGCCCAAAATATTGTTGCAGGATTGCCCAAATTCAAGGTTGCAGAAATGCATAAAGTATGTGAAGCCTGTCAGTTTGGAAAACATGCAAGAAAACCATTTCCTAGACATGTTCAAGAGAGTAAGAAGCCATTGGAATTAATTTACTCTAATGTGTGGACTACTAAAGCTGCATCTCTTGGAGACTGTCATTATTTTGTCACTTTTATTGATGACTATAACAGAAAAGTTTGGATGTATTTTATGAAAAAGAAAAGTGAAGTTTTTGGGCATTTCAAAACCCTTAAAGCTATGGTTGAAAAAGAAACAGGCCTGCAAATAAAATGCCTAAGGTCAGATGGAGGGGAAGAGTATCTCTCAAATGAGTTTGCAAGGTTTCTGCAGGAGCATGGCATAAAGCAGCAATATTCATGCAGTCATACCCCACAACAAAATGGAATTGCAGAAAGGAAAAACAGGCATATTGGAGAGGTATCTCGTGCCATGCTCAATGAAAAAGACCTGCCAGATTTTTATTGGGCTGAAGCAGTTGCTACAGCAGTCTACATAATGAACAGGACTCCCACTGCAGCAATACATGGAGTGACTCTAGAGGAGAGGTATACTGGTAGGAAACCAGATATTTTTGAAAATTTTTTATTGCATTGCCTATGTACATGTGCCAGATGAGCTGAGATCCAAGTTGGATCCAAAAGCTAAGAAGTGCATCTTTATTGGTTACTCTCTGCAGCAAAAAGGGTATAGATGCTATAACCCTTCTACTCGTAAGTTTACAGTGAGCAGAGATGTTGTTTTTGATGAGATGAGCAGCTGGTATAAACCAGTAAATGTGATTGATGATGTAGATGCACAAAATGATAATGCTGCACAAAATTCACAGCAGCAGTCACAAAATATTAGTGGATCCGGAGCGTCCTCTAGCAGTGGTTCACATTCTTTGCCATGGACGGGCAGATTGAGATCAAGAGAATCCTCTCAAAGCAATGCGGATAGTGGTATACAGGTATCACCAAAAGGAAAAGAAAAGGTTGATCAGCCCATGGTTGATGTGAATGCAGGTCACTCTTATGTGGATGGTGAATCCAGTGGCTCAGAACAGAGCATTGATGATGAGTTGGGTATTCCTTCTATTGTTACACCTGGAGTAAGGAAGACCAGGGATGTTTTGAGAGCATCTGGGAGTGAACCTACTTTACGCAGGTCTACCAGAGCTAGGTATCCTGTGGATAGGCTGAAATATGATGGATTTACATCCATTCATTATGCATATATGGTTAAAGTGATACAGGAACCAGAACCCACTTCTTTTGCGGAAGCCATGGGAAAAGAAAAATGGGAGAAAGCCATGGATGAAGAAATGGATGCCTTGGAAGCAAATGCTACATGGGAATTGGTACCTTTGCCTAAAGGTAAAAATGCAATTGGTTGTAAGTGGGTTTATAAGGTGAAGCACAATGCAGATGGTTCTATGAACAGATACAAGGCAAGATTAGTAGTCAAGGGGTATGCACAAACATATGGCATTGACTATGAAGAAACATTCAGTCCGGTTGCAAGGATGGCAACCGTAAGAGCAGTCATTGCTATGGCTGCATCAAAGGGATGATCTTTACATCAGATGGATGTAAAGAATGCCTTCTTGCATGGTGATTTGCAAGAAGAGGTATATATGGAGCAGCCACGAGGTTATGTGCATGCTGTTCATCCTGAGTTTGTTTGCAGGTTGAAGAAAGCATTGTATGGCTTGAAGCAAGCACCTAGAGCATGGTCTGACAAGATAGGACAGTATCTTGTCACTATTGGCTTTCAGATTTCCAAGGCAGATTTCTCACTTTATGTGAGAAAAACAGAGAAAGGTATCATGCTACTTGTCATTTATGTTGATGATTTGATTATGACAGGTGACAGTGATGAAGATATCCTTCATGTGAAAATGCTATTGAAGCAGAAGTTTGAGATGAAGGATTTGGGAGAGCTGCGTTATTTCTTGGGCACTGAGGTGATTAGATCACCAAGTGGAATACAGCTCTTGCAGAGGCAGTATGGATTGGACATGTTGTCCAAATATGGGATGACAGGCTGTAAGCCTATTTCAGTTCCTTTGGAGCAGAATGTGAAGATGAGCACAGATGCAGGTGAGCTTCTAGAAGACCCTACTATGTACAGACGCATAGTAGGAAGTTTGATTTATATGACTATTACCAGGCCAGATTTGAGCTATGCTGTTGGATTGGTAAGTCAGTTTATGCAGGATCCAAGGAAACCACATTTGGATGCGGCTAGACGCATACTCAGGTATGTGAATTCCACATTACAGTATGGACTATTTTATGAGACTGGGGTTCAGATACAGTTGCATGGATACACTGATGCTGATTGGGCTGGTAATATTTCTGATAGACGATCTACCAGTGGATATGTGTTCTCTTTTGGGAGTGCTGCAGTCACTTGGAGCAGCAAGAAACAGCCTACAGTTGCCTTGTCGAGCACAGAGGCTGAGTACAGGGGTGTAGCAATGGCTGCATGTGAGGTAGCTTGGCTACAGATGGGCCAGTTGTCATTTATTGTGACAACATGAGTAGTATACACTTGGCAAATAACCTAGTCTATCATGCTAGAACAAAGCACATTGAGGTGCATTATCACTATGTGCGAGAGAGGGTTCTACTAGGTCTTATTGATCTAGTTTATGTCAGCACAGAGGATCAGGTAGCTGACATATTCACGAAGGCATTGGACGCAGAGAAGCTGCGCAAGTTCAGAGACCTGCTTGGTGTGCAGGAATTGGGATTGAGCTCGAGGGGGAGTGTTGAGATATCGATGTCGTGTTGCTGCGCATCCGAGTCGTATACACCTCCATTTCTTTTGTTGTGCATTTGTGTTAATTTCTGCGTGTGATTCATTGTTTGTGTGATGCATTTTAATAATCCGCATCCAATGTATATATTCCCTTAGTGCATGCGTATGATTTTGTTTGGATGCATGATGTGCGTGTATTAGAAAAATATTAAAAACTGATGCCAAAGGACATTATCCAGCTGATAATTTTAATGATGAACTCGAAGAAAAGTGCAGGATACCGTGGAATCAAAGGAAGCTTTATAGAAGCTGACATTTAAGCTATGAAGACAAAGGTGTAAATTCAGGAATATAATGTGTAATGGGCAAAACTTAAGGAGTGCTGAACGGGTTCCCTTGTCGAGATGTAGACTCTTGGAATGCACTTATTGCTGGGTTATGCTTTACATGGGCAGAATTGGAGATTAACGTTATAGCTAAAGGTGAAAAAGGAGGAAGAGGAAAAACCTATATTCAGGTTTTAAACTGCTTTTGGAGGGAAAAGAATAGGCTATTTTGGAAATGGCCAGAATTAACGGGAAAAAGGGGAGGCAGACACAACGAAAATAGGAACAGGCCGCCATCGCAGGAAATTAGCTAACCTTCACTCCCTCTCAACGAGCCACTTCCCTCCTCCAGTTTAAAAAAAAAACTGCTCAAGGGTTTCACAGATGTATTGAACAATCTGTCTGCACCGCAGTATTCATCAAACGCGCATGGATGTGAATCTCATGGACAATACACATGTTAACTGGAATGCGCTGGATACACTTGTTTTGGACTATGCGGAGAGAGAGCAGCTCGTAGTTGAAAGCACAAAGATATCGAGTGACTTCAAATTGTGTTGCACTATCAGTCATATTCGTGCGTTGATCGAGAAAGGTGAACTTACCGAGGCATTGGAACTGATCCAACAGCACGCACCTTCCGTTTTGAATGATCAGCGTCTTCTATTTCGACTTCACAAACAGAAGTTTATAGAGCTGCTTCGCAGTGGAAATGCAGATGCTCGCGATCAAGCGATACAGTGCTCTCGAACTATTCTAGGTCCTTGTGCTCTGGATGCATATCCGGAAGCATATGAAGAATTCAAGCGTTTGCTTTTAGCCCTTCTTTTCTCTCTCATTTGTTTTTTTTTGCGGATTCATCGATCACTCTTTATGCTGCAGAATTCTTTCTAACCTGTTGTCGGATTATCGCCACGTCCTGAACCTTGCTTTCCCTTGTGGATAGTGAGGATCTTGAGCTCTTTCCAGGGCCTGTCACAGCAGTACTGCAGCGAGGTGACAACAGTCTGTTAGATGAGTCTTTAAACCCTGGTTTGAAGAGTTCCAAACAGTGATTTTATTCGTCAGATTGCTCAAGATTTTGGTGAGGCTTTGGCTCTTACAAGTGCAAATTCAAGTGGTCAAGCAAGCTCAATCTCCATTCAAGAATTTGAGAAGCTGTGGGAGCATTGCACATTTATTTTCGATGCTGGTCAACTTCCTGCTAGTAGAGCAGGTTCAACAGTTGTTGTACTCACAGTTCCAGGGATGTACAAGATTTTAAGGGAAGGCAGTGCTTTGGTTCCTACAGCTGCAATCCTTGAAAGATATGGACTTCTGGATGCTTCTCATGATCAACAGCAACACTGTTCACTGCCAGAGTTATTGCTGAAGTATGGATTGTCAAAGGGGCTTTTCCCAAGAAATGCAACACATTATGAACTAGACGAGAATATAGGAAAGCTAACTGTGTTTATCCCTACTGTGTGTGAGTTCCGTGCATTGGAGGGAATCTTACCTTCTAGGCCTGAGCCTGAAATGACAGAGTTGAAACTTGATGAGTGTGAAGACATAATTTTGCAAGATGTCAATATTGAGGAGGAGATAAGGAGGAAGCATCAGGATGCCCACAGAACTTCATTGTATTGGCATTGAAAAGATTTCTGAAAATTTGTTCATAGGGATTACTGCCCAGTCCAGCAGAACTCTTCAAGTCTCCTCAAGTCTACGTACCAAAGTCATAACTGTCTTCAAAACCCTGAATGTGAACAGTTTATGAGAAACTTCAAATTATTCTGAATATGAACTTCTTGTAGCTCATTTGACAAGGAATATAGTGAACTTTGGCATCAAATATTTGAGTTTTTCTTGTTAGCCTCAATTCTTGTTGTATCTTGAACCCCGTGTTCTGCAGCCCTTGCGTGAACTCTACGACATTTCTGGTGAACCCGACGTGAAAGTGCTGCGTCATCAGCAAGATGGGAGACTCGCAAGAAGAGATGACAGATGATAATGTCATGAAAAACCTGTTTCAGTCATTTACCATGTATATGCAGCAGCAAGCTCATGCAAAACGTGACAGTGATGCTATGGATGCTTTGAAAGCTGTCCAACAGGAGATGAAGCAGTTTAATGGTCAGCAAGTGTCAACTTACCTGCATTTGTATGAAGAAAAGATGAAGTTTTTTGGGGTTTCTCAAGATGTTTGGAGCCGCTACTTCTTGCGGATTGTGGTGCGCACTCTTGAAGGTCGAATTGCAGAAATTCAAGAGGCACATGCAGGTTGGGCTGAATTTAAAAAGGCATTAAAAGATGAATATTTCCTGGAGGATACAGGTCTTATGAATCGCAGGAATTTTTTAGCATGGGTTTCTATGCCTAATAAGGGACTTTCTGTTACCGCTCTTCTGCGAGAGTTTGAAAGCCGTTATGATCAGTTGGATGGGACTGAACAACAAGCTTTGGAGATGCAGAAAGTGGAGTTATTTTTGCAAGCTGCAGATGCTGATTTACAGGAAAAGTTGGATGATCTTTTGGAAGATCAAGCTACTGATTCAGGTTTAAAGACTGAGTGGAGACATGTCATTGATGCTGTGAATGCTCTTGTCAAGAAGCAGCGCAGGAGAGTCAGATTGCATCGAAATACAGGATCAGTTCCTGAGAAATCTTTGGAGACTTCTTCTTCTACCCCTGCTGCAACTTCTTTGCCTAAGCCTACTCCTCCTGTTGTGAATCCACCAGTACCTGCTGCTCCAGTGCCCTTATCTGTAGATGATGTTATTAAAGGCTTGGCGGATTTGACGATTGAAGCAGTCAAAGCTGAAGTTGGTAGGTTAAAGGAGCAACTTATGTCAGTACCTGCTGTAGCACCTGCTCCAGTGACTGCTTTTCCAGCTGGTCAAAGAAAAGGGCGACGATGTATTTGGTGTGATAGTACAGAGCACCAACACTGCAGAGATTGTGATGCTTTTCAGGAAGCACGTAAGAAGAATGTAGTGTTCTGGGGACAAGATGGGAAGATATGGTTAACAGAGACTGGCGCTCCTCTTGACACGAACTTCGGTAAGGGAGGTATGAAGAAGCTTGTTGATGATATGGCTACGCGATCAGCTTATGTGAGTGTTAGAGGAGATGCTTCAGCTTTTGGAGTCCAGCTTGAGCAGAAATCTGATGGAGACTCTGCTTTATGGTCTTCTGCCTTGGAGATAGCGAGAAGAGGGAAAGTTCAAACTTCTACTATGACTTGTGTGGGCTCTAGCATCCGAGGAGAAACAAGATGGGATTCTCCTGTTGACAGGTATTCTATTTTTGCTTATATGGCTAAAACGCAGGGTTTAGATGCCATGGTTGAAGAAAAGAGAAGAAGAGATGAGGAGGGTCCTAGCTCCTCCAAAAAGACTAGAGGGGGTGACTTTGTTTCATCACCTGTTACAGCTCCACCTATGTCAAATTCTCCAGCTCAAACAGGTTCTGATCAACCAATGGGAGACAAGCAGAAAGAAAAGAGGCAACCAAGAAAAGAGCCAGGATTCAAGCTCTTGTCAGACCTTGATATGCAAACGGATATGAGTAAGATTTTTCATGAAAGAATTTTGAATAGTGAAGTCACTTTTACTGTTGGAGAGGCTCTTGGGATTGCTAGAAGAGAAATACAGGATCAGATGCAGGATCTTTTGCGGAGGAAACGACATGCGATGGAAGGACCTGCTTTACAGGGATTGTGGCATGGAGCTCTTGGGGAAGAGCATGATAATGCAGTGATGGTTGAGAATGCTTCTGTTAATCCGCAATTGGAGAAAATAGTGCAGCCTATGCAGTATGAAGATGATGAAACCCCTATTCTCATTCCTCGTAGCCATTTTTCACGAAGTCATTGGGCTAGAGCAACCACTGAGACAGTGGTAAGGATTGGAGAGAAACAAATTCCCTTGATTGCTTTAGTTGATCATGGTTCTGAGATTAATCTTATTGCTCGAGGTGTTTATGAGAGTGGCAAGTGGCCTATGGATGCAGAGCATGGCTGGCGCATGAGAGCCGCCAATAATACTTCTGGTGATATGTATGCTGCTTGTCCAAGTATCAGAATTTCTATTGGTAATGTTGAAGAGGATTATCATTGCTTTGTTCAGGATTCATGCTCTTATCCGATTATTCTTGGACAGCCTTTCATTACAGAAGCAAGAATGGAAACAAAAGTGATGGATGACGGATCAGCTTATGCGCGGATACGCAGTAAAGATGGTATGCGAGCTGTTCAGTTTATGATTGTTGGGGTAAATCATCCGAGAAACAGGGACTCCTTGCGTGAGGCACCACTACCTGCGAAGGAGTTGGATTTTCATTAGGTACCGCTGTCTTGCGAGACGCCAGTGGTATGGAGCGGAGAAAAGAGGAGATCTCGCCTCCTGGCAGCCAGTCTTTCTCCAATAACTTTGTTGGGTTTACTTCAGATAGTTCAGTAAGTTATCAGAAAATTTCAGATTTGCCTAGAGATGCCAGGCAGTACATTGGTCGTAAGGAGAAAGAGTTGAAGAATGCAAGTATTTTGCAAGCAGAAGAGCATGTGGATGGATTGTATGAAGGGATGTCTTATGCAGATACATTGTTTGAGATAAGAGCAATGCTGAAAACTGATGTATGCAAGGGTTCAAAGATCATACATGTGCAAACCTTGGATATGTTTCAGGAAATTTCTGGTTTTATGCTGCAAACAGAGTTAGAGGCTGAGAAAACTCAGCAAACTGAATTTATGGCTGATCTTGATCAGCTAATAGAATTGCAGAGGGCTGAATCCATTCAGCCAACAGAGTTGAATGCAGAAAAATTTCTGCATACAGAGTTTCAGGATGCATTTATGCAGTCCATAGAGCCGAGGGCTGAATTCATTTAGCCAACAGAGTTGAATGCAGAAAAAATTCTGCATACAGAGTTTCAGGTTGCACCCATGCAGTCCATAGAGCTAAAGGCTGAAATTTTTCAGCCAACAGAGTTGAAAGATGCTGAAAATTTGTAGAAATTGCAGCAAAGAAAAGAGTGCTTGAATGATGCCAAGGTTGACACAAAATATAAAACAGTTGATAAGAAGGTTAAGCCGGTTGCAGGCCCGCTTCCTTCTGATAGTGATGAACAGATTGAAAAAGCTATGAAGCAGCCTATGTTGAGGGATCTTGCAAATATTGGACATAAATTTACAGCTGAAACTCTTGCAGAATTGAAGATTGGAAATGATGATTTTTTGCTTCCAGTGGAAAAAGAATGTTTTAGAGAGATGCTTGGACGTCATGGTAAGGCATTTGCTTTCTTTCCACATGAAATTGGCTGCATTAGTCCCGAATTGGTTGCACCTATGGTCATCTTTACTGTTCCTCATGTACCATGGAATATACGTCCTATACCTGTGCCTAAAGCACACTTGCCAAAGCTGATAGAGTTGCTGAATGAGAAGATTAAAATGGGGATTTTGGAACCCTCTTCTGCACCTTATTCTAACAGGTGGTTTACTGTACCAAAGAAGAATGGTACTTTGAGATTTATTCAGGATATGCAGCCCGTGAACAAAGTGACAATCAGGAATGTGGGAACAGGTCCAGTTGTGGATGAATTTGCTGAGGCTTTTGCAGGACGAGCCATCTATTCTCTAGGAGACTTGTATTCAGTTTATGATCAGTTTCAGCTTGCCTTGGAAAGCAGGGATATTACTACTATGCGGACACCTATTGGTCTTGTGAGGATGTGTACCTTGCCACAAGGTGCTACAAACTCAGTTGCTCATATGATGAATGCTATGCATAGAGTTCTTCGAGACTATATTCCGCAATATATCATGCCTTTTCTAGATGATGTGCCTATTAAGGGTTGTGCAGAAGAAGAAAAGAATGAAAGTCTTGATTTGCGTGGATGTAGACAGTTTGTGGCTGACCACTTGATTGCTTGTGAGCAAATATTGACACGATTAGAGGAGGTAAATTTGACACTTTCAGGGTTGAAATCTGTCTTTGGTGTTAATGAAGTCATCATAGTTGGGCATATGGTTGGATATTATGGCAGAAAGCCTTCTCCTGCAAAGGTGGATGCCATAAACAGGATTGCAGAGTATTGCTCGACTACTTCAGAGGTGCGGAGATTTGTGGGAGCTTGTGTATTTTATATGATTTGGATTCCTCATTTTGCTCATATTGCATATGTTCTCTATCAACTGCTTCGAAAGGGGCAGAAATTTCATTGGGATGAGAAGCATTCAAAAGCCATGCGTAAGCTCAAGAAGCTGTTGCAATCAGCTCCTACTCTACGCAAGGCGGATTATCAGTGTAGACGGCCGATCATGTTGACAGTTGATACTAGCCCTATTGGCATAGGTTGGGCTATGGGACAGGATGATGCTGATGGAAATAGGTATGCTATCCGCTTTGGAGCTAAAGTTCTTAATGAGCGACAAAGGAGATACCCACAGATCAAAAGAGAGTTGTGGGGAGTAGTCACTGCACTGAAGTGTGACAAAGGGTATTTTATTGGAGCTTCAGTTATTGTGGAAACAGATTGTTTGCCTTTGCTTGGCATGATTACTAGTTGCTCGACTCCAGATATAGCGATGCTTCGGTGGATTGCCTATATCAAATCATTGAATCCAGAATTTCGACACATAGCAGGGAAAGATAATCCAGTTGCTAACATGCTTTCTAGAGCGAGATATGAGGATGAGGAGTCAATGCTTGCAGAAGATGATGAGACAGAGTTTGCTGCTTCTGTCCTTATTCATGATTGTCATGTATCTACTGTTGAAGCTTTTATTGAAGAACTTTATGTTGATGAGTGGCTGCAAATTGGACAGTATCTAAGTTCATTGACTCGAAGAGCTGATTGGACAGATGATGAATTCAAGAAAATCAGAAGGAAGGCTTATGGGTATTTCTTGAAAGATGGTTTTCTTTGGAAGCATCCAAGAAAGAGAGGAGGCTTGCCCTTGAGAGTAGTTTGTGATGTAGCGATGCAAATACAGATTATGCGAGAGTTTTATGAGAGCTCATGGGCTGGACATAGAGGTGCGTGGGCTACCTATGAGAAAATCAAAGAAAGATACTGGTGGAAAGGGATGTATAAAGATGTTTCTCACTTTGTGGAGACTTGCAGGGACTGCCAGCTTTACTCTTTAGTGCGACATCGTGATGAGCTGCATCCGACTTATCCACTATGTATGCATTACAAGTGGGTGGTAGACTTGGTTACTTTGCCAGTGGGACTTTGGCAGATGAGATATCTTGTCTTGGCTAGGGAGGATCTTACAAACTATGTTGAAGGTAGACCGTTGCGGACGAAGACCACCACTACAGTATGTAAATTCTTGTTGGAAGAAATATTTTGCAGGTATGGATGTATAAGCAAGATTACAGTTGATCGTGGAGAGCTAGATGCTGATGAAGCTAGAGAATTCTTCTCACGGCTTGGGATTAAATTGGCTCTTACTACTGCCTATAATCCAGAGGGAAATGGCAAAAGTGAAAGAGGACATCCGCCAATAGTTAAAGCATTGGCAAAAGCTTGTAGAGGTCGGATTGGAGATTGGCCGAGATTACTACCTTTTGCATTGTGGGCTGATCGCTCTACACATAGTGTGACTACTGGATACATGCCTGCGGAGTTGATGTATGGGCAAAAACCTGTCATGCCTACTGAAATTTGTGCTCTCACTTGGAGTGTTCTTCCGTGGCATGAGAATTTATCAAGGGAAGAGTTGTTAGCCCTTCGGATTCGTCAACTAGAGAGAAGGACAGAAGATGTGCAACTAGCTGTTAATCGTTTGAAGGCAGTCCGTCTTAGAAATAAGGACAGGTTTGATTTAAGGCATCGCTTGAGGCCTAGAGCCATAAAAGAAGGAGATTGGGTTCTAGTCTATGACAGTAGTCTAGAAAATCAACATAGTAGCATGAGAAAAATGGTTCAAAGATGGTTTGGACCGTATGAAGTGAAACAGGTTTTTGACAATGGTACCTATGAGCTGGCTGAATTAGATGGAACAATATTGAGGGTGCCTATTGCTGGAAAACGAGTCAAGATTTTCAAGAGAAGAGAAGATGAAGAATATGCACTTGAAGCATTGATAGAAGAAGAGCAGATAGGAGAAAGACAAGCAGAAGAGACAGAAGACATAGATGATGAAGCCGATGGAGAAACAGGTCTACTAGAATCAGAAGATGGACTCGACCTGTTTGTGGAGTTGAATGATCCTGGTTAGTTGGCACATCCGGAGGATGCGCAGGTTTAGAGGGGGTGGATGTCGTGTTGCTGCGCATCCGAGTCGTATACACCTCCATTTCTTTTGTTGTGCATTTGTGTTAATTTCTGTGTGTGATTCATTGTTTGTGTGATGCATTTGAATAATCCGCATCCAATGTATATTCTCCCTTAGTGCATGCGTATGATTTTGTTTGGATGCATGATGTGCGTGTATTAGAAAAAATATTAAAAACTGATGCCAAAGGACATTATCCAGCTGATAATTTTAATGATGAACTCGAAGAAAAGTGCAGGATACCGTGGAATCAAAGGAAGCTTTATAGAAGCTGACATTTAAGCTATGAAGACAAAGGTGTAAATTCAGGAATATCATGTGTAATGGGCAAAACTTAAGGAGTGCTGAACGGGTTCCCTTGTCGAGATGTAGACTCTTGGAATGCACTTATTGCTGGGTTATGCTTTACATGGGTAGAATTGGAGATTAACGTTATAGCTAAAGGTGAAAAAGGAGGAAGAGGAAAAACCTATATTCAGGTTTTAAACTGCTTTTGGAGGGAAAAGAATAGGCTATTTTGGAAATGGCCAGAATTAACGGGAAAAAGGGGAGGCAGACACAACGAAAATAGGAACAGGCCGCTATCGCAGGAAATTAGCTAACCTTCACTCCCTCTCAACGAGCCACTTCCCTCCTCCAGTTAAAAAAAAAAACTGCTCAAGGGTTTCACAGATGTATTGAACAATCTATCTGCACCGCAGTATTCATCAAACGCGCATGGATGTGAATCTCATGGACAATACACCTGTTAACTGGAATGCGTTGGATACACTTGTTTTGGACTATGCGGAGAGAGAGCAGCTCGTAGTTGAAAGCACAAAGATATCGAGTGACTTCAAATTGCGTTGCACTATCAGTCATATTCGTGCGTTGATCGAGAAAGGCGAACTTACCGAGGCATTGGAACTGATCCAACAGCACGCACCTTCCGTTTTGAATGATCAGCGTCTTCTATTTCGACTTCACAAATAGAAGTTTATAGAGCTGCTTCGCAGTGGAAATGCAGATGCTCGCGATCAAGCGATACAGTGCTCTCGAACTATTCTAGGTCCTTGTCCTCTGGATGCATATCCGGAAGCATATGAAGAATTCAAGCGTTTGCTTTTAGCCCTTCTTTTCTCTCTCATTTGTTTTTTTTTGCGGATTCATCGATCACTCTTTATGCTGCAGAATTCTTTCTGACCTGTTGTCGGATTATCGCCACGCCCTGAACCTTGCTTTCCCTTGTGGATAGTGAGGATCTTGAGCTCTTTCCAGGGCCTGTCACAGCAGTACTGCAGCGAGGTGACAACAGTCTGTTAGATGAGTCTTTAAACCCTGGTTTGAAGAGTTCCAGACAGTGATTTTATTCGTCAGATTGCTCAAGATTTTGGTGAGGCTTTGGCTCTTACAAGTGCAAATTCAAGTGGTCAAGCAAGCTCAATCTCCATTCAAGAATTTGAGAAGCTGTGGGAGCATTGCACATTTATTTTCGATGCTGGTCAACTTCCTGCTAGTAGAGCAGGTTCAACAGTTGTTGTACTCACAGTTCCAGGGATGTACAAGATTTTAAGGGAAGGCAGTGCTTTGGTTCCTACAGCTGCAATCCTTGAAAGATATGGACTTCTGGATGCTTCTCATGATCAACAGCAACACTGTTCACTGCCAGAGTTATTGCTGAAGTATGGATTGTCAAAGGGGCTTTTCCCAAGAAATGCAACACATTATGAACTAGACGAGAATACAGGAAAGCTAACTGTGTTTATCCCTACTGTGTGTGAGTTCCGTGCATTGGAGGGAATCTTACCTTCTAGGCCTGAGCCTGAAATGACAGAGTTGGAACTTGATGAGTGTGAAGACATAATTTTGCAAGATGTCAATATTGAGGAGGAGATAAGGAGGAAGCATCAGAATGCCCACATAACTTCATTGTATTGGCATTGAAAAGATTTCTGAAAATTTGTTCATAGGGATTACTGCCCAGTCCAGCAGAACTCTTCAAGTCTCCTCAAGTCTACGTACCAAAGTCATAACTGTCTTCAAAACCCTGAATGTGAACAGTTTATGAGAAACTTCAAATTATTCTGAATATGAACTTCTTGTAGCTCATTTGACAAGGAATATAGTGAACTTTGGCATCAAATATTTGAGTTTTTCTTGTTAGCCTCAATTCTTGCTGTATCTTGAACCCCGTGTTCTGCAGCCCTTGCGTGAACTCTACGACATCGAGCTCCACTCGTGATACGCCAGGGTGACTGTTGTGTATTTATGTCACCGACTTGTCACTTGCAGACGCGGTTGATACACCATCCATGAATAATAGCTACATGATAGCTATCCTTATCTACTCTACTTTGTGGCTCAGTTAGTATGCCACCTTAGTTAGTTGAGTTTGGTTTGAGACCCATATATAGGGTTCTTCTATTTCTTTGTAAAAGAGTTTTTTTTTTTGGCTTACACAACTAAGAAGAGGAAAACTATTTTCAGCCTCCACCCCTGTGTGTATTCCCCCATTGTGCAAGCAAGAAAGCTACAAGTGAGACTCCTTCCTTCTCTCCCACAATCTTGACATCTCATACTCAAGCTAAACGTGCATTATGCAAAAGTAGTAAATCTTATCTCATTTGGGTGAATGAACTGCAAGTTAAAGAAAACCATATGCACCCTAGGCATAAAGAATTTCTTGCACACTTTAAAGACTGTTTTGCAGAAGATCTACCACCTGGTTTACCTCGTTCACATCCAGAAGACCATGAAATAGATTTTATTCCTGGTACACAACCACCTTGTAAAGCACCATGTAGGCATAACCAGATAAAGCAAAAAGAAATTCAAAATCAAGTTGAGGAATTATTAAATAGAGGATTGATTAGACCTAGCAGTTCTCCATTTGGTGCACCTGTTTTGTTTAGTAAAGAAGAAAAATAATACCTATCGTATGTGCATTGACTATCAAGCTTTAAATAAGATCACTGTGAAGAATAGGTATCCAATTCCTAGAGTAGATGACCTTATGGATAAACTGCAAGGTTTTACCATATTTAGTAAAATAGACCTTAAATTTGGTTATCATCAGGTGAGATTAGATAAGTCTCACATATTCAAGACTGCATTTAGGACACAATTTGGTCATTATGAATTTTTAGTGATGCCTTTCGAATTGACTAATGCACCTGCTACATTTAGTAGAATGATGAATCGTATATTTTTGAAATATCAACATTGTGTTATTGTCTTCTTTGATGACATTTTGGTGTTTAGTCAAAATGAGAAAAAACATTATGAACATTTGTCCTTGGTTTTCAAGTTATTGAAAGATAATCAACTGTATGTTAATCCAGAAAAAAGTGATTTCTTTAAAATAGAAATTGAATATTTAGGTCATATTGTATCATCAGATGGTATTAAGGTTGACCCTAAGAAAATAGAAGCAATATTGAACTGGCCTATACCTAAAAATGTGCATGAGTTACGATCTTTCCTAGGTCTTGCTAGTTTCTACAAGAAATTTGTGCGAAATTTTTCATTACTTGCTTTGCCTTTGACTAAACTTTTGAAGAAAGGTATTGTTTATCATTGGTCTGATAATCAATAGAAATCCTTTGACTTATTGAAACATGCATTAACCCATGCTCCTGTATTACAACTACCTGATTTTAATAGACCATTCTTTTTAGTAGTCTGATGCTAACGGATCTGGAATAGGAGCCGTACTTATGTAGGACAATCATCCTATAGCCTATTCTAGTTGTAAAATGAAACCCTCCGAACTTAAATATTCCACATATGACAAAGAATTATTAGCTATAGTTCAAGCTTTAAGACAATGGAAACACTACTTAATGGGTTCTGAATTTATGATTAAGACTGATCAACAAAGTATTAGACATTTACTTAGCCAACCTCAAATATCTGACCCATATATCAAATGGACAGCCTTTATTCAGAGCTTTCATCTGATTATTCAATATCAACCCAATAAAGAAAATCTAGTGGCCGATGCATTAAGTAGAAGACCCACCATTCATAATATTTCTGTTATATCATTTGATTCTCTAACTCCTATGAAAGATACTTATCATCAGGACATTACTTTTCATGCTGATTGGAATAAATTAGTTGGAAATAACTGGATTCCTATTGATTCACTGTCTTAAAATGATGGATTCATGTTTTAAGAAAAGAGATTATGTATTACAGTTCCATTCAGATCTTTTGTTTTGAATGAGATTCATTGTCCTCCATATCAAGGTCATAGAGGTATCATATCTACTTTACGTACATTAACTGAAGATTTTTATTGGCCACATATGGACACTGATGTATCTAACTTTGTTTCTGAATGTTTGATTTGCCAAAGAGTTAAGAGACATCATGGTAAATAGTATGGATTACTTATGCCTTTATCTATTCCATCAAGACCATGGGAACAAATTTCTATGGATTTTATTAGTGGTTTACCTAATACTAAAGCTAACCATGATATGATTTGGACTGTAGTAGATAGGTTTAGTAAACAAGCATATTTCATTCCATGTAAGAAAACTTTAATAGCATCACAGGCAGCACAATTGTTTTTTAAAACTGTTTTCACTAACCATGGATTACCAAAAGTTATTATTTCTTATCGTGATTCTAGATTTTGTAACAACTTCTGGATTACTTTGTTTGCTAACCTAGGCACAAAAATTGATTTCTCATCTGTATTTCATCCTGAAACTAATGGACAAACAGAAGCCACTAACAGTAATATTCAAGATCTTTTACGTGCTTACACTATTTCTAAACCACAGACATGGGATACACATTTGCATTTACTGCAATTTGCATATAACAATACACCACACACATCTACAAAGAAAGCACCGTTTGAAGTGATTTATGGTTATAGATTGTCTACACCTGTTGCATCTTTATCAAATAGAATTTAGAGTGCTGATGATATTGCTACTATGCACGCTACTAATTTTGATGAGGTTAAAGACATGATTGCCAAAGCCCAGCAATCATATACCAAACAAGCCAATAATAAAAGACAAGCAATGAATTTCAAAGTTGCTAACTATGTTTGGTTGAGAATAGAAAAACGTAGATTACAAAGTGTAGATAGACATCCAGTTGTGAAATTAGCCCCTAGATTCTATGGACCATTTAAGATCATTCATAAAATTAATGACAATGCATTCAAGTTAGAATTACCACCTCATTGGAAAATTCACAACACATTTCACATTAGTTTATTACGACCCTTTAGAGGCCAATTACCAGTACACCCTGTTTATGAAAATCCACCTTTGTTAGAGGAAGAGACTAAAATACTTGAACCTGAAGCTATCATAGATACTGACTTTATGACTACTAGAACTGGCCGAAGATATTCTAGATATCTAGTCAAATTTAAGAACCATCCTGTAGAAGAAGCCCAATGGATGCACGCTAGAGACTTAAATGCTTTCCCCACTCTATTAGCTCCACATTGAGCTAATAGCAATTCAGGTCAATTGCTATCCTACCCCGAGCGTATGATGCCAGGAGGCATATTTCACAGTGGATTCTGTGCCATGGTGGATTCCGTGAGGTTTTACGGTGGATTCCGTAAACTTTGATGACCGGGGCTTATACACAAAGTGGATTCTTTGTGTGAGAAGTTGATGGGGACGCCTATCCTTTTCGGGCGTTTCATTAATTTATTGTGTACATGGGTGATTCCATAGCGGGTGATTCCGTAAAATGCATATTAAATTAATAAATGTTTATGAGTTTAGAGTGCGCACTCGTAATAAATTAAGGTTAGGATTGATTTCTAACCAGTTGATTTATTTATGTAGCTGAAGACTGCTAGGTATTCACTTTTGTCGATTTAATTGTATTATTTGACTAACGATTGTGAATGCTTCAGTTGATGTATAGAGATAGCAGCAGTGGTGGAGGAAAGCATTGGAGGATAGCGAGTATTTGATTTATCACTTATATTTTGATGGGCGCATACCTTAGGCATGGCGCCTATATTTTGTCGCGCCTATTTAGATCTTAGATAACCCAACTGACAAGCTAGCTAGTAACCTATCAGCAAACCTTAAACCACTGGAAGATCTCTTTAATGAATCTAAGTGGCGATGGACCAAAGTGCACGACTTAAACTTGATGTAGAATTGGGCTTTAGTCACCGCGGAGAAGGACGAGACATATGAAGAATTAGGAGATGACGAGCAGTCGAACAAAGATAGCTTTAATGATGAATATGAGGACTATTGTTCCTTTAGTGATGATGAGAGTGAAGGGAAAGTTGGCATGATAGAGTACGACACTAAGGGATAGATGATAGAGAAAATATGAGCAGAATCCAAACCATGCAAGGGAAATGCCTTTAGAATCAAAATAGGAGTCATGCACATGGATTGTGATCGCACTTGGTTGGAGCACATAGGTGCAATAGAATTTGAGCAAGGAGGCCTAGCCCAACCAAGTACCACACCATTGCTAAGGATGGATTCACCATGGGAGCTATGACTGCCGGGAGAGACTCCCTCTTCTAGCGAAAACGGAGAGTTTGATTACAAATTGGAAGTAAGCTCAAATAGTGATCTCGAAATACCTCAACCTTCTAAGACTAGACACACCAAAGGGGACTTACCCATCCACCTCCGGTGCTCAAGGTTAAACGAGGAAACAAGGAAACAACCTAGGGATGTGAAAGTAAAGAAGCAAAGAAACACCAAAGACCTAGCAAGGAGATTCACTAAGTTCAAGAAAAATGATAGGGTAGTAATCTTGTTGGGAGCCAAACACGAAGCGTGAGCACACGAACCAATAGAAGGACCCACCAAGGTCAAGGAGGTTAATTTAGCCAAGGAGGGGGAGACACCTTGGTGTGCAGATCGGATGTTGTACGCTTGCGTAGTGAATGTCGGAAGGTCCCAAGAACAAAAGAACTCTACTTTTTGCACAAAACTCAAGGTAAAAACCATGCACGACATGAACAAGAGACCAATTGGGTGCAATCTCCCCCATGCCTTGTGTGAGCGCTCCACAAAGCATGTATTTTATGTATTAATCATCTTCAAGCTCAAATAATAGCCCAAATTACAAAATAGCAAGCTTTTAGCTTTTGAGTTTGCTTTAGCAGAAAATAGAAATAAAGCTAATGGGCAGTGCCCAAAGAGTCAGGCGTACCCAATACAATGTCCAAGTACAAATAACATAATCGTGTGCCCATGCGGATACAAAATAATAACACTTGTTGTTTGGTACTTGGAGTATGGGTCTTCCTTGTGTGCTCCTAACCATCATGCATATTGCCACTGAGGACTCTCTTCAGGTCTTGCCAAAACCACCTTAGCAACTTTCTCACATTCTTTGTTGTCTGAGAATGGCAAGTCAATTTTAGCAAGGACATGCATCCAATTGCGCTCGTCCTCAGGACAAGGGATATACCTAGTCATTGGCCCGTAAGATTTTCCATTCTGGCTATCATCCTTTAGTATAGTGAAGATGGCATCTAGGTCAAATGGTGTGGTCTTCCAGGTGTCCATCTCTACTCTTACAGCTTCCATTTGATTGCCTAGAAAGATTATAACATTGCCCTAGTCTTCTATGACTCTAACATTGCGCATCCGAGGTTGGCCTAGCAAGATGTCATAGTCCACTCTCTTCATGACTATAAAGTCAACCAAGAATTGGATTCTTTTGACCTTTACTAGCCAATTCTTTAATACACCAAATGGCTTCACTTTCATCCCGTTAACTAGTGTGATGTTGAACGTGGCCATCTCGACTGGTGGGTTATCCTAGGTCAGGAGCACTGCATGGCTCCAAAAACTAACTCATGCTCCCTTGTCTACAATTCCTTTCCTTGTGGTGTTTCCTAGAGCTAAGACCGGCAAGATAGTATGCATTTCAATGCCCTCTCGAAAATTATTCACATGTAAGGATTTTGGCATTGAGTGAAGTGTGAGACTCCATATCTGCGTTTTTGCATCATGTTCATGTGAGTTGACGGTAGCTTGTCCCATTGATCCTTCAACTCATTGTTTCAGCTCTTGCCACAATGGTAGATGCTGCCTAAGAATATCTCCTAGGCTTAGCATCACCACCCAGTGTGGTGAGGAGGTTGTTAATGATGCAGGATCTAGAGCATGACAAAGGTAGTAGCTATGGAGGATGGAAGATAAAGACACAACTCATGTTGACATAACAATGTAGACAACTGTTACACAAGTGAATTAGGTTTCAAGATTGAGACTTGAACTCATAAACACAATCTTGTGTATGGACAACAATGACACAGACACTTGACATAAGAGACAAGTACTATTGCATTATCATCATATAAAAGTGATAGTTCAAGTACATCATTATATAGAGTTCTTTGGTAGCACCTAACATCCACTGTGCATATGGGATTTTGTCTCTCTTCCTAGAATGGACTGCATCTTCCTAGCCTAGCTATCCTATATAAAGGGACTAGAGTAGGTGTGATTGGAAGTATCTCAACACCCCTCCTCAATCACAACCAAAAGTACAAAGTGTGTAGAGGCTTTAGTAAAAGCAACACCTGCAAAGTGTGGGCAGACCATAAACATGGAAAAACGCTAGAGACTGTCGCAAAAAAAGCTAAGTGTGGGTACCACAAGCATGATGGACATCCAGAGGTTGTAGGAAGGGCCTTACAAAGTGTACAGAGGTTGTAGTACCAAGATAACAGAGGAGTTTTACAAGTTTATGTTTGATACAATAGGACTAGGAAACACAAAACTAAAAAAGTCTATTTGAATAGAAGGATTGATGAGGTTTGTCCTTCTCCTGGTGGTCTTCTTCTTCCTTTACTCCATTTTCTTTTTCTTCTTGGACTACAACTAGATATGCCTTTTGGGACCTCTTTCTTGCGTGGCAGAACTTCTCGGTGTGTCCGGTCCTTTTGTAGAAGTCACAGAAGAGCTGATCCTTCTTGCCTTTGTACATGTTGCCAACATATAACACATGCTCATCTCTAGAGGTACTTGATTCTTCCTTAGTTTTTAGCTTCTTTTCCTCTTGTAACAGTGATGCCTGTATATCAACAAGTTCAAGATTTGGCATGTTGATTAAAGTTGTTGATACATTATTATATTCAGGAGGTAAACTCTTAAGTAGAACACTGATGCAAACATCTTCTTCCATTTTAATGTTGATTCCTACAAGTTGGGTTAGAAGTCCTTCCATGTAATTCAGATTGTGGCAAGTGATGTGTTGGACTTCATTTCAAGCCTGAAAAACTCAATCAGGAGACCATACTTTGATGATTTAGACAGTGCACCGAACAAGGTGTCAAGTCTCTTCCATGTATCCTTTGAGGTCTCACAGTTATCCACATGGTGGATATAGCTGTCATCTAGCTCCAGTTTGATAATGGCCTAGGCTTTGTCATCATTATTTTGCCAAGTAGCTGCAAGGTCTGCATCGTGAGGTTTCTTCTCTTTGCCATTTGTGATGGCCCAGAGACCCTTCTTCATCAAGATGAGCTTGATGCGGGTTTGCTAGGTGTGAAACCCAACTCCCTTGAACCGAGCTGTCAGTGAGTATTTTCCCATGCTAGAGAGCTGGAGTAGCAAGAAATCAGTTCCAAGATTCTCAGATTTTACAAGTGAAAGAGTAGATTACAATGTGTCAAGAGACACAAGTAATGGTAGTCTGAAAAACACACTATGTAGCTTGAATCTTCCTATTATGTTGACATGACAATGTAGACAACTATTACACAAGTGAATTAGGTTTCAAGATTGAGACTTGAACTCATAAACACAATCTTGTGTATGGAAAACAATGACACAGACACTTGTCATAAGAGACAAGTACTATTGCATTATCATCATATGAAAGTGATAGTTCAAGTACATCATTATATAGAGTTCTTTGGTAGCACTTAACATCCACTGTGCATATGGGATTTTGTCTCTCTTCCTAGAATGGACTGCATCTTCCTAGCCTAGCTGTCCTATACAAAGGGACTAGAGTATGTGTGATTGCAAGTATCTCAACAGAGGTTGGTAGTTGCTTGCCACTCTCCTATCCCTGCATTTCCTAGCCAATGGCCTTGATTGATTCTTTGGCTCATAGCGTTTAGGCTTTATCTAAGCGGCGCTACTTGTCGTGTAGTCGTATCTCTCAATTTTGGTCATGTAGGTGATAGTAATGTACCGATGCTTGAGAGATCATCAATTTGGTCTTCCAATATGAGCTCAGTGTCTTTTAAGTGTTCCTAGGGTTCTTTTACCCACTACTTCACTTTTTCGATGGCTTGGAGTTGGCATTTTGGATTAGGGTACTCCCCAACCTTCGCACTTCCCTTCTCAGTCGTCCTTAGAGCTAATGTTTCTTCTTTTGCATTTGTCACTTTCTTTCTAGTAGAGGTAGAGTTGTAGAACTCTCCGTTTTCAATGTGACCTTTGCGTCAAATTTCTTCTTTCTTCTCCTTTGGCTTTTGTTATTGATTGAGGCTACATCTAAGTTGTTAGGCCGTTGCAATGATATGCCAGCTTGCTTTGTCTGTGTGTGGGTCATGACATGCACGAGATAGGCGTAGTCTTCCTGTCGACTGTCTCGATGCTGAACAACCCCAATGGGGCTAATGGATCATTTTCCAAATTAGAAGATGGCTTTCGTTTAGGAAAATCAATGAAGAGATGTGTGATTTTGCATTCAATGTATCTTAGATCAACCTTGTCTCAGTTTTCTTGCTCCCTTTTCAAGGCAACGTGAAGAGACATGTCCTAGGTGTCTGCAAGTTCAGCTCTTGGGTCTACACTCCTAAGCCTCTAGCTCTTCCTCTACCTAATGCCATCACCAGTACTAGTCAATAGTCCATAAGAATCGCATTTCTCTCTTTGTCATATAAGACGTAAGGGTGCACATAAGGCTCTTCGTCATTCGGCTCCTCTAGGTAGAGAACTGAAGTGTCACTTGATGGATGGGTCATGTAGGGTCCAGGTGGTCTAAGTATTCCTACAGGGTTTATCTCCATTCTAGGAATGGCTAGCTTGGTGTCATTGGGCATTGAGAGAGACAATGGGCTTCCCTTTCGAAAAAAATTTGGCGGCCTATTTGGTAGGTAAGGTTGATTGTATGGTTGTGACTACAGGAGTAGTGTTGGTCATCTCATCATCTCTCATAATCTAGCTAGCTCCATCTTCATCTCCACTAGCTCTTAGCTTGAGTTAGTGCCATTTCCTTTATCTTGAGTACTTAGGCTTGATCTTTTGCTTGTCATCCAAACTCTCTCAAAATTCCTAGAGGTAGTCTCATCTCAATTTGTGCTCCTAGAACCTCTCTCCTTGAGTTGGTTGTCCACTCTAATGGCCTCTTCAAAGACCCTAGTTGACATGTCTCGCTATAAGCTTGAGTTTCATGCCAAGGCCTTGTAGAGCTCTTCACTTTGTATTCCATTAATGAACACTGTGGACACCGCTCTTCCGGTTGGTTGCTCACTAGTTGGGATTCTCTTGAAAAGACCTCAGATGGATCATGTAATCTCGGATATCTTCCTTATCTCTCTGCTTGGCATTCTCATCAGGTGCACTAGCTCGATATCAAATTACCTTAGCTTGAAAAATCTCTTAATGAAGATTTTTAGGGCCATTGAAGTTGGATCACTTGACAGCATCTAGACTTGTGAACCAAGTTCTTTCCTTATCGCCTAAGCATAGACCGAATGCTTGCAAGCATTGAGCAAGGTCGGTGAGGTCATTGGCCTTGCAAACTTGCTCGAACTGCTCCACGAAGCTGTATGGTGGGTCCTCATTTGGCTAGTATTTATCCAGCTTCTTTGCGACAACAAGGATTTTCGATTAGCTCTTGGAGCCCTGTTTAATTCCTAGTCCTGTGAGTAGTGATGTTACTAGTGCCGCAGCACTCTGCTATGCTACCATGTTATCTAGCAATCACTTCGTCAGAAGCTCACTTGGCATGAGTTCTCCTTCTAGCGCTCTATCTCTTTGCGTGAACCTATCCAATTTCTGCTTGCTAGGGCTAGCATGGATCTCTTATATTTCCATATTCTAGTGTAAGCTCCTAATTTGTTGATCCTGGTTGTTATAAGCCACTATGCCTTGCAAAACCTTGCCCGCTAGCTTTCTTTTCTCTTTGAGATCTACTATGACAGCCTCCACAGGTCTACCATGGTGGTCTAGCTGAGTTTGAGTGTCATATTCATTTAGCATTTGCTGAATCTTCTCTAGGAAACCTCTGAGATCAAGCTCCTCGTTGAATCTGCCATCTGAGCTGGTCTTTGCCATATCTATGGTCTTGTGCTCCATCAAAATTTCAATGAGGTTGAGTAGGTCAGGTAGATCCACTTCTCCAATGGTGTTTGTCCTTGTTGTGCCTGGATTCTCTGTTGCGTTTTCCGCTTGATTCTACACTCGGGGTTTCAATCACCCAACTACATCTCACGGTCTTCTCCTGCTGGTGGGTTCCTTTAGGTTATTACATTTGAGTAATTTCCTTGTTAATTACAAGCAATTCTCAATTTACAATCACTCTGTGTGTGTGTGTGTGTACTCTTTTCAATGGACTGTGTGCAATCAGGCCTTTAGCTTTTCTTAAGTGTACTTGAAGTGTTGAAAAACAATACGAGTGGGAAGACAAGATGACTATTCAGCTTCCACACTCTTGCTTGTGTTCATGGCCTGATGGGGCACTAAGCTGGGTTCTTGGCCTTTCTTGCTGCTTGCTAGGGTCTCCACTGTGTCAATTTGGGGTTTATTGGTCTGCCTACAGCTCTAAGTGTGTCCAATTGTTCCCTCTTTACATCATCACAGATGTATTCGATTTCCAAAATTTTTCTATCAACATGTGTCAACCTATGACCATGTACCTTTTACAATTTGCATAGGAGGGAGTCTGGAGATCTTTTACAAAAATTTTAGGGGTGCCTTGCATTTAAAAATGTGCTTTTGCTTATGACTTGATTTTTTAGGCCACCCTTGTGCTTTTAGTCTTTTTCCATCCAGCCTCTTACGTTATGTCCGATTTCCTCACAGCCACTTCTTTCAGGTCCCGACTTGCACTTTTCCAAAATTTTCACTTTCTTATTGTACTGAGGTTTACATGTTGAGATGACAAGCTTAACACATGCGGACATTAATGATGGAATGCTTGTTTAGATGGGTCCACACGTCTACACTTAGCATGTCGGTGGTCATTATGACTCTCGCATGGCCACTGACTCATTACTTATTATATTCAAGTTGTTACACCTATTTACAGCTCGCGTAGTTATAACGCCAGTCGACTAGTGTAGTCGGTTATGCATTGTTTGACTTAGTAGGCCACTTTCCTTTATGTTGTATCTTATCTATACTTTGTGTACATTGTAAAGTGTGTGGAAGAAGAAGAAGAAACTAGCAAGAAAACGTTTTGGCTTCCATCTCTCTTCTTGTCTCTTGAGTGAGCTTCTCCTTGTGCATTCTGTGTGTGTTCGGCGCAGCATCTTGAGCAAGTCCCCCCACCACGCGATTCGTGACATAACAAGGACTATTTGGTAGCATCCTTACATGAGGCATTTGATATCTACAACGGTAGAGGGATTTTCGATTGAATGGATGATAGATTATATGCATGCATACATGTCACATAGATTATCAGATACACGCAAGGCAATCAAGAGTGACACCTCAAAGCCCAAGTGGTTGGACACAGAGGATTGGTGGAGACTCAAGGAGGAGTCCAAAAACTCTCCAAGATTATGGCAGTACAATGAAAGACAACAAGGGCGTGATTGGTGATATGGATCATACATCATCTAAGGAGTGGCATCCATAGGACTTATTTGGAGGATTTTGTAAGTTTTCTTTTGGTTCTTCTCACTTTCTTATTTGGAATGTCACTTTTACTAACAACCTTATTTCCAACAATGCTAATTTGTTTTCTTTGCAGTACTCCATCACAAACTGTGACTCTACAAGTTTTGAGACTCGGTATGTAGAGAGACACAGTCTCACTATACTCATCAATAGATTGTATGCACATGGCAACCCAGTAGGTCAAGCATCTTTCTTGTTTGCAGTCATTAGTTTTTTTGTGATGCATTATGTAATGTAGATTAATATTTGGTTGTTTATATTGCAAAGTCCATTCGATGCTCCATTGCTTTGAACGAGATTTTGAATGGCGAGGAGCTATAGTGTGTGCTTGGATTTATGGAGTGCAAATCATTTGCTTTTTTGGCCCTATGATCTATGTAGGAACTTTCTATATAGCTTAGATATATTTCTCATCCTTTATATAAATTCTCATTTTGCAATATTTATAGATACATTTCCATGTTTGTTTTGGACTCTCCTTTCTATAGTTTCATGTAGTTTATGAGTTATCATCATTAAATCAATGACTCTCTTTTTTTAGTGTCTCATGATGTCCTTGTCTTGATGATGATTGTGTATTCAATATAACACAAACTTGAATGAGCTATGTTAGATATCACCAATGAGAACAGAAGCCCACTTACTTGAGCACTCCTTGAATCCTGAAAATTTATGCATGGTTCACATGAGAATGGCTTGTATGTTAGCGGACTATCAACCATCATGCTTGCTCATGTATTCCACAGCAACATCCTCCTCTCACAAAATCTTGAGCTCATCAACTAATGGACGGAGGTAGACATCTATATTCTTGACTTTATAGTGCCCAAGAATGAGTGAGCTGAGGATCAGGTGTCCTTTCTTTATAGAAAGCCATGACGGGATGTTATAGTTAACAAGGAATACACTCCACTCATTATAAGAAGTTAAGTGGAGACCAAATGGATTCCCGCCATCCATATAGCAAGATCGAGTTGAAGATTCCTTGGCTCTCGTTCAAATCTTGGAAAGTTAGAGTCAATGTGGTTCCATGCATATGAATCTGTTGATATTCATTAGAATCCATTTGTGGATCTATTCTATGCATGTCACGTTGACAAGTTCGACATGCCCAACGTATGAAACATGTGATGTATACATGGTATAAGTGAAAAGTGTCTAAGAACTTTTTGAGGGATGGTTTGCCCTTGTAAGTCCTATTGATACCTATGAGCACCACACTTTGGGCATGTCTCCATAGTCCTATAATCTCCTCGAAATAGCACACAATCATTGACACATGCATGGATGCTGTTGCAATCCATGCTAAGCTTTCATAACACCAGTTGCGCATCATCATAGGACTCATACAACATGTTTCAAGGTGGTAATATATGATACTTTAGCATCTTGAAAAAAAATCACAAGACGCCTTGAAATAGCATAGTAAGGGTTTTTAATAATGGAGTCAAAAAATTCAATGGAGTGCAGAATGTACCTGAACAAATCGATTATACTCACATCACTCCACCCGTACTTTGCCTACATACTTAGAAAGAGCACAAGCATTGTCTCTAGGCAAGATGCTTTGCACCCATCATATAATGGTATGGATTCTTCCTCTCTTAGTGGATCAAATGATTAGGCATCCATGGCATCAATGCATCAATTATTGCCTCCATCTCAGCCTCCAAGATTGGAGGAAGGTCCAAAAGGTTGATTGTCTCCTCTGGTGTGAAGGGTGTAGACTGTTGAAATATTTACAATCACACCTATTGTAGCCTCTTTGTATGAGGAAATTCTGGGCTTAGGACATGCAAGTAGATTGAATCCCATATGCACAAAGAGGAAAACTGTAGCAATCCAACAACTATAAAGCATTGTACTTGACGACCACTTTTCATATGGAATGAATACATGATGATACTTTTCTTTATCAGTTAGTGTTAGTCTTATACTTGTCAGTCCAATACACAAGATTGTGTTTGTGAGTCCAAGCTTCAATCTTGGAACCTAATTCACTTGTGGAACAGTCAAGTCCATTTTCTTTGTCATCATGAGTTCATTCTTCTTCTTCCATCCACCATAGTTACATTGCCATGCTCTAGATCTGCGTGTTTTTCAACATGGTATCAGAGCCTAGTCGGGCATGGCACTACTTCTCCAGCCTCTCTGGGTTCCTCTCAACCTCTACCCAGCTACGTCCAGCTAAGTGTGAGTGTATGACTTTGATTTCTCACTTGAACCCCATAGCCAATGTTTGGCAACCATAGCTAGACAGGACATACAACACTTGGAGCTTCTATATCTTACTCTACAGGCCAAATCAGCTCACAATTCCTTATGTGGACATCCTTTTCTACTCAGGCACTCCTCCTTGGTATCTTAGAGTGCAACATTGGCCACTATGTGATTCATCATTGACGAAATTTGTTGTGTTGTTCAGAATTGCGCCTGCTGTTGTTCGTACTACCAGCGCGCTACGTGTAGGTCACGATGTTACCTAGGATCATAGGGCTTTGGAAGCCCATTAACCAAGCCTCATTACCATATAAAGTTTTTTGGAAATGGTTGAGGATACAATGCACAAAGATTGAAAAACAAGGGCTTCCCAGAAACCCTAGAGTTGGCAGCCATAGCCAACTTCTCAAAAGCTTTAATTTTCTTCATTTTCTCACTCCTCTTGGTACACTGAAGTTACTCAATTTTGAAGATTCCAACAAGAATTTATCATCAAGGAGGAAATTTGTGAAGATCTTTTGAAGAGAAGCATCGAGAATTAATTCAACTCAAGCAACAAACATCAAATTTCAAACTAGTATCTTTTGATACTACACTACCATTGCTTGTGTCTTTTGGCACATACAAAGATCAACTCATTGTTGGTTATTCTCAATTTGTGGGAACTGATTTTTGGTCATGTCAATGACAAGCAAGAAGATTTTTAAGTGGATGCTTCTTAGTAACATGAATCTTATGGCCCATTTACACTACATAGACGATGTTACTCTACCTATAGGAAGACATGGAGCTGCCTATATCCAAAAGACATCAATGCATCCATTTCAAGACCTTGAAGACATGAAAGTGAAAAAGTTTGAAGACATTTTTGCTGCCTCAAAGATTGTATCTTTGCTTGAGGGGGATCATAAAGAAAAGAACCAAATGACTAATGCAAGCAAAGTCCATGAAATTGATGACCATGAAGGAAAGATCAAAGAGAAAAAGAATAAGAACAAAAAGCAGAAAAATCATGAGGACTCTGAAGCAGCAAGCAAAGTGAAGAGCAAGTATATGATCAAAAAGAGCAAGCTGGACTACTCCAACAAGAAGATCTACAATGAATTGAAGATCTATGTCAAAAGTAATACTGAAAATTGCAAGGGCCTGCCGATCCTTGATCATGATCCCATTTTTACTGACTTTTTTAGCCATGTAATGTCTAGCCCAAATGTCTTTTTCATGAGCTTGTAAACTCCTCATATAGCCTTGCCCTACAGCCTCTGTAAGGCCCCTACTACAGCCTCTGGATGACCATCATGTTTGTGGTACTCACACTTAGCCTTTTTTGCAACAATCTCTGGTGTTTTGCCACTTTTTTGTGTGCCCACACTTTGCACGTGTTACTTTCACTAAAGCCTGTACACACTGAGGAGGGGTGTTGAAATATTTACAATCACACCTATTATAGCCTCTTTGTATGAGGCAGTTCTGGGCTTAGGACATGCAAGCAGACTGAATCCCATATGCACAGAGAGGAAAATTGTAGCCATCCAACAACTATAAAGCATTGTACTTGACTACTTCTTTTCATAGGAATAAATATATGATGATGCTTTTCTTTATCAGTTAGTGTCAGTCTTGTACTTGTCATTCCCAATACACAAGATTGTGTTTATGAGTCCAAGCTTCAATCTTGGAACCTAATTCACTTGTGTAATAGTCAAGTCTAGTGTCTTTGTCATCATGAGTTCATTCTTCCTCTTCTATCCACCATAGTTACATTGCCATGCTCTAGATCAGCGTGTTTTTCAACAAAGACTAATTCGTGCCCTCCAATTAGTGTATCGGCCCAGACACTCCATCCATCACATGCCCACAAACTCTTCTAATTGGCTACAATAGGTGCATCCCTTAGGATGAGGTGTCACCTCTCTGTACAAATTTTATAGGCCCATATAATGTTTTTGTATATATGATATTCAATTACTTTATGAATATAAAGCATGATGGATACACACTTTTCTTACTATTCGCTCAAAGTTTGAGATCGCTTGATCAATTATCTGTAATTGAAACTCACCGAAGCATCATACGTGTTCTATAGACATGTGACACTTTCGTCTGATTGCCAACTTGCATTAAGAGCAAGGACATAAGACACACTGATTAAGATATATCTTGCGATCTTGGACATCAAGATCATCATCATTCTCCATTTGGTCTATGTTACAACAAAAAACAAGTTTTTATTCTCCTCATTGATTATCTTCCTTTGTTTTAATCTCTACTTCTCTTTCTCTCCATTTTTCTTTATTTTTTTCCCTCCCTCCATCTCTCTTTATCTATTCCTTTCTCTCCATGTCTCTCTATCTTTATTTATACCCCCTTTTTTTCTCTCCTTGCTTCTCCTTCTTTATTTCTCTTCCCACCTTTCCAAATCTCTCTTTCTTTCTCTTTTTTTATTTTCCTCTCTTCATCCTTCTTTGTTTCTCTCTCCTCCCTCTCTCAATGTTTGTTTCTCTCCCCCATCTTCCCTCCCCACTCTCACTTCTTCTCTCTTTTTCTTTCCCTCCCTTCTTTTCTCTATGTCTTTCTCTTTTCCTCTCCACTCACACTCAACGCATCTCGTTATAATCAAAATCAAAGATGGAAAATAAAAAACTCATAAAACAAGACATTAAAAGACCCTCTCTCCACACCCCTCTTCATGTCTCTCTTCCCCCTCTCCCTTTATTTTTTTATCAATCCATTCTCTCTAATGCTCTCATTGTTTCCATTTTTCTCTCTCCTTCTCTCTTGCTGTCTATTTGTTGATTTCTCTATTTCTCTTTTTCTCCCTCTTTTCGTCCCTTTTCTTCCCCCTCTCTTTCTAGCTCTCTCTTTTTTTTCACTCTCCTTCCTCTCTTTACCCTCCACCTCTTCCTTCACTTTCCATTTATTTTTTCTCCCCCTCTCCTTATTTCTCTTTTTCTCTTTCTTTGTTTCCTCTCTCTTTGTTTCTCTCCTCCCCCCTTGTTGTTTCTCTAACTCATTCTCCTCTCTCCCTCCCTTTCTCTCCCTTTCTCTCTCTTCCTCTCCTCCTCTCTTTCTTTGTTATCTTTCCTCTTTTTTCTCTCTCTCATTCTCTCTTCCTCTTCCTTCCTTATTCTCCCTCTCTCCTTTCCTCGCTTTCTCTCTCTTTTTGAATTCGTCTTATCACAAAGAAAAAAAAAAAGAAAATAAGAAAACACAAGAACAAAGCAAGAAGAGGAAATGTACCTACCACAAAGACCTAAGGATGGATTCTCCACCTCCTCTTCACAACGTCCCTTGTTTCTCCCTCGTGCACCTCTCCCTCTTCTTCACGCATAGCGGTGTCAAGTGTTTTTCTAAAAACTGAAAGGACCTAGTCAATTTGTATTTAGGTTTGATTTTTGTTGGCTTAGTTGTTTGCGTAACTGTTTGTTTTGTTATTTCCCAATTGGATTTTTTGTGTTTGTTTAGTTTAGGATTTGTTTTTGTCATTTTGTTTGATTTGTTGAGTGTGAAACTTGATAGCCTTGGTCGAGCTTGGTATTTTTTTGGATAGGATGAAGCTTGTGTTTGTCAATAGCTACCAAACATTGAGGAGCTAGGTATATTTTCTTATCGAGACTTTTGCACATCACAGGGATAATGGATTCATGAGCACTTCACTTTGCACTTGTTGATACACTACACTCGAAGGTCGTCTCCTGTTCTTATCAAATACTTCCATGCCATGGGTTGTGATGAAGCACACTTTGCACCATCGTTCAGCACTAGCATGGCATGAGGCCAGCTGTAGCTATATGCAGTAAATTTTAGATGCACGCACACATGAGAGAGCATTTGTCATTGAGCATGCACGATATTTGGGATTTTCATCACCAAGTTAGGAACCTCTGGTTGAGTATGTAAGGAGATTGGGTGAGATTGAGGGTCAAGAAGGACGCCGCCAATTGTGAGAATTGGATGGGAGGAGCGCAGTATATCATATCTTTTTGAAGAGAGTTGAGAGGAAAGGATAAGGATTTAAATAAGTAAGGAACTATGTTTGCATTTTGCATGATGCACGATGACATCTAGGTAGGCTAGGCACAACTTCTTCAGTGCATTAATAATTTTTGTGTGGAACATTGATTGATTTGTTGCATATCATTGATCCGACTTTGCATATTTCTTCAAATCATGAATGATTGGGCACGAAGTTCTATTCCAAAGCATATACACTTGTTAGGGCACATTGCATAAAAAACACGTTCATATCCAGAGAATATTTATTTTGAAGACTCAAGGATCAAAGGAAAAGGTTGTAAGTTTTACATCGTTAGCGAGTATTTCTTGAAGAAAAAGAGGACATGTGTGCTGAAAGTGTGTGCAATTACAAGAACAATAAGTCAAGGAAGGGAATAAGTCGTCCAAGATAAAAGATGGAGAAACATTATGTGATTTACAAAAATCAATATTTTTGCTCAATTTTGATGGATTTTGGTAATTCTGCCCGCATTTTTTTGTAATTGTGCCCATGAGAGCTTGTCGACCATATATGTTCCGATCGTTTTGAGTACCCGAAAAACTATATTCGGAGTTCAAATGACGAAGTTATGATCCAAACAAGTTGCAAATAGGCATAGGATAGAAAAAACGAAAATAGTGAAAAGCAGTAGAAAAGCAAAAGCAAAATGCTGAAAGCAAAATGCCTAATCTGTGTGAGTGTGGATAGAAAACTATATAAGGAGATGAGAATGGAGAGTTAAGGGCCTTCCCCCTTGCTTACAATTGTATTTTGTGAGAGAGGAGAGTGGAGGGTCACATGCTAGAGTGAGCTCTTGTCATGCCAATTTGAAAGTTGGAGCTTTTGGGTATCAAAGTGCCAAGTGTCGGCTCAAGGTTGTTATGGTATGGAAATATATTTCACTTGGTTTGTTTTTGAATTGTTGGTATTTTCATTGTGTTGTGGTTGTGTGATGCTCTACCCACATTCGGGTTTTTAGTTGTTTTGAGCTACGAGAGGCATTGTGTGTTATCTTGTTTTCGTGTGTGGTTTGTGGTGTATTGTAAAATATTTAAAGTTTTCAAGTTTTGTTGTGCGTCCAACAAAGTCAATTATCCCAACCGGCACTCCTTAACGTCTCGTTATCGAGTTGTGAGTGAGGCTTGCTCTCAATCACCGCTCGCGTAACATCTCTTTTTTGGTGCCCCCACTGAGGAGTGCCGAAAATTTTTTGACTTTGTGCATGATTTGTGGATTGATTTCTTGTTTGTAATCCGTTTTTAGATGGCTAGTTCTTTTCCTGAATTTTATGGAAAAAGAAGGGAGAGGATCCTCAGCGATTCCTCGAAAAACTGGAGCTTTGATGTATTATCCAATGAATAAATGACTCAACCCTGAAACTCCAAATTCTGAAATTTCAATTGTTGGGTGAAGGTTGTAAATTGTTTGAGGATTATGAAAAGACCCTTAGATTGAGAAATCCTCTTGTTCCTATGGAATATAAAGCAACTAAGCATGCATTCCTTGATCGCTTTAAGGAAACTGAGACTTCCCAGGATTGTGGGAGAGAAGGAAGGAGTCTCACTTGTAGCTTTCTTGCTTGCACAATGGGGGAATACACACAGGGGTGGAGGCTGAGAATAGTTTTCCTCTTCTTAGTTGTGTAAGCAAAAAAAAAAACTCTTTTACAAAGAAATAGAAGAACCCTATATATGGGTCTCAAACCAAACTCAACTAACTAAGGTGGCATACTAACTGAGCCACAAAGTAGAGTAGATAAGGATAGCTATCATGTAGCTATTATTCATGGACGGTGTACCAACCGCATCTGCAAGTGACAAGTCGGTGACATAAATACACAACGGTCACCCTAGCATATCACGAGTGGAGCTCGATATCTCAACATGAGAAAGCAGTGGAAAAGCATTAGATGCATGCATACCATACAATGTAATATGTTTTCCTTGAAATTGAATATTAATTGAATGTGTGGAATAATCTATATCAGGGTTATGCTGATAACACCAAGGCATACCTAAAATAATATCACTGGACTGTAATGGTACAACTAGAAAATTCCTTCTTTCAGTGTATTCACCAATTTGAATTTCTAAATCATGCACTTCTTGTGTTCCATTATACCTTGTGCCTAAGAATGCTGCTTTAATGCGATAATGCGTAGGTACAGTCTGTAACTTCAATTCTTTTACTGGCTTTGTAGAAATAAAATCATGAGTACTACCATCATCATGCAAAATAATCTTTTCTTTTCCATGCACTAAACATTTCATTGTCAATAAAGAATGTGGAGTTGGCATACCTGGTAACGTATCTGAAGGAGTAGTAATGCCATCTTCATCTTCCGTGAAATTAGGCATTTCTTCATGTTCTTCATCTCCCATTGCTCCAAGATAGTTGATATGGACAAGTGGCTTCTTCAATTGGCAATTGGCTGCTAGATGTCCAGGTTGGTGGCATTTATAACACACTATAGATTTGGCTTTGGTTACATTGTTTGCAATGGCGGGAAGTCTAGGAATATTAGGATTTGGCTGTAGAATTGGCTTGTTGTTTTGGTTGGTATTAGATGGTAAAGCATGTGGTTTTGCCCAAGTTTTACGGAAAGATGATGAAGGAAAACAATCTTAATTAAATCTTCTAAAATTTGAGTTGAATTGCTTAGATCCATAGTTACCATTGGTTTGAAATTGCTGTGGACGCTTGTCTCTTCCTCGAAGCTTGTCTTCAATGTCATGAGCTAAAGAAATTGCATCTTCAAGAGTTGCAGACTTGAACATATTGACTTCAGCGTAGTAATGCCCAAGTAATCCAGACATATACTTGCGCTTGTGTGTCGCTTCAGGTACATCTTCAAGCATGCGTAACTAGAGTAATGCATTCCAAAAGCATTCGGTGTACTGAGGAATAGGCTCACGATCTCTTTGTTGAAGAAGGTTCCATTGCTTTATGGTTTTTTCATGAAATTGTGGAGGAAGAAAATTCTGCATAAACTTCTTCTTGAAACTCTCTCAGGTAGTGGGACAATCTATACTCTTACGAACCACGGTCCACCAAAGAGATGCTCTATCC
This sequence comes from Lygodium microphyllum, assembly GCF_053477565.2. Classification (NCBI taxonomy): domain Eukaryota; kingdom Viridiplantae; phylum Streptophyta; class Polypodiopsida; order Schizaeales; family Lygodiaceae; genus Lygodium; species Lygodium microphyllum. The sequence continues at coordinate 28,679,248 of NC_141152.1, read as the reverse complement.
ACTAAATGATTAGTGACATACTTGATTTTATCTTTTTTTTGCGTATGTTTTCTCATGAAAGTAATCATCAAGCTGATTGATGAATGCAAGAACAGTTTTTCCATCTCGGGTGCCATTGAAAGTATAGAATTTGAAATATCTTTTACTTATCTTTGTTTCCTTGCGGATGGATTGAACTTCAAGAGTCGCATCGATGGTACGTCGAATAAGGTCTTCAGATTGAGGTTCCTCTGTGTTTGTAAATTAGCCAATTGAACTTGTAATGCTTGCCTAGCTCGTCGTTCTTCATCCAACTGCATCATAATTAAGTCCAGCTTTTGCTCCATCGTAGGTTTAAGAAGATCGCCTTCAGCCATTAAATCATCCATATGTGGTTCTGTCATCCTGCAAAACTTCAAAAAACCTCACACTCTCAAAATCCAATTAGCGGGATGAGCGTAGCTCAAGATCGGGTGTACAAGGCTTATATATTTTTTGTGTGTGGCTTTCACAATCTTCGTCTTTGGCTATTACGGGATTTGTAATCTTTGAAAAATCTGTGTTTTAATCTTATGCGCGTACTGAAACGGGTTCAGCAATCCTGCGTATACGAACAATATCTTCCAATGAATAGCTTTGCAGTTCGGAGCTTCTGCGCAGGAACAGTCCTTCTATGAGTTTTGAACAGAAGTCAGTTTTGACTTCAAGTGACTTGTCTGACTTGTAGAGTTGCAGACTTATGTGACTTGCAGAGTACCAGAACTTGCAGAACTTGAGTGATTTAGTAGACTTGCAGAATTTGAACTTTGTAGACTTGCAGAACTTTTGTGGCTTGTGTGATTGGAAGCTTAAGTGATTTAGCTTATAGCTTATATGGTTGAAAACGGTGAATTTTAGGGGGGGGGGCGTTTTTTCAACCGCCAAAAATCTCGCGAACATCCTCTAAGGCACCGATTTGAAATTTGTGAAGCTTTAAAGCTTCTTTAAGCTTTATAAGCTTTGTATTAAGCTTTGAAGATTATGAAATTTTGAAGACTTATCTCTGTAACTCCACGACTTGTATAAGAGGATGTAGGAGTGGTCCTCCGCCGTTGCAGGCCGGTCCTTCGCGATCTGAAGATGGAAACAGAGGTTGATCTTGACTGCCAGGAATCCACCCGTATCAACCGTTCGCGATGAGATTGACCGTAGAGCTCGATCGTTCCAGGAGCTCTGCCTTCACACAAGATGGGTAGCGATTGAAAGCTCTCGATCTCAGCTTTGCTCTGATACCACTAGTGCGCAGATCGGATGCTGTACGCTCGCGTAGTGAATGCTGGAAGGTCCCCAAGAACAAAAGAACTCTACTTTTTGCACAAAACTCAAGGTAAAAAGCATGCAGACATGAACAAGAGACCAATTGGGTGTAATCTCCCCCCATGCCTTGTGTGAGCGCTCCACAAAGCATGTATTTTATGTATTAATCATCTTCAAGCTCAAATAATAGCCCAAATTACAAAATAGCAAGCTTTTAGCTTTTGAGTTTGCTTTAGCACAAAATAGAAATAAAGCTAATGGACGGTGCGCAAAGAGTCAGGCGTACCCAATACAATGTCCAAGTACAAATAACATAATCGTGCGCCCATGCGCATACAAAATAATAAATAAATATCCAACGCCTCAATAAATAGGTACGACAAAATATAGGCACCATGCCTAAGATATGCGCTGATGCCCGGAGGCATATTTCACGGTGGATTTCGTGCCACGATGGATTTCGTGAGGTTTTACGGTGGATTCCGTAAACTTAGATGACCGGGACTCATACACAAAGTGGATTCTTTATGTGAGAAGTTGATGGGGACGCCTGTCCTTTTCGAACGTTTCATTAATTTAGTGTGTACATGGGTGATTCCATAGCGGGTGATTTCGCAAAATGCATATTAAATTAATAAATGTTTATGAGTTTAGAGTGCGCACTCGTAATAAATTAAGGCTAGGATTTATTTCTAACCAGTTGATTTATTTATGTAGCTGAAGACTGCTAGGTATTCACTTTTGTCGGTTTAATTATATTATTTTACTAACGATTGTGAATGCTTCAGTTGATGTGTAGAGATAGCAGCAGTGGCGGAGGAAAGCATTGGAGTCTAGCGAGTATTCGACCTATGGATTATATTTTGATAGGCGCCACGCCTATATTTTGTCATGTCTATTGAGGCATCGATTATTTATTATTATTTTGTATGCACCTATGCGCACGGATATGTTATTTCTATTTGGGATATTGAGTTGGGCGTGCCAGACTCCATGGGCACCGTCCATTAGCTTTATTTCCTATTTTTGTAAAAGCAAACTCAAAAGCTAAAAGCTTGTCATATTTTTGTAAATTGGGCTATTCTTGAGCATGAAGATGGAAATATACATAAAATACATGCTTTGTGAAGCGCTCACACAAGGCATGGGGGGAGATTGAACCCAATTGGTCTCTTGCTCTTGTCGTTCATGCTTTTTACATTGTTTTTTGTGCAAAAAGGTAGAGTTCATTGTTCTTGGGGACCTTCCGGGATTCACTACGTGAGCATACTGCGACCGATCTGCGCACCAGTGGTATCAGAGTGGAGCTGAGATCAAGAGCTTCCAATCGCTACCCATCTCGTGCGAAGGCGGAGCTCCTGGAATGATCGGGCTCTACGGTCAATCTCGTCGCGAACCGTCGATACAGGCAGACTTCTGGCGATCAAGAACCCCTGTTTCTGCTATCAGATCGCGAAGGACCAGGCTGTACAGGCGGAGGACCACGCATTCATTTCCTTCACCAAAATCGTGGATAACAGATAAAAAGAGTAACTTTTTTCTTCATTAAGCTTCAAAGCTTCAAGTTAAAACTTAATCAACTTGATTAGAAGCTTAAGAAGGCTTCCACCACTCAAATCGAAATCAACGCGGCGTGAGGCTGTCCAGGGCGGTGCGAATCCGTCAAGGACATATTTTTGTCCTAAAAATCAATGACGGATTAAGAAGCTAAAAGCTTCTTAATCCACTAAGTCATTCAAAGCTCTTAACTCTAGCAAGTCAACAAACTTCAGGTCCTGCACTCCAGAAATCAAGTTCTACAAGTCAATCGTGATCAAGTCCTGCAAGTTCACTAAGTCGGCTAAGTTTTGCAAGTCTGTAACTCTGCAAGTCACCTAAGTCTGCAACTCTGCAAGTCAGACTAGTCAACTGGAGTCAGAACTGACTTGTGCTCAAAACTCCTAGAAGGGTTGTTCCTGTGCAGAAACTCCGAACTGCAAAGTTATTCGTGGCAAGGTATTCTACCCATACACAGGTTCGCTGAAGTATTTTCAGCATACGAAGAAGGAAAAATCGCAGATTTTCTGAAGATTGAGAAAGAAATACCCAAAAACACATAGCCTTGTAACCCCGAATTTGAGCTACGCTCATCCCGCTAACTTGATTTTGAGTGAGAAAGGTCTTTTGAGTTTTACAGGATGACGGAACCACATATGGATGATCCTATGGCTGAAGATGACCTATCTGAGCCTACGATGGAGCAAAAGCTGGACCTAATCATGATGCAATTGGAAGAAGAACGAAGGGCTAGGCAAGCATTGCAAGCGCAATTGACAAAATTACAAAGGGCGTCTACCGACAAAGAAGAACCTCAAGCTGAAGATTTGATTCGACGTACCATCGACGCCACTCTTGAAGCTCAAACCATTCGCAAGGAATCAAAGACAAGTAAACGAAGTTTCAAATTTTGCACTTTCAATGGCATACGAGAAGGAAAGACTATTTTATCATTCATTAGTTTGTTTGATGACTATTTCCATGAGGAAACCTATCCAGAAAAAGATAAAATCAAGTGTGTTACTAATCATTTGGTAGACAGAGCATCACTTTGGTGGACTGTAGTACGCAAGAGCATAGAATGTCCTGCTACTTGGAAAGATTTCAAGAAGAAGTTCATGCAAAATTTCCTTCCACCGCAATTTCATGAGAAGGCTATCAAGCAATGGGATCTACTTCAACAACGGGATCGTGAGCCTATACCACAGTATACAGAGCGTTTTTGGAATGCACTCCTACAGCTACGCATGCTTGAAGACGTACCAGAGACGACGCATAAGCGGAAGTATATGTCTGGACTTCTTGGGCATTACTACGCTGAAGTGAACATGTTCAAGCCTGCTACCCTTGAAGACACCATATCACTAGCTCACGACACTGAAGATAAGCTACGCGGTAGAGACAGATGACCACAGCAATTCCAAGCCAATGGTAATTATGGATCTAAACAATTCAATTCCAATTTTAGAAGATTTAATCTAGGTCATTTCTCTTCATCATCTTTTCGCAAGAATTGGGCTAAACCACCAGCATTACCATCCAATGTCAATCCAAATCCTAAGCCTATTCCACAAGCAAATCCAAATGTACCTAGACTTCCAGCCATTGCAAATAATGTAACCAAAGCCAAGCCAATAGTATGCTATAAATATCACCAGCCTGGACATCTCGCAGCAAATTGTCATTCAAAGAAGCCACCAGCTCATGTCAACTATCTTGGAGCCATGGACGAAGACGAACATGAGGATATGCCTGATTTCACTGAAGATGAGGACGACACTACTACTACTTCTGACACTTTACCAGGTATGCCTACTCCACATTCATTATTGACTATGAAATGTTTGGTGCATGGAAAGGAAAAGATTATTTTGCATGATGACGGTAGTATTCGTCACTTTATTTCAGCAAAATTAGTAAAAGAATTGAAATTACAGACTGTACCTACGCATTATCGTATAAAAGCTGCATTTTTAGGTACTAGGTATAATGGTACACAAGAAGTGCAAAATTTAGAAATTCAAATTGGTTCATACACTGAAAGAAGAAATTTCTTAGTTGTTCCATTACAGTCAAGTGACATTATTTTAGGAATGCCTTGGCGACACCAGCATAATCCAGATATAGATTATTCCACACACACAATGAATTTTAATTTTCAAGGAAAATCTATTACATTATATGGTATGCATGCATCTAATATTTTTCCACTGCTTTCGCATACTCAAGCTAAACGTGCATTACGTAAGAGTAGTAAATCATATCTCATTTGGGTGAATGAATTGCAAGCAAAGGAAAATCATATGCACCCTAGGCATAAGGAATTTCTTGCATATTCTAAGGACTGTTTTGCAGAAGACCTACCACCAGGTTTACCTTCTTCACGTCCAGAAGACCATAAGATTGATTTGATCCCTGGCACACAACCACCTTGCAAAGCACCATATAGGCACAACCAGATAGAGCAAAAAGAAATCCAGAGTCAAGTTGAAGAATTACTAAATAGAGGTTTAATTCGACCTAGCAGTTCTCCATTCGGTGTACCTGTACTCTTAGTCAAGAAAAAGAATAATACCTATCGTATGTGTATTGACTACCGAGCTTTAAATAAGATCACTGTAAAGAATAGGTATCCTATACCTAGAGTTGATGACCTTATGGACAAACTGCAAGGATCTTCTATATTTAGTAAAATTGACCTTAAGTCTGGTTATCATCAGGTGAGGCTAGATAAATCTGACATATTTAAGACTGCATTCAGAACACAGTTTGGTCATTACGAATTCTTAGTCATGCCATTCGGATTGACTAATGCACCTGCCACCTTTAGTAGAATGATGAACTGTATCTTTTTGAAATATCAGTACTGTGTGATTGTTTTCTTTGATGATATTTTGGTGTTTAGTCAAAATGAGAAAGAGCATTATGAGCATTTGTCATTAGTTTTTCAATTATTGAAAGAAAATCAACTGTTTGCAAATCCTGAAAAGAGTGAATTCTTTAAGACAGAAATTGAGTATTTAGGTCATATTGTATCATCTAAAGGAATTAAAGTTGATCCTAAGAAAATTGATGCAATATTGAATTGGCCTGTTCCTAAAAATGTTCATGAGTTACGCTCATTCCTTGGTCTTGCTGGTTTCTATAGGAAGTTTGTACGTAATTTTTCATTACTTGCTTTACCATTAACCAAACTTCTCAAGAAAGGAATTGTTTATCAATGGACCGAAAATCAACAGAAATCCTTTGACTTACTGAAACATGCATTAACCAATGCCCCTGTTTTACAGTTGCCTGACTTTAATAGACCATTCTTTCTAGTTGTGACTGATGCTAGCGGATCAGGAATAGGAGCCGTACTAATGCAAGACAGTCATCCAATAGCATATTCTAGTTGTAAGCTGAAACCCTCTGAGCTGAAATATTCCACATATGACAAAGAATTATTAGCAGTTGTACAAGCATTAAGACAATGGAAACACTACTTAATGGGTTCAGAATTTATGATAAAGACCAACCAGCAAAGCATTAGACATTTACTTAGCCAACCCCAAATTTCTGACCGTCATATCAAATGGGCTTTCTTTATTCAAAGTTTTCATCCTATCATTCAATACCAACCTGGAAAAGAAAATGTAGTGGCTGATGCATTGAGTAGAAGACCTGCAATTCATAATATTTCTGTCATATCTTTTGATTCTTTGATTGCTATGAAAGATACATATCACCAGGATATTACTTTTCATTCTGATTGGAATAAATTAGTTCAAAATAATTTCATTCCTGTTGATTCATTGTCATATAATGATGGATTTATGTTTTATGAAAAGAGACTATGTGTTACTATTCCATTCCGATCTTTTGTTTTGAATGAAATTCATTGTCCCCCATATCAAGGTCATAGAGGTATCATATCTACATTACGTATGTTAACTGAAGATTTTTATTGGCTGCATATGGATGCAGATGTATCTAATTTCCTTTCTGAATGTTTGATTTGTCAAAGAGTTAAGAGACATCATGGTAAACAGTATGGATTACTTATGCCTTTGTCTATTCCATCTAAACCTTGGAAACAAATTTCCATGGATTTCATTACTGGTTTACCAAATACTAAATCTAACCATGATATGATTTGGACAGTTGTAGATAGATTTAGTAAGCAAGCATATTTCATTCCATGTAAGAAAACTTTAACAGCATCACAAGCAGCACAATTATTTTTGAAAACTGTTTTTACTAACCATGGATTGCCCAAAGTTATCATTTCAGATCGTGATTCTAGATTTTGTAACAATTTTTGGATTACACTGTTTGCTAATCTAGGCACAAAGATTGATTTCTCATCTGCATTTCATCGAGAAACAAATGGACAAACAGAAGCCACAAACAGCACCATTCTAGATCTTTTACGTGCATATACTATCTCTAAACCTCAGACATGGGACACTCTTTTGCATTTATTACAGTTTGCATATAATAATACACCGCACACATCTACAAAGAAAGCACCGTTTGAAGTCATTTATGGATATAGATTATCTACACTTGTTGCATCTTTGTCTAATAGAATTCAGAGTGCTGATGATATTGCTAGTATGCATAACAGTATTTTTGATGAGGTTAAAGATATGATTGCTAAAGCCCAGCAATCATATACCAAACAAGCCAACAAGAAAAGACAAGCCATGAATTTCAAAGTTGATGATTATGTTTGGCTGAGAATAGAAAAACATAGACTGCAAAGTGTAGATAGACATCCAATTGTCAAACTAGCTCCTAGATTTTATGGACCATTTAGAATCATTCATAAAATTAATGATAATGCATTCAAGTTAGAATTACTATCTCATTGGAAAATTCACAATACATTTCACATTAGTTTATTAAGACCATTTAGAGGCCAATTACCTGTCCACCCTGTTTATGAAAATCCACCTTTATTAGAGGAAGAGACTGAAATACTTGAACCAGAAGCTATCATAGACACTGATTATATGACCACTAGAACTGGCCGAAGGTATTCTAGATATCTAGTAAAATTTAAGAACCATCCTGTAGAGGAAGCACAATGGATGCACGCTAGAGACTTAAATGCTTTCCCCACTCTATTAGCTCCACATTGAGCTAATAGCAATTGAGGTCAATTGCTATCCCACCCCGGGGATATGATGCCAGGAGGCATATTTCACAGTGGATTCCGTGAGGTTTTACAGTGGATTCCGTAAGCTTAGATGACCGGGGCTCATACACAAAGTGGATTCTTTGTGCAAGAAGTTGATGGGGACGCCTGTCCTTTTCGGGCATTTCATTAATTTAGTGTGTACATGGGTGATTCCATAGCGGGTGATTCCGCAAAATGCATATTAAATTAATAAACGTTTATGAGTTTAGAGTGCGCACTCGTAATAAATTAAGGTTAGGATTTATTTCTGACCAGTTGATTTATTTATGTAGCTGAAGACTGCTAGGTATTCACTTTTGTCGGTTTAATTATATTATTTTACTAACGATTGTGAATGCTTCAGTTGATGTGTAGAGATAGCAGCAATGGCGGAGGAAAGCATTGGAGTCTAGCGAGTATTCGACCTATGGATTATATTTTGATAGGCGCCACGCCTATATTTTGTCATGTCTATTGAGGCATCGATTATTTATTATTATTTTGTATGCACCTATGCGCACGGATATGTTATTTCTATTTGGGATATTGAGTTGAGCGTGCCAGACTCCATGGGCACCGTCCATTAGCTTTATTTCCTATTTTTGTAAAAGCAAACTCAAAAGCTAAAAGCTTGTCATATTTTTGTAAATTGGGCTATTATTGAGCATGAAGATGGAAATATACATAAAATACATGCTTTGTGAAGCGCTCACACAAGGCATGGGGGGAGATTGAACCCAATTGGTCTCTTGCTCTTGTCGTTCATGCTTTTTACATTGTTTTTTGTGCAAAAAGGTAGAGTTCATTGTTCTTGGGGACCTTCCGGGATTCACTACGTGAGCATACTGCGACCGATCTGCGCACCATGCGCCCATCAAAATATAAGTGATAAATCAAATACTCGCTATCCTCCAATGCTTTCCTCTACCATTGCTGCTATCTCTACGCATCAACTGAAGCATTCACAATCGTTAGTAAAAAAATACAATTAAACTGACAAAAGTGAATACCTAGCAATCTTCAGCTACATAAATAAATCAACTGGTTAGAAATCAATCCTAACCTTAATTTACTCTAAACTCATAAACATTTATTAATTTAATATGTATTTTGCGGAATCACCCGCTATGGAATCACCCATGTACACACTAAATTAATGAAATGCCCGAAAAGGATAGGTGTCCCCATCAACTTCTCGCACAAAGAATCCACTTTGTGTATAAGCCCTGGTCATCAAAGTTTACGGAATCCACCGTAAAACCTCACGGAATCCACCGTGGCACGGAATCCACCGTGAAATATGCCTCCTGGCATCACACCTCAACCTATCTTTATAGCCGACGATGTGACCGAGAAAGAGGAAGAAAATCTCATTGCTCTCTTGTGAGAGTATATAGACGTCTTTGCTTGGTCCTTAGAGGAACTCAAGGAGGTAGATCTGAGTGTACTGACTCATAATATACCCATGACACCCGACACAATGCCGGTCAAGTAGCAAACGCATCCCATGAATCCAAAGCATGCTCACGTTGTCAATGAAGAAATTGGTAAGCTAATGAGAGTAGGATTCATCTACGAGATTGAGCACATTGATTGGGTTTCACCCATAGTCATTGCACTATAGAAGAACGGGAAGATCAGAGTGTGCATCAACTACAAAAAGGTAAATGTTGCTACAAAGAGAGATAATTACCCATTGTCGTACACTGAGCACATGATCAAGAGAGTGGATGGTAAAGAGGCCTATAGTTTCTTGGACGGCTTCTTGGGGTACAATCAGGTGCAAGTGCACCCTGACAATAGGCACAAGACCACCTTTGCCATTGAGTGGGGAGTCTTTACCTACATAGTTATGCCCTTCGGGTTGACTAATGCACCAAATACCTTCCAGAGGCTCATGTGTGCTATATTCTAGGATATGCTTAGGAAGGAGTTAGAGGTTTTCATCGACGATCTGTATATTCACTCTACTTGGAAGGAACACTTAGACAAACTTTGAGATGTCTTTGAACAATGTCAATTATATCATCTCTCATTGAATCCCTTAAAGTGCCAGTTCTAGGTGAAGCACGAATCTATCATAGGGCACATGGTATCAAAAAATGGCATTGCCATTGACTTCTCAAAATTCAGGATTATTGTCAATCTTCTACCACCACTGATTACAAGAGAGTTCAGTGCTTCCTAGGCCATATAGGGTATTATTGATGGTTTGTGTTGAACTACCTCTATACAACTTGTTGATTATATTTGAGTGGACCCGGGAATGCCAACGTGCATATGAGGAGTTGAAAAAGACTCTAACCATTGAACCAATTCTACGAGTCCTAGACTCTGAACAATCACTTTTCATGTTCACATTGACGCTTCTAAATTCATTGTAGGAGAGCTATGCTATGTAGCTGGTGAATACAACTTAGACTATCTTGTGAGCTTTGGTAGCAGACAGCTCTTAAATATGGAAATGAATTACTTGACAATAGAGAGAGAGGGTTTAGCCATGGTGTTTGATGTAAAGAAGTTTCGACATTATCTTTTGGCTACACCCTTTACCTTCTTTGTTGTTCATCAAGCCTTTTCCATGGTTACTTCTGCTTTTAGAATTCGACTTCTTTGTGGTTGTGTGCAAAGGAAAGTAGCATTATATGGTTTACAATATGCCTCGCATCCCCACAGGAGAAGCCGTTGGACAAGGCATTGTAGAGGAACTACCTGATGCCCATCTATTCAACCTATCTAGCAAAATAGATTTTTTTAGAGCTGATTTGATGCCTTATTGGGCAGATGAAAAATTCCAAGTGCTTGAGCATGAACCCCCTGAATGATCAATAGAAAAATCCTAACTTATGTGACTCATTCTCAAAGTCTAACCTTATTAGTTGATAGTAGGCCAACTCTATCGGCTAGGGCAAGATGGATTGTGTAATATACCAAACACTGCAAATTGCATGAACCCCCTTTTAGGTAATGGGGATAATGATATAGCATTTTTTATAATTTCCTAAGGATAATGCAAATTTTTTTTCTTATTCCCCTCCCCAGCCGACTGTCGTACTGGAAGGAGAGGGGAATAGAAAGGATACGGAAGCTCCTTAGTGGAGCTCGCAGGTGTGATATAGCCATGCTGTCGACACGTTAGGAGAGGGAGGATCCCCCTCCCCTCCCCTATTTAAACCCTGGACTGCTGCCGCTTTTGGAGGAGGAGGAAGGGAGTGCTGCTGCCACTCTGAGCAGTCGACGTGAGAGAGAGAGGGCTTGAGGAAGCGTGAAGCCAAGGAGGCTACTGCTCTGCGCTGATGGTTGCTTGACACATCGCCGGTGCCCAAGGAGGAGCCGCCTTCATTCACCGTCGTCGCTGTCCGGACGGCTATATACCCCCCTGCCCACGTGTCTACAGAAGCTCTAAAGCTTCTAAGTGGCTTGATAAGCCCTCTTTCACCCCCCCGTGTCTTAAAACCTTCCAAGGGCCCCTTCTTGTGCCTCTTATTACCCCCCCTCGTGTTTAAAGGTCTATAAGCCCCCTTTTCCCCCAATAAGAGTGGGGCTTAGAGGTCTTATTACCCCCCCCCCCCCCCCCCTCGTGCTTTTAATCTCTCTTAAGCCCCTTTCCTTGGGCTTTGAAGGACCCCCCCCTAAAATTCCCCCTTAGGTTTTACAAGCCCCCTTTTCTTCCCCCATAAAAGGGTTTTGACCATCAAGGTCTTATCTCCGTGGTTTGTTTTTAAATCCTCGTTTATTTATTTATTCCCAGTTTGTGTGAGTTTTTACAAGGCCATTAAGCCCCTCCTATGGCTTTAATGGGTCTTATCCGCAAAAGATTGTGAAACATCCCCCTTTTCGAATTCCCTACTTCAAGGAGGAAGCCTTCTAAAACTGTTTTCAGCGGACAGTGCAAGTTATTGCAAAAAGGGAGCCCCGGTGGAATTTCAAAAAGGAGTTGCAAAGCTACTTCCACGATGGAAATGCCTCCTAAGAAAGTCCAAGGTGTAGCCGTGGGAGGGTCATCTCCCAGCATCCACGTGGATATCTCACCCCAAGCCTAGGTTTTCCTTCCTAATTTTTATTTGATATTGTTATAATTCAATCATACAAGGTTAATATTTAGAAATAGGATATATTTTTGTCCTAAATGCTCACAATGAAGGAACTTAGTCATTAATAATTTCAATAAAACATGCAAAATAAAGGAAGCATAAATGCATTTCTAGCAAATAGCTTTATGCATTGAAATGAATTAAAAATTAGATTAATGTCCATTAAAATAGTATACTTCGTTTAATCCTAGATATATAAACTGCATATCGCACTATTAACCCATATCCTCTTCGCAATGAATCATCATGGAAAGTGCAAAGCATGAAATGATTCTTACGATGCATGACTCTAGGAAATTATCGTTTTTCAATTGCATAAATTATCAAGTAAAAGGTTGCTTGTTTAGCATTAATTTTTGTTCGCAAAGTTATAGGAAGATTAGTTGAAATTTAACCTAATCTATGACTAACCTCAAATCGATAAGTTAGGGTTGAAAAAAAAATTTATGCATAGATAACAAGTCATGTGGAAATGATCTCGAAATTATCTTCTAGAGTTAAACAAATTGGCATAAATCTAAAACACCTAAACCGTGGAGTACTCATTTGGAATGAGTTAAATTCCAAGAAACGCCTATACCTTAAATACTTGCCCACTTTCACTGAATGTAGGGACAGTGAAATGTAATCATAAAGTGAACTAGGGTTTGTCCCTAAAAATCTTACAAGATGGAACTTGGAACTCTAGGACTGATGATGTTAGCCTAACGTAATCAGGAACAGATTGTTTCATGACTCCGCTCAATGAGTAGAATAAGTCTCATAGTTCGATGCGACACTTACGTAGCAAGTGTGGAGTCATATGATCTTGTGATTGGATCACAAGGGAATGTCCAAATTCTTGCAACAAGGTTGGCAAGTCCTTACGCAAGTTGTCTTGCAAGAGGATGAATAATCATCCTAACTTAGTATCTTTCGTGAGTAAAGAAGATTGATTGGAAACTAAACACCATCCGATAAACTGAAATAACCGATGAACTTAAGGTTTGACCAAGTCAGGTTAATAGGTACGCCCTAACCCAGGATATAGGGGTTCTTGCCAAGTTGCAAGTTATCCCGGATCGATTGCTGGACGCATTCAAAAGGAAGGATTCATTCCTTAGCAGTTTGCCAACAAAAACGATCAATGGAAATGTTTGTGCTTGCTACAGATTTTAGAGCGTTGTTTGGCTTTGTTTGATCAATGAATTAAAAGATCAATGGATATCTATACTTCAGGATGAAGGCCTGAAGGGAAGGGCAGCTTCAGTTACCCTCGACCGCCTACCTGACCCTAACCAAGGGGGTTGTTGACCGCGTCGGGAAAGTGGACCGAACCTGCCATGAGAGGTCTCTCCGTTGAGTGCTACTTGGAGCAGGAGGACGCTTGGGTGCCAGGGGGGCTCTGGCCGTAAATCCCTCTCCTTCCGGGCCCTACACAAGAGGCTAACGTGACTCGGGATTGGATCTCAAGGCCTGAATACTAGTCTACGGGCAGAAACTTGGATTAGTGATCCCTATGGATTGCTGGATAGCCTTCGGGTGGATTGTAGATAAGCCTATAGGCTGGACTTTTTTGTATTTCAAAGATAAATATGATAACCTATTAATAAGGAACTTGTCTCATATTTTTTTCTATGTCAAGTGATAAGATTACGTGAAGGAACCAGTGCCTAACGGGTTAATTAAAGAAGCTGGTTGTTACATGTCCAACTAATGTGTTAGGTAATTAAATAACTAAAACAACCTGAGGAAAGTGCGGAGGATGGGCAATAGGTCTGCCGTCCTATGGATGGGTGGTCCCGGTTGGCCGGGAACTTTTCTCAAATCATGATGGACACGTCAAAGAACACGAACAACAAAAGTGTTGACCTAGAGTTATGATTGAACCTGATTTACGTTGTTTTAGGGGAATGGAATGGGACTATGCCTTAGGGCAGAGAGGTTGATCTTTGCATCCCTCTCGTTTCCCATCCTCCTTGAACCAAGTGCAGCGTGAATCAGCTTCAGACCTGGTGTTTCTGCGTAAAGTAGTTCACTTGGGTCCGATGCTAGTTGCCGTTAGGAAATGACCAATAAGGAAAACCCTAATTCAGGTTGATCCTAAGTGGGAATGGCCGGAATACTTCCACTATATGGCAGACGCGGAAAGCCCTAGATCGCAAACCCCGTAACATTCCATGGGAGTGCCGGGCGGAGCTTTCTAGACATTCTTTCCGATGGACTGCTAAGACATGTCCTGAAGATACAAGTGGATACGTTACAGTTGATATCAGAGCCGACCAACAACGGAATTGTTTTTATGAAATCTTAATAAGTTGAAGTAAAGCAAAAGTTGTTGTTCCAAATATTTCCTTACCTTCAATGCTATCTTGCAGAATTACGAAGCATGGAACAAGTTGGTTAATTAAAGAAGCTGTGTCAGGTAATTAAAGAAGATAAATATGATAACCTATTAATAAGGAACTTGCTTGATATTGTTTTTCTATGTCAAGTGATAAGATTACGTGAAGGAACCAGTGCCTAACGGGTTAATTAAAGAAGCTGGTTGTTACATGTTTAACTAATGTGTTAGGTAATTAAATAACTAAAACAACCTGAGGAAAGTGCGGAGGATGGGCCATAGGTTTGTCCTACGGATGGGTGGTCCTGGTTGGCCGAGAAATTTTCTCAAATCACGATGGATAGCAGGAAGATTGTCAAAGAACACAAACAACAAAAGTGTTGACCTAGAGTTATGATTGAACCTTATTTACGCTGTTTTAGGGGAACAGAATGGGACTATGCCTTAGGGCAAAGAGGTTGAGCTTTGCATCCCTCTCATTTTCCATTCTCCTTGAACCAAGTGCAGTGTGAATCCGCTTCAGACCTGGCGTTTCTGCGTAAAGTAGTTCGCTTGGGTCCGACGCTAGTGGCCATTAGGAAATGACCAATAAGGAAAACCCTAATTTAGGTCGATCCTAAGTGAGAATGGTCGGAATACTTCCGCTACATGGTAGATGTGGAAAGCCCTAGATCGCAAACCCCGTAACATTCCATGGGAGTGCCGGGCGGAGCTTTCTAGACATCCTTTCCGATCGACTGCTAAGACGTGTCCTGAAGATACAAGTGGACATGTTACAGATTGCTACACATATTTGTGTGTGAGAATGAAATGCATGGAGGCACGATAGAATAGCAAGAGGGCATTTCAGTAGAGACACAACAACCCGCAAGGTGCTGCAGTCTCAGGTATGGTGGCCTACTCTTTTTTAAGATGTAGCACGATTCATGAAGCACTGTGATAAGTGCCAAACGACCAAGGTACCAGTTTTCAAGGAAAAAATGGAGTTGAGTCAAATCATTGCAAGGCAACCATTCAAGAAATGGGGAATCGAATTCATTAGATCAATTAGTCCCACATAACAATACTCATAAGTGAAATACTTCATTGTTGCCATAGACTATCTCACGAAGTGGGAAGAAGCACAAGCTATAAGAAATAATGACGATAGGACCACTGCCAAGTTCTTTTGGGAGTAGGTAATCTCAAGATTTTACTTCCCTATTGAACTCATTTGCGACTAAGGCACGCACTTCATCAATGAAGCAATCGCTCATCTCCTATCCACCTTTCCAATCATTGATTTGAAATCCTTTCCATACTATCCTCCCAGGCTTATGGCTAGGCTAAGTCTACGAATAAAATTCTAGTAAATGTCGTGGCCAAGGTAGTCTCTGCTTCGTGCAATGATGGGGATAACAAACTCATGGCAGCCTTATGGGCTTACTACACAACTTATAAAACACCTATGGGGGAACAGCCTGCACTTAGGTTGACGTGCGGGACTAAAGCAATTCCACCTATAGAGTTCTTTGTTCCTAGCCTAAGAATCTCTCATCAAGAGAGATGGGATGGAAAGGAGGCATGGAAAGAGCACCTAGTTGAGCTAGAACGCCTATGAGAAACTCAAATTCTGGCCACCCACGTGCTAATATGCGAGAATGAAAGATGCAAAAGCTAGTTTGATAAGCACATCAAGCAATGCAATTTCAAACAGGGAGACTTGGTAGTGTTGTATTGAGTGAAGGGACATCAGTAGAAAATGAAGTTTAGAGGGCTAGGGCCTTTCCGAGTTCACACCATCAGTCGAACTGGCAATGCAGAACTCGAAACCCTAAAGGGTGAGAGCATAGGCTTCTTTAATGGCAAGCACATGAAGAAGTACTACCCTCCCACGCACCCACTACATGAGCCACCAATGTTAGAATCCCTTGTCAATGTGTGAGTGGCAACTATCAGAGAGATTGATGATAAGGATAAGAAAGCAATAGAACTAGCCTACCTAAGCATAAAAGTCACTTCCAAGCAAACACACACCGTCAATGCATTGATCTATGAGGGAGCTAACTTTAATGTCTTAACTCATGATCATTGGACTCACATTGGTAGACCATAGTTGTAGCCCACCAACGCCAAACTCAGTCCTTATAGGGACTGATCATATACACTCTTGGGCGAGTGTAAGGTTGCAGTCTCTATCGAGTCTAAAAGCATACCAATGATCTTTTATGTATTGACAAACACCAAAGATGTAGATATGGAACCGCTGTTAGGATGCACATTTAAAAAGAAAGCTCATTGCAATGTCGACTACGAGTCCCAATGTATTCACCTCACCATAGGCAATCTATGTATAGTCACCAGTTTCAACAAAAGGCTGTGTGACTCCTTCAAAGTCCACAAAGACACCCATTGAGAAACCCACCATGAAGTCTAAGGAGGGGGTCGTGCATTGCCTGCAAACCACTGGTACCAAAACTAAGACCCCTTGATCTAAGGCTTCAATAGATACCTAAACATCAAGGCATGCCATCTCTAGGAGTAGACATCCATGGCCCCACACTTGAAACCTAGGAGGCCAAAACGAAATGTTAGACATCGACATACGGTCAAGCCGTGATGGGTCCCCAAGACCTTATTGCAAGTGCAAGGTTACTATGCGGGTAACACTTGGATCTGGGTATCAAAAGCCGAAATGGCCAAAGGCTCTACTCAAATGCCGCCCTCAAGCTTGACCACATGAAACATTATGCCAGATTAGGCACTCATGCCATAAGAGACTCAAGCTGCTAAATCCATAGAACCTTGGAAGCCCAACCCTGCTGTCGCGCTGAAAACAACGCAGAAGTTTGTGAATTTGTCGCTCGTCACCGGGATGCTAAGAGAGACGGGAGATCCCAAAAAAGACAACAGATTGATGACAAAGAACTAGTGTATTGCAGTTTTACTCCAAGCACAAATCTAAAGCTAGATTACAAATCCATAGCTCAATCAGGAGAGCTAAATCCATAGACATAATGCCAAGTCGAATATTCAATGGAGTACAAGAGCTTCTATGAATAAATCCCAAATCCAAGTGTTAGTCTTCAAGAATCCAAGCAAGTTCCAGATTCTTTGTAATCTCTTTTATCAAGAGCATCCAAAGAATCTTCTCTTGTTTCAAGTATTTTGTTTTAGAAAATCCTTTTCTAATGCTGCCAACTCAAGCAAATCTTTTATGCATTCATAAGCTCCCAATTCCTTGCTCAAGAGAATTTCTGCTTATAAATTCATGTTAATGCTGTCCACACAATGAAGTACAGAGAACCCTGTTCCAAATAGTATTTTTCTTCTCTCCTAATAGCTTAAGAAAGCTTTGCCATAAAAGCCCATGTTTTATTTTGCACGACAATCCAGTTCCAAGTATATGCTTATAAAATTGACTCTCCAAAAAGTGTGTCGATGTAGTCTATCCTTAAACTTGTTAAAGCACAAAGCTTTACTATAGCATTAGCTTTACTTTGAGCATGGTCTATTTATCCTGCTTTAAGTTGTTATGCTTCTCCTTATCAACGTTGTCCGCATCAGCTGTATTCACCTCGACTGTCCCCTAGTGTCGTGACTCTACTGAATTCAACACAGACATCCGCCTGGCTTAGCATGTTTTTCACGTTTCAAAATGCTTCTTTGTATCACGTAATTTTCAGAGAGAAAAAAACTTCTTTTGCAAAGCTTCTTAGGAGCTTCCTGCTTTCATCATTGGCCCAATGATAAGGTAGCATAAACCCTTTCCAGACTAGCCTTGCAACTAGTTCAAAGTTATCCCCTTTGAGGTTTCACACTTAAATAGACTAAACCAGTTCATGAAAGGGATTGATGCTCCCTTAAAAGCTTGTACCTTCATTGTTTTTGCCCGATTTATTGAGATTTCTTCTTTAGAGTGGATTCTCATGTAAAATTTCAACTTTCGTTCTCTTGTGACCTAGCATCCAACTGCATACACTCAAGAACTTGTCATCATTTTCAGATTTTTCTTGGACTACACACAACAAGCACACTATTCGCACATGGATTTGTGCGTAAGTACTACTTAGCGCATACAAAATCTTTGGTTGGATTCAAGTAACCACACGCCTAACAAATTGCAAAATAACAAGCAAACGCCAGCACACAACTGAAAATAAAAAACCTAATGAGTGATGTTGACTAATGAAAGACTTGACGAGAAGGCTTGACCTGTGATTTGCAGTGGTGGACGCGCAGTATCACGACACCAGAGAATATAAAATAATCTATAGGTCAAAACCACTGCCCACTATAAACAAACTATCTCAACATGGGCCTACTAGTGCCCCTCAAACCTCAAAAACACCATTGGTAGCCACAATCGATCCTTTTGGAGGCTAGGCCACAACCTCAAAAGCAACTAGAGCCTCAACAATCAAGTGCTACTGAACTCTCTAGTTTCGTCAAACCCCAGCCACTATAGGCCTTAGACCCTCTTATGAGTGGAGATCAATTCTAACCTTGGCCGCGATAGACTTTGTTGAGAATACGGGGGATGACTTGGTTGCTTGTCTAGATGCTTAGATGCCACATTTCGGTTGGTTGCTAAAGCAAAGACCGCTTGGACTTAGACATTTTGGAAGAGCCTTTAGCAAGGAAGGTGCGTATGCTACCTTGCTCATGGGAAGAATCTGAAATTGTATTCGTTAAGACCACCAAAGCAGTTGAGGAGTTAATTGCCACCAAGATTTCTCACAAGCAAGAGCAAAAATGACACCTCATCACATCATATGACAAGTTGCACTGCATATGCCACCAACCAAGAAATCTAAGAATTGAAGTAACTTGCTGATGACTCTTCTTTCTTAAGGAAATGGTACGATCTCCGGCTTCAATAGGAATTTGAGGCCTATCAAATCATGACTAATGGTGAGCAGAGACGCACTATCAAAACCTGAAGTATGATCCTACTTATGTAGCTCCAACCTCCTATAGGGTTTTAACAATGATTCATAACAGATCCCTAGAAGAGCACCTCCTGATCCATCCCTTTTTAGATCGTATTCTAACTAAGGAGGAGTTACACATTGCTAGTAGAATCGATTCCACTAACTTCCTAATGGATGTCCTTACCTACATCACTCACATAGGCATTCGACCTTTTGACATGGACTGCTACGTTAAAATGGAATATAATCCAAACTTCTATGCTTGGCTCATGCAGACATGAAGCACCGTGCACAAGCGCTAAATGTCCTTAACCTTTTAATCTCTAATCCTATGAAGGATCTTTCTTATTCTCAAGGGGGAGAGGGTAAGGTGAAATCAAAATGTAAAATCAAATAGGTAATGCAAATAAAACGTGCAAGAAAAACTAAAAAGCCTCATTCAATGTCCAAAATAGATGAAAAATTAAATTGTGAATTGAGGAAACATGTCATAAAATCTTGGAATGAAGGGATTGCTTCAAGGAAAAGTCTAAAATGTGCTCAAGCATCTCAAGTTAGCAAGCATGTAGTCTTGCCTTCGCAAGTAATTCCTTTTAAAAGAACTAATTGTGAATATGGCTTCATGACAGGCACCCATCATGGCAGGCCATGAAGAGATTGGTAAATTACCTTTCTTAAAAGAAGATATGGTTAAATACAGCCTCTTAGTGGAGACGAGGGATTTCAACCAATTTAAATTTCGGCATGTCTTCAATCTAGAAGATGTAGCCATCGAAGAACGGGCCATGAAGCAGATTATTGAGCAGTGCAATCTACAAAAATACATGGAAGTAGTGGGCTAAGGGGTGGATTACATCCATTGCCTGGAGTTCTTACAAAATTTTCATAGGAACTGCAACACCGTGACTGTGCGGGACAGAGAAGAAACTCATCGGGTGTAGATTGAATTGACCCTAGAGTTGGTAGAAAGAGCATTGCACCTGGAAAAAAAAGTGGAGAGAAAGCCGAAGAGAGATGTATATGCCATGGGGATGGACAAGGTAAAGGTCCACACAAACGATGGAATCAACTTGGTAGATATTTCAAACCCCAAAGACTAGCTCCAGACAAAGATCGTGCATGCATTGTTCTCTAGTAAGAAGTATAACACAATCATGAGCCGCATTAATGTCCCCTTGCTAGAGAGCATTGCAGCACAATCACTGGATGAGATGAACCTCAATGGCTTTGTGAGAAAGACCATCAAGACCTCGGCAAAGGCTTTGGAAATAGGAGGAAAGCCCACATGAGGAGAGTTCCCTACCACCAAGGCTAAAAGGAAAAGTTCATTTTCCAAGGCCTTAACCATTGGATTCAGTGAGGTCCTTACTGCCATCATGAGAGAAGCCTTGGGCCAAGGGTAGGAAGAAGAAGGAGTTGATGAAACACCGAGAAGGTCGCCACCTCACCATGAACAAGAGGCACAATCCAGTGAAAGGATAATGAGTGAGAATGAATAGGACATGGAACAAGAAGAGCAGTCTAGCCGTGGAGAGGCTAAGAAGACAAAGAATAAAATTGCACAGGAAAAGCAAGAAGTGGAGAGAAGGAAAAAAGAAAAATCAATCTTACAAAAGGCTCGCAAGGATTCTAAGAAGGCCGAGGAGGAGACAATAACTCATACCACGTGCCGTACAAGAAGGTAAGGGTAAGACCTCAATCACCCCCATTCCTACTCCCCTGGTGCTCGCCACTACCACCATATCCACACCTAGCTCTACGACCCAGGTGAACGCTAGCAACCTAGTGGTCTAGGTCCAATACTTTGTGAATAAGGAAATGAGCCAAGGAGTAGAAGAAGGGACCCTTGTGGCACGAACCAAAAGATCGACAGCAATAGATGCCGAGTCTAGACAAGACCCGAAGAAAAAAAAGGTAGCAACCTCTACAACCTCCATCCCTACAATAAAGATGCCACCTATCGAGTACGATGAATATGTCAAGGAGTTTCTCTCTCAACTAAAGAAAGCCAAGGAAGAGAAAAAGATAGTAGTTGGAGAGCTAAAAGAAGAAAAAGAGGCCATGGTTGCATTCAGTTGGAGAAAACCCACCAAATAGCTATGGCCCAAAGGGAGATCAATGAGCTCAAAGAAGAGCTACAGGCTAAAGACGAAGCAGAAGTTGAATGGCAAGCAAGATTAGATGAAGAGGCTGAAGCCATAGTGCATCTACGAAAGGAGAATGAAGAGATCGTAGGGCTTTATGAAGACTTGCAAGAGGAAATGGAGAAGATCACTAAAGCCACGGAGAAACTAGAGACATTGAGGGAGGAAAGAGCACGTACGTACAAAAGATGAGTGGAGAAATTGAAAAGAGAGGCAACCTCAGAACAAGAAGAGCATCAAAGATTGAGAAGAGAAATGGAAGATCAAGAATAGAGGCTAACAGTACTAGCTCAGAGGCAGGGGGAAAGCCTTGAGGAGATGACGAAAAGAGCACACAAATGGGCAACACATAATGAAAGACGAGTCAAAGCCTTGGCACGTCGTCTGGCTTAGGCTTGAAAAAGAGAAGGTACTAGCTGAAAGCCGAGGAAAGGCTATCCAAGTGGGCTTCAAAACCCAGCAACGTGCCTTTTTCAATAAACTACTCGATGTCACCTAGACAGAGGAAAGGTAGGCCATTGAAACCATCAAGAAGAAGTTGTAGATTGCACACAAGGCCTTGAGAGCAAGCCTATAGATGCCACCGCAATCCGTGGGAGTCAGTTTTACCCTTGAAGAGCAACACAAATATCTAATATTGGCAGGATTGACCCCACAAGAAGTAGATGCAGTAGGGTTCGCGAAAGGGCTCCAACAAGAAATCCAACAAGGAAATGAGGCTCTGGCCCAAGCTTTGAGATGGGGCCTCATGAAGAAGAACTAGCCCCACAGCCTCCTTTCCCACCACGGCCGGAAGACCAACAACAAGCAAACATATCCGAAGAAAGAAGGGCCATACTTAAGGAAAAGAGAAAACAAATAGTGGAGGAAGCAAGGAGAAGATTGAATGCTAGGCTTGTAAAGTGCCACCTACACCTATTCCAGCAAGCCAAGATAATTTCCCAGTGAGCTTCCATGTTGATTTGGTAATCTGGGAACAACAAGAAGCTTCCAGAAACCCCTTCATCTAAACTTTCAATTCCCTGCCAATTTGCATAGGGTTTTGCTAATCAAGGTGGTGGAAAAAGTGAGCAATTGGAAGCATACTTGAGGAAAAATGGCTAGTTGAGAGAGAACAAAACCCCACCCTTTGGGGCACGGAGGATACATAATTTTGGCAAAACAAGGTTTTTGAGGTCCGGAGATCAATGCCATGCTATGAGTAGTACTAGCCTACATGGAGAAGGCATATCTATGACGTAAATATGGACACTTTGGTAGTTTTCTACAACACCCTCCCATTTGAATGCAATAAAACCCCACCCTTTGGGGCACAGAGGATGCATAATTTTGGAAAAACAAGGTTTTTGAGGTTCGGAGATCAGTGCCATGCTATGAGTAGTACTAGCCTACATGGAGAAGGCGTATCTATGACGTAAATATGGACACTTGGGTAGTTTTCTGCAACACCCTCCCATTCGAATGCAATAACCCGGCATTCATGCCATACCCCCAAAGAAAGGGAGTAGATTTGGACCCCAATGTCCATAGCTGGTATGACTTCCCCATAATCTACAATGCAAATTGTACTAAGCCTAAAGAGGCCCTTATCTTCACCCTAGAAAATTCGTATGCCTCTATAGTCCATTTTGTAGATGAATTCTCTTCATGCCCCGATTCTGCATTCATTACTACATCTAATTACCTTAGACTACTTAGAATACTACTTAGGAAAAATCCCACTCCATAGGAATGCAAACTTTCATCCCTCTTTTTTGATCCCAATGCTATAGAAAGATGCACCATGGCTCAACTGATAATGCACGCTGCTCTTCGTTTTGTTTATCCCTTCTGGAAGATATGCATGATAGCCGCTTTACGCGTTATAATCATACATTTCTCTCTACTACCACTCTACAAGTCCGCCTAAACCTCAAAAGGTACTTGCAGAGTTGGTAATTCTTGAAAAAATCTCTTAGGCCCCCTTCTCCACCCCACTCGGACGACGAGCTTAGCTCTCGTCTGGCCTATGTAATAAAAAAGAAAGAGAAATAAGTAAAGAAAAAAAATGAGAAAACAAGAGAGAAAAGAAAAGAAAGCATAAGAAAAGAAATGAGAGAGAGAGAGAGAGAAATAAATAAATAAATAAATAAATAAGAAAACAAAGATGAAAAGAGAAGAAATCACAATAAACAACAGTTTAGCCCACATAGGCCACAATCACTGCACCTAGGGGTTCTCAAGGTAGGTGCGTCCGGTGGCTTCACTCGATTAGTTCCGTCCCTAACCCCCTAGCCTCATTTTTTCCCACTTCACACTTAGGGCACATCAAGGGAAGGACATACCTAAGGAGTTAACACTCGTTTATGGTTTAGACCTATCATCCTAAGGTATATGCACCGCACCTCCCTTAATGCACAAACTGGGTCCTCAAGTGTGGGACAACACCCAAGCTTGCCTCTGGTCAGAGACCTAGCTCCCAATTCCACTAGCATGAGCACAATGCACCACATAGTAAGGTAGCACACTTCTTCTCTCTGCATGTAATGTAGGATGCTGCAAACCACCAATATCGGAGACCCCACCATCAACTCAACCAATAACAATCCACACAAGGTTCCATCATCCATGCAATACATTCTTGACCCTCACCATCTCAACCACTTAATCAACCCCCCGAAAACAAATCTCCACGAGACCCCATCATCATCGACTCCTATGACCTCCCTTTTTCAATCACCAAATATTCATCAACTCAAAACTACCAGTCTCACAAAACTTACAATTTTCTAGGAGGGGGGTAATGTTCCACGAGATATCACCATGCAGCCCAGACAACACAGAGGAGAACCAAGGAAGTCCCCCATGAAAAAGTGAATGAAGAACCTCATTCTCCTGAGGTAGGAATCTTGAAAGAGAAGGCAAGCTTCGAAGAAATGACAGAGAGCACCCGATATTCTAGCAAGGTGCTTTGAGAGAATGTGGAAAAGCATCGGATGTTCTAGCAAGGCTCTCTCAAGGATGCGGGAGACCTTTTGGGGGCTCTTGCAAGGAAAGTGCGAGGCACAATGTAATTAATTTTGTAAGAATGCCATGTTTCCTCTTGTGCCAGTGGTAAAGTCTAAATAGGCATAAGCAAACGGATCAAGCAGCTTGAAGGGAATCTGAAAAAGCTACACCTAGAAGGGTGAGGGGAAGGATCCGTCCAACATGATGTTCAATTTCAAAGGATAGATCTACTTAAGGCCAATGTCAAGGAGGGACCCACCACGACTATATCTTCAATTTCAAGGGTCAGTCCATCGAACATCATCCCCTACAAGGGCTTGTATACAAACTCAGAAAAGCCATCTGGCTACACCGATCCCACCTTCTAACTACTACACATCAGTGCCATGGGACTGACACTAAACTAGGAGGGGGGTAATGTTACCCTCAGCATAAGAAGAAAGTGAAAAAAGTGGAAGAGAGCAAGTCAAAACCTAAAAGAGATGGTCGGAGAGAAAATTAGACACAACGGAAAAGGCAAGATGGAGAACTACTAAAAGTGCAAGGGTGGCCTCAAAAATCAAGTCAAAGTCAAAAGCGCATTTTAAAGGCAAGGCATCCCTAAAATCGTTGTAAAAGAGTGCCTGTGGTCAAAGACCTAGCTCCCAATTCCACTAGCATGAGCACAATGCACCACATAGTAAGGTAGCACACTTCTTCTATTTGCAGGTAATGCAGGATGCTGCAAACCACCAATATCGGAGACCCCACCATCAACTCAACCAATAACAATCCACACAAGGTTCCATCATCCATGCAATGCATTCTTGACCCTCACCATCTCAGCCGGTTAATCAACCCCCCAAAAACAAATCTCCACGAGACCCCATCATCATCGACTCCTACGACCCCCCTTTTTCAACCACCAAATATTCATAAACTCAAAACTGCCAGTCTCACAAAATTTACAATTTTGTAGGAGGGGAGTAATGTTCCACGACATATCACCATGCAGCCGAGACAACGTAGAGGAGAACCAAGGAAGTCCCGCATGAAAAAGTGAATGAAGAACCTCATTCTCCTGAGGCAGGAATCGTGAAAGAGAAGGCAAGCTTCGAAGAAATGACGGAGAGCACCCGATATTCTAGCAAGGTGCTTTGAGAGAATGTGGGAAAGCATCGGATATTCTAGTAAGGCTCTCTCAAGGATGAGGGATAACTTTTGGGGGCTCTTGCAAGGAAAGTGCGAGGCGCAATGTAATTAATTTTGTAAGAGTTCCATGTTTCCTCCTGTGCCAGTGGTAAAGTCTAAATAGGCATAAGCTAACGGATCAAGCATCTTGAAGGGAATCTGAAAAAGCTACACCTAGAAGGGTGAGGGGAAGGATCCATCCAACATGATGTTCAATTTCAAAGGATAGATCTACTTAATGCCAATGTCAAGGAGGGACCCACCACGACTATATCTTCAATTTCAAGGGTCAGTCCATCGAACATCATCCCCTACAAGGGCTTGTATACAAACTCAAAAAAGCCATCTCGCTACACCGATCCCACCTTCTAACTACTACACATCAGTGCCATGGGCTAACACTAAACTAAGAGGGGGGTAATGTTACCCTTAGCATAAGAAGAAAGTGAAAAAAGCGGCAAAGAGCAAGTCAAAACCTAAAAGAGATGGTCAAGGAGAAAATTAGACACAACAGAAAAGGCAAGATGGAGAACTACTAAAAGTGCAAGGGTGGCCTTAAAAATCAAGTCAAAGGCAAAAGTGCATTTTAAAGGGAAGGCGTCCCTAAAATTGTTGTAAAAGAGTGCTAGGCCTCCTCCTGTGCAAATTATAAAAGGTAGATGGGCATAGGTAAGAGAAAAGGTGAGTAGAAGACACATAGAAGAAAATGGAAAAAGGACCTTGGCACAATGGCTAGTCATGTAAAAAAAAAAGATGACTGCCCAAAAGGAATTTCGGGTTATGTATAAAAGCCAAAAAGTGAATGGAAAGCTCATTCTTTGGTGTGTGGGAAAAGTGGACTCATCTTCTCCTCTCCTTCTCTTCTCTTTGCTTGTTTGTGAGTGCTTAAGGGAGGGAGTCTGAGTGAGGGAGGGAGTAGGTGTGTGAGAGGGAGGGAACTTGGAGGTGAATTTCTCCATCTTCTCATGTCTTTTTCTTATGTTCTCTCATCTCACGTATGGCTATGGAGGATGGAGCTTGGAGGAGGAGGCTTGAGGATGCTTGAGCTTGCATTACGAATTGTGGAGATACTAGAGTGCTTTAGGGAGGAGGCAACTCATTTGGGCATCAAGGTAAGATCACTACACCCTAGTAGAATCAAAGGTGAATCAGATAGGTGAGAGATAGCGATAGGCCAGGTGCTCACTTGAAATGCTTGACAGATTAAGTGGTGTGTGGTGGCGGTTGAGCATGAGCTCCCATTTTAGGCAACAACGTCGAAGAGAAAACTTCATCTGACAGTCTTTCAGTTTCTTTGAGCTCTTCAAAAGTTTGATTTGGGTTTTGAGGATCCTGAGAGTGACATCAATGAGGATGTGAGAGAGAATTTGAGTAAGGCTTTGAAAAAAATTGAAAATTTGAGGAAAGAGAGCTTTAAAACCAAGGAAATAGAGTTGGAAGGGGTTTGTGAGGAGGTAGTTGGGGATTTGGTAGTTGAGGAGTCTTTGGTTGAGGTTTTTGACCCAATGTTGTATTGTGAAAATATTGTTTATAATGATGATGTTTCTTATGAGGCTTCAAAGATTAGAACATTTCTAACACAAGAATTATGCATTGCACTTAGGAGGCGATACATTGTCACATTACTCCAAAAGCAATATTTTATGATAGTACATAATCTTGAACACCAAAAAGGTAGTGTTTTAAAAATGTAATAATTAAACTATCTTTTCCTTGGCTCCTTCTTCTCCATCCCTCCTAGTCTACCTCAATACACTCTAATGCTTCGATCTCTAGTAGGTGGATTTGATGCTGTAGACTAACCTCAGAGCGAGAGAGTGGTTCTAGAAGGTGTTGGAAAGATGTAGATGTTGTGAGCCTACGATTGGTTGCTACTCCTTGCTCTCATGCTCGTCTCTTGAATCTAGTGTATCATCTACATTACCTATGTCTACCTCCACACTCTCCAAGCCATCCTTGCCCTTCACCTTGCACAACATCAAATATCCCTCTACCTACATACTCCCCTCATCCACACTGGGGACATTGCTTTCATCATACACTCGCATGCTCCGAGGTGTTGACAGCACAACATACCACCATCGAGGTCAGTGGGGATTTGGATGGGGGATTATCTGTTCAGTATCACATATAAGTGTATCGAAAAGGGTGAATCTACATTTGTGATTGTTTCATGTCGTGGAAAAATTAATATAAAAGGTCATGTACTTGTCCACAATGACCTAGCAAGACAAACTTATCATATAGATCATTCTCTAGAAATCTAGATGGACCTCGTCAACGATTTTCCAAGCTCCTTCTGATACCACTTTAAACCACTGTACATCGAATATGATCATGGAGAAGCTATGATTTGCAAGTTGCCAAAATACTCCATCTTATCTACTATAATATTCAGATCCATGGTCCTCCGTCGGCTCTCTTGCTCAAACTTTGTCATGACACCACAGTCCATTGTGGAGCACATTTTGTCGATGCGCTCAACTAGAAAATATCACAGGTGCAACCATGCCATGATGTAGATTTTGTACTATACACTGAAACAATTAGGTTAGTTAGTGCATTTAAAATCTAAATATGACAATAAAGAAAGCATACGGTCACCTTTGAACTACATCCCCTCGAGAATTTCCACTCCTCCCTAGAGATCTCTATGCTTTTGTGCCAAACTGTGGTCAAAGCTTCATGCAACCACCTCGTCAGCATAAATTGTTGCATCTCCTCCATGCCCTTGGGATATCGAATTAATCAGTCGATTGTGTGTACTGTGTAAAATTTTTTATCACGCTCCCTCCTGCTCTCTTCTGGTGTGTCTGTATCTACCGAGCTACTTCTCCATGGATGCATGATGCAACATACAAAAACAATTCACTTTCTCCTCCATGGCACATCCATCCTCTTTTCTACTCCATTTCCAACCACTACATCTCCAGTCAATCTATCATCATTCTTTAGTGTCCACAGCATACTGTTGTTTGAATGCACCGTCCATAGCCACTCCGAAATATGCACACTAATGCCTCTGATACTAGCAAACCTATTAACTCATTTTAAAGGTGAAGGGGTTTGGTTTGAAGGTGAAGAGCATCCTCATTTTAAATGGGAAGGGGTTTCATTTGAAAAATTACGTACAATAAACTCATTTAACAAACTATAATTTGGTACACCAATGCTAAATTTTTAAAAGCTAAATTTTAGGATTGATACACTAAATTTTAAGAATGTTGTTTTTTTCTTGTTTCTTGTCTTAAAGAGGGGATCAACTATTGCATTCTTTTCACATTATTTCTTCCAAATGCCCCTTTATAGCTAAAGAAGAAAAATGACCAACTTCCTCTCTTGTGCACACAAGCAATAGGAAAACCTTCGGTAGAACACATGGACATGGACGAGTCGACCTTGAAGGAGACTTTGACACAGCTTTTTGCAGGGAGTAATTTCAACTTCAGTAGTCCTATGACAAACTTATTGCAGCACTTGAAGGGTGGGCTCTGTAACCCGGAGATTGCAAAGTACAGAGAAGATCTGAGGCTACTCCAAAGGAAGCAACATTATCTTCTGAAACCAAAGGAAGCCAAAATTGATCATCTTCTGAAACGAGTCTCCAGGTAGTGGAGGCCGTATGAATCGTAGAAGCCATTCACAAATATTAGCGAAAGGTTCCAGTCAGGTTGTGAACAAAGCTTGTGGTAAAGATACTGGGAAGATTCAGAATAGCACAACTGAAGGAAAAAACAACTGAATCTCAGAAAAGTGGCCATAAAGAGATGGATAGGTATCCTCCTCGGGTCTTCCTTTGTGCCTACATGATAATTGGGCATCCAGAGGGGCTGTTTTCAGCACCCAAGGAGAATGAGAAGTTGCATTGTCAAAAGCTGCAAGGAAGCTTGTTCCAGAATTTGAGGCTCTAGTATCCACTATTTTAGATGGCCCACCATCTACATCAACTACAAGTCCATCATCACCGAACTCTGCTGGGGAGAAAAAGGCAAATTGGGATGCAGGAAGCTCTTCAGTACGGCCCTTGTTGTGCAGCTTGCAGAGTTAGATGCTGCCTGAGGAAGCTCTTCAGTACGGCCCTTTGCTGTGTAGCTTGCAGAGTTTGATGCTGCCTGGTGCTCATACCTCTATCAGTTTGTGGCTTGGAAGGTGCAAGATGCCCAGATTTTGGAAGAAGATCTTATACGGGTCGCTTGTCAATTGGAGCTTTCCATGTTACAGAAGCGCACCTAGATTTCTGATGACACTGATAATGCTGGAGCCGATGCAAGTCATGACAATCAGGCCATTCAAAAACAAGTGTTGGAAGATCAGCAGCTCTTAAGAGACCGAGTGTTGCATCTCACTGGGTCTGCAGGTGTAGCAAGAATGGAAGAAGCATTATCTAAAGCTCAAACCCTGTTTTCAGAAGCACGTGAGAGAGGAAGTCCTCCTCCCTCCCTATTTGCATCTCCGCAGAAGTCCATGTCCTGTGCCCCTACTCATTTAGGTTTACTGTCAAGGACTGGTTACCAGATCTTCCACTCAATAGAGAACTTAACAACTTCTAATAAGCATAGGCCTGAACAATACTGGAATAGAGGTCTTGACCTTTGAAAAGTTCTCAATATCCAAACAAATAAACTATGATCGGCATATACAACAACTGGAAGAACCAAAATATTTGATGTAAAAATAGTGATTGAAGAGAAACTTGACTAATGTATTATCAAAACTGAAGCACTTTACGCCTAACAACTTTAAGTTTCTTCTCAATGTAAGGACTCACTAATGCTATCTCAAAATAAAACTTACCAAGCTTGTGCGATGTTACAAATTGACAAGCAATAGCATCAGGATATGAGATCCCATTTACATTATGTGCGGCAAGGTAGGACTCAGGAGCATGTGTTTGTATCTGTCAAGTCATGAAATCCAAATGGCGCTGGTCAAGGAAAAGTTGCAGTAAATGCAAGAGACTCAAACATGAAAATCTACATAATACCATCACTGCATGCAAAAGCAATGTGCAAACTTGAAATGGCTAAACCATGGCCTTATCGAACCTGCAACAAGTAGCTGAAACTGTTGTTGATGTTTGCAAATATCCCTGTTATTACTTTAGCATGACCTTGCCCCAAGGATAAAATGCTTCCATCTGATATGTCATACATGTGCATGCTCTTATCAGAATGTGATCAAACTACTTATGACCCACTAGGATCAATGAGAACCTACCACAGAAAGGGGTAAAAGACATCAGAAACTATGATGACAAATATTATACACAAGTAAGAAAAACTCTTCAATAGCATAAGACAAAAAATATATCTACCTCCAAAACATGAACTTTGAAAGTGAATTAAATGACCACCATGTTGACAAAGGAATGATAGACTATGAATGTACAAGTCACAATAGCTGCAAACATCATATATATGTACAAGACAGTCTCTACCACCAAATGCCAAAAGGGGAATTTGAATGGCATTAATGTTAGCACCCATGAGGGCCACAGCTCCAAGGCATTATTTCATTCAAGGCAATTGATAATTCTACAAAATGCATGAGAAATGCTCTTCTCCAAAATTGTCATGATGCACTACAAGGATCACAAATGCATGAGGAGTGCACCAAAGAAGCTTACAAGGATTTTAGGATATCCCCAAATGTGAGCAATTGCTGGTCCTAGAAAAATGCATGAGAGGGGCTCTTCAAAATTGTCATAATGCACTACAAGGATCATAAAATGCAACAGTAGTGCATCGAAGAAGCTTACAAGTATTTCAGGATATCCCCAAATGTGAGTTGACCAAGGGCATGCCAGACATCAGAGTGTTCTTCTAGATGGCCCTTGTGCTTGGGTGCTCAACTATTGTCCTTGCACTTCCAAATTATGCTGTGCCAACCCACCAACTCAGCACCCATACAAACTATAGCAATCCAACAATCCTGAACAATCAACCCATCTAGGTACTCCATTATGCCAAACAAGAGTACACCCAAGTCCATAGTATGCAAATTCTCCTATGACCAAAGGAGATTAAAAATGGAAGTAAAATGTATCCCACATCATGATATGATGCTGCCCACTAGATGCCTACCTTCTCCATCGAGTTCACACCAAAAGCTCACTTATATTTGTTGAGATATCGAGCTCCACTCATGATACGCCAGGGTGACCGTTGTGTATTTATGTCACCGACTTGTCAGTTGCAGACGCGGTTGGTACACCGCCCATGAATAATAGCTACATGATAGCTATCCTTATCTACTCTAGTTCGTGGCTCAGTTAGTATGCCACCTTAGTTAGTTGAGTTTGGTTTGAGACCCATATATAGGGTTCTTCTATTTCTTTGTATGAGAGTTCTTTTGGCTTCCACAACTAAGAAGAGGAAAACTGTTTTCAGCCTCCACCCTTGTGTGTATTCCCCCATTGTGCAAGCAAGAAAGCTACAAGTGAGACTCCTTCCTTCTCTCCCACAATCGTGACATGGTATCAGAGCCTTGTTCGTGGTAAGGAGCTCAAGAAAGCAAGCCAAGCTCGCAGTGTTCTGGTAAGAGGAGCAATGTTGCTTTCATTTTCTGTTTTGGGAGCAGATCTCTGCAGGTAGCACAGCCGGAAAGTGCAGGAGTGCATTGTCTTAGGTTGAGACGCCCTTCGCGGTGAAGCAAGAGGGCAGTATATGCTGCGGGTGAGAGCTTTAGCCCTAGGCGACCTTATTTTTTTGATTTGAGGCTGTTTCAGGGCCTGTTTTGGAGGCGGAAGTTTTCTGCACGCACTCAGGAAAAGGCCCAGTTTTATGCTGTGCAGCCACTGTTCTACAGGTTGGTGAATAGTTACTGTAAAAATTGCATTGTATGCTTGTGCGCAGAGACATTGGGAGTTACAGAATCATCCCTGTTGCCTGTTGATGCAAAATCGTCACTAGGAAGTGACTGTGTGGTCAAATATCACTTTCGCCAGTTTTGCAGATTTTCCCTTGTGAGGGTGAAGCTGTGGTTTTTGCAGTGACAGAATTTTTTGCAGTCTTCTGTAATGGCATCTGATTCTCTTTCACAGATTGTCACTGAAAAGCTTGACAAGAACAACTTCCAAGCATGGAAGTTTAGAATGACGAATTTCCTTATGGGAAAAGAATATTGGGAATTTGTTGCAGGAAATGAAGAAGAACCAGTTCTTCCTGATGTTCCCAATCAACAGCAAATGCAGGCATTCAAGGCATGGCATGAGAGAGCCAGGAAAGTTATGTACTGGCTGTCTATCAGCATTTCAGACTCTATGATTGTGCATATTCAGGATGCAAGTACGCCAAAGGATGCATGGGATACTCTGTCAAAGATGTATAGCACAAATATGCAAGCCAGGAAAATGTAACTCAAGCAAGAGTTGCACAATGTGCAAAGAGAAAATATGAGCATTAATGACTACCACATGAAGGTGAAGAAGATTGCAGATGCACTTGCTTCCATTGGGTCGCCAGTGGAAGATGATGATTTAGTTTCTGTGACCTTGAATGGTCTAGGAAAGGATTATGCGCAGTTTCGGACATCCATTTCCGTCCGTGAAAGATTTCTTGATTTTGAGGAGTTGATTGCTCTTCTAATTTCTGAGGAGCAGAGAAATGGTGGTGCATCTTCTTCAAGAGGAACTTCAAAAGAAACTGTCTTCTACTCAAATGCTGGAAGAGGTAGAGGCAGAGGTAGAGGAGGCCGATTTGGAGGCCGTGGTAGAAATCAGAATATGCAGCAAACTCAAGAAAACCAGTCCTATGGAGGAGGACGTGGTAACTCTAGAGGCAGGGGGAGCCAAAGAGGTCGTGGTGGATGGCAAAGAGGCCAAAATGCAAACAGTAATGTTGAATGCTACTATTGTGGTAAAATGGGTCATATGGCTAAAGACTGCTTTAAAAAGCAGAATGACATCATGAATGGAAAACTGCAACAAGAAAATTATGCATCTTCTAGTAGACAGGGTGATGACAGAAATGAGCATTTGTTTATGGTGCAGCACATGAACAATTCTGTGATAAGTGCAGAAGAAAGTAACGATGTGTGGTATGTTGACTCACGTGCATCAAACCACATGACAGGTCATGCAGAATGGATGGAGGATGCAAGGAAAATGGAAAAACCAGGATTTGTGGAGACTGGTGATGATACTGCACATCCGATTGTGCAGATTGAAAAATTTCCTTTGTCTATGCAGGATGGGAAAAAGAAATATCTGTCCGATGTATTTCATGTCCCGAATATCACCAAGAATCTGGTTTCTGTTGGTCAAATGGTTGAACAGGGCTTGCAGGTCAGATTTAATCCTCATGGATGCTTTGTTGAGGATATGAAAAATAAAGGTCGCTTGATAGCAAAAGGAAAGAAGAAGGGCAGAATGTTTACATTGGATGCAGACATGCCTGAATTGAGTGCAGCAATGTTTGCATATGGGACCGGTGTAGTTGCAGATATTGATATCTGGCATAAACGCATTGGTCATGTTAATGTACAGCGACTTAAATCAATGCAGGCCCAAAACATTGTTGCAGGATTGCCTAAGTTCAAGGTTGCAGAAATGCATAAGGTATGTGAAGCCTGTCAGTTTGGAAAACAGGCAAGGAAACCATTTCCTAGACATGTTCAAGAGAGTAAGAAGCCATTGGAATTAATCCACTCTGATGTGTGGACTACTAAAGCTGCATCTCTTGGAGGCTGCCATTATTTTGTTACTTTTATTGATGACTATAACAGAAAAGTTTGGGTGTATTTTATGAAAAAGAAAAGTGAAGTTTTTGGGCATTTCAAAACTCTTAAAGCTATGGTTGAAAAAGAAACAGGTCTGCAGATAAAATGCCTAAGATCAGATGGAGGGGGAGAGTACCTCTCAAATGAGTTTGCAAGGTTCCTGCAGGAGCATGGCATAAAGCAGCAATATTCATGCAGTCATACCCCACAACAAAATGGAATTGCAGAAAGAAAAAACAGACATATTGGAGAGGTGTCTCGTGCCATGCTCAATGAAAAAGACCTGCCAGATTTTTATTGGGCTGAAGCAGTTGCTACAGCAGTCTACATAATGAGGACTCCCACTGCAGCAATACATGGAATGACTCTAGAGGAGAGGTATACTGGTAGGAAACCAGATATTTCTCATCTGAAAATTTTTGGTTGCATTGCCTATGTACATGTGCCAGATGAGTTGAGATCCAAGTTGGATCCAAAAGCTGAGAAGTGCATCTTTATTGGTTACTCTCTGCAGCAAAAAGGGTATAGATGCTATAACCCTTCTACTCGTAAGTTTACAGTGAGCAGAGATGTTGTTTTTGATGAGATGAGTAGCTGGTATAAACCAGTAAATGTGATTGATGATGTAGATGCACAAAATGGTAATGCTGCACAGAATTCACAGCAGCAGTCACAAAATATTAGTGGACCTGGAGCGTCCTCTAGCAGTGGTTCACATTCTTCACCATGGACAGGCAGATTGAGATCAGGAGAATCTTCTCAAAGTAATGCAGATAGTGGTATGCAGGTATCACGAAAAGGAAACGAGAAGGTTGATTAGCCCATGTTTGATGTGAATGCAGGTCACTCTTATGTGGATGGTGAATCCAGTGGCTCAGAACAGAGCATTGATGATGAGTTGGGTATTCCTTCTATTGTTACACCTGGAGTAAGGAAGACCAGGGATGTTTTGAGAGCACCTGGGAGTGAACCCACTTTGCGCAGGTCTACCAGAGTTAGGTATCCTGTGGATAGGCTGAAATATGATGGATTTACAGCCATTCACTATGCATATATGGTCAAGGTGATACAGGAACCAGAACCCACTTCTTTTGAGCAAGCCATGGGAAAAGAAAAATGGCAGAAAGCCATGGATGAAGAAATGGATGCCTTGGAAGCAAATGCTATATGGGAATTGGTACCTTTGCCTAAAGGTAAAAATGAAATTGGCTGTAAGTGGGTTTACAAGGTGAAGCACAATGCTGATGGCTCTGTGAACAGATACAAGGCAAGATTAGTAGTCAAGGGGTATGCGCAAACATATGGCATTGACTATGAAGAAACATTCAGTCCGGTTGCAAGGATGGCAACCGTAAGAGCAGTCATTGCTATGGTTGCATCAAAGGGATGGTCTTTACATCAGATGGATGTAAAGAATGCCTTCTTGCATGGTGATTTGCAAGAAGAGGTCTATATGGAGCAGCCACCAGTTTGTGCATGCTGTTTATCCTGAGTTTGTTTGCAGGTTGAAGAAAGCCTTGTATGGCTTGAAGCAAGCACCTAGAGCATGGTCTGACAAGATAGGACAGTATCTTGTCACTATTGGCTTTCAGATTTCCAAGGCAGATTTCTCACTTTATGTGAGAAAAACAGAGAAAGGTATTATGCTACTTGTCATTTATGTTGATGATTTGATTATGACAGGTGACAGTGATGAAGATATCCTTCATGTGAAAATGCTATTGAAGCAGAAGTTTGAGATGAAGGATTTGGGAGAGCTGCGTTATTTCTTGGGCATTGAGGTGATTAGATCACCAAGTGGGATACAGCTCTTGCAGAGGCAGTATGGATTGGACATGCTGTCCAAGTATGGGATGACAAGCTGTAAGCCTATTTCAGTTCCTTTGGAGCAGAATGTGAAGCTGAGCACAGATGCGGGTGAGCTTCTGGAAGACCCTACTATGTACAGACGCATAGTAGGAAGTTTGATTTATATGACTATTACCAGGCCAGATTTGAGCTATGCTGTTGGATTGGTAAGTCAGTTTATGCAGGCTCCAAGGAAACCACATTTGGATGCGGCTAGACGCATACTCAGGTATGTGAAGTCCACATTGCAGTATGGACTATTTTATGAGACTGGGGTTCAGATAGAGCTGCATGGATACATTGATGCTGATTGGGCTGGTAGTATTTCTGATAGACAATCTACCAGTGGATATGTGTTCTCTTTTGGGAGTGCTGCAGTCACTTGGAGCAGCAAGAAACAGCCTACAGTTGCCTTGTCGAGCATAGAGGCTGAGTACGGGGGTGCAGCAATGGCTGCATGTGAGGTAGCTTGGTTGCATAAGCTACTTTATGATATGCATCAGTCTACAGATGGGCCAGTTGTCATTTATTGTGACAACATGAGTAGTATACACTTGGCAAATAACCCAGTCTATCATGCTAGAACAAAGCACATTGAGGTGCATTATCACTATGTGCGGGAGAGGGTTTTACTAGGTCTTATTGATCTAGTTTATGTCAGTAGAGAGGATCAGGTAGCTGACATATTTACAAAGGCATTGGGCACAGAGAAGCTGCGCAAGTTCAGAGACCTGCTTGGTGTGCAGGAATTGGGATTGAGCTCGAGGGGGAGTGTTGAGATATGGAGCTCCACTCGTGATACGCCAGGGTGACCGTTGTGTATTTATGTCACCGACTTGTCAGTTGCAGACGCGGTTGGTACACCGCCCATGAATAATAGCTACATGATAGCTATCCTTATCTACTCTAGTTTGTGGCTCAGTTAGTATGCCACCTTAGTTAGTTGAGTTTGGTTTGAGACCCATATATAGGGTTCTTCTATTTCTTTGTATGAGAGTTCTTTTGGCTTCCACAACTAAGAAGAGGAAAACTGTTTTCAGCCTCCACCCTTGTGTGTATTCCCCCATTGTGCAAGCAAGAAAGCTACAAGTGAGACTCCTTCCTTCTCTCCCACAATCGTGACAATATTAACATAGCTCAATAAGCAGAACTGTTTTTGCAACATAGGTCCAATATGAGTCCAGAGTGAAAAATACAAAACAAATTGCATGCAAAAAAACCATCATTTTAGCTACCTTACTAAATAATCTACAAGAATCATTAAAGAATGATATACAGTACCGATGCTCAACCAACTTAAACCTACAACAATCTAACTACATCTAACTGAATCCTCTCAATCATGTAGCTTACTAAAATCTGCTGTTGTGGCTCCTGCCTCTACTGGGACTGGCCTTGTTGCCCAAAACGCCTAAACTGGCTTAAAAACTGAAGTGTCCAATGTGACTACCACTTCAGGTGCCAGACTAAATAATCTAAGAGATTTAATAACAGGATGGAACTCATGGCATCTCCCATCATGGCAGGCTCACCTTATCCCAGGATTGAATACAAATGACATAGCCGACATAATCTTCAAAAATTCAGCTGTCAAACTCGATAATGTATTTGCATTTACTCTTGCATCCAATTGCTTCTATTGTCACTGACTAACCTTGATGTGGCCAAAGCTAATATATGTAACTAGAAAACAATGCATTGCCCTGTTTGAAGAAACAGCTACAGAAAACAAGTTAAAAAATGGTTGACACATCATACCATTGATAAAACCAGGAACTATCACCATGCAATTGCACATTCAGATCTTGAATGTAAGTCCCACATTGAAGAATGGTGAATTGCAATAATCCTCCTTCCTCTTTGATATTTGTTGAGACCCCTGCCTGCATCCCAAGCACCTAGATGCCAGCTTCACCTGCATTGGACAGGGGTTGAGGAAGCCATGTGTTGCTATACGAGTATCTCCAATCCAGAGTCAAGTCAACTTGGACATTAGAGGCTTGCACGGCCACACTGGTATTGCCAAGGGAGACGACAGTCCATGCCTGCTATCACCACAGCAGCACCAGGAACAAGCATTGCCGTTCCTTGGGAATTTCCTGCAGGTGGCTAGGAAGTCGCCACAGGTGTCGCTGGGTGTACTGGCCTGGCGATACGGCCCCATCATGTACCTGCGGCAGGCTAGGCCGGGTCCCGTGCATCGTGGTGTCGTCTGCCACCATGGTGCGCGCCTGCTTCAAGGACCACGACCACATCTTCGCCGGTCGCCCATGCTATGCATACGGCTGCCTCCTCATGTACCATTGCAAGGGCATCGGCTTTGCCCCCTACGGCCCCCGCTGGTCCCTCATGTGCCGCCTATGCACCTCCCACCTCTTCTCCCCCAAGCATTTTCATTCAAAAATCTCATTCACATTTTTTGAGTTGAAGATTTCTACATCTACTACTACCAAAAATGTCTTTTGTGAACCTTGGACAAGGTTTTCACGTTGGCAGCCAACAACATCAGCCACATGGTCATGGGGAATTGTTTCTTTGAGTGGACTAGTGCTCCTACCCCCCAAGTGGAGGAGTTCAAGAAAATGATCAATGACTTCTTTTGGCTGGTAGGAGTCTTCAACCTTGGGGACTACATCCCTTCTTATGAAGCCTTGACTTGCAAGGATATGAGGGCAAAAAGAAACAACTCCACAAGAAACTCGACTCTTTTTGGAAGTGCACCATATGAGAGCACTCTCACCTAGAGTGTGAAAGAGGGGGGCATTTCCTTGATTTCCTTATGTCCCTTACTACTTCGACTACTCCAGAATCATACAAGCTCAACATGGAGGAAGTTAAGGGTGCCTTGATGGTTTGTATTGAATGGTTTTCTTCTTCTCACATCTTGGAAGTTAAATTTGGATCTTAGGGTTCTTCTTGTTATGGTCATCTTGATGGGAATAGTTGCATATTATATTCATCTTCACCAAAGGTTGTCTTTGTGTACATGTAGGACCTCTTCGCAACTGGCACTGATACCACGGGAGTTTGTGTTGAATGGGCAATGACAGAGCTCCTATGTAATCCAAATGTGTTGAAGAAAGCTCAAGTTGAGCTTGATTGTGTAGTGGGAAAGAATAGCATGGTGCAAGAATCAGACATCCAACAACTCAAGTACTTGCAAGCCATTGTAAAGGAGACATTACAACTCCATCCACCGTCACCCCTTCTTGGAGCACGTGAAGCTTTAGACTCTTGTGAAATCGCAGGATATTCCATACCCAAGGGCACACGTCTCATAGTCAATGCATGGTCATTGGGACATGATGAAAGTGTTTGGGAGAGACCTTTGGAATTTATTCCTGAAAGAGTCCTGCACACAAGCATTGATGTTCACAGACACAATTTTGAGCTAGTTCCATTTGGAGGAGGTAGACACATATGCATGGGGATACCATTGGCCTTATGCAATGTGCAGTTTTCTCTTGCAAGCTTGTTACATAGCTTTGAATGGTCCCTTGCACCTCATGAAACACTTGATATGTCCGAGAAGTTTGGAACATCATTGGCAAAAGTAAAACCCCTCTTACTAACACCCACACTGTGACTTTCGAAAGAGATATATGGGTACACAAATATCACAATATTAATATCACAAGAGAGACAAGTACACAAATATAAGTGTTGAAGTTGTACACAATATTAATATCACAAGAGAGACAAGTACACAAATATAACTCAATGGAAAAGAGAGACTACATAAGTGTTGAAGTTGTAAATCATGAGTTTATGTTTGCCTTATCTGTGAATTGTCATTATCATTCATGCCAACAAAGGGTTTTCCTTTTGAATAGATTGTGGTGGTAGATGTGGATAAAGTAATTGTAGTTAGCAAGCAAGCATTGCTTGAACGAGTATGTTAGAGCTTGAGTGCAAGAGATGAAAGACCAAGATAGCATGAATTTTTGAATAACAAGAATACCTTTAGAGTGGTGGATGTTAACCCCTCTATTCTATAGTCAAGTGAGGTATTAGAGCCATCTCTATTCCCTTCTTGCTTACAGTTTCTTCATGGTATTGGAGCCTGATATGCTCTGTGACATTTGTCAAGTAATAATATTATAGATCTATTGCTGAAGAAGCATGTATAGAGGAAAAGGGGCTAGCAATGGAGTTCAACAATTGGTGAGAACTGAGTGACCAAGTGTTGACTCATGTTTATGCCCCAACCTCCATAGTGAATGATCTTTTTGAGCCACCTTGTCTAGATCGATGATGGTATCCTGGCACCATTAATTAGTGCTCCGAAATCCCTCCAATATTTAGTGCTCCGAAATCCCTCCAATATGTAAAGAGTCGTGTAATATATGATCAAAGCCTCCAACTTTGGCTTTCATTGGATTGGTTAGTAAGCTAACTAAATTTTGAGTTGGCAGCTTATTAAACACTTCTTGTGCTTTTGCAAGCAAGCTAAGTTCAACACACATATCTACCAATACAATGCCACAACTACTATATCATGTGTATTTCTTAGCCCTTCTATGCCACTTCTATGCATCCACATGCCTTGAAGATGCAACCAAAAGTGACTAAATAAGCCCCAGCTTGTGTACCTTGGTATGTATCTTTTTTCCCTTCTTTGATACAAGCTTTCATAATGCAAGTGTGAATGACCAAATTTGTAGACGCTCACCTTTGAGATGTTGCCAAAACATCTCAAAGCTTCGGCACCATGTCCATGCTTTGCCTATCTCTAGTGATCAAGGCACTTCAAGAGACTTTGTTTGGTACTGGGAACTTGTCAAACACTTCTTTCCTTTTGCGAGTGCAACACACTTTGAATACACATAGAGCTAGGCAACACCAACACAGATGTCCTTTTAAGAAACCTTATCTTGATGATATCTATATGCATCATGCTGCCTCAATGGAGGTCTTACAAAGCTTCTTTGGCTTCATAGCTAATTAGGTAGAAAACATGCAAAACCCTACTATCCATTACTAAAACCTCTTCTTCCACACTGTCTTTCATGTGCTATATACCCTTATTCTTCTAATCCCCACTAAAATCAATAGATTGCATGCTATCCTTTTTCCTATAAGATTTGCTAATGTGAAGGGTTCCTAATCTATAAGAGAGCTAATTCATATTCAAAGAACCACTTAGAAGCTTGAAGAAGAATTCAAATAAAATAAAAGTATGTTCTACACAATGCATACTAGATGTTCTATACAAATGTAC
Source organism: Lygodium microphyllum (assembly GCF_053477565.2). NCBI lineage: Eukaryota > Viridiplantae > Streptophyta > Polypodiopsida > Schizaeales > Lygodiaceae > Lygodium > Lygodium microphyllum. Next base: position 28,637,854 of record NC_141152.1, on the reverse strand, counting down.
TTGTGTGTCCACACTCGCACTTCAATTTCTCCAGACACAATATGTACATGTGGACTAATGTATTGCATATTACTCTCACACATGTACAAATTGCCCCAAAGACCTTGTACCCTAGTTCTTATCCTAAGGTACTTGAAAGTGTGTGTATAAATGCATCTAAAATGTGTGAAAGTATTTGCACTCTTGTCCAAGAATCGTGCAAATTTGGCCTTACATATTACCTAAGTGCATAAGGTAATCATCAGCTTCAATATGTCTAAGTAATCCAGTGGATAAGGTGTTCTTTTAGTAAAATGATATGAGCCATAATGACATGGGATGGCCATTTTCTAGCTTGCCATCCTAGACCTAGCTTATCCTCAGACCAACCCACATCCCAATCCCATCCACTTATAAGAGCCCTCTTTGATGGTGACAAAGGAGGGCAATTCTAGTCCACATCCCCATTCCCATTCCCATTCCCAAAACCATCCACATCACTATGCTATGAGCACTAAGTAGTAGAGTGTGATAGTGGTATAGTGTCTAAGTATTATATAATCATGTGCTAATGCTACCTAGAGTGATTCATGAGTGCCTAATGTGGCCTAAATTGCTAAGTGAGGTTATTGTCATAAAAAAATGAAGTTCTCAATGTGGTCAGAGGGTGCCTCGTGATCAAGGGTAAGAGAGTGGAGATGGTAAAGTGAGTTGAAATAAAGTGCATGATTGTGCAACTACGTGACTGTGTGATTGAGTATGTGCATGTGGAAGAGTGTGCTTGAATTTTTGCCTAATTAAACATGTGGCCAAAGTGCTCCAAGTAGTTAGGACGATGTGCTTCAAGTGATTGAGTTCTCCAATGTGGCTAAACAATCATGTGGCCTATCTACATAGTAGTTGAGTGGACTAAGGTGCTTAAGTGGTTGGGTGAAAAAGGCAATGTGTGGTTCGCATGATGAAGAGGAAAAAGACAGTGTGGTTCAAGGGTACTAACCAATGTGGTGAATGCTCATGCATAGCCATGGTTGATGCAAATATATACCCATACAATATTGATAGCTTGTAGATATGTTGCAAGATGAGACTCATGTAGATACTTATGATATAGGGGAGATGCCATGTACACCTCAACCTATAGCCAAGTGAGAAAAATGCTACTCAATGCAATGGGAACAACACTCCACTCGTCATCAAGCTAGTTACTTGTGCACAAGTGAGAGATCAACTTCTTCAACTAATCTTGCTAATTCTCAGTACCTTAAGATAATCTATGAGAAGTATGTGGTGTAATATTTTAGTGGTTCACTACACCAATACTTCAACCATTACTTTGCTGCTATGATCATAGACCATGTGTAAGAATCAACTCCATGGTATCAGAGTGATGATTGCGATGGAAAATTGAGCCAAATTAATTACAAAAGCATATTATAACTAGCAAACAGTGTAAATGAGGACGACTCAATCGCACTCAAAATGATTAGTTCTAACATAAGCCTCAACTTAGCTCTAATATTTTATTTTTAATATTATAATTACAATTAATTAATGAAAAATTTAATGAATATGAATAAATTAAAAGAAAATAGAGACAACAATGCACTCTAAATAGATGAGTACAATCGCTTTAAAGCTAAAGTATATAAATAGCTTTATGTGATAACAGTCTCCATAATAGTAATATTTCACATTGCACTCCACTAGTGATCAATATTACAATCATTACATCTCTATATGTCTAGTTATTTGCTCACCAAAAGTAAAACAAATTAATTGCCTATTATCGTCTGTTTAGCACAATATGATCATCATCACACATATAAAAAGTTAGAATTGTACTACAAATAGGTCAAAATTAATGAGAATCCACAAAATGACTAAATACAACTTATATTTATAGAAGTAACACATGATGTATAAGCCTATCTTACTCTTTGTATTCTTTACCTTAAATTAGAATTAGACTCAATATATACTAGGCTTATACTACATTAAAGGTTAGTGTTAGGGCTAGGCTCGTAGTAAGGTAGAGCTTAAGCTTAGGCTTAGGTTTAGATTGGATTAGTTATATAGGCAAGGTATATGCATAGGCTCCTCATACATACAAACTGATAGAGGCTATAGAGTGGCTAGACATAGGTATGTCTAACATAAATACACAAGGGGTAGGCATAGGGGTACACATATGGCAAGTTAGAAAAATACTAGGCATACTATAAGCCAATTCTATGTGTATACATAGTCTAAGCATATTCTAGGAAGAGTTTAGACATAGGGTAAGCATATGCTAGGAGCCAATGCCTAACACAACCCTATCATATTCTATGGTTACCTTGTGCCTAGAAAATACCAGATATAAGTTGTATTCTTTTGCATAGCATATAATGTTCCTACTTTATATTATCGAGCCAATGCCTAACCTAGCATGTGCTTATCCTATGCCTAATGTATAAGCTAGGCTAGACTAAGCATAGGCTACACAAACTAGTGAGTATAGCTATAAGTGTGGAATCGAAAGCTTAGCTCATAAGTGAGTAATATACAAATGTAAATTTCAAATAAACTAATATTTATTTACTAGTTTTACCTAGCCAAATCGTGAGTCTACATTAACTTGAAAGACTATCCATAATTTCCTAGTTAGATGATAGTACTTGCTAGTTATGACTAGTGAAAAAAAATTTCCTAGTTATGTTGATATTGTTACTAGATATACAATAACTTACTAGATAATGTTACGAGATAAGGCTTCAACTTTCTAGATACTATCTAGAAAAAGGGATTTACTAGTTAGAAGAGATTCGTGATGACAAAATTATCTAGTTATAACTAGAAAATTCTACATTCTTCCTAGTTTGGTTGCTATTCTTCCTAGTTATAGTGTGAACTTTCTATATAGTAAGTGGTCTAGAGTTTGTTGTGTTTGTGGGACTGATTGGAATGCAAGGGTGAGGCGGATGGAAAGCCCTTATATAGTAGAGGAGGGATGGATGATAGCTTGGTAATGGCAAGCCTCCTGCGAGGAGAGAGAGAGGTCTGAGGGAGGGAGAGGGAGAGGAGAGGGATCACTGTAAGTTGTGACCGCTGTGGATCATGCTAACGTGGTGCTAAATCTGGCCCATTCTCCAATTTCGTGGGACACGCGACAATTTTGTAACCGCTGCTAGCGGCGCCACTGTTCTCGTCCTGTCACTCCCCGATCGAGGGCTCCCAATCTCGTCCCGCCACGTGTCCCATGATCGTCAGCCACCCCACCGTGCTCACTGCCCAGGCCTCCTCCCGACGTCATCATGTCACGTGGATTTCTCGAGATCTTGATTCTTTTCTGCGAGCAACCATGCAGCTGCCCGCATCTGCACACAAAAAAAAGGGAACAAAATAGAATCTCGACATTGAACGGAACGGGGGGGCACAGACGACTAAGGCTACATATCGGTTTGTTTTTTTATGCTTTACGGTCTTCTTTTGAGTCCCTAAGGCTAAGTGCTAAAGTTGGGAAGCATTTTTAATGTCGATTCCTCCCGAGAGCATTTGAGAGCCCATGGGGAGCCCTTTAGCATAGCTAAGAGGGTATTAACGTTGAGCTTGCTAGTCTCCAAACCAAACACATCAAGGGTGCGGTAGGACGGGGTTGATCCATGTGCTGTTGAAGAGTAGAATCTCGGTCCGGTACCTACTACTCTGACTGTCTGATGCCTTGCCCTTTGGCGCATCAGGTGGACCTCCTGCACCAGTTGACTGCTATGTGTCTTCCAAATCAATGGAAATAGGGTCACAATAGCCCCCCAAGGTTGTGATGTTGCGCTGCAACATTAGTATCAGTGCTCAAGAAAAGAATGCAATAATCGGCTCGTTCCCCACATAGAAGCAAGCCTTTTAGGTTGTGACTGTTGCGCTGCAACATTAGCATCAGTGCCATCAATAAGGAAGCCGATTATGGTGGTGGATCAGTTATGCTGACAAAATCTGTCGACTTCCCAGAAAGCTAGCCTGGCTTTTTGTGATGAACCCACCCTGGCCAGAACTGCCAAGCGCGCCTAACGCTTGGCAAGCAGGATGGAGGTCAACAAACATGGATGTTGCTAGCCAGCTTAGTTGGAGAAGGTTGAAAAAGCTCACTATTATCAAATTGCCAAGTCCATGACATGCCAAAATTTCATGGACTTGGCCTAATTTTCCAGTATCTTACATTACGATTATGCATCCTCTCTATAAATTTGCCACTATATGCGCACACACACACACACACTCTCTCTCTCTCTCTCTCTCTCTCTCTCTCTGGGTCTGTCTGCATGAGTTGAATCATTTGAAATACGAGATTGATACAGCCATTTTGTGTTGCCTGAACAATTAGTATTTTAGTATTGCATTCTTTTCACATATTTCAAGAAGAAAAATGACCTACTTCCTCTCTTATGCACACAAGCAATAGGAGAACCTTCGGTAGAACACATAACACATGATCTCTATCTCAACTTCAATCCCATCCAATGATGCCTATGGAGGAGAACATGCATGAGCACGAAGTACGAAGTAGGACATGGCAGCAAGTGCCAACATCAACCCTAGCAGAACGGCGGCAATGAGGACGTACAAGGCAAATAAAACGCCTCTTCCCAAAGCGTTCCAATAACCACGGTTGACGTTGCGAGCAGGTGCTGCTGGTTCCACAGCTGGATATGCATCCAAGAGATGGAGCACTAAGACGAGGCTGATAATGAGGATTAAGCCGAGGGAAAGCATTAATACAAGAATTTGCAGGATTTTAGGGATAATTGGAACAGTTGATTGGAAGATAACTAGCAAGATGTTGGTTCCAATCGAGAGCACCAATCCGAGTAGCTGACTTAGATGGTTGTTGCGATCATGAGATAGAGTACTGGCACTGGGCGGTGGGGGATCTTGTTCCTTGGTAGCTGGAGGGGACGGTTCCAGGACGTTGTCTGTTATAGCTGGTGATCGATGGCTGGAACTGCCGACATGATATTCAGAATCATGATCCACCCGTGTTCTGGTCAGCTCAAGATCTAACTTGGGTGTGCATTTTACGTCAACTCTTTGATCAGTACTGGCGGGAGGTGAAGAATATGGAGTTGAATGGTGGACTGAATGTTGCCGATCCTGCTGCTCATGAACCTCGAAATTAGGCATCAATGCCTTGTCTGCTGACTCCTGACGGCGCATGGAGAAAAACACACATGTTCAGCAGTATATTGTTGGAATATTGAAAATGTTAATATCAACACTTGCAGCTAAAAACTAGTTGATGGATGTAGGTTTGAATGATATTACACAGTGCAATGGCTGCTGGCTTAAGGTGAAAAGCTGGCATGATCAGGAGACTAACCTTTGAGAGAGTACTCTTTCCAGAGCCATTCTTGCCCATGATAATATGAACCTGTTTCACGGGAGGAAAACACCTTGAATCAGCTGCAAACATAATATTCTGTTTCTTTTATACATTGCTCGCTCATGAGATATTTTACATGCTAATGATCAGGTGCCTGAAGTGACCTAATGCTTAAATTATCCTGTTATAATCCCAAAATACTAATTTTTCAGGCAACACAAAATGGCTGTATCAATCTCGTATTTCAAATGATTCAACTCACGCAGACAGACCCAGAGAGAACCTTAATAATCTTGGACATTGCTTGATTCGAGTTTTCTCCTCACGCAGACAGACCCACAGAGAGAGAGAGAGAGACTAGAGAGAGAGAGAGTGAGTGTGAGAGAGAGAGACTCTGTAGTCTGAGAGAGAGAGAGTGAGTCTGTAGTCTGAGAGAGAGAGCTCTACATATTTTGGATCAATTATGGAGTTTCCCTATATAGAACCATCGTTGCTCATCATTACTAGTGTAATGGTTTTCAGATCAAATGGTTTTGTAAGGGCCGAGGGCCGGTGACTCATGGTCGAGGCTGCAAACCTGAGTGGAAAGGCAAGGAGTGGAAATTGCATGCCTTTGTGTGAAAAATGGGAATGTTCTGGCCCCCGATGAGTGTTATTTAATGCAGCGGATCAAGAGCAGATCCGTATGAAGAAATGCACGTAAGACGGCACTGTCGCAGAGACTTGTCGAGAGCGAGAGAGAGAAAGTGTGTGTGTGTGTGTGTGACAAAGTGTGTGTATGTGGGGTGGGGGGTCCTAAAATTTGAAGGTTGCAACACCATTCAAAGGGGCTTTTGCCCTTCTAGAGAAGGGTGATATATATATTACCCTTCAAAAGAAAGGTAAGAATTTTAGAAAAATAGTTATATGCCCTTCCAAACTCTTTAAAAAGAAAAGGAGACGTCCTGTAAGACCTTCTAAATGAAAAGTTGGGTAGCCCTTCAAATTTGAGGGCTGGACCGCTGGTCAAAATCCGCCTTTCGTAGGGTTGGCCTTTACACCCTGGGCCACCCGCCGATTCCCCCCCTTGCCTTTCCACTCAGGTTTGCAGCCTCGACCATGAGTCCCCGGCCCTCGGCCCTTCCCTTCATGGAGGCCTAGTGTCATGGAGGCTTCCAAATAAGAAAACCATGATCCCCCTGCCGCTTGAGCCTTGTCTAGTATATAGGCTATGCTTGCATTTCAAAGTGAACCAACTATAATTACAGTAAGTAGGAAGGAAAAGAGGAAGGAAAAGGGGCATGTCACACAAAAAGGCATGCAAGGGCCATAAGTCTTCAAAAGATGCCCGATATTTCTATGTTATGTAGTCTCAATATCGGGCATAAATATTTCTATGTTATGCCTGGGGATGAATGTGACAGGAAAACCATGATCCCCCTGCCGCTTGAGCCTTGTCTAGTATATAGGCTATGCTTGCATTTCAAAGTGAACCCTATAATTACGTAGGAAGGAAAAGAGGAAGGAAAAGGGGCATGTCACACAAAAAGGCATGCAAGGGCCATAAGTCTTCAAAAGATGCCCGATATTTCTATGTTATGTAGTCTCAATATCGGGCATAAATATTTCTATGTTATGCCTAGGGATGAATGTGACAGGAAAACCATGTAGTCTCTAGGGCCTAGCCAACTTATGTCAGTTTCAAATTAAATGTTTTATGCAGGACTATTGTACACACACACACGCACATGCATGCACGTGCACAGTCACTCACTCACTCTGTGTGTGTGTGTGTGTTATCCAATGCTGAGGCCACCGGATCTTTTAAGTCTATTGACAAGTTAAAACCATACAAATCCACTACACCTGCCTCGAAAAACACATCACGCGCACACCCCCACACAAAGATCTCACACACGCCCCCACACATATAAAGAAGTCAAATTTGTATTGCGGAAAAGGCTTAAAAGCATATTTAGAAACACCATCACGCGCACACCCCACACAAAGATACACACACACACTCTCTCCTCTCTCTCTCTCAAGTTTCAGCCACCTCACACCCCCCCCCTCAGGACTATGTGCCACGGGGTCCCGAGAGTTGGGATCGACGGCGAGGGGGGCCCGTGGATCGTGGGGGGGATCTGGGCCCCTACTTTTTCGCCCAGGGTAAACCCGGCCCAGATCCTGAACCCCGCCAAGAAAGTAAACCCCGCCTAAAAAGTAAACCCGGCCCCATATTGGAAACCCGGTTCGGCGGGGGGGACGGGGCCGGCCCGCCGGAAAAGGGTGGCCTTCCGTCGATTTGACAGGCCAACCTGCACGTGGATGAGGCCCTTCCTCAGGGGCCCGATATATTCGCCCGGCATGCATGGGGCATTGCGTGATGGGAGTAATGGAGCGCCGGCGAAAATATGGTCCACGCCTCAGGGGTGATGGCGGGAAGTCACACAAGATATGGGCGCGCGTGGGGAGTGGGGATTTTGAAACTGGACCAAAAGTAAACCCAGTCAGAACAGTAAACCTGGCCACCTTTTCGCCACAGACCCGCGCAAAGTTGTCGGTTGAAAAACGTCTCTGTATAATGCGAAAATGCTCCCCCAGAGATACTCTGCAGGCCAACGATATACGTTGTATTCGATCTCAAAGTTTGAAAAGCCATTGATGTTGGTCACTAGTTTGTTAATAGTCACAGGTATCTTGTTTTTGTAGTCGCTTCATGAATACAATGAAATTTTGGTTTGGTTCTTTCTTTGAAAATGAAGTTAGAAGTGAAAAGCTGGAATCGAAGGTTTGATTTGATCTTAGGTGGAAGGCAGAAAAATGAATGTTTCTTTTCAGAATCGTACTGCCCTCCTTCAACACCATTGTCTATATTGATTTGTTATTGTATGTTGACAGATGTATTCTGATTTGTCATTACATATTGATCTTTATTCTGTTGCTAATGTGTAAATGTGTAAAAAATGTATGTTACCTTTTGCATGCAGAATTATACCACGTGCTTCATATTAAAGTGAACATATAGTCAACGACGGTGGATTATGGAGAGTGATCCTGAGTTTGAGGAAGTCGATACCGATGAAGAAACATCGGATGAATCAGCAAGTGATGCGGTTGAGATGATTGACTTCTTTGCGAAAGGCAATGATTCAACAATACAAGAAAGCAGCGGCATTGCACAAAGCGCATTTAATTTCACCTCACCAAAGTACTTCTCATTCGACAGGGAGAGCTATGGATTGATGATAAGTGATTTGAACGGAGAAAAAGCCATCACTTTGGGGGTGCTCAAGCAATACGACAAAAGGGAGCTATTAGACTTGAAGAAGTGGAGAAGGATCAAAGAAAGTCTTTGCATGGGAAGAAACGATGATGGACAAGTTGTGCTAGCTCTTAAATCGGAGCCATCATTGCACATTGCATGTATAGAGGAATGGGAGAGTATTTTCCTTGCAAATCACATAAATAGGATTACAGGTGCTCACGCAAGCATTAATGCCACAGTGGACTCCATCAAATCCAATTGGTGTATGGATATGAGAAAGCATGGCATCCCTCTCGCTTATGTGAAAGAGCTCATCGGTGCTTGTACTTGCAAGGCATCCACAAAGCCCCATGGGTTTGACGGAAAAGTACCTATCTTGGAGCTTACCTCAGACATATCTCTTGTGGAGTGCCAACTTCAAGAGATCATGGTTCAACACAAAGCCAGGCTAGTCAAGGTTCGCTCAACCAAAACGCATGGTTTAGGGAAGACAATAGTGGAATATGCATGTCATCGTGGTGGCAGCGCAACTCGCAAAGGCTCCCAAATTCGCAAATTGAGAACCTCGAAGAAATGTGGTTGCCCATTCAAGGTGCAAATCGAGTATAAAGATGGTTTCCACAAGGTTACTCTACGAGTACATGCTCTACACGAGGGCCATACACCCGGTTCTCGCAGTGATTTGTATCACTTGCCAGTGCATCCATGTGTAGTTGATTGCTGCAAGGACGATCTATTTGATGTGGGGACATGCCGCCACGTCGCCAAGATGAGCTTGACAAAAGAGCAATTTCATTTCAAAAATGCCTCTCCATTAGATCGTGTAACGTATAGGTTCTTCATGATTCCAAAAGAGGTGCAAACACTATCTTACCAAATGCGAAATGAAGGTATGTTCTCATCTTTTAAGTTATTGTTCAATGGTCTTGTGCTACCTTGAGCATCAATGCTATTGGTATATTGCAGGCAAACTTTCTAAGGATGATTGGACGGCGATGTACTTGGAAGCAATTCGTCTACGAGACCAAAACAAGGTACTTGTCATATTTCTGTCGATATTTATATGTTATAGTGATTAGTACATCTATTTGATAAATTAATCTTGGGTCCTTTAGGTGCTATATTGCCAACCATATAATCCACATGCAAAAGAGGACAAGGATAGACCATTCATATTGGTTGTCCAAGATGAATGGATGCTAGAAATGAGCAAGAGGTTCTCGAAGAACAGTGCCTGGGCGATTGATAGCACGTTTAAGACCAATGTGTTTGGCCTTCCTCTCTATGCAGCGGTTCTACCAAACCAACATGGAATGGGCATTCCTATTTGGTTTATGTTGTGCACATGTGACAATGGGTTGAACCAAGAGGTCATCGCTTTGGAGATCACAATGAAAATAGTTCTCTCTAGAATGGGGGACATTCGCCCTTCGGCACTTGTCATCGATAAGTCTCAACAAGAGTTGGAGGCACTCTCAAAGGTTGTCTTCGATGATCCTCATTGCTGGACCTCCAACTATCTCGATGGCACTAGACACCAAGTTGCATGCCATATTATTCTTTGTTGGTTCCATACAAAGAAGGCTTGGGTTGAGAATCTTCTCCCACAGGTACACATTGCCATGATTGTTTTGATCTTAAGAACTACCTTTCATGTGTTTCAATGAGATTGGTAGTGATTAATGTCCCATGTGCTCGTGGATGAAGGTTCCATCGGATGAGCGTGATCAGGTATTCGCGTCCTTGTCCAATCTCATGCAATGTCCAACAGAATTGCAATTTGACGAGCTGTTTCAACAGCTATTGCACCGCTACTCCTCTCATCCAAACGTGGTACGATACATTAAAAATGGATGGTGTGGAAGAGATTGTATATGGCGTACAAGATGGCCCAAGTTTGGTCGCATGTTTCCGCATGGTAATGTTGACACCACCAATCTAATTGAGAGACTATGGCAGTACATCAAGTACACTCTACTTGATGCCAAGATCAACAGGTCTATATTGGATCTATTGCACGCCCTTGTTGGCAACTCATCATCAGGATTGAGAATGGGTGGAACCGCACTTGAGTTCTTCAAACAAAAGCAAGAGATAGGTAATGTGCTTGATTTTGAGTTGGAATGTTGTTTATCATTTTGGTGTGATACATTATGTTCTTGAAAGAGACTATTTTCTCGCAGTTGACTCTAGGCGCTTCAAAGTCTATGGGTCGAGCAAGAGCCACACAGCTAGATTGGCAGCAGGGGAGAGGATACTCGAGCGGTTCAAGGTCGATCCCTTGTCTCTTCAAGTCATTCATGAGGGAACCATGCTCTTCAAAATGGCAAGTGCAACACAACAAGACAAATGGTATAATGTAAGTGTGCAAGCAAACTATTGTGATTGTGCTGATTGGGTTGCAGATTGTAAACATCTCTATGGCTTGCGGCTCATCTTGAGGAGCTATTTTCCTCACCTTCATGAGGTTCTACCCATCATCGACAGTGCACGGGCCTTTGATGGCACACCGCTTAGTCCTTATGGTGATGAAAATCTAGTATCAGAGAGACCATGCACCGATGGATGTGTGCAGAAAGAGGATCTTGTGTCCTCTATTGAGGACTTCAGAGGGCTCCTCAAACGCATTGAGGTTGAGGTTTCTTCCTATACCTCAACACAGAGGGAAGTTTGTATGCGCCAATTGCAAAGTGCAAGGGAGTCTCTTGTTCGCATGTTTGCCCCACATGAGATTGATATGCCTACGAAGGGTGGGATCTATCAAGTCCAGGCAAATGTCACACAGACACGCTTGGGACATGGCAAGAGTGACCATCCTCGACCAGACGAGGAATGCGGATCCTCCTCGCAACCGAAGCATCCCCACACCACAGGTGTATTGAGACGCAAGCATCAACGAGGAAGGGGCCGCGTTAGATTCAATGCAAAACCACGCATATATTGTCCTCACTGCTGCACCAAAACATTCTTGGTGGACCCTTCGGTTGTTTTTTCATGTCACACTTGCCATGCATTGCTTCCCCTTACCTTACGGTACGTACCACATACAGCGATGTCTATCTTGATTGGTAGGATGGTGCGCCTCTATGACGAGAGTTACAGGGGCATCTGCACTATTTCTGATTGTGCATACATCGGTGAGAATGAGGAGCGCCAGTTCACTCTCTCATTTCCCAATGGGTCAGTGGTGACACATGTGTTGGCTTCTAGACTCAGGATGTTGGTATTGTACTCATGAGCAGCACACCCTCGAGGATGATGCAGTGCAAGACTCTCTTTGGAATTTGCATAGTACTTGATACGCATGTTGTATAGGCTTTTGAGTAAACCTTGCTATGTGGATCATACTCTTACATTGCCTAATTCATCGCATATTTTGTTTTTATGACTTGTGTATAATGAATAGAACAACACATAATTTTCGGCATGGCATGTGTTTCGTCTAGGGTGGGCGAGGCACTGTAGTCAACATGCATGCTAATCTTGTTGCCTACTTGTAGTTACCAAGCATGGATACGGCAAGTAAGAGTAAATACGATGTCGTGGGTGTTGAATGTGGACATGCTTGAAAGCGCTTCAAAGCAAGGGGGTGGCCAAGTTTAGGATGCATAGTTAACCCTTATGTAAAGATTTCGGGCAGGTTCTTAGTTCTTGATTGGCACCCCTTAATGGGCCTGAAAATATCAAGCTTGCAACTTCATCCTAGATTAGGTTTTCGATTTTGTAGTGTAAATATTTGAGTTGAAAAGAGAAAATGCTAGCTACTATTACTCAAGCTCTTTAGTTAGCAAATTGAGCTGTTTGTATGTGTACATAGTAGTTACCTAGTTGAATCACCCCAAAAATTGCAATTCTATTGGACATTGCATGAGATTGGACAAGGATGTGAATACCTAATCACGCCCATGCGATGGAACCTTCATCCACGACCACATGGGACATTGATCACTACCAACCTCATTGAAACACATGAAAGGTAGTTCTTAAGATCAAAACAATCATAGCAATGTGTACCTGTGGGAGAAGATTCTCAACCCAAGCCTTCTTTGTATGGAACCAACAAAGAATAATATGGCGTGCAACTTGGTGTCTAGTTACCTAGTTGAACCACCCCAAGAATTGAGGTGCAATAATAGTTTTTATTAGCATTGTTTACTTGCATATAGGAATGTACCAGTAGTTCCAAATGAGGTTGCAAACTCTATAATCCCCATTAGTAGAAATAAATAAGGAGTCTAAATTGGTTATTTCATGTTAGCTTCACATATTGCCATGGAAGGCACAAAAGTAGTGGATAAGGAAGTCATGCAGGAGTTTTATCCTTGAGTTATGAAGGAAACAACCCATTCGTAGCATACATAATGTAAAATACAATACCTTATGAAGGAAATAACCCTTTTGTAGCATATATAATGTAAAATACAATACCTACCATAGATTGTGGTAAAGTTTCAACAACCAGGGAGCCAATTGATACATATTGCATCAAACACCAAATCTTTCGATGTTGGCTCAACCAATGTATGGGCTCTATTTAAATAATTGAATGTCAACATTATTTTCCCCAACATCACGTTGCTTGAGTTACAATAGAAGATAAATCGAATTACCAACAAAGTTAGCACGGTACAATAGAAGATAAATTGAATTACCAACAAAGTTAGCACGGTACAATTGTGGCATATATGCTTCAAATATAAATCAACACTCATGCTTAAGATTCTAGTGGAAATATGCTCCAAAAATGATCATCATTATGCATGATATAGAAGTTTGTAATCATTCTCATCAAATTAATGTCCATTTTCATCTTTTTGATTCATTGATGCTATCCTTACATCCACATGTTGCAACACACGAGATATTTCATTGTTCATTATAAAATGACAAATTTTAATTTATGGACTTGCACTTTGTAGTACTTAAAATGCGTACTAATAATTGATTATATGTGCATTCCATAGGCATAGTTTAATTAAGTCAACAACAATGATATGCCATACTTTGGCCTCTATTGCAATGCACCCTAATTTTCAAGATTCACTATTGGATTGCTTGAATATTCTTTACTATAATAACATGTTGCATGATGTAATATTAAGCATGGCTTTAGTTCTTTTAGGGGCTCACATGATAAATATTGTATTTAAATTAGCTTGTTTTTGGGTTGTTTTCACAACACTCATTTTAATTATTTAATAATTTATTTTCATTTTCCAACAATGATTTCAATCATGTTTTAAAAAAACTAAAGTTATTTGGTTAAACTCAACCATGTTTTTATGCTATTAACCCATACTTGAATCAACAAATTATTTTAACTCCTTTTGGATTTTGGCAACCCTAACTACATTTTTTTCCTTGTCCATAAAGAATGAACGTTGTATGTTAACTACACTTGTATTTATATTTCATAGCACAATATTAAGTTTTTTAACTTGTGTTTAACTCAAATCGATTTTTGGGGGTCATTAAGCCCTTCCTTAATAACAATATAGAACCCTTTCATTGGCAATCCATGCCAACAAGTATGATTTTTGCATTTAGGAACCAACTTTGTGCTTGACACACTCATGATTTTAATTATGCGGTGATTATGGCTCCACCACATTTGGGATGGTGCCCACCCTAGTTCAAGTAATCCACATACATATAATTGCATATAGTTCTTTGTCATGAAGGGTTTATTATCAGTTCTCACTTGATATACGTGTGTGCTTACATCACATCCAAAATTGTGCACCCTATGAAGTGTCATGGCTCCTTATGAAGTGACCCATGCACCCACCGATTGTGGACATTCAAGGCAAGATATAGTGTTTTGTCCAACTTCTTTCTTTATCCCACCCTATGTGCTAGTGTCAATGCACAACCACAAAACCGCAGTCTTCCTTGCCTAAGGCAACAACAAATAGCACTGCTGCCCATTCAAGGAGCAACGACTCTTAAAGGTTGAAACGACTATTGCTAAATTATTACCAAAAACTAGTAATTATTGAATTAATACAAATTACAACCTAGTGTAACTACACTATTGCTACCAAATCACACTAAAACCAATAGACTATTATTACTAGTTACTACTTAACACTAAAATTAATTACAATTTTATAATTGAGCAATGATCCATGATCCAATGAAAATGTTTATACTATCAAAAACCAAATAAATAATTTTTATCCAGATGTTCCATAGATACACATTTTTACTGTAAGTCCAGGCCACAAGAGGGAGGCAATGGCAAGGTGGGCAATGTCAAACCTAGCATAATTATCCATCACAATAGACATCACTTTGCAAGCACATCAAGAGACCACTTGTGAAGGTCCTCTCTGATCTTGGCTACATACGTACTATCGAACCATGTCCTCCTTAACTGCAATGAGCAAAGGCTAATGCAACTAAGCAAGGCAAGCTACAAATCCAAACAAAAATATCTATAAAAAGTAAAAGTTATGCATACCCAGTTCCTTGTTGGCTTCCCCACCACACCACCGTCAATAAAGGCCTTCATGAATGCCATCACATAAAACCCACAATCAATCGCATTTGTTTGACGGGGGGCCTGCAAATGAAACCATAAGACAATGGGTTAGCGAAAAGTAAAGCAACAAACAATGTTAGCGAGCTTTATGCAAAAGAGATTTATGCCACGCTCTAGTTGCAACACCTTTATATGGATCAGCTTCATCTCATCAATGGCAGATAATGTCTTGAAGCTCTCTGGGTCTAGACATCGCTTTGACAAGGCGTTGATGGCCCTGGCATGCAGACATATTAGAGAAAATATTCATCCATGACAATAATGCATGCTATGTGGATGTGTATAGGGTTGAAGGTACCTCTTCACAGTTCGTAGACACTCCATGGCATCCCTGCATTCCAATGAGTCAAGGTACATGATGGCACCTCGATCGCTAGGTAGTCGATCCACTCTTTTGACACGTGGATTATAAACCACGTATAGACTCCAATGCCCTCTACAATTGAGACATATTTTAATATTGCAAACTCTGAACACTTATGAAACCAACCGTGCCATGCGCAAGCAAGTGCAATATGCAAGCCCTAAGCTCATACGTAGTTAATTGAGTCATGTAAACATAAAAGCACATTGCAACCCTTAAGAAATAGGAAAGCATTTCAATCACATGAGCCATGGTGGCAATTAGACACTTGCTAAAGTAGAATGCATAGCATCAATGCATACCTCAAGACCACCGGCAAGAAGATAAATATTGCTCGTGTAGGGTCAACGCCATCAAAGTAGTTATGTAATGCCACATCCTCGTCCTTTTCCTCAATCATGTTCAGATATGGATACCAAAGAGAATCAACAAAGCAAACATCGAAAACGTGCTCTCTTGGAAGCATGTACTCCATCCAACTATGGAAGGAAACATCATTTAGTAACGTAAACTTTCAAAGCCTAAAGCCAAAAACATTGCAGTATGCCCAAACCCTTACTTACATGGCAAATAAATTCATAGTCCTGGTACTCGCCTCTTCTGCACTAACCAATGCAGCTATCAAGGGACTGTCAATGTCCACACGAAGCTTTGACACACAAGCTACAAACTCTGTGCGCACACCATGATCCAACCTGAAATACAAAAAAACCAAAACTGATTACAAAACAACAAACTTATGCCATTGTAAGCAACACACCTACTAGGTACACACCTTGAAGTGGCACTCTTTTGCTCCCTTGTCTTTGCGGAGGATCCATCCATGATCACATCAATGGTACTACCCCCAATCGTGAACACACGATGGGGGAGAGGGCTCATCGGCTCAAGAGGGGAAGAGACAGTGATAGGGGAGGGTCGCGATGACAAGAGGCATGCTGTGTACCGCTTCCCCTCATCCTACAATGCCATGTGTTATATTTTCATAACGCAATGCAATCAATAAAATGTAACATGATGCCAAAAAGCATTAGACAATTTCGACTGAATAAGCAACACATGTGTCACCACTAACCTGCGATCCAGCATCCTCAATGGCACGGGGGGGCCCATCCTCAGGTAAGCCTTTTCTTCACACGCATATTGAAACAATCTAGAGAAACAATCTAGAGAAACTGCTGCACGCAATCCATATTCCAAAAGAAATAAGGAAACTTACCCTTTTCTTCACACGCATGGTCGAAGTACCCGCGGAGGACTGCGCACGCGACGAGGCCTGACTCCTCGTTCGCGGAGCCATACAAACAACCTGCTAAGCAATCAATGCACATTTGACAAACCATGTTGCGAATGTAGTGGAACCAAAAACACGTTGAATGTAAAGCAATGTAAAAGAAGTTCTTTATACTCAATTTTCAAACAACTATTCATGTGTACAAAGGTATCAAATTCACTTTCCACTACGTGTGCATCTCATATTATTGAACAACAAACGTAACCAAAATAAAAATCTGCATTTGTAGGAAGTTTGAAATTCCGTACCGAGATGTGCAGAAACTTTAAACATCTCCAAATAAGTACCTTGAGGAAGAAGTTAAGCATAACAATTTTTTTGCCATATGGTTCTCTATGAAGCTCCACCCAGTTACATAGAATTGGTCCACACAGGATAATTCTAGATGATTTCGAATGCAAGCAAGTGTTCGTGATTTTTTTGTTTACTTAAGTCATCAATTTCAAGCTATACGAATACAAAGGCCAGTGCAACTCTAGAAAGTGGTACTAAAAATATTTTTAAGATTTTGGAGCACTTTGGCTAGCAACCTAGCTAATTGATTTCAAAAATAGTATTTTTTGAGGGTATGTTCCTATTACAAAGAAATTTTCACAATTAACTCTAAAATTTCAAGACCTTGAATTATGGATAATATCATTAGAAAATATCAACATGAAATCTCTCCTTCCTAAGATCCTACTCCAATACCACATCGGACTTCTCCAACCCAATCCATTGAAAGGTATCAAAGTACTTCAAGAGCAAGAGCATCAAAATCAAGTATCACAATCCAAGAACGCCTACATTGCTTGCATCCTTTGAAACATCTTTGATGCACAACAAGGCAAGAAGGGCTAGAAAATTAGGCATAAGTCTTAATCAAGTTTATAATTTAATTAAGAAAGTAATGTTAATTTTATTTTAGCTTGGTTGAGCCAACAAGATAATCATTTTGACAAATAATCTTTTCCCAAAAGGATAATTACTTAAAGCTTCACGTTTGTAAAACATTCTTTGTCATAGCGGTGACTATCCTACGACTTGGCACAAATTCCAAGAAGAAGGTAAAGGCACATTCCTTCTCAATTTCACCTTGATGCTATGCGTGATTAGCTAAATCTAGCATCCAAGCAAAGCTCAATGATCTTAAACCTTCTTCACTTGACTATTGTTACCTCTTATGCTCATGATGTAGAAAATGAATTTTGAACCATTGCACAACTAATCCAAAGTGAACAACCAAATAATCAAGCTTCACAACACCCCAATGTAGGTTACATCATCACAACACTAAAAAGGAAGCCAATGTGGGCAACACCCCAATGTAAGTAACACCACAACATAGAAAGATCTCAACCTCAATGTAGGCTTCTTTAGGATTCCCTATAACACTTGATCCTTGACTAGTCAAGGCACTAATACTTAAGATCACTCAAGCCCTCGAATAGTTAAAGTCTACAAACATGACTTGACTAGTTGATCACAATGGACCTCTCAAGAGCCTAAAGTCAACCCCTTAAGACTATCTTCTTGACTCTCAACTACTTGAGGATTTGATAGGATTACTCAAGCTGGACTTAATAGCCAAGCCTTGACCAATTAATTCGTTGATTGCTGTAAGGATGATTGAGCTATATCCTAAGATTCGTGCCAATCTAGAAGTGTTTTACACCATGACTTGAGATCCACTCAACTAGTCAAATTCAGTTACCCAATCGGACTAATTACACTTGGGGAATCAATCAACTGTTATAGGCCAAGTTGGCCAAGCACTCGTGCAATTAGACAAGAGAATATGCTAGAGACACTTTGTCTACCACCATGTCACAATAGTAGGGAACTACACCTCCATGATGGAGAAGGAACAATCACTAAAGGACATGCCAAGAGACTTCCACAAAGCGCTAGAGGTAGGTTTTGAGCCACTATAGGAAAGGATACTTGTGAGCTAATGGACATATCCTACATTAATGACAAGATGAACCCCATCATGGAAGAAACAATAATACGAGATGCTAGTAGCATAGAGCAAGTAGACCTTAAAAAAGATCACAGACTTGACTCTAGAAGCCCAACACGAGAAGGAGAACATCCAATGAGAGACAGATATCATCATGGGGCTACTTTGGAGTGCATAGCTTACATGAGGCTACTATTAGATGCATGGATTATAGGACATATAATGATAGTCATGCTTGGCTTATAGCACATCTGATGACTAATTCTTGCCAATCTAGTGCAAAGAAAGTTTCTTGGTGACACTAATGCCCTCTAGATTAAGACCTAGATAGCCAATGTTTAATCCCCTAATAGGCTAATAATTCACTAGCGATTGGAATATGACATTGACTATGGGGGGTAGATTGCATGGATTTGGAACCACCATCTATGAAGAAAGATTATCTGGGGTTCTTAACCCTCAAGAATGACTTGATAGATGTAACTACATCCTTGATAAACAATCGGGAGGCAAGATTCACTTGGCTAAACCATCACCAAGATGCCTCATGAAGAGCCATTGAACTAGATTGATCTTTCACATCGCATCAAGGTGGGTGGTGGCATTGCAATGCAAGATGCATGCCCTCCATCATGTGATAGACTATAATAACACCAATGCTCTTTGCTTTTAGGATCGCCACCTATACTCCATTAACAAGTAGCTCCCCTTTAAGATTGGCATGGCCTTCCTTAAGGAGTAGAAATTCTTAGAGCTAGTTAGTAGTGCTTGGTTGGAGCTGCATGTACCCTCACAAATGGATGAAAACTATAGTGCTCGAGTTAATCACACTTATCTCTAAGAGTTGTGGTAGGAGGAACGTGTTTCAAAGAAGAAGATCCATGTTTGGGCAAATTGAAGGAAGAAGGTTCCTCTTACTTGCTCTTTCTTTTGAATCTCATTATTTTTTGCTTCTCAAGACCCTTCAAAACATTGAGAATTACATGTAGGATCGAGAAATGGTTCATTTTCAAGGTATGAAACCACAATTAAAGGCATATTGGGAATCTCATGATTTTTTGCCTCTCAAGGCCCTTCAAAACATTGAGAATTACATGTAGGATCAATAAATAGTTCATTTTCAATGTATGAAATTACAATTAAAGGCATATTGGGATTTAGGGGATGCCCCCATCAAGTTCTATTTTGATTACCTAAGAAGCAAGCATAGAGAGGCGAATATCATCTTGCTAGATGATAATAGTGGGCAAAAATTCTACATTGATGCAAAAATTGCAAGGGTCTTTTGTAACCACTTTGCAACACTAGTGTATAGGAGGTCACTCTTATGAGGCCCAACTCACCAACTTTTTGAAGTGCATTAATAGTAGGCTCCATGGATACCTATAGTGTCCCAACTCCTAATTGGGCTTTCACGTAAAGAAGTTAAAGGATAACCTTCATTGTGAAGAAAGCAAAGTCCTCGTGTCAAATTATTTCAATATCTGTGGAACATCTATGGTCATGGCGATTACAATCTTGTTAATGTATGTGTGCCTAATGTCTCTCTACATGCGAGAGTAAATGAATTTTAGGTGAAACGCTTACCTAAAGGCTTGGAGAGGAGGAAGGCTAAGTCAATGTAGGATATTGGATCTTAGCTAAGGTGTTGGTACTCATGATGAGATTACCCCTTGTGGAGATTGTCCACAAGGCACAATATGGTTTTGCTAATGGTGGGAAGATCTACAATTCCATCCTAAAGCTAGTGCTTGCACTTCAATTGTGTGATGCACATAGGAATGTCATTATGTTGATAAGCCTAAGCCTAGATATGGCATATGAATAGGTGAGTTGGTGCTTTATTAGAGGTGTGATTAGCTGGTTAGGGCTTTAGGTCATGATTCAAGCTTGTCATACAGGCCCTATTGAACATGGCGACATCTAGAATCTATGTTAATGGGATTCTTAAAGAGTCCTTTAGTCTAAACATATCTATCTGACAAGGGTGCCCCTCCACCCCACTTCTATTTGCCCCAGTCATAGATGCTCTATTGATGGATTTGGAAGCAAAGGCAACAATGTCACTATTAGGTGTTTAATATTGCGTGATGGGTAGCCCTTTCTAGGGAAAATGTTCAATGATGACAATACAAATCTCTTGCATGCTAATAAAGACTCCTTGAAATCTCTTATTAAGTACGATCAATTTAAAGTAGTCTCTAGTTCTATCATAAGCATAAACAAAACTAAAGTGCTCCTTTTGAACTATGAAGAGGAAGATATGTCTTGGATTTAGGATTACAATCTCAAAAAAATTGAGGTGGGATAAACTTTTGATATCAAAGGGCCCCACTTGGATCTAAGGACTAACTACCTCATGGCCAAGTTTGATGCCAAGATGGAAAAGTGGTCCTTTAGAGGCAAATATGACTCACACTCAATCTCCTAGCAATTTCCCACAACACCTCAAAAGGAAGGGGGTGGGGCCTATGGACACTAAAAGATAAGGTGGATAGAATAGCACTCTCCTAGCTTAAGAGGATGATTGACGTGTAGCCTTGGACAACCAGCATGAAGCTCTTTATCACTAGTTTAGCAACCCCATGCAAACACTAGAAAGACCTTAGGCACATTGCAAATGCATCAAAGTCAAAGTACAAGATCAATGATAGCAAATTCCTTGATACGAGCTGAGAAAATATTCCTAGAAGAGTGCTAATGCTCGTTAATAGAGAGGCAAAGTGGTAGATCTAACTCCTCACTCAATAGGCCAATTTTGCTACCTAAAGAAGCCTTTGAGGAGGACAAAGCCTTGGTAGACTCCAGCCCCAATTGTCCAAGGCCTTAAGCAATAAAGTTTTCCAAAACTAGTTTGATATATGGGATGATAAAGACCTTTGGCTCTTAGACAATGACAAATTAGCTTGTGATTTGGGGTAATATGAAAGAAAAGAATGGATGCAGGATTTCATGGCTTAATGCAAGGAGAGCTAGTCCACTTCTTTCCAAATTCAAACCATGGATGAAATTCATAACCAACCTAAAAGGGCAATATGTACAAGATCACAAGGGTCATAAGGATGTAGAGATGAGCAGTCTAGCCATGGCTCTAGAAGTCAAACAATGTTGGAATCTAGGGTACTTCATTAGTTAGTTGTTGATATCCTGAAGATCTAAGCCAAGAAATGCCAACACTAGCACTTGTTGGTCTTGTGAATGATAGCCAAGGGTTTGCCGATTAAGGCAGATATAACCAAATACGGGTAGTGCTACTTGGTGCTACTTTTGTGAGAGGGTAGATGAAGATGCCTTGCATGTTCTTTGGAAACATAAAGAAAGAAACACTCTCTAAAGGCTTGTGAAGAAATGGATGAACGAGGCCTCGTTGAATGCAAGCATCAATTTCACGAATGCACTCTCAGGAGATCAAGGGCATATTGACAATGAAACTTGGAAGGCATGACAAATAGTTAGACTTGTCCCTTTAAGACCAATATGGCAAGCTAGAAATTATGTGATTAATAAATATTCAAGATCAAATAGAGCTGCTCTATAAAGGAGAAGCCTTACTTATTTTGCGGGAAAAGTAGGTTCAAAATAGTCGAATTTAAGGTGGTTTTTTGGAAACTTAAAGAAGTTATTTGATGTTATGGACTGAATCAAGACATTGCAATCAAGACATTAATGCATTGTAAATATGATTATTAGTCACTTGCATACCTCCTAACATGCATTGCAATCAAGACATTCATGAGCATTGTTGACATGAAAACCTTCATTGCGATCATTTAAAAAAAACTACATTCGATACGCTCGAGGATGGCGGTTGAGGGATTGGCTTCAGTTATGCACCTCTTCTCTCTTCACTGCTAAGGCTGCACAATCACTCGTCAATGCAAGGCCGATCCTTTTAGCAGCCCACACGATAGTGTTGTGGACGATCCTTTCAACGGCACGTCGATGGGGTCAACCTGCTGAGCTTGCAAAGGAGAAGCAATCGACGAAGCAGACAAACGTGCAGCACAGTATGGAGCCACAAGAGCAGGTCGACTCAGGAGGCCTTTTCGAATGTGAAGCAGAGGACGGGACCACCACAGCAGGTCGACAATGGAGGACGAGCACTCATGCAGAGGAGCGATGGCGAGCAGCGACCCCGTGGCAGCAATGGTGATGGCGATGGCGAAGGTGGGGTCCTCAGGTTTTCGCCCAGGCTGAGGCGATGGCGTTAAAAACCCAAACAGTCGGACTCCAGTCGGGACTCCAGTCGGACTCCAGTCGGAGGAGCCCTCCCCCCTCCAATCCATCACGCGCCACGCGTGCAAACCCAGCCCGAAGTACCCCCCCCCCCCCCCCCTCGTTACTATGATGCCCTGCCTCCTGCCGGCGAAAATACCGCATGGCCTGTCAAATCGACGGAAGGCCACCCTTTTCCGGCGGGCCGGCCCCGTCCCCCCCGCCGAACCGGGTTTCCAATATGGGGCCGGGTTTACTTTTTAGGCGGGGTTTACTTTCTTGGCGGGGTTCAGGATCTGGGCCGGGTTTACCCTGGGCGAAAAAGTAGGGGCCCAGATCCCCCCCGCGATCCACGGGCCCCCCTCGCCGTCGATCCCAACTCTCGGGACCCCGTGGCACATAGTCCTGAGGCACCCCCCCCCCCCCCCCCCCCACAAGCTGTACTTCCTGGCACTTCAATCGTTATAGCTATTATTCCTCAATATGGTAAAATCTTTTCGTATGATAAATCTAAGAGCCATGCCACGCCCAGTAAGTTCCCAGTAAGTTTGCCCAGGAAGTACAGCTAGGGCTGGTGGGGCCAATGCCTATCCTTTTCGTTATAAGGACTCCAATTTGACAGTCGGTAACGATTGAAGTGCAAACTTACTGGGAACTTACTGGGCGTGGCATGGCTCTTAGGCATCTTGCCTGTAAGTTACCAGTCTGTATATAGCTATTATTCCTCAATATGGTAAAATCTTTTCGTGTGATAAATTTGCCTTGGAGATCTGGTGGTGTTGTATGTTCAGGAAGGGAGCAAGGCGGCCCCCGGGAGGTTCGCAAATGCTGTAGAGCCGCGTGAAGTACAGCTAGGGCTGGTGGGGCCAACGCCTATCCTTTTCGTTATAAGGACTCCAATTTGACAGTCGGTAACGATTGAAGTGCAAACTTGAGAAATATAAAAATCCACTACACCTGCCTCGAAAATACCCGTGGGCACCAGAACTCCCTCACCAAGCGATGGACGAACCAGGGCAGGAAGGGCTATCTGATTTTGGTGGTTGAGACAAGAAAGCTCTCCGGACTACAAATGCAAATGATGAAGGCATCCGTGTGGATCGATGGCTTCATCGATCCACTGACAATTGGAATATAACATGAAAACATGAAAGAGGTCTTGGTTCGCAATTGGAATATATTCCTCACCAAAGCTGCCCAATTGTCAGTGGTGTTATATTCCATGTACGTATTGAAGTTATTACCATCGCGACCAATTGGAAGATCGTCAATTGGAAGAGGTCAAAAAGGCCAAAAGGATATCTTAACTCATTTTGCCAGCTTTTGTGTTATGTAAGCTCTCACTTCGTTTCCTGTCTGGTCACTGGTGGTTGTCTGATTTGTGTTACTGGCTTCTAACATGGAATGTGAAGTCACAATCATAACAATGTTGGAAGAGGTCTTAATCCTGCAACACTGGTTCGAAGAGATCATCCGCCTTAATATACTATGATCTTTAAATTTAAAAGTATACAAAAATTAAGAATATATCTTTAATTGGAAGAGAATGGAATATCTTTAAATTTAAAAGTATACAAAAATTAAAAATATGTGTATATATTCCTCATACAGATGGATTTCCTTGTAGTAGCTCCATAAAACTATGATCTGAGTTTAAATAGTCCTGAAACATAAGTTAAGTGTTAGAGACAATCAAATGAAAAAAGACTACAAACCAAGATATACTAACCATTTCATTATTTTTTTGACATTTTTCGGAAGCAGAAATTGAAACAAGAGGTGGACCATCATTGTGAGATTCCAACTAGTACAAGCAAGAAAATTGAAGTCAATATCAAAAACTAAAAACTCTAAATATTAAAATATTTAAATGAGTGAACGATGTACATACATGTGTTGCACTATTCTCAGAAAAGATGCATTGTTCTTCCACCATAAGTTGTGGATAATACACCTCCTCACTTGTATCCTAAAATTTTAGAGAAAATATAATGAAAGGTAAATATATCTAAGAAACCTAAAGTGAAATGATTATAATAATGATCAAGATAATAAAAATTATACAATAGAAAAAAATAAAACTTGAGATGAAAATTGCAAATCTTACCGGTTTTTGTTGCATATCTACTTGCTCGAAGCTACGATTCTTCTATTAAAAAAACATAGTTGTGCCAATCAGTACCAATTTCTTGTGTATATAATCTATGGGGTGAGAAAATTTTGATAAATAAGTATGCTTACCAAAGATATATCCACCAAAGATGATCTTTTCCTCTTGAGTTTCTTTCTAAGATTTTGAGCAACAGAAAGATAGTACAGATATAAATCCTCCTTTTTCCAAAGGTAAGTAGCACCAGGAAACTCAAGGGGTAAAATTTGATCATAGTTTTGATCTATGATCTCTAAAATTCTATGTTTGTCATCTTTATTATTATGAAACCGCAAATCATTGCCAATCTCATAGCTCTTGACCCAATTATACACTTTTCTGTGATTAGCACAATACCTAACATTTTGCGTATCTCGATAGTATTTTAGTAAAAATGGTTTTCCAAACTGATCTTGGTCATCTCGACTAATCCTTTTAGGTGGTTTGAAAATTTGGTCATATGTAGGAGTCTTCATCAGAGATACATCCCCTATTTGTATGCTCTTGATTTGCTTTTGAGGTGGCAACTGGACTCTTTTACTTTGTATTGAAACTGGTTTGCTCATGCTCATTGTTTGTTCGGAACTATCATTCTTTGATTTTAGTTCCTCAATTGTTTTTTGCAAAGTGATGATAGTTTGCATCATTGAATCTAGAGTTTGTTGACTTGGGGAGACCATGAGACAAGCTAAAATTAAATCAAGAAACTATGTTAGTATTCAACCAATAAAGAATCAATCAATCATATAAAAAGGATACAATATACAACTATACAAACCATGAAACAAGCTAAAATCAAACAAGATACAAGCTAAAATCAAATTTACAACTTTATATGCTAGTATTCCTCAAACAAGAGATTATATCCATACATTAATCTTCTTCAAGCAAGAAATTTTCTCATTTTTTAATAATCACACATGCACACATACACACATACACACAAAGGTCCAACTACCTATACATGAGACACAACATGAGCTATATCCACGAGATACCGTCCTAATATACAAATACCCATAGATAAAGCATTTGATATACACAATGGGATGGCGATCAGATAATGATATCCATTATGACCAATGCTACTAGCACCCATTTCAATCTCCAAGAATGCAACACACACACACACACTCTCTAAAGCAGTCAAGTTACATCACGTGATCTCCACACTATTGGAACATTTATAGACTCTCCACTTGATAATGTTACTCTCCTTCTCTTTGTAACTTCAAAGTTTGACATTACCATGCAACACAAATTCCAATCCCTCCAAATATCTTCATCAATATCAATTCTCCATGTACTTCTATTATGATCACATTTCAACCATGACAATTTGCACATTTTTTCTTCATAATTTACCTCTCTTATCATTGCATGAATGTCCTCCCCATCCATATCATCATGTTTTCTTGCCAACACAATATCATATTTTTCCAACCAAGGAGGTATACAACCAACTGCCCCTATTTGTAATAATCTTGTTCTTTGAATTAGATCTTTTACCTCATATCCAATAAGTCTATTATGTAAAGGTAAAGGAACAAACTTATGCAATAAAGAACTCAATGGTCTTATGCAATCCCATGTAAATGGAAGTCGTTGAGTTTATAGTACACTCATTCCCATGATTGGATCTATAAGTAAGCATTCTTCATTTTCTTTTACAGTTATGCATTGCTTGTAATATTCTCCACTAAAAAAGGTGTAATACTCCCCATCCCATTGAATGGAAAAAAAATTAGTGAGTCTTGCTTTCCAATGACCTATACTTTCTAACGCACTACAAAAAGTGTCAGTTTTTACCACGACGTCATCTGCGATCTTGTATATTTCTCCATTATAAAGAATTCTTCTATATGTGGTAACTAGATGTCCTACTAGTGTATTCTCTTGAAGACCAAGAAATTGTGCAATATATTTTTGTTCGTCGGATGAAAGGGGCCTACGTTCTCTTCTCTTTTTTGTGATTAAAATGCCTTTTTCACGCATCATTATGTTACAGGGATATTGGGAATCATCTCTTTCAAAAAGTTTCCACATCTCCTTTGCCTTCTCAATTGAAGAAACCTCCACAATGCCATTCTCATGAAATGAATAACAACACGGTGTCTGGTAATCAGTGAAAGCATAACCATCAGGTAAAACAAGACAGGCATGTACTTGGATAAGCATTCTTTCATGTGGAAAAAGCCCATCTACTTCCATTTCTAATAACTTAAATATTGAAGTGAAGAATGTCCTCTTATAATAATTTACATAAGATATTTCGTTAAAGCGATTATTAGTCTTTACCGCTATATACAATGCTACCATTCGCTCAAACTCACAACACCAATACACATCATGCGATCCATGTCTCAATATGTCATCTAGTAGTTCTCCATTTCCCGCAACGTGTTCTAAGGGAGAAGAATTTGCACCAAAGGCTTCTTCCTTTCGAACTCTCCAAGCAGAAAACAAAGTACGTACAATACCTAAACATTCTTTTGACCAACCAATACATCGACTATAACTATAGAAGGCATGTGCAATATCTATGAGCAACAAACCTAGGTCAAAAATTGACTTTGGTATCTCATCAACTATACCTAAAATATATGGTAAGCACCATTGGATGAACTTTTGGTTCTCTTCGGCCTTAAAGCTTTCATAGTACTTACTTGGATTACGAGGCCACCGTCCATGACAAATAGAGGGTGGAGAGAGCTTATAAGCCTTTTCACAACAAAAATCTATCATCTTTTTCTTTTCATTGGACATGGCTCTCATGAGTACTCGTATGTATTTTTGAAATATATTTAGAGATAACACATGCATAGCATCATATACCAAGTCTATTGACAAGTTAAAACCATACAAATCATACAGTTTCCATAGAATAGACTCTCCAGCTAATCCTGCAAGCTTTAGTTTTCCATCCTTTTCAGCTTGTGTGGATGCCCTCTTTGAACTTGATAAGGCATCAATCATTTCACCTATGGACCGTTGGGTTGGAGGATATCTTGCTTGATATCGACTACCATCGTAAAGGTAACGTCCTTTGAATGAGGGATTACTAGTATCAAGAGTAGCTTGGGCTTTGTCTCTACGACAAAAGAATTGCCCACCATCTTTGAAGGATCCTATTTTTCATTGTGCAGGATGATCCCCTGTAACCATCATTAGCATTGATCTAACAACACAAAAGTTTGATTGCCCCATTGGATTTTCAAAAATCTTTTCTACAGGATAGTTGTATGACACTTGCATACCATTTATGTAAAGGTCTTGTAGCTCACTAATAAGTGGTCTTAAAAAAGTTTGAAATACATTAGGAGTATTACGAATAAATTTAGAGCAACTAAAAGGTATGAATAAAACAGGAATAATGCCTAATATGGAACCCTTCCCACCATTAAGGACCTTAATTTCAACCACACCACAGTCTTTTTGAGTGGTACGAGAGGCTTGGAAGCCATCCCAATGTAAAAGAAGTGCCAAGTTTCGAGGATCACCTCTACACTTTTTCTTTTTACATTTGTTGAGATGTCGGCATTTTTTACAAACAAAATTATACTCTTGCATCTCTTGGTCAAAACCTTGTTCTAGAACTATTGAAAAACAAGACCTTGGAAAAGTTGTATATACTTTCCCACATGTAGGGTTGTTACACACAACAGCCATCTCATACTCAGCATCAGGATTCCAAAAATCTTGATACTCACGACACTTTGTTCCATCCCAAAACTCGTTTATGAATTCTGGTTGCATATGGATATCTATCCCTAACCATCTTGTTTTATGACACCACATGCTTAGGAAATCATGACAAAGTGTCCTGGATCGCACTAAAAGCTCTAATTGTTTCTTTAGAGGCAAATAATCAATAGCTAACATTTCTCTCCTTGGTTTATTGCATTTTTTACACTTTTCACAACATTCAATACAATCACGCTTTAGTATTCTTTTTCGCATATTTTGTTTGCAAGAACACAATACTACATCTTTGGTATAAGAATCTTCTTTACTAGGTGTAAGAAGTTCAATTTCATGATCATTGTTTTTACTTCCCATGCAAAACCTATAGCGCTCAGGTTGGACCATGCCAAGACCATGATACATAGAGTCAATTTGCTCCCAAGATATCGGGACTCTTACTCCATCAAGATTTCCATCCCATGTATCAGGTAGTTGCACTAATAGCTTACTTAAACTTGGCTTGCACTCTTCAACTCTTTGAGCCCTAGCCCTTGGATTGCCCATGTCTCCAAATAATAATTGGAGCATCTTCTCTTGTGCACTAATTGATATTCGGTTCTCATCCCAAAGAGCTTGAAGCTCAATTATTTTTTGTATAGTTTGTTGATATAATGTTGTCCCAACAATAGATCTGTGATTGTCTATAGAAGGATCTATTTGAGGAGACTCAGCATGGTTAATTGAGTTGTTGTCATGACTGAAGGGGGGACTTATAGAAGTATTGATAGTTTGATCATTGCCTTGTTCATGTTGCCTTTCATTAGAAGGAGTAATACCAATTTGCATACTTAGTGCATCATATTTGGCCTTCAACTCTTGGTGCCTAAGAAAAGTTTGTGGACCAACACTCCTCCCACCATTACAATATGCAAGGCAATCACACCACCTACGTCTTTTATTTAAATCATCTATGTTAGTTTCACAATGCATTGGAGATGATTCTTCGTGCCTTTGGTTCTCAAGATGATCTCCTTGCACATTTGAGTCCCTTGGTTCACTAGGATGTGATCTTTCTAGAGAAGAATGTGTAATCCCAAGCATGTCATTTTTAGAGTGTCTAAAATAAGTACTACGGTTCACTAATTGCCAACCTTCAGTACTATGTGCACACTTATAGTTACATGTACATTTTCTTAATATTCTTGTAGAAGAAGACATCCCTTACTTGAGTATCTTCAATCTTCAATCCAAGGTTGATGAAATTATGAGCTCCACAATTAAAACTCCAAGACTGCAAAAAAAACCGACCCATAACATAGTTTACGTTAATAACATATTTTAGTTGCGCAATTAATATCATAGTCTATACTACTTTAGCATTAAGCTACATTTAAAAGCATACTTTGAAGTGTCTATTAGTGTCTTGGAAATAAACACACGATTTCACAAGTAGGATGAGGAATCCTAAGTCGCGAAAGAAAGGTGTTGGGAGAACTCTTAGAATCCTAAGTCACGAAAGAAAGCTATCTCAATTATTGGAAGCTTAGCTGATAGGAAACCTTGCAAGTCATGTTAGCCCTATAGATCTTTACCTTTTGAGTGCTTTGCACTCCCAAGTACTTTTCATAGTCTTTACGATTTTAAAAAGGGAGTCCACATTTACATAGAAAGAATAGTCCACATTTACACAACTTAAATAACCCAAGCATCTACTAAATCAAACCACACCAAAAAAAGGTCACAATTAGAAGTCACATACTCTGTCCATGGGTGGCAGTCATTTCTTTGTTCCATTCCATACATTAGTCATCTATTGCTAGGAGAGGGTAGCTCAAAGAAGGCAATGTAACCATCATATTGGTTTGGAAGCCTTCAATAGACCAAGCATCAATATCTTATTTTATCTCCACCCCTTCTTGCAAGGCACTTCCAACCATGCCACGTTCTCTTGAGCACTTAATAAGCACTTAAAACCATCTCTCTCCCTAGTACTGCATGCAGAGTACTCTACTACATGCAGTTCCGACAGAATATTCGGCCTCTACTGCATGCTGGCCACGGATTCTCTCTCTCTCTCTCTCTCTCTCTCTCTCTCTCTCTCTCTCTCTCTCTCTCTCTCTCTCTCTCTCTCTCTCTCTCTCTCTCTCTCTCTCTCTCTCTCTCTCTCTCTCTCTCTCTCTCTCTCTCACTCTCAGAGGCCGCATGCTGGCCACCGATCTATCTCTGTGTGTGTGTGTGTGTGTGTGTGTGTGTGTGTGTCTGCGTATCTATCTATCTAATACCGCACGAATCCCCCACACCCTCACCATTACCAGCACGCTAGCTTTATCAAAAACATTCTTCCTTCATTCATTCATCAAAGCTATACATGCTTTCATAAGCTCTGAAACCTCTCTCTCTCTGATCTCTCTCTCTCTCTCTCTCTCTCTCTCTCTGTGTCTGTCTCTCTCTCTCTCTCTCTCTCTCTCTCTCTGGCCTGAAACAACCCATGGATCAGATGTTTGAAACGCATGTACTTCATCGGGATAGATCTTCTTCGAACATTTTTGCGGTCAAGTGCCGACGGTGGTGGAAAAAAAGGTAGCGACTCTTTCTTCAGCTCCTATGCTGCCACAAGCTGTCAATGTGCAAATATAGGTGATTGAATCTGGACAGAAGCCCTCTCCTCGCATCCTTTCGAAACAATTGATTGCTTGTTCACCATGCCCATGCTGGATATATCCTGCAACTAGCACATCCCATGAGATTGCATTTAGAATCAGAAGCTTTCCAAGTACTTCCTGTGCGGCCTGTACCAACAGACCACATTGATCTCTCACCACTGGCTGGCCTCTGCAGCCTTATGAGTTGACACTGCACTAATCCATCCATCCACCAGTAAGTTGCCTTACCTTACCTTCTAATTAGTTCTAATACAGTCGTTTGATTCAGTCCATTCAGCTCTGTGCCTTCCATGCTCATCTAATTAGTTCTAACACAGTCGTTTGATTCAATCCATTCAGATCAGACGATGGTTTGACAAGGAGAGTTGGACCCAATAGTCTTGAATACACAGATCAGACACACGCTTGATCAGCTAATTATTGACTTCAACCTTGTTTTGTAATGCAATTTTAACAATTATTTGCATTGGAATTTTGACCATTTGTAGCTTAATCAAAAACATTCTTCCTTCATTCATTCATCAAAGCTATACATGCTCCTGCAAGCTCTGAAACCTCTCTCTCTCTCTCTCTCTCTCTCTCTCTCTCTCTCTCTCTCTCTCTCTCTCCACTGGCTGGCCTCTGCAGCCTTATAAGTTGACACTGCACTAATCCATCCATCCACCAGTAAGTTGCCTTACCTTACCTTCTAATTAGTTCTGATACAGTCGTTTGATTCAGTCCATTCAGCTCTGTGCCTTCCATGCTCATCTAATTAGTTCTGACACAGTCGTTTGATTCAGTCCATTCAGATTAGACGATGGTTTGACAAGGAGAGCTGGACCCAATAGTCTTGAATACACAGATCAGACACACGCCTGATCAGCTAATTATTGACTTCAACCTTGTTTTGTCATACAATTTCAACAGTTATTTGCATTGGAATTCTGACCATTTGTGTGTTGATCTGTTGAGAAGTGCCATCGACTAAAAATTTAGGGGTTAACTGAAGCTATACACACACACACACATAGAGATTTACCTCATAGATAGGCAGTTTCTCGAGGCGCCCTCTTTTGTAGCCTTTTAGAGCATTGTCATAATTAGGAAGAGAGGGACTTGTCACTTGCATTTGGTGGTCGTCTTGTCTGCGCAAGCAGCACAGAAAATTACAACTCTCTTTGTTAGGAGAAGAATAGAGATTTGATAAAAGAGCGAGAGACAGAGGTCTGTGCAATTGTGTGTATTATACTCATGATGTCTACTGAGCGGCCTGTGTTGAGACCAGCAGGCAATGTGGCTCCTCGATCAGCAAGGTGGAGATGACAGAGCAGGCGCTAGGAAGGCCACAAAACCCCCTCCTTCCCCTGTCAACAAGCCATTAATTTCTCCCCCTCTTGTACCTCCTCTACTGCCCAAGATCTCCCCACCCAATTCACAGCCTTCCACCCCAAGAATTGCCCCCAGCCCCCAAGCAAGAAGCCCTGTCCTGAAGCCCAATGCTTCATTCAAGCTCTCGGCCCCTCGCAAGCCCACTGGCATCTCTCCCGCCACCCTTGCCCTATGTCTGCAATCAACAGGTTTCAAGGCCCCAACAGGTTTCAAGGAGGAGCTTCTCGAGCCTGCTAAGATCACCAGGAGATGCATGTATGTCCCCATTTAGAAGCTATACATGTATGTCCCCAATTAGATGCATGTATGTCCCCAATTAGATGCAATCAATAGGTTTCAAGGAGGAGCTTCTCGAGCCTGCTAAGATCACTAGGAGATGCATGTATGTCCCCAATTAGAAGCTATACACACACACACACACACAGATAGAAGTATCCTAGGGTCCGAGATTGACCTCATAGACAGGCAGTTTCTCGAGGCACCCTCTTTTGTAGCCTTTTAGACCTCATAGATATTGAGCTGAATCTGCCCATTATCTGCCTATAAGCATGATAGTTAAGCTTACAATTATATGGATTGCGCCATAAGGTGATTATATGTAGATTAGCGTCTTAATATGGCTGGAGCAATCAGTTGCAGGGCTTATAGAAGGGCAAAGTTATCACGTTCTGATTATTATTGAGGGTGTGCAAAAACTCCTGGATATCATCGACCAGCATTGCTCCAAGGTTAATGAAGATTAGGTGAGGCCATAAGCAATGTCTGCAGTGGCAGGTGCAGAGGCTATGGGGAAATATCCGCAGTGGTAGGTGCAGAGGCTCTGGGGAAATATCCGCAGTGGCAGTATAGTGCAGGCTGCTTTCTGTGCAACGAAAACAGTGAAAGGTGAGACACTTCAACAGAATGCATTAAGCATGTGACAGAGGTCAATTGGCTCTCTGGGCAGCATTCTTCACCATTTCCTCGAACTCCTCCTCCACATTCTTCATGCCCTGCACCTTCTGAAGGACAGCCTTGCCTTGCACCTTCTGAAGGACAGCCTTGCCCTGCACCTTCTCTATCAAGCTGATCGGGGTCTCAACAAGGAGCAGCCCTCCAAGCATCAGTATTAATGAAGGGACACATGCACTAGCAAGGGCGATGCGCCAGCCGGCCACACCTGGTCTACTGATATACTCAGTAATGCTAGACCTTGTCAAGGGTAAGATTGTAGTCTGTGAGACAGAGGCCTTGATCCTCGTGCTGCAAAGGGGATCGTGGTGAAGCAAGCCGGAGGAGCAGGCATGATCCTCGCAAATACTCAGACAAATGGTGAAGAGCTTATTGCAGACAGTCATGTTCTGCCAACTACACTTGTGGGCTATGGTCAAATAAAACAAACACTATCAATAACTTTCAGCGTCTCAGATTGTTGGACACAGCATCCGATCCCACAGCAGCTCTATGAGAAGTGTAAGTGTATATAGAGATTTAACTTTCACGTAGTATGATCATTACATCCCTTAGCAGTGATCCAGGATGCTACAGTTGGTGCATGATAACCCCCCTTGAATGTACTTTATTCCAGATCATACGAGACTGGGACAGTACTCTTTTCTCCAAAGATGAGATTGAAGCAACGGCTCTCAAGAAGCAACATGCAGCAGCTAGTTGTAAAACTGAATCAGCTCTAGTTGTATCATCTCTCTTTTCATGTTGTTTGTGAGAACTGTGATTGGTGTTTAGCAATGCATAAGACTTAGGTTGAGGTTATATCACCTTAGGTATTAAAACTTGGAGCCTGGGTGAAGTATGGCAAGTGAGAAAGGCAAAATAAGCAAGGTGTTGCTAGTGGATAGTTTCTAGCTGTTTGTAGGTGTTTAAAGCTGATACAAGTTGTAACAGGGTGGTTTGGACCAGGCATAGCTGTGTGTTTTGTAGACAATGCTGAGACTGTGCTGGCTGCTCGATTGCCTAAGAAATGCAACTGCTATATGAATGAAATCTGTTGATACAACCCTGACAGTACATGCTGCAGGTGACATGTTTCCTAACCATGGTGGAGGTCTATATGAATGAAATTTGTTGATACAACCTTGACAGTACATGCTGCAGGTGACATGTTTCCTGACCTTGACAGTACACACATGAAACAAGAAGGGACAAGACTCAAGTGTAGCCTTGAGAAAATTTTAATCACCTCTACTGGCCATTCTTTACCCACATGTCACTATTACTGTCACTGTAGCTAGTTTTTCAAATAAGAATCAGGCTTAGAGTTGGCCACATATTAAGAGTGCAAATCCCTTCACAACCCTTCTTAATGTTCCCATAGCTGAACATTCAGTTAATCTCTGAATGTTCCCATAGTTGAACATTCAGTTAATCTCTGAATGTTCAGCTATGGGAAGAGCTGGCTATGTTCTCCAAAAGTTCAAAGCTACAACTAATCTTGCATATGGTCACAATTACTTTCTGGTTCATCTATAG
The DNA here is from genome assembly GCF_053477565.2 of Lygodium microphyllum. Taxonomy (NCBI): domain Eukaryota; kingdom Viridiplantae; phylum Streptophyta; class Polypodiopsida; order Schizaeales; family Lygodiaceae; genus Lygodium; species Lygodium microphyllum. The sequence continues at coordinate 28,602,580 of NC_141152.1, read as the reverse complement.
AGTGTTCTATGTGTAATTAACAGTTCCCTCGGTTTCTGCTTATTTAATACTGACAGGTGAATGGTGGAATGCTAATGTGGAGGATGTTATCACTCAGGCTTTAGCCCAGGGTGGGGCTTACAATATCTCAGATGACATCACAATCAATGGCCAACTTGGTGATCCGTACAATTGTCCATCCTCTGGTTAGCCCTAAAGATCCATGTCTTATTAGGCTTCATGAACAATAATTCCTGAGCTTAGATAAGAATGTGTAGTCCAAAATGGTCTCTACAGCATGATGTGGAATTCCGGTCTAGATGCTTGACAGGCAATTCTCCTACTTCAGAAAACGCTCGTTCGAGTTTGTAACAGAATTCATGCAAATCTATTAGAGATGTAGACTCTATTTAGCAGGCCTTTCTTTTTAGCTATTTAACAGAAGACACTAGCCTGGTAGTTCTGGATATACGCCTTGAAAAGTGTATACTAAGCTATGGGAAGAGCTGGCTATGTTCTCCAAAAGTTAATCTCTGAATGTTCAGCTATGGGAAGAGCAGGCTATGTTCCCATAGCTGAACATTCAGTTAATCTTTGAATGTTCCCATAGCTGAACATTCAGTTAATCTCTGAATGTTCAGCTATGGGAATCAGACTCAGGGAACTTTACCAGATTCCTGGGCTCAATTTGAGAATCTTAGAGTGCCCAGTTTAGGTTATAATAGACTCACCGGATCTTTACCTTCTTGGATACTGAAGCTTGACAAAATTCAACTTTTGGACTTATCAAAAAACAAATTTTCAGGCACAAAGCAGATCTACCACATGGAAGGTCTTAAGATTCGTGTGGATGTAATTGGTAACAGTGCTTTGTCGCAAGACAATGTACTTCGCAAGCCTGAAGGGGAGAAACTACTCAGAGGGCTACTATTACTATGACATCCCAAAAAGTGTTTGTAAGCCAGTGTCTGTACAAACACAAGAAAGAAGTACTAGTGCAGGAGACCCTCGTAGCAGAACTAATTACTGAGACTTAGCAGGCCTGATAAGTCATAGCAAAAACGTATTGATGCATGAATTGTTAACCTCTCTATTTTGAAATCAGACAGAAATATATGTTGGTGGTTTTTTAACTCACTTTTAAAATATATGTAGGTTATTATCACAAATGCTTCCAAAAGGAAACAAATTGCCAGCTAAGATAGAGCAAGCAAGACATTACTTGATGTCTCTGGGAGGCCTCGATTATGTCAAGATCCATGCATGTGTCAATGATTGTGTCTTATTTCGTGGGATTCATGAGTTCGCACGAGAGTGTCTTGTTTGTGGCGAATCAAGATACGAAGTGGAGATGAAGTCAATGGATGTGCCTCGTAAGGTTTTGCGACATTTTCCAATTGTTCCACGTATAAAACTTATGTTCAAGTGTAAGTCTGCCGGAAAGCTCATGTCATGGCATACTAGTCATCGTTCAAGTGATGGAAAATGGAGGATCCCTGTAGACACACCCGCATGGAAACATATAGATAATTTGTGGCCCATTTTCAAAGAAGAGCCAAGAAATTTGAGATTTGGTTTAGGTATGGATGGAATCAATCCATTTGGCATCAAAAGCACATCATACAGTGTATGGCCAGTGGTATTGGTGAACTATAATATTCCTCCATCCATGGCAATTAAAAAGGGACATGTGATGTTGTCCCTTCTGATTCCTGGAAAGCACAAGGTAAAAAAACATGGACATTTACTTAGAGCCTTTGATTGAAAAGTTAGAAATGTTATTGGAAGGTATTGAGGTGCAAGATACAAGTGCATCTGCATCCTCTAGAGATTTCACATTGAAGGCCATGTTGTTGTGGACCATGCACGAATTTCCAGGATACGGAGAGTGTTCAGGTACATGTATATAACTCTATATTTGAAATTCAAGACTTAAATCAATTGCATTTTATTAATTCACTTGTTTTTTTAGGTTTAACCACGTCAGGATATCATGCATGTCCTATTTGCGGTCCCTCTCTAGTTTCCTCTAGGCCAGGAGGTTTAAAGAAGGTTATCTATGACAATCATCATCGATTTCTTTCTATTGACCATCCCAAATATGTTCTCCCTACTAATGGAATGACTCCACAATCTCTAACCATTCGAGATTGGAAAGAGAGATAGATTAATGCCGACAGCCACCCTCCACATGGCATGAGTTGGTAAGAAGTGCATTTCTCTCGATTGACTTTAAAGTATTTAGCATGATGAAATGTTTACATAATATATTGTTTGTTTGTTAGGTTCTCTATATTCTTTCGTCTTCCGTACTGGACTGAACTCAAGATCAATCACCTGTTGGACCCCATGCACATATTCAAAATTGTTGTATCTACATTATGGGATCACTTGATAGGGGCTCGCGATTCAGTTAATGTAAGGGAGGATTTACGTTACATTGGTCGCATGAGACGAGCCTGGCCACGAATTGGACCCAGAGGAAAGATTGAGCTACCCCATGCACCTTGGATATTGTCAAAGAACGAGGAAAAAATAGTGAAGGAACAAATATATAGCTTTTGAACACTCACAGGATGTATGAGATGTCTCAAGGGAGCCTTCATAAAGAAAAAGAAAAGAGGTGTGGAGCAACTATCTGGTTTGAAGTCCCACGATTGGCACAAAATGATTCAAGTAAGGATATCTCTAACCATGAATGTAGTAATTAGTGGCGTAACTATGTGTAAACTTTGGGGTATGATGACTTTTTCCTCTACTGACAATTTGCATCTATGAATATTGTTTACATTCAGTTCGTACTTCCTACTAGCATATCCCATTGTGCCTCCAAAGATGTACGTGATATCATTTACAAGATGGGAGAGCTTGTGAGGTGTGTATACATTGTATTTTTTCATTATATATCTTTGAATTTCTACACAAAAATAAACAATTCTCAAATACATCTTGATAGATACATCAGCTCGAAGGAAATTGATCCAAACACATTGCAAGATGCTCGAGTATTATCTATTGAGGTGGTTTGTTTGGTGGAGGAAATTTTTCCTCAATCCATTTTGACTACTCAATTACATTTACTCGTACATTTGATTGATGAGATCACACTTTGTGGGGTAGTTCATGTAAGGTGGATGTTTTTTCTTGAGCGCTTCATGAAAACCTTGAAAGATTTTGTGAGGCAAAAAGTGCGGCCTTAGGGAAGCATGGCTGAGAGTTGGTTAGTGCAATCATCCCTTGTTTATATCTCTGAATATCTTGCTGAAGTGGATCCCTTTCAAGCACAACTATGGAAAGATGATGAGGACTTGAGGATGACCTCTATAGTACCTCAAGGAAAAGGAATGAGTAAAGTGCTAACAAAACAAGAACTTCGTAAGTTAAATAGTTTTTGTGTGCTCAATAGTGATGTCATGAGAAAATGGGTGACACTATATAATGAAGCAAGGGCAAGAAGAAAAAGCGAAAGACAAGAATTTCGCACTAGATATGGACATAATGTCTCATTTCCAGATAATCTAAATGCGCTCCCACGTCATATTGACATAGATTGGTTACATGAGGAAATGGAGAGAATGGAAAAAGAGGAGGAAAATAATATATCTCAAGAAGAGTGGGAATACGCACGAGGTTGCTTATCAAAGGTGAGACATACTATCAATTAATTTGTTTCTATAAGTTTTATTTTATATAAATAATTGACATGTTTGATCTTTTATCTTTTACTACTAGTGCACATTATTCAATGCACTTTGGTGTGAGGGTAAACATCTTCGAACTCAACGTATAGATGAAAAGAGAAATACCCAAGATTGTGGTGTCCTTGCTCACTTCGAGGCTACCAATGGTACCATGGAAGGTTATTGTGGCTTAATCCAAGATATTCTGAAGCTTGACTTCAGACGATTCTTTATATATGTACTGGATGTGAAGTGGTTTAAAGAAGTGGTAACAAATGGTGAGCATTGCACAATCAGACGTCATCCATGTGGTTTTGTAATCATTGACTCTACAAAATTTCACCAAAACAAGAATGACACATTAGTACTACCTCAACAATGCGAGCAGGTATATATGCAAAGGCTAATTTTTTTATATGTATACATGTGATACATATACACAATATAATAAGTACTTAAGTTTTTTGCTTTTGTTTTTCAAATACAGGTTGTGTATCATCCAATGGTAAACAATAACTGATGGTGGTATGTCATCCCTATATCTAATCATTCAAAACCAATATATGGTAATATTACCGACATGGAGATAGCAGATGACAATCCAACAAATAATGATGATGTGCATGATGACACCATAATGGATGATATGCGTGATATAGTACAAGATGAACCTTGCGATGATGTTCAAGGAAATGCAAAAGAAGACAATTATGTGATTGTCGATGATATTGATGAAGTTATTGAGCAATATAGCAACACATCTGATAGTGGGATAGACTTATTTGTTTCGTTACCTCTTGGTAACATAGACTTAGAAGTAGATAGTTTAGCAAGGACTGATCTCATTGAAGATGAGATGGATCATTCACTGTAACATACTTAATTTGCTTATTGATTCATTATATGTGTATTCCTAATTCTATGCTTTTTATCATGCGCATACGTGCATATTCAAGAATCAATAGTCAATTTTAAAGCAAGCATTGGATTTTCCATAATAAAAAGGAAGTATCTTTTATCATCTTCAATTACATAGAGAAATTACGAGATACATATTGCAATGCTTGCTACTATTTGTAAGGTTTCTCTCGCTTGCCGCTAATTACTTATATCAGGCTTGTCAACTAGAGGAACTGCCATTCATTAGAGAGCAATGAAAAAGTAATTATTAACTCTATTTTTTAAATTCAATGATTCAATGTGTATTATTAATTCTATGGTTTTTATCATGCGCACATGTACATGCTCAAGAATCAATTTCAGGTGGTTAAATAATTATTAACTTTAGTTTTTCAATTATGTGAATTGCTAATTTTAGGTGGTTAAATAATTATGTGTCTGATAGCGCGTCTATATTTGCGTCTATTTGCGCGGATATATAGATGCAAAATTCACGTCTATTTACACGCACATTTACACACATTTATAGACGCTCTGATAGACACACCCGACTTTGCGCGTCTAACGTGCGCGTCTATGCCTCATTTCTGTTGTGGTGCGAGGGGAACAAAAGGAACAAAAGGGAGGGGGAACAAAAGGAAGCTTCCTAGAAGCTTCCTAGAGGATGGGAGAAGGCCGTGAGGTGGGAAAGGCTTGCTTCTACGAGGGGAACAAAAGGGAGGGGAACAAAAGGAAGCTTCCTAGAGGTCTGAGGGACAAATATAGGAGAAGAAGGAAACCGACTTACTGCAAAGTGTGCCATCTGTACTGGCTCGTTGCATGCAGTCAAATCATCTCAAGAAGAAGTAGCAGGTGGAAAATGCAGCACGTTTCATGCTTTAATAAAAATTACCAAGTTCATGCTTTAATGATTCTTATCTCATGAACTTTTTGTCAGACAAATTACCAAGGTAAGAAATGTGCTAATAAAATGTGTACATGCAAAAAGTTCATGAGATAAGAATCATTAAAAATAAGGGAGGTTTTGTTACAACAATTCATGGTGATGTGCCACGACTAGATGGACAACTCATTGTAGCATGTGCCTTTGGAGATAAGAATTTGAAAGTGCACTTGATGTCAGATCTAGATGTTCACGACATGAAACTTGATGAGACTGATGAGTTTCTTATTTTGGCAAGTGATGGATTGTGGAAGGTTATGGAAAATCAAGAAGCCATCAATCTCACAAGAAACTCTAAACCACTTACTATATAGAAAGTTCACATTATAACTAGGAAGAATGTATAATTTTCTAGTTATAACTAGATAATTTTGCCATCACTAGTCTCTTTTAACTAGTAACATCCTTTTCCTAGATAGTATCTGGAAAATTGAAGCCCTATCTAGCAACATTATCTAGCAAGTTATTGTATAACTAGTAATAATATCAACCTAATTAGAAAATTTTACTTTTTACTAGTCATAACTAGCAAGTACTATCCTCTAACTAGGGAATTATAGATATTCTATCAAGTTAACTTGGAACTCATGATTTTTCTAGGTATAATTAGTAAATAAATATTCATTGATTAGACATTTACATTTGTATAATACTTACTCACAGCTAAGCTTTTCACATTGACACAAAAGCAAGACCACAGTTGTTGAAAGGTAATCACAATAACAAAAAAGAAAATTAAAAGAAAGATGTTTAGTACACATGAATGACACAAACTGTGTGGCCCCAACAACAGAGTCATTGCATTTAGCAACAATAACACTTACAATGTTGAGCAAAGTACATGGCCACATTGACCAAGCATATATCATGGCCATGACATCCATCTTATTGCAAATCTCATGATTATATTAGTGAGAAAAAAGCATATTGCACCAATGGATTAAATAGAAACTCCACACACTAACATCATATTTCCTACTGTCCAAATGAGCAACAAGAGCAAACATTGAAAGTGCATGGTAAGAAAACCACACAATCATATATATCCCATCATGAAAATTAGATAGCCATATTAAAAAGGAAAGCACATTACCAAGTGCATGACCATATTGGTCATGGAAGTGCACTTGGAAAAAAAGAACCACCAAGGCAAAGCGCATAGCCATATTGAGAAAAAGCTAAATTGCATTGCCCAAAACATGTGGCTATAGAAAATAAAGCAAACTACATTGCTAGTTGTATGATGAAATATTATCACCTTTCAAACTAGCACTAAACTTATAAACTTCATGTCTTAACACAAAAATATAAGTACCAAGGATTCTAGTGATTGCCAACTATTGTAGCTAGCTCTATGTGGAAGCTTGCAACATGATAGATGGGAAGCTACTTTAAGGTTCACTATGAGATGACTTGAATAACAAGAAGGCTACACCTAAATAGCCTTACAAGGGTGGAAGTATATTACCTTTACAAAGAACTAGTGCTCCAAAACAAAGAAATCCTCATTGGATATTCTCATTTTATTAGGGTTTGAAGTTGAGAAATTCCATAGAAAAGTATCAATGGGAGCATATCAAATTCTCACCAATCTCAAAGGTAGGTGAAATAATTCAAACAATGTAGAAACTCTTGCAAATTCTCAATGGAACATTGAAAGTGCATCATAATAAAAGGAAAACACAAGAGGTAAAGAAGAACAAATTAAGATTGGAAAATTTTTGAATTTATCTTTTGATAAAAAATAAGAGAGCTAAAAGAAAGGCATGCTTTCTGTGCTAAGAACATGCTCAATAAGGCCAATATTAAAATAGAGTACTATAAAGGGCAAGGAGGGGAGGAAAGCATGTTGGGCTATTCTCTCCTATACATCTTAAACCTTCCATGTTGGGTAAAAAACCATAGGTTTGAATCTCTACAAGAGAGGCTAAACCCCTAGAGGATCTTAATGTACTCTTCATGAGGATTTCAATCATGCTATGCATTTGGCAATTTAAAAATTATGATGTGTGCAATCTTGTGTAGCAACTTCTCCTATAGGCACCTATTTGGCTAGTATCATCTTGTGGTCATAACAAACATCAAGTGTAACATCCATGACAAGTCTATTTATGCTACCCTCTAATCCCTCCTAACTTGCTCTAGCCCTTATTCCTATAAGTCAAGCCTTAGAGGTAATTCAAAGCTCCCAAAAATCTTGGAACAACTCAAGAAAATTCATGAGCACTATCATATCCCTTCTCTACCCTTAGAAATAATAGAGACATGAATTTTTAGCAAGACCATTCATATATACTTGTGAAGATCATATCCCAACGACTATAATTATGGCCCCAAAAAACATTATTACGAATATTTTAAAATTACTCTATGAAATTATCATTTTGTCTAATTATAACAAATATTTTGAAATTATTCTCTAAAATTATTGTTTTTCATGGAACAATCTGACAATTTTTTTATCATTTTTATTATTCTCTAAAATACTAATTGTTCAAGCAACACAAAATGGTTGTATCAATCTCGTATTTCAAATGATTCAACTCACGCAAACAAACCCAAAGAGAACCTTAATCTTGGACATTGCTTGATTCGAGTTTTCTCCTCATGTAGACAGACCCACACAAAGAGAGAGAGAGAGAGAGAGAGAGAGAGAGAGAGAGAGAGAGAGAGAGAGTGTGTGTGTGTGTGTGTGTGTGTATGTGTGCATATAGAGGCAAATTTAGATCATGAGAGTTTTGGAAATTATAGGTGTAGCGAAAGGGACTTGATGTGGGTAAAGCGACGATACACTGCTAACTCACCGCCAATCCTCCTTCTCCCAAGTCCCACACAAAAGAAAGGGACTTGCGCAAAAAGGGTCCCTTGCCACAAAGGACTTGTTTTGTATGCATAATTTTGACCTTGTTTTGTATGCAAAAATTTTGACCTTGTTTTGCCAAAATTATGCATACAAAAGCACGATCAAGTGCAAGTTTTGTTAGATCGTGAGAGTTTTGGAAATTATAGGTGTAGTGAAAGGGACTTGATGTGGGTAAAGCGACGATACGCTACTGCTGACGTGATAGGACCTTGCATTTTAGGCAATGGAGACGTGATAGGAATACGCCTCATGTTTCTATGCACAAAAGGATTGAAAGGATCCACAACTAACTAAGTACTCATGCTCTCGTTCACCCATTTGGCCTAGTTTACCAATTTAGCCTCTGGCTTACCACACACTCACTGCTCAACATTTTTAATCGCCCGTCCTAGTTTACGAATTTGATCCTCGTTTACTGATTCGACCATACACATGGAAGCCAATTATGGACAAGTCAATAGCTGGGAATCGCCTCGCATTTCAACAGAAAAGGAAGGATCCATGGGTAAGGAAGTACTCGTGCTCTCATTTACTTTGTAGTAGTTCTATTGCAATGGCATAAGAATGTGTGTCTATTTTCCTATTCCACAAATGCATCATACACTTTAAGATTCTCTTCCACATTCATGTTCACCTATTTACCCGTATCTAATTGATGGATTAGAGAGCTATCAACATTGCCCAAATCTGCTCGGTCAGAGAGTTGTCAACATCCCACATCCTAGCACATCCATAGGGAAAAAGTGTCAAAGGTTATTTTACATGTCATCATGACTGGTTTGTCATCAAGGAACAACAGAATGCAAGCATTTGGCTAATAACCACATCCTAGCATATACATAGGGAAAAAGTGTCAAAGGTTATTTTACATGTCATCATTACCTTGGTAATTTATCATCAAGGAACAACATAATGCAAACATTTGGCTAATAACTATACAAGAAAATCATCCATATAGACCTAGAGAACCAACTTCCAATTTCTCCTCTTTTCAAGACTAAACTCTTATATGGACCTTCCCAAATCCGTAGGCTTAAGCATGTGCTCTAGTACTTGATAAAGGTAATGCATGCATTCTAGCCTAGTGCCACTTCGTGTCCAACTATGATGGTGACTGGACATTGATTACACCTTTGCAAATAGTATCATAGGTTTCTTTAAATGTGTCCAATACCTCCTTCGTTATCTTGTTCACCTAGAAGAGGAACTTTTCATATGATTCCTCATGCTTAGCCAAGACAATATCATACATCGTACTATCTCTAGGATTGTGTCTATTGTATTGCTAGTGCTCATACATGTTCTCCTCCATAGGCATCATTGGATGGGATTGAAATTAAGATAGAGATCATGTGTTGTGTCTTCTATTGAAGGTTTTCCTATTACTTGTGTGCACAAGAGGGGAAGTTGCTCATTTTTCTTCTTTAGTTATGAAGGGGCATTCGAAAGGAGGAATGTAAAAAGAATGCAATAGTTGATCCCATCTTCGAGACAAGAAACAAGAAAAAAAAAATTCTTAAATTTTAGTGTATGAATCCTAAAATTCAGCTTTTAAAATTTTAGCATTAGTTTCTTAAATGAGTTTATTGTATGTAATTTTTCAAATGAAACCCCTTCTCGTTTAAAAGCAGGGACACTCTTCACTTTCAATCTATCCTAGATCTTAATGCCCTAAGTGTGAGCTCTAAATGTGCTCGGTCTAATAACGTTGAAGTTGGTATGATAATGCCATCACATAATTTGTCAAAATATGTGTAAAAATCTTTGGGACAATAATTCTGATACCTCGATCATTTGATCTCCAACAATGGAAAAGGAAGCACATTTAGAGCTTACTCTTCAAAATCCTTTCAATAATAAAGTACATAAGGGGACTTTGACAAAAGATTCAAATGTCTCCATGTGCTCCCGAACGTCTCTGTTTCAATGAACCTTGCAAAATTGGACTTGCGTCTCCGAAAACTTCCAATAGGGTGATTAAAAAACTTTATTGTCAACTTGATAAACTCTTTTCTTAGAGTATTTTTCTATCAAGATACTCTTAACCTTAATCTTCATTGTTTGATATCCCTTGTATTTACATCATCTTATCGAACATTGCATGTCCTATGAAATCAAATATCTCTAGCTTAGATCTCTTACATGTAGAGAGGATTCCAATTTTATTATTAGGCAAGCTACGCATATTAGAATGTTCCTATGATGTGGAACCCTTAGAGTTATATGGGGGTTGAGTATTGGGTCCATCAAGGGAAATTGGCTAGCTCGATGCCTTGCTAGCTTTCTTAAACAAGCTCTGTGGTCCCTTAGAGCATGTAAGTCACTACAATATATGAAATATATTCTCATGATATATAATATGGAAATACACATGAATTTGTTTCGAAGTATCTTGCCCCACCATCAAAATAAGTGTCGATATTAGTTATGATCTATGTACGCCGGTATCTAGACCAAAATAAATGGCCAAGAAAACATCAAAATTCTTGTCACTACATACCAAAGCTTTTTTGGGGAATTTTTTTTTAGTAGGAATCTATCCCTTTGGAAGGGCTAGATCCCTACTATCCATGTTTTCTATCATATCAAACATGGACCATCTCTTTACTTGATAAAGATTTTATACCCTTAAAAAAGTGCTTCATCCACTTAGAAAGACTAAGTATGCAAATATAATAATTATACAACATATACTAGGTTATTTCCCATTGTTGAAGTTCTTTGACTAGAAAGTAGAAAAAACACATATTTGATATATTGTTTTACATGTTATCAATATTACTTATTCATTGGAGGGGTTCATGGAGCTCATTCTCCTAAAAAATAATGCCATGGGATAAGATTTGATGGCAATTATGTACATGCAATATGCGGAATGAGACGTGATGTCCCCTCCAAGCCGAGACCTTTCTCTATTTGTCCTTGGAAGCTATCCACAAAGGAGGTTCACTCCAATGACAATATATGCGAAGAGCTAGACTTGCAACTAGAAAAAATCATTGTATATATTGAGCCTAGTGTTGGATTTATTTTCTAGGAAGACATGCCAATCGGCCCTCCAAGGTTACAATATGAACCTAACTATAGAGATAATATGATTTGATCACACACCTCTTGCAAGGTAGAATCAAACCTTATAGTTGAACAAAGTCTCAAGTTTGCTCACTAATTGGAATTCCTTACAAATCTAGTTTCCTATATTAAAAAATGTTATCCAATGGACCAAGGGCTAGGTACCTTACCCATGGTATCAAGAGAGAATGTACAAAAAAACCCTAGCAAAGCTTGAGGGGCAACAAGGTGTTAGACATTGAGAAATAATGGGATTGTTAGATTTGTTTGAATTATTATCTTGATTTTTCCTTAATTATGTGCTTAACTTTAGGAATACTTATAGGACCCAAAATTGAATACAAAAAACTATTGGTATGTTAGGTTATTCATTGGGACACTTATTGGTCATTAAGATATGAATTCAAGGATCACATGATGAGGATTCTAAGAAGGATATACCTTCCCCATATAAATATCCTACAATGTAGTTGGCTAATCTAACGTCATATGGGACATGCATAAATTTCTTCGTGCACACAATCCATATTCAAAAGCGTCAATCTTAAAAAGAATTATTTTAATAAAAATAATTGAACATTGTCGCAGCACTATGCATGCGATGGCCAAAAAGATACTGGGTCTCATGAAGTAGACATGACAAGATATGAGCTCAAATGTAGGAATCCAATGTATTCACTAATGAAGAATTAGTACATTCCCTTTGCACTGCATACTCTACATGGATCTCACACACACTAACTCAAGGCAATTGCTTGAGGGAACTCATAAACTCTAACTCAAGACTATCACTTGAGAGAGCACACAAACTCTAATTCAAGACAATTGCTTGAGTCTCACTCTATCATGATTTTTCCCAATTACACTCTTCTTTACAACTCTCTTTTCTAGTGATTCAAAAGAAAATACAAGACTTCAATACAAATATCTATCATATTTGCGAGAAACTCTTTACTCAAGAAACTCTGGTTCATGGTTATTTAGGAGCTTAGTGGTAATATAGGATTGAAGAAAGGAAAAGAATACTTCTTATTATTGGATACACTACAAGAGCAAGGCAAAGAGGATGGAATCCAAGCTTGCTCGTTTGGAACACATCAAAATCTCTATGAGGTTCATCACATGAAAGTCAGTATGACATAGATGCATTACAAATCCACAATGTCCTGATACCATGAAGCTAGGATGCCACACTCTTATCAGTAATCATATTCACAATCTTGGCTGTGACATTACTTAGTGGGATTTGGTACTCCTGTTGGATGTTGAATAAGATGTCAATCTTTCACCCCAAAATGTCAACTATAAACTTTGAAGATTATGCTTCCTTTATCCTTTGATTGCTTATGATGCTCCTCTCATAACACGTGATCACTGCAATGTTGCCAATTATAGATATACTTCAAGCTAAACTAGCCTGCAACTAGAATCCTTAGGGAGGATTGTTGCTACTTGTAGTATTGCAAAACAAAGTTGTAATCACTCAGAGTTGGCAACATGCCTTTAGTACTATTATGGCCACCCAAGGTAGAAGGTTGGATGGTGCACCATCAATAAAAAAAGCTTCATCAGTTCCTATCTAAGTCTTCATTGTGAGTATCATTTTTGTGATGATCACACACCTGTGGGATAACCACGTTGTATGAGAATGATGTCATGTTAGTCACTCGGAAGCATCATCTAGTTAAACTTCTCCTATTGTTAATGAGAATGTTGTTGTAGTTGAAGGAAAACAATGGAGACAAGGGTTGCAACCCTCTTCTCTTCTTGTCGACTTCTTCTTGAGAATTTCAATCTTTAGGCCCTACATGGTGGCCTCTAAATCAACAAACTTAGAGACATCATAGGCATCATAACGAATCTTTATGAACCACTATCTCCTACTATTGTAGAATTTGAGACTTTGTCAAATGATGACTTGCTCTTGAAACTACAACAAGCTAGCCCAAATCTTGCTCTCTACCAATAATTTCACAAGGAAGGCTTCAAAAGCAATGAGTACTCTCCTTAATAATCACGGAGTTGATCGTTCTCTTCGACCACCATGTTTCTATTTTCCACAATCTTCTCTACTCATTCTCTCCTTGGTTGCTGCAAGTTGTTAAGCCTTTTTCCTCACGATTAGAAGCCTTCATATGTATTTTTTTACATTTTCTCCTCCACATTTATACTAAAAGGATATAGGGGAATAGCGACAGGCAGATCCGATGCATTTTAGCAACATTGCTAACAGTGACGCAAATAGCGATGGTACTCAGACAAAAAAAAATGGGTTGAAACCCGAGCGTGGCATTTTTAGCAACATCGCTAACAGCGATGCAAATAGCGATGGTACTCAAACAAAAAAAAAAGGATCGAAACCCGAGCATGGCATTTTTCCCGAAAGAACGAAAAGGAGAGAAAAAGAGAGAGCAAAAGGGAGAGTGAAAGGGAGAGGGAGAGAAAGAGAGAAAATGAGAGCTTCTCACCACCGCTGTTGCCACTCGTCCGCGAAGAAGAGGAGGAAGTGCAGGAAGGGTGAAGAGGAGCTGTTGTCGCAACGAGGAGACGAAAAATCCATCTTCAGGCCTTTGCGGTGAGTGCATTGCTCCTTCTTGGTTTGTTCTTATTCTTTCTCCTTTGCTTTTGTTTGTTTTTGTGGAGAATGAGGTGCATTGAGGAAGAAAGAGAGCAAATGAGAGAGGGAGAAGAAGAAAGAAAAAGAAAGAAAGAACAAGAGAGAGAGGGAATAAACATGAAACATAATAAAGAAAGAGAGAAATAGAGAGAGAGAGGGAGAGAGAGAGAGGAGAATGAATGAGAAATGTCGGGTGCAATACCATGGGATGGGGAACACTCTGACGTAGGGTAGTTGGTCTCTCGCCCCCATGCATGGCATATTAGACTTTACATACTGTAGGCTTGCTCGTAAGGGAGTGGAGAGAAACAAAGAGAGAGGCAATAAAGAAAGAGAGAGAGAGAGAGAGAGAGAGAGAGAGAGAGAGAGAGAGAGAGAGAGAGAGAGAGAGAGAGAGAGAGAGAGAGAGAACAAAGAGAGGGAGAAGAAGGAAGATGAAGAGAGAACAAGAAAGAGAAAATAAACATAAAAGACAAATAAAACATGAAAGAGAAAGGGGAGAGAACATAAAATGAAGAGCACAAAGAAAGGGGGAGAAAATCAAAACTTTAGTTGACGTTAATTTTGTTGAGTTACAAGAGAACAAATCCCTTCTCAAACAAGAAAAAGAGAATGAGAACAAAAACAAGTTGTTTGTCACAACGTAGACCAAATGGAAAATGATGAAGGTTGTGATGTTCAATATCACAAGGCATATCTTAATTAGCGTATCCCATGTCCTTGCTCCCAATGCAAGCTTGCAATTAGACAAAAACATTGATTGTCTATAGAACACATATAATGCTTCGGTGAGTTTCAATCGGAGATCATTGATCAAGCGATCTCAGACTTTGAGCAAATGGTAAGAAAAGTTTATATCAATCATGCATTGTATTCACAAACTAATTGAATATCATATACAAAAATATGCGATGTGGTCATAAATATTATTATAGGGAGGTGACATCTCATCCCAAGGAGGAGTGTATCTATTGCGACCAGCTAGAAGAGTTCATGGGCGTCCGATGGATGGAGTGCTTGAGCCAATCCACCACTTGGAAGGCACTATCCAATCTATACTGTCAATACCAGAGGAGATAGTTCAGACTTTCCTACAATCTTGGAGCCTGAGATTGAGGCAATGATCGATGCATTGATGCCCATGGATGCCGAGACATCTGATCCGCTTAGAGAGGAAGCATCCATACCATTATATGATGGGTGCCAAGTATCTCACCTGAAAACGTTGCTTGCACTTCTAAGTGTGCAAGAACAATACAAGTGGAGCGATGCGAGTGTGACTAAGTTGTTTAGATACCTTCTGTGTATGCTTCGTTGATTTCTTTTCGGCACCATTCTAAAAAACAATTGTGTATTTTCAAGGTGTTTTATGATTTCTTTTCAGGTTGCTAAAGTATCATATATTACCACTTGTAAATACTATGCATATGTCTCGTAATGATGTGCGACATGTTTTACGAAATCTTGACATGGACTACAACAACATCCAAGCATGTGTCAATGATTGCATGCTGTTTTGAGGACAATAGGAGACTTCAAGGTAAGCTCACCACACTCATAAGATCGACGGTGCATTGGCTAGGTGAGAGATAGCCATTAGAGCTCGCTTGGAACGCTTGAAACAATAAGCGGTTTGTGGGTCTTGGCAGTTGAGCAAAGGCTCCCACAGTGTCAGGCATGAAATCAATAGGATGATCCACTTCTCCCTGAGGAGGCAATGATGTAGGTGGGTGGAATATGTCCTTAAACTCTCCCAAAAGTTTACATAGACATAGCTCTTGTTCTTACATGAAGTAGAGTGTTGATTTTCATCTGTCTTTGATAGAAGAAGTGTGAAAACGCAAGATATAGCATTAATTTCCTTCTTCATCTTCTTCTTGCTTATTATTTCCACTTAATTTCTCTCTATGCCATTATGTTTTACTTGCTACCCATTCCAAGTAAACTCCATGAACATCCGATTTAGATCCAAAGAAAAATTTCCAAGTTTTTTAAGCCAATCATAGCCAATGATGATGTCAATAAGACCCATATCTAGGATAATCAAGTCTGTCATAATAGTGCAAGACTATGACATATCCAAAGTGTGGTGCTCACATGTGTTCGTCAGGCTTGGCGAGCTTAACAATGTGGCATGCATAGAATAGATCCATAGATGGAGTTCAACGAATATTAGCGGACTTATGCACATAGAGCCACATTGACTCTACCATTTTAGGTATTGCACGAGAGCCAAGGGATCTTCAGCTCGGTCTTACTATGGATGGCATGAACCCATTCAACCTTTACTCAACTTCTTACAGTGTGTGGCCTGTAGTCCTTGTTAACTACAATATCCCATCATGGCTTTCTATGAAGAAAGGACACTTGATCCTTAGCTTGCTCATTCCTAGCTGCTACAAAGTCAAGAATATGGACGTCTATCTCCGTCCATTAGTTGATGAGCTTAAGATTTTGTGGGAGGAGGAGGTCACCATGGAAGATATGAGCAAGTGCATAGTCGACAGTCCGCTAATATAAAAACCATTCTCATGTGGACCATGCATGACTTTCCGAGATTCGGGGAGTTCTTAGGTAAGTAGGCTTCCATTCTCATTGGTAATATCTATCATAGCTCATTCAAGTTTGTATTCACATGATAGAGGTGTTGGGACAAGTCTAGTTACCTTAGGTTATCATGCATGTCCATTTTGTGGGCCAGAGTTAGACTCCTGAAGGTCACCAACCATTAAGAAGATGGTATACCAAGGACACTCTGCTTTATTGATGGAGGGTCATGAACTGATGAAAGGTTTTCTTGGACAACCTCGAGCACGAATGAATGCCAGCTGAAAATGGTGCACACGGAGTCACATCCAAACGGAATGCAACGGCTCTCAGTTTTCTATGAGTTTCCATATTGGATCCACTTACAGATCAACCACTTGTTGGATCCCATGCATATTTTCAAGAATGTGGACAACTTACTATGAAACCACATCACAGGAAAGAGAGACACTACAGGGGCATGAATGGGTTTGAAGGAGGTAGGTAAGATAGAGATGGTTTGAAGTCGAATGCCAATGGTCACTTACAACTACCTCACACTCCTTGGGTTTTGTCCACTAAACAAGAGCACTCTATGAAGAAAATTATCAAGTCTATCCGCACTCTGATGGGTATGATGTGTTCTCTCATTTTCACATTTTGTTAAAATGACCAATTATCAGGGCTAAAATCCCATGATTGGCATAAGATATGTCAGGTTTGTACTACAAATGGATTGTAAGTGGCCTGCATGTTTTTTTAATTGGATGTAGTCATTGTTCATAATGCTTCTTCATTTTTGATAGTTTATGCTACCAATCGCAATCGCAGGATGCCTCACTCTAGAAATACGTGGGACAATTTACAAGTTATCAAATTTAGCTCAATGGATCTCACAGAAGGAGATCAAGACATCCTTTATTGAATCCGCAAGGAGAAGAGCAGTGGAGACAGTCTGTCTCTTTGAGAAGTATCTTCCCACCAGCATGCTCACAATACAAACCCACCTCTTGGTGCATCTTGTAGACGAAGTGGAGATTTTTGGACCTGTCCATATGCAATCGATGTTCTTCTTGGAGTGCTTCATGAAAACCATGAAAGGCTTTGTGCAACAACAAGCTTGGCTAGAAAGTAGCATGGGTGAAGGTTGGTTGGTGTCTAAGGTGTTACTCCATATTTCACAGTGGCTACTAATGGTTGATTTAAACAAGAGTCTGTGGAGAAAGGAAACTTGATCCTTAGCTTGCTCATTCCTAGCTGCTACAAAGTCAAGAATATGAATGTCTATCTCCGTCCATTAGTTGATGAGCTTAAGATTTTGTGGGAGGAGGAGGTCATCGTGGAAGATATGAGCAAGTGCATAGTCGACGGTCCGCTAATATAAAAACCATTCTCATGTGGACCATGCATGACTTTCCAGGATTCGAGGAGTTCTTAGGTAAGTAGGCTTCCATTCTCATTGGTAATATCTATCATAGCTCATTCAAGTTTGTATTCACATGATAGAGGTGTTGGGACAAGTCTAGTTACCTTAGGTTATCATGCATGTCCATTTTGTGGGCCAGAGTTAGACTCCTGAAGGTCACCAACCATTAAGAAGATGGTATACCAAGGACACTCTGCTTTATTGATGGAGGGTCATGAACTGATGAAAGGTTTTCTTGGACAACCTCGAGCACGAATGAATGCCAGCTGAAAATGGTGCACACAAAGTCACATCCAAACGGAATGCAACGGCTCTCAGTTTTCTATGAGTTTCCATATTGGATCCACTTACAGATCAACCACTTGTTGGATCCCATGCATATTTTCAAGAATGTGGACAACTTACTATGGAACCACATCACAGGAAAGAGAGACACTATAGGGGCATGAATGGGTTTGAAGGAGATAGGCAAGATAGAGACGGTTTGCAGTCGAATGCCGATGGTCACTTACAACTACCTCACACTCCTTGGGTTTTGTCCACTAAACAAGACCACTCTGTGAAGAAAATTATCAGGTCTATCCGCACTCTGATGGGTATGATGTGTTCTCTCATTTCCACGTTTTGTTAAAACGACCAATTATCAAGGCTAAAATCCCATGATTGGCATAAGATATGTCAGGTTTGTACTACAAATGGATTGTAAGTGGCCTGCATATTTTTTTAATTGGATGTAGTCGTTGTTCATAATGCTTCTTCATTTTTGATAGTTTATACTACCAATCGCGATCGTAGGATGCCTCACTCTAGAAATACGTGGGGCAATTTACAAGTTATCAAATTTAGTTCAATGGATCTCACAGAAGGAGATCAAGACATCCTTTATTGAATCCGCAAGGAGAAGAGTAGTGGAGACGGTTTGTCTCTTTGAGAAGGATCTTCCCACCAGTATGCTCACGATACAAACCCACCTCTTGGTGCATCTTGTAGACGAAGTGGAGATTTTTGGACCTGTCCATACGCAATGGATGTTCTTCTTGGAGTGCTTCATGAAAACCCTGAAAGGCTTTGTGCAACAACAAGCTCGTCTAGAAGGTAGCATGGGTGAAGGTTGGTTGGTGTCTAAGGCGTTACTCCATATTTCACAGTGGCTACCAATGGTGGATTTAAACAAGAGTATGCTATGGTCATTGAATGACGATGATAGATAGCTGACTAGAGATGTGGTTAATGAAAATGGGGTAGAAGAAATGATTGATGCTACAATGGAGGAGAAAGTAAATCGTTTTTGTATGTTACACCATTCCTCCATGGAGACGTGGCTCGCTAGGTACGAGCAATCCAGAAAAGATAAAAAAGGAGCACAATCCAAATTTCAATGTAGTACGCACTATTGATCAATTTGATATTCGAAGCGCATGGAGAAGATGCCATGGTTTATGTTAATGCGATGGTTACATGGATCTTTGATCCTCGTAGCCTCTTGCAAAGGGATGGAAGTTTCAACTAAGGAGTGGAAATTCTCAAGGGGATGTAGTACAAAGGTGACCACATGTTTTATAAGCTATGTCATATCAAGATTTTACATGCGAGAACTAATTAACCATTTCAATGTACATTACAAAATATAAAGTGCGACGTGGTCACGTGGATGACATTTTCTGCATAGAGTATATGGACAAAATGCGCTCCATAATGGATTGTGGTATCATGCCAAAGTTTGAGCAAGAGAGTCGACGTAAGCCACAGATCCAAACACCGTTATAGATAATATGAAGTATTTTGGGAACTTGCAAAGTATTATCATGATGGATGAGCCGGGGCAACTGTTTCACTAGGTCCTTCTGGATTTCTTGAAATAGATTCTGAAAAAAGATTGATAGATTTGTGCAACACATTTGTATTGTCAGGCCATTGTGAAGAGATGCATAAACTCTAGTTTTTTTAAATTTTATTACAACATGGTATATGTCACAAATGTTAAATATCTCTTGTATGTGATTTTGAATAGGTAATTTTTTTGCCAAACCCTCGATAACCTCAATGGTGGTATGTTATACCTTCAACTCCCCGAAGTGCGAGAGTATATGATGAAAGCAATGTTCCCAGCATAGATGAGGACAATATGCAGATAGAGAGGTTGATATTACGAGGATTGAAGGCACCCAAAGCTTGGAGCATGTAGAGGAGGAAAAATTAAGTAACAATGATGGAAAGACAAGAGGCAAAGAATTCTTTGAGAATGAAGTGGACTCAGCCTTTTGTGGTGACCTTTCTATCAACCTTCTACTGTATGGGGAATTATGTCAGGAGATTGACATGGGACCGTAGGCTACATCATACTTGGAGCATCCATCTACTTAATTCATTGATGAATCGCTTATAAGGGTACTCTAGAATGTGCATTTTAAGTATGATCTTTTTTTTAAGATTTATATTACTGTTCTTTGCTTTAATCTTTCTATTGATTATGCTAACATCAATTTTTGTATGTGCAAGTGACCTTTGTGCAAGGATGAGTGACGAGGAGCTATAAAAGATCTTCACATGTATGTCTTTAGATCAGATGGCTTGATTTAGAGATATGGCAGACCAGGAGCTATCTCAAACACCATCAGGCCATTCTCTTGATTTTGTTTCGGCATGCTCGGATGCTTTGATTTCCAATAGACGAGGTTGATGCTCTAGACTTGGGCTGGAGGGAGGAAGTGGTTCTAGGGGATGCTTTGGAGTGGTGGATGAGATGAGCCCGCATTCGGCTCGAGATAGAGATACTACTTCTCGCTCTCATACAGGTTCGAGAGAGGGTGGCTCAGATGGTTGTTGTGGAGGTATTAATGCAGTGTCTCCGTCTCGCCGTTCTATTGGAGTTGCATCACCTGTGGCATTTGTCACACCTATGGGGATGTCTACTCCTGTCACTCTATCTTTTGCTCAATCATTCATAGCTGGCACCCCTATGGGTGCTACTCTGAGATACCACCCATGTGGTTACACCAGATGTACAAGGATCTCTTGGATATACCTAGGAGTGCGGTCATAGGTGGGAGAGGACACATCTTATACATACCCCAGAGGGGTATGGATACCTTGTAGATGATAGGACAGGAGACATCATCATGAATGATGAGAGGAGAAGGGTGATGGCTTGTATAAGAGAGTTGTACCAATAAGTTTTTCAGAACAACATCTTGGATCATTGAAAGAACGTACTGGAGAGAAGGGAGGACTACATAGTAGCATCCTTTCATGAAAAGTTTTCGATACCCATCGCAGTAAATAGGTTTTTCATAGGCTGGATGTTGGAGTGCATACGTGGATACATGTCACATAGGCAATCAGACACACATGTAAGGTGCTTAAGAGTAGAGTCTCAAAGCCCAAGTGGCTAAATGCAGATGACTGGCACTAACTCAAGGAGGAGGCTACAAATTCTTTAGGATGTTGGAGACAATAGCGTGAGGCAGCAAGGGCACGACTGAAGGAGGAGTGGTCCATCATCTTGGGAGTGGTGGCCACTGGACTTATCTAGATGACTTTGTAAGTTTTTCTTTTGTTCTTCTCACTTATTTTTTTGCAATATTGCTTGTACTGACAATTGTGTTTCTAACAGTTGTATTTTGTTTTCTTTGCAGTACTCCATTACAAACCATGATCCCACTGGCCTAGAGACTCGATATGTAGAGAGACACGATCTCACTGCATTGATCGATAGATTGTATGCAAGCGGCAGCCCAATAAGTCACTCATCTTGCTTGTCTATAGTTACTAATTTTTATTAAAATGCATTATTGTATGGTGGACTAATATATAGTTGTTTCTTTTTTTTGTAGAGTGCATTCAATGCTCATCTGTGGTGGCAAGATGACGGCAAGGATCTATAGCTTGTGCTTGGATTCATGGAGTGCACATCCCCTCCTTTTTTTGTCCTATGATTTATGTAGGAATTTTCTATTCACTATGTTATTATCATCCTTTGTATCTTGCCATGATTCCATGAGTGCTTTCATTTAGGGATCTTGTATTTATTTTATGTATCACTCTGGACCATTGTACACTTTATTGTAACCCTTTTGTATGGCCCAAATACAGCACAAAGTGCTACATGTGGCAGACTACAATTTTTTTTCCTCTATAATCATCGTTATTAGTGTCGCAAATTTACCTACATGCGTCGCTATTATCATCCCAATTTGCATCGCAAACCATTGCTATTGGCATCACTATTTGTGACATTATTTGTATCGCATTTGCAACATAAATAACGATGCAAATAGCGACGTCGATAATGATAGTTCTATAGCATCGCTAATACCGATGTGTTTAGCGATGATGGGGGCAATTTTTTTGGTGAACATTTTCGTCGCTTTGAACATTGGTAGTATGAGGCCTGTATCTTGTAGTGTTAGGCCCCCATGCAATATAAAACTTGCTTTTTATTTTTGATTTACCTCGAGTCTACATGCAATAATCTCTGGTGCTTTTTCTCAAAAGCTAACTCTTTGTTTCTCTTTGATAATAGCTATCTAAAGCTTGTACACATGGCCTACATGCTTCATGCCTCTCAAAGGTTAGGATATGCCTTCTTTCCACACACCACCATACTTTTTCTTTCATGCAAGTTCATCTTGTAAAAACTCTTTGCCAACAGATTTATTTCCCTTCTAATCATCCCACCTGTCACCACGCATCCTAAAAGCTACAATAGCCTTAGCTTGCAAAACTAAAGATGTTCTAGGGAATAATTGACATAGAAATGAGCTCATAAGTAAAGCTAAGTTCTCAGAGTCAAATCAAAGGTATTAAATGGCTATCTTCCTCTTTAGATTCCAAGAAGCATGCTTTTGTGAGCATGTCATAACCCAAACACTTATTAGTGCATTATTGCTCTTAAAATGTAATAATGCATGCATACTACAAAATTGATCATCTTGCTTCTTCATTCACAAACATATAGGACCTGGAAATGAGCCATGGTTAAAGGGTTTCATCCTTTGACACAAAATATCATGACTCCCATGCCCTCTAAACCTGCACATCTCCTAGATGTGCCATTTATGCAACCACCCAAGTCAAATACCCAAATAATCACCTCCTCTTTGATCATGTGCATAAGCAAGTGTCCACCCATATCATAGATCAAAATAATATACATTTGCAGAACTATGGTACCACACCAAGTACCCTCTCCTAGATCATAAGGCCTTGGGTGGGTCACATATACTTGAGTCTTTTTTACTTACATATACATGCTTGCAATGTGTCCATGAATAAATATATAGCAACATCCCTACTCCCTTTCAATGCATTTCTCCAAAAGTTACTTGTGTAGCCAATTTTGATCCACATCCAACATAATATGAGCATCACTTGCATCTAGCATACTCTTGAGCATCACTGAAAGCATCTAGACATTTAATATCCTGAAGAACCTCTAAATTTCTTGTCAAGGCATTTGTCAAAGCATATGACACAGTCTCAAATTATGTAGCATCCGATCCATCATCTTCTAGATGAATATCCTCTAGCTCTTGAAACTTCTCATAGAATGCAAGTGTGTCCTCTATATAATGTGCATACATCAATTCATCAATGTCTCTTTGATTCATTGCATCACTAGGGACATGAGCCTCATAGGCTGCCTCATAAACACTCACAAAATCTACATATGCAATGTCTTTCTCATCCACTTCACGTTCTTCCAAGTCATTGTCTATTTGGAAACTCAAAGCATCAATGGTCTCAGTATAGACATCCTCTATATGGATAATGATAGCATCAATATTCTCAACATAGGCTTCCTTAGTATAGCTAATCTTAGCTTGGTAGTAAGAACTATAGTCTAGGAAAATTCTTGTGCCTCCTCTAACCTTCTAGCATCATTTTCCTGCACCCTTATTTCATCCTCTTCTTTAATTTTTATTACATCATCTTCTTGCTTTATCTATTGTAGCTTCTACAATGCAACCACATCTATGACATGAATCTAAAAGGTTCCTCACAAAATCTAAATCTCCATACCCCAGCTCAATCATATGTAAACTATACTCCAATACATGTTGTAAATCTTGTAAAGAAAGCATATTTGCATCCACAGAGCTTATCATACTTGAATATTCACCCTAGCCTTTCATGTGAGGTTTACCAAAGATGTGAGAGTGCTCTTGCACTGTGGACAGAAAGATGTGGGGTCCCATGAGGAAGAAGGTATGACAAAGTAGGAGGTGATACCTATGTAAAGTAGGAAGGATAGTAAGACAAACTATAGATTATAAGCCATGTTAGATCTTGTGATCAAGTAACACAAAACTTATATGAAATACTCTAGTCAATTAGCCTTTAACTCAAGTTTTCTCCAAACAATTAGCCCTCAAGGAGACTCTTATACATCCTTGGACCATTCATCACTCTATACATGATAGTATTCTCAACTTCCAATCAATAGAGGTTCAAGATTAGGCTCAAGATGCTCTTATACAAATCCTTTATATGTGATTAAGGCTAGCATGGCTTGAAAGACATCTTCAAATATTTCCTAAGATGGAAACACATTATTCTCAATCGTATACATGAGTAATCTAGGTTAAAGGAAGGGAGCTAACATAGATGCATATGGTTGTAAGTCCTAGGAACTATCAATGTAGTAGGTTTCAGTGAGAATTTCATATTGAGAGTTCTTGTGAACCATAGAGCTTCATCTAGCTTTCGATTTTTACTGTCTACAATCCTTGAAACGCAATCTCAACGCTAAATCTCTACTGATGCATCTTCAAGGCTAACAAACGTTTTGAAAACATTGATTGGGCACCTTCCATGTTTCTTTTTCCATACTCAACATTGATAGCAAACACCTCGCCTTGTTGTTCAAATGATCTTGATTCCCCTCTCGTGCGTCGGATTGATTGAGCTAATTGTCTTCATAGCTCTATTGACTCCCTTGTAGTTTAGCTCACTTCCCAAATTTGCACTCTTTGATAAATGTGTTGTTTCTACGCAATCTTGCTTCCTTGATGTAGCATGATGATAGCGTGATAAGGTGATGAATGGTCTTTCAATCCCCCCGTCTCGGGGAAGTTACTCATGAATATATGTGCACATCAGGTGGGTTAAAAATAAGAAATTTTTAAAATATCATTTTAATACATTTGTTACATATAGAAGGGTGTAATATAAAGGGTTTATTTATAGATTAAATAGAAAATGTCTATATTTTGTTCAAGAAAAATTCAGTAATAAGGATATTGATAAATCAGTCTTGAACACACGTGATGTACAAGATATATATATAGTAACTTCCCCGAGTCCCCCCCGTCAACCTCTTTTTGCCTTGCTGATTTTCGTCATCTTGTGCTACAAGATCAGGGGGGTCATTCATCAATATATGTATATATAACGTGAGTTCAAAATAAGGGGTTTTTAAAACACCATTTTTATACTTTTTTACATACAAAAGGGTGTCATATAAAGGGGTTACTTACAGATTGAATAGAAAAGGGTTTTTTTAATTCAAAAAAATCATAGATTAGGATATTTATAAATAGGCCATGAACGCACATTATATAGAGAATATATATATAGTGAACCCCTCGAGGCTACAAGGCCTCATAGGTGTTTCAATTCTAGCTAGGTGGCACAGAGTCCTCTATTTGGCATGGAGAAAGCTTACTAAGTTGGTGTTCATGAAGGCCAACTATTTTTCTAACTTCTACATGTCAACTAGTGCTTTGAAAGGGCCACAAGAACTTCTCAAAGACAATTCTAGAAGTGCCTACAATATGGCACATCTACATCTTTCCATACCATTTTTTTGGTTGTTCAAACTGTGCCTTGTACATGTTGAAAAGCCAAGCTCTTAATTTCCTTCAGTGTCTTCCTTCTTTCCTTGATGATCACATGGCATCCTACAATTGTTGAAAGGACTACTGACCTACTGACACCTTCCACTCATGGATTGACATGCTTCTTTTTCCATGATGCTTCCTTCTATTTACATTGTCCCAACCCATCTCATAGTGAATTCTCAAAGTTACAAGCGGTTGATATGATGGATTCAACCAGCTCCACTATATGAGGAAACATGTTTTGCAACTTTTGATCCATGTTAGGTAAAGGAGCTCTCAGATTATAATCTTTGGGAATGACCTATCACCTCTCTTTGGTATTGCTCTGCCAAAATTGTTGCTAGGTCATCGAACCCCTAATTGTCTTTCCTCTAGGTGTGCTCGTTTCCTTCTCTAGTTCCCTCTCTCTACTAGCTTCCTCCTCAAGTAGACCTATTTGTCATGCTGAGTAGCCTAATGTAGCAAGCTTCTATTTAACTTTCTTATTTCTCCTCTAGCACACTCTCACAATGATGATCAACAAGCAAGTGAGATACTAAGTATTTCTTTTTTTTTAATGCTGAGCCTCTTCTCTCACCTGTCGAATATCCTCCCTTTTTGGAGTCCCAAGAGGAACACTAAGAAAACATGGAGCCTAATACAAGAAAATCTATCATGCTCATCAACAATCATTCTTCATATTTAATGTGACCACAACAAGAAAACGAACAAAAATCTCCTCAAATCTTCACGTAGTGTATTCTCCCATGGATTTAACTTGAAATTTTTTTATTATGCTCTTCATATTCTTCATGGATCATTCAAAAAGCTTCCGAAAACTCTCAAACTCCATCAATTATAATTCCATCCTCTCATGTCAGAACATCATATCTCCACTGAAAAATATCATGAGCTTCTAAAACCTATTCAACCTTATTCAAAAAACTCTCAAACACTCCCAAGTCAATTAATCACCATACAAAATCCATAAAAAATCAACCATTCAGTTCTCAAAAACAACAAAAATCAGCATAAAAATCAAGTCATTTTACTCCTTAGCATATCCCCACACTTAATTAGGGAGTGTCCTTGCAACCTAGGAAAAAGAGAATAAAATTTCAAAATATAGCTTAACTTGATCTTCCACATCATCTTTACAAAACACCATCCAAGCATGACTCCAACTCATAACTTGCACCTAATAAAGAGTTATAACAAAAAAAAAACATCTTTATCCATTCATTCAACTTAGAAACAAAAAAGCATGAACAAGCTTTTAAAGGATATAAGAGGTTTGTTTTCACCATAAGCATCCATCCATCATATAGAATCAGGAATCACCATTGATCAACTTCTCAATCAGTTATATCTTCATCTTCAACTCCACCCAAGAAGGATAAAACACCACATATACACCTTTAAACATATTAAAAACTCACATAGACACAAGACAATGTAGTCTAAATGGCACTTGCTCCCAAAAAATGAAGAACAAAGAGAAAGATTTTCATTAAAAGGATCATTACATCCAAGAGAGTGTCCATAAGCTATGTAGGATGAATATATTTTTTCTTGGACTTCATACTCATCTTGAGACATTCCTCACTCTTCTTCTCATGCATCAATACGTGTTTGCCGATCCTGGCAGTGTAATCCAAGAACCTCAGTGGCTTCTTGGAGACCACAGTGGCCGGTCATAGCCACTCTCCCGGATCCCACTCCAACTCACCAAGTGGCCTGCCCTTCCAGATCCACAGGCGCCACTCCCTAAGCTCCTCCTAGAAGACAAAAGGGTCTAGTCACCATGTCTTCCCCTGAAGGCCAATCACCCAAATCCTCCTCCATGAAAGGACAACTATCCCCTCATCATGCTATCATTTTTCAAGAGCCAGATGCCCCCCTCCTTGTATGGTGAACAAGGTTTCAAGTGGACCACCACCCACTCAACCTACCACCTGTAGGGGAATGCCTTCCTTATCCTACAAAAAATTGGACATGCCCTGCATACATATGTGACTGAAAGCTTCATGCTATGCATACAAACAAGCATCCAAAAAACCCATAATCAAATACTCAAAAGAAAATAAAATTCCATGCATGTCGTATCCCAGACGCAATATGAAAATCGAGATTGAACCAAGACTCGGACCATCATAATAAATAGATAGAATCTTTGTCTCTGACCAAGAAAAAGAACTCATTTTTATTAGATAGCCAATTAATTACAATTCTTTATTAAATTATTCCATTAATGCATGGTGAGTCATATTCGCATCCTAACCCCTACTTAGACTGACTTGACTGGACTAGACTAGGGGTCTCTACAAATGCAATTCATTTTTAAAAAGTCAAATAATTTGTGGCACAAAGCGCATGCATAGGTGGCTTTGGGGGGTTCAATTATTTACAAATTAAATGTGTGTATAGTGCATATGCACATCCACTATGAAGGGATTTTAAATTATCAAATTAAGTGGGTTATGGTGTTGTGTGCTTGTGCAATGGCAGGATTCCTTTTATAAATTAACGGTCGATTCTTTTTAATTAAAAATTTATGAGATGCATTGTGTTTGTTTGGTGGGTGCAACAGTTGGTTGATTTTTAATTACAATTATATATGTATTAGGGCGCATGTGAAGGAGGGAAAAAGAAAAAAATATGGTGGTATGTGGACACTCACAAGGTTTGATGTGCAAAATCCCACTTCCAAATAAGCCCAAGAATATAAATTCCTCGTATGAAAACAACAGGTTGACCAATTAGCATACCAAAATAAAAAGAATATGGACAATGAAGGCTTTGTCACTAAGTGATTATGGGTTGAGGTTTTATTTATTTTTAAATATATATTTATGTTGATGTGTTTTAGGTTGGGGTTTTTTTAAATAAATAAATAAATAGATGAATGTAAGTAACCAAATGGCAAAACACATATTAGGAATATGAAAAAAAGAATTATAGGAAATCTTATACAATTAAACAACTATTTTTATAAATTTTGGTATTTTTTATTATTTAAGTTATATTTTATCAAATAAATCATTTTCAATATTTTTCTAACTCTTATGTATTTTTTATTATTCATAATCATAATATAAATTTATTTCTAATTTTTGGATTTTATTTCTAATTTTTTCGAGATCTTATTAACTTTTTAAGGCATGGTAAAGTTTTTTTAAATTTTTCTCATATTTTAATATTTTTCCATTTTTATTGACTTCTTTTATATTAATAAAAATTCTTCAATTTTTCAACAAATTTTTAGATTTTTTTGTTATTTTTCTATAGATTTTTCAAATGGATGTCATGCATTATTTTGCATAAGCTTTTCCTACCAGATTTATTATCCTGTTGGAAAGGATGTGTTGTTTACAGTTTCTCCAGAATGTGCCTCTACGTTGTATGGATGAGAATAAGAGTCTAGAACGTCTCAAGCTGAGTATGAAGTTTAAGAGAAAACATATTTATCATACATATAGCATGTGGACACTCTCTTGGATATACTGATCCTTTTAATGAAAATCTTTCTCATTGCTCTTCATTTTTTAGGAGCGTGTGTCATTTAGACTACATTGTCTTGTGTGTATGTGAGTTTTGTATATGTTCTATGGTGTATATGTGGTGTTTTATCCTTCTTGCATGGAGTTAAAGATGAAGGTAGAGCTGATTGAGAAGTTGATTGATGGTGGTTCATGATTATATCTGATAGATGGATGCTTATGGTGAAAAAAATTCTCTTATATCCTTTAAAAGTTTGTCATGCTTTTCTATTTCTAAGTTGAATTGATGGATAAAGATGTTCTCCTTTTGTTGCAATTCTTTCTGAGATACAGGTTATAAGTTGGGATTGTGCTTGGATGGTGTTCCTTAAAGACACTATGGAAAATCAAGTTGAGCTATATTTTGAACTTTTATTCTCTTTTGCCTAGGTCATGAGGACACTCCTTGATTAAATGTGGGGATATGTTAAGGGGTGAAATGACTTGATTTTTGGCTGATTTTTGTTGTCTTTTAGGACCGAATGATTGATTTTTGATGGCTTATATATGATGATCAGTTGGTTTAAAAGTGTTTGGGAGTCTTTCGGATAAGGTTGAATAGGTTTTAGAAGCTCATGATGTTTTTCCATTGAGATATGACGTTCTGACATGTTATGTTGATGTCCTATTAGTGTCGGATTGGTTCTATTGAGCTTCTGTTTTGCTCTCTTTTCTTTCTATAGTATGAGAGGACGAAATTATGATTACTGGAGTTTGAGAGTGTTTGAAAGCTTATTGAATGATTCTTGATGGTTTTGAATGGTTTTAGTTGAGCTAAAGGCTTTTTGATGACTTTTTGTTAATCCTGTGTTGAATGTCTATAGAGCCTCTAACTCTGTTTTGTATGCCTGTGTAAGTGTTATGTGGAATGAATGTGTAGCCTGGGGAAGTTTTCAAACCTTGGGAATAGATGAATACAAGCTCAAAATAGCTCAAAGAAGTGGAAGAAGTAGCTACTAAAGACTCAAGTGAAACCTTGCATGATAGTGATACTGTTGAGTTGTGAAAGGACACTATAGTGACTTTGGCGACCTTTCATACTAGGCATACCTTTTGGGAGGGGTATCTATAACCAAAGAGGGGTTACGGATGATTATTCTTGATTATTCCATTGTACCCTTGAGAGAGAGTATGTGAGAGAGAGTGTGTGTGTGACAGATAGCTAAATCTATGCAAAGCAATGTATCTATGAAGGAGAGATTATGAGAGAAAGCTATGGAACTATTGATATTAATAATATGTGATGAATTCCATTCGAAGTGGTATATTCTC
Organism: Lygodium microphyllum; assembly: GCF_053477565.2. Lineage (NCBI taxonomy): Eukaryota > Viridiplantae > Streptophyta > Polypodiopsida > Schizaeales > Lygodiaceae > Lygodium > Lygodium microphyllum. The sequence goes on along the minus strand of NC_141152.1, from coordinate 28,571,943 downwards.
TTGTGTTTTTATGGTCTCTTGATGAATTCTATAAAGAATATGAAGAGCATAATTGATTTTGTTCAAATTAAAGCCATGGGAGAATAAGCTACGTGAAGATTTGAGAAGATTGGTGTTATTTTCTTCGTTGTAGTCACACAAAATATGAAGAACATGCATGTTGATGATACAAGATAGATTTTCTTGCAATAGATTCCCTGCTTTCGTGGTGTTCCTCTTGGGACTCCATGTTTTTTGTGTGCAGCCAGGGAAAATTGCCATCGGCAAGCCTCAAAAGGGGTTGAAAATGAAGGAAATGGCAATGCTGAGAGAAAAAGAATTCATTAGATGCTTGCAAAGTTCCTTCTACTACTGAAGATTGGAAATTCTTATTGCCAAAACCACTTTTTACAAGAAATTCATCCCACAATGGTTGAAACATATTACCATCTTGATACAAGCTCTTTTTGGTAGACTATTTTCTCTCCATGCTAAAGCAACAGAGACGTGCATCTTGGTGGCAAAATGTTTGGGAGCAAGCTGAAGAGTAGAGATAGAGAGAATGACCATCCATGGGAGATTTGGCTTTCATTGAAGAGTTTCCAGACATCAACAAGTAGGATATTGTGAAGAAGCTTTAAGAGTTGTGGCCACTTGAAGTTCATAAGAACAAGGAAAAGAGTTGGAATTTGTTTCTAGATGCTTAACAGCAAGATACATGGGATGCTTGGTGCACTGACAACCTTCTGTTCATTCAATTGGCAACCCACTAGAAGGGTAGGAAGAGTGTTCTTTACAACATACACTATTGAAACCATCATAAGCTGGCATTACTATGATGATGGCACCACAATGATCCTCTGAAGAATGAGTTTTGATACCTTCATATTGAATATCTTCCCCTATGTAGCAGATTAAAAGCTAAATTACGAGACTTTGAAAAGAAGGAAGTAGGATAAATTTTGGCAAGAGACTCCTCCAGAGAGATTGACACCCTCTTTTGACTCTATTTGTTGAGTACAGAGACAAAGTGGGCGAAGCTAACTCTCTGATGAATGACGTGAGCAAGAGGGAAGAACTAGAAGGAGTTTAGATGTATGTGAGAAGAGAGAAGGAAAAAATCAAAGCAAAAAACATTGTGGCACTCTTTACAGAAGTCCCTATGGTGACTCAAGGTCCCCTTCCTAGTGAGATCTGTCCTAGAAATATTGATGAAAAGCCAATGAATGTAGTCTCATTGCCCATCTTTAAGGGAGAGTACAATGAAGACCCTGATCTTCATGTAGCTAAGTTCATGGTAGCATACGTAGCTAACAATGCCAGAACCCTCGAGCATTGGATGGAAATATTCCCCATCACTTTCAAAGGGGCGGAATTTTAGTGGTATGAGAGATAAGCACCAAGAGCTTTTGGCACTTGGGATTACTTGAAGTTGGGCTTCTTCACTAAATTTAAGCGTAAAGGTTTTGAAGAGTGGATGCAAGAGGAGTTTATGAACTTAAGTGAGTCCTCTAGTGAACAAGTGGAAGCATATGTCTCTAGAATGGAATCCATACTGAAGAAATGGACCAACCATTACTTAGATGAAGGCATCTAGAAGGGAGTTTTTCTTAGGGGCTTACAACTAGAAGTTCGTAGGTTTGTGGAATTGAGAAGACTAGTCATCCTGTAAGCTATAGTGCAAGGTGCAAGATTGTATGATGAAGTTGAAGTAAGGCTGTTGATGACCTCAGGAAGAGGAGTTTTACCTCCTCCCATGCCAGGAATGGTATACCTACCAAATGCAAATCTAGGGACAATTCCTCAGCCATACCCTTATATGCAAACAGTGCTGCATTACAGTGCATCAAATCCATAGTGGAGACGCAGACGATAGTACTCAAATGATGGTTCAACCACAATAACAGTGGCCTCAAACAATTCCACCAATGGCCACTCAACAACAATAGTGGAACCCTACCAAATTGAACCAACAACCACGAGCCTCAATAATAGGAGCTCTGAATCAAAATCAAGAAAGAGAACCCTCTAGATGAACCCAATGAGACTATGCACTGACTATAGAGGCTTCCCAAAACTCTACTGTAAGTTTTCCTTTTTGGAGGAGGTGAAAATTTGAAGGACTACCTATCAAATTCAGTTTGCAAGCATCAAGAAGAATCTTATGGATGTGATTAGATAATAGTTGTAGAAGTTGAAGGTGAATACCACCAACATATTCAGTCTTGTAGGATGTGAAAGAGATGTGATGTGATATAATACATTGTGTGAAAAGTTCCATCAAGCAGGACATTTAGCCATTGAATGTATCCAAAAACCAACTATCCCTAAAGCCTTCTGTTTAAGGAAGAACCATACGAAGGATATCTACTCCTTAAAAGGAGATACATGAAAGAAGGAAGAAATATTTAGAAGCCAGATTCAACTTGTTGGAATCAAAGATAACCACCCAAGATATCAAACCAAAGTCTAAAGAGTTTAGTCCTAATTTTGGCCCAAGGAGGTTTCCCTCTCAAAGTTACAAAGGATGATAGTCTTCCAATGGCCAGAGACCAAAAGTTGAGTGTTACAAATGTGGAGAAAAGGGTCATATCTCACCAAATTGCCCAAACCATAGAAGGTCTATGGACTACAAACCCTTATGTAGTCAATCCAAAGGAGAGGCCACACTGCAAAAGACTGTCCTATTCCAACTCCTATGAAAGCTACCCCCCTTGATACCCAACAGAAGAACCAAGAACGTGCCTCTAACATGGTGGAATTGAAAGTTTCCACAATAACATGTGCCAAGAAGAGAGAACCCATAGTTCCAAAAGAGAATGTTCCCTCTACCAAAATAGTGAAGTTCAATCTTTTAAAGCGAAAATAGAATAATACATAATAGAATGTTATAAGAAAGAGCTATCTAGTAGTACAGAAGGATACAGAGACAGTTGCAGAGACAAGATTAGTGGCTTATCAAGAGATGAGGAAGCTATTAAATATATATTTTCCAAGAAAATAGAGGCACATTCCCTAATAGTGGGCACTGTAAGCCAACTCCTGAAAGAACCAATGTATTTTTCAATGGGTGAATATCTCTTGCTGCCTAAATCCAAATTGACTTCTGAAGTCACCTTTGACAATGAGATAAAGGCATGGATGTACTATTGTCCCTGCTACATGGTTGAAGTAGAGACAAAGAGATAGACACAGGACCAAAGACACCCAGACACAAAAGTAGAGATAGATGAAGAAGCAGAGGAAAAGAACACAATAAAGAATGCATTCTTCTCTTAGAGCCCCTAGAGAAGCAAAAACAAATCTAAAGAGGATGAAGATGACATTGCAGAAGAAGATTATGATAGTGTACTAGAAGAATCTATTCTACCCATAGAAGGCACAAATGAGGAAGAAGTTTCAAAAGCCTCAAAAGTAGAAGATCCCATGTTGTTAGATAGAGTGACTCCAGTACCCTTTGGAATAGCTGATGAAGTCACTATGGAGCATATGCAAAATATCCATAAGAAATGGATTGGGTAGAATAAGTCTTCCTTCAGCAATGGCTCTCGTTACCCTAATCCATCCTTCCCAAAGAAGGATGACGATGCAACATGCCAACAACCACCAATCATATATCCCAAATAGAACTCTAAAGGGTCCAGTTATGTGTGACGTTCTTAGAGGCATCCTCAGAAGATGTACTCAAGATAAGAGGTAACTAATTTCCAAACCAAATTTGAAACAACCTTGATATCTTTTGAGCATCCCAAGGTATTAGACTTCAATCTCGACTTCTCTATCTTTGGTATGACTACACCCGATACTTAGTATCTCCAGTTGTACACATGCTGACATTAAATAAGTTGGTGTTTAGCTTAGCTGTCTTTGGTGTGAATGGTCCCATTGTTACCTTAGGTTGTAAGTACTCTCTTTAGTTACATGTTATGGATAATGAAAAAATGTGTGTGAGCTCTCTGCTATGCATTGTTGGCTTCAACCCTTCTCTCACTTTCATCATGGCATCAGAGCCATGAATGGGCTCTCTAGAGGATGGCATTAGTGGAGCAGACCCTGAAGCTTCAAGACAAAGTATATCTCTTGAAGAAGTAGGCTACCATTTATCTCATCTGAAAGGTATGCATTTAAGTTTGAGTCCCTAGAACTCTCAGAGCTTGTTGGGGGTTGCACAAGGGATCAAGAACATGTATTAGAGCCTATGTATGATGTCATCCATGCTCAGCATGAGCAACTAAATACAAACATGGAGCTGGAATTTTTGCACCTGTCTTTTATGGGAAGGATTGGATAGCTTAAATCATCCAATCATGCACTCTATAACTCATGAAGGAGGAGCAATGCTATGTAAAGATTGGAGAAGCTTGTTTGAGCATGGTGAAGTGGATGCTAATCTTCATAACTGGCAGGTTTGAGGTAAAATATATTTAGACAGATCACGTATTTGAGCCTTGCTTCTACCTACACTCTGCTAGTCTAACCCAAGCCATAGGAAGGGCGGATAGTGCTCTACTACTTGATGAATTTCTTGTCAAGGGGTATGCAAGAACCCATGGTATTGATGCTTTATCTTGAGCTCATTTTTAAGCTACATGGTTATGTACAGATTTGAAAATAGGGATAGACTTGTTGCTAAACTTTTAGGGAAACATACTCTTGAAGTTTGGAAGCTATCAGACATCTACAATGAACTCTTTTGAAGCATAGGCATACTTGGCAAGGTTGAAATTTTATCCCTCATGCTTGTGAGCTTGGGTTTAGAGTGTCAAATGCTCAAATTTTGAACGCAATAACAGGCTAAAATCTGTTTGGATGTTTCTAGCACTACTATAGGGCACTATTTGGTCCACAAATGCCTTTGGAATGATGCATATGATCATCAAGAATGCTTAGTAAATGTATGCGCAACACCCATGTACATTTAGAAATGACCAAAAGGGATTAAAGCTTCAGTTCTAGAATGCATTTATAGATCTAAAAGTTAGAGGCTAAAATTTGAAATTGAATGTATAACAGTTATCATTTCAAGGTTAAAGCATTTTGACATTCACTTGTACCCGTAAGGCTTGAGTCATGCCATTGGAGCTATAGGTGTGTTGTGGGATACTGTGAGCATTAAATGCCCAAATTTTGGATTGATGTACTGCTGGTTATAGTAGGGTATTGATTGTTTTTATTAGTTGGAAGGATATTTAGCTTCCATACATGATGTACATGCATTGTAGTGTGCCTAGTTGAACATGTATGGATACTTGCATGTAATAGAAACTGTTTAAGATGTCTTGGGGCTATTTGAGGCACATAGACTCTATTGTTTGGCTAGAAGAGAAGCTACTAGTCACTATCATTTGATGCTTATAGACTGCTTGTCTGTACATGAATAGTCTACTTGAATACATTTTGGTTATGTAGTGAATGCACGCTTCAATACCTAAGTGATTGCCAACTGATAGGAGGTGAATGTATCATTGTTTTTGGACTGAAACAATGCTTGTCTAAGCAGAGGCTATGCTGAAAACTGTCATAAATAGTTGCAGGCTCAAATTGAACTATCAAAAATATTTTGGTTTGCAAGTATCCAAGCAAGTTTTACACTATGGCAAATGTTGAGAGGACAGACAACATTACCTAGATTGTGTGGGAAAAGTTTGATAGCAATAATTATGCCATATGGAAATTTGCATGGAGAACTTCTTGATACGGAAAGGCTACTAGAAGCTAGTGACTGGAGGCAAGGTTGAGCCCAAGCTGCCTACTGGTGACAAGCATCTAACACAAGACTAGTTCCGAGCTCATTGAGCATGGATGGAGAGAGTACATAAGGTTTTGCACTAGCTGTCCCTATGTATATTAGATGCCATGTTAATGCATATAATGGATTGCAGCTCTCTTAAGGATGTGTGGGACATTTTGATCAGGTACTATGGCACCACTACAAGTGCCAAGAAGATATAGTTAAAGACAAAATTTAACAACATCGAGAGAAAGGGCAGGTCCATACAGGACTATGTGACAGAGATCAAGACCATTGCGGATGAGCTGGCATCTGTTGGTACTCGTGTTGAAGATGAAGATATGGTTGCCGTGACTTTGAAAGGCTTAGGTCTAGAGTATAAGTCTTTTGATACTTCTATGTTTGTGTGGGCTGAAATGCCGGATCTCAATGAGTTGATTGCATTGCTTATCCCTGAGGAGGTTAAAATTGGCTTGGGTATAGGCTCTAGTAGTACAAAAAGCAAGGATGTAGTCTTTTATTCCAACCAACGCGACTGTGGCTGCCGTGGTAGAGGCTATGGTTCTAGCAGAGGAGCCTAGCAAAATGCATCCTACGGCAATAATAACTAGTAGGGATCAAATGCAAGAGGAGGTGGAAGCTTCAAAGGCAGGGGGAGATCTAGCTCTTGTGGTAGAGGCTCTTGGCACAGTACCAGTGCCCATCTGACAATCCGAATAAGGATAAGGATTTTCATTACTGTAGAAATTATGGTCATATTGCAAAGGACCATTGGAAGAAGTAGGGCAATCAGAAGGGCAAACAACATGGACACTTTGCTTTGTCCAATCAGACAGATGATGCTTCAAGAGATATATTTTTTTCAATGGAGTATGTGAAAGACATGGCTACTGAAAATTCCACTGATGATGCAATAGGGTACATTGATTGAGGGGCATTGAATCACATGACCCCTCATGGTGATTGTTTCACTGAGATGTTGGCTGAGAGAAATGGCTATGTATTCACAGGTGATGACACGCAGCATAGCATTGAGCATAAAGGCAAAGTGCCTCTTGTGGTTCATGATGGTAGGAAAAAGCACTTACATGATGTACTGTATGTCCCATTGATTATGAAGAACTTATTGTCTATGGGACAAATGACTGAGCAGAACTTGTAGGTTAGGTTCAATAAGCATGGGTGCTTTAGTGAATAATTTGGCAATGGATGCAAGTTGATTGCTCGCGGTCATAGGAATGGCAGGATGTTTACTGTTGATGCCACTTTGGCAGAGCTGAATTCAACTATGTTTGCCCATGGTTCTTGCGCTATTAGAGATTTGGAAATTTGGCATAAGAGAGTGGGACGTGTTAACTTGCAAACGCTGCAAATGATGCATAAAAAATAGCTTGATACAGGTTTATCCAAGTTTGCATATTTTGACATTGATCATGTCTACAATGCTTGCCAGTTTGGTAAACAGTCTAGGTTGCCATTTTTCAAGCATGTAAGGTAGAGTACACGTCCGTTGCAGTTAGTGAACTCTGATTGTCTAGGGGCTAGCCCATAATGCATCTATGGGAGGCTCCAGGTACTATGTGACATTTATTGATGATTACAATCCCTATAATTGGATGTATATACTAAAGTCAAAAGATGAACTGCTGACTGTTTTTCGGCATTTTAAGAAGTAGGTAGAGAAAGAGTTTGATTGCCATATCTCTTACTTGAGATTAGACAGCAATGGTGAGTATATGTCAAATAATTTTGATAATTTTTTGGCTGAAAATGGCATACACAGGAAGCTTACATGCAGCTATACTCCACAGTAGAATGGAGTGGCTGAACGTAAGAATAGGTTGTTGATGGAAGCTGCTCATGCAATGATGAATGAGAAGAGTATGCCATTGTATTATTGGGCAAAGGCTGTTATGACAACCATGTACATTCTTAACAGGAATCCCACTGCAGGTATTCATGATGTGAAGCCTTTTCAGAGGCTGTATGGCTACAAGCCGGATGTAAGTCACATGAAGGTATTTGGTTGCATAGCTTATGTGCATATCCCTGATGAGAAGAGGAGGAAGCTAGATCCTAAAGCACATAAGTGTGTCTTTCTTGGATATTCTCAAGAGAAGAAGGCACAAAAATGATATGATCCCTCTACACGTGAAACACTTGTGAGGAGGGATGTGATTTTTTATGAGATGGCCTCTTGGTATGCATTAGCTACTGTAGTGCCATCTAATATGCCTTCTACACAGTTGTCTACAATTGACTTGTAGCAAAGTATTGCATTGTCAGGTCCTACAGTGTGACAGATGTTTCTTCTCTTGTGTCTCATTGGGCATGTAGATTCAGGAGGACTATAAAACCATCCACTGACAGCATTATGTCAGTGAGGGGGAGACATGATGTATTGGACAGCAAAGGGAAGGAAAAATCCTTTGATGATGCATTTGGTTTGATGACACCTAGTATCACAACTTTAGGCTAAGACTCTACTAGCACTTTAGATAGTGAGCTTGGCATTCCTACTGTCTATACGCCTAGCACAAGGCATAATAGGTACATTCTACCTCATGAGAGAGGGGAATTGAGTAGTACACCACAGCTTAGATGCTTGTTGAGAGCCAGATACCCTGTTGACAAGTTGATTTATAGTGGTTACTCTGCAAAACACTATGCTTATATAACAAAGGTGATGGAGATTAAAGAACCAGGTACATATGCTAAAGCAGTGAAAGATGAACATTGGTGCATAGCTATGGATGAGGAAATTAATGTCTTGGTTGTAACTGCAACATGGGATCTTAGGCCACTACATGCAAGGAAAAAGACCATTAGGTGTAAATGGGTCTACAAGATCAAATGCAAGTCGGATGGCAATGTTGAAAGGTACAAAGCTAGGCTGGTTGCTAAGGGGTATGCTCAACAGTATCGACTTGATTATGAGGAAACATTCAATCATGTTTCCAAGATGGCAACCATATGCACAGTGATTGCATTGGCTACTACTAAAGGCTGGAAATTGCAGCACATGGACATTAAGAATGCCTTTCTTAATGGTGACTTGGCAGAGGATGCCTATATGGATCTGCCTGAAGGGTATGTTCACCCTGATTTTCAGCATTATGTGTGCAAGCTAAAAAAAGCATTGTATGGGCTGAAGCAAGCTCTAAGAGTGTGGTATGCAAGGATCAATAACTACTTATAGAGCTTGGGATTTACTATTGGTAGGGCTAATCACAGCCTATTTACAAAAAAGACTATTAGTGGCATGGTAGTGCAGGTCATATATATTGATGATTTGATAATTACTAGGGATGATGACTTGGGCATACAGTATGTTATGGAAATGTTGAAATCAGCATTTGACATAAAAGACTTAGGTGATTTGAATTATTTCTTAGGCATTGAGGTGGTCAAAGATGAAAATGATTTATGGTTGATGCAAAAGCACTATGCCATGGAAATGATAAAGAAGTATGGCATGGTTGAATGCAAACCATTGGATATATCTCTTGAGCAGAATGTCAAGCTAGATGTGAGCACTAGAGCTGAAACTGAGGATGTGACTATGTACAAGTAGATGGCTAATCTACTTGAACATCACTAGGCCTAACTTGAGCTATGCTTTAGGGCTCATAAGCCAATTCATGCAAAATCCCAAAAAGCCATATTTGGATGATGCTAGGTGTATTATGAGATATGTTAAGTCCACTGTAGATTATCGACTGTTCTATGTGAGAGATAAGCCCTTGAAACTGTTTGGATACATGGATGCAGATTTGGCAGGATGCTCATATGACCATAGATATACAAGTGGCTATGCTTTTGGCTTGGAAAGTGGAATGATCAGATGGAATAGCAAGAAAAAACCTACAGTTGCTTTGTCGAGTACTGAGACTGAGTACAGGGGTGTTGCATTGACAACATGTGAGATTGCATGGTTGCTCAATCTTATGGCTGATTTGGACATAAAGGAGGATGCTCCAGTGACTTTGCTATGTGACAATCTTAGTAGTGTACTCCTAGCTACGAATCCAGTATACCATGCCAGGACTAAATACATTGAGGTACACTATCACTTTATCAAAGAGGTGGTTCTTGCAGGGAGAGTTGATCTCATGCATGTGAAGAATGATGAACAGGTTGCGTATATCTTTACCAAGTCTTTGGATTCCGTGTTTTCAGATAGCTGCTTGGTGTACAGATATTGTCTTGAGCTTGAGGGGGAGTGTTAGACTTCAAGCTCGACTTCTCTATCTTTGGTATGACTGTACCTGACACTTAGCATCTCTAGTTATACACATGTTGACATTGAATAAGTCGATGTTTAGCTTAGCTGTCTTTGGTATGAATAGTCTCATTGTGACCTTAGGTTGTGAGTACTCTCTTTACTTATGTGCTATAGATAATGAAAAAATGTGTGTGAGCTCTCTGCTCTACACTGTTGGCTCCAATCCTTCTCTCACTTTCATCAAGGGGTCATCCCAACCCTCACTAGCAAAGACGTTGATTCTAATGGAGCATCAAAATAGGAGACCACTCCCTTGAAGGAGCCAAATCTACACCCAAAAGCAGTCCATGGGACCTTCATCTACAAAGTGGAAGGTGAAAAGCACTTAATATTCATGGATGCTAATGGTATTGAACGACACCTAAAGGTGGGTATCAGTCTTTCAAAAAGAAGAGCTATCGGTCCTACATGACCTTCTGAAGGAGAACTTGGATGTGTTTGCATGGTCCTACAAGGATATTAAGGGGATTGATCCCATGGTATGTGAGCATGACATTGACCTAGAGCCTAATGCCAAGCATGCGAGGCAAAGATAGAGGTGCATGAATCCAAATTACTCTAGCCTCATGAAAGCTGAACTGTTGAACCTTCTTGAAGCTGAGTTTATCTATCGAGTGGCCAATAGCAAATGGGTTTCACCCATCATGGTAGTACCCAAGAAGAATGGAAAGCTGTGAATATTTGTGGACTTCTTCCAAAAGCTGAACTCCAAGACCAAGAAGGATCATTTTCCTATCCCTTTCATAGACCAATTGTTGGACATAGTGGTAAGCCATGAGCTCTATTCCCTCTTGGATGGATTCAATGGATATAAAAAAGTCCAAATCACAGAAGAAGATCAATCCAAAACAACCTTCACAACAAAATGGTTAGCCTACGCTTACATAGTGATGTCGTTTGGACTCTCTAATGCTACATTAACTACCTTCATGATGATGGCCACATTCCAAAACCATCAGCATGATCTCATTAAAGTGTACCTAGACAACTTTTGTGTCTATAATTGTGTCTTCATAGTCTCTTCAAGAGTTCTTTTGGGCCACATTGTCTCTACACAAGGGATAGCAGCAGATCTTGCAAAGATTGAGAAGATTGCAACTCTAACAATGCCAACCAGCCTTAAACAATTGAGGAGATTCCTGGACAATGTTGGCTATTATGGAAGGTTCATTGCACACTTTGCAACAAAGGCAGTCCCCTTGCATAAGCTCCTGCAAACAGATGCAGAGTTTACATGGACTATTGATTGTTATCAAGTATTCAAAATGTTAAAGTAGTGTTTGATTGAAGAACCCATCATGCAACCTACTGATTGGACAAAGGAGTTCCATGTGCACACTAATGAATTTGTTAAAGGCTTAGGAGCTGTCTTATGCCAAAATATCTCCTCAAAGTTAGATCAATGTATCTATTATATAAGTTAAAAGGTAACCAAAGAGAATGAAACTATACAGTGATGGAATGTGAGTGCTTAGCAATGATGTTTGCCTTGGAGAAGTTTTGACACTACCTACTATCGACGCATTTCAAATTCTATGTGGACCATAAGGCCCTGTCCTTCTTGATGAACAAAGCAAATGTAAAGGAAAGAATGATGAGATGGATTCTTATGTTCCAAGAGTTTTAATTTGAGCTAATCACCAAACCCAATTGCTCCCATGTCCTGGGCTAATCATCTATCACGCATCCATTAGAGCCACAAAGAGGAGTAGGATGATCCAGACGTTCCTAATGCTTCCCTCTTTCTAGTTGAAACTATTACCCCATTGTATGCAGACATAGGCAACCTCTTGGTAACTCAATAGTATCCCCCTGGTATCTCCACCAATAAGAAGAAGAGGCCTCTATTGGATTCTACCCCTTCCACCCTGTTAGGAGGCACTCTATACAAGAAGGGCAAAGATGAAGTACTACGAAGATGTATTATAGGAGATGAGATAGGGATAGTTCTAAAGGCATGCCATGATGGGCCCTATGGAGGACACTTTACAGGATATACAATAGTAGAAAGACCTTGCCATGATATTGGTGCTCAACCCTCCATAAGGATACTTATAACTACTACAAACGTTGTGATGCTTGTCAACAAATGGAAAAGCCTATCAAATCTAGCACTATGCCACTACATACAATCCTTCTCCAAAAGTTGTTCGAGAAGTGGAGAATCAACTTTGTTGGCCCCTTTGATCCTCCAACCAAATAGAAGAAAAACATATACATTTCAATCTATATAGACTATGCAAAATTGTGTGAAGCCAAAGTTCTTAAGCTAGATGATGGAAACAGCATTGCCCTATACCTATACAAGAATAGGCAATTCCCTAAAGCTAGTGAGTTGATAACACAAGTACTCACTTCCTCAACAAGATTGTGGAAGAATTGATAGAGTTATATAAGATCCACCATCGCAAGTCCACCCCTTACTACAACAGAGCCAATGGTGAAGTCGAAGTTACCAATCACATCCTCTATATGATCCTAATAGTTTTTTTGTCAAATAAATATTTTCCAATATGTTTTCTAATTTGTATGTATTTTTTACTAGTCATAACATGATGGAAATTTGTTTATAATTTTTTATTTTTTATTATTTTGAGATTATATTGAATTTTTAAGGCATGTTGAATTTTTTTAAAAAATATTTTTTACTTTTATTGATATTTTTGAAATTAATTAAAAATTCTCTAAATTTTCAAAAAAAATTAAATTTTTGTAATTTTTTCATTTAATTTGAATTTTTAGTGGTTTTTGGACTTTTTCATATATTTATGGTTTCTTCGAAAATTAAAAGGGTTAAAAATATGGTACCTGTAATGGATTGCGGTTTACTAGATGTGAAAACCTGCAAGCTCTCCACCGTGCATGATAAAAATCACACATGCGTCCTCACGCGTGAATGATCGCTATCACGACGAGCATGCTAAAAAACAAAAGCCCATGCACATGAACAAGAGCGTATAGAGGCAACACACATGAACATGGCATGGTAGGAGGGGACGATCATGTTTCTTGTATATATATATATATATATATACATACATACATACATACATACATACATACATACATACATACATACATACACAGACACACACACGCACGCACGCACACACACACATAGAGGGGCTAAGGGGGTATGGGAGGGTTAAGGTGGGAGGGGAGGAAAAATGAATGGGAGGGGGTAATTTTGTAAGGTATGGGAGGGTTCAATGAATGGGTGGGGGGGGGGAGGGGGGGGTTAGGTGAATGGGTTGGTGGGGTAAAGGTGTTGGGTGGGTATGGTGGGTGAGGTGGGAGGAGACGTTAGGGAATGGGGGGGACCAGTTTTGTGGGGAAAATGACCGTTCGGGAATGGGGATGGCCTTAGGAGGAGGATAGTGAGAGTGGGGAGGATGGGGCACTCCGTGGCGGGCATATGAGTGGCGTCACTAGCACCAAGCCCACCAATGTGAGCGAGCCGACGTAGGGGCATGGCGGCATGAGGCCCTCCAATAGTGGTGGTTGGGTGCGGATGACATTAGCATTTCTATAGGGCATGACGCAAGTTCCCTGTGGTCATGGCAGTACATTCCTACGGTTGTCGAGGCGGCGTGTCACAGTGAGCGAGAGAGAGGTAGCGAGGGAGAGAAAGGTAGAAGGAGGGAGGAAAGGGGAGGAAGGAGGGAGGTGAGAGGAGAAGAAGGGGCGAAGAAGGAGGAGGAGGAAAGAAATGAGGAAGAAGGGAGGAGGAAGAAAAGAGGAGGGGAAGATGGAGGAGATGGAGAAGAAGAGGAGGGGAGGAGGTGGGGGAGGAGATGGAAGGAAGGAGGGAGGAGAAGAACAAGGGAGGATGATGCACGATGAGGAGAGGAATGGAGACATAGGGGAGAGAGAGAGAGAGAGAGAGAGGGAGAGAAGGGGTGTTGGTTGGAGGGGAAGGATTTTTAATTTATTATTATTTTGTTATTTTTCAAAATTTATTGGTCTTTTAAATTAGGATCTCCCCATGTTGTGCCTCGCACAGGAACGCGGGTGGGGGGGTAAAAAATTTGCACTAATGGGAATGATCGATTGTGACTATAAATCCAAACGCCTAAATGCGACACCGTGAAGATTGCACATGTTGATCGAGGCAAAGAACTGATCATTGACACAACATGCGGGGCTGCAAAGGCAAAATTAACCAGAAAATTTAATTTGAAGAGATCCAGGCATCAGATCAAGATGGTGTAAAAATCAAAACTGGGTAGGGTGCAATGAACCTTATGTAGTAGCCCACATGATCAAGGAGCCCCCTTAACTATTTAAGGTTGGTTGGCATTGTTAGAGTTGCAATCTTCACAATATTTGCAAGATCTATTGCTATCCCATGTGTAGAGACAATGTGGCCCAAAAGAACTCCTGAAGAGACTCTTAAATCACATTTGTTAGGGTTGAGAGAGATCCCATACTCTCGACATTTGTCAAATCACTACTCTCAGTACCCCCAATGCTCATGAATTAGGCTATAGACACAAAAGCCATCTAGGTACACCTTAATGAAATCATATATATGGTTTTGGAATCCGGCTATCATCACTTGTTGGAAGGTAGGCGGAGCATTACAGAGCCCAAATGGCATCACTCTATAAGCATAGCTTTCCCATTCTAGTTGTGAAGGTTGTTCTCAATTAATCTTATTCTGCAATCTAGACTTGGTTGTACCACTGAATCCATCCAAAAGGAAATAGAGCTTGTGGTCTGCCACTATGTCCAGCAGTTGGTTTGTGAAAGGGATAGGAATGACCCTTCTTTGTCTTAGAACTCAGCTTTTAGAAGTCCACACATATTCGCATCTTTCCATTCTTCTTGGATACTACCACGATAGATGGATGAAACCCATTCACTATTGGCCATTGGATAGATAAACTTAGCTTTAGGGAGCTTTAGCAATTTAGCTTTTACCAGGGCAAAGTAATTTGGATTCATGTGCCTCTATCTTTGCCTCACAAGCTTGGCATCAAGCTCTAGGTCAATATGATGCTAACATACCAGGGGATAAATCCCCTAAAGATCCTTGTAGGACCATGCAAACACATCCAAGTTCTCCTCTAGAAGGTCATTAGAACTGAAAGCTCTTCTTCTAGAAGACTAATACTCACCTTGAGGTGCCATTCAGTACCATGTGCATCCATGAATATTAAGTGCTTTTCACCTTCCAGATCGTAGATGAAGGTCCCATGGACTGCTTTTGGGTGCAAATGTGACTCCTTCAAGGGAGTGGTCTTCTATTTTGATGCTCGAGTAGAATCGATGTCTCTACCAATGAGGGTTGGGATGACCCCTTGGGGATGCTCAAAGGGTATCCAAGCTATTTCGAATTTGGTTTGGGAATTAGTTACCTCTTGGCTCGAGGACTTGTCTTCTAAGGATGCCTCCTAGAGTGTCACATATAACAAGACCCTTTAGAGTTATGTTTGGGCTATAGTATTGGTGGCTAGTCCAAAAGGTACCAGAGTACCCCAATCTAACATCATGCGATCTTCTACTTGTGAGGCTTCTAGAACTTCTTTCTCATTTGTTTCTTGTCTGGGTAGGATAAATTCTTCCAATGCACTATCATAATCTTCTTCTCTACAATGTCATCTTTGTCCTCTTTAGACTTTGTTTCTCCCACTTTAGAGTCTCTATAAGAGAAGAAAAAATTCTCTATTGTATCCTCTATCTCTACTTCTGTATCTATATCTCCTTCTATCTCTGTCTTTGTCTCTATCTCTGGATCTACATCAGTCTATATCTCTGCTTCAGCCATGAAACAAGGAGAACAATACATCCATACCTCTATCTCACTGTCAGAGGCGACTTTAGAAGTCAACTCAGGTTCAAGCAAGAGGTATTCACCCATTGACAAAGACTTTGCTTATTTCAAAAGTTGTCTTATAGTGCCCACTATTAGGGACTATGCCTCTATTTTCTTAGGAAAGATCTATTTAATAGCTTCTTTGTCTCTTGATGTGCCATTTGTTACCTCATTAGAAGAGTCTATGACAACTTCAATGGAAGTAGATCCATTACACTTTTGTGATCCATACAACTTTAGCCACTGTTTTGGGTCCTCTGCCTAGGGTTAGGGATCCTCTGATCCAATCCATCCGTGCCCTTACTTCAAAAGTTATGGTCTTTTCAGTAGCAAAGGGTATGAGGTCCCGTAGGAATTCGATTTTACCACTAAGATAGGTCAGCCAATAGTTTCTTCATACTCAGAGGGTTTTCTTCACATATAAGAGAATGCCCAAAGGCTTAATTTTTATTTAGTCTACCACTCTGATAGGCCTTTATGTAGGCTACATATCTTGTAAGCCTAGATCCTTCATTGTCACATCCGTCTCATGAACCTCCATCAATCAATGCATCTGCAATAAAGCATCCTTCAATCCACACACCAATGTGTAGAGTACCAAGATCCAATAAGGCATTAGCCACATCCACTTCTTTCACAAGATTTGGGGCTTTTTTGGACTTAGTTGCTGTTGAGGGAGCAATCCTTAGGCCTCTTCTTCTCATCAGTATACTTTTAAATTGATTTAGGAAATTGCGAGACAACATCCACAATTTTTGGAATGTTAGCTTTGGTTTAAAGGTATCTAGGTCTTTGACCAAGTCATAATCTTTGACAGGATCCACAAGCTTCTCCAATCAAATAGGGAATGGGGCAACCCCCACTTTTATCTTCCCTTTTTCCTCTAGAAGTGACGATGTATGCACTTCTTCTACTACTAGAAGTACTTCTACATCCTCTATCTCTTGGACGTCTAGTCCTATCTCTGTAATTTTCTTTGTATCCTTCTGTACTATTGGATGGCTCAATACTATACCATTGTATTCTATATTATTCTATTTTTCCTTGGAAAGATTGAGTTCTTGGGTTTTTTATTAGGTATCAGGGGGGTAGCTTTCACAAGAGCTGGACTGGGATAGCCTTTTGTAGTGTGGCCTTCTCATTTTGCGTCAACTACATAAGGGTTTGTAGTCCATGGGCCTTCTAGGGTTTAAGCAATTTAGTGAGATATGACCCTTTTCTCCACATTTGCAACACTCGACTTCTATTCTATGGCCACCGCCAAACTCTCTTTCATCTATAACTTTGAGAGAAAAATCTCATTGGGACAAAATTAGGACCAAACTCTCTAGGCTTTGGTCCAATCTCCTAGGTGGTCATCTTTGATTCCAACAAGTTCAATCTTGCTTTTTCATATTTTTTCCTTCTTTCATGCATCTCCTTCAAGGAGTAGATATCCTTTGTATGGTTCTTCCTTAAACAATACGATGTCGTATTGCTGCGCATTCGAGATGTGAAAACCACCCGAAAGTAGTGTGTGCGATTTCATACTTTATGCACACTTAGTTTTTATGATTACATTTATGCTCTGCGTATTCAATCTATGTTGAACTGGGTCAAGGAGAGAAGATGACATGGAGGGTGCACCATCCCCAGCAGCCATGGGCAGCTGCAAGCTTGGCAGGCGCTTCTCATGCATACCATCAATTGGGCTTTGGCCACGCTGTTAAGTTGGCATGTTCTTCTCCGACTAACCTCAAGATGCAGGGACAAGGTCTGGCCAACAGAGAGTTAAATGCATTTTTTATGAAGAGACAAATGAAGAAGATGAGGAAGAGTATAAGCTTGATTTTGTTTGGCAAGTTGTAACCAGTTGTATAAGAGGCATATCTAAGCGAACAGCAAAGGTTGCAAGGAATCTGGTGCCAC
This sequence comes from Lygodium microphyllum, assembly GCF_053477565.2. NCBI lineage: Eukaryota > Viridiplantae > Streptophyta > Polypodiopsida > Schizaeales > Lygodiaceae > Lygodium > Lygodium microphyllum. The sequence continues at coordinate 28,554,222 of NC_141152.1, read as the reverse complement.
CTATAATCTCCTCAGAACTGGTGACTTTTGCTGTTGATGGGGTTGTTATACTGGGCATATTGTGGACTTTGAAAGCAGTTTTGGAGGTATTTAGCCATTTCAGTCAAATGCATCACATGTCTAATCCCTATATGTTGAGAGAGAAAGAGAGCATTGTTATTGAGAAAGCAAATAAGATTTGGAAGCTGGTTCAGGAAACTCAGTTTTAGCCCAATGCCTTCCTGGGCAGCCATCTGATCAGAATGTTCAACTTGTTAGGTAGTTACTAAAGCTACTGCTTCTAAGCTTCCATCTCTACTATCTCTGCCAAAGGCTGCAGGTGAGCATAGACTCAGGTATGCTGGTGTTTTTGGGAATTTTCGGAAGTTAGTTGAAGAGAAAAAGTGGGATAAAAAAGCCGTGCTTTGAGGGGAGAATAATGACGGAGCGCTGGGGTGGCAATTTGGACGTGAAGAATAGCACAGGGAGGAGCCTATTTTGGGGGGAAAGGAGAAAAATAGACGTTGGGTGCTGCCCGACTTGGCAGTTTGGAAGCTCAAGGCGCTGATTGACAATCCTATGTGGCCATGAATGTGCAGTCCTTGATCTGCATCACGATAATGATGCTAAAGAAAAGACGCTTCTGCGATGGCTTCCAGGCTCGGCTTCTTATGCGAGGTCCTCGGTCTGCCCTTCGTGCCCCTGCACCTTGCTAAAGCACATCCCAAGCATCAGTTCGTGTTTAATAATGATCTCTGATCTGATGAAGACGATGAAGACGTGGACTCTGAAGATCGCGATGAAACCGAAGAAAAAGCTGATGAAGGATAACGATGGCTGCTGCGGCTGACGAAGACGCTCTGCTTGTGGATCTCCTTTCCTCGTTGGCTGACTATCTTCCTGTCATTCCGGACGAGCTGGCAGAGTATTACCTCAACAGAAGTGGCTTCCAGTGTTCTGACTCGAAAGTGATCATCAAGTCTCTCGCGGTCATCGAAAGGAGGTAGCATGGAGGTGGCGACGAAGGGAATTCGACAAAGCTGAAAAGGAAGGAAAACAAGGAGGCGTAAGAAAAAAACGGGAAGATCAGAGAAGAAGGCCAGAAGGTGACGACGAGGAATGGGAGGCCGACGGAAGAAGATGTTGTAACGATGGGAGAGTTGAAGGAGGACGAAAAGCCAAAGTTGACGAGCTTGGAATACGCAGAAGTCGAAGACGAATAAGAGGACGGAGTTGTAGTGGCAATGGAAGAAGTCAAAACAGAAGGTGGTGAGCTCTCGAGCTCTCTTGAAGCAACGGCAGAAAGATGACATCGAGGAACAAGTGAGGAAAGGGGATGCAATTCTTTGGCTGCTGCCGCAGCACAGCTCGATTTCTCGCCTGCTCTTGAGAGGCATACACCGCATGAAGCCGATTGCATAGATGAGTGTGACAACATCCAGAGACATGCTCACCATGGCCCGGATGCTCCTGATGCACCTGATATTGTCGCTGTGGATGGTTTAGGGATGTCTATGCAGCTGCGGCGGACTGATGCGATGGATGCTGATAGATTAGGGATGTCTATGCAGTTGCAGACTATTCGGCCTGCAGTAACGGGTGCAAACTGAGACACTTTGTTATGTGATACTACGGCAGGCTCATGCACAGAGACTGATGTTGTAGTCGACACACACTTGAAGGTTCCCCTGGCAAAACACGATGAGGCAGATGGTTCCAGGTGCACACATCATGAAGTGCATCAAACAGGATGTTTACAATCAAGAGAATAAGTGAACATCCATCTGTTTGTAGATGTATTCACAGGACTGGGTCGTTGCATGTTTTAAGCTTCAGTGCTGTGAAGCCAAGATGTGAAGCAGTGTATCATCTGAATGACAGATTATGGACATGGTTATGGAAGATATTCTATTTAAAAGATTTAGATAAAAGGAGAATATCAGAAAGATCTTAGAGGAGCAGGCATATAGAAACAAAACGTCTATAAAGGACCAGCAGATTGACATATTATATAATTCTTCAACTGAACATGAAGAAATGGACGTTTTTGTCAAGACGTTTACTGGAGATGCTCTCAATCAGATGTAGCTGATTGTATGTCTCATATTATCTGAAATTGAGTTTTTAAATTGAATCTGATTGTTTGTTTCGCTTGATCTTTCATCTTGGAATTTCTCAAGAACCTCTGTGGTTGCGACATTGCTTTTGAAAACCCTTCGACATCTTTGGTGAACCCGACGTGAAAGCGTCGCAGAAATTTCAGGATGGGAGACACTTCAGCCTCTATTTCAGCTTCTTCTTCAATTCCAGCTGCGTCTACTTCAGCTCCATCTATGACTGCTGCGTCAAGTACTTCAACGGAGGATCTAAAACAGATTTTGCAGAATATGTCCATGTATATGCAGCTCCAAAATCAGCAAACACAAATGTATATGCAGCAGCAACAACAATTGCATCAACAGCAGTTGTCTCAGCAAAGGCAACTCTATTCGGAGCAGGAGAATGCAAACAGCGCGACTAAGGCTATTGAAGCAGTTGAGAGTGAGAAGAAGCTATTTGACGGGCGTAATGTTTCAGCATATTTGAAGACATATGAGATCAAGATGGGGTTCTTTGGAGTTCCTGCTGGACTTATGAGTAAGTACTTCCTTCGACTTGTCACACCTGCTTTGAGGACAAAGGTGACTGATTTATATATTCAAAATACACATTGGCAAGATTTTAAGAAGGCTCTTAAAGAAGAATATTTCCTTGAGGACTTTGGTATGGCTACTCGACGGTCATTCCGAGAGTGGGTCTACATGCCAAACAAAGGTCTTGCTGCTTCGGAGTTGATTCGAGAATTCGAAGAAAGGTATAGTCAGCTTGATGCTATTGAACAAAGAGCATTGGATGTTGAAAAAGTTGAACTTTTCTTGCAAGCTGCAGATCCTGCTCTTCAAGAAGAATTGGGTGAGCTTCTTGAAGATCGCACGAAGCCTATGGGTCTTAAAACTGATTGGCAGGATGCTCAGGATGCAGTCTCGACATTGACCAAGAGGAGGATATGGAAGACTCGTCTACAGAATGGTTCCATGACACCTACATCATCTTCAGCTCCTATGCCTACTTCTATTCCTATTGTTTCTTCTCCTCCTCAGCCAGTTTCTTGGCCTATGCCAGTGCCTACTGTTTCTACTCCACCTATTCCTCCTATTCCACGACCGATGCCTACACCTTCTGCTCCAAACCCATCTGTTCCATCAGTGCCTACCTCTATTGATGATATAATCAAAGGAATCACAGATTTGACACTTGAGTCAGTCAAAGCGGAGTTGGTGGGTAAGTTGAAGGAGCAGTTTGCTTCCACTGTGCCTGCTACTTCTTCTAGTGCTCCTATTGCACCTAGGAGTGCTCCTAGTGCTCCTAGGAGAGATCGGAGATGTATTTGGTGTGATAGTACGGAGCATCAGCATTGCAGGGATTGTGACTCTTTCCAGGATGCAAGGAGGCAAAATTTGGTATATTGGGGGCAAGATGGTAAGATTTGGTTGACTGAGACAGGAGCTCCACTTGCTACCAACTTTGGTAAAGGTGGAATGAAGAAGTTAGTGGAGGATATGGCTGCGCGTACTTCTTATGTGGCAGCTAGAGGTGATGCTTCTGCATATGGAGTACAGATTGAGAAGGGATCGGAGACTCAGTCCGCACTATGGACTTATGCTATGGAGACTGCAAACAAGGGGAAAATTCAGCAAACTGTTTTGACTAGCGCAGGCTCTAGCATCAGATCAGAGACAGGATGGGACTCGCCTGTTGACAGGTATTCTATTTATGCTTATTTGGCTAAATCTCATGGTGCAGATGTATTTGTTGAGGAGAAGCGTAAGAGGGATGAAGAAAATCCAAGTGCAGCTAAGAAGACTAGAGGGGGTGAGTTTGTTACTCCACCTACTGCAGGACCGTCTTCACGATCAGGGCCAGATCGACAGATGGGGGATGCTCAAAAGAGGGAAAAGAGGCAAGAGCCTAGAGAGAGAAAGCAGCCAGGATTCAGATTGATGTCCGACATTGAGACATCTACAGACATGAAGAAAATCTTTAATGATAAGATACTTGGCAGTGAGGTGACTTTCACTATTTCCGAGATTTTGGGCATCTCGAAAAGAGAGTTTCAGGATCAGTTTCAGGAGGTCCTGAAGAGAAAAAGACATGCATTGTCTACCACTGATACGCAGGGAGTTTTGATTGGAGAGTTGGATGAGGATGATGAGGTCATGGTTGATAATGCTTCTGTTTTGCCGCAGGTAGAGAAGAGGGTTCAGCCTATGCATTATGCTGAAATTGATGAGCCTGTTTTGATACCGCGTAGTCACTTTTCGCGGAGCCATTGGGCTAGGGCAACTACAGAGACGATGGTAAAGGTTGGAGAAAAACAGGTGCCTTATGTTGCATTGGTTGATCATGGTTCAGAGATTAATCTCATTGTTCGTGGAGTTTATGAGAGTAACAGATGGCCTATGGATGTAGAGCATGGATGGCGTATGAGAGCTGCCAATAACACTGCAGGTGATTTATATGCTGCTTGCCCTAGTGTCAGGGTTTCTATTGGTGATGTAGAGGAGGATTTTCATTTCTTTGTGCAGGATTCATGCTCGTATCCCATAATTCTTGGTCAGCCATTCATTACAGAGATGCGCATGGAGACAAAGGTCATGGATGATGGATCTGCTTATGCACGGATTCGCAGTAAAGATGGTATGAGAGCAGTTCAGTTTATGACTGTATGTGTGAACCATGTTAGAAACAGGGATACTCTCAGAGATGCACCCTTGCCCACTGTAAGGGATTCGGGTTTTCACTAGGTACCGCCGTTTCGCGAGATGACGGTGGTACAGAGGAAAGGAGATTGGAGTTCTCGCCTCCTGGCAGCAGTAGTGTTTTCTCCTCCGGTTATGTTGGGATTTCAGCAAACAGTTCAATGAGTTATCAGAAGACTTCTAGATTGTCTAGAGCTGCCAGGCAGTATATATGCAGGAAGGAGAAAAATTTGAAAAATGCAGGAATTTTGGAGGATGATGAACACATAGAGGGCATATATGACAGTGTGATTTGTGCAGATACGATGACAGAGATGGGAGATATGCTGAAAACTGATATGCTGAATTGTCATGGTAATGTATTAGTGCAGTCCTTGGACATGTTTCATGAAATTGCAGATTTTGTGTCACAGATTGAGTCAGAGGCTGAGGTAACTCAGCAAAGAGTGTTGAGTGCTGAAGAAATTCAGCAAACAGAGTTTCCAGCTGGTTATGATCAGCTTTCAGAGAGACAGAGGGCTGAAAATTTTCAGTCAACAGAGTTTACTGCTGAAATATTTCAGCATTCAGAGTTTGGGGCTGTTTCTATGCAGTCCATAGAGCAGAGGGCTGAGAATATTCAGCCATTGGAGTGCAGAATTGCTGATTTACAGCAAGGTTTATGTAATGCAGAAGAGCATAATGAAGCCAGGGTTGACACGAAATACAAGACTGTGGATAAGAAGGTGGATTTTATAGGCAAGATTATGAAGTATTGTTCTACCACTTCAGAGATACAGAGATTCATTGGAGCTTGTGTGTTTTATATGATTTGGATACCTCATTTTGCACACATAGCAGATTGTTTTTATCAGCTGTTTCGAAAGGGGCAGAAACTATTTTGGGATGAGAGACACACTAGAACCATGCGGAAAATGAGGAAGTTATTGCAGATTTTTTGGAAGATGATGAAAAGATGGTTTGGGCCGTACATAGTCAGACATGTCTTTGATAATGCAACATATGAGCTGACAGAATTGGAAGGGACAGATGATATGACTGAAAATCTTGTTGATCTACCGGAAATGCAAAACGAAGAGATTGATTTGTTTGTGGATCTTGATGATAATGATCATGGGTAGTTGGCCCATCCGGAGGATGCGCAGGATTAGAGGGGGTGGATGTCGTATTGCTGCGCATTCGAGATGTGAAAACCACCCGAAAGTAGTGTGTGCGATTTCATACTTTATGCACACTTAGTTTTTATGATTACATTTATGCTCTGCGTATTCAATCTATGTTGAACTGGGTCAAGGAGAGAAGATGACATGGAGGGTGCACCATCCCCAGCAGCCATGGGCAGCTGCAAGCTTGGCAGGCGCTTCTCATGCATACCATCAATTGGGCTTTGGCCACGCTGTTAAGTTGGCATGTTCTTCTCCGACTAACCTCAAGATGCAGGGACAAGGTCTGGCCAACAGAGAGTTAAATGCATTTTTTATGAAGAGACAAATGAAGAAGATGAGGAAGAGTATAAGCTTGATTTTGTTTGGCAAGTTGTAACCAGTTGTATAAGAGGCATATCTAAGCGAACAGCAAAGGTTGCAAGGAATCTGGTGCCACCTATAATCTCCTCAGAACTGGTGACTTTTGCTGTTGATGGGGTTGTTATACTGGGCATATTGTGGACTTTGAAAGCAGTTTTGGAGGTATTTAGCCATTTCAGTCAAATGCATCACATGTCTAATCCCTATATGTTGAGAGAGAAAGAGAGCATTGTTATTGAGAAAGCAAATAAGATTTGGAAGCTGGTTCAGGAAACTCAGTTTTAGCCCAATGCCTTCCTGGGCAGCCATCTGATCAGAATGTTCAACTTGTTAGGTAGTTACTAAAGCTACTGCTTCTAAGCTTCCATCTCTACTATCTCTGCCAAAGGCTGCAGGTGAGCATAGACTCAGGTATGCTGGTGTTTTTGGGAATTTTCGGAAGTTAGTTGAAGAGAAAAAGTGGGATAAAAAAGCCGTGCTTTGAGGGGAGAATAATGACGGAGCGCTGGGGTGGCAATTTGGACGTGAAGAATAGCACAGGGAGGAGCCTATTTTGGGGGGAAAGGAGAAAAATAGACGTTGGGTGCTGCCCGACTTGGCAGTTTGGAAGCTCAAGGCGCTGATTGACAATCCTATGTGGCCATGAATGTGCAGTCCTTGATCTGCATCACGATAATGATGCTAAAGAAAAGACGCTTCTGCGATGGCTTCCAGGCTCGGCTTCTTATGCGAGGTCCTCGGTCTGCCCTTCGTGCCCCTGCACCTTGCTAAAGCACATCCCAAGCATCAGTTCGTGTTTAATAATGATCTCTGATCTGATGAAGACGATGAAGACGTGGACTCTGAAGATCGCGATGAAACCGAAGAAAAAGCTGATGAAGGATAACGATGGCTGCTGCGGCTGACGAAGACGCTCTGCTTGTGGATCTCCTTTCCTCGTTGGCTGACTATCTTCCTGTCATTCCGGACGAGCTGGCAGAGTATTACCTCAACAGAAGTGGCTTCCAGTGTTCTGACTCGAAAGTGATCATCAAGTCTCTCGCGGTCATCGAAAGGAGGTAGCATGGAGGTGGCGACGAAGGGAATTCGACAAAGCTGAAAAGGAAGGAAAACAAGGAGGCGTAAGAAAAAAACGGGAAGATCAGAGAAGAAGGCCAGAAGGTGACGACGAGGAATGGGAGGCCGACGGAAGAAGATGTTGTAACGATGGGAGAGTTGAAGGAGGACGAAAAGCCAAAGTTGACGAGCTTGGAATACGCAGAAGTCGAAGACGAATAAGAGGACGGAGTTGTAGTGGCAATGGAAGAAGTCAAAACAGAAGGTGGTGAGCTCTCGAGCTCTCTTGAAGCAACGGCAGAAAGATGACATCGAGGAACAAGTGAGGAAAGGGGATGCAATTCTTTGGCTGCTGCCGCAGCACAGCTCGATTTCTCGCCTGCTCTTGAGAGGCATACACCGCATGAAGCCGATTGCATAGATGAGTGTGACAACATCCAGAGACATGCTCACCATGGCCCGGATGCTCCTGATGCACCTGATATTGTCGCTGTGGATGGTTTAGGGATGTCTATGCAGCTGCGGCGGACTGATGCGATGGATGCTGATAGATTAGGGATGTCTATGCAGTTGCAGACTATTCGGCCTGCAGTAACGGGTGCAAACTGAGACACTTTGTTATGTGATACTACGGCAGGCTCATGCACAGAGACTGATGTTGTAGTCGACACACACTTGAAGGTTCCCCTGGCAAAACACGATGAGGCAGATGGTTCCAGGTGCACACATCATGAAGTGCATCAAACAGGATGTTTACAATCAAGAGAATAAGTGAACATCCATCTGTTTGTAGATGTATTCACAGGACTGGGTCGTTGCATGTTTTAAGCTTCAGTGCTGTGAAGCCAAGATGTGAAGCAGTGTATCATCTGAATGACAGATTATGGACATGGTTATGGAAGATATTCTATTTAAAAGATTTAGATAAAAGGAGAATATCAGAAAGATCTTAGAGGAGCAGGCATATAGAAACAAAACGTCTATAAAGGACCAGCAGATTGACATATTATATAATTCTTCAACTGAACATGAAGAAATGGACGTTTTTGTCAAGACGTTTACTGGAGATGCTCTCAATCAGATGTAGCTGATTGTATGTCTCATATTATCTGAAATTGAGTTTTTAAATTGAATCTGATTGTTTGTTTCGCTTGATCTTTCATCTTGGAATTTCTCAAGAACCTCTGTGGTTGCGACATTGCTTTTGAAAACCCTTCGACAACGAATAGAAGGCTCCAAGGATAGTTGGTTTTTGGGTACATTCAGTGGCTAAATGCCCCACTTGATGACACTTTTCACACCATTTATTAGATCAACACTCATATCTCTTCCACATCCTGCAAGACTAGATATGTTGGTGGTATTCACCTTCAACAAATGCAAGTGTTTTGTAGTCATGTCCATCAGCTCCTTCTTGATGCTTACAACCGAATTGGATAGGTAGTTCGTCGAATTTTCTCCTCCTAGAGTACTTGCAATAGGTTTTTGGTAAGCCTATGTAATCATTGCATAGGCTTGTTGGGTTAATCCAAGGGTCCTCTATTCCAATTCTCATTCAAAGCTCCTATTGAGACTAGTGGTTGTTGGTTCTAGTTGGTAGGGTTCCACTATTTTTGTTGAGTTGCCATTGGGGAAATTGTTTGATTTGGTGCACTGTACTATGGTATTGTTTGCATTTAAGGGTAGGGGTAGGAAACTGCCACTAGAACTATATTTGGTGGGCATACAAATCCTAGCATGGAAGGAGATAAAAATCCTCTTCCTGAGGTCATTGAAAACCTTGGTTCAACTTCATCATACAGTATTGCACCTTCCACTGTAGCTTGCAAGTTGACTAGTCTTCTCAATTCCACAAACTTACAAACTTCTGGTTGTAGGCCTCTAAGAAAAACTCCCTTCTAGATACCTTCATCTAAGGGATGGTTGGTCCATCCCTCCAGTATGGACTCCATTCTAGAGACATATGCTTCCACTTGTTCACCAGAGGACTCACTTAAGTTCATGAACTCTTCTCCATATGCTCTTCAAAATCTTCATGCCTAAATTTAGTGAGGAAGGTCATCCCATGTGCCAAAAGTTCCTACTGCATGTCTCTCATATCACAGAAGCGCCACGCCTTTGAAAGTGGCGGGGAATATTGCCAACCAATGCTTGTGGGTTCTCACATTGTTAGTTACACATGCTACCATGAACTCAACTACATGAAGATTAGGGTCTTCATTGTACTCTCCCTTAAAGATGGACAGTGGAACTACATTCGCTGGCCTGTCATCAATATTTCTAGGACATATTTGGTTAGGAAGGGGACATTGAGTTTCCATAGGGACTTTTGTAAGGAGTGTAGCAAGGGTGTGAAAGGAGGCTTCTGCTACTAGCTTGTTTTCGAATTTGATTTTTTCATTTTCTCTTCTCACATATCTCTAGACTTATATAGTACTTGCCTCTTGATCACGTCATTCATTAGGGAGTTACTCCATCCAGTTTGCTTATACTCAATAGAATAGAGTCAGAAAGGCTTCAATCTCTAGATGACTCTCTTGCCAACATTTCTTCTACTTTCTTCTTTTCAACGTCTTTGAATTTAGCATTTATTCCACTACAAAGGGGAAGATATTCAATTCTAAATATATCAAAACTCATTCTTCTGAGGATCCTTGTGGTGCCCTCATCATAGTAATGCCAGATTTCTGATGGTTTCAACAATGTATGCTATGAAGAACACTTTGTCTACCAACTTCCAATGGGTCACCAATTGAACAAACACAAGGTTGTTAGTGCACCAAGCATCCCACGTATCTTGCTATTGAGAATCCACAAATAGATTCAAGTTCTTTTCCTTCTTGTCCTTGTAAACATCAATTGACCATGACTCCTGAAGCTTCTTCACAATCTCCCACTTAATGATGTTTGGAAACTCTTCAATGAAAGACAAATCTCCCATGGATGGTCATTGTCTCTACTTTTGCTCTTTAGTTTGCTCTTAAATAATTTTCCACCAAGATGCACGTCTTTATTGCTTCAGCAGGGAGAGGAAATAGTCCATCACATAGAGCATGGCATTAAGATGGTAATATGCTTCTAGTATTGTGGGATGAATTTCTTGTAGAAAGTGGCTTTGGCAATAAGAATTTCCAATTCTTCACTAGTAGAAGGAACTTTGCAAGCATCCATTGAATTCTTTTCCTTTTAGCAATGCCATTTCTTGCATTTTTAGCCCCTTCTGATACTTATTGATGGTAGTTTTCCCCAACTGCGCACAAAAAAAATGGAGCCCCAAGAGAAACACCAAGAAAAAGGGGAATCTACTACAAGAAAATCTATCTTGTATAATAAAAATCATGTTCTTTATATTTTATGTAACCACAATAAGGAAAAGAACACCAATCTTCTCAAATCTTCATGTAGCTTATTCTCCCACGACTTTAACTTGAACAAAATCGATTATACTCTTCATATTCTTCATAGAATTCATCAAGGGATCACAAAAACACAAGAGAATACACCACTTTTAACATAAATCATTACATATTATCCATCTTCAATAGTTCCATAGCTTTCTCTTACAATCTGTCACCCATAGAAACATTGTTTTGCTTAGATTTGGCTATCACACACACACACACACAAAGAGTCTCTCTTATATACTCTCTCTCAATGGTACAATGAACTAATCAATAATAATCATCTAAAACCCCATTTGGTCATGGATATTCCTCCCAACATATATGTCTACTATGAAAGGTTACTAGAGCCACTATAGTGTCCTTTTGTAGCTCAACAATGTGACTTTCACTTAAGTCTTCACTTGAGTCTTCAACAGCTACCTCTTCCACGTATTTGAGCTATTTTGAACTTGTATTCATCTCTTCCCAAGGTTAGAAAACTTTCCCAAGCTACAAATTCATCCTACATAACACTTACATATGCATACAGAACAAAGACAGAGGCTCTACAAACAGTCAACAGAGAGTTAACAGAAAGTCATTAAAAAACATTTAGCTCAACTAAAACCATTCAAAACTATCAAGAATCATTTAATAAGCCTCCAAACACTCTCAAACTCCATCAATCATAATTCCATCCTCTCATACAAAAAGAAAACATAGCAAAACAGAAGCTCAACAGAACCAATTAGACACTAACAAGACATCGCAACAAAACATGTTAGAACATCATATCTCCATTGAAAAACATCATCATGAGCTTCTAAAACCTATTCAACCCTATCTAAAACATTCCCAAACACTTCCAAATCAACTAATAATCATACAAAATCCTTCCAAAATCAACCTTTGAGTCCTCAAAAACAATAAAAATCAGCCAAAAAATCAAGTCACTTCATCCCTCAACACTTTCCTTGTGACCTGTCTCTTTTTTTTGCATGCAGCCAACATCTAGCTTTTTTTCCCCATCATAGCAAAAGCTTTCTTTTTTTTCCTCCTCACAGGGTGACTCTTTTCATGCATGCTCAAAAAGTTGCATGCTTTTTGTTTTATTGCCTTTGTTTCCATATCATTAAGGCTTCAAGACATATGATTTTAACACCTTAAGAGGTAAAACCAACATTAAGGCCTATTTATTTTCCTTAGACTTCTCATGGCCTAGCAATAGCCTTAGCTTGCAATCTAAGGGTTTATTGACTCAATTTGGTAAAGCTCTTATTTGACACTAAGTCCCTTATAATCCAAACAAAATCTTAGCACATCTACGTTCTCCTAAATCTTCGGAATGTGTAAGAAGAACAAACATCCTAGAAGTTACCTCATCACATTAAGCATTCAGAGGTTTCACATAAAAGATGATAATCTACATGATATCTATTCCCTCCAAATCTACATATCCTCTGGATATGCCACATGTGCAACCACCCATGTCAAAGACAAAAATAATTACCTCATCTCCAATTATGTGCATAAACAAGCATCCACCTGGATCATAGATCAAAATAATAGACATTTACACAACTACGGTGTTTAGCAAGCGGTGATTGAAGACAAGCCTCTCTCACAACTTAGAAATGAGACAATAAGGGCTGTTGGTTAGGGAATTGACTTTGTTAAAGGACAACACAAAATGAAAAATTTCAATGTTTCATGAACACAACACAACCAAGACGCGAACCCAAACGACCAAATATGCCTCTTGTAGCCTTAAATACTCCAAAATCAAACACCAAGCAAAGAATTGACAAACTTGAAAACATTAAATTTTGAGTTTGGAGAAAACAATCACTTCATACCTCTGTAGGTTTGTTACAACACTTCAACCCAAGTTTCCAAAAAATTCTATTAACTTGACAAGCTTCCAAATTCTCGTGTATGACCCTCCACTCACTTCACACAAGATACAAATTGTTATTCAAGGGAAGGGCCCCTAAGCCTTCACTACTCCCCTTTATATAGGTTTTCTCCTCTCAAAACACACATTGTGTTATTGCATTTTGAAAAGCCTTAAGCTTTTCAATCATTTTAAAGCTTTCAATAAAGGCTTTTATCATTTGAATACTTGGAAGCCTAAAATGATTTTTTAAACTCTAAGCTTTTCAAAAAGGTTAAACAATGTTTATTCGTTTTCCTTCGCTTTTTCTTTTTTGCTACTGGCCTTGAAATGCTTTTATTGATGAGGTTGCTACCTTTTCAAAGTTGACGTCGTGTCATCTCTGTCTTTTTCCTATCAATTATCCTTCCTTTGCAGCATCCATACTCTTCCGGATGCCAAACAACAATGGGATGTCCTTCATGAGGGTCATCATCTTCATCATCGAGTCATGTTTATCAACAATTCATGAGAAGAATGCACCCATTAAGATTATTAAAAATACCCTCACTCAGTAGTAGCATGGCACGACTCCATGCACTCTAAGCTTTTCTTCTTCTCTCCTGATGATGTCCTTTGTGCCACCTTTTGTTCAAAAGCCTTCTATTAATGCCCAAAAACATATGCTCTATCCCAAAAAATAGAAATCAAAACCATCGATCTATGAATGTTGAGCATGCCTTCGTCGAATAGAGATGTACTTTAGAAATAACTTCATGCAGCTCCACCTCTAGGTGAGGGAGATAATAGCCGCTTCACAAATTTTGGAGTTTGATTGCAAAATCCTCTTATCGCTATTTGTTCAATCCTTGAGCTCTGCACTGTTCATCGAGTATTTTTAGTGGTCTTCCTGCTTCCAATAACCTTTATGACATATTCTGAACCAAGCTAGATTTCGGACTGAACCAAAGCTCCCACAATTTCAAAAATCCCCAAGGTTCAACCACCTTTAAATCATATCTTCCATCTATCCATACTCTCAACCAAAAAAAATCTATAATATGTGCTGACTTAAGTAGTGTCTGAGAGAGAAAAAGAGGAGAAAGAAGACTACAGAAGAGAGAGAAAGATTGCAGGAAGAGAGAGAAAGAGAGTGATGAGGAGAGAACTAGATTTGGAGAGAGAAAGACAGGAAAGAGAGAAGCCATGGAAGCTGTAAGCAAGATGGTAGAGAAGGACAATAATTTGTATTAATGTGTCAAAAAGATGTGAAAATTTACATGTCCTCTCCTTTTATACCAATGTCAGTGTGACATGGCATAATATCAATATTCTTTTACACTAAGTCCTTATTCCCAACTTCTTACAATCCATCCCTTCCCAAAAGTTTTGTCCTAAAAAACAAACCTGAAAGACTAGAAAAGGATGGATAGAACAGAGCACTACTCTGTTTTTACAGCTTTACAAATGGAAAAATGAATGAAGTTTGACCAACCATATGGACTAAAATTGAAGAACAAGAGTAGGACTCAACTATATACATGATCTAGAATACTTAAAAAGTATATAGAGCCATAAAATCTTCAACAGATAATCTCAAAATGAAGTAGACAGCTTGTTGTGTAAACAGACCTTTTGCTGGACCAAATCTGCCATAACTTCTACTAGCAGTGTCCAAATGAGGTGTGCCATATATCAAAACGGAGATCTTAAAGAGTACTTTAAGCCCATGTAGATAGCTTAATTCTGAAAATTAGGCACGATAAAAACTTTTCTAAAATAGTGTGATGTCCTGATCCTGTCTACATCATCACTAGCTCCATAATCAATAGGCTTCAACCACCAATGTATCCCTTAAGAAAGGAAACTCATCCAATATAGAATCATGCCTCCAAGAAGCTTCCTCAGGTGGTAAACCTCTCCATTTGTCCACAATAGAATGAGATCAAAGCTTCTTTTCATGCTGATCTATAATAGCCTTTGGGATGTACTGAACAAGACCCTCTTCATCAATAGGTGGCCAGCTCATCAACTATATCCACTGGATCACCATAAAGAGGCTTCAGCTGACTAACATGGAAGACATTGTGAATATTTGTGGAAGAGGGAAGCTCTAATCTGTATGCCAAGTCTCCAATATGCTTAAGGATCTGGTAAGGGCCATAAAACCTATGAGCAAGCTTATTACTAGATCCATCTTTTAATGTAGAGTACCTAGACTTGGGCACCTTCAGTAAGACCAACTCTCCTTGGAACTCTAAAGGCTGCCTCTTCTCATCAGCATACATCTTCATTTGATCTTGAGCTTTCCTAAGATTCATCTTGCATTGCTGAAGAAGGGTTGCATTCATTCTAACTCTTCCTTCCCATGAGGATTGATCCTTTCATTAAAGATGACTGTGGGTAAGGGCACCTTGTAACCATACAAAGCCTCGAAGGGTGAAACTCCAATACTAGCGTGGGTAGAATTGTTATAAGCAAACTCAACCAAGTGTAACCAAGAATCCCATGAAGTTTGGACATCATAGCAGAAATGGAGAAGATAAGTCTCCAACCATTTATTAACTCTTTCTGTCTGTCCATCAGCTTGTGGATGATAGGCTGTAGATGGAGCCAATTTAGTGCCCATAGATGTAAATACCTCCTGCCAAAAGTTACCCATAAACTTTGAGTCTCTATCATGAACAATCACTTACGGTAATCCATGTAGTCTAAAAATCTGCTCCACAAATTGGCTGGCCACTTGAGAGGCAGTAAATTGAATCTTGGTTGGAATAAAATGGACTGCCTTGGTGAGTCTATCTAAACTTTTATTGATCCTATCATAGGTCTTGAAAACTCCTAAATGTCTAGCTAAAGGTGAAGAATGTAGTTCATCCATAATTTTTCGTGTAAAATAAGAGGTAGAAGGAATAACAATCTTGCCTTTCAACCAAATAAGGCCATTTTTGAGCTGATAATGCAAGTTTTCTTCCATAAAACCTTGCTATAATTTTTGAAAAATATGGCTAAATTCTTCATCCAAAAGATAAGCCTCCTGTAATTCTTCAATCCAATCATTATGCAAATCAGTCATCATAGCTGAAACTTTGCAAGCCCACATACGAGAAAGAGAATCAGCCACTATATTGTCTTTGCCCCTCATATGAGTGATGTCAAAATCATAATTCTGTAGTGTAGCTACCCACTACCGCTGCTTAGGAGTAAGATTGGACTGAGTAAGGAATACTTAAGAACTCTGTGATCACTGTGTACTCTGAATCGGTTTCCATACAAATAATGGTGCCACTTCTTACTTGCATGTAAGATAGCCAACATCTCCTGGTCATAAACATTCATGGATATTTCTTTATCTATAAGCTTACGGCTCTCAAAGGCAATCACTCCATGCTCCTGTAACAAAACAGCCCTAATGCCATGGCCACTAGCATCACACTATATGGTAAATTCTTTGGAGAAATCTGGGCATACTAAGATAGGAGTAGAGGTAAGGAGTCCCTTTAAATGGTTGAAGCTACTATTTGCAAGAGCATCCCAAAAGAAAGCCTCCTTCTTCAACCTATCAGTCAAAGGAGCTGCAATGGCCGCATAATGCTTGATGAATCAGCGATAGAATGAAGATAAACCAAGGAATCCTCTAAGAGAAGTAGTAGTAGTGGGTGTTGGCCAATCTTTTATACATTGCACCTTCTTGGGATCAACCTGCATTCCTTTTTCACTGACAATATGTCCCAAGTATTCCACTTCAGTCTACATGAAAGAACACTTCTTCTCCTTAGCAAAAAGCCTGTGATGTCTCAATACATAAAAAACTGAGAGCAGAATTTTAGTGTTGCGAAGTTCTTAAAAATAGCTAAAAATTGTGAATATCAAGGGAAAAATATTCAATGTCAAAGACAACAGCTCGATCTAGGATGATTTTAAGCATCAAGTGCTTGACGAGCGCCCGTGCAACACTCCGGGATTTTTAGTAACTTTTCTGTGTGCTTGAGCAAGTGATTGAAGATGTGGGCCAGACCGGGATGCCAACACAAATCTACAGAAATTTACAGCTCGCAAAACGGACGCCGGACATGGGAGGAGCCTAAAATTTGGCCAAAAATCGAAGATTGAAAAGGTGTGATTAGTGGGGGGGTGACCTTTGGGTCTAACCCCCCCCCCCCCCCCCCCCCCCTATTTTTCGTTTTTTCTGCCAAGAGGTTGAACAGCGACGACAGGGCGACGAAAACGCCCCCCCCCCCCCCCTCAATGCAAAAAAATTGCTGAAGAAGAAGCCATACTGCTGATTACACGGGGCAACTACATTATTTCCACACTCCGCATCACTCCGTCCCGTGCAAGGTATGGCAGCCTGTAGAGAGAGAGAGAAAATCATTATTTCTCTCTCCTCCCTCTCTCTCCTCTAAGGCAGATTCATGTGGTGAAGAGAAAGGAAGAAGAAAGAATGGTGGAGGCTTGTCTGGCATCAATTGGATCGCTCCACGGGCTGGAAATGGTGACGTGTGATCGGCATGAGCATGAAGTGCTGCTGATTTTCAGATTTACAGCCATGGACATGAAACCCGAGACACGCAAATAAGCGGTAATTCAATTTTTTTCAAAGGAAATTTAAGATTTCATGGCTTTTGATTGATAAAATGTTGTTCATGTGGGCTAAAAATTGTTTATGTTGCTGTTTTCCATGAGTATTTGATGATCATAATCAAAAAATCAGAAAAACATGCATCTTGTGGCCTAAAATAATACACTAAAACACGTAAAATATGGAAAATCAAGGGAAAATGATGTTTTTGAGCATAAAAATGGAAGAATAAATAGGAGCACCAACTAAATTTTCATTTTTGTTGCAAGAAGGAACTAAGGGCCACAGCCCATAACCTATTTTGAATTTTTAGTAATAGAATAATGCAAAAAATAAGGGAAAATACAAGGAAAATAGAGGAAAACCACTAAAAATAGGGAAAATTTACATTTTGGGTGGGGAAAACTAATGAAAATTAAGAACAATGTTCATGAATGTTTGTGGAGACTGAAGCATGAGGATTTGCCTCAGTTCAGCCCCACCTTCTTGTTTTAGTGTGTCTTTTTCCGCTTTTTACACATAAAATGATGGCAAAATGCCTTATAAATCTATGCAACAATGCAACATTTGATCGATGGGAGGGTAGAGTGGTTAAAATGTGTCTAAATGCTGAGTGAACCGATGAAAAGCTTGTTGGTTTTTTTTTCATACCATATAGGTCGGTAAATAATTATAGAATAAGGGCTTAGTAGCACGAGCGTTTCCTCGGTGCTAGGTTCATGCAACGCCGCGTAAGAACGGTAGTTGAAAACCATTAAAAGGATGTTTTTCACATGTGCACAATATTGATTTTATAATTGTTTGAGCACTTAGCATCCACAATATGCATAAACCATGGAAATATTTAAAGGTATTTGAAATCCTGGATGCACAGCAATTGCTTTCATTAGGACCTTGACCCACGTTGAGTGAGAGACAGGACACCCTAAGCCATAGGCTAGTCATAGGGTCTGAGGGAAAGAGAAGTAAGGACAATGGTACATTCATGTATAGGATCAATTGGTACCTTGAGTGGATTTTGTACGAAATGTTTATATGTTGAGCGACGCACCGAGGGGCTAATCCCCAAGGTGTAGGAGAGTCGCAGAGGGGTGGCGGCACTCAGCCGTTGGAGGACCCCCTATGTCTTTGCTTCGTGCCATTAGGCAATGTGTAAGGGACTCCCTCTGAGGAGTAGGGGGTGAGAGAAGAGTGGACTACAAACGACGTAATACAAACGCAAGATGTCTAGGAAGGCAATGTATGTGCCATCAACGCTCTTGGCCGCGAGGCCGTGGGGTTGTTGAGTGCGTGAGATAGAGGTCCAGCTAGTGCACGAGCCAGTGTCGGCCCGTTCTAGGTCCCATCAGTGGTGCGTCTGCCGGGAGCGGCTTAGAAGTGGCGGTCCTCGAATCCTGGTTGTCTAGGGACCAGTTAGCAGTTTATGCCAAAGGATACTAGGATTGATCCGTTATTTATCGATAAGCATCGTCTAGCAGAAATCCAAAAGCAAGAGAGAGACGAAAGAGCTAGGCAACATGCTAAAATTTTTAGGAGATATTCCCCTAAGGGTAGCGGTGTTGAACCCTTACGAGGGAGTGGATCTAGTGGTCTTGGTGCCACAAGCAGTAAGTTAGGAGAAGGTGGAAGCTCCAGTTCTCCCCTTCCTTCCATAAGCCAGTCTACATCAAGTGCGGGAGGTGCAACCCCACCGTCCCCTATTCCTAGTGCAAATCCAATTCTCATCATGGCGCAGCCTATTGCAATTCCTGCAGGAATGACGGATTTTCCGACTCTAGGTTACCCGCTACCAATTTCTAATGGGCTAGTTGAGGAAGATGCAGAACTCCACATCAGGGAGTTTCAAAAGATGATGTTTAACTGTCGCATCCAAGAAGAAGGACATTTAATGATGTTCTTCAATATGACTCTCAAAGGAAGAGCTGCCATATGGTATCATGGTTTAGAAGCCGGAACCATATTGAATATTGATTCATTTTATGGAGCTTTTCGAAGGGAGTTTGCCCCTGAAAGGGGTGGGCAATATTGGTTGCGTGTACTCAACATGACCCGCCAAGAACCACACGAGGATATTCGTGCTTATGCGAAGAAAATAAAAGAGGTTTTCCGTAAGTTGGACAGCTCTATTCCTATCCCCGCAACTGCCCAATTGCAATATTTTCTACATGGTTTGGACTTTAACATCCAATTGCAGTTGAGTAGTGTCCCCTTGGGGGATATAGATACTGCCATTACACGAGCACAAGAGGTGGAATCCCAACTACAAGCAGCCTATGCTTCTCGAGGCAATTCGAATATGGGTTTAGTATTGGGAAACAATATGGCGATGGCCAATGGCAGTAGTGGCCAAGGGATAGAGATGGCTAACCCTAATGGGAGAGGGAACATGATGCAGAATGTGCCTTTATTACCAGCTCCCCCTAGCATGTCGATGCCTACGGGCAGTCAAATGGCTCCAAATGGTGGAGGCCAGGAAATCAATTCTAATACCATGCCTGTGGCTCAACAACCAGTGCCTAATCGAATTGTTAGGCCGATGGAACAACATGGTAATGATCAAGGCTACGAGTCGAGCGCTTCCAATGTTCTTAGCGAGGTTAAGGACATGATGAAGCATTATACCGACATGATTACGGAGCAGTATCGACAAATAGCCGTTGATGTCAACTTCTTAAAAAACAACAAAATTTGATAGGAAGTAGATACCCAGATGAGGGTGCACCTTCGAGGTTTAGTTGCAAATGGTATGGTGGGCAACATTATCCAGGAAATTGCCCAAATGTTAAGTGTGACATCTGTGGAAAATCTGGCCATTTAGCAGCTACTTGCTGGAGTAAGATCAGTTCCCTCCAACGAGGTAGTCGGCAACCAGGGCCTGTTAATCATCGTGTGCAAGGAAATGATTCCCAACGAGAAGACTGGCCTAAACAAATACTTCAACGACCAAAGACTACAGTGCAGGAGCTACCTAGTGGTAGTGGGGTTAGTTTGATTGAGGCTGTACGCGTTAATGATGCTTAAACCTCTCATCTGCGAGCTGTTCTTACAAGAGGTCAAAAGGGTAGAGAGGCCGACAAGGATAAGCCTGTCGACGGAAACCCTAAACAAGGCAACAAAGGAATGCAAGTTTTGGATCCTGCCATGGAAGGGGGACCTTTGAAGCCCCTGGAGAGTAAAGCCGATAAGGAACCACCAAAGAAGAAGGTGAAAGTTAAAAAAGAGGCAATAAAGCCGGTTCAGCGACCTAAAGAGCGGATGGTTTGGCGTGAAAAGCAAGCTCTATCGAACTATCATGAATTCGATTTGGCGAGTTCTCTTTGTGAAGTCAAGCCGGATGTGAATATTAAGCTTTCTCTAGGAGTACGCAAGGAATTTAGAAAGATCCTCCGTACCGGGTATATTGTAGAACCTTTGGGTATTGTGCGAGTTGGTGATGACTGGTTCAAGCATGCTGAGAAGCATTGCCCAAGGGTTGCAGCCTATGTTGATGGGATATTAGTAGATTATGCCATTGTCGACACGGGATCATCTGTTAACATTATGAGCTCTGAACTAAAGGAAAGGTTGGGTCTTGCGATCCAGAAAGATACCTCCACAATTCTCAGAATGGCAGATGATAGTTTGAGGCAGCCGGAAGGCTGCATTACTAAGGTCCATGTCACTGTTGCAAATGTAGAATGCCTGTTGGACTTTAGGGTGATTCGTTTTGCAAGCCGTCCAAGTTACCAAGTATTACTTGGATGACCTTGGATCTTGCAAGCGGACTGCCAAGTAGATATACCCGCCAGTCGACTAATATTCGGCAGAGGTGCCCAGTGTGTGGTGGTTGATGCTTATCCTGAGTCCCCGCAGAGTGAGAGAGCTCCTCTATCCTCTACAGAATTGGAGACATTAGAAGATTTATCTGCCAGTGAGATATCATGGAGTGATGAGTCCAAAGAGGGATCCACCATGGAAGACATCTATTAGATCACTTTGAACGAGCCGATAGAGGCCCAATATCGTATAAGAGATGCAAATGTTATCGAGCTAGACCTTGGTACGCCTGATGATTCGCGGCCAATCAAATTAGGTTCTATGCTCAGCACAGCAGAAAGGGAGGACTACGTGGCCTTGATTCAGGAATTCCGTGATATCTTTGCCTAGAGTTATGATGAGCTGAGAGGCATGATTTTGGATCAATTAGCGGGTAGGGAGATATATTCGTTTATGGATTGCTTTGCAGGATACAACCAGATGGCAATTGCAGAAGTGGACAAGTTGAAAACAACTTTTATTACTGTCTTTGGTACTTTTGTGTTCCATGTGATGGCCTTTGGTTTATGCAATGCACCTGGTTCGTGGCAACGAACAGCAAATAAGACATTCGGTGACATATCCCCTGAAGAGTTGAACGTGTTTATTGATGACTTAGGGGCTGCCATCGTGAGAGAAAGGCAGTTGATCATTTTAAGAAAATGCTTTGAGCGCTGTAGACAATTTTGCATCGCCCTAAACCCACGGAAGTGTGTTTTTGGAGTACCTTATGGACTATTACTGGGTCATGTGGTCAGTTCGGTAGGAATTGCGACAGATCCCGAGAAGGTCAAAGTTATAGTTGCCATGGGTCCACCACGCACTCCGAAAGAAGTTCATAGCTTTCTGTCTTCGATTGGTTATTATCGTAGATTCATAAACGCCTTGGCAGAAAGAACGTTGCCACTTACAAATCTATTGTCCTTTAGCTGTTTGTTTGTATGGAGCGACCCTTGTAAGATAGCATTTGAGGATGTGAAGCAAGAGCTAGTAAAAGCTCCCGTTTTAAAAGCACCTAAAAGAGGTGAGGTGTTCTATATATTTTCAGCAGCCACCATGCATAGTATCAGTTGCTATTTAGCCCAAATTTGGGAAGAGAAGTGGTACCACCCGATTGCTTTTGCTAGCCGGAAGCTGGGGGTATCCGAAATCAATTATACCTACATGGAGAAGTTGTATATGGCGATGGTCTTTAAGACCAAGAAATTCAGGCATTATATTCTCTATGAGAAAGTTGTGCTTTATACGAAGGCGGAGGGGCTTCGACTATTGATGAATAAGCTACAGCCGCCTGATCGTCTAGCAAAGTGGTTAATCACTTTACAGGAATTCGATTATGAGATCAGGAGTAAGCCACCAAGGTTGCAAGGTATCGTGGAATGTCTTGTGGACTTTGGGGAGCCGAAAGAGTTTGTGGCTGAAGGTAGTGATATGCAGTTGTTATTTAAAATAGATATGGCGTCTATTCCCTCTTGGTATGCTGCAATAACGCATTATTTATCGACGGGAGAGGTTGGATCTGAATTATCTAATGATGCCTGACGAGGTGCCATTCATTTTGGAAGAGTGCCATGATTCTGCTTGCGGAGGCCATTTTGCAGGACGGCTTACAGCATAAAAGGCTTTAAGAGCAGGTTACTGGTGGCCTGCCATCTTTCAGGATGCATTTGCGTATGTTAAGAGGTGCAATATTTGTCAACGACATGATAGTCGAGAGAATAGGAAAAGACCACTCACCCCTATTATGGCGATACTTCCATTTGAGAAGTGGGGAATAGACTTTGTGGGTCCTATTACTCCATCGTCGACTGCGCAAAAGAGGTATATCATTGTAGCAACTGACTACTTCACAAAGTGGTCAGAAGCACGTGCAACAAGGAAAGATGATGCTAAAGAAAGTGCTAGTTTCCTTTTAGAGCAGATAATATGCCGTTTTGGTCCCCCGAAAGAATTAGTGTCGAACCACGGAACCCATTTCCTGAATAAGGTGATCAAAAGCTTGACAGAGGCTTGGCAGATCAAGCACAACAAAATGACTCCTTATAATCCGCAGGCAAATGGGCAGGTTGAAAGTACCAACAAGCAACTTGTGGGTATCCTATCGAAAGTCATATCTGAAAAGAAACGCGACTGGGATAAGAAGTTGTATGTGGCGGTATGGGCATATAATACCACGTTCAAGTGAGCCACTAGCCACATGCCGTTTAAACTAGTTTATGGTGAAGAGTGCATTTTACCCTTAGAAATTGAGTTACCGACTATTAGATTTGCAATAAACCATTCTTTGGGTAATGAGGACGCCCTATTAGAGCAATTTACGACCTTAGCACACCTGGATGAAATTAAGTTGCAAAGCCTATTACACCAAGAGGTGGCTAAACGTCGCATGAAACAGTTGCATGATCTAAAAGCGAAGAAGTAAACCTTTAAGAAGGGACAACTGGTTTTATATTATGATGCGCGTAGGGAGCTTTTCCTAGGAAAATTGGAGCCTAAATGGGATGGACCCTACAAAATCGTTAGGTTAGGGAAGAATAAGTCTACAGCCCTATTAGCTGATTTACATGGAGTGGAGCTTAAGAATAAGGTTAATCTTAATAAGATTAAACCTTACTATTTCTAAGTCTGCTAATACAAAGGAAATGCATTGCACGTCCATGCTAGGAATGATCTGAGACCTGCGGAAAAGAGCTTAAAAGACGGTTGATGGGTCGGTTAATCCCTTATTTGGAGCACCCATATATGGAGCAAAGATACCATCAGGGGAAACTCATTTGGTGGAGCAAAGGATATAAGGTGATTGAGCAAGAGGACGTAACTTTTGTGTGGGAGATTAAAGTCTTCTGCCATCACTGTCTGCGCCTGTTGACGAGTATCCCTATTGAGTTCAATGAAGAAGGTGGGATGGAGCCGTCAGTTCATCCTCTCAACATGCTAAACTTTGATTACCATAATTACGAATAGAGGAGTTTGTGATGGCTGGCTGTGTAAACCCATTGTGGACGTATACACTATATTTTGACGGAGCGTCCAAGGTCCCTAATAGAAAAGGAAGTGTGGGAGTGGTTATCCGAGATCCCCGACGTAGAGTGACGATGAAGTTAGCTGCTTATCTCGGGGTAGGATTCATTAACAATATGGCGGAGTATAAAGCCTTGATTATGGGACTGAATATTGCCAAGCAAGGTGGTATTCGTCGATTGTTAGTAAAAGGGGATTCCCAGTTGATCCTGAATCAGCTAGATGGGACATACACAGTGCGGAATCCCATTCTTTGTATGTATCATCGGACTGCGATGACCCTACTTGAGGAGTTTGAGAGAGTGTCTTTTCAGCTGATTCCACATTACTGGAATCAATTTCTAGATTCATTAGCAAATCTTGCTTATGAGGAAGACCTCTTCTTTAATTGTGGTCCTAGTTTGGATATTGTGATCAATGATGAAACAGGACCCAGCCGCTTGTGGGGGATGTTATCAGAACATGCAATATATGGCAGACGATGGTTGATATGGGTGATGTAGAGAGTCACCGAGACCAATCTACCATTATTATCTGGGACCCATAGGTTGATTAGACATCATATTATGCGTACGCCTCTTGCTATCTATGCAGGAGGGATGGGTCATAACCTCATGCATTTAGTTTAGGGCTACGAGCCTGTTTTTCCTCCTGGAAAAGGAGATTATGATTGTATATCCGTACTTTTCCAAGGAAGGATGTGTAGGTGTTACTATGTTTAATTTCGTTAGGCCAAGAGGGCCGATTTAGTTTTGTAGTGAAGTGTTTTATTTCATTAGGCCAAGAGGGCCAGTTGTCTGTTTAGTGCGAGTGTAGTTAACGGTATCTTGTTTGAATTCTGTGCTAGACACGTTTGAAGGCAAGCTTGGGAGGAGCCTTTGTTGCGGCATCGACGCTTCTCGTGGCCCTATCCAGGTGATATCTATCCTTTATGAGTACTGTGGTTGTTTGTTATATGTGGTTGAGTACTTGTTAAGGGGTTTTTTGTTTCTTATTGGGGACCGGCATCCAAGGCATGAAGCCCCGAGGTTTCGGTTTAGTATGTTTGAGGGAGGTCGGAGTAGTCATTGCCTCCTGTAAAGACATTATTAAGCGTCCAAAGACCTATTTTAGAAGGGAGTTCTAGTAACCTTGTTCTGCTCGCCTGCTAGGCAGCCGTTCTAGGAGTTTTTGTTAGTTGTGAGGTTGTTAGAGAAGCCTGCCAAAAAAAAAAGAGGATAAAGAGAAAAGAAACCTTGAATATCTTAAGGGACATGTATATACAAAGGTGTGTAAAAAGGGGTTCTAACCCCTATCAAAGAAAAGAAAAGGAATGAAAATATATAAGCAGTTGATCATCACCTTGCGAAGGCCTGGTAGGTTCCTGGGGACGAGTCAGACCCAGGGCCGATACCTTGTCTTCCTAGGGGTGGCTTCTTGCTTTTTTTTTTTTTTTTTTAAACACAAGGAAGGTTGGAGCGAAAATAAAAGTGAGCATTAGAAAAGGATTAAGTGTCGCCTTGTGAGGGCTTGGTAGGTTCTTTGGTGTCGAGACAGGTCCTGAGGCCGATGCCCTGTTCTCCTTGGGTCACTACGCTCAGCTCCCTCCTTTTTACATGCCCAAGTATGTCAATAAAATAAAAATCCTAAAAGAAGAAATGTACTGAAAGAAAATACTTCTTAATCAGGCTATAGGAGTCCTCACCTAGTAGGAGCTCCTAGTTGTGTTGTCTTTAGTTGGTAGGTAGTTCAGACCACCACTTAGGGCGACCTCTTTGATAGGTTTTTTAGTTTGGCTGTGTTGGAGCAGTTGGTTAGTCACTCGCTTCGGATCTTCTATTAGATGATGCTAGGCCTACTCCTTGTGGATGTCATGCCTTGGTTCTGTCAGGGGGTAGGGTGAGCATTGTGCTGAGTTTTATTATATATTTGTTTTGTATCAGCATGATGCTTCTTTGGTTGCTTATGTGCAGATATGTTCGTGGATTCGACAGGCTGAGTCGCCCTATCCTGTGGTCGCCAATGAGAGCAGAATTTTGATGCCGAGAAGTGCTTAAAAAGAGCTAAAAATTATGAATATCAAGGGAAAAATATTCAACGTCAGAGGCGGCGGCTCGATTTAGGACGATTTTAAGCGCCAAAGTGCTTTAAAGGCGCCCGAGCGACACTTGTTGATTTTTCATAATTTTTCAGACAGTCGTGCAGGTTGGCAAGAGTTACCGGCCAATGCAAGATGCCAAGCCGGATACCCAAGATTTTTCAGAGCTCAATTCCGAGTCCGGACGGGGAAATGGCCACAAAATGGTCAAGATATGAAAAGGTGGACACTTGGGAGGCCAAATTTGAGCATGCCTTTTGAGTTTGAACCCCCCCTCCCCCCCCCCCTCCCCGCCCAAAAAAAAAGATTTATGCACCTTATGAAGCAAAAAACGTGGAGAGAGAATGAAAAGGGATGAAAAAACGTGGAGGAAGATGGCGCCCGAAAAATGCGCCATGGAGGATGGAGAGGCAACTTGCCTGCTGCAAACAACCCCCCCAATGGATTATGGGGCTTCATTCCCCTCTGTCTGTGGACTCTATCACCGCCTCTCACCCGAGAAATAGTGGTCTCTATGAAGAATTCTGATTTCAGTCTTTCTCTCTCCTCCCTCTGTCTCCCCTAAAGGCAGATTCATGTGGTGAAGAGGAAGAAGAAGAATGGATGATGGATGCTTGTCCAAAGAAGATCGAATTGTTCCATGGTGTAAGAAGATTGAAGATTGCTGAATGTGGACTGTCATGAGCAGTAATGGTGGCTGGAAATCAGTCCCGAAATATGGCA
Organism: Lygodium microphyllum; assembly: GCF_053477565.2. Taxonomy (NCBI): domain Eukaryota; kingdom Viridiplantae; phylum Streptophyta; class Polypodiopsida; order Schizaeales; family Lygodiaceae; genus Lygodium; species Lygodium microphyllum. Next base: position 28,527,408 of record NC_141152.1, on the reverse strand, counting down.
AATAAAAACCCGCAACCCGCAAAAGAACGGTAATCTCATTTTTATGAAGGAAAATGGTGTTTTTATGCAATTTTCTTGATGCATTCTTGTTCCCATGAGATGATAATGTATTATGATGTTGTCTGTTTATGATCAGAAAATCAGAGAATCATAAGTGTTGTGGATGAAATTAGTAGTGAAAAACCCGTAAATATGCAAAATATGGGAAAATTGGGTGTTATTGAGATATCAATGAAAAATATCATAAGACACATCAACTAAACTTGTCTTTTTGCTGCAAATGAACTAAGGGCCACAGGCCATAACTCATTTTGAATTTTCAGTCATTAAATATTGGAAAAAATACAAGAAAAATAGGAAAAATAAGGAAAAAATAGGGAAAAAATGGATTTTGAGTGTCGAAAATTAAGGAAAAATAAGATTCATGTTTGTGGATGTATGGGGGGTCTGAAGTATGAGGTTTAGCCTCAGTTCAGCCCTACCTTTATGTTATAGTGAGTTTTTATGTCTTTTTATGCAATAAAAATGTGGAAAATGAACCCTAAACCTATGCAATATGCACAACCTAATTGGGTGAGGGGGTGGAGTGTATGAAAAGCGTGTAAATGTTGAAGGAAATGATGAAAAACTTGCTGGTTTGTTTATGCATACCATATAGATTGGACGATATTTAAAAATTAAGGACCTAGTAGCACGAGGGTTTCTCGGTGCTAGGTTCATGCAACGCCGCATACGAACAAGAGAGAAATTCATTGAAAGAAATGTTTTACACTAAGCGCCAATGCTGATTTTATTAATTGTTTGAGCACGTGGACATTCACAATTTTCATGAAGCATGAAATTTAAAAAGTATCAGATAATACCTCCTCGATGCATAGCAATTGCTTTCTAGAGACATGACCAATGTTGAGTGAGTAAGGTTATCCAAGCTGTAGGCTAGGCGTTGGGTCTAAGGGAAAGAAAGTGAGGAAGCATGGTATATCTCCTAGAAATACGCGAATCATAAAAGAGAGAAGTTTGTGTTCGTATGTTATATATGTTTAGCAACGCATCGAGGGGCCAATCCCCAAGGTGTAGGAGAGTTGCAGTGAGGTAGCGGCATTCAGCCGTTGGAGGACCTCTTATGTTTGTGCTTCGTGCTATTTGGCAATGTGTTGGGACTCCCTCTGAGGAGTGTTGATTGGGTTGGAGTTGGACTACAAGATATAATACAAATGCAAGATGTTTAGGAAGATGATGTATGTGTCATCCACGCTCTTGGCCGCGAGGCCGTGGGGTTGTTGAGTGCATGATAGAGGTTCGGCTAGTGCATGAGCCAGTGCCGGCCCGTTTTAGGTCCCATAAGAAGAGCTTGGAGGGAGCCTTTGTCGCGGCATCGACGATTCTCATGGCCCTATCCAAGTGATATCTATCCTTTATGGGTACTGTGGTTGTTTGTTATATGTGGTTGAGTACTTGTTAAGGGGTTTTTCGTTTCTTATTGGGGACCGGCGTCCAAGGCATGAAGCCCCGAGGTTTCGGTTTAGTATGTTTGAGGGAGGTCGGAGTAGTCATTGCCTCCTGTAAAGACATTACTAAGCGTCCAAAGACCTATTATAGAAGGGAGTTCTAGTAACCTTGTTCTGCTCGCCTGCTAGGCAACCGTTCTAGGAGTTCTTGTTAGTTGTGAGGCAATTAGAGAAGCCTGCCAGAAGATAATAATGATGATGCCAAGAAACCCTGAACATCCCAAAAGATGAATATAAATACGAAGGTGTGTAAAAAGGGGTTCTAACCCCTATCAAAGAAAAGAAAAGGAATGAAAATGTACAAGCAGTTGATCATCACCTTGCGAAGGCCTGGTAGGTTCCTGGGGACGAGTCAGACTCGGGGCCGATATCTTGTCTTCCTAGGGGTGGCTTCTTGTTGGGGAAACAAAAATAACAAAACAAGGAAGGTTGGAGCGAAAATAAAAGTGAGCGTTAGAAAAGGATTAAGTGTTCGCCTTGCGAGGGCTTGGTAGGTTCTTGGGTGCCGAGACAGGTCCTAAGGCCGATGCCTTGTTCTCCTTGGGTCACTATGCTCAGCTCCCTCCTTTTTACATGCCCAAGTATGTTAATAAAATAAAAACCCTAAAAGAAGAAATGTACTGAAAGAAAATACTTCTTGATCAGGCTATAGGAGTCCTCGCCTTGTAGGAGCTCCTAGTTGTGTTGTCTTTAGTTGGTGGGTAGTTCAGACCACCACTTCGGGTGACCTCTTTAATAGGTTTTTTAGTTTGGCTGTGTTGGAGCAGGTGGTCAATCACTCGCTTCGGATCTTCTATTAGATGATGCTAGGCCTACTCCTTGTGGATGTCATGCCTTGGTTCTGTCAGGGGGTAGGGAGAGCATTGTGCTGTGTTTAGTATATAACTACTTTGTATCAGCTTGATGCTTCTTTGGTTACTTATATGCATATATGTTCGTGGATTCGACGGGCTGAGTCGCCCTATCCCATGGTCGCCAATGAGAGCGGAATTTTGGTGTTGCGAAGTGCTTAAAAATAGCTAAAAATTGTGAATATCAAGGGAAAAATATTCAATGTCAAAGGCGGCAGCTCAATCTAGGACGATTTTAAGCATCAAGTGCTTGACGAGCGCCCGTGCAACACTCCAGGATTTTTAGTAACTTTTCCGTGTGCTTGAGCAAGTGATTGAAGATGTGGGCCAGTCCGAGATGCCAAGACGAATCTACAGAAATTTACAGCTCGCAAAACGGACGCCGGACGTGGGAGGAGCCTAAAATTTGGCCAAAAATCGAAGATTGAAAAGGTGTGATTAGTGGGGGGGTGACCTTTGGGTCTACCCCTCCCCATATTTTTCGTTTTTTCTACCAAGAGGCTGAACGGCGACGACAGGGCGACGAAAACGCCCCCCCCCCCTCAATGCGAAAAATTTGCTGAAGAAGAAGTCATACTGCTGATTACACTGGGCAACTACATTATTTCCACACTCCGCATCGCTCCATCCCGCGCAAGATATGGCAGCCTGTAGAGAGAGAGAGAAAACTAGTCTTTCTCTCTCCTCCCTCTCTCTCCTCTAAGGCAGATTCATGGTGGAGGCTTGTCTGGCATCAATTGGATCGCTCCACGGGCTGGAAATGGTGACGTGTGATCGGCATGAGCATGAAGTGCTGCTGACTTTCAGATTTACAGCCATGGACATGAAACCCGAGACACGCAAATAAGCGGTAATTCAATTTTTTTCAAAGGAAATTTAAGATTTCATGGCTTTTGATAAAATGTTGTTCATGTGGGCTAAAAATTGTTTATGTTGCTGTTTTCCATGAGTATTTGATGATCATAATCAGAAAATCAGAAAAACATGCATCTTGTGGCCCAAAATGATACACTAAAACACGTAAAATATGGAAAATCAAGGGAAAATGATGTTTTTGAGCATAAAAATGGAAGAATAAATAGGAGTACCAACTAAATTTTCATTTTTGTTGCAAGAAGGAACTAAGGGCCACAGCCCATAACCTATTTTGAATTTTTAGTAATAGAATAATGTAGAAAATAAGAGAAAATACAAGGAAAATAGAGGAAAACCACTAAAAATAGGGGAAACATGCATTTTGGGTGGGGAAAACTAATGAAAATTAAGAACAATATTCGTGAATGTTTGTGGGGACTGAAGCATGAGGATTTGCTTCAGTTCAGCCCCACCTTCTTGTTTTAGTGTGTCTTTTTTCGCTTTTTACACATAAAATGATGGCAAAATGCCTTATAAATCTATGCAACAATGCAACATTTGATCGATGGGAGGGTAGAGTGGTTAAAATGTGTCTAAATGCTGAGTGAACCGATGAAAAGCTTGTTGGTTTTTTTTTCATACCATATAGGTCGGTAAATAATTATAGAATAAGGGCTTAGTAGCACGAGGATTTCCTCGGTGCTAGGTTCATGCAACGCCGCGTAAGAACGGTAGCTGAAAACCATTAAAAGGATGTTTTCCACATGTGCACAATATTGATTTTATAATTGTTTGAGCACTTAGCATCCACAATATGCATAAACCATGGAAATATTTAAAGGTATCTGAACTCCTGGATGCACAGCAATTGCTTTCATTAGGACCTTGACCCATGTTGAGTGAGAGATAGGACACCCTAAGCCATAGGCTAGTCATGGGGTTTGGGGGAAAGAGAAGTAAGAACAATGGTACATTCCTGTATACGATCAATTGGTACCTTGAGTGGATTTTGTACGAAATGTTTATATGTTGAGCGACGCACCGAGGGGCCAATCCCCAAGGTGTAGGAGAGTCGCAGAGGGGTGGCGGCACTCAGCCGTTGGAGGACCCCCTATGTCTGTGCTTCGTGCCATTAGGCAATGTGTAAGGGACTCCCTCTGAGGAGTAGTGGGTGAGAGAAGAGTGGACTACAAACGACGTAATATAAATGCAAGATGTCTAGGAAGGCAATGTATGTGCCATCAACGCTCTTGGCCGCGAGGCCGTGGGGTTGTTGAGCACATGAGATAGAGGTCCGGCTAGTGCACGAGCCAGTGCCGGCCATCAAAAACCCTCCTCATATATGCCAAGTGATCTTGTAAAGTCTTACTGTAGATTAGAATGTCATCAAAGAGTACCAAGACAAATTGAAAGAGGAAAGGCCGTAAAATCTTATTCATCATGCTGTGGAAGATAATTGGAGCATTTGTAAGCCCAAATGGCATCACTAAGAAATGATAGAGCCCTCGACCAGTCCTGAAAGCAGTCTTGACTTCATCACCCTCTCGCATATGAATCTGATGATACCCTGACCTCAAATCAATCTTCGTAAAAGAATCAAGCCCCCTTAAGCTCATCAAGCAAATCATCAATCCTGGGTATCGGATACATGTTCTTCACTGTGATCTTATTAAGATCCCTGTAGTCAATACACATTCTGAAATATCCATCTTTCTTTTTGACTAACAGAACTAGAGATGCATAAGGTGAAGAATTTGGTTCAATGAATCCCATCTTAGGAAGCTCCTTGATTTTCTTGGCTACTTCCTCTCCTTCACACTTTGATAATCTGTAAGGTGGCTTATTGATTGTCTTTGAGTTGGGCTCAAAATCAATAGGGTGATCTACTACTCTCTTGGGAGACAATGAAGTAGGCACCTCAAACAAATCCCTAAACTCCTCAAGAAGAGCTGTCAAGGTTGGATGGTTTGCTAAATTATTGGGCTGATCTTGCATCTCTTTATTCAAATGCAAAACAAATATTTGTGAGCGCCTCTTGTACTCCCTTTTGAGTGTTGAATGGTAATAAGCTGAAAATCTTATCTACTAAGAAATCCCTATAGATGGATAAGCTGTCCATTAAAGATCAACTCCATATAAAACTGTGAGAAATCCATAGTGATCTTGCCTAATGTCATCAACCAATCACAACCGATTACGACGTCTATAGGCCCCATTCCCAAAGTGATCACGTTTACTTTTGCTTCAAAATTTTCAGCCAGTTGTAAAGAAACATGTGGGCATATATGTGTTCTGATTTCCTCTTTACCATTAGCCACTTGAACTCTAATGGGCTGCTGTAAATCTATGGGAATATAATTCAGCTTGTCCATGATGGACTTATTCATAAAACTATGGGTACTGCCACTATCTATCAGAATGAACACTGGCTTTCCATGAATGTTACCCTTCATACAGAGTGTATTAGGGCTCTTAGATCTTGTCCAAGCATCCATGGAAATAGAACAATTAGTGGCAGCAAGTGGCTCATGACAAATCCCGCCTAGATCAAAAGGAACACTTCCACCTGGATCAAAAGGAAAAGAATTGGATGGATCATAGAAATACTCTTGCCCAACTTCTTCCTCAAGATCTTCATTTTTAGCATTAAGTGCAATTGCATTAGCTTCATCCATCTCATCTTTAAAATCCTCAAAGGCTAACATACTCTGAAGCTTGGGTTTGACATTTTTGTATACACACTTTGATGCATGATCAGGTGTATACTTTTCCCCACACTTGAAACATAAGCCTTTCTCTTTTCTTTCTTTGTAAAGATCCATAGGAATAGACTTAGGATTTATGCTGGCTGAAATGGATTTAGGCTTGTTGTCCCCTTGTTTGAAGTCAACTCTAGGATTGTTTGCTATCCTGAAATTACTTTGAGGTCTAGAAGCATTGAATGGTGGATAAGTTGATACCCGTAAGCTCCCATTTGGACATCATTGCTACCATAAGTGTTACCAACTTTCCCTTGTTCAAAAATAGTCCTTGGCTATCCAAAACTAGGCTGAAATGAAGATTCTCTTCTATATTTTCTTCCATAGCGCTCTGCAAGCTCAATAGCCTTAAAGAGGGAAGTAGGGTTTTGTGCCATGACATCAGTTGTGATAAAGATGGCTCTAACCCATACATGTACTTGTGGAGCTTAGCCTCATCATTGATGCTTGCTACATACATGGTTAGGTTGAGAAATTGGTTAGTGTACTCTCTTACACTTAGGCCTCTTTGTTCCAAACCATACCATCTCCATGCAAATTTCTCTTTTTCAAGAGGGGAGACAAATACTTTAGCCATAAGTGCCTTGAAAGCTTCCCAATTCTCTACAAGTAAGTTTTCTTTTTTTATATACCTCCACCAAGTATGGGCAAATCCCTCCAAATGTAAAGAAGCAAAATTAATCTTCATGTCATCAATTTTAGGGAATATGTCAAAGTAGGATTCCATCTTAGAGGTCCACTCCTCTAAATCGGATGGTGAAGATTTCTGACCATTAAATTTGGCTTAAAAAATCTTGTCCTTTAGCTCTCTTTCATGGAATGATTACTGTCCCAAAATAGACTGATCATGAGTATCATGCATTGAACCCCCGAATTGAGATGAAAATCTCCCAATAGGTGGCGGAGAATCACTATGCAATCTTCCTGTTGGTAGAGGACCCCTAGGAACTTGAGTATTCAGTCCAAAAGCTTGAGAGTTAGCTCCATTCAGACTGCCCAATTAGTCATCATGCATTTTTTATGCCTCACCTACTTCATATTCGCTATTTGGGATGCCTCTTCTTCCAATAATCCCATGACCATGACCATTTTGGTTGGATGGCTTAAGTGGGACTGAAGGCTCACTATTTGAATAGGCTTTCTCCTTAGCTTCTTTAGATCCCATTTGCATCTGCATCCATTGGGAGAATTGTGCCATAAATTGAGCATTAGATTCCACCAACTTTTCAATAGAAGCCTTTGTTTGAGTCGTTGAATCTACTAACTTCTGAATGGAAGACTTCGTTTGATCAATAGACAAAACCATTTGCTCCATTCTTGATAATAGGGCTTCATGACGTTCACTATGTCTTTGTTCATGTACGCACAAGGTATTATTGAGTATAATAACTTCTCCTTATTGTTGAGGCTCTTCAAGGCTCTCTTGAGGTGCATTATCCAACATGGAATCTCTGATTTGCTGAGCATAATCATCTTGGACCTTATTTTTACCCTTATGTCCTACCATAATAGTGCAGTCCTGCAGTATCCCTTGTCAAAAAACTGGATATAACTTTTGCTAGGGAACTCCGATTTCAAAACTTTTTAGTTCAAATCAAAGCCAAGAATGCCCTCTTCTAGATGAGCTATATCATGCTATAATAGATTTAGGATAAAAAATTCTGCAACTCAATTTCTGAGTCTGAACTATCCAAGCCTACACCATGTTTTAACATGTAAGTGCCTTGTTTTGACCCTGTAAGGTAAAATAGTAGCCCCAAATGGTTACCAAACCCTATAGAAGGCTGAGTAGGGCCTGTGGGTACCTTGTAGTACCTGCATCTATACTTTAATAATGAAGGGTGTACCTGTAACAACCTGTAAATGCCTTGTAGTGCCCTGTAAAATCCCTGTTTTACCCTGTTTTGATCCTAAAGATACTTGAGCCTTTGGAAACTCTTCAATCTTCAATTCTCCACTCGTTGTACCTGTGTGAGGGATAAAATGGAATGACAAGCTCCCTACACTGGCTTTGAATCACCGGGAGGTGGGCAAAGTTCCTCTTGGATTGGTTGGTTGCACCCCTTTGGGATCTTTGATAGTGAGGGAGGGTCAACTCTCTTTTGTCCCACTATCTCCCCTGTCATCCATCTTTTTCCTTGGTGGTTATATCAACATGACAGTAACTTGCTAATCTAATCAATCAGCATGAAATGCATTTCTAAAATATTCATTTAGCCCCTTTCATGAGATGCAATTGAGTGAAATCTTGAATGTTTGGATAGGGAAAGTGTCTTACCAATTTAGTTCAGTGACTCACTGATTGCTTTAGTACTTACCCTTGTACAATTTCAGCTTGGGCAAAATAATTCAACCAAAAAAAGTCAAGGTTATGCATCAAACTTGGCAAATGATATCTATGATGAAGTAATGATTGAATCAAGACTGAAATTCAATGGAATAGGCTGAGATTAATGAGGAATAACACCAATCTCTTATCTATTGATCAATTCAGAGAATTAATTGATCAATAATCTCCCATAAACAAGTGGAAAAGCATTAGCAAGTGGATTATTTAGAGATTTTAGAGATTAAATAAAAGAAATACCTCGATTAAGCTTGAATAAGATTATAGATGTCAGCTCCAATCCCATTGATGGAAGAAATATTCTTTAAAATCCACCATAAATCCATCATAAAGCTTGAAATATCCATAGAATTAGTCCATACAAGCTCCAATATGATTAAATTCATGAAGAATCAATGTCCCGGGCTTGCTTGAACACTTGAATACCAAAGATTCAAGCCTCTTGAAGAAAAGCCTCAAAATAATCCTTCAATTTGAGCTCCAATGTCCTCCATGAGCTGAAATCTCTACAATGTCTTCAATCTCGAAGTCTATCCAACTTGTACATAGTACTAGAGAAGCCTTGGAGGTCGGAGAAGTCCAAAATTTGAAGAAATTTGAGCTTCCAAGTCTGTGGCTATGGCTGCCTTGTTGTGTTTTAGGGTTTTGAACAAAGGGATGAAGATTAGAGTTCCCCTCTAGAAGTTGCTGAAATAATGCATGATGAAGTGCTTCAAAGCATGCAACCAATCTGTAGAAGATCTAGAGCAGATCAAGAAGAGGTTTAGAGCAAGAAAATCAGTGCATTTTTTGGCGCAAATTTCGGGCTGCATACTACTCCATCTTCTGCATCAACCACCTGACCAGGATACTCAACTTGAAGCTCAGATGATAATGAATCATTGCTCCATGGTTTGGCTGTGAGAAATTATCAGTAGAGAGGGAACTTAAAGGATTTCTTGGTAGCCACCATTGAAGCTTCAACCAAAATCTTGGAAGAGAGAGAAGAGAAGCTCCCTTTTGAAAAGTAACTAGATTTTAACCCCAAACTAAGCCTGGTTGACTCTCCTTTACCCTAGTTACCTCCAATTTTGCATGAAATCTGATGACGACCTGCCACTTTAGCCATCCTCTGCCATATCTGACCTTGGATATTTCAAGATGTAGTCTCTTACTAACTGTAGATGGTTTGCAGCACTCCACTAGTCATTGTCTTATACAATACTTGTCTAAAATTGATTTTGATGGAAGAAAATAGGATTGAAAAATAGAAGGAAAAATGGATCAAAGACCAATGCTTTGATATTACTTGTTAGAGAGAGAACTAGAGAGAGAAAAAGAGGAGAGAGAAGATTGCAAAAGAGAGAGAAAGACTATAGGAAGAGAGAGAAAGAGAGTGACAAGGAGAGAGAAAGACTAGATTTGGAGAGAGAAATACAGGAAAGAGAGAGAAGCCATGGAAGTTGTGAGCAAGATGGAAGAGAAGGATAGTAATTTGTATTAATGTGTCAAAACGATGTGAAAAATTACATGTCCTCTCCTTTTATACCAATGTCAGTGTGACATGGCATAATATCAATATTATTTTACACTAAGTCCTTATTCCCAGCTTCTTACAAGTAGGTCAAACCATATTATACAGCTGCAACTTTGCTCATCAAGGCTCTCCTCTTTACAATGGGCTACTTCAAACAGAAAAATCTTCTTAACCTTTTGCACACGAGGCTCCTAATTCCTCTATGCAATAACATAGATTCCCATGTGACTTTCTCATCTTCTTTGCAAGTTTCTTGGCCACCTCCTTGTCATCATTAAACATGGCTCGGCTGTCCAAGTTGAATCGATTGATCAACTTGATAATATTGTTTAATGGCGCTTGGCTAAACGCTCTCAATGATTCTTTTGCAATTTCCAAAACACTCTCTATAAATATTTGCATTATGGGCACTGCAAGACTAATAATACTGCCATAATTACTACTCTTGAGTTGCAATTGAACCCCTTTGAGCATAAATTTTTTTCTACATGTTCCCTAGAATCAAGACCTGGAAAGTTGCTAAGAAAGACATCATAACCTTGATCATAAGCTGCAAAGACTTGTGGCCCAACAACCCTCTTTGTGGATGCATCCAATTCTAAATTCTGCAAACCGGATAAAACAACCTCTTGCAACTAATGGTAATAAATTCTAAGTCCTCAATAAACTTCCTCCCATAATATCAAAGCACTTTGATGTTTCCCAATGTCTCCCTTTACTCCAAACTTGTTATTGATATATCTTCCACTTTTTTATTTCCTTCATAGCACCTGCAATTGCTCTTTTGATGATAATTTCATTTTGTCCTCTTGCTTTCGATTTCATGTAAAGTGTCCTACTTGATGACATGCTTTGAAATGGAAGTCTGTGCCTAATCATTCATGACATTGAGAAGAAATGTAAATTTGAATCAATGTGATACAATTGAACAAGCGATGCTCCACACAAAAAAATGGATGCACAGGAAAATATAGTGCGTAGCCTATCTACATGTGCCCGTGCATCATGCAACATGCAAACACAGATTCTTGATTACTTTCAATCCTTAACCTCATCTCTCATCACTCAGCAAGATAAAAATTGTACTCCACTCTACCCTCCCAAAATCTCACAATCTCTCAACAAAAATATGGTCCTCAATATGTTGACCAAGAAAATAACCTATCTCACAACTGACTACGCCCTTCATGACCCTCAAACTCACCCAACCAGCTTTTCCACTCAACCAGAGGTTCCTATTTGAGTGATGAATATCTAACTCTCGTGCATGCAAGAAACGATGAGTACATAATGAAAGGTGCTCTCTCACCGCGTGCGTGTGCTTCTAAGATTTACTACATATAGCTACATCATGCCTCATGCCATGTTAGTGCTTCATGATGGTGTAAAACATGCATTAGCCCAACCCATGGTATAGAAGCAATTGATAAAATCAAGAGACTACTCTCAAGTGTAGTGTATCACACAAGTGCAATGTGAAGTGCTCATAAATCCATAATCCCTCTAATATGCAAAAATCTATGCAAGAAAATATACATGTTTCAAGATGTTTGGCAACTACCAACAAAATCTAGCTCCAACAACCTGTCTAGAAAACTCCAAACTTGACCAAGGCTATTAAGTTTTCACACTCAAAAATCCAAATAACTCTTGAACTAAACTAACAAAAAAATCAACTACAAAAGAACAAACCAAACAATCACACAACATCTAGAATACAAAAGAAGCCACCTACCTAAGTTTTTTCTTGGGGGGTTTTAGTTTACATGAAAACATTTACGTATTTAGCCCTCTCCCTTATCTGCAAGCATTTATGCGTAACAGTTACTTTCATAAAGTGATGTTACATGTATCATCCATGCCATTTTTTCATTCTTTTGTTCTAAATGTTTTTGTTTTAACCACTCATCTATTTGAATTGTCATCAACCTTAAGACATACTTCTTCAATCTATATCCATTGATTCTTTGTTTATGTGCCTTTCCCTCTAAATTTTACAATGCATAAGTTTCATTTTTATAAGTTTATGTGACCTTGAATGGTCCTTCCCATTTTGTTTGAAATTTCTTTTGAAAAGTATGATCCAACTGACTATTATATCTCATAACCAAATTTTGTTTTTTATCTTTTTTATTTTTTATTTTTTGAATAATTTATTGAAGATCTCTTTCTTGGCTTCTTTCATAATGATCACATACCTCTTGCGTGTTCAATTGTGCTTCTTTTAATTGCAACAATCTCTCCATGAAATACTTATTGTCCTTATACTTACTTATTTTTTCAAGCATCCTCAAACCTGGTATGTCCACTTCTATAAGTAGCAAAGCTTCTCTTCCATAAACCATTTTAAAAGGAGAAAAACATGTACTCTCTTTCCTGGCTAAACGATAAGCCCACAAAGCACTTGGCAACTCAATGTCCCATGTTTGAGGATGATCTTTTGTCATTTTTGATAACATTCTCACTAACTCACCATTGAATCACTCATTTATACCATTGCACTAAGGATAATATGGTGAAACAAATCTATTTTTTATCTTCATTTTCTCACAAAGATAATCAAGTACTTCTCCCTTAAACCCTAGTCCCCTATCAGAGAGAATATCTAAAGGTGTTCCAAATTTATAGCATATGAACTCATAAATGAATTTCCCCACATCTAATAGCTCTCATGTTTTTAACAACTTTAGCTTCAGCCCAACAAGAAAGATAATCAATAGTAGTCAAAATGTATATTTTTCATCTTGAAGTATGAGATAATGGACCAATTGCATCTATTCTCCATTTTTTAAAATTTTGTAAAAAATATCATAAGCAAGCTTTTTATTTTTATTTGTCATAATGTTTTCTTACTCATTCTTTGATATTTATGACAAGATTTACACCAATGAGTGACATATTTATGAACACTTGGCCACATATGTCCTGTAGCTAAAAAAATTTGAAGATTTATTTTGTAGGAAGAATGTCCTCCACAAGCTCCCTCATCATTTGTTTCAAAAATGTGATATATTTCCTCCTTCCAAGGTTCTCTTCTCAAGATTAAGTCCACTCCCTTGGCATAAAGAACATCATTCACTAACTTATACCTTTCAACTCTTCTAAAAAACTCATATTTCTTGTCTTTGGGGACATTGAATGGTATTTTCCCAGTTACAAGAAATTCCTCTTCCAATTCAAGAGTTTCTCTTCCTCTATACAAAGGAATTTCATAACAAAAACTTGAAAAAAAAATTATTGAGCTGCATTATGGGCTTTTTGATTCTCTTCCTTGGATATATGTTTCAAACTCCAAGCCTCAATTTTATTTAAATCTCTTCAAACTCTATTACACATTCTCTTTAGTTTGAGATTATTGATCTACTAGACTTCGAGAATTTTGTTTACTAATAGTAGAGCATCACCTCTAGTCCTCAATCTTTGAATTCCCATTCTTTGACAAAGTAAGATATCTTCTTGTAAGATTGCATATTCAGCTTCATTGTTACTAGTTGCATCAAGCTTAACAATTTCTCTCCCTATCTTCCCATGTGGATCATAAACTAGAATCCCTTCTGATGATGCTTGATGTGCTTTTCGATATGATCCATCAAAATACATCAAAATTGTGTTTTCGATTTTTGGTTTCACTTCTTCTTTATCTCCAAACTTTCTGTTTAGCAAGAATGAAATTCCTTTGTAAGTCAAAAGATTTACTATTGTAACTCGAATTGAATCCTCAACCTGAAACTTCCCTTTCCAAATCAAGTGCTTGGACCGATGATGCATGAACTACAATTTTCTTACCTTGTTGAAATACTTCCACAGCCTCTATTGTCCACCCTAAATGATCTTTCTTGGCTACAATCTGCAATGGATAGAGGAACTGAGATGCCAAAGGTATGAATCTTGATAGATATCTTACCTTATGAATAAAGATCATGAGCTCTTTTGTATTGGCAGGTGATACTAAGGTCACCAAAGCTTTTACATTTTCAGATATCTAACTCAATTCCATTTTTTGAAACCGCATGACCAAGAAGTTTCACTTTTGGTTGAGCTATCTTGCATTTTTTGGATTTAATTGATTAAAACCATAACTGTCCAATCTTTGAAACACTTTCTCAAGTTTTTCACAATGTTCAAGTCTTGTACTACGTGATACCAAGCCAGCCAAAAGGTAAAACTCTATAACAAAAACAACCCTATGGTGTTATAAAAGTTATTTTCCTTTGATCTTCAGGAGCAATGGATAATTGAAAGTACCTTGAATAACCATCACAAACCCTATATCTTTTATATCATGCAACTAAATCTAAAATTTCAACTATGAAAGAAAGTGGATAATGGTCTCTCTTTGTGATTGCATTTAGAGGTTTATAATTTACATAAACTCTCCAACTTCCTATTTTCCTTGGTGTACTTACCCATTTTGAATGTTCAACAGGATAAATAAAGCATTCTTTGCAACAAGTTATCAATCTCTTCTTTCAAAACAAACATTTGTTCTAAAGTCAAGGGTTATAGTTTTTGACAAACTCTCTTGGAATCTTCCTTAAGTTCCATTTTTAGGCCTTCCACTTTCATACCTTTGATTTCTGTGTAAGAAGTTACAAAGAGATTTGGATATTTATAGATGACTCTTTGATATTGTTTTCTCTCCAATTCTGTTAGGTCTTGACTCAACATTTTCTCCAAAAACTCTCTTTTTAATTATGAAACTTATGGTCATTCCATCAATATTTCTAATTCATCTAGTTTCCATTCTTCATCTTCTCCAATCAATTATATGCTTTCATGATTTTCTTTAGTTTTAACATTCATAATTTGAACCTCATTTGTATCTTCCTGTGAAAGTTCTTCTTTAGATGATAATTCTTCATTGTTTATAGCAAAAACAAAAGTCATTTTTCTTTAGATGAAGGATGAAAGCTATGTTTTTCAAAAACTTTGGATACTCTTGAAACTATTCAATGTCTGTCATGTGTTATTGACTTCTCCCTGATGTCTAAGGATGTTTTCTTTTTTTCATTCTTTTTCTCTATTATTATTGATGAAACCTGTGGGTCTTAGTCAATTTTTGAAATTTCATCCTCGCTTTCTTCTTCTTCAGAACTATCATTCTCCTCCTCTTCTTCTTCTTTAATGTCATTTTCATTCACTAGTTCTTTTCTTGAGGCCATATCAAAATTTTTTTACTATTCCTCTACGATCATAAATCGTTATGATTCCTATTCCCTAATCATGTATTGCACATGCCTTCCTAACCTAAAATCTACCTAAAATAAGTGGAAAATCACCCAAATAGCTTGATCTTTTATTTGTATATGATAATCATTTTGTCTATTGAGAATATTTAAGGGCAAATGATACATGTCCCCTCCTACTTATGGGACAATTTGGGCTTATGTGACCTATCTTCCCACATGAATAACAAGTAACCATTGATCTTAAAAAATATCCTCTCCCATTTCGTCCTCTTTCTCCTCTCATATTTTCTTGATAAGTTTGTCCCATGAGTCCCCCGTTACCTCTACCTAAAGGCCTACCTCTCAAAGCTCCTAGCCTCATATTTTGTGTTTGTCCTCATAGTTGGTCCGTAATCTTTGGAGCTAATTGAGCATTTCGTCTTGCTAAAATCTGATAATTTTATTTATTCCCTTGCTAGTTTTGATCTTTGGTTTCATTGCTAATTATTTAATAGGGTTCTCTTTTTTTCATTTTCTTAAATTTTCTTTCTTTTTTATGACAATCATTACAAATTTCTCAAATGTGCTCAATTATTTTATTTCTAACTTTTTTCTCACCTCTCCCTATAAATTTCCCAAAGATATTTTATTTTCAACATTTCAGGTGCTTTCTCTCTTGGGCCTAAGGATGTGTTCCAACGATCCCAAAGTCGAGTACATTCTAGGGAAAAAAAATCTATGGTTTGGTCTCTTTTTTTTGGCAAGTTTCTATTTTTCACTAAAGGTCTTGAGAATTTTTTAGTTTCTTAAATCAGTCAAGAAACCCCTGCTTTGTAACTTCATATTTTATAGGAATAGGAGGATTTCTTAATCTAAGGTTCTTTCATAATCCTCAAACCAATTTCAACCCTCATCCAATAACTAAAACTTTACAATTAGGAGTTTTAAAGTTGACTTAGTAATTTGATGAATGATGCATCCAAGCTCTAACTTTTCTAGGAATTGTTGAGGATCCTCTCCTTTTGTGCCGTGAAATTTTGAAAAAGAACTGGCAATCAAAAAACTGTCTCAAAATTCAACAAATCTTCAAAAATCCAAAATTTGTTGCACTCCTAAGCGGGGGACACCAAAAAATAGATGTATAGTGAGCTGTGATTGAAGACAAGCCTCTCTCACAACCTGAAAACGAGACATCAAGGAGTGTCGGTTAGCGAATTGACTTTATCAAAGGACAACAAAAAACACAAAATTTCAATGTTTCATGAACACAACACAACGAACACACGAACCCAAATGACCAAATATGCCTCTTGTAGCCTTAAATACTCCAAAATCAAACACCAAGTAAAGCATCGACAAACTTCAGAACATTAAATTTTGAGTCTAGAGAAAACAATCACTTTTTACCTCTATGGGGTTGTTACAACACTTCAATCCTTCAGCATTCAAGTTTCCAAAAATTTCTATTAACTTGACAAGCTTCCACATTCTTGCGTGTGACCCTCCACTAAGCTCACACAAGATACTGGAGCCCCAAGAGGAACACAAAGGAAAAGGGGATTCTACTGCAAGAAAATCTATCTTGTAACATCAACAAGATTTTATTTCATTCTTTTGATGACCAAAACAAAGAAAACATCAATTCTTCACACAACATCATAGTAGATATCTCCCACGGATTTGATAGAATCAACCATAATCTTCAACATCTTCATAGAATACTTCAATAGAACAATGAACATAAAAGAATATACCATCTTTAAATGGAAATCAATCACATATCATTCATCTTCAATTTCTTTATAGTTCTCTCTTTCAATCTCTCATATACAGTTACACTGTTTTGATAGAATTGACTCTCTCTCTCTCTCTCTCTCTCTCTCTCTCTCTCTCTCTCTCTCTCTCTCTCTCTCTCTCTCTCTCTCTCTCTCTCTCTCTCTCTCTCTCTCTCTCTCTCTCTCTCAATAGTACATCTTCTCCTCACTACAATGATCTCATAATGACTCTCAAATATCCTTCTTAGGTCCTGGATGCACCTCCCAAGAGGTATGTCTGATGTGAAGAGGCACCAAAGCCACTACAATGTCTTTTCATAGCTCACTACTGTCACTATCACTTCAGTCTTCTCTTCAGTCTTCAGCAGCTACTTCTTCCATTTGTTTTAGCTCTTTTGAACTTAGATTCATCCTTTACAAAAGTTAGAAAACTTTCCCAAAGTCACACATACTTTCTACAGAACACTTACAGAAGGTCTACAGAATAGTACAGTACAGGACCAGAATAGATACAGAACAGTTATAGAGCAGAGACAGAGCAGATACAGAAGGTTTACAGAGGGTTATTAGAACCTCATAACTCATACTAAAACCATTTCAAACTATCAAAAACTATTCAATAAACTTCCAAAAGATCTCAATCTTCATCAATCATCAATCCATACTTTATACAAAAGAAAATCAAAACAAAACAGAAGCTATACAGAAGGTATACAGAACCAATCAGAATCTCAACAAAACCTATCAAAACATTGCAAAGCTTCATATCTCTACTGAGAATCATCATGATCTTCCAAAATATAATCAATATCATCCAAAATACTCTCAAATACTTCCATTATCAACCATACATCACTCTAAATCCATAAAAAATCAATCATTCAGTCCTCAAAAACAACAAAAATCTATCAAAAATTCAGTTGTTTTCCACTCTCAACATATCCCCACACTTAGAAAGGAAGCGTCCTCGTGACCTAAGAAAAAGAATAATATAAGTTCACTAAAGAGCTCAATTTTATCTTCTGTAGGATCTTCAATAATCTCGCCAAACCACGACCCCAACTTATCACCTGTATTTCTAAAAAAAGCTACTAAAGGAATACTTCGTTATTCATTAAGTCATCTGATAATCATTTAAAAGTCATAACAAATTTGTAAAGGATATAAAAGGTTCTTCTTCAGCTTTCCATCATAGGCTTTCCATCCACCATCAATAGTTTGAAAAGAGCTCTCGAACAAATTATTCTCAATCAACACGAACTCGTCACATAAAATTAACCCACAATACAAACACTAACATAACCACCTGAATGACACATCCAAAAAGAGATATATATATAATTAAGAATCATCCAAAATACATTGCAAAGGCATCAATGAAGGTGATCCCTTTTGAAGGCTTGGTGGTTTTGAAAACGATCCATGGAGAAGGACTCATCCACAAACGTCTTTGCAGGATTTTGGAAGAACTGCAGGTAGCACATCCTTTCTAGCAAAACATGGTATCTGCTAGGTAGATATAGGGCATGAAAATAGAGGACATCCAACTATTGGGAATCAATGTTCACATTGACATTCATACAAAGCTTTGGAATGGCCTTTTGATCATTATGGGAATGCCTATGCATGTATGCTAGATACCAAGAAAAATGAGCTATCAATCTCACTAAAGAATCTAGAGATTGTGAATATTGGTGAGCAAAATGAAGGTAATTCTGGTATGCTTGACTAGCAGTTGTCCAGTCCCCTGGAATTATTGGCCAGTTAATCTGGGGTCTCGTAAGAGAATCAGTCGAGCTCCATCCTCTTCTTCTAGGAATCTGCTGATCAAATCCATCGTATTCACTAACCAACTGAGGGGGTTGAGAAATAGAAGTGGCAGGAGATGGAAATGGAATAAGTAAAAGAGGATAAAGAGATGGGTAGGAAAAATCATAAAATGAGGAATAGGCTAAAGAAGGAGTGGGTGAAAATTTAAGTGAATCAGTTAGAAAAGGTATCAATTGATAAACAGGAAAAGTAGAAGGTATATGGATAGATGGAGAAGGGCATGTTGGAGAAGGGGAAAAAACTCGATCTTCGATGAAAGAACAATAGGTAAATATAGGAATTTGAGGAAAACCCTGAGGTTGGAAAAGAAGAGGTAAGATAGATATTGAATTGGTTTGATAAAGGGAAAGATAAGTATCATAGCGATGAGCCATTTGTTGATAGTACAATAGGCTAGGAATAGAAGGACCTAAGACAGATCTTCTTTGGTAGGCATAAAAAAGGATGAATCAAATGGATGGTTTTTGGAAAGATAAGCTAGGAGATTCACCCTCAGTTGGTTAGTGCTCAGTACATAAGTAGAAGCTGTATTATGACGTTGATTCAGGACCATAGAATCAATCATTGAGTGCCATGAATTGTAAGGACAAGTAGCCATTTTGAGGAATAACACTAGAACATGTCATCTATCCGCAACTCCAAATAGTTAACATATAAAACAACTTGCAAAACCACATCCCCCACATACCACGCCACATCTACATCATCTGAAATCAATAGATCACCTCGTAAATATATGTAAGATAGCAACATGGTAGCCATCATCACATAATCTTCAAACACCATACGGACCACTTCTGTCAGCAAATCAGGAGACCAAGCCCCACTCCAACCATCCTCTGGAAGAGGGAGATCCATGGTTGAAAGCTTCATATAGAAGGTCAACTTCTGTAACTAATAGTGGACAAAGAAAGAATGGTCCAGAGGAATATACTCTTGAAAGTGCTCAAATGTAGACCATAACAAATCCATCCTAGACTGCAATCTTTCAACTTTATCTTGAAAACACAAGGTGGGTTGTCTCTGGAGAACTGCCAAGTCCTACTTAGAGATAGAAGGAATAATAGGAATATTGGGGCTTGGAGGAATGGACAGTGACTGTGCCAATTGGTCTTGCCACTGCTTAATCTGGGAAGCTTGTTATTCCATTGTACTATGAGAATTCTATAAGGCTGACAGTTTTGCATCTAAAAGAGTCTGAAACTCTTGAGCTTCTTTGGACATCGTCTCTTTCTCCTCCGAGACTTTAGTGACTTCTGACTGAGCTTCTACTAACTGAATCTTCAAAGAAGATATTTCTTCTCTCTAGGTCTCAATCATTTGGGTCTGCTGCTCCATCTGCTTAAACAGATCTGCAAGTGTATCGTTAGCAGAGGCTAACTTTGAGGTTGCCTTATGCAACTGGCCTTTGGATTGCATCAATTCTTCATAGAAAGAAGCATACATTTGTTGAACAGAAGCTGTCACCACACTGAAAGTTCAATCGAACTCTGGATGTCATTACAAAGGAATGGAATAGAATCTCCTAAAACTAAACTATTCAGTGAAGGGACTGATATTTCCAAAGAACCCTCTCTATGTGCCCTGAATAAATTGTTGCATGTGAGGTAAGTAAGGGGAGATCACTGCCAAAAGTAGCACGAACTGGACTGAAGGAAGGACTGAGGGAGTTTTATCTGCCACACGCTTCAAGTGCTTCCGCGAATCAAGATCCTCTATGTCAATAGGTTCTGACTCTTTTAAAGGTGGAGGGGGAGGTACTAGATCAGATGGAGGAGGTGGTAGCACACCCTTCTTAAGACCTAAGTATGTCAAGAAAGCATATAAGTAGGAACCATAAGTGACATTTGTAACATTTCCTCTGGTTACTATGGCAAAATGTTGGTCCATCCTTGTAAGCAGGTAATTACTCCAATCAATGGCCACCCCTTTTAACACCATCCTGGAAGCTATGAAGACTTCTTTGGACAAATAATGGGATGGTATTTTGGCAGGCATAAACCTATCTTAGAGGAACTTGTAGAATAGCTTCCAAAGAGGATCAGTGATCATGGAAAAAGATACTCCTGAAGTGTTTATCACTTTCTTAACATCCACAATCTCCTTGGTCTGCTTCTGCAACAGCTTGAAAATCTCATCATTGGAGAATAATTGTCTAGCTGTAACAAAGGGCTCTCCTTTATAGGGAAGAGACAAAGCTTTCCCTAACCCTTAGGGTGTCAACACCATGGAAGCACCATGAACCAGGCCTGACTTCTTACTGTATGAGGCAAGAAACTCATCACATAGGGATGGATCATCTGGAATCAATGGGAATGAAGCAGCTACGAAAGTCGCAAGTCTGGCTTTCGCTATAGGCTCAAAAGCCAGTAGGGAAGAATAACCCCTACTGATCAACGGTACATACTGGATAGGAGGAGGAGCGTGAGGCACCATTCAGATGGAAAACACACATACCACAAACACAGACAATCACAAAGAATGCCTGCAAAACAACCAAAATAGTTATAAAAAAGAAATCAATCAAAAGAAGGACACACACAGACGTATCTAACCAATTTACCACCCCAAACAACCCACATCCTAGAAAAAATTTGGCATGATCTCTACACATATGCGACTAAAAGCTTCATGCGATACAACAAGCAGGCACCCAAAACCCCGTATCAGAAAAAAAAAAGAAAAAAAAAACTATAAACTGCACCTGTAATCGTAGCACATAAGCAAACCATAATACCATAAAAATCTAATTAGGACTTGACCATAACTTTAACCAATAACTTCATCTAAGAGAACTTTACGCACCCATCCCACGAAGTGTGTTTATTAAAAAGCGAAAAAAGTGTAGTAAGGGAAAATGGTTTTAGTGAAGGGTTCATTTTAAGAAATTATTAACAATGGGTGACATTTTATTATGCCATAAACCTTAATAAGAAAACGACGCTTCATTCTTAAAATTTTAATTACAATTTATTAGGGTGAAGCGGTGCTTAAACGAAACCCGGACTGCAATTCTCAAACTAGGGTCTCTAAATGCAAATTCATTAATTAGAATTTAATGGTGATGTGAAGCACTTTTTTACCAGCTTGTGCTTTTTTGTGACGACTGGTTCATTTTAATTAAAAATCAAGGTGCCTCTTACTTGCATGTAGCGCGTGTAAAGTGAACGACTGGTTGATTTTTAAATTATTAGAAACTGTGTGTTTAGTGCGAGTGCGCATGAAAAAGTGTTTGAATATAGTTCATTTTAGCAATTCATTGTGGTTAATGGATGATGAAAATTAATAAAGCTAAAAATAAATAAATACATGGTAGGGGTGTGTATGCAATAGACTGAAGGCGCACTAAGTAGTCTCCAAATGCAAGGAATCGAGTTAAAAAAAACAAACACCACTAACTGGAAAAAATAAAGCACCTTAGTGTTTTTGTTTGATTTTTAATTCATTTTTATTTTTAAATATTTTTTTTAGTAATTTTATTTTAGGTGTGTTTGTATTTTGTATAGTGTGTTGATTTTTTTTCTCTTTGTGATGTATATTTTTTATTTTTTTAATGATTCAAATGAGATATAGGACACATGAATATGTTGTAAAGTGTAAGGGTGCAATTTCAGTAATCCAACAAGTGTCAAAAATGTGTGTTAATTTATCCATGATTTTTCAGCTGATTTTTAAAATTTAAAATGCATTTCCATGAGATGAGGTATGAAATTTAAGGTTTTAGCTTCAAATAATAATTTTGCCATTATTGGAAGCATTTCCAAATGAGAAATTATTGCCAAAAGGGGCAAGGGGATTTGTGGAAAATTTTCGGATTTTTTTTTGAATTTTTACTATTTTTTAATGAATTTTACTCCTTTTACATATATTTTTGAAGGAATTTTCAAATTTTGAAATTTTTTGCAATTTATTTTCTTGAATTCCCATTTGAAAAAATATTTTAAATGATTTCAACAATTTTGAAAAATGTTTAGAAATTTTTTGGCAAATTTTTTATATTTTAAATGAGTTTTAATAAAATTTTGAAATTTTTTGGTGTTTTATATTCATTTTTATGCATTTTTATGTATTTTGCGGGTTTGAAAATAGAAGGCGGTACCCGAGCTATGTGTGAACAACTGATAATGACTGTGTGTTAACGACTGGTTGCAACACTCCACCGCACGGACAAATCAGAAGCATGTCATCGCATGTGAACACCCGCTAGCCACACCCGTAGACCAAGAGCGGCCGCACGACGTGGGAACAAGGGAGGGAGAAGGGGCAGAAACGGAAGTTGTAAGTGAGTAACCTAAGTGAATTAGGTGAACTGAGTATGGTAAGTCAATTAGGTTAGCGTAGGTGGTTAAATTAATTAGGTTATTAGGGTAGGTTAGTTTAGGTTGTTAAGTTATGTTAGTTAATTAGGTTAATTGAAGTAAATTAAGTTATATTAGTGAAGTAGGTAAATTTAAGTAAATTAAGTTATATTAAATTAGTTAGGTTATTAGGGTAGGTTAGTTTAGGTTGTTAAGTTATGCTAGGTTTATTTAGGTTGTTAAGTTATGTTAGTTAATTAGGTTAATTGAAGTAAATTAAGTTATATTAGTGAACTGGTAAATTTAAGTAAATTAAGTTATATTAAATAATTTAGGACTTACCAGGGGGTGGAGGGGGATGGGCGTGTGACGGCGGGAGAGGCGGAGGTGGAGGTGGAGGAGAGGAATGGTGGAGAAGGTGGGAGATGGAATGGAGGAGCTGGAGGAGGGGAGGGAAGAGGAGAGATGGTGGTGGAGGGGAAAAAAAAGCGGGAGAAGAGGAAGAGGAAAGGGAAGCGGGTGGAGGGGAAGTAGAGGAGAGGAGGACACTGGAGGGGGGAGGAGATGGAGGAGGTGGAGGAGATGGAGGAGGGGAGGAGGAGAGCCCTAGTGGGGGAGAAGATGGAGGAGGGGGAGACTGGCAGAGGAGAGGAAGAGGAGGAAGGAAGGAGGTGGAGGTGGAGATTGAGGAGGTGGAGGAGGGGAGGGAGTGGAGAATAACGCAGGTAGGGGAGGGGAGGAGCGGAGATGGAGGAGGGGAGGCGACGAGGAGCAGGGGAGGGCAAGAGGCGACGAGGAGGAGGGGAAGGTTGCGACGAGGAGCAGGGGAGGGTCAGAGGCGATGAGGAGCAGGGGAAGGTCGCGACGAGGAGTAGGGGAAGGTCGCGGGAGAAGGCAGGTAAGCCGTTTTTTAATTTAATTTAATTTTTTTGACATATAAATTAAGAAATAGTGTGTTCGTGTTTATTGTTTCTTGTTTTTTTTTCTTTGGTTTTTTTTTGTTTTTTAATTTAATTTTTTTTTCCTTTAAGATTTTTTTATTTTTTTGAAAAAAAATTTGTGTGTTTTATTATTATTATTATTATTTTGTCTAAGTTATTGTATTATTATATTTGTTTTCATTTTTTTTTAAAAATAAAGTGGGTGTGGTATTTGTTTGTTTTTGGTTTTTTCTTTGCCTTTTTTTTTCTGTGGGTGTGTGTTTGTTTGTGGTTTTTTTTTTTGGTTTTTTTTAAATGTGGGTTGTTTGGTTTTTATGTGTGTTTGATTTTTGTTTTTTTTTAATAAAAATAAATTGGGTATGGTTGTGCAAAAGGAACGCACCCCCGCCCCACGCGCATGCACGGGGCGGGAGTAAAAAATTTGCAATGACGGGATCAGACGGAGTAGGGATGGCGATGCGCGAACCACAGACGCCACGAGGGCGTCCCGACGCGTGTAAAACCAAAAACAAGCACGTTCACGCGCGACACAAGAAACGTGGTCACACGGCAAAAAGGAAGAAAATTTTAATAAAACCCAAACCGTACGTCAGATCAAAAAATCATAAAAAGGAAAAATGTGCATGTAGACGAGCGGAAGATGATAGAAAAATGCGACATTGGTTCCGGGGCAAAATCAAGGTGTTCACATGGGAAAAACACAAAAAACAAGCCCGAAAACACATATGGGTATTAATATAAAAAAATCCGCGCATCGGAATGAAGTGCAGAAAGAAGGAAATTTGGGTAGAACAATGTGTCCAACAACCCTGTCATGGCAAAACACAGTTTCGATCGAGATAGGACGTGTTCTCATGGGAAAAACCCAATAAACGGACTCGAAAATTAATATGAAAAGAACCGTGCACCGGAATAGAGGAAAATAAAAAGGAAAAATGTCCAAAAGAAAGGGATTCACAAGACTAGTACATCAAAACTCGATTTGAAGGGAATTAGGAGGGGTTCATATGGGAAAAACACACATGAAAACACTCGTAAAAATTAATAACTAAAAATCGGACAGTCGGAAGAGGGGGCAGGAAAAAGAAAAAGATGGGGGAAAAGACGGCAGGACACGACTATCAAGTTAAACTAGAATTCTGGTGAAAATAGGGCAAGTTCACATGGAAAAATGTGAAAAATAGGCACGAAAAGGGTCCACAAACGTGTAAAAATTAATAGCGGACCAACCGTGCATCGAAATGACATGGAGTAAGAAGGAAAAATGTCAAGGGGAATGGTTAGGACAGGACTGGAACATCAGATTAGAGTTCCGAAGCAATAAAGACACATTCACATGGAAAACCGTCCAATTTATGGGAATTGCTTCAAAAATTAATAACTTGAGAACCGTCTGTCAGAACAGGGGTTGGTAAAAAGGAAAAAGGGGTAATTCAAAGGGAAGAATACGACTATAAGGTCTGATGTGAGTCTCAATGCACGTAGGATATGTTCTCATGGAAAAATCACAAAACAAAGAATAAAGGCAAACAATCAAGGAACAGCTCCGAGGATAGGGGAAAATAAAATGGAGGAGTGGGGAAGGGACCTTATCAGGGTAAAATAAGGTCATGGCATAGATGCATGATCATAGCAGAGTATATGCATGGGGGTATGCAACATAGATGCGCAAGGATGCATCTCCACACTTAAAACCTTAGCAGGAAGGGTAAACCGAACATCAAGGACCTAGTACCACACATTAGACCAACCACAAACGTCCCCACACTTAAGACATGACCGTCACTAGGAAACAGAAGGTGTAGGGTTAGAAAAACTTAGCCCATAGTGCCGAGGAGTAATGTCGACTATCTAGGTTGTGTCTTGTATCATTGTCAGTTGTAGGAGGTACCAAGGTGTCTTCACACCACATCAACTGTGTGGCAGGGACTACGCGGCAGCACCCAGGGAGGTAGTTGGTTGAAGGAATTGTTGGAAATTCGTCGATGACAAGGGATATTGCACTCAACTCACGATTACTCAAATGGAATGAAAGAGCAATCACTCGCCCCATTACTAACATCACTCGAGGAAATAATGATGAAAACCAAGAGCTCACACCCGATTTAGGAATCGACAAGGGGGTGGTGCAGAGAGAGTATGCCAGGGTGCACAATTGATGGTGCATCAGTGTGTCCAACCCGTATGGCATAGGTGCAAGGAGGAAGGCCAGGGGGCCTTGTAGTGCAGTGTATAGAACAGAGTGACGTGTCCTGTGCTGATGACGGAGACCCATCCTCGTGGGTGCATAGGGAACAGAAACATACATGACTCCAATTGTCATAACGTCCCTCAATCCTCACCTCTCGATAATTGATTGAAGAAACACCAATCACACTCAGCCTACCCTCTGTCTCACACTCTGTTGAAAGATATAGAGGGAAACCCATTCCTAAAACCCATGGATGTAATCCTCACAGCCACTTGTGTAGAGGTTGTATGCCTTATGCGCTTTTGATGGTGCAATTGTGCATCCCACCCTGTGTCGGCATACAATGCAAGAAGGAAGGCTAGGGAGCCTTATGGTGTAGTGCACAGGAACAGATCGTGTGTTGTGCATTGAGAGACCCATCCCATGTGTGCAACACTCCGTTCACACATCTCACCTCTCATTTGATTTGAAGGGAAAGACTGATCACTCATCCCACCCTTTGTCTCACTCTCTGATAGATACAGAGGACAGCCCACATGCACATCCCCATCCTGTTAGGATGAAAGCTCGCATCACTCAAGGGGTTGGTGCTGAAGATCATGTCAGCTATTGTTGTCATCAGGATCTTGAGGATAAGGTGTACCCAGGGAGGTAGCCTACAAATCTCATACTTCAATGATTTGTAAGAAAAGTCATTTGTTAAGAAGGGCTGACGAACTGATATTGCAGAAACAGCGCACCAAGGGAGGTGGCTTCAAATTACTTTGCTGGAAAGGTTATGTTGGTGATGAGTCAACTATCCTGAACTGCGGGGCGTTACCACATTTTCCACAGTCAACTTCCCGCCCAAGGATGTTTCCATCTTTTCTTGGAACGAGGCCTGTTATGACAGGGAATTTCTTCATTTTCTCCCATAACAGTTTTGTTTGTTTTGTTTTCTCTTTTTCTTTTCTTTCTTTCTTTTTTTTCTTTTTCTTTTTTTTGTTTTTTCCTTTTCTTTTCTTTCTTTTTTCGTGAAGAAATAGAATGGTAGAAATAACATGGATCAGGACCAACCTCGCCACTGTTGTTGGATCACACGAGAAGAGAACAAGGTTGGGTTGAGTTGTTTCTACGAGGGGTTAACAAAACGAGACCGCCTCATGAGGAAAATCATAAGGGCTATTAGAAGCACGATGAGAAGGACAGTGCGATGCCCAAAAGGGAAAGGGTAGGTCGACTGTGATTATCAAGATCCCCAAGGAGGGAAATACTTTTTCAGACGATAGCCATTGATCAGGAAGGGATCATCAGAGGCATCAACGGTCTGCACACCTGAGCAGAGCCGTTAGGATTGACAGCAAGTATCTTGTACGGGCCCATCCACCATTGTTGAAGCTTGCCAGGAAACTTACCAAATCTCGAATCATAGGCTAGGACAAGATCACCTTCTTTGAACTCCTTGTGCTTGATGAAGCTGTCATGATAGGCCTTGCATCGCGCTTAAGTAGTTTCCATGCACTATAGGGCCATCCGCCATATCTCATCCAAGCATTCCAAGTGCAGGAGACGGCATTGCAGTGACTCAGCATCTCCCAAGCGTTCTTTAGCTTCCACTCGCAAAGAGGGCAATTCCAGTTCAACAGGGAAGACGATTTCTGTACCATACACTAGTTGGAAAGGGGTTTGTCATGTAGCTACCTTATGGGAGGTTCTATATGCCTAGAGGGCCTTTGTAAGTCAATTGTCCTAGTCACGATGATATGTGGCAATCGTTCTTGTCAGAATCGAGTAAAGGATGCGATTGCTGACTTCAACTTGGCCATTGGCTCTGTGGTAATAGGGAGTGGATTTGTGATGGCAGATCTTATACAACTCCGTCAGCTCCTCCATAATTTTGTTAAGGAAATGAGTACCTTGGTCACTTACTAGCTCAAGGGGACTGCCAAAACGAGTGATAATATTCTCGTATATGAACAGGGCTATGCTGTTACCATCGTCCCAATTCAGAGCTTTAGCTTCACACCACTTTGTGACGTAATCCGTACATACTAAGATGTATTTGTTCTACTTCCGTCTGGTGGGTGGATCAATTGGACCCACAAAATCAATCCCCCACTTCTCGAACGGATTTAGGGGAAGAATGGGTTGCAGTGGCATGGCACTTGTTTTAGTGGGTCTCCCCATTCACTGACAAGCATCACATCTCTTGCAGTAATCATATGCATCCTTGTGGGGGGTCGACCAATAGTATCCTGCTAACAGAGCCTTCCTGTCTGTTGCTTCTCCTGCGAAGTGTCCACCACATGGTTCGTCATGGCATGCTTTCAATACAATGCCCATTTCATCCCCTGTAACACATATTCGCAATACTTCATCTTTGCCTCTCTTGTACAGTGCACCACCTAGCAAAGTGTAGGGAGCTAATTCTAACAGAAGATTTTTCTTATCACGGCTTGAGATGCTAGGAGAATATTGTTGAGTTGCCAGGAGGTTGGCTATGTCTGCATACCAGGGAGTAATTGTTTCAACTAGAAACAAAGAAGCATTAGGAAGGTCTGGGTCATCCTGTCCCTCTTCTTCTGTTTGAGGGATCCATGATAGATGATTGGCTAGGACATGGAAACGGCTAGGCTTAGTGACTACTTCAAAGTCAAACTCCTGGAATAGGAGTAACCATCTCATCAATCGTCCTTTAATATCCGCTTTGTTCATCAGGAAGGACAAGGCTTCATGATCCACGTAGAACTTGAAATGCGTTGACAGTAAATAGTGTTAAAACTTCTCTAGTGCAAACACCATGGCCAAGCACTCAAGCTCTGTCACTGTGTAGTTTCTTTCCCTATCAGTGATCTTTCAGCTTGCATAATAAATTGGTTGATCTAATTTAGAGGGGCCCTTTTGACATAGGACATCACCTAGCCCTTCAACCAATGCATCTGTGTGCACATGGAACTCCTTTGTCCAATCAGGAGGTTGTAAAATAAGTGCTTGGATAAGGCACTATTTTAGGGTATTAAAGGCTTCTTCACAGTCATCAGTCCAAAGGAAATCAACATCTTTCCTTAGGAGCTTGTGCAGAGGGGCTGCCTTGGTTGCAAAATGTGTAATAAATCTTATGTAGTAGCCCACATGGCCAAGAAATCCTCTCAACTACTTGAGGTTTTTTGGTGCTGTCAAGGCGACA
The DNA here is from genome assembly GCF_053477565.2 of Lygodium microphyllum. NCBI lineage: Eukaryota > Viridiplantae > Streptophyta > Polypodiopsida > Schizaeales > Lygodiaceae > Lygodium > Lygodium microphyllum. The sequence continues at coordinate 28,498,203 of NC_141152.1, read as the reverse complement.
ATCTTTTCAATCTTTGTAGGGTCTATTGCAATCCCTTGTGCCGAGACAATATGGCCTAAAAGAACTCATGATGAGACACCAAAGACACATTTGTCGGGGTTGAGAGAAATCCCATACTCGTGGCATCTGTCAAAACATTGCTCTAGGTGTCCCTAGTGCTCATGGATTAAGCTATAGACACAAAAGTCATCAAGATACACCTCGATGAAATCATGAAGATGATTCTAGAAGGCAGCCATCATTACTCATTGGAAGGTGGTAGGAGCATTACAGAGCCCAAATGGCATCTCTCTGTAGGCATAAGTCCCCCATTCTATGGTGAAGGTTCTTTTGGATTGGTCCTCTTCTGCAATTTGGACTTGGTTATATCTGTTGAATCCATCCAAGAGGGAATACATCTCATGGCCTGCCACTGTGTCCAACAATTGGTCTGTAAAAGGGATAGGGAAATGATCCTTCTTTGTCTTCGAATTGAGCTTTTGAAAGTTGACACATATTTGAAGTTTCCCGTTCTTCTTAGGTACTACCACAATTGGCGAAACCCATTCACTGTTAGCCATGAGATAAATGAACTCTGCTTCAAGAAGTTTCAATAATTCAGCCTTCACCAGAGTAGAATAATTAGGATTCATACGTCTTTGCCTTTGTCTTACAGGTTTGGCATCAGGCTCTAGGTCAATGTGATGCTGGCATACTGTGGGATCAATAATTCAGCCTTCACCAGAGTAGAATAATTAGGATTCATACGTCTTTGTCTTTGCCTTACAGGTTTAGCATCAGGCTCTAGGTCAATGTGATGGTGGCATACTGTGGGATCAATATCCTTTAGGTCTTTGTACGACCAAGCAAACACATCTAAGTTCTCTTTGAGTAGGTCTTGCAAGACCACTAGTTCTTCTTCTGGAAGATTGAGGTCCACTTTCAGGTGACGTTCAGTATCGTCAGTATCCAAGGGTGTTACTTGCCTTTCACCTTCCACTTCACAGATAAATGTCCCACGGATTGCTTCTGGAAAGAGGCCTGACTCTTTCAAGAGAGTAGTATCCTCTTCTGATGTTCCACTAGAACCAGTGTCCTCCTTCTGAACAGATGGCTCATTTGTCTATTGAGGTTGCTCGAAGGGTATTAGACCTTTGCTTTCTTTTGTGTAAGTGGTAATTTCTTTTGGACTTAGGGATTCATCTTCAGAGGATGCATCTAAGAATGTCACATAACACGGACCTTCTAGAGGCCATGGCTCTGAGGGCTTTGGCTTTTATTGGTAGGGGCATCATCGTCATCTTTTCTCTGAACTGCACAGTTAGGGCGACAAGAGCCACTAGTGAACTTAATTTTTATACTTTTAATCCATTGCTTATATAGATTCTGCATATGTTGTGGTCCATTAGCCAACCCAAATGGAACCATGGTCATTCCATACAGCACCCTGAGATCTTCAGCCTTTGACATCTCTGTAGGGACATCAACGAGATCATCCACTATCAGAGGAAATTCTTCATCTGCACTTTCATAACCTGCTTCATTTTCTTCCTCATCATTTTCATCCTCTCCCTTTAAAGGCTCAGTCTCTGCTTTTGTAGAGGTTCTGTTAAGAGAAGAACAAATCTTTTGCCTCTGCATCTGCTTGTGTTTTTGTCATAGCTTCTGACTCCACTTCTGCCTCTATCTCTGGCTTTGTATATGTTATTGTCTCTGTATCCACTCTGTCTCTGTTCTACATCTGCTCTGTCTCTGCGACTGTCATGTAATAGGGAGAACAGTACATCCATTCTTCTATTTCCCTATCAGAGGTGATTTCAGAAGTTAATTCTAGTTGAGGCACAAGGTATTCTCCCATGGACAAGGATTTTGCTTTCCTTGGTAGTTGGCTTACAGTGCCACTGTTAGGGACTGTACCTCTATTTTCTCAGGAAAGATCTGTTTAACAGCCTCTTCATCTCCTGATGTACCATCTGTTACCTCATTGGAGGAGTCAGTTATGACTTCAATGGATGTGGATCCATTGCCTTTTTGTGATCCATACAGCTTTAACACCACTTTGTTGGGTCCTCTGCCTAGGGTCAAGGTTCCTTTGAACCAGTCCATTCTAGCTCTTGCTTCAAAAAGCCAAGTTATTCCCAACAACAGAGGGTATGAGGTCCCATAAGAATTTGGTTTGACCACCAAATATGTCAGCCAATAGTCTCTTCCTACAAGGGTTGGTTTCACATATGGGAGGATGCCCAATGGTTTGATTCTACTTTGGTCTGCCAATCTGATAAGCCACTATGTAGGTTGAATTCCTTGCAACCCTAAGTCCTCCATTGTCACATCCATCATTATGTTTACTGATGAGCCTCCATCAATCAATGCATCTTAAATAAAGCATCCTTCTATCCATACACTAATCTCTGGGGTTCTAGGATCTAGGAAGACATTAGCCACATCTACTTCCTTTACAGGATCCAGGGTCTTATTGGTCTTGGTCATTGTTGAAAGAGCGATCCTTAGTCCACGTCTTCTTGTCAAGATGCTTTTGAATTTCTTTCAGCAACTGGGAGACAGCATCAGTAACTACCAGAATGTTAAGTTTGGTTTAAAAGTGTCTAAGTCTTTGACCAAGTCATAATCTTTGATAGGATCCACAGGCTTCTCCAGCCGGCTAGGAAATGGGGCTACAACCATTTTCATCTTTCCTTTTTCTTATAATAATTGCACCATTGGCACTTCTTCTATTTTTGGAAGTGCTTCTGTCTCTTCTATCTCCTAGACCTCTGGTCCTATTTCTAGGACTATCTCTGTGACTCTTTGTGGCACTACAATGCTCTGTATTGCACTATTCTGTTTTGTACTACTATGCCCCTCTGTTGGTAGGTTGAACTTCATAGTCTTAGCAGGATAATTATTTTTGTTCTGAACAACTAGTTCGTTCTTCTTAGTGTGCGTGACAGCAACAACTTCCAACTCTACCAAATTGGAGGTAGGGTTTTGTACCTTCTGTTGGCTATCAGTGCCATTGGCCTTTACAGGGACTGGGCTTGGACAGCCCTTTGTAGTGTGGCCTTCACCTTTGCATCAACTGCATAAGGGCTTGTAATTCGCAAATCGTTTGGACAATTTGGGGAGATATGACCCTTTTCTCCACACATGTAACATTCCACCTCTAAGCTCTAACCACTGCCAGACTGTTGTCCTCTATAACTTTGAGAGGGAAACCTCCTTGGACCAAAATTAGGACCAAATTCTCTGGGCTTTGGTCCAATATCTTGTGTTATCATTTTTTATTCTAGCAAGTTGAATCTTGCATTTTCATCCTTCTGTCTTCATTCATGCATCTCTTTCAGAGAGCAAATATCCTCTATATGGTTCTTCCGCAAATAGTAGGAACAAAAGGCTCCAGGAATGGTTTCTTTTTTAGTACATTCAATGGCTAAATGTCCCTGATGACACTTTCTGCACCATGTATTAGAGCGCATCACATCTCTTTCAGCTCTTGTAGGGGTGGATATATTGGTGGTATTCACCTTCATCGTCTGTAGCTGCTCTGTAATCACATCCAGAAGCTCTTTTTTAATACTTGCAGAGTTGGATAAGTAGTCCTTCAGATTTTCACCTCCTGAAGTACTTGTAGTGGGATTTTGGGAAGCTTCTATAATTACTGCATACACTGGTTGGGTCGATCTAGAGGGTCCTCTGTTTTGGTTCTGATTCAGAGCCCCTGTTGAGACTTGGGCTTGTTGATTCCAGTTGGTAGGATTCTAGTGTTGTTGAGTCGCCATTGGAGGAACTATTTGAGGCCATTGTTGTTGTGGTTGAACCATCATTTGAGGCACTGTCGTCTGTGGTGACCATAGTGGATTAGGTGCATTATGTTGCGGCACTATTTGCATCTGGGGATAGGGGTAGGGAACTGTCCCTGGGATTGCATTTGGTGGATACACCATTCCTGACATAGGAGGAGGTAAGACTCCTTCCTGGAGTCATTGACAGCCTTGCTTCAACTTTATCATACAATCTTGCACCTTCCACTGAAGCTTGCAGATTGACTGGTCTTCTCAATTCCACGAACTTGCGAACTTCTGGTTGTAGGCCTCTGAGAAACACTCCTTTCTGGATACCTTCATCCAAATGATGGTTAGTCCATCTCTTCAGGATAGATTCCATTCACACGACATAAGCTTCTACTCTTTCTCTAGAGGACTGACTTAGGTTCACAAACTCCTCTCGCATCCGCTCTTTGAAACCTTCACGCTTGAATTTAGTGAGGAAGGCCAATCCCAAGTGCCAAAAGTTCATGCTGCTTGTCTCTCATACCACTGAAACGCCGTGCCCTTGAAAGTGGCAGGGAATATTGCTCAGGGGTTCTGGCATCATTAGCCACACATGCTACCATGAATTCTGCTACATGAAGATTAGGGTCTTCATTGTACTCTTCCTTAAAAACTGGCAATGGAACTACATTTGCTGGCCTGTTATCAATATTTCCAAGACGAATCTAACTAGGAAGGGGACCTTGAGTTGCCATGGGAACTTTTGTAAAGAGTGCTTTTAGGGCGTCAAAGGAAGCTTCTGTTGTGAGCTTGTTCTCAGCTTTGATTTTTGCCTTCTCCCTTCTCACGTACCTCTGGACTCGTTCTAACGCTTGCCTCTTGATTATTGCATCATTCATCAGGGGGTTGGCTCCAACCAGTTGGTCTGTACTCAACAGGATAGTATCAGAGAGGGCTTTAGTCTCTGAGGGATTCTCTGGCCAACATCTCTTCTACTTCCCTCTTTTCAACATCTCTAAATTCGACTTTCAAACCACTACAGAGGGGGAGATATTCTATTCTGAAAGTATCAAAAGTCATTGTTCGTAGGATCGTTGTTGTACCATTATAATAATGCCAACTTTTGAGGGTTTCAACAGTGTATGTTGTGAAAAACACTCTGTCTACCAACTTCCAGTGGGTTGCTAATTAGACAAACATAAGATTGTCAGTGCACCAAGCATCCCATGTATCTTGCTGTTGAGCATCCACAAAAAAATTCCAACTCTTTTCCTTCTTGTTTTCGTGAACCTCCACAGACCACGACTCATGAAGCTTCTTCACGATCTCCCACTTGATGATGTCTAGAAACTTCTCAATGAATACCAAATCTTCCATGGGTGGTCATTCTCTCTATTTCCTCTCTTCAGTTTGTTCCCAAATAGTTTGCCACCAAGATGCAAGTTTCTGTTGCTTCAACAAGAAGAGGAAATAGTCCACCACATAGAGCATGCATCATGATGGTGATATGTTTTCGCCATTGTGGGATTAACTTCTTCTGGAAAGTGGCTTTGATAATGAGAATCTCTAACTCTTCAATGGAGGAAGGAACTTTGCAACCATCCATTGAATTCTCCTCTTCTTGATAATGCCATTTCGTTCATTTTCAGCCTCTTCTGATGCTTGTTGATGGCAAGTTTCCTCGACTCCGCACCAAAAACATGGAGCCCAAAGAGGAACACCAAGGAAAAGGGGATTATACTGCAAGAAAATCTATCTTGTAACATCAACAAGCTTTTATTTCATTCTTCTGATGACTAAAATGTTGTGGTAGTTGTAGTCGTCGTAGTCATGATTGTAGTAGTAGTACTAGTAGTAGTAATAATAGTTTTCTTGTTTGTTGTAGTAATAGTAGTAGTTTTTTTTTCATTTTCTTGTTTATTGTTATTTAGTTTTCTTGTTTGTTGTTGTTATTGTAGTAGTAGTAGTAGTAGTAGTTTTTTCTTTTTTTCTTGTTTGTAGTAGTAGTAGTAGTTGATCTTGTTGTTGTTTTTTCTTCTTTTCTTCTTTATTGTAATTATAGTGGTAGTGGTAGTGATTTGTTGTTGTGGTAGTCATAGTCATAGTCATAGTCATAGTCATAGTCATAGTCATAGTCATAGTCATAGTCGTAGTCATAGTCGTAGTCGTGGTTGTCGTAGTAGTAATAGTAGTAGTGGTGGTGGTAGCGACGATGGTGGTGGTGGTGGTGGTTTTCTTGCTTATTATTGTTGTTGTTGTTTTTCTTTTCTTGTTTATTGTTGTTTAGTTTTCTTGTTTGTTGTTGTTATTGTTGTAGTGGTAGTAGTAGTAGTTTTTTCTTCTTTTCTTGTTTGTTGTTGTTGTTGTTGTTGTAGTAGTTGTTGTTTTTTCTTATTTTCTTGTTTATTGTACTGGTAGTGGTAGTGGTAGTGGTAGTGGTAGAGAATGTTTTGTTAAAGGAAATGAGAGAGAGAGAGGAAGAGAAAACGAAAGAAGGAACGAGAGAGAGGGAATAAACATACAACATAATAAAGAAAGAGAAAAAAAGAGAGAGATGGAAGGAGAGAAGAGAATGAATGGATAAAAAACAAAGAGAGAGTGGTGGCAAGATCCGATCAGGTCTGGTGCAATACCACAAGATGGGAAACACTCCAACATACATTAATTTGTGGGTGGGTGGAGACTTTACATACGTGAATTTTGCTTGGTTACAAGAGAAGAAATCCCTTCTCAAACAATTTAAGAAAGAAAAAAAGAATGATAACAAAAACAAATTGTTTGTCGTAATGTAAATCAAATGGAAAACAATGAAGGTCGTGATGTTCAAGATCACGAGGCATATCTTAATCAGCGTGTCCCATGTCCTTACTCTTAATGTAAGCTGGCAATTAGATAAAAATGTTGATTGTCTATAGAATACATATGATGCTTTGGTGAGTTTCAATCTGAGATCATTCATCAGGCGATCTCAGATTTTGAGCAAACGGTAAGAAAAGTGTATATCAATCAAGCATTGTATTTGCAAGCTAATTGAATACCATATACAAAAACATTGGGTGGGGCTGGCAAATTTTCTATCCAAGGAGGTGACATCTCATTCCAAGGAGGAGTGCACCCTTTGCGGCCAGTTAGAAGAGTTTGTGGGCCTACGATGGATGGAGTGCTTGAGCCAATCCACCACTTGGAAGGTACTACCCAATATATACCGTCAATACCAGAGGAGACAGGTAGCCTTCCAGACTTACCTACAATCTTGGAGCGTGAGATGGAGGCAATGTTCGATGCATTGATGCCCATGGATGTCGAGACTTTTGATCCACTTAGAGAGGAAGCATCCATACCATTATATGATGGGTGCCGAGTATCTCACCTGAAGACACTGCTTGCACTCCTAAGTGTGCAAGCAACATACGGGTGGAGCGATGTGAGTGTGACAGAGTTGTTCAGGTACCCTGTACGTACGCTTCGTTGATTTGTTTTCAGAACTATCATTAAAAAAATTTGTGTTTTTTCAAGGTGTTTTATGATTTTTTTTTCAGGTTACTGAAGTATCATATATTACCACTTGTAAATACCATGCCTGAGTCTCTTGATGATGCGTGACATGTTTTATGAAAGCTTGGCATGGACTACAACAGCATCCATGCATGTATCAACGATTGCATACTATTTCGAGGAGAATACGAGACTATGGAGACATGTCCAAAGTGTGGCGCTCACAGGTATCGATAGGACTTGCACTGGAAAACCATCCCTCAAAAAGTTCTTAGACACTTTTCGGCTATCCCCTGCATAAACCACATGTTTCATACGTCTAGCATAGTGACCTTGACAACGTGGCATGCACAGAATAGGTCTAGCAATGGAGTTCAATGAATATCAGTGTATTCATGCATACATGGAGCCACATTGACTCTACCTTCCCAGGCTTTGCCCGAGAGCCAAGGAATCTTCGGCTCGGTCTTGTTATGGATGGCATGAACCCATTCGGTCTGTGCTCAACTTCTTACAGTGTGTGGCCTATAGTCCTTGTCAACTACAATATCCCTCCATGGCTTTCTACTAATAAAGGACATCTCATCCTTAGCTTGCTCATTCTCGGCCGCTACAAAGTCAAAAATATGGATGTGTATCTTCGTCCATTAGTCGATGAGCTTAAGATTTTGTAGGAGAAGGGGGTGATCGTGCAAGATATGAGCAAGCGCGACGGTCAATGGTCTGCCAATATTCGAGCCATTCTCATGTGGACCATGCATGACTTTTCGGGATTTGGAGAGTGCTCAGGTAAGTAGGCTTCCGTTCTCATTGGTAATATCTATCATAGCTTGTTCAAGTTTGTATCCACTGAATAGAGGTGTTGGGACAAGTCTGGTTACCTCAGGTTATCATGCATATCCATTGTGTGGGCCACAGTTAGACTCCCAAAGGTCACGAACCATGAAGAAGATGGCATATCAAGGACACACCGCTTCCTTGCCAGAGGATCATGAACTAAGAGAAGGTTTTCTTGGACGACCTCCAGCACGTATGAATGCCCAAAGATGGTACGAGCTAAAAATGGTCCACACAAAGTCACATGCAAATCGAATGTGACGGTTCTCAATTTTCTATAAGTTTCCATATTGGACACAATTACATTTTTCTACGTGTTTAGGGTTTGTCGTATCTATATTTTATATGCAACAACTAATTGACTTTCAATGTACAAAACAATATATAGAGTGCGGCATGGTTGCGCGGACGACATTTCCACGTGGAGCATATTGAAAAAATGCTCTCCACAAGAGATTGTGGTATCATGGCAAGGTTTGAGCAAAAGAGCCGACAACGAGCAACGGATCCAAACACGATTATAGATGAGATGGAGTATTTTGGAAACTTGCAAAGTATTGTCATGGTGGATTATCGTAGCTTCTCTATGATTCTATTCGATGTGTCATGGTTCAAAGTGGTACTTGAAGGAGCTGGATCAATGTTCAATGAGGTCCATCTGGATTTCTCGAAATAGATTCCGAAAAAAATGGATGGATTTGCGTGACACATTTGTGTTGCCGGCCCATTGTGAATAGGTGCATGAACTCATGTGTTTTTTAATTGTATTATGACATGGTACATGTTATAATAGTTAAATCTCTCTTGTGCGTGATTGTGAACAGGTAATTTTCTATCCAAACCCTCAACAACCTCGAAGGTGGTACGTTATACCTTCAGCTCCCCGAAGTGCGAGAGTATATGATCAAAGCCATATTCCGAGCATAAATGAGGCCACTGAAAGCTTGGAGCATAGAGGATCCAGCATCAGGTAACAATGATGGAAATACAAACACCATATTGGGGAATACGGGAATTTTCCATAAGTTTGGGACACGTGGTCAAATCTTTGGATTTGTCATAACTTGAACACTATAACTCCAAATCGAGCGCTCTATAGCTCAATAGATTTTATTTTTTAAGCACTTTCCAATGATAGGTCATATAATATGGTTTTGAAAAACTTATGGGCATGTTATTCGGGTGCCACCTTTTTAGTATTCAAAAAATGGGAATTGGGAGATTTCCAAACTCTCTAATATTGTGTTTACAGGAGTCCAAGAATTCTTTCAGAATGAGGTGGATTCATTCTTTTGTGGTGACATGTATATCGACCTTCCAGTGTATACGGAGTTGTGTCGAATACAATCTCAGTGATGTTTTGCAACAATTGGTACAAAATATGAATATGCTTATGTAGGTACAACAACAACAACAGAGGTGATGCAAGCTTTAGCTCAAATAGAAAGTGTTGTGATGAATGCTTTGCAAGCAGTTGAGCGTGAGATGAAGTTATTCAATGGCAGGAATGCATCTGCATATGTATATACCTATGCTTAGAAGATGGAATTCTTTGGGGTGGCTCAATCTGCATGGAGCTGGTATTTTATATGTGTTACTGTTCATGAACTGAAAGCACGGATTACTGAATTATACTTGCAGGATGCAGACTGGGTAGCCTTCAAGAAGACACTTAGGGAAGAATTTTACATTGAGGACACCAGTTTGATTACGCACAAGACTTTTCAAGAGCGGGTTTTATAACCCAATAAGGGTCTTGTGGCTATGGAATTGTTAAGAGAATTTGAAAGTTGATTTGAGCAGTTGGATCTTGTAGAATAGCAAGCTCTTGCAAGTTAGAAAATTGAATTGTTTCTACAGGTAGCTAATCCTGAGCTTCAAGAGAAGCTTGATAATTTGCTAGAGAATTAGACTACATAGACAGGTTTGAAAATAGAGTGGAGACATGTCAAGGAAGCTCTTACTGCACTTGTGAAGAAGCATAGAAGAAGAGAAAGATTGTATGTCTCTAGCTTGCCCACTCTTAAAGGCAAGCCAGTCGATGTATCTAGTAAGCCACCTACTTTTGTGGCTAACCCTATGGCTATACCTGCTATTGTTCCCTTTGTTAGGGAAGATATCTTAGATGAATTGGTCAAAGGCATGCGGGATCTTCAATTAAAGGTTGCACAATTGGACGAAAAAGGACAAGAGAAAAGGGGACACGCAGCAGCCCCTAAGCCTGGAAAAAGATGTATGTGGTGTGACAGTTTGCAGTACGAGAGAAAGGATTGTGCTGCCTATCAAGAGGCCTTGCATGATAGCTTATCTTTTGGAAAGATGGCAAGATCCATGCACAAGAAACGGGATTGCCTCTTGCTTTGAATTTTGGAAAGGGAGGTATGCAGAAGTTATTGGAAGACTTGGCTCTTCGAAATGCTTATGCGGCGGTACATGCTTCTACTTTTGGTCTACGGTTGGATAGAATGCATGGCCAAGTGATGGTTGGTCCAAAGGCTGAAATATGGACACATGCTTTACATGCAACTGAAAAGAGAAAGGTCACTGATAGTGAAATGTCTCATGCAGGGCAAGACATTCATGGCGTAACTGGTTGGGAATCACTGGTAGATGCATATTCAGTGTATACATATTTAGCAAAGGTACAAAACACGAATGTACTTGTGGAAGAAAAACGAAAAAGAGATGAAGATATTGCAGGGACATCTAAAAGAATGACAAGAAGAAGTGTGGATCAGCCTAAAGCTGCAAGTCAGCCACCTCCCGAGCATGTTATGGAAGAGGTCAATCAGGAGCAAAAACAGGATAACAAGCAAGAGGGCAAAAAGAAGGGCAAACATTCAATATATAAGTTGCAATCTAACATTGAGACAGCCACAGATCTTAAGAAGGTTCTTGAAGAATGGATCTTAAGAGTCGGGTGGAATTTACCTTGGGAGAGGTGCTTGGCATTGCCAAGCAAGAATTTCATGATGAGATCATTGACATAATTAAAAGGAAGCGTAAGTTTCTAAGTGATACCACTAGTGCATTGCTACAATTATGAAGAGGAAACTGGTTTGTTGGGTATTGGGCTGAACATGAGCATAAAGTAAGTACATGATTGTCTATGCAAGATGCTACTAATCAATGGACAGCATGTGGAAAATAGAAGAAAGTGCCTAAAAATGCATTGTCTTGCAGCAATATGCATGGTGGAGTAAGGAAAATGCAACAATATGGAGAAGAGACTCTAGGATTTATTCCTTGAAGTCACTACACAAGAAATCATTGGGCTAGAGCTACCACTGAAACGGTAGTGAAAATAGGGAAGCATGAAACTCCTTGTGTTGCTTTACTTGACCATGGGTTTGAGATAAATGTCATTGAGTAGGGATTGTATGAAAATGGTGCATGACCTGTAGACACTGATCATGGTTGGCAAATGAGGGCTACAAATAATTCTTCAGGGGAGCTCTATGCTACATGTCCTAATGTAAAAGTGGCGATTGGTGATGTACAGGAAGAGCAACACTTCTTTGTGAAAGATAATTCCTCACATGTAGTGAATTTGGGACAACCCTATATTACAAGTGTGCGTATGGAAACAAAAGGTGCTTGATGATGGTTCTGCTTATGCAAGACTCAAAAGCAAGGATGGGAGAAAAGTAGTCCAATTTCTTAATGTTTGTGTTAATCATCCTAGAAATTGGGATACGCTTCTCGAGAGTCTCCTTTGGTTCCAAATACAAGGGAATTCAAAGATCTAGATTTTCATTAAGCACTACTATAATGCGGGGCTACAGTAGTGCTATTCAGTGGGTGCACTCGCCTCTTGATGAAATGAAGCATATATTTACTATTGGCAATTCTAAGTTTACAGCAAACAGTTCATGCTGGTTTAAGCCTATGGAAGCTATGTGTAGGACTGAACGCATATCTATGAAATAGGTTACTAAGAAAATGAGAGCATTGGGGTTATTAGTTGAAAATGATGGCATTTCAAGCATCTTTTATGGGCTGAATATTACTGACACTATGGCTGAAATTTCAGCAACTATACATGCAGAAAATGAGGCTGAAAACACAGTGTTGTCAATATGTTCTTTGGATACGTTTGATGTTATAGCATTGTTTGCTCAGTGTAGGAAGGATTACGATGGGCTGAAGCACTTGTGGAGACAAAGTATAAGATAGTTGACAAAAAGATAAAACCAATTGCTTTGCCATTTCCACCAGAGAGTGAGGGTATGTATGAAAAAGTGTCAAGGCAGCCAAGCTTACGAGATCCTAAAGATATAGGTCATCAGTTTACATCTGAAACATTATAGGAATTGAAAGTTGGTGTAGAAGGGTCTCTTTTTCTTGCTAAGAGAGATTGTTTTATGCAAATGTTGTCTAGACATGGGAAGTCATTTGCATTTCAGCCAAGTGAAATAGGTTGTGTGGATCCAAATGTTATCTCACCTATGGTCATATTTACTATGCCACATGTACCATGGAGCTTGAGGCCTATTCCAGTGCCTAAAGCTTACTTGCCAAAGCTGATGGATTTGCTAAATGAAAAGATTTGCATGAAGATCTTGGAGCCTTCTTCAGCTCCATACTCAAATCGTTGGTTTATTGTGCCCAAAAAGAATGGGGCTTCGAGATTTATTCAAGACATGCAATCGGTCAATAAAGTGACCATAAGAAATGTGGGTGCAGGTCCTGTGGTTGATAAATTTGCAGAGGCTTTTGTAGGCAGAGTGATCTATTATTTGGGTGATCTTTACTCGGGGTACGATTAGTTTCAGCTTGCAATTGAGAGCAGGGATATCACAAGCATGAAGACTCCTTTGAGGTTAGTACGGATGTATACTCTCCCGCAAGGTGTAGCAAACTCAGTGGCACACATGACAAATTCTATGAATAGATTACTTAGGGATTTTATACCACAATTGACAATGCCCTTCTTGGATGATGTTCCAATAAAAGGTTGTGCATTGGATGAAAAGAATGAAGGGATGGATACTCATGGGTGCAAACAGTTTGTTGCAGACTGTATTGTGGATTGTGAGAGGATTTTGATGCGTCTAGAAGAGGTGTATTTAACTCTTTCTGGCTGTCTTTGGAGTTGAAGAGGTTTTGATTCTTGAGCATATGTGTGGGCCCTATAGGTGAAGACCATCACCAGCAAAAAAAGATGGTATTGATAGAATGCAAGATGTATGCACGAATGTATCAGAGGTGCGTAGATTATTGGGTGCATGTGTGTTCTATTTGATATGGATTCCTCACTTTGCACATGTACCCGATGCTCTGTATTAACTTCTGAGGAAAGGTTAGAGATTTCATTGGGAAAGAAAGCATCAGAAAGCAATGAAGAAATTGAAGCAACTCTTAAAATCTGCTCCTACATTGAGAAAGGCCCACTATTCACATGGAAAGCCTATCATTATTACTATTGATACAAGCCCAATTAGGATTTGATGGGAAATTGGGCAAGATGATGAGGAAGGGAAAATATATGAAATTCTCTTTGGTGCTAAAGTATTGATGAACGACAGAGAAGATATCCACAAGTTAAAAGAGAATTATGGGGAATTGTGACAGCCCTTATCTGTAGTCATTGAGACCGATTGTTTGCCGGTATTGGGTATGATTACTAGTTGTGCTACTCTGGACATTGCTATGCTCTGATGGATTGCATACATCAAATCTTTGAATCCTGAATTTAAGCATACTGCAGGAAGAGATAACCCACTGGTAGACATGTTATCTTGAACACATTATGAGAATAAAGATGGGATGATGGATGAGGAGGAAGAAGATGACTTTCTTATGGCTGAAAATGATGTTGTAAGAGTAAATTTAGCAATGCAAGGTGTTGCTACATAATTAACAGAAGCTTGGACAACAAAGAGAAGACACTTTAGATGTTTTGTATCTTGTGTAGAAGTGTTTCTGGAAGACAAATATGCAGGAGAGTGGCTGAGAATTGGTCAATACCTCAGTACATTAACAAAGAGAGATGAATGGTCAGATGAGGAGTTTAAGAAAATCAAGAGGATAGTGTATGGGTTTTTTTTTAATAAGATGGATGCTTATGGAAACATGCTAAAAAGAAATAGGGTATGCCATTGCGAGTTTTGGGTAACAGAGCTTCACAGATAAAAGTAATACAAGAATTTCATGAAAGCTTGTGGGCTGGTCATAGAGGTGTTTGGGGTACTTTTACAAAGATCAAAGAAAGATATTGGTGGTAGGGTATGTATAAGGATGCTGCTCACTTTTTGGAAACATGTACGACATGTCAAATGTATTCATTTGTGAGACATCGGGATGGATTGTAACCCACTTATCCATTGTCTCTTCATTTTAAGTGGGTGGTAGATTTGGTCACAATGCCTACAGGTCTTTGGTAAATGAGGTATCTTGTGCTTGCTAGTGAAGACTTGACTAATCAAGTGGAAGGGAAAGCTTTACGTACCAAGACAACAAATGCTGTGTGTACTTTTCTCTTAGAAGAGATCTTTTGTCAGTATGGCTATGTTGGAAAAATTACAGCAGATAGGGGTGTGCAGATGAAGCTCATGATTTCTTTGCATGGTTGGGGATAAAGCTTTCTTTAACTTTAGCTTATAACCCTGAAGGAAATGGAAAAGTGAAAGAGTTCACCCACCTATTGTGAAGGCATTGGCAAAAGCATGTGGAGAGAAGGTAAAAGAGTGGCCACGATTGCTTCCTTATGCTTTATTGGCCGATAGAACAACTCATAGTGCTATTATAGGATATATGCCTATGTGGTAAGATAGGTGTTTGATAATACTACTTATGCATTAAATGAGATGGATGGGACAATCATCAAAATTTTGGTAGCAAGGAAAATAATCAAATTATTCAAAAGGCGGGAATCTACTACCTATGAGTTGCTAGAATTGGAAGAAAATAGTGGTCCTGATACTACAAGGGCTAGCTAGGAAGATATGGAAGATGAAGAAGTAAAGGATATGGTTGTAGAGGATGATCGGTGACAACTAGGATTTTGGCACATACCAGAGGATGTGCAGGTTCAGAGGGGGTGGATGTCGTGATGTTATGAGGACACAGTGTGAAGAAGTATGGAATGCATCATCATCCAACTTCTTTATTGATCTAGAGAGTCAATGTGATCTGAGCCATTAGTACTAGTGTGAGTTGCATGGATTATCCAAAAATATTAGATTTTGGATCATTTTAGCCTATTTTTGATATTATTTATTGTAAAAATCTTAAAAAGTTACAAAAAAGCTTCTAGATTAGGATGGCATGCAAAAAGCTAGTTGCTTTTTCAGCCAATTAGGGGATTTTCACAAAAAGGATAGATTGACGAAATCACGCATGTTGCGATCGCTATAAATAGGTTGAAAACTGCAAATTGAACTAAAAGAAAAAGAATGAGTGATCTGGGAGATCCATGAGTAGGTGTCCTAGAGTTTTATCCCCCTTTCGGAGCCAACGAAGCCATCAAATTTGTGTTCCAAGCAGATAAGGAGCTGTAATTTTTATGCACGTTTTGTTCTACAAAGAAGCTCCAGGAGATCTAATGCCTGGAGATTGCTTTTGAGTAGTGCAAAGATTCTAGGTTCTTTCAATACATATTGATTAAATTCATTGTGATTTGTCTTGGTAGTGTTTACCACTTGGGTATTCTCTATCTTCTCTTCCATCTCCTATCTCTACTTCCTTCTACTTCTGATCTGCGGTGGATTCGATCTTTCGACAAAAACCCCTCCGACACCGTGCTTTGTATGATTTATATTGATTATACTAACATCAATTTTTGTCTGTACAAGTGACCTTTTTGGATATTTAGATTATCATGATGAGTCGAGGGATGAGCGATGAGGAGCTATAGGAAATCTTCAACGTATGTCTCTAGATCAGATGGCGATATTCAGAGATAAGGCGGACCAGGAGCTATCTTGGACACCATCTGACGGCTCTATTAGATCTACTTCAGTGCGCTCTGATGCTTCAATTCCCAGCAGACGAGGTCAATGCTCTAGACTTGGGCTAGATGGAGGGAGTGGCTCAGGGGGATGCTGAGGAGATCTAGATGCAGTGAGCCCATGGTTGCCTCGGGATACATGTGCTACTCCTCGCTCTCATAGCAGTTCAAGAGAGCGTGGATCAGGTGGCTACTATGGAGGTACCGACGTAATGTCTCCATCTCGTCATTCTACTGGAGTTGCGTTACCTTCAGGATTTGTCACACTTGTGGAGACGTCTACTCCAGTCACTCCGGCTTTTGCTCAGCCGTCCATAGGTGGCACCCCTATGGATGCTACTCCGAGAGATACTACCTCGGTAGGTACACCAGATGTATAGGGGTCTCCTAGATATGCCCATAAGCATAGTCGTGGGTGGGAGAGGACCCACCTTAGGCATATCCCAGAGGTGTATGCCTACCTTGTAGATGATAGGTCAGGAGCCATCATGATGATGATGAGGGGAGGAGGGTGATGGCTCACATGAGAGAGTTGTGCCAATAAGTTTTTCAGCACAACGTTTTGGATCATTGGGAGAATATACTAGAGGGGAGCAAGGACTACATTGTAGCATCCTTACATGAGGAGTTTTTGGTAGTAGCCACAGCATATAGGTTTTCTACGAGCTGGATTATGGAGTGCATGCATGCATACATGTCACATAGATGATCGGATACATGCAAGGCACTCAAGAGTAGGGTTTCAAAGCCCGAGTGGCCAGACGCAGATGACTGTCGCTCGCTCAGGAAGGAGGCTAGAGATTCTCCAAGACGTTGGAGATAGCAGCACGAGGTGGTGAGGGCATGACTAGAGGCCAGAGTGGTCCATCATCTTGGGAGTGGCGACCACAGGACATATCTGGAGGACTTTGTAAGCTTTTCTTTTGTTCAGCTTGCTTATTTTTTTGCAATATCCTTTGTACTGACAATCATGTTTCTAACAGTTGTATTTTATTTTCTTTACAGCACTCCATTACAAACCGGGATTCCACCAGCCTTGAGACTTGATATGCAGAGAGGCATGGTCTCACTTCATTGATCGATCGATTGTATGGATGCAGCAGCCCTGTAAGTCACTCATCTTTCTTGTATGTAGTTATTAAGTGCATTATTGTATGGTGCATTGATGTGTAGTTGTTTTTTTTAAATGCAGAGTCCGTTCGAAACTCCTTTGTGGCGGGATGAGGTTTCGAATGGCGAGGATCTATAGCTCAACCGTGGATCCCTGGAGCTCATATACTCTTCTTTTTTGGTCATGTGATCTGTGTAGAGATTAGTAGTAGTATCTTGCCATGATTGTACCAGTCACTTTCATAACGTGATCATGTATTTATTTCATATATCAGTGTTATGATTTAAGTACACTTTGCCTTTATTTACACGAGCATTGTACACATTACTGAAACTATTTTGTATGGTCCAAATAAAGCACATAGTGCTGTATGTTGCAGGGCAATGCCACACATTTTTTTTTCCTTGTCATTGTCACGATTAGCATCGCAAATTTACTGCATGTGTCGCTATTAGCATTGCAAAGTGTTGTTATCTCAATGTTGCTATTTGCGTCAGTATCAGTGTTGCATTTGTCGATACGGATGCAAATAGCGATGTTGATAACGATGCATGCGATGCTGATAGCGACGCAAAGCAACACTGATAACGATGCTAATACCGAGTGTTCTATGGAGTCACCAATAACAATGTTTTTTGTGATGAAACAGAGGCAAATTTCTTTATGAATATTTTTGTTGCTTTTAACATCGGTATAAGGCCTATATCTTGTAGTGTAGATAAAACGATCTCCCCCAACTAATAATAATAAATTCTAAGTCCTCCATGAACTCCATCCTAGAATACCAAAGCACTATGATATTTCCCAATGTCTCCGTTTACTCCAAACTTGTTATTGATATATCTTTCACTTTTTTGTTTTCTTCATAGCACCTACAATTGCTCTTTTGATGATAATATCCTTTTGTCCTCCTACTTTTGATTTCATGAAAAGTATCCTACTTGATGACATGCTTTGAAATGGAACTCCGTGCCCAATCATTCATGACATTGAGATAAAATGTAGATCTGAATCTATGTGATGCAATCAAACAAGTGATGCTCCACACAAAAGAATAGTTGCACTGGAATATATAGTGCCTAGCCTATCTACATATGTCCGTGCATCATGCAACATACAAACACAATTCCTTGATTACTTTAAATCCTTAAGCTCATCTCTCATCACTTAGCAATATAAAAATTGTACTTTGCTCCACCCTCCCAAAATCTCACACTCTCTCAACAAAAATATGGTCCTTAATATGTTGACCAAGAAAGTAGCCCATCTCACAACTGACGGTGTGAAAGAAAAATTGCATGCATAATGAAAGGTGCTCACGTTGTCACACGGAATATGTGCAAGAGTTTGTGAAAGTTGCTCCCCATAGGGATGCTATGTGAGATGGGAATTTCAAGTACAAATCCAAAGTCCAATCAAATCAAAGAATGAACATACACTTTACATCCCTGAATCCATACTTCAACAATTTATAAAAAATCCAAATTATTTAATGATAGAACAGACTTTCTCGATGACAATATATGAGCTTCAAACTGAAGAAATTTGTCTTGACTGAGAAGACCTCTTTGAGATTAGCATTACCCACTCCAACTCTTCATATATGAATTCAACATCATGTACCCAAAGACAACTCATCACCCTTATACATCAATGTCATCTACTGATTACAATTCTCAACCATAAGATTGTCAATAAGGCCTTGTCAAAGGTGATGGAACTATCCCATGAAGTTTCTCCAAGTTAATTATAGTGGCAACTAGTAGCATTAACTACTCGAGATGGTGTAAGTGATGACAAAGGGGTCATGAGGGTATGTTGGAAACACAATCAAGAGATGTTCCACAAGCTAGCTCAAAGTAGGAAATTGTGTACTTGTTATACATGATGATGACCATCATGATAATGAAGATTATGATTTGATTGTTTTATATGATGATTGGGAGTAAATTGAAGGCATTGAGATCGTACATCACCATCTTTCGGGCTGCTATTGTACTTTTGCTCAACTGACCTAGAATGAAGACTTCTCACACGGCATTCAACTTTGTCAATGGATATTTGAAGGCCAACTCTTGGAGTGTTTTCACTATGGAGCCATCTTTGCCTCCATGTTTGTTCAATAATGAAATATAAGATGGTGGCAAGCTCTCTAGTTTTACAACCCACAAGGATAGAATTTGGGAAGATGACAAGCACATCAAGAAAGCATCCCCTTGTTTCCAAGTAAGTGGACAACAGAGTCAACCAACATGTTTGTTTGTCGCAAGAACAAAAGCTCGTAGAAGAATATAAATAGCCATGCTTGTATCCCAAAAATCAAGTCATGTCAATAACAATGAAGGACTCACTGTAGAACTTGCCACTAATTCTCACCAACCTACAACTCCCTTTGTTCATAGCTGTCGGTTTGTCACCTTCTTGTCCCTTTGCAGGTTGGCCACCTCACACTTCTTTGGCGCCTCCGTATTTCAAAATGCCTTCTTCCTTGTTTAGTAGTTACACTGGTAAATGCACTCCAACCTCTTGCAACTGATGAAAAAAAACTTCAAAGCCTCCTCAGGATTGCATCTGTCATCATGGCTAGAAATCAAAGCCATCCAAGAAAAGATGATATGACTTGGCAACCACAATAGGGCATGCTGTGTAACATTGAAAGCACCACAACTCGCTAGCACGATGATGAGATGATCACCAAGCAATATCATATGAATGCCAAGGAATTCATGGACTTGCTTGATGAGAAGAAGGGCATTGGCCCCCTTACTGTAGGCCTTAAGAAGGGAGATATACAGCATCTAGGGGCACAAGTGGTGCATAGAGATTGGACAGTGCAAGAAAACATACTTGTTGCATCTGAACCTTCAAATGATCAAGCTTTGATTTACTAGATAATTTTTTGTAGGAATCGGTGGCCAATTAGCTCAACTCTCAGAGGTAGAGAAGCTTCTACTTGTCTCTATGTGATCACATCTCGTATCAAAGATGGTTGGTTTCTCTCATTCTCTTTTTCCTTCTCCAAATCAATGCCCCTTTATGTTCATGATGCTACTATCTTTTGCAAAGGTAACCAATCCTTCAAAAGACAGACATCCAAGAGCCGTCCAAATTACTAAAGTAATGGTCTGCATCATCTGCAAGGATCTTCAGTTCTCTTGTAAGCAGGATTCATCAAGATTAATTCCATAACATCCTCTTTCCACAATCACAAGTCCATTTATTGCAGAGAGACAGGCCCTAAAAGCACGTAGCTTTCTCTTATGGCTAACATTATCTTTTCTTTCCTAAAGCTTTGTGACCCCCATTCCAATATGGCCTCACCCTCTTACAAAAATAGCCTCGTCATCCCAATCGATGTTGGCTTTATTCATTGGCTGTCGCTAGTCGTTCTTGGGCCTTTTGTTTTATACTTGTAGTCAAAATGATGCTCTTATAATCTAAAATTTAATTTCATTAGATCACAATTTGTTGAAGCATGCACCCCACCATAAGCCTAATGCATGTCTTGCTTTAACAAATCCTTTGAAAGCTCTCCTTTGTCATTGAATGCATTTTCTTCAATGATATTTTATTTGTACCATCATGGAAATAGCTATCCTCATCATGCTTCCAAGTGTGTGAGGGATCAAATTCATGTCCTCCATACGTGATATGAAGTTAAAAGTGGTAGCATTGAGAAAAGGATACATGTAGTGAAGTAAGTAAGCTACTTGTTACATATTTCTCCATTTCATAAAGTATTTATGAAGTACTTTATAAGAAGTGAACATTTTGATTTTGAATGTAGAGATATCCTACAATGCAATGAAGAAAAGAATTTGAGCATGGAGGCATCAATTGCACACGTTAAAATTCTTCTTAATGACAAAGCTATCAAAGAAATCAGGAAGGATCCTGATTTCAAAAAATAACAAAAGAAGAGATTGAGACCTTCTTAAAAGGAAACCAAGTCAAGTGAAGTGATAAGTATGCCTTGTTGGATGACACAAGTATATGTAGCAAGGGATACATAGTTATTTACAAAACCCTTCAATTGAAGATAATACAAGTTCTAGGGATCAATATTTCCAAATCCAACATCACTTAAAATAATGCAAAAACAAGTGAATGATGAAGTTCTATAGGTCTTGGGAGATCCATTTCACATCGAAGATATGTACTATGGAGCATAAGGGGAGGGAATGGTTTATAAAAAATACAATAATATATTTTATAGCTTGGAGGCATTACAACCATACTTTATTCAATTATTCAAGGTAACTCTAGATGAATGTGATAATGTTCTATACTCAAGCTCAATGAGTGCTAGATTGTGAAGGATATAAATATAGAATGGGCCACCATTACTCTCATAAACATGACCCCTGATCCCAACCATTTCAAAATAAAATCCAAAATGTTTCAGTGCTTAATTTGAAAACAATTATATTTTTTTAAAGGTCTTTTGAGATAAGTAATACATTTACATTGAAAGATTACTTATGCTAATGGTGTGGTTATGTAATATGCTTATAATAAAATGTGTGTATTCTAGGTTATGTTTGAGAATTTCAAAACCTTACATTGGATTTTCCATAAGACAAGTATACCCCAAATCATTTGCGAACAAAGGAATGGGGAGAATGTTGAACATGGAAGGGTTCAAAAGATTCAAAGTAGATTGGCATCTAGCATGTGATTTGAAGACCCTAACATGCATGTAAAATGTCTCAAAAAAGAAGCTAATTTGAAGAGCCCATGCATATATCACATGTGTACTGAAAAAGAACTTAATAAAAAGAATATTTGAAATACACTTAACAAGCACCTCAAAGTTCCATATTTTAGAGAAATTTTGGGTGTTCCCTTGTTTAGAGTCCATATTTGTGCGATTCATGGTCTATGCAAAATTGTTGACAAACTAGTTTTTTTGTATACATGTTTTGCTTGGACAATGCGGCCTAGGTTTGTGTAGTTGAAGGCAATTGTAGCACTTGAGAATGAATTGTGAGATGTTGCTTTCCATGGTGGAAACATGAAGAATTAAAAGGATGAGAAGTCCATACATAATGGAATAGATACTTGAGGCATTGTGGAGAAATATTGACACAAAGGAACAATTATCAAATTTTCTAATGGTATTTTACATAATAGAATGCATCTCATTTCTTTGTAAAACATTGTTTCTTAGTAAAGTGACAATACAATGCTCAATTTTACTCCTCTATTTGTGGTGTCTTTAAAAATGACCTAGTTTTATCATGTAATTGTTACTCTATTTATTTTAAAGCTTGGTCATAAATTTTTTGAACTGTTCTATTTCAAGTAGATGCCTTTTTTCATATTCTACAAGCCTAATTGGATCATAGATACCATTCATCATGCCAAATTTTGCATATGCTAAATGGCATATACAATGTTGTACATGGCAATGAGGGCCTTGGCAAAAAGTTCATAGAGCTTCTTGTTTCTCCAAAAACAATATCTTTTCTATGTTCCACCTAATAGGATACCCTCAGACAACATATCTTGATAGGGTCTCCAATGTAAAAAGAGGTAACTCTAAACTTTCCCTCTTAAATAGTTATAGTGAAAAAAGTAAACTTTGAAAATATAAGGTTTTTAATATAATCTAAGGTAGAGTCCTCACCTTAATCTCCCTTTCATTTACTGATTGTACAACCAATAAAACCATCCTCATATTAGGAAAGATAAAAAATAGCAAACATACAAATATATCTAGTGAGTTATAGTAAAATTATTATGACAATTAATATGGATTCCAAATGAACTTGTGAAAAAAACATTTTGATTTTGATCTCAAAGCAGCTTCTCACTCCACATTGGATTCTAGTTTGGCCAATCTACAAGGACTTGGAAGTCAAGTCCTTGTTTGATTTGCCTAAGTGAGATACATTCACTTTTTCCTACACTGCTTCCAATTCTTCCCTTAAGGGAAGGGTTGACTCATATCGAAATGGGTCCTTATAAATTATGGTCAAAATTCATGTTGTTACAAAGTAGTATTCTATATCCTTGACATTTTAATCCACAAGAAAATACTTATTCTTGTATGGAACAATAAATTTAGAATTTGTTTCAAGATTTTGTGCAATGATATCTAGATTATAGTCCTCCCTAATGTTAAAAAGGTCCCAGATATTAAATAGGCAAACATATTGCCTTTTGCAAATAGGTAAAGTGGGCAATAGAGTTGTAGAAACCTCATTATTTTCCTTCCCAATCTCCTCTTGCTCATTAATTGAACCCAATTTTGTGTTCCCCCTCTCAAAGATTCCCTCTCACATGCCATATGTACTAGCTATGAGATCTCTTGCACTTCGTCAATCTTATCTTCAACAAGTTGTGGTGTATATTTTGGGTCTTGGATGGTCTATTTCCCTTCAATCCCTAGCAACACATGCAGAAAGTAAATCAACATGTCAAGTATTCCATGATACAACATTGTTGATTGTGTGTAGGGCATTGCAAATCTTCCTTCTTCATGCCCTCCAAAATCCTCAACATTGTCCTATTGAGCGTTATGCGTAGGGTCTTTTCAAGAGAATATCACTCATATGAATGTACCAAAGGCCCTCAATATGAATCTCTCCAATACATTTCTACTCCACAAAATTGTTCTCATGGTTCTCCAAGTACACTTGTGAGACCCTCATTTATTCCTCCATAGAGACAATAATGGAAAACACCTGGGATATTTGTGGTAGGAAATTTTCTTATCACCACTCAAGAAAGGAAATCTAAAAACATTTTGCTAGGGGTGCCTCCCTCATGCCTCCACTCCTCCTAGACTCTTGTGGAGGAGTGTTAGGAGTGACTTCACTCCTTAGAGGCTCTTGAGGCACCTCCATATGTTGCAACTTAGAAGCATCCATCCCCAAACACATATCTCTATAAGAAACTCCAATGGGCATTAGATTTCAAGGTTAACATACAACTCAAGAGGGGGCTAGGGACCCACACAACATGGGGGGGGGGGGGGGGGGGAAGAGGGGATGTGCTAAAAATATCCATTCCCCCTCCCCCTTATGCTCTGTAGGTCATCTCAAGAAGGGGGACTGATACAATTTGGGGGTGGGGGGGGGGAGAGGGGATGTGCATAAATCTTGAGGCTCCCCTTCCCACATTGTGCAAGTGGCCCCCACAACAAAAGGGAGGTACAAAAGACTTGAACCCCCCCCCCAACATTGTGTGGATCTCGGTGGGGGGGCTTCACACAACATTGGGGGGATGCAAAAATCTCGAGGTCCCCTCTTGAGTTGTGTGGGTTACCCCCTCATGACATACACGATGTGAGGGGGTGCCCTTCAAAAATCTAGATGGAGTAAGCTTGCGTTGTAAGGGTCCCTATGGGATGGCGTGCACAATGCAAGGTGAGGGTCTCCATATTTGTAGAGGTTACCCCCTTGCATCATATGCTACATCATTAATTGAAAAAAAAATGACTTCGGACGAGGGTTGCACCTTATGAGAGGACCTTTCATTGAGAGTGTGTGTATATGTGTGTATGTGGGTGTACACTATGAGCCGATAGAAGAGAGACAAGCAAAGAGAGATCACAAAAATAGGGGGAGAGAGAGAGAGACAAAGACAGAGACATATACAGAGACAGAGACAGAGACAGAGACAGAGATAGAGAGACAGAGAGTGACACACACACAAAGAGAGAGAGAGAGAGAGAGAGAGAGAGAGAGAGAGAGAGTTCACAAAAATAGCAAATGGAGAGAGATAGATCACAAAAATAGCAAACACAAAGGAGAGATATAGACGAGGATGTGAATATTGCCACACAAAAAAGAGGTCTAATGGACTCATGAGCTACTTACTCCCCTCCTGTGAATCCTTGCAAAGGGTGAATCAACCTATTTATTTCTATTTATATTTTAAAGAAGAAAAGACTCCCATATGCTTTTGCAGAGGGGACCTTTTCTAGTTTAGTTGCAGTTCGTCACCATACTAATCATTGGCAATTTCTCCCCTTATCAACATCTTCATCGGGCTAGTCACCATCAATGGTAGTGCCATGCTCACCGTCTCCATGGTTCTCTATATAGTGCCGTTCACTACTAGACCCGTTGCCTGCCACCAGCCTCCTCCATCCCATGGCTTTATCGAGGTCCACTGATGGAAGTTGCAATGTGTCACCACTATATGGAGATGCAAGAAGCTAGAACAATAAGGATTTAACATGTAAATAATAGAGATGCCATGTCACACTGACATAAATGGCCACTAGATCACTGCTAGCTCAACCATTTATGGCCCCAAGTGTTGCACACATGGCAATTGCATATGTAATCATATCTATACACCATAATTAATTTTCATACATATGAGTAAACATTTTTTATGATGTCACATGGAGTGATTTTAGCATATGTAATCGCCTTATATAAGTCAAATTTGAGATTAAAATTTTCATTTCACACATTACATGCCTGTTTGAACTCTATAGCTTTCTCATGGTGTGGTGAAGATTCTTAAGGGAATCTAAAATCTTGAGGATATCCCCTTGCATTGTTCGGGTTTAGGGGGAGGGGGATATCACACAACATGAGGGGAGGGGGGTCTGAATTTTGGAGGACCCCCCCTCATGCTATTGGGGTCTGAGGAGGGATACCACACAATGCAAGGGAAGAGGGATCCAAAATCTCAAGGATCCTCCCTCACATTTTTTAGGTCCTAGGGGGGAGAGGAGTACCAAAAAATGCGAGAAGAGGGTGGTCCAAAGTCTTGATGAACCCCCCCCCCCTTTTTCATTGTTAAGGCTTGCGAGGGCAGGGGGTACTACAAAAAATAAGGGGAGGGGGGTCCAAGATCTTGATGACCTCCCCCTTGCATTGTTTGAGCACCTCCTTTCCTTCTTATGCAAGGGCCCAAAGCCGCACAATGCAAGAGAGAGGCCTCGTGATTTTGGAACCCCGGGGTCCTTGCTGCATTGTGGGGCTTCCAAATTTTTGACCTTTTACATTTTAGAGTTATAAAGCTATCTCTTTTATTTTTTTATATAGATGGCTAGGACAAAGCAAACCACTAGAATGGTATCATTGAGACACCAACACATTTTCCAACATGGATTAGCCGGTAGGGAGATTGTGCAGTAATGAACGTAAACCAATCCTATGAAGAGCATGTATACACTGAAGGGTAAAACTCAATAAAAGAGATACCAACAACAATATGGGTTCATCCTCAAGGAACTAAGGATCATGAATGTTTCAAGGGAGAGAGGGGGACAAAAGAGAGGTTACTCTCCCTCACTCTTGAAGATTGCTGTCGAAGGGTTTTCGAAAACAAAGTCATGTCCACAGAGGACCTTCACGAATTTCAAGATAGAAGATCAATCAAGCGAATAAGCAAGACAAGAAAATGATGCCAAGACTTTGTTTTATTTCTGCCAATAACAAATACAAGGTACAAGATGAAGAAACCCGAGCAGCCTCTGGGCTTAGGCCACCCATATATAGTTGTCTTCAGTCTTTTCTTCACCAGCGTGATATAGTCCGATTCTACAAATAATTCCATTCAAGATAGTCTTGTAAGAGAAGGAATCTGACAAAAACTCATCTCCTAGACATCAAACAATGATGCAAAATAGTGCATAATAGGTGAGCAGAACCGGTTGTGACTGTATATTAAGGCTCCGATCAAACGAAAATAAGGCTTAAATAGAAATTGTTCCTTGAGAGAAGATCCTGGTAGACCAACATGGCGGCAGCTATGGTTCAAATTTTTTTTTCTAATTTAAAGCAACAGATTCGATCACTGAGAGACCAAGCTGGTGTGCAACATGGAGTAGTGGAAGTCGTTTTCCTCTGACAAATTGTGTCGGGGAAGTGGCAGCTTCTTGCAAGCGTACATTGTAGGGAAGCTCCACAACTTTAAAGTGGTGATTCTCTCCTCCAACTTCCTTAGCAAAGTAGACAAGATCTTCAAGAGAGATATGTTTCTTGTAAGAGGTATTTGACCAAAATGCACTCCAAGTAGCTACACTATATGTTGTAATCTTTCCTGCTTGCACACATTCCTCAAGACCAACGAATGCACTCTTTACCCGATTGAACACTGTTTGCCGAGGGACAAGTGAGAGCTGAATCTGTGGTAGACCAATATGTTGATGCTAATGACTGAGGCACAGAAGTCGGCCGGTGCTTGTATAAGAGTCCCTGACTGTCTCTCCCTCTACATATAATCTCTGTGTCAGTCTCTCTCTGAAGAACTATATTCATCAAATGAGTCACTGTTACTTGTACCATAGAAGCCTACGGCTGTGGCATTATCCAAAACAGATGGTCTCAGCTCTTTTGTTGTCCAATTAATTGCTTCAACCACCCTCTTAGTAGCTTGTACCCTGCCGTTAAGAATGTCCTCTTTGACTTAAGGTGTCCATCGGGTGCTAATAGGAGTTCTAGCTGTTGAGATATTGAGCTCCACTCGTGATACGCCAGGGTGACCGTTGTGTATTTATGTCACCGACTTGTCAGTTGCAGATGTGATTGGTACACCGCCCATGAATAATAGCTAGATGACAGCTATCCTTATCTACTCTAGTTCGTGGCTCAGTTAGTATGCCACCTTAGTTAGTTGAGTTTGGTTTGAGACCCATATATAGGGTTCTTCTATTTCTTTTTATGAGACTTCTTTTTGGCTTACACAACTAAGAAGAGGAAAAACTGTTTTCAGCCTCCATCTCTGTGTGTATTCCCCCATTGTGCAAGCAAGAAAGCTTTAAGTGAGACTCCTTCCTTCTCTCCCACAATCTTGACATGGTATCAGAGCCTTGTTCATGGTAAGGAGCTCAAGAAAGCAAGCCAAGCTCGCGGTGTTCTGGTAAGAGGAGCAGTGTTGCTTTCATTTTCTGTTTTGGGAGTAGATCTCTGGAGGCAGCACAGCCAGAAATTGCAAGAGTGCATTGTCTCAGGTTGAGACGCCCTTCGTGGTGAAGCAAGAGGGCAGTATATGCTGTGGGCAAGGGCTTTAGCCCTTAGTGACCCTGTTTTTTTTATTTGAGGCCATTTCGGGGCCTGTTTTGGAGGCGGAAGTTTTCTGCACGCACTCAGGAAAAAGCCCTGTTTTATGCTGTGCGACCACTGTTCTACAGGTCGGTGAAAAGTTACCACAGAAATTGCATCATATGCTTGTGTGCAGAGACATTGGGAGTTACAGAATCATCCTTAGTTCCTATTTATGCAAAATCGTCACTAGGAAGTGACTGTGTGGTCAAATACCACTTTCGCTAGTTTTGCAGATTTGCCCTTGTGAGGGTGAAGCTGTATTTTTTGCAGTGACAGAATTTTTTGCAGTATTCTGTAATGGCGTCTGATTCTCTTTCACAGATTGTAACTGAAAATCTTGACAAGAACAACTTCCAAGCATGGAAGTTTAGAATGATGAATTTCCTTATGGGAAAAGGATACTGGGAATTTGTTGCAGGAAATGAAGAAGAACCAGTTCTTCCTGATGTTCCCAATCAACAGCAAATGCCGGCATTCAAAGCATGGCATGAGAGAGCCAGGAGAGTTATGTATTGGCTGTCTATCAGTATTTCAGACTCTATGATTGTGCATATTTAGGATGCAAGTACGCCAAAGGAGGCATGGGATACTTTGTCAAAAATGTATAGCACAAATACGCAAGCTAGGAAAATGCAGCTCAAGTAAGAATTGCATAATGTGCAAAGAGAAAATATGAGTATCAATGACTACCACATGAAGGTGAAGAAGATTGCAGATGCACTTGCTTCCATTGGGTCGCCAGTGGAAGATGATGATTTAGTTTCTGTGACCTTCAATGGTCTAGGAAAGGATTATGCACAGTTTCGGACATCCATTTCAGTTCGTGAAAGATTTCCTGATTTTGAGGAGTTGATTGCTCTTCTAATTTCTGAGGAGCAGAGAAATGGTGGTGCCTCTTCTTCAGGAGAAACTTCAAAATAAACTGTCTTCTACTCAAATGCTGGAAGAGGTAGAGACAGAGGTAGAGGAGGCCGATTTGGAGGCTGTGGTAGAAATCAAAATATGCAGCAAACTCAAGAAAACCAGTCCTATGGAGGAGGACGTGGTAACTCTAGAGGCAGGGGGATCCAAAGAGGTTGTGGTGGATGGCAAAGAGGCCAAAATGCAAACAGTAATGTTGAATGCTACTACTGTGGTAAAATGGGTCATATGGCTAAAGACTGCTATAAAAAGCATAATGACATCATGAATGGAAAACTGCAACAAGGGAATTATGCATCTTCTAGTAGACAGGGTGATGACAGAAATGAGCATTTGTTTATGGTGCAGCACATGAATAATTATGTGACAAGTGTAGAAGAAAGCAACGATGTATGGTATGTTGACTCAGGTGCGTCAAACCACATGACAGGTCATGCAGAATGGATGGAGGATGCAAGGAAAATGGAAAAAACCAGGATTTGTGGAGACTAGTGATGATACTGCACATCCTATTGTGCAGATTGGAAAAATTCCTTTGTCTATGCAGGATGGGAAAAAGAAATACCTGCCCGATGTATTTCATGTCCCGAATATCACCAAGAATCTAGTTTCTGTTGGTCAAATGGTTGAGCAGGGCTTGCAGGTCAGATTTAATCTTCATAGATGCTTTGTTGAGGATATGAAAAATAAAGGTCGCTTGATAGCAAAAGGAAAGAAGAAGGGAAGAATGTTTACGTTGGATGCAGACATGCCTGAATTGAGTGCAGCAATGTTTGCACATGGGACCGGTGTAGTTGCAGATATTGATATCTGGCATAAACGCATTGGTCATGTTAATGTACAGCGACTTAAATCAATGCAAGCCCAAAATATTGTTGCAAGATTGCCAAAATTCAAGGTTGCAGAAATGCATAAGGTATGTGAAGCCTGTAAATTTGGAAAACAGGCAAGGAAACCATTTCCTAGACATGTTCAAGAGAGTAAGAAGCCATTGGAATTAATCCACTCTGATGTGTGGACTACTAAAGCTGCATCTCTTGGAGGCTGTCATTATTTTGTCACTTTTATTGATGACTATACCAAAAAAGTTTGGGTGTATTTTATGAAAAAGAAAAGTGAAGTTTTTGGGCATTTCAAAACTCTTAAAGCTATGGTTGAAAAAGAAACAGGTCTACAAATAAAATGCCTAAGGTCAGATGGAGGGGGAGAGTACCTCTCAAATGAGTTTGCAAGGTTCTTGCAGGAGCATGGCATAAAGCAGCAATATTCATGCAGTCATACCCCACAACAAAATGGAATTGCAGAAAGGAAAAACAAGCATATTGGAGAGGTATCTCGTGCCATGCTCAATGAAAAAGACCTGCCAGATTTTTATTGGGCTGAAGCAGTTGCTACAGTAGTCTACATAATGAACAGGACTCCCACTGCAGCAATATATGGGATGACTCCAGAGGAGAGGTATACTGGTAGGAAACCAGATATTTCTCATTTGAAAATTTTTGGTTGCATTGCCTATGTACATGTGCCAGATGAGTTGAGATCCAAGTTGGATCCAAAAGCTGAGAAGTGCATCTTTATTGGTTACTCTTTGCAGCAAAAAGGGTATAGATGCTATAACCCTTCTACTCATAAGTTTACAGTGAGCAAAGATGTTTTTTATGAGATGAGTAGCTGGTATAAACTAGTAAATGTGATTGATGATGTAGATGCACAAAATGGTAATGCTACACAAAATTCACAGCAGCAGTCACAAAATATTAGTGGACCTGGAGCGTCCTCTAGCAGTGGTTCACATTCTTCGCCATGGACAGGCAGATTGAGATCAGGAGAATCTTCTCAAAGCAATGCAGATAGTGGTATGCAGGTATCACAAAAAGGAAAAGAAAAGGTTGATCAGCCCATGTTTGATGTGAATGCAGGTCACTCTTATGTGGATGGTGAATCCAGTGGCTCAGAACACAGCATTGATGATGAGTTGGGTATTCCTTCTATTGTTACACCTGGAGTAAGGAAGACCAAGGATGTTTTGAGAGCATCTGGGAGTGAACCTATTTTGCGCAGGTCTACGAGAGCTAGGTATCCTGTGGATAGGCTGAAATATGATGGATCTACAACCATTCACTATGCATATATGGTCAAAGTGATACAAGAACCAGGACCCACTTCTTTTGAGCAAGCCATGGGAAAAGAAAAATGGGAGAAAGCCATGGATGAAGAAATGGATGCCTTGGAAGCAAATGCTACATGGGAATTGGTACCTTTGCCTAAAGGTAAGAATGCAATTGGCTGTAAGTGGGTTTATAAGGTGAAGCACAATGCAGATGGTTCTGTGAACAGATACAAGGCAAGATTAGTAGTCAAGGGGTATGCATAAACATATGGCATTGTCTATGAAGAAACATTCAGTCCGGTTGCAAGGATGGCAACCGTAAGAGCGGTCATTGCTATGGCTACATCAAAGGGATGGTCTTTACATCAAATGGATGTAAAGAATGCCTTCTTGCATGATGATTTGCAAGAAGAGGTCTATATGGAGCAGCCACCAGGTTATGTGCATGCTGTTCATCCTGAGTTTGTTTGCAGGTTGAAGAAAGCCTTGTATGGCTTGAAACAAGCACCTAGAGCATTGTCTGACAAGATAGGACAGTATCTTGTCACTATTGGTTTTCAGATTTCCAAGGCAGATTTCTCACTTTATGTGAGAAAAACAGAGAAATGTATTATGCTACTTGTCATTTATGTTGATGATTTGATTATGACAGGTGACAGTGATGAAGATATCCTTCATGTGAAAATGCTATTGAAGCAAAAGTTTGAAATGAAGGATTTGGGAGAGCTGCGTTATTTCTTGGGCATTGAGGTGATTAGATCACCAAGTGGGATACAGATCTTGCAGAGGCAGTATGGATTGGACATGCTATCCAAATATGGGATGACAGGCTGTAAGCCTATTTCAGTTCCTTTGGAGCAGAATGTGAAGCTGGAGCACAGATGCAGGTGAGCTTCTGGAAGACCCTACTATGTACAGACGCAAAGTAGGAAGCTTGATTTATATGACTATTACCAGGCCAGATTTGAGCTATGTTGTTGGATTGGTAAGTCAGTTTATGCAGGCTCCAAGGAAATCGCATTTGGATGCGGCTAGACGGATACTCAGGTATGTGAAGTCCACATTGCAGTATGGACTATTTTATGAGACTGGGGTTCAGATACAGTTGCATGGATACACTGATGCTGATTGGGCTGGTAGCATTTCTGATAGACGATCTACCAATGGATATGTGTTCTCTTTTGGGAGTGTTGCAGTCACTTGGAGCAGCAAGAAACAACCTACAGTTGCCTTATCCAGCACAGAGGCTGAGTACAAGGGTGCAGCAATGGCTGCATGTGAGGTAGCTTGGTTGCATAAGCTACTTTATGATATGCATCAGCCTACAGATGGGCCAATTGTCATTTATTGTGACAACATGAGTAGTATACACTTGGCAAATAACCTAGTCTATCATGCTAGAACAAAGCACATTGAGGTGCATTATCACTATGTGCGGGAGAGGGTTTTACTAGGTCTTATTGATCTAGTTTATGTCAGCACAGAGGATCAGGTAGCTGACATATTCACGAAGGCATTGGGTGCAGAGAAGCTGCGCAAGTTTAGAGACCTGCTTGGTGTGCAGGAATTGGGATTGAGCTCGAGGGGGAATGTTGAGATATCGAGCTCCACTCGTGATACGCCAGGGTGACCGTTGTGTATTTATGTCACCGACTTGTCAGTTGCAGATGCGGTTAGTACACCGCCCATGAATAATAGCTAGATGACAGCTATCCTTATCTACTCTAGTTCGTGGCTCAGTTAGTATGCCACCTTAGTTAGTTGAGTTTGGTTTGAGACCCATATATAGGGTTCTTCTATTTCTTTGTATGAGACTTCTTTTTGGCTTACACAACTAAGAAGAGGAAAAACTGTTTTCAGCCTCCATCTCTGTGTGTATTCCCCCATTGTGCAAGCAAGAAAGCTTCAAGTGAGACTCCTTCCTTCTCTCCCACAATCTTGACACTAGCCAGATTAACAACTGCAATGGAGCCCAGGAAAAGTATTGCATGCATTTGAAATCGATCGTCTTAGGATCCGAACTTTATGACCATCTGACAGAAGCCTTGCCACTAATTTTCTTCCAATAAATCCAGTTGCTCCTGTGATGGACACAATCATCTTTTTTGACTTATTGGTGCTAGACTGATCTGCTTCAAATACAATGTCAAAACGCTTGTAACATCTATGCCGACCTCGTTTTTGTCCCCAATCGACAATGTATCTTCTGCCTGATGACCTTCCTCTATGCTTTTTCCCAAAAGCTTTTTATAGCTAAGCTTTTTCCTTAGCTTTCACTAAGCATTCAGATTTAATGGCGCCCGCTTTTGCCAGAATAGCTTTAGCAATAGATGCAATAACATAAGGGCCATGATCGCACTTTTTCAAAGCATCCACACTTTTGGTCTTTCTTTGAGGCCTGGGGCCATTTCGATTGCAGCAACCCATAGTTGTCCACTTGTAGGGCATTCTTGTATTTCTTCTTATCTTAGATCCAGGATTTCTTGTATTGCTTTGACAGCTTCAACAATCTTCCTTAGCATCGGTTTTTTTAAAAATATTTTTGACATGCACACACGCACACGTATTCATTCACACACACAGAGAGATAAATGCACATAGATAATATTATTTGCAATAGAACGAAGTCCCAGCACACACTTGGGTTTGAGATGATAACTGGAAACACACTTATGGAAAAGCTAGGGTTCATACACACACAAATATGCAAGCCACATGCAGAACAAAATGCAAACACAACAAGTAGGTATACACAAAACACGAATGTCACATACACAAACTTTTTGGTGGATTCCAAACCTCGGATGCACAGCAGCACAACATCCACCCCCTCTGATCCTGCGCATCCTCCGGATGGGCCAACTACCCATGATCATTATCATCTAGGTCTGATGCCAGGAGGCATATTCCACGGTGGATTCCGTGAGGTTTTGCGATGGATTCCGTAAAATTTTATTACCGGGGCTCATACACAAGGTGGATTATTTGTGCGAAAAGTCGATGGGGATGCCTATACTTTTTGGGAATTTTGTTAATTTAATGTGTAAGTGGGTGATTCCATAACGGGTGATTCTGCAAAATACATATTTAAATTAATAAACGTTTATGAGTTTAGAGTGCGCACTCATAATAAATTAAGGTTAGGATTGATTTCTAACCAATTTATTTCTGTAGCTAAAGATTGCTAGGTATTCACTTTTGTCAGTTTAATTGTATTATTTTTCTAACAATTGTGAATGCTTTAGTTGATGTGTAGAGCAAGCAGCGATGGTAGTGGTAAGCATTGGAGGATAGCGTGTATTCAAATTATCATCAAATTTTTATGGGCATGTATCTTAGGCATGGAATCCATATTTTGTCGCACTTATTTATTAAAGCGCTTGATATTTATTTATTATTTTTGTATGCCCATGGGCGCACGATTTAAATATTTGTATTGGACATTGTATTTGGGTACCGCCTGACTTCTTGGGCGCCCAGTAGCTTTAATTCTTTACTGGCACAAGAGCAAACACAAAAGCTAAAGTGTGCTATTTTGTAAATTGGGCTATTTCTTGAGCTTGAAGATGAATAATATATAAAATACATGCTTTGTGGAGCGCTCCCACAAGGCATAGGGGGAGATTGCACCCAATTTGTCTCTTGCTTCATGTCGTGCAAGCTTTCTTCATTGTTTTTTTGTGCAAAAAGTAGAGTTATTTTATTCTTGGGGGCTTCTAACGCTCACTACGCGCGCATACGGCGTCCGATCTGTGCAGCGAAGCTTAGATCAAGAGCTTCGAATTGCTTACCATGTCGCGCGAAGGCGGAGCTCCTGGAATGATCGAGCTCTACAGTCAGTCTTGTGGCAAACGGTCAATACTAGCATGTTCCTGGTAGTCAAGAACCCCCTTCTGTACCCTCTGATCGTGAAGGACCTCTCATGATAGGCAAAGGACCGGTGAAAAAGCTTCTACATCAAGTCATTTTGTTTGAGAAGTTACAAGGAAGAAAGAAGAGAAGTTTATAAACATTAAAGTGTCATGCTTAAGGCTTAAGCTTTAAAAGCTTAAAGCCCTTCAAATTGTCGATTCACTGCAGCAGTATGTCGTCAGAATCAATGGCGTAAAAAAAACGTCCCCCCCTCAAAAAGCGAAACGGCGGCACATATTTCCTTAAGCTTCATAAAGCTTAAATCCATTAAACTTATAAAGCTTAATCACCTAAATCACATTAAGCTTTACACTTACTCAACCAACAAAACTTACCTTCCTAGCGGCTGTTCATATTACTTGTAAGCTAAACTGGTTTTGGAGCTCCAAGAAGTCCCTGTTCACACTTGCAATCTTGCTGAACCAGTTTCAGCAAAAGCAGAAGTTCACACGTAGACTATACGCAAACTATACGCAAAGTTATTTTCTTGGAAGACGGTTGTGACATCGAATTTCACAATCGTAAAGGAGAAATACTACAAAAGCCAAACTAAAAATCTATATACAAGCCTTGTAAACCCGCCTTTGAGCTACGCTCATCCCGCTAACAAGGTTTCGAGTGTGTGAGGCCTTTTGGAATTCTGTAGGATGACTGATCAAAACATGGATGATCTTATGGCTGAAGGTGATCTACCTAAACCAACAATAGAGCAAAAGTTGGATTTGATTATGATGCAGCTGCAAGAGGAACGAAGAGCACGACAAGCTTTGCAAGCTTAATTGGCCAATCTGCAATGATCTACAACCGACCAAGATGGATTGCAACATGAAGATCTTATATGACGTACCATCCATGCAACACTTGAAGCCCAATCTATTCGAAAAGAAACAAAGATAAGTAAAAGAAACTTCAATTTTCTTACTTTCAATGGATCATGCGATGGAAAGACTGTTCTTGCTTTTATTAGTCAATTTGATGATTATTTCCATGAAGAAACATATGTTGAGAAAGACAAAATTAAATGTGTCACTAACCATTTAGTTGACCGAGCATCCTTATGGTGGACTGTGGTCCGCAAAAGCGTTGATTGTCCCACCACTTGGGAGACTTTCCAAAAGAAATTTTTGCAGAATTTCCTTCCTCCCCAACTCCACGAAAAAGAAATCAAACAATGGGATCTTCTACAACAAAGGGATCGCAAACCTATTTCACAATATATGAACGTTTCTGGAATGCTCTATTGCAACTACGAATGCTCGAAGATGTACATGAAGCAACTCATAAACGCAAGTTTATGTATGGCCTACTTGGACATTTTTATGCAGACGTCAATATGTTCAAGCCAACGACTCTTGAAGATGCAATTTCCTTGGCCCATGACACTGAAGACAAAATTCGCGGACGAGACAAGTGACCACAACAATTCCCAACTAATGATGACTTTGGTCCCAAACAATTCAATTCAAATTTTCGAAGATTCAATCAAAGTCATTTTCTTCCATCTTCATTACATAAATCTTAGACACAACCACATGCTTTTCCATCAAACATAAATCCAAACCCTAAGCCATCCCTACAGTCAAATCCCAACATTCTTAAACTTCTTGCCATTACCAATAATGTATCCAAAGCAAAATCCATAGTTTGTTACAAATGTCATCAACCTGGACATCTAGCAGCCAATTATCAATCCAAAAAGCCATCTGTTTTCATATGAATTATCTAGGAGCAATAGAAGATGAAGAACGTGAAGAGATGCCAGACTTTACGGAAGAAGATGACGACATTGGTACTACTTATGATACTTTGCCAGGTATGCCAACTCCCCATTCCTTATTAACAATGAAATGTTTTGTGCATGGTAAATAAAATATTATTTTACATGATGATGGGAGCACACATGACTTTTTTTTTGCAAAATTGGTCAAAGAATTGAATTTACATATTGTTTCTACACATTATCGCATCAAGGCTACATTCCTAGGTACGAGATATAATGGAACACAAGAGGTGCATAATTTAGAAATTAAAATTAGTGATTATATTGAACGAAGACATTTCTTAGTTGTACCTTTGCAATCTAGTGACATTATCTTAGGAATGCCCTGGCGTCATCAATACAATCCTGATATAGATTATTCTACACATTCAATTAAAATTTATTTTCAAGGAAAACAAATCACACTGCATGGTATGCACGCTTCCAATAATTTTCCATTGCTTACTCATACTCAGGCTAAACGTGCATTACGTAAAAGTAACAAATCCTATTTAATATGGGTAAATGAAATTCAAGATAAATAAAAATAGATGCATCCTAGGCATGCACAATTCCTTGCCCAATTTCAAGATTGTTTTGCTGCTAATTTACCACCTAGATTACCA
Organism: Lygodium microphyllum; assembly: GCF_053477565.2. Classification (NCBI taxonomy): domain Eukaryota; kingdom Viridiplantae; phylum Streptophyta; class Polypodiopsida; order Schizaeales; family Lygodiaceae; genus Lygodium; species Lygodium microphyllum. The sequence continues at coordinate 28,460,717 of NC_141152.1, read as the reverse complement.
CGTTCACGTCCTGAAGATCATAAGATAGATTTAATTCCTAGAACACAACCACCATGTAAAGCACCATATAGACATAACCAAATTGAGCATAAAGAAATTTAAAACCAAATAGAAGAATTGCTTAACAGAGGATTAGTTAGACCTAGTAGTTCTCCATTTGGTGCACTTGTCTTATTAGTGAAAAAGAAAAATAATACCTATCACATATGCATTGATTATCGTGCCCTAAATAAAATTACTGATAAGAATAGATATCCAATTCCTAGGGTAGATGATCTTATGGATAAGCTACAAGGATCTGCCATATTCAGTAAGATAGATCTTAAATCTAGATATCATCAAGTAAGATTGGACAAATCTGATATATTCAAAACTGCATTTAGAATACAATTTGGACACTATGAATTTCTGGTTATGCCTGTCAGTTTAACTAATGCACCAGCCACATTCAATCGTATGATGAATCGCATATTTTTGAAACATCAGCATTGTGTCATTGTTTTCTTTGATGACATATTAGTTTTCAGTAAAAATGAGAATGAGCATTATGAACATTTGTCTTTAGTTTTTACGTTATTAAAAGACAATAAATCACTACAAGGGAATGGGGCAATAGCGATGCCGATTAGTGACGGCGGATATCGGCGTCGCTATAGGCGTCGCTATTGGCGTCTCTATATGCATCGCTATTTGCATCGCATTTGCGACGCATATAGCGACGCCAATAGCGACGCCGCAGGGAAAAAAAGCGCGGCCGAAACTAGAGCGCCGTTTTCATTTTCTTTTCTTCGCCTTTTGAGAGCGAGAGCGAGGGAGAGAGCGAGGGAGAGAGCCAAGGCTTTGTGAGAGAACAGGAGGAAGAGACTTGCTGCCGCCGCCGCCGCCGCCACCGCCACCGTCGTTCGCGAAGGAGAGGAGGAGCCCTCGTTACAAAGAGAAGCCGCCCACGCTCGCCATATCTCATTGGTGAGTCTCCCTCTCTCTTTCTTTTACTTGTTGAAGGTTTAAATCGTTCTCTTTTGTTTGTTTAGGAGAGGAAATGAAAGAGAAGGAGAGGGAGAGGGAGAGAGAGGGAGAGAAAGAGAGGGAAAGGGAGAGGGAGAGGGAGAGAAAGAGAGGGAGAGTGCATTCTCTCTCTCTCTCTCCCTTTTGCTTGTTTAATGTTTAAATTACTTTCTTTTTTGCTTGTTTAGGAGAGGAAACGAGAGAGTAAGAGAGAAAGAGAGGGAGAGGGAGAGGGAGAGGGAAAGAAAGAGAAAGAGAAATAAAGAGAAAGAGAAATAGAGGGAGAGGGAGAGGGAGGGGGAGGAAATAGGAGAGGGAGAGAAAGAGAAAGAGAGGGAGAAGGAGGGAGAGTGCATTCTCTCTCTCCCTCCCTCTCCCTTTTGCTTGTTTAATGTTTGAATCACTTTATTTTTTGCTTGTTTAGGAGAGGAAATGAGAGAGAAAGAGAGTGAGAGGGAGAGGAAGGGGAAGGAAATGAGAGAGGGATAGAAAGAGAAAGAGAGGGAGAGTGCATTGTATCTCTCCCTCTCCCTTTTGCTTGGAGGATGTTTAAGTCACTTTATTTTTTGCTTGTTTAGGAAATGAGAGAGAAAGAGAGATAGAGAGGGAGAGGGAGAAAAAGAGAAAGAGAGGGAGAGGGAGAGGGAGAGGGAGAGGGAGGGTGAGGGGAAGGAAATGAGAGAGGGAGAGAAAGAGGGAGGGGGAGGGAGAGGGAGCGAGGGAGAGGGAGAGGGAGAGGGAGAGGGAGAGGGAGAGGGAGAGGGAGAGGGAGAAAGAGGGAGGGAGAGGGAGGGGGAGGGAGGAAATGAGAGAGGGAGAGAAAGAGAGGGAGAGGGAAGGGAAGGAAATTTAAGATAATATACATATTGATAATGGTATGCAATGTGCTTTGCATACGGCCACGTACTTCATCAAAATGAACCCAAAATTATTGTTATAGAAGAAGAAACCCTTAAATTGAGTACAGGATAATTTCTCTCAGGTCTTATGACTATGAGTAGAATTGATTGAAATAAATTTTATTACTATAGTTATCAAATTTCATAGATGGCGCGCATTAATTTTAAAATGGATTACTTATACTCAAAGCCGAGATATAACAAAAAATTATCTACCAGGACAAACAAATCGTTGAGCATGATACAAGGCCGAGATATAACATCAGAAAATCTCTCGACTACTATATACAATGCAAGGTTTATGGTCAACTTGCAACTTGACGTACATCTCCATAAAGCTATCCATTTAAGCCTCGTTTGCTATAATGTAGATAAGATGGCAAACGAAGAAGGTCCTATTGTTCAAGACCGCGAGTCGTATCTTAATCAACGTGTCCCATGTCCTTGCTCTCAATGCAAGTTGGCAATTAGACGAAAACGCCGATTATCTATAGAACACGTACGACGATTTGGTGAGTTTCAATCTGAGATCATTGATCAGGCGATTGCAGATTTTCAGCAAACGGTAATTTGAAGTTAGCATTTTTCATGCATTGTACTCTCAAGCTAATTGAAAACCATACACAATAAGATTGGGTCTTGTTGGCAAATTTTGTATCCAGAGGGGTGATGTCTCGACCCAAGGGGGAGTGCACCCTTTGCGGCCAATTAGAAGAGTTCGTGGACGTGCGATGGATGGATTGCAGGAGCCAATCGACCACTCGCAAGGCCCATCTATACTGTCAATGCCAGAGGAGACAGACAACCTTCCCGACTTGCCTACAATCTTGGAGCCTGCGATGGAGGCAATGATCGATGCATTGATTCCCATGGATGTTGAGACATCTGACCCGCTTAGAGAGGAAGCATCCATACCATTATATGATGGGTGCCGAGTATCTCGGTTGAAGACATTGCTTGCACTCTTAAGTGTGCAAGCAAAATACGGTTGGAGCGATACGAGTGTGACTGAGTTATTCAGGTACCTTGCACACAGACTTCATTGTTTTTTTTTTTAACAATATTATTGCAAACATGGATGGATTTTTCAAGGTGTTTTATGATTTTTTCAAGTTATTGAAATATCATATATTGCCACCTGCAAACACCATGCCTGAGTCTCGTGATGATGCACGACATGTTTTACGGAAGCTTGGCATGGACTACAATAACATCCATGCATGTATCAACGACTGCATATTGTTTCGAGATGAATACGAGACTATGGAGACATGTCCAAAGTGTGGTGCTCACAGGTATCGACAGGACTTGCAAGGGCAGACCATCCCTCAAAAAGTCCTCAGACACTTTTTGCTCATCCCCCGCATAAACCACATGTTTCGCACGTCTACCATGGCAAGCTTGACAACGTGGCATGTGCAGAATAGGTCCATGGATGGAGTGCAACGAATATCAGTAGATTCGCGCGCATGGAGCCACATTGACTGTACCTTCCCAGGCTTTGCGCGAGAGCCAAGGAATCTTTGGCTCGGTCTCGCCATGGATGGTGTGAACCCATTCGGTCTGCGCTCGACTTCTTACAGTGTGTGGCCTATAGTGCTTGTCAACTACAACATTCCTCCATGGCTTTCTACGAAGAAAGGACATCTCATCCTTAGCTTGCTCGTCTCGGGCCGCTACAAAGTAAAAAATATGGACGTGTATCTTCGTCCATTAGTCGATGAGCTTAAGATTTTGTGGGAGGAGGGGGTCACGGTGCAAGATATGAGCAGGCGCGATGGTCGGCGGTCAGCCAACATCAGAGCCATTCTCATGTGGACGATGCATGACTTTCCGGGATTGGGAGAGTGCTCAGGTGAGCAGACCTTTGTTCTCGCCGGTAATATCTATATTTTATTTCATTCAATCAAGTATTCACTAGGTCATGGATCGCCTTGCAAGTCTCGTTACCTCAGGTTATCATGCATGTCCATTGTGTGGGCCACAGTTAGACTCCCGAAGGTCACGAACCATGAAGAAGATGGTATATCAAGGACACACCGCTTTCTTGCCGGAGAATCATGAACTCAGGGAAGGTTTTCTTGGACGACCTCCAGCACGTATGAACGCTGCAAGCTGGTACGAGCTGAAAATGGTAAACCCGGAATCACATCCAAATGGAATGCGACGGTTCTCAGTTTTCTACGAGTTGCCATATTGGACCCACTTACAGGTCAACCACTTGTTGGATCCCATGCATATTTTCAAAAATGTGGGCAGCTTGCTATGGGACCACATCATAGGAAAGAGAGACACTATAGGGTCACGAATGGATTTAAAGGAGGTAGGTAAGATGGAGGCGCTTTGGCCGCAGTCGAGTGCTGAAGGGGGAGTGCAACTTCCTCGCGCTCCCTGGGTTTTGTATACCAAAGAAGAGCGCATTGTGAAGCAAGTAATCAAGTCTATCCGCACTCCGACGGGTATGATGCGTTCTCTCAGGTCCGCATTTTCTAAAGATGACCAAATGTCTGGGCCAAAATCCCATGATTGGCATAAGATATGTCAGGTTTGTGAACAGAATGGATTTTAATTAGCGTGGACATTTTGAAATTTGAAAAGTGACCATTATTCTTAATGCTTTCTCATTTGTGGCAGTTTGTCCTACCGATCGCGATCGCGGGATGCCTAACTCCAGAAATTCGCGGGGCCATTTACAAGCTGTCGACTTTGGTGCAATGGATCTCATAGAAAGAGATTAAGACGTCCTCTATTGAATCCGCAAGGCGGGGAGTAGTTGAGACGGTCTGTCTCTTTGAGAAATACCTGCCCACTAGCATGCTCACGATACAAGTTCACCTTCTTGTGCATCTTGTGGATGAAGTGGAGATTGTTGGACCTGTCCATAGGCGATGGATGTTCTTCCTGGAGCACTTCATGAAAACCCTGAAAGGCTTTGTGCGACAACGAGCTCGTCCGGAAGGTAGCATGGCGGAAGGTTGGTTGGTGTCAGAGGCATTAGTGCATATCTCACAATGGCTACCAACGGTGGAACCAGACAATGAAATGCTATGGACGCTGAAGGACGATGACAGGCTGACTGGAGATGTGGTGGTTGGAAATGGGGTAGAAAAAAGAATGGATGCCTCAATGGAAGAGAAGGTGAATCGCTTTTGTATGTTGCACCATGCCTCCATGGAGACGTGGCTCGCCAAGTACCAGATTGCAAGGCAAGATCGAGAGGAAGCGCGAGCTGAATTTTGACGCAGTACGCGTCACCGACCGATTCGATATCCCGAAGGCATGGAGGAGATGCCGCGGTTTATGTCAACATGATGGTTGCATGGAGCCTTGACCGCAGCATCCAGCGAAGGGATAGAGGTCTCAATGGAGGAGTGGGAGTTCTCGAGGGGATGTAGTCCAAAGGTAATGAGGGGTTTAGAATGTGTCGTATTTAAATTTGCTTGCTACATCTAATTTGAGGGTTTCAATGTGCAGTACAAAATATATAGTGCAGCGTGGTCGCGCGGATGGCATTTTCGGGTGGAGCGTATTGACAAAATGCGCTCCACAATGGACTGTGGTGTCATGGCAAGGTTTGAGCAAGAGAGCCGGCAACGAGCAACGGATCCGAACACGGTTGTGGATGAGATGGAGTATTTTGGGAATTTGCAAAGTATTATTACGGTGGATTACCATAGCTTCTCCATGATAATATTCGATGTGCCGTGGTTCAAAGTGGTACTTGGAGGAGCTGGCGCAACAGTTCGACCAGGTCCATCTAGATTTCTCGAAATAGATTCCGAAAAAAAATGGATGGATTTGCGCGACACCTTTGTGTTGCCGGCCCATTGTGAACAGGTACAACTAGTCATTTTCTTGCTAATTGTAATACGACATGGTTTATGTCACAATGGTTTGAAGACGGTTTGTAAGTGTTTGTGAACAGGTAATCTTCTATCCAAATCCCTGACAACCTCGATGGTGGTATGTTATACCTTCAACTCCTCGAGGTGCGAGAGTATACAATCAAAGCGATGTTCCAGGCATAGATGAAGAAAATATGCAAATAGAGGGATCGAAATTACAAGGGGTGGAGGCCACCGCAAGCTTGGAGCCCGCATCGGCTAACAATGATGGAAATACAGAAGTCGTAGAATTTTTTGAGAACGAGGCAGACTCGTTCTTTTGTGGTGACATGTCTATCGACCTTCCAGTGTATGCAGAGTTGTGTCAGGAGATTAACATGGGACCATAGAATACTTCATTCTTGGAGAATTGTATTACTCAATTCGTTGTTTAGATCTTCCATAAAGGTAGATAAGATATGCATTTTAAGAGGGATTTTTCAAAAATGATTTATATTAATGTGCTTTGTATAGTTTAAATTGATTATTCTAACATTATTTTTTTATCTGTGCAGGTATCGACATTTTCAAGATGAGTCGAGGGATGAGCGATGAGGAGTTTCAGGAGATGATGGCATGTATGTCTCCAGATCAGCTCGCGAGATTCAGAGAGATGGCAGATCAGGAGCTGTCTCGTTCTTCGTCAGGGCGCTCTGCTAGATCAGCTTCAGCGCGATCAGATGCTTCAGCTTCGAGTAGACGATCTCGACGCTCGCGACTTGGGCCAGAGGGAGGGACTGCGACTGCAGGAGGATCAGGGGGGTGCTGCTGTGGAGACACAGACGCGGTGTCTCCATCTCGTCGTTCAGCTGGAGCTCGGTCACCTCCAGGATTTGTCACACCTGTGGGGACGTCCACTCCAGTTACTCCGGCTTTTGCGCAGTCGTTGGCAGATGTCACGCCTTTTGGTGGCACTCCTTTTGGTGGCACCCCCTCTGGTGGCACTCCTTTTGGTGGCACCCCCTCTGGTGGCACCCCTTTGAGTGGCACTCCGGGAGAGGGTACCCCCGTCGGTACACCGGATGTTCAGGGGTCTCCTGGATATGCCCAGGAGCGTGGACGAAGATGGGAGAGGGCCCATACAAGGCACACTCCTAGGGATTATGGATACCTAGTGGAGGGCAGGTCAGGATCCATCATCATGAATGATGAGGGGAGGAGGGTGATGGCTCGCATGAGGGAGTTGTGCCAACAAGTTTTTCGGCACAACGTCCTGGATCATTGGAGGAACATACCGGAGGGGAGCAAGGAGTACATAGTAGCATCCTTGCACGAGGAGTTCCCGGTGCCAGCCGCAGTGGATAGATTCTCTACGGGCTGGATGATGGATTGCATGCATGCATACATGTCACATAGACGATCCGACGCATGCAAGGCAATCAAGAGTGGGGCTCCAAAGCCCGAGTGGTTAGATGCAGATGACTGGTGCCGACTGAGGGAGGAGGCTACAAATTCGCTAGGACGTTGGAGTCAGCAGAGCAGGAGGCGGCGAGGGCACGAATCGAGGCCGAATCGGTACATCATCTTGGGAGTGGCGGCCACAGGACATATTTGGAGGACTTTGTAAGTTTCTCTTTTGTTTTGCTTATTTGTTTTTTTGAGATATTCTTTGTACTGACAATCATGTTTCTAACAGTTAGCATTTTGTTTTCTTTGCAGCACTCCATTACAAATCACGATCCGCAAGGCCTTGAGACTCGATATGCAGAGAGGCACGGTCTCAGATGATTGATCGAGCGATTGTATAGACGCGACGGCCCAGTAAGTCACTCATCTTTCTTGTCTGTAGTTACCATGAGATATTTAAATGCATTATTGTATGGTGGATTGATATGTTGTTTCTTTTTCTGCAGAATCCGTTTGATGCTCCTTTACAGCGGGAAGAGCTTTCGGGGGACGACGATTTGTAGCTCGCCCTTGGATCCTTAGAGCTCACATACCTTTAGTTTTTAGTCGCCCTATCTATGTAGACATTTTCTATGTATTAGTGATATTGTTTTATGATTGTACCAATCGCATTTTATGCGATATCATGTATTTATTTCATCTATCAGTTTTATGATTTCAGTATACATTCTTTTTGTTTGCAAACGCTTTGTATGCAGCAGTGCAGAAACTATTTTGTATGGCTCTCATACAGCACACAGTGCTATATGTGGTAGGGCAGCTTGCTGCCCTGCCACAAATTTTTTTTTTCTCTATTACCGTCGCTATTTGCGTCGCAAATTTACTGCACGCGTCGCTATTGTCGTCGCTATCAGCGTCGCAAATTCTCTGTAACCATCGCTATATGCGTCGCATTTGCGACGTATATAGCGACACATATAGCGACGCATATAGCAACGATTCCATGGCGTCATCAATAACGACACTTTTTGCGACGACAGGGGAAAATTTTGTTGTTTGTATTTTCGTCGCTTTAAACATCACTATAAGGTCTATATCTTGTAGTGAATTATATGCTAATCCAGAAAAGAGTAAATTCTTTCAAACAGAAATTGAATATCTAGGACATATTATTTCATCAGAAGGTATCAAAGTCGACTCTAAAAAGATAGAAGCAATTTTAAATTGGCCAATACCCAAAAATGTGTCAATAATCGCGTGGTGGGGGGACTTGCTCAAGATGCTGCGCCGAACACACACAGAATGCACAAGGAGAATCTCACTCAAGAGACAAGAAGAGAGATGGAGGCCAAAACGTTTTCTTGCTGGTTTCTTCTTATTCTTCCACACACTTTTCAATGTACACAAAGTATAGATAAGATACAACATAAAGGAAAGTGGCCTACTAAGTCAAACAATGCATAACCGACTACACTAGTCGACTGGCGCTATAACTATGCCAGTTGTAAATAGGTGTAACAACCTGAATATAATAAGTAATGAGTCAGTGGCCATGTGAGAGTCATAATGACCACCGACATGCTAAGTGTAGACTTGTGGACCCATCTAACCAGGCGGTCCACCATCAATGTCCGCATGTGTTGAGCTTGTCATCTCAACACTCCCCCTCAAGCTCAATTGTATCTCTGCAACTCCAAGTAAGCTTCGAAACTTTTGAAGCTTCTTTGTACCCGATTCCTTCGTGAATATGTCAACTATCTGATCCTGTGTGCTGACATACACCAAGTCAATCTCACCTGCTAGTACCTTCTCTCTTACAAAGTGGTAGTGTACCTCAATATGTTTTGTCCTCGCATGGAACGCAAGGTTCCTAGCTAACTGTATACTACTCATGTTGTCACAATAAATGACAATTGCACCTTTCACCTGCACATCTAAATCAGCCAATAACTTTTGCAGCCATACTACCTCACATGCTATAACAGCAACACCTCTATACTCAGCCTCTATACTTGACAAAGCAACTGTAGATTGCTTTTTGCTAATCCAAGCAACTGATGCACTACTAAGAGAGAACATGTATCTGCTGGTAGATCTTCTATTAGACATACTACCAGCCCAATCTGCATCTGTGTATCCAAACACCTATACATCTATACCTGCCTCATAGAAAAGTCCATAATGTAATGTGGACTTCACATATCTCAACTGCATCCAAATGTGGCTTTCTAGGTACTTGCATAAACTGACTCACAAGACCAACAGCGTAGCTCAAGTCTGGCCTTGTAATGGTCATGTAGATCAAACTCCTCACTATCCTCTTGAACATACTAGGGTCTTCTATCTCATCCCCAACATCAGTACTCAACTTTACATTCTGCTCCAACGGGACTGAAAGTGGTTTGCATGTTGTCATACCATACTTGGACAACATATCCAAGCCATACTGTCTTTGGGACAGCCATATACCATCATCAAATCTGATCACCTCAATGCCAAGGAAGTACCTTAGCTCACCTAAATCCTTCATCTCAAACTTCTTCTTCAAAAAGTCCTTGATTTCAGCAATCCCACTATCACTATCACCTGTAATAATCAAGTCATCCACATAGATTACTATAATGACCAAACTTGCATCTCCATTTCTCACATAAAGTGAGTGATCAGCATCATAAACATAGAAGCCAATATTGACAAGATACTCTCTGATCTTGTCAGACCATGCTCTAGGTGCTTGCTTGAGCCCATAGAGCGCCTTCTTCAACCTGCACACATACGTGGGATGCTCTAAATCTTAATAACCTGCTGGTTGATCCATATACACTTCTTCCTGCAAATCACCATGCAAGAAGGCATTCTTCACATCCATTTGCTGCAACCTCCAACCTTTGGCTGCTACCAAAGCAATCACACATCTGACAGTTGCCATCTTAGCAACTGGACTGAAGGTTTCATCATAATCTATGCCATGTATCTGGGCATAGCCTTTTGCAACCAGCCTAGCTTTGTATCTACTAATAGAACCATTTGCATTGTGCTTAATCTTATAAACCCACTTACATCCAATAGCTTTCTTGCCTTTCGACAATGATACTAGATCCCAAGTCTTATTGGCCTCTAATGCAGCCATCTCCTCATCCATTGTTGCATCCCAATGAGTATGAACAACAGCCTCCTCAAAACATGTGGGCTCAACATCCTCAACTAGTTTCACCATATAAGCATAATGGTAAGGTGCATAGCCTTCAAAACCAAATCTTTTAACAGGGTATCTCACCCTACTAGACCTACGTACCACTAGATCACTCAATGGAGTCTTTGCATTATTATGAGCTCTCTATACACCTGGTGTCCTCACTGAAGGAATGCCAAGCTCATCATCCAAGCTCTCTGAGCCACTGGAGTCTCCATCAAGAACTGCATCAATGCCTTCTGACACTTTATTCTTTCCTTTGTCTTTACCTGTAGTGCTACTAGATGCACCTGAAGATGTAGAGATACTCCTTAGTCTCCCAGACCAAGGACTACCAGATGGTGTCTCTGGTCCACTAAGAGTCCGTGACTCTTGATTTTCAGGTTGCACATGAGTGTCATGATCATCATCATCATCTAATGCATCACCACTAGATGCATACCAACTGCTCATTTCATCAAAGATGACATCCCTGCTCACTCTGAACTTACATGTGACAGGGTTATAACAACGATACCCTTTTTGCTCTAAAGAGTATCCAATAAAGACACACTTTTCAGCCTTTGGATCCAGTTTCTTCCACAACTCATCTGGCACATGAACATACGCAATGCAACCAAACACTTTCAAGTGTGAGATATTAGGCTTCTTACCTGTAAAATATTCTTCAGGAGTCATCCCATGAACTGCAGCTGTGGGAGTTCTGTTCATAATATAAACAGCAGTATGAACAGCCTCAGACAAAAAATGCTTAGGCGTATTCTTTTCAACCATCAAGGCGTGTGAAACTTCTGCAATATGCCTGTTTTTCCTTTCTGCAACACCATTTTGCTGTGGGGTATACCTGCATGTGAACTGTCTCTTTATCCCATGAGACCTCAGAAAATCACTGAACTCATTCGAGAGGTACTCTCCCCCTCCATCTGACTTTAAGCACTTTACTTTCAAGCTTGTTTCTCTTTCAACTGCAGCCTTGAAAGTTCTAAAGTGCTCAACTGCTTCACTCTTTTCCTTCATAAAATATACCCACAGCTTTCTAGAACAATCATCAATGAATGTGACAAAGTATGAACTACCTCCAAGAGATACATTTTGTGTAGGCCCCCAAATGTCTATATGCACAACATCAAGGATATTTCTGCTTACATCTCTGTCATGTGAAAAGGGTTGTCTTGCCTGCTTACCAAACTGACATGCTTCGCATACCTTATGAAATTCTACAACTCTAAATGTAGGCAAACCTGTAGCCAACCCTTTGGACTGCATTAATTTCAACCTTTGTACATTTGCATGTCCAATGCGTTTATGCCAAATTTCAATATATGCAACAACACCTTTTCCTTTAGCATACATAGCAGCATTCATAGTAGGAATTCCAGCATCCAGAGTAAATATATGTCCAACTCTACTTCCCTTTGCAACCAACCTGCACTTGTCATTGAAGTCTTCTACAAGCAGCCCTTTGCATTAAATCTGACTTGTAGCCCTTGCTCTACCATCCGACTGGCACCAAGTTCTTTGTAATAGATGGCACATGTAATACATCTGAAAGACTCTTTGTCTTACCATCATGCAAGGACAAGGAAACTTTTCCAACATGTGAAATTGGGTGGCATGAATCATCACCCGTCTGCACATAACTTGCATTTTGCAAATCATGCATCTCTCCAAACCATTCTGCGTGGCTGGTCATATGATTGGATGCACCTGAATCAACATACCAAACATCATCATGTGTTCCCTTTCTTGTAACAGCATTCAGCATATGCTGCATAACAAACAGACTTTCATTTTTGTCCTGATTCTGACGTGAAGACGATGCATAGTTTCCTTGCTGCAACTTACCACTGCGAATATCATCTTTCTTAACATAACACTGGGCTACAATATGACCTGTTTTGCCATAGTAGTGACATACAATACCAAAGTTGTTAGAACCTCTGTTCTGCTATCCACCTCTTCCACTAAAGCTTCCCCTGCCTCTAAAGTTACCACGACCTCCTGAAACCTGCATATCTCCAAATTATTGATTCAATCTGTTTTGCTGGTTGTTACTACCACGTCCTATACCACGGCCTCTTGAAGAGAACTTGCCACGTCCCCTTCCTGAACTAGAGTAGAAAGCTTGAACCTGCTCACCACTTCTTTCAGATGTCTCACTCTGCATGTTGATCTCTTCAGTGATCATAAGGGAGACTAACTCATCGAAATCTAGAAATGGCTTTCTAACATATACGGAAGTTACAAAAGACTTCCAAGCCCTTTCATTGTTAAGTCCACCCAAGGTAGGCAACATCAAATCATCATCATCGGGCATTGCATCAATCGCTGCCAATGCATCTGCAATGCTCCTGACCTTCAGTGCATACTCATTGATAGACATCTTCCCTTTCTTCAATGTATTCAACTCTTACGTGAGTTGAATCTTTCATGCCTTTGTATTTACGCAAAACATACTTTCAAGTATGGTCAAAGCTGCATATGAATTCTCTGCATTTCTAATATGTCCCAGCATATTATTGTCAATTACTACAGACAGCCAATACATGACCTTCTTGTCTTTTGCATTCCATTCCTTCCGTGCCTTTGTCTCTTCTGCAGTTGGAGATTCACTCACCTCCGACTCCTTTTCTTCACCTGAAACAAACTCGTAGAGTCCTTTTCCAATAAGGAAGTTCGTGACACGAAACTTCCATGAAGGATAGTTGTTCTTGTCGAGCTTCTCAATCATGGGGCTTCCACTATTCTCTGCCATTATCACAAAAAATAATACCAAACAGTAAGTAAATCTTTTGCAACCCTCGACTTGTAGTGCACAGAAATACATCAGATAGCCTTTTTCACTATCTCCTTAACCATACATGCTATCTGCAACCTGTTTGCCGATACACCTTATGTTTGCTTCCTGCAAACACCTCAAGAATTACAGATTCACAATCTGTGACCTGCGCACCCACTTTCGGTCAAAACAGTCGAAATCACAATATACCCTGAAACTATTGTCTGCAACCTTGCGGCTCTAAAACAGGACCTGAAATGGCCTCAGATGCCCAAAATAACTACATGCAAGCCCTATAGGGCTTACTGCAGAATACACAGTGCTCTTTGCGCACACCAAATCTCACTGCAATCTGACATTTTTGCTCTGCCCTGCTTCCGGTGCCTCCACAAGCACTATCCAAGAGAAAGAGTGGAAGGATGGGAGAGTTTCTTACCCATGGCTTGCTTGCTCAAACCTTGCTTCTTCTCCTTCACTTTAGCCTTCGAAATCAGCCTCTCTCAGTGGTGCAGCTCTGATACCATGTCAAGAATCGCGTGGTAGGGGACTTGCTCAAGATCCTGCGCCGCCGAACACACACAAAATGCACAAGGAGAAGCTCACTCAAGAGACAAGAAGAGAGATGGAGGCCAAAAAGTTTTCGTGCCGGTTTCTTCTTCTTCTTCCACACACTTTTCAATGTACACAAAGTATAGATAAGATACAACATAAAGGAAAGTGGCCTACTAAGTCGAACAATGCATAATCGACTACACTAGTCGACTGGCGCTTTAACTATGCCAGCTGTAAATAGGTGTAACAACCTGAATATAATAAGTAATGAGTCAGCATGTGAGAGTCATAATGACCATCGACATGCTAAGTGTAGAGGTGTGGACCCATCTAACCAGGTGGTCCACCATCAATGTCCGCATGTGTTGAGCTTGTCATCTCAACAAAATATGTATGAATTACGTTCTTTTCTAGGTCGTGCCAGCTTTTACAGAAAATTTGTGAGGAATTTCTTATTACTTGCATTACCTTTGACAAAACTTTTAAAGAAGGGTATTGTGTATAACTAGTCTGACAATCAACAAAAGTCCTTTGATTTATTGAAACATGCTTTAACTCATGCTCCTGTATTATAATTACCTGACTTCAATAGACTAGTCTTCTTAGTAGTTACTGATGCTAGTGGATCTGGAATAGGAGTAGTCCTTATGAAAGATTCTCATCCCTAACTTACTCTAGCTGCAAACTCAAACCATCTGAACTTAAACATTCTACCTATGACAAGGAATTGCTAACCGTAGTACAAGCTTTATGTCAATGGAAACATTATTTAATGGGATCTCAATTCATGATCAAAACTGACAAACAAAGCATTAGCTCCTTAGTCAACCACAAATATCTGACCGACACATTAAATGGGCCGCTTTTATTCAAAGTTTTCATCCCTTTATACAATATCAACCTGGAAAAGAGAATGTTGTTGCTGATGCTTTAAGTAGAAGACCGACAATTCAAAATATTTCTGTGATATCATTTGATTCCCTTATCCCTATGAAATATAATTATCATCAAGATCCTACTTTTCAAGCTGATTGGAATAAACTAGTTGCAAATAATTGGATTCCTATTGATTCATTGTCTTACACTAATGGATTTATGTTTTATGAAAAAAGATTATGTGTGACTGTTCCATTTTGATCTTTTGTTTTGCATGAAATTCATTGTCCCCCATATCAAGGTCATAGAGGAAATATATCTACTTTGCATACATTGATTGAAGATTTTTATCAGCCACATATGGACACTGATGTATCTAACTTTGTATCTGAATGCTTAATTTGTCAACGAGTAAAAAGACACCATGGTAAACAATATGGTTTACTAATGACATTATCCATTCCATCACGACCATGGGAATAGATTTCAATGGATTTTATCACTGGTCTACCCAACACTAAATCTAATCATGATATGATTTGGACTATTGTAGACAGGTTTAGCAAACAAGCATATTTTATTCCATGCAAGAAAACTTTAGCTGCATCTCAAGCTCCTCACTTGTTTTTGAAAACTGTTTTCACTAACCATGGTTTACCAAAAGTAATTATTTCTGATCGTGATTCTAGATTTTGCAATAATTTTTGGATTACTTTGTTTGCTAACTTAGGAACAAAGATTGATTTTTCATCTGCATTTCATCCTGAAGTAAATGGTCAAATAGAAGCTACTAACAGTACTATTTTAGATATTTTGCGTGCTTACACCATTTCAAAACCACACACATGGGATACATATCTACATTTACTTCAATTTACATATAATAACACACCACATACACCTACAAAGAAAGCACCATTTGAAATTATTTATGGATATCGATTGCCTACACCTGTTACATCATTATCAAACAAAATTCAAACTGCTAATGATATTACTAACATGCATACTACTATTTTTTATGAAGTTAAAGATATGATTGCCAAAGCTCAACAATCATACACAAAACAAGCAAACAAGAAAAGATAGACTATGAATTTTAAAGTTGATGATTATGTCTGGTTACGAATTGAAAAATGTAGATTACAAAGTATAGATAAACACCCCGTTGTCAAATTAGCACCTAGATTTTATGGACCATTCAAGATCATACACAAAATCAATGACAATGCATTTAAACTATAATTACCACAACATTGGAAAATTCACAACACTTTCCATATCAGTTTATTACAACCTTTTAGAGGACAATTACATGTACACCCTATCTATGAAAACCCTCCTTTACTAGACAAAGAAACTGAAATCCTTGAGCCTGAAACTATTATAGATACTGACTTTATGACCACTAGAACTGGCCGTAGATATTCTAGATATTTGGTCAAGTTTAAAAATCATCCTGTTGAAGAGGCCCAATGGATGCACGCTACAGACCTAAGTGCTTTCCCCACACTGTTAGCTCCACATTGAGCTAATAGCAATTGAGGACAATTTCTATCCCACCTCGAGGGGTATGATGCCAAGAGGCATATTCCACGGTGGATTTTGTGAGGTTTTGCGGTGGATTCCGTAAAATTTTATTATCGGGGCTCATACACAAGGTGGATTCTTTGTGCGAAAAGTCGATGGGGAAGCCTATCCTTTTTGGGAATTTTGTTAATTTAATGTGTAAGTGGGCGATTCTGAAAAATACATATTTAAATTAATAAACGCTTATGATTTTAGAGTGTGCACTCGTAATAAATTAAGGTTAGGATTGATTTCTAACCAATTTATTAAGGTAATGCAGATGCAAGGTACATGGGCATGCAAAAATACAAACCTCTCTAGTAAAATGAGAGATGCCAAATCTCTTATGAGAAGGTTTAGGGAGGCACAAGTACATCATGTGCCAAGAGACCAGAACAAGGATGCCGACCATCTAGCATCATCAAAGCTGAATGAGTCAATGGTGGGAGCAATGGCTATCAAACCCCCACTTCAGCTAGGCAAGGAAGACTTAGAAGATATTCTACACCTCTTAGAGCAAGGAGAAGCTCCCAAACACCTGACTAAGGAAGAAAGACAATGGCTAGCTCGGAAGCTACAAGATATTGCATGGTAAATGATAGTTTGTATTGTCTTGGTAAGGATGGTGTGCTTAGGAAAGTGCCTTCAAAGTGAAAAATTGAAGAAATCTTAAAAGCTTGCCATGATTATGTGTGTGGAGGCCACTTTGCACACGACATCACAAGTAGAAAAGTTCTACAAGCTGGCTTTACTTGGCCCACTCTACACCGAGATGTCAAATATGTGAAAAATGTCAAAAATCAGGACCACGATGGCTCATAGCAGAACCCCAAACCCCAATCAAGGTCTATGGACCCTTTGAGAAGAGGGGAATTCATGCCATAGGGCCTCTACCATGCACTCCATCAGGAAAAGAGTATATTATCATGGGGGTAGATTACATGACTAGATGGACTGAGGCTATGCCAACTAGAAGAATCACTGCTAAGGAAGTGAGTAAATTCATCTTTGACCACATTTGTTGTAGGTTTGGTACCCCTCTTGAAATACTATCAGATAGAGGACTAGGATTTAGAGCTAATGTGGTGGGTGAACTCATGCAAACGCTAAATATTCAATGACAACACTCTATCCCTTACTACCCTCAATGTAATGGATTGGTTTAGAAGATAAATGGAATGATTTGTAAAATCATCAACAAATAAGTACATTCAAGGCCCCGGGATTGGGACAAGCACCTTAGTGGAGCTCTATGGGTTTATAGAACCTCCTTCAAAACCATGTTAGGGTTTACACCTTTTCATCTAGTTTATGGACAAGAGGCTTTTTTGCCTATTGAGGTGAAATTAGCTATCCTTTGGGTATTAGGTGGCACAATGGGCTCTCAAAAGGAGAAGTTACATCAAAGATTGCTAGACCTAGAGAGGCTACAATTGGATTGTGAAGAGGCCATTAACCAGTACTCCCAGGAAGCCGAGAAGCATAGAGAAAAGTTTAACAAGAAGCTAACAGATAAAAACATCAAGGAGGGATCTTTAGTGCTTCGATATGACAATTGCTTTGATAAAAGAAAGGATGGCAAGTTTCTCTACTGGTGGGAGGGACTGTTTTGGGTCACAAAAAAGTTAAACAATGGCTCCTACAAACTTCAAGACATTGAGGGAAAAGTGCACAAGACCAGGGTAAATGGATGGCACTTAAAACCCTATCACATCAGGGTGGGGTCAGCTCAAGATACCAAAGAGTGTCTAGAGGCATAAATACCTCTAGCCAGGTTGGGAGGGCTATACGATCTGAGAAAATCACAAAAAAATATTTGTCTAACACCGTTGATTTTTTGTACATTTGGAGGTTTGAAATAAAGAAGAGGGTAGGAACAACCTCTTGGAAAATCCAAAAAATCACTGGATGGAAATATTTCATAGACTGGTTTACCAAGGGGGGGTGAAGAGTAAAGATCAATGGAGGAAGATGAAGAAAAAATGTGTAATGTGAAAAGAAAAGACATGAAATGGATTTGGAGCCATCAAAAGGGCATGTGAGACTCATAATGTCATGGCTTTGGAGCCTTATAATAATTCAAACAAATGGGACTCTTCTTGGAAGCATTAGTAGAATAAAAATCAGGCACATTATTTTGTAAGATTTTTTAAAAATTCTTCCACTCTGATCCAATAAAACTTTTCAATATAAAAGTTGTAGCGCATGAGCTAAAGTTTTAGCTGGTATTTTTAAAATCATTTTTTAGAGCTACGAGTCGGGAGATATGGCCTAAATGGTGGACGCCAACTTTTTCCAACTACGGTGGAGACCATCTCCCAATTTTATACACACCCACACTTTCTTCCCCAAACTTAACACTTCCATAAAACATCATTCATTAGACTCTCAACCCTTTCCCCTCTCTTCTCCTCTCTCTCAAGCTAATAAACCATTAGAATTCCCCTCCTAAATCAACCTCAAATCATCCTTAATTGTAGTAGTAATGTATGAATTCTCACTACTCTCTCTCCATTATTGCTAGATATGATCTTATTTTATGAAGATTCTCTATAAAAAAAAATTATAGGAGAGCTCTTAGACTCAAGCTATGGGGGGGAAAATGGAGACAACTCACCTATGATTGAACTTGATTAAGTACAAAATTGGTCAACAAAACATCTAGATGGAGCTTGCACATTGGTGGAACCACCTTAATACAACTTTGGTGGTATTAATTCCTATTCTATCTTAACCTCCTCCCTAAACACCCTCAAGGCCTATATAAAGAGACCTTCTCCTTTGTAATTTGCAAGAGAGAGCCAAGAGGCCTTCTTCAGCCCTATTGAGCCTTCCCCATTCTCTCTCACGAGCTTATGCAGTTCATTCCCTTACTATAGCTTATGCATGCTCTACAGTGTAATAAGCCCATGCTATTGGTGTCCATATTCTGTATATTGGTTATGTCTTGAGGGTTCTCAATATCTTGTGCCCTCTTAAGTTTTATTGATTCATCTATTTTTTGTAGTTCTCTCTTTCCCTCTCTTATTTTTCCTCTCTTCTCCCTCACAAGCTCCTCTCCCTCTTGCATAACATCCTAGTCCGCTCTTCCATGACTAGGTGGTGCCCTTACCTCATTCACTTTGTAGCAGAAGGGAGTTTGGCATAGTATAGAGGCTGCCATACCGAATTTCCTTCGTCAATACCTTGAAATATTACATCTGTATGATTTTCAGCCTTTCTCTTCATTGCAACTTTGATTTCAAATTGTCTGATTTGCTTCCACATTCAGTGGAAAATTTGTAAGGGACTAGACACTGCCCTTGTCCTATAACAAGTGGTAAGACCTTCCCAATGGCCACAGCATATATTGATGCCTGTCCTCAAATTCAAAAGTTTGATGGCAAAGATTTCCACCCATTGGCACGTACTTATAAAGTAAAAAATGATGGAGAGAGGGTATTGGCCTCTCATTCAAGACACTAGAGTTGTAAACTCTGCAAATCTGGTTGATATAGAGGATGACCAACATACCCAAGAAATCATAATGTTACATTTAGATGAGTCCCTGATTCATCATGTTGATCAACTAAGCACTGCTAAAGAAAAATGGGATGAGCTTGAAAAGATCTATGGAGCCACTAGTAAAAATACTAAAATCTTCCTTAAAATTGAATTCTTTAGCTTGGAATATAGATTAGGAGAAGATTTGGAAAAATTCATCTTCCACATGAAGGGACTTATGGCACAGCTTGCCTTTGTACAAGCTCCAATACACGAAGAAGATGCTATTGCTATTCTCATAAAAGCTGTAAAACAGGTGTTTCCTACTCTTGTAACCACTCTCACCAACATTCCAGATCCTACATTGGCAAGGACCATTCAGTCCTGTTTGGATGAAGAAAAGAGGAACCACAAAGAAAGCAACAACAGTCATGCATCTTCAACTTCCCGTGATCAAGTATTGGTACATACAGCTCTCACTAGATGTTCTTTCTGTAAGAAAAAATGACATCTTGTAAACAACTGTTGGAAGAAGTATCCCGAGAAAATGAAATGTAATAAATTCAAGAAGACAGGGCATATCACTAGTAAATGCCCCAACTCTCCTAATATACCCAAAGAATTGGTGGCCAACTATGCCTCCAATCCATCTGAAGATTGACTATTTTGACTCTTTAAATCATCTACCTAAAACACTCTTGTAAGGCTGATTTATAAAGGCATCCCGAGGAGGGGGGGAGGGGTATCCTACATGCCTTGTAATCCAATGCCACCCTGACATTGAGGGGGGGGTGTTAGAAGATAGGCATAGGAACCCACTATAAGTAAGGGAGTATGAGGGCAAATAGGTGTGAATAGCCCTAGGGGAAGGGAACCCTAACCCTAGCTTGGAAGAGACTATATAAATAGCCTATGGGTCACTATCAAGAGTAAGATAGAGTGTACCCAAGTTGTACCTTGAGCAACTTATTAAACAAGAAGTTGTTCTTGTACTTTGAGCCTCTTTCTCCCTCTTGTGCACACATTCCAATGCTACAACTTTGCTTTCAAATAGTAAGGACAAGGTTGGATGCAAGGGTTCCACTACATCAAAGTAATTCCATCTCTCAAGGTATTATAGGAAGGAGAGGAATCCCAAACAATCAATTTGGAGTTATTAAGCCATCCTAGTATAATGATAATCATATTGGAAATTGTCATGGCTTAAAATCTCAAGGATAAAGACACTCATTACCAATAGTAGATTTCAACCATAATTTGGGATGAATTTTTGAAAAACTGAGATTGAATGGGTAGTTATTATGATCAAACTACCAATTGTTAACAATATTTGGAGAAGGCTAAATTGGAAGGTTAAAGCACAAGTATAGAGTTTATTTTTTGGAAGGATTATTATTTTTTGGAGATTCTTTATATTATTTTGTAAATTCTTATATTATTATTGTACTTCATGGACATCTGATTATTGTGATTATATTATTTTATGAGAGTGGTGCACGTTGTATCTATCTCCCACATTGTATGTATTGCACATGCATCTATTGTGTGGGTTGCACACATGTATTTGTGATTATATTTACTTAAGCTAGTATACTTAGGTTAAGGACAAAGCATGCTTCAAGGAAAACTTATGAAGAGCACCTTGCCATGGTACAAATAGAATGATGCCAGGAGGCATATTCCACAGTGGATTCTGTGAGGTTTTGCGATGGATTCCGTAAAATTTTATTACCAGGGCTCATACACAAGGTGGATTCTTTGTGCAAAAAGTCGATGGGGATGCCTATCCTTTTCAGGCATTTTGTTAATTTAATGTGTAAGTGGGTGATTCCATAGCGGGTGATTCTGCAAAATACATATTTAAATTAATAAACGTTTATGAGTTTGGAGTGCGCACTCGTAATAAATTAAGGTTAGGATTGAGTTCTAACCAATTTATTTTTGTAGCTGAAGACTAATAGGTATTCACTTTTGTCGGTTTAATTGTATTATTTTTCTAACAATTGTGAATGCTTCAGTTGTTGTGTAGAGCAAGCAGCAGTGGCATTGGGAAGCATTGGAGGATAGCATGTATTCAAATTATCATCAATTTTTGGTGGCCGCGTATCTTAGACATGGTGCCCATATTTTTTCGCGCTTATTTACTAAAGTGCTTGATATTTACTTATTATTTTTGTATGTGCATGGGCGCACGATTTAAATATTTGTATTCGACATTGTATTTGGGTACTGCCTGCCTCCTTAGGCGCCCAATAGCTTTAAATCTTTAGTAGCACAAAAGCAAACACAAAAGCTAAAGCGTGCTAATTGTAAATTGGGCTATTTTTTGAGCTTGAAGATGAATAATATATAAAAAATACATGCTTTGTGGAGCACTCACACAAGGCATGGGGGGAGATTGCACCCAATTAGTCTCTTGCTTCATGTCGTGCAAGCTTTCTTCATAGTTTTTTGTGCAAAAAGTGGAGTTATTTTATTCTTGGGGACCTTCTGACGCTCACTACGCGCGCATATATACGGCGTCCGATCTGTGTACCAGTGGTATCAGAGCAAAGCTGAGATTGAGAGCTTCCAAACGCTTACCATCTCACGTGAAGGCGGAGCTCCTGGAACGATCGAGCTCTACAATCAGTTTCATGGCAAACGATCGATACCAGCGTATTCTTGGTAGTCAAGAACCCCTTGCTGTACACTCAAATCACGAGAGACCAGCCTCTGCACAAGCAGAGGACCACGCGGGAAGATCCTTCAAGAAGTTGTTGGTTTTTTCTTCACAGATAAGAATTTCCTTACCATAGCTTTTAAAGCTTTAAGGATAAGCTATAAGGCTTCAAAAGAAGCTTAATAAAAAGCTTCAATCTTCAAATTCACACATCGGCAGTGGTAGCACGTACTGCCCATTGCCGAATCTGGTGAAAATATCCTAAAGTCCTCCAAATTCACGCTTAGTCACCAAAGCTTAAAGTCACTAGTTACTAAGGTCCTAAGTTCAATCTTCAACAACTATCATAAAGGCAGTTCGTATTCAGTCGCACAGGACCCAGTTTACTACCCTCTGGAAGCCCTTGTTCACACCTGTGAACTGTCAGAAGCAGATTACAGCAAACAATCATCAACACGTAGACTATACGCTATCTATACGCAAACTATACGCAAAATTATTTTCTTGGAAGGCGATTGTGACATCGAATTTCACAATTGTAAAGGAGAAATACTACAAAATCCAAACTAAAAAATATATATGCAAGCCTTGTAAACCCACCTTTGAGCTACACTCATCCCGCTAACAAGGTTTCGAGTGTGTGAGATCTTTTGGAATTTTGCAAAATGACTGATCAAACCATGGAAGATTTTATGGCTGAAGAAGATCTACCCGAACCAACAATAGAGAAAAAGTTAGATTTGATTATGATGCAGCTTCAAGAGGAACGAAGAGCACGACAAGCTTTGCAAGCTCAATTGGCCAATCTGCAATGATCTACCACAGACCAAGATGGATCGCAACCTGAAGATCTTATACGACGTACCATCGATGCAACACTTGAAGCCCAATCTATTCGGAAAGAAACAAATATAAGTAAAAGAAACTTCAAATTTCATACTTTCAATGGATCACGCAATGGAAAGACTGTCCTTGCTTTTATCAGTCAATTTGATGATTATTTCCATGAAGAAACATATGCTGAGAAAGACAAAATTAAATGTGTCACTAACCATTTAGTTGACCGAGCATCCTTATGGTGGACTGTGGTCCGCAAAAGCATTGATTGTCCCACTACTTGGGAGACTTTCCAAACGAAATTTTTGTAGAATTTCCTTCCTCCTTAATTCCACGAAAAAGCAATCAAACAATGGGATCTTCTACAACAAAGGGATCACGAACCTGTTTCACAATATACCGAACGTTTCTGGAATGCTCTATTGCAACTACAAATGTTCGAAGATGTACCTGAAGCAACTCATAAACGCAAGTTTATGTCTAGCCTACTTGGACATTTTTATGCGGACGTCAATATGTTCAAGCCAACAACTCTTGAAGATGCAATTTCCTTGGCCCATGACATTGAAGACAAAATTCGCGAACGAGAAAAGAGACCACAACAATTCCCAACTAATCGTAACTTTGATTCCAAACAATTCAATTCAAATTTTCGAAGATTCAATCAAAGTCGTTTTCTTCCATCTTCATTCCGTAAATCTTGGACACGACCACTTGCCTTGCCATCAAACACAAATCCAAACCCTAAGCCATCCCTATAGTCAAATCCCAACATTCCTAAACTTCCTACCATTACCAATAATGTATCCAAAGCAAAACCCATAGTTTGTTACAAATGTTATCAACCTCGACATCTAGCAGCCAATTGTCAATCCAAAAAGCCATCTGTTTTCATATCAATTATCTAGGAGCGATAGAAGATGAAGAACGTGAAGAGATGCCGGACTTTACGGAAGAAGATGACAACATTGGTACTAATTCTGATACTATGCCAGGTATGCCAACTCCCCATTCCTTATTAACAATGAAATGTTTTGTGCATGGTAAAGAAAAGACTATTTTACATGATGATGGGAGCACACATGACTTTATTTCTGCAAAATTGGTGATTATATTGAACGAAGACATTTCTTAGTTGTACCTTTGTAGTCTAGTGACATTATCTTAGGAATGCCCTGGCGTCATCAATACAATCCTGATATAGATTATTCTACGCATTCAATTAAAATTTATTTTCAAGAAAAACAAATCACACTGCATGGTATGCATGCTTCCAATAATTTTCCATTGCTTACTCATACTCAGGCTAAACGTGCATTACTTAAAAGTAGCGAATCCTATTTAATATGGGTGAATGAAATTCAAGCTAAAGAAAAACATATGCATCCTAGGCATGCACAATTTCTTTTCTAATTCCAAGATTGTTTTGCTGCTAATTTACCACCTGCACGTCCTGAAGATCATAAGATAGATTTAATTCCTAGAACACAACCACTATGTAAAGCACCATATAGACATAACCAAATTGAATAGAAAGAAATTCAAAACCAAATAGACAAATTTTTAACAGAGGATTAATTAGACCTAGTAGTTCTCCATTTGGTACACCTATCTTATTAGTGAAAAAGAAAAATAATACCTATCGCATGTGCATTGATTATCGTGCCCTAAATAAAATTACTGTTAAGAATAGATACCCGATTGCTAGGGTAGAAGAATCTGCCATATTTAGTAAGATAGATCTTAAATCTGGATATCATCAAGTAAGATTGGACAAATCTGATATATTCAAAACTGCATTTAGAACACAATTTGGACACCATGAATTTCTGGTTATGCCTTTCAGTTTAACTAATGCACGAGCCACATTCAGTCGTATGATGAATCGCATATTTATGAAACATCAACATTGTGTCATTGTTTTCTTTGATGACATATTAGTTCTCAGTAAAAATGAGAATGAGCATTATAAACATTTGTCTTTAGTTTTTAAGTTACTAAAAGACAATCAATTATATGCTAATTTAGAAATGAGTGAATTCTTCCAAACAGAAATTGAATATCTAGGACATATTATTTCATTAGAATGTATTAAAGTCGACCCTAAAAAGATAGAAGCAATTTTAAATTGGTCAATACCCAAAAATGTGCATGAATTACATTCTTTTCTAGGTCTTGCTAGCTTTTACAGAAAATTTGTGAGGAATGTCTCATTACTTGCATTACCTTTGACAAAACTTTTAAAGAAGAGTATTGTGTATAATTGGTCTGACAATCAACAAAAGTCCTTTGATTTGCTGAAACATGCTTTAACTCATGCTCCTGTATTACAATTACCTAACTTCAATAGACCATTCTTTTTACTAGTTATTACTGACGCTAGTGGATCTGGAATAGGAATAGTCCTTATGCAAGATTCTCATCCCATAGCTTACTCTAGCTGCAAACTCAAACCATCTGAACTTAAATATTCTACCTATGACAAGGAATTGCTAGCCGTAGTACGAGCCTTATGTCAATGGAAACATTATTTAATGGGATCTGTATTCATGATCAAAATTGACCAACAAAGCATTAGACATCTTCTTAGTCAACCACAAATATCTGACCGACACTTTACATGGGCTGCTTTTATTCAAAGTTTTCATCCCCTTATACAATATCAACCTAGAAAAGAGAATGTTGTTGCTGATGCTTTAAGTAGAAGACTGACAATTCAAAATATTTTTGTGATATCATTTGATTTCCTTATTCCTATGAAAGATACTTATCACCAAGATCCTACTTTTCAAGCTGATTGGAATAAACTAGTTGCAAATAATTAGATTCCTATTGATTCATTATCTTACACTAATCGATTTATGTTTTATGAAAAAAAAATATGTGTGACTGTTTCATTTCGCTCATTTGTTTTACATGAAATTCATTGTCCCCCATATCAAGGTCATAGAGGAAATATATCTACTTTGTGTACATTGATTGAAGATTTTTATTGGCCACACATGGACAGTGATGTATCTAACTTTGTATCTGAATGCCTAATTTGTCAAACGAGTAAAAAGACACCATGGTAAACAATATGATTTACTAATTCCATTATCCATTCCATCACCACCATGGGAACATATTTCAATGGATTTTATCATTGGTCTACCTAACACTAAAGCTAATCATGATATTATTTGGACTATTGTAGACAGGTTTAGCAAACAAGCATATTTTATTCCATGCAAGAAAACTTTAGCTGCATCTCAAGCTCCTCACTTGTTTTTGAAAACTGTTTTCACTAAACATGGTTTACCAAAAGTAATTATTTCTGATCGTGATTCTAGATTTTGCAATAATTTCTAGATTACTTTGTTTGCTAACTTAGGAACAAAGATTGATTTTTCATCTGCATTTCATCCTAAAACAAAAGGTCAAACAGAAGCTACTAACAGTACTATTTTAGATCTTTTGCATGCTTACACAATTTCAAAACCACACACATGGGATACATATCTACATTTACTTCAATTTTCATATAATAACACACCACATACAGCTACAAAGAAATCACCATTTGAAATTATTTATGGATATCGATTGCCTACACCTGTTACATCGTTATCAAACAAAATTCAAACTGCTAATGATTTTGCTAATATGCATGCTACTATTTTTTATGAAGTTAAAGATATGATTGCCAAAGCCCAGCAATCATACACAATACAAGCAAACAAGAAAAGACAGGCTATGAATTTTAAAGTTGATGATTATGTTTGGTTACGAATTGAAAAACGCAGATTACAAAGTGTAGATAAACACCCCGTTGTCAAATTAGCACCTAGATTTTATGGACCATTCAAGATCATACACAAAATCAATGACAATGCATTTAAACTATAATTACCACAACATTGGAAAATTCACAACACTTTCCATATCAGTTTATTACAACCTTTTAGAGGACAATTACATGTACACCCTATCTATGAAAACCCTCCTTTACTAGACAAAGAAACTGAAATCCTTGAGCCTGAAACTATTATAGATACTGACTTTATGACCACTAGAACTGGCCGTAGATATTCTAGATATTTGGTCAAGTTTAAAAATCATCCTGTTGAAGAGGCCCAATGGATGCACGCTCCAGACCTAAGTGCTTTCCCCACACTGTTAGCTCCACATTGAGCTAATAGCAATTGAGGACAATTGCTATCCCACCCCGGGGGTATGATGCCAGGAGGCATATTCCACGGTGGATTCCGTGAGGTTTTGCGGTGGATTCCGTAAAATTTTATTATCGGGGCTCATACACAAGGTGGATTCTTTGTGCAAAAAGTCAATGGGGACGTCTATCCTTTTCGGGCGTTTTGTTAATTTAATGTGTAAGTGGGTGATTCCATAGTGGGTGATTTTGCAAAATACATATTTAAATTAATAAATGTTATGAGTTTGAAGTGCACACTCGTAATAAATTAAGGTTAGGATTGAGTTCTAACCAATTTATTTTTGTAGCTGAAGACTGCTAGGTATTCACTTTTGTCGGTTTAATTGTATTATTTTTCTAACAATTGTGAATGCTTCAGTTGATGTGTAGAGCAAGCAGCGGTGGCATTGGGAAGCATTGGAGGATAGCGTGTATTCAAATTATCATCAATTTTTGGTGGGCGCGTATCTTAGGCATGGCGCCCATATTTTGTCGCGCTTATTTACTAAAGCGCTTGATATTTATTTATTATTTTTGTATGCGCATGGGCGTAGGATTTAAATATTTGTATTGGACATTGTATTTGGGTACCGCGTGACTCCTTGGGCGCCCAATAACTTTAATTCTTTAGTAGCACAAAAGCAAACACAAAAGCTAAAGCGTGCTAATTGTAAATTAGCCTATTTTTTGAGCTTGAAGATGAATAATATATAAAAAATGCATGCTTTGTGGAGTGCTCACACAAGGCATGGGGGGAGATTGCACCCAATTAGTCTCTTGCTTCATGTCGTGTAAGCTTTCTTCATAGTTTTTTGTGCAAAAAGTGGAGTTATTTTGTTCTTGGGGACCTTCTGACGCTCACTACATGCGCATAGGGCATCCAATCTGTGCACCAGATACGCACTCAAAACTCAAAAATATTTATTAATTTAATTATGTATTTTGCAAAATCACCCACTATGGAATCACCCACTTACACATTAGATTAACAAAACACCCGAAAAGGATAGGCATCCCCATCGACTTTTCGCACAAAGAATCCACCTTGTGTATGAGCCCCGGTAATAAAATTTTACCGAATCCACCGCAAAACCTCATAGAATCCACCCTGGAATATGCCTCATGGCATCATAGAACCACGAACCGGCTAGGTATAGGCTGCAAATACATTGTTGGCCACAAAAACCTGCAAGAAAACTCTCCTTCTTCTCACCAAGAATCCATATTCTCAAGACACACAAGAGGAAGGCACACAAGAAATTGGACAATTCTTCCATCCTCACCCTCTTCCTCTTCCTCACTCTCCATTAGATTTGGCAAAGAAGCACAAGAGAAAGGAGCAAGAACAAGAAAGGTGAGAATTGTGCCAAAATGGGAGAGAGGGAAATGAAGCGTGACAAGAGAAGATAAAGGAAGAGAGAGGGTGTAACCATCTCAACCTCCCACCTCCCCAAATCACCCGACAAGCCTCCTCATTTTCCTTTTCTTGATATATAAAATTGAATTGCATACATCTTGGCTAAGGTCTAAAGATCCTTCAATTTTTGGAATGAGACGAAGGTGTTTGACCTTTCCTTTCCTTTTAACATTTTTTAATGTGAGCCTTTTGGACTACACATTTTACATTGC
This sequence comes from Lygodium microphyllum, assembly GCF_053477565.2. Taxonomy (NCBI): domain Eukaryota; kingdom Viridiplantae; phylum Streptophyta; class Polypodiopsida; order Schizaeales; family Lygodiaceae; genus Lygodium; species Lygodium microphyllum. Next base: position 28,431,810 of record NC_141152.1, on the reverse strand, counting down.
TTCATATTTGAAATTTTTACAGGAGAGTACAAAAGCAAAGTGTCAAATTGCAAAGGATGTTTCCATGTTGAGCACATTTTTGGTGCCTTTATTTGCACAAATTTCCCGGTTATCATTCCTCCCATTCTTAAGTGTGAAGTGTCCTCGTGCGAACAAAACTTGAAGAAGAACCACGATCTCTTGGAAAAGTCTTTGTCTTCATATTCAATCTTTGATCTTCATTTTCTTCTTAGATCTCTGAATTGCCATGGGACATAGAATGAAATAGCACACAAAAGCAAAACACACAGCTAGGATGTAATTGCCTAGGTCACAAGCACATAAAATAAAACCACAAGCAAAACCCAGATGATAGGGCTCTTCAATAATTTTGCATACAAGAATAATTTCACACAGGATAGAAAGAAAAAACAACCACATCATAAAGCTCATAAGGAAAACCCGAAAAAGATATAGCCATAATGCATATCCTCACAAAAGATATGACCGTAAGGTATTCCACCCAGTTATTTTTGAAAAGGAAAGGAGAGATAAGTTGTATTAAATTGAAAAAGAAAACAACAAGAGGGAAAACTTAAATTAAAGCTTGTGAGCATTGGAGAATGTTCTTGGTGAAAATAAAAGGTTGCATTAGGGATAACAAAAGATATGCATATAAACTACCCATGAGAAATTTGTTATAAAGGTTAATAATTAAGGCTTCTTGTATTAATTTTTCAAGGTCTTCTCATTGGCCACATCATGATGAGGGAGAAGAAGAAGACGTCGATTTGCTGTAGCCATGTGGAGGATGGATGAGGGGCTAGAGCCATGATGGGAGATGACATCACCATTTTGGAGGCCTGCATTTCACGCTTTTCTGGTAAGGGCAAGGTACTAACAAGAAGTCAGAGATCTCTGGAAGAGACAGAGAGAGATAAAGATCAACCATCATGTTGCCTGCTCAACCTTCACATGATCTGCATTCGTATCGACGATCGAGAGAAAGAGGGGTTTTCATGGTGGCAAAGCTTGGCGACAGCTCCTGTGATGATGAAGGGAATTAGGCCACTTAAATTCTGATTATGTTGTTCTGATGATGACAGGATCAAATCTAGAAGTGATGATGACGATGAAACAAACACATCGAATCCATTAGATGACGATGAACATGGGTGAGTTAGCAGTCAGAAACTCAACCATCCTCAATTGAGAACAATGCAGAAGGAGCCAATGCTGATGAGGATGACGATGAGAAGCAAAGACAGGAGAATGATGTAGTGAATGGGTCCCCCAGCAATACGGGGAGCAGGCCAATGAGCAAGTGCCAGCGCATGATGAGGAAGGTAATGGCGAGCATGACGACGGCCACGAGATGATGTTGAAGGGTTGGGAAGGGATAAGGGTTATTAGATAGGGCTAGCAAAGGGAAAATGGAGGGAAGAGAGATGTCAATAGGGTGTTCTCTTTTTTCTTTTTAAATAACCATTTTAGAATGCAGAATGGTGGAGAATGGGTAGCAAGACGAGGGCCTCAACAACCCAACATCCTCTCTATCTTCTTAGGCCCAAACTTTTCTTCTTGAGGCTTTCATGTTGGAACCTTTAAAAAAATCTTGTTTCTTGCAAGCTCCATAGCCACCTCTTTCCCGGCCAGTGCACCAAATGAAGAGCACCCTTCCACGGCACAAATAGAATCACAAACCGGCTAGGTAGAGGCTGCAAATACATTGTTGGCCACAAAAACCTGCAAGAAAACTCTCCTTCTTCTCACCAAGAATCCATATCCTCAAGACACACAAGAGAAAGGCACACAGGAAATTGGACAACTCTTCATGTTGAGATATCGAGCTCCACTCGTGATATGCCAGGGTGACCGTTGTGCATTTATGTCACTGACTTGTCAGTTGCTTGCAGATGCGGTTGGTACACTGACCATGAATAATAGCTAGATAACAACTATCCTTATCTACTCTAGTTCGTGGCTCAGTTTTAGTATGCCACCTTAGTTAGTTGAGTTTGGTTTGAGACACATATATAGGGTTCTTCTATTTCTATGTACTAGAGTTTTTTTGGCTTACACAACTAAGAAGAGGAAAACTGTTTTCAGCCTCCACATTTGTGTGTATTCCCCCATTGTGCAACAAGCAGGAAAGCTACAAGTGAGACTCCTTCCTTCTCTCCCACAATCTTGACATGGTATCAGAGCCTTGTTCGTGGTAAGGAGCTCAAGAAAGCAAGCCAAGTTCACAGTGTTCTGGTAAGAGGACCAGTGTTGCTTTCATTTTTCTGTTTTGGGAGCAAGTATCTGCAAGTAGCACAACCGGAAAGTGCAAGAGTGCATTGTCTTAGATTGAGACGCCCTTCGCGGTGTAGCAAGAGGGCAGTATATGCTGCGGGAAAGGCTTTAGCCCTTGGTTGCTTTGTTTTTTTTATTTGAGGCCATTTCAGGGCATGTTTTGGAGGCAGAAGTTTTCTGCACGCACTCAAGAAAAGGCCTTGTTTTATGTTGTGCGACCACTGCTCTACAGGTCGATAAAAAGTTAGTGTAGAAATTGAATCATATGCCTGTGTGCAGAGACATTGGGAGTTACAAAATCATCCTTGTTGCCTGTTGATGCAAAATCATCACTAGGAAGTGACTGTGTGATTAAATACCACTTTCGTCAGTTTTGTAGATTTGCCCTTGTGAGGCTGAAGCTGTGTTCTTTACAGTGATAGAATTTTTTGCAGTGTTCTGTAATGGCGTTTGATTCTCTTTCACAGATTGTTACTGAAAAGCTTGACAAGAATAACTTCCAAACATGGAAGTTCAGAACGACGAAATTCCTTATGGGAAAAGGATATTGGGAATTTGTTGCAGGAAATGAAGAAGAATCAGTTCTTCCTGATGTTCCCAATCAATAGCAAAAGTAGGCATTTAAAGCATGGCATGAGAGAGCCAGGAAAGTTATGTACTGACTGTCTATCAGCATTTCAGACTCTATGATTGTGTATATTCAAGATGCAAGTACACCAAAGGAGGCATGGGATACTTTGTCAAAAATGTATAGCACAAATACGCAAGCCAAGAAAATGTAGCTCAAGAAAGAGTTGCACAATGTGCAAAGAGAAAGTATGAGCATCAATGAATACCACATGAAGGTGAAGAAGATTGCAGATGCACTTGCTTCCATTGGGTCACCAGTGGAAGATGATGATTTAGTTTCTGTGACCTTGAATGGTCTAGGAAAGGATTATGCACAGTTCCGAACATCCATTTCCGTCCGTGAAAGATTTCTTGATTTTGAGAAGTTGATTGCTCTTCTAATTTCTGAGGAACAGAGAAATGGTGGTGCATCTTCTTCAGGAGGAACTTCAAAAGAAGTTGTCTTCTACTCAAATGCTGGAAGAGGTAGAGGCAGAGGTAGAGGAGGCCGTGGTAGAAATCAGAATATGCAGCAAACTCAAGAAAACCAGTCCTTTGGAGGAGGACGTGGTAACTCTAGAGGCAGGGGGAGCCAAAGAGGCCGTGGTGGATGGCAAAGAGGCCAAAATGCAAACAACAATGTTGAATGCTACTACTATGGTAAAATGGGTCATATGGCTAAAGACTGCTATAAAAAGCAGAATGACATCATGAGTGGAAAATTGCAACAAGGGAATTATGCATCTTCTAGTAGACAGGGTGATGACAGAAATGAGCATTTGTTTATGGTGCATCACATGACCAATTCTGTGACAAGTGCAGAAGAAAGCAACGATGTGTGGTATGGAAGAAGAAGGCAGAATGTTTACGTTGGATGCAGACATGCCTGAATTGAGTGCAGCAATGTTTGCACATGGGACCGGTGTAGTTGCAGATATTGATATCTGGCATAAACGCATTGGTCATGTTAATGTACAGCGACTTAAATCAATGCAAGCCCAAAATATTGTTGCAGGATTGTCTAAATTCAAGGTTGCAGAAATGCATAAGGTATGTGAAGCCTATCAGTTTAGAAAACAGGCAAGGAAACCATTTCCTAGACATGTTCAAGAGAGTAAGAAGCCATTGGAATTAATCCACTCTGATGTGTGGACTACTAAAGCTGTATCTCTTGGAGGCTGTCATTATTTTGTCACTTTTATTGATGACTATACAGAAAAGTTTGGGTGTATTTTATGAAAAAGAAAAGTGAAGTTTTTGGGCATTTCAAAACTCTTAAAGCTATGGTTGAAAAAGAAACAGGCCTACAAATAAAATGCCTAAGGTCAGATGGAGGGGGAGAGTACGTCTCAAATGAGTTTGCAAGGTTCCTGCAGGAGCATGGCATAAAGCAACAATATTCATGCAGTCATACCCCACAACAAAATGAAATTGCAGAAAGGAAAAACAGGCATATTGGAGAGGTATCTCGTGCCATGCTCAACGAAAAAGACTTGCCAGATTTTTACTGGGCTGAAGTAGTTGCTACAGCAGTCTACATAATGAACAGGACTCCCACTGCAGCAATACATGGGATGACTCCAGAGGAGAGGTATACTGGTAGGAAACCAGATATTTCTCATTTGAAATTTTTTTGTTGCATTGCCTATGTTCATGTGCCAGATGAGTTGAGATCCAAGTTGGATCCAAAAGCTGAGAAGTGCATCTTTATTGGTTATTCTTTGCAACAAAAAGGGTATAGATGCTGTAATCCTTCTACTCGTAAGTTTACAGTGAGCAGAGATGTTTTTTATTATGAGATGAGTAGCTGGTATAAACCAATAAATGTGATTGATAATGTAGATGCACAAAATGGTAATGCTGCACAGAAAATCACAGCAGCAGTACAAGATATTAGTGGATCTACAGCGTCCTCTAGTAGTGGGTCACATTCTTCACCATGGATAGACAGATTGAGATTAGGAGAATCTTCTCAAAGCAATACAGATAGTGGTATGCAGGTATCACGAAAAGGAAAAGAGAAAGTAGATCAGCCCATGTTTGATGTGAATGCAGGTCATTCTTATATGGATGGTGAATCCAATGGCTCAGAACAGAGCATTGATGATGAGTTGGTATTCCTTCTATTGTTACTCCTGGAGTAAGGAAGACCAGGGATGTTATGAGAGCACCTGCGAGTGAACCTACTTTGTGCAGGTCTACCAGAGCTAGGTATCCTATGGATAAGTTGAAATATGATGGATTTATAGCCATTCACTATGCATATATGGTCAAAGTGATACAGGAACCAGAACCCACTTCTTTTGAGCAAGCCATGGGAAAAGAAAAATGGGATAAAGCCATGGATGAAGAAATGGATGCCTTGGAAGCAAATGCTACATGGGAATTGGTACCTTTGCCTAAAGGTAAGAATGTAATTGGTTGTAAGTGGGTTTATAAGGTGAAGCACAATGCAGATGGTTCTGTGAATAATTACAAGGCAAGATTAGTAGTCAAGGGGTATGCACAAACATATGGCATTGATTATGAAGAAACATTCAGTCCAGTTGCAAGGATGGCAACCGTAAGAGCAGTCATTGCTATGGCTGCATCAAAGGGATGGTCTTTACATCAGATGGATGTAAAGAATGCCTTCTTGCATGGTGATTTGCAAGAAGAGGTCTATATGGAGCAGCCACCAGGTTATGTGTATGCTGTTCATCCTAAGTTTGTTTGCAGGTTGAAGAAAGCCTTGTATGGATTGAAGCAAGAACCTAGAGCATGGTTTGACAAGATAGGACAGTATCTTGTCACTATTGGCTTTCAGATTTCCAAGGCAAATTTCTCACTTTATGTGAGAAAAACAGAGAAAGATATTATGCTGGTTGTCATTTATGTTGATGATTTGATTATGACAGGTGATAGTGATGAAGATATCCTTCATGTGAAAATGCTATTGAAGTAGAAGTTTGAGATGAAGGATTTGGGAGAGCTGTGTTATTTCTTGGGCATTGAGGTGATTAGATCACCAAGTGGGATACGGCTCTTGCAGAGGCAATATGGATTGGACATGCTATCCAAATATGGGATGACAGGTTGTAAGCCTATTTCAGTTCCTTTGGAGCAGAATGTGAAGCTGAGCGCAGATGCAGGTGAGCTTTTGGAAGACCCTACTATGTACAGACGCATAGTAGGAAGTTTGATTTATATGACTATTACCAGGCCAGATTTGAGCTATGCTGTTGGATTGGTAAGTCAATTTATGCAGGCTCCAAGGAAACCACATTTGGATGCGGCTAGACGTATACTCAGGTATGTGAAGTCCACATTGCAGTATGGACTATTTTATGAGATTGGGGTTCAGATACAATTGCATGGATAAACTGATGTTGATTGCGCTGGTAGTATTTCTGATAGACGATCTACTAGTGGATATGTGTTCTCTTTTGGGAGTGTTGCAGTCACTTGGAGCAGCAAGAAACAACCTACAGTTGCCTTGTCAAGCACAGAGGCTAAGTACAAGGGTGCAGCAATGGCTGCATGTGAGGTAGCTTGGTTGCATAAGCTACTTTATGATATGCATCAGTCTACAGATGGGCCAGTTTTCATTTATTGTGACAACATGAGTAGTATACACTTGGCAAATAACCCAATCTATCATGCTAGAACAAAGCACATTGAGGTGCATTATCACTATGTGCGGGAGAGGGTTTTACTAGGTCTTATTGATATAGTTTATGTCAGCACAGAGGATCACGTAGCTGCCATATTTATGAAGGCATTGGGCGCAAAGAAGCTGCGCAAGTTCAGAGACCTGCTTGATGTGCAGGAATTGGCATTTAACTCGAGGGGGAGTGTTGAGATATCGAGCTCCACTCGTGATATGCCAGGGTGACCGTCGTGCATTTATGTCATTGACTTATCAGTTGTAGATGCGGTTGGTACACCGCCCATGAATAATAGCTAGATGACATCTATCCTTATCTACTCTAGTTCGTGGCTCAGTTAGTATGCCACCTTAGTTAGTTGAGTTTGGTTTGAGACCCATATATAGGGTTCTTCTATTTCTATGTACTAGAGTTTTTTTGGCTTACACAACTAAGAAGAGGAAAACTGTTTTCAGCCTTCACCTTTGTGTGTATTCCCCCATTGTGCAAGCAGGAAAGCTACAAGTGAGACTCCTTCCTTCTCTCCCACAATCTTGACACTTCCATCCTCACCCTCTTCCTCTTCCTCATTCTCCATTAGATTTGGCAAAGAAGCACAAGAGAAAGGAGAAAGAACAAGAAAGGTAAGAGTTGTGCCAAAATGGGAGAGAGGGAAATGAAGCGTGACAAGAGAAGATAAAGAAAGAGAGAGGGTGTAACCACCTCAACCTCTCACCTCCCCAAATCACCCGACAAGCCTCCTCATTTTCCTTTTCTTGATATATAAAATTGAATTGCATACATCTTGGCTAAGGTCTAAAGATCCTTCAATTTTTGGAATGAGACGAAGGTGTTTGACCTTTCCTATCCTTTCAACATTTTTTAATGTGAGCCTTTTGGACTACACATTTTACATTGCTTCATATTTGAAATTTTTACAAGAGAGTACAAAAGCAAAGTGTCAAATTGCAAAGGATGTTTCCATGTTGAGCACATTTTTGGTGCCTTTATTTGCACAAATTTACCGGTTATCAACTTAGATCCCACAAAGTGGGTAGGACTCTCAAGAGACAATACAAACCCTAGTTCACAATTGTGGAATAAATGTAAAAGGGGAATAAACCCTAACCCTATTTCACAATTGTGGAAGAAGCAATGGACTCATAAACACATTCTTATGTAAGATGGACAATGATACTGACAATGACTCAAAGTGATAGTTCCATTGCTTTTAAATGAGTGTCAAGTACATGCCTTTGTAGCTTTTTGGATAGTACCACTATACCTCACTACGCTAATGGGATTCCTTTATCTCTTCCTAGAGCGTGCATCATATATCTATCTTCCATACAAAGCCACTTATGGAAAAACCTCTTTTGGCCACACATCCTCTATGGGCATACATATCAAGCAACATTTGCTATTCTCAACATTCTTTGATCTTGGAACCCTAGAGATTGGCATGCGGATTGAAGGATGTTTTATTGCAGATGCATTGAATGATGGAGGTTCATCCGTGAGCATCATGACAAATATGACAATGAAGGATCTAGGCTTGGAAGGAATGCAACCTACAAAAAGGCTTATCATGTTGGCTAACCAAAGAAAAATCAAGCCTTTGGGCATTCTCCCATATCTTAAGACAACCCTCATAGGGAGAGATTATGACTGACCTATCTAGGTCAAACCAAATTCCCATGGACCTCATACCCTATGGTGTTGGAAAGACCATGGCTTTTTGAAGCAGGGGCACAGATGGATTGGTTCAAAGAGACCCTAACCCTAGGCAGAGGACCCAACAAAGTGGTGTTGAAGTTGTATGGATGGCAAAAAGACAATGGATCCACTTCCATTGAAGTTTTCATAGACTCTTCTAAACAAAGTAACAAATGGCCCATCAGGAGATGAAAAAGCCGTGAAACTAATCTTTCCCAAGAAAATAGAGGCACAATACTTGACAATGGGCACTTTTAGCCAACTTCGGAAAGAAGCCAAGTCTTTGTCAATGGGTGAATACCTCTTTCATGAACTTGACTTCTGAAAGCACCTCTAACAGTGACTTCTCACGAGAAGATGATAATGATGCACGTTGCCAACAACCACCGGTTTGGTAGCTCAAATAGAACACAAAAGGTTCCTGTTATGTGATGTTTTTGGATGCAACCTCAGAAGAAGAGTCCTTGAGCCAAGAAGTAACTCATCCTCAAACCAAATTCAAAAACTGCTCTAATATCCTTTCTGCTTCCCAAGGAGCAAGCTAAGTCTCCACTAAAAGAGGAAGTCGATTCCACTGAATCATCAAAAGAGGAGACTACTCCCTTAAAGGAGTTGAATCTATACTCAGAGGCTATCCGTGGGACCTTCATTCATGAAGTGGAAGGTGAAAAGCAATTAATGTTCATGGATACAGAAGGTACCAAATGTCACCTGAAGGTGGGTATCAATCTTCCAAAGGAAGAACCATCAGTCATGCACGGCCTACGAAGGGAGAACTTGGATGTGTTTGCATGGTCATAAAAAGATTTGAATAGGATTGATCCTATAGTGTGCCAACATCACATCAACCTAGAGCCTAATGCCATGCCTATGAGGCAAAGAACAAGGCACATAAATCCAAATTACTCTGCCCTAGTGAAGGCCAAATTACTAAAGCTCCTTGAAGCTGAGTTTGTCTATCCAATGGCCAATAGTGAATGGCTTTCGCTCATTGTGGTAGTACCCAAGAAGAATGGAAAGTTGCAAATATGTGTGAACTTTTGAAAGTTGAATTCCAAGACAAAGAAGGATCATTTCCCTATCCCTTTCACGGACCAAATGTTGGACATGGTGGCACGCCATGAACTTTATTCTCTCTTAGATGGATTCAGTGGATACAATCAAGTCCAAATCACAGAAGAAGATCAATCCAAAAAAACCTTTACAACAGAATGGGGAACCTATACTTACAGAGTGATGTCATTTGGACTCTGTAATGCTCGTGCTACATTCCAACGAGTGATGATGGCCATATTCCAAAACCATCTACATGACTTCATTGAGGTATATCTAGATGAATTTTGTGTCTATAGCCTAATCTATGAGCATTGGGGACACCTAGAGTAGTGCTTTGTTCAAGAGTATGGGATCCCTCTCAACCTCAAAAAATAAGTATTTGGAGTCGTATTAGGAGTTCTATTGGGACACATTGTTTCTGCACAAGGGATAGTAACATATACTACCAAGATTGAGAAGATTGCAGTCTTAACAACACCAACCAACCTCAAACAATTAAGGGGATTTCTTGGCCATGTGGACTATTATAGAAGATTCATTGCACACTTTGTGATAAAGGCAGTTCACTTACATAAACTCCTTAGAAAAGATGCAGAGTTCACATGGACTACTGATTGTGATAAGGCGTTCAACACCCTGAAGTAGTGTATGATTGAACCACCTACCTTGCGGTCTCCAGATTGGATGAAGAATTTCCATCTGCACACTGATGCATCAGTCAAAGGCCCAGGTTCAATCTTACGTCAAAGGGACCCCTCGAAGTTATCGACCTATCTATTATGCCAACTGAAAGGTATGTCAAGATTGTGGGAGAGAAGGAAGGAGTCTCACTTGTAGCTTTCTTGCTTGCACAATGGAGGAATACACACAAGGGTGGAGGCTGAAAACAGTTTTCCTCTTCTTAGTTGTGTAAGCCAAAAAAAGAACTCTCTTACAAAGAAATAGAAGAACCCTATATGGGTCTCAAAACCAAACTCAACTAACTAAGGTGGCATACTAACTGAGCCACGAACTAGAGTAGATAAGGATAGCTATCATGTAGCTATTATTCATCGGCGGTGTACCAACCGCGTCTGCAACTGACAAGTCGGTGACATAAGTACTCAACGGTCACCCTGGCGTATCACGAGTGGAGCTCGAGATCTCAACACTCCCCCTCGAGCTCAATCCCAATTCCTGCACACCAAGAAGGTCTCTGAACTTGCGTAGCTTCTCTGCGCCCAATGCCTTCGTGAATATGTCAGCTACCTGATCCTCTGTGCTGACATAAACTAGATCAATAAGACCTAGTAAAACCCTCTCCCGCACATAGTGATAATGCACCTCAATGTGCTTTGTTCTAGCATGATAGACTGGGTTATTTGCCAAATGTATACTGCTCATGTTGTCACAATAAATGACAACCGGCCCATCTGTAGGCTGATGCATATCATAAAGTAGCTTATGCAACCAAGCTACCTCACATGCAGCCATTGCTGCACCCCTGTACTCAGCCTCTGTGCTCGACAAGGCAACTGTAGGCTGTTTCTTGCTGTTCCAAGTGACTGCAGCACTCCCAAACGAGAACACATATCCACTGGTAGATCGTCTATCAGAAATACTACCAGCCCAATCAGCATCAGTGTATCCATGCAGCTGTATCTAAACCCCAGTCTCATAAAATAGTCCATACTGCAATGTGGACTTCACATACCTAAGTATGCGTCTAGCCGCATCCAAATGTGGTTTCCTTGGAGCCTGCATAAACTGACTTACCAATCCAACAGCATAGCTCAAATCTAGCCTGGTAATAGTCATATAAATCAAACTTCCTACTATGCGTCTGTACATAGTAGGGTCTTCCAGAAGCTCACCTGCATCTGCGCTCAGCTTCACATTCTGCTCCAAAGGAACTGAAATAGGCTTACAGCCTGTCATCCCATATTTGGACAGCATGTCCAATCCATACTGCCTCTGCAAGAGCTGTATCCCACTTGGTGATCTAATCACCTCAATGCCCAAGAAATAACGCAGCTCTCCCAAATCCTTCATCTCAAACTTCTGCTTCAATAGCATTTTCACATGAAGGATATCTTCATCACTGTCACCTGTCATAATCAAATCATCAACATAAATGACAAGTAGCATAATACCTTTCTCTGTTTTTCTCACATAAAGTGAGAAATCTGCCTTGGAAATCTGAAAGCCAATAGTGACAAGATACTGTCCTATCTTGTCAGACCATGCTCTAGGTGCTTGCTTCAAGCCATACAAGGCTTTCTTCAACGTGCAAACAAACTCAGGATGAACATCATGCACATAACCTGGTGGCTGCTCCATATAGACCTCTTCTTGCAAGTCACCATGCAAGAAGGCATTCTTAACATCCATTTGATGTAAAGACCATTCCTTTGATGCAGCCATAGCAATGACTGCTCTTACGGTTGCCATCCTTGCAACCGGACTGAATGTTTCTTCATAGTCAATGCCATATGTTTGTGCATACCCCTTGACTACTAATCTTGCCTTGTATCTGTTCACAGAACCATCTGCATTGTGCTTCACTTTATAAACCCACTTACAGCCAATTGCATTCTTACCTTTAGGCAAAGGTACCAATTCCCATGTAGCATTTGCTTCCAAGGCATCCATTTCTTCATCCATGGCTTTCTCCCATTTTTCTTTTCCCATGGCTTGCTCAAAAGAAGTGGGTTCTGGTTCATGTATCACTTTGACCATATATGCATAGTGAATGGCTGTAAATCCATCATATTTCAGCCTATCCACAGGATACCTAGCTCTCGTAGACCTGCGCAAAGTAGGTTCACTCCCAGGTGCTCTCAAATCATCCCTGTTTTTCCTTACTCCAGGTGTAACAATAGAAGGAATGCCCAACTCATCATCAATGCTCTGTTCTGAGCCACTAGATTCACCATCCACATAAGAGTGACCTGCATTCACATCAAACATGGGCTGATCAACCTTCTCTTTTCCTTTTCGTGATACCTGCATACCACTATCTGCATTGCTTTGAGAAGATTCTCCTGATCTCAATCTACCTATCCATGGTGAAGAATGTGAACCACTGCTAGAGGGTGCTCCAGGTCCACTAATATTTTGTGACTGCTGCTGTGAATTCTGTGCAGCATTACCATTTTGTGCATCTACATCATCAATCACATTTACTGGTTTATACCAGCTACTCATCTCATTAAAAAAAACATCTCTGCTCACTGTAAACTTACGAGTAGAAGGGTTATAGCATCTATACCCTTTTTGCTACAGAGAGTAACCAATAAAGATGCACTTCTCAGCTTTTGGATCCAACTTGGATCTCAACTCATCTGGCACATGTACATAGGCAATGCAACCAAAAATTTTCAAATGAGAAATATCTGGTTTCCTACCAGTATACCTCTCCTCTGGAGTCACCCCATGTATTGCTGCAGTGGGAGTCCTGTTCATTATATAGACTGCTGTAGCAACTGCTTCAGCCCAATAAAAATCTGGCAGGTCTTTTTCATTGAGCATGGCACGAGATACCTCTCCAATATGCCTGTTTTTCCTTTCTGCAATTCCATTTTGTTGTGGGGTATGACTGCATGAATATTGCTGCTTTATGCCATGCTCCTACAGGAACCTTGCAAACTCATTTGAGAGGTACTCTCCCCCTCCATCTGACCTTAGGCATTTTATTTGCAGGCCTGTTTCTTTTTCAACCATAGCTTTAAGAGTTTTGAAATGCCCAAAAACTTCACTTTTCTTTTTCATAAAATACACCCAAACTTTTCTGCTATAGTCATCAATAAAACTGACAAAATAATGATAGCCTCCAAGAGATGCAGCTTTAGTAGTCCATACATCAGAGTGGATTAATTCCAATGGCTTCTTACTCTCTTGAACATGTCTAGGAAATGGTTTCCTTGCCTGTTTTCCAAACTGACAGGCTTCACATACCTTATACATTTCTGCAACCTTGAATTTAGGCAATCCTGCAACAATGTTTTGGGCCTGCATTGATTTAAGTCGCTGTACATTAACATGACCAATGCGTTTATGCCAGATATCAATATCTGCAACTACACCGGTCCCATGTGCAAACATTGTTGCACTCAATTCAGGCATGTCTGCATTCAATGTAAACATTCTGTCCTTCTTCTTTCCTTTTGCTATCAAGCGACCTTTATTTTTCATATCCTCAACAAAGCATCCATGAGGATTAAATCTGACCTGCAAGCCCTGCTCAACCATTTGACCAACAGAAACCAGATTCTTGGTGATATTCGGGACATGAAATACATCGGACAGGTATTTCTTTTTCCCATCCTGCATAGACAAAGGGATTTTTCCAATCTGCACAATCGGATGTGCAGTATCATCACCAGTCTCCACAAATCCTGGTTTTTCCATTTTCCTTGCATCTTCCATCCATTCTGCATGACCTGCCATGTGGTTTGATGCACCTGAGTCAACATACCATACATCGTTGCTTTCTTCTGCACTTGTCACAGAATTGTTCATGTGCTGCACCATGAACAAATGCTCATTTTTGTCATCACCCTGTCTACTAGAAGATGCATAATTTCCTTGTTGCAGTTTTCCATTCATGATGTCATTCTGCTTTTTATAGCAGTCTTTAGCCATATGACCCATTTTACCACAGTAGTAGCATTCAACATTACTGTTTGCATTTTGATCTCTTTGCCATCCACCACGACCTCTTTGGCTCCCCCTGCCTCTAGAGTTACCACGTCCTCCTCCATAGGACTGGTTTTCTTGAGTTTACTGCATATTCTGATTTCTACCACGGCCTCCAAATCGGCCTCCTCTACCTCTGCCTCTACCTCTTCCAGCATTTGAGTAGAAGACAGTTTCTTTTGAAGTTCCTCCTGAAGAAGATGCACCACCATTTCTCTGCTCCTCAGAAATTAGAAGAGCAATCAACTCCTCAAAATCAGGAAATCTTTCACGAACTGAAATGGATGTCCGAAACTGTGCGTAATCCTTTCCTAGACCATTCAAGGTCACAGAAACTAAATCATCATCTTCCACTGGCGACCCAATGGAAGCAAGTGCATCTGCAATCTTCTTCACCTTCATGTGGTAGTCATTGATGCTCATATTTTCTCTTTGCACATTGTGCAACTCTTGCTTGAGCTGCATTTTCCTGGCTTGCGTATTTGTGCTATACATCTTTGACAGAGTATGCCATGCCTCCTTTGGCGTACTTGCATCCTGAATATGCACAATCATAGAGTCTGAAATGCTGATAGACAGCCAGTACATAACTTTCCTGGCTCTCTCATGCCATGCTTTGAATGCCTGCATTTGCTGTTGATTGGGAACATCAGGAAGAACTGGTTCTTCTTCATTTCCTGCAACAAATTCCCAATATCCTTTTCCCATAAGGAAATTCGTCATTCTAAACTTCCATGCCTAGAAGTTGTTCTTGTCAAGCTTTTCAGTGACAATCTGTGAGAGAGAATCAGATGCCATTACAAAATACTGCAAAAAATTCTGTCACCACAAAAAACACAGCTTCACCCTCACAAGGGCAAATCTGCAAAACTGGCGAAAGTGGTATTTGACCACACAGTCACTTCCTAGTGACGATTTTGCATCAATAGGCAACAGGGATGATTCTGTAACTCCCAATGTCTCTGCACACAAGCGTACGATGCAATCTCTGTGGTAACTTTTCACCGACCTGTAGAACAGTGGTCGCACAGCATAAAACAGGGCCTTTTCCTGAGTGCGTGCAAAAAACTTCCGCCTTCAAAACAGGTCCCGAAATGGCCTCAAATCAAAAAAACAGGGTCGCCGAGGGTGCTACCTGCAGAGATCTGCTCCCAAAACAGAAAATGAAAGCAACACTGCTCCTCTTACCAGACCACCGCGAGCTTGGCTTGCTTTCTTGAGCTCCTTACCACGAACAAGGCTCTGATATCATGTCAAGATTGTGGGAGAGAAGGAAGGAGTCTCACTTGTAGCTTTCTTGCTTGCACAATAGAGGAATACACACAAGCGTGGAGGCTGAAAACAGTTTTCCTCTTCTTAGTTGTGTAAGCCAAAAAAAAGAACTCTCTTACAAAGAAATAGAAGAACCCTATATGGGTCTCAAAACCAAACTCAACTAACTAAGGTGGCATACTAACTGAGCCACGAACTAGAGTAGATAAGGATAGCTATCATGTAGCTATTATTCATCGGCGGTGTACCAACCGCGTCTGCAACTGACAAGTCGGTGACATAAGTACTCAACGGTCACCCTGGTGTATCACGAGTGGAGCTTGATATCTCAACAAGGTAACCGAGAGAGAATGAAACTATACAATGACAAAGCTGGAGTGCCTAGCAATGGTGTTTGCCTTGGAGAAGTTTCAACACTCCTTGTTATCAACACACTGCAAATTCTATGTGGACCATGAAGCCTTTTCCTTCTTAATGAACAAAGCCAATGTGAAGGGAAGAATGATGAGATGACTCCTCTTTCTAGAGCTTGACTTTGAAGTGGTTACCAAACATGGTTGCTCCCATGTCTTGGTTGATCATGTGTAACAAATCCCTCAAAGCAGTGGAGGAAGAGCAGGATGATCCGGACCTTCTTAATGCTTCCCTTTTTCTAGTCAAAACTATTATCCCATGGTATGTAGACATAGCCAACCTCTTCGCAACCCAACAACATCCGCCTCGTATCTCTAGTCATGATTTGAAGAAGCTTATGTTGGAATCAACCCCTTACACCCTATTAGGTGGTGGTGCTCTATATAGGAAAGGCAAAAATAAAGTATTGCACAAATGTATTGTAGGAGATGAGATTGGGATAGTGTTGAAAGCATGCCACGATGAGCCTTATAGAGGACACTTTCCAAGAGAAGCGATAGCCAGAAAGGCCTTGCTCACAGGTTATTGGTGGTCGACCCAAAGAATGGGAAAGCCTACCAAATCCAGTGCCATGCCATTGCAAGCTATTCTTCCCCTAAAGTTGTTCTCGAGAAATGGGGGATCGATTTTATTGGCCCCATTGATCCACCAACCCAAAGAAAGCATATCAACATATACATCTTGGTCTGTACAAAATATGTTACATAGTGGTGTCAAGCCAAAGCTCTCAAGTGGGATGATGGCAATAGCATGGCTTTGTTCCTGTACAAGAAGATAATCAGTTGTTTTGACAATCCCCTAGATCTCATCAATGATAGAGGTATGCATTTTCTTAACAAGATTATGGAAGAATTGACAGAGCTATACAAGATAAACCATCGTAAGTCCACATCCTATTACCCAAAGCCAAGGGCCAAGTCAAAGTTACTAATCACATCCTCTACTCGATTTTGACAAGAATGATTTCTACACATCATCGAGATTGGGACAATTGACTTATAGAGCCCTCTAGGCATACAAAAGCTCTCATAAGGCTGTTATAGGATAGACCCCTTTCCAGTTGGTGTATGGTAGAGAAGCCATATTTCTTGTTGAACTCAAGCTACCCTCTTTGTGCATGGCTATCAAAGAGTGCTTGGGAGATGACGAGTCCTTGCAACGCAATCTCTTGTATTTATAATGTTTAAATGAGACTCGTAGGATGGCCCTACAGTGCATGAAAGCCACACAAGCTTGTAGAAAAGTCTATCATGACATCTTCATCAAGCAGAAGAAGCTCAAAGAAGGAGACTTAGTCCTTACGTATGATTCAAGATTTAGCAAGTTTCTAGGCAATCTTCAACCACGATGGATGGGCCCCTTTAAGGTACTTTCTATCAACCCTAATGGCTTTGTCCAAGTGCAAGAAGTCGATGCTTTTGATGATCCCTTCTTGATTAATGGCTATCACCGCAATACATATTACCCTCCCTAGGGATCCTGACAATCACTGTCGATAGCTCCCTCATTCCTTGGGCGTCCGTCGGTAAGGCTTTGCCTATTGCTCTTGTTAGCCCTCCTACTTATTCTAATGAGGTGGCCTCATTCTGTTAACCCCTCGTAGCCACCTTCTACCCTAACGTGGCTTCCTTTCCATCTGATCCAGCACAGGTGGCAAGGATGGTTTTGATATATGGATTTCCTACCATTCTCCTCTTTCAAAAGAAGAGAAAGAAGATTAAAAATTTTATAAACATATATTGGTCATGGTAGAAAAGAAATTTGGTCCCTGTCATGCCAACTTATTCTTTGAGAAAAGGTGGAAATACCCTCAGGAGTAGGGAAAAATAAAATAAAATAAAATAAAAAATAAAAATCAAAATTGTTAAGGGAGAAAAGGAATAAATTCCCTGTCATAACAGGCCTCATTCCAAGAAAAGATGGCACACACCCTTAGATGAGGAAGCTAGTTGTGGAAAAGGTGGTAACACCTTGCAGTCGAGGATAGGTGATCACTAACATAACTCTTCTAGAAGAAATTCCAAATCCACCTCCCTTGGTGCACTGAATCTTGCAACCCCATCATTGCTTCTAAATTCTCCAACAGATGGTGTTTCCAATATACAATCCAAGTACCAAACTTATTGGCTACTTCCCTAAGTACGCCTTTTCATCAACCACAATCCCAATTGGCATCATTAATCCAACAAAGATTATCTCCATCGAAAAAACTTGAGCAATGTGAGCTTTCATCCTAACTAGATGGGGATGTGAATATGGGCTACCCTCTATATTCATCAACAGAGCATGAGGTAGAGGATGGGGTGAGTGACCATTCCTTTCCCTTTATATCTAACAAAGAGGTGAGATGTATGAATGGAGTGTTGCACGCAGGGGATGGGCCTCTCAATGCATAAAACACAAATTGTTTCTATGCATGACACTATAAGGCTCCATGGCCTTCCTTCTTGCACCATATGCTAGCACTATGCGGCACCCTCAATTGTGGACAAGGCATATAACCTTTGCACAAAGTGGCAATGCGGCTTACATCAATCGGATTTAGAAGTGGGTGGACCTCCTATATTCATTAAAAGTGCATGAGATAGAGAGGGGTTGAGTGTGATTGATTTCCCTTTCATCAAATGAGAAATGAGAATTAAGGGATGTCCTGACAATTGGAGACAGGTGCATTCTCATTTTCCTATTATGCACACACGAGGCGGACCTCCTCCACCACTACTATACACCTCATTTTGTTTGGCACACTATACGATGAGGCTTTCTGGCCTTCCTTCTTGCACCTATGCCAAATGGGTTGAGATGCACTATTGCATCATCAACAGTGCACAATGACATACTGCCTCTGAACCATTCCTCTTATCGATTTCTAAACTGGGTGCAAACTATGGGGTTCCATTATAATTCTTAGAGTGATGTGAATCATGGGGTGAGTGACTGATCTATCATTTTAATATGAGTGATGATCGAGATCGAGTGATGATTATCTCGCCATTGCTAATTCAACCAACGTTTCATCAACAAAGCTATCTCCCTGGGTGCTACTGCATGGCTTCTACCATGATGGATGAGTGTGATATGGTGAGTAGTGGTATCTCCTACTATATGACTACAACTCTTCACATGCCAAGGATGACTCCCCTCGACCCTATGCGAATCGGGCCAAGTTTTTCTATCTCTGTCCCTTTTGATTGCAAGATTTGGTCATGTTTTAAGTGAGGGGATGTACATGTATGGGTTATGATCAAGTGTTGGGACCCTATTGTGTAGTCAATCTGATCTATTAAGGTATTAAGTGTGGGGACGCATCCCTGCATGTACCCTTTGCATACCCTCCTAAAAACCTCCTTATGAAATATTTTCAGCATACCATGTCATGATCTCTCCCTGATAGGGTCCCTTCCTAACTCAATAATCCCATTTTCACCCTATCTAGGGGTCATTCCTTGTCTGTGTGGCTTTATTCTTTGTTTTGTCATGTTTTCATGTGAATACACTCTTCATTTACTAAAATTACAATATGGCTATACAATCCTAATTTTCCCTTTGAATTGGCCACTTTTCCTTTTTATAGCCCTAAGTTTCGAGCTACAGATCATGAGTTATTAATTATTACAGAGATCTGAATAAGATCACTATCAAGAATAGATACCCTATTCCTAGGGTGGATGACCTGTTAGATGAGTTGAAGGGAGCTAAGTATTTCACAAAGATTGATTTGAGATCTGGCTACCATCAGATACGCATGCGTGAAGGGGATGAGATAAAGACTGCATTCAAGACTGATCGTGGGCTCTATCACTTCTTAGTCATGCCTTTTGGCTTGACTAATGCACCAGCCACGTTTCAGAGCCTCATGAACAAAATACTTCAGCCTTACTTATTCAAATTTGTATTGGTATTTTTCGATGACATCCTCATTTATAGTCGCTCAAAGGAAGCTCACCTTATGCACATGAGGCAGATATTTGATATACTTAGACATCATAGACTCTTTGCTAAGGAGACAAAGTGTTCGTTCATGCAGACTGAGGTTGAGTACTTGGGACACATTGTTAGTGACACAGGCATTAGAGCTGACCCAAAGAAAGTTCAGTGTGTCAGAGATTGGCCCACACCCACAAATACTACCTCTTTGAGAGGATTCTTGGGTCTCTCCTCATTTTACCGCAGATTCATTCGGCACTATGCCACTATTGCAGCCCCTCTCATTGATAGGTTGAAGAAAGAAGCATTTTTCTGGGATTCATAGGCAGATAGAAGCTTTAATTAGCTGGAAGATTTGCTTACTTCAGCCCCTATCTTGGTAAGCCTTGATTTTTCTAGGGAATTCACCATTCAGTGTGATGCCAGTGGGAGAGGAATTGGTGCAGTCTTGCTGCAAGAACATGGGGTCATAGCTTTTAAGAGCCGAAAGTTGGCTGAAAATGAGAGTGTTATGAGTGTCTATGATCAGGAAATGCTGGCCATCCTTCATGCCATCAAGAAATGGCATCACTATTTGTATGGCAGCCGATTTAGAGTGAAAAGCAACCATAGAGTACTCAAGTACTTCTTGTCTCAGTCAAATTTGACTCCGAAGCAAAGGAGATGGGTAGCCACCTTACACAACTATGACTTTGACATCACCCACACTCATGGGAAGGACAATGTAGTGGCTGATTCCCTGTGTAGGATGTGGGCATGTAAAGTCTCTACTATCATGGAGTTACACAGTGATTGGATACATGAGCTTCAGGAGGCTTACCTGTTAGATGCTGATTTTAGCAATGTGTTTTAGAAATTATAGCAAGGAAAATGTATGGAAAACTCTTCATATTAGCTAAAAAATGGGCTTTTATGGTATAATGGCCGAATTGCCATCCCTCATACCTCCCCATTCAAACAGAAAATGATGCAGGAGATTCATTCAGCCCTTATAGCTGGTCATTTGGGAGTCTTCAAGACCTATGACAAAATTGCTAAAAGCTTTTACTAGAAAGGCCTTTGAAAAGATGTGAAAGACTTTGTCTTGGGCTGCGTGCCTTGTCAACAAAACAAGGACAACACCTTAAAACCAGCTAGTTTACTTCAACGATTGCCTATGCCTGAAAGCAAGTGGACACACATCACTATGGACTTCATTACCAGCCTACCGGTGACCAAGAAAGGTTGGGACAGCATCTATGTAGTTGTGGAAAGACTCACAAAGGCAGCCCATTTCATTCCCACAAAGACTCACTATAATGCTTCTCAAGTAGCCAGCCAATTCATGGAATATGTTTTCAAATTACATGGCTTACCACAGGTCATTGTGCATGACCGAGATGCTAAGTTTATGAGTAGCTTTTGGCAGGCAGTTTTCAACTCTATGGGCACTCAATTAGCCCCTTCCACTGCTTACCATCCACATACAGATGGTCAGACAGAAAGGGTTAACAAATGGCTGGAAACTTACTTGAGGCATTTCTGTCATGATGTGCAGCATGCTTGGGCCTCATGGTTGCACTTGGCTAATTTTTCCTATAATAACTCTACACATGCTAGCATTGGAGTTTCACCTTTCGAGGCCTTGTATGGCTACAAGGTGCCCCTTCCTGTGGTTATCTTCAATGATAAAATAAATCCACAAAGCAAGGAAGAATTGGAGAGAATGCAGGCCTTACTTTAGCAGTGTACAGCTAACTTGAAGAGAGCCCAAGATCAAATGAAGCTTTATGCTGATGACAAAAGATGGGATGTGGAGTTCCAAGAAGGGGATTTGGTGCTCTTGAAAGTGCATAAGTCTAGATATGCCTCCCTTAAAGATGGGTCCAGCAATAAGTTGGCACACAGGTTCTATGGACCATACCGGATTATCAAAAGAGTGGGAGACTTGGCATATTGATTGGCATTACCCCCATCTACAAAGATCCATAATGTCTTCCATGTGAGTCAGTTTGAAGCCCTTCATTGGCTTACCAGTGGACTATGTTGAGGAACTCCCACCGATAGATGAAGAAGGCATCATTCAATACATACCCGAAAAAGTCATAGGACAAAGGGAAAAAAGGCTTTGCTCTCGCTCAATCATAGAATACTTGATTAAGTGGTAAGGTTTACCACTTGAGGAAGATTCTTGGAGGCCAATTTTAGTTTTGGAAGAGTTCCCATACCTTTTAGAAGTAGATTTGGTTGAAATCCAGCTAACTATGGCCCTGTTTTCCCCCAGACAGATTGCAGACAGCATTTTGTTTTAAAGTAGATTTTATTATGCACTATGGATAGCAATGCACACCATACATGGGCTAAAATTACTTCTCGAGAGCTCCGTTTTGATGTATAGCACACCCCGTTCGGAGTCTCCCACAGAAATCTATGACAGATTTACTACAGTAGGGTCTTGTAGTAAACAACATGCTGTCCACTGTCTGCAACCCGCATTTACTCCAGATATTTGGGTCAAAAATTCATGTTTATAACTCCCCAATAAGGCCCATGTATCATACATACTCCATGGCCCATCATACACAATAATACCTCTTCATTCATCAATATACCCTTGTAATAATGCCACAGAGTAGTACTCTGATCGGCCCCTCCTAGTTACCACACGTGCCCAAATTGTTTTTTAGGGCAAAAACCTTCGGGTGGGGATGGAATGTAAGAGAGGGGGATTTAATAACGAGGAAATACTAGCTACAGTTGGCTGGTATATAAGGTGAGAGAGACTTAATTTTTCATTATCAGATAAATATACAAGTCTTATTTCTCCTTCACCTTACTCTCCAAGCTTCCATGTCTCCTTCCCTATCTTCTAGTCTTTCTCTCTCTATTTCTAGTCTTTCTCTCCCCTCGTAACTGTCTTTCTCTCTCTTCTGCTCTTCTTCTTCTTCTCTGCAGTCCTCTCTCTCCTCTTTCTCTCTCCCAGTTCCTCTCTTTGACAACCCAAATTTGAGATGTAGTCCACGGCATGTAGTTCAAGCACGTGAATAAGCACCGTCAACTTAATAATTTTTAATGAATAAAATACACTACTATTTTTTATTGAGGTTTATCACCTAATAAACAAAATTCACCCTTTGATAATAAAATTATAAAATGAAATTACAATTAAATTTCCATTTCCCCTCACATTGCACATTCCCCCTTCTAATAAACACCTTACGTGGGGTGGGTGAGGTTGCAATCAATTGAAGTCCTTATTGGTAGTCTTGGTCACTTGAAGTTTGGTCAACAATCGATTTAGATTTTGGTTTGGTATTTTTATCGGTCATTTGATTAGAGTTAGGGATACGATGTGTATTTCTTTTTCTTTTTGCCTAATATGGAGATCTTGGGTGTTGTATATATGCATCACATGAAGCTTTCAAATGCATAAGTGCAAAGGTCATACCGGAAAATTTCTAGGATGTGGATTTCTTGGGGTTTTGTTAATTGGTCACGTCCGTGTGAGTTTCTTTTATGGTTGATACCTTATCTCATGTTATTTTGGTTGTTTTTCAAGCATTCTTTGTGATTGTCTGTGTGAGTGTGGTGTGTATAAACCATCCAAATGGCAACTTGCACTCCTTCCCCAGTCTAGTACATTTCTTTGGTGTCTCATGACTACTCATTGTTGTTGAATTCAGATATTATCAATAAGGTGGGCTTAGCCAAGTTTGTAGCACTTTCATTGCTGCTTATCTCAGAGGATACTGATATCTATGATCAGTTTTTAGCCTCTTACAATAAGAGGTTTGGTCCTATTAAGGGCACAGTTATCCATATGACGCCTAAGAGCTTGTGTCCTTACCATATCAAGGAGATCCTTTACCTACTGATTGAAAATTGTTCTCTAATAAGGATATCCTTAAGTTGTTGTAGAAGAAAACCCACGATGTGTTGGAGAGGGTTATTACTACTTTAGGCATTAGTGTCTCCATGATCTCAAATCCTGTCTAGAAGCAATTATGCCAATTCCTTCAGGATAGGTTTATGCCTACCAAAACACCTTCTAACTATCTTTTGAAGGAGTTATTCACATCTTCTTGAATGGTGTTGAAAGGAATTACTATTGATTGGAGTTCCTATGTCTTGTCAAAGATGGATCAACATTTTGTTAGAGCCACAAGGGTAATGTAACTAATGTCACATTTGGTTCCTATCTTTTTGTTTTCCTGGCATATGCTGCCCCTCTAAAGGAAGTTCCTACATTACTAGTTGATCGTCCATAGGTTGTTCTTCCTTCTACTGAAAGTACTGATGTCGTTATTGAGGATCTTGATCCCCTTCTGTATGTGGTAATTCAGAGGAAGCAACTTAAATGGGTGGCTGAATAAATCCCAACTCCTCCTCCATTCTCCATTCTTGTTCAATCTAGAAATTAGCCGTCAGCTTTCCTCACAATGTCGAATATTTTCATAGCACATGGAGATTCAACAACCCTAGAATAGAGCAACACTCATTCAATAACTTAAGAAACAATTGGCTTAGTTCTGTTCTACTTTGTAGAGTCCTATTGTTTAGCTAGTTTCTTCTTTATTCCCTGTGGATTTTCCAATCCGTCAAAGGAACTTTACCTTATGCCCCTTATTTCAAGCCAAGTATGAAAGACTTCTGTCTAGAATGGATTTATTGTGGTTTTCATTAAGTAGATTCAAGATTTTTTTCATCCATACCACTCTTTCTTTGTTCATTATCAACAACACAAGCTAACATTCTATAACAACCTCTCAATGATGGATTCGCATCTTCCAGAGGATGGTTGGAGTGGAGCTTGGTCTATTGATTTATTGACTGAAGTGGCCAGAATGGTTTTTGAAGACTCTGTGACTACAAACACTATACTGATGTCTTATATGTATTTGAGAGCTGATTTATTAATCCCAGATGATGAAGATTTAGCTTGGTATGTAGGGGACATGGTATTACAAGCTACATTATATGTCAGATATTTGGAGTTGCAGATTGATTAAATGTTCCTAGACTATTCTTCTAAAGTGGCTGATTGCCCTGAACATACAATGATTGACTCTGTGATCCTAAATCAATGACAAAACAAAGCCTTTTTTCATGTGCAGAAAACTAACCAACTAGGGGTGGACCTCATAGCCCACTTTTCAAAACAAACTCCTTTCGATTCATCTTTCTTTGATGCTTACCATCTTCGATCCCCATTAGTTCCTAGCTTATATTATTATCAACAGATGGCCCATAGATATGATGCTTATCTTTTCTTTTATAAATCTAACTCACTAATTAATTTTACCTCTTCTTTTTCAACCTCAAGGTGCTCCTCACATTCCTATTTTCACTCATTGTTCTTTTATTGAGGATCGAGTATTTTCCCCTCCTCCGTCTTGTCCTTCCCCATCTATAGATATTTCTTTCACCTTTCTAGCCTATTTATTAACATCCTTTTTAATAGATTCTCCTAGTTTCTTAGCTAATCCTTCTTTAGCACATTTTTCCTTTTATGATTTTTCTTATCCATCTCTTCATCCTCTTTCACCGGTTCCTCTGCCTCTCCTACTACTTCTATCCCTCATCCCCCTCAATTGGTTAGTGGATATGCTGGCTTTGATCAGAAGATTCCTAGAAGATGAGGATGGAGTGCAAGAGATTCACTTACCAGACTTCAAATCATTTGGCCATTGATTCCAAGAGAATGGTCGACTGCTAGTCAAGCTTTCCAAAACTATTTTTATTTTGCTGAGCAGCATTCACAATATTCATATCCTTTAGTGAGATTGAATGCTCACTTAGCTTCGTATCTGGCATGTATGCATAGGCATTCACATAATGATCAAAAGTCAATTCCAAAGCTATGCATAAATGTGAATGTGACTATTGATTCTCAACAGTAGGATATCTTATACTTTCATGCTCTTTGTTTGCCTAGCAGATATCTTGTCTTGGTGGAGAGGATATGTTGTTTGGAATTTTTTCAAAATCCTCCCAAAACTTTTATAGATGAATCTTTCTCTATGGATTGCTTCCGTACCCACCAAGCCTTTAGAAGGGATCATCTTCATTGATATCTATGAATGTAGTTTTTGATCATTCATAATGATATCTCTTTTGGAGGTGCCATTAAAATGGTTTTTTTGTGTATGTGTGTGTGTGATGTTTTTTTTTTAAATGATGGGGTCATGATGATTGGATATTCAACACTGTTTAAGAAGATGTCTTTTTGAAGATTCTGGGTGATGATGATGCTGAATGGATAGCTCAAGGGGCGAAGATGCAAAACCTCTTATATAGGTTATGAGTTGGGATTGTGTGACCATTCCTGGCATGGGAGAAGGTAAAACTCCTCTTCATGAGGTCATCAACAGCCTTACTTCAACTTCATCATACAGTCTTGCACCTTGCACTACAACTTGTAGGTTGATTGGTCTTCTCAATTCCAGAAACTTATGAACTTCTAGTTGTAAGCCTCTAAGAAAAACTCCCTTCAAGAGGCCTTCATCTAAGTGATGGTTGGTCCATCTCTTCAATATGGATTCCATTCTAGAGACATATGCTTCCACCCATTGACCAAAGGAACTGACTTAAGTTCATGAACTCCTCTTGCATCTGCTCTTCAAAACCTTTATAATTAAATTTAATGAGGAAGGCCAACTTCAAGTTGTCCCATGTGCCAAAAGTTCCTACTACTTGTCTCTCATACCACTGAGATATCATGCCTTTGAAAGTGGCGAGGAGTATTGCCAAACCAATGCTCATGTGTTCTAGCATTGTTACCTACATACGCTACTATGAACTCAGCTACATGAAGATCACGGTCTTCATTGTACTTTCCCTTAAAGATGGGCAATGGGACTACATTCGCTATCCTACCATCAATATTTCCAGGACAGATCTGGCTAGGAAGGGGACCTTGAGTCACCTTAGGAACTTTTGTAAAGAGTACCACAAGGGCATCAAAGGATGCCTCTACTTCTAGCTTGTTTTTGGCTTTGATTTTTACCTTCTCTCTTCTCATGTACCTCTAAACTCACTCTATTGCTTGCCTCTTAATTGCATCATTCATATGGGAGTTAGTTCCACCCAGTTCCTCTCTATACTCAACAAAATAGAGTCAGAAGGGCCTCAGTCTCTTTGGAGGACTCTCTTGCCAACATTTCTTCTATTTCCTTCTTTTCAATGTCTCTAAATTCAACTTTTAATCCGCTACAAAGGAGAAGATATTCAATTATGAAGGTATCAAAACTCATTCTTCAGAGGACCATTGTGGTGCCATCATCATAGTAATGCTAGCTTCTGATGGTGTCAATATTGTATGTTGTAAAGAACACTTTGCCTACCAACTTCTAGTGGATTGCCAATTGAACAAACAGAAGGTTGTGAGTGCACCAAGCATCCCACGTATTTTGTTGTTGAGCATCCACGAATAGATTCAAACTCTTTTCCTTCTTGTTCTTATGAACTTCAATTGACAATAACTCCTAAAGCTTCTTTACAATCTCCTACTTGGTGAGGTATGGAAACTCTTCAATGAAAGCCAAATCTACCATGGATGGTCATTCTCTCTGTTTCTACTCTTTAGTTTGCTCCCAAACATTTTGCCACCAAGATGCACATCTCTGTTGCTTTAGCAGGGAGAGAAAATAGTCTACCACATAGAGCCTACATCAAGATGGTAATATGTTTCTGCCATTGTGGGATGAATTTCTTATAAAAAGTGGCTTTGGCCATAAGAATTTCTAATCTTCAGTGGTAGAAGGAACTTTGCAAGCATCCAATGAATTCTTTTCCTGTCAAAGCCAATTTCTTCATTTTCAGCCACTTCTGAGGCTTGTTGATGGTAGTTTTCCCTCGGCTGCACACAAAAAACATGGAGTCCCAGAGGAACACCAAGAAAACAGGAAATCTATTGCAAGAAAATCTATCTTGTATCATCAACAAGCATGTTCTTCATATTTTCTGTGACCACAACAAGGAAAAGAATACTAATCTTCTCAAATCTTCACCTAGCTTATTCTCCCATGGCTTTAACTTGAAAAAAATCGATAATGCTCATTATATTCTTTATAGAATTCATCAAGAGACCACAAAAACACAAGAGAATACACCACTTTTAATGAAAATCATCACATATTATTCATCTTCAATAGTTTCATAGCTTTCTCTAATAATCTCTCACTCATAAATACATTGTTTTACATAGATTTAGCTATCTCTCACACACTCTCTCTCTCACACATATTCTCTCTCAATGGTACAATGGAATAATCAAGAATAATCATCCATAACCCCTCTTTGATCGTAAATATCCCTCCCAAGAGGTATGTCTACTATGAAAGGTCACCAAAGTCACTATAGTGTCCTTTCACAACTCAACATTATCACTATCATGCAAGTCTTCACTTGAGTCTTCAGTAGCTTCTTCTTCCACTTCTTTGAGCTATTTTGAGCTTGTATTCATCTCTTCCCAAGGTTATAAAACTTCCCCAGGCTACACATTCATTCCACATAACACTTACAAAGGCATATAGAACAGAGACAGAGGCTAAGCAGATGGTCAACAAAGGATTAACAAAAATCTATCAGAAAGCCTTTAGCTCAACTAAAACCATTCAAAACCAACAAGAATCATTCAATAAGCTTCCAAACACTCTCAAACTCTATCAATCATAATTCCATCCTCTCATGTAGAAAGAAAATAGAGAAAATAGAAGCTCAACAGAACCAATTAGACACTAACATGACATCAATAGAACATGTTAGAACATCATATCTCCACTAAAAAACATCATGAGCTTCTAAAACCTATTCAACCTTATCCAAAAGACTCCCAAATACTTCCAAACAAACTAATCATCATATAAAATCCATAAAAAATCAACAATTCAGTCCTCAAAAACAACAAAAACAGCCAAAAAATTAAGTCATTTCACCCCTCAACAGATCCCCACACTTAATCAGGGAGCGTCCTCGCATGACCTAGGAAAAAGAGAATAAAAGTTCAAAATATAGCTCAGCTTGATCTTCCATAGCATCTTTAAGAAACACCATCCAAGTATGACCCCAACTTATAACCTGTATCTCAAAAAGAATTGCAACGAAAAGAAAACATCTTTATCCATTAATTCAACTTAGAAATAGAAAAGCATGACAAACTTTTAAAGGATATAAGAGGATTGTTTTCGCCATAAGCATCCATCCATTAGATAGAATCATGAACCACCATGAATCAACTTCTCAATCAACTCTATCTTCATCTTCAACTCCACGCAAGAAGGATAAAATACCACATATACACCACACATATACAAAACTCACATTGACACAATACAATGTAGTCTAAATGGCACACACTCCTAAAAAATGAAGAGCAAAGAGAAATATTTTCATTAAAAGGATCAGTACATTCAAGAGAGTGTCCATAGGCTATGTAGGATGAAGATTTTTTTCTTAAACTTCATACTCAACTTGAGACGTTCTAGATTCTTATTCTCATCCACAAAATGTAGAGGTACATTCTATAGAAACTGTAAAACAATGCATTCTTTCCAACATGATAATAAATCTAGTAGGAAAAGCTTGTGCAAAATAATACAAGACATTCATTTGAAAAATCTATAGAAAAATAACAAAAAATCTAAAAATTTGTTGAAAAATTAGAGAATTTTTATTCATTAAAAATACCAAAAAGAAAAAATATTAAAATATTAAAAATTCAAAAAACTCTAACATAATTTAAAAATTCAATAAAATCTTGAAAAAATAGAAAAAAAATTAAAATCTAAAATTTTGAAATAATTTTCCATCATGATTATGATTGGTAAATAATACATAAAATTTAAAAAACGTAGTGAAAATGATTTATTTGACAAAAAACAACGTTAATAATAAAAAAATAAGAAAATTTACAAAAATATTTGTTTAATTGTATAAAATTTTATATAAAATTATTTTTTATATTCCCAATATTTGTGTTATCATTTGATTACTCACGTTCATCTATTTATTTATTGATTTATTTAAAAGAAAAAATCCAATTTAAAAGACATCAACATAAATAAATAAATAAATAAATAAATATGTATGTATGTATGTATGTGTGTGTGTGTGTATATATATATATATATAGATAATCACCCAATGACAAACCCTTCATTATCCTTTTTTTAAAAATTTGGTATTAGTATTTGGTTTTTTGTACCTTCCAAGAGGCTGATTACTACTTGGTCGACTGGTTGTTTTCGTGCGAGGATTTTTTATTCTTTGGCTTATTTGTAAGTGAGATTTTGCGCATCAAACCTTGTGGGTGTCCACACACCGCCAAGTTTTTTTATTTTTCTCTTCTTCACATGCACCCTAATACATATGTAATTGTAATTAAAAATCAACCGGCTGTTGCATCCACCAAACAAATAGAATGCACCTAATAAATTTTTAATTAAAAATAATCGGATGTTAATTTATAAAAGGAACCCTGCCATTGCATGAGCACACAACACCATAACCCACTTAATTTGGTAATTTAAAATCCATTCACAGTGCATACGCACACGTACTATACATACATTTAATTTGTAAATAATGATGAACCCCCCAAAGTCATGCATGCATGTGCTTTGTGCCATAGATTATCTTTTTTTTTAAAAAAATTGCATTTGTAGAGACCCCTAGTTTAGCCAGTCAAGTCAATCTAAGTAGGGGTTGGGATATGAATATGACTTACCATGCATTAATAGAATAATTTAATAATGAATTGTGATTAATCGATCATTTAATAAAAATGAGTTATGTAGTTTTCACCCACCCACTTCACTGCACCATAGGTATACATGCCTTACGCTTACAGGGATGATTAGGGTTTTTATTGGTCAGAGACAAAGATCCTATCTGTCTATATTTATTCTAATGGTCTGAGTCTATGGTTCAGTCCTGGTTTCTGTATTGTGTCTAGGATACAACATGCATGGAATTTTATTTTCTTTTGAGTATTTGATTACAGGGATTTTGGGTGTTTGTTTGTATGCATAGCATAAAGCTTTCGGTCACATATGTGTATAGGACATGTCAATTTGTTTGTAGGATGTGGAATGCTTGGGGAGGTCTGCAGTTAGTTTTTTGTTATTGCTTTTGTTTCCTTGTTATTTGTCTCAATGGTGGTATATGTGGGTTTTGCAGGAACCCTTCCTCCTTTTCTTGGTTTTGTGTATATGTAGGTAATTCAAGTGTGGTCTAAATGGCATCTTCTTCCACTTCCCCGCTTGTGATTCAACAATGTACCATTACCGGTCCATGATTATTCTCTTCTTTTGGATGCTGACTATATTTGAAAGGTTGGTCTTCATCTCTTTGTGGCCTTGAAGTTCCTTCCAATGGATATGAAGCTATGTTACTCTTTTCTAGAGACTTACAAGAAGCTTTCAGGCTTAGTTTATGGCCATCGATTTTGTTTATCCCCCCTTGTTACTGTCAATGAGGCCTTGTTCTTGCCCTTTGCAGATTCTCCTGTGCCTAGTGGAAGTCATTTATTATCCACTATAGGGATCCTTACCTTGTTGTAGAAGAAAATGTCTACTCCTTCGGTAGCAAATAAGGTTATCACTAGTTTAGGAGTGTTAGTGGCACATATTTCCTCTCCCTTATGGAAGCAGCTATGCCAATTCCTCTAGGACTGCTTTATGTCAAGTTTATGTCGGGCAAGTCTGCATCAAAGTGTTTGTCCCAAGAACTCTTTATGGCATCTATTAGAATCCTAGAAGGGGTTAAGCTTAATTAGACAATCTTTTTGTTGGCTAAAATGGATCAACATTTTCAGCGTGTCACAAAAGGTCAACTCAATACTATGTCTTATGGCATCTTTCTATAGAAGATCATTTGGTTGGCAACTCCCCCAGGTGGCATTCCTGTGCCTAATCCTATTCCACTTTCGCAGTAGTCTCCTTCTATTCCTTATCATTCTATGGAAGTCAATTCAGATTTGGCAGATGTACCCCTTGCTAAAATCATTCGTGAAAGAAGTGCCGCACACAAGGCCCTTCTGCTCCTCTACCTGTTCAAACCCATGTGGTATAGATTCCAATACCTGAGGTGTTTGTAGCTCCATTTACTCATTCTGATCTTGTATCAACCTCTTTGTAGCGTAACAAGAAGGACAATTGGATCCACAGATTCCTCCTTCCTTGTTGCAAATATTACTTTCTATCACAACTAGTTTCTGGTGTTCTGTCTGCTTTGGAGACTTCCATGACTTTGTGTCTTTAGATAATCTATATAGGAGTGTATACCTCACTGCAAGACAATGTGGATTCTTTGACCAATCAGCTTAGCAAAGCTTTGGTGAAAGCTACCCTCCCACGACATAAACTGAACAGAAAACCATGGACAAAGCACACAAAATCTATGCGTATGGCTCTACCATTAATCTTGAAACAACAAGGGAAAAGAGAAAATTCTACACAAAAGACAGAGGAGAGAGGAGAGAGAAATTCTTGCACCATAAAGGGAGAGTGTGTGAATCTTGGAAGAAAGGAGAGAAAGAGACACATAATCAACCATGCACTCCACCCCACCTTTTCCCCAAAATACACACAACCCTTCATATTTTTATTATTTCTTTGATTTTTTTTATACATTTGTATTTGTAAGGCTTTAGCCTTCACATTTCAATTCGTTCTAAGCTTTTGCAATGCATGCATGTACACTTTTATGTATACCGTTTATTTATAATGGATGTGGATGTGGCCCCCTCATGTCTCTATCTCTTTTTGGTGCTTTTGCAACAACTTAGAATTATTCTCTTGACAAAAAATGAAAATATGATGCATTCTTGGATTCTTTTGTGCTTTGTTTTTATGCTTCTTTTGGGTGTCATCATATTCCTCCCACACTGAAACGTGAAGCGTCCTGGTGAACCTTGTTAAAGAAGAACCGTTGTCTAATACAAAACACTTCCAAAATTGTTAGTAAAACAACTTCAATGATGAGGACAAGGCCTAACCATGGTAGGGTATAGGGACTCCAAATCCATGACCACCAGAGTAAGGGAACTCCTGCCTCTATCATACTCCCATGCTGAAAAACTTTTATACTTCTTGAAGGATAGGGTTCAATCTTCAATAAGGGACCATGAGCACAACTCCTTGGTCCAATAGGGAAAGAAATATGATCCCTTCACGTAACTTCAACGGCACTTCAAGTTTTGTTAGCATTGTTATCGATGAGGATAAAATTATTTTAGCTAGTGATCCCCTTGCAAAAGGGTTCGCATTGTGATTGCTAGTGATAGGTATCACAAGGGTGTGTTTTAAAATTTTAGAATATGTACTTAGTTTTGACATTTTTAGCTATCTGTTTCTTTGATATATTGAGATGGCAAGCTCAACATGTGCGGACATTGATGATAGACCGCCTGGCTAGATGAGTCCGCACGTCTACACTTAGCATGTTGGTGGTCATTATGATACTCACATGGTCACTGACTTATCACTTATTATATTTAGTTTGTTACACCTACCTATAGCTAGCAAAGATATAATGCTAGTCGGTTATGCATTGTTTGACTTAGAAGGCCAGTTTCCTTTATGTTGTATCTTACCTATACTTTGTGTACATTGTATAGTGTGTGGAAGAAGAAGAAGAAAGCAGCAAGAAAACGTTTTGGCCTCCATCTCTCTTCTTGTGTTCATGAGTGAGATTTCTCTTGTGTATATAGTGTGTGCTTTGTGTAGCAGCTCAAGCACATCTCCCCATCATGCAATTATTGACATGGTATCAGAGCCGCACCACTAAGAGAGGCTGATTTTGAAGGCTAAAGTGAAGGAGAAGAAGCAAGGTTCGAGCAAGCAAGCAACAGGTAAGAAGCTCTCCCATTCTTTCACTCTCTCTCTCTTGGATAGTGCCTATGGAAGCACTAGAAGCAAGGTCGAGCAAAAATCTCAGATTGCTGTGAGATTTGCGAACAATAGTTTCAGATACACTGTGATTTCGACTATATTGACCAAAAGTGGGTGCACAGGTTACATAATACATCTGTAATTTTTTAGGTGTTTGGTTGTAGGAAGCAAACATAAGGTTTATCTACAACAGGTTGCAGATTACATGTACTATTGAGCAATCAGTGAAAAAGGTTGCTTGGTATATTGTTGTGCACGTGTCATGAAAGATTGCAGAAGACTAGCTTGCTGTGTTGTATCCTTGTTTGTGATAATGGTAGAGAACAGTGGAAATCCCATTATTGAGAAGCTTGACAAGAACAACTACCCTTCATGGAAGTTTCGTGTGACGAACTTCCTCATTGGAAAGGGCCTTTATGAGTTTGTTTCAAGTGAAGAAAAGGAGCCAGAGTTGGGTATCCCTCTGATTGTAGATGAGTTAAAAGCATGGAAAGAGTGGAATGAGAAAGACAAAAAGGTGATGTACTGGCTATCAGCAGTCATTGATCATACTATGCTGGGACATATCAGGAATGCAAAAACTTCACATGCATCTTGGAAAATTTTTGAGAGCATGTTTTCGGTAAATGCAAAGGCGCAAAAGATTCAACTCAAGCAATAGTTGAATGCCTTGAAGAAAGGGAAAATGTCTGTCAATGAGTATGTGTTGAAGGTGAGGAGCATTATAGATGCTTTAGCAATGATTGATGCAATGCCGAATGATGATGATTTGGTTGGCCTTAACAATGAGAAGGCATGGAAATAATTTGTTACTTCAGTATATGTACAAAAGCCATTTCCAAATTTTGATGACCTAATCTCTCTCATGATTACTGAAGAGATTAATATGCAGGGTGATTCGTCTAAAAGAAATGGTGAATAGGTCCAAGCATTTTACTCGAGTTCAAGAAGGGGACGTGGTAGATCCTCTTCAAGAGGCTATGGTATGGGATGTGCTGGCGATAACCAGAAAAACAGGTTCAATCAATAGTTTGGTGAAATGCAGGTTTTTGGAGGCAAAGGAAACTTTAGAGGCAGGGGGAGCTCGAGAGGAAGAGGTGGATGGCAGAATAGAGGTTCTGGAAAGTCTGCTATTGTTTTCCATTATTGTGGCTACATAGGCCATATTGCAGCCCATTGCTATGTAAAGATGGATGATATTCGCAGTGGTAAATTGCAGCAAGGAAACTATGCATCGTCTTCATGATAGAATGAAGACAAAAATGAGCGTCTGTTTGTTATGCATCATATGATGAATGCAATTACAGGAAAGGGGACATATGATGATGTATGGTATGTCGATTCAAGTGCATCTAATCATATGACTAGTCATGTTGAATGGTTTGGAGAGATGCACGACTTACAAAACCCAGGTTATGTGCAGATGGGTGATGATTCATGCCACCCAATTTCACACATTGGAAAGGTTCCCTTGTCCTTGTATGATGGCATGATAAAGAGTTTGAGAGATGTATTACATGTGCTATCAATTACAAAGAATCTAGTGTCTATTGGCCAAATGGTAGAGCAGGGGTTGCAAGTCCGATTCAATGCAAAAGGTTGTTTTGTAGAAGACTTTAATTATAAGTGCAGGTTGGTCGCAAAAGGAAGTAGAGTTGGCCGAATGTTCACTTTAGATGCTGGAATTCCTGCAATGGATGCTGCTATGTATGGTAAAGGAAAAGGAGTAGTTGTAGATATTGAAATATGGCATAAACGTATTGGACATGCAAATGTGCAAAGGCTGAAATTAATGCAGTCCAGAGGATTGGCTACAGGGTTTCCTTCTTTTAGACTTGCAAAAATTGCAT
This sequence comes from Lygodium microphyllum, assembly GCF_053477565.2. Taxonomy (NCBI): domain Eukaryota; kingdom Viridiplantae; phylum Streptophyta; class Polypodiopsida; order Schizaeales; family Lygodiaceae; genus Lygodium; species Lygodium microphyllum. Next base: position 28,396,515 of record NC_141152.1, on the reverse strand, counting down.
AAAGTCTATGAAGCATGCCAGTTTGGTAAGAAGGCAAGACAACCCTTCTTGCATGATAGAGAAGTGAGTAGAAATATAATTCATGTAGTACATACAGATGTTTGGGGGCCTACACAGAATGTATCTCTTGATGTATCTCTTGGTGGCAGCAAATACTTTGTCACATTTATTGATGACTGTTCAAGGAAGCTATGGGTATACTTCATGAAGGAAAAGAGTGATGTGTTTGAGCACTTCAAATATTTTAAGGCAACTATTGAAATAGAAATAGGCTTTAAAGTGAAGTGCTTGAGATTAGATGGAGGGGGAGAGTACCTCTCTAATGAGTTTAGTGGCTTCTTGAGGACTTATGGGATAAATAGGCAATTTACTTCAGGTATACCCCACAGCAAAATGGTGTTGCAGAAAGAAAAAAATAGGCATATTGCAAAAGTTGCATAGGCATTAATGGCTGAAAAGAATATGCCCAAATTTTTTTGGTCTGAGGCTGTCCATACTACTGTCTACATTATGAACAGAACTCCCACAGTTGCAGTTCATGGGATGACTCCTGAAGAGTGCATTACTAGCAAGAAACTCGATGTATCACACTTGAAGGTATTTGGATGTGTTTCATATGTTCATGTGCTAGATGAGCTACAGAAGAAGCTTTATCCAAAGGCTGAAAAATGTATTTTTATTGGGTACTCTTTAGAGCGGAAAGGGTATCGTTGTTATAACCCTGTCCTCACAGATGAGTTCAAAGTGAGCAAGGATGTCATCTTTGATGAGATGGGTAGCTGGTATGCACCTACTGGTTATGTACTAGATGATGATAATGATTAGGACAGCTATGTGCAAAAACAAAAACAAGAATCACAAAGTCTTAGTGGACTAGAAACATCATCTAGTACTATTAGTGAGCCCTTGGTCTGGGAGACTAAGGAGTAGTCCCACATCTTTAGGTGGATCTATAAGTGTTGCAGGGAAGGACAAAGGAAAGAAGAAAGTGTGGATGGTAATGATGCATCTACTAGTCATTTGGGATCTGACGGCGACTCCAGTGGTTCAGAGAGTTTGGATGATGAGCTTGGTATTCCTTCAGTGAGGACACCAGGTGTACAGAGAGCTCATAGTAATGTAAAGGCTCCATTAAGTGATCCGATGGTATGCAGATGTAGCAGGGTCAGATACCCTATTTAAAAATTTAGTTTTGAAGGTTATGCAGCTCACCATTATGCTTATATGGTGAAACTAGTTGAGGATGCTGAGCCCACTTCTTTTGAGGATGTTGTTGGTCATGCTCATTGGGATGCAACAATGGATGAGGAGATGGCTCCATTAGAAGCCAATAAGACTTGGGATTTGGTACCCTTACCTAAGGGTAAGAAAGCTATTGGCTGTAAGTGGTTTTACAAAGTCAAGCATAATGCAGATAGTTCAGTTAGTAGGTATAAGGCTAGGCTGATTGCAAAAGGCTATGCTCAAATATATGGCATAGATTATGAAGAGACATTCAGTATAGTTACTAGGATGGCAACTGTTAGGTGTGATATTGCCTTGGCAACAGCTAAAGGTTGGAGTTTGCAGCAAATGGATGTTAAGAATGCCTTCTTGCATGGTGAATTGCAAGAAGAACTGTATATGGAGCAGCCAGCAGGTTATGAGGATTTAGAGCATCCCACATATGTGTGTAGTTTAAAGAAGGTGCTCTATGGGATGAAGCAAGCACCTAGACCATGATCTAACAAGATTGGAGAGTATATTGTCAATATTGGATTTTATATTTCTGATGCTATAACTCACTTTATGTGAGAAAGGGAGATGCAGGTTTGGTCATCATAGTCATCTATGTGGATGACTTGATTATTACAGGTGACAGTGACAAAGGGATTGCTAAAGTTAAGGACTTCTTGAAGAAGAAGTTTGAGATGAAAGATTTGGGTTAACTAAGATATTTTCTTGATATTCAGGTGATCAGATGTGATGATGGTATATGGCTAACCCAAAGGCAGTATGGCTTGGATATGTTATCCAAGTATGGTATGACAGCATGCAAGCCTCTTTCAGTACCATGGGAGCAAAATGTGAAGTTGAGTGCTGACATTGGGGATGAGATAGAAGACCCTACTATTTTCAGAAGGATAGTAGGGAGTTTGATTTACATGACTATCACAAGGCCAGACTTAAGCTATGATGTTGGCCTTGTCAGTCAGTTTATACAAATTCCTAGAAAGCCTCATTTGGATGCAGTCAAACGTATATTGAGGTATGTGAACTCCACTTTACATTATGGACTTTTTTATGAGACATGTGAGGACATATAGATCTTTGGATACACAGATGCAGATTGGGTTGGTAGCATGTTAGACAGAAGATCTACAAGTGGATTCATGTTTTCCCTTGGCAGTGCAGCAATTACATGGAGTAGCAAAAAGTAACCTACAATTGCTTTATCAAGTACAGAGGCTGAGTATAGAGGTGCTTCTATGGTAGCATGTGAGGTGGTATGGCTGCAAAAGTTATTAGGTGATTTGGATGTCAAGGGAGATAGTCCATTTGTCATTCATTGTGACAACATGAGCAGCATACAGCTAGATAGAAATCCAGTGTTCCATACTAGGACAAAACACATTGAGGTGCACTACCACTTTGTGAGAGAGAAGGTACTTGTAGGAGAGAATGACTTGGTATATATCAACACATAGGATTAGATAGCTGACATTTTCACAAAGGCATTGGGTGCAGAGAAGCTTTGAAAATTTCAAAGCTTACTTGGAACTGCAGAGATAGAATTGAGCTTGAGGGGGAATGTTGAGATGGCAAGCTCAACACGTGCCGACATTGATGATGGACCACCTGGCTAGATGAGTCCTAACGTCTACACTTAGCATGTTGGTGGTCATTATGATACTCACATGGCCATTGACTTATCACTTATTATATTTGGTTTGTTACACCTACCTAAAGCTAGCAAAGATATAACACCAGTTGATTAGTGTAGTTGATTATGCACTGTTTGACTTAGAAGGCCACTTTCCTTTATGTTGTATCTTATCTATACTTTGTGTACATTGCATAGTGTATGGAAGAAGAAGAAGAAAGCAGCAAGTAAACGTTTTGGCCTCCATCTCTCTTCTTATGTTCACAAGTGAGCTTCCTCTTGTGTATACAGTGTGTGTTGGCGCAACAGCACATCCCCCCATCACACAATTCTTGACATGATAGTGTTATGTCTCACTTTAAATTTGTGTCATTAGTTTTTACTTTAAAATGGCATTGAGGGTTGGCCATGTGGACATAAAGATGAAGAAGGGAAAGAAAGAGGGGTTGAAACCGTGTTAAGAAAATGGTAATGTGGAGTATGTGAGGTCTATGGAAGAGGTAGCTAAGGAGGAGGTAAAGCTAATGAGGGTTCGTAATAGGGGGATTTCGACAAAGTTGTATAGGTAGAGAGTAGAGCATGGAAACAACCCTTACTAAAATAGTATGTACTAGTTCTTTAAATGTTATGTTTTTAAATTATCCCTCATTTTCTTAAAGAGTAGTTTATTGAATTAAATGCTTATGTTTAAGTTAATGGATTGTTTTTTTTATAAAAATGGCTAAGGGTTAGGAGAAAATAATCTGTTGTGTTGCCACCTTAGTTAGTTGAGTTTTGTTTGAGACCCATATATAGGGTTCTTCTATTTCTTTGTAAAAGAGTTTTTTTTTTTGGCTTACACAACTAAGAAGAGGAAAACTATTTTCAGCCTCCACCCCTGTGTGTATTCCCCCATTGTGCAAGCAAGAAAGCTACAAGTGAGACTCCTTCCTTCTCTCCCACAATCTTGACATCTCATACTCAAGCTAAACGTGCATTATGCAAAAGTAGTAAATCTTATCTCATTTGGGTGAATGAACTGCAAGTTAAAGAAAACCATATGCACCCTAGGCATAAAGAATTTCTTGCACACTTTAAAGACTGTTTTGTAGAAAATCTACCACCTGGTTTACCTCGTTCACATCCAGAAGACCATGAAATAGATTTGATTCCTGGTACACAACCACCTTGTAAAGCACCATGTAGGCATAACCAGATAAAGCAAAAAGAAATTCAAAATCAAGTTGAGGAATTACTAAATAGAGGATTGATTAGACCTAGCAGTTCTCCATTTGGTGCACCTGTTTTGTTAGTAAAGAAGAAAAATAATACCTATCGTATGTGCATTGACTATCGAGCTTTAAATAAGATCACTATGAAGAATAGGTATCCAATTCCTAGAGTAGATGACCTTATGGATAAACTATAAGGTTTTACCATATTTAGTAAAATAGACCTTAAATCTGGTTATCATCAGGTGAGATTAGATAAGTCTCACATATTCAAGACTGCATTTAGGACACAATTTGGTCATTATGAATTTTTAGTGATGCCTTTCAAATTGACTAATGCACCTGCTACATTTAGTAGAATGATGAATCGTATATTTTTGAAATATCAACATTGTGTTATTGTCTTCTTTGATGATATTTTGGTGTTTAGTCAAAATGAGAAAAAACATTATGAACATTTGTCCTTGGTTTTCAAGTTATTGAAAGATAATCAACTGTATGCTAATCCAGAAAAAAGTGAGTTCTTTAAAACAGAAATTGAATATTTAGGTCATATAGTATCATCAGATGGTATTAAGGTTGACCCTAAGAAAATAGAAGCAATATTGAACTGGCATATACCTAAAAATGTGCATGAGTTACGATCTTTCCTAGGTCTTGCTAGTTTCTACAGGAAATTTGTGCGAAATTTTTCATTACTTGCTTTGCCTTTGACTAAACTTTTGAAGAAATGTATTGTTTATCATTGGTCTGATAATCAACAGAAATCCTTTGACTTATTGAAACATGCATTAACCCATGCTCCTGTATTACAACTACTTGATTTTAATAGACCATTCTTTTTAGTAGTCTGATGCTAACGGATCTAGAATAGGAGCCATACTTATGTAGGACAATCATCCTATAGCCTATTCTAGTTGTAAAATGAAACCCTCCGAACTTAAATATTCCACATATGAAAAATAATTATTAGCTATAGTTCAAGCTTTAAGACAATGGAAACACTACTTAATGGGTTCTGAATTTATGATTAAGACTGATCAACAAAGTATTAGACATTTACTTAGCCAACCTCAAATATCTGACCCATATATCAAATGGACAGTCTTTATTCAGAGCTTTCATCCAATTATTCAATATCAACCCAATAAAGAAAATCTAGTGGCCGATGCATTAAGTAGAAGACCCGCCATTCATAATATTTCTGTTATATCATTTGATTCTCTAACTCCTATGAAAGATACTTATCATCAGGACATTACTTTTCATGCTGATTGGAATAAATTAGTTGGAAATAACTGGATTCCTATTGATTCACTGTCTTAAAATGATGGATTCATGTTTTAAGAAAAGAGATTATGTGTTACAGTTCCATTCAGATATTTTGTTTTGAATGAGATTCATTGTCCTCCATATCAAGGTCATAGAGGTATCATATCTACTTTACGTACATTAACTGAAGATTTTTTATTGGCCACATATGGACACTGATGTATCTAACTTTGTTTCTGAATGTTTGATTTGTCAAAGAGTTAAGAGACATCATGGTAAACAGTATAGATTACTTATGCCTTTATCTATTCCATCAAGACCATGGGAACAAATTTCTATGGATTTTATTAGTGGTTTACCTAATACTAAAGCTAACCATGATATGATTTGGATTGTAGTAGATAGGTTTAGTAAACAAGCATATTTCATTCCATGTAAGAAAACTTTAACAGCATCACAGGCAGCACAATTGTTTTTTAAAACTGTTTTCACTAACCATGGATTACCAAAAGTTATTATTTCTTATCGTGATTCTAGATTTTGTAACAACTTCTGGATTACTTTGTTTGCTAACCTAGGCACAAAAATTGATTTCTCATCTGCATTTCATCCTGAAACTAATGGACAAACAGAAGCCACTAACAGTACTATTCAAGATCTTTTACGTGCTTACACTATTTCTAAACCACAGACATGGGATACACATTTGCATTTACTGCAATTTGCATATAACAATAGACCACACACATCTACAAAGAAAGCACCGTTTGAAGTGATTTATGGTTATAGATTGTCTACACCTGTTGCATCTTTATCAAATAGAATTTAGAGTGCTGATGATATTGCTACTATGCACACTACTAATTTTGATGAGGTTAAAGACATGATTGCCAAAGCCCAGCAATCATATACCAAACAAGCCAATAATAAAAGACAAGCAATGAATTTCAAAGTTGATGACTATGTTTGGTTGAGAATAGAAAAATGTAGATTACAAAGTGTAGATAGACATCCAGTTGTGAAATTAACCCCTAGATTCTATGGACCATTTAAGATCATTCATAAAATTAATGACAATGCATTCAAGTTAGAATTACCACCTCACTGGAAAATTCACAACACATTTCACATTAGTTTATTACGACCCTTTAGAGGCCAATTACCAGTACACCCTGTTTATGAAAATCCACCTTTGTTAGAGGAAGAGACTGAAATACTTGAACCTGAAGCTATCATAGATACTGACTTTATGACCACTAGAACTGGCCGAAGATAATCTAGATATCTAGTCAAATTTAAGAACCATCCTGTAGAAGAAGCCCAATGGATGCATGCTAGAGACTTAAATGCTTTCCCCACTCTATTAGCTCCACATTGAGCTAATAGCAATTGAGGTCAATTGCTATCCTACCCCGGGCGTATGATGCCAGGAGGCATATTTCATGGTGGATTCTGTGCTACGGTGGATTCCATGAGGTTTTACGGTGGATTCCGTAAACTTTGATGACCGGGGCTTATACACAAAGTGGATTCTTTGTGTGAGAAGTTGATGGGGACGCCTATCCTTTTCGGGCGTTTCATTAATTTATTGTGTACATGGGTGATTCCATAGCAGGTGATTCCGCAAAATGCATATTAAATTAATAAATGTTTATGAGTTTAGAGTGCGCACTCGTAATAAATTAAGGTTAGGATTGATTTCTAACCAGTTGATTTATTTATGTAGCTGAAGACTGCTAGGTATTCACTTTTGTCGATTTAATTGTATTATTTGACTAACGATTGTGAATGCTTCAGTTGATGTATAGAGATAGCAGCAGTGGCGGAGGAAAGCATTGGAGGATAGCGAGTATTTGATTTATCACTTATATTTTGATGGGCGCATACCTTAGGCATGGCGCCTATATTTTGTCGCGCCTATTTATTGAGGCGTTGGATATTTATTTATTATTTTGTATGCGCATGGGCACACGATTATGTTATTTGTACTTGGATATTGTATTGGGTACGCCTGACTCTTTGGGCACCGCCCATTAGCTTTATTTCTATTTTCTGCTAAAGCAAACTCAAAAGCTAAAAGCTTGCTATTTTGTAATTTGGGCTATTATTTGAGCTTAAAGATGATTAATACATAAAATACATGCTTTGTGGAGCGCTCACACAAGGCATGGGGGGAGATTGCACCCAATTGGTCTCTTGTTCATGTCGTGCATGCTTTTTACCTTGAGTTTCGTGCAAAAAGTAGAGTTCTTTTGTTCTTGGGGACCTTCCGGCATTCACTATGCGAGCGTACAACATCCGATCTGCACACCAAGGTGTCTCCCCCTCCTTGGCTAAATTAACCTCCTTGACCTTGGTGGGTGCTTCTATTGGTTCGTGTGCTCACGCTTCGTGTTTGGCTCCCAACAAGATTCCTACCCTATCACTTTTCTTGAACTTAGTGAATCTCCTTGCTAGGTCTTTGGTGTTTCTTTGCTTCTTTACTTTCGCATCCCTAGGTTGTTTCCTTGTTTCCTCGTTTAACCTTGAGCACCGAAGGTGGACGGGTAAGTCCCCTTTGGTGTGTCTAGTCTTAGAGGGATGAGGTATTTCGAGATCACTATTTGAGCTTACTTCCAATTTGTAATCAAACTCTCCGTCGTCGCTAGAAGATGGAGTCTCTCCCGGCAGTCGTAGTTCCCATGGTGAATCCATCCTTAGCAATGGTGTGGTACTTGGTTGGGCTAGGCCTCCTTGCTCAAATTCTATTGCACCTATGTGCTCCAACCAAGTGCGATCACAATCCATGTGCATGACTCCTATTTTGATTCTAAAGGCATTTCCCTTGCATGGTTTGAATTCTGCTCATATTTTCTCTATCATCTATCCCTTAGTGTCGTACTCTATCATGTCAACTTTCCCTTCACTCTCATCATCACTAAAGGAACAATAGTCCTCATATTCATCATTAAAGCTATCTTTGTTCGACTGCTCGTCATCTCCTAATTCTTCATATGTCTCGTCCTTCTCCGCGGTGACTAAGGCCCAATTCTACATCAAGTTTAAGTCATGCACTTTGGTCCATCGCCACTTAGATTCGTTAAAGAGATCTTCCAGTGGTTTAAGGTTTGCTGATAGGTTACTAGCTAGCTTGTCAGTTGGGTTATCTAAGATCTCATAGAGCCCTCGCTTGTTGTTTGGTACTTGGAGTATCGGTCTTCCTTGTGTGCTCCTAACCATCATGCATATTGGCACTGAGGACTCTCTTCAGGTCTTGCCAAAACCACCTTAGCAACTTTCTCACATTCTTCGTTGTCTGAGAATGGCAAGTCAATTTTAGCAAGGACATGCATCCAATTGCGCTCGTCCTCAGGACAAGGGATATACCTAGTCATTGGCCCGTAAGATTTTCCATTCTGGCTATCATCCTTTAGTATAGTGAAGATGGCATCTAGGTCAAATGGTGTGGTCTTCCAAGTGTCCATCTCTACTCTTACAGCTTCCATTTGATTGCCTAGAAAGATTATAACATTGCCCTAGTCTTCTATGACTCTAGCATTGCGCATCCAAGGTTGGCCTAGCAAGATGTCATAGTCCACTCTCTTCATGACTATAAAGTCAACCAAGAATTGGATTCTTTTGATCTTTACTAGCCAATTCTTTAATACACCAAATGGCTTCACTTTCATCCCGTTAACTAGTGTGATATTGAACGTGGCCATCTCGACTGGTGGGTTATCCTAGGTCTGGAGCACTGCATGGCTCCAAAAACTAACTCCTGCTCCCTTGTCTACAATTCCTTTCCTTGTGGTGTTTCCTAGAGCTAAGACCGGCAAGATAGTATGCATTTCAATGCCCTCCCGAAAATTATTCACATGTAAGGATTTTGGCATTGAGTGAAGTGTGAGACTCCATATCTGCGTTTTTGCATCATGTTCATGTGAGTTGACGGTAGCTTGTCCCATTGATCCTTCAACTCATTGTTTCAGCTCTTGCCACAATGGTAGATGCTGCCTAAGAATATCTCCTAGGCTTAGCATCACCACCCAGTGTGGTGAGGAGGTTGTTAATGATGCAGGATCTAGAGCATGACAAAGGTAGTAGCTATGGAGGATGGAAGATAAAGACACAACTCATGTTGACATAACAATGTAGACAACTGTTACACAAGTGAATTAGGTTTCAAGATTGAGACTTGAACTCATAAACACAATCTTGTGTATGGACAGCAATGACACAGACACTTGACATAAGAGACAAGTACTATTGCATTATCATCATATAAAAGTGATAGTTCAAGTACATCATTATATAGAGTTCTTTGGTAGCACCTAACATCCACTGTGCATATGGGATTTTGTCTCTCTTCCTAGAATGGACTGCATCTTCCTAGCCTAGCTATCCTATATAAAGGGACTAGAGTAGGTGTGATTGGAAGTATCTCAACGCCCCTCCTCAATCACAACCAAAAGTACAAAGTGTGTAGAGGCTTTAGCAAAAGCAACACCTGCAAAGTGTGGGCACACCATAAACATGGAAAAACACTAGAGGCTATCGCAAAAAAAGCTAAGTGTGGGTACCACAAGCATGATGGACATCCAAAGGTTGTAGGAAGGGCCTTACAAAGTGTACAGAGGCTGTAGTACCAGGATAACAGAGGAGTTTTACAAGTTTATGTTTGATACAGTAGGACTAGGAAACACAAAACTAAAAAAGTCTATTTGAATAGAAGGATTGATGAGGTTTGTCCTTCTCCTGGTGGTCTTCTTCTTCTTCTTCTTCCTTTACTCCATTTTCTTTTTCTTCTTGGACTGCAACTAGATATGCCTTTTGGGACCTCTTTCTTACGTGGCAGAACTTCTCAGTGTGTCCGGTCCTTTTGTAGAAGTCACAGAAGAGCTGATCCTTCTTGCCTTTGTACATGTTGCCAACATATAACACATGCTCATCTCTAGAGGTACTTGATTCTTCCTTAGTTTTTAGCTTCTTTTCCTCTTGTAACAGTGATGCATGTATATCAACAAGTTCAAGATTTGGCATGTTGATTAAAGTTGTTGATACATTATTATATTCAGGAGGTAAACTCTTAAGTAGAACACCGATGCAAACATCTTCTTCCCCTTTAATGTTGATTCCTACAAGTTGGGTTAGAAGTCCTTCCATGTAATTCAAATTGTGGCAAGTGATGTGTTGGACTTCATTTCAAGCCTGAAAAACTCAATCAGGAGACCATACTTTGATGATTTAGACTATGCACCGAACAAGGTGTCAAGTCTCTTCCATGTATCCTGTGAGGTCTCACAGTTATCCACATGGTGGATATAGCTGTCATCTAGCTCCAGTTTGATAATGGCCTAGGCTTTGTCATCATTATTTTGCCAAGTAGCTGCAAGGTCTGCATCGTGAGGTTTCTTCTCTTTGCCATTTGTGATGGCCCAGAGACCCTTCTTCATCAAGATGAGCTTGATGCGGGTTTGCTAGGTGTGAAACCCAACTCCCTTGAACCGAGCTGTCAGTGAGTATTTTCCCATGCTAGAGAGCTGGAGTAGCAAGAAATCAGTTCCAAGATTCTCAGATTTTACAAGTGAAAGAGTAGATTACAATGTGTCAAGAGACACAAGTAATGGTAGTGTGAAAAACACACTATGTCTGACTTGATGTTGAGCTTGAATCTTCCTATTTGGGTCTTCAATCCTTTGTCGATCTTTCCATATTCTTCCCCTCCTTGATTTGATGCTAGGACAATGGATCCAAGTAACAAATGCTTCAGGTGATTGAGAAGAAGCAAGAGCTTGAAGTGAAGGAAGAAGCTTGAATTAAAATGGCTATGGTGGATTGGTCTTCAATTCTTCCAAATGTTTAAGATCTCCCCTCCTTGATGATTTGATGGGAAGATTGATCAAATCAGAGTGGCAAGGGCTTTGTTTGAGTCCTGAGGAGAGAGAAAGTGATGGATTTTTGAGCTTGAAGCTCAAAGCTATGGCTGCCTAAGTTTAGGGTTCCTAGACCCGACTGTTTTTTCCATTTAGCAGCTCGTAGAAGTAAAATTTCTAAGAGCCCTCTTAGCTAGATTTGGCCCACTATATGGTCTACTAAGGCCCCATAAAATCCCCTTCAATGGCCGCCCCTATGCCGAGCTACAGCAGGTCTTTCAAACATCTGCGAAAAACTACGCTAGTTTGGGGAGATCAGCAATGGCGAGCTATATGATGCACAATGTTGGTGCTTTTTGTGTTGGGCAGTTGCGCCTAGGAATGCAAAAGATATTATCAGAAGAAAACATGAAGAGATAAGGACTGTAGAGAAATATATGGAGGCTCTAAGTACTGCAGGTCCAGTTTGGCTATGGCAGACACAGGGCAAAGATTGAGAAAATTGACAATGCTGAGTTATGGAGTCACCAATGTCAAGCTCTTAAGTGATACAGAGAAGCCTTGGGAGTCAAGGAACAAATGTTTGGAAGAGAGTAGGCTGAGATATGACTTCTGGAGAGAGATCTAAGAGCTTGAGGCAGTCAGGGTGCAAGTTGGCTATGGCTACCAAGGAAGGTCAAGTAGAGATGGAGGTGAGAAATGGAGTCATGAGCTGACCTGAGGTTAAGATGAGCTGAGAGAGAGTAGAGGAGAGCTAAGCCATGCTCAGCTGAGCTCTGATACCATGTGAATGATGCATGATCTAGAGCATGACAAAGGCGGTAGCTATGGAGGATGGAAGATAAAGACACAACCCATGTTGACATGACAATGTAGACAACTATTACACAAGTGAATTAGGTTTCAAGATTGAGACTTGAACTCATAAACACAATCTTGTGTATGAAAAACAATGACACAGACACTTGTCATAAGAGACAAGTACGATTGCATTATCATCATATGAAAGTGATAGTTCAAGTACATCATTATATAGAGTTCTTTGGTAGCACTTAACATCCACTGTGCATATGGGATTTTGTCTCTCTTCCTAGAATGGACTGCATCTTCCTAGCCTAGCTGTCCTATACAAAGGGACTAGAGTATGTGTGATTGCAAGTATCTCAACAGAGGTTGGTAGTTGCTTGCCACTCTCCTATCCCTACATTTCCTAGCCAATGGCCTTGATTGATTCTTTGGCTCATAGCGTTTAGGCTTTATCTAAGCGGCACTACTTGTCGTGTAGTCGTATCTCTCAATTTTGGTCATGTAGGTGATAGTAATGTACCGATGTTTGAGAGATCATCAATTTGGTCTTCCAATATGAGCTCAGTGTCTTTTAAGTGTTCCTAGGGTTCTTTTACCCACTCCTTCACTTTCTCGATGGCTTGGAGTTGGCATTTTGGATTAGGGTACTCCCCAACCTTCGCACTTCCCTTCTCAGTGGGCCTTAGAGCTAATGTTTCTTCTTTTGCATTTGTTACTTTCTTTCTAGTAGAGGTAGAGTTGTAGAACTCTCCGTTTTCAATGTGACCTTTGCGTCTAATTTCTTCTTTCTTCTCCTTTGGCTTTTTTTATTGATTGAGGCTACATCTAAGTTGTTAGGCCGTTGCAATGATATGCCAGCTTGCTTTGTCTGTGTGCGGGTCATGACATGCACGAGATAGGCGTAGTCTTCCTGTCGAATGTCTCGATGCTGAACAACCCCAATGGGGCTAATGGATCATTTGCCAAATTAGAAGATGGCTTTCGTTTAGGAAAATCAATGAAGAGACGTGTGATTTTGCATTTAGTGTATCTTAGATCAACCTTGTCTCAGTTTTCTTGCTCCCTTTTCAAGGCAACGTGAAGAGACATGTCCTAGGTGTCTCCAAGTTCAGCTCTTGGGTCTACACTCCTAAGCCTCTAGCTCTTCCTCTACCTAATGCCATCACCAGTACTAGTCAATAGTCCATAAGAATTGCATTTCTCTCTTTGTCATATAAGACGTAAGGGTGCACATAAGGCTCTTCGTCGTTCGGCTCCTCTAGGTAGAGAACTGAAGTGTCACTTGATGGATGGGTCATGTAGGGTCCAGGTGGTCTAAGTATTCCTACAGGGTTTATCTCCATTCTAGGAATGGCTAGCTTGGTGTCATTGGGCATTGAGAGAGACAATGGGCTTCCCTTTCGAAAAAAAATTAGCGGCCTATTTGGTAGGTAAGGTTGATTGTATGGTTGTGACTACAGGAGTAGTGTTGGTCATCTCATCATCTCTCATAATCTAGCTAGCTCCATCTTCATCTCCACTAGCTCTTAGCTTGAGTTAGTGCCATTTCCTTTATCTTGAGTACTTAGGCTTGATCTTTTGCTTGTCATCCAAACTCTCTCAAAATTCCTAGAGGTAGTCTCATCTCAATTTGTGCTCCTAGAACCTCTCTCCTTGAGTTGGTCGTCCACTCTAATGGCCTCTTCAAAGACCCTAGTTGACATGTCTCGCTATAAGCTTGAGTTTCATGCCAAGGCCTTGTAGAGCTCTTCACTTTGTATTCCATTAATGAACACTATGGAGACCACTCTTCCGGTTGGTTGCTCACTAGTTGGGATTCTCTTAAAAAGACCTCACATGGATCATGTAATCTCGGATATCTTCCTTATCTCTCTGCTTGGCATTCTCATCAGGTGCACTAGCTCGATATCAAAGTACCTTAGCTTGAAAAATCTCTTAATGAAGATTTTTAGGGCCATTGAAGTTGGCTCACTTGACAGCATCTAGACTTGTGAACCAAGTTCTTTCCTTATCGCCTAAGCATAGACCGAATGCTTGCAAGCATTGAGCAAGGTCGGTGAGGTCATTGGCCTCGCAAACTTGCTTGAACTGCTCCACGAAGCTGTATGGTGGGTCCTCATTTGGCTAGTATTTATCCAGCTTCTTTGCGACAACGAGGATTTTCGATTGGCTCTTGGAGCCCTGTTTAATTCCTAGTCCTGCGAATAGTGATGTTACTAGTGCCGCAGCACTCTGCTATGCTACCATGTTATCTAGCAATCACTTCATCAGAAGCTCACTTGGCATGAGTTCTCCTTCTAGCGCTCTATCTCTCTGCGTGAACCTATCCAATTTCTGCTTGCTAGGGCTAGCATGGATCTCTTATATTTCCATATTCTAGTGTAAGCTCCTAATTTGTTGATCCTGGTTGTTATAAGCCACTATGCCTTGCAAAACCTTGCCCGCTAGCTTTCTTTTCTCTTTGAGATCTACTATGACAGCCTCCACAAGTCTACCATGGTGGTCTAGCTGAGTTTGAGTGTCATATTCGTTTAGCATTTGCTAAATCTTCTCTAGGAAACCTCTGAGATCAAGCTCCTCGTTGAATCTGCCATCTGAGCTGGTCTTTGCCATATCTATGGTCTTGTGCTCCATCAAATTTTCAATGAGGTTGAGTAGGTCAGGTAGATCCACTTCTCCAATGGTGTTTGTCCTTGTTGTGCCTGGATTCTCTGTTGCGTTTTCCGCTTGATCCTACACTCGGGGTTTCAATCACCCAACTACATCTCACGGTCTTCTCCTACTGGTGGGTTCCTTTAGGTTATTACATTTGAGTAATTTCCTTGTTAATTACAAGCAATTCTCAATTTACAATCACTGTGTGTGTGTGTTGTGTGTGTGTGTGTGTGTGTGTGTGTGTGTGTGTGTGTGTGTGTGTGTGTGTGTGTACTCTTTTCAATGGACTGTGTGCAATCAAGCCTTCAGCTTTTCTTAAGTGTACTTGAAGTGTTGAAAAATAATACGAGTGGGAAGACAAGATGACTATTCAAATTCCACACTCTTGCTTGTGTTCATGGCCTGATGGGGCACTAAGCTGGGTTCTTGGCCTTTCTTGATGCTTGCTAGGGTCTCCACTGTGTCAATTTGGGGTTTGTTGGTCTGCCTACAGCTCTAAGTGTGTCCAATTGTTCCCTCTTTACATCATCACGGATGTATTTGATTTCCAAAATTTTTCTATCAACGTGTGTCAACCTATGACCATGTACCTTTTACAATTTGCATAGGAGGGAGTCTGGAGATCTTTTACAAAAATTTTAGGGGTGCCTTGCATTTAAAAATGTGCTTTTGCTTATGACTTGATTTTTTAGGCCACCCTTGTGCTTTTAGTCTTTTTCCATCGAGCCTCTTACGTTGTGTTCGATTTCCTCGCAGCCACTTCTTTCAGGTCCCGACTTGCACTTTTCCAAAATTTTCACTTTCTTATTGTACTGAGGTTTACATGTTGAGATGACAAGCTTAACACATGCGGACATTAATGATGGAATGCTTGGTTAGATGGGTCCACACGTCTACACTTAGCATGTCGGTGGTCATTATGACTCTCGCATGGCCACTGACTCATTACTTATTATATTCAAGTTGTTACACCTATTTACAGCTGGCATAGTTATAACGCCAGTCGACTAGTGTAGTCGGTTATGCATTGTTTGACTTAGTAGGCCACTTTCCTTTATGTTGTATCTTATCTATACTTTGTGTACATTGTAAAGTGTGTGGAAGAAGAAGAAGAAACTAGCAAGAAAACGTTTTGGCTTCCATCTCTCTTCTTGTCTCTTGAGTGAGCTTCTCCTTGTGCATTCTGTGTGTGTTCGGTGCAGCATCTTGAGCAAGTCCCCCCACCACGCGATTCGTGACATAACAAGGACTATTTGGTAGCATCCTTACATGAGGCATTTGATACCTACAACGGTAGAGAGATTTTCGATTGAATGGATGATAGATTATATGCATGCATACATGTCACATAGATTATCAGATACACGCAAGGCAATCAAGAGTGACACCTCAAAGCCCAAGTGGTTGGACACAGAGGATTGGTGGAGACTCAAGGAGGAGTCCAAAAACTCTCCAAGATTATGGCAGTACAACGAAAGACAACAAGGGCGTGATTGGTGATATGGATCATACATCATCTAAGGAGTGGCATCCATAGGACTTATTTGGAGGATTTTGTAAGTTTTCTTTTGGTTCTTCTCACTTTCTTATTTGGAATGTCACTTTTACTAACAACCTTATTTCCAACAATGCTAATTTGTTTTCTTTGCAGTACTCCATCACAAACTGTGACTCTACAAGTTTTGAGACTCGGTATGTAGAGAGACACAGTCTCACTATACTCATCAATAGATTGTATGCACATGGCAACCCAGTAGGTCAAGCATCTTTCTTGTTTGCAGTCATTAGTTTTTTTGTGATGCATTATGTAATGTAGATTAATATTTGGTTGTTTATATTGCAAAGTCCATTCGATGCTCCATTGCTTTGAACGAGATTTTGAATGGCGAGGAGCTATAGTGTGTGCTTGGATTTATGGAGTGCAAATCATTTGCTTTTTTGGCCCTATGATCTATGTAGGCACTTTCTATATAGCTTAGATATATTTCTCATCCTTTATATAAATTCTCATTTTGCAATATTTATAGATACATTTTCATGTTTGTTTTGGACTCTCCTTTCTATAGTTTCATGTAGTTTATGAGTTATCATCATTAAATCAATGACTCTCTTTTTTTAGCGTCTCATGATGTCCTTGTCTTGATGATGATTGTGTATTCAATATGTAATTGCTTTATGGAGTATTATTCAACACATGGTGCTAGGAGATGGAAGGGCATCATGCCATCTTGGTTCTTCCTCTATACCCGTCACTATTCGTGTCATTAATTTAGTGCACATGTCCCTATGTGTGTCGATGTATACATCGGAAGGCATTGCTACACTACAAGATATAGGCCTCATACCAACATTCAAAGTGATGCAAATATTCATTAAAAATTTTATCATCATCATTGTCAAAAGTGTCAGTATAAAAGTCTCTACAAAATCGTTGCAGAAAACATCGCTATTTAAGTTGCTATTTGCATCAATAGTGATGCAAATAACGACATTTTATGACATGTATAGTGTCAATAATAGAGACACATGCAGAGAAATCAATTATGCTAATATGATAACTCATACAATAAGTACAAGACTAGTGATGATAACTCATGACATTACATGGAACTATGGAGAGAGAGGAGATCCAAAGCAAACATGAAATTCTATTTGTAATTATCACAAGATGTGATTTTATACAAAGGATGATAGATACATTAAGCAATAGTAAATGGAAGATGCTTGCACAGATCACAAAACCAAAAAAGAAGAGGGCGTGCTCTCCATGAATCCAAGTGCGAGCTACAAATCGTCGCCATCAGAAAGCTCATCCTAACGCAAAGGAGCATCCAATAGACTCTGCAAAATGAACAACTACACATCAATCCAAAATACATAATGCATTTTTAAAAAAAAGTGACTACAAACAAGAAAGATGATTGAATTATTGGGTCGTCGCGTATGTACAATCTATCGATGAGTGCAGTGAGACCATGTCTCTCTACATATTGAGTCTCCAAACCTATGGGATCACGGTTTGTGATGGAGTGCTGCAAAGAAGGTAGAATACAATTGTTAGAAACATGATTGTTAGTAGAAGTGATATTGCAAATAAGAAATCAAGAAGAACCCAAAAAAAAAAATCCTCTAGATAAGTCATGTGGTGGCCACTCCCCAGATGATGCATGGCCCTTGCCTCCAATCGCGCCCTCGCTGCCTTCCATTGATGTCGCCAACGTTCTGGAGAAATTATAGCCTCCTCTTTGAGTCTCCACCAATCATTTGCATCTAGCCACTCGTGCTTTGAGGTCTCACTTTTAAGTGCCTTTTGTGCATCTAATCATCTATAAGACATGTATGCACACATACACTCCATCATCCACCCACTAGAAAACCTCTCTATCGTGATAGGTACCGAAAACTCCTCCTGCAAGGATGTCACTATATAGTCCTTGCTCCCCTCAGGTATATTCTTCCAATGGTCCAAGACATTGTGTCTAAAAACTTATTGGAACAACTCTCTCATGCAAGATATCACCCTCTTCCCC
This sequence comes from Lygodium microphyllum, assembly GCF_053477565.2. NCBI lineage: Eukaryota > Viridiplantae > Streptophyta > Polypodiopsida > Schizaeales > Lygodiaceae > Lygodium > Lygodium microphyllum. Next base: position 28,378,325 of record NC_141152.1, on the reverse strand, counting down.
TCATCATTCATGATCGCAGCACATGTCCTATCATCTACGACGTATCCATGACCCTCTAGGGGATACATGTAAGTGTGATAATAAGCTGCCCACATTCTTAAAAATATGCATGGGATCCAACAAGTGGTTGATCTATAAGTGGTTCCAATATGGCAACTCGTAGAAAATTGAGAACCATTACATTCCATTTGGATGTGACTCCTTATGGACCATTTTTAACTCATACTAGCTTTGGGTGTTCATTCTTGTTGAAGGTCATCCAAGAAAGCCTTCCCTCAATTCGTGATTCTCCAGAAAGAAAGTGGTGTGTCCTTGATATACCATCTTCTTCATGGTTTGTGACCTGTAGGAGTCTAACTATGGCCCACACAATGGACATGCATGATAACATGAGATAACCAGACATGTCCCAACATCCCTATTTAGTCAACACAAACTTGAATGAGCTATGTTAGATATCACCAATGAGAACAGAAGCCCACTTACTTGAGCACTCCTTGAATCCTGAAAATTTATGCATGGTTCACATGAGAATGGCTTGTATGTTAGCGGACTATCAACCATCGTGCTTGCTCATGTATTCCACAGCAACATCCTCCTCTCGCAAAATCTTGAGCTCATCAACTAATGGACGGAGGTAGACATCTATATTCTTGACTTTATAGTGCCCAAGAATGAGTGAGCTGAGGATCAGGTGTCCTTTCTTTGTAGAAAGCCATGGCGGGATGTTATAGTTAACAAGGACTACACTCCACTCATTATAAGAAGTTAAGTGGAGACCAAATGGATTCCCGCCATCCATATAGCAAGATCGAGTTGAAGATTCCTTGGCTCTCGTTCAAATCTTGGAAAGTTAGAGTCAATGTGGTTCCATGCATATGAATCTGTTGATATTCATTAGAATTCATTTGTGGATCTATTCTATGCATGTCACGTTGACAAGTTCGACATGCCCAACGTATGAAACATGTGATGTATACATGGTATAAGTGAAAAGTGTCTAAGAACTTTTTGAGGGATGGTTTGCCCTTGTAAGTCCTATTGATACCTATGAGCACCACACTTTGGGCATGTCTCCATAGTCCTATAGTCTCCTCGAAATAGCACACAATCATTGACACATACATGGATGTTGTTGCAGTCCATGCTAAGCTTTCATAACACCAGTTGCACATCATCATAGGACTCATACATCGTGTTTCAAGGTGGTAATATATGATACTTTAGCATCTTGAAAAAAAATCACAAGACGCCTTGAAATAGCATAATAAGTGTTTTTAATAATGGAGTCAAAAATTTCAATGGAGTGCAGAATGTACCTGAACAAATCGATTATACTCACATCACTCCACCCGTACTTTGCCTACATACTTAGGAAGAGCACAAGCATTGTCTCTAGGCAAGATGCTTTGCACCCATCATATAATGGTATGGATGCTTCCTCTCTTAGTGGATCAAATGATTAGGCATCCATGGCATCAATGCATCAATTATTGCCTCCATCTCAGCCTCCAAGATTGGAGGAAGGTCCAAAAGGTTGATTGTCTCCTCTGGTGTGAAGGGTGTAGACTGTTGAAATATTTACAATCACACCTATTGTAGCCTCTTTGTATGAGGAAATTCTGGGCTTAGGACATGCAAGTAGACTGAATCCCATATGCACAAAGAGGAAAACTGTAGCAATCCAACAACTATAAAGCATTGTACTTGACTACCACTTTTCATATGGAATGAATACATGATGATACTTTTCTTTATCAGTTAGTGTTAGTCTTATACTTGTCAGTCCAATACACAAGATTGTGTTTGTGAGTCCAAGCTTCAATCTTGGAACCTAATTCACTTGTGGAACAGTCAAGTCCATTGTCTTTGTCATCATGAGTTCATTCTTCTTCTTCCATCCACCATAGTTACATTGCCATGCTCTAGATCTGCGTGTTTTTCAACATGGTATCAGAGCCCAGTCGGGCATGGCACTACTTCTCCAGCCTCTCTGGGTTCCTCTCAACCTCTACCCAGCTACGTCCAGCTAAGTGTGAGTGTATGACTTTGATTTCTCACTTGAACCCCATAGTCAGTGTTTGGCAACCATAGCTAGACAGGACATACAACACTTGGAGCTTCTATATCTTACTCTACAGGCCAAATCAGCTCACAATTCCTTATGTGGACATCCTTTTCTACTCAGGGCACTCCTCCTTGGTATCTCAGAGTGCAACATTGGCCACTATATGATTCATCATTGACGAAATTTGTTGTGTTGTTCAGAATTGTGTCTGCTGTTGTTCGTACTACTAGCGCGCTACGTGTAGGTCACGATGTTACCTAGGATCATAGGGCTTTGGAAGCCCATTAACCAAGCCTCATTACCATATAATTTTTTTTGGAAATGGTTGAGGATACAATGCACAAAGATTGAAAAACAAGGGCTTCCCAGAAACCCTAGAGTTGGCAGCCATAGCCAACTTCTCAAAAGCTTTAATTTTCTTCATTTTCTCACTCCTCTTGGTACACTGAAGTTACTCAATTTTGAAGATTCCAACAAGAATTTATCATCAAGGAGGAAACTTGTGAAGATTTTTTGAAGAGAAACATCGAGAATTAATTCAACTCAAGCAACAAACATCAAATTTCAAACTAGTATCTTTTGATAATACACTACCATTGCTTGTGTCTTTTGGCACATACAAAGATCAACTCATTGTTGGTTATTCTCAATTTGTGGGAACTGATTTTTGGTCATGTCAATGACAAGCAAGAAGATTTTTAAGTGGATGCTTCTTAGTAACATGAATCTTATGGCCCATTTACACTACATAGACGATGTTACTCTACCTACAGGAAGACATGGAGCTGCCTATATCCAAAAGACATCAATGCATCCATTTCAAGACCTTGAAGACATGAAAGTGAAAAAGTTTGAAGACATTTTCGCTGCCTCAAAGATTGTATCTTTGCTTGAGGGGGATCATAAAGAAAAGAACCAAATGACTAATGCAAGCAAAGTCCATGAAATTGATGACCATGAAGGAAAGATCAAAGAGAAAAAGAATAAGAATAAAAAGCAGAAAAATCATGAGGACTCTGAAGCGGCAAGCAAAGTGAAGAGCAAGTATATGATCAAAAAGAGCAAGCTGGACTACTCCAACAAGAAGATCTACAATGAATTGAAGATCTATGTCAAAAGTAATACTGAAAATTGCAAGGGCCTGCCGATCCTTGATCATGATCCTATTTTTTACTGACTTTTTTAGCCATGTAATGTCTAGCCCAAATGTCTTTATCATGAGCTTGTAAACTCCTCATGTAGCCTTGCCCTACAGCCTCTGTAAGGCCCCTACTACAGCCTCTGGATGACCATCATGTTTGTGGTACTCACACTTAGCCTTTTTTGCAACAATCTCTGGTGTTTTGCCACGTTTTTTGTGTGCCCACACTTTGCACGTGTTACTTTCACTAAAGCCTGTACACACTGAGGAGGGGTGTTGAAATATTTACAATCACACCTATTATAGCCTCTTTGTATGAGGCAGTTCTGGGCTTAGGACATGCAAGCAGATTGAATCCCATATGCACAGAGAGGAAAATTGTAGCCATCCAACAACTATAAAGCATTGTACTTGACTACTTCTTTTCATAGGAATAAATATATGATGATGCTTTTCTTTATCAGTTAGTGTCAGTCTTGTACTTGTCATTCCCAATACACAAGATTGTGTTTATGAGTCCAAGCTTCAATCTTGGAACCTAATTCACTTGTGTAACAGTCAAGTCCAGTGTCTTTGTCATCATGAGTTCATTCTTCTTCTTCTATCCACCATAGCTACATTGCCATGCTCTAAATCAGCGTGTTTTTCAACATAGACTAATTCGTGCCCTCCAATTAGTGTATCGGCCCAGACACTCCATCCATCACATGCCCACAAACTCTTCTAGTTGGCTACAATAGGTGCATCCCTTAGGATGAGGTGTCACCTCTCTGTACAAATTTGATAGGCCCATATAATGTTTTTGTATATATGATATTCAATTACTTTATGAATATAAAGCATGATGGATACACACTTTTCTTACTATTCGCTCAAAGTTTGAGATCGCTTGATCAATTATCTGTAATTGAAACTCACCGAAGCATCATACGTGTTCTATAGACATGTGACACTTTCGTCTGATTGCCAACTTGCATTAAGAGCAAGGACACAAGACACACTGATTAAGATATATCTTGCGATCTTGGACATCAAGATCATCATCATTCTCCATTTGGTCTATGTTACAACAAAAAACAAGTTTTTATTCTCCTCATTGATTATCTTCCTTTGTTTTAATCTCTACTTCTCTTTCTCTCCATTTTTCTTTATTTTTTTCCCTCCCTCCATCTCTCTTTATCTATTCCTTTCTCTCCATGTCTCTCTATCTTTATTTATATCCCCTTTTTTTCTCTCCTTGCTTCTCCTTCTTTATTTCTCTTCCCACCTTTCCAAATCTCTCTTTCTTTCTCTTTTTTTATTTTCCTCTCTTCATCCTTCTTTGTTTCTCTCTCCTCCCTCTCTCAATGTTTGTTTCTCTCCCCCTTCTTCCCTCCCCACTCTCACTTCTTCTCTCTTTTTCTTTCCCTCCCTTGTTTTCTCTATGTCTTTCTCTTTTCCTCTCCACTCACACTCGACGCATCTCGTTATAATCAAAATCAAAGATGGAAAATAAAAAACTCATAAAACAAGACATTAAAAGACCCTCTCTCCACACCCCTCTTCATGTCTCTCTTCCCCCTCTCCCTTTATTTTTCTATCAATCCATTCTCTCAAATGCTCTCATTGTTTCCATTTTTCTCTCTCCTTCTCTCTTGCTGTCTATTTGTTGATTTCTCTATTTCTCTTTTTCTCCCTCTTTTCGTCCCTTTTCTTCCCCCTCTCTTTCTAGCTCTCTCTTTTTTTTCACTCTCCTTCCTCTCTTTACCCTCCATCTCTTCCTTCACTTTCCATTTATTTTTTCTCCCCCTCTCTTTATTTCTCTTTTTCTCTTTCTTTTTTTCCTCTCTCTTTGTTTCTCTCCTTCCCCCTTGTTGTTTCTCTAACTCATTCTCCTCTCTCCCTCCCTTGCTCTCTCCCTCCCTTTCTCTCCCTTTCTCTCTCTTCCTCTCCTCCTCTCTTTCTTTGTTATCTTTCCTCTTTTTTCTCTCTCTCAATCTCTCTTCCTCTTCCTTCCTTATTCTCCCTCTCTCCTTTCCTCGCTTTCTCTCTCTTTTTGAATTCGTCTTATCACAAAGAAAAAAAAACAAAAGAAAATAAGAAAACACAAGAACAAAGCAAGAAGAGGAAATGTACCTACCACAAAGACCTAAGGATGGATTCTCCGCCTCCTCTTCACAAAGTCCCTTGTTTCTCCCTCGTGCACCTCTCCCTCTTCTTCACGCATAGCGGTGTCAAGTGTTTTTCTAAAAACTGAAAATACCTAGTCAATTTGTATTTAGGTTTGATTTTTGTTGGCTTAGTTGTTTGCGTAACTGTTTGTTTTGTTATTTCCCAATTGGATTTCTTGTGTTTGTTTAGTTTAGGATTTGTTTTTGTCATTTTGTTTGATTTGTTGAGTGTGAAACTTGATAGCCTTGGTCGAGCTTGGTATTTTTTTGGATAGGATGAAGCTTGTGTTTGTCAATAGCTACCAAACATTGAGGAGCTAGGTATATTTTCTTATCGAGACTTTTGCACATCACAGGGATAATGGGTTCATGAGCACTTCACGTTGCACTTGTTGATGCACTATACTCGAGGGTCGTCTCCTGTTCTTATCAAATACTTCCATGCCATGGGTTGTGATGAAGCACACTTTGCACCATCGTTCAGCACTAGCATAACATGAGGCCAGCTGCAGCTATATGCAGTAAATTTTAGATGCACGCGCACATGAGAGAGCAACTGTCATTGAGCATGCACGATATTTGGGATTTTCATCACCAAGTTAGGAACCTCTGGTTGAGTATGTAAGGAGGTTGGGTGAGATTGAGGGTAAAGAAGGACGCCGCCAATTGTGAGAATTGGATGGGAGGAGCGCAGTATATCATATCTTTTTGAAGAGAGTTGAGAGGAAAGGATAAGGATTTAAATAAGTAAGGAACTATGTTTGCATTTTGCATGATGCACGATGACATCTAGGTAGGCTAGGCACAACTTCTTCAGTGCATTAATAATTTTTGTGTGGAACATTGATTGATTTGTTGCATATCATTGATCCGACTTTGCATATTTCTTCAAATCATGAATGATTGGGCACGAAGTTCTATTCCAAAGCATATACACTTGTTAGGGCACATTGCATAAAAAACACGTTCATATCCAGAGAATATTTATTTTGAAGACTCAAGGATCAAAGGAAAAGGTTGTAAGTTTTACATCGTCAGCGAGTATTTCTTGAAGAAAAAGAGGACGTGTGCTGAAAGTGTGTGCAATTACAAGAACAATAAGTCAAGGAAGGGAATAAGTCGTCCAAGATAAAAGATGGAGAAACATTATGTGATTTACAAAAATCAATATTTTTGCTCAATTTTGATGGATTTTTGTAATTCTGCCCGCATTTTTTTGTAATTGTGCCCATGAGAGCTTGTCGACCACATATGTTCCGATCGTTTTGAGTACCCGAAAAACTATATTTCGGAGTTCAAATGACGAAGTTATGATCCAAACAAGTTGCAAATAGGCATAGGATAGAAAAAACGAAAATAGTGAAAAGCAGTAGAAAAGCAAAAGCAAAATGCCTAATGTGTGTGAGTGTGGATAGAAAACTATATAAGGAGATGAGAATGGAGAGTTAAGGGCCTTCCCCCTTGCTTACAATTGTATTTTGTGAGAGAGGAGAGTGGAGGGTCACATGCTAGAGTGAGCTCTTGTCATGCCAATTTGAAAGTTGGAGCTTTTGGGTATCAAAGTGCCAAGTGTCGGCTCAAGGTTGTTAAGGTATGGAAATATATTTCACTTGGTTTGTTTTTTAATTGTTGGTATTTTCATTGTGTTGTGGTTGTGTGATGCTCTACCCACATTCGGGTTTTTAGTTGTTTTGAGCTACGAGAGGCATTGTGTGTTATCTCGTTTTCGTGTGTGGTTTGTGGTGTATTGTAAAATATTTGAAGTTTTCAAGTTTTGTTGTGCATCCAACAAAGTCAATTATCCCAACCGGCACTCCTTAACGTCTCGTTATCGAGTTGTGAGTGAGGCTTGCTCTCAATCACCGCTCGCGTAACATCTCTTTTTTGGTGCCCCCACTGAGGAGTGCCGAAAATTTTTTGACTTTGTGCATGATTTGTGGATTGATTTCTTGTTTGTAATCTATTTTTAGATGGCCAGTTCTTTTCTTGAATTTTATGGAAAAAGAAGGGAGAGGATCCTCAGCGATTCCTCGAAAAACTGGAGCTTTGATGTATTATCCAATGAATAAATGACTCAACCCTGAAACTCCAAATTCTGAAATTTCAATTGTTGGATGAAGGTTGTAAATTGTTTGAGGATTATGAAGAGACCCTTAGATTGAGAAATCCTCTTGTTCCTATGGAATATGAAGCAACTAAGCATGCATTCCTTGATCGCTCTAAGGAAACTGAGACTTCCCAAGACCTTTGGAGAAAAATAGAAACTTGCCAAAAGAGAGAATAATAGACCATAGAATTTTTTTCCATGGAGTATGCTAGACTTTGGGATTTTTGGAATGTATCTTTAGCCCCACAGAAGAGAGCTGCGGAAATGTTGAAAATCAAACATTTCATTGAAAAACTGTAGGGAGAGGTGAGGACAAAATTGGAAATAAAAGAACCTAGTACTTTTGAAGAAGCTATGATGATTGCCGTAGAAAAAGAGAGAAAATTTGAGAAAATTAAAGAAAGAGAGTCATTTAGAACACCTGTTGAAAATAGAAACTAAAATTGGTAAGGACAAAACTTTCAAATGTTAACAAGACAAAATGCCCAATTAGCACCAGAGATTGAGGATCAACTGTCTGGCCAATTACAAAATATGAGATTAGAAGCTATGAGAGGAAGACCTTTGGGAAGAGGAAGTGGAGGACCTGTAGACCAATCAGGAAAATTTAGGAAGTGGGAGAGGAGTAAATGGTAGAGGATATTTTCGTAGACCAATGGTGACTTGTTTTTCCTGTGGAGAGTTAGGTTATGTGAGTACAAATTGTCCGTATCCGCCTAGAGCATGTGGGGATATGTATCCTTTATCTCAAAATTTACCTAACAGACAGAATGATTTTGGGATAGAAATTAAAAATGATTCTAACTCGCAAGAACCTAGGTTGAATGAAGAAGAGAAAGGAAAAAGTGCTATAAATTGTATTCTTTTAGAAAATCAAAAAAAAGAAAATAAAACTATTGATGTAATGCCTGCAATTAAAAGAAAAAGAGATGCTAAGAGAGATGAACATGAAACTAGTAAGGTTGGTGAGGAAAGAGGAAGAAAAACAAAGAGAGGAGAGAAAAAAAAGAAGAGAGAGGAAAATAAATCAAGAGCACCTATGAAACATTATCATGCTATTGATATTCCTTTGGGAGAAGGAGAGAGTGATTATGACCTAAAAAAGGATATGATGGGTAAGAAAGCTGATATATCTTTTGCCCAATTGATGGAGTTGTGCCCTAAGATGAGAGGACAATGGAAGAAATTAGTGAATCCAAAGTATAAGTAAAAAAAGAAAGGAACAGTGAGAGTTTTGAGTGTAAAGGAATTGCCTGATATTTGTCCTATTGTTGATGCTTGGTATAAGAATCAGAACATAGGAGAAGCATATATTGATGGAGAAGCGCAAATTAGTGTGATTACTCAGGCTTGTATTGAGCAATGTGGACTTCGAATCATTGAAGGATCTAAATTTCGAATCAGGCTTACTAATCATGCTAAAGTGAGGTGCTTAGGTATGATTCAAATTTTGGAAGTGAAGGTTTATGGAGTCTCTATGAAAATTGATTGTCATGTTATGCCAACAGGGTTGGGAGCTTTTCTGCTCATATTGGGTAGACATTGGCTTAGGAAAGCAAGAGCAATTCAAGACTGGGGAAAAGGGATAATAACAATTTATGGTCGAAGGGGAGTACCAAAGAAGTTTGACATGTATTTAAGAAAGAAACTTGTGAATGAAGAAGATTCTGAAGAAGAAAATGAGGAAGGGAGTGATAGCTCTTTTGAGGAAGATGATAGTGAGAATGAGAGTTCAGAGAGTGATTCTGATAGGGAGGTGTCATTTGTTGCAATTGAGTTAGTGAGTTTTGAGAGAGAGGAAGAGAGAATTGAGGATGAATTTTTGAGTTTGTTAGAAGACCATGAGGGGGAGGGCTTAGAAATTGTAAATTTTCAAGATAAAGTTGAGAATTTGAATTTATTGCCTAATGAGTTTGTTGAGATTTTTTGTGAGTTTGGTTATGAGTTTGTTAATCAAGAGAGTATTGAGATTTTGGGTTCTGACTCTTGTTGTGATTTTGGTGTTGGTGTTGTTGATTCAGTTGAGTCTTGTGAGTTATTTGGTGATGGTTTGAGTAGCCTTGGAGAGGCTTTTGTTTGTGGTGTTGATGATGTTGTGTTGAGTAGACATAACCTCATGCTTCTTGATAGTTGTGTAGATAATTGTTTGGTTATTTTAGGCAACAATGTCAAAGAGAAAACTTCATCTGATAGTCTTGTAGTCTCTTTGAATTCCCCATAAGTTTTTGATGAAGTTTGTGATGATTTTGATTGGGGATTTGATGACCCTGAGAGTGACATTGAAGAGGATGTGAGAGAAAATTTGAGTAAAGCTTTGGAAAGGATTGAAAAGTTGAGGGAAGAGAAATCTAACACTGAGGGTAAAAAGTGTGAAGAAAGTTGTGAGGTTGAAGAAAATTGGACAATTGGGTGTTTGGATGAGGATAATGATCTTAATGTGTTGCCTAAAGTACCTATTTGTGAAAAGTCTTTTGAGAATGTTTGTGATAAAGAAATAGAAAAAGTTGACTCTTTGAAGTCTCTTTGTTTGGATGGATGTTTTGAAGAGATTTATTTTTCTGAGATTTTTGTAATGTTTGTGTATGAGTTTGATATTGGAAATATAGAAAGGGTTCAAACCTTGTTTCAAAACCCTAGCTTTGTCATGTTTTTCTTATGGGAGGATGGGAAGGGTATGTGGATTGTCATTGTGGGTGATGAAATGGTTTGCTTTGACAATGGTTGAGAATGGTGTGTCATGGATTTTTTTAATTTAAGAATTTAAAGAACTCAGAGATAGATCGTTGGATTTGATTTTTGATTGGCTTATAAATGTTGCATCGTTTTATGAAAGCAACTGCTGCACATAAATGTTTGCAAACTAGGGGGAGGGCTAAATATGTCAAGTGTTTTTTTGAAAATTGAAAAGCCCTAGTCAAATTGTAGTTAGGTTTGATTTTTGTTAGCTTAGTTGTTTGCGCAACTGTTTGTTTTGTTGTTTCCCAATTGGATTTCTTGTATTTGTTTATTTTAGGATTTATTTTTGTCATTTTGTTTGATTTGTTGAGTGTGAAACTTGATAGCCTTGGTCGAGCTTGGTTTTTTTTTTTGACAGCATGAAGCTTGTGTTTGTCAATACCTACCGAACATTGAGGAGCTAGGTATGTTTTCTTGTCGAGACTTTTGCACATCACAGGGATAATGGGTTCACGAGCACTTCACGTTGCACTTGTTGATGCACTACACTCGAGGGTCGTCTACTGTTCTTATCAAATACTTCCATGCGATGGATTGGGATAAAGCACACTTTGCACCATCGTTGAGCACTCGTACGGCATGAGGTCCACTGCAGCTATATGCAATAAATTTTAGATGCACATGCACATGAGAGAGCACCTGTCATTGAGCATGCACATTTCTTGTATGCACGATATTTGGGATTTTCATCAGCAACTTAGGAACCCTTGGTTGAGTATGTAAGGAGGTTGGGTGAGATTGAGGGTCGAGAAGGACGCCGCCAATTGTGAGAATTGGATGGGAGGAGCGCAGTATATCATATCTTTTTGAAGAGAGTTGAGAGGAGAAGATAAGGATTTAAATAAGCAAGGAACTATGTTTGCATTTTGCATGACGCACGATGACATCTAGATAGGGTAGGCACAACTTGTTCAGTGCATTCATAATTTTTGTGTGGAACATTGATTGATTTGTTACATATCATGGATCCGACTTTGCATATTTCTTCAAATTATGAATGATTGGACACAAAGTTCTATTCCAAAGCATATATACTTGTTAGGGCACACTGCATAAACAGGTTCATATCCAGAGAATGTTCATTTTGAAGACTCAAGGATCAAAGGAAAAAGTCATAAGTTTTACATCGTCAGCGAGTATTTGTTGAAGAAAAAGAGGACATGTGTGCTGAAAGTGTGTGCAATTACAAGAACAATAAGTCAAGGAAGGGAATAAGTCATCCAAGATAAAAGATGGAGAAACATGATGTGATTTACAAAAATCAATATTTTTGCTCAGTTTTGATGGATTTTTGTAATTCTGCCCGTATTTTTTTGTAATTGTGCCCATGAGTGCTTGTCAACCACATATGTTCCAATCGTTTTGAATACCCGAAAAACTATATTCGGAGTTCAAATGACGAAGTTATGATCCAAACAAGTTGCAAACAGGCATAGGACAGAAAAAACGAAAATAGTGAAAAGCAGTAGAAAAGCAAGAGCTAAAAGCTGAAAGCAAAAAGCCTAATGTGCGTAAGTGTGGATAGAAAACTATATAAGGAGATGAGAATGGAGAGTTAAGGGCCTTCCCCCTTGCTTACAATTGTATTTTGTGAGAGAGGAGAGTGGAGGGTTCCATGCTAGAGTGAGCTCTTGTCATGCCAATTTGAAAGTTGGAGCTTTTGGGTATCAAAGTGGCAAGCATCGACTCAAGGTTGTTAAGGTACGAAAATATATTTCACTTGGTTTTTTTTTTAATTGTTGGTATTTTCGTTGTGTTGTGGTTGTGTGATGCTCTACCCACATTCGGGTTTTTAGTTGTTTTGAGCTACAAGAGGTATTGTGTGTTATCTTGTTTTCGTGTGTGGTTCGTGGTGTATTGTCGAATATTTGAATTTTTCAAGTTGTGTTGTGCATCCGACAAAGTCAATTATCCCAACTGCCACTCCTTAATGTCTCGTTATTGAGTTGTGAGTGAGGCTTGCTCTCGATCACCGCTTGCGTAATAGTGGCAGTGACATTGATAATGGTGAGAAGCTCTCCTTCTCTCTCTTTCCCTCTTCTTCTCCCTCTCCTTCTCAAGGCGACGATCTCTCTCGCTCTCTCTTAAAAATGTTTACAGCAAATGTCATGCTCAAGTTTTCCGCAAATTTTTTTCTCATACCGGCATTGCTATTAGCATCATTAATAGTGTCGTGAAGTTTTTACGTTGTTGTTAATAAAATATATACCTCCACAATGGAGGTTCACTCCAATGATGATATATGCTAAACTTGCAACTAGAAAAAACCATTGTATATATTGAGCCTAGTATTGGATTTGTTTTCTAGCAAAACACACCAATCATCCCTCCAAGGTTAAAATATGAACCTAACTATAGAGATTATATGATCTGGTTGCACACCTCTTGCAAGGTAGGATCAAACCTTCTAGTTGAACAAAGTCTCAATTTCGGTCATTGATTGGAATCCCTTTCAAATCTAGTCACCTATCAAAAAATGTTATCCAATGGACCAAGGGTTAGGTACCTTAGCCATGGTATCAAGAGAGAATGTACAAAAAAGCCCTAGAAAAGCTTGAGGTGCAACAAGGTGTAGGACATTGAGAAATAATGGGACTATTAAAAAAGTTTGAATTATTATCATGCTTTTTCTTTAATTATGTGCTTAGCTTTAGAAATGCCTATAGGACCCAAAATTGAATGCCAAAAACTATTGGTATATAAGGTTATTCATTGCGACACTTATTTGTCATTAAGATATGAATTCAAGGATCACATGATGAGGATTCTAAGAAGGATATACCTTCCCCATGTAAATAGCCTATGATGTAGTTGGCTAGTCTAACCTGATATGGAACATGCATAAATTTCTTCTTGCACACAATCCATATACAAAAGCATCCACCTTAAAAAGGATTATTTTAATAAAAATAACCTAACATTGTCAGAGCACTATGCATGTGATGGCTAGAAAGACGTAGGATCTTGTGAAGCAAATACAACAAGACAGAAGCTCGAATGTAGGAATCCAATGTATTCACTAATGAAGAATTATTACATTCCCTTTACACTACATACTTTGCATGGATCTCACACACACTAACTCAAAATAATTTCTTAAGGGAGCTCACGAACTCTAACTCAAGACTGTTGCTTGAGCCTCACTCTATCATGATTTTTCCCAACTACACTATGATTTACAACTCTCTTTCATAGTGATTCAAAGGAAAATACTAGACTTCAAAACAAATCTCTATCATATTCTCAAGAAACATTTACTCAAGAAACTCTTATAATTGGTTATTTAGGAGCTTAATGGTAACATAGGATTGAAGAAAGGAAAATAAGAATTCTCCTTATTGCATTCGATGCAAGAGCAAGGAAAAGAGAATGGAATCCAAGCTCGTTCGTTCGGAACACATCAAAAGCTCTATGAGGTTCATCACATGAAAGCTTGTATGATAGAGATGCATTACAAATCCACAATATCGTGATACTCTCTAAAGCTAGGACGTCACATTCTTATCAGTAATCATATTCATGATCTTGGCTACGACTTTAATTAGTGGGACTTGATACTCATGTTGGATGCCCAACAAGATGACAATCTTTCACCGTAGATTAATGCCGGCTGCAAACTTCGAAGATTACATTGCCTCCTTCCTCTAATTGCTGATGATGCTCCTCTCATAACATGTGATCACTGCAATGCTACCAATTATAGATATACTTCAAGCTAAACTAGCCTACAACTATAATCCTTCGGGAGGATTGTTGCTACTTGTAGTATCACAAAACAAAGCTTTTCATCATCAAGAGTTAGCAGCATACCTTCAGTACCATTATGGCCACCCAAGGTAGGAGGTTGGATGGCGCACCATAAATTAAAAAAGATTCATGAGTTCCTATCTAGGTTGTCATTGTGAGTATCATTTCCTTGATAATCACATACCTATCAGATAACCCTTTCGTTCTAGGAATGATGTTAAGCTAGTCGCCCAAGAGCATCATCCGACTAAACTTCTCCCGTTGTTGATGAGAATGTTGTTGTAGCTGAAGGAAAATAATGGAGATGATGGCTACAACCCTCTTCTCTTCTTGTTGATCTTCTTTTGGGAACTTCAATCTTCAGGCCCTACATGGTGGCCTCTAAAGCAACAAACTTAGAGGCATCATAGTGGGGCCCTACGAGCCACTATCTGCTACTATTGTAGAGTTCGAGCCTTTATCAGATAGCAGCTTGCGCTTGAAACTACAGTAAGGTAGCCCAAATTTCACTCTCTAGCAATAATTGCACTAGGAAGCCTTCAAAAGCAATGAGCACTCTCCTTAATAGTCATGGATCTAATCGTTCTCTTCGGCCACCATGTTGTTGTTTTTCACCATCTTCTTTGCTTATCCTCTCCTTCGTTGTTGTTGAGCCTTTTTTCTCTCGATCAGAAGCCTTCCTATGTATTTTTTAACATCTCCTTTTCCACATTTAGCCCCCCATGCAGTATAAGCCTTGCCTTTTCTTTTTGAATTACCTCCTCTCCATGTAGTAATCTCTTGTGCTTTTTCTCAAAATCCGACTCTTTGTTTTCTTTAATAATAGCCATCTTCCCATGAAGCTTAGACATGTTCTACATACTTCATGCCTCTCAAAAAGTAGGATATGCCTTCTTTCCACATGCCATGCTTTTCCTTTCATGCAAGATCATCCCGTAAAAGCTCATTGCCAAAAGCTCTCTTTGCCTTCTAATCATCCCACCTATCACCATGTATCCTAAAGGCTACAATAGTCGTAGCTTGCAAAACCTCGGGGAAGTTACTATATGTATATCCTCTACATCACGTGCATTCAAGGCCTATTTATAAACATCCTTATCTATGAATTTCTCTTGAATAAAACATAACCCTTTTCTATTCAATTTGTAAATAACCCCTTTACCCTTCTATATGTAAAAAATATATAGAAATGATATTTTAAAAATACATTATTTTGAACCCATGTGATGCACATATATATTCATGAGTAACTTACCCGAGTGCAAAATTAAAGATGTTCTACGAAATAATTGACATATTAATGAGCTCATAAGTAAATCTAAGTTCTCGAGTCAAATCAAAGGTATTAATGGCTATCTTCCTTTTTAGTATCTAAGAAGTATGCTTTTATGAGCACATGTCATAACCCAAGCACTTACTAGTGCATTATTGCTCTTAAAATCTAATAATGCATCCCTCCTACAAAGTTGATAATCTAGCCTCTTCGTCACAAACATATAGGACCTCAAAATGAGCCATTGTTGAAGGGTTTCATCCTTTGACACAAAATCTCATGACACCCACCCCCTCCAAACCTGCACATCCCCCAGATGTGCAACCATCCAAGTCAAAGACCCAAATAATCACCTCCCCTTTGATCATGTGCACAAGCAAGTGTCCAACTAGATCATAGATCAAAATAACAGACATTTGCGCAACTATGGTACCACACCAAGTATCCTCTCCTAGATCATAAGGCCGCAGGTGGGTCACATATACTTGAGACTATTTTACCTACATATACATGCTTGCATTGTGTCCCCAAATAAATATATAGTAACATCCCTACTCTCTTTTAATCCATTGCTCCCGATGTTGCTCTTGTAGCTAGTTTCAATCCATGTTTAACATAATCTAAGCATCACTTGCGTCCAACACACTAGTCTAAGTAGTATCACTGAAAGCATGTAGGCATTCAATATCCTAAAGCACCTCTAAATTTCCTATTAAGGTATCTATCAAAGCATATGACCAAGTCTTAAATTGTGTAGCATCAGATCCATCATCTTCTTAATGTATATCCTCTAGCTCTTGAACCTTCTCATAGACTGCAAGTGTGTCCTATGTCTCATGTGCATACATCAATTCATCAATCTCTCTCTAATTCACTGCATCATTGAAGACATGAGCCACATAGGCTTCCTCATAAGGACTCACAAGATCTACATATGTAATGTCCGTCTCATCTACTTCAAGTTCTTCCAAGGCATTGTCTTTATGGAAACTCAAAGCATCAATAGTCTTAGTAGACATCCTCTATATGGCTAGTCATAGCCTCAGTATTCTCAGCATAGGCTTCCTTGGTATGGCTAATCTTAGCTTCGTAGTAAGTACTATAATGTGGGAAACATCTTGTGCCTCCTCTAACCTTCTAGCATTGTCTTAAATTTTACATCCTTATTCCATCCTCTTCGTACATTCTTATTGCATCCTTTTCTTGCTTTACCTATCGTTGCTTGTACAATGCATCCAATCTATGACATAAATCTAAAAAATTACTCGCAAAGCCTAGATCTCCATATCCAAGATCAATCATTTGTAAAATTATAATCCAATACATGTTCTAAATCTTGTAAAGAAAGCATATTTGCACCCATAGAACCTATCATACTCTAATCTTCACCCCAGCCTTTCATGTCAGGTTTACCAAATATGTCAGAGCACTCTATGCACCATGGCCAGAAAGACATGGAGTCTCAAGAAGAAGGTATGACAAAGAAGAAGTTGATACCGATGTAAAGTAAGAAGGGGAAAGCTAGGCTAGAAACTCTGGATTATAAGCCCTATTAGATCTTGTGATCAAGTAACACAAAATGTATATGGAATACTCTAGTCAATTAGCCTTTAGCTCAAATTTTCTCCCAACAATTAGCCCTCAAGGAGACTCTGCAAACACGCCTCAACTCAGCTAGCAAAGAACCTGAGAGTGGCATACATGATGGTATACATGATGGCCAACATTGATAGTTAGCCAACATCTCACCTTGTTATTGCGATGATCTTGATTCCCCTCTCATGCTTGGGAACGGATTGAGCTGATTGTCTTCATAGCTCAACTAACTCTCCCTTGTAGTCCAGTTCACTCCCCAAATTTGCACTCTTCGACCAATGTGTTACTTCTGTTCAATCTTGCTTCCGTGCTGCAGTATGAGGACAGCATGGTAGAGTGATCAATGGCCTTCCAATCCCCCCGTCAACCTCTTTTAGCCTTGCTGATTTTCGCCATCTCTTCAACAAGGCATCACAGGTGTTCCGATTCTGGCTAGGTGGCGCACGAGTCATCTGTTTGGCATGGATGAAGCTTACTAAGTTGGCGTAGATGAAGGCAAACTATTTTTCTTATAACATCCGCATGTCAACTAGTGCTTCATGTTCTGTTGCTTTGAAAGGGCCACAATACCTTCTCAGAAACAATTCTAGAAGTGCCTGCAATTTGCTACATCTACACCTTTCCATGCCAATTGTTTGGCTGTTCAAACTGCGCCTTGTAGACGTTGAAAGCCAAGCTCTCGATTCCCGTCAATGGCTTCCTTTTGCCCCTGATCATGTGGCGTCCTACAGTTGTTGGAAGAGCTACTGACCTGTTGATGCCTCCTCCTCATGCACCGACATGCTTCTTTTGCTACGATGCTTCCTTCTGGTTACATCGTTCCAGACCTGCCTCATAGTGAATTCTCGGAGTGACAAGCGACCGATATTATGGATTCAACGAGCTCCTGGGTATCAGGAAACATGTTTTGCAAGTGACGGTGGCTGCAAGACAGGTTAGAGGGTGGCGATGGCAACCTTGTGGATCGGGGGTGAAGGTGATAAATGTAGGCGAGGGGGATGACGGTGGTCATGGGGAGAGGGGCGATGCAGACGATGTAGGCCTAATGATGGTGAGCGTGAAGATGAAAAAGGAGATGCTAAAGAAGGCAACGTCCTTCTAAGGGCCGAGCCTTGCTTTTTTTCCTTTTCTTCTTGAAAAATAAGGGGAAGTAGTAAGCCCCCTTTCGCGTGGAATCTTCGCATTACAAGTGCGGTAATTTCCTTCAACTGCGGGAGTATTCTATCGATGTCCTCTTCACGAAAATGCATTTGTGATGTACACAAGCAGGGTCATCAGGTATTCCACCCTCATGATTTTCTATATATTCTCTTTGTCCTCTCTAAATGTGATATGTGTGTGTCTCTTTCTTGCTATGTCCTATTGGCGCCTTTATGGATCTTTTACTAAAAAATCAAATTCAATTAACTTAACTCATTTCTTCCCTATTTACCAATGGAATGTAACATTCATAATATTGCCACTAGGATTAATATGTTCTAACACAATGGATCATCACAAACATATTCCATTCAACATCAAGCATTTTCTTTTCATCAACAAGAATTAAAAAGATATCTAACTATTTTGTGTGCATTTCAGAGTTGATACATGTGCATCTCTCTTATTTCACTATGCAAAGCATATAAGTGACTATGCAGTTGATGTGCCCTTGGTCCCAACAATGGAACTAAAATATTGTTCTACACGAGCTCAACAATGGGACTTTGGACACCTTCTTATTCATTCAAGAGGTTTGACCATGAGGCACAAAGGCTTCTCTCACCTAGCCTCTCATTAGGAATACTAAGATATGCTTGTAGCGAGTTTGCATGACCTTCTCTCAAGCATGAAGGATGCTCTTGGAAAGCTCCACAATCTAGGATGTGCTTCATTTGCCCTTAACCCTCTATGGCCTTAGCATGCAAGGAACAAGCATATGCATATGCATGAGAATTAAATTGCTCAAGAGGAAGGAGAAGACTTCACCCACATAGTCTCTTACACTTACTCACACACACACTCTCTCTCTCTCAACTCTCTCAAACTCTTCCTCTCTCACGAAGAAAAACAAGAAGGCAAGCACATAAAGTTTGCACACACATGAATAACCCTTTCCATGCACTTTCATCCATTTTATACAAATAAATCTAGGGTTAGGGTTTCCCCATCCCCAGGCATGCAACCCTCTTATTAGTCCAATGACCGCTTTCCCCTTTTTGCATACATCTAGACCTTTGCCAATATTGATTAAGTTACACATTTCTAACTTTAGGTGCTACTCAATAATACAAATATAATTTACATGAGAGGAAGCTTAGTCCCTTTTTATAATGTTTTATGTAATGATCTCCTCTCAAACTTAACAATTCCTCTTATTTTGCATGCTATTAATATAGAAAAGAAAGATTCCAGCCTTGATGATATGCAATAAATTGGATAGAATCAAGTGATTAAGGGGAGGGATTACCATAGCAACAATCAACAACTCGTTGAATTGCTAGCTTACTCTTTAGAATTTCTTAGGATTTAATAATGATTTAAGCACAAGACCTTAGGGATGAAACAATTCATAGACATTGAATTCAATGGAAGCATGAATAGGAGATCATGCCACAATGCATTGCTCTATGGATTCCTCAACTTTAGTAACGAAGCATTTCCACTATGCAAGAATGAAAATCACGACTATAATTGGTGTAATCTCTCTTTTGGCAAATGGGTTTTGACATGAGCAAGTGGAATAGAGAGATTTAAAATATAAATTTGATGAAAATTCTCTTCAATGAATGGCTGACATCTTGAAGGAATCAAATGTAATCAATCCTCAGTGACAAAGCTCCAATAATAGCTTCCAAAAGTGCTTTTGAAGCTCAATGCCACACAATAGCAAGCCATGGTAGCTTAGAAGTTGATGTAGCTTTAAACTTGAAGGGTCTTTTAGCACTCTTGAATGCTCATAGATAAAAGAATTGAAACATTTCGTCCAAAATACCCAAATCCATCTCCATAATAGCTTCCTGATGATAAATAGGCTTGACAAGACTACACTTAGCTTGCTATTTGGAGTAGTTGTATCATGAAGAACATACATTTTGTGCCTTATTTGGGGAGGTTTTCCACATTCTATGATGCATATACAACTTTTCTTTGTAGGGCATAGCTAATTTTTCCTTTGTTCAATTAGCATGATCGACCCAAAGTGTAGGAGTTTATTGGTTGATAATACGTCTATTTGAAGAATCATGAAGTCTTGGTCTGATATGTTTGATGACTTATGTGCGAAGAATATTTGGTTTTCCTTCGATAGAGCAATCATATTAAACAAATTATTGCAAAGATGATGTGAAGATTAGCATTCATAGTCTCATTCACAGTTTAATAAGTCAAGAAAATTTGAGCCACCGTCTTTCTTCTGATTTCCTACATCTTTCTCATCAAGCTTAGAGTGTTTATCGAGATCCATTTGGAAGTCCTACATGCTCTAGACTTGGGCTTTTCACTCCTCTTCATTCATGGCCATACTACCCATTCTTGATTGTGCTATATAGGCTCCATTCCCCTTCCTTTATATAAGGTACTTCAATGAGATAATCTTCCATTTCCCAACCATTCTTGATTGTACACCATCTATCCCACAAGTTCCATCGCATACCCCACCATCTCCTCTAATGGTTCTCTTATACCTCCCATCCCTTTCAAAGGGAGACAACATCGATGATGTGGGTGTGGATTCTTGGCCCTTGTGTTTTAGAGGGGGGGTTCGTAGGATTGTGAGGATTTTTTTCACGAATGGACTTCATTGATAAACTTCATAAGCATTGGCACTTCTTCTGCCACCCTTCTTTGGCCTTAAGCCACATCCAAGATTTGAGAGGTTGTGCATGTAATCATGTGTATCGTGCATAGTCATCTCTTGCATATGAGCCTCAATCTAAGTCAGATGGGGACATAATGAGATGTGACACTCAGTCAATCATGTGTTTGAGAGAGGAGGCAACTCTTTTTAGAGCATGGATTTTCTTTTCAGTTGGATTTAGAATTCTCCACCTTGGTTGGTATTTTCTTACTGAATTCATTTTTATTGATTTATAATGGTGACCAACATTTATAATGGTGATCTTTTTTTAAAAAATATTTTATTATTGTTGATCCAGAAGCCAATATTTTTTGCCCCTATATGCAGCAACTAGGTAGTTTTGACATATTTTAGCAATTTATAGTTATTCTCCACAATTGATTGGTAATTCATAGGCTCATTCTTTGCAAGTTTCAACACATTCTAATGTACATGGACTCTTCTCTATCTTCTAATACTAGCTTCCATCATTAGATTGATCTGATGCCCTCATTGATGCCTTGGGCTATGTACATGGATTGACCAGTCCTCTTTGTATTTAGCTTTTGTTTAGAGTCCATTGTTACAGATCTTCTCCTTCCATTCTCTTCTTTCATTATAGTCTATCTCTTCCCTTCTCTCTCTATGTTTGTGTTTCTCTTCCATTGCATACTCTCATAAATGCATCCATTGTCTCTCACTATTGCCACAATGGAATCACTAAAGATTTCACATAAATCTCATTCATATACTAAACCCATTTGTTGAATGAGGCCTTAGCCTTGATTATCCAACCATCTTACAACTTTATCCAAATTGATATACCTTCAATTTAGTATCAAATACAAGTAATCCAAACATGTAAACATTGTAGCTATAAATCCTAATCTCTATCATGTGTTTGTTTTGGGAAATGCTCTAACATGCATCTTAATATATTTTCCTAACATCTACGAACCCTAATCTCTAGCATGTATTAGTTTTTGGAAGATGCTCTGATAAGTGTGTCAACATATTTTCCTGATGTCTACAAACCTTTAGCAATATAATGGCAATGATAATTTCAAGAAGTGCATAAGAAGTATATTAGTTAACATGGATGAAAGCTGCTTCTATAATCAAAGTTTATATTGTTGTGTATAATGGACCGTGATGCAAGTATATGTCGATGCGGGTTGTCTTTGTTTTCATTGTGTAGGAACGTTTATTATGATAAATTAAATTATGAATAAATATAATTACATATTTTTTTGCATAAAATATGTGATGATCAAGAAGAAGAAGAAGATACCACTTTTCTCATATTACAAACTTTGTGTTTAAGATGATGGCTTAGAGCAAACTTCATCAAGATGATTTCTTGAGACCAATCTATGCAATTCGAAACTCTGTCAAGATGGTTGGTTGTCCAGTCTATGAAATCTGAAATTCTGTCAAGATGATTTCTTAACCACTCTATGTAATTGAAAACACTTTGCTACAACAATACAATGAGAGACTATGCTTTGTATATTAATCAAAATAACCCAGAATGCTTTATGGACAACTAGATGTACTTCAACCTAGTTTTATTGGTATGTATAGTGGTAGAAGATTACTCCTTTTCTGCTCAAAATCACCTAGAAGAATTCCCTTTGATAGCCCAAAGCATCCACCAACAACTGGCAAGTAGATACCTTACGCAAGACACCATGTGTAAGTAAATTATGAAATATAATCAAAACCCTAGGCAAAGCAATCCTATCCTAAGCTTAGTTGTAACTTGTTTTTGCTCCAAGTTTAACATTGGTGCTCTGAATATGGTTATCCATGTACTCAAATTGAATAGAACAGACCTAATCCACAAGTCAATTTGGACAAATTTGCCAAAATCCTCCCATAATAGTTGAAAATGCCACTTTTGTAAAACACATTGCTTTTTTGTATTTTTAGGCCTCCACTTCTTGTAGCACTCAATATAACTCCTTGCATATGTTTTGATCCACCAAAAGTTCTCATTAAGTCAATACAACTTAATCATGGAAACTTAGACTATTTTGGTGGATTAGTTTTGATCTTAGAAAAACCTGTTAGGATCATGAGTAGGTATTTCATAAGCACATATCTAGAATACTTATATAGATGTCTTTTCCTTACTTTCCTCCATTAAACCTGTAACCACATGATATGCATCCCTTAAAACCCACACATCCTTCGACATGTGCTAGTTCTACTCATCATAATCTCCAAGATTAATTATAAACTCAAAGCTTTTCTCTTCTACTGCAAGTTCTTAATCTTTTGCAAGCTCTTCTTTTTCTTTCTCTACAATGTCATCTTGTGGTGTCTCATCTCTCAACTCTTTCAATGCACAGTACTCTTCTACTTCTTTTTTCTTAAATATCTTTTTACTTGCAATTTTGATCCTAACCTCTATATCATCTCACTTACATGTGGCATTTTCATCCAAATGTCAATGTGAGTACTTAGCATCCGTCTCGGTTTATCATTCCCTTCTACTCTAAAAATTGGCAATCAAATACTACAATATAGAAAACTACCCATAACATTTGATACATAACACAAATCGCTAAGCTTTTTAAAGAAAGTCCCACTTCTAATCTACAACTTTTTTAAAGACATTGGGATCAAATTTTGAAAGCTTTTACCCCAAACAAAATCCTGCATAGCCTATATTTTACTTTTCTTGCTTGCAATCCACTTCAAACCTCTAACTTTCAAAAGCCTATATCTTCCACATATTGACTCCATTCGCTACTAAACTTGGTAAGATTATTCCTTAAGTGTATCTCATCTTGGATATTTCATGCGCTATCAAATCTCTTATTTATATCGAATTTTGAAAATATCAATTCTGTCCTAAGCAATAGTTTGAGTCATACTCTAATATCAACTTGTGTTGCGTTCTCAATCTTATGTTCTTAATTGAGCTTGCGTTATGTTTTTGAAATTACTAATTAAATTAGTTAAATAGTCAAATTAAGTAAAATAGATAAATTAGTTAAATAATTAAATAAATATAAATTAAATTAATAATTTTTATATATAAGTTAATTTAGAATTTTTAGATAAAAACTGCAATATAAAGTACATATATTCCTTTCAAATTAATATATATATTACTTCAAATGCTAGAGTTTTTAAAATTGTCATAATGATTTCGAGAGAGTAAGAGTAAGAGAGAGGGTGTGTGTGCAAGAAAGAGAGACCAAAACAAAGACATAGTGAGAGTTTGAGAGGAGAGAAAAACTCCTATACTCTAATTTTTCTCATTAGAAATGAATAATGTCACTTAAGCAACACAAAATCCTAGGTGTCGCATAAGTGATGCCTCTTGTTCCATATGCAATGTGTCACAACCAGTATCACCGAAGTGATTGATGAAAGCGATGGTTGTAGCAACATTATGCTAGGTCTTATTCGTGACCTTGCATGTGATTACACATTCAATAAAGGGAAACCAAGGAAAAGACATCTATATAAATATTCCAAATCTATGCTTATGGGATATTTACTTAAGATGTGAATAGATTTTTATAGGTTTAGAATTGGTCTCCAAAATAGTCTAAATATCCATTATTAAGTTTTATTAACTTAGTGATAACTTTGGGTGGATCAAAACACATGCAAGGAGTTCTCTTGAGTGCTACAAAGCATCCAAGCCTTTTTTTAAAAAAATAATGCATTTTCAACTATTTTGGGATGATTTTTGCAATTTTACCAGCATTGGCTAGTATATCAAGTTTGTTCGGATTTATTTGAGTACCTCAATGATCATATTCTAAGTTCAAATTAACTACAAGGATATTTGCATTTTCAAATGAATAATGATCATATTCTAAGTTCAAATTAACTACAAGGATATTTGCGACACCGCTATTTTATATCAAGAGAGGGGGAGGAAGAGAGGAAAGGAAATGAGAGAGGGAGAGGAGAGAGAAAAAACATTAAACATAATAGGGAAAGAGAGAGAGAGGGAGATGGTGAGGGAGGGAGAGGAAATCAGAGAGGGAGAGGAAGAAGGACAAGGATAAGGAGAGAGAGGAAAGAGAGGGAAACATTAAACATAATAGGAAAAGAGAGAAAGAGAGGGAGAGGGAGAGGGAGGGAGAGGAAGAGAGAAAGGGAAAGAAGGAACGAGAGAGAGAGGGAAAAAACATTAAACATAATAGAGAAAGACAGAAAGAGGGAGAGGGAGAGGGAGGGAGAGGAAATGAGAGAGGGAGAGGAAGAGAGAAAAAACATTAAACATAATAG
Source organism: Lygodium microphyllum (assembly GCF_053477565.2). NCBI lineage: Eukaryota > Viridiplantae > Streptophyta > Polypodiopsida > Schizaeales > Lygodiaceae > Lygodium > Lygodium microphyllum. Next base: position 28,353,433 of record NC_141152.1, on the reverse strand, counting down.
GGAAAGAGAGAAAGAGAGGGAGAGGGTGAGGAAGGGAGATGAAATGAGAGAGGGAGAGGAAGAGAGAAAAGGAAAGAAGGAATAAGAGAGAGAGGGAAAAAACATTAAACATAATAGGGAAAGAGAGAAAGAGAGGGTGAGAAAGAGGAAGAGAGAAAAGGAAATGAGAGAGGGAGAGGAGAGAGAAAAAATATTAAACATAATAGGGAAAGAGAAAAAGAGAGGGAGAGAGAGAGGGAGGGAGAGAGAGAAAGAGGAAGAGGTTGTTTTTATTGTTGTTGTTGTTTTTTTTCTTCTTTTCTTTTTTTATTATTTATTATTGTTGTGGTAGTCGTAATAGTGGTAGTGGTAGTGGTAGCGGTAGTGGTAGCTAGAGATTAATTTTTTATTTTCCTATTTGTTGTTTTTGTGATTGTAGTGGTAGTGGTAGTGGTAGTTGTTGTTTAATTTCTTATTTTCTTGTTTGTTGTTGTTGTGTTAGTCGTAGTAGTGGTAGTGGTAGTGGTAGTTGTTTAATTTTGATGCCAGGAGCCATATTCCACAGTGGATTCCGTGAGGTTTTACGGTGGATTCCGTAAACTTAGATGACCAGGGCTCATACACAAAGAGGATTCTTTGTACGAGAAGTTGATGGGGACGCCTATCCTTTTCGGGCGTTTCATTAATTTAGTGTGTACATGGGTGATTCCATAGCGGGTGATTCCGCAAAATGCATATTAAATTAATAAACGTTTATGAGTTTAGAGTGCGCACTCGTAATAAACTAAGGTTAGGATTTATTTCTAACCAGTTGATTTATTTATGTAGCTGAAGACTGCTAGGTATTCACTTTTGTCAGTTTAATTGTATTATTTTACTAACGATTGTGAATGCTTCAGTTGATGTGTAGAGATAGCAGCAGTGGCGGAGGAAAGCATTGGAGTCTAGCGGGTATTCGACCTTTGGATTATATTTTGATAGGCGCCACGCTTATATTTTGTTATGTCTATTGAGACATTGATTATTGATTATTATTTTGTATGCGCCTATGCACTCGGATATGTTATTTCTATTTGGACATTGAGATTGGGCGTGCCAGACTCTATGGGCACCGTCCATTAGCTTTATTTTCCTATTTTTGTAGAAAGCAAACTCAAAAGCTAAAAGCTTGTCATATTTTTGTAAATTGGGCTATTATTCAGCATGAAGATGGAAATATACATAAAATACATGCTTTGTGAAGCGCTCACACAAGGCATGGGGGAGATTGAACCCAATTTGTCTCTTGCCTCTTGTCGTGCATGCTTTTACATTGTTTTTTGTGCAAAAAGGTAGAGTTCATTGTTCTTGGGGACCTTCCGGGATTCACTACGCGAGCATTCTGTGACCAATCTGCGTACCAGTGGTATCAGAGCGGAGCAGAGATCAAGAGCTTCCAATCGCTACTAATCTCGGGTGAAGGCCTCGAGCTCCAGGAACGATCGAGCTCTATAGTCAATCTCATCGCGAACCGTCGATACAGGCAGACTTCTGGCGATCAAGAACCCCTGTTTCTACTGTCAAATCGCGAAGGACCAGGGTCTGTAGGCGGAGGACCACGCATCCATCTCCTACATGAAGTCGTGGATATACAGTAAGAAGCTCATATCTTTTTTCTTCAAAAAAAGCTTAGTCTTGAAGCTCAAAGGCTTAGAGAATTGAAGAAGCTCCACAAATTTCAATCGTGATGTCAGAAGATGCCTCCGATTTTTCTGCGCGGCCAAAAAACGGCCCCCCTCCCCACGAAAATCAGACGCCGCCTGTTATCATTAAGCTTACTAAGCTTAAGCTTAATCTCCTTAAGTCAAAGCTAAATCACTGCAGTCACACAGGGCAAACAAGTCCATAAACTCCCGGTCCTGCACTGCAAAAGTCAAGTTCTACAAGTCAAGTGGAATCAAGTTTTGCAAGTTCTGCAAGTCGGCCTAAGTTCAGCAAGTCAGCAACTCTGCAAGTCTGCTAAGTCTACAACTCTGCAAGTCAGACTAGTCAATTGGAGTCAGAACTGACTAGTGCTTAAAACTCGTAGAAGACTTGTTCCTATGCAAAAACTCTGAACTAGAAAGTTGTTCGTGGCAAGGTGTTCTACCTATCTATAAGTTCGTTGAAGTATTTTCAACAAACGGAGATAGAAATATTGTAGATTTTCTGAAAATAGACAAAGAAATACCCAAAAATACATAGCCTTGTAACCCCGAATTTGAGCTACGCTCATCCTGCTAACCTGATTTTGAGTGAAAAAGGTTTATTGAGTTTTACAGGATGACGACCCCACATATGGATGATCCTATGACTGAAGACGACCTACCTGAGCCTACCATGAAACAAAAGCTGGACCTAATCATGCTACAACTGGAAGAAGAGCGAAGGGCTAGACAAGCATTACAAGCGCAATTGACAAAATTACAAAGAGCGTCCACCGATAAAGAAGAGCCTCAAGCTGAAGATTTGATTCGCCGTACCATCGACGCCACTCTTGAAGCACAAACCATTCGCAAGGAATCCAAGATAAGTAAACGAAGTTTCAAATTTCGCACTTTCAATGGCATACGAGAAGGAAAGACTGTTTTATCATTCATTAGCCAGTTTGATGACTATTTCCATGAGGAAACTTATCCAGAAAAAGATAAAATCAAGTGTGTTACTAATCATCTGATAGACAGAGCATCACTTTGGTAGACTGTAGTCCGCAAGAGCATAGAATGTCCTGCTACTTGGGAAGATTTCAAGAAGAAGTTCCTGCAGAATTTCCTTCCACCGCAATTTCATGAGAAGGCTATCAAGCAATGGGATTTACTTCAACAATGGGATCGTGAGCTTATTCCACAGTATACAGAGCGTTTTTGGAATGCACTCCTACAGCTATGCATGCTTGAAGACGTACCAGAGACGACGCATAAGTGGAAGTATATGTCTGGACTCCTTGGACATTACTACGCTGAAGTGAACATGTTCAAGCGTACTACCCTTGAAGACGCCATCTCCTTAGCTCACGACACTGAAGATAAGTTACGCGGAAGAGACAGACGACCACAGCAATTCCAAGCCAACGGTAATTATGGATCTAAACAATTCAATTCCAATTTTAGAAGGTTTAATCCAGGTCGTTTCTCATCACCATCTTTCCGCAAGAATTGGGCTAAACCACCTGCATTACCATCCACTGTCAATCCAAATCTTAAGCCTATTCCACAAGCAAATCCAAATGTACCCAGACTTCCAGCCATTGCAAATAATGTAACCAAAGCCAAGCCAATAGTATGCTATAAGTGTCACCAGCCAGGGCATCTCACAGCAAATTGTCATTCAAAGAAGCCACCAGCACATATCAACTATCTTGGAGCCATGGACGAAGTCGAGCATGAGGATATGCCAGATTTCACTGAAGATGAGGATGATCCTACTACTACTTTCGACACTTTACCAAGTATGCCTACTCCACATTCATTGTTGACTATGAAATGTATGGTGCATGGAAAGGAAAGAACTATTTTGCATGATGACGGTAGTACTCATGACTTTATTTCAGCAAAATTGGTAAAGGAATTAAAATTGCATACAGTACCTACGCATTATCGCATAAAAGCTGCATTTTTAGGCACTAGGTACAATGGCACACAAGAAGTACAAGATTTAGAAATTCAAATTGGTTCATATATTGAAAGAAGAAATTTCTTAGTTGTCCCATTACAGTCAAGCGACATTATTTTAGGAATGCCTTGGAGACACCAGCATAATCCAAATATAGATTATTCCACACACACAATGAATATTAATTTTCAAGGAAAATCTATTACATTATATGGTATGCATGCATCTAATATTTTTCCACTGCTTTCGCATACTCAAGCAAAACGTGCATTACGCAAGAATACTAAATCATATCTCATTTGGGTGAATGAATTGCACGCAAAGGAAAATCATATGCATCCTAGGCATAAGGAATTTCTTGCATATTTTAAGGACTGTTTTGCAGAAGACCTACCACCAGGTTTACCACCTTCACGTCCAGAAGACCATAAGATTGATTTAATTCCTGGCACACAACCACCTTGCAAAGCACCATATAGGCACAATCAAATAGAGCAAAAAGAAATCCAGAGTCAAATTGAAGAATTACTAAATAGAGGCTTAATTCGACCTAGCAGTTCTCCATTCGGTGCACCTGTACTCTTAGTCAAGAAAAAGAATAATACCTATCATATGTGTATTGACTACCGAGCATTAAATAAGATCACTGTAAAGAATAGGTATCCTATACCTAGAGTTGATGACCTTATGGACAAATTGCAGGGATCTTCTATATTTAGTAAAATTGACCTTAAGTCTGGATATCATCAGGTGAGGCTAGATAGATCCGACATATTTAAGACCGCATTCAGGACACAGTTTGGCCATTACGAATTCTTAGTCATGCCATTCGGATTGACTAATGCACCTGCTACTTTCAGTAGAATGATGAACCGTATCTTTCTGAAATATCAGTATTGTGTGATTGTTTTCTTTCATGATATTTTGGTGTTTAGTCAAAGTGAAAAAGAGCATTATGAGCATTTATCATTAGTTTTTCAATTACTGAAAGAAAACCAATTGTTTGCAAATCCTGAAAAGAGTGAATTCTTTAAGACAGAAATAGAATATTTAGGTCATATTGTATCAAAAGAAGGAATTAAAGTTGATCCTAAGAAAATTGATGCAATATTGCATTGGCCTGTTCCTAAAAATGTACATGAATTACGCTCATTCCTTGGTCTTGCTAGTTTCTATAGGAAGTTTGTACGTAATTTTTCATTACTTGCTTTACCATTAACAAAACTTCTTAAGAAAGGAATTGTTTATCAATGGACTGAAAATCAGCAGAAATCCTTTGATTTACTGAAAAGTGCATTAACTAATGCCCCTGTTCTACAATTGCCTGACTTTAACAGACCATTCTTTCTAGTTGTGACCGATGCTAGCGGATCAGGAATAGGAGCCGTACTAATGCAAGACAATCATCCAATAGCATATTCTAGTTCTAAGCTGAAACCCTTTGAGCTGAAATATTCCACTTATGACAAAGAACTATTAGCAGTTGTACAAGCATTAAAACAATGGAAGCCTTATTTAATGGGTTCAGAATTCATGATAAAGACCGATCAACAAAGCATTAGACATCTACTTAGCCAACCCCAAATTTCTAACAGTCATATCAAATGGGCTTCCTTCATTCAAAGTTTTCATCCTATCATTCAATACCAACCTGGAAAAGAAAATGTAGTTGCTGATGCATTGAGTAGAAGACGTGCAATTCATAATATTTCTGTTATATCTTTTGATTCTTTGATTGCTATGAAAGATACATATCACCAGGATATTACTTTTCATTCTGATTGGCAAAAATTAGTTCAAAATAATTTCATTCCTGTTGATTCATTGTCATATAATGATGGATTTATATTTTTTGAAAAGAGACTGTGTGTTACTATTCCATTCCGATCTTTTGTTTTGAATGAAATTCATTGTCCCCCATATCAAGGTCATAGAGGTATCATTTCTACATTACGCATGTTAACTGAAGATTTTTATTGGCCACATATGGATGTAGATGTATCTAATTTCGTTTCTGAATGTTTGATTTGTCAAAGAATAAAGAGACATCATGGTAAACAATATGGATTATTAATGCCTTTGTCTATTCCATCTAAACCTTGGGAACATATTTCTATGGATTTCATTACTGGTTTACCAAATACTAAATCTAACCATGACATGATTTGGACAATTGTAGATAGATTTAGTAAGCAAGCATATTTCATTCCATGTAAGAAAACTTTAACAGCATCACAAGCAGCACAGTTATTTTTGAAAACTGTTTTTACTAACCGTGGATTGCCAAAAGTGATTATTTCAGATCGAGATTCTAGATTTTGTAACAATTTTTGGATTACACTGTTTGCAAATCTAGGCACAAAGATTGATTTATCATCTACATTTCATCCAGAAACAAATGGACAAACAGAAGCCACAAATAGTACCATTCTAGATCTTTTACGTGCATATACTATCTCCAAACCTCAGACATGGGACACTTATTTGCATTTATTACAGTTTGCATACAACAATACACCGCACACATCTACAAAGAAAGCACCTTTTGAAGTCATTTATGGATATAGATTATCTACACCTGTTGCATCTTTGTCTAATAAAATTCAGAGTGCTGATGATATTGCTACTATGCATAACAGTATTTTTTATGAGGTTAAGGATATGATTGCTAAAGCCTAACAATCATATACCAAACAAGCCAACAAGAAAAGACAAGCTATGAATTTCAAAGTTGATGATTATGTTTGGCTTAGAATAGAAAAACGTAGACTGCAAAGTGTAGATAGACATCCAGTTGTCAAATTAGCTCCTAGATTTTATGGACCATTTAGAATCATTCATAAGATTAATGATAATGCCTTCAAGTTAGAATTGCCATCTCATTGGAAAATTCACAATACATTTCATATCAGTTTATTGAGACCATTTAGAGGCCAATTACCTATCCACCCTGTTTATGAAAACCCACCTTTATTAGAGGAAGAGACTGAAATACTTGAACCAGAACCCATCATAGACACTGACTACATGACCACTAGAACTGGCCGAAGGTATTCTAGATATCTAGTAAAATTTAAGCTGTAGAGGAAGCACAATGGATGCACGCTAGAGACTTAAATGCTTTCCCCACTCAGTTAGCTCCACATTGAGCTAATAGCAATTGAGGTCAATTGCTATCCCACCCTGGGGGTATGATGCCAGGAGGCATATTCCACGGTGGATTCCGTGAGGTTTTACGGTGGATTCCGTAAACTTAGATGACCGGGGCTCATACACAAAGAGGATTCTTTGTGCGAGAAGTTGATGGGGACGCCTATCCTTTTCCGGCGTTTCATTAATTTAGTGTGTATATGGGTGATTCCATAGCGGGTGATTCCGCAAAATGCATATTAAATTAATAAATGTTTATGAGTTTAGAGTGTGCACTCGTAATAAATTAAGGTTAGGATTTATTTCTAACCAGTTGATTTATTTATGTAGCTGAAGACTGCTAGGTATTCACTTTTGTCGGTTTAATTGTATTATTTTACTAACGATTGTGAATGCTTCAGTTGATGTGTAGAGATAGCAGCAGTAGCGGAGGAAAGCATTGGAGTCTAGCGGGTATTCGACCTTTGGATTATATTTTGATAGGCGCCACGCTTATATTTTGTTATGTCTATTGAGACATTGATTATTGATTATTATTTTGTATGCGCCTATGCGCTCGGATATGTTATTTCTATTTGGACATTGAGATTGGGCGTGCCAGACTCTATGGGCACCGTCCATTAGCTTTATTTTCCTATTTTTGTAGAAAGCAAACTCAAAAGCTAAAAGCTTGTCATATTTTTGTAAATTGGGCTATTATTCAGCATGAAGATGGAAATATACATAAAATACATGCTTTGTGAAGCGCTCACACAAGGCATGGGGGAGATTGAACCCAATTTGTCTCTTGCCTCTTGTCGTGCATGCTTTTACATTGTTTTTTGTGCAAAAAGGTAGAGTTCATTGTTCTTGGGGACCTTCCGGGATTCACTACGCGAGCATTCTGCGACCGATCTGCGCACCAAATTTCTTCTCATCTAGTTTGCTGTTGTTGTGGTAATCGTAGTCGTGGTCATAGTCGTGATTGTAGTAGTAGTGCTAGTAGAAGTAATAGTAGTTTTCTTGTTTGTAGTAGTAGTAGTAGTAGTAGTTTTTTTTCTTTTCTTGTTTATTGTTGTTTAGTTTTCTTGTTTTTTGTTGTTGTTTTTTTTTCTTCTTCTTCTTCTTTTCTTGTTTGTTGTTATTTTAGTCGTCGTAGTAGTAGTTGTTGTTGTTGTTATTGTTTTTTCTTCTTTCTTATTTATTATAGTAGTAGTGGTTTGTTGTTATGGTAGCCGTAGTCTATAGTAGTAGTCGTAGTAGTAGTAGTGGTGGTTTTCTTGTTTGTTGTTGTTATTGTTGTTAATGTTATAGTAGTTTTGTTTCTTTTCTTGTTTATTGTTGTTCAGTTTTCTTATTTGTTATTGTTGTAGTAGTGGTAGTAGTAGTTTTTCTTTTCTTTTCTTGTTTGTTGTTGTTGTTGTTATTGTTGTAGTTGTTGTTGTTGTTGATCTTTCTTCTATTCTTGTTTATTGTAGTGGTAGTGATAGTGGTAGTAGAGAGAGAGACTTGTTGTGGTGGTTGTAGTCGTGATTGTAGTACTAGTACTAGTAGTAGTAATAGTAGTTTTCTTATTTGTGATAGTAGTAGTAGTAGTAGTTTTTTTTCTTTTCTTGTTTATTGTTGTTTAGTTTTCTTGTTTTTTGTTGTAGTAGTTTTTTCTTCTTTTCTTGTTTATTGTAGTAGTAGTAGTAGTAGTAGTAGTAGTAGTAGTAGTAGTAGTAGTAGTAGTAGTAGTAGTAGTAGTAGTAGTAGTAGTAGTAGTAGTAGTAGTAGTAGTAGTAGTAGTAGTAGTAGTAGTAGTAGTAGTAGTAGTAGTAGTAGTAGTAGTTGTTGTTGTTGTTGTTGTTGTTGTTGTTGTTGTTTCTCTTCTTTTCTTGTTTATTATAGCGGTAGTGGTAGTGGTAGTGGTAGTCATAGTCATAGTCATAGTCATAGTCATAGTCATAGTCATGGTCGTGGTCGTGGTCGTAGTCGTAGTCGTCGTAGTCGTGGTTGTAGTAGTAGTGGTGGTTGTTGTTGTTGTTTTTGTAGAGAGAGAGATATGTTAAGAGAAAAAATAAGAAGGAACGAGAGAGAGGGAATAAACATATAGCATAATAAAGAAAGAGAAAGAGAGAGCAAGATGGAAGGAGAGGAGATAATGAATGGATAAAAAACAAAGAGAGAGTGGTGGCGAGGTTCGGTGAGGTCCGGTGCAATATCACGAGACAGAAAACACTTCGACATACGTTAATTGGTGGGTGGGTGGGTGGAGACTTTACATACGCTAATTTTTGCTGAGCTACAAGAGAAGAAATCCCTTCTCAAACAATTTAAGAAAGAAAAAAAGAATGATTTTAAAAAAAATTGTTTGTCGTAACGTAGCCAATGGGAAACAATGAAGGTCTTGATGTTCAAGATCGTGAGGTGTATCTTAATCAATGTGTCCCATGTCCTTGCTCTCAATGTAAGTTGGCAATTAGACAAAAACGTCGATTGTCTATAGAACACGTATGATGCTTCAGCGAGTTTCAATCTGAGATAATTGATCAGGAGATCTTGGATTTTGAGCGAACGGTAAGAAAAGTTGATATCAATCATACATTGTACTCGCAAGATAATTGAATACCATATACAAAAAGATTGGGTGTGGCTAGCAAATTTTCTATCCAGGGAGTTGACGTCTCGTCCCAAGGAGGAGTGCACCCTTTGTGGCCAATTAGAAGAGTTCGTGGGCGTACGATGGATGGAGTGCCTGAGCCAATCCACCACTTGGAAGGTACTGCCCAATCTATACCGTCAATACCAGAGGAGATAGACAGCCTTCAAGACTTACCTATAATCTTGGAGCCTGAGATGGAGGCAATGATCGATATTGATTCCCATGGATGTGGAGACTTCTAATCTGCTTAGAGAGGAAACATCCATACCATTATATGATGGGTGCCAAGTATCTCACTTGAAGACACTGCTTGCACTCCTAAGTGTGCAAGCAAAATACGGGTGGAGCAATGCGAGTGTGACCGAGTTGATCAGGTACCTTATACGTACGCTTCGTTGATTTCTTTTCGACACTATCATTTTAAAAATTTGTGCTTTTTCAAGGTGTTTTATGATTTTTTTCAGGTTATTAAAGTATCATATATTACCACTTGAAAATACCATGCCTAAGTCTCTTGATGATGCACGACATGTTTTATGAAAGCTTGGCATGGACTACAATAGCATCCATGCATGTATCAACGATTGCATACTGTTTTGAGGAGAATATGAGACTATGGAGACATGTCCAAAGTGTGCTTCTCACAAGTATTGACAAGACTTGCAAGAGCAAACCATCCCTCAAAAAGTTCTTAGACACTTTTCGCTTATCCCCCGCATAAACCACATGTTTCGTACGTCCGGCATGGCGATCTTGACAATGTGGCATGCGCAGAATAGGTCCATAGATGGAGTTCAACGAATATCAACGGATTCACGCACATGGAGCCACATTGACTCTACCTTCCCAGGCTTTGCCCGAGAGCCAAGGAATCTTCCACTCGGTCTTGCAATGGATGGCGTGAATCCATTCGGTCTGCACTCAACTTCTTACAGTGTGTGGCCTATAGTCCTTGTCAACTACAATATCCCTCCATGGCTTTCTACGACAAAAGGACATCTCATCCTTAGCTTACTCGTCCCTGGGCACTACAAAGTCAAAAATATGGACGTGTATCTTCGTCCATTAGTCGATGAGCTTAAGATTTTGTGGGAAGAGGGAATCACCGTGGAAGATATGAGCAAGCGCGATTGGTCGACGGTCCGCCAATATTCAAGCCATTCTCATGTGGACGATGCATGACTTTTCGGGATTCAGAGAGTGCTCAGGTAAATAGGCTTCCATTCTCGTTGGTAATATCTATCATAGCTCGTTCAATTTTGTATTCACTAGATAGAGGTGTTGGGACAGGTCTAGTTACCTCCGGTTATCATGCATGTCCATTGTGCGGACCACAGTTAGACTCCCGAAGGTCACAAACCATGAAGAAGATGGTATATCAAGGACATGCCGCTTTCTTGTTAGAGGGTCATGAACTCAGGGAAGGTTTTCTTGGATGACCTCTAACACGTATGAATGCCCAAATCTGGTACGAGCTGAAAATAGTCCACGCGAAGTCACATCCAAACGAAATGTGACGGTTCTCAGTTTTCTACGAGTTGCTATATTGGACCCACTTACATCCCATACATATTTTCAAGAACGTGGGTAGCTTGCTATGGGATCACATCACAGGAAAGAGAGACACTATAGGGGCACGAATGGATTTAAAGGAGGTAGGCAAGATGGAGGTGCTTTGGCTGTAGTCGAGTGTTGATGTTCGCATGCAGCTACCTCGCACTCCTTGGGTTTTGTTCACTAAAGAAGAGCGCATTGTGAAGTAAATAGTCAAGTCTATTTGCACTCTAACGAGTATGATGCGTTCTCTCAGGTCTGTGTTTTCTAAAGACAACCAATTATGACGTCTAAAATCCATGATTGGCATAAGATATGTCAAGTTTGTACTACGAATGAATTGTAAGTGGCCTGTGCATTTTTCTATTTGGAGTGTAGTCGTTGCTCATAATGCTTTCTCATTTGTGGCAGTTTGTACTATTGATAGCAATCGCAGGATGCCTTACTCTAGAAATACACAAGGCAATTTATAGGTTGTTGACTTTAGTGCAATGGATCTCACGGAAGGAGATTAAGACGTCATCTATTGAATCCGTGAGGCGGGGAGCAGTGGAGACGGTTTGTCTCTTTGAGAAATACCTACCTACCAGCATGCTCACAATACAAATCCACCTTCTTGTGCATCTTGTAGATGAAGTGGAGATTGTTAGACCTTTCCATACGTGATGGATGTTCTTCTTGGAGCGCTTTGTGAAAACCCTGAAAGGCTTTGTGCGACACTGAGCTCGGCCAGAAGGTAGCATGGATGAAGGTTGGTTGGTGTCTGAGGTGCTAGTGTATATTTCACAATGGCTATCAACGATGGATCCAAACAAGAGTATGCTATGGTCGCTGAAGGATGATGATAGTTTGATCGGAGGTGTGGTGGTTGGAAATGGGGTAGAAAAAAGAATGGATGCTACAATGAAGGAGAAAGTGAATCTCTTTTGTATGATGCACCATGCCTCTATGGAGAGGTGGCTCGCCAGGTACCAGCAAGCTAGGCAAGATCAAGAGGAAGCGCGATCTGAATTTCAACGTAGTATGTACCATCAACCAATTAGATATCCCGAGGGAATGGAGGAGATGCCGCAGTTTATGTCAACGCGATGGTTGCATGGAGCTTTGACCGCAGCATCTCACGAAGGGGCAAAGGTCTTAACTGAGAAGTGGGAATTCTTGAGGGGATGTAGTCCAAAGGTGATGACGTGTTTAGGGTTTGTTGTATCTATATTTTATATGTGACAACTAATTGATTGCTTCAATGTACAGTATAAAATGCATAGTGCAGCGTGGTCGCACAGGCAGCATTTCTGCGTGGAGCCTATTGAAAAAATGTGCTCCACAATAGACTGTGGTATCATGGCAAGGTTCGAGCAAGGGAGCCGACGACAAGCAACAGATCCAAACACAGTTATAGACGAGATGGAGTATTTTGGAAACTTGCAAAGTATTGTTACGATGGATTACCGTACTTAAAGGAGCTGGAGCAACAGTTTGATGAGGTCCATCTGGATTTCTCAAAATAAATTCTGGAAAAAAAAGGACAGATTTGCGCAACACCTTTGTGTTGCTGGCCCATTGCGAACAAGTGCATGAACTCATTTGTTTATTAATTGTATTAGGACATGGTACATGTCACAATAGTTAAATCTCTCTTGTACAGGTTTGTGAACAAGTAATCTTCTATCCAAACCCCCGACAACCTCAATGGTGGTATATTATACCTTCAGCTCCCCGAAGTGCGAGAGTATATGATCAAAGCGATGTTCCGAGCATAAATGAGGACAATATGCAAATAGAGGGGTCAATAGTCGATATTGCAAGGGGTGGAGGCCACCGAAAGCTTGGAGCATGTAGAGGAGCCAGCATCGGGTAACAATGATGGAAATACAGAAGTCCAAGAATTCTTTGAGAACGAGGTGGACTCATCCTTTTGTGGTGACATGTCTATTGACCTTCCAGTTTATGCCGAGTTATGTTAGGAGATTGACATGTCTATCGACCTTCCGGTTTATGCCGAGTTGTGTCAGGAGATTGACATGGGACCACAAGATACTTCATACTTAGAGCATGCACTTACTCAATTCATTGACAAATGGCTTATAAGGGTACATAAGATATGCATTCTAAGTAAGATCATTTTTTTAAGATTTATATTACCGTGCTTTGTATGATTTAAATTAATTATGCTAACATCATTTTTTGTTTGTGCAAGTGATCTTTGTGGATACTTAGATCATTAGGATGAGTCAAGGGATGAGCGATGAGGAGTTATAGGTTATCTTCACGTGTATGTCTCCAGATCAAATGTGGCGGGATTCAGAGACATGGCGGACCAGGAGCTCTCTCGAATATTGTCAGGCCGCTCTATTAGATCTACTTCGGTGCGATCAGATGCTTCAGTTTCGAGCAGACGAGGTCGACGCTCCAAAATTGGGCCAGACGGAGGGAGTGCTTCACGGTGTCAAAGAGTTTATTGTTCATAATATAAATCATGGGATTATTATGAACACAGAAGAACTTTACTAGGATTTATATGAGGAATTTTCATACATAACTCAGCCATTGTTACCCAACAACCAACTTAGATATCACTTAGTTACATAAGTTCATTTGTATTTGTCATACAATTTTAAGTTGTACCACGTATATTGATTAAAAAATAAGTCTATGGGAACCTACAACTTGGTGAACTGGAAGTAATTGACAGTTTGCAGGATAAATCACATTGATTCAAGTGGAAAAAATAGTTAGAACTCAAGAAAATGCCAAAAGTCCACTAGGTTCATGGGGGACCTGAAGTAATGAACTTAAGTGACCTGTCAATGACCAAAGTAGGTCAAAAAGTAAAGTGGAAGCTGAGCAGGATGCAGCCCACATTTTTTGGCATAAAATGCGGGCCTGCATACCTGCAACAACTGGAGAAGAACTGTGAGCTATGGTGCATGCTTTGGAGCATGCAAACTGAAGGCAAACTAGAGCTGAAGATGAAGCTACAAACAAGAAAGATGAGAGCTCTCTTTCCCGTCCATTTGGTCTGACGAAAATGAATGGTATGACAATCTATAAAAGGGGAAAATCTGAGAGAAAAGGATTGAGCCTGCTCCTATGTATTGAGATATCAAGCTCCACTTGTGATATGCCAGGGTGACCGTTGTGCATTTATGTCACCGACTTGTCAATTTGCAAATGCGGTTGGTACACCGCCCATGAATAATAGCTAGATGATAGCTATCCTTATCTACTCTAGTTCGTGGCTCAGTTAGTATGCCACCTTAGCTAGTTGAGTTTGGTTTGAGACCCATATATAGGGTTCTTCTATTTCTATGTACTTGAGTTATTTTTGGCTTACACAACTAAGAAGAGGAAAATTGTTTTCAGCCTCCACCTGTGTGTGTATTCCCCCATTGTGCAAGCAAGAAAGCTACAAGTGAGACTCCTTCCTTCTCTCCCACAATCTTGACATGGTATCAAAGCCTTGTTTGTGGCAAGGAGCTCAAGAAAGCAAGCCAAGTTTGCGGTGTTCTGGTAAGAGGACCAGTGTTGCTTTCATTTTTCTGTTTTGGGAGCAAGTCTCTGCAGGTAGCACAGCCGGAAAGTGCAAGAGTGCATTGTCTCAGATTGAGACGCCCTTCGCGGTGTAGCAAGAGGGCATTTCGGGGCCTGTTTTGGAAGCGAAAGTTTTTTGCACGCACTTAGGAAAAGGCCCTATTTTATGCTATGCGACCATTGTTCTAGAGGTCGGTGAAAAGTTACCACAGAAATTGCATCGTATGCTTGTGTGCAAAGACATTGGGAGTTACACAATCATCATTGTTTCCTGTTTATGCAAAATCGTCACTAGGAAGTGACTATGTGGTCAAATACCACTTTCGTCAGTTTTGCAGATTTGTCCTTGTGAGGGTGAAGCTATGTTTTTTGCAGTGACAGAATTTTTTGCAGTGTTCTGTAATGGCGTCTGATTCTCTTTCACAGATTGTAACTGAAAAGCTTGACAAGAACAACTTCCAAGCATGGAAGTTTAGAATGACGAATTTCCTTATGGGAAAAGGATATTGGGAATTTGTTGCAGGAAATGAAGAAGAACCAGTTCTTCCTGATGTTCCCAATCAACAACAAATGCAGGCATTTAAAGCATGGCATGAGAGAGCCAGGAAAGTTATGTACTGGCTGTCTATCAGCATTTCAGACTCTATGATTGTGCATATTCAGGATGCAAGTACGCCAAAGGAGGCATGGGATACTCCGTCAAAGATGTATAGCACAAATACGCAAGCCAGGAAAATGCAGCTCAAGCAAGAGTTGCATAATGTGCAACGAGAAAGTATGAGCATCAATGACTACCACATGAAGGTGAAGAAGATTGCAGATTCACTTGTTTCCATTGGGTCGCCAGTGGAAGATGATGATTTAGTTTCTGTGACCTTGAATGGTCTAGGAAAGGATTATGCACAGTTTCGGACATCCATTTCAGTTCGTGTGAGATTTCCTGATTTTGAGGAGTTGATTGCTCTTCTAATTTCTGAGGAGCAGAGAAATGGTGGTGCATCTTCTTCAGGAGGAACTTCAAAAGAAACTGTCTTCTACTCAAATATTAGAAGAGGTAGAGGCAGAGGTAGAGGAGGCCGATCTGGAGGCTGTAGTAGAAATCAGAATATGCAACAGACTCAAGAAAACCAGTCCTATGGAGGAGGACATGGTAACTCTAGAGACAGGGGGAGCCAAAGAGGTCGTAGTGGATGGCAAAGAGGCCAAAATGCAAACTGCAATATTGAATGCTACTACTGTGGTAAAATGGATCATATGGCTAAAGACTGCTATAAAAAGCAGAATGACATCATGAATGGGAAATTGCAACAAGGAAATTATGCATCTTTTAGAAGACAGGGTGATGACAGAAATGAGCATTTGTTTATGGTGCAGCACATGAACAATTCTGTGCAAGTGCAGAAGAAAGCAACGAAGTGTGGTATGTTGACTCAGGTGCATCAAACCACACGGCAGGTCATGCAAAATGGATGCAGGATGCAAGAAAAATGGAAAAACTAGGATTTGTGGAGACTGGTGATGATACTGCACATCCTATTGTGCAGATTGGAAAATTTCCTTTGTCTATGCAGGATGGAAAAAAGAAATACCTGTCAAATGTATTTCATGTCCCGAATATCACCAAGAATCTGGTTTCTGTTGGTCGAATGGTTGAGCACGGCTTGCAGGTCAGATTTAATCCTCATGGATTCTTTGTTGAGGATATGAAAAATAAAGGTCGCTTGATAGCAAAAGGAAAGAAGAAGGGCAGAATGTTTACATTGGATGCAGACATGCCTAAATTGAGTGCAGCAATGTTTGCACATGGGACCAGTGTAGTTGCAGATATTGATATCTGGCATAAACGCATTGGTCATGTTAATGCACAGCAACTTAAATCAATGGAGGCCCAAAATATTATTGCAGGATTGCCTAAATTCAAGGTTGCAGAAATGCATAAGGTATGTAAAGCCTGTCAATTTAGAAAACAGGCAAGGAAACCATTTCCTAGACATGTTCAAGAGAGTAAGAAGCCATTGGAATTAATCCACTCTGATGTGTGGACTACTAAAGTTGCATCTCTTGGAGGCTGTCATTATTTTGTCACTTTTATTGATGACTATAGCAGAAAATTTTGGGTGTATTTTATGAAAAAGAAAAGTTAATTTTTTGGGCATTTCAAAACTCTTAAAGCTATGGTTGAAAAAGAAACAGGCCTGCAAATAAAATGCCTAAGGTCAGATGGAGGGGGAGAGTACCTCTCAAATGAGTTTGCAAGGTTACTGCAAGAGCATGGCATAAAGCAGCAATATTCATGCAGTCATACCAAACAACAAAATGGAATTGCAGAAAGGAAAAACATGCATATTGGAGAGGTATCTCGCGCCATGCTCAATGAAAAAGACCTACCAGATTTTTATTGGGCTGACGCAGTTGCTACAGTAGTCTACATAATGAATAGAACTCCCACTGTAGCAATACATGGGATGACTCCAGAGGAGAGGTATACTGGTAGGAAACCAGATATTTCTCATTTGAACATTTTTTGTTGCATTTCCTATGTTCATGTGCCAGATAAGTTGAGATCCAAGTTGGATCCAAAAGCTGAGAAGTGCATCTTTATTGGTTACTCTTTGCAGCAGAAAGGGTATAGATGCTATAACTCTTCTACTCATAAGTTTACAGTGAGCAGAGATGTTGTTTTTGATGAGATGAGTAGTTGGTATAAACTAGTAAATGTGATTGATAATGTAGATGCACAAAATGGTAATGATGCACAGAATTCACAGCAGCAGTCACAAGATATTAGTGGACATGGAGCGTCCTCTAGCAATGGTTCACATTCTTCGCCATGGACAGGCAGATTGAGATCAGGAGAATATTCTCAAAGCAATGCAGATAGTGGTATGCAGGTATCACGAAAAGGAAAAGAGAAGGTAGATCAACCCATGTTTGATGTGAATGCAAGTCACTCTTATGTGGATGGTGAATCCAGTGGCTCAGAACAGAGCATTGATGATGAGTTGGGTATTCCTTCTATTGTTACACCTGGAGTAAGGAAGACCAGGGATGTTTTGAGAGCACCTAGAAGTGAGCCTACTTTGCTTAGGTCTACCAGAGCTAGGTATCCTGTGGATAGGCTGAAATATGATGGATTTACAGCCATTCACTATGCATATATGGTCAAGGTGATACAGGAACCAGAACCCACTTCTTTTGAGCAAGCCATGGGAAAAGAAAAATGGGAGAAAGCCATGGATGAAGAAATGGATGCCTTGGAAGCAAATGCTACATGGGAGTCGGTACTTTTGCCTAAAGATAAGAATGCAATTGGCTGTAAGTGGGTTTATAAGGTGAAGCACAACGCAGATGGTTCTGTGAACAGATACAAGGCAAGATTAGTAGTCAAGGGGTATGCACAAACATATGGCATTGACTACGAAGAAACATTCAGTTCGGTTGCAAGGATGGCAACCGTAAGAGCAGTCATTGCTATGGCTGCATCAAAGGGATGGTCTTTACATCAGATGGATGTAAAGAATGTCTTCTTGCATGGTGATTTGCAAGAGGAGGTCTATATGGAGCAGCCACTAGGTTATGTGCATACTGTTCATCCAGAGTTTATTTGCAGGTTGAAGAAAGCCTTGTATGGCTTGAAACAAGCACCTAGAGCATGGTCTGACAAGATAGGATAGTATCTTGTCACTATTGGCTTTCAGATTTCCAAGGCAGATTTTTCACTTTATGTGAGAAAAACAGAGAAAGGTATTATGATGCTTGTCATTTATGTTGATGATTTGATTATCACAGGTGATAGTGATGAAGATATCCTTCATGTGAAAATGCTATTGAAGCAAAAGTTTGAGATGAAGGATTTGGGAGAGCTGCGTTATTTCTTGGGCATTGAGGTGATTAGATCACCAAGTGGGATATGGCTCTTGCAGAGGCAGTATGGATTGGACATGCTATCCAAATATGGGATGACAGGCCGTAAGCCTATTTCAGTTCCTTTGGAGCAGAATGTGAAGTTGAGCACAGATGCAGGTGAGCTTCTCGAAGACCCTACTATGTATAGACACATAGTAGGAAGTTTGATTTATATGACTATTACTAGGCCAGATTTGAGCTATGCTATTGGATTGGTAAGTCAATTTATGCAGGCTCCAAGGAAACCAGATTTGGATGCGGCTAGACACATACTTAGATATGTGAAGTCCACATTGCAGTATGGACTATTTTATGAGACTGGGGTTCAAATACAGTTGCATGGATACACTGATGCTGATTGGGCTGGTAGTATTTCTGATAGATGATCTACCAGTGGATATGTGTTCTCTTTTGGGAGTGCTGCAGTCACTTGGAGAAGCAAGAAACAGCCTGCAGTTGCCTTGTCGAGCACAGAGGCTGAGTACAGGGGTGCAGCAATGGCTGCATGTGAGGTAGCTTGGTTGCATAAGCTACTTTATGATATGCATCAGCCTACAGATGGGCCAATTGTCATTTATTGTGACAACTGTTGAGATATCGAGCTCCACTCGTGATACGCCAGGGTGACCGTTGTGTATTTATGTCACCGACTTGTCAGTTGCAGACGCGGTTGGTACACCGCCCCTAAATAATAGCTACATGATAGCTATCCTTATCTACTCTAGTTCATGGCTCAGTTAGTATGCCACCTTAGTTAGTTGAGTTTGGTTTGAGACCCATATCTAGGGTTCTTCTATTTTCTTTGTACAAGAGTTCATTTGGCTTACACAACTAAGAAGAGGAAAACTGTTTTCAGCCTCCACCCTTGTGTGTATTCCCCCATTGTGCAAGCAAGAAAGCTACAAGTGAGACTCCTTCCTTCTCTCCCACAATCTTGACATGGTATCAGAGCCTTGTTCGTGGTAAGGAGCTCAAGAAAGCAAGCGAAGCTCGCGGTGTTCTGGTAAGAGGAGCAGTGTTGCCTTCATTTTCTGTTTTGGGAGCAGATCTCTGCAGGTAGCATAGCCGGAAATTGCAGGAGTGCATTGTCTCAGGTTGAGACGCCCTTCGCGGTGAAGCAAGAGGGCGACCTTATTTTTTTGATTTGAGGCCATTTCAGGGTCTGTTTTGGAGGCGGAAGTTTTCTGCACGCACTCAGGAAAAGGCCCAGTTTTATGCTGTGCAGCCACTGTTCTACAGGTCGGTGAATAGTTACTGTAAAAATTGCATTGTATGCTTGTGCGCAGAGACATTGGGAGCTACAGAATCATCCCTGTTGCCTGTTGATGCAAAATCGTCACTAGGAAGTGACTGTGTGGTCAAATACCACTTTTGCCAGTTTTGCAGATTTTCCCTTGTGAGGGTGAAGCTGTGGTTTTTGCAGTGACAGAATTTTTTGCAGTCTTCTGTAATGGCATCTGATTCTCTTTCACAGATTGTCACTGAAAAGCTTGACAAGAACAACTTCCAAGCATGGAAGTTTAGAATGACAAATTTCCTTATGGGAAAAGGATATTGGGAATTTGTTGCAGGAAATGAAGAAGAACCAGTTCTTCCTGATGTTTCCAATCAACAACAAATGCAGGCATTTAAAGCATGGCATGAGAGAGCCAGGAAAGTTATGTACTGGCTGTCTATCAGCATTTCAGACTCTATGATTGTGCATATTCAGGATGCAAGTACGCCAAAGGAGGCATGGGATACTCTGTCAAAGATGTATAGCACAAATACGCAAGCCAGGAAAATGCAACTCAAGCAAGAGTTGCACAATGTGCAAAGAGAAAATATGAGCAATATGACTACCACATGAAGGTGAAGAAGATTGCAGATGCACTTGCTTCCATTGGGTCGCCAGTGGAAGATGATGATTTAGTTTCTGTGACCTTGAATGGTCTAGGAAAGGATTATGCACAGTTTCGGACATCCATTTCAGTTCGTGAAAGATTTCCTGATTTTGAGGAGTTGATTGCTCTTCTAATTTCTGAGGAACAGAGAAATGGTGGTGCATCTTCTTCAGGAGGAACTTCAAAAGAAGATGTCTTCTACTCAAATGCTGGAAGAGGTAGAGGAGGCCGATTTGGAGGCCGTGGTAGAAATCAGAATATGCAGCAAACTCAAGAAAACCAGTCCTATGGAGGAGGACGTGGTAACTCTAGAGGCAGGGGGAGCCAAAGAGGTCGTGGTGGATGGCAAAGAGGTCAAAATGCAAACAGTAATGTTGAATGCTACTACTGTGGTAAAATGGGTCATATGGCTAAAGACTGCTATAAAAAGCAGAATGACATCATGAATGGAAAACTGCAACAAGGGAATTATGCATCTTCTAGCAGACAGGGTGATGACAGAAATGAGCATTTGTTCATGGTGCAGCACATGAACAATTCTGTGACAAGTACAGAAGAAAGCAATGATGTATGGTATGTTGACTCAGGTGCATCAAACCACATGACAGGTCATGCAGAATGGATGGAGGATGCAAGGAAAATGGAAAAACCAGGATTTGTGGAGACTGGTGATGATACTGCACATCCTATTGTGCAGATTGGAAAATTTCCCTTGTCTATGCAGGATGGGAAAAAGAAATACCTGTCCGATGTATTTCATGTCCCGAATATCACCAAGAATCTAGTTTCTGTCGGTCAAATGGTTGAGGAGGGCTTGCAGGTCAGATTTAATCCTCATGGATGCTTTGTTGAGGATATGAAAAATAAAGGTCGCTTGATAGCAAAAGGAAAGAAGAAGGGCAGAATGTTTACGTTGGATGCAGACATGTCTGAATTGAGTGCAACAATGTTTGCACATGGGACCGGTGTAGTTGCAGATATTGATATCTGGCATAAACGCATTGGTCATGTTAATGTACAGCGACTTAAATCAATGCAGGCCCAAAATATTGTTGTAGGATTGCCAAAATTCAAGGTTGCAGAAATGCATAAGGTATGTGAAGCCTGTCAGTTTGGAAAACAGGCAAGGAAACCATTTCCTAGACATGTTCAAGAGAGTGAGAAGCCATTAGAATTAATCCACTCTGATGTGTGGACTACTAAAGCTGCATCTCTTGGAGGCTATCATTATTTTGTCACTTTTATTGATGACTATAGCAGAAAAGTTTGGGTGTATTTTATGAAAAAGAAAAGTGAAGTTTTTGGGCATTTCAAAACTCTTAAAGCTATGGTTGAAAAAGAAAAAGGTCTGCAAATAAAATGCCTAAGGTCAGATGGAGGGGGAGAGTACCTCTCAAATGAGTTTGCAAGGTTCCTGCAGGAGCATGGCATAAAGCAGCAATATTCATGCAGTCATACCCCACAGCAAAATGGAATTGCAGAAAGAAAAAACAGACATATTGGAGAGGTGTCTCGTGCCATGCTCAATGAAAAAGACCTGCCAGATTTTTATTGGGCTGACGCAGTTGCTACAGCAGTCTACATAATGAACAGGACTCCCACTACAGCAATACATGGAATGACTCCAGAGAAGAGGTATACTGGTAGGAAACCAGATATTTCTCATTTGAAAATTTTTTGTTGCATTGCCTATGTACATGTGCCAGATGAGCTAAGATCCAAGTTGGATCCAAAAGCTGAGAAGTGCATCTTTATTGGTTACTCTTTGCAGCAAAAAGGGTACAGATGCTATAACCCTTCTACTCGTAAGTTTACAGTGAGCAGAGATGTTGTTTTTGATGAGATGAGTAGCTGGTATAAACCAGTAAATGTGATTGATGATGTAGATGCACAAAATGGTAATGCTGCACAGAATTCACAGCAGTAGTCACAAAATATTAGTGGACCTGGAGCATCCTCTAGCAGTGGTTCACATTCTTCGCCATGGACAGGCAGATTGAGATCAGGAGAATCTTCTCAAAGTAATGCAGATAGTGGTATGCAGGTATCACGAAAAGGAAAAGAGAAGGTTGATCAGCCCATGTTTGATGTGAATGCAGGTCACTCTTATATGGATGGTGAATCCAGTGGCTCAGAACAGAGCATTGATGATGAGTTGGGTATTCCCTCTATTGTTACACCTGGAGTAAGGAAGACCAGGGATGTTTTGAGAGCACCTGGGAGTGAACCCACTTTGCGCAGGTCTACCAGAGTTAGGTATCCTGTGGATAGGCTGAAATATGATGGATTTACAGCCATTCACTATGCATATATGGTCAAGGTGATACAGGAACCAGAACCCACTTCTTTTGAGCAAGCCATGGGAAAAGAAAAATGGGAGAAAGCCATGGATGAAGAAATGAATGCCTTGGAAGCAAATGCTACATGGGAATTGGTACCTTTGCCTAAAGGTAAGAATGCAATTGGTTGTAAGTGGGTTTATAAGGTGAAGCACAATGTCGATGGTTCTGTGAACAAATACAAGGCAAGATTAGTAGTCAAGGGGTATGCACAAACATATGGCATTGACTATGAAGAAACATTCAGTTCAGTTGCAAGGATGGCAACCGTAAGAGCAGTCATTGCTATGGCTGCATCAAAGGGATGGTCTTTACATCAGATGGATGTAAAGAATGCCTTCTTGCATGGTGATTTGCAAGAAGAGGTCTATATGGAGCAGCCACCAGGTTATGTGCATGCTGTTCATCCTGAGTTTGTTTGCAGGTTGAAGAAAGCTTTGTATGGCTTGAAGCAAGCACCTAGAGCATGGTCTGACAAGATAGGACAGTATCTTGTCATTATTGGCTTTCAGATTTCCAAGGCAGATTTCTCACTTTATGTGAGAAAAACAGAGAAAGGTATTATGATGCTTGTCATTTATGTTGATGATTTGATTATGACAGGTGACAGTGATGAAGATATCCTTCATGTGAAAATGCTATTGAAGCAGAAGTTTGAGATGAAGGATTTGGGAGAGCTGCGTTATTTCTTGGGCATTGAGGTGATTAGATCACCAAGTGGGATACAGCTCTTGCAGAGGCAGTATGGATTGGACATGCTGTCCAAATATGGGATGACAGGCTGTAAGCCTATTTCAGTTCCTTTGGAGCAGAATGTGAAGCTGAGCGCAGATGCAGGTGAACTTCTGGAAGACCCTACTATGTACAGACGCATAGTAGGAAGCTTGATTTATATGACTATTACCAGGCCATATTTGAGCTATGCTGTTGGATTGGTAAGTCAGTTTATGCAGGCTCCAAGGAAACCACATTTGGATGCGGCTAGACGCATACTCAGGTATTTGAAGTCCACATTGCAGTATGGACTATTTTATGAGACTGGGGTTCAGATACAGTTGCATGGATACACTGATGCTGATTGGGCTGGTAGTATTTCTGATAGACGATCTACCAGTGGATATGTGTTCTCTTTTGGGAGTGCTGCAGTCACTTGGAGCAGCAAGAAACAGCCTGCAGTTGCCTTGTCGAGCACAGAGGCTGAGTACAGGGGTGCAGCAATGGCTGCATGTGAGGTAGCTTGGTTGCATAAGCTACTTTATGATATGCATCAGTCTACAGATGGGCCAGTTGTCATTTATTGTGACAACATGAGTAGTATACACTTGGCAAATAACCCAGTCTATCATGCTAGAACAAAGCACATTGAGGTGCATTATCACTATGTGCGAGAGAGGGTTTTACTAGGTCTTATTGATCTAGTTTATGTCAGCACAGAGGATCAGGGTGACATATTCACGAAGTCATTGGGTGCAGAGAAGCTGCGCAAGTTCAGAGACCTGCTTGGTGTGCAGGAATTGGGATTGAGCTCGAGGGGGAGTGTTGAGATATCGAGCTCCACTCGTGATACGCCAGGGTGACCGTTGTGTATTTATGTCACCGACTTGTCAGTTGCAAATGCGGTTGGTACATCGCCCCTAAATAATAGCTACATGATAGCTATCCTTATCTACTCTAGTTCGTGGCTCAGTTAGTATGCCACCTTAGTTAGTTGAGTTTGGTTTGAGACCCATATCTAGGGTTCTTCTATTTTCTTTGTACAAGAGTTCATTTGGCTTACACAACTAAGAAGAGGAAAACAGTTTTCAGCCTCCACCCTTGTGTGTATTCCCCCATTGTGCAAGCAAGAAAGCTACAAGTGAGACTCCTTCCTTCTCTCCCACAATCTTGACAACAACATGAGTAGTATACACTTGGCAAATAACCCAGTCTATCATGCTAGAACAAAGAACATTGAGGTGCATTATCACTATGTGCGGGAGAGGGTTTTACTAGGTCTTATTGATCTAGTTTATGTCAGCACAGAGGATCAGGTAGCTGACATATTCACGAAGGCATTGGGCGCAAAGAAGCTGCGCAAGTTCAGAGACCTGCTTGGTGTGCAGGAATTGGGATTAAGCTCGAGGGGGAGTGTTGAGATATCGAGCTCCACTCGTGATATGCCAGGGTGACCGTAGTGCATTTATGTCATCGACTTGTCAATTTGCAGATGCGGTTGGTACACTGCCCATGAATAATAGCTAGATGACAACTATCCTTATCTACTCTAGTTCATGGCTTAGTTAGTATGCCACCTTAGTTAGTTGAGTTTGGTTTGAGACCCATATATAGGGTTCTTCTATTTCTATGTACTTGAGTTCTTTTTGGCTTACACAACTAAGAAGAGGAAAACTGTTTTCAGCCTCCACCTGTGTGTGTATTCCCCCATTGTGCAAGCAAGAAAGCTGCAAGTGAGACTCCTTCCTTCTCTCCCACAATCTTGATGTTATGTACGTCTTCTCTCATTTGATTTACCTTATTCATGGTCCAATGAAGCATGTACCCAAGTACTTGAGTGACTTTGGGGCAAGCAAAGGGGGAGGATTTTGAAGGTGTATGGGCTGTTATGGGTTGAAAAAAAACCAGGGTAGCCCACTGTTCTTGTCCATTTTGATGAGCAAACAAGTGATTCATGTGGTTGAAATAGAAGAAATTGATCTCTTATTATCAGGGCTTTACTCATTAATGATTAGAGGAGCTTATTCTTGAGTTTATGTATACTTTTTGAGCTTGAAACACGGCTGAAGTTAAATTTATGCTCCATCAATGCATTTCATGAACTATTGATCTATGTCTTGAATGTACTTGAGTCTACCATCAAAATACTTGTTTCTTGGAGTTGTAATCCGTCTATGTACATGAGATAAAATCCATTTGAGCTTGCATTTGGTATATGCATTTGGATTAAAATCTGAGAATATCCTTTATGTAACAGCTTCTTTTTTCCCAAATGTATTTGATGTAATCAAGTTAAAGGCATTTATTCCATTCATGTATGCTAAAAACACAGAAAAAGCTTGATATCTTCTTCTCCAACTAAGTCATTTCTAAAACCCGAATCTTGTCAAACTCCATTTTTTTCCCCTTCTCCAAACCTTGAATCCCATACTCTTCTTCTACTCTAAGCCCCGGTGGTAGACCTTCAACCCCTAACACGATGACAACGGGGATGTTGTAGAGATCCGGATGCAGTGAGCCTGAGGTCGGCTCGGGATACATGTACTACTCCTCACTCTATGGCAGAGCAACCAAGAAATTCTGTTGTTCCATCTCCAAAGAAGGATGTCATGGACGAACGAATTAAAAGCATGCGAGATCTCCATTTTAATCTAATGGAGATTAATTCCAAAGTGGAAAGGCTTGATGTGAAAGTGGAAGAAATGGGACGGTCAACTGCCCAAAGACCTGTACGAGAAGGCTTCAAAAGACGTTGTATCTAGTGTGATAGCCTACAGCATGATAAGAGGGAGTGCGGTGCATTCCGTGAAGTTGAAGCACAAAAATTAGTCTTTTGGAACGATGGTAAGATTCATGCAACTAAAACTGGGCTTCCTCTAAGCCAAATTTCGGTAACGGTGGCATGAAGAAAAGATTGGAGGATTTGGCAACAAGAACAACCTATGCAGCTGTTGATGCAGCAACCTATGGGCTGCAAATTGAGCCAACTAATGAAATTGTTAAAGCATGTAAAACTAATGCAAAATCTAAAGTGTGGATGCAGGCCTTAGATCACATGGAGCAAGGCAAGGCAACCAAAGATGATTTAACGACTGCCAGTCAATGCATCCGAGGAAGAACCGGATGGACCGAGCCAGTAGATTCATTTTCAGCTTTTACTCGGTTAGCTGAAATTAATAATCATGAAGCTATGATTGAAGAAAAGAGATGAAGAGATGAAGATGTTGTCGGTCCCTCTTCTTCGGGGCCAACTAAACACGTGACAAGAAGTAAACCAGATCAGCAGAAGGCTGCTGAAAACCCTCCACCGCAAGAGCTTGAGATGGGAGATGCCCCTCAAGCAAAGAAGACAGAAGGAAAAAGAAAAAGCAAATATCCTAGCTACAAGTTGCAATCTGACATAGAGACCGCAATGGATCTTAAGCGGATCCTACAAGAAAGGATTCTTGGAAGTAGAATTGAATTTACATTAGGTAAAATTCTCAGAATTGCAAAACGAGGATTTCATGATGTAATTAAACAAAAAAGACAATATGTTGGTGAGGAAACTGAAGATTCCATACATGCTTTTTTTGCAAGCACTTCATGTGTATTTGCAGGATGAAGAGAAACTGAAAACTCAAGGGATTCGATTGGAGGCAATCAAAGAATTGATTGCAACCATAGAAGCCAAAGATGAAGACATCTATGAAGAAGAAACTGAAGAAGCTATTATGGTGGGAAATTCTCAATCCAAAGTGCAGCCCATGCATAAGAAAGAAGTTCATCTTCACAACATGCAAGAAGAAAGTGATGCTCACTTTATTCCTAGTAGTCACTACTCCCGTACCCATTGGGCAAGGGCGACCATTGAAACCGTTGTTAAGATTGGAGAAAAAGAGACTCCATGCATTGCCCTTATAGACCATGGCTCAGAGATTAATGTCATGTCAAGAAGTCTCTACGAGAATGGTGGATGGCCCATTGATGTGGACCCAGGATGGCGCATGAAAGCAGCCAATAACTCCTCTGGCGATCTTTATGCAACATGCCCTTATGTACAAGTTGCTATTGGTAACGTAAAAGATGAATTTCATTTATTTGTTCAAGATTCTTGCAGCTATCCTATCATTCTTGGACAACCTTTTATTTCTGAGTCTCATTTAGAGACAAAGGCCCTTGATGATGGTTCATCATATGCTTGGATAAGAAGTGAGGATAATGACAAAGTTGTCCAATTCTTGACTGTATGTGTAAATCATCACCGGAATAGAGATCGATTGAGAGATCATCCTATTCCTCCTAATGCCCGAGAATTTAAGGGTTTTTGAGTAGCATTGCTATAAGTGGAGGCTATGGCAATGCATCATGTTATAAAAAATTGCCTCCACATATAAAGGAGGCAAGGTCAAAAGCTGACTTGCAGGTTTTTACGGCCAATAGTGTGGGCTGTTATAAACAGTTTTTAGCCATGAATAGGGCTGAAAGAAAGCATTTATGTCATGTAGAACAAGAACTGAAGCAAATTGATGTTTTGCCTAAAGATGAAGAAATTTCAGGGCTATTTTATGGGCTGATTTATAATGATACAATGGCTGAAATATATGCAACTGCTCATGCAGAAAATCAAGCTGAAAATCAGTCCATACAAGTATACACATTGGATATGTATCACATAATTTAAGAATTTGCAGATCATGAAGCTTTTGGACAGCCAAACAAGGATGAGGTAAGAGTAGAAACAAAGTATAAGACAATTGATAAAAAGGTCAAGCCAGTGGCTACTCCTTTACCACTCGAAAGCAAAGGGCTGGCAGAAAGGGTATCCAAACAGCCAAGACTTCGTGATCCCAAAGATATTGGTCACCAATTTACAGTAGAAAGTCTACAAGAGCTGAAAATTGGTGACAACTCTTTTCTCTTACCACAGCTGAAAAGCAAATCTTCATGCATATGTTAAAGAATCATGGCAAAGCTTTTTCATTTCAGCCACATGAAATTGGCTGTGTGGATCCAAGTGTTGTGGCACCAATGGTGATTTTTATGGTCCCGCATGTTCCTTGGAATCTTAAACCAATTCCCGTACCAAGGGCTCATTTGTCTAAGTTATTGGAGCTTTTAAATGAAAAGATAAAAATGTGAATATTGAAGCCATCTTCAGCTCCATATTCCAACCGATGGTTTACCATGCTGAAGAAGAATGGATCTTTGCGATTCATTCAAGATTTACAGCCTGTCAATAAAGTCACTACTAGAAATGTTGGTTCGGGGCCAATTGTTGATGAGTTTGCTGAAGCTTTTGCAGGTAGAGCAATTTATTCCATGGGAGATTTATATTCAGGCTATGACCAATTTCAGCTTGCTTTGGGGAGCTAAGACATTACCACAATGAAGATGCCTCTTGGTTTAGTCCGCATGTGTACTCTACCTCAAGGAGCTACAAATTCAGTAGCTCACATGATGAATGCCATGCATAAAGTGTTGAGAGATTATATTCCCCAATTAACTCTTCTTTTCCTTGATGATGTACCAATCAAAGGATGTGAAGTTCATGAGAAGAATGAATAACTCAATGAACTTGGATGTCGCAAGTTTGTTTCCGATCATATTAATGATTGTGCTCAAATCTTGTCTAAATTAGAAGAAGTCCAGCTTACTCTTTCAGGTGCTAAATCTGTTTTTGGAGTCGAAGAAGTTCTTGTGGTAGGGCATATGTGTGGTCCATATGGCCGAAAGCCTTCTCCAACCAAGATTGATGCTATCAGCAAAATGTGGGAAATATGCACAAATGTTTCAGAGGTGAGAAGATTTCTTGGTGCATGTGTCTTCTACCTTATTTGGATCCCACATTTTGCTCATGTTGCTGAAAATCTTTATCAACTGCTAAGAAAAGGCCAAAGGTTTATATGGGAAAAAGAACATACTCAAGCTATTCGAAAATTGAAGAAATTGCTGATTTCAACCCCCACCTTAAAGAGGGCTAATTACTCTAATGGTCAGCCTATTATACTCACAGTGGACACAAGTCCTATTGGAATATGATGGGCAGTCGGTCAAGACGACCTTGAAGGCAACAGATATGCAATTCGCTTTGGAGAGAAGGTTCTTAATGAACAACAAAGAAGGTATGCTCAAATTAAAAGAGAACTTTGGGGAGTAGTAACTGCATTGAAATGTGACCAGGAGTACTTCATGGGCACACATGTAATAGTTGAAACAGATTGCCTTCCACTCTTGGGCATGATTGCCAACTGTTCCACTCCCGACATAGCTATGCTAAGATGGATAGCCTATATTAAATCCTTAAATCTTGATTTGAAACATATTGCAGGAAGAGATAATCTAGTTGCTGACATGCTTTCACGTGCCAGATATAAGGATGAAGAAGAGATTATGGATGAGGAAGAATCAGAGTCTATATTTGCTAAAAATGATGTTGTAAATGTAGGTTCAGATCTAAAAATAGTAAGTACAACTATACCTAATGATGGTTCAGCTGTCAAAAATGCAGGTACAACATTAATTACAGTAAGTACAATAGGTTCAACTACTAAAACAAATTTTACATTGGCAAAGAAGGAAGAAACATCCAAAGAAGGACACTCGGCAGCTAATAGACAGCATGCTCAATCTTTTGTTATGGTTTGTTCACACTTTAAAGAAGAATATTATGCAGATGATTGGCTAAAAATTGGCCAATTTTTTAGCACTATGACAAAGAAGGAATATTGGACTAATGAAGAGTTCAAGAGAAGCAAGAGAAAAGCTTATGGCTTTTTTCTTAAAGATGGCTACCTTTGGAGGCATGCGAAAAAGAAAGGAAGGGCGCCTGTTCGTGTCTTAGGAGACAAAAAAACTCAAAGACAAGTCATGCAAGAATTTCATGAAAGCCTATTGGTTGGTCATAGAGGCATATGGGGCACTTTTGCCAAAATAAAAGAGAAATTTTGGTGGCAAAACATATATAAAGACATTGAGCATTTTGTTGAGTCTTGTCATGTTTGTCAAATGTACTCTATGGTTAAGCATAGAGATGGGCTTCAGCCTACCTTTCCCTTATCCATTCACTATAGATGGGTTATTGATTTAGTAACCATGCCTACAAGAATTTGGAACATGAGATGTCTAGTACTTGCTAGAGAATATCTCACAAATCAAGTGGAAGGAAAAGCCTTGACAACAAAGTCTACTCAAGCCGTTTGTAGATTTTTACTTGAAGAAGTATTTTGCAGGTATGGCTGTGTTGCCAAAGTAACTGCTGATAGAGGAGAATTGGATCATGATGAGGCTTGCCATTTCTTTGCTCAATTGGGAATCAAGATATCTCTTACATCAACCTACAACCCTGAAGGCAATGGTAAGAGCGAAAGAGGTCATCAACCAATTCTTAAAGCTTTTGCAAAATCTTGCAAATGAAAGATGAGGGAATGGCCTAGAATGCTACCATTCACATTATGGGCTGATAGAACTACCCATAGTACAGTAACAGGTTATATGCCGGCTAAACTAATATATGGACAGCCACCTATTATGCCTATTGAGGAGTCCATTGTCACATGGAGAATCTTGCCTTGGGATGAAGGCATGAATAGAGAAGAGTTGCTGACTTTGCGCATAAGGCAACTTGAAAGAAGGCCAGAAGATGTCAAAACAGCCATTGAAAGGCTGAAAACAGCAATATTAAAGAATAAGAAGAGGTTTGACAAGCATCATTGACTCCCTCCAATAGCTATTCCAGAGAATGATTGGGTACTTGTTTATGATAGCAGCCTAGACAATCAATATAGTGCTCATAGAAAGCTAGCCAAGCGATGATTTGGACCATATGTAGTAAAAGTAGTACATGATAATGCTACTTATTCTCTAGCTGAAATGGATGGAACCATGGTAAAAGTACCAATAGCCGGTAAACGTATCAAGCTCTTCAAATGGAGAGAATCTTCAACTTATGAGCTTGATGACTTGGTTATGAGCCATCAACTTAAAGACAAGCATGAAGGAGAAGACTTAGAGGATGAAGATGAAGATATGTAAGAAGAAGACCCTCTTTAAACCTGTAATCTTGTGAAATGGCACATGCCGGAGGATGTGCAGGTTAGGAGGGGGTGAATGTCAAAGAGTTTATTGTTCATAATATAAATCATGGGATTCTTATGAATACAAAAGAACTTTACTAGGATTTATATGAGGAATTTTCATACATAACTCAGCCATTGTTACCCAACAACCAACTTAGATATCACTTAGTTACATAAGTTCATTTGTATTTGTCATACAATGTTCAGTTGTACCACATATATTGATAAAAAAATAAGTCTAAGGGAACCTTCAACTTGGTCAGCTAGAAGTAATTGACAGTTTGCAGGATAAATCACATTGATTCAAGTGGAAAAAATGGTTAGAACTCAAGAAAAATGCCAAAAGTCCACTAGGTTCATGGGGGACTTGAAGTAATGAACTTAAGTGACATGTCAATGACCAAAGTAGGTCAAAAAGTGAAGTGGAAGCTGAGCAGGATGCAGCCCGCATTTTTCGGTGCAAAATGCGGGCCTGCATACCTGCAACAACTAGAGAAGAACTGTGAGCTATGGTGCATGCTTTGGAGCATGCAAACTGAAGGCAAACTAGAGCTGAAGATGAAGATACAAACAAGAAAGGTGAGAGCTCCTCTTACCCGTTCATTTGGTCTGACAAAAATGAATGGTATGACAGTCTATAAAAGGGGGAAATCTGAGAGAAAAGCATTGAGCCTGCTCTTATGTACGTCTTCTCTCATTTTATTTACCTTATTCATGGTCCAATGAAGCCTGTACCCAAGTACTTGAGTGACTTTGGGGCAAGCAAAGGGGGAGGATTTTGAAGGTGTATGGGCTATTATGGGCTGAAAAAAAAACCAGTCATAAACAGGGCAGCCCACTATTCTTGTCCATTTTGATGAGCAAACAAGTGATTCATGTGGTTGAAATAGAAGAAATTGATCTCTTATCATCAAGGCTTTACTCATTAATGATTAGAGGAGCTTATTCTTGAGTTTATGTACACTTTTTGAGCTTGATTATGGGCTGGAAATTTCTGTTTTAAAACACGGTTGAAGTTAAATTTATGCTCCATCAATGCATTTCATGAACTATTGATCTATGTCTTGAATGTACTTGAGTCTACCATCAAAATATTTGTTTCTTGGAGTTGTAATCCATCTATGTACATGAGATAAAAGCCATTTGAGCTTGCATTTGGTATATGCATTTGGATTAAAATATGAGAATATCCTTGATGTAATGGCTTCTTTTTTCCCAAATGTATTTGATGTAATCAAGTTAAAGGCATTCATTCCATTCATGTATGCTAAAAACACAGAAAAAGCTTGATATCTTCTTCTCCAACTAAGTCATTTATAAAACCCAAATCTTGTCAAACTCCATTCTTTTCCCCTTCTCCAAACCTTGAATCCCATACTCTTCTTCTGCTCTAAGCCCCGGTGGTAGACCTTCAACCCCTAACACAATGACAACGGGGATGTTGTAGAGATCCGGATGCAGTGAGCCTGAGGTCGGCTCGGGATACATGAACTACTCCTCACTCTCGTAGCAGATCCAGAGAGGGTGGCTGACGTGGTTGCTGTGGAGGCACGGATGCGGTATCTCCGTCTCATTGTTCTGCTGCAGTTACATCACCTCCGGGATTTGTCACACCTATGGGGACGTCTACTCCAGTCACTCTGGCTTTTGCTCATCCATCCACAGGTGGCACCCCTATGGGTGCTACTCCGATAGATACCACCTCAGTCGGTACACCAGATGTACAGGGGTCTCCTGGATATGCCCAGGAGCATAGTCGCAGGTGGGAGAGGACCCATCTTAGGCATACCCCAGAGGGGTATGCCTACCTTGTAGATGATAGGTCAGGAGCCATCATCATGAATGATGAGGGGAGGAGGGTGATGGCTCACATGAGAGAGTTGTGCCAACAAGTTTTTCGGCACAACATCTTGGATCATTGGAAAAAGATACCGGAGGGGAGCAATGACTACATAGTAACATCCTTGCATGAGGAGTTTTCGGTACCAGCCGCAGTAGATAGGTTTTCTACGGGCTGGATGATGGAGTGCATGCGTGCATATATGTCATACAGACAATCGGACACACGCAAGGCACTCAAGAGTGGGGCTGCAAAGCCCGAGTGGCTGGACGTGGACGACTAGCAATGACTCAGGGAGGAGGCTACAGATTCTCTAGGACGTTGGAGATAGCAGCACAAGGCGACGAGGGCATGACTAGAGGCCGAAGTGGTCAATCATTTTGGGAGTGGCAGCCACAAGACATATCTGGAGGACTTTGTAAGTTTTTCTTCTTTTTTTTCTTGCTTATTTTTTTTCAATATCATTTGTGCTGACAATCGTGTTTCTAACAGTTAGTATTTTGTTTTCTTTGCAACACTCCATTACAAATCGCGATTCGACCGGCCTTGAGACTCGATATGCAGAGAGGCAGGGTCTCATTACATTCATCGACCGATTATATGGACGCGGCGGCCATGTAAGTCACTCATCTTTCTTGTCCATAGTTACCATGTTTAATTAGAATGCATTATTGTATGGTGAACTGATGTGTAGTTGTTTCTTTTTTTGCAGAGTTCGTTCGATGCTCCTTTGCGGCGGGACGAGCTTTCGGATGCCAATGATCTATAGCTCACCCTTGGATCCCTGGAGCTCACACACCCTTCTTTTTTGGTCACGTGATCTGTGTATACATTTTCTATGTAGTACTGATATCTTGCCATGATTGTACCAGTCGCTTTCATTATGCGATCATGTATTTATTTTATGTATCAGTATTATGATTTAAGTACACTTTGTCTTTATTTACAGGAGCATTGTACATAGTGCAGAAATTATTTTGTATGGCCCAAATATTTTTTCCCTATTACCGTCCCTATTAGCATCACAAATTTTCATGCACGCATCGTTATTGGCATCGTTATTAGCGTTGCAAAGTGTCATTATTTGTGTCGGTATCAACGTTGTGATGCTATACCGATGCAAATAACGACGATGATAACAACGCTAAGACCAATTGTTCTATGGCGTCGCCAATAATGACGTTTTTTGTGACGAAGGGAGAAAAATCCTTTATTTACATTTTCGTCGCTTTTAATGTCAATATAAAGCCGATATGTTGTAGTGAAATAAAAAAGTTAGGGAGAAAACAAGATGTAGTAAGTCCAAGATAAGATTATTGTCCTCAAGGTTTTGATATAGGGTTTCTTGCTTAAGACTTCTACGTGCCTGTTATTGGTGGATACTTTCGGCTATCAAAGAGAGGTTATTTCTCATTGTACTATTATGGTAGAATTCTTTTGAGTTACATAGAGTGTCCAAGTTATCTTCTTGGAAGAGTTTAATCTAAGCAATCAACTTAGATACAGTGTTTGTAATTTGAGGGTGTAGTTGTAGTTATGCAAAGTTAATCAAGAGCAATACATAGAATCTTTTTGGAATCTTTCTATCTTCCATGTATCATGATTGTTTTCTTGAACCCGTGTGGTTTGTGTCTTGACATATATTCCCCTTGATATTTGGTGAATCTAATGTGAAAGCCATATTTAGAATCATGAAGATGGAAGATACTATAGGATCTTCATGACATGCTTACATATCATCTATTGAAGTAAGTCAACTTCTTAAATCCTTTAATATGCATTTGCAATAGTGAAAATAATTATAGAGATTATAGGATTTCAAAAAGTAGGAGTCGATAATAGGTTAAAGTATTGTAGGTAGTAAAGAACTAATTGTAACTATTTAAAAGAGTTTTTGAATACTTGAAGTTGTTTGATGCAAAGATGGAGCTCTTTGGAATATCACCACATAGGATGAGCCAATATTTTTTTCAGATCTTGACTCCTACATTGAAGACATACATAATAGATATCTATGCTAAAGATCTTGATGGGATGAGTTTAAGAAGGTGATGATAGAAGAATTTTCAAGATTTAGGCTTAATGACTACATGATCTTTTAGTGACTTCTCCAGTGTGCCTGGAAAGGCAACAGAAGCTATGGCAAAATAACATGTTTCTATGGCTATACCTATCAAGGATGATGCAATGGATGAATTGATTAAGAGTATGTATGACTTGCAGATAAAAATGGAAAAAATGGAAGAAAATAGTCAGCTTATAGGTTCTTAATGTCAAGTGTAAATTCTAGCATGGAAGGCAAAGTGGCATCATTCTCACTAGTGTTTTCAGCCATACTAACAACTAGAGCTTGTAACAGTGAACTTTGTTGAGGTGATTTTGACTGTGAGCTTGTGGGATTGGTGAATTATTTTCTTCTTGAGGAGTAGGTGAAGATTTCAAGTCTATTTGTTTATATTGGAGCTTTATTCTTTTGTTGGGGCGATCACCTTTCTTGATAGGAAAAGTAGCTCACTATTTTGGAAAGCTTGGAATGTTAATTTAATGTCTTTGTGACCTTTACCTCCTCAAATAAGGTCCAACCCATTTTTTTCAAAGAGTATTCTTCATCCTCTTTAATACATGCAAAGTGAAATGACAAAGGATGAAGTTTTTATACTGCATTTTTTTGCTTGATCTTAACAAGATTACATGGTATTCTCTCTTTCCCAGCACATCCTTGTATTATCTCCTTTATGACACCATCTTGTTGAAAAAATGCAATATCACTCTTTAAAGTAAATATGAGAACATTGTCAGCCATTTTTCCTTAACTATCGTAAACATCCACATACCATGGATACACAAAATCACCACTATCTCCATCAATGGTTTGAGTCTCCTTTTTGGATGTGCTATCTTTCTTTGCCATTGAATAGTTCTACAAAGAGAAAAAGTTGTCAAACAAAAGTGGATCTATAAATAGTCAAATTTCACAAAACCTAAATAAATGTATAAGATTTCTAGGTTGAAAATTGAATACACAACACCACAAGATTTTACAAAATACAAGATAAGTATACTTCAAAGGGACTCTTCCATAAAATGAAATATTAAAATTTGAGATTAAGTGTGGTATGAGATCTAACCATAAATAGATGTGCTTATGTATCAAATCTCATAGATTATATTGTCCCTAAGTTAGCATTAATTATGTTTCTCTTGCAAGAATCACATAGTAAAAACTTTGCCATGGACTTCACTTAAAAGATCGAATTCTATTAATAGTGAGACTTGGCATGGGCTTAACCAAATGGTTAAGAAATAATAAAATATTGACTATTAGTGTGGTATGAGATATAGTGAAAAATCATTGTGGTTATATAGAGAATATCATGGATGATTTTGTCCCTAAGTTAACATTGGATTTCTTCTCCATGTAAGTTTCCTATGGAAGGATCATACTCTAAGAACTTTGATAAGATTTTTGGCCATGTGGTCAAATCCAATTTAATCAAAGAATGAGATTTAGTCCAATATGAGATCCCTCCATATATGAATGTGGTTATGTAGCAATCTCACGATTCCATTTGGCCCAAAGTTAACATTTTAATTAGTGTACATGTAAGCTTTCCTTAAAAGGAGTCATATTGTAGAAACATTGCCATTGGTTTTAGCTATGTGATCAAATTATATTTAGTCATAAGACTTATCTATGAGATTAGAAACTTTTCCATGTGGTTTTTAAAGGCTAGTTAAACAGAGGATATGGTTTATTCTTATATGAGATTCACATATTAAAAAATGTGGCTATGTAGCAAATCCCATAGATATGAACATAACGTAGTGTGAAAAACCCTTGAAATGTGGAGATTTGACCTCATGGTGAAACTTACAAGATATCTATATTTTCAACTACTTTTAACCATATGGACAAATTTAGTTTCATAACCATATGAAGAAAGTGGGTCATTTGTTGCAACATGTTGTGAAATTGGACTTGACTATACAACCCAATATTGTTTTATAGTGGAATGAAAAAAGTGGTCTCCTAGTTTGCAAGATGTATGAGATTAGATTTGATCATATGGTTGAATGAAACAAGAATGGGGGATTCTTCGATGCTAGCATTGATAACAAAATGAAAGATTTGACCATATGGCCAATTTTTATTTTGTAGTGGGATGGACAAAGTGGCTAATTTTGGTAAAATGATATAATATTTATATATGACCATATAGATAGGAAGTTATGAAAAAGTGAAATGAAATAAATGGTTTATGGAAACAAAGTGGTTTGTTTGTTGCATGACAAGTTTTGACCACATGGCTAAACTTCCTATAAATATAGCAGGTGATTAAGGAGTTCCAAGTAAAACATGGTCTTCCTTTTTGGAGATAATATAGAAGATGTTTGTCTTAGAATATTTTGCCATATGGCCAAATCTAGCATACCCAAAAATTTTGTGATTGAACCCACCATATATTTAGTCTTTAATTTTTAGGATATTCCCAAAAAACTGGTTTGTTTGTTGCAAGGCAATATTTGACCACATGGCCAAATTATAGAAAGCAAGGAATTCTAAGTAGAAACTAGCCTTTCCTATTGGAAGTAAGGGTTGATAATATAAAAAAGCATTTGACCAAATGGTGAAATGTTATTCTTATAGTAGAATAAACAAAGTGGTTGTTTTATTGCAAGATATTGTGATACTGCAAGAGTCCTTGTTTTGGCGACGAGATTGTCTCACAGTATATTGGGAAAAATAACAAAAATTACATCTTATATTATAAGAAAGATTTGACCATATGACCAAATCTCAAATTGTGTTAAATAAAATAACAAGTACTTCTTATATTGTAAGAAAATTTTTAACCATATGGTCTAATCTGTAGATTGATGAAAGATCATGATATGTGTTGTTATAAGATCAAATTTCAACATCTCGAAAAATCATATATTGCATTCCATGTATTATGCTTTATTGAGTATTGATAAGTTGTATAGCCATGTGCTTATTGCAAAATCATAAAGAATATAACGATCAAATCTTATGAAAATGCTTTTGTTATAAACATACAGTATAATAGAGAGTGCTATATAGTGAAGTATAATATGATGTATAAGAACTTGATAAAATACTCTAATATTACTGAAGGATACAAGAAATATAAGGGTAGATTTAGCCTTGAGACGAAACCTTAAGGTATATAGCATCACACAATAGAAAGAAAGGTTAGTATTTTGAAAGCACTCATTGATGAATGCATTGCACAAACCATTTATTTCATATTCACATCCAAGAGAGTTTTTTCAACATTGCACAAATCATATATATTTCATATTCATGGTGAATAGAGTATTTTCAATAGTACACAAAATCATGTTTTTTATATTTATAGCAAAGAAGCTATCATTTGCAAGGTAGTGGGCATAAAAAAAGACAAGCAGTCCAAGAGATCAATCAAGGAATCGGAATGAAGAAAAAGACATTAAATTTCTAAGAGTAACTGCCTAATCTCATTGCTACAAAAATAAAGATTGCATTTAATTTTCATACATGATTCTTATTTAGATAATGCTTGTGGTGTTTAATCTTATTATTATTCTATACTAGTCATATGAAAGAGTAGTAGTGTGATTTGTAGTAATTTTATGGATTAAATTAATCAAGAGAGAGTATGATTAGTAGAGATTAGAAAAAAAGTGAAGAATCAATAGCTCCAAATCAATATAGTTTAACTCAAAATTAGAAATAAAGTAGGGAAGAGTTTAAAACCTATTGTAGTTAGTAGAAGTAAGCAATCTGTACTAACGTAACAAAAATCACCCATGAACTAGAGCAAACACGTTGAGGATTTGCAATCATTCACTGCCATGTAGAATTACTGAACCGTTTGAGCAAGATTTCTGATTTGAAGACACAAGCAGTTTTGGTCACAATACCTAAATTCGAATCAAAATTTGCACTGCACAATCTGTTTTAGTTGAGACAATAAAATAGTGGAGAGTACTGAGAGAAGAGCACGGGACAAAACTACCAAAGATTAGGGCCGCAAAACTTGCAGTAAGAGAGGGACGACGAGAGGAGAGATAAAAACGTAGAGGGTTGGGGATGCAAAACTTGCAATTGTAAAAATGCAACAAAGAAAACACTCAGGTCAAAGAGTTTTGTGAAAGAGAGAGGGAGGGGAAGAGAAACTCGTTTTGAAAAATGTCATGATTAGTTGTAAAGACCGACCTCGTGAAAGGGATCATTTAATGTATCGCACTAATCGAATAAGCATAACTTGTTAAAGAATACGAGTAGATTTAGATCTTATTTTTGTAACAAATTTTGAATTTCTTTAAAGATTTCAAGTCGCAATTTTTTCAAAAATCACATAATGGCTATACCGTTGTTGGGGGCATTGCCACCAAACCCCCACTAGGAGACGCTTCCCTTGAACCCCTGCTACTGGGGGTGTTGCCCACCTAGACCCCCACCAGGGGGTGTTTTTCTCCCAAAGCCCTACCAAGGGTATTGTCTCAAACCCCGACTCGAGGGCGTTGCCCCTACATCTCCATCGAGGAGGATACTGCCCCCAAACTCTCACTGGGGGTGTTTCTCTTAGACGCGCTCCTCCCTCCCCCTCCCCCTCCCCCCTCCTTCCACAAACTAAGAACCCACAATTGGGATACTACCCCTATTTCCACAATTAGAGATATTGCATACATACTCTCTATCCTACCTTACTGGAGATTCTACTCTCAAACTGTCACTCAGGTGGCTTCAAAATTCTCAATGATATTACACATTACATATTAGAGACATTAAATATACAGTCTTACAAAATATGATTTAATATATTTTTATTATATTTATTAATTATAAATAAAATTAAATTGAAATATATTTTGATTCCATTTTTCATAATATGCACATAGTACAATCTATCAATATAATATGATTAAGACTAAAATAGTATAACTTTAAAAAATATATAATATAATATATATTTTACTATTATGAACAAGTAGGTATTATAAGATTTATAAATATTTAACATCATAAAAATTATCTTTCCTTCTCAAATAGCTTCTAATTGATTATGAATTTTCCTCAATCTTTATAGCTTCATGTCATAGGGAATGAAATCTCCTATTCTTTGGAGGTCCTTGTGGTTTCAACATTTAAGCATGAGGTCAATGTTTCTCATAAAATATCTTTATCCTTGTTGTTATGTGGAATACATGAAATAAAGGTTTTGATCATTTGATCAAATATTTTCTTATGGAGATCACAAGGACTATTTATCCTTGTTGGTATACAATAGAGGCTTTGACCATTTGGCTAATTCTTGTTCTATGGATATCACAAACAATATTATCCTTGCTATCATCTAGGTTACATACAATACATGTTTTGGCCATATGGCTAGATCTTTTCTTGTGAACATGACAAAGAATTTTAATCATAAATCTTCTGTAAAATACTTGCAATAGAGATTTTGACCATGTGACTAAATCTTTTTCCATAAAGATCACAATGAATTTTTATCCTTGTTGTATGTATTTTGCTTGAGGTTTTGACCATCTAGCTAAATATTTTTCTATGAAGATCACAATGAGCTTTTATCATTTTTGTCATGTAGAATACATTCAACAAATGTTTCAATCATTTGATTATGTATTTTTCTATGGGGATCACAAATATTTTTTATATTTTCTATGGTATGGAAAAATACAATAGATTTTTGGCCAAGTGGCTAAATATTTTCCTATGGACATTATAAATAATTTTAATCATTTTTCTCGTGTTGAATAGATATAGTATAAGTTTTGAACATCTGCTATATCTTTCCCCAATGAGAACACATAAGAAAGTTTTTTCTTACACAAAGAGTAACTAATAGAATAAAGTAAAATTAAGGGAAACTAAAAATAATAGAAGAATATTTTCTTCTTTAGTTTATGGCATAATTTATAAGAAAGTTTATTTTTGGCTATATGGTCAAATCTATCTCCTTTCTGTAAGATGTTTCCATCAATACGTTGCATTATGGATGTTGGAATCATTCTATCTAATATTTCAATGCTTTTTTCTTTTCAATGAAACTTGATACTTCATTGTATTTAGCGATTTCATTACTATTTTCTTCTTTCTGAGAGTTGACAACATACAAATTATAAAATCTCCATTTTTTCATTTATAGAGGTATCATGAATAATGAATTTTATTTTGGAGAAATTGTGAATTTGCTAGTTGATCATGAGATTATTACACTTGGGAGAGTATATGCAATATATCCAAATGAGACATGCCATGGAGAAACACTTCAAGTTGGATATATTTCAGTGGCTATTGATAAATGTCTAAATGTAGCGGTATATTTGCCATTCCCAACAATTGATGCAATGAAGGTTCATGAAGCTGTAGGTGATTTTGCAAAAATGGAAAAACAAAGTTATATTGGTTGTTTTAAACTCAAAAACAATTCATGATGAAGGAGATGATTACGAATCAAGCCATATCCTATCTTCTGAGAATATTGATGTGATTAGCATTCGTGAGAGTTGGAGAGAATGAAGAGTGATCCTATGGACAGAAGGCAACGCAATGT
The DNA here is from genome assembly GCF_053477565.2 of Lygodium microphyllum. Taxonomy (NCBI): domain Eukaryota; kingdom Viridiplantae; phylum Streptophyta; class Polypodiopsida; order Schizaeales; family Lygodiaceae; genus Lygodium; species Lygodium microphyllum. The sequence continues at coordinate 28,311,645 of NC_141152.1, read as the reverse complement.
GTGTTGGGAAAAGGGTTATATTATTGGCTTTTCCACATGATGTGATAAACTTTGAGCTAATGGGAGAAGAGGATGTTGGTGTGGTGGTAGATAAAGCCCTTGACCAAACCACAAGAATATATATATAGGTGGCAAACTCCATTGTGTCACTTTGGAAAGATGGCCTATTAAACATGTCACCTTTAATGATGGAACACCGCTGCTAGAACAATAATCATACATGCAATTTATCTCTACAAATTCTTGTGCCAAAAACATGGAAGATACCAATGAAGATTCTGTTTCTACCAAAAAATCAATTTTTATTCAAAAGATATCAACTTGAGGGCTTCTATGGACTCCATTTCACAAGTTCCTCGATTGATTGTTGCCAAGAAAAGTGTTGACAGTTTGTTGATAGCGAAGAAATGCAACAATTACTTAAATACTTTTGGGGATTGTAATTTAAAGACCACACAAATTCTATGTTTATGACAAGTTTGAATCATCATGCAGGATGATTCATCACGTGGAAACAAGGAAATACAGCTTCATCTTCAATGGATAAGTGGTATGTGGAAGGGCATGGTATGAGATTTGTGGAGCACACATCCTCTTCATTTTTGGTCATATGATTTATGCAGGCATCTTCTATGTACTATGTCGTTATTATCCTTTATATCTTGCTATAATTCCATGAGTTTTAATCACGATATTGTAATTATTCTATGTATTAGTCTTATGGGTTCAAGTATATTTTGCACTCATCTTGACAACCATCGCACACTCATATAATCAATTTGTAAAAAAACTTTGTAATCGTCACTATTAGCATCGCAAATTTACTACACGTGTCGCTATTGGCATTGCAATATGCGTCACAAACCATTGCAATATGTATTGGTATTTGTGTCGCTATTAATGTCACAAAAGTGACAAAAATTATGATGCTAATGATACTGATGCATATTGCGATGGTTTTATGGAGACGCCAACATTAGGAAAAAAAATAACAAATTGGACTTTTAGCCCCCCTTCTCTCCTCCTTAAAACAAGGAAATGAGGAGAGAAGAATAGTAAAATAATAATCTTCTCTCTCTACTTTTGCAATCTCATTTTGCCTTTTTTATATTATCTACAAAGATATACTTAGATTCCTTCTCTCTTCCCATTCAAGAAGTCTTTTTCAACCAAATTTAATATTAAAAAAGGAGTTAGTTATGGGTGTATGGTGCTTCGTTTTCAATGCAAAATGATAAGTAGATACGAGGTAATTGATTTTTTAATTGAAAATAAGAAAAATAAACTTTTGAAAGTTTATTTTAAGATATTTTGGGGATTTTTTTAATTCTAGCTTTTGGTCAAAAGACAAACCAAATGGTCAAATTTCGTATTTTTTGAAAATCTTTTTGGAGGTAAAATAGAAATTTCTAAAATACAAAAAGTCTTGGACATCCCTACCCTCTGAGCTATTTTTCCCCATATCTATACTCTCTCATTTCTCTATTGTAACATCTTCTCTGTGTTTATGCAACCTTCATTAACACAGTGAATTACTTACACCCTCCTTTCCATTAGCACCTTTGTGTGCCTCTCTGTGCATCTCCACTCTACCTCCTGTGACAACCAAGTAGGCTCCTCTTTTCTATTAATAATAAAATTAATACAGGAAAAAAGGAGCTACATATTGAGGTAGAGACTGAATACGTCCCATTATTCAAAAGAACCCAATGTATCAATGTCAAGCCTCACATTTTGCAGAGTTACAGGTAAATGGGATTGAAACATGTGGACTTGTGGGTGGGAAATCTACCCAATTGACCCTAAAAAACAATAGACCTCCAACTTTCTCAAGAATCACAAATTTGTTGAAGTATGTGTGCAAGGGTGAAAATGGGTTTCTCGGTTACACTAGGCGGCTCAATGATCAGGCGTTCAAAGTATTTACAACTTGCCAAGCAACCATTAAAAATTGTCATGATGTGATCGATGCACGTCAACTTCATATACAACAGCTCATAGGATAAGTGGTATAGCTAAATGACACTATAAGTCAACAAAATAATCAAATTATTTCATTGCAAGACACTATCCATGACATTGGTATCTCATATGAGGAGATAAAGGCACAATTGGACGACCTAAGAAAGATCAACAACACGCTAACACAGGAGCACAAATGAAAGAAGAAGCCAATCAATGATTTAATTGTGAACAGCGGCCAGTGAAAGTGACGTATTAAAGCATGTAAGGTAGCTCAGAATGAGAACCTAGGTGAGGGTGAGGTTGGATCATGTATTAGTAGATTGCTAAAGGCAAGTACATTAGAAACTGCTTTGAGCAATCCTAAGTTTAAGGTTGTGAAGGAAAAGGTAATTGAGTGCACATTAAAAGATTTGTCAAATGAGTTCTTAGTTGTGGATGCACAATCCATTTGTGATAGTGCCAGTATTAGCACAACGACTTACTCAAAGATATTCAAAGGTGTGAAGGCTGGGTCTGGTCATGTGCTGAAGAGAAATAGAATCGTGCCTCTTCCTCAACCTTCAAAGTTAATAGAGGCCCGACAGAAACTTAATACAAAAGTTTTGGAGCTGATAGGAGATTCTATACATGTTCAATGTGTAGAAACACTAAAGGTTGGGACCAAAAATACATATAAGGTGAAGTTCACCGAACTCAACAATTACTATTTAGATTCGTACAAGGTGCAATCGGTAATGGTAATGTACTACAATATGTCTATTGAGGAATGTAATGGTAAATTGCAGTTTGTTATAAAATTAGATGAAAGTGAGGTCGTCAAAGAAGTAAAGCTTGAAAGAGTTAGTGTAACTCTAATGAATAGATCTTTACAATTCGACAACAATAACCCATGAAAATTTAGTGTTCAATCCAAGCACCATGTGTGGTGGCTCGCTGCATTTGAAGTTCCTAAGGAAACATTTGAGGTGGCGTAATTGTTCTTCATGCACACAAGTATTCCAAGCATCATCAATCGTCAAGAACATGGTGAGATGCTCTTGGTTGAAGGGAATGGTCAATACTTGGTTTGCAAGAGTCTTGAAAACTTTAAAATGCATGTGTGGAATCTCCAATGGTGCAAATACAAAGAATACATGCCTATATTGCTTGACAGAGAGGGTGGAAGGAAAGGACGAAAAGAAGAACTGGCAAAGGATGACAAGTGTTGCACCAATGTACAATAGAGAAGATCCCACTTGGAAGCCCATCTTCAACATTCCATTGGATTGTATTCACATTTGTTCATTGCATGCTTTTGTTAGAATCATGGAGAAACTTGTATATGAATACATTTGCTTTGCTTATAGGATGCAACTAGAAAAAGAAGCCATTGTAACGTGTAGGAATGTGGAGCAAGTGCTATCAAAAATTGGGCTACACAAGCATCAAGTGACGATTGAAAAATATGAGAAGAGATCAAAAAAATATGGTAACTTGCCAAAAAAGCCTTGCTTTGGAGGAGCAAAGGCTAGGAAGTTTCTCTCAGCACCTATCAATGAGGAAGAGAATGTCATGGTTCGTAAGCCGCATGACTACAATGGGTTGGAAAAAGTTACATTTTGCAGTTCTTGATCGAGGTAATGGAGGAAAAATAAGGTTTGCCAAAGCTAAGTTTTGGATAAGTCTTAACAAATTGGCTCCCTTACTTCGCAAGCTGGTGTTTAACAATGAAGATAAGCAAGAATTTATCGATGTTGTGCATAGCTTCTACAAAAACATGGTGGAAGAGTGGGGCAAAAGCTCTATCACACATTACATGGTGCGTACTAAGTTATATTTTAAAATTATATGAATTGTATAAACTATTGAGCATAGTTTTACTCATGTGTGATATATGTCTTTGTAGCATATCCTTGAAGCACATGGGCCATACTCTTTGGAGAATTTAAGGGAAGCATCAGAATTTGGTCCACACAAGGGATGGAAATTTCACATTGGATAGCGTGGTGCATAGCAAAGAAAAACCGATCATGGTGGAGGGGTGAATGGTAGCAATCCAATGATCCAATTGCTATCTTGGTGGTATAGGATTATAGAAGCAGATGAAGCTAAACTCTCACAAAAGAGAGCAAATGAAAGTGTCGATGAATTGGCTGTAGACATGATAGAATCATGTCGTCTCACTAAAAGAGTGCATTATGAAGCCTCAAGTGGCAAAGAAAACCATGCAAAGTGGCTAGAAACAAGGCTTCGACAAGGCAGCAAATGGATTCGAAGAGAGCTAAGATAGTAAGATGAACAATGTGTTCAGTGTAATTGCAATTCATAGTTTAAGAGAGAAAGAGAGAGTGTGCATCTATGTGAATGAGTCTTACAGTTTAGGGTTATGTAAAAGAGGGTTTCATTTTCTATCTTATTCATTGAATTCTCACATCTCTTGTACAGGAAAGATGACTAGGTCTAAGGTAGTTGCAAATAAGCTTTCACTTAGAGCTCCATATCATGTTTAGCCTCTTGGAGGATCTACTAGCTCTGATGCACCCCCTTCTCAACCTAACCTAGCTTCCTCAAGCCGCCCTCACACAAGGGTCCTCCTCAGCATCCCCACAAGAAATGCAAGTGGAACCCATGTACAGTGGCCCTGAGAGAAATGAGGACGTATCAATGCTCTTTTGATCTCATCATTTCGAAGGCGATCCTCTCGAGACTTGTTCACAAGATTATGCAAGATCTCTACCACACACAGAAAGTAAGAAGTGGTTTCTGCCACAAGGTCAAGATAGACTTGATCGCTTCACAAAAGAATATATTCATGCTCTAGAGTGTGCTGCAAAGACCTTTTTAGTTGACTTGATGACTAATGCTCAGCATTGTGCAATGCATGCGAAGCGCATCACTGTAACTCCCAAGGACTTCCAACTTGTAAGAAATCTTCAAGCAGTGAAGGATGCATTACTTCTAGTGGAATAAACATAGTTTGTAATGTTATCTTTTGTGGCATAGTGTTCTCCTCGTGTATTGGACATATGACTATGTCCTAGTGCAAAACTATTATACGCGCCCTTAAAATATAAATTAAACTTTTACTCTTGTCCTTCTCTCTCAACTTTGACTATACATCTTTGCTATATTTTCAATTATTACTTATAGCTTTTGCTATCACTGTCAATTTCAATAGGAAAAACATGCAAAAATTTGTCATTTCTTCTTCCAAACTTTACTCCTGATGTCTCTTGTATAGTTTATGTGGTACAAAGTTTCTAAGATCCACTAGTCGCAATGTTGATTTCTCGATTATCAATCCATCCATAATTTTGGTGTGCAATAATTTTTAAATTACAAAACTATATCGAAATGTGACTAAACTTCACACACGCACTCAAGAGCCCAAAATTATTCTTTTTGGGAAAAAAATGCTTGCAGACCCCTAGTCCAAAGTCTGGCATTTGGAGCCACTTTCTGGCTCCAAACGCCACCAGGGGGTGCTAGGAAAGTGGCTCCAAATGCCAAACTTCAGACCAGGGTTTGCAAGCTTTTATTTCCAAAAAGAATAATTTTGGCCTCTTGGCCACCTAACGAGTGTGTTTGTGAAGTTTCGTCATATTGTGATAAAAGGTTATGGATTTATGATCACACAATGTATAGTGCATATGAAGTTGTATTAACCCGATTTTGGGGTTTAAATGGGTTAAAAGTTCATTCTTCTTCTCATTTTCACATCTTGATTTCTTTGATTCCTCCATTCTCACACCCCCAACCTCTATCTCTTCTCCATCTTGCCCTCCTCAAGCTTGCATGGCACACACCAAACAAGCAAAAATATCACCATTTTGGCCCCGTGAAGACCTCACGCTAAGGCCCGCCATCTAGAGCACAAGGTGGAGTCTCCTTTAGTGCAGCAGACAACAGGTGCTCCCCATAGACCACAATGACCACCACAGAAGAAGAAGACATGGAAACCGGGCACTGTCGCCCTTCCGGAGATAAGGAGAATCCAACGCGGATACAAGCTTCTTATCCCGAAAATATCTTTCATAAGGTTATTCGGGAAGTCATGTAAGACTTGGAGCTGAAAGGGATGGGAGGATTTTGGGCATAAGTGCAGGATGGCCCAGTAGTAGGAAGGTGGACTGCTGCAGCTATGGAGGCCCTACAAATAGCTACAAGGGTTTTCTCATCGACTTGTTCGATGATACACAGCTAGCAGCCATCCATGCAAAGCATGCCACAATCAGAGATAAAGACATGAACCTTATCGTTTAGCATCGACACGATAAGGGGACTCCTCCATATAAGGTTATGAGATTAATGATGCAAGGTTTTGTAATGAGTGTTACAGCACCATAGCATCTTGGAAGGCCAAAAAATTTTGTATACTCTGCCACATTAAAATATTTATTTATATATACATAATATCTCATGTGATGTGTATCAAATTCAAATAATTGGGTAAAGTTGTTTTGTTTTGTTTCTTGAAACATACGACTCTTAATTTTCTTTTACGTATGAACGCATCGAAAGTAGTAATACCTACAGATACAAGTTACATTATTGCTTATGCACAATTGTAAGTGCAGTACTACGCATTGACATAATTAAATTGGATTATGTTAACTTATGCAAATGCGTCATTCACGTACAACACATTATCATCCCACTTGTACAAACCACATATTTATTGAATAAATATTTATTTATAGGGATAAAGTAAAATATCTTATATTTATCAAGAAAAATACATGCAATGGCTGATAGTGATTGCACATACAAAAAGCCGATAGCCAACAAGAACTCTCAATTGTTCCTTGGCATTTTCATCGAAGGGGCCAACTTCTAATGAAAATATAAATTCCTTCTTTGCTTCAAAAATTATGCGCTCCCCCTTCACCTCTTTCGCCAGGAGAAGCAGATCTGACACTTTAGCAAGGTCACCTAATGTAGCTGGTGCATATATTGCTCCCCCACACGTTTGGTCAAACAAGTAAAGAAGCTTTGACCACTTGATTAGCACCACCTTCTCCAAGCTAGATATCATAGGTATCGCTCGAAAAGGTCCAAACTTGGTCAAGCTCAAATTTTCATGATTATTTCTTATCCTCGTGGTGAGCACTTCTTATGGAAGACCACCAAGCTTGCAATAAGGTTGCCAATGTACTCCTTCAGAGTTGAATCCTTATGTCGATCTGCATGCCAAGCTCCTCCTTGTCTTGATGAAAACTCTTCTATATATAGTATGTCATCTTGAATGACAAAGTCAAATCAAACAATATATTTAGCAACTAACTTGGAGTTATCAGAAAGCGACAAAACTTGACGGCAGGGTGCATCGGGTCCCCCAAATTCCACCGGTGAAATCTTGGCAAAAAATGATACCTACAGCTACCCTGGCATTTGGGGCACCCTACGTTAAAGTTTCGTCGCATAAAAATATATGGTAGTTAGAAATCTCACCTTCTCTAGGTCATCTTGTATCTTCATTTCCTCGTGTGTCAGCGGATGCACCTCTTTGGGTAGAGGGATATACAAAATCCTTGGTAGGAAGCTAGGGCCTTGGTCCAAACAGATCATGCTGTAGTGCTTCAAATTTAGCATCAAGCACAAGGTAATCTTCTTCAACCGGGATAATATGCTCCTATGCTACTATGATGGCACTCACTATATCTAAGCTTGTGCCATCATATCTTCCAATCTCTGCCATCGTCTTATGCACATCCATGTAATCATAATCAATCAGGCCTTCCATTGAATCCCTAACTAGGATGAAAAACAACTCTTCTTTCTTCATTTCCAAGTATTGCAGAACATCTAATAGAAGCAAGTATTGTACACCATCTACTTCAATGGGCATCAAGGAGGCAAGGTTGGGTTTGTCAACTTGTGGCTGTTCTAAAGAAGAAGATGGCACCAAGAGAGCCAACCCTTGCTTTGCCACCACCCTGATGTTCCTCTTCAACATTTATGAGCTCTTCGATCAGTTCTTCTCCAGTGTATGTGATAGCAACAACCTATGGAGTTGTGTCTTCATCACTCTCCTCCACTAGGGATGTATCCAATTCAAGGACTTAAATTGCCAATGTGCAAACACACTCCACGAGATCCAAAGGTGTTGTATCTAGTGTACTACCCATGGAAACATTGCATATTTTGTGCGAAGAATCCACATGGGCCAAACACCTATTCACCACTTTTTGGTGATTCTCCCTTACCTAAAATACCATGATCTGTTCCAGAGGCACCCAAGTCATGTCGAATCCCTTGATGGAGTATGTGCAAGTAGCAATGGTGCTCACAAAGTTTTCCAAAACCTGAAGGGGGGATCCAACGATGAGAGCACGCTTTCAAGGTTAAAGTTCTTAGAGAAAACCTGAAATATCTCATTACCCTGGCTAGAAAAGATAGTCTCGTGGATCCACTCATCAAAGTGTGCACGAGCATCCATCGTAGCAGGTAGGAGGGATGTGGTGGATATAAAGAGATGAAGAGAGAAAGTGTGAAATGAAACAATGAAAAAAGAACTAAACTAGTTCTACCTTAAAAACCTTAAGTTTTAAACAATTAAGGGTTGTTTGCATACGATATTTAGTTATGGCTTTACTTACGTCTTTGTAAAGTTTACATGCATATGTAAATGTGTTGATGTGAAAAGTGTATAACAAGTGTATGATTTTAAATCAATACCATAATTTTTAAATATTGCAAGTTTGCAAGCGACAATATTCTATTGGCAAAAAAAATCAAAAAAAATTTAGGTGTTGGATGTTACAACTTGTGGTGTTGGGATTTTTTATGGAGACTCTACAATTTTTAAAATATATTGGGAGCCACACACTTTCCACTGGCAATAGTATCCTCAACTTGGCTTCGAATTTTCCTACCATCTAGTTTAAAATAGAAGCTAGCCGGTGGATTCTACATTAACATTATAATTTCCTGGTGCATTATACTCAAGGGCCAATCATCCTCCATTTGCAACACTTGGGGCTCGTGGCCCTCACAAATGACAGTAACATCGACAGTTGCACTTTCACATGTGTCTTGATCAAGGCGCAACCATTTACCCTTGAGCATCCTCCATCTACGATACTTGAACACCAGGCATAAAGTCTGTCGTGTGGCAAAGTACCTATAATTGGAAAGGAAAGTTAGCCGATTAATCCCAAAGTAAGCTAATAGTCAACTAAGAGATAAAAATTTTACCTGAAAGCCATGTCCCTTATTGTGACTCGACACTCCACTATGTCAAGACTATGAGTCATTTTTTTATGTCCAAGTTTTGTCTAGAATCCTTGTTACATAATTCTCTTATGCACTTTTTATGTTATACGTGCTTTTGGTACATCTCAAACCCTTACATTCCTTGAACATGTGTGCAAAAATTGCAATCGGTATGAACCAACTTAGATGTACATTCTTTAAGCCGGTGCTTGGCTTCGTAGAATTCAATATTTCTGCTGAAATTTTTGTATTATACATGTGCAAAATGCCGCTACTACACAGTGGCCATTCTATGCTATTGAGATTCAATATGTGCATAGACTCATAGGTTCCATATTCTTGATCCCCCTTGGGCAATATGTACTTGGAGTCATAGAAAAAAACAAGGTCCTCTGCGAACTGCTTAGCTATATGCCCCTCAAAGAGAAATCTACCAATTTCAAGGTGGTAACACTTAAAAGAACTTGTGAAACTCTCAACATTTTTCCACTCACAGCAATCCAAAGGGTATATTTTTGTAAATATGAGACAAGTAGTTACATAGATATCATGAAATTTATCATTCTCAATGAGTTGCAAATACTTATTGTTTGCAATGTTTCATTGAAAGGGCACAATGGACGCAATATGTATTTGTTTTTGCATGAATACATGTTGTACAAAGGCCTCTATTTCAAGGTGAGAATCAACATTCCTTTGTTTGAGAGCTAAAATTTTACCCTTCCAATGCTTTGATACATCTGCAATTGCATATGCTTTCACTTTGAAAGCTCCCTTCATACTTAGACACATATGTACCCAAGACGAGCAATGATACATATCAGTGATCCAATTCCCTTCTTCATCTTTTTTGTTACGCACTTCTATCGAGAGAATGTTTGTTCTTCTCTCAGGTATTATAACCTACGCATTAGATGTAAAGAAGTATGTATTAACCCCTAAATAATAAGCATTTTAAGTCTGTCTAGTAATCACCAATATGCCATACAAATCAACATGGCATTAAGAGATGTTTACACTTTTATAAACAAACACAAACATCGATATCAAAATGCATCTGGATATGTACATTGACACAAAGTATAGATTCAATTTCGAGGCATCACTTTAATCATACCATTTGCATGAAATATAACAAAAAGAATAGCATAAGAATACTCAGAGAATTTTGCCAATATAAATTTTATTATAATGAATAGAAGTTTGATTTGACTCAATACATTGTATGGAAGGTGGCTATTATATAGTAGTTGTTACAAGAATAGCAGCCACATGGCATACAAATCTTAATATGCACATTGGATTGACACCTAAGATATTCTATGACTCAACACATTTTCTATTATATGGATGATATGATACAAGAGTTTCATGGATCATTTCCAATTTGCATGGAGATCCGAATGGACACACATGACCAATAAAGCAAAGGATTTTTTAACCATCGACTTCCAGCATATCCATATCATCCAGGACAAAGGAATCACTCACCACATCAAAATAGTTGATCGAGAATTATGTGCTTCACCTAAACCTTACACAATACCTGCATGTACAAAAAAATACCTACATGAATCCCTTTTTTAAAAAATATCTAGATAATTGCATGAATAGAAGCAATACAAAATAGGGCCAATTTACCTATAAGCCGATCTACTGAAGACAATATTGAATCGTTGCTGATCAAAACCCATTGCAAATTATGGACATAAGAAAATATCAATCCCATCAAACTAAAAGTTACTAATTAAATGAATAAATTTTGGCACCACAAAATATGACAGATTTACCTATAAATTGAGCTATTGAATCTCTGCTCTATCTTATGTTAAGTATTGTAATAACAATTGATCATTGAGTTAGAACTAGCATCAAACCCTATTGTAAAGACAATAGAAAAGGGATAATGCAGAGACAAAGAAAGAGAGGGTGTGTGAGTACGCGGGAGAGAGAAAAAAATGAGCACCTATCCAATCTTGCCCAAATTGATCTCTGTAAAAGACAATAGCAAGAGTTAGTATTTACATGAAAGTATACTCAAAAAACAGTAGAAAATAGGAAACATAGAGAGAGAAAGAGAGAGGGAGAGAGAGGTGAGCACGTATGCAATGTCACCCAAAATTATCTCTAAAACAAAACAACAACAAGGGTTAGAACTAACATCATGTTGTATTGAAAAGATAACAGCAAAAAAAAACCATATATATATATATATATATATATATAGAGAGAGAGAGAGAGATTAACACATTTGTCTCTTGCTCCAAATAAACTCTGCAAGAAAACAATAATTAGAACCAACATCAAATTCTATTGAAAACACAATATAAAAGAGAAATAACACATAGAGAGAGGGGGGAAAGAAAGGAAAGAGAGAGAGAGAGAGAGAGAGAGATGAGCACATCTGCCTCCTGCCCAAAACACCCTCTGCAATAAAACAACAATAACAGTAAGAAACAACATCAAACCCTATTGAAAAAATAGCAAACAAGAGAAAATGCAAAGAGAGATGGGCACCTGTGTTTTGCCCAAAATCTGGAGGTGCATGGAGAAGAAAGTGCAGAGGTAAGCAGAATGCTCAAAACCCTAATTACTCTAAGTAGGGAACTTCAATGGATACGAAAATTCATGAGTATAGAGAAGAGAGGGAAAGTGGTTTGTTACTCAACTTTTGGGTCAAGCTGATTTTGTGAGAGGGAAAAAAACCAAAATTGAAAATTCTCCAAAAAAAGGGGGGAAATATAAGGTGAGAGAAACTCAAATTTTGTGTACTATTCATTCTCTCTTTTTTTAAATCCCCCACTACCCCTTTTTTTAATAGAAAACCCAAGATTTGGAGAGAGAAGATTCACCTCCATGGATATCAACATCTAGCATTTCTATTGGACAATCCAAAAGGCCCATATCTTAAACTATATTATTTTTAAGGGCCCATTTGTGAGTTCATTTTTTTCCTAATGTACCAATGTGTTTAGTGACGTGGGGGCGATTTTCTTTTATGAACACTTTCATCGCTTTGAACATCAGTATGAGGCTTTTATCTTGTAGTGTAAGATGGACTAGCAATAGATAGCTATCCCTAGGTTAAGGCTTTGATCAAAAGAGACTAAAATATCTAATCAACTACCAATCTCTTTAACAAGCATGATTACACATGGGCATGGAGAAGGCATAAATGGACATTTCTCACTTGATTTATGACCTCAGGATCCTAACTTCACAATTGCCTCATTGTCTCTTCAAGAACTTGGAGCAACTACACAGGCATGCAAATGGTGATCTACAAGTAGATGGAATGTCGAGATCAATCTCCCCATCCTACTAAATGCCCTCAACTCAAAAAAAGAACTAAACCAACATCAAGGTGTTGCATAAAATAAAGCATGCATGGAAGATAATACACCACAGGATGGCCATCATCATTTCAAATGATTACCAGAGAACTTACTACTTCAACTTAATAATTGTGGATCAGAAAATAAAAATCCTTATCTCTTTGCATATCTATCATTGCTTATTGCGTGAGGAACATTCAAGATTATCCAGCTTGGGTTTCTCATGGTGGATCATACACATGAAGATATTGATGCAATGTTGAACAAATTTTCAGAGAAGTTAAGGACGAGCATGATCTTCACTTTTCCTCATCTTATGCAACATTTTCAATCATTCCAGATGACAAGTCCCACATCTTTCTTATTGAGACATGTACATCACTTTAACAGATACATTGAGGGATACTTGTGTGATTCCAAAGATACACTTGTGGGTCACTCAGAACCTCTTCAATTTCGGTTTTATATGCAAGGAGATATACATGTCATGCAATACAAGATGCATCCAAACTCCCCAAACTAGTTATACCAAGAGAAGGTGGCATTGAAATACGGAAGAGAGACTTTGCACGAAAGCCTACTCTTCTAAAGGATGTTCCAATGTTACAATAGAAATTCCAAAAAAATCAATAAGGCATGTATACAATATTGGGCACCATTTTGTAGTCTTCAAAATGCTACAAATGCGAAGGTGTATCTTAATTGTTGGGATGAATATTGGATGTGCAACAAAAATGATTCTAAACTATGGGAAACAATAGATAGCATTGTCTTCTCTTGGATGAAGAAAGGTAAAAAATCCTCCAACATTTTTAAAATTCCCCCAAAGGTTGTATTGAAGGCCAAACAAAGTCTACAAGAATCCATTGAGACTGAAGATTTTCAACTATATTAAAACTAAGGTGTTTATTAACACCACCTTTTTTAGTTTTGTTCAATCTCTTGGAAACACCTATAAGCAATAATATGTTCCATTTTACCAACTTCCAAATTAATGAAATTTCCAAAATTCATGATATCCATTTTGATTTTGGAATTCCCATATTGATGGGAAATTCCCGAATATGGAGTTTCAACCAATAAAGTGGAAGGCACAACATTAAGGACAAAGATCAATAGTGTTGTATGTAAGTTCAACCTTGAGGAAGTGGTTTGCATATATGGGTGTGTAAGTAAAGTGACTATTGACTAAGGTGAGCTAGAAGATGATGAAGCAAATGAATTTTTCTCTAGACTTGACATCAAGTTAGCCTTGACATTATCCTATAACCTTGAGGGGAATGGAAAGAGTGAAAAATGACATCCTTCTATAGTCAAGGCTATGGCTAATGCTTGCAGAGGAAAAATCAGAGAGTGGTCATGATTTTGGCCTTATACTATATGAGCAGACCGAACCACAAATAGTATTTGTACTAGGTATATGCCTATAGAACTTATGTATGGATAGAAGTCAATAATGCCCATGGAAACCAATGTTGTTACTTGGATTACGCTACCATGATAGGATGCCATTACTAGAGAATAGCTTTTAGCTCTGAGAATTCAACAACTTGAGATAATATTTGAAGATGTTCAAAGATTAGTGTAGAGACTCAAAAGGCAAGATTATGAAATAAGGAGAGCTTTGATAATAGACATAGGTTGAGATCTAGCGCTATCAAAGAAGGGGATTGGGTCTTAGTATATGATAGTAGCCTTGAGAATCTACAGAGTACTATCAAGAAAATGACAAAGAGATGGTTTGGACCTTATCTTGTAAAGCACACCTATGATGATGCAACATATCCTTTGACAAAGTTAGATGGGACTGACTACCCATAGCAGGTAACAGGATCAAATTGTTCAAAAAGAGGGAAGAAAAGGAATATACTATGGAAAAGTTGGTGGATGACATACCACAAGATTACATTGCAAATGAAGAAGGAGAAGAGGTTGTAGAGCATAAGAAACTTGGAGCAAAAGAAGAAGAGTTTGAACTAATAGTTTAACGTATAAATAATTATGAGTAGCAGTGGCACATGATGGGTGGATGTGTAGGTTTGGAGGGGATAGATATGATGTGGTTACATGTTCAATGAAGGAAAACCAAGGAAAAGACATTTATATAGATACTCCAAATATATGCTTATGGGATACTTACTCGTGAGGTGAACATGTTTTTCTAGGTTCACAAGCATTGTATCCAAAATAGTTTGAATGCCCATTATTAAGTTCCATTAACTTAACAACTTTGGGTGGATTAAACCACATGCAATGAGTTATCTAGAGTGCTACAAGGCATCCAAGCCTAATTTTTTTTTAAAAACATGTGTTTTACAACTACTATAGTAGAAATCTTTTGGGTTGCATAGAGTGTCCAACTTATCTTCTTGGAAGAGTTTAGTCTGAAAAATCAACTTAGATGCAGTGTTTGTAACATGAGGGTGTAGTTGCAATTGTGCAAAGTAGCAATATACAAAACTTTTTTGGAATCTTTCTATCTTTCATTTTTCTTGATTCTTTTCTTGAATCCTTGTGGTTTGTGGCTTGACACATACCCCCCTCAACAAAGTAAAATGGTATCACTACAACCTATGAATTTCAAAATTTTGTGGATGGCTTTCTTGTATGATGATCAATGAAACACTTACTTTATATTGTTCCTTGATGAACCAACATAATGGTGACATTTCAAATAACCATTGATGATTTTTTCTTGTGGATATGCAGGAATGTGAGATGTTGATAACTCTCTAATTGGTTAGCTAATTTAGGATATTTTGATAGTTCTTCAATCCATCAATTACATATGGATAACAAGTGAACATGAATGTGGAAGAGCTTGATTTGTGTTCAGAAAATACATGAATAGGCATGCATACCTACATTATTGCAATAGAGTTGCTAAAAAGTACATGACTCCAAAGTAGAAAGAACCCTTAAACCATGCTATAAAGGGATACAAACTTAAAGGGCACAACAATGCCCTCACATCAAAGTAGAGTATGGTTGGTAGCATAGGACTCGAGGGTACAATGTTTCCTCGAGTAAACATGCAATGGAGCTTGATGTGCCTAGCTAGGTATTTAAAGCAAGTATCCTTGACTGGGCACATAAATGAGATGTACCTAGATCCTTCTTATACATCTCTTAATGTCGTCATCAAACTAGTTTTCTAATATCCTCTCCACACTTTTGAGATGTATGCACGTATATTGCAGTCTATTGGTTATTGGGAAATTCCTTTGCCACATCATCAAATTAATAGACATTTTGTGACTGCAACAAATCCAATGGCACCTAGATTAGAGAAAAACTCAAGGTAAAGATTGTAAGCTTGCATTTTGAGAGTGAGATTCTTGCCAACTTGATGTTGATCACCTTAGCCTATTATACCCTTTGTAAGAATATTCATTAGGGTCGCATTTAATAATGGTAATTATTTCATGCATTTGATCAATATTTTGTATACTTGAGTAGTATAACATAATTATCTACCATCAATCTTAAACAAGTTTGGGTTCCCCCTTGACATTGGGTGATGTGAATACATGAGATAATTCCAAGTGCTTATATATTGGACTGATGTGAATTTAAAATCTAGCATTGTAGCACAAAGTAATGCATGGTAACAAGCGCCAACATAAACCATGACAGTACTGTAGCTATGAGGAAGTACAAGGCAAATGAAACCCTTTGTCTCAAAACATTTCAATAATCATGGTTTATGTTGCGAGCATGTGCCTCCACTTGATATGCATCCAAGGGATGGACTAGTATGAGGAGGTTGATGATTAGGATTAAGCCAATGGAAGGCATTAATAGAAATATTTGCACTAGTTTAGGGATTGGAGCATTTGATTGGAAGACAACTTGCAAGATGCTAACTCCAATAGAGACCACCAATCCTAGCAGAACATGGTTTTTGAGATCACCCATCTTGTAATGATTATGATCAGGTACAACATCACTGGCTAGGGGATCTTATTTCTTTGGATCGGGAGGAGATGGAGGTAAGGGTGGTGGTTCCATAACGATTGTAATAGTGTAGCTGCAATTGCTGCCATGAGGATCACGATCCACCCATGCTCTAATGGTGTCTCTTGGTATACATCTGACGTCAAGTCTTTCACAGCTAGCTTGGTCACCGAATGCAAGGAGATCGCTGGGAGGTGATCCTTCCTCATGAACCTCCACAAAAGGGCCTTCTACAGAACCGAGTGCCTTGTCTGATTTCTAAAGGATGAAAAAACGCATCTTTAGTTGGATGTTCGAGTATTGAAAATGATAATATCAACACGTGCATCAATTGAAGACTTTAAGGCTCCAAGTACTTTTGAAGTATTCTTGATAATGTACGTAGCTGAGGCCTACTTATATTCCTTCATTTCAGTCCATATGTCTCTTATCTTCTATTCATTTTCCCATTTGTAAAGATAAAAATAGAGTAGTACTCTATTCTATCCATCTTTTTCCAATCTTTGTAAGTTTGTTTTTTAGGGCAAAAACCCTTGGGACAAGATGGATTGTAAGAAGCTTGGAAGAATAA
Organism: Lygodium microphyllum; assembly: GCF_053477565.2. Classification (NCBI taxonomy): domain Eukaryota; kingdom Viridiplantae; phylum Streptophyta; class Polypodiopsida; order Schizaeales; family Lygodiaceae; genus Lygodium; species Lygodium microphyllum. Next base: position 28,294,623 of record NC_141152.1, on the reverse strand, counting down.
GGATTTAAGATGTAAATAATAGAGATACTATGTCACACTGACATAGGTATAAAAGGAGGAAATATGTAATTTTTCTCATCTTTTGACACATTAATACATTATTGTCCTTCTTCTCATTACCTTGCTCTGAGCTTCAATGGCTTCTTTCTCTTTCCTATCTTTCTCTCTCCTATTCTAGTATTTCTCTCTCCTCATCACTCTCTTTCTCTAAATTTTGCACTTTTTCTCTCTCTTCTACAGTCTTCTCTCTCCTCTTTCTCTTTCTCTTTCTCCAATTCACTTCTTAATAGTAGAGGAGCTATTAGTTGCCGCTCACCCCATGCCCTACACCATCTATTGTGGACAAGGTTACTATTAATTATTGGGGCTACTAATGACAAGAGCTCCACCACTATCAAGTTGCTAGCCACCTAGTGCTTGGTGACTCCTCCATCAATCAGTATTGTGCTCCCATTCTATGCCAAGATCTCCTAGCTACATCATGATCTCTAGAGTAATTTGCCTATGATCACCACTCCATGCCTATGCACATAGCAACAACTACATGACAACAGTAGTGGCCTACTTTTGGCCTTTCCATGATAGCCATTGCTTGAAGCCACAACCAACTGCATCATCACATCCCTCATTATCATCGGGTGTGCTTGCCATGGTCTCTAGCCACTACACAACCTACATCATCACAACTTTCACAATCATTGTCATCATGATAGCCTCATGAAGATTGCCCAAGAATAGTGACTGCAATTTTTAGACAACCCACAACATCTTCTTCATCAAGATTGTTGCCATTCGTTACCTACAATAGTCTTCACACTCATCATCATCCCTCTATCTTCTTTCTCCCTGTTGAGAAACATGGATCTAGAGCTAGTTAGCTATGGTGGACACAAATCAAACACACGATACATTATCAAAATGAGAGATTGTAACTCAAGTGAATTAGGTTCCAAGATAGATTAGCTTGGACTCATAAACACAATCTTGAGTGAATCAAATTGATAGTGCCATTACATTGAAATGAGTGTCAAGTACATGCCTTTATAGCTTTTTGGATAGTACCACTGTACCTCACTGTGCATATGGGATTTTGGACATCTCTTCTTAGAGCTTCTAGAGCATACATCTTTGTCATATCTCTCATACAAAGCCACTTATGGGCAAGCCTCTTTTGGGCACACATTCAGCCTCTATGGGCATACATCATTTGCTATTCTCAACACCCCCCCTCAAATGATGAGTCTCTACCCTTGTTGGCTTTTGCCTCCCCTACATGTAGACATGGACCAGGAGACTAGCTCTTTGGCAGCCTAGTCAAGTTAAGGCTTAAAACTTTACATTCTTGGTAAGGGTTTTAAATCCACTATGGGAAACAAGATCCACTACGGGAAATAAAGATCCACTATAGGAGATTTTTTTTTGTTATCAGCAGTGGAAGGTATCTTCTTCATCTTCTTTGTGCTTCTTTGGCACCCTTCGATGATGTCTTCAATCTTCTCGTTCTTCATAATCTTCTTGGTCTTGTTTTCTTCATGCTCTTCATATTTGACTTATGTTCTAGTCTTCGTTGTGAGGTTCTTTTTCTCAGTGAGTTTGAAATGGATACAAATAGGTACATTGCTATAGATTTTCATTACATAGATCTTGGAATATATAGGATTTTATGGGCATTAAACATGGTGCACACAAATCATTTTCAAGTTCGGGAAGGTCTTACCAATTGGCTTTTTGCTTAATGGCAGTGTCTAATCCCCATTACAAAATACTTCAGAGAAATTGAGAAAGTACACAATGCTAGTGTTTTTTTTTTTAAATTTAAAACTTGATGGCAATTATAAAGAAATGGTAGATCACCTTAATGTCAAGGATTTTAATAGAGATGTAAGGAAGATGATGTCGATGAATGAGTGCGATATGAGTAGGCTGGTGTCAATGAGGTTTTAGTCAAGGGCTTAATGTAACTAGTTTGGAGAGGTAGAGTGTGAAAGGGTTTTAGTGAAGTGGCTTGTGAAGAGGCTAGGTGTGAATGGACTTTATTTACTAAGCTTAAATTTTAACCTTAGTGATAAGGTCAATGAATAAGCTTCTAGATAAGCTAAAAAAGTTGATTTTGGTAGCAATACAAAGAACGACGCCAATTTGCTGGAGTCGGCCTATGCAATAGCAACCCCTGTGAAAGATCACGTTTCTTCACACTAGCCATTACTGCTTCATCCAGAGATTGGATTTGCTCCAATTGCTTTTGTTGCTCACGCTCCTTGTGTTGAATCTCGCACTGAGTCACTCCTCCGACATTGTTTGCCATGGCTCCTGCTGAGCCAAAGAACACCAGTGGTGATAGTGACTTGCGTCGAATCCCTAAAGGAATGGCAAGAAGGGCACCCAAGATGGAAAACATCCAGATTGCTGTCAGAGAATGGCACTCTTCGTCTTGCTGGCATCGTAGATCCATCCCTCAACAGCAGTTGGCCGCTCTGCTCACAGGCATCCTCCCACCGCTCCCCTGGTCGACGGCTTGCTGCTGCCCCTCTCCCTAGTGAGCTCACGTGTTTCCATTGATCCAGCCACACTCCATCCTCTTGCCTCACCAATCTCCCTCCTACCACATTCAGGCGCTTCTTCAATTACTTTCAGAGAAGCAAGGCTCGAATCACCACCAAGCTTTAGAGCTTCAAGCTCTATCACTTCTTCTCTGTCTCTTTCTATTACAACTCATAGTTCCACCTCAGACTAGAGTCAACGTTTTGGGAAAAAAAACCAGAAACCACTTCAAACAGTAGTAGTTGAACAGACCAAAAGCCACTTCGAATAGAAGCAGTTGATTCCGATCTTCTTCTTGAGGTGGGGGCGCACCCTAATGAGACAAAGAAGAGTGTTGAAGGGAAGGCCTGTAAGAATTTTTGAAGCTTGAGATATTGAGATGGGAAGTATGTTTGTACAGGGAGAAGAATGAGATGATTTAGAATATGCAAGAAAGAAGGAAATGTTAGGAAGCTATACCCACTAGCTATCTAGCTCAGTCATGGCTCTGATACCATGTTGAGAAACATGGATCTAGAGCTAGTTAGCTATGGTGGACACAAATCAAACACACGATACATTATCAAAATGAGAGATTGTAACTCAAGTGAATTAGGTTCCAAGATAGATTAGCTTGGACTCATAAACACAATCTTGAGTGAATCAAATTGATAGTGCCATTACATTGAAATAAGTGTCAAGTACATGCCTTTATAGCTTTTTGGATAGTACCAATGTACCTCACTGTGCATATGGGATTTTGGACATCTCTTCTTAGAGCTTCTAGAGCATACATCTTTGTCATATCTCTCATACAAAGCCACTTATGGGCAAGCCTCTTTTGGGCACACATTCAGCCTCTATGGGCATACATCATTTGCTATTCTCAACACTCCCAACTCCCTCTATTTTGTACCTATGTGCCATAGGCAAGCACTATTGGTGCATAGGAGGAACTATTGATAAGAGAGGAGGAGCCAAGAACCATTAGACATAAAAGAAGAGTTGCCATATAAGGGGAGAAGTAACTAGAACACCATTACCATGCACCACCAAGATAGACAGAATGTATGTTTTAATATGATCATCAAGTGCATTAAATGGTGGTGAAGGAAGAAGGTTGATTGGAGCACAGTCAGTGGAGCAGAGTCAAGCAAGCAGGGATCCTATCTCACTACTCCACCTTTTCCATGCACCTTGAGGGAAGAGAGAGTGCTATGAAGGAGAAAGAGAGTAGGAGGGAGCTATGATGTAGACTATGTAGCAACCACCTCCTTGGAGACTATTTTTTATTTTTGTGGAGCATATGCTCTTAATTTCATGGCAAGCGTATATGTTGATTCTTCCTTTTAAGTGGCGCATTGAATATTGATTACATGCACTCCACTTCAAATTGGACACGTGTCCTTGTTTCTATGATGCATTAATGGATTTGTGAGCACTGCAATCATTGGAAGTATCTATGTGCACTTTCTCTTATTGATTAATTAAATATTTTTCTATTTTTAGGCTTTGTTTGCATAGCCTATATACAAGTTGGGTTTATCCACTCTACTGGAAGGGAGGTTTGGATGAAGGTGTCAGTTGCACCCCTACGTCACACATGTACACAAGCACCCATGCATCATAATAGTGCATATAAGCCCTCATCGAGTACAATGCACATGCTACACTATGTACCATATGATCCTCTATACCTTTGCAGCTTGGGCATACCCTCTTGTATTCACACCACATTAATACTACATAGTGCAAAACACCTAACCAAGATAGTGTACAACAAAAGCCTTCATCTCTACAATCTTACGCCCACCCACTCAAAGGGATGATTGAAGGAAAGTGCAAGAGGAAGGTAGTGCACACAAATGTGCACCTATGTAATTCTATATATCCACACACCTCAACCTACATATGCATGTGATGAACACCTGTGCTAAAATCTTTCTTCTCGGTGCACTTGACATCATGAAACCACACAATTCTTTTTACACCACCCTAGTGAACTAGAATATACTCTATTCAATGCACACACACACATACATGGGCACTAAAAGCTCAATTTGCACCTTGAATAGCCTAGAACACATGTTCATTAAGATATACAAAGAAAAATAAAGGGGCTCTACTTTGATTTTTTTAGTGATAGATCTATGCAATTACAAGTAATGGATGAGTTCTATGGGAGTTTGTGGGTTGGTTACAGGGGTGTTCGGAGCACACTTGAGAAGATAAAGTAAAGGTTTTAGTGGCATGGAATGTATAAGGATTTCTCACACCTTGTGGAGTCATGTAGTACCTATCAAATATATTCATTAGTGAAGCACATAGATGGTTTGCAACCAACTTATCCTTTATCCATTCATTTTAAGTGGGTGGTTAATTTGATGACCATGCCTAGAGGAATTTGGCAAATAATATACCTCGCCTTGCACATGAAGATTTGACTAATTAGGTTGAAGGGATATATGCACTAATAAAATGCAAGCTATGTGTAAATTTCTCTTGGAAGAGGTCTTTTGCCACTATAGTTGTGTGGGCAAGATTATAGTTAGCAAAGGGGAATTGGATGCAAATGAGGCTTGTGTGTTCTTCTCTTAGTTGGGAATCAAGCTTACATTAACTTCAACATATAATCTATAGGGTAATGGGAAGAGTGAGAGGGACCATCCTCCTATGATCAAGGTGTTGGTAAAGTCACGTAGAGGTAAAGGAGTGGCCATGATTATTACTGATGCATTATGGGTTGATTTGATGACACATAGTGCAATGGCTAGGTATATGCATGTTGAATTGATATATGGGCAAAATCCTATTATTCCTATTGAAGAGGTGGTTGCCACATGGAGTGTATTACCTTAGGAGGAAGGGTTGAATAGTGAAAAACTACTTGTTCTATATATTTAATAGTTGGAGATGAGACCAAAAGATAATGAGATAGTAGTTTCAAGATTGAGGGCAACAAGGCTTCATAATAAGAAAATACTTCACAATAAGCAGAGACTTAGAACAAGGACATGACAATACATAAAGGAGATTGGGAATTGGTTTATGAACAACAATTTGGATCATCAACATACTACATAGCACTATTTGAAAGGTCTCAAAACAATAGTTTGGTCTATATGTAGTGAGACATGTGTATGATAATGCTACCTTTTCTCTCAATGAGTTGGATAGGATAGCATTGATGGTTCCAATTGCAAGAAAGTGGATCAAATTCTTCAAGGTATGTGAGTCTTATGCATATGAGATAGAAGATTTGGATACATGTACCTTCCATGATAATGTGGAGGAGGATGATGAGAATGACATTGAGCTATATGGAGAAGCCTCTAAACTTACAAAAGAATGATAGTTTGGCACATGCCAAAGGATATGCAAGTTTGGAGGTAGTGGATATTGTGTGGTTACATGTTTAATGAATAAAAAGCAAGGGAAAGGCATCTATGTGAGTATTTTAGATAAATGCTTACGGGATACTTACGATCTTGGCAGGTTCAATTTGATCCATCAAAATAGTCTAAGTTTCCATTATTAAGTTATATAGACTTAATGAGAATTTTGGGTGGATCAAAACACATGTTAGGATTTATCTTTAGTACTATAAGATATCTAGGTCTAAAAATACGAAAAGTAATGTGTTTTTCAAACATGCAAAGCCCAAAGGCTTGAGCCTGCTTGGCATCACTTGTAAGGTCATCAATTTTAGAAACTTGCTCAAATTGCTCAATGAAGCTATAAGGATCATCTTTACTACAATATTTGTCAAGTTTTTTGGCCACCAAGGGCCTTTTGGCTTGATCACATTGGGCAGTTGTATTTTCCATCCGGATAAAAAATGTTTGGGTCTTATGAGCTCTTACAACAATCACATCTGTGTGATCAAAGAGCCTGCATTGAACAAGGTCTTTCAATGTGTCAGTAAATGATCTTGATCTTTATGCATTCAACATGTTCGTGATCATGTGCATTTTGGATTTCATGGTTAAAATTTTTGCTTCTTGTCCACTGTATAATATGAGCCTCTCTATGGGCTAGTCCCTCACCCCATGGCATTGAGTTTTGTTAGATGTGTGTTGATACCTCTGCTCTCATCCATGAACCAAGTCCCTTTCATGCCCAGGCTATGTTGTAACCACTCTTTTGCAAGAAATACAAGTCTTGGCCCCCAAGAAGGGCCCTTCTAATCACTCTTGTGCCTTCTATGAGCTTCTATGTGACTTTGTGGGTGACTATGATATGTAGCATACAAGTGGGTTCAAGGAGCTTTCTAAAAGTAATGGTTCCCTAGTTCTTAAGAGCCAAGAGCATTGTTTCTAGGTTTGTATTGGAATGTCTAGCATGGTTAAAGTATGTAGCTTATTTGTAGCTCTCCAACAAATCTCAAATATCTCTTATAAGATAGGTAAGAAATGTCACCTCATCCATGGAAGTAGGCTTGTGGTTAGTCTTGATTTACTTGGTCAATCATTGGATCAATGAGATCCTTGGGAAACGTGGCCTTAAAATTTGAGCTTGTGACTAGAGGGGATTTAGAAGCTAATGTTGTAGTGATTGGTTTGAGGCTAGGGCTCTATTCCCTAGAAGAAGTGGATATCACCTTGCCACTTCACAAAAGTATGCAACAAGATCAACCTTGAGCTTGTAGCCTAGGCTATGTAATTTTATGTTTTTTACATGCAAGTTTCAAAAGATTCAAGACTCCAAGGTATATAATACCCTTTCATTTCAAACAAATAAGTAATTTTGAAAAATCAAGCTTTCATCATTTCCAAATCAATGTGCACATGTGCAAGCAATGCCATAAAATATCAATGTGTCAAAACTCCTAGATGGAATTAGAATCTGTGTGAACGAATTCCTAAATGGCATGCTTTCAAATCAAAGAAAATAGCCATTGACATATGATCTTCAATCCAAAGGTTCAATTTTAAAATGTGTATGGAGTAGAAGGTGTGGAAGTGCAATTGGAAATCTCTACTATGTCTAGAGTGCAAATCCTAGTGTGTGAGTGGTAGTATGTGAGTCCTAGGGTGTGACTGCTAGGTGCTAATGTGCAAGTGCTAGAGTGTGGGTATAGTGCACGAGTCCTAATGTCTCAGTACTAGTGCATGAGTGCTAGTGGTGGACAAGTACTAGGGTGTTAGTCCTAGTGTGTGAGTGTTAGGGTGCCAATGCTAGAGTGCAAGTTCTAGTGCATTAGTCCTAAGGTGTGATTCCTAGTGTGCAAGTTCTAGAGTGCAAGTTCTAGTGCATTACTCCTAAGGTGTGAGTGCTAGAGTGTGAGTGCTAGTGTGTGAGTGCTAGGGCACATGTCCTTATGTGTGAGTGCTAGTGTTCTAATTCTAGTGCATGAGTGCTCGTGTATGAGTGCTAGGGCGCAAGTGCTACAGTGTGAGTGGTAGTGTGATATGAGTGCTAAGGTGCATGAGTCCTAGTGTGCAAGTCCTAGGGTGAAAGTACAAGGGTATGAGTCCTAGTGTGAGTGCTAGGATACAAGGCCTTAAGTGCAAGTTGTAGTGTATGAGCAGCACAAGTGCACGAGTCCTAGTATGTGAGTCCTAGTGTTGGAGTGATAGGGTGCAAGTGCTAGTGTGCAAGTGGTGGAGTGGTGTGAGTGCTAAGATGCAAGTGCTAGTGTGCAAGTGGTGAGGTACTATGAGTGTATGAATACATGTTTATATATGTGTTGGGGAGTAGTGTGTAAATGAAATAGTTTGTATGGTGTGTGTTTTGTAGGTGTTTTTCTATGTAAATGAGGTATTGTTGAGTATGTGTGATGTCATGAAGCTCACTCATATTCAACAACAGCGCTCAACTTCACATTTTTCTCCAACTTCACTGAAAGAGGATTACACATTGTGATACCATACTTAGATAACATATCAAAGCCATATTCTCTTTGAGATAGCCATATACCATCATCACATCTGGTCACCTCAATACCAAGAAAGTATCTCAACTCACCCAAATCATTTATCTCAAACTTCTTCAAGAGGTCCTTGACTTCAGCAATCCCACCATTACTATCACCTATAATAATTAAGTCATCCACATAAATAACTATGATAAACAAATCTACATCTCCCTTTCTCACACAAAGTGAGTTATCAACATCAAAAACATACAAGAAAATGTGGACGAGATACTCTCCAATCTTGTTAGACCATGCTCTAGGTGCTTGCTTTAGCCCATAGAGCACCTTCTTCAACCCGCACACATATGTGGGATGTTCTAGATCGTCATAACCTTCTCATTGCTTCATATACATCTCTTCTTGTAATTCATGATATAAGAATGTATTTTTTACATCCATTTGTTGCAAACTCCAACCTTTGTCTACTATCAAAGCAATCACACATCTAAGAGGTGCCATCATAGCAAGTGGATTAAATGTCTCTTCATAATCTATGTTATATGTTTGAGTATAGCCTTTTGCAATTAGGCTAGCCTTATACCTGTTACCATTATCATTTGCATTATGCTTAATTTTGTAGACTCACTTACAGCCAATAGCTTTCTTACCCTTAGGTGATGGTACTAGATCCCAAGTCTTGTTGGCATCTAATGCAACCATCTCCTTGACCTTGCTAGACATGTGTACTACTCAATTACTCAGTGGAGCCTTTACATTACCATGTTCTCTCTATATACCTGGTGTCCTAATTGAAAGAATACCAAGCTCATCATTTACACTCTCTAAACCACTAGAATCTCCATCAAACTCCAAATGACTAGCAGATGCATCATTACCATCTAACTCTTTGTTCTTCCCTTTGCCTTTATCTACAACTCTAGGAGATGCACCTAAAGATGTGGGACTACTCCTTACACTCCCAAAGCAAGGGCTAACTATAGATCTAGTACTAGATTATGTTTTTATTCCACTAAGGCTCCATCATTCTTACTTTTCTTTCTGCACACGACTATCATGATTATCATCATCATCCAATGCATCACCACTAGATGTATACAAACTATTTATTTCATAAAAAATATCATCCGTGCCCACTCTGAACTCACTTATGATAGGGTTATAACAATGATACCTTTTCTTATATAAAGAGTATCAAATAGAAATACATTTTTTAACCTTTGGATCAAGCTTCTTTCATAGCTCATTTAGCACATGAACATATACAATACAACCAAACACTTTCAAGTGTGAAACATTTGGCTTCTTACCTGTAAAGCATTCTTCGAGGGTCATTCCATGAACTATAGCCATGAGAGTTTTCTTCATAATATATACATCTGTTTGAATAGCTTCAAACCAAAAATGTTTTGGTGAATTCTTTTCAACCATCAATGCTCATGTACATTTTGCAATATGCCAATTTTTTCTTTCTGCAATTCTATTTTAGTATGGTGTAGACTTGCGAGTAAACTGCCACTTTATCCTATCAGACATCAAGTAGTCATTGAACTCATTAGAGAGGTACTACTTTCCCCTCTCCATCTAACCTCGGGCACTTAACTTTCTAGCATGTTTTTATTTCAACAACAACCTTGAAAGTTTTGAAACGCCCAAATATATCACTCTTTTTCTTCATAAAAACACCCCTAAAGGATGGAAATTGCAGCAGATGGACGTTAAGAATGCATTTCTTAACGGTGACCTAGCAAAGGATGTCTATATGGTTCAGCCGGAAGGGTATGTTCACCCTAATTTTCAGCATTATGTATGCAGGCTGAAAAAGGCATTGTACAGGCTGAAACACGCTCCGAGAGCTTGCCATGCTAGGATCAGTAATAACTACTTGCAGAGATTGGGTTTTGTTATTGGCAGGGCTGATCACAGCCTATTTACAAAGAAAACTGACAATGGCTTGGTAGTGCTGGTCATATACATTGATGATTTGATAATCACTGGTGATGATGACTTGGGAATACAGCATGTAATGAAGATGTTGAAATCTCAATTTGACATGAAAGACCTAGGAGAACTAAAGTATTTCTTGGGCATTGAGGTAGTTACAGCTGACAATGGGTTATGGCTGATGCAGAAGCACTATGCCATGGAGATGCTGAAGAAGTATAGCATGGCTGAATGTAAACCGTTGGATATACCTCTTGATCAGAATGTCAAGCTGGACATGAACACTGGGGCTAAAGTAGAGGATGTGACTATGTACATGCAGATGGTTGGCTGCTTGATTTACTTGACCATCACTAGGCCTGACTTGAGCTATGCTGTAGGGCTCATAAGCCAATTTATGCAAAAGCCTAGAAAGCCGCACTTGGATTCAGTTAGACGCATTATGAGATATGTTAAGTCCACTGTAGAGTATGGGATGTTCTATGTCAGAGATAAGCCCTTGATATTGACTGGATACACGGATGCAGATTGGGCAGGCTGCTCATATGACCGTAGATATACGAGTGGATATGCATTTGGATTTGGTAGCGGCATGATTAGCTAGAGCAGCAAGAAGCAGCCTATGGTTACTTTGTCGAGTACTGAGGCAGAGTACAGGGGTGCTACATTGGCAGCATGTGAGATTTCATGGCTGCTCAAGCTTATGGCTGATTTGGACATACAAGTAGATGCTCCAATGAAGTTACTATGTGATAATCTGAGTAGTGTACTCCTGGCTATGAATCCAGTCTATCATGCCAGGATGAAACACATAGAGGTACACTACCATTTCATCAGAGAGATGGTTCTTGCAAGAGTTGATCTTATGCATGTAAAGACAGATGAAAACGGGTAGCGGATATCTTTACCAAGTCCTTGGGTAAAGATAAGTTTTGTGGTTTTAGACAGCTGCTTGGAGTATAGATGCTATCTTGAACTTGAGGGGGAGTGTTAGAATATCAAGCTCTGGACACAACTAGTCTGGCTAGACGAGTTAGGTACATTAAATAAGTCGGTTCTACTTCTGGTGTGAATGGTCTTTATGACCTTAGGTTGTATATGCACTATAGTGTGTGTTGAATCAATAATGAGTAGAATGGAGAGAGGAAGTATGTTGCTTCACTTTGGGTTGCTCTCTTTTCTGCATCCATGAAAGTTAACAGAGGGCTTTGCCCACACGTGGTGGCGGTACATAAAGAGGGAACATCAGCAACTTTTTGACACTTGGGATGCATTCAAAGCCCTTATGATTCAAGTCTTTGTATCTTCGGTTGAGAAGGAGAAGCTTGCAAGGAAATGATATGGTTTAGAGCAACGTGGGATGACGGTTTGTGACTACACAAACCAATTCCTTAATCTCACAATGTATGTTGAGTCCATTAGTCACGATGCAAAGCTTCACAAATACATTTATGGTTTGGATCCCCAACTCTCAGTTGATGTTTCAGCCCAAAGCCCATCAGATTTGTTCAAAGCTATTGAGTTGGCTGAGAGGTACTCTCGTAAGTACCGCCGAGGTACTCTCGTAAGTACCGCAAAGAGGGGTGTCTCACCCACTATTTGGGCAGCAAAGAGGACCTATGCAGTCACATTTTGGGCAGCAAAGAAGTGCTGTAAGACCTGGGCAGTTTGCAGCAGGTTATGGTGGTGGAAATATGCCATTCAGCACCACGAAGATCCCCACATACCCTACCTTTAATGCCTCTAGGAAAAATAGTAATTTTAGGACTGCAAACCAAGGAAGAGCTGAAAATAGACAAGGGACAGCAAGGGGAAAAAAGTCTCAGCTTTTCGTGATCAATGCTCTATCCCGATGGACCTCTACAAAGAGAGGAAAGAAAAATGACTTTTCTTTAAATGCGGAAAAATTTATATAGCCGAGCATGCATCTAAATGTGCTTACAGGAATGCAAAAGCAAGGGTACATAGCATGTTGGTCTTTGATGAATCGGATGAGGATCATGAGGATGCTAGTGCCTTTGCAATCACGGCTAAAAATGATGAGGTTGAAGAGGAATCTGGGCAAGAAGAATTCTTTGACCAGGCTAACACCTTCCAATTTGACCCCAACGATCGTGTGGATGTGAATATGGGTAATAAGAATGATTCACATGTTGCTGCCACTATTTGTACTATCTCCCTAGATGCTTGGATAGGATCTAAGAGCCCCAACACTATTCGTCTTTAAGGCAAGATTCACGGGAAAGATGTATTTGTCTTGGTAGATAGTGGTAGCACACACAGTTTCATAAATAGAGCAGCCATGGACAGGCAGAAATGTTTTGTCTCTGATTTATAGCACCAATGAGGGTGCAAGTGGCCAATGGGAGTGAGGAAATTAGTACTCATGTATGCCCAGCTGTACCTATTAAGCTTGCTGAAAATTATGAGCAGAAAGTGGATTTGATTGCACTCAATATGGGGCCGATAGACATTGTGTTGGGCTACGATTGGCTGAAAACTTTGGGCACCATTTCCATGGATTTTTCATTGCTGTACATGTAGTTTTTCATGGCTAGACAGCTTGTTCACCTGCAGCGAATTAAACACAGCAGTGAATTTCAGCTTATTACAGTCAAGCAGCTCAAGAAAGAGTTCAAGAAACGCTCCTAGATTTTTGTGCTACAATTAAACAAGGAAAATGCAGATAAGTCCTGGAAAATGCAGGATAATTCAGCCCTTAAGGCTCTACTTGCGGAGTATGGTGACTTGTTTCAGCCCTTAAGGCTCTACTTGCAGAGTATGGTGACTTGTTTTAGCTACCTACAGCATTACCTCCCAAGAGAGCGGTTGATCATCCCATTGATTTGGAGCCCCATTCCAAGCCCGTCGATAAACCCCCTTACAGGCTGTCCAAATGTGAAAAGAAGAAGTGGCCAAGTAGGTCAAAGATTTAGTAGATACGGGATTCATTGAGCCTAGCTCATCCCCTTTTTCATCACCTGTCTTGCTAGTAAAAAAGAAAGATGGCACTTTCAAGATGTGCATTGATTACAGAGATCTGAATAAGATCACTATCAAGAATAGATACCCTATTCCTAGGGTGGATGACCTGTTAGATGAGTTGAAGGGAGCTAAGTATTTCACAAAGATTGATTTGAGATCTGGCTATCATCAGATACGCATGCGTGAAGGGGATATTATATAGATATATGTATGTAACTATATATATGTCTTTATTCGTAATATGTTTTTTAATTATACCGTAAGCGGGTGTTTTGCAATATATATGTATTATATGAGTGAAAATAATAGAAAATAATAATAATAATACACCTTAGACACCTTACGATATCTCGTCGAAATCTATTTTGCAGCAATAGGGAGAATGAAATTAATAAAAGAGAATATTATTGTTTTCGTATGATGATTAAATCATTGTGCACAGTGACATGTACTTATGTAGGTGCAGATTATCTATACTTCATGTAGACAACCAAACTTAGAAGGGTGGCGATTGGCTTCAATTTTATTCTTAGTATGGCATTGTATGTGTGACACTAATATTCATTTCATAATGCACTTGTGCTAGGTAGGGTGCAATTTACAGTACACTTACATAATAGGAATTCCTATTTTTTTGCAATGTATTTTTAACAATCTAGCATGCAATCTTATTTCTAGTAAATTATTAATATGAAATGTATGATAAGGTTAGTGCACTCTACCAGTAATATTTGATAATGAGATAGGGAGAACAAAGTATAGAGGGGTAGTTAATGCATCAAAAAATCATACCTTGTCATAATGTTTTCATGAGTTCTTGCTACGATACCTATAGAGGTCATTAAGTTTTTAGGGTACGAGATACAATGTTTTAACACGCTAATTAAAGAAAACAAGGGGGTTGATTAGAGTCTCGAAAATGCCTTGTAAGCGATCCTAGAGAGAGAAAATATTTTAGAAACTAAAATCATTTTTAATATTTTAAAAGCATATTTTGATAAGTAAATATATCAAAATTTATCAATAAGTCATTGTCATGATATTCTTGTGGTCACATTAAACTTGGAAATCTAGGCCACCATAGAGGTGACAAAGGTTATCATAATGAATATATTACTCATCTTCATTAAAGTGAAAACTAATATTTAATTTGAATTTTGTTCGGCGTTTGATTTCTTCTCTCCATTCTCACTCTCCTCTTTCTTTTCTTTCCTTAGTTCAACTTCTTCGTTTTCCTTCTTATTTCTAATTCACATAGTTTTTAAATCCAATTTTCTAATCAATTTTTCAATCCAATCTTCTAATCACATCCTTAGCTATGGATCAGTCATCCAATGATCTATGTAGCCCTAGTAAAAGACCTCTCTATCATTTTCATATTGAGTTCAATAGTGAATATGACCCAATAAGGAAGAGAACAAAACCCATTACTATTACAGAGTCTACAACACATATACTCAAGTTTCAAGCAAAGAAGAATCTTGATCTTTGGTTAGATAGTAGGCTATATTCCAAAGATCCTAGCAAAAATAGCACTCCACCTTTCTATAATAGCTCTTCATTGATGAGGTTCATTGGTGATGGTTATAATGGATTTCTAGATTATACACTGAACTAGGTTACATAAAAGAATGCCCTTAGATTGGAAAATCATCTTTTATCAAAACATAACAATGGGTTATTGCAAAAGCTACAGGACTATCAATAAATGATTCATTTGTTGGAAAACTACATCAAATCTTGTCAATGAAAGCAAACTATTTTAGACTTTCGAAATCGACAAAGGACTCTTAAAAATATTGAGACTCTCAAATGAGGAGGTGGTTGTAGTAAAAGAATCCAAGTAGTAATGTTTTTTTTTAACTTTAAAAATATTAAATATAACTTTGTTTATAATTAATTGTATTGATTTGTGATGTTACTTTTATTTAGGTCTCTTCTTCAACCGAATGCAAGTGAAAGAGATTCTTTAAAAGCGTCTCAGTTTTATTAGTATACTCTTCCTTTTGTAGTTTCAAAAGATATTTTAGAGAAAAAAATATTTAAGAAGGAAAAAAAAATGCTTGGAGTCATTTATAAAGGATCGTTATTTGGATACAGAGTTAGTGCAAAAGACACTAGATAGTATTGGTATCAGTCGAGATGCTTATATGCAACTTTTACAATCAAATATGAAGCAAGGACAAGTATGCAATTGCATACTTCCAATGTTAGAACTATCAAACAGAGAATGAATAACAAAGTAATGGAGATTCTGAGTAAGATTTTCCATATCAAGGCTACCATCAAGGACAGGAAAAAGAAAGTTGTATTCAATGAATTTAACAATGTTTTCCTTAACTTTCCCACCCTACAATGTTTAATTATCCGATTCTATGACTTGTCACTAGAAGAGACACAAGATTAAGTGTCTAGATTTGTGGTTAAACTTTATGAAAGAGATATTCTAAGATGCACAAAATTAAAGAGGGTCTCTATTACCTTGATGAATAGAGCATTTTTATCAAGTCATTGCAATTGCTCAATGTCATTTAGTGTTCAATCTGAACACAACATCTCTAGGTGGCTAGGAACATTCAAAGTAGATACAAAGGATTTTGATATATTGTATTGGGTTTTTCAACAAACACCAATTCTTGATGTTATTAAGAGACAATAGGCAAGAGAAGAGCTATTTGTTGAAGGATTTGGAAAGCATAAGATTAAGTGGCACATAGTTGGTGACCTAGATACACTTTACAAATGTATGTACAATATATCAAAGGAGCCAACTCCAGATCTCCCTACCTATATTTCATGTCCCCAGCCATAGAGTTGAACTCAAGCAATTGGAATAGAGCTCCCTCCGAGCACAACAAGGATCCATAGTTTAAGCATCCTAGATATTCCTTTAGTGAATGTCCATATCTATACACTTCATACGCTTTGTATGATAATTTAAAAGCTTGTTCATCTTTATATAGGATGTGTATGGAAGATAAAGCCATCATTAGCTAGAACAGATGCTATAACAAAGATTTAAAAAGTCTTATATGTAATTGGCTTGCATGATGGTAATGTTGTTATTGAACCAAATATTCAAAAGTCTAAGGGTGGCAATTGTGTCCCAAAAAAACCATCTATTGGTGGATTGAAGGTTAGCATATTCCTAGGTATTCATGGGAGAATTGGTGAGATAAACTCTAGGAATGCTTGCTCAGCTATTATAGATACAATCAATGGAAGTCTCTAAATAATGCAATTAAGGATCATGCTGATAATGGACAAGTTCAAAATAGAAAAGCCAATGTTTGGGAAACAATAGATAAAGTATTCTTTTATTGTGATAAAACCAAATGAAATGAAGATGATCTCAAAGACTTCAAAAATCAATTGAAATTTTTTAAAAAGGTAATGATAGAAGCTTGGGATGATTAACACTTTACTCACTATATGGTAAGAAGTTTGCATATATGTATCTTCATTGTCTAACTCCCATAAGGTTTTTTTATTAATTTTCTTTATTTGTTGACTATATATCATATTTTATACAACCATGCTCCATATTTTATCAAGAAATATGGATCTCTCTCTATCTAGTCAACCCAAGGTATGGAAAAATTACATTATCAAGCAAGAACAAATACTTTAGACACACAATACATGGAGGTGGAAGATACAAAGCAAACAATTTATTAGAGGTCTTTCAATGGTTTTATAAACAAATTTGGCACAAATTCAAGCTCAAAGACACAACCACATCATGTAATACATCATTTTTTGTAAGGACTATATAAATTGTCACCCAAAGGAGAAAAGAAAAATATTTAAACTCTTGTGCATAGCGAAAATTTTCAAGTTTATTACAAACTAGACAAAGAGATGAGAAAATGTGTGTTTTAAGAAACTCTTGACATCTTTTAGTGTGACTATATTTGTAGAAGAGTCTCTAGTTTCAAGCAACTCACTAGGGCCTCTAGAGGAATCTTTTGTTTCATCCCACTCAATAAGATCTCTACATTTCAACAACTCTCGTTTCCTATAGCTTGGAAGGAGCTTCAAATTCTTCGTATTTGCTATATGGGAAAGCAAATAAGAGCCAAGCACTCCAAAATATCCTGTCCCCCTAGATCCACTATATCCATATATCAAGCCAAAAACTCTTACAACTTCTTCCTTCTCCACCAAAATTATCTTATCTGATCCTCTATTGAAAACTTGGGATCCAATCACTTGAAGATAGCTTTCAAAGCCATCATTGGAAGGCTTGAAAAGCTTAAGAACTTGCTATAATAAATTGCAACTATTTGATTATTTAAGCTTTGAATTCCAATATAATGACCAAGGCCTTCACTTTTGCCAAGCTTCAATGGCCTTGAGCCCTTAGCTCTTCCAAGAAAGTTGTCTAAATCTTCAATTTCTATTTACATAATAAACCACAATAGTGTAAGATATCAATAGGTAAATATCCTATAGTATTTGTCGATAATACACAACAAAATCTAATATAAACCTTAATGGATATCTTAAAACTATCTTCCATACCTTACAATTTTCATCTTCTTCAAGAAGACTATCATCATAAAGATTTTTTGAAATTTTTTATTTCTCCTCTGATGGAGACTTCACTTTTTCTTCATACCCCATGTCATCAATACCAAGTCTCTATTGAACTTGTGAGAACTTTTCTTCTATAGGTTGCCCCTCCTTTTCATATTCCACAATCTGATTAATATATGAATGCAAGGCTATAGAATTGTCTTGAAAATTCTCTCCCTCAACATCAAGAGTTGCTAGCAATTCTTGTTCATAACCTATAAAATTCTTATCATTTTGATCCCATTCCATCCTACGAGGATCACTAAGCAGTAATCTTCTCTGAGATCAAAAAGGTGTTGAATATCATTTAGCAATACATATCTCTTTTTACTGATGAGGTAAGTGGGAAATGTTGGGACACAATCAAGAGGACCTTCTTCAATCTTGCACCTTTTCTAATATTTTTACTCTTAAATAAAGCAACATCAAATCCCTACAATCAAGAGGACCTTGTTCAATCTTTGCACTTAACTCTATCTCATTTTCTTCCACTTTTCTAATATTTTTACTTTTAAATAAAGCAACATCAAATCCCTACACTACTTGGTTCTCAACATCATCCTGATACATTTTCCCTTTCTCTTCAACCTCTTTATCTTTACTTGCAATATCCAATGTCTTCTTCTCTTGCATTATATCTAAAGAATAATTGTCCATAAACAAAAGATATATAAGAAATCCAACATCCTTTTGGAAAAGAAGACATTGATGTTGATTCTAATGAAAAGGGCAATCTGCTTTCCACTTCTTGAATTCCTCATCAATGAGGCTAAACATTATTTGGAAAGTTGTTCTAGTTGCATATTGGTAGCTTCTACTACATCACTGTAATGGACAAATCCCGCAATCTCTAGGCCCTACACATGTATATCATAACACTCCCCATAATCGTTCATTTTTCCTTCAAGATCCTTCAAAAGCTCTTGCAAATCAAAGGGAACATTGAGCATATCTCTGATGTAGGTGAATCTCAATGAATTTCCTATTGCATGGAGGAAATCAAAGAGCTTCTCATCACATGTACCCTTTAGCAATGGAAAAATTTAATACAAGTAGAGATTATCTCCTTAAAATAAATTATTTAATTATTTTTATTTCTCTCAATGGAATTAAGAATAAATCACAATGCCTATGTATAAGAGAAATGACCAATAGAAGTTTGTCACCTTAGAAATGTATTGATTTGTGAGCATGAACTAGTTTTGTCAAGAGTACACGTACTCTGAGCTTACAATGTGCAAGGTATATGGTTGTGGGAGAGAGAAAAAAATGTGTGGAAGGAAAGTTTGTGTAAAAACCGACTTGATTTGGCTCCACAACATTTACTTATTTAATATCAATCACTTTGGAACTTGCTCAAAATGAACCATGCACTAGTTTAAAAATGATACATTTAAACTAGAGAAAGAAGGCTTAAAAATCTTTCCTTTTATCCAAAAAATTATGCCATAAAACTGCCATAGCGTTCAAAAAGTTCAATGACACGTGGCACAAGTTTCGAGGTGACAATGGTATGCCTACCACACGTGTGAAGTAAATTACTCATTATACTTCGATGAAATATCCTTTTAAAAAGAATTTTGGAACCACAAAGTAAATTTCAAACCATTAAGCTCATTTCTTGCTCCAATTCACTAGCACGAGGTAGCTTCTTTACAACTCAAATTTTTTCCAACACCTAGCCAAGGTAAAATTTCATCACACTTACGGTCCCATAATGCACAATATTTTCAATACTCTTGGGCTAAAAAGAAGACATTTTCTCTATAGTAATGTAATTTTATCTAGTGATGTAATTTTATCTATAGATCTTGGCTAGCTCTATACCATTTTTCATTTACAAATTTTTTTCAAAATTATTTTCTTTGAAATTATTTTTGGGCTTATGAAACGTGAAAACAACAGCTCTCTCTCATGTCCTGGTCTTCATCTCGCATTTCATACATCGGATTTTGTAAGTATATTGTTATGCACTTTGAAGCAAACATTAGTGTCATTCAAGTATCTCATGATACTGTATATCTCCTTCTAATGCTTTTTGTTAGGGTTTGTTATATACATGCTAACTAGTTCCATTGCATAGACAATGTAAAGATGTGCAGCAACTATGACATACATCAAGCTAACAACTATGGATGCATAAGATCCTTGGCTATGTCAATATTTTACTTGTTTGCCTTAGGACCATCCAAATTTTAAGTTATTTTTGTTTTTTTTAGAGATTTTATATGGCTAGAACTAAGACTACTATAAGAAAGCATAAAATGATCCTAGAGGCCTTGCTTCAAAGATCCATCAATCCTCTAAGCCTTCTAAACTTCCAAGGAAATCAAAGCCAAGGAGAAAATTTTCATAGCATGTTAGATGCTTGAAGGAGATTAGAAGTGCAATAAAGGCTCTGGATAGTGCAATTTCAAAACTCAATAGTTTTAAATGGACAAGGACAACTCTCAATTACATCTAGGAGACTTTAGAAGATTTTTTGATTGAGGCTTTTCAAGATTCCTATGCTTGTGCTGCTTATGCACATAGGCTTACACTTATGAACAAAGACATGATCATTCTTAGGAGGCTGAGATACAGATTTCCAAAGGTCCTTGAGCCAATTCCCCTTATTAATGAGAAGACTTTCAATATTTTAAATGTGCCTTCATATAAAAAAAATAAAGGTGATCCAGGTCTGTAACGTGGCTATCCAAGCACGTTTTTAGTGGTCCATTGAGAGATGAGTCTAAGCGACGCCGCCCGGCACTCCCATGGAATGTCACAGGGTATGTTGCCTACGGTTTCTCGAGTCCACCTTGCAACAGAATGCTTGCAGCCAAACCCACTAGGATCGACCTTAAACTTGAGTCCCTAGTGGTCAAGGTCTCTTGACAGCATTCTAGCATCGGGTTTTGGACATCCTACTTTACGTAGAGATACCCAAGCCGAAGCAGACCCATTCCGCACTTGGTTCAAAGAGAATGGGAAGCGAGAGGGATGTGGCGCTCCACCTCTTTGCCCATAGGGCATAATCCCATTCTAGTCCCCTGAAACGGCATGAATTGGGGTTCTAACCTAACAATTTCTAAGCGTCGATTGTCAGTAAAACCTTGTGAGAAGCCTCCCAGTTCTGTGGAACCACCCTGTCGTAGGACAAACCCGTTAGGGGTTTCGTCTTCCCACTTCCCTCACTTAGCATACTTTAGTTGTCTAAATAGCCCTATCACTTTTAGGTGTGACATGTAAAAACAGCTTCCTTAATTAGCCTTTTAAAAGGACCAGGTTCATTCACGTAATCTTATGGCACTAACATGAAAACAAATTCAAACATGTTCCATAGGAGTACCTAATATTAGCAATTTATCAAAGATACAAATCTTGTTCAAAAGGGACAATATCTGCAATCCGTAAGGATGCACTTTATTTCCACCAAGTTTCAGCCTTGCACTAGTAACAAGGGCCCCTCGAGAATCTATCCCAAGTCACGCTAATCGTTTAAGTAGGCCTCGAAGGTAGGGAATTCACGGCCAAAGCCCCCCTTGCATCCAAGCATCCTCCTACATTCAAACCAATCTTCCGAGAGACCTCTCGTGGTGGGTTCGGTCCACGTTCCTGTCAGGACTATTTAGAACCCCCTTGGCTAGGGTTGGCAACCACCGAGGGGTGGTTTAGCAAGCCCTCCAAAAGCTCAACCTAATTCACTATGCTCATTTATGTGTTTGGGGTTACACAATCTCGTTTTTTTTTTTAAATAGAAGCAGTGTTCCTAAATTTACAAGCACAAATAAAGGTGCAGGTGAGTGCTCGAGACATCTCCTAAGGTGGAGGTCCCTCTCTTGACCCTAGCATTTGTCCTTCTTGCCTTGGTGGTAATTTCCAATATCCTCTGAAGGATAGGGAATACCTTCATTCCGTCCTTGCTGTGTGAAAGAAATGAGCAATTATGCAATTGGATATATATAGTTCGCGAATGGTAGCTGTCTAAGCTTGCTAGCCTTTAAATCTAGGTTCTTATCTTGGAAGAAACGACACTCGAACTCTCTTGTACTAATGTCAGATTGTGTCATGGTTAAAGGTGATATCTTCAAGGTCATTTCAACTTTATCAAGGTGAGATTTAGAATAGAGACCAATGAGTGTTTTATTTGTCTCATGGTCCCTCTATGAAGTAACAATAGATTGGCTTAATTTCTTTAAAACCCTGAATAAGTTGAGCTAAGCCCTATCCTTGCGTATATAGGGTTCATTTTTATTGAACGGCTCTTGAGCAATTATTTGTATTTCTTATGCGCGGTTTATAGTTATCTTCAAGATGAATCCCTAGCAATGCAACTGAAACTGATCATGATGCCACGCAATTTAGAAGTGTATCTTTCCTAAGACAATGCTACAATGTAGGCCTTTGCTTTTGGGAATACATTTCGACGCGCTTATGCAAAACACAAATAGAGACATGTATTTTTCTTTTGGATGGAGGACGTGAAGTTATCAGGCCTAATGCAAAAATGAACCACTTTCCTCTGAAGGTTTATAGGAGCCTAATACATGCTTTAGTATTGCAAGGGCCTAGATATACTTAAGTGTTATTGTAGTAATTCATGAACTTCATGTACTTGATTCAAGCCTTTACTTCTACCTTTCCAATTTCACAAATTTTGTGATGCAAAGAAAAAGCAGGATTTTCGCTTAACGAGGAATATGCATAAGTGTCCTAACAATCCATTTTTCAGTACCTTCAATAATGCTAATGTTAGTGCATAATCTAAAGCATTACGAGCACAATCAATAAGGTCCTTGCATTCTTTTGCGTGCATGAATGCAAAATCTTTCATGCAATTTACTTGTTCAAAAACATGACAAAGTGCAAGTAAACACAATTTCCAATATGATAAAATGATGTAACTAAATGGTGGTTAGTTATTATAGACTTTCATGGAATACATTTCCCTTTCCAATGAAGTCGCCCTATGTCCTTAAGGCCTCCCATCAGGGTAGGGTGTATGGGACGCACCTGATTACCAAATGACGTGCGATTCGTGCTCGATTGGACCTTACTACGCTTGGGAGGCATCGTATAAGTTTGGTTTTTCCTTCGTGGCTACATGCCCAAGTTACGAGAGAGATGACTCCTCGTGGTGGGAATTCATCCATGAGAATCTTTTCAAAGACGGCAAGCTCAGAAGTCTTCAAAGAGAGAGAAATTCCCTATCTCTCTCTCTCTTTCTTTCTCTTCTCTCTCTCTCTCTCTCTCTCTCTCTCTCTCTCTCTCTCTCTCTCTCTCTCTCTCTCTCTCTCTCTCTCTCTCTCTCTCTCTCTCTCTCTCTCTCTCTCTCTCTCGCAATGAACCTCCTTTCCCTTCGACCAACAATCAGCATATAGGGCCACCAACTCCAGTCCTTGCCGCCCTCCTTCTTCATGCCTAAGCCCTTTTTATAGGGTCTTGGCGGGGGGGAGGGGGGGGGGAGGGATTAGTAATGTATGGAGGCCCTCTCCCCTCCCCCCATGGCACATGGAAGCCCCTCCCCCCTACCACCTCTAGGGCACATGGCACCTTCCCTACCCTCTCCAGGCACGCGGCAGCCCCCCCGCCTCTTCTTCGCCACACAAAACCCTCCCCCGTTGACATCACGACAGCCCCCCATCACCATCCTCCAATTGGCAACGTGAATAGGGGGAATTATTATTTTTTTTGTAAAAAAATCATTAAAAGGGGAGGGAGATCATACAGTGGGAGGGAGGGAAAAATGTTACATTCTTTCCCCCTTAAGGAATCGAGATGTCCTCATCTCGAAAGGAATTGGGGGTATTGTTGGTTGAGAGTACTCTCGTCAATCCATGTGGCATCTTCTTCTGGGAAGTCCCTCCACTGGTGGATGAGGTACTCCTTGAGGATTCTATTCCTCAATCTCTTTTCCTCAATGTCTAGGATTCTAGTTGGCGAGAGCTCAAGGGCTCCTTTGCTTGGCATACAATGCTTGGAAAGGTGTCATTTGGATGCTTTGTTGGTAGGAAGCATTATAGGAAAACCATACTAATGGCAGATATTGAATCTATTTCTTGGGTTTGCGATAGCAGTAAGCTCTAAGGATATCTTCAATGACTTGATTGACCCTCTATGTTTGGCTGTCTGTTTGAGGGTGATATGCTATCCTAAAACAAAGTTGAGTCCCAATGGCCCCGAATATCCCTCTCCAGAAGTGAGATGTGAAGAGGGAGTAGAGGTCACTAACGATCCTTCTAGGCAACCCATGGAGCCTGAATATCTCCTTGATGAACAGTCTGGCAATATCTGAAGCTTTATAATTTGTCTTGACTGGAATGAGGTGTGCAACATTGGTGAGCATATCTACTATAACCATAATTGAGTTATAGCCCCCTTGCATTGAGGGTGACCCAACAACAAAATCCATGCTAATAAATTCCCACTTCATTTGGGGGATGTCGAGAGGTTACCGCTTCCCAGGCATCTTGACATGTTCCACCTTGATGCGCTAGCAAGACAAACATTCCGTGATATATTTAAGCACATCTCCCTTAAGCCTTCCCCAATGGTACCTCCTTCTGACCGTGTTGAGGGTCTTGACATATCCAGGATGGCTTGAAAAGGGGGAGTCATGTGCTTCCCAAAGTATTCTCTGTTTGAGTTTCTTGCTCGAGGATATGCCTAATCTTCTCCTAAAATAGACAAGTTCCT
Organism: Lygodium microphyllum; assembly: GCF_053477565.2. Lineage (NCBI taxonomy): Eukaryota > Viridiplantae > Streptophyta > Polypodiopsida > Schizaeales > Lygodiaceae > Lygodium > Lygodium microphyllum. The sequence goes on along the minus strand of NC_141152.1, from coordinate 28,270,043 downwards.
CGTTGACGGAGAATTCTTGATATGTGACCTTAGGTCTCGGGTTTTGGTCCTTTTCAAAAAATTTATTTATCATCTCTAGATATTCTGAATCATGGTTAGCTTCTTCCTTGGCTAGTTTAAGGATAGGGTTGCTGGGCATTAACACCCTAGTTGCCAAAGATTCGGTCATTAAGGGTTCCTCCATGATAAGAGAGTTGAGGAATGCCTTGCGACTTAGAGAGTCAGTGACCACATTCTCTTTGTTGAGTCGATACCTAATCTCAAAATCATACTCCTATAGGACTTCTATCCAACCACATTGCCTCATGTTGAGGTCCATCTGGGTGAAGATCCTTTTAAGGCTCTTATGGTCTGTGATCAAAGAAAACTTATTACCAAGCAAGTAATGTCACCAAAGTTTGAGGGTGTGGATCACTGCTAGCAGTTTGAGGTCATGGGTGGCATAATTCCTCTCATGAGTTTTTAGCTTCCGCGAGGAATAAGCTATGGGATGACCTTCTTGCATTAGTACATAGCCCAGTGCAAGTGTTAGCATTCGTGGCAACTTCAAATTCCTTGCTTAAGTCAGGGAGATTCAGAATTGGTGCTGTCACCAATTTATGCTTGAGTTGATCAAAACTTGCTTGTTCAGAGGGTGTCCACACTATGGCAACTTGCTTTTTCAGCAAATTTGTGAGGGGTGCTATGATTAAAGCATAGTCCTTAATGAAGATCATGTACCAACCTCTTAATCCAAAAAAGCTATGCACTTCTTTAATAGTAGCCAGTGGAGACCACTCTTGAACATCCTTAACCTTGGTAGGGTCTACAGAGATCCCTTCATTTGACACAATAAATCCGAGATATTCAATCTGCCTTTTTAAGAAGGCACACTTTTTCTTCTTAGCATAGAGCTTATGAGTCCTCATGGTCTCAAGGACAATGTGAATTTGGGACTCACAATCAGCATCCTCCTTGGAATAAATCAAGGTGTCATCAAAGAAGACGAGTATGAAATCATCAAGGTGTGGTCTAAAAATGTCCTACATTAGCCTGTTAAAGGTGGCGGGGGCATTAATCAATCCAAAAGACATTACTGTAAATTCAAAATGACCATATTTGGTATTGAATGCCATATTTGGAATATCCTCATCCTTGACGTAGATCTAATAATACCCTGACCTTAAATCAATCTTGGAGAAGATTTTTGATCCCTTCAGTCGATCGAGTAACTCATCTATCCTTGGAATGGGGTATTTATTCTTGATGGTTACTTAGTTTAGGCCTCTATAATCAATGCAGAGTTGAAGTGTTCTATCCTTCTTCTTTTGGAACAAGATTGGAGCTCCCCAAGGAGAACTGCTAGGGCGTATGTACCGTTGGTCCAGTAGTTATTTAAGTTGTTCCTTTAACTCAATGGCCTCAGGAATGGACATCTTGTAGGGCCTTTTTGCAACTGGAGCAGCTCCTAGGATTAGCTTAATCTCATGATCCACTTCCCTAGGTAGTGGTAAATCAGCCAAATCCTCTAGGAACACATCCACATATATCCTTTAGCCATGATGGTTCTTCATTAGTGTCCTCTGCCTGATTGGGTTTGTTTAGCTTGATTAGGTAGTCGGGTAATCCCTTCCTTATTCCTTGAACTATTCACGTTGCCTTAGCTAGCTGGATATTTGGTTTACCTGCTTCACCTTATGTTGTAACTAGCTCACCCTTAGGATTCCGAAAGGAGACTTGACCCTTTGCACAATGAATGTGACCATCATTAGGGATTAGCCAATCCATCCAAAGTAGACATTCATGGACACCTAGATTGATTACTCTAAACTTAATGATTGTGGGCTCGTTTTCGAGTAAGAATTCCACCTTAGTAGTTTGTCTGGTACAAGTGATTTCTTGCCCATTTGCTAGTTCGACAAGCAAAGTGGGTGCAGCTATAGTGGCTATCCCTAACCTTATTGCACATGATGGTGAAATGAAAGAATGAGTGTGCCACAATCAATCAAGGTTTTGAATTTCTTACTCTAGAAGTTCGATGGTGTTTGAATCATCGAGAATTGGTGGTTCGGCCCCTTCTTATGCAGAGCAGCATGAATAGTTGCCCTCTCAATCTTGGTTTCCATGCACGGATCTTCTTCTTCATCTAATCCTTTAGTGGTAATATTGGAAGTTTTTTCCCTTCCCAATACTGCATGACCGCTGCCATGGGTAGCCCTGGCTTGGCCTCTGAATTTCCCTTAACAACGGTTCTTGCCAAGCTTGGGACATTCTCTTTTGAAGTGCCTAGGCTCATTGCAGTGGAAACAATGCAGGCTTTGATCACTTCTTTGAGTGGGAACAAAGTCATTGGTTGCATTTGCTCTTGGCTTCTTCTATTGGCCTTGACCTTGTCCTTGCACCCTTTTAATTTGAGCTATCAATAGCCCCGAATTTTGGTCTCTGTAAGCCCAAGGTCTGGACTTGACTTCTTGGGCAATAGGTCCTGCTCTTATCAATGCATCTTTCTATTGGGGGTAAAGGCACCTCCGCCTAGCGGCCTGTGTATTACTACACTGACAGTCACTACCACTGCACACTACAGGTGGTGGGCGCCCGTCACTATCACTTTATTCTTTACTCTTTTAGTGACAGTTTGAATAAAGGAAGGCCCGGTCACACATTGTGACTGTTGGAGTTCCCATTTCTTGTCTCTCTCTTTCTTGCTTTTGCTCTCCCGCCATAGCTCTCGAGTGCAAGCTTCGATCCTTCTCACCTTTCAACTTTAGCTTCCTGACTCTTGAGCTTGGCTCGTGGCATTCTCAGCTTCCCATCGGCTCCCCACTCGCATTGGGTCTCCTTCCCGGCAGCCATAGCTCATTCTCTTGAGCTCCTGTCACTCCCCGGCTTCCCGAGCTTCTTCCCGGCCTATTGAAGCACCATCATGGCATTGACATTGAGGTATTGCTTCATTATTTCAGAGATTTATCTCAGTCCACAAGTCTAGGTAAACAAGGTAGCCACCATTGAAGCTTCCAACCTTCATATCTCTTTACCACTGGTTGTGGGCTGCTAGAGGCTTGTTCCAAGGCCTCTTTGGCTCATGTTTGAGCCCTCCAATCTCTCCAGACCTGCCACGTGGACGAGCAGGAGTAGCAACATCATCATGCAAATTTGTGCTTGATTCTGGACAGCCACTATTTAGCAACTTCAGCTCTAGCGCCAGCTTGGCATTAAGCACTTGTTCGGGCTCCATTTTGAGCTTCTTGCACATGTATTGATACTTTGAGATTAGGCATTGGTTTGGTGGCTAAAAACAGTGTTTCAAGATTGTTATAAACAGTCCAAAGACATTTGATGCTAGTGCTACATTCATAGTTTATGCCTATGCTTGTTTGGGCATGACTACATAACCGGTTTGATGCCTATTGCATCCCGATTGATTGGGAGATTGAAGCTACATGTAATGCTATGATTTTGGCCTAATTGTGGGGTTGGAAATACATAGTTTATAACAGTAGATGCATGCTGAATACTCTTGGGCTGAAGCTATCTTTCATGCTTTGACATATGCCTATTGGTTCCGGGTGTATGTCTTGGGTTATGCTATGATGTATTGATCATCGAGGGACAACTTCAAGCTTGTCATTGGATCCGGATGCTTTTGGAAGCTTGAGCTTATTTCAGCCCACACTTATTGACATTGGTCTATGCTTGATAGTGGTCAGTGCTTTGACAGTTATATGCTCTTTGGGTACATGCTTACCTGACGCCTACGGCTTGATGCATTTGTCTTGGCACGGTGTACCATGTACTTGTTGAGCTTTAGTGCTCTCTGAAGACTTGACTTGGATTCTCATTTTCTATTTTGGAATTTTGTATTGGATGTCATTTTGGTTGTTAGAGATCTTTATTGGGATGTATTTCTTGCTCATGGATGCTACCTATAGTTGCTTTGTAGCCGTCATGCTCTTTGGATGCTATTGAGGCATTGTCCTGGTTACCTGTATTTGGTACTTTGACTTGGTTTTATTGAGCTATTGAGCTCATTTATCTGCCTTTTGCGCCAGTGCGAGCATCTTGTATGCTTGACTGACATTGAGCAGGAGGTTTATGCTATTTGAGCATTTTGCAGATACTTGAGACTTTGGGATCTCTTACACTTAAATGATGCATGGTTCATGCACTGATATCTCGGAGTTGCTTTTGACCTGAGCTTGGGCTTTGCACTCTTGTGAGCATACACCTACTGGTGTCAAGTCTTGCCAGTGTTATGTATACTTTGCCCTACTGTCCAAGGGGTATGCCTACTCATTGATGGATGCTTTGGTGACATGTTTTGGTGTTTGCTTAGGGTCCTGATGATTGTTTGGTGTTGATTTATGCCCATTTATGGTTGATCATGTCTTGGCTATCACTTACTGACTTGGTGCAGTGATTTGGTCAGCTTGACTCTCACAGTACCTTGCTGTCATATATTATAGAAAGCATATAACTCCAGACTGACATGGATTTTTCATGCTAAAATATTCTAAAATGATGTAATTTCACTAGTACTTGGTGGGCATCAGCTTTGGTTACACTTTTCTCGTCATTTTCTCTCAATTTTGGTGATTTTTTTGTCATTTTCTGCAGTAAATAGCAAGCAATTTTGAACTGTTTGTAGTCTTCCAGCCTGCATTATGGCGAGTTCGTCCACTGATCATGCTATTTTCAACATCACTAAGCTTGATGGTATGAATTACTCTTATTGGAGGAGCCATATTTGGCAGGTGTTGGTGCAAAAATCGCAGATGAAACCATTGAGGTTCAGCGCGGGCAGCCGCCTGCAACTATGCCAAATGAGGAATGGTTTGAGCTTGATGAGTTATGCAAGTCTACTATTGTATTATCTCTCATAGAACACGTTCATTACAATGTATTTGAGGAAGAACAAAGTGCATGGCAGCTGTGGGATAAAATGAAGAATCTCTATGACAAGAAAAGTCCAGTGAGTCAAATGTATTGGCTGAAGTAGCTTATGGATCTGTGCATGAAGGAGAATGTGACTATGTCTGCTCACTTGAGCCAGTTCCATGCTATATTCAAGAACTTGACTTCACAGGACATCACTTTTGCAAAGGATGTCACTCCTCTTTTCTTGCTTGGTACTCTTAATGAGTCATGGGATGTATTCCGCACTGCATTATGTGCCTCTACTACTACCTTGAAATTATCTGATGTTGAGAGTGCTCTTCTGCAGGAAGAGGTTAACCGTAAGAATTGGGATGTCTCTCGTGTGTCACATGCTATGACAGTTAGAGGCAGAAATGATGGATATGGAAAGCATGGCACTGGCACTGGCCGTGGTGGACGGGATTCTCAGAAATCTCGGTCCAAGTCTCGTGGGAAGTCACATAGCAAATACCGTGGCAGGAATGCAGATGTTACTTGTCACCATTGTGGAAAAAAGGGCTATATTAGGCCACAATGCCATGAACTACGCAATGAAAGGTGCAAAGATAAGGGGAAAGGCAAAGTGCATGATAAGTCTTCTTCTGATCGCAGCATAGTGCTTGCAAAGTCCAGTGTTAAAATTGAAGAGATCAATGTTATGCAGCCTAAGGATGTTGATGATGATTATATCCTTACAGCTTATTCTAATGCTTCGTAGATGACAGAGATACACTCTATGTATGCACAGTGTTGGCTCTTGGACTCAAGTGCGTCCTTTCATGTGACACCTTGCCAAGAGTGGTTTCATTCATACTGTAATGTTTCGGGTTTTGTGCGTTTGGGTGATGACACGTCTCTTGATGTTGTGGGCATTGGTGGTGACAGGTCTCTTGATATTGTGGACATTGGTGATGTTAGGCTGCAGTTTTCTTCTAGCAGCAGTTTTGTTATGCAGGATGTACGTCATATACCTACTTTGACATGCAGTCTCATGTCAGCTGGACATGTCTCTTGATATTGTGGGCATTGGTGATGACAGGTCTCTTGATATTGTGGGCATTGGTGATGTTAGGCTGCAATTTTCTTCTAGCAGCAGTTTTGTTATGCAGGATGTACGTCATATACCTACTTTGACACACAGTCTCTGGACAGCTTAATGACGCAGGTTACAATGTATCTTTTGGAGACTCTGCATGGAAGATCACTCGTAGCAGACTTGTGATTGCAAGAGGTGCCAAGACTGGCAGCCTCTATCCCTTGATTGTATCCGCTTCTTCCCTTGATCATGTTTTGTGTGTGGGTTCTATCGCACATGTATCTCTTTGGCATGCCCGTTTGGGCCATATGTCTTTGAAGAGAATGAAAATGCTTTGGTTTGCAGTACTTACCGCCCCTTGATTATGTATGTTTTGATTCATGTGAGCATTGTCTTTATGGCAAGCAGACTAGGTCTACGCATAAGAAGTTTGGTAGGCCACGCATGAGTGAGCCCTTGGCATTGGTACATTCGGATGTCTGTGGGTCCATCCCTTGTAAGTCTATGGGTGGTGCAAAGTATTTTGTTACTTTCATAGATGATTTTTCATGGAAAGTTTGGGCTTATCCCATTAAGCTGAAATCCGATGTCTTGGCTATGTTTCAGAGATGGCTTGCATTGGTTGAGAACCAGTCTGGGTATAGGCTAAAATGCCTAAGGACAGATAATGGGGGTGAGTATGTCTCATGTGCTTTTGAGCAATTATGTGATGAGAGGGGTATTAAGCATCAGTTGACCGCCCTCTACACCCCCCCAAAATGGTTTGGCTGAGCGGATGAATAGAACCATCCAGGAGCATGTACGCAATATGCTTAGCCATGCAGGCCTACCACAGAGCTTTTGGGCTAAGGCAATTAGTAAAATTGTGCATATCATTACCAAATCACCTTCTAGTGGTTTGGATTTCTAGGTTGCAGAGGAGGTATGGACTGGAAAACCTCCCTCTTATGCGTATCTCCGTGTCTTTGGATGTGAGGCATTTTGCCATGTGTCCAGGGACAAGAGAAGTAAACTGGATCCTAAGAGTGTCAAATGCATTTTCCTTGGTTATGGGGATGCATATGAGATGGGTTACCGTCTCTGGGATCTGCAGAGGCGCGGAAAGTCATCCGCAGTCATGATGTAGTCTTCCATGAAGACAAGATGCATAGGCAGCCTGAGAGAGTTGTTGAGATCCGTAGGGTCATATTTCAGGAGGAGCCGAGAGCTCTTGCACAGCCAGTTGGACAGCCTACAACTGAAGCAGATGCTCATGGTCAGGGTGTTGGATAGGCAACTAGGCAAGCAACAGAGCCTCGGTCTGCTAGAGACAGACGTCCACTTGACAAATTTCAGCCCTCGATGCATTATGCCTTGGTTACAGATGTAGGAGAGCCTTTCACTTATGATGAGGCTATGCGCAAGGGTGATAGTCACTCCTAGGAGAGGGCTATGCAGTCTGAAATAGACTCCTTGCATAAGAACGAGACTTGGGATTTGGTTTCCTTGCCTAAGGGCAAGAAGGCTTTGCCATGCAAGTGGGTGTACAAGCTGAAAAGTACCCCTGGACACCCCAAGCCGGCATACAAGGCTAGATTGGTAGCAAAGGGTTTTTAGTAGGAGCATGGTGTGGACTTTGATGAGGTCTTTTTTCATGTGGTTAAGATGACCACCCTGCACTTAGTTTTGGCTTTGGTCGCTCAGCTTGACTTGGATTTACACCAGATGGATATCAAGACAGCTTTCTTACATGGGGACTTGCATGATGAGATTTATATGGAGCAACCTAAGGGCTTTGCAAAACTTGGCAGGGAGCACCTACTGTGCAAATTGAAGAAAAGCCTTTATGGCTTGAAGCAGGCACCTAGGGAGTGGTATCATAAGTTTGATGCCTTTATACAGTCACAGGGCTATAGCAGGAGTGCTATGGATCTGTGTCTTTACACAAAGAAAGCCCATGATGGTTCTTTATTGATTTTGGTACTCTATGTGGATGATATGCTGATAGCAGGGAAAGCTCATGAAGAGCTAGATGCTCTTAAGGCTCATCTCAAGAAGAGCTTTGAGATGAAAGATCTAGGACATGCCTCTCACATACTTGGTATGCGCATTAGATGCGATAGGCATCAGGGGCTCCTCTACTCATCATAGAGGGAGTACATCATAAAGTCCTTGAGCGCTTCTGCATGCAGGACATAAAGCCTATTGGCTGTCCATTGCCTTCTTATGTGAAGGTATCACAGGCTGATTGTCCGCAGACAAATGAGTAGAGGGCTGAGATGGCCAAGATTCCCTATGCATCTGCAGTGGGTAGTCTTATGTATGCCATGATAGCCACTCGTCCAGATATTGCCTTTGCAGTTAGTGTTGTGGCATGCTATATGGCTACACCTGGCAAGAAGCATTGGGATGCTGTGAAGGGTATCATGAGGTACTTGAAGGACACTGCAAATATGTGCATATGCTATGGTAGCCAGGATACAGGAGTCGTAGGGTACACAGACTCTGATTATGCAGGACATGCAAATAGTAGGAAGTCAACTTCCGGCTATGTATTCACCTATGCTAGAGGTGCTGTTTCTTGGATGTCCAGGGTGTAGAAATGCATGGCCCTTTCTACTATAGAGACCGAGTATGTTGCAGCCATTGAGGCTTGCAAGGAAGCCATTTGGTTGGGTCATTTGGTTTTTTGCTGACCTTGGTATTGATGCTATCCCTACACTGCATTTAGATTCTATGAGTGCTATTTAGTTAGCCAAGAATCCGATCTTTCATGTGAAGACAAAACTCATTGAGGTGAGGTATCACTTCATAAGTGGGGTCGTTGAGGACAAGTTTGTTGACCTTGTCAAGATCTCGACTGACCAGAATCCTATAGATTTGCTCACAAAAAGGCTCTCTATAGAGCTCTTTGCCTTCCTCAGGAGGTTGATGTGCATGGGATGAGATGGCGTCTTTCCTCATCCTATTGTATATGTGTACATGTTGTACTATCTTTTTTCTTTTCACTCCTCACTAGGGAAGATTCACCTTTAAGTGGGAGGTTGTTGGGGGTAAAGGCGCCCCCGCCTAGCCGCCCGTGTATTACTTCACTGACAATCACTGCCACTGCACACTACAGGTGGCGGATGCCCATCACCGTCACTTTATTCTTTATTCTTTTAGTGACAGTTTGAATAAAGGAAGGCCTGATCACACATTGTGAGTGTTGGAGTTCCCATTTCTTTTCTCTCTCTTTCTTGCTCTTGCTCTCCCGTCCTAGCTCTCGAGTGCAAGCTTTGATCCTTCTCACCTTTCACTTGCAAATCCGAAGGATGCATTGATTCCAACCGAGTGTTTATTGGCGGATTCATCCCATCACAAAACTTCGAGACCTGTTGGGGGATGCTCATTGTCAGGGCGTATTTTAGCAAGGAAACAAATTTCAAGTAGTATGCTTCCAGAGATAGGCTCAACTGCCTCAACTTAAAGAACTCATTCATCTTCTGAGTTCTATACGCAGGTGGCATATACCTTCCCTGCACTACTTCCTTTAGTTTTTTCCAAGTTATTGTGCTTTCAGTGATTCCTTGGTCTTTACACCATTGCTTCCACCACATACTAGCCTCGCCGGTGAGCTTGAGCTTAGCAATCATGACTTGGTTCACAGGTGTTATTTTGGCTGCACTAAAATAGTCCTCCATGGATTCAATCCATATTTCAATATTAGCTTCAATAGTCTTCCCTTTTCCATCAAATTCCGGTGGTTTAATTTGTTTGATAAGAAACTTGTTCTCTTGTACCTCTGTTGGGCTTAGTGAGGAAACATGATTCTGGATTTGTGCTTGAGATTGTATCTGATTACCATTTCAACTTTTCCGTGTTAGGATTGCATTTACACACCCCTATACAACTTAAATCAGTGCACACATAATTTCCATTGCAACTATGCAACCATTCAAATGAACATAAATTTCTTATTTAATCATAGGGAAGCGTAAGCCTCAAGTACAATTATTTGGGAATAGATAGGGTTTGGCTTAGATGATTTTTCTTCTCAAGAGTTACATTAACGCCAAGTTAATAATTCCCTATTAGAATCAGCTACAGTGGCAGAATAGTAGTATGGATTGGGGGAATGGATTCTCAGGAAGTGATAAGTCATGGTAAGTTCAGGAAATCCCTGTTTTTGATAGCCATGACGTTCATTTTGTCCCATTACTTTAATTCTATCCGCTGGTAAAATTTTAACCACCTCTTCGTAGATGTAGCAGTTCCGATCTACTTACCGATGTCCGATGTGTAGGGTTGAGTTCACATGAGCCTCATGGAAGATGAATAACTTGATAATCTTCAAGTCTTCCAGCCACTTTAACCTCTTTAGATTGTTTTGAAGATAGGTGAGTCGGTTGGCATCTATGTAGCAATATCGTGTGCTCCAATTCCAATGCCTTTCCATATGTAGCAGTGAGGGGTTGTAGAGCCGATCTAGGATCCCCATCATGTCGGACTATCTACGATAGCTTGTAGAGTTCATAGCTATCTTGAACATGATATTAAATACAAGGAACCTGCTCCATGCCTCATAAGTATGGAAGCAGTAGCAATCCACAAGTGAGCAAAAAGGGAAACATTTTCTAATAAACACATTGCATCACTCTTCCTGATTTTTCTCCCTAATTTTTTTAGTCTAGGTTGGCTCTGATACCAACTATAATGTGCCCGCGTATTGGCTATCCAAGCACGTTTTTAGTGGTCCATCGAGAGACAAGTCTAAGTGACGCCGCCTGGCACTCCCATAGAATGTCATGGGGTTTTTTTATTCCGCCTCGCAACGGAATGCTTTGTCAAGATTGTGGGAGAGAAGGAAGGAGTCTCACTTGTAGCTTTCTTGCTTGCACAATGGGGGAATACACACAAGGGTGGAGGCTGAAAACAGTTTTCCTCTTCTTAGTTGTGTAAGCCAAATGAACTCTCATACAAAGAGATAGAAGAACCCTGTATATATGGGTCTCAAACCAAACTCAACTAACTAAGGTGGCATACTAACTGAGCCACAAACTAGAGTAGATAAGGATAGCTATCATGTAGCTATTATTCAGGGGCGGTGTACCAACCGCGTCTGCAACTAACACGTCGGTGACATAAATGCACAACGGTCACCCTGGCGTATCACGAGTGGAGCTCGATATGTCAACACTCCCCCTCGAGCTCAATCCCAATTCCTGCACACCAAGTAGGTCTCTGAACTTGCGCAGCTTCTCTGCGCCCAATGCCTTCGTGAATATGTCAGCTACCTGATCCTCTGTGCTGATATAAACTAGATCAATAAGACCTAGTAAAACCCTCTCTCGCACATAGTGATAATGCACCTCAATGTGCTTTGTTCTAGCATGATAGACTGGGTTATTTGCCAAGTGTATACTACTCATGTTGTCACAATAAATGACAACTGGCCCATCTGTAGACTGATGCATATCATAAAGTAACTTATGCAACCAAGCTACCTCACATGCAGCCATTGCTGCACCCCTATACTCAGCCTCTGTGCTCGACAAGGCAACTGTAGGCTGTTTCTTGCTGCTCCAAGTGACTGCAGCACTCCCAAAAGAGAACACATATCCACTGGTAGATCGTCTATCAGAAATACTACCAGCCCAATCAGCATCAGTGTATCCATGCAACTGTATCTGAACCCCAGTCTCATAAAATAGTCCATACTGCAATGTGGACTTCACATACCTGAGTATGCGTCTAGCCACATCCAAATGTGGTTTCCTTGGAGCCTGCATAAACTGACTTACCAATCCAACAGCATAGCTCAAATCTGGCCTGGTAATAGTCATATAAATCAAGCTTCCTACTATGCGTCTGTACATAGTAGGGTCTTCCAAAAGCTCACCTGCATCTGCGCTCAGCTTCACATTCTGCTCCAAAGGAACTGAAATAGGCTTACAGCCTGTCATCCCATATTTGGACAGCATGTCTAATCCATACTGCCTTTGCAAGAGCTGTATCCCACTTGGTGATCTAATCACCTCAATGCCCAAGAAATAACGCAGCTCTCCCAAATCCTTCATCTCAAACTTCTGCTTCAATAGCATTTTCACATGAAGGATATCTTCATCACTGTCACCTGTCATAATCAAATCATCAACATAAATGACAAGTAGCATAATACCTTTCTCTGTTTTTCTCACATAAAGTGAGAAATCTGCCTTGGAAATCTGAAAGCCAATAGTGACAAGATACTGTCCTATCTTGTCAGACCATGCTCTAGGTGCTTGCTTCAAGCCATACAAGGCTTTCTTCAACCTGCAAACAAACTCAGGATGAACAGCATGCACATAACCTGGTGGCTGCTCCATATAGACCTCTTCTTGCAAATCACCATGCAAGAAGGCATTCTTTACATCCATCTGATATAAAGACCATCCCTTTGATGCAGCCATAGCAATGACTGCTCTTACGGTTGCCATCCTTGCAACCGGACTGAATGTTTCTTCATAGTCAATGCCATATGTTTGTGCATACCCCTTGACTACTAATCTTGCCTTGTATCTGTTCACAGAACCATCAGCATTGTGCTTCACCTTATAAACCCACTTACAGCCAATTGCATTTTTACCTTTAGGCAAAGGTACCAATTCCCATGTAGCATTTGCTTCCAAGGCATCCATTTCTTCATCCATGGCTTTCTCCCATTTTTCTTTTCCCATGGCTTGCTCAAAAGAAGTGGGTTCTGGTTCCTGTATCACCTTGACCATATATGCATAGTGAATGGCTGTAAATCCATCATATTTCAGCCTATCCACAGGATACCTAACTCTGGTAGACCTGCGCAAAGTGGGTTCACTCCCAGGTGCTCTCAAAACATCCCTAGTCTTCCTTACTCCAGGTGTAACAATAGAGGGAATACCAACTCATCATCAATGCTCTGTTCTGAGCCACTGGATTCACCATCCACATAAGAGTGACCTGCATTCACATCAAACATGGGCTGATCAACCTTCTCTTTTCCTTTTCGTGATACCTGCATACCACTATCTATATTACTTTGAGAAGATTCTCCTGATCTCAATCTGCCTGTCCATGGCGAAGAATGTGAACCACTGCTAGAGGACGCTCCAGGTCCACTAATATTTTGTGACTGCTGCTGTGAATTCTGTGCAGCATTACCATTTTGTGCATCTACATCATCAATCACATTTACTGGTTTATACCAGCTACTCATCTCATCAAAAACAACATCTCTGCTCACTGTAAACTTATGAGTAGAAGGGTTATAGCATCTATACCCTTTTTGCTGCAGAGAGTAACCAATAAAGATGCACTTCTCAGCTTTTGGATCCAACTTGGATCTCAACTCATCTGGCACATGTACATAGGCAATGCAACCAAAAATTTTCAAATGAGAAATATCTGGTTTCCTACCAGTATACCTCTCCTCTGGAGTCATTCCATGTATTGCTGCAGTGGGAGTCCTGTTCATTATGGAGACTGCTGTAGCAACTGCTTCAGCCCAATAAAAATCTGGCAGGTCTTTTTCATTGAGCATGGCACGAGACACCTCTCCAATATGTCTGTTTTTTCTTTCTGCAATTCCATTTTGCTGTGGGGTATGACTGCATGAATATTGCTGCTTTATGCCATGCTCCTGCAAGAACCTTGCAAACTCATTTGAGAGGTACTCTCCCCCTCCATCTGACCTCAGGCATTTTATCTGCAGACCTGTTTCTTTTTCAACCATAGCTTTAAGAGTTTTGAAATGCCCAAAAACTTCACTTTTCTTTTTCATAAAATACACCCAAACTTTTCTGCTATAGTCATCAATAAAAGTGACAAAATAATGACAGCCTCCAAGGGATGCAGCTTTAGTAGTCCACACATCATAGTGGATTAATTCCAATGGCTTCTCACTCTCTTGAACATGTCTAGGAAATGGTTTCCTTGCCTGTTTTCCAAACTGACAGGCTTCACATACCTTATGCATTTCTGCAACCTTGAACTTAGGCAATCCTGCAACAATGTTTTGGGCCTGCATTGATTTAAGTCGCTGTACATTAACATGACCAATGCGTTTATGCCAGATATCAATATCTGCAACTACACCGGTCCCATGTGCAAACATTGCTGCACTCAATTCAGGCATGTCTGCATCCAATGTAAACATTCTGCCCTTCTTCTTTCCTTTTGCTATCAAGCGACCTTTATTTTTCATATCCTCAACAAAGCATCCATGAGGATTAAATCTGACCTGCAAGCCCTGCTCAACCATTTGACCGACAGAAACCAGATTCTTGGTGATATTCGGGACATGAAATACATCGGACAGGTATTTCTTTTTCCCATCCTGCATAGACAAGGGAATTTTTCCAATCTGCACAATAGGATGTGCAGTATCATCACCAGTCTCCACAAATCCTGGTTTTTCCATTTTCCTTGCATCCTCCATCCATTCTGCATGACCTGTCATGTGGTTTGATGCACCTGAGTCAACATACCATACATCATTGCTTTCTTCTGCACTTGTCATAGAATTGTTTATGTGCTGCACCATGAACAAATGCTCATTTCTGTCATCACCCTGTCTGCTAGAAGATGCATAATTTCCTTGTTGCAGTTTTCCATTCATGATGTCATTCTGCTTTTTATAGCAGTCTTTAGCCATATGACCCATTTTACCACAATAGTAGCATTCAACATTACTGTTTGCATTTTGGCCTCTTTGCCATCCACCACGACCTCTTTGGCTCCCCCTGCCTTTAGAGTTACCACGTCCTCCTCCATAGGACTGGTTTTCTTGAGTTTGCTGCATATTCTGATTTCTACCACGGCCTCCAAATCGGCCTCCTCTACCTCTGCCTCTACCTCTTCCAGCATTTGAGTAGAAGACAGCTTCTTTTGAAGTTCCTCCTGAAGAAGATGCACCACCATTTCTCTGTTCCTCAGAAATTAGAAGAGCAATCAACTCTTCAAAATCAGGAAATCTTTCACGGACGGAAATGGATGTCCAAAACTGCGCATAATCCTTTCCTAGACCATTCAAGGTCACAGAAACTAAATCATCATCTTCCACTGGCGACCCAATGGAAGCAAGTGCATCTGCAATCTTCTTCACCTTCATGTGGTAGTCATTGATGCTCATATTTTCTCTTTGCACATTGTGCAACTCTTGCTTGAGCTGCATTTTCTTGGCTTGCGTATTTGTGCTATACATCTTTGACAGAGTATCCCATGCCTCCTTTGGCGTACTTGCATCCTGAATATGCATAATCATAGAGTCTGAAATGCTGATAGACAGCCAATACATAACTTTCCTGGCTCTCTCATGCCATGCTTTAAATGCCTGCATTTGTTGTTGATTGGGAACATCAGGAAGAACTGGTTCTTCTTCATTTCCTGCAACAAATTCCCAATATCCTTTTCCCATAAGGAAATTCGTCATTCTAAACTTCCATGCTTGGAAGTTGTTCTTGTCAAGCTTTTCAGTGACAATCTGTGAAAGAGAATCAGATGCCATTACAGAAGACTGCAAAAAATTCTGTCACTGCAAAAACCACAGCTTCACCCTCACAAGGGAAAATCTGGAAAACTGGCGAAAGTGGTATTTGACCACACAGTCACTTCCTAGTGACGATTTTGCATCAACAGGCAACAGGGATGATTCTGTAACTCCCAATGTCTCTGCGCACAAGCATACAATGCAATTTTTACAGTAACTATTCACCGACCTGTAGAACAGTGGCTGCACAGCATAAAACTGGGCCTTTTCCTGAGTGCGTGCAGCAAACTTCCGCCTCCAAAACAGGCCCTGAAATGGCCTCAAATCAAAAAAACAGGGTCGCCAAGAGCTAAAGCTCTCTCGCAGCATATACTGCCCTCTTGCTTCACCGCGAAGGGCGTCTCAACCTGAGACAATGCACTCCTGCAATTTCCGGCTGTGCTACCTGCAGAGATCTGCTCCCAAAACAGAAAATGAAAGCAACACTGCTCCTCTTACCAGAACACTGCGAGCTTGGCTTGCTTTCTTGAGCTCCTTACCACGAACAAGGCTCTGATACCATGTCAAGATTGTGGGAGAGAAGGAAGGAGTCTCACTTGTAGCTTTCTTGCTTGCACAATGGGGGAATACACACAAGGGTGGAGGCTGAAAACAGTTTTCCTCTTCTTAGTTGTGTAAGCCAAATGAACTCTCATACAAAGAGATAGAAGAACCCTGTATATATGGGTCTCAAACCAAACTCAACTACCTAAGGTGGCATACTAACTGAGCCACAAACTAGAGTAGATAAGGATAGTTATCATGTAGCTATTATTCAGGGGCGGTGTACCAACCGCGTCTGCAACTAACACGTCGGTGACATAAATGCACAACGGTCACCCTGGCGTATCACGAGTGGAGCTCGATATGTCAACATGCTTATGGCCAAACCCACTAGGATCGACCTTAAACTTGAGTCCCTAGTGGTCAAGGTCTCCTCACAGCATTCTAGCGTCAGGTTTTGGACATCCTACTTTACGTAGAGATACCCAAGCCGAAGCAAACCCATGCCACACTTGGTTCAAAGAGAATGGGAAACGAGAGGAATGCAACACTCCACCTCTCTGCCCATAGGGCATAATCCCATTCCGATCCCCTAAAACGGCATGAATCGGGATTCATACCTAACGATTTCTAAGTGTTGGTTGTTAGTAAAACCTTGTGAGAAGCCTCCCAGTTCTCTGGGACCACCCTGCCATAGGACAGACCCGTTGGGGGTTCATTCACGTAATCTTATGGCACTGACACGAAAACAAATTCAAACATGTTCCATAGGAGTACCTAATATTAGCAATTTATCAGATATACAAATCTTGTTCAAAAGGGATAATATCCTCAATCCGTAAGGATGCACTTTATTTCGACCAAGCTTCCGCCTTGCACTAGTAACAAGGGCCCCTCAAGAATCTATCCCAAGCCACGATGATCGTTTGAGTAGGACTCGGAGGCAGAGAATTTACAGCCAAACATATCATAATTAGAGGTCACATATTCTTTCCATGGATTGCAATCATTTTGTTGCTCCATTCCATACATTACTCTTCCGGAGCTAGGAGGGGACAACTCAAAGCCAACATAACCATCATATTGATTTGGCAATTCCTTCACTTGCTTGAAGGTCTTTATGTTTTGAAGTGCAATGTGCAAGCTACTTTATATTGGTAAGCATTTGATGAGATTAAGTACACTTCCGGATCTTATAGAAGAAGAAATATTTGTTCTTGTCTCTCTTTTGTAGTCTCCCTTACAAGCTTGAGGCACCACTTAAACTCACTTGTTAGCATTGACAAAAATGATGGTTGAGAATATATTCATCTTCCCCTCCAACAATAGTCAAGGGTTCAAGTATTCAAGCCCAATGTTGTTAAAGAAAAATCATGGTTGAGAATATATTCATCTTCCCCTCCAACAATAGTCAAGGGTTCAAGTATTCAAGCCCAATGTTGTTAAAGGAAAAGAACATCCTTGAAGGTCAAATGAATCTCTCACAATTGAGAGCTTTAATGGCACTACTCTTCCTTGGCTTAGCAACATGAGTTTCTGCCCATGGCAAGGTCCAAAGACTGTGATATCCTAAGCCAAAATTCATTATTGCCACAACAAAATCAACACAGGAGGAAGACACCAAAATACCCACAAAGCTTGCACATTAGATGTTTTTCAAATATAGGAATTTTCTATTAATGATTCAAATATTTAGTATCCTTTTTGAATAATTGCCATGACAAGTAACAAAGTATAATCTTTACGCTCTATTATATGGTATTTAAAAAACTATGCATTACAACACCACCACAATTTGTCCACAAATACGATTAAAGACCATGGTCATCATTTCCTCAATTCGTATTTTGATACCTTTCGTTGTAGTCACAATGTTGCCGAAAATCAATTATCAACTATCACATTTGCTAATTTAATTCAAGATATGTATCTCATATTTATTCATTAAAAATATATATTTAAATAATATCACATCTAAATTAATTTTGTCTCTCTCTCTCTCTCTCTCTCTCTCTCTCTCTCTTTGTGACTCATCACAACAAGATAGAAGATCTTAGCAATGAACTCGTGCAGAGAGAAACAAGCATGAAAGCTCGAGCTCGTCGAGTTTGTGCCATGTGGTAATTCTTGCAACTTTATGCTCTCTCGGATAGTTGGTAACCCGTAAAAAAACACGCACACACACACACACTCTCTCTCTCTCTCTCTCTCTCTCTCAAATACAACTCAAAATTTTCTTTCTTTCTTTATTTTTTCCTTCTTCTTCCTCTTTTTCTTTCTCTCTGTTTTGCTTCTTCACCTTCTCCTTCTTCCTCTCTCTTGGTGGATGACGGCCTCCTACCGACAAGGCGAATGCTTCGACCATCACTTCTCACAGATGCACTTCGATTTGCTTTGTTTAGGGGTTAGTCTGTCTTTTCTGCCATGGCTTTCATTGCAACTCGCAGCCGCTATGCCTTGCCAAAAACTATCTGCAACATTTCGCATCGGCGTGGAGTCAGTCCATCAGATCCATACCTCACGGGCTTCGTCTTGATGCGCAGATTCAAGCCACACAGGCTCCGTCTCGGGTATGTCAAATAGCATGATGCGCGCCTCCTCTTTGTGCTCGACGCCAATGTGGAGTTACTGGGACTCTTGTTAATGGCAAGACATGAAGCCCCCCTAATCGTTACTACGACATTCCTGAAGCCATCGAGTATGTCCAAGGAAGATATGTTGTGATCGCCTTGGCTCACTCAATCTGCGTGGAGTGAGCCATCTTATGTTGAAATGCATTTGATGAGTAGATGTGAGCTCGATAATTTTGAAATGCATTGGGTAAAGAGCACTTGTTTCGCGGATGACGAGTAGGATGATGATCAACCAGAGCTGCAACAAGCACAAAGAATCGATGTATTCAAATCATCAACTGTCTCTACAGATGCATTCGGATGTATTCAAATTATCTACAGATGTATTCGGATTATCCATTATGTATGCTCTCATCTTCCAGAGCATTTTCAGGCAACAAGAAAATGTGAATTCCACCGAGGAATATCTTCAACAGCTTTTGCACACAATGAATTACCCTTTCAGATATGTTTTCCATCTCAAAAGGATGTGGGCAATTTTGTTTCTTTGGGAAGAGTGCCTGCTTCAGTTGTTTAGTGAGTCCAAGATTCAAGAGGATGTATCTGATCTCAGCCACCGAGTAAGGGGACTACAGTTCAAGGACTGCATTTTTTAGGTCTGGTTGGTTAGGAACTTAGCGATTGCCCTCGGGTCACATTCTAGTAGGGCAGTGCCAAGTGGAAAATTAGCAGATGTTAGCCCTCGATTAAGTGCTGGTTATGTTGTAGATCACTCGAGAATTTAGATGCTTGTGACAAGCAAAATAACCACATTTTTGTAGTAACTAGCATGGCATGTTCCTATCATGCCAGAGCGATGGTGCCCACAGTAACATCAATATGATGAACATTGTAGACGATGAAAAAGTTTGTCTATGTCATCGAGCGCCCTTGCAAAAGTTGGAGTTAATGATGGCACTAAGGTTAAATAGATCATGCTTGGCTACAGTGGTTAAGAGATCATGCTTGCTTCTAAATGCACAAGTGCTTGAAAATTCGGAGATTCTCAACCAAGGTCAGAATTGCTTTGAAGGGATCTCTTGGATTTTGCTTAGGCAAGATATGCACAACATGGGGGAAGGTAAAGAAATTTGTGAACATGCTTGTTTGGCTACGTTTTGGGAGGGCAATGTTGTGTTTGATAGTGCCTTATTATGTACGTATGCCAAGTCTTGCATTTGCCAAGGATAAGGAAATTCATGAATGTATTGTCAAATATGTAGTGTCTTGGAGTGCACTTATTGCAGGGTATGTAGAGCATGGACAAGGGAAGGAAAGAGTTGTGTGCTTGTAAATGCTTCATGGTATCTTTAATATGGCTTTTTAGTCAAGGAGATTGATGTTGTTTGGATGAACTTGGTGCTTTGTCGCATAATGGTTTCTTTCCAAATCATTCCGTGCCAACCTAGAATGAATTAGGGAGTTTCATGGTGGTATGATAAAAAATGTTCATACATGATGGTGGTATTGGTGGTGTGCTGTGCGTTTGTGGGTTTATCAACAATGGTTCCAAGGGTAAGGTTTGACATTTTTGTGCTTTGGTGTGCTGACGACTTCTTTGTGCTCTACATCAAGGGAAAATTTGTGCTTGGTGATGCAATAAGTGCCTGGCAAGATCACATATCAAAGTTGGTACTTTCTTTCCTTGACACACTAGTTTTTGCACTTAAAAGTGATTAAGTCAGTATGATGGAGGCCTCATTGCAACATGTCGAGATGCATATTTTGGGCCATGAGGCTGCGAGCCAACATATCAACTATGAGGTAAATGAGGAGGCACTTGATAATGAAGATGAAGGTGGTCCACTTGAAGCTAACATGCGGATAGTGCCTTATGTGTTTCAACTTGAGGTTGCCTCGTTAGACAATGAGACGGATGACTCTAAGCTTACATGGATAGAGGGGAGGACATCATGAAAAAGATTCGATTATTGAGCTATTTTCATTGCCCATCAATACCATTATGCAGGTTGATCCATTATGCTTGTGTCAAGGGGCTACAAGACAACATCTCATGTTGTGTTATCATTTATATTGGTTTTAATAATATTTGCATATTTTTTTGGATTTGTGATTGCCTTGGGGTTGTATCTATAGGTTTGAAGTCTACATTTGCCAAAAGAGGGGTATGTTCCAGAAAAATGTGCTTTTATTTTTTCACTGTGCACTTGTGATAATAAAATGACCATGGTGGATAACATTGTAATGGGGAGCTAGGATGCCATTCGGCATCAAATTAATGAAGAGTTCAAGAGTGAGATCAAATCCAGGGATGAGCTTCACTTCCTATCAGGAAATATCTTTTATGTTTGGGAGGGGAATCACAAGATCATTGCTTGGACAATTGCAATTGTGGAGAGCTTTGTGAATACGAGAGTAAAGCATTGCAAGGTGCTCTCACATAGAGATTTGTTTCACCTCTTCTCACAACATGAATCCAAACCCACAAAGAGTAGTCAAGCTCCCCCTCGGTCCCTCGAAGGGCAATAGACTACTTGAAATACCTTGCTACTTGCCCCCTTCCCAAGCCTAAGGAGAGTAGCTCACAAGGCTTTGTTTTTTCCACTCCCATAGGATGTAGAAAGAACCCTCAAATGACACTAAAAATATCATTCCAAACCCTCAAATGACAAATCAATCTTTACTCACTCCCTATCTATACCATGCCCTATTTTGGAGTTCATATATCTATTTTGTTTTAGAGTCCAAACTCTTATTTCTTTTTAAATCTTGTTCCTATTCTGTTACATGGTGGAGCAGATGTATCTTGTAATGGTTGATTTTGTATTTCGTGAAAATAGAACCAAAATGCTACCACTTACATCAAAACTTCACAAAAACACAAAACTTGATGGAACACTTGTTGTTTCAAGTGCTTCAACTGCATTGGTAATGGCTATCCCTTGGGCACCCATTCCCTTTTTATATGACTGGGTATCTTGCCAAGGTCCTCTTTCCCTATTCCCTTCTAGTTGCCTTATCCCTTCACCTATATCCGTTTAGACTTTACAACTTGCATAAGAAAGAGCCTGGTGCTCTTATCAAATGAATTACATTGCACCTCGCGCTTTCCTTGCGAGAGCCCTTGGAGGCTCTCCTTCATCCTTGAGAGAGCCTCCTTCATCCTTGAGAGAGCCTTGCTAGAATATTTGGTGCTCTCCCACGCGGTGCTCTCCCACGTTTTTTTAAAGCTTGCTTTCTCCTCCACTTTTCTTACTTGGGCAGAATGAGCTTCTTCATTCACTTTTTGACTTGGGCTTCCATGGTCTTCATTTGCTTCTTTTTTTCTACATCGTCCATGCCCATGACATGTCTTGTAACATTATCCCCCTCTTAGATGAGTGCTAGTCCCATGGCACTTGTGGGTTTCAGCTGATGCAGATTCGGCGATTTGATAGGCGGTCGTGTGAGTCGGTGATGATGGGGCCTTGAAAGTTGGTGGCTTGAATTGTTTAGAGTTACCTATAAAGAAAAGGTGTACTGCCTGGGGATATGCCTACCTTATCGTATGGTGCATTGTGCTCGTGCTAGTGGAACTAGGAGTTGGGCCGAACCACAAGTAGGCCTACATGTTGTCCCACACTTGAGGATCTAGTTCTTGCCTAAGGGGTTGCGGTGAGTGTGGATTAGGGAGACATGTCTAACCATAGGTGAGTGTGACCTCCCTAGGTATGTCCTCCCCTTGATGTGCCCTAAGTGTGATGTGGGGAATCAAAATGGACTAGGGGGTTAGGGACGAAGCCAGCCGACTGAAGCCACTGGATGTTCCTAACTTAAGGGCCCCTAGGTATAGTGACTATGGCCTATATGTAACGAGATCATTCAAGTGCTTTCCCTGTGATTTCCTTGTGGTGATCTCTTATTTGCTTTTTTTTTTCTGTCTTTTCTTTTCTTTTATTTTCTTGTTTCTTTCTTTCTTTTCTCCCCCTTTTTTAAAAATATAAATAGACAAAGATCTAGTACTCATCACATCAAAGTCATGAGAGGGAAAAGTTGGAGGCTTAATGAATTTGCTAAGAAATTGTTTACTTTGGATGTATCCTTTTAGGCCTATTCGAGAGTTAAGAGGAGTGGTGGATAGGAAGGGAGGTTGCAGCTAGTGAAACGGTTGTCGCTCATATCTTCTAAGAGGGCTATGCAAAAAGATGGTAGGAGGGTAGTGCACATCATTAGCCTAGCCATTGCACAACTATCTATGCTGGCATTGAGATTAAAAAAGAGTAGCGGGAGGTGGTACACCTGTAGCGGAGGCTCATGTCTAAGTAGTACCCTAAGTAATCTCAAATAATTACAAGTAGTATTAAAGGCAGGATATGGGCAAAAAGTGAACTTGTTGAGAAAATGGGCAATTGAGTCCCATAGATCGGTTTTAGAGAAGGTCACCTTCGGCTTGGTGGCATTTATGTTATATATCTTTGGAAAATCAAATCTGCCATGGATATTAGGGTTAAAGTCCACCCCTACCCTTCTTGGATATGGCATATGTGTGGGGTCATTTCTCTCAAAGGGTAGTGTGTTGTAAAATGACATCCATGTGTCCATGTTGCTATCCTAGATTCTCCTTCTCCACTTTGGTTGGGACTCGTAGCCTTGAACTATCCGGGGCACCTCCATGACTTTGTCTTCCCAGTATTGGAATACTTTCGTTTCCCATCGTGTCGGGTTCTTCTCCCTCTCCTAGTTCCACCTACTGCCAAGCCTTCCTCCACCACTTTGGTCAATAGCACTTTGCATAAGGCGGAGGGGAATTCAAAGGTGAAATAGAAGGGTTTGCATGAATTTTCTTTTTGCTCCCATACTATGAGCTCCGCATTCCAATCCACTTTGCTTGTGGTGGAATGGGTGCTTTAAGGGCTATTGTTGGTTGGGCTTTTAATCTTCTCCTTGCCTGCTCCAACATCCTACCCTTTTCCTCTTGAGTTTTGATTTTCTCTCAGCAGTGGTGTCCACCTCTTGCTTTATTTCTGGTTGTGGAAAGGGAGGTTGCGGTACTAGTCCCTCTTCTGGCAGTCCTATTTTAAACTTGACTTCTAGGAGTGGCCTTTGCCTTTCAGCTTCACTCCTAGGTTCTTGTGGTTCTCCTTCCTTGAAGCTTATTAGTTTCACCTCTTCGATTGTAAGCCCTACCCTTAGCAAATAATCTCTTTGATCTTGTCTGCTTAGGCTGATCCCTTCTTCTTGCGGTTAAGCACACAGCCCATGCCTTACGGCTTTATGGGTGATCTCCATCTTTTTCTTTAGTGATTCAATTGTGTTCTCCTCCTTTGACTGTGTGACATCCATTATAGTGCTGAGAAAGGCATGTTGTTGGGCTTCTAGTATTGTCTTCACAGCCTTTGCCCTGCTATTATCTTCTAGTATTGTCTTCACAGCCTTTGCCCTGCTATTATCTTCTAGTATTGTCTTCACAGCCTTTGCCCTGCTCTCCACAAACACTCTATTTCCTTTTGTAAGGATCATGTAGCTCGCTAGGTCTTTTACTCTTCTCTCGCTCTTCGCCATCCATTCGTTAGCCTTTTGTTGCACCTCCTTTAAGTGTACTTTGCCAGCTCTTCCTCTGAGAACGACAGCTTGCTAGTTTTCTCCTGTCTTGTCATTGTAGGTGCCTGTCATGAAGCATAGCCCACAATTAGTATTCTTCAGATAATTTTTGTGAAAAGACACATAGGAGATGGAAGAAATGCTTATGAATACTGAAATAATTAAATATAGAAAAACAAATTTTCTTTAAACAATCCATGCATTTTACAAAAATTTCTAACATTTTTTCTCAATCATGAGTTGATTTTTATGCATTCTTTTCTGTTTTTGAACGTTGATTGAGGTTTTAGGGTTTGTTTTTATGTACCATATACCTTTTATCATTCACACCCTCCCCCCTTACAGATGAGAAGAATCCTTTCTAGGATTAGAGGTTGAAAGGTGAAGACCATTCAACGCATGCTCACTGTGTTTCACCTTCGCATGAGCCAAGCGTAGAAGTTCAGGTTATACTCCATTTGAGCATAATGGTCCATGTCAACAAGTCAGATGCTTACGTGGGTGAGGTAAGTGAGGACATCTGTGAGAAAATCACTGGAGTCTATTCGGATGGCAATGTGTAGATCCGCCTCAGTCAACATGCGGTTGGGGCTACATAAGTTGGGAGGTCTTGATTGCATGTCTCTACTCAGCATTGGTCATGATTTGGTAGCCTTCTTGCTCCCATTGAAGTCTGAGAGCATACCATTGTCTTAAGAAAGAGAAGTCATTTGAGCAGCCATCTATTTCAGCTTTGCAATATCTTGGTTGGTGGCAAGGGCCGTGCCCTTGGTGTAAGATGTAATGAGGCATTGCTTGCATGCTTATTCATGGGAAATCTCCGTGTCCATGAGTTTCTCAGCTGCCTGGGGAGCTTTAATGAATACAAAACTGATTCTTTCCAAGAGCAAGGTAGCATGCATACCTCTATTGCTAAAGGCTCATCTAAGAGACCTAGGTTTAATCGGTCATAACTTTAAGCAAGTGTTGTAAATGTGGCATCCAAACGCCAAAGGCAATCCAACTAAGTCATCCCCTATAATTTCAACCTTGTTTGTGGTGGCCAAGGTAAGAATCAAATGTCGTTCATAAGAAGGTTTAAGGCCTGTTGGGGGCTGGGGTTTGATTGGACTTGACAACTCAACGAGGCTGACATTTGCAGTTGCGACTGCTCTAGAGTGTGCAGTTTGGCCTCTCATGCGCTAAGCTTGGTCTAAGATTCTAACTTTGTGCTACCAGATGTTTGTGAGGCTTGAGTAGCACTAGCAATGCTAGGTTGGGATGGTTTGGAGTTAGCAAGCTACAATTGCAGGAAATAGAACCATTGAGGTTCTATAGGCTTAACAATGTTGGGCTCTAGGGGCTTCTAGCTTGAGCTTTTCGTGGTTTTAGTGCCTGATCTATCCTGCGGTTGTGTATAGCGAGGCTTGAGGGTGGCGTTTGAAGAGAGCCGCTAGCTCTTTTGGGTTTAGGCACCCAAATCTAGGCATTGCCCTCGTAATAGCCTTACTCTTGTAGTAAGGTTTTGGAGAC
Organism: Lygodium microphyllum; assembly: GCF_053477565.2. Taxonomy (NCBI): domain Eukaryota; kingdom Viridiplantae; phylum Streptophyta; class Polypodiopsida; order Schizaeales; family Lygodiaceae; genus Lygodium; species Lygodium microphyllum. The sequence continues at coordinate 28,244,443 of NC_141152.1, read as the reverse complement.
CCATCTCAGGTTGACTATTCGTCGGTGCATATAGTTTCTCTGTTGCCTCTTGGATTTTGAGTGTGAGTTCCTAGGCTTGCGAGGTCGTGATTACATGCTTCTAGGAAGAAATCCTTGATGTTTAGGCACCCACTTGAACTGTGGTTCAGGGGCCTTAGCTTTGATCTCAGCAGTATGCTGATGGTGTGATGTGGTACGTTGTGATACGTCTTGACCCCCTCCTTAGACTTGGTGGTGGGTTTCTCTACTAGTGGCCTTGCGAGCCACCTTGATGAAGCCACGCTACCCTTGCTAAAAGCCATGACTATTCGTACATTGCCGATAGCAAGGTGAATACACTATGACTTGTAGTCGACCTTACAATATGCTTGCTTTTTAAATGATCATCCTAACAACGATTCTTGACCAACATCTTTTGTGTTCGGCAACACGTAAAAGATTATGGGTATGCTTTCAGACTCGATAGAGGATGCTACTTTGCACCTTCCTAAGAGGTATATGGTCGGCCCCCAAATGGGCTAAGTTTGGCATTGGTAGGCTGAAGTTGTGGGCAGTCAATTTGAGTCCAATGATCGTGAGTTAAGATATTGAAATCAGCTCCCTCATCGATCAATGCATTGAAGGTATGTGTCTCTTGGGTAGTGACTGCCGTCACATGCATAGGTAAGCGGGCGCTATTGACTCCTCATCTTCCTCCTCAATTTTTGTTATTATGGTGACTCGAACTTTCACAAGGGGCTATAGCATGGGAGGCTCGTGCAGTGGATGTGTGGGAGGGTAGTACTTCTTTATGCGGCTCCTATTGAAGAAGCATATGCCCTCTCCATCTAGGGTCTCAAGCTCTACATTGCCAATTCTGTCAATAGTGTGGACTCGAAAAGGCCCTAATCCCTTGAACTTCTTTTGTATTTGTGGCCCATTATTGAGTACAACAACACTAAGTTACCCTGTTCAAATTCTCACTGGTAGCTGATGTGCTTGTCAAACCAACCCTTGCGATGTGCCTTTTGGCAAATCAATGCACGGGTGGCTAGAAGTCGAGTCTCTGATAAGTGTTCTAGCTCGATCAAGTAGTCAGTCCATGCCTCCTTTCTGTCCCATCTCTCTCGGGTAGCTACTCTCAGGCTCCAGACAAAGAACTCTACAGGTAGAATGGCTTCAATTCCGTAGGTTAACTTCAAGGGAGTTTGTCCTATAGGTTGTTTTATAGGTTATTCGATAGGCAGAGACCACTTTGGTTAGGTCATTCACTAAGATCTTATTGATAGACTCAGCTTGGCCATTTTCCTAAGGGTAGTAGGGTGAGGATTTTTTATGGATGATTAGAAAGGTTGACAGGAGGTGAGCAATCACTTCATCAATGAAGTGTATGCCTTGATCACTAACTAGTTCAATGGGGCAACCAAAGCATGAGATCACTTGCTCCCAAAGAAACTTAGTAGTGGTTGTAGCATCGTTTTTCCTTATGGCTTGTGCTTCTACCTACTTTCTGAGATAGTCTGTAGTAGCAACAAAGATGTACTGTGCCGCAAGACTAATTGGCCCAATGAAGTCAATTCCCCATTTCTCGAATGGTTTTCTTACAATGATTTCATTTTGTCCTTGCGAACTGGTACCTTGGTCTGTTGGCACTCGTCACAGTGCTTTACAAATCGTGTTGCATCTCGAAAAAGAGTAGGTCACCATAGTTGAGACTACAGCACCTTGCGAGCCATCGTGTCTCTGCTGAAGTGCTCTCCTACAATTCTGCCATGTGCTTCTGCAAGTGCGTCGTGCATCTTATGTTCACATACACATCTACGCAACCAATCGTTGGGGCCTAACCTATAGAGTTGTCCTACTATCAACTAGTAGGGTTGTGTTTTAAGAATGAGTCATCTAAGTTGGTCCTTCTTGATAGGTCTTTCAGGTAGTCCGTGCTCGAGCACTTGGACTATGTTGTCTACCCAATATGGCGTCAAGTCAACTCTAAACAAGTCCCTTTCACTGGATAGGTTAAATAGGTGCGCGTCTGGCAAGTCGTCTGTGATGCCATGTCTAGCGGCTTCTCATGTGGGTATGGGAGACATATGGTCGGCCATGTAGTGCTACTTCCCTTTGCGTATAACCACAAAGAAGTTAAACTCAAGAAGTAGAAGTAACCATTGAGCAATGTGTTCCGTGGCGTAGGGTTTGTTAACACAATAAATCAAGGCTTGATGGTCAACAAAGAAGACAAAAGGTGTGGTCAAAAGGTAATATCAAAATTTCTTTATAGCAAACACCATGGCTAACCCCTCCTTCTCCATGGTGGAGTAGTTCATCTTAGTATCCGTGAGTTTTCTACTAGCAAGGCTCACTGGATAGTCTAAATTCTGTTCACCCAACTGGCACAACATAGCCCCCATGGTAGACTTGAAGGCATCAATGTGAACGTGGAAGGTTATGGTCTAGTCTCTGGGGCTTGTAGGATTGGCGTTGTGGTTAAAGCCTTCTTTAACTCTTCATATGCATGTCAGCATTCCTCGATCCATTCAAATATCACCAGCAATTTGTATAGAGGCCTAGTGATTAATACATAGTTTAACACAAATCGTCGATAGTACCCTGTATGGCCAAGGAAGCATTGAAATTCCTTGTAGTTGATTGGTGGTGGAAGATTGATGATAGCCCTAACTTTCGAGAAGTCGGTGGCAATACCATTCTTTGATACCACCTACCATAGGATGCATCCGTGCTTCACCCAAAATTGGCATTTCAAAGGGTTCAACAAGAGACGAGACCAATACAATCTATAGCTTTCAAAGACTGCTTGGAGCTTTCCTAGGTGTGCCTTCCAATTGGAGTGGACACATAAATTGTCAACAAATACCTCTAACTCTTGTCTAAGCATGTCTTTGAAAATGGCACACATGAGCTTTTGAAATGTGACTGGTGTGTTCATCAACCTGAAGGACATGACTACGTAGGCAAAGATGCCCCACTCGGTAGTGGTCTTGTGCCTATCATCCGAATGCACTTGCACTTGATTGTATCCAAAGAAGTCGTCTAGGAAACTATAGGCCTCTTTAACGGAAACCCTCTTGAGCATATGTTCAATGTATGGCTGTGGATAATTGTCTCTCTTTATGGTAGCAGTGTTGAATTTCTTGTAATTGACACACTCTGATTTTTTCATTTTTCTTCATTACAATCACTATGGGTGATACCCAATCTGTGTGCTCTATTTCATAAATGAATCATGCTCTCAATAGCTTATCGATTTCCTCCTTGACAGTATGAGCATGTCTGGGACTCATTGGATATGGTCGCTGCTTGACTGACATTGCATCGCATGTCATTGGGATGTTATGAGTCACTATACTTGGATCTACCCCCTTGAGCTCATCAAGGGACCAAGCGAATACATCTATGTAATCTTGTAAGAGAGCAACAAGAATTTCCTCCTCTTCCTTGGTCAAGTCATCAGCCATAAAAATAGGTTGGGGCGTCTCCCCTTCCTCAACTAGATTGACCTCCTTGACTTTGGCGGGTCCTTCTATAGGTTCGCTCACTAACCCTCATCTCTTGGCTCCTAGCAAGACCACTACCCTCTCACCTTTCTTAAATCTCATGAATCATTTTGGCAGGTCTTGCGGCTTCCTCTACTCCTTAGCTTGCAAATCCCTAGGCTATTTCCTCTTTTCCTCCTTCAACCTTCGGCGCCTTAGGTGGATTAGTAGGTTTCCTCTTGTGCATTTGGTCTTAGGTGGCTTGGGTATCTTAGGATCACTGTTTGAGCTCACTTTCGGCTCAGAATCGAACTCTCTGTCTTCTCTAGAAGAGGAAGTATCTCGTGGAGGTCGTAGCTCTGATGGTGATTCCATTCTGAGTACAAGTGTGACACTTGGTTGGGCAAGACCTACTTCATCATAATCAATCGCTCCTATGTGCTCCAATCAGGTGCAATCACAACCCATTTTCATGACTCCTTTCTCGATTCTGAAGATGCTCTTTTTCTGTTGGGAGTCTTCCCATATTTGTTCAATCTCTTGCCTCTCCATGTCGTACTCTATCATATCGATCTCTTCTTCACTCGTCATTGGAGGAATAACAATCATCATCCTCATCCAACTGCTTGTCATCTCTTAAGTGCGATTCCTTGTCAACAGTGGCTAAGGCCCAATTGTACATAAAGTTTAGGTCATGCACCTTGGTCCATCACCACTTAGGTTTATCCAAGAGATCCTTGGGTGGTTTAAGATTTGCAATTGGGTTACCAGCTAATTTGACCGTCAGGTGCTCTAAGATCTCATGGAGATCTCATTTATTGTTCAGGACATGAAATGTGATAGAGGCAGGTCACCCATGTGAGCTCCTAGGCATCATGCAAGTTTGTACTAAGGGCGTGTCTCTGGGCTTACTGACTTCCTTAGCAGCTTCCTCGTATTTCTTGTTATTCGAGAATGGAAGATTGATTGCAGCTAGCATATGCATCCAATCTCACTCATCCTCAACGCAAGGGATATAATTAATCAGTGGCCCATCAGATTTCTTGTTCTGAGCATTGTCCTTGAGCATAGCTGAGATGGTTCCTAGGTCGATTGGTGTAGTCTTCCAAGTATTCATCTCCACTCTTATTTCTTCCCTTTGATTGCCTAGGAAGATCAAACTGTTACCCCAGTCTTCTATGACTCATGCGTTGTGCATCCAGGGTCGGCCTAAACAGGATATCATAGTCCACTTCTTTCATAACTATAAAGTCCACAGAGAACTAGACTCCTGCGATCTTCAATGGCCAATTTCTCATCAGCACTCCGGATGGCTTCACTTTCATTCTGTTAGCCAACATGATATTGAACATAGCATTCTCGACAAGCGGGTTACTCCAAGCGTGGAGTACTGCGTGGCTAAGTACACTGACTCCTGCCCCTGTGTCTACAATCCCTTTCCTTATGGTATCACCTAGAGCTAGGATCGACAAGACCATGTGCATTTGAGTGCCTTCCCAAAAAGCATTAACATGAAAAGACGGGTGTTGAGTGTGGCATCAGGCTCGTTATTTGTGTTATTGTGTCATGGTCTTGCAAGTCAATGGAAACTTGCTCCATCGATCCCTCCACCCATTGCTTTAGCTCCTGCCATAGCATTGAATGCTATCTAAGTAGATCTCCTATGCTCAAAGTTATAGGGGTGGTCACTAGCATTGTGAGAAGATTGCTAGCCGCTTACTTGTCTCCTAATTCTGTGCTTCTTGGCCACTGGCCTTGACAAGCTTGCTAGCCCGTGGAGTTCTATGTAGGCGGCACGATTTGAGATGCGAACGTGTCTCCCGATCATATGGGAGAGACTAGTGTGCTCACGCTAGAGAGATCATTGATATCATCCTTTAAAATGGGCTCAGCATACTTTAAGTGTTCATGGGCTTCTCTCACCCACTCCTTAACCTTTTCTATGATTCGATTTGGCACTTCGGATTGGGGTACTCCCCTACCTTGGTGCTCCCTTTTTTAGCTGTCTTTGGAGTGGATGTTTTTACCTCAACATCTGTGACTTTTTTTCCGATAGGTAGTGTCATTGCGCTGTCGGTTTTCAACATGACCTTTGCTTCACTTTTCTTCTTTCTTCGCCTACAAAATTTCTTTCCAATTGAGGCTACATTAGGTTACTAGGCCCTGGCAATGATATGCCAGCCTACTTCATCTATGCCCAGATCATAACATGCAACGAGATGGGCATAGCCTCCCCGTTGAGTGTCTTGATGCCAAACAGCCCCAATGGAGCTAATGGTACCATTTTCGAACTAGAGGATGGTCTCCACCTACAATAGTTGGCAACACAAGTGGGTGATTCCACACTCAGTACATCTGAGATCAACCTTATCTCGATTGGTTTGCTTTCTCTCGGGGGGGGGGGGGGGGGGGGGCATGAAGAGTTGATCTTGGGTGACCAAAAGTCCTTGGCTCTTGGGTCTACCCTCATAAGCCTCTGTCTCTTTGTCTTCCTAATGCCATCATCAGCGTTGGTTGATAGTCCATGAGAACCGGATTGCCCTCTTCATCGTATGAGAAGTAGGAGTTTACGTAAGGCTCCTCATCATTTGGTTCCTCCATGTACTGGATTGGAGCGTCGCTCGATGGATGGGTTACGTAGGGTCCAAGCGGCCTAGGTATGCCTGTGAGATTGATCTCCATCCTAAGGATGGCTGGATTTATATCATTAGGTTTTGAAAGGGCCAATGGGGCTCCTCTCTCGAAGAAATTTAGAGGCCTATTCCCTAGGTAAGGTTGGTTATCAGACTGTGAATATGGGAGTCTCCACGACAGTCTGCAATGCATGGCATCATGACCGAACTTCCGTAATTGGTGCAAGGTCAGGACTACGTAGGCCTCCTCATCATTTCTTGTAGTCTATCTAGCTTCATTTTCATCTATGCTAGCCCCGGGCTTGGGTCAACGCCCTTCCCTTTACCTTGGTTTCTTGGGCCTGACCGTTTGCTAGATGGCGTCGCTCGATGGATGGGTTACGTAGGGTCCAAGCGGCCTAGGTATGCCTGTGAGATTGATCTCCACCCTAAGGATGGCTGGATTTATATCATTAGGTTATGAAAGGGCCAATGGGGCTCCTCTCCCGAAGAAATTTAGAGGCCTATTCCCTAGGTAAGGTTGGTTATAAGACTGTGAATATGGAAGTCTCCGCGACAGTCTGCAATGCATGGCATCATGACTGAACTTCCATAATTGGTGCAAGGTCAGGACTATGTAGGTCTCCTCATCATTTCTTGTAGTCTATCTAGCTTCATTTTCATCTATGCTAGCCCCAGGCTTGGGTCAGCGCCCTTCCCTTTACCTTGGTTTCTTGGGCCTGACCGTTTGCTAGATGGCATTGACCTTTCTAGGATTCTAGAGTCATCATCATCTCGATTTGAGGTCCTAGAGCTTCTCTCCTTAAGTTGATTGTCCACTCGTATGGCCTCTTCAAAGACCCTAGCTAGTGCGTCTCTCTTGCAAGCTTGAGTTGCCTACCAAGGCCTTGTAGAGTTCCTCACTACATATTCCGTTGATTAATACTACTGCGGACACCACTCTCTTGATGGGTTGCTCATTAGTGGGGAATCTCTTATAGAGACTCCGCAAGTGAGTAATGTAGTCCCTAATGTCCTCTTTGTCCCCATGCTTGACATTCATCAACCACACGATAAGACTATCCGAGTACCCGGCCTTTGAGAATCTCTTAATGAAGAGACTCTTGAGGTCATTGAAATTTTTGCGCTCCACAATGTCTAGGCTTGTGTGCCATGTCCTATCCTTATCACCGAAGCATAGGCTGAAAGCTTGTGAGTGTGGGATTTTTCGCTCAACCTCCAAGCCCCACGGACTGCTTATTGCTTCAAGCGTTCCAAGCGAGCTCTAATGGCTACCTCTCACATAGTCAATGCGCCGTCGATCCTACGAGTGTAGTGAGCTTACCTTGATGCCGATGTGAATTGCCTTCTCTTTTGCACACACCGGTAGCTCCACGATCCTAGATGCTAGCTCAAGCATCCTCAAGCCTCCTCCTCATCCAAGCTCCATCCACCATAGCCGCACGTGCAAGAGAAGGGAAGAGAAGAGAAGAGAAGAAGAGAAGAGGGGATGGTGAAGAGCTTCACCCTCTTGATCCCTCACTCTCACACACTCACTTCCTCACACTCTCACACTCCCTCTCTCAAGAGCACACACAAGCAAGAAGAGAAGAAAAAGAAAAGAAGAGAAGAAGAGAAGAGCTCTTGTTAGCCGCACACCAAAGAATGAGCTTCCATTCACTTTTTGAACTTTATATATACAAACCCTAGAACCCCATGGGTGCCCATCCCTTTTTACATGACCGGCCATTGTGGCAAGGTCCCTTTTTCTAATTCCTTCTTCTTGCTTCATGCCCTAAGCCTATACCCGTCTATTCTTTTACAAGTGGCACAGGAGGGAGCCTGGCGCTCTTTTACAAGATTTTTTGGAGTTTTTGAGGCGCCTTTTATTTAAAATTACACTTTTGGCCCCGGCTTAGCTTTAGAGGCCGACTGCGTGTCTTTGCTCCTCTTCCATCTTCTTCCCACTTTTTCATTCGTTCTTCCACCTTCTTGGCTTGGGCATTCTTCCCACTTTTTCATTCATTCTTCTGCCTTCTTGGCTTGGGCATTCTTCCACCTTCTTGGCTTGGGCATTCTTCCACCTTCTTGGCTCTTGGGTATTCTTCCACCTTCTTGACTTGGGGTTAACATTACTCCCCTCCGAGACGGGTGCCAGTCCCATGACACTCTTGGCGATTGTTGGGGTTTAAGAGGCAGTTGGTACAGTAGTCATGTAAGGGCAGGGCCACGTGTAGACTCGGGTGCTCGTGGAAGCTTGGTAGTAAGGTTTGTTGGAGAAGTCAAACAGATAGCAAGTGGTTGACGGGGGCCTCCGAAGTCGGTGGTTGGTCGCCTTTATGATGCTTGGAAGGAAAGGGTGCAGTGCTCTACCTAAGGGGGGTGTCTACCTTATTGTGTAGTGCCTTGTGCTCGTGCTGGTGAAATGGGGAGTTGGATCTAACCACAGCTAGTTGGGGTGATATCCCACGCTTGGGGGCCCCATTTGTGCAAGAGGTGCAGTGCAAGTAGCTTAGGATGATAGGTCTAACCATAGGCAAGTGTGACCTCCCTAGGTATATCCTGCCCTTGATGGGCCCTAAGCGCGAAATGGGAAAGTAAAAGGGGCTAGGGGGTTAGGAGCGGAGCCGACCGACCAAAGCCACCGGGCACGCCTAACTTAAGGACCCCTAGGTGCAGTGATCGTGCTCTATGTGGTGCTAACTGCTGCTGTAAGTGAGTTGTTTTGTCTATTCCATGTGTAATGTTCCGCTTGCTCTTCCTTGGATGCTTTTTCTTTTTCTTTTGTTTTTTTAAAAGAATAAGTAGTATTACACTAGTAAAACGATAGCATGTACCTAATCTTCCTCGTCTAATTTAGGCGGAGAAGGGGGTCGGATGGATTTGCTCAAAAATTGATGGCTTTGCATGTACCCTTTGAGGTTCATATGGACGTGGAGGGAGGTGGTGGAGAGGAAGGGATGGTTGCACCTAGTGAACTGGTTGTCGTTCATATCCTCTAGGAGAGCTAGGGAAAAGGAGGGGACAAGGCTAGCTCTCATAATTAGATGCGCCATGGCATAGCTGTCAATGGCATTAGGGTCAAAAAAGAAGGGAGGCAAGCCACACTCTTGCGGGGTTAGGTCCTGCTTGAGTAGTAGCTTAAGTAGCCTAATATAATTATAGGTACTTATAAAGGCTAGATCAGGGCATGAAGAGAAGTCCGCGAGAAAACACATCATGGAATCATTTAGGCTTCCCGAGTCAAAAAGGAGGGCATGTTCAAAGGAGGCATCATTGGAGTTGTAGATGATGGGGAAATCATGACGCCCATGGAGGGTGGCAACAAAATCCACACCTACCCTATGAGGTTACGCCATGAATGTGGGGTCATTCCTCTCATAAGGCAGGGTGTTACAAAAAGCCATCCAGGTGAGTATGCTAATATCGCACACTCGCCTCCTCCATAGGGGTTGGCAGTTGTAGCCCTGTATAGTATGTGGTATTTCGAACACCTTGTCTTGCCAAAACTCTGCTTCTTCCCTTCCCCACAGAGTGGAGGTCCTCTCCCTCTCTTCTAGCCATTTTTATCCCAGTCAGTTGCCAATCACGATCACCTCCTCCATCACCTTGATTGATAGGACCCTTCGCAGGCTGTTAGGCATGAGGAAGCCAAAGGTGAATGGGTCTTTTTATTTTCTTGCCATTCCCAAATCAGTAGCTCCACGTGGAATCTAGTAGGGAGGTCATCAGGGCACAGTGGGAGGGGTGCGGACGGTTGCACACCCAGTTTGGCTCTTAACTGCTTCCTGGTTTCCTCAACTAATTTTCTTCGTCTCTCCCTTAGTGCGGCTTGTCTTTGCGTAGATGGATCAATCTGTTGCTATTCTTGGACATGTGGTGAGGGGGTTTGTGGGATTACCTCTTCTCTGATTCTCCCCATAACGAATTCAAGGTCAGCCTCCTCCCCATGTCGGTCTTCTAGTTGTGCTCCTTCTCAAAGCCCAGTGAATCCAATTCCTGGGGGGTTAGGCCGGCCAGTAGTAGGTACTTCCGTTGCTCTTCTAAGCTCAGCCTAACCTCCGTAGGTTGGGGTGGCATCTATAGCCCCACATGCAGGGCTCTGCGTGCAATGGTCAGTTTTTTCTGCACCATCTTCAATGACTCCTTTCCCTCTGGGCGGCTTGTGTCCAGTAATGTGTTGAGGAAGGCCTGTTGTTGGGTACTGAAGACTGTTTGGACGGCGTCTGCTTTACCTTCTGTAAGGATTTTTTCTTTCTCCACCAAAGCGAGGCGTCGTGCCAGTGTCTTCACCCGTTTCTCATTTTGTGCCGCCCATTTCTCTGCTCTTTTGTTCATTCCTTCTATGCTTTCCCCCTTCTTCTGTGCTAGGGTTACGAGCTTCTGCTCCTGGGCTTTGAGTTCTCTGCTCATATTCTCATTCTCTTTCCTTCCCAAGTGTAGTTGATTGATCATAGACTCGATCTCCTTTTGCTGCTGCTCCCTCTCTTGCTTTCTCTCCTCCTCTTTGGCATTTAATTCCTCCATCATTTGCTCGATGTTGGTGGTTTCTGCCTCCGATTCCCCATGTTGCATCAGCAGGAGGAGCTTATATTCCCGCTGCATCTGCACCAGTTCTTGATTCTCATCCTTGAGCCGCTGCTTGTAGCTTTCTTCCATGTCTTCCTTGGCTTTTAATTCCTGCTTGAGGTCAAAGATCAGTCATTGTTGCATGGCTATTGTGCAAGTTTTTTCAAGCTGAAAAGCAGTTACTAACTCCTTTTCTGCCACCAACTCAGCCACAACCATCCTCTTTTCTTTTTTCGCCCTCTCCAATTGGGAGAGCAACTCAGCGATGTACTCGTCGTAACTAGCTGGTGGCGTCATTATTGTGTGGGTTGGGGTAGTCGAGGTTTCCACTCTTGGATCCTTCTAGTCTTGTCATGACTCAGCATTTGCAGCTGGTCTCTTTTGCCCCGTGGCCGTGGTTTCTGTGCTCTTTTCTTGGGCCATTTCTTTATTGATAAAATATTTCATCCAGGCCACAAAGTTGGAAACCTCCATGCTAATGGGGATGCTAGGGGTGAGGGTGGTTGGTTCAGTGGAGAGCACCATGAGGGTGGGGATAGGATGGAGGAGGGCCTTACCTTTGCCTTAAAAGATAGCGGGCAGCGTGACTTCTAGTACCTGTGTGCTAGAGCTAGGCCCTTCTTCTCTCAGCGGGCTCCAGCCTCCTGGATCATCAGCCCTGCCACTGCTGCTCAATGGCCAAGTCCTCCTCCTCCTTCCTTCTTAGTTCCTCTTCTACCTCTGCGGCTCTTCTTTGCCTTTCTTCTTCAGCTTTCCTCTACTCTTCCTCCAGTTTCTCTTTTTCTTTCCGCTCTTCTCTTTTTCTCTTCTCGGCCTCTTGTTTTGACACCTTTTTAGCCCTCTTGACTTCTTCTTTTGTTTTTTCTTCTTCTTGTTTCTTTTTCTTTTCCCTCTCCTTGGCCTCCTTGAGGGATTGTCTTTTTGCCTTTTCCAAATCCTCTTTCTCCTTCTTACAGCCTTCATCTGACTTCTTTTTCTTTTGTGTTGTCTTCTTCTTGGGTTCCTGGGCCTGCTTTTTGCCCGATTATTTTTATTGTCCCTACCCTTCCTTATCAGTCTCAGTCCTGTCACTGGACATCTCTTGGTCCTGGTGAGGGGGTGACCTGTCGGGCATTTCTCCTTCCTCTTCTTCTGCATCCTATGTCTCTTTCACTGCCTCCAGGATGAGTGTAGTCAAAATGCATCCATAGGCAATAAACGAGGCCTTCTTTCTTTTCGTGGTCTTGGAAGTTGGGGACTCTTCTCCTGTTGGTGTGCTTCCTAAAGTTGGTGCTTTAGCCGCCTGGTCCATAATTTTGCACACATAACCATTCCAATCAACTTCATGCAGGGTGTAAGTCGCTACGTTCTCCAGCATAGGCATGCTGATTCAATGCATTAAGGAATTGTAGCGCTGGCTGGAGAAGAGTGCATGTACTAGTTTTGCTTGCAATCTGGCTTCCACATCAGAGATGTCCTGGATGCTGATGCCGTCGTTTATTAGCATGTCCTCCTTTCTCATTTTCAGCATGGTGTACACATCCCTCTTCTGCTTCTTCTCTATCTTTGGCTCCAGTCCCAACGCCTTCTCCACCAAGCAAGGATTAAGCGAACCTGTACCTGTTTGGCATTTTCTCCCCTTCCTACCATGATGGTGCCGCACTCATTGTCAGGGTCGTAAGACCTGAGAAACTCCACACACTTTGTGTGGTCGGGTTCTTGTGCAAATTTTTTGAGGTACTTGGTGAAGTTGAATTATTCAATGACTCTCCTGGCCGCTTCCTCCTTGGCCACCACACCCTCTACGTTGTGAATGGTTCGGAACTTAAGATGGTTGTAGGCATGACTCTCAAGAGTGATGCTGTACTGCGCTCTTTCCTCTTTCGTGAATGGAAGTCGGTGGGCACAGTGTCTTAGCGCGTAGGGTTGAAGGTCACCACAGGGGTTTGGCAAGAGAAGAATGTATGGGGGTTCAAGAGCTTTGACTTTGAAGATGGTAGATATAAGAGAAGGGTTGAAGGTTTCAAGTCAAGTTCTTGAAGATAAGAGACAGCAGGGTGTAGGTAGATTCAAGAAGAGGAGTAGACAGAAGAGAAGGGGTTTGAAGAGATTGAATATGTAGAAGAATACTCCCAAAAATAATTAAAAAATATAGAAGAATACTAACAGAGATGAAGCCTATCTGTTTCTTTTAGCATTATGAGAAAATATAACTCTAATAGACCAAAACGTGTACAAAATAATACCTTCCTCTATGCTACTCAGATCACCAATCTGATACTTCCAATGGCTCTGAAAGGAGGGTTAAAAACTAGGACACTTGGCCAGAATCCTGCCAGATCACTCCTTCATCTCCTACTTTCAGAGTGTTGTTCACTACCTGAAAATAGCGATAACGCATTGCGCAATTTCGCTAATCTCTTTTTTTACACAAAATCCTCTCGAATTTGCTGAAAGCTACATGTTTTCTTTTACATGTCCTCCTAATCTAGAAGTTATCTATAGTTTTATGGATTTTTACAAGAGATAATATCTAGAATATCAAAAATTGACTTAAAAATTGTCCAAAAAAAGCTAATATTTTGAACCATGGACACTAATACTAATGCCTAAAGTGGCATTGGCTCTCTAAATCTAAAAGAAAGCCACACTCTAGATTTTTTTTACACGGTGTGTGTGTAGCGGCATGACATCCATCCCCTCCTAACATGCACATCCTCTGGTATGTGCCAAAGTCTTACGGATTTGCAGTGTAAGAAGAAGTATCTTCTACCATATCAATGTCTTGATCTTCTGCCTCTTCTTCTTCCTCTATGCCTTCATGCTCTTGAATTATATTCAAGTCTTCTAGCTCATATGTTGAACTTTCTCTTTGTTTGAAGAGATTGATTCTTTTTCCAGCTATGGGTATCTTCATGCTTGTTCCATCCAATTCAACCAATGAATATGTGGCATTGTTATGAACGACCTTTACCACATATGGGCCAAACCAACGCTTTACCATCTTTCTAGAAGCACTGTATTGATTGTCTAGGCTGCTGTCATAGACAAGCACCCAACAATTTTCTTGAATTGCTCTTGGCTGAAGTCGATGTCGCTTATCAAATCTTCTTTTGTTATTTAGTCTTGCTATCTTTAGCTTCTCAATAGCTGCTTGAACATCTTTAGGCCTTCTTTCTAGCTGCCATATGCGCAAAGTCAATAACTCTTCTCTACTGATGCCTTCCTCCCAAGGTAGAAGACTCCATGTGAGAATAGATTCTTCAATTGGCATAATTGGTTGTTGTCCATGCATAAGTTCAGCTGGCATATAGCCAGTCTCGCTGAACTGTGAGTAGTTCGGTCAACCCATAATGCAAAAGGTAGCATTTTAGGCCATTCTTTGATCTTTTCTCTACAATACTTTGCTAGAGCTTTGAGAATAGGTTGATTATCTCTCTCACTCTTTCCATTGCCTTCAGGGTTATAGGATAATGTTAAAGCCAACTTAATACCCAATTGAGCAAAGAAATTGCGTGTGTCATTAGCATCCAACTCTCCTATCTGCAGTTACTTTACCCACACAACCATATCTACAAAACACTTCTTCAAGAAAAAAACGACAAGCAGCTTGAGTGGATTTGGTTGTTAAGGCTTTGCCTTCAACTTGATTGGTTAGATCCTCTCTTGCAAGCACTAAATACCGCATATTCCATATTCCTGTAGGTATGGTTATAAGATCAATAACCCCTCTATAATGTATAGACAAAGGATAAGTTGGTTGTAACCCATCTCAATGCTTGACTATAGAATACATTCGACACACATAACAAGTTTCAACAAAATGTGCTATGTCCCGATACATGTTTTGCCACCAATATTTTTCTTTGACTTTACTAAAGGTTCCCCATATGCCTCTATGGCCAGCCCATAGGCTTTCATGAAATTCCTTCATTACCTATTGTTGCAATCTTTTGTTACCTAAAACTCGGATAGGCGCTCCTTTCTTCTTCTTTGCGTGCTTCCATAGATGTCCTTCTTTAAGAAAAAATCCATAAGCTTTCCTCTTGATATGTTTGAACTCATCATCAGTCGAAGTCTCCTTCTTCTTCATTGTGCTCAAATATTGGCCGATCTTTAGCCAATCTTCTTCATAATCTTCTTCAAGGAAATGAACTAGAACTTGAGCAATGCAATGAGCATGCTGGCTTCTAGTTGACCATCCTGTTGTTTTTAGCTTTGGACCAGTATATGCAGTAACTGAAAAGGTATTTTCAGCAGCCATGGAATGAAATTCAGCAAGTATAGATTCTTCAGCTTCATATTCTTCCATAAACTCTTCTTCATTGTCATATCTTGCACGTGATAGCATGTCAACTAGATTCGCCTTTCCTGCAATATGCTTTAATTCAGGTTGAGAGACTTAATATATGCAATCCATCTTAGCATAGCAATGTCGGGTGTAGAGCAGTTGGCAATCATGCCCAAGAGTGGAAGACAATCAGTTTCTACCACTACGGAAGCACCTATAAAGTATTCACGATCACACTTTAATTCTGTTACAACTCCCCACAACTCCCTTTTTACTTGTGCATACCTTCTTTGACGTTCATTGAGAACTTTTTCTCCAAAACGAATTGCATACATGTTACCTTCAAGATCCTCTTAGCCAATAGCCCATCCTATCCCAATGGGACTTGTATCCACAGTAAGGATGATGGGTTGACCACTTGAATAGTCACCCCTTTTAAGAGTGGGGGCTGAAATTAATAGCTTCTTTAATTTACGCATAGTGAGAGTATGCTCTTTATTCCAAGAGAATCTTTGGCCTTTTCTTAATAATTGATAAAGATTTTCGACTACATGAGAAAAATGTGGTATCCATATGAGATAGAATGCACATGTGCCAAGAAATTTTCTCATCTCTGAAACATTTATGCATTTTTCTTGCATTCTGTTGATGGCATCTATCTTGATTGGAGAAGGTTTGCGTCCATAAGGGCCACATAGATGACCGACCACTAGGACTTCTTCTACTCCAAAAATCGACTTAGCTTCAGAAAGGGTAAGATGTACCTCTTCTAGCCTTGTCAAAATCCTATCACAATCATGAATATGGTTAACTACAAATGTCCTGCAACCATCTTTGTCAAGCTCCTCATTCTTTTCATTGACTTCACATCCTTGATAGGTACATCATCAAGAAATGGAAGAGTAAGTTGTGGAATAAAGTCCCTTAAGACTTTGTGCATGGCATTCATCATATGGGCTACGGAGTTTGTTGCACCTTGTGGTAGAGCGCACATGCGGACCAATCCAAGAGGCGTCTTCATTGTAGTAATGTCTCGGCTTTCTAATGAAAGCTGAAATTGGTCATTTCTTGAATATAGGTCGCCCATAGAATAAATTGCTCTACCTGCAAAAGCTTCAGCAAACTCATCAACAATTGGACCCGAACCAACATTTTGGATTGTGACACAATTGACAGGCTATAGATCTTGAATGAATTGTAAAGATCCATTTTTCTTAGGCACAATAAACCATCAGTTTGAGTAAGGTGCTGAAGAAGGTTCTAAAATCTTCATTCTGATATTCTCATTTAGAAGTTCCAATAATTTGGGCAAATGCGCCCTTGGAACGAGAATGGGCTTGAGGTTCCAAGGCACATGTGAACCAAAAAAATGACCATAGAAGCCATAATATTTGGATCCACATAGCCTATTTCACTTGGTTGAAATGCAAAAGCTTTTCCATGTTTCATTAGCATTTGCATAAAAGAGTGTTTTTCAGCCCAGTGAAAGGAAAGAATTTTCACCTATTTTGAGCCCTTTTATACTTGCAGATGTGAACTTGTGACCAATGTTGGAAGGATCACCAAGACTTCGCTAATTTGCTACCCTATCAGCGAGCCCTTCACTTTCAGGAGGTAGTGGGACTTTCTTATCTATTGTCTTGTATTTTGTCTCCACTTATGCTTCAGCCTTGTTGAGTAAACCATTGTCTTCCTGTTCAACAAATTCTTGAATTGTTTGATAAAAATCCAATGTACATACTTCTATTGTCTGATTTTCTGCCTAATTTTCTACATGAGCAGCTGCATATATTTCAGCCAATGTGTCAGTAGTAATCAGTAAAAAAAAATGCCCGAAATATCTTCATTTTCAGCCATCATGTCATAAGTTTTCAGCTCCCTTTTTACATGACATAAATATTTTCTTTCAGCCTTAGTCATGGCCGGAAGAGACTTATAATAGCCCATATTATTGGCTGTACATACATATAAATTTGCTAGAGACACAGTTTCCGTTGCATGAGGAGGTTCAATCTTTTTACATGACGCACAGTGCAGCCCGAAAACCCTTGAATTCTTGAGCATTAGGAGGCACAGGATAATCACACAGTCGATCTCTATTTCGATGATGGTTAACACACACAGTAAGAAATTGGACATCTCATTCATTATCCTTGCTTCGGATTTGAGCATAGGAAGAACCATCATCAAGAGCTTTTGTTTCTAAGCGGGCTTTAGAAATGTAAGGTTGCCCAAGAATGATAGGGTAACTACAAGAGTCTTGAACAAAAAAGTGAAAATTTTCTTTTATGTCTCCAATAGTTATTTGCACATTAGGACATGCAACATATAACTCTCTAGAAAAGTTGTTTGCAGCTCTCATTCGCCAACCTAGATCAACATCTATGGGCCATCCACCACTTTCATAGAGACTCCTTGCCATGACGTTTATCTCTGAGCCATGGTCTAAGAGTGCAATACATGGTGTTTCTTTTTCTCCAATTTTAACGACTGTCTTTGTTGTTGCTCTTGCCCAATGCGTACGGGAGTAGTGACTGCTTGGAATGAACCAAGCCTCTTCTTCCTCATGCATGTGCTGTAGACAACCTTCTTTTTGAGAGGTGGGCTGCCCAACTGGTTTGGACCAGCCGACCATTACATTTTTAGCTTTCACTTCTTCGATTTTTGCATTCATGTTTTCTTTATCTTCAGCTTCAATTGCTGTAATTGATTCTTTAACTACTTCAAGTTGAATTCTTTGTGAAGTCAACTTCTCTTCATCCTGCACAAAAACTCAAAGAACTTGCAAAAAAGCATGTACTATTTCTTCATCACCAACATATTTTCTTTTCCTTTTTATTACATTAATAATTACATCATAGAATTCATGTTTGGCAATTCCAAGAATATTGCCTAAGGTGAATTCAATTTTGCTTCCTAGAATTCGTTCTTCTAGGACTTGTTTGAGATTGGTTGCAGATTCTATGTCAAACTACAATTTGTATCCTGGTTGCTTGCCTTTCTTCTTTTCTTCGGTCTTCTTTGTTTGTGGTGCATCTTCCATCTCTTGATTTGGGGTTATATTTTCAGCAAGCTTTGGTTGTTCAGCTGTTCTTCTAGTTACCCGTTTTGGAGGGCCAGAAGAGGAAGGCCCTGGCTCATCTTCTCTTCTTCTCTTTTCTTCAATCAAGACTTATTTATGATTGACGTTAACCAAATGTGCAAAGGCAAAAAAAGAATCTATCGATTCTTTCCAACCAGTTATTCCTCGAATATACTGACTGGTGTTAGCCAAATCTTCTTTGGCTGCTTTACCACGTTCCATTTGATCTAGTACCTACATCCATACTTTAGATTGCACATTAGCTTTATATGCTTTCAAACTTGATTTAATTGGCTCAATTTGCAGCCCATAGGTAGCTGCATCAATTGCTACATAGGCATTCTTTACAGCTAAATCTTCTAATCTTTTCTTCATTCCACCATTGCCAAAATTTGGCTCCCAGTGGAAGACTAGTTTCAGTCGCATGAATTTTTCCGTCTTTCCAAAAGACGAGCTTCTGTGCTTCAGCCTCACAGAAGGTAGAACACTCCCTCTTGTCATGTTGTTGGCTGTCATACCAAATACAATGCCTCTTAAAGCCTTCTCTCATGGGTCTTTGAGTTGATGCTCGTCCTCGCTCTTCAACTTTGACATCCAACTTCTCTACTTTGGAACTAATTTTTATAAGATTCAGATGAAGGTCACGCATGCTTTTAATAAGTTCATCCATTACATAATTTTTAGAAGGAATAGAAAAAGAAAGAGTTGGTTGATTAGTCAAAGGAATAGGGGATTTTGAAGGTGGAACAAGCTCCATCAATGGAGTTGTTGAAGTTGAAGTAGAGCCCAATCTTAGTCAAATCCGCTCTCTTCGAGCAATCATGTTAACTGCATCAGTAACATCTGTCCATGCAGTCTTGACTCCTGATTTGGAGGCAGCATCTTCTAGGCGATCAACAAGCTTCTCTTGCAGAATGGGATCTGTAGCCTTAAGGAATAATTCAATCTTTTGACCTTCCATACTTTGTTGGTCTTCAACATTAAGTTGTCCAAATTTACTTTCAAACTCATAGTAGCCAGAGTATTCTAAGAAGAATTCTTCGAGTAGGGCTTTTTTGAATGCAGCCCAATCCGCATCTTGTTGAAAAAGACCATGGATTCTTTCTTGAAGACCGTTCTTGGCTAGTTTGGTAAAATAACGGCTCCATGCATATTGTGGTACACCAAAGAATAACATTTTTTCAACATATAAGCAAATAAAAACATAGACATTTGACCATTAAATTGTTTCAATTCACGCCCAAATTCCTCTAGTGCCTTGATAGCTGTGGAATCAATCTTCTCTTCGTCTTGCCTTTGTTGTTGTTGTTGTAACACTTGGATTTGTTGTTGTTAAGTCTGCTACAGTATGTGCACCAATTGTTGTAGAGTATCTCCTGAAGAATCCCCCATCTTGGAGTTCTCTTACACGGACCTTCACATCGGGTTCACCAATGTTGCAATGCGTAGGGTTGAAAGTCACCACAGGGGTTTAGCAAGAGAATAATGTATGGGGGTTCAAGAGCTTTGACTTTGAAGATGGTAGAGATAAGAGAAGGGTTGAAGGTTTCAAGCCGAGTTCTTGAAGATAAGAGACAATAGGGTGTAGGTAGATTCAGGGAGAGGAGTAGACGGAAGAGAAGGGGTTCGAAGAGATTGAAGATGTAGAAGAATACTCCCAAAAATAATTAGAAAATATAGAAGAATACTAACAGGGATGAAGCCTGTCAGTTTCTTTCGACATTATGAGAAAATATAACTCTAATAGACAAAAATGTGTACAAAATAATACCTTCCTCTATGCTACTCAGATCGCCAATCTGATGCTTCCAATGGCTCCAAAAGGGGGGTTAAATACCAGGACATCTAGCCATAATCTTGCAAGATCACTCCTTCTTCATCTCCCACTTTCGGAGTGTTATTCACTGCCTGAAAACAGCAATCGCACGTCGCACGATTTCGCTAATTTCTTTTTTTACACCAAATCCTCTCAAATTGGCTGAAAGCTACATGCTTTCTTTTACATGTCCTCCTAATCTAGAAGTTATCTATAGTTTTATGGATTTTTACAAGAGATAATATCTAGAATATCAAAAATTGTCTAAAAACTTGTCCAAAAAAATCTAATATTTTGAACCATGGACACTAATACTAATGCCTAAAGTGGCATTGGCTCTCTAGATCTAAAAGAAAGCCACACTCTAGATTTTTTCTACACGTTGTGCACATAGCGGCACGATAACAGTCTTGTTGCGACATCTTTTGTTCATGTCATAATCCCAAGTTTCCATTAGTGCTTCCACATTAACAATTCACAAGAAAATTCATAGTCTAAAAAGAAAGAATCTATATGTTTATTGAATGAAAGCATGAAAATCCTATCCAATGTGGAGTCTTCCCTTCCAGCTTTAACTTTTTTTCCTTTATTTCAAAGTTCTCTTGACATTTTTCTACCTCACTCATTGTTTACGTGCTTATGCGTTTTGCTTGATTTTCATTGGTTTTAATTGATTCACCTCACTTAATTCACCTCACTCCCCTTCCCCTCCCAGCTTGAGAAGAATCCTTCCTAGGATTGAAGGTTTTGGAGGTTGAGGACATTCTGGAATGGGCCTAGGAGTTACCGGCGTAGGAACAAAGTGTAGAAATCGGGGTTGTACTCTAACTGAACTGTGGGATCAAGATCAAAAGGGCGAGTGCCAACATGTGTAATGTAAGTGAGAACATATGTTCGAAAGTCACCGGAGGCATTGCGGCTAGCAATATGTAGCTCTTCCTCAGTCAGTAGGCGATTGAGATAAGGGTGTCCCTTGATGTGCTCTTCCAGGGGGCAGTTGCAAAGAGTGGTTAACACTTTATACGACGATGGCGCGATATAAGTGGGGTCGTACTCCGCTGTTTTGATTGCGCGACGCTGCTTAGCGTTTGTCATGACTCGGCATCCCTCTACTTCCCATTGCAACCTAAGAGTGTACCAGTGCTGCAAGAATGGGGATTCAGTCTGAGCAAGTTTGGATAATTTTCAATTTCTTGGTCGGTGATGGCAGAAGTGGTTCGCTGATCATATGACATGATGAGGCATTGTTTTAGGGCTTGCTCTTTAGAGATCTCGCTGTTGAGAAATACAGCAGCGGAGTTTGCTGCCTTTGCAAAGGCAAGTTCGAACGTCTCCCAAGAACAAGACATCGTACGAACTCCGATTGCAAAAGGCTTGGGTAACTAGCCTAAGTCGTCCAAGCAGTCGTAGCTCAGAGCTAGCTCTCAGAAGGTGGCATCGAGCTGTCTAATGCAATCAACCACATCATCCCATGTATCTTCGGCTAGATTTGAGGCCAGTGTCAAAAATGATTTCTATTCGTAGGAGGGTTTAAGACGTGCTGGTGGTTGGGGTTCGATAGCACTAGAGCCTTTAACAATGGATAGGTGCGGTTGCGGGTGCTCTTGAGGTTTCGGTTGGGCTTCCTGGCTTAGGGCTAGGGAAGTCGTAGCTACTTCTGATGGACTATTGCCTTTAGAGTAGATCATTGTAGTCAGATGGGCTCTAACGAGTGATGGCTCATGTGACGATGTCTATCGTTTGGGCCAATAGGCTTGTTCAACTCTCTTGGGCATGTGTGTGGATGAGCTTGATGGATGTGGGCTTGGGGAGCACTGTAGTTTATGGTTTTGAGGTTCTATGGGGCTGGGGGTGATCAGGCTTGGGAGTAGCATATGAGTGGTGTTCTTTGCCGTGTGAGCTTTAGGGATCCATATCCATGCATTTTCCTCATACTAGCCTTGCGCGTGTAGGAGGGCTTTAGGGACCCACCTTTGCTTGATTATGCACCGATTTTCGTAATTGTGCCTTGGTGTCCTAGGTTTAGAGCTTTGGGTCTTATGAGGTTGTGTGCGGCGACTCCTAGGCGGCAGTTGCGGCTATTTAGGCCTCCATTGGAAACTAGGCTGTTGAGCCTTAGCTTTTGCTACCACAAGCAGCGAGTCTTGAGAGATGGTGGGTGGTGGCTGAGCACTACCCTTCTCCTTAGATTTGGTTGCTAATAGTTCTACCAGTGGCCGTGCAGACTGTTCTATCGCGCAGCCCTTGCTGAGAGCTATATCAATGTGGATGTTGCCTATAGTGAGGTGAATGCACTGCAACTCATAATCAACGTTGCAACAAGTTTTCTTCTTGAAGGATCGCCCTAGCAGTGTTTTCGTGTCTGCGTCCTTGGCGTCTGGCAATACGTAGAAGATTATTGGTACAGTCTCAAACTCATAGAAACGGTGGCCCTGCACTTGCCAAGAAGTGCGTACAAATGGCCCCCATATGGGCTTAATTTGGTGTTAGTAGGTTGTAGTGGTGGTTTGCCAAGTTGGGTCCAATGATCATGAGTCAAGCTATTGAAGTCTGCTCCGTCATCAATTAAGGCATCGAAGATGCATGTTTGCTTGGCAGTGATCGTGATGTGTAGGTATGCAGGCTCCACGGTTTCCTCATCCTCATCATCGATTTCGGTGATGGTGGCTACTCGTACCTTGACAGGTGGTTCCAACATTAGTGGCTCATGCAAAGGATGCGTGGAAGGATAGTGTTTCTTGACACGACTGCCATTGAAGAATCCTATTCCCTCACCATCTAGAGTCTCGAGCTCGACGTTGCCCGTTTGGCTGATCACACGCACTCTAAAAGGTTCAAGACCCCTAAACTTCATTTTTTGCTTATGCTCCTTAACTGAGTATAGGAGCACTAAGTCGCCTAATTTGAAGTCACGTTGCTTGACATGCTTGTCAAACCAACTCTTGCGTCGTGCCTTCTCACATATGAGTGCATGAGTGGCTAGAAGGCGAGTCTTCGAGAGGTGTTCGAGCTCAACTAGGTGTTGCATCCATGCATCCTTTCCTTCCCATTGCTTTTGAAGTGCAATTTGTAGGCTAGGCACGAAGAATTCTACCGGGAGAATTGCTTCGGTTCCGTAGGTCAACCTAAAGGGGGTCTATCCGACAGTCGTTTTGTAAGCTGTGCGATAAGCCCACAACGTTGTCGTCAACTTGTTATCCCAGTCGTTGCGTGAGGTCGAGACTACCTTGGTTAGGACATTGACAAAAATCTTATTTGTGGATTCTGCCTTGCCGTTTTCTTGAGGGTAGTATGGGGAGGATTTCCGATGGATAATTAGGAAGGTGGATAGGAGATGAGCTATCACTTCATTGATGAAGTGTGTCCCCTAATCACTAACTAGTTCGATTGGGAATCTGAATCATGAGATCACTTGCTCCCACAAGAACTTGGCAGTCATTTGAGCATCGTTCTTTTGTGTTGCTCTCGCCTCTGCCCACTTTGTTAGGAAGTTTGTGGCCACAATGATGTATTTGGCCTGAGAATACTGTGTAGCGGGGCTGATGGGTCCTATGAAGTCAATTTTCCATTTTTCGAAGGGTTGTCGTGCAATAATTGGGGTCAACTCCATTTGATCCTTGCGAATTGGGATCTTCATCCGCTAACATTTGTCACAATGTTTAACAAATCGTGCGGCATCACGGAACAACGTTGGCCACCATAGTTGATACTGCAACACCTTGCGGGCCGTCATGTCTCCGCTAAAGTGACCACCATCAATCCCACTGTGTGCCTCTGAGAGCACATCATGCATCTCATGTTCGCACATGCATCTGTGCAGCAATCCATCTTGCCCTAAGCAGTATAGTTGGCCTGCTATCAATTGGTAGGGTTGGATTTTGAGAACAAGTCGCCTCAGCCTTGCCTTCTCTATTGGTCGTTCAAGCAGTCTGTACTTAAGCACTTGGACTATGTAATATGCCCAATATGGCGTTAGATTGGCCTTGATTAAATCTCTCCCATTGGAGAGGTTAAAGAGGTGGGGCGTTTGGCAATTCATCGGTAATGTCTTCTCCAGCGGATTCTCCTGTGGGGATGCGTGACATATGATCAGCCATCTAGTACTGTTTTTCCTTCCGTACAACCACAAAGAAGTCAAACTCCAAAAGCAGAAGGAGCCACCGAGCTATGCATCCTATAGCGCAAGGTTTGTTCAGTAGGTATAGCAAGACTTG
Source organism: Lygodium microphyllum (assembly GCF_053477565.2). Taxonomy (NCBI): domain Eukaryota; kingdom Viridiplantae; phylum Streptophyta; class Polypodiopsida; order Schizaeales; family Lygodiaceae; genus Lygodium; species Lygodium microphyllum. The sequence continues at coordinate 28,220,410 of NC_141152.1, read as the reverse complement.
ATGGTCCACAAAGAAGGTAAAGAGTGTAGCCAATAGATAATGCCGGAACTTCTTTATAGTAAACACCATGGCCAAGCCTTCTCTTTCTGTCATCGACTAGTTTATTTCTATCTCTGTGAGTTGTCTGCTAGCAAAGCTCATTGGATAGTCTAGGTTGTGCTTGCCAAGTTGGCACAACACTACCCCCACAGCAAATTTAGAAGCATTGATATGCACGTGGAAGGTTATGGTCCAATCCGGGGCTTGTAGAATTGGTGTTGTGGTTAGAGCCTTCTTCAACTCTTCATATGCTCATTGGTATGCTTCAATCCATTCAAAGACAATTAGAAGCTTGTATAAAGGTCTGGCTATCAATGCGTAATTCAGCACAAATCGCTGATAGTATCCCGTATGGCCTAAGAAGCATTGAACTCCCTTGTAGTTGGTTGGGGGTGGAAGGTCGAACTTTCGAGAAGTTAGTGGCAATGCCGTTCTTTGACCCCACGTGGCCCATCCATGCTTCTCCCAAAACTGGCATTTCAAGGGGTTTAAAGAGAGATGATATAGGTGACATCGGTCAAAGAATGCTTGGAGTTTGTTTAGGTGTTCCATCCAAGTCGAGTGAACACAAAGGTCATTGACAAAGACTTCCATCATGCAAACTGGTACCAGAGGGCGTGCTGTCGGTTGTGCCCATCATCTTGATGGCTTGCTCATACACCTCTTGATCCGAGAACGGTAGGTTGACTGTAGCAAGGACATGCATCCAATCCCGCTCATCCTCTGGGAATGGGATATACTTAGTCAAGGATCCATAAAACTTCTTGACTTGACCGTCACCCTTGAGGATCGCGGAGATGGCATCCAAGTTGACTAGTGAGGTCTTCCAAGTGTCCATCTCTATCCTCATAGCTTCCGTCTTGTTGCATAAGAATATCAAGCCGTTACCCCAATCTTTGATAACTCTGGCATTGTGCATCCAGGGTCGGCCTAATAGGACATCGTAGTCCACCCCCTTCATGACTATAAAGTCGACAGAGAACTGGACACCTATGATTTTCACTCTCCAATTTTTAAGTACCCCGAATGGCTTCGCTCTCATGCCGTTTGCTAATGTGACATTAAATCGAGTGGTCTCAATAGGTGGGCTTCCCCAGGTCTGTAGTACTGTGTGGCTCACTACACTAACCCCGGCTCCCGTGTCTATGATCCCCTTTCTCGTTGTGTCGCCTAAGGCTAGGACTGGTAACACTGCATGCATCTCGGTGCCTTTCCAGAAAGCATTAACTTGCAAGGATTTTGGCACACAGTGCAGCATTAGGCTCGGTATTTGTGTTTCTGCATCCTAATCATGCAGATCCAGAGCTTGTTCTTGTGACCCCTCAACCCACTGCTTAAGGTCTTGCCATAGGGGGGGATGCTGCTTCAGAAGGTTTCCTAGGCTTAATGTCACAGGGGTGGTCACTGGCGTGGTAAGGAGGCTGTCGGCTGCTCGTCCCTCTCCTACACCGAATTGTCCTGGCCAACGGTTGTGACTAATTTGTGGGCCTACAGCATCAAGGCTTGGCCTAAGGGGTATTGTTTGCGGTGCGGTTGCATCTCCCAACTTTGGTCGAGGGGGTGAGATCGCCGTGTTCATGCTAGTGAGATCTTCGATCTCATCTTCTAGGATGGGCTCAGCATCCCTTAAGTGCTCTTGGGCCTCTTTTACCCAGTCCTTCACTTTCTCTATGGCCTTGAGTTGGTGCTTCGAATGCAGGTACTCCCCCACCTTGGCACTTCCCTTTTCAGCTGTCTTGGGGGCTAAAGTTTTTGCCTCTACATCCGTGACTTTCTTTCCAACATACAGGGTTGTAGCACTCTCAGTTTTCAGTGCGATCTTAGCCTCCGACCTCTTCTTCCTTTGCATGTGGCTCTTCTTCCCTATCGAGGCTGCATCAAGGTTGTTGGGCCTCGGTAGTGATATGCCAGCCTGCTTTGTCTGGACACGGGTCATGACCCGCAACGGGATGCATGTGGCCTCCCCATCAAGGTTCTCAACACCAAACAGCCCCAATGGAACAGATGGTACGTTGGCTGAACTTGCAGAAGGTTTTCGCTTTGGGCAATTGACAAAGAGATGGGTGACTCTGCACTCCACGCACCTTAGGTCAGCTTTGTCTCTGTTCTGCTACTCCCTCTCGAGGCAACATGATGAGACATGACCAGGGTGACCACAAGTCCAATAGATGACTGGATCATGCACCTGCCCTCCTAGGCCTCTACCTCGTCCTCTCCCCAATGCCATCACTAGTACTAGTCGATAGTCCATAAGGACTACATTTCCCTTGTTGTTGTAAGAGACATAAGGGCATAAGTAAGTCTCTTCCTCATTTGGCTCTTCCACATAGTGGACTGGAGCGTCACTCGGTGGATGGGTCACATAGGGACTAGGCGGCCTAGGTATACTTGTAGGGTTTATGTCCACCCTAGGGACAACCGACTTAATGTCGCTAGGCGCAAGAAGGGCCAATGGGGCTCCCAAGTGGCTACGACCTATTTGCTAGGTAGTAAGGCTGACCATATGTTGGGAGTACGAAAATCTCATGGGCAATCTACAATGCACAATGTCATGACTGAACCTGCCACAGTTAGCGCAAGGTCTCGACTGAGGGTCTTGGCACTCGACTGAAAAATGGTTTCCGCCATAGTACACACATTGGATGTGTGACCCTGTTGGTCGTCTCCACAGATCTTGCAACTTGACTAACTCCATCTTGACATCAACCGGGTTCGTCTCGGTAGCCTTCCCCTTATCTTGGGATGATGGGGCTGGTCGCTCACTAGAGAATGATGCTCTTTTTGAACTTCACGAGATGGCTTCTTCTGAGTTGGAGCTCCTGGAGCTCCTCTCCTTCAGTTGATCATCAACTCTGATAGCTTCCTCAAAAACCCTAGCTAGCATACCTCGCTGCAAGCTTGAGTTGGCTGCCAAAGCCTTATACAGTTCCTCGTTTCGAATTCCGCTGATGAACAGAGTTGAAACTGCTCTTTCACTCGGTCACTCGCCTATAGGGATTCTCTTGAAGGGGCTCCTCATGTGGGTTACATAATCGCGAATATCCTTCTCTTTCTGTTGGACATTCATCAGTTGTACTTGGAGTATCCAGGCTTGGAAAATCTCTTAATCAAGAGGTTCTTGAGGCTATTGAAATTTGCTCGCTCTGCACCGTCTAAGCTTGTGTACCAAGTCCTGCCCTTGTCACCTAAGCAGAGCCCAAACACTTAAGAGCGATGAGTCAGGTCGTTGAGGCCGTTGGCTTTATAGACTTGCTCGAGCTGCTCTACAAAGCTGTATGGGTCATTGTGGGGCTACTTTGTGACTATTGGGATTTTAGACTGGCTCTTAGAGCCTTGGGTTACTCCTAACCCTGCCAGTAGTGATGTTGCCAATGCTGCAACACTTTGCTCTGCTACGATGTTGTCTAACAATCGCTTTATAAGAAGCCCACTCAGTGTTAAGTCTCCTTCTAGGACTCTCTCATGATCCGTTCAGTTTCTGCTGGCTAAGTTCAGCACTCGCTGCACCTCACGCAACTCCGTGCTTTGCCTTTGACTCCTGGCATGCTGGTCTCTATTGTATGCGGCTATGCTTTGCAATGCCTTGTGGGCTAGCTTTCTCTCTTTTTCTAAGTCTTCGATGATAGCATCTGTTGTCCAACCGCAGTGCTCATACCGAGCGTGCGTATCGTAGCTGCTGACCAGTTGCTGAATAGCCTCTAGGAAGATGCCTCAGTCGAGTTCCTTGTTAGACATGCGATCAGAGCTTTCCTCTACCATAGTCGAGTTCTCATGCTTCGCCAAGCTATCGATCAAGTTGAGTAGGTTTGTCAAATCCCCTTCATTTGCACCACTTGCTTGGTCCTACTTCGCATGTTGATGGTTTGTCTCTGTCTATGGGTTCTCTCCTATTCGTGGGTTCCTTGAGTATTCGTGGGTTCCTTGAGTGGCTTATCTGAGTGAGTTCCTTGACTTATTAAATACAGTCCTCAATTTATCTCCACTCCATGCATGTGTTATTTCTAGTGCACTTGTGCTCAATCACGCTTTCAGTATTCCTTAAGTGTACTTCAAGTGTGGAAATTCAAGGTGAGTGTGGCAAACAGCCTCTAAGCATCTTACACACCCTCGCTTTGTTTTGGGCCTGATAGGCTTTGTCGATCAATTCTTTGGCCATCTAGACAAGATTTAGGGCTTTTCGGTTACGTTGCCTTGCCATTTTTGGATCCAATCAGGGTTTTATGGTTCAGTGGGTTGCCTCTAGGTCTCTAGGTTTCTAGGTATCGCGACAATCCACTCAAACTGCTAAGCGGTTGCACCTTATGATTTTGTCTATTCCATGCGCCAGAATCAGGTTCTGAGCATCAGGAGGGCTTACAACAGTTTGTGCTGCTGAGCTCCAACTGGGTCAGGTCAAATTTCTGAGAAATTGAGGCAAATACACACTCGGCCCAAATGGTCCAAATTGCAAGGGCCGAGTGGGTGACTCGGACGGGCAGAATTGCACTGGTCTGAGTACAAAAAGTTTTTCATGTGCCGAGGTCCAAGTGGCGTGACTCGGACGAGCCGAGTCAAATGTTGGACCGAGGGCCGAGTCAGGTCCTGGGCCGAGGGCCGAACTGGTGAATGGGGCCGAGTGGACTTTGGGTCGAGTGCTGAGTTGGTCAAAAGGCCGAGTGCCGCCACTCGGATGGGCTGAGTGGACAAAGGACCGAGGGCTGATTAGGTTTTTCGAGTCAAGGTTTGAATGGCCAGGTTCGAGGGCCGAGTCTGGGACTCGGCCTAACAAAGGCCGCTCGAATGGGCCTAACGTGGCACGACGAATGTCGCGTGAAAACGATTTCGATCAAATCTCACAAGTCAGGCAATCATTCCAAGCACAAACTTCCAGATCTCGGCTAAGGCACCAAGGAAAGTGATTGGTATACTTGTGGTGAGCGGTAGGCTCTCCGATGATGACGAGATCGAATCGAATCTTTGTAGGGGCTCTCTCTCTCTCTCACTGCAATGGTTGCAAATGAGCTCTCCCTTGGCCTCTTGGCTCTTAAGCCCCCTCCCGAGTAAGGCTTTGATGCTCCCAATTACTCATTTGCCGACATTAAGCATCCCAAGCAAGCTTTTTGCCATTTTTTGCATGATTTATGCCTTGTTTTGCCATGTTTTGCAACAGTTAACCCTACCCTTTCCCGATTCAATTTTCTAATCCTATCCTACACTAAATGCAATGAGAATCGAAAGCAACAAACTGAAATGAATTCTCCCTGTTTTCCAATCATCAAACAAACTAACTAACCCAAAATACTTGCTTGTTTCGAAGATCAAAACACCCAACCTTCCTGCCTATCTCAAGCTCCGTTTCAGGGATGAATCCCTTACTTTGATGCTCGATATAGGGTGCGCAAGTGCTCAAGCTTGAATCCATTGGTCCCGGCAGCAGAACCAAAATGTGGGAGCTTTCACTCAACCACCAAGACCCACAGACTGCTTATTGATTCAAGCATTCCAAGCGAGCTCTAATGACTACCTCTCACATAGCCGACACGCCATCGATCCTACGAGTGTAGTGAGCTTACCTTGATGCCGATGTGAGTTGCATTCTCTCTTGCACACACCGGTAGCTCCATGATCCTAGATGCCAGCTCAAGCATCCTCAAGCCTCCTCCTCCTCCAAGCTCCATCCACCATAGCCACGCATGCAAGAGAAGGGAAGAGAAGAGAAGAGAAGAAGAGAAGAGGGGATGGTGAAGAGCTTCATCCTCTTGATCCCTCACTCTCACACACTCACTCCCTCACACTCTCACACTCCCTCTCTCAAGAGCACACACAAGCAAGAAGAGGAGAAGAAGAGAAGAGCTCTTGTTAGCCACACACCAAAGAATGAGCTTCCATTCAATTTTTGAACTTAATATATACAAACCCTAAAACCCCATGGGCACCCATTCCTTTTTACATGATCGGCCATTGTGGCAAGGTCCCTTTTCTAATTCCTTCTTCTTGCTTCATGCCCTAAGCCTATACCCATCTATTCTTTTACAAGTGGCACAGGAGGCAGCCTGGCACTCTTTTACAAGAGTTTTTGGAGTTTTTGAGGCGCCTTTTATTTAAAATTACTCATTTGGCCTCGACTTAGCTTTAGAGGCCGACTGCGTGTCTTTGCTCCTCTTCCATCTTCTTCCTACTTTTTCATTCGTTCTTTTGCCTTCTTGGCTTGGGCATTCTTTCGCCTTCTTGGCTTGGGGTTAACAGTGAGCATTGGAGCAAGATCTATGAGGTCATTAGTCTCGCAAACTTGAGCGAACTGCTCTACAAAACTATACCAATCATTGCTCGCGGCTGGTACTTGTCTAGTTGTTTCGCAACTATGGGGATCCTCGACTGGCTCTTGGAGCCCTAGGTAACTCCTAATCCTGCAAGCAACAATGTTGCTAGTGCTATCACGCTTTGTTCTGTCGACATGTTGTCTATTAGTCGCTCCATGAGAAGTTCGCACAATATTAAGTCTGCCTCTAACACTATTTCCCTCTTTGCGTTCCGTTCTGTTCGGTTTCTATTTGCTAGGGCTAGCACGCACTGGACTTCTTACATTTTGATGTCCTACTACAATCTCCCAGTCTCTTGCTACTGGTTGTATGCTGCTATGCTTTGCAAGGCTTTCCATGCCAATTTTCTTTCCTTCTCGAGGTCCGCTATGATGTCTTCTAATGGTCTGCCATGGTGATCTAGCCTGGTTTGTATGTTGTATTCATTTACCATTCCCTAGATTTCAATCGAAAAATCTCTCAGGTTGCAAAGCTCTTCCTTTCCATAGTTTATACTAGGTTTTGTCATATCTGTGGTCTCCTACTCCACTAAATTTTTGATGAGGTTGATCAAGTCGATCATCGTCACGCTTCCAATGTTGTTGCTCCTTCGATGCCTATGGCCTTCCATGTTGTGTCTGTCACTTGGTCCTACCGATTGGGGTTGCTTGATCACTCGTCTAGATTTGAGGGTCATCTCTAATCGTGGATTCATTCTGTTCATTAAGTCTGGGTGTGTTCCTTTTTATTTATAGACAATCCTTAATTTACATGCACTCAATGTGTGTGTTCGGTGCTATTTTTTGTGCCCTGTGCAAAATCAGGCTTTCAATTTTCTCAAGTGTACTTCAAGTGTTGAAAACAATGTGGGTGTGAACATGAGATATTGAATGTAGATTTTGCACTCCAGACTAAGTTCTTGGCCAAATAGGACTTTATATTCAGTCTCATTGGCTGCTCTCTCTGGTCTCTAGGGTCTATGCTACGCCACCACTCAGTTTGATTAAGGTCAAATGGGGGTTTGGGGGTCAGTTTACGGCTCTAAAAGGGGCTAAAAGCTAATGTGAGTGTTAGCAGTCGTGTCTAGCCATCCGCTATGATCTCTAAGGTCAATTGCACCTGTAAGGCTTTCATAGCCTTCCTCAATTGTGGGAGGTGTTCTGCTTCGCTCAGGATGCGCTAACTTTTTCAGTTTCTCCTATCAAAATTTTGGTCCAATTTGACAGTGTTTGATTCTACAGTGTCCCATCCTCTCAGAATTGGACGTCCGAGTGAGGATGGTCTAGTTCTACCTCGTTTGATTTTCATGTCTTGGTCTAAGTGGCCAATGGCCCCATTTTTGTTTGTTTGATTCAGGTCCCGTGCGATTACCACGTGGTTTGATTTTGGGGCATCTGATTTGCGTGATTTTGATTGTCTGAGTGCCCGATTTCTGAATCGAAAGAGCCACATGTCCGATCAGACAGGTTGGGTGATGTCTGAGTGATCCGATTTTCAAAATTGGACCATCTGATTATCCAAAAATCGGACAGTCCTTCGAGTCCCATTCTAGGAATCGAACTCTGTCAATTGCATCTGATTTTGACGAGGTCGTGGTGCTAAGTCGAGGCTAAAATCAAATCGATGGCAACATTTTTTTTGGCATGCCAAGCCACACAACCTTCCAAAATGCAAAAATAGACAAGGGGAAATGTTTGTATACACTTGGAATGGCAAAAAAACTCTAGCACAAGTCAATAGATCTGTTTGTTTGGTCCTAGACTCTCTCTTCTCTCGCAAGCTCTCTCTCTCTCTCTCTCTCTCTCTCTCTCTCTCTCTCTCTACTGTAGAAGCTAAAAATGAGCCTTCCACCCCCCTTCCTTGGGTCTTAAACCTTTGTTCTAATGCCGGAGTGGTGCAGCATCATTAGTGCTTATACCTTGTCAATGGATTGCAAGCTCGTTTTTCCCCTGTTTTGGGCATGTTTACAGCAAAAACCCTAAGTTGATTCATTTCGATTTCTCAATCCTATCCTACCCTAAATGCAACAAAAATCAAAACCCAAATACTGAAATGATTCATCCTACTTGTTTACTCATCAAAAACCCAAAATACTTAAATTTTATGAAGATTAAAACCCCCAAATCTCCTACCTATATCAAGCACCGGTTCGAGGATGCAACCCTACTTCGATGCTTGATTTGAGGCATGCAAGTGCTTAAGCTTGAATCCGTTGGTCTTGGCAAACATAACCAAAATGTAGTGGGAGATGACGCTCAACTGCCAAGACCCACGGACTGCTTATTGCTTCAAGCATTTCAAGTGAGCACAAATGGCTATCTCTCACCTAGCCAATGCACCTTTGATCCTACATGGGTGTAGTGAGCTTATCTTGATACCTGAATGAGTAGCCTCCTCCCTCAAGTAAGTTGGTAGCTCCACGGTTCGAGATGCAAGCTCAAGTAACCTCAAGCCTCCTCCTTTGAGCTCCATCCTCTATAGCCATGTTTGAGACAAAAGAAGAAGAAGAAGAAGAAGAAGAAGAAGAAGAGAGGAGATGATGGAGAGCTTATTCTCCAAGATCCCTCACCCTCACACATTCAATGCCTCACACTCCCTCTCTCAAGCACATACAGGCAAGCAAGAAGGAGAGAAGAAGAGAAGAAGAAGAGACCACTTTTGCCATGCACCAAAGAATGAGCTCCTCATTCACTTTTCAGGTTTATATACAAGCCCTAAATCCCTTGGGGACCGTTCCCTTTTTATTGTTGAGAGACTGAAACAGACAAAAGGGTTGGAGCAATACAGAGGATCCGTATACTCACTTCTTATTATCTTCTTATTCCATAACCCATATATCTAAAGTGAATACAACACTCTAAGGTCTATAAGACCATTCACACCAAGTATAGACTAAGTCTAAAGTCACTGACTTATTTAATGTCCACATGTAGTACAACTAGACAAGCTAAGTGTTGGGTACACACAATCTAAAGATAGTAGAGCTAAGCTTGAAGACTTAACACTCCCCCTCAAGCTCAAGACACCATCTGTACACCAAGCAACTATCTAAAAACACTCAACTTATCTTTACCCAAAGACTTGGTAAAGATATCTGCAACCTGTTCGTCATCAATCTTCACATGCATGAGATCCACTCTCCCTACAAGAACCATCTCTCTCATAAAGTGGTAGTGTACCTCAATGTATTTAGTTCTGGGATGCTATATTGGATTCGTTGCCAAGAGTATACTACTGAGATTGTCGCATAACAAGGTCACTGGAGCATCCACCTGTATGTCCAAATCAGCCATAAACTTGAACAGCCAAGCAATCTCACATGTTGCCAATGCAGCACCCCTGTACTCAGCCTCAGTACTAGACCATGCAACCATAGTTTGCTTCTTGTTGCTCTAGCTGATCATTTTGCTTCCAAAGCCAAAAGCATAACCACTCATAGATCTGCGATCATATGAGCATCATGCCCAATCTGCATCTGTGTATCCAACCAGTATCAAGGGATTATTTTTCAGATAGAATAGCCCATAATCTACTGTGGACTTAACATATCTCATAATCCGCCTAACAACATCCAAATGCGGATTTTTGGGCTTCTGCATGAACGGACTTATGAGCCCAACAACATAACTTAAATCCAGCCTAGTGATAGTCAAGTAGATCAGACTACCAACCATCTGCCTGTACATAGTCACATAATCAATTTCAGTTCCAGTGCTAATGTCCAACTTGACATTATAATCAAGAGGTGTATCCAAAGGTTTACATTCAACCATGCCATATTTCTTCAGCATTTCCACAGCACAGTGTTTCTGCATCAGCCATAAACCATTTTCAGCTTTGATCACCTCAATACCCAAGAAATACTTCAGTTCACCTAAGTCTTTCATGTCAAATTCAAATTTCAGCATTTGCATAACATGCTATATCCCAAAGTCATTATCACCTATGATTATCAGGTCATCCACATAGATGACCACCACTACCAAGCCTTTGTCTATTTTTTTCATAAGCAAACTATGATCAGCCCTACCAATAGTAAATCCCAAAGTTTGCAAGTAATTACTGATCCTTGCATGCCTAGCTCTCGGAACCTGCTTCAACCCCCATACAATGCCTTTTTTAGTTTGCATACATAATGCTGAAAATCAGGGTGTACATACCCTTCAGGCTGATCCATATAAATATCCTATGCTAAATCACCATTGAGAAATGCATTCTTAACATCCATCAGCTGCAATTTACAACCTTTAGCAGTAGCCAATGCAATCACTGTTCTTATGGTTGCCATCTTGGCAAGAGAGCTAAATATTTTCTCATAGTCTAACCCATACTGCTGGGCATATTCCTTTGCGACCAACATGGCTTTGTATCTCTCCACAGTGCCATCGGATTGGTATTTAATATTGTAGACGCATTTGCAGCCAATGGTCTTCTTTCCTTCTTGCAATGGCACAAGATCCCAAGTACTATTTTCAACCAAAGCATCTATCTCCTCATCCATAGCTATGCACACAAATGTAGCAGGCTCTTTTAACTCTGTCACCTTTGTCATATAAGCAATATGCTTCACAGAAAAACCACTGTAAGTCAGCCTATCCATAGGGTACCTAACTCTCTGCGATCGTCTAAGCTATGGGGCACTACTCGATTCCCCTCTCTCATGAGGCGGAATATACATGTTCTGCCTAGTGCCAGGCATATAAACAGTCGGAATACCAAGCTCACTATCTAGACTGTCAGTTGAGTCGTATCCTAAAGTTATCCTACCATGTGTCATCACATCGGATGTATCATCAAGGACTTTTTCTTTCCCTTTGCTTTCCATCACATCATATCTCCCCCTCACTGACATAATGGTGTCAGTGGTCGGTGAGCCAGAGCTCCATAATCTCCCTGTCCATGGAGATATTGTTGTATCACTAGGGCCTATCAATGTAGTACTCTGCTACTGCAAATTAACTGTAGAAACATGTGTAGAAGGCATATCCGATGGCACTCCAACCGGTGATGCATATAAGAGGCCATCTCATCAAAGATAACATCTCTACTGACTAATGTCTCTCAAATAGAGGGATCATAGCATTTATATGCCCTTTTCTACTGCGAGTAACCAATAAAGACACACTTATGTACTTTTGGATCTAGCTTCTTCTTTTTCTCATTAGGTATGTGCACATAAGCAAGACATCCAAATACTTTCATGTGACTGAAATTAGGCTTGTAGCCATACAACTTCTCAAATGGTGTTATATCATGAATGCCTGTAGTGGGAATCATGTTCAAAATATACATGGCTGTCATAACAGCCTCATCCTAATAATAGAGCAGCATACTCTTCTCATCCATCATTGCCCAAGCAGCTTCCATCAATACCCTATTCTTCCATTTAGCTACCCCATTCTGCTGAGGAGTGTAGCTACAGGTAAGCTACCTATGTATGCCATTTTTAGCCAAAATATTGTCAAATTCATTTGACACATACTCCCCACCACTGTTAGATCTCAAACAAGAGATGTAACAATCAAATTCCTTTTCAACCTACTTTTTAAAGTGCTAAAAAATAGCAAACACCTCGTTCTTTGTTTTCAAGATATAAACCCAAGTATAGTGATTGACTGTAATCATCAATAAATGCCACATAGTACTTGGAGCCTCCCATGGATGCATTATGGGTTGGCCCCCTGTTGAGAGTGGAAAAAGACTGAAATTTTGACTGATTTTTGTCGTTTTTGAGGTCTGAATGATTGATTTTTGATGGATTTAGAGTGATGTATAGTTGTTAAAGGAAGTATTTGAGAGTGTTTTGGATGATATTGATTATGTTTTAGAAATTCATGATATTCTCAGTGGAGATATGAGGTTCTGTGATGTTCTGATAGATTCTGATTAGTTATGTATACCTTCTATATAGCTTCTGTTTTGTTCTGATTTTCTTCTGTATAAAGCATGGATTGATGATTGATGAAGATTGAGATGTTTTGAAAGCTTATTGAATATTTTTTGATAGTTTGGAATGGTTTGAGTATGAGTTATGAGGTTCTGATGACCTTCTGTAGAGCCTCTGTCTCTATACTGTAACTGTACTATAGCTGTTCTGGTACTGTACAGTAAATGTTTTGTAGACCTTCTGTAAATGTTTTGTAGAATGTATGTGTAACTTTGGGAAAGTTTTATAACCTTTGGAAATGATAAATCTAAGTTCAAAAGAGCTAAAACAAGTGGAAGAAGTAGCTGCTGAAGACTGAAGACAAGACTAAGTGACAGTGACAGTAGTGAGCTGTGAAAAGACACTGTAGTGGCTCTGGTGACTCTTCATATCAAACATACATCTTGGGAGGTGCATCCACGACCTAATAATGATTATTGAGGGTTATTATGAGAGCATTGTAGTGAGGATATGATGTATTATTGATAGAGAGAGAGAGAGAGAGAGCAAGAGATAGTCAATTCTATCAAAACAGTGTAACTGTATATGAGAGATTGAGAGAGAGAACTATGAAGACATTGAAGATGAATAATATGTGATTGATTTTCATTCAAAGATGGTGTATTCTTTTGTGTTCTTTGTTCTATTGATCGATTCTATGAAGATGTTGAAGATTATGGTTGATTCTATCAAATCCGTGGGAGAAATCTACTATGGTGTTGCGTGAAGAATTGTTGTTTTCTTTGTTTTAATGATCAAAAGAATGAAATAAAAGATTTTTGATGTTACAAGATAGATTTTCTTGCAAGATTATTCCCTTTTCCTTGGTGTTCCTCTTGGGGCTCCATGTTTTTGGTACGCAGCCGGGGAAACTTGCCATCAACAAGCACCAGAAGAGGCTGAAAATGAAGGAAATGGCATTGCCAAGAAGAGAAGAATTGAATGGATGTTTGTAAAGTTTCTTCTTCCACTGAAGAGTTGGAATTTCTCATAATCAAATCCAATTTCCACAAGAAGTTCATCCCACAATGGCGGAAACATATCACCATCATGATGCATGCTCTATGTGATGGATTGTTTCCTCTTTCTATTGAAGCAGCAGAAACTTGCATCTTGGTAGCAAACTATTTGGGAATAAACTGAAGAGTAGAAATAGAGAGAATGACCATTCATGGAAGATTTGGCATTCATTGAGAAGTTTCCAAACATCATCAAGTGGGAGATTGTGAAGAAGCTTCAGGAGTCTTGGTCTGTAGAGGTTCACGAAAACAAGAAGGAAAAGAGTTGGAATTTGTTCGTGGATGCTCAACAGCAAGATACACGGGATGCTTGGTGCATTGATAATCTTCTGTTTGTCCAATTAGCAACCCACTGGAAGTTGGTAGATAGAGTGTTTTTCACAACATACACTATTGAAACTCTCAGAAGCTGGCATTATTATAATGACGCAACAACGATCCTAAGAAGAATGAGTTTTGATACTTTCAGAACAAAATATCTTCCCCTCTGTAGTGGTTTGAAAGCTGAATTCAGAGATGTTGAAAAGAAGGAAGTAGAGGAGATGTTGGCTAGAGAATCCATCAGAGATTGAAGCCCCCTCTGATACTATTCTACTGAGTCCAAACAACTGGTTGAAGCCAACCCCCTGATGAATGACGCAATAAAGAGGCAAGCGTTGGAACTAGTCCAGAGGTACGTGAGAAGAGAGAAGGCAAAAATCAAAGCAGAGAATGAGCTTGCCGCCGTGCAAAAGCCTCCTTTGACGCCCTAAAAGCACTCTTTAAGAAGTCCCCATGGCGACTCAAGGTCCCCTTCCTAGTCAGATTCATCTTGGAAATATTGATGACAGGCCAACAAATGTAGTCCCATTGCCAGTTTTTAAGGGAGAGTACAATGAAGACCCTGATCTTCATGTAGCGGAGTTCATGGTAGCATGTGTGGCTAACAATGCCAGAACCCCTGAGCATTGGTTAGCAATCTTCCCCGCCACTTTCAAGGGCACGGCATTTCAGTGGTATGAGAGACAAGCAGTAGGAACTTTTGGCACATGGGACGACCTGAAGTTGGCCTTCCTCACTAAATTCAGGCGTGAAGGTTTTGAAGAGCGGATGCGAGAGGAGTTCATGAACCTAAGTCGGTCCTCTGGAGAAAGAGTAGAAGCTTATGTCTCGCGAATGGAATCCATCCTGAAGAGATGGACTAACCATCATTTGGACGAAGGAATCCAAAAAGAAGTGTTTCTCAGGGGCCTACAACTAGAAGTTCGCAAGTTCGTGGAATTGAGAAGACCAGTCAATTTGCAAGTTGTAGTGGAAGGTGCAAGATTGTATGACAAAGTTGAAGCAAGGCTGTCAATGACTCCAGGAAGAGGAGTCTTACCTCCTCCCATGCAAAGAATGGTATACCCACCAAATGCAATCCCAGGTATAGTTCCCTACCCCTATCCCCAGATGCAAACAGTGCTGCAGTATAATGCATCCAATCCACTGTGGTCACCACAGACGACAGTGCCTCAAATGATGGTTCAACCACAACAACAGTGGTCTCAAACAATTCCTCCAATGGCGACTCAACAATAGTGGAATCCTACCAACTGGAATCAACAATCCCAAGTCTCAAACAGGAGCTCTGAATCAGAGCCATAACAGAGGACCTCCTGGATCGACCCAACCAGTTTATGCAGTAATTACAAACGCTTCCCAAAACCCTACCACAAGCACTTCAGGAGGTGAAAATATGAAGGACTACTTATCCAACTCACTTGCAAGCATCAAGAAAGAGCTTCAGGATGTGATTAAAGAGCAGTTACAGACGCTGAAGGTGAATACTGCCAATATATTCACTCCTACGGGAGCTGGAAGAGATGTGATGCGCTCTAATACATGGTGTGGAAAGTGTCATCAAGCGGGACATTTAGCCACAGAATTTACCCGAAAACCAACCATTCCTAGAGCCTTCTATTCCTATTGTTTGAGGAAGAACCATACAGAGGATATTTGCTCTCTAAAAGAGATGCATGAACGAAGACAAAAGGATGAAAATGCAAGATTCAACTTGTTGGAATCCAAAATGACAACACAGTATATTGGACCAAAGCCTAGGGAGTTTGGTCCTAATTTTGGTCCAAGGAGGTTTCCCTCTCAAAGTTACAGAGGATGACAGTCTGATCTCTGGTGGTGGTCAGAGATCAGAGGTGGAATGTTATAGGTGTGGAGAAAAGGGACATATCTCCCCAAATTTTCCAAACCCTAGACGATCTGTGGATTACAAGCCCCTGTAAAGGCCAATGCCACTGATAGCCAACAAAAGGTACAAGAACCTGCTTCCAATTTTGTCGAGTTGGAAGTTGCCGCTGTTACGCGCACCAAGAAAAAGAAACCAGTGGTTCAGAATGAAAATAATTCTCCTGCCACCAAGACTATGAAGTTCAGCATACCTACAGAGGGACAGAGCAATATAGAACAGAACAGTGCAGTACAGAGCACTATAGTGCCACAGAGAGTTACAGAGACAGGACCAAAGGCCCAGGAGATAGAAGATACAGAAGCACCTCCAAGAACAAAAGAAATACCGATGTTGCAATTATTAGAAGAAAGAGGAAAGATGAAAATGGGGGTAGCCCCATTTCCCAGCCGGTTGGAGAAGTCTGTGGATCCTATCAAAGATTATGACTTGGTCAAAGAACTAGACACTTTTAAACCAAACCTAACATTTCGACAGTGCTGATGTTGTCTTCCAGCTGCGAAAGAAATTCAAAAGCATCTTGACAAGAAGATGTGGACTAAGGATCGCTCCTTCAACAGCGACCAAGACCAATAAGGCCCCGGATCCTGTAAAGGAAGTAGATGTGGCTAATGCCTTCCTAGATCCTAGAACCCCAGAGATTAGTGTATGGATAGAAGGATGCTTCATTTCAGATGCATTGATTGATGGAGGCTCATCAATAAACATAATGACGGATGTGACAATGAAGGACTTAGGGTTGCAAGGAATTCAACCTACACAGTGGCTTATCAAATTGGCAGACCAAAGCAGAGTCAAACCGTTAGGCATCCTCCCATACGTAAAAACAACCCTTGCAGGAAGAGACTATTGGCTTACATATTTGGTGGTCAAACCAAATTCTTATGGGACCTCATACCCTTTGCTGTTGGGAAGACCTTGGCTTTTTGAAGCAAGAGCCAGGATGGACTGGTTCACCCTTACCCTAGGCAGAGGACCCAACAAAGCGGTGTCAAAGCTGTATGGCTCGCAAAAAGGCAATAGATCCACATCCATTGAAGTTATAACTGACTCCTCTAACGAGGCAATAGATGGTACATCAGGAGACGAAGAGGCTGTTAAGCAGATCTTTCCTAAGAAAACAGAGACACAGTCCCTAACAATGGGCACTGTAAGCCAACTGCCATAGGATGTAAAATCCTTGTCCATGGGTGAATACCTCCTGCCTCAACTAGAATTAGCTTCTAAAATCACCTCTGACAGTGAAATAGAAGCATGGATGTATTGTTCTCCCTATTATATGACAGTCGCAGAGATAAAGCAGAGACAGTATAGAGGCAGAGCAGATACAGAGCGGCTACAAAACAGAGACAGAGCGGATACAGAGACAGTAATAGATACAGAGCCAGAGCCAGAGCCAGAAGCAGAGTCATAAGCTGTGACAGAAGCAGAAGCAAATGCAGAGGCAGAAGATCTGTTCTTCTCCTACAGAGCCTCTACAGAAGCAAAGACAGAGCCTCCAGAGGACAAGGATGAAACTGATGAGGAAGAAAATGAAGTAGGCTATGAAAGTGCAGATGAAGAATTCCTTCTGTTAGAGGATGATCTTGTTGATGTCCCTACAGAGACCTCAGAGACCGAATATCTCAGGGTACTAGATGGAATGACTATGGTTCCATTTGGGTTGATCAATGGACTGCAAAGTATGCAGAATCTGTATAAGCAATGGATTAAAAGCATAAAGATTAAGTTTATCAGTGGCTCCTGTCACCCTGACCATTCCATCCAGAGGAAAGATGATGATGATGCTCCTTGTCAACAAAAGCCAACGCCCTCAGAGCCTTGGCCTCTAGCAAGTCCATGCTATGTGACATTCCTGGATGCATGTTCTGAAGATGAATCCCTAAGTCCAAAAGAAATTACTACCAACACAGAAGCAAAAAAAGCTCTGATACCCTTCCAGTAACCTAAACAGACAAAGGAGTCATCTATTCAGAAGGAGGATACTGGTTCTAGTGGGACATCAGACGAAGATACTACTCTCTTGAAAGAGTCAGCCGAAAGCAATCCGTGGGACGTTTACATGCAAAGTGGAAGGTGAAAGACAAGTAACATTCCTGGATGCTGAGGGTACTAAATGTCACCTGAAAGTGGGTCTCAATCTTCCAGAAGAAGAACTAGTGGTCCTACGAGACCTACTCAAAGAGAACTTAGACGTGTTTGCTTGGTCATATAAAGACCTAAAGGGGATTGATCCCACAGTATGCCAACATCACATTGACCTAGAGCCTGATGCCAAACCTGTAAGGCAAAGACAAAGGCCTATGAATCCTAATTACTCTGCTCCGGTGAAGGCTGAATTATTGAAACTTATTGAATCAAAGTTCATCAATCCCGTGGCTAACAGTGAAGGGGTTTCGCCCATTGTGGTAGTACCCAAGAAGAATGGGAAACTTTGAATATGTGTCAACTTTCAAAAGCTCAATTCGAAGACGAAGAAGGATCATTTCCCTATCCCTTTTACAGACCAACTGTTGGACACTGGCAGGTCATGAGCTGTATTCCCTCTTGGATGGATTCAGCGGATATAACCAAGTCCAAATCGCAGAAGAGGACCAATCCAAAACAACCTTCACCACAGAATGGGGGACCTATGCCTACAAAGTGATGCCATTTGGGCTCTGTAATGCTCCTGCCACCTTCCAACAAGTAATGATGGCTACCTTCCAGAATCATCTGCATGATTTCATAGAGGTGTCTTGATGACTTTTGTGTCTATAGCTTGATCCGTGAGCATTGGGGATACCTAGAGCAATGTTTTGACAGATGCCGAGAGTATGGAATTTCTCTCAATCCCGAAAAATGTGTCTTTGGTATCTCCTCGTGAGTTATTTTAGGCCATATTGTCTCTGCACAAGGGATTGCAACAGACCCAGCAAAAATTGAAAAGATTGCCGCTCTAACAGCACCAACAAACCTCAAGCAATTGAGAGGATTTCTTGGCCATGTGGGCTATTACAGAAGATTTATTGCACATTTTGCAACTAAGGCAACCCCTCTACAGAAGCTCCTAAGGAAAGAGGCAGATTTCCTTTGGATTGATGGATTGTGAAGAAACCTTCAATACCCTAAAACAGTGCCTTATCCAAGCACCTATTTTACAATCTCCTGATTGGACGAAGGAGTTCCATGTGCACACAGATGCATCAGTTGAAGGGCTAGGTGCTATCCTATGTCAAAAGGCCCCCTCTAAATTAGATCAACCAATATATTATGCAAGCCGAAAGGTCACTGATAGGGAATGGAACTACACAGTGATAGAGCTTGAGTGCTTGGCAATGGTGTCTGCACTGGAAAAGTTTCGACACTATCTACTATCAACGCATTTCAAGTTCTATATGGATCATGAAGCCCTATCCTTCTTGATGAACAAAGCAGATGTTAAAGGACGACTAATGAAATGGTTGCTCCTATTACAGAAGTCGTCTTCCCTGTTGAGCTGGAATTGCCCTCTTTGCGAGTGGCAGTTAAAGAACGCTTGGGAGATAGTGAGTTATTGCAATGCCGTCTCCTGCATTTGGAATGCTTGTATGAGATACGGCGGATGGCCCTACAGTGCATGGAAACTACTCAAGCGCGACGCAAGGCCTATTATGACAGTTTCATCAAGCACAAGGAGTTCAAAGAAGGTGATCTTGTCCTAGCCTATGATTCGAGATTTGGCAAGTTTCCTGGCAAGCTTCAACAACGGTGGATGGGTCCGTACAAGGTACTGGCTATCAATCCTAACGGCTCTGTTCAGGTGCAGACCGTTGATGCCTCTGATGATCCTTTCCTGATCAATGGCTATCGCCTGAAGAAGTACTTCCCTCCTTGGGGATCTTGACAAACACAGTCGACCTACCCTTTCCCTTTTGGGCATCGTACTGTCATTCTTGTTGTGCTTCTGATAGCCATTATGATTCTCCTCATGAGGCAGTCTCATTCTGCTACCCCCTCACAGAAACATCCCAATCCGGCATTGTTCTCTTCTCATCTGATCCAACAATGGTGGCGAGGTTGGTCCTGACATATGGTATTTCTACCATTCTCTTTCTTAAATTTTTTAAAAAAAGAAAAGAAAAAAAAGGGAAAAAAAAGAAAAGAAGAAAAGAAAAGAAAAAAGAGAAGAAAAAAAAAGAAAAACAAACAAAACTGTTATGGGAGAAAATGAAGAAATTCCCTGTCATAACAAGCCTCGTTCGAAGAAAAGGTGGAAACACCCTTGGGCGAAAAGCTGACTATGGAAAAGGTGGTAACACCCTGCAGTTCAGGATAGCTGATTCACCAGCAGAATCTCTCTTCAGCAAGTAATTTGAAGCCACCTCCCTTGGTGCACTGTCTTTGCAATATCAATCCGTCTGCCCTTCTTAATAGACGACTCTTCTTACCAATCATTGAAGTCCGAGATTTGTAGGCTGCCTCCCTGGGTACGTCTTGTCCTCAAGATCCTGATGACACCAACAGTCGACATGATCTTCATCACCAACCCCTTGAGTGATGTGAGCTTTCATCCTAACATGATGTGGACGTGAGTATGGGCTGTCCTCTGTATCTATCAGAGAGTGAGACAGAGGGTGGGGTGAGTAACCAGTCTTTCCCTTCAAATCAAATGAGAGGTGACATGTGTGAATGGAGTGTTGCATGCATGGGATGGGCCTCTCAATGCACAAAGCATGATCTGTTTCTGTGCACTGCACCATAAGGCTCCTTGGCCTTCCTTCTTGCACTATATGCCGGCACAAGGTGGGACGCATAGTTGCACCAACAAATGCGCATAAGGCATACAACCTTTGCATAAGTGACGGCGAGGATTACATCAATGGGTTTCAGGAAAGGGCTGCCCTCTGTATCTTTCAACCGAGCGTGAGACAAAGGGTGGGCTGAGTGTGACTGGAGTTTTTTTAATCAATTATCGAGAGGTGAGGATTAAGGGACGTTACGACCCTTGGAATCAGGTACGTTCCCGTTTCCCTATTCACCCACGGGCTGGGTTTCTGCCATCAGCACAAGACACATCATTCTGTTCTATACACTGCACTACAAGGCTCCCTGGCCTTCCTCCTTGCACCTATGCCAGACGGGTTGGATACATTGATGCACCATCAATTGTGCACCCTGACATACTCCCTCTGCATCATTCTTTGGTCAATTCCTAAACCGGGTATGAGCTATGAGTTTCGTCTTGATTTCCTCGAGTGATATTAGTCATGGGGCGAGTGCCTGCTCTTTCAGTCCATTTGAGTGATCGTGAGTTGAGGGCAATATCCTTCGCTATTGACGAATTTCCTACAACTCCTTCAACCAGCTACCTCCCTACATGCTCCCGCTTGGTCCCTGCCACAAAGGACGAAGAACGTGTGTTGTGAAGACACTTTGTTACCTCCTGCGGCCGATGACGCCTCCAGACGCAACCTCGATAGTCAACATTTCTCCTCGGCAATCTGTGCCAAGTTTTTCTAACCCTACACCTTCTGTTTCTCAGTGATGGTCATGTTTTAAGTATGGGGACGTTATGGTTGGTCTAATGTGAGGTACCAAGTCTTTGAAGTTTGGTTTAACCTCCCTGTTAAGGTCTTAAGTGTGGGGACGCGTCCCTGCGCGTAGTGTGGTTTAGTTAATTGATTTTATTATGTGTGTTTGTGTGGTTTATGTGTTTTTTGCTGTTTTTGTTTTTTAAGAAAGTGTATATGGTGGTTTTGTTTTTTTTTCAAAAGAAATAATAATTAAATATGGATATGTGATGAAGGAAAAAAGAAAAATTTCAGCCATTTAGAAAAGATCCACAATTTATGTTATGAAAATAAGTACTTTGTTTGTATGGTTATTCTATTTTGTGTTTTCAAAGAATATTGGTGCCTTATATGAAAATATTTTAAAGTGAAAATTTAAGGGAAAAAGGTAAGGGGGTGGGTGAAATTTTTTGGATTTTTTTAAAATTTTATGTATTTTTTACTAATTTTAAATTATTATTTTTTGCATTTTTAGGTAATTTTGAATGAATTATCAAATATTTAATTTTTTGTAATTTTTTTGTTGAAATTTCCTCCTAACAAAATTTCCAAAAACTTGCAAAAATCTGGGAAAATTTTTAGAAATTTTTTTAAAAAAAATTCTGAGTTGAAATGAATTTGTAAATTAACTAAATCAATTAAATCATGGAAATCAGGTTAGTTTGGTAAGTAGAGTCAAAGCAAGTCAACTAAGTCCTATTAGTCTGGTTAAGTCAGGTAAGTCATGCTAAGTCTAGTTTGGTTAGTCAAGGTGGATTAGGTTAGTCTAGGGTTAGTTAGGCTAGGCTAAGGCAAGTCAGATTAACCTAGGTTAGACTAACTAACCTAGGGTAGTTAGTAGGGTGGGGACTAACCTGAGGTAGGTTAGTGAACTTACTATAGTTAGGTTAGGGTTAACCTTAGTCTAGTTAGGTTAGGGTTAACCTAAGTCTAGTGAGGTTAGGGTGAACCTAAGTCTAGTTAGGTTAGTGTAACTGAAGTTAGGTTAGTGCAACCAAAATTAGGTTAGTTTAACCTAGGTTAGGTTAGGTTAACCAAAAGTGGGTTAGTGGCCAACCTAGCAGTGAGGAGGAGGAGGAGGAGGAGGAGGAGGAGGGGTAGGTAGAAGAGAGGGTGAAGGGAGGTGCTAGAAGAGAGGGTGGGGGCGGTGGCGGACGACAGTCGGTGGCGCTGCATGGAGGGCGAGCAGGAGGGGTCGCTGGTGGATAGTGCCGGGACGGGCACTGCAGGCCACCGCGGGTGGAGGTGCAGGCCACCGTAGGTGGAGGACAGGCCGCCAAGAGGGAGTGTCAGGCCGCCGTGCAAGAGGCGCTGGGAGCCGCCACGAAAAAGGCACTGGGAGCCGCCACACAGGAGGAAGGCCGTCGTGCAGGAGAGGAGGAAGAAGGAGGGGTGGAGGGAAGGAGAGGTGGAGGGAGAAGGTGAGAGAAGAGGTGGAGGGAAGGAGGAGGAAAAGAAGAAGAAGAAGAAGAAGAAGAAGAAGAAGAAGAAGAAGGAGAAGCAGGAGAGGAGGAAGGGGAGAGGAGCGAACCGACAGGTACATAGAGTTTTTTTTTTCTTCTTCTTTTTTTTCTTTTTTTGTCATCAATTTTCTGTTTGATTTTTTTCTTTTTAAAAATTTTTGGATTTTCCTTTTTATGTGTATGTGTGTGTTTTTGTTCTATTCTTTTTTTTTCTCTCTCTCTCTTCTTTCTTTTTTTTCCTTTTTTTAAAAGTTAGATTATTTATTACTTATTTATTTATTTTTGTTTTTTTGTTTTTAGTTTGAAATTGTGTGTATAGTGTTTTTAAATTTTTTTCTTGTGATATTAAATAATGAAAAAAATTTAAGAAAAGAACACATCCCCGGCATGTGCGCATGTGCGGGCAGGGGTAAAAAATTTTGCAATGACGGTTTCAAACAGGCAGGGATGGGGACGGGCGAGCCACGGACACAACGGGGCGTCCGGAGGTGCGTAAAACCAAAAACAGGCGCGTTCACGCGCAAGGCAAGAAACACGATTAACGGAAAAAATAAAGAAAAATTAATAAAATCCAAACCGCTTGTCAGAACAAAAATTTGTAAAAAGGAAAAATAGGCCGGGGGACAAGGAAAAAATGTTGCAAACATGTAATACTGGTTTCGGAACAAAATCAGGGTGTTCACATGGGAAAAACACAAAAAACAAACTCGAAAACACATATGAGCATTAATATCAGAAAATCCGTGCATCGGAATGAAGTACGGAAAGAAGGAAAAGTGTGCAGAACAATGTGTCCAACAACCCTATCACGTCAAAACACAGTTCTGATCGAGATAGGACGCATTCACATGGAAAAACCCCCAAAAATGGAGTCGAAAATTAATACGGGAAGAATCGTGCGTCAGAATAGCAGGCGATAAAAAGGAAAAATGTCCGAAAAAAATGAATTCAAACTCAGTGTGGGGGAGATTAGGAAGGGTTCACATGGAAAAAACACGAAAAATGCATTAAAAATCGCTCGAAAAAATTAATAACTAATAATCCGGCAGTCGAAAGAGGGGGAAGGGAAAAGGAAAAAGTGGGGGAAAGGCTGGCAAGACACGGCTGTCAAATCAAACTGGAATTTCGGTGAAAATAGGGCAGGTTCACATGGAAAAATGTGAAAAATAGGCACGAAAGAGGCTCGAAAACCCGCAAAAAATAATAACGGATGAACCGTACATTGAAATGACATGGAGTAAAAAGGAAAAATGTCAGGGGGAATGGGTAGGGTAGGGATTATGGGAACGGTGTGTAGTTCTTTCTTTTTTCCCTGATACGGGGATTTGGGTGCTTGAATGTTGCATCGCATGAAGCTTTCGGTCGCATCTATGTAGAGGTCATGCTGAATTTTTTCTAGGATGTGTATTGTCTGGGGTGGTAATTGGGTTAGTTATGTCTATGCCTATATGTGTGTCATTCTTTTGGATTGATTTCTTTTTTATAGCCCTTTTGTTGTTTTGTAGGCATTCTTTGTGATTGTCTGTGTTGTGGTGTGTGTTTACCATCTGAATGTGATAAACCTGCACTCGCTACGCACTCAACATGGCACAGAAAGGTAACACGATATGAGCTCAAGGTATACTCTTGTATTATTCAATCCAAAAAGCGGGACAACATAGACACATCCCAGGACTACACCCTCGTGACGCCGCACATAAGAGGGTTCACCACTAGGCATAGGGAATCACACGTAGAGTGGAAACAAGGCAGGGCTTTGAGTCACTACTACTCCCTATGTAGGTGCAATCGGTAGCAACGGCATGGTATAGCTACAAAGCCCTTACACTCACCCCCGCTTACTGGATTGCTGACCTCAGTAATCTAAGGGTAGCGTTTGTTATTTGACTCATCCGGGGTCTTAACGCAACTTTTCCTAGCAAGCTGGTCAGTGTTTGCTAGTCTAAGGGGACCGCGGGGTCTTAACACAGTCTATACTATCAGACAGGCCAGTGTCTGCCGCACTAAGACATTGGGGCTTTTTCGTTTGATGGAGTTATTTGTGATGATTGCTACCATGCGAGTCCACCCTCGACTCGATTACATTTGAGGAGTGGAGGCACATTTGGGTTCTATGATTGAGAACCCATTATTTGTTGGAGTGTTGGGGCAGCTTAAGAGTCTGTAGTAGGAGCAGGGGGGTTCTCCTCGAGCCAAAGGGCGAAGGCATCCTTTCTGCGTTCACAGGCCTCCGCTTCTGAGATCCAAGTGGCCTCCTTGAGTGGAGGCCCGCGCCACTTGGTGAGGTATTCGGGGAAGCCTCTTTGTTCCTGACGTCGAAGGAATGCTTCTACTTCGAAGGGACCATTGGAATGGAGCATTGGTACGCACCGTCCCCATTGGTTGTCGGGATAGAACCTGCGCAGAAGACGAGCATGAAATGCATTATGAACACAAACACTGTCTGGCAGGTCCAGCTTGTAGGTGACTTCGTTCAGCACTTGAGTGATTCGGTAGGGTCCATAGTACCAATGATTGAACTTGGGGGTCATGTTTTTGGGAAGTGACATATTCTTAGAGCTCACTAGGACCATGTCTCCTTTGGCGAATAGTACAACCTTTCTCTTCTTGTTTGCTTGCTTTGTCATGGTTATCTTGCTCTGCTCGAGACTTTGCTTAGCTGCTGCATTGCGATCTCTCCATTTCTTCAAGAATTCTTCTGCATCTTGATCCTCCGCTTTGGCCGCTCTGGATGCTAAGACCAGTGGTGTAATGGCTTCTTTTCCTGTGGCTAACTCAAAGGGAGTATACCCCGTTTCCGAGTGGATGGAGCTATTATAGTGGAATTCCAAGACATCAAGGCACAAGGCCCAATCTTTCTGGTCCACTCGAGCATAGCTACGGAGGTAATCTTCAATGCCTTGGTTGACTCGTTCTATCTTTCCATCTGTCTTCGGGTGGAAGGATGATGAGAATCTCAATTGGGTTTCCAGAGTCTTGAAGAGTTCCTTCCACATGTCGCTCATGAATCTTCCATCTCTATTTGATACAATGGCTAGTGGTAAGCCATGCAGTTTGAATACATGTGTGAAGAAGAGGCGTGCTACCTCCTTGGCATTCAATGGTGGTTTGGCCGGGATGACTTAGCCCTGTTTGGAGAAATAGTCCACCACTACAAAGATGATTGTGTACCCATGGGACTCCGGTAGTTCCACAATGAAGTCCATGCTGATGACATCCCATGGGCGATTAGGTATTGGTAAAGGTTGTAGTAGTCCGGTTGGTCTTGATCTTGGTGCTTTGACCATTTGGCAAGTGGGGCAAGTTTTGATGTAGTCTATCACTTCTTCCTTCATGTTCGGCCAAAAGAACTGCTTCCTAAGGGCCTCCAAGGTTTTGCTTTGCCCTTTGTGGCCTCCAATCTTGCCGTCGTGTATCTCATGCAGGATGAGTTTCTTTAATTCCACATTGTTGGGGATATATAATCTCTTGCCTAAAAATAGAATACCCTCTTCTAAGGTGTACATTCCATGTGGTGTCTTCTCTGCTTCCACATCTTTGATTATCTTGTGCATTTCTTGATCTTGTTCTAGGCCTCTTTGACAAGTTCTATGAAGTTGCTGCTGACCACACTGGCAGCTTTCAGGTCAGCTTTCCAGCTCAAGGCATCTGCTATCTTGTTAGTAGAGCCGTTTAATCTCCAGGTCAAATTCGGCTAGGAAGTCTAGCCAGCGGGCTTGCTTTGCTGATAACTTGGGTTGGGATTGGAAGTATTTGAGGGAGATATTATCGGTGAAGACTATTGTATGCTTTTCTTGAACATAGTGCTTCCATTTTCTAAGGCAGTGGATGACTGCCAATATTTCCTTCTCATGTGTGCTCCACCTTGTTTCAGCATTGGTAAATTTCTTTGACTCATACGCAATGGGGTGACCCTCTTGGACCAGTACACCCCCTATGCCATAGTCAGATGCATCTGTAGAGATTTCAAAGGGTTTGGTGAAGTTTGGCACCCTTAGGACGGGAGTTTGGCTCATGCCCTTCTTCATCTGCTCAAAGGCTTCCTATTGCGCGTTCCCCCATGTAAAAGAGTGATCTTCTTTGGTGAGGTGCTTCTTCTCCTTCTTCTTGTCTTTCTTTTTGCTTCCTAATTCTACTACTTTCTCCTTCTCCTTCCTTGTATCTTGTGCCCTCCTAGATGTCTCCTCTCTACACGTTCTATCCATCTCCTCTTGCATTCAGTGTCTTTTCTCCTCTTCTTGTTGTTGAATCACCCATTCTCTATAGCCCTGCTCTACTTCTAGTTTTTTCCTCCTTTCTTCCTCCTCTTTTTTCATCTGCATGTTCCTCCATATTGATTCTAGCATGCCTGACATACCATCTAATTGTCTTTCTAGTGCGGCCACCTTCTCCTCTTGGGCCACTCTCCATTCTTGCCCCCTACTCTTCTTCCTCTCCTCTAGTGTTGGGAGGGTGACGTTCTCCCTTTCGTCCTCCATGTGGTTGGTGGTGGTGTCGACACGGGGAAGCCGCGTTTCGCCTATGGTGGTGTGGGTCATGCCGCAAGGAAGCCGAGTCACATCTTCAGACGGTGGGATGTTGAGGTTGGGGCGTCACGCCGAGGCGACGCGTCGGGGGGCATGGCGACGTGGGGTGACGCGACGTGGGGCGTCATGACGCGGGGCGACACGACCGGGGCATCGCGTTGTGGGTTGTTACGACTTCGATCTCTTCGGGGCACTGGATCTTTCCTCCTGCTTCCGTGAGCACTCCTTCACTCTGAGCAAGAGTTGCTCTGATACCAAGTGTGATAAACCTACACTCGTTACGCACTCAACATGGCACAGAAAGGTAACACGATATGAGCTCAAGGTACACTCTTGTATTATTCAATCCAAAAAGTGGGACAACATAGACACATCCTAGGACTACACCCTCGTGACGCCGCACATAAGAGGGTTCACCACTGGGCATAGGGAATCACACATAGAGTGGAAACAAGGCAGGGCTTTGAGTCACTACTACTCCCTATGTAGGTGCAATCGGTAGCAATGGCATGGTATAGCTACAAAGCCCTTACACTAAATGGTGCCCCACGCTCCTCTCCCTATCCAGTATGTCCCATTGGTTAGTAGGGATTACTCTTCCCTACTCACTTTTGAGCCTGTCACGAAGGCGGGACTTGCGACTTTTATGGCTGCCTCCTTCCCCTTGGTTCCAGAAGATCCATCCATGTGTGATGAGTTCCTTGCCTCATACAGCAAGAAGTCAGGACTGATCCATGGTACTTCCACGGCATTGACACCCCGAGGGTTAGGGAAGGCTCTGTCTCTTCCCTACAAAGGCGAGCCCTTTGTTACAACTAGACAGCTATTCTCTAACGATGAGATTTTGAAGTTGTTACAAAAATAGACCAAGGAAATTCTGGATGTTAAGGAAGTGATCAACACTTCAAGAGTTTCCTTTTCCATGATCACTGATCTTGTGTGGAGATTGGTCTGCCAATTTCTCCAAGACAGGTTTATGCCTGCAAAAATGTCATCCCATTACTTGTCGAAAGAGCTCTTTACAGCTTCAAGGATGGTGTTAAAAGGAGTAGCTATTGATTGTAACACTTA
This sequence comes from Lygodium microphyllum, assembly GCF_053477565.2. Classification (NCBI taxonomy): domain Eukaryota; kingdom Viridiplantae; phylum Streptophyta; class Polypodiopsida; order Schizaeales; family Lygodiaceae; genus Lygodium; species Lygodium microphyllum. Next base: position 28,192,333 of record NC_141152.1, on the reverse strand, counting down.
CCTACTCACAAAGATGGATCAACATTTCGTTAAAGTAACTAGAGGCAATGTTACAAATGTCACCTATGGATCCTACCTGTCTGCTTTCTTGACCTACTCTGGTTTAAAAAAGGGTGTGCCTCCACCTCCTCCATCTGATCCAGTACCTCCTCCTCCACCTTCAGAAGAGTCAAAACCAATTGATATAGAGGATCTGGATTCTCCTCCTCCCCTGGTCATACAGCGAAAATGCTTGAAGCGAGTAGCAGATAAAGCTCCTTCAGTTCTTCCTTCAATTACGATTCCTGCTACATCTGGCAGTGACCTCCCTGCTTATCTCACATGTAACAACCTATTCAGAGCACATAGAGAGGGTTCCTTGGACATATCAGTCCCCTCACTGAATAGTCTAGTATCGGGAGATGCCATTCCATTCCTATGTAAAAACATTCAGAGCTCAATTGAACTGTCAGACAGCCTGTGCTCAATAGCTGTATACTTCCTTTTATGAAGAACTAATGCAGTCTAAAGACCAATTGCATAAGCCAAGGACACACTGGCTGATCTATTTAAACAAATGGAGCAACAAACCCAAATGATTGAGACCCAAAGAGAAGAGATATCTTCTTTGAAGATTCAGTTAACAGAAGCTCAATCATAGATCACTAGAATCTCAGAGGAGAAGGAGAGGATGTCCAAAGAAGCACAAGAGTTTCAAACTCTTTTAGATGCAAAACTCTCAGCCTTACAGACTGCTAATGACACAGTGGAATCACAAGCTTCCCAAATCAAGCAGTTGCAAGTCCAACTGGCACAGTCACGGTCTGTTCCTCCAAGCCCTAATGTTCCACTAATCCCTTCTCTCTCACAGCAAGACTTGGTAGTTCTCCAGAGACAGGCTACCTTGTGTCCTTTATTCCAAGATAAAGTGGAAAGATTGCAGTCCAGGATGGATCTGCTATGATCTACATTTGAGCATTTCCAGGAATATGTTCCTACGGACCATTCTTTCTTTGTCCACTATCAATTGCAAAAGTTGGCCTTTTAAATGAAGCTTTCAACGATGGATCTTCCTCTTCTAGAGGATGGTTGGAGTGGGGCTTGGTCTCCTGAGTTACTGATAGAAGTGGTCCGTATGGTGTTTGAAGATTCTGTCACGACGGATACCTTGTTGCTGTGCAAGAAGCATTCTACACTTGCGACTGTAACGTGGACTCTAGTAACGCAACTTTTTGGTTGTGCTAAGTGAAAATGTGCAGGCCCATCTAGCTGCGTAGTCCATCATAAATCTTTGCATGTGTTGAGCTTGCCATCTTAAAAGTCATGAGGATTGTCAATAATTAGCATATCATCCACATAGAGTACCAAAATCATAAGGCTACCATTATGAGCCTTCTTTGTGTATAAACATAGATCCATATCACTATGAGTATATCCATGTGAATGCATGAAAGTATTGAATTTGTGGTATCATCCCCTAAGTGCTTGCTTAAGGCCATAAAGACTCTTTCTCAACTTGCACACTAGGTGTTCCTTGCCATTTTTCTCAAAGCCCTTAGGTTGTTGCATATAAATCTCATCATGCAAGTCTCCATGTAAGAAAGCTGTCTTAACATCCATCCGAGAGAGGTCCAGATGTAGCTTTGCAACCAAAGAAAATACTAGTGTAGGATTGCCATCTTGACAATATCATAGAAGACTTCATCGAAGTCAACACCATGATCTCACTTAAAACTCTTAGCAACCAAATATGGCCTTATAGGATCGCTTGGGCATCCAGGGATACTCTTCAACTTGTATACTCACTTGCATAGCAAAACATGTTGTCCACTAGGTAAAGGAACCAAATTCCATGTATGACGCCCTCTCCCAAATGTGACTATCACCTCTACACATGGTCTCATCATAGGTAAGATGCTCACTAGCATTTGTCACCATAACATAATCCATAGAGGAAAAAAATCGATTAGGTTGATGTCTATCTCTCATAGACTATTGTAAAATAAGATATAAGGCATGTATATCATGCGTAACATCAAGGTCCTAGGTCATTTGAGCATCACTTTGCTGCTGCAGGATGTCTAGTTGGCTATACAGTCAAGTCATGCACAACTCCATCAAAGCCTCCATCTCAATTGAAACCTATTTTGAAGCTTAGAAATTTGAAGAACACATAGCCATAATAGACTAAAAATATTGACCAAAATATGCACAAACCTCCAAAGTCCAAGAATACTCCCAAGAAACCCATGATTGAATCCAACAGTTGCTCACAACTACTATCACAATCAAATTCATTAACCTAAAAGCTAGTGCTTCCCATCTAGGTGTGGAAATACAATAATTACACTTCTTAGCTATAAGTAAACTTACCAACTCTACCAAGGAGCATGCCCCTAATGTTTCAATAAAGCAAGATACTAGTGGTAAAACAATGAGTCCAAAGGACTTGGTAACTCCCATGCTCAACTCGACTAAAGCCTCCAACTCAATTGAAACCTAACTTAAAGCTTAAACATTTGAAGAAGATGCTAGTAGAGAATCCTCAAAATGAAAACTAATCAATGGCAACATGCCTTAGAGAATTGAATTATAGACTAATGTTACTTGCTCGCATTTACACAGGCTAAGCTAATGCTGAATCCTAGCCAGAGAATACATGAAATTCTTAGAATGGCCATTGTTGACAATAACATTTTAGCAAGCAATATGCTAAATACTTAGATGACCTTTTAAGATTCATCCTTGAAAAGGAAGCCAAGGCATGTTGGTCCCCACATTCCATAACACATTATTCTACCACCATAACACCACTGAGGAATTATGAGCACTAGAAAATCTTCACAAAAGAAGAACTCTATGTCATGAGAAGACTAGATCAAGGAGGTGTGGTACTCGATGTTGTAGGATATTTAAATTTATTGGTAAAGTTAATGCAAATGCTTGATACCTATGTTGCACTTTAATATAATCCTGGCTTCTATTGATGCCTCACCCCTCAGTGTACCATTACTGCACTATAATTCACTAACTTGTATATAACCATCTGTCATTACAATTGGTGTATATAATAGAAGTTATTAAAATATATTTTTAAAAACCATACACACCAAAAGATCAATATCCCTATAATATGCTCGAAAGCATTGTAACATTTTTTGTGCACAGAGGGAGTAATAATCAATTGCTATGCTAACAAATCAATAAGTGGTGAAAAGATGAGGTCAATTTTTTATTTTCCAAAATTTCAATTATCTTGAACTCAACTACACATGCTCTCAGAGTTTATCAAGTGAATGCAGGCAAACTAGGTGATGAGAGGCATGCTCAAGGTAGCAACATTCAAACAGCAAGTCAAGATCTATTGAAGAACTAGAAGACTAAAGACATAGATGAATCCTTAATCTATCTCAAGGGAATGCAAATAGACATTCAACATCAGAGAGTTGACTTTTCAACTACCACCTCAAGCTCTCTACCATCCTAACAAGAAGTACATACACCAGCATAGCAACCCCATCATCTCTCAAACTACAATTCTTTATCAACGATAGGTTTCCCAACACCAAGGCTTATGGATTGACATTTTTATGTAGTATTATAATTCTCAACAATCCAAAATGTGTTTAATCCCTCTTGTAAGACTAAAAGGCTCATTTTCTGGCATTTTTATATTTTTAAAAAGAGAAAACAAAATAAAGATGCACGCATAATCACTACATGCACCTAAGGGTCCTCAAATTAGGTACATCTAGTAGCCTCCATTGGTTGGCTCTATTCCTAATCCCCTAGATCTTCTATATATTCCCCCACAGTTGCTTAGGGCACATCAAGGGCAAGACATACCCAATGTTTTTCTTTTAGGAAAAATTTCACTTTTTAGGCTAAAAATATGGGTCCCTCAATAAATCAGGAAAAAGTAGGGTATTTTTTAGTCCCCCAAAATCATAATGATCGTCTAAAATTGAAAATTTAAGCATAAAATTTGAGATTTGATAATCTAAAATGCCTATTATTGTAGAGAAAATTATGGATATCTACCAAACATCCATAGAAAATGATATAGCAATATGTGATTAGGTACCTCTCAAGTTGAGGACTTTGTCACCAAATAATGATAGATTTTCAAAGAGAGATCTTTGAATAAACAAACATTGGACATACCTAGAGAGCTTGTCTTGCCTATGATTAGACTTTTCACCCTAAGTCACGTACACTTTACTTTCTTAATTTCACTTACACTTGTCACCTTAAGTCACTTACACTTTACTTTCTCAATTTCACTTTAGTGCCATCACAATTAATGACAAAAGCAAGGTGGAAACAAATTAGAAGGAGAAATAATTATCTTCAATCACTACAAGCTATGATAACTACTAAAGGCCTTTATCCTCAGGCCATTTGGTTGTGATACATCTTGTCTAATATAATGATAGTGTCTTCAAGAACCCCTTTGAGTGTATTTTTCCTCAGCATCGAACATTTTACCCACCTATTTGTGCCCCCTTGCTTCATCAACTATACCAATATGAGGAACTAGAATGTTGGTCGTCTAACTAAAGTACTACCTAAGTAGACGTGCATGTACATAATATTTGCACCAAAACTTGCACATCGTTTTGGTCCTCAAGTGCAAGACAACACTTTAGGCTTGCTTGGACTTCGACCCATCTCCCAAACTACCAATATATATCATGTGCATACAAAGAAGATTAGCACTTTCCCCCCTAGTGAGAGACTATATGAGAATTTTTTCAATTGCAAGTATGGAAGATTCCAAGGATCCATGCACCCTCAACTCTTCTTCAATTCTCCCTTTAACCTTGAATCCACCATTAAAACTCACTAGGAAAATCCCAAGAATATCCTAAAATTCAAAAATTGTCCCTCTACCACCAATCTAACCATAACTTACCTTATACCAAGAAGTGTTTGCCATCCACAACCTAAAGGACTCCTCTAAGCACCACACAATTGTTTCTAGCATCCATGTATTTAATGCAAGCTCTATCGTGCCACCTATGATGGTTAGTTCCATGGGACTAGCACTCTTTAGGAGGGGGATAATGTTAACCACAAGGAGGAGCATAATATCTTGGCACAAATGGAATATATTCTTCAATTTGTGCTATAGCAACTCAAAGATCATTCTTTGTAATCTGCACAAAGTAGTTGAACGATTAAACTGTTAGATATCCTCAATGCCCCACCCTCATAAGGTGCCACCAATGATCTATGGTGCTCAAAGTTGTAAGGCCCCCATTATGAGGAGAAGCCAAATGTGAGCCCGGATATTGGTTGAGTCCTGACTTGTATATTAGATGAGGTCTATGTGACCGGATGGCAAAAAGGTGACCACTGTGGGTCTAATCTTTGGGTTGGACTGAGTAGTTAAGCTGGTAGAAACTCGAGGCACATTGCATCAAGTTGTAGGGTAATGGAGTTAAAAGGGGACCCTATTTTGGGATCCGAGGGCCGCAGAAGTGGCCCCTGGCTTGGGGGTCCCAAGGGGGCCAACGGTCCCCCTAGCGGGGGTCCGCCGGGTGTAGCGTCGCCGGCCCGATGGTAAAGGGAATATTCCTTGGCCAACTAGTGGAGGCTCATATGGTAGGTCAATTTAGTCGACCTAACTGCCTTCGCAGGCTATAAAAGCTAAACCCCTTCACAACCATCGATAATCCACAGTTAGAGTTGTTCCAGCTAGCCTTAAGTTCTTCACCTATCTTCTATCTATATCGCCATCTAAGCTTCACAGTGGAAGTGCACGGGTGGACAGAGCCATCTCTATATCATTTGTTTGGAGCTAAAGAAATTTTCTAATTCTCCTCTAATCTGTTGTGTACTCTCTATCTCTATCTCTTTCTCAGATTTTGTTTGTTGCACCATGTAATTTTTACATGGTATCAGAGCCTAAGGGGCTCTAGGGATCAAAGAGTGTGCAAGAGGCAAAGGCTTCAACAAAAAAGAGGAACAATGTTGTCCTTCGGAAGCGGTCCTGCCGCATCAGGAAGCGGTGAGGAGGTGGTGCTGCTATACCAACTATTCAAACACTAAGGATTCATCCACCAATCTTAAACGAAGGCAAGTTAGATGGTACAAACTATACCTTGTGGAAGTTCAAAATTACAACCATCCTTGATTCTTATGAGCTTTTGGAGACTGTGCTGGTGTAATATCTCTGCACAATAAAAGTTAGTTGGTTGGTTTGTAAGTTAGTTAGTCAATTAATAAGTTAGTAAGATTACTAACTAAAGACTAACTAAGGTAAAAACTAACTAACATTAATTATTGATAATTATTATTTAATATATTTTATTTAGAAAAATCAAGAGTCGTAAATTTGATATTTTTCTCGAATTGGCAAAGACCGTAGCTACCCTTCACGTAAATTACAACGTGAACGATACTTATGAGTTATATTAATCACTAAGTTCATGTGTATAGTTTGGAAGGTCCAAAAACATTAGATTTTGGGCAAAGCTAGTATATTTTAGATATTTTAGATATTATCCTAAAAAAACGATATGGAACTAGATGTCATTTAAAAGAAAAGACAATAGATATTTTAGTTAGTTTGAAGATTTTATAAAAAGAAAAATAAAGAAAGTGACTGGCAAAATCGCGCGCGCCGTGATCGCAGTTTACAGGCAGTAGACAGCACTTCGAACAAAGAAAAGAAGAAGGAGTGAACTGAGAGCTTTCTAACCAAGTGTCTTGGGGTTTTACCCCCCTTTAGGAGCCAATGGATCCATCAAATTTATGATCTGAGCATCAGATCACTGATCTTTCCAAGATCCCCCTCCATAAAGAGCTCTACTTCTCAACCACAAGCCCTCTTCTCTAATTCACTATAAATATGAGGCATGGGAGAGGCATATAGTAGCATAAGGAGACCCCGAGAGGCTGCGAGAGAGAGGTAGAGAGAAGGATACCCCTCCAAGAGATTGTGAGGAAGAGCTTGAGAGAGAGAGAGAGAGAGAGAAGAATCACCCCGAGAGGCTGCAAGGAAGAGAATTAGCTCAATTCCCTCTATCTCGATCCTCGACTTAACCAACTTCTCTTACGATCTCCCATCTTGAATCTATTCTACCTTCTTAATCTTTTGAGTCTACCTGCGGACGATGGCCTCCAAGCGAAGAATGTCGCGTGTGGATGACAATCCCGCAACCAATAACAAGGCTTCGAGCAAAGGCATCACTGTCAATCCAACTATAGTTCCGGTTGTAAGTAATGTATTTTCAAGTTGATAGATGCTTGCTTTGATTCTCGTATGAGATACGTTAAGCCCATACTATTGCACGAGTATAGGTCATGGGAAAGGATAAATTTCATCTCGCTTACTCGAAAGATGGAGTTTGTGAAGTACATATATCAAGGGAAGATAATTGCACCTAGTTACATATGACTTATTTGCTAGTAGAACAATTACAAGGAAGAATTAGTCAAGCGTTATGAATGGCAAAGTCATCAAAAGAACGACATTAAAAGATTGGGCATACAAATGCTAGATTAAAGTATAGTCAAGGGTTATAGATAGCATAAGTGCTAAAAGAATATGACATTAAGAATCATGAATGGAGAAGTACTAGTTTAAAGTTTAGATACTTCAAAAGTACTTAGCCTAACAGGCCAAATACTAAGAAAAACTAGATTCTAGGTCAATGCGAGGCCTATTGGAGTCTAATTACTTGAGATCATCTCGCACTTATCTTATCAAGTATTTATATGTTATGCCTATAACATGTTTGATATATGATGATAAATTTCTATTTGCCTCATGACTTGACTAAGAGCTAGTACAAGAAATTAATCATAAGGGTTAAAACTAAGATTCTTGAGATCCGTTCGATAATGATGACTTTTGCTAATCCAAACTCAAGGTTGGGTTATCAATCAAGATAAGTGACCTATAGAACTTACATCATGAATAGTGTTTGAACCCTTAACATATACCCTAGCCGAAGGAAGGAAGTGTTAAGAACATTTTTGCATAATATTGCTCTTAGATCCCAAGGGGAAGAGCAATTATGCAATGGAAAATATTATTTCATCTACTCTTGCATTGTTTTGGAAAGAATGCGATTGGTTTTGTTGGTTGATCAAACAATATCCTAAATGCTTTTACATTCAACTGGTTGTTAGTTGTTGTTTGGATGATTATTCCAAGTGCTTGTGATTTATGGTAAATGCATGGCAAGGGTCTGTGATGACAAGACGCCATGGGAATAAAGGAATGTTTTCTTGGAAAATGATATCAGGCTGAATGCCTTGTTTGTGCTTGATTCTTAAAGGATTTAATTAAGGAAGGATATATTGTACAGGTGGATCACCTCCATGGTCGCACCGTGTATTAACCCGAAAAGGGCACTGCTCGATTCATGGGCCGAAGGTCGAGTGGTGAAAAGGCCAACCACGGGAATGATGTTTCGCTCCTAGACAGCTTGTGGGTCAGTTGGAGCTCTGGACACCCCTTGTTAGGTCAAGAATGGAGTTGAAGACCTCCGTGGCCCCCAACATCTGGGCATGTTGGGAGATCCTATTCTAGATAAAGGATTGAGTTTTGGTGCCATGTGAATTGGACCAGTTACTTCTGCAAGGCAGAAGGGATACTTCTGTTGGACAGAAGCGAAACATAATTTCTCCTGTATGGGCAGGAGACAAAGATTAACTTGAAGATAAGTTAAGGAACTTGTTTGATCTTGTTTGTCAATAGATTGCTTTGCTCTGTTTTCGTGTTTGTGCTATAATTTACGCGAACGAACCTTGTTCCCTAAAAGGCTTAATTAATGAAGCTAATTTTAAGTATCACACATAAATGTGGTAGGACCTAATTAGAAAACTAAAGCTATTAAGGGAAGCGGGTGGGCGGAACCCCCCGACGGGTCCGTCCTATGGCAGGGTGGTCCCAGAGAACTAGGAGGCTTCTCACAAGATTTTATCGTCATTCAACCTTTAGGTATTGATAGGTTAGAACCCGATTCATGCCGTTTTAGGGGACCGGAATGGGACTATGCCCTATGGGCAGAGAGGTTGAGCAACGCATCCCTCTCGTTTCCCATTCTCTTTGAACCAAGTGCGGCATAGATCTGCTTCGGGTTGGGTATATCTGTGTAAAGTAGGATGTCCAAGATCCGACGCTAGAATGCTAACAGGAGACCTTGACAACTAGGAACCCAAATTTCAGGTCGATCCTAGTGGGTTCGGTCGTGAACGTTCCGTTGCGAGACGGATTCGGGAAACCCTAGGTGACAAAACTCGGAACATTCCTTGGGAGTGCCGGGCATCGACGCTTAGATTTGTTTCTCGATAGACCGCTAAAAGAGTGCCTGGAAAGCCGATGGGCGGGCACCTCACAGCTGGGGACTGACGTAGAACCACAGCCTACCCCCGGCCCATCAAATCCTAGTGTGATGATTCCTCCGAATGCAAATCTTCTACGAGCTTGGAAACGAAGGAATGCAGATGCATTGTGTGCCTTAGTTACAAGCTGTTCTGATAGTGTCTTGACTTTTGGTTCAGCCCCTACAACCAAAGTATCAGAGGCTTGGAATGTACTGACGAGTCAGTATGAAACTCGAAACCAAACAAGGATTCAAAACTTGGAGAATCAACTAGCAGCGGAGAAGTTTGCTGAAGGAGAGAGCGAAAGCATTCATCACTCGAATTAAGAATCTGCGTGACCAGATGGCTGGTGCTGGGATACAAAAGACTAGCAAGGAGCTAGCTCGGAGGTGTCTTCGGATTTTTCCACAACATTTTGATGGACTAGTAAATGCCCTTAATACTCAGGTGAGACCTCAAGCTTTGAGTTTTGAGGAGTTTTGTGCATTATTGCTAGAGGAGGAGTTGAGGCTCAAAGTCCGAGAAGGAAGCAACAATGGAGATGCCGCATTCTCTGCCAATGCAAAAGGCAAAGGTGGTTCCTCCACCAAAAATAATAGTGACAAAAAGAAGAAGGGCAGTAAGAAGAAGTTTCAAGGAGAGTGCTTCTACTGCAAGAAGAAAGGACATGCAATCGCAGATTGTCGTGTCAAGAAGGTAGATGAAAAGAATGGCACCCTTAAAAGTAAAGGGAAAGAGACAACCAATACGATTGAAACAGAGTTAAAGTTATTCATGGCGACCATATAGGAGGTGTGCTCCTTGGTGCAAGAAGAATCTACCACTAACTCATGGGTGTTGGATAGTGGGGCCTCCCGTCACATGACCAACAAGAAAGGTCTATACAGTTCTATGCAGCCTCTACAAGAATCCATCCTGTGATAGTTGGAAATGATGCAAAATGCCCTATTGCGGGCACAGATACTATTTCATTTATTGTTGCAAATGGTGATGTCAAAAAGCTTTCAAATGTGTTGTATGTTCCCAAAATTAGGAGAAATCTGTTATCAGTTTGCTACCATAACTAATCTTGGTCATGAAGTGAGATTCAAGAAGATAGGTGCACAAATTCTTGATAGTGATGGCAAAGTTGTTGGCAAAGGAGAAAGAAGGAACAACCTATATGAGCTAAGTGCTCTTACAACCATCATTGGAGTAGGCACAAGTAAGCTTTGGTATGAAAGGTTTGGACACATTGTATTTGCACTATTGAAGGAGATGCACAAGCAAGGTATGGTTGCTCACCTACTTGCAATGACTGAATTGAAGGAACCATGTGAAGCTTGTATGATGGGCAAGCAACAGAGAAAGGCATTTCCACAAGAAAGCAAGAATAGAGCACAAGCTTCTCTAGAGTTGGTGCATGCTGACTTGTGCGGAAAGATGCCTACACGAGCCTTGGGGGGATCTTCTTATTTTATGTTGATTGTCGATGATTACAGTAAGAAGATGTGGGTGTACTTCCTTCGTGATAAGGCTCAAGCTTTTGATAAGTTTAAAGAATAGCTAAAACTTGTTGAGAAAGAAACATGGAAAAGTGTGAAGAAATTTAGAGCAGATGGTGGTGGTGGGTTCACCTCAAAGGGGTATGAGGACGCCTCACACATCTCAGCAGAACGGTGTTATGGAACACAAGAATTACACCATTGTGGATATGGAAAGATGCATGCTAAAGGGCAAGGGATTGCTTAACCATGTTTTGGGCTGAAGCTGTTAATACTATAGCCTACATTTTAAATCAGAGCTACACAAAGGATCTCAAGGGAAAAACACATCATGAGGCTTACACTAGTAAGAAACCATCTGTCTCACACTTCAGAATTTTTGGATGTGAATGTTATACACATATTCTAGATGAGAAGAGAAACAAGTTACAACCAAAAAGCAGAAAATATATCTTCTTGGGTTATAGTGATGAGCAAAAGGCTTACAAATTATATGACCAAGAGGATAAGGCCATTTTTTAGCTAATATTGGGATTTTTTGTCCATTACCCCATGCTACAATTTCTAAAATAAGTGGCTAAAGTCCTGATTTAGCAAATAGGCCTTCTGAAGCTCCTCAATCTAATCATTATACAACCGTGAAATGGAAGATACTCTACATGCTCATATACGTGATAATGAATCGACCAATATATTATCCTTGCCTCTAGTATGGGAGATGTCACAATCATAGTTTTGCAAAGTTGCCACCCATTTCCTCTACTTAGGAGTCAAAGTAGACTGAGTCAGGAAGTATTGGAGTTTTCGATGGTTGCTCTTCACTCAAAACCATCTTCCATATAGGTAATGGTTCCATTTTTTAAGAGTACAAAGGATGGCCAATATCTCCTAGTCATAAACATTCATTTGCATCTATTTTTCATCAAGCTTGTGGCTCTCAAAAGCAATCACACCATGCTCTTGCAGTAAGTTAGACCAATATCTCGACCACTAACATCACACTGGTAAATGATCTCTTTTAAGAAGTTAGGGAATGTGAGGATGGGGGCTGAAGTAAGCATTTCCTTCAAGTAGTTAAAACAGTGATCAGCAATAGCATCCTAAAAGAATAATTCCTTCTTTAATTGATCAATCAAAGGGACCGCAATGGTGGCATAATGCTTGACGAAGCCTCTACAAAATAAGAACAAACCAAGGAAACCATGTAATGAGGTAGTGGTGGATAGGGTAGGCTGCTCCTTAAGAGATTGCACATTTTTTGGATCAACTTATGTGCCATTTTCACTAACAATGTGTCCCAAGTACTCCACTAAGGCCTGCATGAATATGCACTTACTTTCCTTAGCAAATATTCTATGCTCTCTCAAGATATCAAACACCCTTCTGATATGTATCGAGTACTCCTCTTGTGATTTATTGTAAATGAGATGTCATCAAAGAATATGAGCATAAAATTGAACAAGAAGGGATGTAAGATTTTATTCATGAGGCTCTGAAATGTGGTGGGGGTATTAGTCAATCCAAAAGGCATCATTAGAAAATGATAAGGCCCACAATCAATCTTGAAGGCCATTTTAATCTCATCACCCTCCCTCATGCGTATCTCATGATAGCCAGAGCGCAATTCAATCTTAGTGAAATACTATCCCCCGTTCAGCTCATCCAACATGTCATCAATCTAAAAGATAGAATACTTGTTCTTGATTGTGATCTTATTTTAAGTCCTTGTAGTTAATGCACATGCAGAAAGAGCCATCTTTCTTCTTGACTAGCAAGACTGGAGATGCATAAGGTGAGGAACTCGGTTCAATAAACACCATTTTGAGTATTTCTATAACTTGCTTTACAACTTCTTCACGTTTTCACTTGGAGAGTCTGTAAGGCAGCTTGTTCTCATTGGCTTAGAATGGAGCTCTAGATTGAGTGGATGATCCACTTGTCTCTTAGGGGAAAGGGCCATAGTCATCTAAAAGAAATCATCATACTTCTCTAGTAAGGTTTTCAAGGTTGAATTCTTGGATATTTTGGAGGGTTGATATGAATTTTCCATATTCAAGTGCAAGACAAAGATCTATGAGCATTTCTTAATCTTCCTTTTAAGTTGATTTGTTGTATTTAGCTGAAAATCAGTATTATCACAAACTTTCTCTAAGAAAATGAGTTGTCCATGCATCATAAACTCCATGTTGAACTTAGACAAGTCCATAACAATTTTACCCAAGTATTTCAACTAGTCACAATCCATGACAACATCAATGGGGCCCATATCTAATGCAATTAGACCAACTAATGCCACATAATTTTCAGGAAAGCATAGGGGAACCTTGGAGCATACATGTGTGTTGATTTCTTCTTTACCATTTTCTACTTGAAATTTTAGGGGATGCTATAATTCCATAGGGCTGCATTTTAGCCAATCAATGAAGGCTAATTTATTGAAAAAATTGTGTGTACTACTACTATCCACAAGGATAAATACATGCTTTCCATTAATGTTGCCTTGAATGCATAGAGTGCTAGGGCTCCTAGAGCTAGTCCTTGCATCCATGGAGATAGAGCATAGGGAAGTGCTAGCTGGGTGCGGTGTAGTAGGGATAATCAAACCAAGATCATAAGATGGGCAACCACCTAGTTCAAAGGGACATCCTCCAAATCATAGAACTGCTCCTGGTCCAAGTCCTCTGCATACTCCTCATTTTCAGTATGTAATTTATCTACATCATTGTTCCAATCTTCCAGGATATACATGCTATGAACTTTGACTTTTGTTATCTTATATGGGCATTTTGAGACATGGTCTACTGCGTAATTATCATCACATTTAAAACATAGGCCTTTTTCATTCTGCTCCTTCACAACATTTGGGGAGATAATTTTTTATCACTTGGACTGTTTGGGGCTGATGCAGTTTGGGATCTATTTTTAACATATTTACCCTCACCATTAGAGCCAAATGCTATCCCAAAAGTGCCATATTTTCTTTCAATATGGAAGGGCTTGGCTATAATTGGGCTACTACTAGGCATGGGGTTGCCTCTAAAAACATCCACATATGGAGTTGACCTCAATGGAATGTGGGTTGCTAAAAATTCTCATTTTTACAATACTTCCTTGCATATCTTTCAATCAATTCAATTGCATCGAATAAGGTGGAAGGATTTTGAGCTATTACATCAGTTGACAAGCTAGGCTCTAACCCATAGATGTACTTGTATAATTTTACATCATCAATATTACTCTTAACATATATAACCAAGTTCATGAAGTGATTTATATACTCCCATAATGTGAGATTAAGTTGGTCCAGTTGAAACCATTGTCGTGCCAATTGCTCTTTTTCCACTAGGGATATAAAGACCTAAACCATATGCATCTTAAAGTCTTCCTAATCAATGAATTGATGATTCTCATGGTTGATGTAGTGCCACCATGTGTGGGCAAATCCTTCTAAATAAAGAGAGGCGAATAGATTTTTTGGTCATCAGTATGTGGGTAAATATTGAAGTAGGACTCTAGTTTGGAGTTACATTCTTCCAAGTCCAATGGGGATGGTGATTGCCCATTGTACTTGACAAGAATGATCTTGTCATGGAGCTCTTTGGGGCCTTGTTGCACATGATAGCCTTGCTATCCATGTATACCATGTTGCCTATATATACCATGCTGTCCATACATGCCATGTTGTGTATTGAACCCATGCTGCCCATTGTTGCCATTCTAGCCAATTAATACCTTGTCCATGATGGGGCTGAGTTGTATCAGTCCCATTGGGGATCCTAGGGAGAATGGGTGAGGTTTTGCTAGTGTGGGGTGGGGGTCTCACTGGGGGATTAGCTGCATGGATGATGGGAGAGCTCAAGAGGGGCTCGTCCTGACTGTGGAAAGGCTCACCAATCTCAAATGTGGAAGGAGAGGGAATATCCTTAGCTCCAAGAATACCTTGTGGACCATGGAGAGGGTTCAATGGAGAAGGCCATCATGATTCGTGCTTAGACTCGTTGACCTTGTCTTGTGCCGACATCGTGGCTAACTAGGCTATAAGAGTGGTGAGGTGTTCTAGGGTGTCCTGTTAAGTTTGAGAGTTGGAAAGGGCCATTTGTTCGATTGCAATATCTATTTTAAAGAGCATCTGATGATGATTGGAAACTATGTCATTGTGCCTTTCTATGTGGTGGATCTCACGGTGACAAAGGGTGTGATTGAGCATGCTATAAGGATCCATATCGAGCACTTCCTCTTGCATCTTGCCATTATAATATTGTGCTAAGTTGGGTTTCTCATTCATTGGTGCTCTGGAGTCCCTAATCTCCCTCTAGACCTCCTCACGGGCCTTGCCTTTGCCTTTTTGTCCTGCCATACGAGTGCAGTCCATAGGACCCACTGTTAGTAAAATGGGTGTAACTTGTAGTAGGAAACTCCGATTGAGGAGATTTTTGATTCAAATCGAAGGGGACAAAGCTCTCTTCAAGACGAACTATAAAGCCTTGAGATAAAAAATTATCAAAGAATTTTGCAATTGGATCTTTGTTCCTATCCTAGAGCGGTCTACACCCTATCCACAATGACCTCAGTGTATCGAGATGAGTTAAAGGGTTCACTCCCAGATACAATATAGAATTTATTGCATCAAGCTTTTTGTGACTCTCCTTGAAGGTCTCCAACTAAAACACTGCTTGTCCCCATTCAAGCATACATTGTATGAGTGGCTCATGGGTTGAGGAGCCTAAGCATCATAGTAAGCAACATCCTTAGCATATTGAGCATGATCCCAAGTACATTTAAGTATTAGTTTGATCTGCCATCACTATACAGGGAAGCCTTGGTGCCATACATCTCGCTTTGACTACATACATGTTGAGTGCCATATGTGGGTGTCTAGATCACAAAAAATGCCTCATATCACGGGGCATCTCATCAAGAATGGGTGATCATAAAGTGTACATGCACCTACATACAAGTATTGAGCTTTGGATCACCCAAACGTGGGCAAAGTTTCCCTTAGGTCGGGTTGTGCACCCCTTCAGCGTCTTAAGTGGTAAGAAAGGGTCACCTCTCTTTTGGCTTACCACCTCGCTTGGCATTGGTCTTTTTCCTCATCCGAAGTATACATGGTATATATTTTAATTATTCAACGAGCATGAAATGCATTGAAAAATAAACATTGGGCCTTTTCGTGAGATGCAAGGATTGAACAAGAGCTTGGGTAGGGGCTTACCTTGGCAGTCCAGTGACTCACTGGCTACCACTTACCCTTGTACAATGGCTTATTATCCACTTGGGATCAATTCAACACACACATGATTAAATAAGAGTTAGAGTTAGCAATAACCAATGGAAAGAGATAACATGATACAGTGGGGAGTGAATGAATAGCAAGTACGCTATTGATTCAATGTGGACATCATTCATTCAATGAAGGACTCTACTATTAAGGCAATATGCATCCTTAATCTCTCCAACAAAGGGACTAAGCTCAGCAAGTAGAATAAAATGAGAGATTAAGATTGAATTGACATACCTCTTCAATGTTTGAAGCAGATGGATGAAGCATGATCTCACAATGATCCATGTCCTTCATTAAGTTAACCCAGGGAAGCAAAGTACTCCAATGGATACAATCTTCAAAAGTTTGGTGCTTGCTTTGATGGAGGGGGCTCTCGTGCTTTATCTCAAGCTTGCTCTTTAAGAATTGAAAGCTTCAAGCAGAGCTTTCATGGCTACCCATAAGAAGTCTTGCATGTTGAGCTCCATGTCTTCAATAAAAGTTAATGTGGCCAAGAATGGTCGAAGGATCTCTTGAGAGGTGAACTTTTAGATATTATAGGCTGATTTGAGAGCTTGGGCTGAGCTTTAATGGTTGTCCCAAGTAGTGTATGGCAAGGTTGCCTATCTCAAGAGGAAGAATTAGCAAGAGGGTGCAAGAGAGATTCAAAACTTGCCATGGGAAAAGTGCCTTGTGCTCAAGAGATTAGGCATGAAGCTTACTCAGTTGGGAGAGGGGTTGGATTGAGAAGAAGGCGACAGGAAGATCAGTGCAAAATGCAATGCATTTTGCAGGATGTTCTCTCTGCTATCTATGTGGCTCTGATGGGGGCACAAATGGCACTTGTGGGCAGGCTTGAAATCAATCAGGGAACAATGTGGGGCAGCTTAGAAGTGAGATTAAGGGGTGCTTATAGTACAAGGGAAGATTTGGGGGAAATCCACCATGGGAGCTTGAAGGGGAAGCTTGTGGAAAGTAGAGAGAGAAGCCTGCATTAAAAAGTAACTGGAGTTTTTGTCCTCCTCTACCTTGTGAGCCTCCAACTTTGTCTTGAGACCTCTTAAAGTTTCATGTAAATTAACAATTTTACCTCTATATATGTCGGAAGCTCCTTGCCATGGCTCCTTTTTCCTTCAAGAAAGCTATCACTAACTATAATCCTCCTTGTTGTACCCGTATCAGGTGCTCGAGTAACTACAGTTTTCAAATTTTAAAAGGGGAATGGATAGAGAAAAAGAAAAGGGGAAAAGACCAAAGCTTGAAGCTTTTATATCACTTGTAATGAATGAGGCTAAGAGGAGAGAAGAGAGAGGAGAGAGGCGAATGAGCAGAAGAGAGAGGAGAGGAAGAAGAAGAGAGAGAAAGACTAAAAGAGGAGAGAGAAAGATGGGAAAGGGGAAAGAAAGAGGAAGGAAGCCATGGAAGTTGAAGAAGAAGGTGAAGAGTCAATTCTTGATTATATGTGGATGCCCCGAACTGGGTCTCTTACATCTTTTATACCCAGTCAATGTGACTGATTATCTAACCCTAGTTCTTGTGTATCCTACTTATTACATAGTTGACTATGCCAATTAAATCACGGTTATAGACATCCCAAATCTTCTGAAATACCTCTACCAAGATACCACTCAATCCTAGCAACTTACCATTTTCATGAAATCCATGATTTTTTTGACCTTTTTCCTTAGTGTAAGATCTCTTAAGGCCAAGCATTAGCTTTGTTGCAAGGGAAACATTGCATTATTAGAGAAAGTCTTCAGATTGAACTAGTAGTCAGTGATCATCTTAGGTTTTAAGGGCATATAATCATGGTACGGTGCCACTTAAAGAGTTGTTGAATTTCTTGATTGGCCATTCTTGACTATGGCACCCTCTTTGTCCTCAACAAAAGGAATTGTCTCTCTTGTGCTTGATCTTCAATAATGCATTAAGAATACGAGAATTGGGCCATCTCTCCATTCTTGCTTAGCCTTCAACTGAAATTTTTGTAGCTTTAACACACATCACATCTTTATGTTGAAGGTAGCTTTTAGTCTTATGCAAAAGAAAATGAAGATTTAGTTAAGCAAAATGGTGACGAACCAATCATGGTCCTCCAAGTTAGAACCAATTTTAGATTACACATCAATGAAACATGATTTGATGGTCATGTAACAAAGATATTTTATTTTGTTATCATCCACTATAATCCACTAAGCACTATGATTAGTGTGCAACTTATCTCGAATTGGGTCGCATGTGAGGTACTTTAAGCAAGCTTATTATGACAGGTAAAAACACATCATGACCATCCTATTAAGTGAGTACCATGATTTAATTTAAACCTAGATGATAGAATGTACCTAAAAAGAATAGGTATCGTCAACATTGTCAAAAGGTTGGCCATTATGATAACGAGTGTCAAACTAAGGTAAGAAGCACATAGCCAAAATCCAAGAATCAAAACCCCACATCCTAGTCGGGTAACCTCTAATAAGGAAAGTAGGGTAGTGGCAACCCTTAGCAAGGGCATTGGCGAGGCCAGATCCACATTGCCATCGGTTAGTCATCATAGTCGGCGAACTACTCAACTCTAGAGGATTTGTTTGACTAATCTGCAGAGGCCCACATCATCTCTTTAGAGACATCTGCAAGTTGCCTCTTGATGAGGTGCCTATAGAGGCCTACTCATCATAGCCGAGCACATCAGTACATGTTTGGCTTGTGGACAGTGGAGCTATCCATCACAACTCCTAGAGTGGACATTTTTATTTTCCAAGCCTTGGGAAGAAAATACCCTAACACAGAAATACAAATAACATTGTACGACAAAGCACAGATTGATAGAAGAATACAGTTAGGGCTAGGATAACTCGGAGACAATGAACATAAATAATAAATAAAATGATATGACTACTGAATACACAATGCTCATGCAACAAACACACTATGCAGTGAATGAATACTATACCTTGAACTCCTATATCTCAAGGATCAGGGTAGGGGTAATGAGCAGGAGAGTGTGTCGTACTTCGAATGGATCCTGAATAGCAACAAGGCAACCTCTAGATGTTGAACACCAGCAAATATAGCTAAGGAAGGCTAGATCTGATGCAACGACAATGCAGGAGAGAGAAATACTAAAAACGTAGGTGAGGATAGAGAAAACAATGAATGCAAGTTGGATGAAAGAAAATATCAGCGATAGGCTAAGGAGATGATGGCGACAGCTGGAGAAGAGATAAAATCTGTAGGTTAGCCCAACAGCTAGAGCACCTGCAAACACAGTAGTATACTGACGTGGTAGGTTTTAGGATAGCTGGATAATGGACAGCAGCAATCTCTTGGCTCGAAACAACAACAAATTGATGACGAAGGGCTAGAAACAAGTGTCAAATGAGTGAAGACTATAATGGACAGCTTGGTGGACTGCGATGTCCTCCGTGAACGAGGTGTGGGCAACAAGCTGAAAACACTTAAAACCTACAAGAATGAGATTAGGGTTGAATGGAAGGCAGTATACCTATTTATAGAAAGTTTGGGTCTTTCCAAGTGACTTTATGCTTATGGGATACAAATACTCTCTAGGAACACATATCTTTTTAAATAAATAAGGTTTCTTTCTTAATTAAGCATGTTTTGGGATTGTTTAGAAGCTAATGCATTTTTAACTCAGCACCTCCTCTTAGGCCCAATAGTGGTGCCATGAGAAGTAGGCCAGCCAAACCCTTTTTTCTTTATCTTTTTTAAAAAAATTACCCCAAGGCGTCCCACCCCAAAGCAGTCAGACCATCGGACAAAGGATGTGCGTCACAGCTGCCCAGTGGCCTATTAAGACTACAGAGGCGATGGTTATCTTACCAAGGGAGCCTAAGTGATCACCTCAGAGAGAGCAAGGCATCGGACAAAGGGTGCATGTCAACTGCCTAGTGACCTACCAAGTCTTGCAAAGGCGAATGGAATTAGCTATGGAATTTTTTTTAGGGCTTTGTAGTTTTAATAGATTTAACATTGAGGGTTTCAAATCAAGTTTCGTCCTGTTGAATCCCAAACAAGAGAGTGATAAGGGATGGTTTGACCCAAGGCATTCATAAAACAAGCATACTATCCCTACCATTATTAGGTGTTAGTGAAGAAGAAAAATGGCTAAGGTATGGGTGACACAAATATAGTAAAGATGTAAAGTAAGAAAGACAAGCAAAGCAAGCAAGCAAGCTATGAAGAATTGCCTTGGAGGCTACCATGTGCAATGCCATGAATATGGTGGATCCAAATTCAACCACTCCAAAAGACTGAAAAGGGATAAATGTGCACAAATAAATGTGTACATAAACAGAATGTCAATGTATGGCATAATGCAAAGGGAGATATAAGATGTCATGCTCACGCAAAATGCAATGCAACAGTGCCACTTGGACAATGCCCTTGTTGGGGAATTGTTTACTTGCCCAAGTGTCCTTTGACAATCATGTTATCCTGACAATGCGGTTGAAGTTAGAAATGTCCATAATAAGTACAATATAAAAGAATAAATGAATGAATGAATGTCTAAAAATGGTAAGCATCATCACTGTCACTATCAAGAGAAGTAGCCACCCTTCTCAAACTGGAAGGGAAAGCAAGAGGGAAACACGCTCTCCATGTCAATCTAAAGAAGTAGTTGAGGGTATGTCTAAGCCGACCCTGGGTAGAAGGTTGAAGAACTATCCTTGACCACTTTGGTCAAAAGATCTGCAAAATTATCTAATGAAGGCACAAACTCTAGGCGAATAGTGCCTAGCTCAACTTGCTCTCTAGAAAAGTGGAAGTGGACTTCCACATGCTGTGTCTGTAGTGTGATGATCGAATTGCCCACAAGGGCAATGGCACTCTAGTTATCGTAGTAGACAACAGTGGGAGAGTCACAAGGAAAGTGAAGCGCCGCCAATAAGCTCCTCAAGTAGATGGCCTTGCTAGTGCCGTCAAAGAGACCCCTATACTTAGCCTTAGCCACCACTGTGGTGTCAGAGTGCAGCGATGCGGAAGCGTGGGACCAAGACTGAGAGAGAGAGAAAGAGACAGTGGAAGATGAAGATTTGCTGTATACAAAGATATGCAGATATGTACACGGGCGCAGTGCGCGGGACTGCGTGTCTCGACCTTGACGATGCAACATGCTATTCACCTCGAAGTCCGCTGCAGTCTACACGATCTCCAGCCTGAAATCTGAAAACAAAGATGTAATCTGCACGAATCTCCAGTCTAAAACCTGTGATCAGAAGTGAGAGAGACTGTGCTGGACATCGGCTATAAATAGCCAGGAAATATGCGTCCGAAAAGACAGGTCGGCTGCATTAAATGCAGCAGACTGGTGCAGTACAGTCGGACTGCCACGTGGCAATTCGACTGGTCAGTCCGACCAGTCCCGACTAGTACGGCCAGGATCTGATAGACATCACTAACACCCCCTCTCAGAGCTTGGACAGGGCTAAAGCCTGAGGGATCTGGCATGTCTCCGAAGTAGAGCCTGGGGAAGCGCCTTCGTAAACAAATCTGCAAGATTGTCCTCCGTCTTGCAGTACTCCACAACGATGGTCTCATCCAGAAGCTTCTCTCTAATGAAGTGGTACTGGATCTCTATGTGCTTCATCCGGGCATGGAAAACAGGATTCCGTGCCAAGGCAATGCAACTCTCATTGTTGCATTGCAGCAAAGTAGGACGAATCTGGGGGCAGCCAAGCTCCTCCAACAATCTCAGAAGCCACACAGCCTCACATGTGGTGGAAGACACGGCCCGATACTCTACCTCAATAGACGAAAGGGCTACTGTGGGCTGCTTCTTGCTACTCCATGAGATAACACCTGCACCCAAGGTAAAACAGTAACCTGTAGTAGACCGTCTGTGGTCCACATCACCAGCCCAATCCGAGTCGCTCCAACTTGCAAGTACAAGATCTGAACCATCTGTGCCTGCTGGATAATGAATCCCTAAATCAAATGTTCCCCTCAAATACCGAAGCATCATCTGGGCAGCCTGCCAATGCACCGTCTAAGGTTCACTCATGAACCTTGCCAAGAGACCAACAGCAAAACAAAGATCAACATGAGTGTTGAGGAGCCAAATCAATGATCCAATCAACTGACGGTAGCGGGAAGCATCCGCCAAGGGAGAATCTGAATGTGAAGTGGCCTTCCAGTTCGGATCCATACGAGTAGAAATGGTCCAACAATCCTCCATCGCAAAAGAAACCAAGAGCTCATGTACATATCTCTGCTGAGAGATGAAAATCCCCCTCTGAGACTGATAAATCTCATGGCCCAAGAAGAAGTGGACTAGACCCAAATCCGTCATCTCGAACGTCTAATGTAAAGCTGCTTTCGTCTTTTTGACCTTCTCTGCATGATCACCTGTGACAATCAAATCATCAACATACAATACAAAAAGCACACAATCAGCCTCGAAACTGTGTACATAAAGCTGCGGATCGGCCTTGGAGCACCGATATTCCAACTGTGACTAAAGGAACGAGTCAATCTTCTCGTTCCATGCACGGAGAGCTTGCTTGAGGCCATACAAGGCCTTCTTTAACCTGTAGACTTGCCCATCTGAAGATCCAAAGCCAGGAGGCTGCTCGACATAGATCTCCTCCTTCAAATCACCATTAAGGAAGGCCGACTTCACATCCAACTGGTAGACAGGCCATCTCCTATGGCCAGCCAAGGCAAGAACAGCTCGAATAGTTGCCATACGAGCAGTGGGGGCAAAAGTGTCATGGCAATCAATCCCTCGGCGCTGTGCAAAACCTTTAGCAACAAGGCGAGCCTTGTGCTTGTCCAAAGAACCATCGCTAAGGTACTTGGTCTTGAAGACCCATTTGACGCCAATCACCTTCTTATTCAAGGGGCGAGGCACGAGATACCAAGTGTCATTCCTCTCAATAGCCTCCAGCTCGGCTTCCATAGCTTTCTTCCATGGTGCGGACTGTAAAGCCGCCTTCACGGAGGTGGGCTCTCGATCCTGCATAACACGGGTCCCACTCCTCAGGGACCCCCTCGATCCCTGAATCACGGAACGTGTCATGGGCCCAACGAGGAGGAGGCCGGCGGACCTCTCCTCATCTCTCTCCATCAGCTGAAGACTCTGGGATAGCCACCGGTGGGAACTCCTCGGGGGTGACCGGTGGAACAGTAGACTATATCGGAAACAGAATCGGAATCAAAAGGAGCTGGCTCCAAAGGAACTGTCTCGGGAGCCCAACTCTCCCCTGGATCTCCAAGAACGGGATACTCCTCACCCGCTGCTATGGCCGGAACCTCCACAAACCGCACATCTCGACTGGTGTACACATCCTGCTTGACGGGATCATACAAACGATAGCCTTGGGACTAAGAGCTGTAGCCAACGAACACCTGTCTTCGGGAAGCTGCTTCAAATTTATCACGATGAGTCTTGGGAATGTGAACATAGGCACCACACCCAAAAACCCTGAAATAAGAAACATCGGGCTTAGTCCCAAAGTAAGCCTCAAATGGTGTCATCCCATCAACGGCCGAAGTGGGGGATCGGTTAAGGATGTGGACTGCAGTAGCCACAGCCTCGGCCCACAGAAACTGAGGTGTCTGTCGGTGCTCCATCATGGTGTGCGCCATCTCGATCACACTTCAGTTCTTCCGTTCAAGAATGTCATTTTCTTGAGGAGTGTTGGTGTTAGCAAACTCCTGGTGAATGCCTTTATCTGCACAAAAACGAGCAAACTCATTAGAAACAAATTCACCACCCTTGTCGGATCGCAAGGACTTCAAGCGCCGGCCCGATCAGTTCTCCTCAAAGAGAAGCCAATCCTTGAAGTGGGAGAAAACCTCCGACTTCTACGCTAAGAAATAGGCCCATGTCATCCTGCTGTAGTCATCTACGATCAACATAAAGTACGAGCTTCCTCTCAAGGACTCGTTCCTCATAGGGCCACAAAGATCTGTAGATACAAGCTCCAGCGGTGAAGTAGACCGCCGCGAAGCTTTGTTGGGAATCGCATCCCTATGCTGCTTCCCACGAATGCAAGAGACGCATGGCTGCTGGCTCACCACTATGTCCAGCAATCCTCGAACAAGCTGTCCACGTGACACCCTCCGAAGATAATCATAGTTGAGGTGACCAAATCAAGCATGCCATAGCTCTGACTGTGTTTGAGAGGTAAGAAGAAGAGTAGGGAGGGCGGTAGAAGACGTCAATTTGTAGATGCCATTCTCCTCATATCCTGATGAGAGAACCTTCCTTGACCCACGATCAAGGACTCGCACCGAATCACTGTCAAACTCCACCAAAAGTCCAAGGAAACAAATCTTATGGACCGAAAGTAGATTATACCCCAAACCTGGCACATGCAAGACCTCTGAGGTATGGGTACCACCATGCCCATCTGGAATAAGCTGCATCTCACCCCGTCCTGCAATAGACACCGAATAGCTATCTCCGATGAGAATCTGCCCACGCAAAGGTCGCAATTGCGCAACACCAACTAATGAAGGAGTCATGTGCCGGGAGGCACCACTGTCAACGATCCAGTCTCGAGTCTAGGGAGCTGTCATCGCAGCATCAGAAGCATTCGATGTAGAGTCCTCAATGACAGCTAGATGAAGAAACACAGCTGATGAGGGTGCAGCCACCGCTCCAGAATCCTTCGTGTCCTTTTTAGTGTCCTTGTCTTTGTCAAGGCAATCCTTCTTCCAATGGCCGGTCTTTCCAGAAATGTGGCATGTGGATTCTTTGTCCTTGTCCTTCTTTGACTTGTTGTCCTCCTTCTTCTTTTGGTCCTTTCCCTTCTTCTGAGAGGCTTGACCTGTCAAGGCTTCCGACTTGGAAGCATGCTATCCCTTCAGTTGTTCCTCTTGGTCCAAGACCATAGGAACCAACTCTTCCCAACGAAGAGTAGACTCACGCCCCGAAGCAATAAGGGCGGAGTAAAAAGCACCGAATCGTGGCGGCAACTAGGACAAGAGTGTGTTCGCCATGTCTTCTGAGGAAATCGGCTTCCCTGCATTCTGAACCTGCATCTGAAGCTGTCTAAGCTTGTTGATGTGCTCCCGCAACGAAGAAGACTCGTTCACGGACAAGGTCCGCATTTGCACCTCCAAAGAAACCCGCTTCATAAGGGTCATCCGGTTATACATCTGATCAAGCTCCAACCATATCTCTCGAGCCACCGTCAAGTGCTCGATGTGGGATATCACGGTTGTAGTACAAGACAGAAAAATAAAAGAATGAATCCGGGCATTCAGTTTGTCCCAGTGAGACTGTCCCTTGGCCAACTCCGCACGAGCATCGAAAGAGAGTTTGGACTCATCTCTTACCGAGGGCCGGTCGATCTCCTCCTGTACAAGCTCCACCAAATCGTAGGACTCAAGGATGGCTAACATCATCACGCGCCAGATGCGGTAATTGTCGCCATCGAGCTTTTGATCTGCGGGAAGATCCGGTAAGACAGGCACCTTCCGGTCCATGATCGTCTAGAACTCCAAGTCAATCTCTGTAGACATCTTCACCTGGAATGCCTTCACAAACGCAAAAGCAGCCCCCTCTGACTGTAAAAACACAGCCTGCTAGGGCTCTTTCTTCCGTGTCTTGTACCTTCTTCACCCACCGGAGGCGATGAAAAAGCAAAACCTGCACTTGAAAGCTGAAAACTCAACCTTCCTTCTCTTTAAACAGCAGTAAACAGCAGCAAATCCACCAACTGGACTCCTTTCCCGCGCGCCCATGCTTGCTTCAGCCTTGTTCCGATGCACAACCCTCCCGCTCGCCCTCGAACGTTGGAAACGCAGCCTTGTGTCGCGATGGAATCTCCTCTTCAGGTAGGTTCTTCACTCAGTCAGCCCTTCTTCACTGCTCTGATACCATGTCAGAGCAGCGATGCGGAAGCGTGGGACCAAGACCGAGAGAGAGAGAACGCAGAGAGAAGAGAGAGAAAGAGACAGTGGAAGATGAAGATCTGCTGTATAAAGTGTGCTGTATACAAAGATATGCAGATATGTACACGAGCGCAGTGCGCGGGACTGCGTGTCTCCACCTCGACGATGCAACCTGCTGTTCACCTCGAAGTCCGCTGCAGTCTGCACGATCTCCAGCCTGAAATCTGCAAACAGAGATGTAATCTGCACGAATCTCCAGCCTGAGACCTGCGATCAGAAGTGAGAGAGACCGTGCTGGACATCAACTATAAATAGCCAAGAAATATGCACCAAAAAAGACAGGTCGGCTGCATTAAATGCAGCCGACTGGTGCAGTACAGTCGAATTGCCACGTGGCAATCCGATTGGTCAGTCCGACCAATCCGATTGGTACGGCCAGGATCTGACAGACATCGCTAATATGTGGAAGCCGCCACCATCTCTTGCTTATTATGGCTGGACCAAGAAATGGGAGCCGTGCCCAAGAAAAAGAGGTAGCCGCCATGGGAACGCTTCGTGTCAAGATCTCCTACCCAATCAGAATCAATGTACCCTTGCAAACATGAATCAAAACCATAAGTGAGGCCATAAGAATAAGTACACTATGAATAACGCAACACATGAAGATATGCAATTCAATGTGATATTCTAGATGCTGTGAAATATTGAATAAAAATGCTGACTAAGTAAGCTAAGTCTAGCCTAGTATGAATCAACCAAAGAAGTTTCCTAACGGACCTATAGGTATACGCATCGAAGGGCTGACCTAGGGTATCCTTCGACAAGTGGATCATAGGATCGAGAGGCGTGGCCACTGTCGTGTCTGATCCGTAGTGAACTATTCCATGAGTTGAAGTGTGTACTTTTGCTATGACACAAAAGTACAACCCTTAGATTGAACTATCTCATCCCCAAGAAGTAAGACAACAAACCAAGGCTTGTCATCTCAAATGTAGTACTAAGATGTGCCTTGATTTCCACTATGACATCAAAATTTGAGCCTTGATAAGTAAGTCATCAACGTACAGCACGATGTAGTTGATCCCCTTTGCAGTAGATCAAACATATAAGTTCGGGTCATAAGGGGTAGAATGGTATCCGTGAGTCTGTAACAACTCGTCCATCCTATGGAACCAAGACACTCGTGCTTGTTTCAGCCCATAAAGAGCTTTTTGTAAGTGGAATACCTTATCCCTCGGGTTCGCAGAAGGAAATCCTGGTGGTTGCTCCACATAGACTTCCTCCTCTAGATAACCATTCAGGAAGGCACACTCGACATCCAACTGATGTATCATCCAACCGTGGTGAGCGGCTACGCAAGTAATAACCGAAAAGATGTCAACCGTAGTAGGTGTGAATGTCTCTTCATAATCAATATCATACTTCTGTTGAAAGCCTTGCACAACAAGGTGAGTCTTATACTTGTCTGAAGTCCCATCAGCCTTTAGCTTGGTCCTGAAAATCCACTTCATCTCGATAACTTTCTTGTGGATCGGACGACCCACCAATGTCCAAGTCTCATTTTAGTCAATACTCTCTAGCTCCTTCTCATGGCCTCTCGCTATTGAGGATGTTGAAGAGCGTCGTACCATGTATCCAACTTAGAATGCGCTATGTAATTAGCTGTAAACAATGACGCAAATGATGCCTGAGGCGCAAGCAAGGCATATCTTCTAGATCCCTTCGGAGTGGAATTCAGTGGTAAGATTCTCGAATCCCACATAGGGGGCCTGGAAGCTAAAGAATCCGCAAGTAGGTTAGAGGCGGGAAGTAGACTAGGCTCAGTAAGGCACGATCTCCAATAATATAGAAGGAGAAGTTGGATCGGAATCCAGTGTACAGGACTACACGATATCCCTATTGTCAAAGATGATGTCCCTCCTAATAACGATCATCGGTAGACTTTCGATTTCGAGGAATATCCAACAAAGATAAGGAGATTAGATGGGGGAGTGAGCTTTCCTATTTTATCATCGAGTGTGTGTATATGCACGTCACCCGAAGACTCTGAAGTGGGATATGACAAGCCGAAAGCCAAAGAATGCCTCGTACGGGATCTTTTGAGAGAAAGAGCCGCAGTCGAGCATTGGTTGAGGATGTATACTGCAATGGTAGCAGCCTCAACCCAAAAGTCCTCAGGGAGCTCTGTTGCGAATAGCATAGAGCGTGTCATTTCCATGACTATCTGGTTCCTACGCTCTAAGACTCCATTCTGAGAGCGGAAGTTAGTAGAGGTGAGTTGGCGAGATACCATGCTGCTATAGAAACTCAAAAAACTCATGGAAGATGAACTCAGCATTGCTATCACTCCTCATGCAACCAACACAACGACCCGGTTGGTTATGATCAGCAGCACCCAAGCAGAGAAATATATGAGCATAGGACTTATGCTTAAGGAAGTACATCCACATGTATCTTGAATGATCATCCACTATAAAAAATAAGTAGAGTGCACCGTTCAAGGTGGCAGTGGATGTTGCCCCACAAAGATCAACGTGAATCAATCTAAGATAGGCGCCTTAGCTCTATGTGTAGACTATTGAGGGAATGGGGTACGTTGCTGCTTCTTGAGCTGACATGCTTTACAAACATCTCGAGCTAGCTTTAGGCAAGGAAGGCCTTCAACCATCTCATAGGAGGTGCACTCAATGGAGGCTGAAAGGATGTGGCAGCGGAATAAGAGGTTGGGATGGGAGGGAGATTAAATGGATTTGTGATAGGTGTAGATGTGGGAAATAATGTGGGTTTCTTTTGTCCATTAAATGCATTAAATTGAAATGATGATGATGATGATGATGATGCACCTGCTCCATTTTAACCTTCGAAATAAAAATTATTTGAAGGAAAATAAGAGAAAAAAGTACTCACAGTTTCTTGTTTCAATTGTTTACCTAGTCTTGAGTTCATAAAGAAATATTTGTCTTCCTCATTACTCGTAAACCAAAATTTGTTTAGAATACGTCCTTCATCATGAAAATCATCCATACCAATAAGAGAAGGGAAATCATCATTAACAAGATCTGAAATGATAGGCATACCTTGTACCGTGAGAATAAGTATGAAGGCAATGATGTATCTCTATGCGAGTTTCCACTTGCGGATGACCAGTCCTAAGTGGAGATTCCACCCTTCCTGCATGGTCAGTAGATCAGTGCACCAAATCTAAAGGGTAAAATTCAAACTTACCTTCTATCTGTTGTTGGGCTCTATGCATCAAAATAAGACCGTACTCAGCTGTAGTGATCTCGTAAGGCTGTGGAACTCCATGGTAGTCTAATGTCTGTCCGGCCTATCGGGAGCTTGTGAAGCAAGCTGTAAGACCCACTCTGACTCATTCCTCAATGGATTTAGATCAAATGTGAAAAGTGATACGGAAATAGTATTTGAATTCATCTGCCCTTCTATTGTTCATGCTTCTTGTGTAGAGCTTTCAGATCAAGGCCTAGGTTTCTCTTAGAAGACTCAGCTTTGATACCATGTGAAAAAAATATCCTAACACAGAAACACAAATAACACCATACGACAAAGCTCAGATTGATAGAATAACATAGTTGGGGTTAGGATAACTCAGAGATAATAAACACAGAGAATGAATGAAATGATATGACTACTGAATATACAATGCTCATGCGGCAAATACACTATGCAGTGAATGAATACCTTACCTCGAACTCCTGTATCTCAAGGATTAGGACAGGGCTAATGAGCTAGAGAGTGTCGTACTCCGAACAAATCCCAAATCGCAGTAAGAGCCTCTGGATGTTAAACACCAATAAATGCAACCAAGAAAAGCTATATCTGATGTAAATGGCAATGTAGGAGAGAGACGAAAAACGAAGGTGAGGAGAGAGAAAATAGTGAACATATGCTGCAAGAGAGAAACCAACAGTGACAGGCTAAGGAGATGACGGCGATAGCTGGAGGAGAGAAAATCCGCAGGGCGATAACTAGGGCCTGCAAACGCAACAGTATGCTGACGTGGCATGATGTATGACAATTGGATGATGAACAACAGCAATCACCTGGCTAGAAACAACAACAAACTAATGACGGAGGGTTGGAAATAAGTGCTAGATGAGTGAAGACTGCAATGGACAGCTTGGACTGCGATGTCCTTCGTGAACGGGGTGTGGGCAACAAGCTGAAAACACCTGAAACTTGCAAAAACGAGATTAGGGCTGAATGGAGGACAACATATTTATTTATAGAAAGTTTGGACTCTCCCCAGTGGATTTATGCTTATGGGATACAGACACTCTCTAGGAAGGCATTTCTTTTTAAATAAACAAGGTTTCTTCCTTATTTAAGCATGTTTTGGGACTGTTTAAGTGAAGCTAATGCATTTTTAGCTCAATAAGCCCTTGCAACTGGGAGTGTAGGAAACAACTCCTCAGTCAAGATTCAGGCCTAGCGTCATATCAGTTTTCCCACTGACCTGGGTCCAAATCTTGCTTTGTTGGATGATATCTATCATGTCCCCCAGCTTGGGGTGAACTTGTTGTCCGTTCAACACCTTTGTCAGTTGGGGCGAGCAGTTTTCTTCATTGCGACCACAGTTAAGGTCCTTGACTATCAGACTAGCTTAGTAATTGTTTGTGTCAAGGCACAACCTAATGGCCTTTACCACATGACACACTTTCTTACTAAGCGGTGATTCGGAGTTCCATTGCTTCCAGGCTTTAGCCACCACACGGGAGCCCACGGACTCTGAGTGTCTTGGGAATTTTTGCTTAGGACATCTTGGCTATGACTCTCTTTATGAGCTGTCACATTAGGGGATGGTTGAGAACCTTCCACGCCTAAAACTAGCTCAAGAGATTTGTAAAGCATATCAACTAGGTAAGCAACATCGTACACCCTTTCCTTAATAGTCTACCACTCGTGCTGCGGAACCCCTTAGGCTCATTTATGTAGATCTTTGTAGTCCCACATCCACCGCCACCTTGAATGGCGTGCTTTACTTCTTTTTGATAGTGGATGACTTCTCTAGATACATGTGGGTGTACTTCCTCAAGCATTTGGGTCCCCCCCTTTGTGCCTATTCTACAAGCATAAAAAAGAAATTGTGAGAGACCTTTTCTAGGAGTGCACCCAAGTCAGAATCATGTGGAAACAGTCACAAAGTTGGGCGTGCAAAGGGCTGGCTTCTCTGAAGCAATTGACTGTAAACTGGTTCTTTTTGGTGATAAAGGTCCTAGGGATGACCAGACTTTAAAGCTTTGGAATGTATAACAGGCTGTTGCCATGCAGGAAATATGGAGACTTAGGAATTTGAGGCTTTTTGGAAGGGTTAAGCTACCTCTAGTTCCAATGGATAGATGGACGAGGATTAGGGGTGAGGTTTTGGCTGCTCTCAAAGGCTTTAGATCAGTAGATAGTGTCTTGAAACTGTTTTGCAAAGGGCTTCTTAAGGCCTAAGACCAATGTGTCTTGAAGACTGCCTTTTATAGGCATTGTAAATATTTTATATTTGTTTTATTATTATCATCTGCGCATTGTAAGAAAAAACTCTTGATTAATTAGCCAATATTTACAGGGGAGAGAGAGAGAGAGAGAGATTTGCCCAAGAGCAGACTTGTACTCATTGGCTCTATCCATCTCAGAGAGAGAGATTCTTGCCCAAGAGCAGACTTGTCACAAGTTTGGGAGAAGGCTTGTACATGGGATCTCACTTTCTCATTGGCTCTATCCATCAAAGAGGGGAGGGGTGCCATGAAGAGGGTTTACATATATGAGATCTTGCTTTCTCTCATTGTACTTATCCCTCTATCCATCAAAGAGGGGAGGGGTTTCCATGAATCGAACTGGTGCTTGTAATGTGTATAACTTCCTCCCACTTCAGTGGTCCACTTCGCCTGTAGGGCACAAAACCCTGCCCGCTATACCTACTCCTTCCAGAGCTTGAGGCCACTGGATCACATAACCTTTGGCTTTTGAATGGTGATCCTTCTGCTGCTTTCTCCAAATTTTGTTGGTCTAATTTACATGTCCTAATCCTGCCTCTGTGTTCTCCATGCAACTGGCTTTTCTGGCTTGAAGACAAGAGTTTGGACTTGTTTCCTGCCACTTTCCATACTTTGGAATATTCAGTTACTACAAGCTTTTCTCTGTGTTTTGATGAAGCAACCTCTGAAGTAGTGTCTGCCACATGATTTCCCCCCCGTGTCACAGACAAGGTGTCTGCTGTCTTATGGGCTGCCAACAGATTTCCATTTTCTGCAACTTTCTTTCTTCCTGCACTGTAGGACACCTGGCAAGACATTCAAATGAAAGTTCAGGTTGTCGGTGCTTTTCAAACTCAAAATTTGATCACAAGCCATGGAGATTCCAAGGAAAAGAGGAGATTGAAGAAATAGAGGTCTGTTAAGAGTTTAGTACCTCATCAGATGTTTCCCATTGTTGTAATGAATGACCCCACATGTTATCATGCTTCATCTGCAGATCATTGTTTCCTTCAAGCAGCTTTCTGGCATGGCCTGACAAACGCTCCATTTTTTTACGATTGACCTGAATATTTTTGTTTTCTTCATGCAGCTTTCTGGTGTTGCCTGACATGCTTTGCTTTATCATGTCAAGCTCCTTCTCATCTTGCGAGGCATCTCCTGTTACAGCTACTAGAAAGGTTATCCTGAAGGCATCCTGTTCACTTGAAGTTTCACATTTCATTAGATGAGCACTTCCACATGGCTCGTCTACTCTTGATGCAACTCACTGCGCCGTAGCATTTGCTTTGACAGGTGAGCTATATCCAGTTTGTGATGAGCCTTCTTCCCCATCTTCTGTTGTAACTAGGCCACTCGAAGCTAGCTTCATTTTACCTAACAAGACATGGAAAAGCACTCAATGTTATGTCATTTCTACAAAATCTGAAGACGATTCTATGAAGTTTGCACTAATTCTACCTACCTTCACTTGCAGTAACACTTAAAAGTTCTGTGATTCAGTTTTTCTCATCGACCTCCTTTGAGATGTCACACTTGGCTTGAGTGCAGTTTTCCTCTCTATGTTCGGGAGAGGGTCTAGAGTTTGCAACAGTCCAGTCCTGTGAATCTGGATAATCGGAATGTACATCCTCTAGACTACCATTTACAGTACTGTCTTCTTGTTCACCTGATATTGGTTTGCAATCCTTCTCCTGACTCTTTGGATTGTGAGGCAAACAGCTCCAACCAGTTTGTTGACCTTCAATAGTTGTAGGCTGCACTGTAGGATTTGGTTTATAAACTGACCTTACTTTTGGAGTGAAAGGGGGATTAGCAACAGCCCTATTTAAGGACCACCAAGTTGATGTATTAGCAAAAGCAGCTGCAGCTGCTGCCACTGCTGCTGCCGCCACTGCATTAGTGCTTTCCAAACCATTTTGTGCTTCAAGATTTGAAGGTGGTCTTAAAGGTACATGTAATGATGATTGCTGAGTAAGGCCTGGCCAGAACGCTGCTGCAGCTGCAGCAAAAGCTATTGGATTATTGAAGGGTGCAGCATGTGCTAGATGCCATGGTATGTAAGAGCTGCAAGGACTTGTAAGGTTAGGCAAAGCAGGTGCACCATCCATGCTTGGAACTTGATTTGGGGATAAAGAATTCTGCATTAGATTCTGTGTAGCAGAAGAGGAAGATTGGAAAGGAGAAGATTTTTCAGATGAGTTTGTACAGTGCATAAATGGTTGTAAAGGAGCAATCAGTTGTTGGAATGTGGCCGCTAAGTTAGAGCTTGACATCTCTGAAGTTATATTCTTGTTGTCGATGGTTCCATTGTCTGGTTGATCTGGCAGCATTTCTTTGACAGGTGACAATTTACCTTTAGTTGCCTTGGTTGATCGATCAAACACCAATCCTGACAGACTTTGCAGCTCTTTTGCAACTTCAATGGCTGGGTCACTATTTTGACTTTCTTCTGACTGCATCTCTTGAAGGTTCTCATGAGACTTTCCAGCAGACGCATTGTCGTCTGCTCTTCTTTGTTGACAAGGATCGTAGTCAACTGCAGGGGGTACACTGTTTACCGAATCTCTATCTGCAAGGAAGCATGCACAGGAAGGAAAGAATCAGGCATTTATGCAGATTTTCACATTCCTATGGTATATGTCTTAACAATTTTCACCAGGAATTCTTAAGAGAGCAGGCTTGGACTCTGATTTTGGCCTAGGCACTTTGTCATTGGATGGAATGACTGCCACACACTGCACCAAAAAAATGTTCATGTCAGTAGGCTTTAACATTCCCTGGATTAAGGTTTTGAGATATACCAAAGTAACCTCTCGATGAACACAATATGCACTGTGTGGCAAAGTTTGCAAATAGTAACAGACAAAATTGCTGACTACACAAAGCCATCAGCGATGCATCACAACTGACAGATATAGAGGATATGAAGAATGTTGACCTTTTGTCACAGTGAACAAAGACATTTAACATACCATAGCCTCATAAAGTAACACTTTCAAGAGTTGCAAGAAAAATGATGAAGTTGAATAGGTGAAAAAAGATTTATGTCAAGCTGAAAGATTGACAGGTGACCTAAAAGATTGATGGTAATAGAGTCAAAATACAAGGCTTGCCATGTTGCTGTTTGTGATGAGGATTGGCATACTGGATGATTTAAGTGGCTGATCAAAACATGGAGGTC
Source organism: Lygodium microphyllum (assembly GCF_053477565.2). NCBI lineage: Eukaryota > Viridiplantae > Streptophyta > Polypodiopsida > Schizaeales > Lygodiaceae > Lygodium > Lygodium microphyllum. The sequence goes on along the minus strand of NC_141152.1, from coordinate 28,157,737 downwards.
AGAGAGATGAGAGGGAATGTGGGAAAGGTGGCTGGCTATACACACATTTTCAAACAGGTCTTGTTATGGTGATCAAATGGCTCTCACCTTTCGTGGGTAAGGATGGATTGGCTTACGCTTCGGCCTTGGAGGTGGGATATCAAAAACTTCAATTGCCTCCTTGGTGACACCTAAAGATGCTTCCTTCTTGATCTGTGGTCAAAGTCACAAAAAGCTCTAGAATAACAGAGGCCATTTATAAACCTTTTTTAATTTTTTCCGAATCCTAATGCATCTAACTTATAATTATTTGTTGTATGTTTCAAGGTTACAGCCTCAGCAAGAAAACCAAACGAATACATTTCAATATGAAGAAATCATAGGATCCAGTTGATTCAAATTCACCAATCCATGAATGCATTAAACAATGATAGCTTCCTAAAGTACTTAGTAAATTCATAAACAATCACTTGACAGATATATATATGAAAAAGTGGACAAGCAATCAGCATCTTGAGTAAAAGAAACCCTGCTGGAAAAATTTATATCAATATCCTCGTAGCAATGGTTACTCCATTGGAATTTGACATGGAACAACATAGTATGAATAGTTGATGCGTTTTAATGCTGAAAATTATACTATAACTGACTTGAGTTGGTACACATCTCCCAGTTAATAGACGTGCCTCTTGTCTTTCAAAGAGGGTGCTTGCTGAACACAACCCCTGCAATAATTAGATTAGCAGACAATGGAGGGCAGCTTGATGTATCTGCTTGAACCAAACAGGTTGAATAGCAAAAGTTTAGCAACAGGATTGATTCCTAATCAACCAACTGAAGGTTTCAATATGCAACTGGCATGTAGGAACATTAGCCATGACAGACATGCACAAAAATGAACTCCGATGAGGTTATGCTGTTTTCAGCCAAAGCAGCAGCTTTAGACTGCTCTGCTATTCAAAACTCAAAGTGAAACATGGCTATTACAAAACACCTCTGCCAGCTTTCCTTGGCAGCCCAACCATTCCCTCCTTGGTGATGTACAACACATCACAAAACAGGGCAGCAAGCATACAAAAGCTGACAAGGTAAGGCTGATCAAAACCACTAAAAAAGCATGCTCGCAGAACAAAACCCCCATAATGATTAGATTAGCAGACATATGTAGGCAGCTTGATTTATTCGGTAGGACACATCACAAAACAGTGCAGCAAGCATACAAAAGCTTACCAGGCAAAGCTGATCAAAACCACCAAAAAAGCATGCTTGCAGAACACAACCCCGATAATGATCAGATTAGCAAACATATGTAGGGAGCTTGATTTATTTGGTGGAACAAAGCAATTTGAATAGCAAAATTTTGCTAACCGGATTGGGTCCTAATCAAGCAACTGAAGGCTTCAATATGCAATGTCATGTAGGAACATTGGACATGATAGACATGCATAATATTGAGTTCTAATGAGGCTATGCTGTTTTCAGGAAAAACCAGCACCTTTAGACTGCTCTGCTGGTCAAAACTCATAGTGAAATATGGCTATTACAAAACATCACCTCTGCCAGCTTGATTTGGCAACAAATGCTTAACTGCTCCCCCCTTGATTATGTACGACACCTCACAAAACTGTGTGGCAAGCACATGGAAGGTGACCAAGCAAAGCTGATCATAACCACCTAAAGAGTGTGCTCGCAGAAGCAGACAATGGAAGGAAGCTTCGTGTATGTGCTAGAACAAAACACCTTAGCAAAAGTTTACCAAGAAGATCGGGTCCCAATGCAATGCCATGTAGGAACATTGGACATGATAGACCTCCACAAAATTCAACTCTGATGAGGCTACACTATTTTCCGAGAAAATCACCAGAAAAGAAGCAGCTTTAAACTGCTCTGCTGGTCAAAACTAAGGGCAAAACTTGCTATCACAAAACACCAGTTCTACCAGCCAGGCTTGGGCAACAAATGCCCAACTATTCCCTCCTTGATGATATGTCACCTCACAATGTCACGATTGTGGGAGAGAAGGAAGGAGTCTCACTTGTAGCTTTCTCACTTACACAATGGGGGAATACACACAAAGGTGGAGGCTGAAAATAGTTTTCCTCTTCTTAGTTGTGTAAGCCAAAAAAGAGCACTTGTACAGAGAAATAGAAAAACCCTATATATGGGTCTCAAACCAAACTCAACTAACTAAGGTGGCATACTAACTGAGCCACGAACTAGAGTAGATAAGGATAGCTGTCATCTAGCTATTATTCATGGGCGGTGTACCAACCGCATCTGCAGCTAACAAGTTGGTGACATAAATGCACAACGGTCACCCTAGCATACCACGAGTGGAGCTCGATATCTCAACACTCCCCCTCGAGCTCAATCCCAATTCCTGCACACCAAGCAGGTCTCTGAACTTGCGCAGCTTCTCTGCACCCAATGCCTTCGTGAATATGTCAGCTACCTGATCCTCTGTGCCGACATAAACTAGATCAATAAGACCTAGTAAAACTCCCTCTCGCACATAGTGATAATGCACCTCAATGTGCTTTGTTCTAGCATGATAGACTGGGTTATTTGCCAAGTGTATACTGCTCATGTTGTCACAATAAATGACAACTGGCCCATCTGTAGGCTGATGCATATCATAAAGTAGCTTAGGCAACCAAGCTACCTCACATGCAGCCATTGCTGCACCCCTGTACTCAGCCTCTGTGCTCGACAAGGCAACTGTAGGCTGTTTCTTGTTGCTCCAAGTGACTGCACCACTCCCAAAAGAAAACACATATCCACTGGTAGATCGTCTATCAAAAATACTACCAGCCCAATCAACATCGGTGTATCCATGCAACCGTGTCTGAACCCCAGTCTCATAAAATAGTCCATACTGCAATGTGGACTTCACATACCTGAGTATGCGTCTAGCCGCATTCAAATGCGGTTTCCTTGGAACTTGCATAAACTGCCTTACCAATCCAACAGCATAGCTCAAATCTGGCCTGGTAATAGTCATATAAATCAAACTTCCTACTATGCGTCTGTACATAGTAGTGTCTTCCAGAAGCTCACCTGCATCTGCGCTCAGCTTCACATTCTACTCCAAAGGAACTGAAATAGACTTACAGCCTGTCATCCCATATTTGGACAGCATGTCCAATCCATACTGCCTCTGCAAGAGCCGTATCCCACTTGGTGATCTAATCACCTCAATGCCCAAGAAATAACGCAGCTCTCCCAAATCCTTCATCTCAAACTTCTGCATCAATAGCATTTTCACATTAAGAATATCTTCATCACTATGACCTGTCATAATCAAATCATTAACATAAATAACAAGTAGCATAATACCTTTATCTGTTTTTCTCACATAAAGTGAAAAATTTGCCTTGGAAATCTGAAAGCCAATAGTGACAAGATATTGTTCTATCTTGTCAGACCATGCTCTAGGTGCTTGATTTAAGCCATACAAGGCTTTCTTCAACCTGCAAACAAACTCAGGATGAACAGCATGCACATAACCTGGTGGCTGCTCCATATAGACCTCTTCTTGCAGAAGGCATTCTTTACATCCATCTGATGTAAAGACCATCCCTTTGATGCAGCCATAGCAATGACTGCTCTTATGGTTGCCATCCTTGCAACCGGACTGAATGTTTCTTCATAATCAATGCCATATGTTTGTGCATACCCCTTGACTACTAATCTTGCCTTGTATCTGTTTACAGAACCATCTGCATTGTGCTTCACTTTATAAACCCACTTACAACCAATTGAATTATTATCTTTAGGCAAAGGTACCAATTTCCATGTAGCATTTGCTTCCAAGGCATCCATTTCTTCATCCATGGCTTTCTCTCATTTTTCTTTTCCCATGGCTTGCTTAAAAGAAGTGGGTTTTGGTTCATGTATCACTTTGACTATATAAGCATAGTGAATGGTTGTAAATCCATCATATTTCAACCTATCCACAGGATACCTAGCTTTGGTAGACCTGCGCAAAGTAGGCTCACTTCAAGGTGCTCTCAAAACATCCCTGGTCTTCCTTACTCCAGGTGTAACAATAGAAGGAATACCCAACTCATCATCAATGCTCTGTTCTGAGCCACTGGATTTACCATCCACATAAGAGTGGCCTGCATTCACATCAAATATGGGCTGATCTACCTTCTCTTTTCCTTTTCGTGACACCTGCATACCACTATCTGCATTGCTTTGAGAAGATTCTCCTAATCTCAATCTGTCTATCCATGGCGAAGAATGTGAACCACTGCTAGAGGACACTCCAGGTCCACTAATATCTTGTGACTGCTGCTGTGAATTCTGTGCAGCATTACAATTTTGTGCATCTACATTATCAATTACATTTACTGATTTATACCAGCTACTCATCTCATCAAAAACATCTCTGCTCACTGTAAACTTAAGAGTAGAAGGATTATAGCATCTATACCCTTTCTGCTACAGAGAGTAACCAATAAAGATGCACTTCTCAGCTTTTGGATTCAACTTGGATCTCAACTCATCTGGCACATGAACATAGGCAATGCAACAAAAAATTTTCAAATGAGAAATATATGGTTTCCTACCAGTATACCTCTCCTCTGGAGTCATCCCATGTATTGCTGCAGTGGGAGTCATGTTCATTATATAGACTACTGTAGCAACTGTTTCAGCCCAATAAAAATCTGGTAAGTCTTTTTCGTTGAGCATGGCACGAGATACCTCTCCAATATGCATGTTTTTCCTTTCTGCAATTCCATTTTGTTGTGGGATATGGCTGCATGAATATTGCTGCTTTATGCCATGCTCCTGCAACAACCTTGCAAACTCATTTGAGAGGTACTCTTCCCCTCCATCTGACCTTAGGCATTTTATTTGCAGGCCTGTTTCATTTTCAACCATAGCTTTAAGAGTTTTGAAATGCCCAAACACTTTACTTTTCTTTTTCATAAAATACACCCAAACTTTTCTGCTATAGTCATCAATAAAAGTGACAAAATAATGATAGCCTCCAATAGATGCAGCTTTAGTAGTCCACACATCAGAGTGGATTAATTTCAATGGCTTCTTACTCTCTTGAACATATCTAGGAAATGGTTTCCTTGCCTGTTTTCCAAATTGACAGGCTTCACATACCTTATGCATTTCTGCAACCTTGAATTTAGGCAATCCTGCAACAATATTTTGAGCCTGCATTGATTTAAGTCGCTGTACATTAACATGACCAATACGTTTATGCCAGATATCAATATCTGCAACTACACCGATCCCATGTGCAAACATTGCTACACTCAATTCAGGCATGTCTGCATCCAACGTAAACATTCTGCCCTTCTTCTTTTCTTTTACTATCAAGCAACCTTTATTTTTCATATCCTCAACAAAGCATCCATGAGGATTAAATCTAACGTGCAAGCCCTGCTCAACCATTTGACCAACAAAAACCAAATTCTTGGTGATATTCGAGACATGAAATACATCTGACAGGTATTTCTTTTTCCCATCCTGCATAGACAAAGGAATTTTTCCAATCTGCACAATAGGATGTGCAGTATCATCACCAGTCTCCACAAATCCTAGTTTTTCCATTTTTCTTGCATCCTGCATCCATTCTGCATGACCTGTCATGTGGTTTGACGCACCTGAGTCAACATACCACACTTCGTTGCTTTCTTCTGCACTTGTCACAGAATTGTTCATGTGTTGCACCATAAACAAATGCTCATTTCTGTCTTCACCCTGTCTACTAGAAGATGCATAATTCCCTTGTTGCAATTTTCCATTCATGATGTCATTCTGCTTTTTATAGCAGTCTTTAGCCATATGACCCATTTTACCACAGTAGTAACATTCAACATTGTTGTTTGCATTTTGGCATCTTTGCCATCCACCACGGCCTCTTTGGCTCCCTCTGCCTCTAGAGTTACCACGTCCTCCTTCATAGGACTGATTTTCTTGAGTTTGCTACATATTCTGATTTCTACCACGGCCTCCAGATCGGCCTCCTCTACCTCTGCCTCTACCTCTTCCAGCATTTGAGTAGAAGACAGTTTCTTTTGAAGTTCCTCCTGAAGAAGATGCACCACAATTTCTCTGCTCCTCAGAAATTAGAAGAGCAATCAACTCCTCAAAATCAGGAAATCTTTCACGGATGGAAATGGATGTTCGAAACTGTGCATAATCCTTTCCTAAACCATTCAAGGTCACAGAAACTAAATCATCATCTTCCACTGGCGACCCAATGGAAGCAAGTGCATCTGCAATCTTCTTCACCTTCATGTGGTAGTCATTGATGCTCATACTTTCTCTTTGCACATTGTGCAACTCTTGCTTGAGCTGCATTTTCCTGGCTTGCATATTTGTGCTATACATTTTTGACAAAGTATCCCATGCCTCCTTTGGCGTACTTGCATCCTGAATATGCACAATCATAGAGTCTGAAATACTAATAGACAGCCAGTACATAACTTTTCTGGCTCTCTCAGGCCATCCTTTAAATGCCTGCATTTGTTGTTGATTGGAAACATCAGGAAGAACTAGTTCTTCTTCATTTCCTGCAACGAATTCCCAATATCCTTTTCTCATAAGGAAATTCGTCATTCTAAACTTCCATGCTTGGAAGTTGTTCTTGTCAAGCTTTTCAGTGACAATCTGTGAAAGAGAATCAGACGCCATTACAGAACACTGCAAAGAATTCTGTCACTGCAAAAAACACAGCTTCACCCTCACAAGGGCAAATCTGCAAAACTGACGAAAGTGGTATTTGACCACATAGTCGCTTCCTAGTGACGATTTTGCATCAACATGCAACAAGAATGATTCTGTAACTCCCAATGTCTCTGCGCACAGGCATACGATACAATTTCTACGGTAACTTTTCACCGACCTGTAGAACAGTAATCGCGCAGCAAAAAACAGGGCTTTTTCATGAGTGCGTGCGGAAAACTTCCACCTCCAAAACAGGCCCCGAAATGGCCTCAAATCAAAAAAACAGGGTAACCTAGGGCTAAAGCCCTATCCCGTAGCATATACTACCCTCTTGCTACACCGCGAAGGGCGTCTCAATCTGAGACAATACACTCTTGCACTTTCCGGTTGTACTACCTGCAGAGACTTGCTCCCAAACTCAAAAAATGAAAGCAACACTGGTCCTCTTACCAGAACACCGCGAACTTGGTTTTCTTTCTTGAGCTCCTTACCACGAACCAGGCTCTAATACCATGTCACGATTGTGGGAGAGAAGGAAGGAGTCTCACTTGTAGCTTTCTCACTTACACAATGGGAAAATACACACAAAGGTGGAGGCTGAAAACAGTTTTTCTCTTCTTAGTTGTGTAAGCCAAAAAAGAACACTTGTACAGAGAAATAGAAGAACCCTATATATGGGTCTCAAACCAAACTCGACTAACTAAGGTGGCATACTAACTGAGCCCCGAACTAGAGTAGATAAGGATAGCTGTCATCTAACTATTATTCATGGGCGGTGTACCAACCGCATCTGTAGCTAACAAATCGGTGACATAAATGCACAACGGTCACCCTAGCATACCACGAGTGGAGCTCGATATCTCAACACACAAAACAATCATCAAGCACATGGAAGCTGACCAGACAACTGATCACAACCACAAAGACCAACCAACAATGAATATGATTTGATATACATTTTTTGAGTGGAGTACAAGCGGATACACCTATGGCTAAAATTCCTACATTCTGTTGTTTTCAGTCAGACCAGGCATTGCATACACAATCATCAATGAGTGATTTTATGTACAAACGATTTATAACACAAGTTACTCATTACAGGGAAGGTGCCATTCCCTCTTATGATGGCAGCATGGATATGGACTCCCAGTAGTCCGCCAAATCATTACATGAATGAGCGAAAGGAAGAGATATAGGCAATTGCAAGTGTTGTGCAATGAAAAGATGTAGACAAAAATGATGCTGCGTAAACTAAGCTGATCACCCAAATGACAGGCCATCATCTTTAAGCATAAAAGGATGCCAGTTGAGGGAAGTTCCAAAAGACCAATGGGTGCCTAAAAGTCCCACAGAATGAAAAAAGTGAATAAAAAACTAACCAAAGGGAAGATCTAATGATGCCCCCCCACTGACTCAATGAAAGTGCCCTCGAGTAGAAGAGAATCACCCATGCCAAATATTAGGAGTGCAAGAAAGATTTAAGAAGCCAAAGTGATAAGAACCAAAGGTAATGGAAAAGCCTATGTGAAGCTCAATTAAACAATGGATAATCTACAACCTCTTGTCTCTCTTTGGATCTCTATAAGCATATGGAACATTTGGGTTCTTCATAACATCAAAACAACTTTAGCTGTTGCACCAAAATCACAGTTTGTTGCTGCTATGGAAAGCCAACCTCTGCAATAAATCTCCTCAATTGCACCATGTCTTGGGCAGCCACATAAGTGGCCTTGTGCTCAGTGGATCGCTTCTGCTCCATAAGTCTTCAGAATAATCAAATACCAACAAAAGCAATAGAACACCATAACAATTAATGAACCCAAAATATAGAGATGAACCAGGGTAATCAATCAATCAACTACCAACAATATATAAATGGTACATGACAAGATGGCACAAGGAATGTGCAACGTAAGCGCCCCGCACCATAGACCTCTACATATAGGCACATGATATCGTAAGGTATAGAATGTAAACATAGAGTAGTGACAGCTGCTAACACCCTCTATCAGCTCATTGGTGAACACATATCAAACGAGAGTACCACCCAAGATGCACCATGGATACTCCAGTAGTATACACTCCTGGTGAGCACCCAATAACCAAAGTAGTGCTCCCCGATGAGCAAGAGGTACTGTAGGAAGAGAAAAGCCAATTCTCACCAATCATACCAGCCACTAGCAAGGCAGCCATGAAAATAGACTCTTCAACTCAAAGCATCAGCATGCCCTTAAGATGCCCCCAATGTAGAAAGGACACTGGAATTTTGTCATATCATATCCACCAGGAACCTGAAGGTAAAACGTGCATAACAAGTGTTTTTGCTCAAGTGTAGGTAGTGCTCCTTGAGACTCTAGACATGGACCCTAAATAGCAGAAAACAATAGTGCACTTGAGAGCATCAACATGCCTTCTCTCATTACATCACATGCCCCTCTCTGGCAAGGGGTGATTGAAGCATATAATTGAAAGAAGCATTCTCATGTATCCATCACATTATACAAGAATCCTTCACACAGGCCACTAGCAGGTTGGGAGTGAAACCAACTAGCAATCACTATGTGATCTGGTGCTCTGGTGATGTGTAGGACCCCATCTTTGTCGTCTTAGGAAGTCACACGACACCATCTCTCCACCTTCATGTGCATGGTTGTAGTTCTGCTGAATAGTGATGGAACCAAAGACTGCTCCGAAAGCAAAGCAATCCAACACCCACTCTGAAATGCACTGGTAAGCACCATAGTGCCAACCAAAGCACCTTCCTCTGAGCATGTCCTGATCAGGCTGAAAATGTAAACTTAGTTAAAAGTACAGATTGTCAGAGAGTAGATCTGCAAAAAGGAGAACTTTAAAATGACTGCACACCAGCAAAATTGTTAGCTGTGGAAGAGAAACATCAGCTGTCCTAGCAAAAATGACAGTAGAACAGATGAAAATGTAGGCAGATCAGCAGCAAAAACACAAGCTACACACAGCCACCTAAAGGCTGAAAACTGCTGCCCAGCACTCTGCGTGACTGCTTGGACATGCATTGATAATATCAGCAGCAAACACAAGCTTTTGGAGCAGTCAAAGCACAATCAGACCTGAAAATAGCAGGCAACATGAGAACCAGGAGACACAAGCTTTGATACCATGACAGAGAAGTGTGGAGCAACAAAAGAAGTAAAAGAGACACTGCTGATATAGATTGCAATCAACACAAAGAACAGAAAAGAGAACAGCAAGAACACAAGAACTCGAAGACAGTAGACTCGGGAAATGGAATCCATATACCAAGGCTCAAGAATAGTACAAGGGCATGGACAATGAGTTATCGATAGTGTGCACCAATATCCCTCTCTCCACCTAGAAGCAATCATGCTGTAGGATGTGTATCTGAGTGAATGACTAAGGAGGAGAGAGACTGCTATAAAAAGGCAGAAATATGCCATGAAAAATGAGTACTCTGCCATCCATAAACTAGCAACGAAATACCAATTGGCCAGCATTAAAAATACACTGGTATAAAAATGAAATGCACATAAACACAGACTTTGTCACCTATGAGACATACTTTGCAAACACCCTCTCTCAAAGCATGGATTATTAGGACAATTAAATATACAATGATAATGACTCATCATAGCACATACAACAATGACAATCATGTAGGACCAGAGATACCCAAGCAATGCAAAGGTATTTGTAACCATGGATTCCTCATCTTTGGACAATCTGCCAAAGTGTCTCCTCACATGAGCTTTAGACTCGGAGTAGAGATTGCTCTCTCTCACACCAAACAACTAGTTATGAACTTGGAAGTCAATCCCAGCTCTCGGATTTCAAAACCTGCTAGACTTCATCAAGGTGTGTGGGAAGCCACAATTTACTGCACTTGCATATCTATGAGATAAAGATACCCCACCTCCACTACCCCCTCACATTCCTTATCTAGCACTAGAGAATCACGAGGAATGCTAGCACACTAGGGCTAGAAGGTCGAAGAGGAGGCCTTAATGACCTTTGCCTTCATCACAAAAGAGGAGGCCTTTGTGCCTTTGCCAAAGGGCCTAAGTCAGAATCTAAATCTAAAGATGAGGATGATGGTGACTTGTAGAAGGAGTCCTTGCCCTTCTTCTTTTTCTCCTCCTCCTTCCGCTCTATAGTTAATTCCTTGCAATCCTTTTAGAGATGCCCCTTCTTGCCACAATGGTAACATTGTGCTTCCTTCTTTTTCTACTTGACACCCCTCTTTTAAGCTATAAAAGCATTCCTCTTGCCACCATATCAAGATGATAGCCTCCCCTACAAATGCAAAGAAGCCTCATGCTCAAGTAGCATAGAGGTCATATGCTCAAACTTAAGAAGTGTTACTGATGCTTGAGCTCATACGATGTTGGCCACACCATAAAACTCAGGAGGGAGCTTGTAGAGAACATTCCTGACAAGATGTGCTTCTGGAAGAGTGAATTGCATGTGTCGAATCTAATTTTGAATCTATGTTTCACATAAGGAATTAGTAAATCCTATTAATCACCTCGAGCCTGATAGTCTGAAGTTGACCATAAAGGGTCATAGCTCACAAGGTCAATGGAGCCTCGTACATAAGCTATAACTTCTCCCACACTTGTGAGACATCCTATAGGAAATAATCACGGAAAGAACTACACATGCATTGAAGAAGAGTAGAGTAGGTGCAAGAATCATTTGTCTCCGAAGTAAGAATGGCTTCCTCATAGTTGTCTTCATCCCAATCATTTGCAAAGGAGAGGGCATTTGGGGACGTAAGATAGCTCCTGAAATGACATGCCATAGGTGCTTCTGCACAAACCAAGCTTTCATGACAACACTCCAAGAAAGATAGCCATGTCCCTCTAGCTTATCATCAATAGAGCCACATGAAGGAGCCATTGAGATGAGGTGCATAGGAGCTGAAAAAAGGCAAGTGGTTGGAGAGAGAGAGAGAGAGAGAGAGAGAGAGAGAGAGAGAGAGGCATATCCGGGATAGTAAAAAAAAATGGCAAGAAAGATTTATCCAACTTTGGAAATCTAAGGTTCCATATCAAGGTAAAGTGTTCATGTGGAGGTTGCTCATTGGGGGTCTTCCAACTGGGGATGTCCTACGTGCCCGAAAGATTTTTGCTGGTCGTTGTGTATTCTGCACTACATGTGATGAGACATTGCTTCATCTTTTTGTCTCTTGCCCTGTCGCTCGACAAATTTGGAGTTTTATTTCCCGTGTGTGGTCTTCGACGACTCAGCATCAGATGCTTGCTCGTTTGTGGATTATGGGAAACATGCCCTCTATATCTTCTTTGCATTCAGATTATTCTTGCCTTTTCCATTTCCTTAGATGGACAGCCCTGTGGCATATTTGGCGTACTCGTAATGCCGCATTCAGATTATTCTTGCCTTTTCCATTTCCTTAGATGGACAGCCCTGTGGCATATTTGGCGTACTCGTAATGCCTCTATTTTTGATTCAGTATTGGACATCCATGGTCATGTGGCCTGTGTTCATGGTTTAGTGCTATGGCAAATCTCTTCTACGATATCAGCTGACCTGGTTCTTCCTGACATTGTTGCTTTCTGGCTGGCTATTGTTTGCTCTACTCCTGCTGTCCTTTTTGTGTGACCTCTTTGTGGTACTCATGTAGAAGGTTGTTCTGATAGCCTGATGGCTTCATTACAGTTGTTTCCTTCCTGTTTGGTTGGCCTAAAGGCCTGATGTAAATATTTCCATACATTAATATACTCTTATTCACAAAAAAAAGAGAGAGACATTTGTGGACATAGTTGCCCAAATACCACGATTTCAACAGCTCAAGTAGTAGAGTTTAAAGCACAGAGAGAGGAATACAAGTGAAGAGAGAGTAGTGACAAAAGCATGACAACCAACACATGTGATCCATCCTCTAAGTATGTTCGGATTAGGCTAAAAATACAGACTATTGAAGAGTAGATCTAGCCAAAAAAAAAAAGGGACTGCACATCCGAGCTCAGCAAAACGGAAGGATCAGCAGCAAAAGTGCAGGCTGCAAAAAACAACCACCCAATGGCTGAAAACTGCCTCTGCATAGCCGCCTGGACCAGCCCAGATGAAATCAGCAGCAAACACAAGCTTTTGGAGCAGTCAAAGCGCAATCAGACCTGAAAATAGCAGTTGAAAACACCAGGCAGCACCATACCATGTCAAAATAGTGTGAAGCAACAAAAGGAAAGAGACACTGCTGATATAGACTGCAACGAACACAAAAAGCAGAAAAGAGAACAGCAAGAACACAAGAACTCAAAGAGAGTAGACTTAGGAATGCAATCCATATACCAAGGCTCAAGAATATACAATGGCATGAGCAGTGAGTTGCTGGCAATGTGCACCAGTCTCCTTCTCCCCACCTCAAAGCAATCGTGCTATAGGATGTGTATCCGAGTGAATGAGTAAGGAGGAGGGAGAATGCCTATAAATAGTTACAAATATACCATGAAAAATTACCATTCAGCCAAACATAAACTGGCGCAAAAATACTAGTTAGGCAACATAAAAAATGCTCAGGCATAGAAACTGAAATGCACATAAACACACACTCTATCACCCATGATAAACATCTTGTGCTGCTGCTCATGACCTCTCTCCATTATGTCAACCTGATTTGGCATATGTTACAGCTGTGTTTCATCTTTCATTTGGCTGCCAGCTGATCTGCTCCATCTAACATCAGCAATAGGTCTGGCCCTGCGTTTGTAGTCTCTTGAGGCCACCCAACATCCCTTCAGGCTCCCTCAGCTGTTGCCTACACCTGCAGCATCCGTGTTTGTTGTTAATAGGTTTGGTATCCATCATTACCTGCATTTTGCATAGCTGCTCTCATCACAGCCAGTTGCCCACCTCCTGGCAGCTGCCTCTAGTCAGTCTACATCTCTGTTTTGGTATTGCAATCCCTGGAGATCACTTCTCATCATCTATAGCTCCCCAGGGCTGCATTTTGCTCCCTCTACGACTGTCCATCATCATCTGGCGTCTTCTCCGACATCCCCCCACTTGTAGGATTGCATTCACTCCCTCCACAAAGCATTCTCATCCACGTGCTATCACTCAATCAGCCATGACAATGCAGTCATCTTTGAGCCTTGTTTGACATATCAATTTTCTCAAGTCTTCTCTCTCCCTCTCACATGCGCTACATATGAAGTGCATGTTAGAAGTCATGGGCATCACGTATAGTCATCTTCTACTTGTGAGTCTCAATCTAAGTCAAACAAGGACATTAGTTTTTCTAGTACAATGACCATTTTGGTCAAGTGGGCACCTACATGTTGGGCCTAGCAAGTTTCTATGCCAATGGTGGCCTCAACTTGCCTATTTATAGGTAGCCTGTCCCCCCTCACTTCATTCACTCATTAATCCATTAGATCAACCAGCCCTCCTCAATCTTCTATTATCCCCCTGTTTCCGTCTAATGTCCACATTGATGCTTACTTCTACGTATTGGGGCTGATTGTTGCAACCTTGTATTAGTCCGTCCTCGGTCAATTTTTTTTCTCTCCCCTTTGTTTCTTTTAGTTTCCTTCTTCTCTATTTGCTATGTGTTTGATTTCCTTTCCATTGCACTCTCACATGGTACCATTCACCTTGGTTGAAGCTGGAGTCCAAGAAGAGGAGCTGCTATCCACATGAGATGGGCAACATCTACATTAAACCTTTTATTAAAAAGAAATGTGTTCCTAGAGAGTTTCTGTGTCCCATAAGCACAAACTCTAATTGGGAGGACCCAAACTTTCTATAAATAGGCATGCTACCCTCCACTTAGCCATATCTCGTTTTTGCAGCTTGCAGGTGCTAGAGCTTTGCTGTCTACACCCCATACCGGAAGGATATCTTAGCCAAAGCTGTCCACTGTTGTCTGCTACCATCAAGCTCTTGCTTCTCAGCCATTTCTCGCAGATCCAAACTGTTTCCAGCCATCATCTCCCCAGTATCATCAAGGCGGCTGTAGTCTACCGTTCAGAGATTGCGTTTACTGCTTATCTTCATCAGAAACCTTGTGTTTTGGGCTGCATTGATGTCGTCAACAATAGGCGACCTGTTCCAAGGCTGTGTTTTGTCCTTGCTGCTGCCTTGGCTGGTCGCTACCCTCTAGTGCTGTGTTCTACTGTTCTAGGCCTTTCATCAACTGTCATGTTATCATCTTGTGCTACATTTGCAGTTTTCTGCCCTCTTCTGCTTGTCTGTCACTCACTGATCTAGAATCCTACTACTGCATTTCCTGCTACCAAACACATTCGGAGGCTGCCTTGCTGCATTTCAAGATCCATCAAAGTACGACACACTCTCTAACTCATACACTTTGCTCCAGTTCTCGAGACTCCAGAGTCCGGGGTCAATATTCTTCATTGCAGTGTGTTTGTTGGATTGAGCATTGTATTCCATTTTCATACGATTTTTTTTTTTGTTTTTTGTGGTAGAGCATTTCTTTACAACCCCTACATATGACTTGTGAACCGCCTATAGATTTTAAGAATCCATCTCGAGTACAATCTCTCGGAGCTAATATTGATGTATCTAATGCCTTTCTCGGTTCACCTCATCCTTGGTCCTCAAAACATAGAAGTTTGAGGCCCCTTTGTAGCATATTCAGTGTATGACATTCATTCATTCACTTACCTTTCGAGTTCTCTTCATCTTGAATTCTACATCACACTTTGTACTCGCATTTCTCTATCTCTATTCGAGCATTTTGTCACATAGTGTCAATGCTAGGTACATGCATCGATATCCAAGCCCTGATTTGAAATCCTGGCATTGAAGAGAAGAAAGAATGCAAGAGAAAAATGTATTTACCATAGTCACCAAAGCAGTCCACCTCTGAATATGTTTGTTTAATATTAACAGCTTCTTCCATGCAGGCCTTGAGGGATACTGGATATCCCAAAACAGAAGATCCTCAAATTGAAAAGATCCCATCAAGATTCAATCATCTACTTATGAGGAGTTTTTAATTATTCTGAAGAATGTGAATGGAGTAGATGAAGCCCTTATGCCACATTGCCTTGCACTACTTCTATCCCTTTTGCATGCTATCTAGATGACCGTGTATACAACCCACGGGAAGGTGCATACCAGCATAAGTATGATACTTAATGAGGATCTAGAACTCCCAATTTGAGGAGGACACACTAGCAAGGGGTACATGCCATATCTAGTCTCTTCTAAATCCATCCAGTCCTATGAGATGGGGAAGATGGAAGCTCAACTGAGAGTACAAAGTTGACAGTGAAGAGAGAGAAGACACGAATCCCAATGCAATTACCAAAGAGTAATGAAAATACAAAGTACAACCCTTAAACCTTAGGGTTGTTAAGGTATGCTTTCACCCAAAAGGTGTAAAACACGATAAGTGCCCGAACTGTGTAACATAAGCGCATAAAATAAAATATACTATAACTGGGGGAAAAAGCCTCTCATAAAAAGAGTAAAAAGTGCCCCAGTGTCCTATTGCGGATCACTGATACTCCTCTGTGAGCATAGGCATGAGTCATACCCAACAAATCCCCTTGGAGTGAAAAGTGATCAACATACAAGGATCATCCACCAAAGGAGATTAAATTTAAAGCATTGTGAAATGCTTCAAATTTGTCACAAGGAAGAGCTTTGGCAAAGATGTCAGCCACATTGCCAGTGGTAGGACACTAGACAAGGCTGATATCTCCTGCATGTAGCCTCTCTATGACAAATTAATAGTGGATCTCTATGTGTTTCGTGCGTACATGAGACACTCGGTTCCATGCCATGGCAATGGCACTTTGACTATCAATAAACAAAGGAGTAGGCTTCGTGACAGATACATCAAGTTCAGCCAACAAACGTCTTAGCCATACACATTCAACTTTGGTAGTGAAAGCTGCCTCATATTCAGCTTCACAAGATGATGTGGCAATAGTGGATTGTTTCTTGCAAAGCCAAGAGATGCAAGATGAGCTAAGAAAGAAATAGTTTCCACTCATAGAGTGACGTGAATCAAAATCACCAACCTAATCTGAATCATTGCAAGCATGTAGTTGCAGTGGTTCCCCCTTGGCATAAAGCAGTTCAAGAGTCCTAGTACCTTGCAAGTAATAAAAAGTATGCTTCACAGCTTGCCAATGTGACATGCGTGGGCTGTGCATATGTCCGCTCAGGGGTTGAAACTGCAAACTGAATATCTAGCCTCATGTTGTATAAATAAATGAGGCATCCAACTGGAGCATATGTATAGATGTCAAACAAATCACTGTCATTATGCAATGACAGCTTGCATCCAGTATCCATTGGTGTGCAAACTCGCTTGCAACCTATAAGCCAAGCCTCTCAAGGAGTCTACCAATATATCTGGACTGTGACAATCCAATGTCTCTAGCATCATGAATGAACTGAATGCCCAAAGAGTAGTGCAAAGACCCTAAGTTTGACATCTCAAAAGTTGTAGCAAATTTTTCTTGAATGCTGAGATCTCATCAACATGTGTCCTTGTGAGCGCAAGATTATCTACATAAAGACATATGACCAGCAAGGATCTCCCCTCTTTGCATACGTAAAGAGTAGACTCTGATAAACTATTAATGAATCCTTGGCTAAGTAAAAAGGCATCAATTTTTGCATACCAAGCTCGAATAGCTAGCTTTAAACCATACAAAGTCTTTTTCAACTTACATACCGAGTGTTTGGATCCCTCAACTGCAAAACCAATGGGTTGTTGTACATACACTTCTTCTTGAAGTTCCCCATGTAAAAATGCAATCTTAATATCAAGCTAGTGCACAATCCAACCATGATGGGCAGCCAAAGCAACCATAGATTGAATGGTAGTCATACAGGATGTAGGAGCAAATGTCTACTCATAGTCAATGCCTTTCTTTTGCGTGTAGCCTTTGGCCACAAGCTTGGCTTTATATTTATCAATGAGTCCATCCGCATTTCTTTTCAACTTATGGATCCACTTTGTACCAATGGCTTTCTTTCCAATAGGCAATGTCACTAAATCCCATGTTTGATTCTTTATGATAGAATCAAATTCAGCTTGCATTACTGCCATCCAATGCACACTTTGTTGTGCATCCTCAAAACATTCAAGCTCCTCATCATCAAGTGTGTGTGCTGCCATAACAAACTCCATTGTATTAGCATGATCATGCTCGTCTTCTAGTATGACCAGCAATAAGAGCATCCAAATGACTATCTTTCATAGTTTGCAAGTACCATCTAGGCGTCTGCCTAGCTTCCTGATTGTGTACAAGCTCCTATTGAATCTCAAATTAAGCATCTTGCTGAATATTCAGATCAGCCATATACTGAATTTCTGCATTGCTCAATGGAGCAGCTGGCTAAACATTGTATTCATTTACTGAAGCTCCAACTGTGTCACTAAAAAAAATGGGCAACAGCCCTTCAAACACATCGCTTCCAGCATGATATGTATCAAAACCAGCAAGAGATAATTCTGATTTTTCATCAAAAACCACATTCGTACTAACAAAGACTTTCTTGGAAACAGGATCATACACTCTATATCTTTTGCTCTCACTGTTATACCCTACAAAAATGCATTTAACAGTCTTGTTGTCCAACTTCTTTCTTAGTACTTCGGAAATATGAGCATACGCAAGACACCCAAAAGTACGAAAATGGCCAACTGAAGGTTTTCAGCTGTTCCAAGCCTCAAAAGGCGTAACACTTTTTAATGCCTTGGTAGGGCACCTGTTCAAAACATGACAAGCACACATAACTGCTTCCATCCAAAAGCCATGTGGCAAACTCTTAGTTTTCAGCATACATCTAGCCATCTCCATGAGTGACCGATTCATCCTTTCTGCTAGGGTTATATGCAGTAGTATATCGATGGACAATGCCTCTCTGCTTCAAAAAATTATTCAGCATAATGAAAGACATGTATTCCCCTCCTCGGTCCGAACGAAGAGTCTTAATCTTGCAGCCAAATTGATTTTCAGCAAGTGCAACAAAAGCCAAAAATGCATCATACACCTCTGACTTTTTCACAAATAAGTAGACCCAACAAAAATGAGTAAAGTCATCAATGAAGGTGACAAAATAATAACATCCATCCAATGACTTTGTCTGCACAGGTCCACATACATCTCAATGCACAATCTATAATATGGCAGTTGCCTTAAAAGCATCACGAGGAAATGAGAATCGATGCATTTTCCCCAAAATACATCCCTCACAAATATGCTTAGGATATCTCTCCAAGAAAGGTAAGCCATCTAGCATTTGAGTACGATACATAAGCATCAAACTGCCACAATTGACATGCCCCATGCGAGCCTGCCATAACTCTACCTGTGACATAGGAGGAGTAAGAGTAGATGCTAAATAGACCAACGGATCAATCGAATAAGCATCTAGCTCATAAAGTCCATGACATAATGTGCCAATCAAAACCAAAGTCAAGAATTCTTTATCCTTGACCATACATTTGTCATCATCAAATGTGACCAGCATACCACACTTTGCTAAAAAAGAAATGGACAACAAGTTCTTATTTATGCCTGGCATATATAATGCATCCTATAAACGAAGAGTAGAGCCATCAATGGCTGTTAAGACAATCTCTCCAACACCTCTAACAAGGTGAGATGCTGCATTGATACACTGCACAGACTTACCAACAAGTGCTACAATAACAAAGGAAATCCTTGAGGGATGTAATGTGCTTAGAAGCACCACTGTCAAAGAATCAAGTGCTAGCATCCTCAGTAGAGCTAAATGCTCTATTAGCCCAAGAAGAGTCATAACTGCAAGTGTAAAAACACTAGTCATGGTCTACAACAAAAGGCGCAGACTTTGTAGCAATAGAAGCTGCATCAGAAACAGACATCCCCGTTCTCCTCGGCCATGCGCTTTTTACATTCCATGATGTAATGACTTGGCTTCTTACAATAGTGGTACTTACCCTTCTTGGCTTGTGTGCCCCCTTGTTTCTTGCTACTCCCTGAAGTACCTAAACTTCCAGAACTGTGCAGAGCATTTTTAGATTGGCTGCCCTTGCCATTCTGCCTCGCCATAAAATCCTGTTTAGAGGCTATTACATCCATCTCACTGTTCTTTCTTATTTGCTCTTCTTCTAGGAGCAAACTAACCAACTAAAGAAAAGTAAGTGGCTAAGGAGAAATTCTCGTGGTGAGATTTAGGGCTGTATGAAAGGCCAAATAAGAGGGCAGCAAAGAGTTCACGGTAGTAGAGATCAACTGTGCATCCGAATAATACTCATCTACATGCATCACGCTGCAATTGACAAATGTGTGTCACACTCTGTCAAAACTATCCAATGTACACGCTGTCCAATGCACAAATAGTGCTCACAATGTAATCAATGCAAAAGCCCCAAAATTTTGTTGTCTAAAATGCACAATTTTAGTCTATTACACACTGAACCTGTAGTATATGTGCCAATGTCTACATAAACCAAAAAAACCCAAATTTCTTGGCTCGCTTTCCAAGAAATTCTTGCTAGAAGTGTGTCCAAGATATGAGACTACCTGGCCAAAAATCCCCTTTTTGAAATTCAAAATTTTGAATAAAAAATGGATAAACGTCTCTGTTACCTTCTGTGTTGGCAGCTAGCTGGGGGTGATTGCTTGGAGAAGCAGCAAGATGCTAGCAGCCTTGGCAGGAAGGTGCAAACAGCTAAAAGGTAAACAAGGCAGCGCTCAAGAGCCGCATAAGAGGCGGACAAGCTAGAGCAGTGGACCCAGGCGGTCAGCTACAGGCAGTGCAGGACCAGGGCATAGGTGGCGCAGGCGGCCAAGCGAGCTGGAGCAAACAATCGACAGCACTGGCTCCTAGTGGACTTAGCAAGCAAGGTGACAAGCTGGGACGGCAGAGCTGGCGGCCGCCAACTGGTACGGCACAACTGGTGATGGTGGTGACTGCTGACGGACGAACCTGTAGGGGCTAAGTGGCTAGCTCGAGCTGATCTCGCTGCTAGAGTTGAAGCTAAGTTAAATCCCTCCTCTAATACCAAATGTGAGATGAGGAAGATCAAAGATTAGCTGAGAGTACACAATTGATAGTAAAGAGAGTGAACACACAACTCTCAATGCAATTACCAAAGAGTGTAATGAAAGTATAAAGTACAAGCCTTAAACCTTAGGGTTGTTAATGTCTGTTCACACCCAAAAGGTGTAAAATACGATAAGTGTCTGAACTGTGTAACAGAAGCACATAAAAGAAAAGATAATATAACTGGGAGAAAAGACCTCTCATAAGGAGAGTAAAAAGTGCCCCGATGTCCTACCGTGGATCACCAACACTCGTCTGTGAGCATAGGCATGAGTCATACCCAGCACCTTCTTCCTTTACTTTGGTTGATGAGCAGGACATGAGTGCAAGTATTCATGATAACCTTAACCCATACAAGTATGAGAACGTAAAAAAGAAGACTCAAGAAGAAAAAGATCAAATAACACCTCTCATTAGTTGTTGATTCAAGAGATGTTGCTTTGGGTTCATCATAGTACCTTTGATTCCCACCCATGTCAAATACACATTCTACTACACATTCCTCTAATCATCCACCTATGACACACTTCACTATAGGGGGGGTACATAGTCCTTAAATATGCATCCCATAGGGCCTTAATCTTATCCAAAATTGGGTAATGGATGTGCACCATTGGGGGGGCCATATTCACTGACTAAGCACCTTGGGGGAACTACACGCAAGGGTTTCATTCCCAAGCATATCAAGCCCCGAGTGTCACCCCGATAGTACCATACTTTGCACACATGTCTTTACCTAATGGACTATCAATCCTCTATCATGTAACACCGCCTACTATTGAGCAAAGGCCATGAGTCACTATGCCTAGCCATACAGTCCAATGTGTAGCGCTAGGCTCCCACATATGCCTTCCCACCACATCAACCTCATGTGACATCACAATTCTTTCCATAGATCTATATCTCTCAATAATTATTTTAGTGATAAGACTTGTTTCAAAGGGTCTAACTTTACTACTTGGTCTAGCTTGATGCAGGATGTCTTGGACTCACAAGTCCTTTGGGACCTTGTTCAAGGTTGGGACCCTAGCCAAACCCCCATTGGTCCTCATATGAAAAGCCGTAATGCCATTGCCATAGCTACATTAATGCAAGGTCCACTACCACAATTCCACTCTCAATTGCAATACTTTGACTTAGCATTGAATTGTTAGGCTCTGACCAACGGGCTTTGACTAATCGCTATGTAGCTCAGGACAGGATACCTCGAATAAACCTTGACCATGAGTTCCAAGAGCTCAAAATTACTAACCAAGATGATCTTAATGACAAGCTCGCTAAGTATTTGTATTATTGATTTTTCTATGATCTTATTTTGATAAGTAACCATGCCCAAAAGGTCAAGGAGACTAAGGTGGCACTACACAAGGTGTTCCAAATGATGGATATGGGCCTTCTTCATTTCTTTTTAGGCCATGAGATTTACCAAAATCCGAGGGGGAATTTTATCTTCCAACACAATGGTATGTGCAAGAGCTTTTGAAAGGGATACAGGAGACACAGGAGAGAAGAGCATACACAATGTAGGTGTTGTCAACAATGTTATGACAATCTTATTGCACTTTCATATATATATGATCAAAGAATATGGGCGGTCACTGTACACGAGCAGGCCCAAGGGCCTTTTACCCCAACAACCTCCCACTAAAAGGCCAATGAGCTAGGGAGTGAAAAAACAAAATAAAACAAAAGAGACAGGGTGAGGAATCATGACATCTTACCCAACGCCCAATCGGAAAGCAAGCTGTGCAATAAGTGGCGGAAACCTCCTCACAAGAAGAGTCAAGCATCCCCGAGTCCATGACATCCAGAAGATAAGCGATCCCATAGCTCTAGACAATAAAGCAATCCATGACTGCTTCCCATGAAGCAAGCAACACAACTCATAAGTGCACGGCTGTAAAGCATCAAAGTGGCGCATAGTATCAGCGCAGCGCATAAAAAACAACGGAGAGCATACAAACTCTCTAAGGTAAATCATTTAAAGAGGGCCAGCATCCCGGATACAAGTCAAACGGGGTCTCAAGACAATATGCGGCCTCAACAAAGCGGAAGACTAGCATATGGCTCTAGAATCAGCCATAAAGCGCACTGAGCACGCATCAAGAGGCCTAAGAGGTGTCTGCGTCTCATAAAAGATAGCATGACGGCTGCGTAGAACCTGCTAGGCATCTAAATCCAAAAACCTGTAAGCCGTAAAGTCACCATCTCCATAACCAAGGAGTATGCATCTGCGTGACATAGGCTCATATGGCATACTAACAGATGTCTGACAGCCAAACATCCTCAAGTGATCATAGGAGGGTCTCATGCCAATTAACCAAGTAGACTGCCGTCATAAGGGCCTCAGCCCAAAAGCCATAAGACAACCTAGCTGTGGTAAGCATAGAAGCAATCTTTGCCTATAAAGTCAGGCACATGCCATGAGCAATCCCATAATACCATGGGCATAAGAAATCAATGCCATATTGCTGACAAGAGATCCGTAAGCTGGGAGAGATACCATGACTCTCATAATCCATCTGCAAGCATCTAGGCCTGCTACCAGCAAAATCCATAAACCTGTCATAGTAACAACATCCTCAATCCGTACCAAAGGGTAAGCCCAAACACGGTAGGTAGCATGATCCATGAAGGTCACAAAATACGACGCTCCACCAAGTGACTGGGAAGGCATAGGTTCATATACTGCAACATGGACTAGATCTAGAGGAGCATGCCTCACACGATCGCCATAAGCCAAAGAGGCTCTGCACGGACCGCGAGTACAATGAGGGCAAGTAGCATGGGGAAGAGCAGGCAATAAGCCCATATCACATAAAGCATCCATCTCAGTGTGTCGTACATGGCCTAGGCGACAATGCCATAACAATGCATATGGTATCTACGTAACTGCAACCATAGAATCTCCCACATGAGAGACATGCACTACATAATCACTACCATATCTAGCACCTCTGGCCAATACCAAGCAACCACGACGGATTTTCCATGAAATATCCCCAAGAGAGACATAATATCTTGCACTATGCAACTGACTGACAGAGATCGAGCTCTTATTGAGCGTAGGTATATGCAAGACATCACGGAGCATAAGAGAAGACCCATTTGGCAAAGCCAAGTGTATATCCCCTGTACCAATAACATGACAATCCTGCTCAAGGCCCAAAGAAATACATCCGGCAACCTCCCTGTAAGAAGAGAACCAAGCTCTATGCGGAGTAACATGACAAGATGCCATACTGTCTAAAAGCCAATCAAAGGTATAGGCCATATCACTGAGCAAGTAATCTGCAGGGTAACACGATGCTAGGAGTCTAGGCTCAGCTGCATCATCATGGGTAACTACATGCACCATACCACTATCAACAGTGGTCTCACCTACTGTATCACTCACTCTGCTCTCATGTCTAGTGTGGCACAATCTTTTCTGCTCTCTAATCCACTTGAAGCATTTAGGCTTCACATGCCCTGTCTTTCCACAATGAAAGCAAACTGAACCTATAAAACTTGTAGAAGAGGACAACTGCTCTGTAATAGCATGAGTAGGGTTGTCCAATACATCCAAGGAGCTCAAATAATCAGGGGAACTCTCATCAGAGAGAACGAGCTCATCAAGAGGATTGTCTGCATGACTAGAAGAGCTGGAAGTCGTCATAGCATACTGCAAAGGAAACTTATCCAAACCAGAAGGGGAGAACACAAAGGCATCAACCACAGATGTAAAAGCTCCCACACGGACAAGCCTAGTAGACAAAAGCATGACATATCCAACCACTGTAGCTCACAGCCATAAAAGCATAAGTATGCCTCGGAGCCATAAATGCATAAGCATCCCCGAAACATAGGAGTATACATAACTTTGCAGTGTCTCATACCATGTATTGACATACATGTCCAGCCAAGAACGGCAGGTGGCAAATAAGCCTGCAAGAATCAAGCTCCAATAAAAGCCCAAATATCTGTGTAAAAGCATCTAGGTAAGAGGCTCTGTAAAATACATAGCAGCAGACCATGTGCATACATAGGTGGCCATAAAGATCAACTGCTCCCTGATATACACGGGCAATAGCAGCCCAAATAGCATAGATGCCATACAATAGAGAAGCAGGACGGCCATAACTGTAAATCCCAAGCAGCACTGTCCAAGTCCACTGATCAGTAAGTATCCCGCATATCAAATGCAAACGAGCAATCACAACTCAATAGGCAATTGCTAAAACAAGGGAGCAATTCACTGCTCAATACCTGTAAGTGCATCGAAGTAATAGCCAAGATCCATAATCAGAGCATCAAATCCCATATAGCATCCAAGGTCGTAACGGAAAAAAAGCCAAGTCGTAACCGAAAAAGCCAAGTCAATGTCCAACTGCTCAAGGAAATACTCAAATGAATGTCAAGACGAGCTCAAACAACTGCCATCCACAGCCAAAGCATAAAGCATTCACCAAGACATCATAACCCGTACTGGGTAGCCTAGGCATAAACCATGTCGTAGATGAAATGCTAGCTGCAAAGAAGTGACAGTCAAACCCAAATCGAGCTCTAATCTTAGCTCAAAAGCATTCCGGAGCATAAACAATACATATGACATAGTCCAAATACATCATGACATCATACCGAGTAGCCGGGAGCACCCCATGACCAATAGGGATAACCCAACTGTAGTATAAATAGCTTCAGCCCTGAAGTTTGCAGCAGCAAATAACAGTCCAAAATTGAGTAAAATAATGCTCAAACCAAGCTCAAATCAAGTGTCAACTCATAGGCATACATTCCCGTATGCATAGGCACCAACCGGGCATAATCGGGCATCAAATGCCAAGACCTGTAAGCATAAAATTGAAGTAACAGGTGGCTACCCTGTTTTGGGCTGCTTATGGACTCTGTAAAACAATCAATGGCTGAGCAAGATCAGCTCCAAAACCATCTCACATGATAGGCATACATTCCCACATCATTCGGGGAGCATTTGGGACCAACTAGGCGACCAATGTCAATGCCAATGTGCCCCAAACATAAAATGCTGACGTAGCACTGCTGTAAACTGTCTGTGAACAGTCCTGGACTGAAGTAAATCAGCCCACAAATCAATGCCAAGTCAAATGTCAAGTGCTAGGGTCAAATGCCAAGTGTCGGGGGGTCCAATGGACCAAGATCAAGTGCCAATGAGTAGCCAAGTGGGTGGAGGAGCTGGAGAATGATCACGTGCTGTCCAGGGCCTGCCAAAAAATGGCGCAAACTATCCTAAAGGGAGTTGATCACGTTTTTTATGAGGGGGGGGGCTCAACGGAGCCACAAGGGGGCTCAATAGGTGCCAATGAAGGCCCAAACAAAGCCTAACCAAGCCAAGCAAGGCAGGAAGCTTCAAGCTTCAAGGAGGAAGCTCATCAATGGCTGCCCCAACCTGTAAACCCTGCTGTACCTGAAAATGACTGAGGGAGAAGACCTCATACCTCGTGTAGATGCCGGGAAGAGCTCGCGAAGGAGTGGCTCTGATACCAATTGAAAGGGATGTAGGAGACGCGGGAGAGAAGAGAACACACAATGTAGGTGCTGTCAATAATGTTATGACAACCTTATTGCACTTTCAGATATATATGAATAAAGAATATGGGCACTCATTGTACACGGGCAAGCCCAAGGGCCTTTTACCCCAACAGCTTTTAGCCACGTTTGAGATGGAGGGATGTAAGGCCATTTCTACTCCTATGAATCCGAATTGGAAGGCTACGACCCATGCAAATTCTTCGACGGCGGATGATGCCCGCTATTAGTAGTTGATTGGGTCCTTAATTTGGCTTCTTAACACTCAGGTTGATTTGTGCTTTCCTGTAGGTTTGTTGGCCGAGTTCATGAGTGAACCTCAGATGGTACATTGAAATGCTGCTATGAGGATTTTGTAGTTCCTGAGGGGGAAACCTGATCTTGGTATTCATTATGCACTAGGACTGGAGATTCACCTTTGGTTCTTACAAGCTCAACGGATTCACATTGGGCCGAAGATATTGACCAACGGAGGTCAATAACACGATATTGTTTTACTTTGGTACGAGTGTTATCTCGAGGAGTAGCAAAAGGCAACCTATTGTTGCCCTTTCTTTCACAAAGGTGGAGTATAGAGCGGTGTCTTCTACCACATGTGAGTGAATGTGGGTTTAGAGGTTCCTAGGAGAGCTTAGACAAGCTCTACGACACTTCACTTTGACAATGAGAGTTGCATTGCTTTGGCATGGAACCCAATATTTCATGCTAGGTCAAAGCACATTGAGATTCTGTGCCATTTCATTCAGGAGAAGATATTGGATGAGACCATTGATGTGGTTTACTGCAAGAACGAGGATAATCTCGCAGATTTGTTATGCCGCATCTAGGATCTAAGAGGGAATGTTAGAGATTAGTCATCCCCTAGATTAGCATTCCTCAAGTTACTATTGGTGCAGTCAGTTCTCTCAGAGGGCATTATTCATTATTCCTATCAGTTTGGGCATTATTTTCAGCCGTCATCAGTATTTGGGTAGGTTTCATGGCCAAGACAATGCCACGCAAGTAGGCCATTTCTATTGTAGGTAGTGCAGCTGTTTAGTCGGCCATTTTCAGTGGCTTTTGACCAGATTTGGCAGGTCAGCCAGATTTGGCTGGCCAACCTGCCATATTTCCCCCTTCTTTTTCTGGCTATTTATAGCCCATTTTCAGCCTGCCCTCTTCAGTCTTTGCAGGATTGGTGGGAGAGATCCAACTCAAGGAGATGTCTTCTAAAAGAAATTTGCAGACCACATTGATATTCTTCATTCTTAAAGCTCGACCTCCACCTTGTTTGTGAGATCTTCTCTTGCAAGTGCAACGTACTTCATCTGCCATGGACCCACAGACATGGTTACTAAGTCAACCACCCACTTATAGTGCATAACTAGTGGATATGTCGTATCTAGACCATCACAATGTCGTACAGAAGAGTACATCTAACAAGTAGTACAAGTCTCAACAAATTGCAAGGCATCTCTATACAAGCCTTTCCACCAGTATCTTTCTTTTATCTTTGTGAATGTAGCCCAGACACCTCACTAACCAGCCCATAAACTCTCATGAAACTCTCTCATAATATGTTATTGAGTGTCTTTGTCACATACTACTCTCAATGGAGTTCCATTCCTCTACTTTGCATGTTTCCATAAAAACCCATTCTTCAAGAAATATCTATATGATTTTCTGCAGATCCCCTTGAGTTCTTCTTTTGACCACTCTTCTTGCCTTATCAAAGTGCTCAAATAACGATCAATTTGTGGCCACTCACCCTCATACAACTCCTCTGAAAAAGACTCCACTGAGACAACATAGTATACATGGTCAAGTGCTGCTCTTGCACTTTCACCTTCCTCTCCATCTAAAACCATACCTTTCTCATTCTTATATTGAGTCCTTAATAAGATATCAACGATTGGATTAACTTTTCCTACAATATGTCAAAACTTTGGATTCAAGGACTTGATATGAGTAATCCATTGAAGCATAGCAATATCTAGAGTCGAACAACTAGTAATCATGCCAAGAAGTGGTAAGCAATCTATCTCAAAAAGAATTGAAACTCCAATGAAATACACTTTGTCACACTTCAATGCAATGAGCTAAAATAAGCTTTACAGCTAATAAGCATTTTTAAACAGCCCCAAAACACGTCTAATTAATGAAAAATACAAATTTGGTGTGTGGTTCAAGACAGTTTCAGTGGTGCTCCAAAACCTAACTTTTTGGGGCACCCTTCAACAACTATAAATAGACGAGCTGCCCACCATTCAGGCTTATACTTTTGTGCAGGTTTCTCACTCTACTATGTGGATTTTAGCCATCAACCACCTACCATCTACTGTCCAGCCACCATCACTGACCTGCACTCCATCACTATCCAGCCCTAGGTGGCCTATTTTCAGCCATCACCTTGCTGTTTAGAGGTCTCCAACTGCTGCTCATCATAGCACCTGATCAACCTACGTTTTCAGCATATGGTGCCAGGCAACAGGCTACTGCCTTCTCTCCCACAAGGCGACTGTTGTAGTACCTGCGTTTTTGCTATCTAGCAAGCCATCTACATCAATGAAACCTCTTTTGCTGTCACTTGATAATTCTTTGCCTCAGGTGATTAGTTTTCAGCCTTTCTTTGGTGGTACATTGCTGCATTTACCAGATTTCAGCCTTCGACTACTGTGTTTTGGTGACCAGTCTACTGCCCTTCATTATTCAACACTCTCTCATCTCCGACTGGTGGTCACAACACTTGGGATCCATCTTCGGTGGACATCACTCTCTAACATTGCATTGCTCTGCCCTTGGGCATTCTGTACACTCTTACATTCATTTACAACATTCATTCACTTTAGAGTTTCTTCTCTCTATGTTTGTCTCTATGTTTGAGTTGTGAGTTTTTGCATTTTGCGTTTTGCGTTTAGGGTTTGAGTTTTGCTTGTCTCTGTCTGAGTCTTTGTGTTTCAATCTTGGTTGTACATGCTATGTTTCCTCAGTGCAAACCCTAGCATATCTTCACATAGTATCAAAGTCAGTGCTCTTCTAAAGAGTATCCTGTGGTGATTGTGGAGGCTAGTCTTTGTACGAGACTCACAGGCGACTCAATTCTACCTCATAATGTCTCAGGAACCTTCTTTTAGGTATACTATGACACCCTATCAGGGTTCATCATTGGAGGCTCTGAGAAGGCATTATGGTCTCGAGAAGAAGGTAGACACATGTTCACCTTTATTGTCTTCTTTTACTCGTTCTGGTCACCTTACAAATGAAGAGTTTGAGAAGTATGTGCACATCACATACAGTTAGGTTTACACCCCTCCAACGATTGGATGTGACGTGCATCACAAACCGTGTACATCACAAATCGATTTTCTCGATCGAGACAATTGGAGAGGGATCGTCTTCCGCATCCGAGACCTCATGATCGAGAGAGATCACCTTTTCACTTGCCCTTGAAAGACCTTTGCATCGCTTCAATGGCAAGTATTTCCAACGACAATCTTCATAGACATCGTCGGGAATACCAGGGCATGGTGTGGCCTCTCCTCCTAATTTGCAAAGATGGATGAGAGGGCGAGTGACAGATGAGATTTGGAGCTTTGGGCAATACTTGCATTGCCACTTGCAAGTGTTGGATTTCTCCTTCACTCATTCGAAGTAGGCACAATGCAAGCGAAAGGCCTCATGGAGCAGGGGTGCCATTGATGATGTATAGAGAGAGCCTAGAGGGTCACGGGTGGCGGGTGAGATGATTGAAGAATGAGTGAAAAGGGTAGAGAGCTTGAGGAAGTAGAGAGAGGCTAGAGCTTGATGGAGGAGGTTGGAAGGGTTGAGAGGTTAAGGGAGGAGAGAGCTTGAGAGAGTAGGAAGGATGGAGAGCTTGAAAGGAGTAGGAGGGGTGGAGAACTTGAAAGGATGAATGAGATGGTGGGGGGGGAGGCAAGATTTTTACAGAAAAGGAGAGTGCTTTGGGATTTAGGGTTTGGGGAGAGAGAGAGAGAGAGAGAGAGATTTCAAATTCTGAAATTTGAATGGTGGCCCATCATCCATGGGAGAGGATGGTTGCATTGTGCCATTGTGTGCATATGAAAGAGAGAGATGGATGAAATTTTAATCATGAGAGAGGGAGAGGGAAGCAGAGAGAGTTTTTAAACTTGTTAGTTTAATCTTTAATCTTTTCTCTTGAGTCTGTGTGAGAGAAAGAAAAGATAGAGAGAAAGAAAAGAAAGATAAGAAAGAAAAGAAAGAAAGAAAAGAATAGAGAGGAAGAAAAGAAGAATAGAGAAGATTCAAGAAAGAAAAGAAGAAAAGAAAGCGCTGAAAGAAACAAGGAAAAACGGTCAAAAAAAGTGACCATTTGTTGGCGGCAGGCGTACTAGTAACGGTCGGAAATGGCGCAGTCGGCACAGTCGGGCAGGCCGGACGGGTCCGAATGGGTTGGACGAGTTGACCCGTCCGTCAGTCGTGGACAACCTTGGGCATGCGGACAGTCTCAACAATCTATCTCCTTCACTACTCCTGAAGGATTGGCTGATTGGTTTGCTAGTGACTCGCCTATTACACTTTACGCATCCCTTTCTAGGACATCCACTACATCTTCCAGGACCCCTTGTCCACCTCACTGTACGCAATGGTAGCCACACACTTAGCCTTTCCCTTTTTAGACTTCCGCTACATACTACATACTCATGGCATTGCATTTAGCTTTACTTTCTTTTATTTTCAGTTTTGTTTTTGGAGCATCTCACTACTCACCTCTATGTTTGCAGATTTTGATCTCTTTTGTGGGGTTTTGTATTTCAGTGTAGGGCTAATATACAAGTTTGCACCAGTTCTTCCTAAGCTGGGATAGGAGATGCATGCCGTTTCTTTCATGGTTCTATCTACTTGGAATTTTGCTCTTCTACTAGCATGGAGGCTTCCCCTCCCGTGGCAAATTGTGCAGTCTCTCTTGATGCTATCATTGCGGTTGTGAGAGTGGAGGTCAGGATCGAAGCTCAGCACAAAAAACAGTAGACTGTAGAGAGTGAAGCACAACCTATGCAATAGACTGAAAGAGTGTAAACTGAATGTACAAGGTACAACCCTTAAACCTTAGGGTTGTAGGGGGGTGTTCACACCCGAACACGGTAAGTGCCCGTAAGTGTGTGTCATAAGCACATACGAAATAATACCATAAGTATGGGGGAAAAAACCTCTCCTACCGAGAGTAAAAAGTGCCCCAGTGTCCTACTAATCACCGACACTCCGATGTGAGCGTAGGCGTAAGTGAGGCCTGAGTGAAATACCCAACAAACCCCCCTGGAGTGAAGAGTGATCAAGAGTACAAGGATCATGCGCCACCAAAGGAGATCAAATTTAAAGCATGGCGAAATGCTTCAAATTTCTCACGAGGAAGAGCTTTGGTGAAGATGTCTGTCACATTACTGATGATAGGACAATAGACAAGGCTGATATCACCTGCATGTAGCCTCTCTCTGATAAAGTGATAATGTATCTCAATGTGTTTCGTTCGTGCATGAAACACTGGGTTCCGTGCCACTGCAATGGCACTCTGACTGTCAGTGAACAAAGGAGTAGGCTCCATAACAGATACATCCAAATCAGCAAGCAAGCGTCTAATCCATATGCATTCAACTATGGTGGTGAAAGCTGCCTTGTATTCAACTTCACATGATGATGTGGCAACAGTGGACTGTTTCTTGCTAAGCCAAGATATGCAAGACGAGCCAAGAAAGAAACAATTGCCACTAGTGGAGTGACGTGAATCATAATCACCAGCCCAATCAGAATCACTATAAGCATGTAACTGCAGTGGTCCCCCCTTGGCATAAAGCAATCCAAGAGATCTAGTACCCTGCAAGTAACGGAAGACACGCTTAACAGCTTGCCAATGTGACATGTGTGGCTGATGCATATATCTGCTCAGGGCTAAAACTGCAAACTGTATGTTTGGCCTAGTGTTGCATAAGTAAATAAGACATCCAACTGTTGGAGCATATGTGTGTATATCAAAGAAATCACTGTCATCATGTAATGACAGTTTAAGTTCAGGTTCCATTGGTGTTCAAATTGGCTTGCAATTCTATAAGCCAAACTTCTCAAGAAGTTTACCAATGTATCTTGACTGTGATAACCCAATACCTCTAGCATCATGTATGAACTGAATGCCCAAGTAATAATGCAAAGACCCCAAGTCTGACATGTCAAAAGTTTGCTGCAAATTTTGTTTAAATGCTAAAATCTGATCAGCATGTGTCCCTGTAAGCAAGAGATCATCAACATAAAGACAAATGATCAGCGTGGATCCCCCCTCTTTACATACGTAAAGGGTAGACTCACATGAGCTGTTTATGAACCCTTGGCTAAGCAAGAAAGCATCTATCTTTGCATACCAAGCTCTAGGAGCTTGTTTCAAACCATACAAAGCTTTTTTAAGCTTGCATACCAAGTGTTCCAAGCCTTCAACTGCAAAACCAATGGGCTGCTTTACATATACTTCCTCATGAAGCTCCCCATGTAAAAATGCAGTTTTAATATCCAACTGATGCACAGTCCATCCATAATAAGCAGCCAAAGCAACCATAGACCTGATGGTCGTCATACGAGAGGTAGGAGCAAATGTCTCCTCATAGTCAATGCCTTTTTTTTGTGCATAGCCTTTAGCTACAAGCCTTGCCTTGTATTTGTCAATGGATCCATCTGCATTCCGTTTCAGCTTGTAGACCCATTTTGTTCCAATAGCTTTCTTCCCAAATGGCAAAGACACCAAATCCCATGTTTGATTTTTAGTGATAGAATCCAATTCAGTTTTCATTGCTGCCATCCAATGCACACTCTGTTGTGCATCCTCAAAACATTCAGGCTCCTCTTCATCAAGGGTGCGTGCCGCCATAACAAACTCCATGGTATGTGCAGTATCATGCATACGAGCTTGCTTTCTAGTACGGCCAGTCATGGGTGCATCCAGATGACTATCTTTCATAGTCTGTAAATACCATCTAGGCATTTGTCTTGCCTCCTGACTGTGCATAAGCTCTTGCTGAATTTCAGTTTCAGCACTTTGTTGAATATTTAAATCAGCCAATGGCTGATTTTCTGCATTTTCCAAAGGAATAGCTGGTTGAACATTGAGTTCACTTGCTGAAACTCCAGTTGAATCACCAAATGTAATGGGCAGCAGCCCTTCAAATACATCACGGGCAGCCTGATATGTATCTAAACCAGCCAGGGACAATTCTGATTTTTCATCAAATAGTACATCCCTACTAACAAACACCTTTTTAGAAACAGGATCATAGTGTCTGTAGCCTTTGCTCTTGTGAGATGGAAGGATCGAGGTGCAGCTGAGATTCAGTAGACAGTGTGAGAGTGAGAGACAGAGTGAAGCACGACACCCAAGAGAATAGACTGAAAGAGTGTAACATGAAAGTACAAACTACAACCCTTAAACCTTAGGGTTGTAGGGGGTGTTCACACCCGACACACGGTAAGTGCCCATAAGTGTGTAACATAAGCACATAAGCACATACGAAAATAAGACTATAAGTCTGGGGGAAAAAACCTCTCCTACCGAGAGTAAAAAGTGCCCCAGTGTCCTACTGATCACCGACACTCCCATATGAGCGTAGGCGTAAGTGAGTCGTGAGTCAAATACCCAACAAACCCCCCTGGAGTGAAGAGTGATCAAGAGTACAAGGATCATCCGCCACCAAAGGATATCAAATTTAAAGCATCGTGAAATGCTTCAAATTTGTCACGAGAAAGAGCTTTGGTGAAGATGTCTGCCACATTACTGGTGGTAGGACAATAGACAAGGCTGATATCACCTGCATGTAGTCTCTCTCTGACAAAGTGATAATGGATCTCAATGTGTTTCGTACGGGCATGAAACACTGGGTTCCGTGCCACTGCAATGGCACTCTGACTGTCAGTGAACAAAGGAGTAGGCTCCGTAACAGATACATCCAAATCAGCTAGCAAGCGTCTAAGCCATACGCATTCAACTCTGGTAGTGAAAGCTGCCTTGTATTCAGCTTCACATGACAATGTGGCAACAGTGGATTGTTTCTTGCTAAGCCAAGAAAAAAAAAGAAGAGCCAAGAAAGAAACAATTGCCACTAGTGGAGTGACATGTATCATAATCACCAGCCCAATCAGAATCACTGTAAGCATGTAATTGCAATGGTCCCCCCTTGGCATAAAGCAACCCAAGAGATCGAGTACCCTGCAAGTAATGAAAAACACGCTTGACAGCTTGCCAATGTGACATACGTGGCTGATGCATATACCTGCTCAAAGCTGAAACTGCAAACTGTATGTCCGGCCTACTGTTGCATAGATAGATAAGACATCCAACTACAAGAGCATATGTACGTATATCAAACAAATCACTGTCATCATGTAATGACAATTTCAGTCTAGGTTCCATGGGGGTACAAACTGGCTTGCAATCTTGTAAGCCGAACTTCTCAAGAAGCTGCCCAATATACCTTGACTGTGATAGCCCAATACCTCGAGCATCATGTATGAACTGGATGCCCAAGTAGTAATGCAAAACTCCCAAGTCAGACATGTCAAAAGTTTGCTGCAAATTTTGTTTGAATGCTGAAATCTGATCAGCATGTGTTCTAGTGAGCAAAAGGTCATCAACACAAAAAGACATATAATCAGCATAGATCCCCCTTCTTTACATACGTAAAGGGTAGACTCAGATGAGCTGTTTAGAAACCCCTGACCAAGCAAGAAAGCATCTATTTTTGCATACAAAGCTCTAGGAGCTTGTTTCAAACCATATAGTGCCTTTTTGAGCTTGCATACCAAATGTTCTGAGCCTTCAACTGCAAAACCAATGGGTTGTTGTACATAAACTTCA
Source organism: Lygodium microphyllum (assembly GCF_053477565.2). Classification (NCBI taxonomy): domain Eukaryota; kingdom Viridiplantae; phylum Streptophyta; class Polypodiopsida; order Schizaeales; family Lygodiaceae; genus Lygodium; species Lygodium microphyllum. The sequence continues at coordinate 28,122,630 of NC_141152.1, read as the reverse complement.
TCCTGAAGTTCCCCATGTAAAAATGCAGTCTTGATATCTAGCTGATCCACTGTCCAACCATAATGTGCAGCCAAAGCAATCATAGACCTAATGGTCGTCATACGGGAAGTAGGAGCAAATGTCTCCTCATAATCAATGCCCTTTTTCTATGCGTAGCCTTTAACTACAAGCCGTGCTTTGTATTTATCAATGGATCCATCTGCTTTCCTTTTTAGTTTGTAGACCCATTTCGTTCCAATGGCTTTCTTCCCAAATGGCAAGGACACCAAATCCCAAGTTTGATTCTTAGTAATAGAATCTAATTCAGCTTGCATAGCTGCCATCCAATGCACACTGTGTTGTGCATCCTCATAACATTCAAGCTCTTCATTATCAAAAGTACTTATTGCCATAATAAGCTCCATGGTATGTGCTGAATCATGCAAACGAGTTTGCCTTCTAGTACGACCAGCCATGGGTGCATCCAAAGGACTATCTTGCATAGTCTGCAAATACCATCTAGGTAACTGTCTAGCTTCCTGACTGTGTGCAAGCTCTTGCTGAATTTCAGTTTCAGCATTATGCTGAATATTCCAATCAGCCAATGGCTGAATTTCTGCACTTTCCATAGGAGCAACTGGCTGATCATTAGGTTCATTTTCTTAACCTCCAGCTGAATCACCAAAAGTAATGGGCAGCAGCCCTTCAAAAACATCACGGGCAGCCTGATATGTGTCCAAACCAGCCAAGGATAATTCTGATTTTTCATCAAAAACAACATCCCTGCTGACAAAAACCTTCTTTGTAACGGGATCATAGAGTCTGTAGCCTTTGCTCTCATTACTATATCCCATAAAAATGCACTTAACAGCCTTGTTGTCCAATTTTTTTCTAAGTACTTGTCGAATATGGGCATAGGCAAGACACCCAAAGGTACGAAAGTGACCAACAGAAGGTTTACGGCTGTTCCAAGCCTCAAAAGGTGTGATGGTCTTCAAGGCTTTGGTAGGGCATCTGTTCAAAATATGGCAAGCACACATGACTGCTTCCATACAAAAACTATGAGGCAAGCTTTTTGCCTTCAGCATACATCTGGCCATCTCCATGAGTGACCGATTCTTCCTCTTTGCTACCCCATTCTGCTGTGGAGTATAGGCTGTAGTATACTGATGGACTATGCCCTTTTGCTGCAAAAAGGAATTCAGCATAGAGGACATGTATTCCCCCCCTCGGTCCGAACGAAGAGTCTTAATCTTGCATCCAGATTGATTTTCAACAAGTGCACTGAAAGCCAAAAATGCATCATACACTTCTGACTTCTTTTTCAAACAGTAGACCCAGCAAAAACGTGTAAAGTCATCAATGAAGGTCACAAAATAATAACAACCGCCCAATGACATGGTTTGCATAGGCCCACAAACATCTGAATGCACCAACTGCAATCTGGTTGTTGCTCTGAAAGCAACATCACGAGGAAATGAGAAACGATGCATTTTCCCTAAAATGCATCCCTCGCATAAGTGCTCAGGAGGTCTCTCCAAGAGAGGTAAGCCATCCAGCATCTGAGTACACTGCAAAAGCATCAGGCTGCCAAAGTTTACATGCCCCAAACGAGCATGCCATAACTTAAGTATGCCGACTGATCTACTGAAAGAGCATCCAACTCATATAAACCATGACACAAAGATCCTGTCAAGACCAAAGACATGTGTTCTTTATCTCTAACCATGCAACGGTCATCATCAAATGTGACCTGCAAACCACAACATGCCAAAGAAGAAATAGAAAGCAAATTCTTCTTGATTCCAGGCACAAACAAAGCATCTTGCAGGCGGAGAATAGAGAAATCAATGGCTGTGAGCTAAATCTCCCCAATACCACGAACAGGGTATGATGCATTATTGGCACACTGTACCGATTTCCCAACGGGAGGTGCACTAACTGAAGCAAACAAATCTCTGCGAGATGTAATATGTCTAGAAGCACCACTGTCAAAGAACCAAGTGTCAGCATCCTCTGTAGAGCTAAGTACTCTATCGCCCCAAGAGATGTCATAACTGCAAGTGTAAAAACAATAGTCCCTGTCCACAACAAAGGACGCGGACTCACTAGCAGTGGAAGGAGTAGTAGAAACAGGCATTCCTGACTTCTTCTTTTTCTCTTTGGCAATGCGCTTCCTGCACTCAGTGATATAGTGGCCGGGCTTCTTACAATAGTGACATTTTCTTTTTTTGCTTACGTCCCCCCTTGTGTCTGATTCTGCGATGTGCCCGAAGTGCCAGAACTCTATGGAGCATTTTTCACCTTGGTGTTTTTGCCTTTCTGTCTTGCCACAAAAGCCTACTCAGAGACTATAGCATCCACATCACTATTTTTCCGTGTTTGCTCCTCCTCTAGAAGCAAACTAACCAGCTGAATAAAAGTGGGTGGATGCTCAGCAATCCTCATGGTGAGATTCAATGCAGTATGAAAAGACAAGTATGAAGGAGGTAAGGAATTCAAGGTGGTGGATATCAACTATGCATCCGAAAAATACTCATCTACATTCATGAGCTGCTCCCTCAAGTCCTGAATCTTATTTAAGTGATCCTGCATAGAATCACCCTCATGCATCTTCAAAGTTTCCAACTCTTTCTTCAAGAAAGAGATTCGAGTCTCATTCTTTCCTCTAAACATATGCTCCAAATTCAACCATGCATCTCGTGAAGAAGATGCCGAACGGATGTGAGGTATGATGGACCGATGAACTGCCAGAGCAATCAGCGACAAGGCCTGTGCATCACGTGTATCCCAAGCTTTTTGAGCTGCAGTTCTTGGAGGAAGTGGTTGAGGTGGAGCGGGCTGAGGTCCCCATTGTCCACGTGCACCATGGGAAGGAGGAGTAACGGGAGCTACAACTCCCGGTCGAGTTTCCTCTCCACGGACATAATCCCATAAATTCTTGGCCACTAATACACTCTTCATCATGAATGACCAAAGCGAATAGTTGTTTCCGTCCACTCTGTCTTCCTTGGATACATACGTAAAGACATCACCTCCTGATTTGCCATGATGACAAATTTCCAAAGACAAAATGAGCAATGTCAAAGCAGTATGGACTGGAAATCTGCAAATTTCCAGAAATTGCAGCAAGCACGCTTCTGCAATTAATGTGCAAGGGCGTACTCTGTCAAAAACTGTCTTTTTATGCACGCTTCCCAAGGTGCAAACAGTGCACAACAACACTTATATCAAAATCCCCAAAATTTTTGCCAAAATGTCTGTCAAAACAGTCTTTTTGTGACTGTACCAACAGTTCATATGCAACTGTCCTCAAAATACACAAAAGCCCCAAAATTTCTGATGATCCAGTCCAAAACTTTGCATCAAATTTGTCGCATGTATTCGTGCTGTGCCTGCCGTGTACGAACCTCCTGTTCCAGAACTTTGTTCTAGGCTAAAATCAAATATTTTCATTTTAAAAAAAACACACCTGACATGGATTGCAGCGGGCGGACAGGACGTGATGGAGTGTCAGTCTGCCTGGCGGCAAACTGACAGGCGGGCGCTGGTCTGGGACGGAAGTCGGGCGGGCAAACTGACAGGCGGGCGCCGGTCTGGCGGTGACGGAAGTCGGGCGGGCAAACAGTCGAGCAGACGTTTTTACAGCTGACGTGCAACAGGCGACAATGCTGACGAACAGGACGACACGCGACTTAGGCAGCGTCGTGGCTGACGTGGACTGCGGGGCAGACGGGCGGCTGTTTGGGCGCTGACGAGTAGCGCGCTGGCAGACGTCTGCGCCTGCAGCTGACGTGACGCCTGACGACTGACGTGTCTGGGCAGACGTTGCGCTAAAGACAGGTTACGTGACCCAAGTTAGCTGGAGACGTCTGCGCTGTAAGCTGGAGGCAGGAAGCGACGTCTAACGAACAGCACTGGCGTGCTGAAAACTGATGACTTGGAGCAGATGCAGAGCAAAGGTGGCTCGGGTGCGGTCAGGACTGTACACTGCAGGCAGGAGCTGAGCTCAGAGCTGTGCTCTGATACCAAATGTGACATGGAAGGATCGAGGTGCAGCTGAGATTCAGTAGACAGTGTGAGAGTGAGAGACAGAGTGAAGCACGACACCCAAGAGAATAGACTGAAAAGAGTGTAGCATGAAAGTACAAAGTACAACCCTTAAACCTTAGGGTTGTAGGGGGTGTTCACACCCGACACATGGTAAGTGCCCATAAGTGTGTAACATAAGCACATAAGCACATACGAAAATAAAACTATAAGTCTAGGGGAAAAAACCTCTCCTACCGAGAGTAAAAAGTGCCCCAGTGTCCTACTGATCACCGACACTCCCATATGAGCGTAGGCATAAGTGAGGCGTGAGTCAAATACCCAACAGCTCTCACTGCTATATCCCATAAAAATGCATTTAACAACCTTATTATCCAACTTTTTCTTGAGTACCTTTGGAATATGTGCATATGCAAGGCACCCAAAGGTACGAAAGTGTCCAACAGAAGGTTTCCGGCTGTTCCAAGCCTTAAAAGATGTAATTTTCTTCAATGCTTTGGTGGGGCATCTGTTCAAAACATGGCAAGCACACATGATGGCTTCCATCCAAAAACTGTGAGGCAAGCTCTTTGCCTTCAGCATACATTTGGCCATCTCCATGAGTGACCGATTCTTTCTCTCTGCAACCCCATTCTACTGTGGAATATAAGCAGTAGTGTACTGATGGACAATGCCCTTCTGCTTCAAAAAAGAATTCAGCATAGAGGACATGTATTCCCCCCCTCGGTCCGAATGGAGAGTCTTAATTTTACAACCAAACTGGCTTTCAACAAGTGCAAGAAAAGCCAAGAATACATCATACACTTCTGACTTTTTGACCAAAGAGTAGACCCAGCAAAATCAAGTAAAGTCATCAATAAAAGTCACAAAATAGCAACATCCTCCCAATGACTTTGTCTGCATAGGTCCACATACATCTGAATGCACTAACTGCAACCTGGCTCTTGCTCTAAAAGCAACATCACGAGGAAACGAAAAATGATGCATTTTCCCCAAAATACATCCTTCGCACAAGTGCTCAGGAGGTCTCTCCAATAGAGGTAATCCATCTAGCATCTGCGTATGCTGTAAGAGTATCAAGATGCCAAAGTTCACATGCCCCATCCTAGCATGCCATAACTCTGCCTGTATCATAGCAAGAGTAAAAATGGATGCCAAGTACGCTGACTGATCAACTGAAAGAGCATCCAACTCATATAACCCATGACATAAAGTATCTGTCAAGACCAAAGTCATGTGTTCTTTGTCTCTCACCATGCATCGGTCATCATCAAATGTGACCTGCAATCCACAATGTGCCAAAGAAGAGATAGAGACCAAATTCTTCTTTATGCCTGGCACAAATAAAGCATCCTGGAGGCGGAGAATAGAGCCATCAATGGCTGTGAGCACAATCTCCCCAATACCTCTAACAAGATATGATGCATTGTTGGCACACTCTACAGACTTGCCAACTAGAGCTGCACGAACAGATGCAAATAAATCCTGCGAAATGTAATATGCCTAGAAGCACCACTGTCAAAAAACCAAGTGTCTGCATCCTCAGTAGAGCTAAATGCTCGATCTGCCCAAGAGGTGTCATAACTGCATGTGTAAAAACAATAGTCCTTGTCTGCAACAAAGGACGCGGACTTAGTAGCAGTGGAAGGAGCATCAGAAACAGACATTCCTGACTCCTTTTTCTTCTCTTTGGCAATGCGCTTTCTGCACTCAGTGATGTAGTGGCCTAGCTTCTTGCAATAATGGCATTTTCCCTTTTTGGCTTGCGTGCCCCCTTGTTTTTTGTTTACCTGGGATGTGCCAAAATTCCTAGAACTCTACGGAGCATTCTTCACTTGGCTGCTTTTGCCCTTCTGTCTAGCCATAAAAGCTTGCTCAGAGGCTATAGCATCCACACCACTATTCCTTCGTGTTTGCTCCTCCTCTAGAAGCAAACTGACTAACTAAAAAAAAGTGATTGGCTGTACGGCAATCCTCATGGTGAGGTTTAAGGCTGTATGAAAAGCCAAGTACGAAGGAGGTAATGAGTTCAAAGTGGTGGATATCATCTATGCATCCGAATAGTACTCATCAACATTCATGAGTTGCTCTCACAAGTCCTGAATTTTGTTCAAGTGATCTTGAATAGAATCACCTTCATCCATTTTCAATGTTTCTAGCTCTTTCTTTAAGAAAGAGATATGAGTCTCATTCTTGCCTGCAAACATCTGCTCCAAAGTTAGCCAAGCTTCTCATGAAAAAGCTACTGAACGAATGTGGGGGATGATTGACCGTTGAACTACCAATGCAATCAGCGACAAAGCCTGTGCATCCCGTGTATCCCATGCTTTTTGAGCTACTGTTCTTTGGGAAAGTGGCTGAAGTGGAGCAGGCTGAGGTGCCCGTGGTACACATCCTCCTGGAGGAGGAGTAGCTGGAGCCACAACTCCAGATCGAGCTTCTTCTCCACTGACAAAATCCCAAAGATTTTTCGCCACAAGTACATTCTTTATCATGAAGGACCAAAGTGAATAGTTATTTCCATCCAATCTGTCCTCCTTGGATACATAGATGACAACATCTCCTCCCTGATTTGCCATGATTTTCAATTACCGAAAAAAATGCAAAAGAGTAATGTTAAAGAAGGACTACACTGGATATCTGAGAATTTCCAAAAATTGCGGGAAATAACTTTCTGCAATTAGTGTACAGAGGTGCACTCTGTCAAAAATGTCTGTTATGCACACAGTCCAACGTGCAATCAGTGTTCAACAACACTATACCAACAAAATCCCCAAAATTTCTTGCCCTAGATTTGTTCAAAACAATCTATCAATGACTTGGAAATGACAAATCGTCGCTGATGACAGGCGGGTGTAGGAGTGGTCAACATTGCTGACATGAGGGCAATCGGGTTGGTCGTCGCAGGCAAGTTGACGTGCAGCGTTGGCGACTGACGGGCGTGACGTCTGGCGCATCAACAGTGCTGATGCTAGGCACAGCGTTTGGCAATCGGGCTGGTAACGAGCTAAGCTCTGAAGACGAGCGACACAAGGGCGGACAGGAGACGTCAAGCGCCTGAGGTCTAGGTGGCAGGAGCTGGATGAGTAGCTGGCGAGGCAAGCACTGGCTGGGTGAGAGCTATCTAGCGAGTGGCGCAGCAGCCTGGCGGGTGTCAGTTTAGCGTGTACAACAGACTGGCGTGGCGCAATACACGAGGCCTGGCGGGTGCAAGACGAAGTGCTACAGGACAGGGCGTTGGTCGAGCTGCTGCAGTCATGTCGAATCCGACGGACACAATTGGAGCTCCCACAGGCTGAGCGGAGCTGAGCTGAACGGAACCTCGGCTGAACAGAGCCAATACTGCTCTGATACCAAATGCGAGAGTGGAGGTCAGGATCGAAGCTCAGCATAGAAAATAGTAGACAGTAGAGAGTAAAGCACGACACCCAATGCAATAGATTGAAAGAGTGTAAACTGAAAGTACAAGATACAACCTTTAAACCTTAGGGTTGTAGAGGGGTGTTCACACCCGAACACGGTAAGTGCCCGTAAGTGTGTGTCATAAGCACATACGAAATAATACTATAAGTTTGGGGGAAAAAACCTCTCCTACCGAGAGTAAAAAGTGCCCCAGTGTCCAACTGATCACCGACACACCGATGTGAGCGTAGGCGTAAGTGAGGCGTGAGTGAAATACCCAACAGCAGTGTCTTCTATCCTTGCTCTTCTAGTCAAGATGCTTCATCATTTTCATTCACATGGTTCTCCGCACCACACAAATACCGATATCCTCAGGTTTCTCTTTCTTCTTCGGCATCAACATCCAAGTTGAGAGGGGATTCCTACCCTTCTTGGTATTCTACAGGTTTTGGCACTTGTCTTCGACATCGTCCTTTTCCCTGTTGTATCTTTTCTTGTACTAGGGCACTTGGACAAGTAAACAATTTTTCCACGAGGGACACTGTCCAAGTGGCACATGTTGCATGAGCATTCTTCAGTATATAGCATACTATGCATCCCATTGTGCGGAGCACCACACGACGGATCCTAAGCTGTTTCCATTGACGGATTACACCACCATCCTTCTTCACATGATACTTCATCACCTTTCCCTCGTCATCCACATCCTTGAGTAGTTGGGTATACTTGTACTGTTTTGTGATGTGTTGGATGTACCATCCCTACTCCCATTTTTTGGGTCACTGTTACTCAATCGGCCACCATCCCTAAAATTAACTTTTCACCCTCCTCCCCCAAAAAAAAGTTCAATGTGGTTCCATCCACCTTTATAGGCCTTGGTAGGCCACTAGACAGCCGACGAACACCCTTTGTCCGATGCCCTATCCTCTTTGGGGTGACTACTTGGACTCCCCTAGTAAGATCACTATTGCCTCTGTAGTCTTGGTAGACCACTGGGTAGCAAACGTACACTCTTTGTCCGATGCCCTGGCTACTTTGGCGTGTGATGCCTTGGGGTAATTATTACAGGCCTTTCCTTTTAGGCTCAGTTTTGGGCCTGAGAAGGGGTATTCAGCTAAAACACACTTTATAGCAGCTGATTAGCATTTTTACACAGTCCCAAAACATGCTTAATTAATGAAAAATGCAAATTTGGTGCGTGGTTCGAGAGAGTTTCAGTGATCTCCCAAAATCCTAATTTTTTGGGGCACCCTTTAACATCTATAAATAGACAAGCTTCCCATCATTCGTTTTGTGCAAGTTTCTCACTCTACTATGGAGATTTCAGCCATCAACCACCTACCATCTGCTCTTGAGCCATCATCAACTGCAGTCCATCACTATCCAGTCCTAGGCAGCTTCTTTTCAGCCATCGTCCTACTGTTTGGAGGTCTCCATTTATTGCGTCATCATTGCACCTGATCAGCCTGTATTTTCAGCATCTAGTACCAATAGGCTGCTTTTGTTGTCCAGCAGGCCATCTATATCAGCAAACACCTCTCCTGTTGTCGCCTAATAGTTCTCTCTCTCGAGTGATCAATTTTCATTCTTCCTTTGGTGGTACACTGCTGCGTTTACTAGATTTCAGCCTTCGACTGCTATGTTTTGGTCACCAGCCTGCTACCCTTCATTATTCAGCACTCTCTCATCTCTGACTAGTGGTCACAACACTTGGGATCCGTCTTCGGTGAATGTCACTCTCTGAGATTGCATTGCTCTGCCCTTGGGCATTCTGTACACTCTTACATTCATTTACAACATTCATTCACTTCAAAGTTTCTACTCTCTGTGTTTGTCTCCATGTTTGAGTTTTGAGTTTGTGTTTTGCCTTTTGCGTTTAGAGTTCGAGTTTTGCTTGTCTCTGTCCGAGTCTATGTGTTTTAGTCTTGGTTGTGCATGTTGTGCTTCCTCAATGCAAACCCTAGCATATCTTTACAATAACCACTCCCCATAATTCCCTGTTTATGTGAGGGTTTTTTTTTTTTAAACGTGGGTTTAACACTTTGGCTCTAAATCTTATAGCATACATGTTTCCTTCTTCATCATCCTTTGTCCAATTGCCTATCCTATCCCTATAGGGCTCATATCAACTATAACAATTATAGGTCTTCTGCTTTTATAATCAGCCTTTCTTAGTGTAGGTGCTGTTTGTAACAAGTATTTCAGCTTTCTCATTGCTTTTATATGCATCTCATCCTACTAAAACCTTTGCCCCTTTCTTGACAACTGATAGAGTGCATCTACAACATGAGCAAAGTGTGGAACCTATATGAGATAGAATACACAAGCACCCAAGAATCTCCATATTTTTGAGACTAATGTACAAGCTTCATTCATTCTCCCAATTGTATCCACCTTCGCTGAGCATGGCTATCTTACATATGTTCCACATATGTGACCTACAATCAAGACTTCTCTACCCCAAAGATTGACTTTTGTCGTGATAGAGTAAGATTCACCTCTTCCAATCTGGTTAAGATTTTCTCATAGTTGGCTATGTGATCTGTAACAAATTTTCTACATTCCTTTTCATACATTGATTCATCTTTGGCCTCTTCCTCACACCCTTTTATCAATACATCATCAAGAAAAAGCATAGTGATCTTTGGTATGTAATCCCGTAGAACCTTATTCATGGCATTCATCATATGTGCAACAGAATTCATTCTTCCATGTGACAAGATACACATCCTCACCAATCCCAAGGTGTTTTCATTGTAGTTAGATCCCTTCTTTCAATAAACAACTAAAACTGATCATAAAACCAGAGTAAAGATTACCCAAGAAGTAGTTAGCCTTACCTGTAAAAACTTTTGCAAACTCATCCACAATTGGACGAGCCCTAACATTCCTAATAGTCACTTTGTTCACTAGCTACATGTCCTATATGAACCTTAAGTCCCATTCTTCTTAGGCACAGTGAATCACATGTATAAATATGGAGCAGACAATGGCTTCAATAAATCCAATTTGATCTTCTCATTCAGTAACTTAATCAACTTTAATAAATGTGCTTTTGGCACTATAATAGGCTAGAAATTCAATGGTACATGAGGCACAGTGAAAATAACCATCAAAACAACAACACTAGGATTAACACATCCAATTTTATATGGCTGAAATGAAATGCATATCCATGAAGCATTGTTTCTTTGTATGAGTAAGAAAATCCTCACATCCAATCTTCAAGTCCTTTAGAAACTTTGTAGTAAACTTATACCCAATCTTCTTTGGGTCTCCAAGATTTGACTAATGAGTAGCCAACTCAATCTTTTCTTCACTGTCAGAAGGCAACAACAAAGCAACAAGCTTAACCTTCATAACCACAGTTTTATACTTCATTTCAACCCATGCCTCCAATCTTTCATCTGTACATCCATGTGCTTGTTTTTCAAAGTCTTCTATCACTCTATATATATATGAAAAGAGAATACTTTGATAATATCATGGCCTGTATGCAACCTAGAATCATAGTACCACGACCTGCCATAGTGTCAAAGTATGACAACTGATCAAAAGTCTCAAAATACATTCATCAAAATCAAGCCATCCATTCTGCCTCAACTTCTCTTGAGCCTTATGAACAAACTGCCTTAAAAATCTATGCATATTTTTAATTTTCCGAAAGCAAACCAAACCCTTCGCTGAAAATGTTACAAATCGTGCAAAGAAAGCATATGTGCCTACAAAAAGAGGTGAGAGCTTTTTCCTTTCAGCACCATCATAGTCCCACTTTATAATGGCACTTGCTGAAAAACCACCTTCTCACAAGACTCTTTGAGTTCCTTAAAATTCGAGGGCAATGGATACTCCCAAAGACTATTACGATTAATCTCATGATTCACATATACTATAAGAAACTGCACAACCCCCTTTCCATCACAGCTTCTTACCCTAGCATAAGCAAATCCATCATCAAAGAACCTTTTTTTCCATGCAAACTGCAGTCATATACAGCTGCCAAAGAATTACAAGGTATGTAGAAACATCCTATACAAAGAAGTGTTGCTTATCCTATACATCCCCAGTAGTGATTTTGACATTCGGACATGCAACATACCAATCCCCTATTGCATTATTAGCAGCCCGCATCCTCCATCCATGATCCATATCAAGTGGCCATCTCCCACAATGAAAAAGACTTCTTGTTATCACATTTATCTCAGACCCATGACATTGTAATACATGGCTCCTCTAGATCTCCCACTTTAATAAGAGTCTCTATCATAGTTTTGGCCCAATGATTCTTTGTATAATGACTTCTCAAAATAAAACCTGGTGCTTCTTCTTCCATGAAATGAACCTGCTTTACCTCTTGGAAAGTATGGTTACATACGATTGCATTTTCAACATCTTTTTCTTGTGGCTCTTGTATCCCATTAGAATTTTGAATACCATGTATGCCCTACAAAGATAATTCATATTTTTCACCCTGCAAGCTGATACTCGGTGATTCACCCACAATTTGGCACTTCCTCTTGATAATATCAATGTTCATCATGGAATTCTCTCTTTGTGATTCCTAGAAATTCATCTAAGATAAATTCCACATTGCTATTTAAAATCCTCTCTTTCAAGACTTTCTTCAAATCAGTGGTCATCTCCATATCTGACTGCAATTTATAAGCCAAATTCTTGGCTTAAGCTTTACTTTGATCTTGCTTTTTCCCTTTTTCTGTAATTTCCATGGTTACATCAAGTGAAGAATTTGCAAGAGGCATACGTTGTTCAGAATTAGACTTAACAACTCCTTTAGCTGTCCTCTTTGATGTCCCTTCATTACCATCATCCCATTTCCATTTTTTCTTCCACAACCACCTCAGTATTTTGGCTTTTGGCAATATGTGCATACATAGAAAAAGAATCGACAAGGTCCTTCTAGCCTATCATTCTTCTAATGCAATTACCTACATCATTCAATTTGGACCTGGTAATCTTTCCTTTTTCAGCTATCTGTATAGCATAGGACCAAAGCTCATTCTTCTTACCACCAGCTATGTACATCCTTTTTTATGAGATTTTCAAACTATAAGTGATAAGTCACAAATTTAACTCTTGCAAAAGCATGCCGAACAAACATATCCTGCTATGTGGTATATTACTTCCTGTTGGGCCTTCTCTAGGTCATGCATGGGCCAGGTGAAGCAACTCATCAAGAGTTTCATTTGGTCAGGTGGAGATGGTAACCCTACAAGAGCTCAGGTAGCCTAGGATGCTATCATTCAGCCCAGATCTAGGGGTGGTTTGGGGATTATTGCTCCAAACAATCAAAGTAGAGCATTGATGGTAAAGCTTATTGTGAGGGACCTTCTTCATGGCAAGGAGCCATGGAAGAAGCTACAATTATGAATACTAGAGACCATTGCTCCTAATCAGTGGTCCATGATAGCCTAGCATACATTGGATATTTCAACACATCTGAGCTATAGGGCTTGGGAACAGTTTTGAGGTCAGATTTGCTTCATTTGTTATAGAGGCATGGAGATTAGTATATCAATGACTTCACCATATTGACCTAGTTATCACTTTTGAAAAGAAGTTGAGGTAGCAACTTCTCCTTCAGCCAGCTACTTAGGACAAATAGAGGCCACACCATTAGAGAGAGGACCCTTCTATATTGGGGGAGGTTCTCTTCACAAGTAGCTTCCGTAGTGGGGGAGTGGTTTGCCTTTCTTAAGCTGCCGGCTTATATACAAAGATAGAATCTTCGAGGCATTAGGGGGGCTATAGCGATAATGGAGACCATCAGGGAAGTGGTATCCCCAGAATGGAGGATTGACATAGAGACTTTGCAGACTTGAATTGGGATCTTCACCAAAGGACAGATCCTCCTTGCAATGGCAGCCACCAATGGAGAGTGTATTTACTTTCTCAATAGAGATGGATGGAAGAGTTAAACAAGAGGACCTAGATCAATTAGGTCGATAGAGAATTAGAGTTTTGGTTCACTATGACGGAAATTGATACTTACACCTAAACCCTTAGACTTGCATGATAGATGGATGGAGACATTGGGTATATAGAAGAAGACTATTGTAGAGACTTCAGTGGGACCCTAGGGAGTGGGTATGGAGAGAACCATTTCCAAAGACACCACAAGATATGTCCTCCTTTGGATATATGACCAAGCTAGGGAGGAGGATATAAATGAGCATGATTAGAGTGGTGCCAGCTACAACTCAGCATTGGACTAACCAAGGTATATCATAGCCTTTCTTGGCAAACCTCTTGACGAGATTGAAGGACAACTTCAGACCAAGAAAGATTTCACTCTTTCATTGCTTACTAGCACACAAGAGTCTAGCAGTTGGTGCATGGCTTGGCTATAATAGAGGCCCTCTCCCTTCACACCAGATAGGGGGAGCATGAGGAGACATATTGCTATGTGGAGAATGGTTGCTCGGGTCATAGACAAAGACCCATCTTATGGATATGAGGATGTATGGAAAGTCATACCTATCTTCTTTCAGGTCAACTTGTGATGTGAGCTCATAGCTAGCATTATAGCTTGGTACATATGGACAGCCAAATGTAGCTACATTATTGAATTTTTGGACATATCTACTAAGAGACTCTCTCCAAGATCTGGACTGAGATTGTGCATACTCTCTATAGGAGATGGAAGAGAATACAAGGCAGTTTGGAGACTATGAGGAGGAGAAGAGATGCTTTTCTCAATACATGGGATTCCAGCACTTTCTTCCCTCTCTAGACGCACGTGGTATGCACTCACACCATATCAGAGAGACGGTAAGGTTTGCGGGGAGAAAGATTGAGTGTACAGCAAACACTGAAGGGAATCTGCACAATGAAGGGAGCGAAATGCAGTCCTTCGGGCAGTAGAATATCAAAGTAGATGCTGAAAGATGAAGGAAAGCACTGTACAAAGCCAAATACAGTCGTCAAGAGTGAAGAAAACACAAAAACGCAAGTATCTGATGTAGGGCTGATGAAGAGGGTGTAATTTGCTGTAAATGGTTTGAATTTTCTGCAAATGAAGCCTCCACAAAGTGGCTAATGGTTGGGTGTGTCGCCTGGGTGCTAGGGTGGCAATAGAAGCTGAAAACAGACTATAATGATGAAGATAATCTGCTGTACCAGTCCAGGGAGGAGTTGTCACAGTGCAACGAATGCGGAAGTGTATGGACAAGACTGAAAGACAATGAACACAAGAGAAGAGGAAGAGGGAAAAGAGACAAAAGAACACAGACATCTGCAGTCAATGAATGCTGAAATGAAAAAGGCAGATATACAAGGGGCTATCGGAGTATCTCCTCAAGCCAATCTCTCTCGCCAACACCTGAAAAGACAAGTGATGAAGGGCAGGCTGCCTAATGGCTATATATAGCATAAAACAAAGCAATAAAATAAGTAGGGTGGCCAGAAAACTAGCCGACCAGCTGCTGACGAGGAATAAATGCAGCTAATTGCTCATAATGTAATGCCTAATCATGACGACCAGTTGTTGTACTGCCACATGAATCACCAGATCAAAACAAAAGCAGCAGAACCAGCACTTTCAAACTATCAAATGCTATTTCTTCCTAAAAGATGATACATACTTGCAATGAAAGCCTCAAAGGGAACTGCAAATTAACACGACACTGATACAGGCCCAAAATAAACACTAAATAATCTGTGTTACTTTGGCAATTGAGAATTGATTCTAACCTTGCAAAAGAACTTTTGTGCATGGCTGCGATTTTGGACAGCAGTCTTGGTTCCCACATGTTCTACATTGACAGTAATTTTGAATGCTTGAGAATACTGAAAGTTCAAATGACTAGTTGAGAGAAAAAAGCAGGGTCTGAGGCAATCATATGAGACTCCCCTGATAAGAAATAAGATTTCCCTAATCAATATTAGTTACAAGATTCCAGGGTAAACCTTCAATACGTCGCCATGCTCTACCATAAAGCTTCAGAGCCTCTAGAAATTTATGATGCTCATCTTCAGTCCACCTCTCCCGTTGTTTTGTTATGGTATAGGGCTTTCTGACCTGACAAATGCAGGCCCCATCTCCCAATAGACATGAGCAGTATATAAGCATCAACTTAAGAATGACCATTGAGAGGGCACTAGGAAAATTCTATGCTTCACTATTAGTAATGAGCTAATTAGATTTTTCATTATATGTATGCAATTTCTAGTCTGATAAATTTTCGGATCTCTTGGCAACTATGCAGTACATTTCTTCTATCCCTTTTCGATTGGGGTTCAAATATCTGGACTAGATTATGACTAAGCATTTCTGAATTCATAAAGAACCACAAAAGAGGTGACAATACTTGACCAGACTTATCTGCTTATTTCCTCAATTATCTTACTGAAGAATCAAAATTATTTAGAAATTGTGCAGTATCTTAGTAGGTTATTCCTGGAACTGATGTGCAAATTAGCTGTTGTGTTTTAAGCATTTGACAGAGCAATAGGAATCAGACCACTCCATTGTACATGGAGCCGACCCCCCTTCCTTCACTGACTGTAGCCCCAGGGCCCATACATGCACCGGTTTCCCCCCTCTTGTGTCCCTCGCTGCCCCCCCCCCAACCTTCTCTTGCAGACCCCACACATGCACCTCCCTGCTTGCCCACCTTCTCCCAGCCTCCCCCTTGCAATCTGCCAAGATTGCCCCTTCCCTAACTGAGCACCCGCTTGTGTCTTGGCCCTCATCAGCTACCACTGCTAGCAGCCACCGTACTCCTAGCTGCTCCCTGCCTCCCTCTCTCCTCCTGGCCTGATCTTTAGCACTTCTCCATCTACTTGCAGCAGCTCTCTTCCGGTCTTCAGCAGAGAAGTTTGTGAACATGTTGTTCCTTCTACACACATTAGAGAAGTCTACTACTGCCTCAAGCCTTGCATGTCCTCTCAGATGAGCACCTCCGGTCATTCAGAGCATCAGACGAGGAGTTGAGTCAGCAGTGTGACTGGCATATCCTCAACTGCAACCATCTTCTTGCAAGTCACCATTGACAAACTCGCTATGAAGCTGCTCCATCTTTCTAATGTAATCCCCATCAGATAAGGTGTTGGTTATCCACCTTCTTAGAAGCTGCAAGAACACAGACTCGGGATTGCCAAAAGTGGCTGTCCACCCACAATGCAAATATCACTGGTTGCTGCAGGTGGCTGTCCGCTGAAATGCAGCAAGGCTTGGGTTCGCTAGAGCTGAAATAACTTCACTTCTTGAACATACTATCTAATGCGACCCATGTAATATTTGACATGACTGTGCCTCACATGTTGCATGCAAAAATTGAATTTTACAGCGCATAATGTACATCATCCAGCATTTCCAATCGAAGACTGTCTGTCACATGTCAAACTTCATCCACTATGAAAATCTGATGCAGGAGAAAATTATTATTTAATACAAAAACCTTACACAAAGATAATGAAATCCTCTATCCTGTTCATCGCAAGGCACACAATTTTGACAAGACCATATTTCAAAGCTTGCACGAAACTGCACCAAGCTCAGTAGCATTTGGTAAGTACAGTCTGTCCCAACGGGCACAGTATTCGTTATAATATGTGTAAAAATACACATTGTTTGTAAAGCATAAGATTCACAAGCAAATGCAGCCCATGTTTCCCTTTCAAATGTTAACATCTGAGAATGTCCAAAAGTGTTATCCATCTACTAGGGAGCACTATTGAAATCCCTGCAACAAAGGAAATTTGCAGCCAAGGATAGACAGCTATTTGAGCCCATACATTTGCTCTGTGGGCATTATTGATATCCCCACAATGACGGAATTTTGCAGCCAAGGATAGACAGTAATTTGAGCCCATACATTTTCTCTATGGGATAAAGCCCAAGGAGCATAACGGTAGCAATTTCACAAATCTATACAGAAGTGCAAATGTACATTACCAACCATCTATTCCATGGACCATGATAAGCCAAAACAGGTTGCAAATGTCTCATGGCCCAAACAACTACTCTAGAAAACGAGGAATGGTTTGCAGCTAAAAATATTATAACCCATAAAATGGCCCTGCTGCCTGCCAAATGTTTCTGCAAACAAACTGCATCTGTCTATTAGGAGTGATATACAATATTTCCACAATCACATAAAGTGTATGTTTGAACTTTGATTAAAGCATTCTTGAATGTATGTACAATGAAAGGGAACATACAGAAGTTCCCAAACTTCAAGTTTTATGCATATTATCCAAGGTAAATCAATGTCTATGGAGGAGAAACTTCAACATGCATCCAAGATCTAGTCCTTATGCATTTCTTTGGAAACCTACCATCCCCATGTATTTTTCTTCTGCTTATCCTTTGTACTTTTCTTTTGGTCATATTAGCACCAGCCACCAACACATCTTATTTACCTTTATCCTTGTTCAGGTTCAGTTTGGTGTAGAAATTACACGACACGGCGCACAGAATCTGAGCAAGGAATAGAGAACACACAGCAAATGTGAGAAGGATAGAGACTGCTTTAATTTCAAACGAACTAATACAAAGATGGTTGTGTCCACCCATGCACTTCCATTGTGAAGCTTAGATGGTGATCTAGACAGATGATAGGAGAAGAGCTTAGGATAGTTGGAAGAACTCTAACTGGGTGAAAGATAGATTGACAATGGCTTTAGAGGGGTCTTCCTTTTATAGCGCAGGAAGGTAGTCTGGTCAACAAGTCCGACCATATTATAAACCTTCCCTAGTCGGCCACAGACTATTCTAGGAAATATTCCCTTTATCGTTGGGGGCCGAGGGAGCTGCCCTCGAACCCCCGTCATAAGGGTTGTTAGCCCCCCTGAGACCCTCTAGCTAGGGGCCACTTCCACAACCCCCGAACCCCAAAATAGGGGTCCTTCATAACTCCCACACCTTGCAACTCGATGCATTGTGCCTCGAGTTGCTACCAGTATAACAACTCTATCTAACCCAAAGGCTAGATCCACAAAGGTCACCTTTTTGCCATCCGGTCACATAGACCTCATCTGACATATAAGTCAAGAACCACCCAATGTCTATGCTCACACAGGGCTTCTTCTCATAATGGGGGCCTTACAACTTAGAGCACCATGGATCATTGGTTGCACCTTACGAGGGTGGGGGATTGAGCATATCTAACACCCCCCCCTCAATGTCCACCCACAGGTGAACTACATTCTCGATCCAATACCGAGTCTTTGAAGATGAATTCAAAGGAGATCATTTGTAAGAGCTTTGGTGAGAATATCTGTCCCATTCTCCTCCATTGGATAATAGCCCAACTTTACTATCCCATCCTCGATCAAGTCACACATATAGTAATACTGAATCTCAATACGTTTGGTGCGTGCATGAAAAACTCGATTTGTGGCAAAGGCAATGCAACTCTAATTGTCACATCTTAGCACTGTTGGATCTTCATCCGATACTTCCATATGCCATAGAATCCTCCTTAACCATACTGCTTCACATGCAGCAAAGCAAGCTACCTTGTACTCTACTTCAGTAGAAGACAATGCCACATTTGGTTGCTTCTTACTAATCCAAGAGAAAATTCCTGAACCTAAACAGAAACAATATCCAGAAATTGATTTCCTAGAATCTATCACCTGCCCAATCCGAGTCATAGTTTTCCATAAGAGCAATTCCAGAACAGTATGTGATACCATAGTCAAGAGTTACCTTTAAGAATCTGAGCACCCGCATCCCAACTTTCCAATGGCTTTCTTGCGATTTGTTTGAGAACCTGCTCAAAACTCCAACGACAAGCTGATATCTGGCCTAGTGTTTCACAAGTAGATGAGGCTGCCAATCAACTTACTGTACCTCCCAATGTCTCCTAGTATTGATGTATCTTCAATGGATAACTTCACATTAACCTCCATAGGTATAGCTATCTCCTTACACTCGGTCGTGCCAAATGCTTTTAAGATCTCCCATGCATACTTCTTTTGAGAGAGAAAGATTTTTCCAGGCACTTGCTAGACTTCAATCCCTAAATAATGTGAGATGGAAGGATCGAGGTGCAGCCAGGATTCAGTAGACAGTGTGAGAGTGAGAGACAGAGTTGAAGCACGACACCCAAGAGAGAATAGACCGAATGAGTGTAACCAAAAAGTACAAAGTACAACCCTTAAACCTTAGGGTTGTAGGGGGGGTTCACACACGACACACACTAAGTGCCCATAAGTGTGTAACATAAGCACATAAGCACATACGAAAATAAGACTATAAGTCTGGGGGAAAAAACCTCTCCTACCGAGAGTAAAAAGTGCCCCAGTGTCCTACTGATCACCGACACTCCCATATGAGCGTAGGCGTAAGTGAGTCGTGAGTCAAATATCCAACAAACCCCCCTGGAGTGAAGAGTGATCAAGAGTACAAGGATCATCCGCCACCAAAGGATATCAAATTTAAAGCATCGCGAAATGCTTCAAATTTGTCACGAGGAAGAGCTTTGGTGAAGATGTCTGCCACATTACTGGTGGAAGGACAATAGACAAGGCTGATATCACCTGCATGTAGTCTCTCTCTGACAAAGTGATAATGGATCTCAATGTGTTTCGTGCGGGCATGAAACACTGGGTTCCGTGCCACTGCAATGGCACTCTGACTGTCAGTGAACAAAGGAGTAGGCTCCGTAACAGATACATCCAAATCAGCTAGCAAGCGTCTAAGCCATACGCATTCAACTCTGGTAGTGAAAGCTGCCTTGTATTCAGCTTCACATGACAATGTGGCAACAGTGGATTGTTTCTTGCTAAGCCAAGAAAGAAACAATTGCCACTAGTGGAGTGACGTGTATCATAATCACCAGCCCAATCAGAATCATTGTAAGCATGTAATTGCAATGGTCCCCCCTTGGCATAAAGCAACCCAAGAGATTGAGTACCCTGCAAGTAACGAAAAACACGCTTGACAGCTTGCCAATGTGACATACGTGGCTGATGCATATACCTGCTCAAAGCTGAAACCGCAAACTGTATGTCCGGCCTAGTGTTGCATAGATAGATAAGACATCCAACTGCAGGAGCATATGTATGTATATCAAACAAATCACTGTCATCATGTAATGACAATTTCAATCCAAGTTCCATGGGGGTACAACTGTTCCAGTGAGTAAAAGGTCATCAACATAAAGACATATAATCAGCATAGATCCCCCTTCTTTACATACGTAAAGGGTAGACTCAGATGAGCTGTTTAGAAACCCCTGACCAAGCAAGAAAGCATCTATTTTTGCACACGAAGCTCTAGGAGCTTGTTTCAAACCATATAGTGCCTTTTTAAGCCTGCATACCAAATGTTCTGAGCCTTCAACTGCAAAATCAATGGGCTGCTGTACATAAACTTCCTCCTGAAGTTCCCCATGTAAAAATGCAGTCTTGATATCTAGCTGATGCATTGTCCAACCACAATGTGCAGCCAAAGCAATCATAGACCTGATGGTCGTCATACGGGAAGTAGGAGCAAATGTCTCCTCATAATCAATGCCCTTTTTCTGTGCGTAGCCTTTAGCTACAAGCCGTGCCTTGTATTTATCAATGGATCCATCTGCTTTCCTTTTCAGTTTATAGACCCATTTCGTTCCAATGGCTTTCTTCCCAAATGGCAAGGACACTAAATCCCAAGTTTGATTCTTAGTAATAGAATCTAATTCAGCTTGCATAGCTGCCATCCAATGCACACTGTGTTGTGCATCCTCATAACATTCAGGCTCTTCATTATCAAAAGTACTTGCTGCCATAATAAACTCCATGATATGTGCCGAATCATGCAAACGAGTTTGCCTTCTAGTATGACCAGCCATGGATGCATCCAAAGGACTATCTTGCATAGTCTGCAAATACCATCTAGGTAGCTGTCTAGCTTCCTGACTGTGTGCAAGCTCTTGCTGAATTTCAGTTTCAGCATGATGCTGAATATTCCGATCAGCCAATGGCTGAATTTCTGCACTTTCCATAGGAGCAGCTGGCTGAACATTAGGTTCATTTTCTGAACCTCCAGCTGAATCACCAAAAGTAATGGGCAGCAGCCCTTCAAAAACATCACGGGCAGCCTGATATGTATCCAAACCAGCCAAGGATAATTCTGATTTTTCATCAAAAACAACATCCCTGCTGACAAAAACCTTCTTTGTAACGGGATCATAGAGTCTGTAGCCTTTACTCTCATTGCTATATCCCATAAAAATGCACTTAACAGCCTTGTTGTCCAATTTTTTTCTAAGTACCTGTGGAATATGGGCATAGGCAAGACACCCAAAGGTACGAAAGTGACCAACAGAAGGTTTACAGCTGTTCCAAGCCTCAAAAGGTGTGATGGTCTTCAAGGCTTTGGTAGGGCATCTGTTCAAAATATGGCAAGCACACATGACTGCTTCCATCCAAAAACTATGAGGCAAGCTCTTTGCCTTCAGCATACATCTGGCCATCTCCATGAGTGACCAATTCTTCCTCTTTGCTACCCCATTCTGTTGTGGAGTATAAGCTGTAGTATACTGATGGACTATGCCCTTCTGCTGCAAAAAAGAATTCAGCATAGAGGACATGTATTCCCCCCCTCGGTCCGAACGGAGAGTCTTAATCTTGCATCCAGATTGGTTTTCAACAAGTGCACTGAAAGCCAAAAATGCATCATACACTTCTGACTTCTTTTTCAAACAGTAGACCCAGCAAAAACGTGTAAAGTCATCAATGAATGTCACAAAATAATAACAACCGCCCAATGACATGGTCTGCATAGGCCCACAAACATCTGAATGCACCAACTGCAATCTGGTTGTTGCTCTGAAAGCAACATCACGAGGAAATGAGAACCGATGCATTTTTCCCAAAATGCATCCCTCGCATAACTGCTCAGGAGGTCTCTCCAAGGGAGGTAAGCCATCGAGCATCTGAGTACGCTGCAAAAGCATCAAGCTGCCAAAGTTTACATGCCCTAAACGAGCATGCCATAACTCCGCCTGTATCGTAGCAGGAGTAAGAGTGGATGTCAAGTATGCCGACTGATCTACTGAAAGAGCATCCAACTCATATAAACCATGACACAAAGATCCTATCAAGACCAAAGTCATGCATTCTTTTTCTCTAACCATGCAACGGTCATCATCAAAGGTGACCTGCAAACCACAACGTGCCAAAGAAGAAATAGAAAGCAAATTCTTCTTGATTCCAGGCACAAACAAAGCATCCTGCAGGCGGAGAATAGAGCCATCAATGGCTGTGAGCTGAATCACCCCAATACCACGAACAAGGTATGATGCATTATTGGCACACTGTACCGATTTCCCAACGGGAGGTGCACTAACTGAAGCAAACAAATCTCTGCGAGATGTAATACGTCTAGAAGCACCACTGTCAAAGAACCAAGTGTCAGCATCCTCTGTAGAGCTAAGTGCTCTATCGGCCCAAGAGATGTCATAACTGCAAGTGTAAAAACAATAGTCCCTGTCCACAACAAAGGACGCGGACTCACTAGCAGTGGAAGAAGTAGTAGAAACAGACATTCCTGACTCCTTCTCTTTGGCAATGCGCTTCCTGCACTAAGTGATATAGTGGCCGGGCTTCTTACAATAATGACATTTTCCTTTTTTTGCTTGCGTCCCCCCTTGTGTCTGATTCTGCGATGTGCCCGAAGTGCCAGAACTCTGTGGAGCATTCTTCACCTTGCTGTTTTTGCCTTTCTGTCTTGCCACAAAAGCCTGCTCAGAGAGTATAGCATCCACACCACTATTTTTCAGTGTTTGCTCCTCCTCTAGAAGCAAACTAACCAGCTGAATAAAAGTAAGTGGGTGCTCAGCAATCCTCATGGTGAGGTTCAATGCAGTATGAAAAGACAAGTACGAAGGAGGTAAGGAATTCAAGGTGGTGGATATCAACTGTGCATCCGAAAAATACTCATCTACATTCATGAGCTGCTCCCTCAAGTCCTGAATCTTATTTAAGTGATCCTGCATAGAATCACCTTCATGCATCTTCAGAGTTTCCAACTCTTTCTTCAAGAAAGAGGTCCGAGTCTCATTCTTTCCTCCAAACATATGCTCCAAAGTCAACCATGCATCTCGTGAAGAAGATGCCGAACGGATATGAGGTATGATGGACCGCTGAACTGCCAGAGCAATCAGTGACAAGGCATGTGCATCACGTGTATCCCAAGCTTTTTGAGCTGCAGTTCTTGGAGGAAGTGGCTGAGGTGGAGCGGGCTGAGGTCCCCGTTGTCCACGTGCGCCATGGGAAGGAGGAGTAACGGGAGCTACAACTCCCGGTCGAGTTTCCTCTCCACTGACATAATCCCATAAATTATTGGCCACTAATACATTCTTCATCATGAATGACCAAAGCGAATAGTTGTTTCCGTCCAATCTGTCTTCCTTGGATACATACGTAAAGACATCACCTCCCTGATTTGCCATGATGACAAATTTCCAAAGACAAAATGAGCAATGTCAAAGCAGTATGAACTAGAAACCTGCAAATTTCCAGAAATTGCAGCAAACACGTTTCTGCAATTAATGTGCAAGGGCGTACTCTGTCAGAAAACTGTCTTTTAATGCACGCTTCCCAAGGTGCAAACAGTGCACTGCAACACTGTTATATCAAAATCCCCAAAATTTTTGCCAAAATTTCTGTCAAAACGGTCTTTCTGTGACTGTACCAGCAGTTCATATGCAGCTGTCCCCAAAATACACAAAAGCCCCAAAATTTCTGATGATCCAGTCCATAAATTTGCATGATATTTATCTCACACCTGTGTTGTGCCTGCGGTCCCTGCTGCGTATGAACCTCCTCTGCCAGAAATTGATTCTGGACTAAAATTAAAAATTTTGTTTTTAAAGAAAAACACACCTGACGTGGTCAGGGAGGACGAGCAGAGTGACAGGTCTGACGTGGACTCGTCAGATGGCGGGCAGGACAGTCGCGAGCTGACGTGGAGGCGTCAAACGGGTGGGCAGGACAGTCGCGAGTTGTGTGGCAGGTGGCTGGTCGTCGGGCGGGCGGGCGGGCT
The DNA here is from genome assembly GCF_053477565.2 of Lygodium microphyllum. NCBI lineage: Eukaryota > Viridiplantae > Streptophyta > Polypodiopsida > Schizaeales > Lygodiaceae > Lygodium > Lygodium microphyllum. The sequence goes on along the minus strand of NC_141152.1, from coordinate 28,098,200 downwards.
GGTCGTCAGGCGGGCGGCAGGACAGTCTGACGGAAGTCACGTGGGTGAACAGTCGAGCCAGCTGGCGACAATGCTGACGAACAGGATCACAGTCGACTTAGCTGGCGCCTGGGCTGACGAGGGCAGCGTTGACGAACAATGCGCTGGTGGAGCTGCGCTGGAGGGCTGTAACGCTGGCAGACTGACGGGGGCAGGGGCACGCTCAGAAGGCGAGCAGGATCAGGCGGTGCTGGCGGGCAGACGAGCTGTAGGTCGAGCTGCTGAACTGGTCGACTAGGCAGAGCTGGCAGGGGCTGCAGACAACAGACAGAAGACTGCTCTGATACCAAATGTGAGATGGAAGGATCGAGGTGCAGCCGGGATTCAGTAGACAGTGTGAGAGTGAGAGACAGAGTTGAAGCACGACACCCAAGAGAGAATAGACTGAATGAGTGTAACCAGAAAGTACAAAGTACAACCCTTAAACCTTAGGGTTGTAGGGGGTGTTCACACCCGACACACACTAAGTGCCCAAATGTGTGCAACATAAGCACATAAGTATATACGACAATAAGACCATAAGTCTGGGGGAAAAAACCTCTCCTACCGAGAGTAAAAAGTGCCCCAGTGTCCTACTGATCACCGACACTCCCATATGAGCATAGGCATAAGTGAGGCGTGAGTCAAATACCCAACAAATAATAGTACAACAAGCCCAAGTCTATCATTTCAAACTCAAAGCTCAAAGACTTTTGAGTCTGATGGATCATATCTTTATAGTCACCTATAATAAGAAGGTTGTCCATGTATAGGACAATCACTACAGACTTTTCACAATCCATGTAAACATACAAGTTAGCATCTGAGGCACATCTTTTGAAATTTAAACCTAGAAAGAATTTATCTATCCACTAGTACCATGCTCTAGGGGCTTGTTTCAGCCCATACAATGTCTTCTTCAACTTACAAACTTTGTTCTCAAAATGGGGGGTCTCAAACCCTAGTGGCTGAGCCACACACCTCCTTCTTAAGATCACCATTCAAGAATGTTGATTTGACATCCATTTGGTAAACTCGCCACTTCTTATGAGTAGCCAGTGCAAGTATTTTGCGAATAGTGATTATTCTAGCAGTTGGAGCAAATGATTCTTGAAAATCAAATCCTTCAACCTTTGAAAATACCTATGCAACTAATCTAACTTTGTACTTTTCTAAGGTGCCATCAGTACTTTACCTTCCAGACCCACTTGGTATAAAAAATATTTCTCTTTTCTGGCCGATCCACTAGCTCCCAAGTGTCATTCTTCATGATGTTGCCATACTCAGCTTGCATAGCTATTCTCCATGCTGGATCGGCAAGTGCTTTTTTCCAAGTCTGCTGGTTCCTTTACTTCTCTCATAATCTCAGCCATCAAGGCCATATTGACTATGTAAGAAGAAGTCTTTCTTTGCTCCTCTATTCTCAGTGACCTCCTTGTTGACAACTTTGTTAGCACTATCAATAATTTCTGCACCTCTTACTGAACCTCACCTCATGGCCAAGATCAGTTATAGAAGCAACTAATAGCAGATTTCTCTTAATCTCTAGAACATACAATACGTTTGAAAGATTCTTGAGTTCACCATTTGTAGTAACAAAGAAAATAGTACATGTGCCCTCATGCAGTAGGACTTTTTGCATCATTCCCAACCATTGTAGTGATGGATTCTTGCAGAGGCTTCATAGAACTATATAGACCTTTCTTGTTGGTCATGTGACAGGAGGCACCACTATCCAATACCCGTGAGTCAGTGTTAGGTATCTCTTGCACCGAGTAATACACTTTCTCAATGATCGTTATAAATAACTCTAACTCTGCTTCAACCGTATAGGCTATCTCCTTCCCTTTAGTCTTCGCGGTGTCATTATTTTTATCTACCTTCTTAACAACAATCTACAATTGTATGTTTTTTCTTCTTACAGTAGAAGCACTCTCCTTGAATTTTTTCTTACCACCCTTCTTCTTTTTGTTACTGTTGGTAGAGAAGCCACCTTTACCTTTCGCATTAATGGAGAATGCAACATCTCCACTACTGCTACCTTCTCGGACTTTAAACCTCAACTCCTCCTCCGTTAGTAGTGCACAAAATTCCTCAAACGTCAAAGCTTGGGGTCTCACCTGAGTGTCTAGGGCAGTTACCAATCCATCAAACTTTGGTGGACAAATCCAAAGACACCTCTGAGCTAGCTCCTCATTAGCTTTTTATATCCCAGCGCCGCCAGCCATCTAATCACGCAGATTCTTGATTCGAGTGATGAATGCTTTAACTGTCTCTTCTTCAGCAAACTTCTTTGCTCCTAGTTGATTCTCCAAGTTCTAAATCCTTGTTTGATTTCGTGTTTCGTACTAACTCCTCAGTACGTTCTAAGCCTCTGATGCCTTGGTTGTGTATTGAATCAAGGTCCAAACACTGTCAAAAGAGCTTGTAACTAAGGCATACATTGCATCTGCATTCCTTCGTTTCCAAGCTCGTAGAAGATTTGCAATCATAACACTTAAATTTGACGAGGGTGGATTGTAGTTTTGAGTCAATCTCCAACACCATCTCCAAAAGCTCATAAGAATCAAGGATAGTTGTGATTTTAAACTTTCACAAAGTATAGTTTGTACCATCTAACTTGTCTTCGTTGAAGGTTGGTGGATGAATCCTTAGTATTTGAATTGCTGGTACAATAGCAGCACCACCTGATGGGCCAACACCGCTACTTGATACAGTAGATGGCATTTCTCCTCTTCGCTCTTAAAGCCCTTGCCTCTCGCATACTCTTTACTCCTCAAAGCCCCCCGCGCTCTAATACCATGTAGAATTTCACGGCACAGCAGACAAAATCTGAGCAAGGAGTAGAGAATACTTAAAATAAGGCTGAAGCAAGGGTGGATACAAAGTATAAAACAGTTGCAAAGAAGGTTAAGCCTGTGGCTTTGCCTTTACTACCTGAAAGTGATGGGTTGGCTGAAAAAGTGACTCAACAGCCTACTTTACGGGATCCACATGGAGTAGGACATTAATTCACAGCTGAAACTTTACAAGAGCTGAAAATTGGTGATACAAGCTTCCTTTTGCCTACAGAAAGAGCTTGTTTCTTGCAGATGTTAGCAAGGCATGGGAAAGCCTTTGCGTTTCAGCCAGATGAAATTGGATGTGTTAATCCGACCATAGTTGCACCTATGGTGATCTTTACAATACTTCATGTGCCATGGAATTTAAATCCTATTCTAGTGCATGGGGCATATTTGCCTAAGCTGCTGGAGCTTTTGAACGAGAAGATCAAAATGCGGATTTTGGGGCCTTCTTCAGCTCCATATTCGAATCGGTGGTTTACTATTCCAAAGAAGAATGGTGCTTTGAGGTTTATACAGCATTTACAACCAATTAATAAAGTCACCATAAGAAATGTTGGATAAGGCCCGATAGTGGTAGATGAATTCGCAGAAGCATTTGCAAGCAAGGAAATTTACTCTATGGGTGATTTATATTCAGGATATGATCAGTTCAAACTTGCATTGGAAAGCTAGGATATCACTACCATGAAAACACCGCTTGGATTGGTTAGGATGTGTACGCTTCCACAGGTAGCAACCAATTCAGTGGCAATTTACTCTATAGGTGATTTATATTCAGGATATGATCAGTTCAAACTTGCATTGGAAAGCTAGGATATCACTACCATGAAGACACCGCTTGGATTGGTTAGAATGTGTACGCTTCCACAGGTAGCAACCAATTCAGTGGCGCATATGATGAATGCTATGCATAAAGTTTTGAGGGAGTATATTCCTTAATTGACCTTACCCTTTCTTGATGATGTGTTGATTAAAGGATGTGATATCTATGAGAAGAATTAAGAGTTGAATGAGCATGGATATAGAAGATTTGTGGTTGATCATATTGCTGATTGTGACAGGATTTTGAGCCGTCTTGAAGAAGTGCATTTGACTCTGTCATTAACAAATATAATAGCTTAACTCAAAAACCTTCTAAAAATATCCCATAAAAGTTTAAAACAATACATGAACCATGAAAGTTGAAACATAAATAAAAATGAATACTCAAATTGAAGGGTAAAAGCAATAATTGTCAATGCCAAATGGTGATTGAGAAATGTTATGCGACTTAAAGACTGAAGTCCAACAGTAAACACTGAACAAGAAACAATATAAAGTTAAAACTAGGGAATCATAAATGCCATATGACATAAAGACTAGTGTCCAGCAGTAACTACCAAATAGTGAATCCTCGAACTAAAGACTACAAGAAGCAGTATAAGCTGAGAAACAATAAAACTAGTGGACTAAAGACTACAAGAAACAATGCAAATAGTAAAAACCCTATGACATGTGGCGTCCCCTGTGTCCCATCCCACACGTCCCCCCTATCCCGCTTATCCCAGAACGCGTCCCCTCGTGACAAACCACTGCATGGAAACACACCCTTTTTGGGACACATTGGGAACGGGTCCCATGTTTCAAGATGGGATCCTTGCGTTCCGGGCCCGCGTCCCCTGCACCCCCTGTGACTATGCCTTGCTGCTGCTGAGGTTTTATGTCAGATTTGCTACATTTCTGCCTGGATGCAAATTTTACATTCAGCTGATCCTTCTTTGTTTACTTTGTCTCATATGTGGGCCATGGATGCAAGTATTCATAATAACCTTGGCCCATACATATACCAGCATGTGAACGTCAATAAAGATGGTTCAAGAGCAAGAAGACAAGGTAACTCCTCTCATTCAATTGCAAGATTTAGCTTTTGGTACATCACATATTTATAGATCCCACCTATCCCATTTACTCCTCATATTCATTCCCACATAGGTTCCATTCCTATCCCACATCCAAATAGTAGAGGTGCACCAGTGGTGGGGGTATATCCCCCAAATCAAGCACCCATGGGGACCTACACACAAGGGTATCCATCCCAAGTGTATCAAGCCTTGAACATCACTTAAATGGCCACACAATTTGTGTAGATGCCTACATCCACCTTCTATCAAGTATTATCACCTTCCATGGGTGCCAAGAACGTGGGTGTTGCACATAGTACTAGGCCAAACATCAGCCTTCCCACCATGATCCACCAACATGACACTTGCTCATCTTTCCATCTTTCCCCTAAAACTTATTAGTTTTAAAATTACCTCACAACATGAAAGGCAACGTGATCACGTTAGAAGTAGCAAGCGATGGTAGCATCAGTCTCCTCCTTTTGTGGGTCCCATGAAGCTTCAAAGTTTCCATGTTGTCAAAACAAGGGGCAGTAGAAGTAGATGATGGGGCAACAATCTCGAACGTGCTCTAGGCATGAGAGGATGAGGGTGTAGCTATAGCCCATCTCGATGCGGATGCATCCAATGCTAGCTGTGGAATATGTGTGGCAAGATCAGTGGTGGCCACATGTTGCCTTGATCGAGCCAAGGCATCTAGGTCTACCACACCCATCTCAAACTGGTGCCTATTTTGAGGCATCAATCATGTGCAAGAGCACACCTCTTTTCCTTCCTCCCCGAAAAATGAGCATGCACCTTATCAGGGGCACTCCTGCACCCATACGGACATAGCTTGTATGTTCAGAAACTTGATGATTTTGGACCTTGGTGACTCGCACACACGTCCGCGTGAGAGAGAGAGAGAGAGAGAGAGAGAGTATATTAACGTCTCTAAAAGGCCAATGTGGCCTATGAGACCAAAGCAGTACATACAATGATGGTGTGTTTCTCATCTGGAACGAGGAAAGATGAAAAACATGCGTGAGAGAGAGAGAGAGAGAGAGAGAGAGAGAGAGAGAGAGAGAGAAATGGCAAGCTGCAGCAGGTGAAGTGGGAGATGGAGGCATCCACACTTGGAAAAGAGACAAAGGCGAAGCAAGCAATGAGTGTAGTCTCCCACAAAATGACCATCAAGTCCCTTGCCAAGAACACCATGTCTTTGATAGCATTTCCTAGTTGGGGAGCTTTCCAACATTGGAACATTGTTGGAAAATGCAACTGGAATGTTCCCATGCTGGGAATGTGTATCATGTTTCCCATCTCTCTCATTTTGAGATGGCATTTTGATGTTCCAAGGGCCCAATCTTCCTTCCATGTTGCTCTGATGTTAAGAGTGCTTTTATAAATGGCTTTTTTGATAAGAAAGCATAGGTGGAAAAGCCGCTTGGATTCTTTATTCCAGGCTGTGAGGAAAGGTATTCAGATTGTGAAAAGCTCTTTATGGGCTCAAGCAAGCACCTTGGTCTTGGTTCTAGAAAAAGGATGACTTCTTATTTTTTCACAGTTTCCATTCTTCCCTTATGGTCCAAATCATTACATGTGATCTTCCACAAGGGGTTAGCTATATGCTGTTAAAAATTGATGATCTACTAATTGCAAGCTTAAATTAAGCTACCATTGCACATCTAAAGGCACAATTAAGCTCTACTTCCAAGATCACCAACCTTGGCCTTCTCTCTTATTTCTTGGGCATTGAAGTTGGGCAGCATTTGCAAGACGTCTTTATGCCACAGTAAAAAGTATGCCCTTCAGTAAGTCAATTAGTTCTTTCCTCACGCTGCACTCAAGTGGCCACCCCTATTGTGAAGCTAATTAAGGACTCTGATGCTCCTCCCTTCAACAAGCATAGCTGTTGTTAGGTAGTGGGAAAGCTCCTATGGCTCACTCACACCCACACAGATCTTGCTTATTCAGTTTTTATTCTTAACCAGTACTTTATGCACAAAAGCAGTCTCATTGGATTTCCTCTATATGTACAGCTTGTCATTTAGTCAAGGACTAACCCTACAAGGAGTATAGTCATTCTGACAAGACTGGAGACTTGGATGGGCTCAACTCTGATCGCGTCAAGCCGAAAAAAAGAGACCGTAGTTGTCACAACTAAGATGAGTAGCATGACCAATCCTTCTAGTGGAATGCATAGAACATGAGAAAATAACACCAATCATGCATTTCCAAAGGAATAGGTGCTCCTCAAGTGACAATTTGATGGCCAAAAACTAAAGCTGCATACCAAATAGCCCAAGACCTAGAGTAGGCCATGCCAACAGCTTTGGGAGCCTCAAAACATTCAAAAAGACCTTTCAAATCCTGAACCTGACTTTAGACAGGGGGAAAGCAAGCATATTTAGATTGCAAATGTTGCCCTCTTTCACACAAAAGACAAAACACACACCACTCACCTACAAGTGCGCATCTGTATTTGCATGCATGTGCACACATACTTTTGTGGTAAGTATTGTATTAGGACTCAATATACAATGTGACTGAACACTACAGAAGAGTACACCCTAAAAAGTTCAAAAAACACTCATAAGAAAGATAATATGAGGTCTATCTAATATTTTAGTGGCAAGGCTGTTAGAAAGGGATTGGTGCAGAGATCTGCAAAATGAAGTGTAGCCACCAGATTAAATGGCCTAAGAGGCAGCCCAGTTACAAAGTTCCCAAATAGTCCAGAAGGTCCAAAAGTGGACCCAAGAAAAGAAAGGCATAGAACTTCAAACTGACCCGAAAGGACCAAAGAGCCAAAAGAGTTTGTGAAATCCAAAAGACCAAAAAGGGAGCCTGAGAGAAGTAGACACATGCCAAATAAGCTCCTATGAACAAGGAAAACTGCAGAAAATATGTGGAAAGGTCTCATTAAAGCATCACATCTATGACAAGTAGTAGGAGCAATCCTTTTGGTTGCAAGTATAGGAACCAAAGGATTAATACCAATCAGGCATCTCCAAAGGAATAGGTGCTCCTTAAGTGGCATTTTGCTGGCCAAAATCTAAAACAGCATGCCAAGTAGCTCAAAACCTAGAGTAGCCATCCAAACCCCCCCCCCCCCGGCCCCACACACCCCCAACCACCCAACAACACCCCCACAAAACACCTTTTTGGCACAAGGATAGCCCATGACAGGACAAAAGATGAACCAGCTGGTTATAGCTATTACAATGGATTTGAGAATACTCCTGCTCATTGATGATTTGGAGGAAAGATAAGACATTGCTAAATTTTGAGATGTGAATTGCATCCGTGAGCTGAAAGAGATGGCATTCATTACATATATCAATGCATGTCCATTGCCATAAAATATCAGTATGTTGACTATACCGAGGAAGTCATAAAATCATGCTGGCTGGTTTTGTGGAGTTAAAATTTCATCTTAAATCCATCATTATGTGCAAAGCACTGATGAATATACAAATTTTAAGGTGAATACTATTGCTAACATGTGCACTATACTACTGGTTTTAAAATCTCATTCCAAAAAAATGTCAAGGGTCCATATGTGAAAGTAAAAACACGCACCTGGGGTGTTGCAACTCCAGGAGAAGTGCTCATAATTTACAATCTGATCATGAACTCCACATGTCTTTGAAAGGTGATAGGAGGCTTCTATCGCAACCTTGTAAGCTTAGAAAGCCTGTTCTCATACCATCCTTCCCTCATCAGGAGCTGCCCCTTACCTCCTGCAAAGCATTTTTGATCATTGCATTTCCAGCATCATTACTGGATGCCTGAAATAAGTATGCTTTGATGGCATTAAGGTCTTGTTAGGTAAGCTTTGATCTGCAGAGATTCATCTTATCATATTTACCAGAAGTATAGTTGCTCGGTTCTCCAATACAAACTTGCAAATTCATGTATGTGTGTGAAAATGGCGTTCATTTCCTTCCTGGAAAAAACTAATACGGTGAAATTGCAAATGAAAGGAACTGTTGTCACCTTAACCGTAGTGAATTCACAGAAATTTGATCGATGGATGTAAACAGAAACAAGCTGTGTGGATGTGCAAAAGACCTTCTCTGATCTTCAAAGAGAGACAGAGTAGCATCCTAACTCAGTTTCTGCAGGAGAAATCCTCGCTGAGGTTCAAGGCAAACCTGGAGAAGGAAGAGAAAACTGAAAGAAGGGACTGGGGAGTGCACCTTGTGGGAACACCAGTGGTGGAAAAGATTGTACGCGACGGTGCGGCTTCTTTTGTCAGACAGGAAACAGGCCCGCTTTCTTGGATATGGCGATCTGCGTGCTCCGCGATCGAAGAATCTGGTCTAGCTATGGAGACGAAGAAGCAGCTTGTGACGATGAGTTTCTTGCCTGAGAGGAAAGGGTCCCCAAAAGGAAAACGATTTAAAAAATGCCAAAATACAGGCCCGCTTAATTTAGCAGGGAAAAGGCCAAAAGCTTGTGGCTATGAACGGCCGCTTGCGTGGCAACTTGAATTCGTTGCCGGTTTGCCGGTCAACACACCCCATGGCAGTGCCCAGGCTGTCACTCCCCGATCGAGGGCTCCCAATCTCGTCCCGCCACGTGTCCCATGATCGTCAGCCACCCCACCGTGCTCACTGCCCAGGCCTCCTCCCGACGTCATCATGTCACGTGGATTTCTCGAGATCTTGATTCTTTTCTGCGAGCAACCAGGCAGCTGCCCGCATCTGCACACAAAAAAAAAGGGAACAAAATAGAATCTCGACATTGAACGGAACGGGGGGGCACAGACGACTAAGGTTACATATCGGTTTGTTTTTTTATGCTTTACGGTCTTCTTTTGAGTCCCTAAGGCTAAGTGCTAAAGTTGGGAAGCATTTTTAATGTCGATTCCTCCCGAGAGCATTTGAGAGCCCATGGGGAGCCCTTTAGCATAGCTAAGAGGGTATTAACGTTGAGCTTGCTAGTCTCCAAACCAAACACATCAAGGGTGCGGTAGGACGGGGTTGATCCATGTGCTGTTGAAGAGTAGAATCTCGGTCCGGTACCTACTACTCTGACTGTCTGATGCCTTGCCCTTTGGCGCATCAGGTGGACCTCCTGCACCAGTTGACTGCTATGTGTCTTCCAAATCAATGGAAATAGGGTCACAATAGCCCCCCAAGGTTGTGATGTTGCGCTGCAACATTAGCATCAGTGCTCAAGAAAAGAATGCAATAATCGGCTCGTTCCCCACATAGAAGCAAGCCTTTTAGGTTGTGACTGTTGCGCTGCAACATTAGCATCAGTGCCATCAATAAGGAAGCCGATTATGGTGGTGGATCAGTTATGCTGATAAAATCTGTCGACTTCCCAGAAAGCTAGCCTGGCTTTTTGTGATGAACCCACCCTGGCCAGAACTGCCAAGCGCGCCTAACGCTTGGCAAGCAGGATGGAGGTCAACAAACATGGATGTTGCTAGCCAGCTTAGTTGGAGAAGGTTGAAAAAGCTCACTATTATCAAATTGCCAAGTCCATGATATGCCAAAATTTCATGGACTTGGCCTAATTTTCCAGTATCTTACATTACGATTATGCATTCTCTCTATAAATTTGCCACTATATGCGCGCACACACACACACACACACTCTCTCTCTCTCTCTCTCTCTCTCTCTCTGGGTCTGTCTGCGTGAGTTGAATCATTTGAAATACGAGATTGATACAGCCATTTTGTGTTGCCTGAACAATTAGTATTTTAGTATTGCATTCTTTTCACATTATTTCAAGAAGAAAAATGACCTACTTCCTCTCTTATGCACACAAGCAATAGGAGAACCTTCGGTAGAACACATAACACATGATCTCTATCTCAACTTCAATCCCATCCAATGATGCCTATGGAGGAGAACATGCATGAGCACGAAGTACGAAGTAGGACATGGCAGCAAGTGCCAACATCAACCCTAGCAGAACGGCGGCAATGAGGACGTACAAGCCAAATAAAACGCCTCTTCCCAAAGCGTTCCAATAACCACGGTTGACGTTGCGAGCAGGTGCTGCTGGTTCCACAGCTGGATATGCATCCAAGAGATGGAGCACTAAGACGAGGCTGATAATGAGGATTAAGCCGAGGGAAAGCATTAATACAAGAATTTGCAGGAGTTTAGGGATAATTGGAACAGTTGATTGGAAGATAACTAGCAAGATGTTGGTTCCAATCGAGAGCACCAATCCGAGTAGCTGACTTAGATGGTTGTTGCGATCATGAGATAGAGTACTGGCACTGGGCGGTGGGGGATCTTGTTCCTTGGTAGCTGGAGGGGACGGTTCCAGGACGTTGTCTGTTATAGCTGGTGATCGATGGCTGGAACTGCCGACATGATATTCAGAATCATGATCCACCCGTGTTCTGGTCAGCTCAAGATCTAACTTGGGTGTGCATTTTACGTCAACTCTTTGATCAGTACTGGCGGGAGGTGAAGAATATGGAGTTGAATGGTGGACTGAATGTTGCCGATCCTGCTGCTCATGAACCTCGAAATTAGGCATCAATGCCTTGTCTGCTGACTCCTGACGGCGCATGGAGAAAAACACACATGTTCAGCAGTATATTGTTGGAATATTGAAAATGTTAATATCAACACTTGCAGCTAAAAACTAGTTGATGGATGTAGGTTTGAATGATATTACACAGTGCAATGGCTGCTGGCTTAAGGTGAAAAGCTGGCATGATCAGGAGACTAACCTTTGAGAGAGTACTCTTTCCAGAGCCATTCTTGCCCATGATAATATGAACCTGTTTCACGGGAGGAAAACACCTTGAATCAGCTGCAAACATAATATTCTGTTTCTTTTATACATTGCTCGCTCATGAGATATTTTACATGCTAATGATCAGGTGCCTGAAGTGACCTAATGCTTAAATTATCCTGTTATAATCCCAAAATACTAATTTTTCAGGCAACACAAAATGGCTGTATCAATCTCGTATTTCAAATGATTCAACTCACGCAGACAGACCCAGAGAGAACCTTAATAATCTTGGACATTGCTTGATTCGAGTTTTCTCCTCACGCAGACAGACCCACAGAGAGAGAGAGAGAGAGAGTGAGTGTGAGAGAGAGAGACTCTGTAGTCTGAGAGAGAGAGAGTGAGTCTGTAGTCTGAGAGAGAGAGCTCTACATATTTTGGATCAATTATGGAGTTTCCCTATATAGAACCATCGTTGCTCATCATTACTAGTGTAATGGTTTTCAGATCAAATGGTTTTGTAAGGGCCGAGGGCCGGTGACGCATGGTCGAGGCTGCAAACCTGAGTGGAAAGGCAAGGAGTGGAAATTGCATGCCTTTTTGTGTGAAAAATGGGAATGTTCTGTCGTGATCAAGGGTAAGAGAGTTGAGACGGTCAAATTGATAGAAGCATTGAGGATAAGAGAGTGACATCTCTGCAGAACGATCAGAATTGCATCAAACATCACAAAGAGAATCTGAATCAGACCTTCGCTCCCTTTCGCATCTTCTGATGCAGAGAAATCCTTTTTGGCAGCATTTTCAACGCTTTGTTTCGGTACCGACCTTCTCTCCCTTTCGCATCTTCTGATGCAGAGAAATCCACAGGAGGAGACACGCAGCATTGTTCTTCTGTTCGATGAGTGGTTTTTGAGCGTTTTACACGCATACCAGCTTGTCTCATGCGAATTACCACTTTTTCTCCTCGTAGCCGACTGTCAAATTGGTCCTGCATATCATAATGAAGATTTTACCATATTGAGGAATAATAGCTATAACGATTTGCCCAGTAAGTTACTGCATCACATGCTACGAGGAGAAAAAGTGGTAATTCGCTGCGGCTGCAACAGGATTCAGGCTAAATGAGAGAGAGAGAGAGTGTGTGTCAAGTGTGTGTGTGAGTGAGTGAGACTTGAGTGAGTGAGAGAGAGAGAGAGAGGTTGACGGTCTTTTTCAACGCTTTGTTTAGGTACCCTCGGGCCCAGTGTTCATTTTTGCAAGTACCCTAGGTTTTTTCATGGGGAAGGACCAAGATGCGAAAGGGACAGAAGGTCTGTACCCTCAATGCTTTCTTTAGCATGGGCCTTGACGGTCTTTTTCAACGCTTTGTTTAGGTACCCTCGGGCGGCGTCGGGCCTCAATGCTTCTATCGATTTAAAAGTATACAAAAATTAAGAATGTATCTTTAATTGGAAGAGAATGGAATATCTTTAAATTTAAAAGTATACAAAAATTAAGAATATATGTATATATTCCTCATATAGATGGATTTCCTTGTAGTAGCTCCATAAAACTATGATCTGAGTTTAAATAGTCCTGAAACATAAGTTAAATGTTAGAGACAATCAAATGAAAAAAGACTACAAACCAAGATATACTAACCATTTCATTATTTTTTTGACATTTTTCGGAAGCAGAAATTGAAACAAGAGGTGGACCATCATTGTGAGATTCCAACTAGTACAAGCAAGAAAATTGAAGTCAATATTAAAATCTAAAAACTCTAAATATTAAAATATTTAAATGAGTGAACGATGTACATACATGTGTTGCACTATTCTCAGAAAAGATGCATTGTTCTTCCACCATAAGTTGTGGATAATACACCTCCTCACTTGTATCCTAAAATTTTAGAGAAAATATAATGAAAGGTAAATATATCTAAGAAACCTAAAGTGAAATGATTATAATAATGATCAAGATAATAAAAATTATACAATAGAAAAAAATAAAACTTGAGATGAAAATTGCAAATCTTACCGGTTTTTGTTGCATATCTACTTGCTCGAAGCTACGATTCTTCTATTAAAAAAACATAGTTGTGCCAATCAGTACCAATTTCTTGTGTATATAATCTATGGGGTGAGAAAATTTTGATAAATAAGTATGCTTACCAAAGATATATCCACCAAAGATGATCTTTTCCTCTTGAGTTTCTTTCTAAGATTTTGAGCAACAGAAAGATAGTACAGATATAAATCCTCCTTTTTCCAAAGGTAAGTAGCACCAGGAAACTCAAGGGGTAAAATTTGATCATAGTTTTGATCTATGATCTCTAAAATTCTATGTTTGTCATCTTTATTATTATGAAACCGCAAATCATTGCCAATCTCATAGCTCTTGACCCAATTATACACTTTTCTGTGATTAGCACAATACCTAACATTTTGCGTATCTCGATAGTATTTTAGTAAAAATGATTTTCCAAACTCATCTTGGTCATCTCGACTAATCCTTTTAGGTGGTTTGAAAATCTGGTCATATGTAGGAGTCTTCATCAGAGATACATCTCCTATTTGTATACTCTTGATTTGCTTTTGAGGTGGCAACTGGACTCTTTTACTTTGTATTGAAACTGGTTTGCTCATGCTCATTGTTTTTCGGAACTATCATTCTTTGATTTTAGTTCCTCAATTGTTTTTTGCAAAGTGATGATAGTTTGCATCATTGAATCTAGAGTTTGTTGACTTGGGGAGACCATGAGACAAGCTAAAATTAAATCAAGAAACTATGTTAGTATTCAACCAATAAAGAATCAATCAATCATATAAAAAGGATACAATATACAACTATACAAACCATGAGACAAGCTAAAATCAAACAAGATACAAGCTAAAATCAAATTTACAACTTTATATGCTAGTATTCCTCAAACAAGAGATTATATCCATACATTAATCTTCTTCAAGCAAGAAATTTTCTCATTTTTTAATAATCACACATGCACACATACACACATACACACAAAGGTCCAACTACCTATACATGAGACACAACATGAGCTATATCCACGAGATACCGTCCTAATATACAAATACCCATAGATAAAGCATTATGATATACACAATGGGATGGCGATCAGATAATGATATCCATTATGACCAATGCTACTAGCACCCATTTCAATCTCCAAGAATGCAACACACACACACTCTCTCTCTAAAGCAGTCAAGTTACATCACGTGATCTCCACACTATTGGAACATTTATAGACTCTCCACTTGATAATGTTACTCTCCTCTTTGTAACTTCAAAGTTTGACATTACCATGCAACACAAATTCCAATCCCTCCAAATATCTTCATCAATATCAATTCTCCATGTACTTCTATTATGATCACACTTCAACCATGACAATTTGCACATTTTTTCTTCATAATTTACCTCTCTTATCATTGCATGAATGTACTCCCCATCCATATCATCATGTTTTCTTGCCAACACAATATCATATTTTTCCAACCAAGGAGGTATACAACCAACTGCCCCTATTTGTAATAATCTTGTTCTTTGAATTAGATCTTTTACCTCATATGCAATAAGTCTATTATGTAAAGGTAAAGGAACAAACTTATGCAATAAAGAACTCAATGGTCTTATGCAATCCCATGTAAATGGAAGTCGTTGAGTTTGTAGTACACTCATTCCCATGATTGGATCTATAAGTAAGCATTCTTCATTTTCTTTTACAGTTATGCATTGCTTGTAATATTCTCCACAAAAAAAGGTGTAATACTCCCCATCCCATTGAATGGAAAAAAAATTAGTGAGTCTTGCTTTCCAATGACCTATACTTTCTAACGTACTACAAAAAGTGTCAGTTTTTACCACGACGTCATCTGCGATCTTGTATATTTCTCCATTATAAAAAATTCTTCTATATGTGGTAACTAGATGTCCTACTAGTGTATTCTCTTGAAGACCAAGAAATTGTGAAATATATTTTTGTTCGTCGGATGAAAGGGGCCTACGTTCTCTTCTCTTTTTTGTGATTAAAATGCCTTTTTCACACATCATTATGTTACAGGGATATTGGGAATCATCTCTTTCAAAAAGTTTCCACATCTTCTTTGCCTTCTCAATTGAAGAAACCTCCACAATGCCATTCTCATGAAATGAATAACAACACGTTGTCTGGTAATCAGTGAAAGCATAACCATCAGGTAAAACAAGACAGGCATGTACTTGGATAAGCATTCTTTCATGTGGAAAAAGCCCATCTACTTCCATTTCTAATAACTTAAATATTGAAGTGAAGAATGTCCTCTTATAATAATTTACATAAGATATTTCGTTAAAGCGATTATTAGTCTTTACCGCTATATACAATGCTACCATTCGCTCAAAGTCACAACACCAATACACATCATGCGATCCATGTCTCAATATGTCATCTAGTAGTTCTCCATTTCCCGCAACGTGTTCTAAGGGAGAAGAATTTGCACCAAAGGCTTCTTCCTTTCGAACTCTCCAAGCAGAAAACAAAGTACGTACAATACCTAAACATTCTTTTGACCAACCAATACATCGACTATAACTATAGAAGGCATGTGCAATATCTATGAGCAACAAACCTAGGTCAAAAATTGACTTTGGTATCTCATCAACGATACCTAAAATATATGGTAAGCACCATTGGATGAACTTTTGGTTGTCTTCGGCCTTAAAGCTTTCATAGTACTTACTTGGATTACGAGGCCACCGTCCATGACAAATAGAGGGTGGAGAGAGCTTATAAGCCTTTTCACAACAAAAATCTATAATCTTTTTCTTTTCATTGAACATGGCTCTCATGAGTACTCGTATGTATTTTTGAAATATATTTAGAGATAACACATGCATAGCATCATATACCAAGTCTATTGACAAGTTAAAACCATACAAATCATACAGTTTCCATAGAATAGACTCTCCAGCTAATCCTACAAGCTTTAGTTTTCCATCCTTTTCAACTTGTGTGGATGCCCTCTTTGAACTTGATAAGGCATCAATCATTTCACCTATGGACGGTTGGGTTGGAGGATATCTTGCTTGATATCGACTACCATCGTAAAGGTAACGTCCTTGGAATGAGGGATTACTAGTATCAAGAGTAGCTTGGGCTTTATCTCTACGACAAAAGAATTGCCCACCATCTTTGAAGGATCCTATTTTGCATTGTACAGAATGATCCCCTGTAACCATCATTAGCATTGATCTAACAACACAAAAGTTTGATTGCCCCATTGGATTTTCAAAAATCTTTTCTACAGGATAGTTGTATGACACTTGCATACCATTTATGTAAAGGTCTTGTAGCTCACTAATAAGTGGTCTTAAAAAAGTTTGAAATACATCAGGAGTATTACGAATAAATTTAGAGCAACTAAAAGGTATGAATAAAACAGGAATAATGCCTAATATGGAACCCTTCCCACCATTAAGGACCTTAATTTCAACCACACCACAGTCTTTTTGAGTGGTACGAGAGGCTTGGAAGCCATCCCAATGTAAAAGAAGTGCCACATTTCGAGGATCACCTCTACACTTTTTCTTTTTACATTTGTTGAGATGTTGGCATTTTTTACAAACAAAATTATACTCTTGCATCTCTTGGTCAAAACCTTGTTCTAGAACTATTGAAAAACAAGACCTTGGAAAAGTTGTATATACTTTCCCACATGTAGGGTTGTTACACACAACAGCCATCTCATACTCAGCATCAGGATTCCAAAAATCTTGATACTCACGACACTTTGTTCCATCCCAAAACTCGTTTATGAATTCTGGTTGCATATGGATATCTTTCCCTAACCATCTTGTTTTATGACGCCACATGCTTAGGAAATCATGACAAAGTGTCCTAGATCGCACTAAAAGCTCTAATTGTTTCTTTAGAGGCAAATAATCAATAGCTAACATTTCTCTCCTTGGTTTATTGCATTTTTTACACTTTTCACAATATTCAATACAATCATGCTTTAGTATTCTTTTTCACATATTTTGTTTGCAAGAACACAATACTACATCTTTGGTATAAGAATCTTCTTTACTAGGTGTAAGAAGTTCAATTTCATGATCATTGTTTTTACTTCCCATGCAAAACCTATAGCGCTCAGGTTGGACCATGCGAAGACCATGATACATAGAGTCAATTTGCTCCCAAGATGTCGGGACTCTTACTCCATCAAGATTTCCATCCCATGTATCAGGTAGTTGCACTAATAGCTTACTTAAACTTGGCTTGCACTCTTCAACTCTTTGAGCCCTAGCCCTTGGATTGCCCATGTCTCCAAATAATAATTGGAGCATCTTCTCTTGTGCACTAATTGATATTCGGTTCTCATCCCAAAGAGCTTGAAGCTCAATTATTTTTTGTATAGTTTGTTGATATAATGTTGGCCCAACAATAGATATGTGATTGTCTATAGAAGGATCTATTTGAGGAGACTCAGCATGGTTAATTGAGTTGTTGTCATGACTGAAGGGGGACTCATAGAAGTATTGATAGTTTGATCATTGCCTTGTTCATGTTGCCTTTCATTAGAAGGAGTAATACCAATTTGCATACTTAGTGCATCATATTTGGCCTTCAACTCTTGGTGCCTAAGAAAAGTTTGTGGACCAACACTCCTCCCACCATTACAATATGCAAGGCAATCACACCACCTACGTCTTCTATTTAAATCATCTATGTTAGTTTCACAATGCATTGGAGATGATTCTTCGTGCCTTTGGTTCTCAAGATGATCTCCTTGCACATTTGAGTCCCTTGGTTCACTAGGATGTGATCTTTCTAGAGAAGAATGTGTAATCCCAAGCATGTCATTTTTAGAGTGTCTAAAATAAGTACTACGGTTCACTAATTGCCAACCTTCAGTACTATGTGCACACTTATAGTTACATGTACATTTTCTTAATGTTCTTGTAGAAAAAGACATCCCTTACTTGAGTATCTTCAATCTTCAATCCAAGGTTGATGAAATTATGAGCTCCACAATTAAAACTCCAAGACTGCAAAAAAAACCGACCCATAACATAGTTTACGTTAATAACATATTTTAGTTGCGCAATTAATATCATAGTCTATACTACTTTAGCATTAGAGCTACATTTAAAAGCATACTTTGAAGTGTCTATTAGTGTCTTGGAAATAAACACACGATTTCACAAGTAGGATGAGGAATCCTAAGTCGCGAAAGAAAGGTGTTGGGAGAACTCTTAGAATCCTAAGTCACAAAAGAAAGCTATCTCAATTATTGGAAGCTTAGCTGATAGGAAACCTTGCAAGTCATGTTAGCCCTATAGATCTTTACCTTTTGAGTGCTTTGCACTCCCAAGGACTTTTCATAGTCTTTACGATTTTAAAAAGGGAGTCCACATTTACATAGAAAGAATAGTCCACATTTACACAACTTAAATAACCCAAGCATCTACTAAATCAAACCACACCAAAAAAAGGTCACAATTAGGAGTCACATACTCTGTCCATGGGTGGCAGTCATTTCTTTGTTCCATTCCATACATTAGTCGTCTATTGCTAGGAGAGGGTAGCTCAAAGAAGGCAATGTAACCATCATATTGGTTTGGAAGCCTTCAATAGACCAAGCATCAATATCTTATTTTATCTCCACCCCTTCTTGCAAGGCACTTCCAACCATGCCACATTCTCTTGAGCACTTAATAAGCACTTAAAACCATCTCTCTCCCTAGTACTGCATGCAAGTACTCTACTGCATGCAGTTCCAATAGAATATTCGGCCTCTACTGCATGCTGGCCACGGATCTCTCTCTCTCTCTCTCTCTCTCTCTCTCTCTCTCTCTCTCTCTCTCTCTCTCTCTCTCTCTCTCTCTCTCTCTCTCTCTCTCTCTCTCTCTCTGTGTGTGTGTGTGTGTGTCTGCGTATCTGTCTATCTAATACTGCACGAATCCCCCACACCCTCACCATTACCAGCACGCTAGCTTTATCAAAAACATTCTTCCTTCATTCATTCATCAAAGCTATACATGCTTTCATAAGCTCTGAAACCTCTCTCTCTCTGATCTCTCTCTCTCTCTCTCTCTCTCTCTCTCTCTGGCCTGAAACAACCCATGGATCAGATGTTTGAAACGCATGTACTTCATCAGGATAGATCTTCTTCGAACATTTTTGCCGTCAAGCGCCGACGGTGGTGGAAAAAAAGGTAGCGACTCTTTCTTCAGCTCCTGTGCTGCCACAAGCTGTCAATGTGCAAATATAGGTGATTGAATCTAGACAGAAGCCCTCTCCTCGCATCCTTTCGAAACAATTGATTGCTTGTTCACCATGCCCATGCTGGATATATCCTGCAACTAGCGCATCCCATGAGATTGCATTCAGAATCAGAAGCTTTCCAAGTACTTCCTATGCGGCCTGTACCAATAGACCACATTGATCTCTCACCACTCGCTGGCCTCTGCAGCCTTATCAGTTGACACTGCACTAATCCATCCATCCACCAGTAAGTTGCCTTACCTTACCTTCTAATTAGTTCTAATACAGTCGTTTGATTCAGTCCATTCAGCTCTGTGCCTTCCATGCTCATCTAATTAGTTCTGACACAGTCGTTTGATTTAGTCCATTCAGATCAGATGATGGTTTGACAAGGAGAGCTGGACCCAATAGTCTTGAATACACAGATCAGACACACGCCTAATCAGCTAATTATTGACTTCAACCTTGTTTTGTCATGCAATTTCAACAGTTATTTGCATTGGAATTCTGACAATTTGCGTGTTGATCTGTTGAGAAGTGCCATCGACTAAAAATTTAGGGGTTAACTGACGCTATACACACACACACACACAGAGATTTACCTCATAGATAGGCAGTTTCTCGAGGCGCCCTCTTTTGTAGCCTTTTAGACCATTGTCATAATTAGGAAGAGAGGGACTTGTCACTTGCATTTGGTGGTCGTCTTGTCTGTGCAAGCAGCACAGAAAATTACAACTCTCTTTGTTAGGAGAAGAATAGAGATTTGATAAAAGAGCGAGAGACAGAGGTCTGTGCAATTGTGTGTATTATACTCATGATGTCTACTGAGCGGCCTGTGTTGAGACCAGCAGGCAATGTGGCTCCTCGATCAACAAGGTGGAGATGACAGAGCAGGTGCTAGGAAGGCCACAAAACCCCCTCCTTCCCCTGTCAACAAGCCATTAATTTCTCCCCCTCTTGTACCTCCTCTACTGCCCAAGATCTCCCCACCCAATTCACAGCCTTCCACCCCAAAAATTGCCCCCAACCCCCAAGCAAGAAGCCCTGTCCTGAAGCCCAATGCTTCATTCAAGCTCCCGGCCCCTCGCAAGCCCACTGGCATCTCTCCCGCCACCCTTGCCCTATGTCTGCAATCAACAGGTTTCAAGGCCCCAACAGGTTTCAAGGAGGAGCTTCTCGAGCCTGCTAAGATCACCAAGAGATGCATGTATGTCCCCATTTAGAAGCTATACATGTATGTCCCCAATTAGATGCAATCAACAGGTTTCAAGGAGGAGCTTCTCGAGCCTGCTAAGATCACTAGGAGATGCATGTATGTCCCCAATTAGAAGCTATACACACGCACACACACAGAGATAGAAGTATCCTAGGGTCCGAGATTGACCTCATAGACAGGCAGTTTCGCGAGGCGCCCTCTTTTGTAGCCTTTTAGACCTCATAGATATTGAGCTGAATCTGCCCATTATCTGCCTATAAGCATGATAGTTAAGCTTATAATTATATGGATTGCGCCATAAGGTGATTATATGTAGGTTAGCGTCTTAATATGGCTGGAGCAATCAGCTCTGCAGGGCTTATAGAAGGGCAAAGTTATTATGTTCTGATTATTATTGAGGGTGTGCAAAAACTCCTGGATATCATCAACCAGCATTGCTCCAAGGTTAACGAAGATCAAGTGAGGCCATAAGCAATGTCTGCAGTGGCAGGTGCAGAGGCTCTGGGGAAATATCCGCAGTGGCAGTACAGTGCAGGCTGCTTTCTGTGCAACGAAAACAGTGAAAGGTGAGACACTTCAACAGAATGCATTAAGCATGTGACAGAGGTCAATTGGCTCTCTGGGCAGCATTCTTCACCATTTCCTCGAACTCCTCCTCCACATTCTTCATGCCCTGCACCTTCTGAAGGACAGCCTTGCCTTGCACCTTCTGAAGGACAGCCTTGCCCTGCACCTTCTCTATCAAGCTGATCGGGGTCTCAACAAGGAGCAGCCCTCCAAGCATCAGTATTAATGAAGGGACACATGCACTAGCAAGGGCGATGCGCCAGCGGCCACACCTGGTCTACTGATATAGTTTCTTTGGCTGGACTCAGTAATGCTAGACCTTGTCAAGGGTAAGATTGTAGTCTGTGAGACAGAGGCCTTGATCCTCGTGCTGCAAAGGGGATTGTGGTGAAGCAAGCCGGAGGAGCAGGCATGATCCTCGCAAATGCTCAGACAAATGGTGAAGAGCTTATTGCAGACAGTCATGTTCTGCCAGCTACACTTGTGGGCTATGGTCAAATAAAACAAACACTATCAGTAACTTTCAGCGTCTCAGATTGTTGGACACAGCATCCGATCCCACAGCAGCTCTATGAGAAGTGTAAGTGTATATAGAGCTTTAACTTTCACATAGTATGATCATTACATCCCTTAGCAGTGATCCGGGATGCTATAGTTGGTGCATGATAACCCCCCTTGAATGTACTTTATTCCAGATCATACGAGACTGGGACAGCACTCTCTTCTCCAAAGATGAGATTGAAGCAACGGCTCTCAAGAAGCAACATGCAGCAGCTAGTTGTAAAACTGAATCAGCTCTAGTTGTATCATCTCTCTTTTCATGTTGTTTGTGAGAACTGTGATTGGTGTTTAGCAATGCATAAGACTTAGGTTGAGGTTATGTCACCTTAGGTATTAAAACTTGGAGCTTGGGTGAAGTATGGCAAGTGAGAAAGGCAAAATAAGCAAGGTGTTGCTAGTGGATAGTTTCTAGCTGTTTGTAGGTGTTTAAAGCTGATACAAGTTGTAACAGGGTGGTTTGGACCAGGCATAGCTGTGTGTTTTGTAGACAATGCTGAGACTATGCTGGCTGCTCGATTGCCTAAGAAATGCAGCTGCTATATGAATGAAATCTGTTGATACAACCCTGACAGTACATGCTGCAGGTGACATGTTTCCTAACCATGGTGGAGGTCTATATGAATGAAATTTGTTGATACAACCTTGACAGTACATGCTGCAGGTGACATGTTTCCTGACCTTGACAGTACACACATGAAACAAGAAGGGACAAGACTCAAGTGTAGCCTTGAGAAAATTTTAATCACCTCTACTGGCCATTCTTTACCCACATGTCACTATTACTGTCATTGTAGCTAGTTTTTCAAATAAGAATCAGGCTTAGAGTTGGCCACATATTAAGAGTGCAAATCCCTTCACAACCCTTCTTAATGTTCCCATAG
Organism: Lygodium microphyllum; assembly: GCF_053477565.2. NCBI lineage: Eukaryota > Viridiplantae > Streptophyta > Polypodiopsida > Schizaeales > Lygodiaceae > Lygodium > Lygodium microphyllum. The sequence goes on along the minus strand of NC_141152.1, from coordinate 28,075,286 downwards.
CTGAACATTCAGTTAATCTCTGAATGTTCCCATAGTTGAACATTCAGTTAATCTCTGAATGTTCAGCTATGGGAAGAGCTGGCTATGTTCTCCAAAAGTTCAAAGCTACAACTAATCTTGCATATGGTCACAATTGCTTTCTGGTTCATCTATAGAGTGTTCTATGTGTAATTAATAGTTCCCTCGGTTTCTGCTTATTTAATACTGACAGGTGAATGGTGGAATGCTAATGTGGAGGATGTTATCACTCTGCCTTTAGCCCAGGGTGGGGCTTACAATATCTCAGATGACATCACAATCAATGGCCAACTTGGTGATCTGTACAATTGTCCATCCTCTGGTTAGCCCTAAAGATCCATGTCTTATTAGGCTTCATGAACAATAATTCCTGAGCTTAGATAAGAATGTGTAGTCCAAAATGGTCGCTACAGCATGATGTGGAATTCCGGTCTAGATGCTTGACAGGCAATTCTCCTACTTCAGAAAACGCTCGTTCGAGTTTGTAACAGAATTCGTGCAAATCTATTAGAGATGTAGACTCTATTTAGCACGCCTTTCTTTTTAGCTATTTAACAGAAGACACTAGCCTGGTAGTTCTGGATATACGCCTTGAAAAGTGTATACTAAGCTATGGGAAGAGCTGGCTATGTTCTCTAAAATTTAATCTCTGAATGTTCAGCTATGGGAAGAGCAGGCTATGTTCCCATAGCTGAACATTGAGTTAATCTTTGAATGTTCCCATAGCTGAACATTCAGTTAATCTCTGAATGTTCAGCTATGGGAATCAGACTCAGGGAACTTTACCAGATTCCTGGGCTCAATTTGAGAATCTCAGAGTGCTCAGTTTAGGTTATAATAGACTCACTGGATCTTTACCTTCTTGGATACTGAAGCTTGACAAAATTCAACTTTTGGACTTATCAAAAAATAAATTTTTAGGCACAAAGCAAATCTACCACATGGAAGGTCTTAAGATTCGTGTGGATGTAATTGGTAACAGTGCTCTGTCGCAAGACAATGTACTTCGCAAGCCTGAAGGGGAGAAACTACTCAGAGGGCTACTATTACTATGACATCCCAAAAAGTGTCTGTAAGCCAGTGTCTATACAAACACAAGAAAGAAGTACTAGTGCATGAGACCCTCGTAGCAGAACTAATTACTGAGACTTAACAGGCCTGATAAGCCATAGCAAAAATGTATTGATGCATGAATTGTTAACCTCTCTATTTTGAAATCAGATAGAAATATATGTTGGTGGTTTTTTAACTCACTTTTAAAATATATGTAGGTTATTATCACAAATGCTTCCAAAAGGAAACAAATTGCCAGCTAAGATAGAGCAAGCAAGACATTACTTGATGTCTCTGGGAGGCCTCGATTATGTCAAGATCCATGCATGTGTCAATGATTGTGTCTTATTTCGTGGGATTCATGAGTTCGCACGAGAGTGTCTTGTTTGTGGCGAATCAAGATACGAAGTGGAGATGAAGTCAATGGATGTGCCTTGTAAGGTTTTGCGACATTTTCCAATTGTTCCACGTATAAAACTTATGTTCAAGTGTAAGTCTGCTGGAAAGCTCATGTCATGGCATACTAGTCATCGTTCAAGTGATGGAAAATGGAGGATCCCTGTAGACACACCCGCATGGAAACATATAGATAATTTGTGGCCCATTTTCAAAGAAGAGCCAAGAAATTTGAGATTTGGTTTAGGTATGGATGGAATCAATCCATTTGGCATCAAAAGCACATCATACAGTGTATGGCCAGTGGTATTGGTGAACTATAATATTCCTCCATCCATGGCAATTAAAAAGGGACATGTGATGTTGTCCCTTCTGATTCCTGGAAAGCACAAGGTAAAAAACATGGACATTTACTTAGAGCCTTTGATTGAAAAGTTAGAAATGTGATTGGAAGGTATTGAGGTGCAAGATACAAGTGCATCTGCATCCTCTAGAGATTTCACATTGAAGGCCATGTTGTTGTGGACCATGCACAACTTTCCAGGATACGGAGAGTGTTCAGGTATATGTATATAACTCTATATTTGAAATTCAAGACTTAAATCAATTGCATTTTATTAATTCACTTGTTTTTTCAGGTTTAACCACGTCAGGATATCATGCATGTCCTATTTGCGGTCCCTCTCTAGTTTCCTCTAGGCCAGCAAGTTTAAAGAAGGTTATCTATGACAATCATCATCGATTTCTTCCTATTGACCATCCCAAATATGTTCTCCCTACTAATGGAATGACTCCACAATCTCTAACCATTCGAGATTGGAAAGAGAGATAGATTAATGCCGACAACCACCCTCCACATGGCATGAGTCGGTAAGAAGTGCATTTCTCTCGATTGACTTTAAAGTATTTAGCATGATGAAATGTTTACATAATATATTGTTTGTTTGTTAGGTTCTCTATATTCTTTCGTCTTCCGTACTGGACTGAACTCAAGATCAATCACCTGTTGGACCCCATGCACATATTCAAAAATGTTGTATCTACATTATGGGATTACTTGATAGGGGCTCACGATTCAGTTAATGTAAGGGAGGATTTACATAACATTGGTCGCATGAGACGAGCCTGGCCACGAATTGGACCCAGAGGAAAAATTGAGCTACCCCATGCACCTTGGATATTGTCAAAGAACGAGGAAAAAATAGTGAAGGAACAAATATATAGCTTTTGAACACTCACAGGATGTATGATATGTCTCAAGGGAGCCTTCATAAAGAAAAAGAAAAGAGGTGTGGAGCAACTATCTGGTTTGAAGTCCCACGATTGGCACAAAATGATTCAAGTAAGGATATCTCTAACCATGAATGTAGTAATTAGTGGCGTAACTATGTGTAAACTTTGGGGTATGATGACTTTTTCCTCTACTAACAATTTGCATCTATGAATATTGTTTACATTCAGTTCGTACTTCCTACTAGCATATCCCATTGTGCCTCCAAAGATGTACGTGATATCATTTACAAGATGGGAGAGCTTGTGAGGTGTGTATACATTGTATTTTTTCATTATATATCTTTGAATTTCTACACAAAAATAAACAATTCTCAAATACATCTTGACAGATACATCAGCTCGAAGGAAATTGATCCAAACACACTGCAAGATGCTCGAGTATTATCTATTGAGGTGGTTTGTTTGGTGGAGGAAATTTTTCCTCGATCCATTTTGACTACTCAATTACATTTACTCGTACATTTGATTGATGAGATCACACTTTGTGGGGTAGTTCATGTAAGGTGGATGTTTTTTCTTGAGCGCTTCATGAAAACCTTGAAAGATTTTGTGAGGCAAAAAGCACGGCCTGAGGAAAGCATGGCTGAGGGTTGGTTAGTGCAATCATCCCTTGTTTATATCTCTGAATATCTTGCTGAAGTGGATCCCTTTCAAGCACGACTATGGAAAGATGATGAAGACTTGAGGATGACCTCTATAGTACCTCAAGGAAAAGGAATGAGTAAAGTGCTAACAAAACAAGAACTTCGTAAGTTAAATAGTTTTTGTGTGCTCAATAGTGATGTTATGAGAAAATGGGTGACACTATATAATGAAGCAAGGGCAAGAAGAAAAAGCGAAAGACAAGAATTTCGCACTAGATATGGACGTAATGTCTCATTTCCAGATCATCTAAATGCGCTCCCACGTCATATTGACATAGATTGGTTACATGAGGAAATGGAGAGAATGGAAAAAGAGGAGGAAAATAATATATCTCAAGAAGAGTGGGAATACGCACGAGGTTGCTTATCAAAGGTGAGACATACTATCAATTGATTTGTTTTTATAAGTTTTATTTTATATAAATAATTGACATGTTTGATCTTTTATCTTTTACTACTAGTGCACATTATTCAATGCACTTTGGTGTGAGGGTAGACATCTTTGAACTCAACGTATAGATGAAAAGAGAAATACCTAAGATTGTGGTGTCCTTGCTCACTTCGAGGCTGCCAATGGTACCATGGAAGGTTATTGTGGCTTAATCCAAGATATTCTGAAGCTTGACTTCAGACGATTCTTTATATATGTACTGGATGTGAAGTGGTTTAAAGAAGTGGTAACAAATGACGAGCATTGCACAATCAGACGTCATCCATGTGGTTTTGTAATCATTGACTCTACAAAATTTCACCAAAACAAGAATGACACATTAGTACTACCTCAACAATGCGACCAGGTATATATGCAAAGGCTAATTTTTTTATATGTATACATGTGATACATATACACAATATAATAAGTACTTAAGTTTTTTGCTTTTATTTTTCAAATACAGGTTGTGTATCATCCAATGGTAAACAATAACTGATGGTGGTATGTCATCCCTATATCTAATCATTCAAAACCAATATATGGTAATATTACCGACATGGAGATAACAGATGACAATCCAACAAATAATGATGATGTGCATGATGACACCATAATGGATGATATGCGTGATATAGTATAAGATGAACCTTGCGATGATGTTCAAGGAAATGCAGAAGAAGACAATAATGTGATTGTCGATGATATTGATGAAGTTATTGAGCAATATAGCAACACATCTGATAGTGGGATAGACTTATTTGTTTCGTTACCTCTTGGTAACATAGACCTAGAAGTAGATAGTTTAGCAAGGGCTGATCTCATTGAAGATGAGATGGATCATTCACTGTAACATATTTAATTTGCTTATTGATTCATTATATGTGTATTCCTAATTCTATGCTTTTTATCATGCTCACACATGCATATTCAAGAATCAATAGTCAATTTTAAAGCAAGCATTGGATTTTCCATAATAAAAAGGAAGTATCTTTTATCATCTTCAATTACATAGAGAAATTACGAGATACATATTGCAATGCTTGCTACTATTTGTAAGGTTTCTCTCGCTTGCCGCTAATTACTTATATCAGGCTTGTCAACTGGAGGAACTGCCATTCATTAGAGAGCAATGAAAAAGTAATTATTAACTCTATTTTTTTAATTCAATGATTCAATGTGTATTATTAATTCTATGGTTTTTATCATGCGCACATGTGCATGCTCAAGAATCAATTTCAGGTGGTTAAATAATTATTAACTTTAGTTTTTCAATTATGTGAATTGCTAATTTTAGGTGGTTAAATAATTGTGTGTCTGATAGCGCGTCTATATTTGCGTCTATTTGCGCGGATATATAGATGCAAAATTCGTGTCTATTTACACGCACATTTACACGCATTTATAGACGCTCTGATAGACGCACCCGACTTTGCGTGTCTAACGTGCGCGTCTATGCCTCATTTCTATTGTGGTGCGAGGGGAACAAAAGGAACAAAAGGGAGGGGGAACAAAAGGAAGCTTCCTAGAAGCTTCCTAGAGGATGGGAGAAGGCCGTGAGGTGGGAAAGGCTTGCTTCTACGAGGGGAACAAAAGGGAGGGAAACAAAAGGAAGCTTCCTAGAGGTCTGAGGGACAAATATAGGAGAAGAAGGAAACCGACTTACTGCAAAGTGTGGCATCTGTACCGGCTCGCTGCATGCAGTCAAATCATCTCAAGAAGAAGTAGCAGGTGGAAAATGCAGCACATTTCATGCTTTAATAAAAATTACCAAGTTCATGCTTTAATGATTCTTATCTCATGAACTTTTTGTCAGACAAATTACCAAGGTAAGAAATGTGCTAATAAAATGTGTACGTGCAAAAAGTTCATGAGATAAGAATCATTAAAAACAAGGGAGGTTTTGTTACAACAATTCATGGTGATGTGCCACGACTAGATGGACAACTCATTGTAGCATGTGCCTTTGGAGATAAGAATTTGAAAGTGCACTTGATGTCAGATCTAGATGTTCACGACATGAAACTTGATGAGATTGATGAGTTTCTTATTTTGGCAAGTGATGGATTGTGGAAGGTTATGGAAAATCAAGAAGCCATCAATCTCACAAGAAACTCTAAACCACTTACTATATAGAAAGTTCACATTATAACTAGGAAGAATGTATAATTTTCTAGTTATAACTAGATAATTTTGCCATCACTAGTCTCTTTTAACTAGTAACATCCTTTTCCTAGATAGTATCTGGAAAATTGAAGCCCTATCTAGCAACATTATCTAGCAAGTTATTGTATAACTAGTAATAATATCAACCTAATTAGAAAATTTTACTTTTTACTAGTCATAACTAGCAAGTACTATCCTCTAACTAGGGAATTATAGATATTCTATCAAGTTAACTTGGAACTCATGATTTTTCTAGGTATAATTAGTAAATAAATATTCATTGATTAGACATTTACATTTGTATAATACTTACTCACAGCTAAGCTTTTCACATTGACACAAAAGCAAGACCACAGTTGTTGAAAGGTAATCACAATAACAAAAAAGAAAATTAAAAGAAAGATGTTTAGTACACATGAATGACACAAACTGTGTGGCCCCAACAACAGAGTCATTGCATTTAGCAACAATAACACTTACAATGTTGAGCAAAGTACATGGCCACATTGACCAAGCATATATCATGGCCATGACATCCATCTTATTGCAAATCTCATGATTATATTAGTGAGAAAAAAGCATATTGCACCAATGGATTAAATAGAAACTCCACACACTAACATCATATTCCCTACTGTCCAAATGAGCAACAAGAGCAAACATTGAAAGTGCATGGTAAGAAAACCACACAATCATATATATCCCATCATGAAAATTAGATAGCCATATTAAAAAGGAAAGCACATTACCAAGTGCATGACCATATTGGTCATGGAAGTGCACATGGAAAAAAAGAATCACCAAGGCAAAGCGCATAGCCATATTGAGAAAAAGCTAAATTGCATTGCCCAAAACATGTGGCTATAGAAAATAAAGCAAACTACATTGCTAGTTGTATGATGAAATATTATCACCTTTCAAACTAGCACTAAACTTATAAACTTCATGTCTTAACACAAAAATATAAGTACCAAGGATTCTAGTGATTGCCAACTATTGTAGCTAGCTCTATGTGGAAGCTTGCAACATGATAGATGGGAAGCTACTTTAAGGTTCACTATGAGGTGACTTGAATAACAAGAAGGCTACACCTAAATAGCCTTACAAGGGTGGAAGTATATTACCTTTACAAAGAACTAGTGCTCCAAAACAAAGAAATCCTCATTGGATATTCTCATTTTATTAGGGTTTGAAGTTGAGAAATTCCATAGAAAAGTATCGATGGGAGCATATCAAATTCTCACCAATCTCAAAGGTAGGTGAAATAATTCAAACAATGTAGAAACTCTTGCAAATTCTCAATGGAACATTGAAAGTGCATCATAATAAAAGGAAAACACAAGAGGTAAAGAAGAACAAATTAAGATTGGAAAATTTTTGAATTTATCTTTTGATAAAAAATAAGAGAGCTAAAAGAAAGGCATGCTTTTTGTGCTAAGAACATGCTCAATAAGGCCAATATTAAAATAGAGTACTATAAAGAGCAAGGAGGGGAGGAAAGCATGTTGGGCTATTCTCTCCTATACATCTTAAACCTTCCATGTTGGGTAAAAAACCATAGGTTTGAATCTCTACAAGAGAGGCTAAACCCCTAGAGGATCTTAATGTACTCTTCATGAGGATTTCAATCATGCTATGCATTTGGCAATTTAAAAATTATGATGTGTGCAATCTTGTGTAGCAACTTCTCCTATAGGCACCTATTTGGCTAGTATCATCTTGTGGTCATAACAAACATCAAGTGTAACATCCATGACAAGTCTCTTTATGCTACCCTCTAATCCCTCCTAACTTGCTCTAGCCCTTATTCCTATAAGTCAAGCCTTAGAGGTAATTCAAAGCTCCCAAAAATCTTGGAACAACTCAAGAAAATTCATGAGCACTATCATATCCCTTCTCTACCCTTAGAAATAATAGAGACATGAATTTTTAGCAAGACCATTCATATATACTTGTGAAGATCATATCCCAACGACTATAATTATGGCCCCAAAAAACATTATTACGAATATTTTAAAATTACTCTATGAAATTATCATTTTGTCTATTTATAACAAATATTTTGAAATTATTCTCTAAAATTATTGTTTTTCATGGAACAATCTAACAAATTTTTTATCATTTTTATTATTCTCTAAAATACTAATTGTTCAAGCAACACAAAATGGTTGTATCAATCTCGTATTTCAAATGATTCAACTCACGCAGACAAACCCAAAGAGAACCTTAATCTTGGACATTGCTTGATTCGAGTTTTCTCCTCACGCAGACAGACCCACAGAGAGAGAGAGAGAGAGAGAGAGAGAGAGAGAGAGAGAGAGAGAGAGAGAGAGAGAGAGAGAGAGAGAGTGTGTGTGTGTGTGTGTGTGTGTGTGCGTGTGTGTGTGCATATAGAGGCAAATTTAGATCATGAGAGTTTTGGAAATTATAGGTGTAGCAAAAGGGACTTGATGTGGGTAAAGCGACGATACATTGCTAACTCACCGCCAATCCTCCTTCTCCCAAGTCCCACACAAAAGAAAGGGACTTGCGCAAAAAGGGTCCCTTGCCACAAAGGACTTGTTTTGTATGCATAATTTTGACCTTGTTTTGTATGAAAAAATTTTGACCTTGTTTTGCCAAAATTATGCATACAAAAGCACGATCAAGTGCAAGTTTTGTTAGATCGTGAGAGTTTTGGAAATTATAGGTGTAGTGAAAGGGACTTGATGTGGGTAAAGCGATGATACGGTACTGCTGATGTGATAGGACCTTGCATTTTAGGCAATGGAGATGTGATAGGAATACGCCTCATGTTTCTATGCACAAAGGGATTGAAAGGATCCACAGCTAACTAAGTACTCATGCTCTCGTTCACCCATTTGGCCTAGTTTACCAATTTAGCCTCTGGCTTACCACACACTCACTGCTCAACATTTTTAATCGCCCGTCCTAGTTTACGAATTTGATCCTCGTTTACTAATTCGACCATACACATGGAAGCCAATTATGGACAAGTCAATAGCTGGGAATCGTCTCACATTTCAACAGAAAAGGAAGGATCCATGGGTAAGGAAGTACTCGTGCTCTCATTTACTTTGTAGTAGTTCTATTGCAATGGCATAAGTATGTGTGTCTATTTTCCTATTCCACAAATGCATCATACACTTTAAGATTCTCTTCCACATTCATGTTCACCTATTTACCCGTATCTAATTGATGGATTAGAGAGCTATCAACATTGCCCAAATCTGCTCGGTCAGAGAGTTGTCAACATCCCACATCCTAGCACATTTATAGGGAAAAAGTGTCAAAGGTTATTTTACATGTCATCATGACTGGTTTGTCATCAAGGAACAACAGAATGCAAGCATTTGGCTAATAACCACATCCTAGCATATACATAGGGAAAAAGTGTCAAAGGTTATTTTACATGTCATCATTACCTTGGTAATTTATCATCAAGGAACAACATAATGCAAGCATTTGGCTAATAACTATACAAGAAAATCATCCATATAGACCTAGAGAACCAACTTCCAATTTCTCCTCTTTTCAAGAATAAACTCTTATATGGACCTTCCCAAATCCGTAGGCTTAAGCATGTGCTCTAGTACTTGATAAAGGTAATGCATGCGTTCTAGCCTAGTGCCACTTCGTGTCCAACTATGATGGTGACTGGACATTGATTACACCTTTGCAAATAGTATCATAGGTTTCTTTAAATGTGTCCAATACCTCCTTCCTTATCTTGTTCACCTAGAAGAGGAACTTTTCATATGATTCCTCATGCTTAGCCAAGACAATATCATACATCGTACTATCTCTAGGATTGTGTCTATTGTATTGCTAGTGCTCATACATGTTCTCCTCCATAGGCATCATTGGATGGGATTGAAATTAAGATAGAGATCATGTGTTGTGTCTTCTATTGAAGGTTTTCCTATTACTTGTGTGCACAAGAGGGGAAGTTGCTCATTTTTCTTCTTTAGTTATGAAGGGGCATTTGAAAGGAGGAATGTAAAAAGAATGCAATAGTTGATCCCATCTTCGAGACAAGAAACAAGAAAAAAAAACTTCTTAAATTTTAGTGTATGAATCCTAAAATTTAGCTTTTAAAATTTTAGCATTAGTTTCTTAAATGAGTTTATTGTATGTAATTTTTCAAATGAAACCCCTTCTCGTTTAAAAGCAAGGACACTCTTCACTTTCAATCTATCCTAGATCTTAATGCCCTAAGTGTGAGCTCTAAATGTGCTCGGTCTAATAACTTTGAAGTTGGTATGATAATGCCATCACATAATTTGTCAAAATATGTGTAAAAATCTTTGGGACAATAATTTTGATACCTCGATCATTTAATCTCCAACAATGGAAAAGGAAGCACATTTAGAGCTTACTCTTCAAAATCCTTTCAATAATAAAGTACATAAGGGGACTTTGACAAAAGATTCAAATGTCTCCATGTGCTTCCGAACGTCTCTGTTTCAATGAACCTTGCAAAATTGGACTTGGGTCTCCGAAAACTTCCAATAGGGTGATTAAAAAACTTTATTGTCAACTTGATAAACTCTTTTCTTAGAGTATTTTTCTATCAAGATACTCTTAACCTTAATCTTCATTGTTTGATATCCCTTGTATTTACATCATCTTATCGAACATTGCATGTCCTATGAAATCAAATTTCTCTAGCTTAGATCTCTTACATGTAGAGAGGATTCCAATTTTATTATTAGGCAAGCTACGCATATTAGAATGTTCCTATGATGTGGAACCCTTAGAGTTATATGGGGGTTGAGTATTGGGTCCATCAAGGGAAATTGGCTAGCTCGATGCCTTGCTAGCTTTCTTAAACAAGCTCTGTGGTCCCTTAGAGCATGTAAGTCACTACAATATATGAAATATATACTCATGATATATAGTATGGAAATACACATGAATTTGTTTCGAAGTATCTTGCCCCACCATCAAAATAAGTGTCGATATTAGTTATGATCTATGTACGCCGGTATCTAGACCAAAATAAATGGCCAAGAAAACATCAAAATTCTTGTCACTACATACCAAAGCTTTTTTGGGGAATTTTTTTTTAAGTAGGAATCTATCCCTTTGGAAGGGCTAGATCCCTACTATCCATGTTTTCTATCATATCAAACATGGACCATCTCTTTACTTGATAAAGATTTTATACCCTTAAAAAAGTGCTTCATCCACTTAGAAAGACTAAGTATGCAAATATAATAATTATACAACATATACTAGGTTATTTCCCATTGTTGAAGTTCTTTGACTAGAAAGTAGAAAAAACACATATTTGATATATTGTTTTACATGTTATCAATATTACTTATTCATTGGAGGGGTTCATGGAGCTCATTCTCCTAAAAAAGAATGCCATGGGATAAGACCTGATGGCAATTATGTACATGCAATATGCGGAATGAGACGTGACACTACAAGATATAGACCTTATAGCGACGTTTAAAGCGACGAAAATACAAACAACAAAATTTGCCCCCGTCGTCGCAAAAAGCATCGTTATTGACGACGCCATGGAATCGTCGCTATTTGCGTCGCTATATGCGTCGCTATTTGCGTCGCTATATACGTCGCAAATGCGACGCATATAGCGACGCAAATAGCGACGGTTACAGACATTTTGCGACGCTGATAGCGACGACAATAGCGACGCCTGCAGTCAATTTGCGACGCAAATAGCGACGGTAACAGAGAAAAAAAAATTTTGTGGCAGGGCAGCAAGTTGCCCTGCCACATATAGCACTGTGTGCTGTATGAGAGCCATACAAAATAGTTTCTGCACTGCTGCATACAAAGCGTTTGCAAACAAAAAGAATGTATACTGAAATCATAAAACTGATAGATGAAATAAATACATGATATCGCATAAAATGCGATTGGTACAATCATAAAACAATATCACTAATACATAGAAAATGTCTACATAGATCGGGCGACTAAAAACTAAAGGTATGTGAGCGCTAAGGATCCAAGGGCGAGCTACAAATCGTCGTCCCCCGAAAGCTCTTCCCGCTGTAAAGGAGCATCAAACGGATTCTGCAGAAAAAGAAACAACATATCAATCCACCATACAATAATGCATTCAAATATCTCATAGTAACTACGGACATGAAAGATGAGAGACTTACTGGGCCGCCGCGTCTGTACAATCGGTCGATCAATGATCTGAGACCGTGCCTCTCTGCATATTGAGTCTCAAGGCCTTGCGGATCACGATTTGTAATGGAGTGCTGCAAAGAAAACAAAATGCTAACTGTTAGAAACATGATTGTCAGTACAAATAATATCTCAAAAAAACAAATAAGCAAAACAAAAGAGAAACTTACAAAGTCCTCCAAATATGTCCTGTGGCCGCCACTCCCAAGATGATGTACCGATCCGGCCTCGATTCGTGCCCTCGCTGCCTCTCGCTGCTGACTCCAACGTCCTGGCGAATTTGTAGCCTCCTCCCTCAGTCGGCGCCAGTCATCTGCATCTAACCACTCGGGCTTTGGAGCCCCACTCTTGATTGCCTTGCGTGCGTCGGATCATCTATGTGACATGTATGCATGCATGCAATCCATCATCCAGCCCGTAGAGAATCTATCCACTGCGGCTGGCACCGGGAACTCCTCGTGCAAGGATGCTACTATGTACTCCTTGCTCCCCTCCGGTATGTTCCTCCAATGATCCAGGACGTTGTGCCGAAAAACTTGTTGGCACAACTCCCTCATGCGAGCCATCACCCTCCTCCCCTCATCATTCATGATGATAGCTCCTGACCTGCCATCCACTAGGTATCCATAATCCCTAGGAGTGTGCCTCGTATGGGCCCTCTCCCATCTCCGTCCACACTCCTGGGCATATCCAGGAGACCCCTGAACATCCGGTGTACCGACGGGGGTCTCCTCTCCCGGAGTGCCACTGAAAGGGGTGCCACCAGAGGGGGTGCCACCAAAAGGAGTGCCACCAGAGGGGGTGCCACCAAAAGGAGTGCCACCAAAAGGCGTGACATCTGCCGACGGCTGCGCAAAAGCCGGAGTAACTGGAGTGGACGTCCCCATAGGTGTGACAAATCCTGGAGGTGACCGAGCTCCAGCTGAACGACGAGACGGAGACACCGCGTCCGTGTCTCCACAGCAGCACCCCCCTGATCCTCCTGCAGTCGCAGTCCCTCCCTCTGGCCCAAGTCGCGAGCGTCGAGATCGTCTGCTCGAAGCTGAAGCATCTGATCGCACTGAAGCTGATCTAGCAGAGCGCCCTGACGAAGAACGAGACAGCTCCTGATCTGCTATCTCTCTGAATCTCGCGAGCTGATCTGGAGACATACGTGCCATCATCTCCTGAAAATCCTCATCGCTCATCCCTCGACTCATCCTGAAAATATCGATACCTGCAGAGATAAAAAATAATGTTAGAATAATCAATTGAAACTATACAAAGCGCATTAATATAAATCATTTTTGAAAAATCCATCTTAAAATACATATCTTATCTACCTTTATGGAAGATCTAAACAACGAATTGAGTAATACAATTCTCCAAGAATGAAGTATTCTATGGTCCCATGTTAATCTCCTGACACAACTCTGCATACACTGGAAGGTCGATAGACATGTCACCACAAAAGAACGAGTCTGCCTCGTTCTCAAAAAATTCTACATTATCAAGCTTGCCATGGCAGACGTGCGAAACATGTGGTTTATGCGGGGGATGAGCGGAAAGTGTCTGAGGACTTTTTGAGGGATGGTCTGCCCTTGCAAGTCCTGTCGATACCTGTGAGCACCACACTTTGGACATGTCTCCATAGTCTCGTATTCATCTCGAAACAATATGCAGTCGTTGATACATGCATGGATGTTATTGTAGTCCATGCCAAGCTTCCGTAAAACATGTCGTGCATCATCACGAGACTCAGGCATGGTGTTTGCAGGTGGCAATATATGATATTTCAATAACCTGAAAAAATCATAAAACACCTTGAAAAATCCATCCATGTTTACAATAATACTGTTTTAAAAAAAAACAATGAAGTCTGTGTGCAAGGTACCTGAATAACTCAGTCACACTCGTATCGCTCCAACCGTATTTTGCTTGCACACTTAAGAGTGCAAGCAATGTCTTCAACCGAGATACTCGGCACCCATCATCCATCGCACGTCCACGAACTCTTCTAATTGGCCGCAAAGGGTGCACTCCCCCTTGGGTCGAGACATCACCCCCCTGGATACAAAATTTGCCAACAAGACCCAATCTTATTGTGTATGGTTTTCAATTAGCTTGAGAGTACAATGCATGAAAAATGCTAACTTGAAATTACCGTTTGCTGAAAATCTACAATCGCCTGATCAATGATCTCAGATTGAAACTCGCCAAATCGTCGCACGTGTTCTATAGACAATCGGCGTTTTCGTCTAATTGCCAACTTGCATTGAGAGCAAGGACATGAGACACGCTGATTAAGATATGACTCACGGTCTTGAACAATAGGACCTTCTTCGTTTTCCATCTTATCTACATTACAGCAAACGAGGCTTAAATGGATAGCTTTATGGAGATGTACGTCAAGTTGCAAGTTGACCATAAACCTTGCATTGTATATAGTAGTCGAGAGATTTTCCGATGTTACATCTCGGCCTTGTATCATGCTCAACGATTTGTTTGTCCCGGTAGATAATTTTTTGTTATATCTCGGCTTTGAGTATAAGTAATCCATTTTTAAATTAATGCGCGCCATCTATGAAATTTTACAACTATAGTAATAAAATTTATTTCAATCAATTCTACTCATAGTCATAAGACCTGAGAGAAATTATCCTATACTCAATTTAAGGGTTTCTTCTTCTATAACAATAATTTTGGGTTAATTTTGATGAAGTACGTGGTCGTATGCAAAGCACATTGCATACCATTATCGATACGTATATTATATTAAATTTCCTTCCCTTCCCTCTCCCTCTCCCTCTCTTCCTCTCTTTCTCTCACCCTCACCCTCACCCTCTCTTTCTCTCTCATTTCCTAAACAAGCAAAAAATAAAGTGATTTAAACATCCTCCAAACAAAAGGGAGAGGGAGAGATACAATGCACTCTCCCTCTCTTTCTCTTTCTATCCCTCTCTCATTTCCTTCCCCTTTCTCTCCCTCTCACTCTCTTTCTCTCTCATTTCCTCTCCTAAACAAGCAAAAAATAAAGTGATTCAAACATTAAACAAGCAAAAGGGAGAGGGAGGGAGAGAGAGAATGCACTCTCCCTCCTTCTCCCTCTCTTTCTCTTTCTCTTTCTCTCCCTCTCCTATTTCCTCCCCCTCCCTCTCCCTCTCCCTCTATTTCTCTTTCTCTTTCTTTCTCTTTCTTTCCCTCTCCCTCTCCCTCTCCCTCTCCCTCTCTTTCTCTCTTACTCTCTCGTTTCCTCTCCTAAACAAGCAAAGAAGAAACTAATTTAAACATTAAACAAGCAAAAGGGAGAGAGAGAGAAAGAATGCACTCTCACTCTCTTTCTCTCCCTCTCCCTCTCTTTCTCTCCCTCTCTCTCCCTCTCCCTCTCCTTCTCTTTCTTTTCCTCTCCTAAACAAACAAAAGAGAACGATTTAAACCTTCAACAAGTAAAAGAAAGAGAGAGGGAGACTCACCAATGAGATATGGCGAGCGTGGGCGGCTTCTCTTTGCAACGAGGGCTCCTCCTCTCCTTCGCGAACAACGACGGTGACGGTGGCGGCGGCAGCGGCGGCAGCAAGTCTCTTCCTCCTCTTCTCTCACAAAGCCTTGGCTCTCTCCCTCGCTCTCTCCCTCGCTCTCGCTCTCAAAAGGTGAAGAAAACAAAATGAAAACGGCGCTCTGGTTTCGGCCGCGCTTTTTTTCCCTGCGACGTCGCTATATGCGTCGCTATTGGCGTCGCTATATGCGTCGCTATTGGCGTCGCTCTATGCGACGCTATTGGCGTCGCTGTCGCTACAGCGACGCCAATAGCGTCGCATATAGCGACGCCAATTAGCGACGCCGATATTGGCGTCGCTATTGCCCCAGTCCCTTGTAGTGTGATGTCCCCTCCAAGCCGAGACCTTTCTCTATTTGTCCTTGCAAGCTATCCACAAAGGAGGTTCACTCCAATGACAATATATGCGAAGAGCTAGACTTGCAACTAGAAAAAAGCATTGTATATATTGAGCCTAGTGTTGGATTTATTTTCTAGGAAGACATGCCAATCGGCCCTCCAAGGTTACAATATGAACCTAACTATAGAGATAATATGATTTGATCACACACCTCTTGCAAGGTAGAATCAAACCTTCTAGTTGAACAAAGTCTCAAGTTTGCTCACTAATTGGAATTCCTTACAAATCTAGTTTCCTATATTAAAAAATGTTATCCAATGGACCAAGGGCTAGGTACCTTACCCATGGTATCAAGAGAGAATGTACAAAAAAACCCTAGCAAAGCTTGAGGGGCAACAAGGTGTTAGACATTGAGAAATAATGGGATTGTTAGATTTGTTTGAATTATTATCTTGATTTTTCCTTAATTATGTGCTTAACTTTAGGAATACTTATAGGACCCAAAATTGAATACAAAAAACTATTGGTATGTTAGGGTATTCATTGGGACACTTATTGGTCATTAAGATATGAATTCAAGGATCACATGATGAGGATTCTAAGAAGGATATACCTTCCCCATATAAATATCCTACAATGTAGTTGGCTAATCTAACGTCATATGGGACATGCATAAATTTCTTCGTGCACACAATCCATATTCAAAAGCGTCAATCTTAAAAAGAATTATTTTAATAAAAATAATTGAACATTGTCGCAGCACTATGCATGCGATGGCCAAAAAGATACTGGGTCTCATGAAGTAGACATGACAAGATATGAGCTCAAATGTAGGAATCCAATGTATTCACTAATGAAGAATTAGTACATTCCCTTTGCACTGCATACTCTACATGGATCTCACACACACTAACTCAAGGCAATTGCTTGAGGGAACTCATAAACTCTAACTCAAGACTATCGCTTGAGAGAGCACACAAACTCTAATTCAAGACAATTGCTTGAGTCTCACTCTATCATGATTTTTCCCAATTACACTCTTCTTTACAACTCTCTTTTCTAGTGATTCAAAAGAAAATACAAGACTTCAATACAAATATCTATCATATTCGCGAGAAACTCTTTACTCAAGAAACTCTGGTTCATGGTTATTTAGGAGCTTAGTGGTAATATAGGATTGAAGAAAGGAAAAGAATACTTCTTATTATTGGATACACTACAAGAGCAAGGCAAAGAGGATGGAATCCAAGCTTGCTTGTTCGGAACACATCAAAAGCTCTATGAGGTTCATCACATGAAAGTCAGTATGACATAGATGCATTACAAATCCACAATGTCCTGATACCATGAAGCTAGGATGCCACACTCTTATCAGTAATCATATTCACAATCTTGGCTGTGACATTACTTAGTGGGATTTGGTACTCCTGTTGGATGTTGAATAAGATGTCAATCTTTCACCCCAAAATGTGAACTACAAACTTTGAAGATTATGCTTCCTTTATCCTTTGATTGCTTATGATGCTCCTCTCATAACACGTGATCACTGCAATGTTGCCAATTATAGATATACTTCAAGCTAAACTAGCCTGCAACTAGAATCCTTAGGGAGGATTGTTGCTACTTGTAGTATTGCAAAACAAAGTTGTAATCACTCAGAGTTGGCAACATGCCTTTAGTACTATTATGGCCACCCAAGGTAGAAGGTTGGATGGTGCACCATCAATAAAAAAAGCTTCATCAGTTCCTATCTAAGTCTTCATTGTGAGTATCATTTTTGTGATGATCACACACCTGTGGGATAACCACGTTGTATGAGAATGATGTCATACTAGTCACTCGGAAGCATCATTTAGTTAAACTTCTCCTATTGTTAATGAGAATGTTGTTGTAGTTGAAGGAAAACAATGGAGACAAGGGTTGGAACCCTCTTCTCTTCTTGTCGACTTCTTCTTGAGAATTTCAATCTTTAGGCCCTACATGGTGGCCTCTAAATCAACAAACTTAGAGACATCATAGGCATCATAACGAAGCTTTATGAACCACTATCTCCTACTATTATAGAATTTGAGACTTTGTCAAATGATGACTTGCTCTTGAAACTACAACAAGCTAGCCCAAATCTTGCTCTCTACCAATAATTTCACAAGGAAGGCTTCAAAAGCAATGAGTACTCTCCTTAATAATCACGAAGTTGATCGTTCTCTTCGACCACCATGTTTCTATTTTCCACAATCTTCTCTACTTATTCTCTCCTTGGTTGCTGCAAGTTGTTGAGCCTTTTTCCTCATGATTAGAAGCCTTCATATGTATTTTTTTACATTTTCTCCTCCACATTTATACTAAAAGGATATAGGGGAATAGCGACAGGCAGATCCGATGCATTTTAGCAACATTGCTAACAGTGACGCAAATAGCGACGGTACTTAGACAAAAAAAAAAGGGTTGAAACCCGAGCGTGGCATTTTTAGCAACATCGCTAACAACGATGCAAATAGCGACGGTACTCAAACAAAAAAAAAAGGGTCGAAACCCGAGCATGGCATTTTTCCCGAAAGAACGAAAAGGAGAGAAAAAGAGAGAGCAAAAGGGAGAGTGAAAGGGAGAGGGAGAGAAAGAGAGAAAATGAGAGCTTCTCACCACCGCCGTTGCCACTCGTCCGCGAAGAAGAGGAGGAAGTGCAGGAAGGGTGAAGAGGAGCTGTTGTCGCAACGAGGAGACGAAAAATCCATCTTCAGGCCTTTGCGGTGAGTGCATTGCTCCTTCTTGGTTTGTTCTTATTCTTTCTCCTTTGCTTTTGTTTGTTTTTGTGGAGAATGAGGTGCATTGAGGAAGAAAGAGAGCAAATGAGAGAGGGAGAAGAATAAAGAAAAAGAAAGAAAGAACAAGAGAGAGAGGGAATAAACATGAAACATAATAAAGAAAGAGAGAAATAGAGAGAGAGAGAGGGAGAGAGAGAGAGGAGAATGAATGAGAAATGTCGGGTGCAATACCATGGGATGGGGAACACTCTGACGTAGGGTAGTTGGTCTCTTGCCCCCATGCATGGCACATTAGACTTTACATACTGTAGGCTTGCTCGTAAGGGAGTGGAGAGAAACAAAGAGAGAGGCAATAAAGAAAGAGAGAGAGAGAGAGAGAGAGAGAGAGAGAGAGAGAGAGAGAGAAAACAAAGAGAGGGAGAAGAAGGAAGAGGAAGAGAGAACAAGAAAGAGAAAATAAACATAAAAGACAAATAAAACATGAAAGAGAAATGGGAGAGAACATAAAATGAAGAGCACAAAGAAAGGGGGAGAAAATCAAAACTTTAGTTGACGTTAATTTTGTTGAGTTACAAGAGAAAAAATCCCTTCTCAAACAAGAAAAAGAGAATGAGAACAAAAACAAGTTGTTTGTCACAACGTAGACCAAATGGAAAACGATGAAGGTTGTGATGTTCAATATCACAAGGCATATCTTAATTAGTGTATCCCATGTCCTTGCTCCCAATGCAAGCTTGCAATTAGACAAAAACATTGATTGTCTATAGAACACATATAATGCTTCGGTGAGTTTCAATCGGAGATCATTGATCAAGCGATCTCAGACTTTGAGCAAATGGTAAGAAAAGTGTATATCAATCATGCATTGTATTCACAAACTAATTGAATATCATATACAAAAATATGCGATGTGGTCGTAAATATTATTATAGGGAGGTGACATCTCATCCCAAGGAGGAGTGCATCTATTGCGACCAGCTAGAAGAGTTCATGGGCGTCCGATGGATGGAGTGCTTGAGCCAATCCACCACTTGGAAGGCACTATCCAATCTATACTGTCAATACCAGAGGAGATAGTTCAGACTTTCCTACAATCTTGGAGCTTGAGATTGAGGCAATGATCGATGCATTGATGCCCATGGATGCCGAGACATCTGATCCGCTTAGAGAGGAAGCATCCATACCATTATATGATGGGTGCCAAGTATCTCACCTGAAAACGTTGCTTGCACTTCTAAGTGTGCAAGAACAATACAAGTGGAGCGATGCGAGTGTGACTAAGTTGTTTAGATACCTTCTGTGTATGCTTCGTTGATTTCTTTTCGGCACCATTCTAAAAAACAATTGTGCATTTTCAAGGTGTTTTATGATTTCTTTTCAGGTTGCTAAAGTATCATATATTACCACTTGTAAATACTATGCCTATGTCTCGTAATGATGTGCGACATGTTTTACGAAATCTTGACATGGACTACAACAACATCCAAGCATGTGTCAATGATTGCATGCTGTTTTGAGGACAATATGAGACTTCAAGGTAAGCTCACCACACTCATAAGATCGACGATGCATTGGCTAGGTGAGAGATAGCCATTAGAGCTCGCTTGGAACGCTTGAAACAATAAGCGGTTTGTGGGTCTTGGCAGTTGAGCAAAGGCTCCCACAGTGTCAGGCATGAAATCAATAGGATGATCCACTTCTCCCTGAGGAGGCAATGATGTAGGTGGCTGGAATATGTCCTTAAACTCTTCCAAAAGTTTACATAGACATAGCTCTTGCTCTTACATAAAGTAGAGTGCTGATTTTCATCTGTCTTTGATAGAAGAAGTGTGAAAATGCAAGACATAGCATTAATTTCCTTCTTCATCTTCTTCTTGCTTATTATTTCCACTTAATTTCTCTCTATGCCATTATGTTTTACTTGCTACCCATTCCAAGTAAACTCCATGAACATCCGATTTAGATCCAAAGAAAAATTTCCAAGTTTTTTAAGCCAATCATAGCCAATGATGATGTCAATAAGACCCATATCTAGGATAATCAAGTCTGTCATAATAGTGCAAGACTATGACATATCCAAAGTGTGGTGCTCACATGTGTTCGTCAAGCTTGGCGAGCTTAACAATGTGGCATGCATAGAATAGATCCATAGATGGAGTTCAACGAATATTAGCGGACTTATGCACATAGAGCCACATTGACTCTACCATTTTAAGTATTGCACGAGAGCCAAGGAATCTTCAGCTTGGTCTTACTATGGATGGCATGAACCCATTCAACCTTTACTCAACTTCTTACAGTGTGTGGCCTGTAGTCCTTGTTAACTACAATATCCCATCATGGCTTTCTATGAAGAAAGGACACTTGATCCTTAGCTTGCTCATTCCTAGCTGCTACAAAGTCAAGAATATGAACGCCTATCTCCATCCATTAGTTGATGAGCTTAAGATTTTGTGGGAGGAGGAGGTCACCGTGGAAGATATGAGCAAGTGCATAGTCGACGGTCCGCTAATATAAAAACCATTCTCATGTGGACCATGCATGACTTTCCGGGTTTCGGGGAGTTCTTAGGTAAGTAGGCTTCCATTCTCATTGGTAATATCTATCATAGCTCATTCAAGTTTGTATTCACATGATAGAGGTGTTGGGACAAGTCTAGTTACCTTAGGTTATCATGCATGTCCATTTTGTGGGCCAGAGTTAGACTCCTGAAGGTCACCAACCATTAAGAAGATGGTATACCAAGGACACTCTGCTTTATTGATGGAGGGTCATGAACTGATGAAAGGTTTTCTTGGACAACCTCCAGCACGAATGAATGCCAGCTGAAAATGGTGCACATGGAGTCACATCCAAACGGAATGCAACGGCTCTCAGTTTTCTATGAGTTTCCATATTGGATCCACTTACAGATCAACCACTTGTTGGATCCCATGCATATTTTCAAGAATGTGGACAACTTACTATGAAACCACATCACAGGTTAGAGAGACACTACAGGGGCATAAATGGGTTTGAAGGAGGTAGGTAAGATAGAGACGGTTTGAAGTCGAATGCCAATGGTCACTTACAACTACCTCACACTCCTTGGGTTTTGTCCACTAAACAAGAGCACTCTATGAAGAAAATTATCAAGTCTATCTGCACTCTGATGGGTATGATGTGTTCTCTCATTTTCACATTTTGTTAAAACGACCAATTATCAGGGCTAAAATCCCATGATTGGCATAAGATATGTCAGGTTTGTACTACAAATGGATTGTAAGTGGCCTGCATGTTTTTTTAATTGGATGTAGTCATTGTTCATAATGCTTCTTCATTTTTGATAGTTTATACTACCAATCGCAATCGTCGCAGGATGCCTCACTCTAGAAATACGTGGGACAATTTACAAGTTATCAAATTTAGCTCAATGGATCTCACAGAAGGAGATCAAGACATCCTTTATTGAATCCGCAAGGAGAAGAGTAGTGGAGACAGTCTGTCTCTTTGAGAAGTATCTTCCCACCAGCATGCTCACAATACAAACCCACCTCTTGGTGCATCTTGTAGATGAAGTGGAGATTTTTGGACCTGTCCATATGCAATGGATGTTCTTCTTGGAGTGCTTCATGAAAACCATGAAAGGCTTTGTGCAACAACAAGCTCGGCTAGAAAGTAGCATGGGTGAAGGTTGGTTGGTGTCTAAGGCGTTACTCCATATTTCACAGTGGCTACATATGGTTGATTTAGACAAGAGTCTGTGGAGAAAGGACACTTGATCCTTAGCTTGCTCATTCCTAGCTGCTACAAAGTCAAGAATATGAACGTCTATCTCCGTCCATTAGTTGATGAGCTTAAGATTTTGTGGGAGGAGGAGGTCACCGTGGAAGATATGAGCAAGTGCATAGTCGACGGTCCGCTAATATAAAAACCATTCTCATGTGGACCATGCATGACTTTCCGGGATTCGGGGAGTTCTTAGGTAAGTAGGCTTCCATTCTCATTGGTAATATCTATCATAGCTCATTCAAGTTTGTATTCACATGATAGAGGTGTTGGGACAAGTCTAGTTACCTTAGGTTATCATGCATGTCCATTTTGTGGGCCAGATTTAGACTCCTGAAGGTCACCAACCATTAAGAAGATGGTATACCAAGGACACTCTGCTTTATTGATGGAGGGTCATGAACTGATGAAAGGTTTTCTTGGACAACCTCCAGCACGAATGAATGCCAGCTGAAAATGGTGCACACAAAGTCACATCCAAACGGAATGCAACGGCTCTTAGTTTTCTATGAGTTTCCATATTGGATCTACTTACAGATCAACCAATTGTTGGATCCCATGCATATTTTCAAGAATGTGGACAACTTACTATGGAACCACATCACAGGAAAGAGAGACACTATAGGGGCATGAATGGGTTTGAAGGAGGTAGGCAAGATAGAGACGGTTTGCAGTCGAATGCCGATGGTCACTTACAACTACCTCACACTCCTTGGGTTTTGTCCACTAAACAAGACCACTCTGTGAAGAAAATTATCAGGTCTATCCGCACTCTGATGGGTATGATGTGTTCTCTCATTTCCACGTTTTGTTAAAACGACCAATTATCAAGGCTAAAATCCCATGATTGGCATAAGATATGTCAGGTTTGTACTACAAATGGATTGTAAGTGGCTTGCATATTTTTTTAATTGGATGTAGTCGTTGTTCATAATGCTTCTTCATTTTTGATAGTTTATACTACCAATCGCGATCGCAGGATGCCTCACTCTAGAAATACGTGGGGCAATTTACAAGTTATCAAATTTAGTTCAATGGATCTCACAGAAGGAGATCAAGACATCCTTTATTGAATCCGCAAGGAGAAGAGTAGTGGAGACGGTTTGTCTCTTTGAGAAGTATCTTCCTACCAGCATGCTCACGATACAAACCCACCTCTTGGTGCATCTTGTAGACGAAGTGGAGATTTTGGACCTGTCCATACGCAATGGATGTTCTTCTTGGAGTGCTTCATGAAAACCCTAAAAGGCTTTGTGCAACAACAAGCTTGGGTAGAAGGTAGCATGGGTGAAGGTTGGTTGGTGTCTAAGGCGTTACTCCATATTTCACAGTGGCTACCAATGGTGGATTTAAACAAGAGTATGCTATGGTCATTGAATGACGATGATAGATAGCTGACTAGAGATGTGGTTAATGAAAATGGGGTAGAAGAAATGATTGATGCTACAATGGAGGAGAAAGTAAATCGTTTTTGTATGTTACACCATTCCTCCATGGAGACGTGGCTCGCTAGGTACGAGCAATCCAGAAAAGATAAAAAAGGAGCATGATCCAAATTTCAATGTAGTACGCACTATTGATCAATTTGATATTCGAAGCGCATGGAGAAGATGCCATGGTTTATGTTAATGCGATGGTTACATGGATCTTTGATCCTCGTAGCCTCTTGCAAAGGGGTGGAAGTTTCAACTGAGGAGTGGAAATTCTCAAGGGGATGTAGTCCAAAGGTGACCACATGTTTTATAAGCTATGTCATATCAAGATTTACATGCGAGAACTAATTAACCATTTCAATATACATTACAAAATATAAAGTGCGACGTGGTCACGTGGATGACATTTTCTGCATAGAGTATATGGACAAAATGCGCTCCATAATGGATTGTGGTATCATGCCAAAGTTTGAGCAAGAGAGTCGACGTAAGCCACAGATCCAAACACCGTTATAGATAATATGAAGTATTTTTGGAACTTGCAAAGTATTATCATGATGGATGAGCCGGGGCAACTGTTTCACTAGGTCCTTCTGGATTTCTTGAAATAGATTCTGAAAAAAGATTGATAGATTTGTGCAACACATTTGTATTGTCAGCCCATTGTGAAGAGATGCATAAACTCTAGTTTTTTAAAATTTTATTACGACATGGTATATGTCACAAATGTTAAATCTCTCTTATATGTGATTTTGAATAGGTAAATTTTTTGCCAAACCCTCGATAACCTCAATGGTGGTATGTTATACCTTCAACTCCCCGAAGTGCGAGAGTATATGATGAAAGCAATGTTCCCAGCATAGATGAGGACAATATGCAGATAGAGGGGTCGATATTACGAGGATTGAAGGCACCCAAAGCTTGGAGCATGTAGAGGAGGAAAAATTAAGTAACAATGATGGAAAGACAAGAGGCAAAGAATTCTTTGAGAATGAGGTGGACTCAGCCTTTTGTGGTGACCTTTCTATCAACCTTCTACTGTATGGGGAATTATGTCAGGAGATTGACATGGGACCGTAGGCTACATCATACTTGGAGCATCCATCTACTTAATTCATTGATGAATCGCTTATAAGGGTACTCTAGAATGTGCATTTTAAGTATGATCTTTTTTTTTAGATTTATATTACTGTTCTTTGCTTTAATCTTTCTATTGATTATGCTAACATCAATTTTTGTATGTGCAAGTGACCTTTGTGCAAGGATGAGTGACGAGGAGCTATAAAAGATCTTCACATGTATGTCTTTAGATCAGATGGCTTGATTTAGAGATATGGCAGACCAGGAGCTATCTAAAACACCATCAGGCCGTTCTCTTGATTATGTTTCGGCATGCTCGGATGCTTCGATTTCCAATAGACGAGGTTGACGCTCTAGACTTGGGCTGGAGGGAGGAAGTGGTTCTAGGGGATGCTTTGGAGTGGTGGATGAGATGAGCCCGCATTCGGCTCGAGATAGAGATACTACTTCTGGCTCTCATACAGGTTTGAGAGAGGGTGGCTCAGATGGTTGTTGTGGAGGTATTAATGCAGTGTCTCTGTCTCGCCGTTCTGTTGGAGTTGCATCACATGTGGCATTTGTCACACCTATGGGGATGTCTACTCCTGTCACTCTATCTTTTGCTCAATCATTCATAGGTGTCACCCCTATGGGTGCTACTCTGAGATACCACCCATGTGGTTACACCAGATGTACAAGGATCTCTTGGATATACCTAGGAGTGCGGTCATAGGTGGGAGAGGACACATCTTATACATACCCCAGAGGGGTATGGATACCTTGTAGATGATAGGACAGGAGACATCATCATGAATGATGAGAGGAGAAGGGTGATGGCTTGTATAAGAGAGTTGTACCAATAAGTTTTTCAGAACAACATCTTGGATCATTGAAAGAACGTACTGGAGGGAAGGGAGGACTACATAGTAGCATCCTTGCATGAAAAGTTTTCGATACCCATCGCAGTAAATAGGTTTTTCACAGGCTGGATGATGGAGTGCATACGTGGATACATGTCACACAGGCAATCAGACACACATGTAAGGTGCTTAAGAGTAGAGTCTCAAAGCCCAAGTGGCTAAATGCAGATGATTGGCACTAACTCAAGGAGGAGGCTACAAATTCTTTAGGATGTTGGAGACAATAGCGTGAGGCAGCAAGGGCACGACTGAAGGAGGAGTGGTCCATCATCTTGGGAGTGGTGGCCACTAGACTTATCTAGATGACTTTGTAAGTTTTTCTTTTGTTCTTCTCACTTATTTTTTTGCAATATTGCTTGTACTGACAATTGTGTTTCTAACAGTTGTATTTTGTTTTCTTTGCAGTACTCCATTACAAACCATGATCCCACTGGCCTAGAGACTCGATATGTAGAGAGACACGATCTCACTGCATTGATCGATAGATTGTATGCAAGCGGCAGCCCAATAAGTCACTCATCTTGCTTGTCTATAGTTACTAATTTTTATTAAAATGCATTATTGTATGGTGGACTAATATATAGTTGTTTCTTTTTTTTGTAGAGTGCGTTCAATGCTCATCTGTGGCAAGATGACGGCAAGGATCTATAGCTTGTGCTTGGATTCATGGAGTGCACATCCCCTCCTTTTTTTGTCCTATGATTTATGTAGGAATTTTCTATTCACTATGTTATTATCATCCTTTGTATCTTGCCATGATTCCATGTGTGCTTTCATTCAGGGATCTTGTATTTATTTTATGTATCACTCTTCTGGACTCAAATACACTTTTCCTTCATTTCGACGGACCATTGTACACTTTATTGTAACCCTTTTGTATTACCCAAATACAGCACAAAGTGCTACATGTGGCAGACTACAAATTTTTTTCCTCTATAATCATCGTTATTAGTGTCGCAAATTTACCTACATGCGTCGCTATTATCATCCCAATTTCCATCGCAAACCATTGCTATTGGCATCACTATTTGTGACATTATTTGTATCGCATTTGCAACATAAATAACGACGCAAATAGCGATGTCGATAATGATAGTTCTATAGCATCGCTAATACCGATGTGTTTAGTGATGATGGGGGCAATTTTTTGAACATTGGTAGTATGAGGCCTGTATCTTGTAGTGTTAGGCCCCCATGCAATATAAAACTTGCTTTTTATTTTTGATTTACCTCGAGTCTACATGCAATAATCTCTGGTGCTTTTTCTCAAAAGCTAACTCTTTGTTTCTCTTTGATAATAGCTATCTAAAGCTTGTACACATGGCCTACATGCTTCATGCCTCTCAAAGGTTAGGATATGCCTTCTTTCCACACACCACCATACTTTTTCTTTCATGCAAGTTCATCTTGTAAAAACTCTTTGCCAACAGATTTATTTCCCTTCTAATCATCCCACCTATCACCACGCATCCTAAAAGCTACAATAGCCTTAGCTTGCAAAACTAAAGATGTTCTAGGGAATAATTGACATAGAAATGAGCTCATAAGTAAAGCTAAGTTCTCAGAGTCAAATCAAAGGTATTAAATGGCTATCTTCCTCTTTAGATTCCAAGAAGCATGCTTTTGTGAGCATGTCATAACCCAAACACTTATTAGTGCATTATTGCTCTTAAAATGTAATAATGCATGCATACTACAAAATTGATCATCTTGTTTCTTCATTCACAAACATATAGGACCTGGAAATGAGCCATGGTTAAAGGGTTTCATCCTTTGACACAAAATATCATGACTCCCATGCCCTCTAAACCTGCACATCTCCTAGATGTGCCATTTATGCAACCACCCAAGTCAAATACCCAAATAATCACCTCCTCTTTGATCATGTGCATAAGCAAGTGTCCACCCATATCATAGATCAAAATAATATACATTTGCAGAACTATGGTACCACATCAAGTACCCTCTCGTAGATCATAAGGCCTTGGGTGGGTCACATATACTTGAGTCTTTTTTACTTACATATACATGCTTGCAATGTGTCCATGAATAAATATATAGCAACATCCCTACTCCCTTTCAATGCATTTCTCCAGAAGTTACTTGTGTAGCCAATTTTGATCCACATCCAACATAATATGAGCATCACTTGCATCTAGCATACTCTTGAGCATCACTGAAAGCATCTAGACATTTAATATCCTGAAGAACCTCTAAGTTTCTTGTCAAGGCATTTGTCAAAGCATATGACACAGTCTCAAATTATGTAGCATCAGATCCATCATCTTCTAGATGAATATCCTCTAGCTCTTGAAACTTCTCATAGAATGCAAGTGTGTCCTCTATATAATGTGCATACATCAATTCATCAATGTCTCTTTGATTCATTGCATCACTAGGGACATGAGCCTCATAGGTTGCCTCATAAACACTCACAAAATCTACATATGCAATGTCTTTCTCATCCACTTCACGTTCTTCCAAGTCATTGTCTATTTGGAAACTCAAAGCATCAATGGTCTCAGTATAGACATCCTCTATATGGATAATGATAGCATCAATATTCTCAACATAGGCTTCCTTAGTATAGCTAATCTTAGTTTGGTAGTAAGAACTATAGTCTAGGAAAATTCTTGTGCCTCCTCTAACCTTCTAGCATCATTTTCCTGCACCCTTATTTCATCCTCTTCTTTAATTTTTATTACATCATCTTCTTGCTTTATCTATTGTAGCTTCTACAATGCAACCACATCTATGACATGAATCTAAAAGGTTCCTCACAAAATCTAAATCTCCATACCCCAGCTCAATCATATGTAAACTATACTCCAATACATGTTGTAAATCTTGTAAAGAAAGCATATTTGCATCCACAGAGCTTATCATACTTGAATATTCACCCTAGCCTTTCATGTGAGGTTTACCAAAGATGTGAGAGTGCTCTTGCACTGTGGACAGAAAGATGTGGGGTCCCATGAGGAAGAAGGTATGACAAAGTAGGAGGTGATACCTATGTAAAGTAGGAAGGATAGTAAGACAAACTATAGATTATAAGCCATGTTAGATCTTGTGATCAAGTAACACAAAACTTATATGAAATACTCTAGTCAATTAGCCTTTAACTCAAGTTTTCTCCAAACAATTAGGCCTCAAGGAGACTCTTATACATCCTTGGACTATTCATCACTCTATACATGATAGTATTCTCAACTTCCAATCCATAGAGGTTCAAGATTAGGCTCAAGATTCTCTTATACAAATCCTTTATATGTGATTAAGGCTAGCATGGCTTGAAAGACATCTTCAAATATTTCCTAAGATGGAAACACATGATTCTCAATCGTATACATGAGTAATCTAGGTTAAAGGAAGGGAGCTAACATAGATGCATATGGTTGTAAGTCCTAGGAACTATCAACGTAGTAGGTTTTAGTGAGAATTTCATATTGAGAGTTCTTGTGAACCATAGAGCTTCATCTAGCTTTGGATTTTTACTGTCTACAATCCTTGAAATGCAATCCCAACGCTAAATCTCTTCTGATGCATCTTCAAGGCTAACAAACGTTTTGAAAACATTGATTGGGCACCTTCCATGTTTCTTTTTCCATACTCAACATTGATAGCAAACACCTCGCCTTGTTGTTCAAATGATCTTGATTCCCCTCTCGTGCGTCGGATTGATTGAGCTAATTGTCTTCATAGCTCTATTGACTCCCTTGTAGTCTAGCTCACTTCCCAAATTTGCACTCTTTGACAAATGTGTTTTTTCTACGCAATCTTGCTTCCTTGATGTAGCATTATGATAGCATGATAGGGTGATGAATGGTCTTTCAATCCCCCCATCTCGGGGAAGTTACTCATGAATATATGTGCACATCAGGTGGGTTAAAAATAAGAAATTTTTAAAATATCATTTTAATACATTTGTTACATATAGAAGGGTGTAATATAAAGGGTTTATTTATAGATTAAATAGAAAATGTCTATATTTTGTTCAAGAAAAATTCAGTAATAAGGATATTGATAAATCAGTCTTGAACACACGTGATGTACAAGATATATATATAGTAACTTCCCCGAGCCCCCCCCGTCAACCTCTTTTTGCCTTGCTGATTTTCGTCATCTTGTGCTACAAGATCAGGGGGGTCATTCATCAATATATGTATATATAACGTGCGTTCAAAATAAGGGGTTTTTAAAACACCATTTTTATACTTTTTTACATACAAAAGGGTGTCATATAAAGGGGTTACTTACAGATTGAATAGAAAAGGGTTTTTTTAATTCAAAAAAATCATAGATTAGGATATTTATAAATAGGCCATGAACACACATTATATAGAGAATATATATATAGTGAACCCCTCGAGGCTACAAGGCCTCATAGGTGTTTCAATTCTAGCTAGGTGGCACAGAGTCCTCTATTTGGCATGGAGAAAGCTTACTAAGTTGGTGTTCATGAAGGCCAACTATTTTTCTAACTTCTACATGTCAACTAGTGCTTTGAAAGGGCCACAAGAACTTCTCAAAAACAATTCTAGAAGTGCCTACAATATGGCACATCTACATCTTTCCATACCATTTTTTTGGTTGTTCAAACTGTGCCTTGTAGACGTTGAAAAGCCAAGCTCTTAATTTCCTTCAGTGTCTTCCTTCTTTCCTTGATGATCACATGGCATCCTACAATTGTCGAAAGGACTACTGACCTACTGACACCTTCCACTCATGGATTGACATGCTTCTTTTTCCATGATGCTTCCTTCTATTTACATTGTTCCAACCCATCTCATAGTGAATTCTCAAAGTTACAAGCGATTGATATGATGGATTCAACCAGCTCCACTATATGAGGAAACATGTTTTGCAACTTTTGATCCATGTTAGGTAAAGGAGCTCTCAGATTATAATATTTGGGAATGACCTATCACCTCTCTTTGGTATTGCTCTGCCAAAATTGTTGCTAGGTCATCGAACCCCTAATTGTCTTTCCTCTAGGTGTGCTCGTTTCCTTCTCTAGTTCCCTCTCTCTACTAGCTTCCTCCTCAAGTAGACCTATTTGTCATGCTGAGTAGCCTAATGTAGCAAGCTTCTATTTAACTTTCTTATTTCTCCTCTAGCACACTCTCACAATGATGATCAACAAGCAAGTGAGATACTAAGTATTTCTTTTTTTAAAATGCCGAGCCTCTTCTCTCACCTGTCGAATATCCTCCCTTTTTGGAGTCCCAAGAGGAACACTAAGAAAACATGGAGCCTAATACAAGAAAATCTATCATGCTCATCAACAATCATTCTTCATATTTAATGTGACCACAACAAGAAAACGAACACAAGAAAACATAGTGTATTCTCCCATGGATTTAACTTGAAATTTTTTTATTATTCTCTTCATATTATTCATGTAATTCATCAAAAAGACAAGAGAATACACCACTTTGAATGGAAATCATCACATATTATTCATATTCCATAGTTCCATAGCTTTCTCTCACAATCTCTCACTCATAAATACATTGTGTTGTATAGATTTGGTTATCTCTCACTCTCACTCTCACTCTCACTCTCTCTCAATGGTACAATGGAATAATAAAGAATAATCATACATAAACCCTCTTTGGTTTTGGATACCCCTCCCAAGAGGTATGTCTACTATGAAGGTCATCAGAGCCACTACAGTGTCCTTTCGCAACTTAACCGTGTCAATGTCACTTGAGTCTTCAGAAGCTACTTCTTTCACTTCTTTAAGCTATTTTGAGCTTGTATTCATCTCTTTGCAAGGTTATAAAACTTCCCCAAGCTACACATTCATCCTAGATAACACTTATAGAGGCATACAAAGTAGAGATAGAGGCTCACCTAATGGTCAACATAGGGTTAATAGAAAGTCATCAGAAAGCCTTTAGCTCAACTAAAACCATCAAGGATCATTCAAAAAGCTTCCGAAAACTCTCAAACTCCATCAATTATAATTCCATCCTCTCATATTATGAAAAGAAAATATAGTAAAAAGAAGCTCAATAGAACCAATCAAACACTAATATGACATCAATATAACATGTCAGAACATCATATCTCCACTGAAAAATATCATGAGCTTCTAAAACCTATTCAACCTTATTCAAAAAACTCCCAAACACTCCCAAGTCAATTAATCACCATACAAAATTCATAAAAAATCAACCATTCAGTTCATAAAAACAACAAAAATCAGCATAAAAATCAAGTCATTTTACTCCTTTCGCATATCCCCACACTTAATTAGGGAGTGTCCTTGCAACCTAGGAAAAAGAGAATAAAATTTCAAAATATAGCTTAACTTGATCTTCCACATCATCTTTACAAAACACCATCCAAGCATGACTCCAACTCATAACTTGCACCTAATAAAGAGTTATAACAAAAAAAAAACATCTTTATCCATTCATTCAACTTAGAAACAAAAAAGCATGAACAAGCTTTTAAAGGATATAAGAGGTTTGTTTTCACCATAAGCATCCATCCATCATATAGAATCAGGAATCACCATCGATCAACTTCTCAATCAGTTATATCTTCATCTTCAACTCCACCCAAGAAGGATAAAACACCACATATACACCTTTAAACATATTAAAAACTCACATAGACACAAGACAATGTAGTCTAAATGGCACTTGCTCCCAAAAAATGAAGAACAAAGAGAAAGATTTTCATTAAAAGGATCAGTATATCCAAGAGAGTGTCCATAAGCTATGTAGGATGAATATATTTTTTCTTGGACTTCATACTCATCTTGAGACGTTTCTCACTCTTCTTCTCATGCATCAATACGTGTTTGGCGATCCTGGCAGTGTAATCCAAGAACCTCAGTGGCTTCTTGGAGACCACAGTGGCCGGTCATAGCCACTCTCCCGGATCCCACTCCAACTCACCAAGTGGCCTACCCTCCCAGATCCACAGGTGCCACTCCCTAAGCTCCTCCTAGAAGACAAAAGGGTCTAGTCACCATGTCTTCCCCTGAAGGCCAATCACCCAAATCCTCCTCCATTAAAGGACAACTATCCCCTCATCATGCTATCATTTTTCAAGAGCCAGATGCCCCCCTCCTTGTATGGTGAACAAGGTTTCAAGTGGACCACCACCCACTCAACCTACCACCTGTAGGGGGATGCCTTCCTTATCCTACAAAAAATTGGACATGCCCTACATACATATGTGACTGAAAGCTTCATGCTATGCATACAAACAAGCATCCAAAAAACCCATAATCAAATACTCATAAGAAAATAAAATTCCATGCATGTCGTATCCCAGACGCAATATGAAAATCGAGATTGAACCATAGACTCGGACCATCATAATAAATAGATAGAATCTTTGTCTCTGACCAAGAAAAAGAACTCATTTTTATTAGATAGCCAATTAATTACAATTCTTTATTAAATTATTCCATTAATGCATGGTGAGTCATATTCGCATCCTAACCCCTACTTAGACTGACTTGACTGGACTAGACTAGGGGTCTCTACAAATGGAATTCATTTTTAAAAAGTCAAATAATTTGTGGCACGAAGCGCATGCATAGGTGGCTTTGGGGGGTTCAATTATTTACAAATTAAATGTGTGTATAGTGCATATGCACATACACTATGAATGGATTTTAAATTATCAAATTAAGTGGGTTATGGTGTTGTGTGCTTGTGCAATGGCAGGGTTCCTTTTATAAATTAATGGTCGATTCTTTTTAATTAAAAATTTATGAGATGCATTGTGTTTGTTTGGTGGGTGCAACAGTTGGTTGATTTTTAATTACAATTATATATGTATTAGGGCGCATGTGAAGGAGGGAAAAAGAAAAAAATATGGTGGTATGTGGACACTCACAAGGTTTGATGTGCAAAATCCCACTTCCAAATAAGCCCAAGAATATAAATTCCTCGTATGAAAACAACAGGTTGACCAATTAGCATACCAAAATAAAAAGAATATGGACAATGAAGGGTTTGTCACTAAGTGATTATGGGTTGAGGTTTTATTTATTTTTTAAATATATATTTATGTTGATGTGTTTTAGGTTGGTTTTTTTTAAATAAATAAATAAATAGATGAATGTAAGTAACCAAATGGCAAAACACATATTAGGAATATGAAAAAAAGAATTATAGGAAATCTTATACAATTAAACAACTATTTTTATAAATTTTGGTATTTTTTATTATTTAAGTTATATTTTATCAAATAAATCATTTTCAATCTTTTTCTAACTCTTATGTATTTTTTATTATTCATAATCATAATATAAATTTATTTCTAATTTTTTCGAGATCTTATTAACTTTTTAAGGCATGGTAAAGTTTTTTTAAAATTTTCTCATATTTTAATATTTTTCCATTTTTATTGACTTCTTTTATATTAATAAAAATTCTTCAATTTTTCAACAAATTTTTAGATTTTTTTGTTATTTTTCTATAGATTTTTCAAATGGATGTCATGCATTATTTTGCATAAGCTTTTCCTACCAGATTTATTATCCTGTTGGAAAGGATGTGTTGTTTACAGTTTCTCCAGAATGTGCCTCTACGTTGTATGGATGAGAATAAGAGTCTAGAATGTCTCAAGCTGAGTATGAAGTTTAAGAGAAAACATATTTATCATACATATAGCATGTGGACACTCTCTTGGATATACTGATCCTTTTAATGAAAATCTTTCTCATTGCTCTTCATTTTTTAGGAGCGTGTGTCATTTAGACTACATTGTCTTGTGTGTATGTGAGTTTTGTATATGTTCTATGGTTTATATGTGGTGTTTTATCCTTCTTGCATGGAGTTAAAGATGAAGGTAGAGCTGATTGAGAAGTTGATTGATGGTGGTTCATGATTCCATCTGATAGATGGATGCTTATGGTGAAAAAAATTCTCTTATATCCTTTAAAAGTTTGTCATGCTTTTCTATTTCTAAGTTGAATTGATGGATAAAGATGTTCTCCTTTTGTTGCAATTCTTTCTGAGATACAGGTTATAAGTTGGGATTGTGCTT
Source organism: Lygodium microphyllum (assembly GCF_053477565.2). Taxonomy (NCBI): domain Eukaryota; kingdom Viridiplantae; phylum Streptophyta; class Polypodiopsida; order Schizaeales; family Lygodiaceae; genus Lygodium; species Lygodium microphyllum. The sequence continues at coordinate 28,040,277 of NC_141152.1, read as the reverse complement.
GGATGGTGTTCCTTAAAGACGCTATGGAAAATCAAGTTGAGCTATATTTTGAACTTTTATTCTCTTTTTCCTAGGTCATGAGGACACTCCTTGATTAAATGTGGGGATATGTTGAGGGGTGAAATGACTTGATTTTTGGCTGATTTTTGTTGTCTTTTAGGACCGAATGATTGATTTTTGATGGCTTATATATGATGATCAGTTGGTTTAAAAGTGTTTGGGAGTCTTTCGGATAAGGTTGAATAGGTTTTAGAAGCTCATGATGTTTTTCCATTGAGATATGACGTTTTGACATGTTATGTTGATGTCCTATTAGTGTCCGATTGGTTCTATTGAGCTTCTGTTTTGCTCTCTTTTCTTTCTATAGTACGAGAGGACGAAATTATGATTACTGGAGTTCGAGAGTGTTTGAAAGCTTATTGAATGATTCTTGATGGTTTTGAATGGTTTTAGTTGAGCTAAAGGCTTTTTGATGACTTTTTGTTAATCCTGTGTTGAATGTCTATAGAGCCTCTAACTCTGTTTTGTATGCCTGTGTAAGTGTTATGTGGAATGAATGTGTAGCCTGGGGAAGTTTTCAAACCTTGGGAATAGATGAATACAAGCTCAAAATAGCTCAAAGAAGTGGAAGAAGTAGCTACTAAAGACTCAAGTGAAACCTTGCATGATAGTGATACTGTTGAGTTGTGAAAGGACACTATAGTGACTTTGGTGACCTTTCATACTAGGCATACCTTTTGGGAGGGGTATCTATAACCAAAGAGGGGTTATGGATGATTATTCTTGATTATTCCATTGTACCCTTGAGAGAGAGTATGTGAGAGAGAGTGTGTGTGTGACAGATAGCTAAATCTATGCAAAGCAATGTATCTATGAAGGAGAGATTATGAGAGAAAGCTATGGAACTATTGAAGATTAATAATATGTGATGAATTCCATTCGAAGTGGAATATTCTCTTGTGTTTTTATGGTCTCTTGATGAATTCTATAAAGAATATGAAGAGCATAATTAATTTTGTTCAAATTAAAGCCATGGGAGAATAAGCTACGTGAAGATTTGAGAAGATTGGTGTTATTTTCTTCGTTGTAGTCACACAAAATATGAAGAACATGCATGTTGATGATACAAGATAGATTTTCTTGCAATAGATTCCCTGCTTTCATGGTGTTCCTCTTGGGACTCCATGTTTTTTGTGTGCAGCCAGGGAAAATTGCCATCAGCAAGCCTCAAAAGGGGTTGAAAATGAAGGAAATGGCAATGCTGAGAGAAAAAGAATTCAGTAGATGCTTGCAAAGTTCCTTCTACCACTGAAGATTGGAAATTCTTATTGCCAAAACCACTTTTTACAAGAAATTCATCCCACAATGGTTGAAACATATTACCATCTTGATACAAGCTCTTTTTGGTAGACTATTTTCTCTCCATGCTAAAGCAACAGAGACGTGCATCTTGGTGGCAAAATGTTTGGGAGCAAGCTGAAGAGTAGAGATAGAGAGAATGACCATCCATGGGAGATTTGGCTTTCATTGAAGAGTTTCCAGACATCAACAAGTAGGATATTGTGAAGAAGCTTTAAGAGTCGTGGTCACTTGAAGTTCATAAGAACAAGGAAAAGAGTTGGAATTTGTTTCTAGATGCTTAACAGCAAGATACATGGGATGCTTGGTGCACTGACAACCTTCTGTTCATTCAATTGGCAACCCACTAGAAGGGTAGGAAGAGTGTTCTTTACAACATACACTATTGAAACCATCATAAGCTGGCATTACTATGATGATGGCACCACAATGATCCTCTGAAGAATGAGTTTTGATACCTTCATATTGAATATCTTCCCCTATGTAGTAGATTAAAAGCTGAATTACGAGACTTTGAAAAGAAGGAAGTAGGATAAATTTTGGCAAGAGACTCCTCCAGAGAGATTGACACCCTCTTTTGACTCTATTTGTTGAGTACAGAGACAAAGTGGGTGAAGCTAACTCTCTGATGAATGACGTGAGCAAGAGCGAAGAACTAGAAGGAGTTTAGATGTATGTGAGAAGAGAGAAGGAAAAAATCAAAGCAGAAAACATTGTGGCACTCTTTACAGAAGTCCCTATGGTGACTCAAGGTCCCCTTCCTAGTGAGATCTGTCCTAGAAATATTGATGAAAAGCCAATGAATGTAGTCTCATTGCCCATCTTTAAGGGAGAGTACAATGAAGACCCTGATCTTCATGTAGCTAAGTTCATGGTAGCATATGTAGCTAACAATGCCAGAACCCTCGAGCATTGGATGGAAATATTCCCCATCACTTTCAAAGGGGCGGCATTTTAGTGGTATGAGAGATAAGCACCAAGAGCTTTTGGCACTTGGGATTACTTGAAGTTGGGCTTCTTCACTAAATTTAAGCGTAAAGGTTTTGAAGAGTGGATGCAAGAGGAGTTTATGAACTTAAGTGAGTCCTCTAGTGAACAAGTGGAAGCATATGTCTCTAGAATGGAATCCATACTGAAGAAATGGACCAACCATTACTTAGATGAAGGCATCCAGAAGGGAGTTTTTCTTAGGGGCTTACAACTAGAAGTTCGTAGGTTTGTGGAATTGAGAAGACTAGTCATCCTGTAAGCTATAGTGCAAGGTGCAAGATTGTATGATGAAGTTGAAGTAAGGCTGTTGATGACCTCAGGAAGAGGAGTTTTACCTCCTCCCATGCCAGGAATGGTATACCTACCAAATGCAAATCTAGGGACAATTCCTCAGCCATACCCTTATATGCAAACAGTACTGCATTACAGTGCATCAAATTCACAGTGGGGACGCAGACGATAGTACTCAAATGATGGTTCAACCACAATAACAGTGGCCTCAAACAATTCCACCAATGGCCACTCAACAACAATAGTGGAACCCTACCAAATTGAACCAACAACCACGAGACTCAATAATAGGAGCTCTGAATCAAAATCAAGAAAGAGAACCCTCTAGATGAACCCAATGAGACTATGCACTGACTATAGAGGCTTCCCAAAACTCTACTGTAAGTTTTCCTTTTTGGAGGAGGTGAAAATTTGAAGGACTACCTATCAAATTCAGTTTACAAGCATCAAGAAGAATCTTATGGATGTGATTAGATAATAGTTGTAGAAGTTGAAGGTGAATACCACCAACATATTCAGTCTTGTAGGATGTGAAAGAGATGTGATGTGATATAATACATTGTGTGAAAAGTTCCATCAAGCAGGACATTTAGCCATTGAATGTATCCAAAAACCAACTATCCCTAAAGCCTTTTGTTTAAGGAAGAACCATACGAAGGATATCTACTCCTTAAAAGGAGATACATGAAAGAAGGAAGAAATATTTAGAAGCCAGATTCAACTTGTTGGAATCAAAGATAACCACCCAAGATATCGAACCAAAGTCTAAAGAGTTTAGTCCTAATTTTGGCCCAAGGAGGTTTCCCTCTCAAAGTTACAAAGGATGATAGTCTTGCAATGGCCAGAGACCAAAAGTTGAGTGTTACAAATGTGGAGAAAAGGGTCATATCTCACCAAACTGCCCAAACCATAGAAAGTCTATGGACTACAAACCCTTATGTAGTCAATCCAAAGGAGAGGCCACACTGCAAAAGACTGTCCTATTCCAACTCCTATGAAAGCTACCCCCCTTGATAACCAACAGAAGAACCAAGAATGTGCCTCTAACATGGTGGAATTGAAAGTTTCCGCAATAACATGTGCCAAGAAGAGAGAACCCATAGTTCCAAAAGAGAATGTTCCCTCTACCAAAATGGTGAAGTTCAATCTTTTAAAGCGAAAATAGAATAATACATAATAGAATGTTATAAGATAGAGCTATCTAGTAGTACAGAAGGATACAGAGACAGTTGCAGAGACAAGACTAGTGGCATATCAAGAGATGAGGAAGCTATTAAATATATATTTTCCAAGAAAATAGAGGCACATTCCCTAATAGTGGGCACTGTAAGCCAACTCCTGAAAGAACCAAGGTATTTTTCAATGGGTGAATATCTCTTGCTGCCTAAATCCAAATTGACTTCTGAAGTCACCTTTGACAGTGAGATAAAGGCATGGATGTACTATTGTCCCTGCTACATGGTTGAAGTAGAGACAAAGAGATAGACACAGGACCAAAGACAGCCAGACACAAAAGTAGAGATAGATGAAGAAGCAGAGGAAAAGAACACAATAATGAATGCATTCTTCTCTTAGAGCCCCTAGAGAAGCGAAAAAAAATCTAAAGAGGATGAAGATGACATTGCAGAAGAAGATTATGATAGTGTACTAGAAGAATCTATTCTACCCATAGAAGGCACAAATGAGGAAGAAGTTTCAAAAGCCTCAAAAGTAGAAGATCCCATGTTGTTAGATAGAGTGACTCCAGTACCCTTTGGACTAGCTGATGAAGTCACTATGGAGCATATGCAAAATATCCATAAGAAATGGATTGGGTAGAATAAGTCTTCCTTCAGCAATGGCTCTCGTTACCCTAATCCATCCTTCCCAAAGAAGGATGATGATGCAACATGCCAACAACCACCAATCATATATCCCAAATAGAACTCTAAAGGGTCTTGTTATGTGTGACGTTCTTAGAGGCATCCTCAGAAGATGTACTCAAGATAAGAGGTAACTAATTTCCAAACCAAATTTGAAACAACCTTAATATCTTTTGAGCATCCCAAGGTATTAGACTTCAATCTCGACTTCTCTATCTTTGGTATGACTACACCCGATACTTAGTATCTCCAGTTGTACACATGCTGACATTAAATAAGTTGGTGTTTAGCTTAGCTGTCTTTGGTGTGAATGGTCCCATTGTTACCTTAGGTTGTAAGTACTCTCTTTAGTTACATGTTATGGATAATGAAAAAATGTGTGTGAGCTCTCTGCTATGCACTGTTGGCTTCAACCCTTCTCTCACTTTCATCATGGCATCAGATCCATGAATGGGCTCTCTAGAGGATGACATTAGTGGAGCAGACCCTGAAGCTTCAAGACAAAGTATATCTCTTGAAGAAGTAGGCTACCATTTATCTCATCTGAAAGGTATGCATTTAAGTTTGAGTCCCTGGAACTCTCAAAGCTTGTTGGGGGTTTCACAAGGGATCAAGAACATGTATTAGAGCCTATGTATGATGTCATCCATGCTCAGCATGAGCAGCTAAATACAAACATGGAGCTGGAATTTTTGTGCCTGTCTTTTATGGGAAGGATTGGATAGCTTAAATCATCCAATCATGCACTCTATAACTCATGAAGGAGGAGCAATGCTATGTAAAGATTGGAGAAGCTTGTTTGAGCATGGTGAAATGGATGCTAATCTTCATAACTGGCAGGTTTGAGGTAAAATATATTTAGACAGATCACGTTTTTGAGCCTTGCTTCTACCTACACTCTGCTAGTCTAACCCAAGCCATAGGAAGGGCGGATAGTGCTCTACTACTTGATGAATTTCTTGTCAAGGGGTATGCAAGAACCCATGGTATTGATGCTTTATCTTGAGCTCATTTTTAAGCTACATGGTTAGGTACAGATTTGAAAATAGGGATAGACTTGTTGCTAAACTTTTAGGGAAACATACTCTTGAAGTTTGGAAGCTATCAGACATCTACAATGAACTCTTTTGAAGCATAGGCATACTTGGCAAGGTTGAAATTTTATCCCTCATGCTTGCGAGCTTGGGTTTAGAGTGTCAAATGCTCAAATTTTGAAGGCAATAACAGGCTGAAATCTGTCCGGATGTTTCTAGCACTACAATAGGGCACTATTTGGTCCACAAATGCCTTTGGAATGATGCATATGATCATCAAGAATGCTTAGTAAATGTATGCGCAACACCCATGTACATTTAGAAATGACCAAAAGGGATTAAAGCTTCAGCTCTAGAATGCATTTATAGATCTGAAAGTTAGAGGCTAAAATTTGAAATTGAATGTATAACAGTTATCATTTGAAGGTTAAAGCATTTTGACATTCACTTGTACCCGTAAGGCTTGAGTCATGCCATTGGAGCTATAGGTGTGTTGTGGGATACTGTGAGCATTAAATGCCCAAATTTTGGATTGATGTACTACTGGTTATAGTAGGGTATTGATTGTTTTTATTAGTTGGAAGGATATTTAGCTTCCATACATGATGTACATGCATTGTAGTGTGCCTAGTTGAACATGTATGGATACTTGCATGTAATAGAAACTGTTTAAGATGACTTGGGGCTATTTGAGGCACATAGACTCTATTGTTTGGCTAGAAGAGAAGCTGCTAGTCACTATCATTTGATGCTTATAGACTGCTTGTCTGTACATGAATAGTCTACTTGAATACATTTTGGTTATGTAGTGAATGCAAGCTTCAATACCTAAGTGATTGCCAACTGATAGGAGGTGAATGTATCATTGTTTTTGGACTGAAACAATGCTTGTCTAAGCAGAGGCTATGCTGAAAACTGTCATAAATAGTTGCAGGCTCAAATTGAACTATCAAAAATATTTTGGTTTGCAAGTATCCAAGCAAGTTTTACACTATGGCAAATGTTGAGAGGACAGACAACATTACCCAGATTGTGTGGGAAAAGTTTGATAGCAATAATTATGCCATATGGAAGTTTGCATGGAGAACTTCTTGATAGGGAAAGGCTACTAGAAGCTAGTGACTGGAGGCAAGGTTGAGCCCAAGTTGCCTACTAGTGACAAGCATCTAACACAAGACTAGTTTCGAGCTCATTGAGCACGGATGGAGAGAGTACATAAGGTTTTGCACTAGCTGTCCCTATGTATATTAGATGCCATGTTAATGCATATAATGGATTGCAGCTCTCTTAAGGATGTGTGGGACATTTTGATCAGGTACTATGGCACCACTACAAGTGCCAAGAAGATATAGTTAAAGCCAAAATTTAACAACATGGAGAGAAAGGGCAGGTCCATACAGGACTATGTGACAGAGATCAAGACCATTGCGGATGAGCTGGCATCTGTTGGTACTCGTGTTGAAGATGAAGATATGGTTGTCGTGACTTTGAATGGCTTAGGTCTAGAGTGTAAGTCTTTTGATACTTCTATGTTTGTGTGGGCTGAAATGCCGGATCTCAATGAGTTGATTGCATTGCTTATCCCTGAGGAGGTTAAAATTGGCTTGGGTATAGGCTCTAGTAGTACAAAAAGCAAGGATGTAGTCTTTTATTCCAACCAACGCGACTGTGGTTGCCGTGGTAGAGGCTATGGTTCTAGCAGAGGAGCCTAGCAAAATACATCCTACGGCAATAATAACTAGTAGGGATCAAATGCAAGAGGAGGTGGAAGCTTCAAAGGCAGGGGGAGATCTAGCTCTTGTGGTAGAGGCTCTTGGCACAGTACCAGTGCTCATCTGACAATCCGAATAAGGATAAGGATTTTCATTACTGTAGAAATTATGGTCATATTGCAAAGGACCGTTGGAAGAAGTAGGGCAATCAGAAGGGCAAACAGCATGGACACTTTGCTTTGTCCAATCAGACAGATGATGCTTCAAGAGATATATTTTTTTCAATGGAGTATGTGAAAGACATGGCTACTGAAAATTCCACTGATGATGCAGTAGGGTACATTGATTGAGGGGCATCGAATCACATGACCCCTCATAGTGATTGTTTCACTGAGATGTTGGCTAAGAGAAATGGCTATGTATTCACAGGTGATGACACGCAGCATAGCATTGAGCATAAAGGCAAAGTGCCTCTTGTGGTTCATGATGGTAGGAAAAAGCACTTACATGATGTACTGTATGTCCCATTGATTATGAAGAACTTATTGTCTATGGGACAAATGACTGAGCAGAACTTGTAGGTTAGGTTCAATAAGCATGGGTGCTTTAGTGAATAATTTGGCAATGGATGCAAGTTGATTGCTCGCAGTCATAGGAATGGCAGGATGTTTACTGTTGATGCCACTTTGGCAGAGCTGAATTCAACTATGTTTGCCCATGGTTCTTGCGCTATTAGAGATTTGGAAATTTGGCATAAGAGAGTGGGACATGTTAACTTGCAAACGCTGCAAATGATGCATAAAAAATAGCTTGATACAGGTTTATCCAAGTTTGCATATTTTGACATTGATCATGTCTACAATGCTTGCCAGTTTGGTAAACAGTCTAGGTTGCCATTTTTCAAGCATGTAAGGTAGAGTACACGCCCGTTGCAGTTAGTGCACTCTGATTGTCTAGGGGCTAGCCCATAATGCATCTATGGGAGGCTCCAGGTACTATGTGACATTTATTGATTATTACAATCCCTATAATTGGATGTATATACTAAAGTCAAAAGATGAACTGCTGACTGTTTTTCAGCATTTTAAGAAGTAGGTAGAGAAAGAGTTTGATTGCCATATCTCTTACTTGAGATTAGACAGCAATGGTGAGTATATGTCAAATAATTTTGATAATTTTTTAGCTGAAAATGGCATACACAGGAAGCTTACATGCAGCTATACTCCACAGTAGAATGGAGTGGCTAAACGTAAGAACAGGTTGTTGATGGAAGCTGCTCATGCAATGATGAATGAGAAGAGTATGCCATTGTATTATTGGGAAAAGGCTGTTATGACAACCATGTACATTCTTAACAGGAATCCCACTGCAGGTATTCATGATGTGAAGCCTTTTCAGAGGCTGTATGGCTACAAGCCGGATGTAAGTCACATGAAGGTATTTGATTGCATAGCTTATGTGCATATCCCTGATGAGAAGAGGAGGAAGCTAGATCCTAAAGCACATAAGTGTGTCTTTCTTGGATATTCGCAAGAGAAGAAGGCACAAAAATGATATGATCCCTCTACACGTGAAACACTTGTGAGGAGGGATGTGATTTTTTATGAGATGGCCTCTTGGTATGCATTAGCTACTGTAGTGCCATCTGATATGCCTTCTACACAGTTGTCTACAATTGACTTGTAGCAAAGTATTGCATTGTCAAGTCCTACAGTGTGACAGATGTTTCTTCTCTTGTGTCTCATTGGGCAGGTAGATTCAGGAGGACTATAAAACCATCCACTCAGCATTATGTCAGTGAGGGGGAGACATGATGTATTGGACAGCAAAGGGAAGGAAAAATCCTTTGATGATGCATTTGGTTTGATGACACCTAGTATCACAACTTTAGGCTAAGACTCTACTAGCACTTTAGATAGTGAGCTTGGCATTCCTACTATCTATACGCCTAGCACAAGGCGTAATAGGTACATTCTACCTCATGAGAGAGGGGAATTGAGTAGTACACCACAGCTTAGATGCTTGTTGAGAGCTAGATACCCTGTTGACAAGTTGATTTATAGTGGTTACTCTGCAAAACACTATGCTTATATAACAAAGGTGATGGAGATTAAAGAACCAGGTACATATGCTAAAGCAGTGAAAGATGAACATTGGTGCATAGCTATGGATGAGGAAATTAATGCCTTGGTTGTAACTGCAACATGGGATCTTACGCCACTACATGCAAGGAAAAAGACCATTAGGTGTAAATGGGTCTACAAGATCAAATGCAAGTCGGATAGCAATGTTGAAAGGTACAAAGCTCGGCTGGTTGCTAAGGGGTATGCTCAACAATATCGACTTGATTATGAGGAAACATTCAATCATGTTTCCAAGATGGCAACCATATGCACAGTGATTGCATTGGCTACTGCTAAAGGCTGGAAATTGCAGCACATGGACATTAAGAATGCCTTTCTTAATGGTGACTTGGCAGAGGATGCCTATATGGATATGCCTGAAGGGTATGTTCACCCTGATTTTCAGCATTATGTGTGCAAGCTAAAAAAAGCATTGTATGGGCTGAAGCAGGCTCTAAGAGTGTGGTATGCAAGGATCAATAACTACTTATAGAGCTTGGGATTTACTGTTGGTAGGGCTAATCACAGCCTATTTACAAAAAAGACTATTAGTGGCCTGGTAGTGCAGGTCATATATATTGATGATTTGATAATTACTAGGGATGATGACTTGGGCATACAGTATGTTATGGAAATGTTGAAATCAGCATTTGACATAAAAGACTTAGGTGATTTGAATTATTTCTTAGGCATTGAGGTGGTCAAAGATGAAAATGATTTATGGTTGATGCAAAAGCACTATGCCATGGAAATGATAAAGAAGTATGGCATGTGAGGGCTGAAATGATGAACGGGTTGCCTCTTACCCATCCAACCTCCAATCCTCACTAAGAGAACTAAAGAGGGGCACCACCTAGCCAAAGGGAGGATGGGCTAGGACATTCATTTTCTCAAAGAGAATCAAGAGAACCAAGACACAAATTTACAAGAGAGAATATATGTACTAGACACCATATTGAAATATAAGAGAGAGAGATGAGAGGAGAGGGAGACAAGAGGAGAAGAGGTAGAAGAAGCTTGCCATTATGCTACATAATAAAAGAACTCACTCATAGCTTCCCTCAAAGAGATGAGGGTATTCTAAAATCCTCTCATGGACTTGTCATTCTCCCCCCTCTTCTTTTCTCCTTCTTCATTCTCCATGGGCTCTTTATATAGCCTTCATGAGGGATTAGATTAAGCTAATCTTCTTGATCAACATAATCCTAGATGATGTATGGCATCTTTGAAAATATGGAGCATAGTGAATGGGACAAGTCCCCACCTTGGTCATCATGCAAGAAGCCAAGGGTGGTGGTAGACAAAATAGAGAAATTGAGCTAGATTACAAGAGGTGGGTGCCCAAAGCACATTATTATAATATATTTACAAGAAGGATAGAGTGGAAAGTTGGTGTGGTGAAAGAGAGAAGAAAATTGCATGTAGCCAGCAGTCTGCGCCTTCGTAACTTCAAATCCGTGAGGAATTTGGAAAAATTTTCTTCTGCAACTTTGTAGATCAGGTCGAAACCGATCGGCCTTCGCGAAAATTTTCTTGAAATTCGCTTTTTCTTGGGAGTTATTGAGATTATAAAAAAGGGCTTCCAAAAGCTGCTTTGACTTTAGTATCCCATATGTATATAAATACATATAAGCATGTGACAAAAGGGGTCCATGTTTGTAAGCTTTTGTGCAAGATCCAAATGACACCATGATGTGGATATTGACTTGTGTGCAAGGGTGAGGTGTCCTCTAATGATGGTGATAGATTCCAAATCTTAGTGATGCAGACGGAGCCCATGTGTAGTTGGAGGCTAGTCCTTTGAAAAAATCTATGCATTCACTCAACTCCTAGGTGTAATCTATTTTCATCTTCACTAAGATAACCATCCCTTTGACCCTTTACATTGACATGCCTTCTAAGAACTTGTTCCCCCCATTTGCTAGAGTTATCATAATCGAGAAGCAATGTAGCATACCTAGTGCTTGAAGAGTAAACCCAAAGTGATATGGTAAGCTCTTGATAGGGGCTTTGGCCAAAATTTTGTGGTAATAATCCGGGTTGTAAAAAACCCAGATCATTAGCCCTCCCCTTAGGCTAGAGGTATTCATGCCTCTAGCTTGATAATGATGGTCCAATAGAGCAAGGAGGACTGCACCCCCTCATTGGTGGCTCTTCATTGAATGACTGCTCCAAAGTGTTCATATTTCTTTGAAAATAAGGCTTCAATCGCCATCCATTTACCCTTGTCTTGTGAACCTTCCCATCCATGTCACCTAGCTTATAGCTGCCATTTGGATATCTCCTTATGACCATGAATGGCCCTTCCCACTTGAACACAAGTTTAGCATCCTTTCTGTTATGGAAGCGGTTATCATAGCATAGCACAAGTGATCCTTCCTTTATGTGTTTGCCAGCCAGCTTCTTATTAAAGGTCTTCCTCCTCTCTTCAGCCTGCATGGAATAGTGTTGGACTGCTGCTTCTCTATCTAACTCCAGCCTCTCTAGATCCAAGATCCTTTCCTCTAACTTCTTATCTTGATTCTTCTCTTGACTGGCTACTAAAATACGCAAACTGGCCAGTTCCACCTCTATAGGAAGCAAAGCTTCTTGGCCATAGACGAGGTGAAATGGAGTATAGCCAAGCGAGGTTCTAAATGAAGTCCTGTAGGCCCAAAGAGCTGCATTCAATTTTTTATCCCAGTGCTTGGGGTGCATGTGTACCTGCTTGGTAATTATCTTACAAATCAGCCCATTCACTTTTCGACCAAACCATTACACTGTGGATAGTAGGGAGTAGAATGCCTGTGCTTGATTTTTAGCCTTTCCATTAGCTCCCCTACTAGGTTTGCCCTAAAACCAGGACCCCGATCAGAGATAATTTCCAAAGGTGTGCCAAACCTGCAACAAATATTTTCAAGCACAAATTTTCCCACTTCTTGGGCTGTGATCCTACTAGTTGCTGAAGCCTCTGCCCACCTCGTCATGTAGTCCACTCCCATTATGATGTATTCCTTGCCAGATTGAGTTCGTGGGAGTGGCCCTATTGCATCAATCCCCCATTTCTCAAATGGGCCATATGTAGTTATGGGATTTTGTTCCTCATGCACTAGCTTCCTTGGTCCGGCCTTTTGGCAATCGTCACAAGTGCGGCACCAATGTTGCACATCTCGATGTAGACTAGGCCACACAAAACTGGCTTGGAGAATCTTTCTGCTGGTTATTTCGTGAGCAAAATGTCCACCACAAACCCCTTCATGGTAGCTCTTAATCACATCTATAATCTCCTTTGCTGTTGGCACCCTTCTAAGCACTGCATCCTTTCCTTTGCAATACAACACATCATTTATCAAGCGGTATTTAGTGGCCTTAGTAGCTAGCCACCTTTTCTCACTTTTACTCATATGTGTAGGTGCCTCACCTTGCTCGAGACAATAAAGCACATCTTGTAGTTGAAACTTTCCTTGAAACAAGGGAAGCTTTACGGCAATGATGCCCACCATTGCCTCTTTCAATTTTTCAGATGCTAGAGCATCTGCGTCGCCATTTGTGCGCCTTGGCACAAAATAGATTTGGGCTTTCTGTAACTTTCTCATGAGAGTTTTAGCTTCCCTCATTTTCACTGCTAAGTTATCATTTTTACAAGCCCAGATTCCTTTCATTTGCTTAACAATGAGCATAGAATCCCCAAAAACATTAAGCCGAGTGATACCATGTGAGAGACACCACTTCAAACCTAAAAGCAAGGCTTGATATTCTGCTTCATTGTTAGAATGGACATCCTCCAAGCTGATACCTTCTCCATAAATTTTGTCACCTTCGGGACTGAACACCACTATTCCTGCTGCCGCTTTGTCTTTAACACGCTTGTAGGCTCCATCAAAGTAGAGGGCATGGGCATTCTCTACCCGCGGCGGCTCCTCAAGAGGAGGTGTCTCCTCTTTTACCTTTCCTTTCTCTTTTTCCTTCTTTTGATGGCATCTATGGGTCAACAAATCAGCTAGGCAAGCTCGAGTAGAATCCTCCACCTTGAAGGTGTAGTCAAACTCTTGGAGTTGTATCACCCACTTAGCGATTCTAGCTGAAACATCCATGTGCTGTAAGGCATAGGGAAAATGCTCTTCTGTCGTGATCACTGTGAATGGCCTAGGGAGAAGATAAGGACGAAACTTTCTTATAGCAAACATTAGAGACAAAACCATTACCTCGACCTTCTTGTACCCTCGTTCTGATGCTGTCATTACTCTACTAGAAAAGTAAACTGGTCTCATTAGACCAGTTTTAGCATCCTTTTGTATTAGTGCTGCCCCTAGAGCATTGTCCCCAAAACTCGGGTTGACAAAAAACTCTTGATCCCAACAAGGCTGTAAAATTATAGGAAGGGTGCTAAGAGCCTTCTTCACCTCGTGAAAGCACCTTTCGCTTTCGTCACTCCACAGGAGCTCCTCGGAGTGGGTTAATTGTTGCAGTGGAAATATTAATTGGGAGAGGAGATGAATGAACCGCCCCATATATCGCACCTTCTGAATGAAAGAGGTTAGTTGCTTCACAGAAGATGGTGATGGCACCGCCAATAGGGCCTTAACTTTGTTTGGATCAGCTTCAATGCCCCTCTCACTTACGACATGCCCTAACAAAGTTACACTGCTTTCGCCAATGCGACACTTCTCATGGTTTAACTGCCCCCCCATTTGTGTGAGTCGGTTGAAAGCTTCATCCACCTTCCCTAAATGTAGAGCCTTAGAACTATAAATACAAAAATCATCAATAAAGACCCTGATGGATTTCCCAAAATATGGCTGGAAGATATAATTCATGAATCGCTGGAAGGTAGCTGGGGCATTTGTTAATCCAAATGGCATTACTTTGTAAGCAAAACAACCCCAAGGTGTAATTGATGCCAGGAGGCATATTCCACGGTGGATTCCGTGAGGTTTTACGGTGGATTCCGTAAACTTACTTAGATGACCGGGGCTCATACGCAAAGAGGATTCTTTGTGCGAGAAGTTGATGGGGACGCCTGTCCTTTTCGGGCGTTTCATTAATTTAGTGTGTACATGCGTGATTCCATAGCGGGTGATTCCGCAAAATGCATATTAAATTAATAAACGTTTATGAGTTTAGAGTGCGCACTCGTAATAAATTAAGGTTAGGATTTATTTTTAACCAGTTGATTTATTTATGTAGCTGAAGACTGCTAGGTATTCACTTTTGTCGGTTTAATTGTGTTATTTTACTAACGATTGTGAATGCTTCAGTTGATGTGTAGAGATAGCAGCAGTGGCGGAGGAAAGCATTGGAGTCTAGCGGGTTTTCGACTCTTGGACTAGATTTTGATAGGCGCCACGTCTATATTTTGTTATGTCTATTGAGACATCGATTATTTATTATTATTTTGTATGCGCTTATGCGCCTGGATATGTTATTTCTATTTGGACATTGAGATTGGGCGTGCCAAACACTATGGGCACCGTCCATTAGCTTTATTTTACTATTTTTGTAGAAAGCAAACTCAAAAGCTAAAAAGCTTGTCATATTTTTGTAATTGGGCTATTATTGAGCATGAAGATTGGAAATATACATAAAATACATGCTTTGTGAAGCGCTCACACAAGCCATGGGGGAGATTGAACCCAATTTGTCTCTTGCCTCATGTCGTGCTTGCTTTTACATGGGTTTTTGTGCTAAAAAGTAGAGTACTTTGTTCTTGGGGACCTTCCGGGATTCACCACGTGAGCTATCTGCGTCCGATCTGCGCACCAGAATAATTTCATTCCTGTTGATTCATTGTCATATAATGATGGATTCATGTTCTTTGAAAAGAGACTGTGTGTTACTATTCCATTCCGATCTTTTATTTTGAATGAAACTCATTGTCCCCCATATCAAGGTCATAGAGGTATCATTTCTACATTACGCATGTTAACTGAAGATTTTTATTGGCCGCATATGGATGCAGATGTATCAAATTTTGTTTCTGAATGTTTGATTTGTCAAAGAATAAAAAGACATCATGGTAAACAGTATGGATTATTAATGCCTTTATCTATTCCATCTAAACATTGGGAACATATATCTATGGATTTCATTACTGGTTTACCAAATACTAAATCTAACCATGACATGATTTGGACAATTGTAGATAGATTTAGTAAGCAATCATATTTCATTGCATGTAAGAAAACTTTAACAGCATCACAAGTAGCACAGTTATTTTTGAAAACTGTTTTTACTAACCATGGATTGCCGAAAGTGATTATTTCAGATAGAGATTCTAGATTTTGTAATAATTTTTGGATTACACTGTTTGCAAATCTAGGCACAAAGATTGATTTCTCATCTGCATTTCATCCAGAAACGAATGGACAAACAGAAGCCACAAATAGTACCATTCTAGATCTTTTACGTGCATACACTATCTCTAAACCTCAGACATGGGATACTCATTTACATTTATTACAATTTGCATATAACAATACACCGCACACATCTACAAAGAAAGCACCTTTTGAAGTTATTTATGGCTATAGATTATCTACCCCTATTGCATCTTTGTCTAATAGAATACAGACTGCTGATGATATTGCTGTTATGCATAACACTATTTTTGATGAAGTAAAGAATATGATTGCTAAAGCCCAACAATCATATACCAAACAAGCCAACAAGAAAAGACAAACCATGAATTTCAAAATTGATGATTATGTTTGGCTTAGAATAGAAAAGCGTAGACTGCAAAGTGTAGATAGACATCCAGTTGTCAAATTAGCCCCTAGATACTACGGACCATTTAGAATCATTCATAAGATTAATGACAATGCATTCAAGTTAGAACTGCCATCCCATTGGAAAATTCATAATACATTTCATATTAGTTTATTGAGACCATTTAGAGGACAATTACCTATCCACCCTGTCTATGAAAATCCACCTTTACTAGAAGAAGAGACTGAAATACTTAAACCAAAAGCCATCATAGACACAGACTACATGACCACTAGAACTGGCCGAAGGTATTCTAGATATCTAGTGAAATTTAAGAACCATCCTGTAGAGGAAGCACAATGGATGCACGCTAGAGACTTAAATGCTTTCCCCACTCTGTTAGCTCCACATTGAGCTAATAGCAATTGAGGTCAATTGCTATCCCACCCCGGGGGTATGATGCCAGGAGGCATATTCCACGGTGGATTCCGTGAGGTTTTACGGTGGATTTCGTAAACTTACTTAGATGACCGGGGCTCATACGCAAAGAGGATTCTTTGTGCGAGAAGTTGATGGGGACGCCTGTCCTTTTCGGGCGTTTCATTAATTTAGTGTGTACATGGGTGATTCCATAGCGGGTGATTCCGCAAAATGCATATTAAATTAATAAACGTTTATGAGTTTAGAGTGCACACTCGTAATAAATTAAGGTTAGGATTTATTTCTAACCAGTTGATTTATTTATGTAGCTGAAGACTGCTAGGTATTCACTTTTGTCGGTTTAATTGTGTTATTTTACTAACGATTGTGAATGCTTCAGTTGATGTGTAGAGATAGCAGCAGTGGCGGAGGAAAGCATTGGAGTCTAGCGGGTTTTCGACTCTTGGACTAGATTTTGATAGGCGCCACGTCTATATTTTGTTATGTCTATTGAGACATCGATTATTTATTATTATTTTGTATGCGCTTATGCGCCTGGATATGTTATTTCTATTTGGACATTGAGATTGGGCATGCCAAACACTATGGGCACCGTCCATTAGCTTTATTTTACTATTTTTGTAGAAAGCAAACTCAAAAGCTAAAAAGCTTGTCATATTTTTGTAATTGGGCTATTATTGAGCATGAAGATTGGAAATATACATAAAATACATGCTTTGTGAAGCGCTCACACAAGGCATGGGGGAGATTGAACCCAATTTGTCTCTTGCCTCATGTCGTGCTTGCTTTTACATGGGTTTTTGTGCTAAAAAGTAGAGTACTTTGTTCTTGGGGACCTTCCGGGATTCACCACGTGAGCTATCTGCGTCCGATCTGCGCACCAGAATAATTTCATTCCTATTGATTCATTGTCATATAATGATGGATTCATGTTCTTTGAAAAGAGACTGTGTGTTACTATTCCATTCCGATATTTTATTTTGAATGAAACTCATTGTCCCCCATATCAAGGTCATAGAGGTATCATTTCTACATTACGCATGTTAACTGAAGATTTTTATTGGCCGCATATGGATGCAGATGTATCAAATTTTGTTTCTGAATGTTTGATTTGTCAAAGAATAAAAAGACATCATGGTAAACAATATGGATTATTAATGCCTTTATCTATTCCATCTAAACATTGGGAACATATATCTATGGATTTCATTACTGGTTTACCAAATACTAAATCTAACCATGACATGATTTGGACAATTGTAGATAGATTTAGTAAGCAATCATATTTCATTGCATGTAAGAAAACTTTAACAGCATCACAAGTAGCACAGTTATTTTTGAAAACTGTTTTTACTAACCATGGATTGCCGAAAGTGATTATTTCAGATAGAGATTCTAGATTTTGTAATAATTTTTGGATTACACTGTTTGCAAATCTAGGCACAAAGATTGATTTCTCATCTGCATTTCATCCAGAAACGAATGGACAAACAGAAGCCACAAATAGTACCATTCTAGATCTTTTACGTGCATACACTATCTCTAAACCTCAGACATGGGATACTCATTTACATTTATTACAATTTGCATATAACAATACACCGCACACATCTACAAAGAAAGCACCTTTTGAAGTTATTTATGGCTATAGATTATCTACCCCTATTGCATCTTTGTCTAATAGAATACAGACTGCTGATGATATTGCTGTTATGCATAACACTATTTTTGATGAAGTAAAGAATATGATTGCTAAAGCCCAACAATCATATACCAAACAAGCCAACAAGAAAAAACAAGCCATGAATTTCAAAATTGATGATTATGTTTGGCTTAGAATAGAAAAGCGTAGACTGCAAAGTGTAGATAGACATCCAGTTGTCAAATTAGCCCCTAGATACTACGGACCATTTAGAATCATTCATAAGATTAATGACAATGCATTCAAGTTAGAACTGCCATCCCATTGGAAAATTCATAATACATTTCATATTAGTTTATTGAGACCATTTAGAGGACAATTACCTATCCACCCTGTCTATGAAAATCCACCTTTACTAGAAGAAGAGACTGAAATACTTAAACCAAAAGCCATCATAGACACAGACTACATGACCACTAGAACTGGCCGAAGGTATTCTAGATATCTAGTGAAATTTAAGAACCATCATGTAGAGGAAGCACAATGGATGCACGCTAGAGACTTAAATGCTTTCCCCACTCTGTTAGCTCCACATTGAGCTAATAGCAATTGAGGTCAATTGCTATCCCACCCCGGGGGTATGATGCCAGGAGGCATATTCCACGGTGGATTCCGTGAGGTTTTACGGTGGATTTCGTAAACTTACTTAGATGACCGGGGCTCATACGCAAAGAGGATTCTTTGTGCGAGAAGTTGATGGGGACGCCTGTCCTTTTCGGGCGTTTCATTAATTTAGTGTGTACATGGGTGATTCCATAGCGGGTGATTCCGCAAAATGCATATTAAATTAATAAACGTTTATGAGTTTAGAGTGCACACTCGTAATAAATTAAGGTTAGGATTTATTTCTAACCAGTTGATTTATTTATGTAGCTGAAGACTGCTAGGTATTCACTTTTGTCGGTTTAATTGTGTTATTTTACTAACGATTGTGACTGCTTCAGTTGATGTGTAGAGATAGCAGCAGTGGCGGAGGAAAGCATTGGAGTCTAGCGGGTTTTCGACTCTTGGACTAGATTTTGATAGGCGCCACGTCTATATTTTGTTATGTCTATTGAGACATCGATTATTTATTATTATTTTGTATGCGCTTATGCGCCTGGATATGTTATTTCTATTTGGACATTGAGATTGGGCGTGCCAAACACTATGGGCACCGTCCATTAGCTTTATTTTACTATTTTTGTAGAAAGCAAACTCAAAAGCTAAAAAGCTTGTCATATTTTTGTAATTGGGCTATTATTGAGCATGAAGATTGAAAATATACATAAAATACATGCTTTGTGAAGCGCTCACACAAGGCATGGGGGAGATTGAACCCAATTTGTCTCTTGCCTCATGTCGTGCTTGCTTTTACATGGGTTTTTGTGCTAAAAAGTAGAGTACTTTGTTCTTGGGGACCTTCCGGGATTCACCACGTGAGCTATCTGCGTCCGATCTGCGCACCAGAATAATTTCATTCCTGTTGATTCATTGTCATATAATGATGGATTCATGTTCTTTGAAAAGAGACTGTGTGTTACTATTCCATTCTGATCTTTTATTTTGAATGAAACTCATTGTCCCCCATATCAAGGTCATAGAGGTATCATTTCTACATTACGCATGTTAACTGAAGATTTTTATTGGCCGCATATGGATGCAGATGTATCAAATTTTGTTTCTGAATGTTTGATTTGTCAAAGAATAAAAAGACATCATGGTAAACAGTATGGATTATTAATGCCTTTATCTATTCCATCTAAACATTGGGAACATATATCTATGGATTTCATTACTGGTTTACCAAATACTAAATCTAACCATGACATGATTTGGACAATTGTAGATAGATTTAGTAAGCAATCATATTTCATTGCATGTAAGAAAACTTTAACAGCATCACAAGTAGCACAGTTATTTTTGAAAACTGTTTTTACTAACCATGGATTGCCGAAAGTGATTATTTCAGATAGAGATTCTAGATTTAATAATTTTTGGATTACACTGTTTGCAAATCTAGGCACAAAGATTGATTTCTCATCTGCATTTCATCCAGAAACGAATGGACAAACAGAAGCCACAAATAGTACCATTCTAGATCTTTTACGTGCATACACTATCTCTAAACCTCAGACATGGGATACTCATTTACATTTATTACAATTTGCATATAACAATACACCGCACACATCTACAAAGAAAGCACCTTTTGAAGTTATTTATGGCTATAGATTATCTACCCCTATTGCATCTTTGTCTAATAGAATACAGACTGCTGATGATATTGCTGTTATGCATAACACTATTTTTGATGAAGTAAAGAATATGATTGCTAAAGCCCAACAATCATATACCAAACAAGCCAACAAGAAAAGACAAGCCATGAATTTCAAAATTGATGATTATGTTTGGCTTAGAATAGAAAAGCGTAGACTGCAAAGTGTAGATAGACATCCAGTTGTCAAATTAGCCCCTAGATACTACGGACCATTTAGAATCATTCATAAGATTAATGACAATGCATTCAAGTTAGAACTGCCATCCCATTGGAAAATTCATAATACATTTCATATTAGTTTATTGAGACCATTTAGAGGACAATTACCTATCCACCCTGTCTATGAAAATCCACCTTTACTAGAAGAAGAGACTGAAATACTTAAACCAAAAGCCATCATAGACACAGACTACATGACCACTAGAACTGGCCGAAGGTATTCTAGATATCTAGTGAAATTTAAGAACCATCCTGTAGAGGAAGCACAATGGATGCACGCTAGAGACTTAAATGCTTTCCCCACTCTGTTAGCTCCACATTGAGCTAATAGCAATTGAGGTCAATTGCTATCCCACCCCGGGGGTATGATGCCAGGAGGCATATTCCACGGTGGATTCCGTGAGGTTTTACGGTGGATTTCGTAAACTTACTTAGATGACCGGGGCTCATACGCAAAGAGGATTCTTTGTGCGAGAAGTTGATGGGGACGCCTGTCCTTTTCGGGCGTTTCATTAATTTAGTGTGTACATGGGTGATTCCATAGCGGGTGATTCCGCAAAATGCATATTAAATTAATAAACGTTTATGAGTTTAGAGTGCACACTCGTAATAAATTAAGGTTAGGATTTATTTCTAACCAGTTGATTTATTTATGTAGCTGAAGACTGCTAGGTATTCACTTTTGTCGGTTTAATTGTGTTATTTTACTAACGATTGTGAATGCTTCAGTTGATGTGTAGAGATAGCAGCAGTGGCGGAGGAAAGCATTGGAGTCTAGCGGGTTTTCGACTCTTGGACTAGATTTTGATAGGCGCCACGTCTATATTTTGTTATGTCTATTGAGACATCGATTATTTATTATTATTTTGTATGCGCTTATGCGCCTGGATATGTTATTTCTATTTGGACATTGAGATTGGGCGTGCCAAACACTATGGGCACCGTCCATTAGCTTTATTTTACTATTTTTGTAGAAAGCAAACTCAAAAGCTAAAAAGCTTGTCATATTTTTGTAATTGGGCTATTATTGAGCATGAAGATTGGAAATATACATAAAATACATGCTTTGTGAAGCGCTCACACAAGGCATGGGGGAGATTGAACCCAATTTGTCTCTTGCCTCATGTCGTGCTTGCTTTTACATGGGTTTTTGTGCTAAAAAGTAGAGTACTTTGTTCTTGGGGACCTTCCGGGATTCACCACGTGAGCTATCTGCGTCCGATCTGCGCACCAGAATAATTTCATTCCTGTTGATTCATTGTCATATAATGATGGATTCATGTTCTTTGAAAAGAGACTGTGTATTACTATTCCATTCCGATCTTTTATTTTGAATGAAACTCATTGTCCCCCATATCAAGGTCATAGAGGTATCATTTCTACATTACGCATGTTAACTGAAGATTTTTATTGGCCGCATATGGATGCAGATGTATCAAATTTTGTTTCTGAATGTTTGATTTGTCAAAGAATAAAAAGACATCATGGTAAACAGTATGGATTATTAATGCCTTTATCTATTCCATCTAAACATTGGGAACATATATCTATGGATTTCATTACTGGTTTACCAAATACTAAATCTAACCATGACATGATTTGGACAATTGTAGATAGATTTAGTAAGCAATCATATTTCATTGCATGTAAGAAAACTTTAACAGCATCACAAGTAGCACAGTTATTTTTGAAAACTGTTTTTACTAACCATGGATTGCCGAAAGTGATTATTTCAGATAGAGATTCTAGATTTTGTAATAATTTTTGGATTACACTGTTTGCAAATCTAGGCACAAAGATTGATTTCTCATCTGCATTTCATCCAGAAACGAATGGACAAACAGAAGCCACAAATAGTACAATTCTAGATCTTTTACGTGCATACACTATCTCTAAACCTCAGACATGGGATACTCATTTACATTTATTACAATTTGCATATAACAATACACCGCACACATCTACAAAGAAAGCACCTTTTGAAGTTATTTATGGCTATAGATTATCTACCCCTATTGCATCTTTGTCTAATAGAATACAGACTGCTGATGATATTGCTGTTATGCATAACACTATTTTTGATGAAGTAAAGAATATGATTGCTAAAGCCCAACAATCATATACCAAACAAGCCAACAAGAAAAGACAAGCCATGAATTTCAAAATTGATGATTATGTTTGGCTTAGAATAGAAAAGCGTAGACTGCAAAGTGTAGATAGACATCCAGTTGTCAAATTAGCCCCTAGATACTACGGACCATTTAGAATCATTCATAAGATTAATGACAATGCATTCAAGTTAGAACTGCCATCCCATTGGAAAATTCATAATACATTTCATATTAGTTTATTGAGACCATTTAGAGGACAATTACCTATCCACCCTGTCTATGAAAATCCACCTTTACTAGAAGAAGAGACTGAAATACTTAAACCAAAAGCCATCATAGACACAGACTACATGACCACTAGAACTGGCCGAAGGTATTCTAGATATCTAGTGAAATTTAAGAACCATCCTGTAGAGGAAGCACAATGGATGCACGCTAGAGACTTAAATGCTTTCCCCACTCTGTTAGCTCCACATTGAGCTAATAGCAATTGAGGTCAATTGCTATCCCACCCCGGGGGTATGATGCCAGGAGGCATATTCCACGGTGGATTCCGTGAGGTTTTACGGTGGATTTCGTAAACTTACTTAGATGACCGGGGCTCATACGCAAAGAGGATTCTTTGTGCGAGAAGTTGATGGGGACGCCTGTCCTTTTCGGGCGTTTCATTAATTTAGTGTGTACATGGGTGATTCCATAGCGGGTGATTCCGCAAAATGCATATTAAATTAATAAACGTTTATGAGTTTAGAGTGCACACTCGTAATAAATTAAGGTTAGGATTTATTTCTAACCAGTTGATTTATTTATGTAGCTGAAGACTGCTAGGTATTCACTTTTGTCGGTTTAATTGTGTTATTTTACTAACGATTGTGAATGCTTCAGTTGATGTGTAGAGATAGCAGCAGTGGCGGAGGAAAGCATTGGAGTCTAGCGGGTTTTCGACTCTTGGACTAGATTTTGATAGGCGCCACGTCTATATTTTGTTATGTCTATTGAGACATCGATTATTTATTATTATTTTGTATGCGCTTATGCGCCTGGATATGTTATTTCTATTTGGACATTGAGATTGGGCGTGCCAAACACTATGGGCACCGTCCATTAGCTTTATTTTACTATTTTTGTAGAAAGCAAACTCAAAAGCTAAAAAGCTTGTCATATTTTTGTAATTGGGCTATTATTGAGCATGAAGATTGGAAATATACATAAAATACATGCTTTGTGAAGCGCTCACACAAGGCATGGGGGAGATTGAACCCAATTTGTCTCTTGCCTCATGTCGTGCTTGCTTTTACATGGGTTTTTGTGCTAAAAAGTAGAGTACTTTGTTCTTGGGGACCTTCCGGGATTCACCACGTGAGCTATCTGCGTCCGATCTGCGCACCAGAATAATTTCATTCCTGTTGATTCATTGTCATATAATGATGGATTCATGTTCTTTGAAAAGAGACTGTGTATTACTATTCCATTCCGATCTTTTATTTTGAATGAAACTCATTGTCCCCCATATCAAGGTCATAGAGGTATCATTTCTACATTACGCATGTTAACTGAAGATTTTTATTGGCCGCATATGGATGCAGATGTATCAAATTTTGTTTCTGAATGTTTGATTTGTCAAAGAATAAAAAGACATCATGGTAAACAGTATGGATTATTAATGCCTTTATCTATTCCATCTAAACATTGGGAACATATATCTATGGATTTCATTACTGGTTTACCAAATACTAAATCTAACCATGACATGATTTGGACAATTGTAGATAGATTTAGTAAGCAATCATATTTCATTGCATGTAAGAAAACTTTAACAGCATCACAAGTAGCACAGTTATTTTTGAAAACTGTTTTTACTAACCATGGATTGCCGAAAGTGATTATTTCAGATAGAGATTCTAGATTTTGTAATAATTTTTGGATTACACTGTTTGCAAATCTAGGCACAAAGATTGATTTCTCATCTGCATTTCATCCAGAAACGAATGGACAAACAGAAGCCACAAATAGTACAATTCTAGATCTTTTACGTGCATACACTATCTCTAAACCTCAGACATGGGATACTCATTTACATTTATTACAATTTGCATATAACAATACACCGCACACATCTACAAAGAAAGCACCTTTTGAAGTTATTTATGGCTATAGATTATCTACCCCTATTGCATCTTTGTCTAATAGAATACAGACTGCTGATGATATTGCTGTTATGCATAACACTATTTTTGATGAAGTAAAGAATATGATTGCTAAAGCCCAACAATCATATACCAAACAAGCCAACAAGAAAAGACAAGCCATGAATTTCAAAATTGATGATTATGTTTGGCTTAGAATAGAAAAGCGTAGACTGCAAAGTGTAGATAGACATCCAGTTGTCAAATTAGCCCCTAGATACTACGGACCATTTAGAATCATTCATAAGATTAATGACAATGCATTCAAGTTAGAACTGCCATCCCATTGGAAAATTCATAATACATTTCATATTAGTTTATTGAGACCATTTAGAGGACAATTACCTATCCACCCTGTCTATGAAAATCCACCTTTACTAGAAGAAGAGACTGAAATACTTAAACCAAAAGCCATCATAGACACAGACTACATGACCACTAGAACTGGCCGAAGGTATTCTAGATATCTAGTGAAATTTAAGAACCATCCTGTAGAGGAAGCACAATGGATGCACGCTAGAGACTTAAATGCTTTCCCCACTCTGTTAGCTCCACATTGAGCTAATAGCAATTGAGGTCAATTGCTATCCCACCCCGGGGGTATGATGCCAGGAGGCATATTCCACGGTGGATTCCGTGAGGTTTTACGGTGGATTTCGTAAACTTACTTAGATGACCGGGGCTCATACGCAAAGAGGATTCTTTGTGCGAGAAGTTGATGGGGACGCCTGTCCTTTTCGGGCGTTTCATTAATTTAGTGTGTACATGGGTGATTCCATAGCGGGTGATTCCGCAAAATGCATATTAAATTAATAAACGTTTATGAGTTTAGAGTGCACACTCGTAATAAATTAAGGTTAGGATTTATTTCTAACCAGTTGATTTATTTATGTAGCTGAAGACTGCTAGGTATTCACTTTTGTCGGTTTAATTGTGTTATTTTACTAACGATTGTGAATGCTTCAGTTGATGTGTAGAGATAGCAGCAGTGGCGGAGGAAAGCATTGGAGTCTAGCGGGTTTTCGACTCTTGGACTAGATTTTGATAGGCGCCACGTCTATATTTTGTTATGTCTATTGAGACATCGATTATTTATTATTATTTTGTATGCGCTTATGCGCCTGGATATGTTATTTCTATTTGGACATTGAGATTGGGCATGCCAAACACTATGGGCACCGTCCATTAGCTTTATTTTACTATTTTTGTAGAAAGCAAACTCAAAAGCTAAAAAGCTTGTCATATTTTTGTAATTGGGCTATTATTGAGCATGAAGATTGGAAATATACATAAAATACATGCTTTGTGAAGCGCTCACACAAGGCATGGGGGAGATTGAACCCAATTTGTCTCTTGCCTCATGTCGTGCTTGCTTTTACATGGGTTTTTGTGCTAAAAAGTAGAGTACTTTGTTCTTGGGGACCTTCCGGGATTCACCACGTGAGCTATCTGCGTCCGATCTGCGCACCAGAATAATTTCATTCCTGTTGATTCATTGTCATATAATGATGGATTCATGTTCTTTGAAAAGAGACTGTGTATTACTATTCCATTCCGATCTTTTATTTTGAATGAAACTCATTGTCCCCCATATCAAGGTCATAGAGGTATCATTTCTACATTACGCATGTTAATTGAAGATTTTTATTGGCCGCATATGGATGCAGATGTATCAAATTTTGTTTCTGAATGTTTGATTTGTCAAAGAATAAAAAGACATCATGGTAAACAATATGGATTATTAATGCCTTTATCTATTCCATCTAAACATTGGGAACATATATCTATGGATTTCATTACTGGTTTACCAAATACTAAATCTAACCATGACATGATTTGGACAATTGTAGATAGATTTAGTAAGCAATCATATTTCATTGCATGTAAGAAAACTTTAACAGCATCACAAGTAGCACAGTTATTTTTGAAAACTGTTTTTACTAACCATGGATTGCCGAAAGTGATTATTTCAGATAGAGATTCTAGATTTTGTAATAATTTTTGGATTACACTGTTTGCAAATCTAGGCACAAAGATTGATTTCTCATCTGCATTTCATCCAGAAACGAATGGACAAACAGAAGCCACAAATAGTACCATTCTAGATCTTTTACGTGCATACACTATCTCTAAACCTCAGACATGGGATACTCATTTACATTTATTACAATTTGCATATAACAATACACCGCACACATCTACAAAGAAAGCACCTTTTGAAGTTATTTATGGCTATAGATTATCTACCCCTATTGCATCTTTGTCTAATAGAATACAGACTGCTGATGATATTGCTGTTATGCATAACACTATTTTTGATGAAGTAAAGAATATGATTGCTAAAGCCCAACAATCATATACCAAACAAGCCAACAAGAAAAGACAAGCCATGAATTTCAAAATTGATGATTATGTTTGGCTTAGAATAGAAAAGCGTAGACTGCAAAGTGTAGATAGACATCCAGTTGTCAAATTAGCCCCTAGATACTACGGACCATTTAGAATCATTCATAAGATTAATGACAATGCATTCAAGTTAGAACTGCCATCCCATTGGAAAATTCATAATACATTTCATATTAGTTTATTGAGACCATTTAGAGGACAATTACCTATCCACCCTGTCTATGAAAATCCACCTTTACTAGAAGAAGAGACTGAAATACTTAAACCAAAAGCCATCATAGACACAGACTACATGACCACTAGAACTGGCCGAAGGTATTCTAGATATCTAGTGAAATTTAAGAACCATCCTGTAGAGGAAGCACAATGGATGCACGCTAGAGACTTAAATGCTTTCCCCACTCTGTTAGCTCCACATTGAGCTAATAGCAATTGAGGTCAATTGCTATCCCACCCCGGGGGTATGATGCCAGGAGGCATATTCCACGGTGGATTCCGTGAGGTTTTACGGTGGATTTCGTAAACTTACTTAGATGACCGGGGCTCATACGCAAAGAGGATTCTTTGTGCGAGAAGTTGATGGGGACGCCTGTCCTTTTCGGGCGTTTCATTAATTTAGTGTGTACATGGGTGATTCCATAGCGGGTGATTCCGCAAAATGCATATTAAATTAATAAACGTTTATGAGTTTAGAGTGCACACTCGTAATAAATTAAGGTTAGGATTTATTTCTAACCAGTTGATTTATTTATGTAGCTGAAGACTGCTAGGTATTCACTTTTGTCGGTTTAATTGTGTTATTTTACTAACGATTGTGAATGCTTCAGTTGATGTGTAGAGATAGCAGCAGTGGCGGAGGAAAGCATTGGAGTCTAGCGGGTTTTCGACTCTTGGACTAGATTTTGATAGGCGCCACGTCTATATTTTGTTATGTCTATTGAGACATCGATTATTTATTATTATTTTGTATGCGCTTATGCGCCTGGATATGTTATTTCTATTTGGACATTGAGATTGGGCATGCCAAACACTATGGGCACCGTCCATTAGCTTTATTTTACTATTTTTGTAGAAAGCAAACTCAAAAGCTAAAAAGCTTGTCATATTTTTGTAATTGGGCTATTATTGAGCATGAAGATTGGAAATATACATAAAATACATGCTTTGTGAAGCGCTCACACAAGGCATGGGGGAGATTGAACCCAATTTGTCTCTTTCCTCATGTCGTGCTTGCTTTTACATGGGTTTTTGTGCTAAAAAGTAGAGTACTTTGTTCTTGGGGACCTTCCGGGATTCACCACGTGAGCTATCTGCGTCCGATCTGCGCACCAGAATAATTTCATTCCTGTTGATTCATTGTCATATAATGATGGATTCATGTTCTTTGAAAAGAGACTGTGTATTACTATTCCATTCCGATCTTTTATTTTGAATGAAACTCATTGTCCCCCATATCAAGGTCATAGAGGTATCATTTCTACATTACGCATGTTAACTGAAGATTTTTATTGGCCGCATATGGATGCAGATGTATCAAATTTTGTTTCTGAATGTTTGATTTGTCAAAGAATAAAAAGACATCATGGTAAACAATATGGATTATTAATGCCTTTATCTATTCCATCTAAACATTGGGAACATATATCTATGGATTTCATTACTGGTTTACCAAATACTAAATCTAACCATGACATGATTTGGACAATTGTAGATAGATTTAGTAAGCAATCATATTTCATTGCATGTAAGAAAACTTTAACAGCATCACAAGTAGCACAGTTATTTTTGAAAACTGTTTTTACTAACCATGGATTGCCGAAAGTGATTATTTCAGATAGAGATTCTAGATTTTGTAATAATTTTTGGATTACACTGTTTGCAAATCTAGGCACAAAGATTGATTTCTCATCTGCATTTCATCCAGAAACGAATGGACAAACAGAAGCCACAAATAGTACCATTCTAGATCTTTTACGTGCATACACTATCTCTAAACCTCAGACATGGGATACTCATTTACATTTATTACAATTTGCATATAACAATACACCGCACACATCTACAAAGAAAGCACCTTTTGAAGTTATTTATGGCTATAGATTATCTACCCCTATTGCATCTTTGTCTAATAGAATACAGACTGCTGATGATATTGCTGTTATGCATAACACTATTTTTGATGAAGTAAAGAATATGATTGCTAAAGCCCAACAATCATATACCAAACAAGCCAACAAGAAAAGACAAGCCATGAATTTCAAAATTGATGATTATGTTTGGCTTAGAATAGAAAAGCGTAGACTGCAAAGTGTAGATAGACATCCAGTTGTCAAATTAGCCCCTAGATACTACGGACCATTTAGAATCATTCATAAGATTAATGACAATGCATTCAAGTTAGAACTGCCATCCCATTGGAAAATTCATAATACATTTCATATTAGTTTATTGAGACCATTTAGAGGACAATTACCTATCCACCCTGTCTATGAAAATCCACCTTTACTAGAAGAAGAGACTGAAATACTTAAACCAAAAGCCATCATAGACACAGACTACATGACCACTAGAACTGGCCGAAGGTATTCTAGATATCTAGTGAAATTTAAGAACCATCCTGTAGAGGAAGCACAATGGATGCACGCTAGAGACTTAAATGCTTTCCCCACTCTGTTAGCTCCACATTGAGCTAATAGCAATTGAGGTCAATTGCTATCCCACCCCGGGGGTATGATGCCAGGAGGCATATTCCACGGTGGATTCCGTGAGGTTTTACGGTGGATTTCGTAAACTTACTTAGATGACCGGGGCTCATACGCAAAGAGGATTCTTTGTGCGAGAAGTTGATGGGGACGCCTGTCCTTTTCGGGAGTTTCATTGATTTAGTGTGTACATGGGTGATTCCATAGCGGGTGATTCCGCAAAATGCATATTAAATTAATAAACGTTTATGAGTTTAGAGTGCACACTCGTAATAAATTAAGGTTAGGATTTATTTCTAACCAGTTGATTTATTTATGTAGCTGAAGACTGCTAGGTATTCACTTTTGTCGGTTTAATTGTGTTATTTTACTAACGATTGTGAATGCTTCAGTTGATGTGTAGAGATAGCAGCAGTGGCGGAGGAAAGCATTGGAGTCTAGCGAGTTTTCGACTCTTGGACTAGATTTTGATAGGCGCCACGTCTATATTTTGTTATGTCTATTGAGACATCGATTATTTATTATTATTTTGTATGCGCTTATGCGCCTGGATATGTTATTTCTATTTGGACATTGAGATTGGGCATGCCAAACACTATGGGCACCGTCCATTAGCTTTATTTTACTATTTTTGTAGAAAGCAAACTCAAAAGCTAAAAAGCTTGTCATATTTTTGTAATTGGGCTATTATTGAGCATGAAGATTGGAAATATACATAAAATACATGCTTTGTGAAGCGCTCACACAAGGCATGGGGGAGATTGAACCCAATTTGTCTCTTTCCTCATGTCGTGCTTGCTTTTACATGGGTTTTTGTGCTAAAAAGTAGAGTACTTTGTTCTTGGGGACCTTCCGGGATTCACCACGTGAGCTATCTGCGTCCGATCTGCGCACCAGAATAATTTCATTCCTGTTGATTCATTGTCATATAATGATGGATTCATGTTCTTTGAAAAGAGACTGTGTGTTACTATTCCATTCCGATCTTTTATTTTGAATGAAACTCATTGTCCCCCATATCAAGGTCATAGAGGTATCATTTCTACATTACGCATGTTAACTGAAGATTTTTATTGGCCGCATATGGATGCAGATGTATCAAATTTTGTTTCTGAATGTTTGATTTGTCAAAGAATAAAAAGACATCATGGTAAACAATATGGATTATTAATGCCTTTATCTATTCCATCTAAACATTGGGGACATATATCTATGGATTTCATTACTGGTTTACCAAATACTAAATCTAACCATGACATGATTTGGACAATTGTAGATAGATTTAGTAAGCAATCATATTTCATTGCATGTAAGAAAACTTTAACAGTATCACAAGTAGCACAGTTATTTTTGAAAACTGTTTTTACTAACCATGGATTGCCGAAAGTGATTATTTCAGATAGAGATTCTAGATTTTGTAATAATTTTTGGATTACACTGTTTGCAAATCTAGGCACAAAGATTGATTTCTCATCTGCATTTCATCCAGAAACGAATGGACAAACAGAAGCCACAAATAGTACCATTCTAGATCTTTTACGTGCATACACTATCTCTAAACCTCAGACATGGGATACTCATTTACATTTATTACAATTTGCATATAACAATACACCGCACACATCTACAAAGAAAGCACCTTTTGAAGTTATTTATGGCTATAGATTATCTACCCCTATTGCATCTTTGTCTAATAGAATACAGACTGCTGATGATATTGCTGTTATGCATAACACTATTTTTGATGAAGTAAAGAATATGATTGCTAAAGCCCAACAATCATATACCAAACAAGCCAACAAGAAAAGACAAGCCATGAATTTCAAAATTGATGATTATGTTTGGCTTAGAATAGAAAAGCGTAGACTGCAAAGTGTAGATAGACATCCAGTTGTCAAATTAGCCCCTAGATACTACGGACCATTTAGAATCATTCATAAGATTAATGACAATGCATTCAAGTTAGAACTGCCATCCCATTGGAAAATTCATAATACATTTCATATTAGTTTATTGAGACCATTTAGAGGACAATTACCTATCCACCCTGTCTATGAAAATCCACCTTTACTAGAAGAAGAGACTGAAATACTTAAACCAAAAGCCATCATAGACACAGACTACATGACCACTAGAACTGGCCGAAGGTATTCTAGATATCTAGTGAAATTTAAGAACCATCCTGTAGAGGAAGCACAATGGATGCACGCTAGAGACTTAAATGCTTTCCCCACTCTGTTAGCTCCACATTGAGCTAATAGCAATTGAGGTCAATTGCTATCCCACCCCGGGGGTATGATGCCAGGAGGCATATTCCACGGTGGATTCCGTGAGGTTTTACGGTGGATTTCGTAAACTTACTTAGATGACCGGGGCTCATACGCAAAGAGGATTCTTTGTGCGAGAAGTTGATGGGGACGCCTGTCCTTTTCGGGCGTTTCATTAATTTAGTGTGTACATGGGTGATTCCATAGCGGGTGATTCCGCAAAATGCATATTAAATTAATAAACGTTTATGAGTTTAGAGTGCACACTCGTAATAAATTAAGGTTAGGATTTATTTCTAACCAGTTGATTTATTTATGTAGCTGAAGACTGCTAGGTATTCACTTTTGTCGGTTTAATTGTGTTATTTTACTAACGATTGTGAATGCTTCAGTTGATGTGTAGAGATAGCAGCAGTGGCGGAGGAAAGCATTGGAGTCTAGCGGGTTTTCGACTCTTGGACTAGATTTTGATAGGCGCCACGTCTATATTTTGTTATGTCTATTGAGACATCGATTATTTATTATTATTTTGTATGCGCTTATGCGCCTGGATATGTTATTTCTATTTGGACATTGAGATTGGGCATGCCAAACACTATGGGCACCGTCCATTAGCTTTATTTTACTATTTTTGTAGAAAGCAAACTCAAAAGCTAAAAAGCTTGTCATATTTTTGTAATTGGGCTATTATTGAGCATGAAGATTGGAAATATACATAAAATACATGCTTTGTGAAGCGCTCACACAAGGCATGGGGGAGATTGAACCCAATTTGTCTCTTTCCTCATGTCGTGCTTGCTTTTACATGGGTTTTTGTGCTAAAAAGTAGAGTACTTTGTTCTTGGGGACCTTCCGGGATTCACCACGTGAGCTATCTGCGTCCGATCTGCGCACCAGAATAATTTCATTCCTGTTGATTCATTGTCATATAATGATGGATTCATGTTCTTTGAAAAGAGACTGTGTATTACTATTCCATTCCGATCTTTTATTTTGAATGAAACTCATTGTCCCCCATATCAAGGTCATAGAGGTATCATTTCTACATTACGCATGTTAACTGAAGATTTTTATTGGCCGCATATGGATGCAGATGTATCAAATTTTGTTTCTGAATGTTTGATTTGTCAAAGAATAAAAAGACATCATGGTAAACAATATGGATTATTAATGCCTTTATCTATTCCATCTAAACATTGGGAACATATATCTATGGATTTCATTACTGGTTTACCAAATACTAAATCTAACCATGACATGATTTGGACAATTGTAGATAGATTTAGTAAGCAATCATATTTCATTGCATGTAAGAAAACTTTAACAGCATCACAAGTAGCACAGTTATTTTTGAAAACTGTTTTTACTAACCATGGATTGCCGAAAGTGATTATTTCAGATAGAGATTCTAGATTTTGTAATAATTTTTGGATTACACTGTTTGCAAATCTAGGCACAAAGATTGATTTCTCATCTGCATTTCATCCAGAAACGAATGGACAAACAGAAGCCACAAATAGTACCATTCTAGATCTTTTACGTGCATACACTATCTCTAAACCTCAGACATGGGATACTCATTTACATTTATTACAATTTGCATATAACAATACACCGCACACATCTACAAAGAAAGCACCTTTTGAAGTTATTTATGGCTATAGATTATCTACCCCTATTGCATCTTTGTCTAATAGAATACAGACTGCTGATGATATTGCTGTTATGCATAACACTATTTTTGATGAAGTAAAGAATATGATTGCTAAAGCCCAACAATCATATACCAAACAAGCCAACAAGAAAAGACAAGCCATGAATTTCAAAATTGATGATTATGTTTGGCTTAGAATAGAAAAGCGTAGACTGCAAAGTGTAGATAGACATCCAGTTGTCAAATTAGCCCCTAGATACTACGGACCATTTAGAATCATTCATAAGATTAATGACAATGCATTCAAGTTAGAACTGCCATCCCATTGGAAAATTCATAATACATTTCATATTAGTTTATTGAGACCATTTAGAGGACAATTACCTATCCACCCTGTCTATGAAAATCCACCTTTACTAGAAGAAGAGACTGAAATACTTAAACCAAAAGCCATCATAGACACAGACTACATGACCACTAGAACTGGCCGAAGGTATTCTAGATATCTAGTGAAATTTAAGAACCATCCTGTAGAGGAAGCACAATGGATGCACGCTAGAGACTTAAATGCTTTCCCCACTCTGTTAGCTCCACATTGAGCTAATAGCAATTGAGGTCAATTGCTATCCCACCCCGGGGGTATGATGCCAGGAGGCATATTCCACGGTGGATTCCGTGAGGTTTTACGGTGGATTTCGTAAACTTACTTAGATGACCGGGGCTCATACGCAAAGAGGATTCTTTGTGCGAGAAGTTGATGGGGACGCCTGTCCTTTTCGGGCGTTTCATTAATTTAGTGTGTACATGGGTGATTCCATAGCGGGTGATTCCGCAAAATGCATATTAAATTAATAAACGTTTATGAGTTTAGAGTGCACACTCGTAATAAATTAAGGTTAGGATTTATTTCTAACCAGTTGATTTATTTATGTAGCTGAAGACTGCTAGGTATTCACTTTTGTCGGTTTAATTGTGTTATTTTACTAACGATTGTGAATGCTTCAGTTGATGTGTAGAGATAGCAGCAGTGGCGGAGGAAAGCATTGGAGTCTAGCGGGTTTTCGACTCTTGGACTAGATTTTGATAGGCGCCACGTCTATATTTTGTTATGTCTATTGAGACATCGATTATTTATTATTATTTTGTATGCGCTTATGCGCCTGGATATGTTATTTCTATTTGGACATTGAGATTGGGCATGCCAAACACTATGGGCACCGTCCATTAGCTTTATTTTACTATTTTTGTAGAAAGCAAACTCAAAAGCTAAAAAGCTTGTCATATTTTTGTAATTGGGCTATTATTGAGCATGAAGATTGGAAATATACATAAAATACATGCTTTGTGAAGCGCTCACACAAGGCATGGGGGAGATTGAACCCAATTTGTCTCTTTCCTCATGTCGTGCTTGCTTTTACATGGGTTTTTGTGCTAAAAAGTAGAGTACTTTGTTCTTGGGGACCTTCCGGGATTCACCACGTGAGCTATCTGCGTCCGATCTGCGCACCAGAATAATTTCATTCCTGTTGATTCATTGTCATATAATGATGGATTCATGTTCTTTGAAAAGAGACTGTGTATTACTATTCCATTCCGATCTTTTATTTTGAATGAAACTCATTGTCCCCCATATCAAGGTCATAGAGGTATCATTTCTACATTACGCATGTTAACTGAAGATTTTTATTGGCCGCATATGGATGCAGATGTATCAAATTTTGTTTCTGAATGTTTGATTTGTCAAAGAATAAAAAGACATCATGGTAAACAATATGGATTATTAATGCCTTTATCTATTCCATCTAAACATTGGGAACATATATCTATGGATTTCATTACTGGTTTACCAAATACTAAATCTAACCATGACATGATTTGGACAATTGTAGATAGATTTAGTAAGCAATCATATTTCATTGCATGTAAGAAAACTTTAACAGCATCACAAGTAGCACAGTTATTTTTGAAAACTGTTTTTACTAACCATGGATTGCCGAAAGTGATTATTTCAGATAGAGATTCTAGATTTTGTAATAATTTTTGGATTACACTGTTTGCAAATCTAGGCACAAAGATTGATTTCTCATCTGCATTTCATCCAGAAACGAATGGACAAACAGAAGCCACAAATAGTACCATTCTAGATCTTTTACGTGCATACACTATCTCTAAACCTCAGACATGGGATACTCATTTACATTTATTACAATTTGCATATAACAATACACCGCACACATCTACAAAGAAAGCACCTTTTGAAGTTATTTATGGCTATAGATTATCTACCCCTATTGCATCTTTGTCTAATAGAATACAGACTGCTGATGATATTGCTGTTATGCATAACACTATTTTTGATGAAGTAAAGAATATGATTGCTAAAGCCCAACAATCATATACCAAACAAGCCAACAAGAAAAGACAAGCCATGAATTTCAAAATTGATGATTATGTTTGGCTTAGAATAGAAAAGCGTAGACTGCAAAGTGTAGATAGACATCCAGTTGTCAAATTAGCCCCTAGATACTACGGACCATTTAGAATCATTCATAAGATTAATGACAATGCATTCAAGTTAGAACTGCCATCCCATTGGAAAATTCATAATACATTTCATATTAGTTTATTGAGACCATTTAGAGGACAATTACCTATCCACCCTGTCTATGAAAATCCACCTTTACTAGAAGAAGAGACTGAAATACTTAAACCAAAAGCCATCATAGACACAGACTACATGACCACTAGAACTGGCCGAAGGTATTCTAGATATCTAGTGAAATTTAAGAACCATCCTGTAGAGGAAGCACAATGGATGCACGCTAGAGACTTAAATGCTTTCCCCACTCTGTTAGCTCCACATTGAGCTAATAGCAATTGAGGTCAATTGCTATCCCACCCCGGGGGTATGATGCCAGGAGGCATATTCCACGGTGGATTCCGTGAGGTTTTACGGTGGATTTCGTAAACTTACTTAGATGACCGGGGCTCATACGCAAAGAGGATTCTTTGTGCGAGAAGTTGATGGGGACGCCTGTCCTTTTCGGGCGTTTCATTAATTTAGTGTGTACATGGGTGATTCCATAGCGGGTGATTCCGCAAAATGCATATTAAATTAATAAACGTTTATGAGTTTAGAGTGCACACTCGTAATAAATTAAGGTTAGGATTTATTTCTAACCAGTTGATTTATTTATGTAGCTGAAGACTGCTAGGTATTCACTTTTGTCGGTTTAATTGTGTTATTTTACTAACGATTGTGAATGCTTCAGTTGATGTGTAGAGATAGCAGCAGTGGCGGAGGAAAGCATTGGAGTCTAGCGGGTTTTCGACTCTTGGACTAGATTTTGATAGGCGCCACGTCTATATTTTGTTATGTCTATTGAGACATCGATTATTTATTATTATTTTGTATGCGCTTATGCGCCTGGATATGTTATTTCTATTTGGACATTGAGATTGGGCATGCCAAACACTATGGGCACCGTCCATTAGCTTTATTTTACTATTTTTGTAGAAAGCAAACTCAAAAGCTAAAAAGCTTGTCATATTTTTGTAATTGGGCTATTATTGAGCATGAAGATTGGAAATATACATAAAATACATGCTTTGTGAAGCGCTCACACAAGGCATGGGGGAGATTGAACCCAATTTGTCTCTTTCCTCATGTCGTGCTTGCTTTTACATGGGTTTTTGTGCTAAAAAGTAGAGTACTTTGTTCTTGGGGACCTTCCGGGATTCACCACGTGAGCTATCTGCGTCCGATCTGCGCACCAGAATAATTTCATTCCTGTTGATTCATTGTCATATAATGATGGATTCATGTTCTTTGAAAAGAGACTGTGTATTACTATTCCATTCCGATCTTTTATTTTGAATGAAACTCATTGTCCCCCATATCAAGGTCATAGAGGTATCATTTCTACATTACGCATGTTAACTGAAGATTTTTATTGGCCGCATATGGATGCAGATGTATCAAATTTTGTTTCTGAATGTTTGATTTGTCAAAGAATAAAAAGACATCATGGTAAACAATATGGATTATTAATGCCTTTATCTATTCCATCTAAACATTGGGAACATATATCTATGGATTTCATTACTGGTTTACCAAATACTAAATCTAACCATGACATGATTTGGACAATTGTAGATAGATTTAGTAAGCAATCATATTTCATTGCATGTAAGAAAACTTTAACAGCATCACAAGTAGCACAGTTATTTTTGAAAACTGTTTTTACTAACC
The DNA here is from genome assembly GCF_053477565.2 of Lygodium microphyllum. Classification (NCBI taxonomy): domain Eukaryota; kingdom Viridiplantae; phylum Streptophyta; class Polypodiopsida; order Schizaeales; family Lygodiaceae; genus Lygodium; species Lygodium microphyllum. Next base: position 28,002,022 of record NC_141152.1, on the reverse strand, counting down.
ATGGATTGCCGAAAGTGATTATTTCAGATAGAGATTCTAGATTTTGTAATAATTTTTGGATTACACTGTTTGCAAATCTAGGCACAAAGATTGATTTCTCATCTGCATTTCATCCAGAAACGAATGGACAAACAGAAGCCACAAATAGTACCATTCTAGATCTTTTACGTGCATACACTATCTCTAAACCTCAGACATGGGATACTCATTTACATTTATTACAATTTGCATATAACAATACACCGCACACATCTACAAAGAAAGCACCTTTTGAAGTTATTTATGGCTATAGATTATCTACCCCTATTGCATCTTTGTCTAATAGAATACAGACTGCTGATGATATTGCTGTTATGCATAACACTATTTTTGATGAAGTAAAGAATATGATTGCTAAAGCCCAACAATCATATACCAAACAAGCCAACAAGAAAAGACAAGCCATGAATTTCAAAATTGATGATTATGTTTGGCTTAGAATAGAAAAGCGTAGACTGCAAAGTGTAGATAGACATCCAGTTGTCAAATTAGCCCCTAGATACTACGGACCATTTAGAATCATTCATAAGATTAATGACAATGCATTCAAGTTAGAACTGCCATCCCATTGGAAAATTCATAATACATTTCATATTAGTTTATTGAGACCATTTAGAGGACAATTACCTATCCACCCTGTCTATGAAAATCCACCTTTACTAGAAGAAGAGACTGAAATACTTAAACCAAAAGCCATCATAGACACAGACTACATGACCACTAGAACTGGCCGAAGGTATTCTAGATATCTAGTGAAATTTAAGAACCATCCTGTAGAGGAAGCACAATGGATGCACGCTAGAGACTTAAATGCTTTCCCCACTCTGTTAGCTCCACATTGAGCTAATAGCAATTGAGGTCAATTGCTATCCCACCCCGGGGATATGATGCCAGGAGGCATATTCCACGGTGGATTCCGTGAGGTTTTACGGTGGATTTCGTAAACTTACTTAGATGACCGGGGCTCATACGCAAAGAGGATTCTTTGTGCGAGAAGTTGATGGGGACGCCTGTCCTTTTCGGGCGTTTCATTAATTTAGTGTGTACATGGGTGATTCCATAGCGGGTGATTCCGCAAAATGCATATTAAATTAATAAACGTTTATGAGTTTAGAGTGCACACTCGTAATAAATTAAGGTTAGGATTTATTTCTAACCAGTTGATTTATTTATGTAGCTGAAGACTGCTAGGTATTCACTTTTGTCGGTTTAATTGTGTTATTTTACTAACGATTGTGAATGCTTCAGTTGATGTGTAGAGATAGCAGCAGTGGCGGAGGAAAGCATTGGAGTCTAGCGGGTTTTCGACTCTTGGACTAGATTTTGATAGGCGCCACGTCTATATTTTGTTATGTCTATTGAGACATCGATTATTTATTATTATTTTGTATGCGCTTATGCGCCTGGATATGTTATTTCTATTTGGACATTGAGATTGGGCATGCCAAACACTATGGGCACCGTCCATTAGCTTTATTTTACTATTTTTGTAGAAAGCAAACTCAAAAGCTAAAAAGCTTGTCATATTTTTGTAATTGGGCTATTATTGAGCATGAAGATTGGAAATATACATAAAATACATGCTTTGTGAAGCGCTCACACAAGGCATGGGGGAGATTGAACCCAATTTGTCTCTTTCCTCATGTCGTGCTTGCTTTTACATGGGTTTTTGTGCTAAAAAGTAGAGTACTTTGTTCTTGGGGACCTTCCGGGATTCACCACGTGAGCTATCTGCGTCCGATCTGCGCACCAGAATAATTTCATTCCTGTTGATTCATTGTCATATAATGATGGATTCATGTTCTTTGAAAAGAGACTGTGTATTACTATTCCATTCCGATCTTTTATTTTGAATGAAACTCATTGTCCCCCATATCAAGGTCATAGAGGTATCATTTCTACATTACGCATGTTAACTGAAGATTTTTATTGGCCGCATATGGATGCAGATGTATCAAATTTTGTTTCTGAATGTTTGATTTGTCAAAGAATAAAAAGACATCATGGTAAACAATATGGATTATTAATGCCTTTATCTATTCCATCTAAACATTGGGAACATATATCTATGGATTTCATTACTGGTTTACCAAATACTAAATCTAACCATGACATGATTTGGACAATTGTAGATAGATTTAGTAAGCAATCATATTTCATTGCATGTAAGAAAACTTTAACAGCATCACAAGTAGCACAGTTATTTTTGAAAACTGTTTTTACTAACCATGGATTGCCGAAAGTGATTATTTCAGATAGAGATTCTAGATTTTGTAATAATTTTTGGATTACACTGTTTGCAAATCTAGGCACAAAGATTGATTTCTCATCTGCATTTCATCCAGAAACGAATGGACAAACAGAAGCCACAAATAGTACCATTCTAGATCTTTTACGTGCATACACTATCTCTAAACCTCAGACATGGGATACTCATTTACATTTATTACAATTTGCATATAACAATACACCGCACACATCTACAAAGAAAGCACCTTTTGAAGTTATTTATGGCTATAGATTATCTACCCCTATTGCATCTTTGTCTAATAGAATACAGACTGCTGATGATATTGCTGTTATGCATAACACTATTTTTGATGAAGTAAAGAATATGATTGCTAAAGCCCAACAATCATATACCAAACAAGCCAACAAGAAAAGACAAGCCATGAATTTCAAAATTGATGATTATGTTTGGCTTAGAATAGAAAAGCGTAGACTGCAAAGTGTAGATAGACATCCAGTTGTCAAATTAGCCCCTAGATACTACGGACCATTTAGAATCATTCATAAGATTAATGACAATGCATTCAAGTTAGAACTGCCATCCCATTGGAAAATTCATAATACATTTCATATTAGTTTATTGAGACCATTTAGAGGACAATTACCTATCCACCCTGTCTATGAAAATCCACCTTTACTAGAAGAAGAGACTGAAATACTTAAACCAAAAGCCATCATAGACACAGACTACATGACCACTAGAACTGGCCGAAGGTATTCTAGATATCTAGTGAAATTTAAGAACCATCCTGTAGAGGAAGCACAATGGATGCACGCTAGAGACTTAAATGCTTTCCCCACTCTGTTAGCTCCACATTGAGCTAATAGCAATTGAGGTCAATTGCTATCCCACCCCGGGGGTATGATGCCAGGAGGCATATTCCACGGTGGATTCCGTGAGGTTTTACGGTGGATTTCGTAAACTTACTTAGATGACCGGGGCTCATACGCAAAGAGGATTCTTTGTGCGAGAAGTTGATGGGGACGCCTGTCCTTTTCGGGCGTTTCATTAATTTAGTGTGTACATGGGTGATTCCATAGCGGGTGATTCCGCAAAATGCATATTAAATTAATAAACGTTTATGAGTTTAGAGTGCACACTCGTAATAAATTAAGGTTAGGATTTATTTCTAACCAGTTGATTTATTTATGTAGCTGAAGACTGCTAGGTATTCACTTTTGTCGGTTTAATTGTGTTATTTTACTAACGATTGTGAATGCTTCAGTTGATGTGTAGAGATAGCAGCAGTGGCGGAGGAAAGCATTGGAGTCTAGCGGGTTTTCGACTCTTGGACTAGATTTTGATAGGCGCCACGTCTATATTTTGTTATGTCTATTGAGACATCGATTATTTATTATTATTTTGTATGCGCTTATGCGCCTGGATATGTTATTTCTATTTGGACATTGAGATTGGGCATGCCAAACACTATGGGCACCGTCCATTAGCTTTATTTTACTATTTTTGTAGAAAGCAAACTCAAAAGCTAAAAAGCTTGTCATATTTTTGTAATTGGGCTATTATTGAGCATGAAGATTGGAAATATACATAAAATACATGCTTTGTGAAGCGCTCACACAAGGCATGGGGGAGATTGAACCCAATTTGTCTCTTTCCTCATGTCGTGCTTGCTTTTATATGGGTTTTTGTGCTAAAAAGTAGAGTACTTTGTTCTTGGGGACCTTCCGGGATTCACCACGTGAGCTATCTGCGTCCGATCTGCGCACCAGAATAATTTCATTCCTGTTGATTCATTGTCATATAATGATGGATTCATGTTCTTTGAAAAGAGACTGTGTATTACTATTCCATTCCGATCTTTTATTTTGAATGAAACTCATTGTCCCCCATATCAAGGTCATAGAGGTATCATTTCTACATTACGCATGTTAACTGAAGATTTTTATTGGCCGCATATGGATGCAGATGTATCAAATTTTGTTTCTGAATGTTTGATTTGTCAAAGAATAAAAAGACATCATGGTAAACAATATGGATTATTAATGCCTTTATCTATTCCATCTAAACATTGGGAACATATATCTATGGATTTCATTACTGGTTTACCAAATACTAAATCTAACCATGACATGATTTGGACAATTGTAGATAGATTTAGTAAGCAATCATATTTCATTGCATGTAAGAAAACTTTAACAGCATCACAAGTAGCACAGTTATTTTTGAAAACTGTTTTTACTAACCATGGATTGCCGAAAGTGATTATTTCAGATAGAGATTCTAGATTTTGTAATAATTTTTGGATTACACTGTTTGCAAATCTAGGCACAAAGATTGATTTCTCATCTGCATTTCATCCAGAAACGAATGGACAAACAGAAGCCACAAATAGTACCATTCTAGATCTTTTACGTGCATACACTATCTCTAAACCTCAGACATGGGATACTCATTTACATTTATTACAATTTGCATATAACAATACACCGCACACATCTACAAAGAAAGCACCTTTTGAAGTTATTTATGGCTATAGATTATCTACCCCTATTGCATCTTTGTCTAATAGAATACAGACTGCTGATGATATTGCTGTTATGCATAACACTATTTTTGATGAAGTAAAGAATATGATTGCTAAAGCCCAACAATCATATACCAAACAAGCCAACAAGAAAAGACAAGCCATGAATTTCAAAATTGATGATTATGTTTGGCTTAGAATAGAAAAGCGTAGACTGCAAAGTGTAGATAGACATCCAGTTGTCAAATTAGCCCCTAGATACTACGGACCATTTAGAATCATTCATAAGATTAATGACAATGCATTCAAGTTAGAACTGCCATCCCATTGGAAAATTCATAATACATTTCATATTAGTTTATTGAGACCATTTAGAGGACAATTACCTATCCACCCTGTCTATGAAAATCCACCTTTACTAGAAGAAGAGACTGAAATACTTAAACCAAAAGCCATCATAGACACAGACTACATGACCACTAGAACTGGCCGAAGGTATTCTAGATATCTAGTGAAATTTAAGAACCATCCTGTAGAGGAAGCACAATGGATGCACGCTAGAGACTTAAATGCTTTCCCCACTCTGTTAGCTCCACATTGAGCTAATAGCAATTGAGGTCAATTGCTATCCCACCCCGGGGGTATGATGCCAGGAGGCATATTCCACGGTGGATTCCGTGAGGTTTTACGGTGGATTTCGTAAACTTACTTAGATGACCGGGGCTCATACGCAAAGAGGATTCTTTGTGCGAGAAGTTGATGGGGACGCCTGTCCTTTTCGGGCGTTTCATTAATTTAGTGTGTACATGGGTGATTCCATAGCGGGTGATTCCGCAAAATGCATATTAAATTAATAAACGTTTATGAGTTTAGAGTGCACACTCGTAATAAATTAAGGTTAGGATTTATTTCTAACCAGTTGATTTATTTATGTAGCTGAAGACTGCTAGGTATTCACTTTTGTCGGTTTAATTGTGTTATTTTACTAACGATTGTGAATGCTTCAGTTGATGTGTAGAGATAGCAGCAGTGGCGGAGGAAAGCATTGGAGTCTAGCGGGTTTTCGACTCTTGGACTAGATTTTGATAGGCGCCACGTCTATATTTTGTTATGTCTATTGAGACATCGATTATTTATTATTATTTTGTATGCGCTTATGCGCCTGGATATGTTTTTTCTATTTGGACATTGAGATTGGGCGTGCCAAACACTATGGGCACCGTCCATTAGCTTTATTTTACTATTTTTGTAGAAAGCAAACTCAAAAGCTAAAAAGCTTGTCATATTTTTGTAATTGGGCTATTATTGAGCATGAAGATTGGAAATATACATAAAATACATGCTTTGTGAAGCGCTCACACAAGGCATGGGGGAGATTGAACCCAATTTGTCTCTTTCCTCATGTCGTGCTTGCTTTTACATGGGTTTTTGTGCTAAAAAGTAGAGTACTTTGTTCTTGGGGACCTTCCGGGAATCACCACGTGAGCTATCTGCGTCCGATCTGCACACCAGTAATGAAGGTGGTCTTCTGTTGATCCTCCTCAGCTATTCGGATCTAGAAATAACCTGAATACCCATCACAAATAGTGTATCTCTCATGCCCGGCCACCTCGTTGAGTATTTCATCCTGAAAGGGAAGAGGAAAGTGATCTCTCTTAGTTGCGGCATTTAGCGGCTTGTAATCCACACAAATCCTCCATTTTCCATTCTTCTTGGGTATCACCACCACAGGTGAAACCCACTTTGAATCCCCTATTGGATAGATAAAGCCTGCCTTTAAAAGTCGTTGCACCTCAGTGAGTAGAGCGTTTTGTTGAACTACTCCCAATCGTCGTAGTCGCTGCACCACTGGCCGTGCTCCCTCTTTTAGATTAATGTGATGTTGTACTGCTGTCACACCTGTGATGTGTTCATAATCAAAAATAAAAAGTGCAGAGTGTTTTATCACCACTTCCATGTAGGCTGCCTTCTCCTCAAGTGATAGATCCTTAGCCAACATTTTTTCTAACCCCTCCTTCTCGACCTTTGGAAGCTGTTGCGGAATTTCACTACTAGGAGGCCCTTTTAATGTAATCCCCATCACTTCTAGAGAGCTTTCTTCCTCCTCATTAGAAGACTCTCCCTCTGTCATAGATGACCAACCCTCGCTGGAACTCCATTCATCAGCGGTGGTTTCTAACACAAGATCCTCCTGTCGGCCCTCCTTCATGTTGTAGATAGTGCTCTTCCATTTTTTATGCAGCCCCTTTTGTGGCCTGAGCTCTAAAGCCCCTGTCTCCCAATCTTGTCTGGCTTTCATTCCCATTAGCCATGGTCGCCCAAGAATGAGCGGATAGCCATCCCCCTTCACTGGCATCACATACATGTCAAGCTCCAATTGCACTCCACACACCTTTACCTTGACTTTCTTTATAACTCCCAAACAATTTACTACCACATTGTTAGCCATTTTGGCCCCAAATTTAGTAGTTTCATTTACCTCTAATCCCAAACGATGCATCAACTTTTCCGTCATGACACAAATCTCTGCACCTCCATCCACATATGTCTTTGACACTCTCTGCCCATTGATTTCGGCTTCCACTAGAGGTACAATATCTTTCATCTTTCTAGCCTGGATTGCATTCACATGTCTATTCTTCATGGGTCTAATGCTTACCATCTTTGACCATTGTCGCCGCACTGTTGGAGATAGATGTAGTAATTGTGGCCATGAAATTTTTGGCCCTTGATTCCTCACATCAGCAAGCAAATCATAAGCTCTAGTACCTTTACCCAAGGGAAAATCATCTGGCTCAATGTGTTGGCGTGAGCGAGCCCTCCTCTTTTTACTGTTGCGTGTCTTTGCAGCCACTGATGACTCTGCCTCCTCTTCCATATTTTCAACCTCCTTTGGTGGTGTAGGCTCCATCTTCTCAATTCTCTGGGCTTTCTTCACCGGCATTGCTTCAACCTCTACTACTTTGGCCTTCCCTTTGACATCACTCTCATCTAAACTAATTATCCTAACATCATGATTCTCTGGCGGTTGGACAGGCAAGGGCGGCACCTCTGCAAGTGGTCGAGGATGCTGGAGAACTTGAACCGGTGGTGGAGGCCTTGGATTCGGTGGAACAAACCTTTCCCTAGGTGGTGTCACTTGTTGTCCCCTCCTTCTTGGTTGGAACCCATTTCTTGGAAAACGCCTGGGATGAGGGCAAAAGTACATACCATGGCCAGTCTCCCCACAATTATAGCAAACATACTCTCTTTCTTGTCTTCTTGGACCTCGATTGCCTTCATTTATGAGGGGAGGGGGTCGTACTCCTTGCACCAAATTTAACGAAAGGCTTTCAAGTTGATTAGTAATGCGTTGTAGGAGCTCTTGCTGTGGTATCTCCGGTTCAGGTACGGCCTCTGCTATTTCTCTAGGCCTTGGCATGGTTGGTAAAACCTGTATGGGTTCAACTCCCCCCTTCAACTGAGCTTGATACTTCAATTTTCTATCTTTCTCTCTCGCATAAGTGACTGATTCTTCATAGGATGTGGGAAACTTTCCTTTGACCTTCTCCCTTAGTAGAGGATGGAGTCCGGCTAGAAAACAATCTTTCTTAAGGCAATCAGGTACTCTTTCTCCCTCAGCTAAAGAGGCTGTCCATTTATCCCACAATTTTATAAACGTGCCTTCATAGGTTTGGTACTCCCCTGCTATGGTTTGGCGAAGATCTAAGAGTTGTCTCCAAATATCTTCAGGTGGCTCTGTATCTTGGTACTTGTGCATGAATGCGGTCTTGAGATTCTCCCAATTACCCCTTGTAGCCTCTGGGAGAGCTTGATACCACACTCGAGCATCACCCTTTAGAACTAAAGGGAAGGCCCGTACTTTGGTTGCTTCGTCATCCCGTCCTGTGACTAGGAAGGCCATTTCTAAGTCATCCAAAAAGTCCAGAGATTTCTCCCCTTTGTGCCCAAAAAAACTTGGAAAAGCCATGATAGGAAGATGTTGGTCTAGCTCAATACAAAATAAAGATGAACACGTCTAGGCCCAAGTCATATCTTATTAATGGTAGAATAAATGGATTTACAGATGCATTAATCTCAGCAAGACGACGAGGGCCCAATAAGCCCCTTATAATATTTTGAAACCTGATCTTTGTGCTAACGATTATATGCACGGTTTGTCTAGCAAGTGGACGGATAGGTCCGTACAAGTCCCTATGGTTCATGGGATACACTTAGAGTAGAATGAATATGTGCACATTAAAGGAGATGTTATAATCCAAAATAGGGAGTATTATGGGATCAGGAGACAACAAGATCTCTCTCAACCTCTCAGCTCCAAAATAGAAGACCAACCTTTGCTGGAAATGTATCTTTCTACTAATGCACACATCCACCCGAATGTTTTGAACCGATTGAAAGTTGTAGAAAGTAGGAGTAGTCATTTATGCATTAACTACAAATTTACACTACAAACTTTCATGAAGCGTGTCGTTGAAACTATGGCCTCTTAGATCCCACCATTCGAGAGATGCGAAGGATTTGCTCACCACTAATTAGCGTAGCTTTTGTGTGACCATCATCAGCCTTGTAAAGTTCATAGGCTTCGATAGCTATCTTTTCAATTACTTTGAGTCTTCTTGCTAGTAGTAGTTGAAGCGCATCACCATATGTAGCCTCTCGCCAATACCGCACACCATTGATGTGTAACTCACCCTCCAAAAACTTGTTAATCCCCGAATTTGAAAGCGCCTTCACCACTTGAAGACGAAGCTCCGTAGGGAGTGTCTTTACACTAGACACCAAGCACTCAACACAATGCCTTGACGTAGAGACTTGATGAGAGCAAGATTTCTCATGAAGCAAAGAAGGATGTGTATAATTAACTTGCTTTACCCGCATACGTGCCGTTTGTTGATAAAGATCCTTCTTCTCTTGAGCTTCTTTTGGAGACCATTGCGGTACTCTTGAGCGACGAATCCCTTGAATAGGGTTTCATGAAGATTCCTCCTTAGTAATTTCTTGACAAACACTCGTTGAAGAAGAGGACAACTCCTTAGATGTTTCTTTCTTCATGGAAGTTGTAGAGCATAGCTTGAGAACTCCTCAGTGGGGGCACAAAAAATGAGGGCTGAAATGATGAACGGGTTGCCTCTTACCCATCCAACCTCCAATCCTCACTAAGAGAACTAAAGAGGGGCACCACCTAGCCAAAGGGAGGATGGGCTAGGACATCCATTTTCTCAAAGAGAATCAAGAGAACCAAGACACAAATTTACAAGAGAGAATATATGTACTAGACACCATATTGAAATATAAGAGAGAGAGATGAGAGGAGAGGGAGACAAGAGGAGAAGAGGTAGAAGAAGCTTGCCATTATGCTACATAATAAAAGAACTCACTCATAGCTTCCCTCAAAGAGATGAGGGTATTCTAAAATGCTCTCATGGACTTGTCATTCTCCCCCCTCTTCTTTTCTCCTTCTTCATTCTCCATGGGCTCTTTATATAGCCTTCATGAGGGATTAGATTAAGCTAATCTTCTTGATCAACATAATCCTAGATGATGTATGGCATCTTTGAAAATATGGAGCATAGTGAATGGGACAAGTCCCCACCTTGGTCATCATGCAAGAAGCCAAGGGTGGTGGTAGACAAAATAGAGAAATTGAGCTAGATTACAAGAGGTGGGTGCCCAAAGCACATTATTATAATATATTTACAAGAAGGATAGAGTGGAAAGTTGGTGTGGTGAAAGAGAGAAGAAAATTGCATGTAGCCAGCAGTCTGCGCCTTCGTAACTTCAAATCCGTGAGGAATTTGGAAAAATTTTCTTCTGCAACTTTGTAGATCAGGTCGAAACCGATCGGCCTTCGCGAAAATTTTCTTGAAATTCGCTTTTTCTTGGGAGTTATTGAGATTATAAAAAAGGGCTTCCAAAAGTTGCTTTGACTTTAGTATCCCATATGTATATAAATACATATAAGCATGTGACAAAAGGGGTCCATGTTTGTAAGCTTTTGTGCAAGATCCAAATGACACCATGATGTGGATATTGACTTGTGTGCAAGGGTGAGGTGTCCTCTAATGATGGTGATAGATTCCAAATCTTAGTGATGCAGACGGAGCCCATGTGTAGTTGGAGGCTAGTCCTTTGAAAAAATCTATGCATTCACTCAACTCCTAGGTGTAATCTATTTTCATCTTCACTAAGATAACCATCCCTTTGACCCTTTACATTGACATGCCTTCTAAGAACTTGTTCCCCCCATTTGCTAGAATTATCATAATCGAGAAGCAATGTAGCATACCTAGTGCTTGAAGAGTAAACCCAAAGTGATATGGTAAGCTCTTGATAGGGGCTTTGGCCAAAATTTTGTGGTAATAATCCGGGTTGTAAAAAACCCAGATTAGCATGGTTGAATGCAAACCATTGGATATATCTCTTGAGCAGAATGTCAAGCTAGATGTGAGCACCAGAGCTGAAACTGAGGATGTGACTATGTACAAGTAGATGGCTAATCTACTTGAACATCACTAGGCCTAACTTGAGCTATGCTTTAGGGCTCATAAGCCAATTCATGCAAAATCCCAAAAAGCCATATTTGGATGATGTTAGGTGTATTATGAGATATGTTAAGTCCACTGTAGATTATCGACTGTTCTATGTGAGAGATAAGCCCTTGAAACTGTTTGGATACATGGATGCAGATTTGGCAGGATGCTCATATGACCATAGATATACAAGTGGCTATGCTTTTGGCTTGGAAAGTGGAATGATCAAATGGAATAGCAAGAAGAAACCTACAGTTGCTTTGTCGAGTACTGAGATTGAGTACAGGGGTGTTGCATTGGCAACATGTGAGATTGCATGGTTGCTCAATCTTATGGCTGATTTGGACATAAAGGACGATGCTCCAGTGACTTTGCTATGTGACAATCTTAGTAGTGTACTCCTAGCTACGAATCCAGTATACCATGCCAGGACTAAGTACATTGAGGTACACTACCACTTTATCAAAGAGGTGGTTATTGCAGGGAGAGTTGATCTCATGCATGTGAAGACTGATGAACAGGTTGCATATATCTTTACCAAGTCTTTGGATTCCGTGTTTTCAGATAGCTGCTTGGTGTACAGATATTGTCTTGAGCTTGAGGGGGAGTGTTAGACTTCAAGCTCGACTTCTCTATCTTTGGTATGATTGTACCTGACACTTAGCATCTCTAGTTATACACATGTTGACATTGAATAAGTCGATGTTTAGCTTAGCTGTCTTTGGTATGAATAGTCTCATTGTGACCTTAGGTTGTGAGTACTCTCTTTACTTATGTGCTATAGATAATGAAAAAATGTGTGTGAGCTCTCTGCTCTACACTGTTGGCTCCAATCCTTCTCTCACTTTCATCAAGGGGTCATCCCAACCCTCACTAGCAAAGACGTCGATTCTAATGGAGCATCAAAATAGGAGACCACTCCCTTGAAGGAGCCAAATCTACACCCAAAAGCAGTCCATGGGACCTTCATCTACAAAGTGGAAGGTGAAAAGCACTCAATATTCATGGATGCTAATGGTATTGAATGACACCTAAAGGTGGGTATTAGTCTTTCAAAAAGAAGAGCTATCGGTCCTACATGACCTTCTGAAGGAGAACTTGGATGTGTTTGCATGGTCCTACAAGGATATTAAGGGGATTGATCCCATGGTATGTGAGCATGACATTGACCTAGAGCCTAATGCCAAGCATGTGAGGCAAAGATAGAGGTGCATGAATCCAAATTACTCTAGCCTCATGAAAGCTGAACTGTTGAACCTTCTTGAAGCTGAGTTTATCTATCGAGTGGCCAATAGCAAATGGGTTTCACCCATCATGGTAGTACCCAAGAAGAATGGAAAGCTGCGAATATTTGTGGACTTCTTCCAAAAGCTGAACTCCAAGACCAAGAAGGATCATTTTCCTATCCCTTTCATAGACCAATTGTTGGACATAGTGGTAAGCCATGAGCTCTATTCCCTCTTGGATGGATTCAATGGATATAAAAAAGTCCAAATCACAGAAGAAGATCAATCCAAAACAACCTTCACAACAAAATGGTTAGCCTATGCTTACATAGTGATGTCGTTTGGACTCTCTAATGCTACATTAACTACCTTCATGATGATGGCCACATTCCAAAACCATCAGCATGATCTCATTAAAGTGTACCTAGACAACTTTTGTGTCAATAATTGTGTCTTCATAGTCTCTTCAAGAGTTCTTTTGGGCCACATTGTCTCTACATAAGGGATAGCAGCAGATCTTGCAAAGATTGAGAAGATTGCAACTCTAACAATGCCAACCAGCCTTAAACAATTGAGGAGATTCCTGGACAATGTTGGCTATTATGGAAGGTTCATTGCACACTTTGCAACAAAGGCAGTCCCCTTGCATAAGCTCCTGCAAATAGATGCAGAGTTTACATGGACTATTGATTGTTATCAAGTATTCAAAATATTAAAGTAGTGTTTGATTGAAGAACCCATCATGCAACCTACTGATTGGACAAAGGAGTTCCATGTGCACACTAATGAATTTGTTAAAGGCTTAGGAGCTGTCTTATGCCAAAATAGCTCCTCAAAGTTAGATCAATGTATCTATTATATAAGTTAAAAGGTAACCAAAGAGAATGAAACTATACAGTGATGGAATGTGAGTGCTTAGCAATGGTGTTTGCCTTGGAGAAGTTCTGACACTACCTACTATCGACGCATTTCAAATTCTATGTGGACCATAAGGCCTTGTCCTTCTTGATGAACAAAGCAAATGTAAAGGAAATAGAGACTTGGTTGTACCACTGAATCCATCCAAAAGGAAATAGAGCTTGTGGTCTGCCACTATGTCCAGGAATTGGTTTGTGAAAGGGATAGGAATGACCCTTCTTTGTCTTAGAACTCAGCTTTTAGAAGTCCACACATATTCTCATCTTTCCATTCTTCTTGGATACTACCACGATAGATGGATGAAACCCATTCACTATTGGCCATTGGATAGATAAACTTAGCTTTAGGGAGCTTTAGCAATTTAGCTTTTACCAGGGCAAAGTAATTTGGATTCATGTGCCTCTATCTTTGCCTCACAAGCTTGGCATCAAGCTCTAGGTCAATATGATGCTAACATACCATGGGATAAATCCCCTAAAGATCCTTGTAGGACCATGCAAACACATCCAAGTTCTCCTCTAGAAGGTCATTAGAACCGAAAGCTCTTCTTCTGGAAGACTAATACTCACCTTGAGGTGCCATTCAGTACCATGTGCATCCATGAATATTAAGTGCTTTTCACCTTCCAGTTCATAGATGAAGGTCCCATGGACTGCTTTTGGGTGCAAATGTGACTCCTTCAAGGGAGTGGTCTTCTATTTTGATGCTCGAGTAGAATCGATGTCTCTACCAATGAGGGTTGGGATGACCCCTTGGGGATGCTCAAAGGGTATCCAAGCTATTTCGAATTTGGTTTGGGAATTAGTTACCTCTTGGCTCGAGGACTTGTCTTCTAAGGATGCTTCCTAGAGTGTCACATATAACAAGACCCTTTAGAGTTATGTTTGGGCTATAGTATTGGTGGCTAGTCCAAAAGGTACCAGAGTACCCCAATCTAACATCATGCGATCTTCTACTTGTGAGGCTTCTAGAACTTATTTCTCGTTTGTTTCTTGTCTGGGTAGGATAAATTCTTCCAATGCACTATCATAATCTTCTTCTCTACAATGTCATCTTTGTCCTCTTTAGACTTTTTTTCTCCCACTTTAGAGTCTCTATAAGAGAAGAAAAAATTCTCTATTGTATCCTCTATCTCTACTTCTATATCTATATCTCCTTCTATCTCTGTCTTTGTCTCTATCTCTGGATCTACATCAGTCTATATCTCTGCTTCAGCCATGAAACAAGGAGAACAATACATCCATACCTCTATCTCACTGTCAGAGGCGACTTTAGAAGTCAACTCAGGTTCAAGCAAGAGGTATTCACCCATTGACAAAGACTTTGCTTATTTCAAAATTTGTCTTATAGTGCCCACTATTAGGGACTATGCCTCTATTTTCTTAGGAAATATCTATTTAATAGCTTCTTTGTCTCTTGATGTGCCATTTGTTACCTCATTAGAAGAGTCTATGACAACTTCAATGGAAGTAGATCCATTACACTTTTGTGATCCATACAACTTCAGCCACTTTTTTGGGTCCTCTGCCTAGGGTTAGGGATCCTCTGATCCAATCCATCCGTGCCCTTACTTCAAAAATTATGGTCTTTTCAGTAGCAAAGGGTATGAGGTCCCGTAGGAATTCGATTTTACCACTAAGATAGGTCATACTCAGAGGGTTTTCTTCACATATAAGAGAATGCCCAAAGGCTTAATTTTTATTTAGTCTACCACTCTGATAGGCCTTTATGTAGGCTACATATCTTGTAAGCCTAGATCCTTCGTTGTCACATCCGTCTCATGAACCTCCATCAATCAATGCATCTGCAATAAAGCATCCTTCAATCCACACACCAATGTGTAGAGTACCAAGATCCAATAAGGCATTAGCCACATCCACTTCTTTCACAAGATTTGGGGCTTTTTTGGACTTAGTTGCTGTTGAGGGAGCAATCCTTAGGCCTCTTCTTCTCATCAGTATACTTTTAAATTTATTTAGGAAATTGCGAGACAACATCCACAATTTTTGGAATGTTAGCTTTGGTTTAAAGGTATCTAGGTCTTTGACCAAGTCATAATCTTTGATAGGATCCACAAGCTTCTCCAATCAAATAGGGAATGGGGCAACCCCCACTTTTATCTTCCCTTTTTCCTCTAGAAGTGACGATGTATGCACTTCTTCTACTACTAGAAGTACTTCTACATCCTCTATCTCTTGGACGTCTAGTCCTATCTCTGTAATTTTCTTTGTATCCTTCTGTACTATTGGATGGCTCAATACTATACCATTGTGTTCTATATTATTCTATTTTTCCTTGGAAAGATTGAGTTCTTGGGTTTTTTATTAGGTATCAGAGGGGTAGCTTTCAGAAGAGCTGGACTGGGATAGCCTTTTCTAGTGTGGCCTTCTCCTTTTGCATCAACTACATAAGGGTTTGTAGTCCATGGGCCTTCTAGGGTTTAAGAAATTTAGTGAGATATGACCCTTTTCTCCACATTTGCAACACTTGACTTCTATTCTATGGCCACCGCCAAACTCTCTTTCATCTATAACTTTGAGAGAAAAATCTCATTGGGACAAAATTAGGACCAAACTCTCTAGGCTTTGGTCCAACCTCCTAGGTGGTCATCTTTGATTCCAACAAGTTCAATCTTGCTTTTTCATATTTTTTCCTTCTTTCATGCATCTCCTTCAAGGAGTAGATATCCTTTGTATGGTTCTTCCTTAAACAATACGAATAGAAGGCTCCAAGGATAGTTGGTTTTTGGGCACATTCAGTGGCTAAATGCCCCACTTGATGACACTTTTCACACCATTTATTAGATCACCACTCATATCTCTTCCACATCCTGCAAGACTAGATATGTTGGTGGTATTCACCTTCAACGAATGCAAGTGTTTTGTAATCATGTCCATCAGCTCCTTCTTGATGCTTACAACCGAATTGGATAGGTAGTTCGTCGAATTTTCTCCTCCTAGAGTACTTGCAATAGGTTTTTGGTAAGCCTATGTAATCATTGCATAGGCTTGTTGGGTTAATCCAAGGGTCCTCTATTCCAATTCTCATTCAAAACTCCTATTGAGACTAGTGGTTGTTGGTTCTAGTTGGTAGGGTTCCACTATTTTTGTTGAGTTGCCATTGGGGAAATTGTTTGATTTGGTGCACTGTACTATGGTATTGTTTGCATTTAAGGGTAGGGGTAGGAAACTGCCACTAGAACTATATTTGGTGGGCATACAAATCCTAGCATGGAAGGAGATAAAAATCCTCTTCCTGAGGTCATTGAAAACCTTGGTTCAACTTCATCATACAGTATTGCACCTCCACTATAGCTTGCAAGTTGACTAGTCTTCTCAATTCCACAAACTTACAAGCTTCTGGTTGTAGGCCTCTAAGAAAAACTCCCTTCTAGATACCTTCATCTAAGTGATGGTTGGTCCATCCCTTCAGTATGGACTCCATTCTAGAGACATATGCTTCCACTTGTTCACCAGAGGACTCACTTAAGTTCATGAACTCTTCTCCATCTGCTCTTCAAAATCTTCATGCCTAAATTTAGTGAGGAAGGTCATCCCATGTGCCAAAAGTTCCTACTGCCTGTCTCTCATATCACAGAAGCGCCACGCCTTTGAAAGTGGCGGGGAATATTGCCAACCAATGCTTGTGGGTTCTGACATTGTTAGTTACACATGCTACCATGAACTCAGCTACATGAAGATTAGGGTCTTCATTGTACTATCCCTTAAAGATGGACAGTGGAACTACATTCGCTGGCCTGTCATCAATATTTCTAGGACATATTTGGTTAGGAAGGGGACATTGAGTTTCCATAGGGACTTTTGTAAGGAGTGTAGCAAGGGTGTGAAAGGAGGCTTCTGCTACTAGCTTGTTTTCGAATTTGATTTTTTCCTTTTCTCTTCTCACATATCTCTAGACTTATATAGTGCTTGCCTCTTGATCACGTCATTCATTAGGGAGTTACTCCATCCAATTTGCTTATACTCAATAGAATAGAGTCAGAAAGGCTTCAATCTCTAGATGACTCTCTTGCCAACATTTCTTCTACTTTCTTCTTTTCAACGTCTTTGAATTTAGCATTTATTCCACTACAAAGGGGAAGATATTCAATTCTAAATATATCAAAACTCATTCTTCTGAGGATCCTTGTGGTGCCCTCATCATAGTAATGCCAGATTTCTGATGGTTTCAACAATGTATGCTATGAAGAACACTTTGTCTACCAACTTCCAATGGGTCACCAATTGAACAAACACAAGGTTGTTAGTGCACCAAGCATCCCACGTATCTTGCTATTGAGAATCCACAAATAGATTCAAGTTCTTTTCCTTCTTGTCCTTGTAAACATCAATTGACCATGACTCTTGAAGCTTCTTCACAATCTCCCACTTAATGATGTTTGGAAACTCTTCAATGAAAGACAAATCTCCCATGGATGGTCATTGTCTCTACTTTTGCTCTTTAGTTTGCTCTTAAATAATTTTCCACCAAGATGCACATCTTTATTGCTTCAGTAGGGAGAGGAAATAGTCCATCACATAGAGCATGGCATTAAGATGGTAATATGCTTCTAGTATTGTGGGATGAATTTCTTGTAGAAAGTGGCTTTGGCAATAAGAATTTCCAATTCTTCACTAGTAGAAGGAACTTTGCAAGCATCCATTGAATTCTTTTCCTTTTAGCAATGCAATTTCTTGCATTTTTAGCCCCTTCTGATACTTATTGATGGTAGTTTTCCCCAACTGTGCACAAAAAAAATGGAGCCCCAAGAGAAACATCAAGAAAAAGGGGAATCTACTACAAGAAAATCTATCTTGTATAATAAAAATCATGTTCTTCATATTTTATGTAACCACAATAAGGAAAAGAACACCAATCTTCTCAAATCTTCATGTAGCTTATTCTCCCACGACTTTAACTTGAACAAAATTGATTATACTCTTCATATTCTTCGTAGAATTCATCAAGGGATCACAAAAACACAAGATAATACACCACTTTTAACATAAATCATTACATATTATCCATCTTCAATAGTTCCATAGCTTTCTCTTACAATCTGTCACCCATAGAAACATTGTTTTGCTTAGATTTGGCTATCACACACACACAGAGTCTCTTTTATATACTCTCTCTCAATGGTACAATGAACTAATCAATAATAATCATCTAAAACCCCATTTGGTCATGGATATTCCTCCCAACATATATGTCTACTATGAAAGGTTACTAGAGCCACTATAGTGTCCTTTTGTAGCTCAACAATGTGACTTTCACTTAAGTCTTCACTTGAGTCTTCAACACCTACCTCTTCCACTTATTTGAGCTATTTTGAACTTGTATTCATCTCTTCCCAAGGTTAGAAAACTTTCCCAAGCTACAAATTCATCCCACATAACACTTACATATGCATATAGAACAAAGACAGAGGCTCTACAAACAGTCAACAGAGAGTTAACAGAAAGTCATTAAAAAACATTTAGCTCAACTAAAACCATTCAAAACTATCAAGAATCATTTAATAAGCCTCCAAACACTCTCAAACTCCATCAATCATAATTCCATCCTCTCATACAAAAAGAAAACATAGCAAAACAGAAGCTCAACATAACCAATTAGACACTAACAAGACATCACAACAAAACATGTTAGAACATCATATCTCCATTGAAAAACATCATCATGAGCTTCTAAAACCTATTCAACCCTATCTAAAACATTCCCAAACACTTCCAAATCAACTAATAATCATACAAAATCCTTCAAAAATCAACCTTTGAGTCCTCAAAAACAATAAAAATCAGCCAAAAAATCAAGTCACTTCATCCCTCAACACTTTCCTTGTGACCTGTCTCTTTTTTTTGCATGCAGCCAACATCTAGCTTTTTTTCCCCATCATAGCAAAAGCTTTCTTTTTTTTTCCTCCTCACAGGGTGACTCTTTTCATGCATGCTCAAAAAGTTGCATGCTTTTTGTTTTATTGCCTTTGTTTCCATATCATTAAGGCTTCAAGACATATGATTTTAACACCTTAAGAGGTAAAACCAACATTAAGGCCTATTTATTTTCCTTAGACTTCTCATGGCTAGCAATAGCCTTAGCTTGCAATCTAAGGGTTTATTGACTCAATTTGGTAAAGCTCTTATTTGACACTAAGTCCCTTATAATCCAAACAAAATCTTAGCACATCTACGTACTCCTAAATCTTCGGAATGTGTAAGAAGAACAAACATCCTAGAAGTTACCTCATCACATTAAGCATTCAGAGGTTTCACATAAAAGATGATAATCTACATGATATCTATTCCCTCCAAATCTACATATCCTCTGGATATGCCACATGTGCAACCACCCATGTCAAAGACAAAAATAATTACCTCATCTCCAATTATGTGCATAAACAAGCATCCACGTGGATCATAGATCAAAATAATAGACATTTACACAACTACGGTGTCTAGCAAGCGATGATTGAAGACAAGCCTCTCTCACAACTTAGAAATGAGACGATAAGGGCTGTTGGTTAGGGAATTGACTTTGTTAAAGGACAACACAAAATGAAAAATTTCAATGTTTCATGAACACAACACAACCAACACGCGAACCCAAACGACCAAATATGCCTCTTGTAGCCTTAAATACTCCAAAATCAAACACCAAGCAAAGAATTGACAAACTTGAAAACATTAAATTTTGAGTTTGGAGAAAACAATCACTTCATACCTCTGTAGGTTTGTTACAACACTTCAACCCAAGTTTCCAAAAAATTCTATTAACTTGACAAGCTTCCAAATTCTCCTGTATGACCCTCCACTCACCTCACACAAGATACAAATTGTTATTCAAGGGAAGGGCCCCTAAGCCTTCACTACTCCCCTTTATATAGGTTTTCTCCTCTCAAAACACACATTGTGTTATTGCATTTTGAAAAGCCTTAAGCTTTTCAATCATTTTAAAGCTTTCAATAAAGGCTTTTATCATTTGAATACTTGGAAGCCTAAAATGATTTTTTAAACTCTAAGCTTTTCAAAAAGGTTAAACAATGTTTATTCGTTTTCCTTCGCTTTTTCTTTTTTGCTACTAGCTTTGAAATGCTTTTATTGATGAGGTTGCTACCTTTTCAAAGTTGACGTCGTGTCATCTCCGTCTTTTTCCTATCAATTATCCTTCCTTTGCAGCATCCATACTCTTCCGGATGCCAAACAACAATGGGATGTCCTTCATGAGGGCCATCATCTTCATCATCAAGTCATGTTTATCAACAATTCATGAGAAGAATGCACCCATTAAGATTATTAAAAATACCCTCACTCAGTAGTAGCATGGCACGACTCAATGCACTCTAAGCTTTTCTTCTTCTCTCCTGATGATGTCCTTTGTGCCACCTTTTGTTCAAAAGCCTTCTATTAATGCCCAAAAACATATGCTCTATCCCAAAAAATAGAAATCAAAACCATCGATCTATGAATGTTGAGCATGCCTTCGTCGAATAGAGATGTACTTTAGAAATAACTTCATGCAGCTCCACCTCTAGGTGAGGGAGATAATAGCCGCTTCACAAATTTTGGAGTCTGATTGCAAAATCCTCTTATCGCTATTTGTTCAATCCTTGAGCTCTGCACTGTTCATCGAGTATTTTTAGTGGTCTTCCTGCTTCCAATAACCTTTATGACATATTCTGAACCAAGCTAGATTTCGGACTGAACCAAAGCTCCCACAATTTCAAAAATCCCCCAAGGTTCAACCACCTTTAAATCATATCTTCCATCTATCCATACTCTCAACCAAAAAAAATCTATAATATGTGCTGACTTAAGTAGTGTCTGAGAGAGAAAAAGAGGAGAAAGAAGACTACAGAAGAGAGAGAAAGATTGCAGGAAGAGAGAGAAAGAGAGTGATGAGGAGAGAACTAGATTTGGAGAGAGAAAGCCAGGAAAGAGAGAGAAGCCATGGAAGCTGTAAGCAAGATGGTAGAGAAGGACAATAATTTGTATTAATGTGTCAAAAAGATGTGAAAATTTACATGTCCTCTCCTTTTATACCAATGTCAGTGTGACATGGCATAATATCAATATTCTTTTACACTAAGTCCTTATTCCCAACTTCTTACAATCCATCCCTTCCCAAAAGTTTTGTCCTAAAAAACAAACCTGAAAGACTAGAAAAGGATGGATAGAACAGAGCACTACTCTGTTTTTACAGCTTTACAAATGGAAAAATGAATGAAGTTTGACCAACCATATGGACTAAAATTGAAGAACAAGAGTAGGACTCAACTATATACATGATCTAGAATACTTCAAAAGTATATAGAGCCATAAAATCTTCAACAGATAATCTCAAAATGAAGTAGATAGCTTGTTGTGTAAACAGACCTTTTGCTGGACCAAATCTGCCATAACTTCTACTAGTAGTGTCCAAATGAGGTGTGCCATATATCAAAACGGAGATCTTAAAGAGTACTTTAAGCCCATGTAGATAGCATAATTCTGAAAATTAGGCACGATAAAAACTGTTCTAAAATAGTGTGATGTCCTGATCCTGTCTACATCATCACTAGCTCCATAATCAATAGGCTTCAACCACCAATGTATCCCTTAAGAAAGGAAACTCATCCAATATAGAATCACGCCTCCAAGAAGCTTCCTCGGGTGGTAAATCTCTCCATTTGTCCACAATAGAATGAGATCAAAGCTTCTTTTCATGCTGATCTATAATAGCCTTTGGGATGTACTGAACAAGACCTTCTTCATCAATAGGTGGCCAGCTCATCAACTATATCCACTGGATCACCATAAAGAGGCTTCAGCTGACTAACATGGAAGACATTGTGAATATTTGTGGAAGAGGGAAGCTCTAATCTGTATGCCAAGTCTCCAATATGCTTAAGGATCCGGTAAGGGCCATAAAACCTATGAGCAAGCTTATTACTAGATCCATCTTTTAATGTAGAGTACCTAGACTTGGGCACCTTCAGTAAGACCAACTCTCCTTGGAACTCTAAAGGCTGCCTCTTCTCATCAGCATACATCTTCATTTGATCTTGAGCTTTCCTAAGATTCATCTTGCATTGCTGAAGAAGGGTTGCATTCATTCTAACTCTTCCTTCCCATGAGGATTGATCCTTTCATTAAAGATGACTGTGGGTAAGGGCACCTTGTAACCATACAAAGCCTCGAAGGGTGAAACTCCAATACTAGCGTGGGTAGAATTGTTATAAGCAAACTCAGCCAAGTGTAACCAAGAATCCCATGAAGTTTGGACATCATAGCAGAAATGGAGAAGATAAGTCTCCAACCATTTATTAACTCTTTTTGTCTGTCCATCAGCTTGTGGATGATAGGCTGTAGATGGAGCCAATTTAGTGCCCATAGATGTAAATACCTCCTGCCAAAAGTTACCCATAAACTTTGAGTCTCTATCATGAACAATCACTTACGGTAATCCATGTAGTCTAAAAATCTGCTCCACAAACTGGCTGGCCACTTGAGAGGCAGTAAATTGAATCTTGGTTGGAATAAAATGGGCTGCCTTGGTGAGTCTATCTAAACTTTTATTGATCCTATCATAGGTCTTGAAAACTCCTAAATGTCTAGCTAAAGGTGAAGAATGTAGTTCATCCATAATTTTTCGTGTAAACAAAGAGGTAGAAGGAATAACAATCTTGCCTTTCAACCAAATAAGGCCATTTTTGAGCTGATAATGCAAGTTTTCTTCCATAAAACCTTGCTATAATTTTTGAAAAATATGGCTAAATTCTTCATCCAAAAGATAAGCCTCCTGTAATTCTTCAATCCAATCATTATGCAAATCAGTCATCATAGCTGAAACTTTGCAAGCCCACATACGAGAAAGAGAATCAGCCACTATATTGTCTTTGCCCCTCATATGAGTGATGTCAAAATCATAATTCTGTAGTGTAGCTACCCACTGCCGCTGCTTAGGAGTAAGATTGGACTGAGTAAGGAATACTTAAGAACTCTGTGATCACTGTGTACTCTGAATCGGTTTCCATACAAATAATGGTGCCACTTCTTACTTGCATGTAAGATAGCCAACATCTCCTAGTCATAAACATTCATGGCTATTTCTTTATCTATAAGCTTACGGCTCTCAAAGGCAATCACTCCATGCTCCTGTAACAAAACAGCCCTAATGCCATGGCCACTAGCATCACACTATATGGTAAATTCTTTGGAGAAATCTGGGCATACTAAGATAGGAGTAGAGGTAAGGAGTCCCTTTAAATGGTTGAAGCTACTATTTTCAAGAGCATCCCAAAAGAAAGCCTCCTTCTTCAACCTATCAGTCAAAGGAGCTGCAATGGCCGCATAATGCTTGATGAATCAGCGATAGAATGAAGATAAACCAAGGAATCCTCTAAGAGAAGTAGTAGTAGTGGGTGTTGGCCAATCTTTTATACATTGCACCTTCTTGGGATCAACCTGCATTCCTTTTTCACTGACAATATGTCCCAAGTATTCCACTTCAGTCTACATGAAAGAACACTTCTTCTCCTTAGCAAAAAGCCTGTGACGTCTCAATACATCAAAAACTGAGAGCGGAATTTTGGTGTTGCAAAGTGCTTAAAAATAGCTAAAAATTGTGAATATCAAGGAAAAAATATTCAATGTCAAAGGCAGCAGGTCGATCTAGGACGATTTTAAGCATCAAGTGCTTGACGAGCGCCCGTGCAACACTCCGGGATTTTTCGTAACTTTTCCGTGTGCTTGAGCAAGTGATTGAAGATGTGGGCCAGTCCGGGATGCCAAGACGAATCTACAGAAATTTACAGCTTGCAAAACGGACGCCGGACGTGGGAGGAGCCTAAAATTTGGCCAAAAATCGAAGATTGAAAAGGTGTGATTAGTGGGGGGGTGACCTTTGGGTCTACCCCCCCCCGCCCCCCCCCCCCTATTTTTCGTTTTTTCTGCCAAGAGGCTGAACAACGACGACAGGGTGACGAAACCCCCCCCCCCCCCCCTCAATGCAAAAAATTTGCTGAAGAAGAAGCCATATTGTTGATTACACGGGGCAACTACATTGTTTCCACACTCCGCATCGCTCCGTCCCGTGCAAGATATGGCAGCCTGTAGAGAGAGAGAGAAAATCATTATTTCTCTCTCCTCCCTCTCTCTCCTCTAAGGCAGATTCATGTGGTGAAGAGAAAGGAAGAAGAAAGAATGGTGGAGGCTTGTCTGGCATCAACCGGATCGCTCCACGGGCTGGAAATGGTGACGTGTGATCGGCATGAGCATGAAGTGCTGCTGATTTTCAAATTTGCAGCCATGGACATGAAACCCGAGACACGCAAATAAGCGGTAATTCAATTTTTTTCAAAGGAAATTTGAGATTTCGTGGCTTTTGATTGATAAAATGTTGTTCATGTGGGCTAAAAATTGTTTATGTTGCTGTTTTCCATGAGTATTTGATGATCATAATCAAAAAATCAGAAAAACATGCATCTTGTGGCCCAAAATAATACACTAAAACACGTAAAATATGGAAAATCAAGGGAAAATGATGTTTTTGAGCATAAAAATGGAAGAATAAATAGGAGCACCAACTAAATTTTCATTTTTGTTGCAAGAAGGAACTAAGGGCCACAACCCATAACCTATTTTGAATTTTTAGTAATAGAATAATGTAGAAAATAAGGAAAAATACAAGGAAAATAGAGGAAAACCACTAAAAATAGGGGAAAATTACATTTTGGGTGGGGAAAACTAATGAAAATTAAGAACAATGTTCGTGAATGTTTGTGGGGACTGAAGCATGAGGATTTGCCTCAGTTCAGCCCCACCTTCTTGTTTTAGTGTGTCTTTTTCCGCTTTTTACACATAAAATGATGGCAAAATGCCTTATAAATCTATGCAACAATGCAACATTTGATCGATGGGAGGGTAGAGTGGTTAAAATGTGTCTAAATGCTGAGTGAACCGATGAAAAGCTTGTTGGTTTTTTTTTCATACCATATAGGTCGGTAAATAATTATAGAATAAGGGCTTAGTAGCACGAGGGTTTCCTCGGTGCTAGGTTCATGCAACGCCGCGTAAGAACGGTAGTTGAAAACCATTAAAAGGATGTTTTTCACATGTGCATAATATTGATTTTATAATTATTTGAGTACTTAGCATCCACAATATGCATAAACCATGGAAATATTTAAAGGTATCAGAAATCCTGGATGCACAGCAATTGCTTTCATTAGGACCTTGACCCACGTTGAGTGAGAGACAGGACACCCTAAGCCATAGGCTAGTCATAGGGTCTGAGGGAAAGAGAAATAAGGACAATGGTACATTCATGTATAGGATCAATTGGTACCTTGAGTGGATTTTGTACGAAATGTTTATATGTTGAGCGACGTACCGAGGGGCCAATCCCCAAGGTGTAGGAGAGTCGCAGAGGGGTGGCGGCACTCAGCCGTTGGAGGACCCCCTATGTCTGTGCTTCGTGCCATTAGGCAATGTGTAAGGGACTCCCTTTGAGGAGTAGTGGGTGAGAGAAGAGTGGACTACAAACGACGTAATACAAACGCAATATGTCTAGGAAGGCAATGTATGTGCCATCAACGCTCTTGGCCGCGAGGCCGTGGGGTTGTTGAGCGCGTGAGATAGAGGTCCGGCTAGTGCACGAGCCAGTGTCGGCCCGTTCTAGGTCCCATCAGTGGTGCGTCTGCCGAGAGCCGCTTAGAAGTGGCGGTCCTCGAATCCTGGTTGTCTAGGGACCAGTTAGCAGTTTATGCCAAAGGATACTAGGATTGATCCATTTTTTATCGATAAGCATCGTCTAGCAGAAATCCAAAAGCAAGAGAGAGACGAAAGAGCTAGGCAACATGCTAAAATTTTTAGGAGATATTCCCCTAAGGGTAGCGGTGCTGAACCCTTACAAGGGAGTGGATCTAGTGGTCTTGGTGCCACAAGCAGTAAGTTAGGAGAAGGTGGAAGCTCCAGTTCTCCCCTTCCTTCCATAAGCCAGTCTACATCAAGTGCGGGAGGTGCAACCCCACCGTCCCCTATTCCTAGTGCAAATCCAATTCTCGTCATGGCGCAGCCTATTGCAATTCCTGCAGGAACGACGGATTTTCTGACTCTAGGTTACCCGCTACCAATTTCTAATGGGCTAGTTGAGGAAGATGCAGAACTCCACATCAGGGAGTTTCAAAAGCTGATGTTTAACTGTCGCATCCAAGAAGAAGGACATTTAATGATGTTCTTCAATATGACTCTCAAAGGAAGAGCTGCCATATGGTATCATGGTTTAGAAGCCGGAACCATATTGAATATTGATTCATTTTATGGAGCTTTTCGAAGGGAGTTTGCCCCTGAAAGGGGTGGGCAATATTGGTTGCGTGTACTCAACGTGACCCGCCAAGAACCATACGAGGATATTCGTGCTTATGCGAAGAAAATAAAAGAGGTTTTCCATAAGTTGGACTCCTCTATTCCTATCCCCGCAACTGCCCAATTGCAATATTTTCTACATGGTTTGGACTTTAACATCCAATTGCAGTTGAGTAGTGTCCCCTTGGGGGATATAGATACTGCCATTACACGAGCACAAGAGGTGGAATCCCGACTACAAGCAGCCTATGCTTCTCGAGGCAATTCGAATATGGGTTTAGTATTGGGAAACAATATGGCGATGGCCAATGGCAGTAGTGGCCAAGGGATAGAGATGGCTAACCCTAATGGGAGAGGGAACATGATGCAGAATGTGCCTTTATTACCAGCTCCCCCTAGCATGTCGATGCCTACGGGTAGTCAAATGGCTCCAAATGGTGGAGGCCAGGCAATCAATTCTAATACCATGCCTGTGACTCAACAACCAGTGCCTAATCAAATTGTTAGGCCGATGGAACAACATGGTAATGATCAAGGCTACGAGTTGAGCGCTTCCAATGTTCTTAGCGAGGTTAAGGACATGATGAAGCATTATACCGACATGATTACGGAGCAGTATCGACAAATAGCCGTTGATGTCAACTTCTTAAAAAACAACAAAATTTGATAGGAAGTAGATACCCAGATGAGGGTGCACCTTTGAGGTTTAGTTGCAAATGGTATGGTGGGCAACATTATCCAAGAAATTGCCCAAATCTTAAGTGTGACATCCGTGGAAAATCCGGCCATTTAGCAGCTACTTGCTGGAGTAAGATCAGTTCCCTCCAGCGAGGTAGTCGGCAACCAGGGCCTGTTAATCATCGTGTGTAAGGAAATGATTCCCAGCGAGAAGACTGGCCTAAACAAATACTTCAACGACCAAAGACTACAGTGCAGGAGCTACCTAGTGGTAGTGGGGTTAGTTTGATTGAGGCTGTACGCGTTAATGATGCTGAAACCTCTAATTTGCGAGCTGTTCTTACAAGAGGTCAAAAGGGTAGAGAGGCCGACAAGGATAAGCCTGTCGACGGAAACCCTAAACAAGGCGACAAAGGAACGCAAGTTTTGGATCCTGCCATGGAAGGGGGACCTTTGAAGCCCGTGGAGAGTAAAGCCGATAAGGAACCACCAAAGAAGAAGGTGAAAGTTAAAAAAGAGGCAATAAAGCCGGTTCAGCGACCTAAAGAGCGGATGGTTTGGCGTGAAAAGCGAGCTCTATCGAACTATCATGAATTCGATTTGGCGAGTTCTCTTTGTGAAGTCAAGCCGGATGTGAATATTAAGCTTTCTCCAGGAGTACGCAAGGAATTTAGAAAGATCCTCCGTACCGGGTATATTGTAGAACCTTTGGGTATTGCGCGAGTTGGTGATGACTGGTTCGAGCATGCTGAGAAGCATTGCCCAAGGGTTGCAACCTATGTTGATGGGATATTAGTAAATTATGCCATTGTCGACACGGGATCATCTGTTAACATTATGAGCTCTGAACTGATGGAAAGGTTGGGTCTTGCGATCCAGAAAGATACCTCCACAATTCTCAGAATGGCAGATGATAGTTTGAGGCAGCCGGAAGGCTGCATTACTAAGGTCCATGTCACTGTTGCAAATGTAGAATGCCTGTTGGACTTTAGGGTGATTCGTTTTGCAGGCCGTCCAAGTTACCAAGTATTACTTGGATGACCTTGGATCTTGCAAGCGGACTGCCAAGTAGATATACCCGCCGGTCGACTAATATTCGGCAGAGGTGCCCAGTGTGTGGTGGTTGATGCTTATCCTGAGTCCCCGCAGAGTGAGAGAGCTCCTCTATCCTCTACAGAATTGGAGACATTAGAAGATTTATCTGCCAGTGAGATATCATCGAGTGATGAGTCCAAAGAGGGATCCACCACGGAAGACATCTATTAGATCACTTTGAACGAGCCGATAGAGGCCCAAGATCATATAAGAGATGCAAATGTTATCGAGCTAGACCTTGGTACGCCTGATGATTTGCGGCCAATCAAATTAGGTTCTATGCTCAGCACAGCAGAAAGGGAGGACTACGTGGCCTTGATTCAGGAATTCCGTGATATCTTTGCCTAGAGTTATGATGAGCTGAGAGGCATTCCTCCTAGTCTTGCTATTCATACAATTCCGTTGAAAGAGGGCAGTCGTCCTGTATGACAAAAAGTAAGGCGTATGCCTTTCGAACTGAGGGACGGGCTGTTTGAAGAGTTACAAAAGCTTCGGAAAGCGGGTTTGATTTTTCCTATGCAACACACAGAATGGTGTTCGCCAGTTGTGATCAGAAAGAAGAATAATAATCAAATCCAATTATGTGTAGACTTTAGGGAGCTGAATAAGCAGACAATTAAGGACTACTACCCATTGCCATTTATTGACCAGATTTTGGATCAATTAGTGGGTAGGGAGATATATTCGTTTATGGATTGCTTTGCAGGATACAACCAGATGGCAATTGCAGAAGTGGACAAGTTGAAAATAACTTTTATTACTGTCTTTGGTACTTTTGTGTTCCATGTGATAGCCTTTGGTTTATGCAATGCGCCTAGTTCGTGGCAACGAACAGCAAATAAGACATTCGGTAACATATCCCCTGAAGAGTTGAAGGTGTTTATTGATGACTTAGGGGCTGCCATCGTGAGAGAAAGGCAGTTGATCATTTTAAGAAAATGCTTTGAGCACTGTAGACAATTTTGCATCGCCCTAAACCCACGGAAGTGTGTTTTTGGAGTACCTTATGGGCTATTGCTGGGTCATGTGGTCAGTTTGGTAGGAATTGCGACAGATCCCGAGAAGGTCAAAGTTATAGTTGCCATGGGTCCACCACGCACTCCGAAAGAAGTTCATAGCTTTCTGTCTTCGGTTGGTTATTACCGTAGATTCATAAACGCCTTGGCACAAAGAACGTTGCCACTTACAAATCTATTGTCCTTTAGCTGTTTGTTTGTATGGAGCGACCCTTGTAAGATAGCATTTGAGGATGTGAAGCAAGAGCTAGTAAAAGCTCCCATTTTAAAAGCACCTAAAAGAGGTGAGGTGTTCTATATATTTTCAACAGCCACCATGCATAGTATCAGCTGCTATTCAGCCCAAATTTGGGAAGAGAAGTGGTACCACCCGATTGCTTTTGCTAGCCGGAAGCTGGGGATATCCGAAATCAATTATACCTACATGGAGAAGTTGTGTATGGTGATGGTCTTTAGGACCAAGAAATTCAGGCATTATATTCTCTATGAGAAAGTTGTGCTTTATACGAAGGCGGAGGGGCTTCGACTATTGATGAATAAGCTACAGCCGCCTGATCGTCTAGCAAAGTGGTTAATCACTTTACAGGAATTCGATTATGAGATCAGGAGTAAGCCACCAAGGTTGCAAGGTATCGTGGAATGTCTTGTGGACTTTGGGGAGCCGAAAGAGTTTGTGGCTGAAGGTAGTGATATGCAGTTGTTATTTAAAATAGATATGGCGTCTATTCCCTCTTGGTATGCTGCAATAACGCATTATTTATCGACGGGAGAGGTTGGATCTGAATTATCTAAAGCTTAGAGAAGGAAAATTAAGCAGCAAGCGTTAAAGTTTGCCTTGATCGCAGGTACATTATATCGGCAAGGGGTTGATGACATCTATCGCCGATGTGTGATGCCTGACGAGGTGCCATTCATTTTGGAAGAGTGCAATGATTCTGCTTGCGGAGGCCATTTTGCAGGATGGCTTACAGCACAAAAGGCTTTAAGAGCAGGTTACTGGTGGATTGCCATCTTCTAGGATGCGTTTGCATATGTTAAGAGGTGCAATATTTGTCAACGACATGATAGTCGAGAGAATAGGAAAAGACCACTCACCCCTATTATGGCGATACTTCCATTTGAGAAGTGGGGAATAGACTTTGTGGGTCCTATTACTCCGTCGTCGACTACGCAAAAGAGGTATATCATTGTAGCAACTGACTACTTCACAAAGTGGTTAGAAGCACGTGCAACAAGGAAAGATGATGCTAAAGAAAGTGCTAGTTTCCTTTTAGAGCAGATAATATGCCGTTTTGGTCCCTCGAAAGAATTAGTGTCAGACCGTGGAACCCATTTCCTGAATAAGGTGATCAAAAGTTTGACAGAGGCTTGGCAGATCAAGCACAACAAAACGACTCCTTATAATCCGCAGGCAAATGCGCAGGTTGAAAGTACCAACAAGCAGCTTGTGGATATCCTATCGAAAGTCGTATCTGAAAAGAAACGCGACTGGGATAAGAAGTTGTATGTGGCGGTATGGGCATATAATACCACCTTCAAGTGAGCCACTGGCCACATGCCGTTTAAACTAGTTTATGGTGAAGAGTGCGTTTTACCCTTAGAAATTGAGTTACCGACTATTAGATTTGCAATAAACCATTCTTTGGGTAATGAGGACGCCCTATTAGAGCAATTTACGACCTTAGCACACCTAGATGAAATTAAGTTGCAAAGCCTATTACACCAAGAGGTGGCTAAACGTCACGTGAAACAGTTGCATGATCTAAAAGCGAAGAAGTAAACCTTTAAGAAGGGACAACTGGTTTTATATTATGATGCGCGTAGGGAGCTTTTCCTAGGAAAATTGGAGCCTAAATGGGATGGACCCTACAAAATCGTTAGGTTAGGGAAGAATAAGTCTACAGCCCTATTAGCTGATTTACATGGAGTGGAGCTTAAGAATAAGGTTAATCTTAATAAGATTAAACCTTACTATTTCTAAGTCTGCTAATACAAAGGAAATGCATTGCAGGTCCATGCTAGGAATGATCTGAGACCTGCGGAAAAGAGCTTAAAAGACGGTTGATGGGTCGGTTAATCCCTTATTTGGAGCACCCATATCTGGAGCAAAGATACCATCAGGGGAAACTCATTTGGTGGAGCAAAGGATATAAGGTGATTGAGCAAGAGGACGGAACTTTTGTGTGGGAGATTAAAGTCTTCTGCCATCACTGTCTGCGCCTGTTGACGAGTATCCCTATTGAGTTCAATGAAGAAGGTGGGATGGAGCCGTCAGTTCATCCTCTCAACATGCTAAACTTTGATTACCATAATTACGAATAGAGGAGTTTGTGATGGCTGGCTGTGTAAACCCATTGTGGACGTATACACTATATTTTGACGGAGCGTCTAAGGGCCCTAATAGAAAAGGAAGTGTGGGAGTGGTTATCCGAGATCCCCGACGTAGAGTGACGATGAAGTTAGCTGCTTATCTCGGGGTAGGATTCATTAACAATATGGCGGAGTATAAAGCCTTGATTATGGGACTGAATATTGCCAAGCAAGGTGGTATTCGTCGATTGTTAGTAAAAGGGGATTCCCAGTTGATCCTGAATCAGCTAGATGGGACATACACAGTGCGGAATCCCATTCTTTGTATGTATCATCGGACTGCGATGACCCTACTTGAGGAGTTTGAGAGAGTGTCTTTTCAGCTGATTCCACGTTACTGGAATCAATTTGCGGATTCATTAGCAAATCTTGCTTATGAGGAAGACCTCTTCTTTAATTGTGGTCCTAGTTTGGATATTGTGATCAATGATGAAACAGGACCCGGCCGCTTGTGGGGGATGTTATCAGAACATGCAATATATGGTAGATGATGGTTGATATGGGTAATGTAGAGAGTCGTTGAGACCAATCTACCATTATTATCTGGGACCCATAGGTTGATTAGACATCATATTATGCGTACGCCTCTTGCTATCTATGCAGGAGGGATGGGTCATAACCTCATGCATTTAGTTTAGGGCTACGAGCTTGTTTTTCCTCCTAGAAAAGGAGCTTATGATTGTATATCCGTACTTTTCCAAGGAAGGATGTGTAGGTGTTTCTATGTTTAATTTCATTAGGCCAAGAGGGCCGATTTAGTTTTGTAGTGAAGTGTTTTATTTCATTAGGCCAAGAGGGCCAGTTGTCTGTTTAGTGCGGGTGCAGTTAACGGTATCTTGTTTGAATTCTGTGCTAGACACGTTTGAAGGCAAGCTTGGGAGGAGCCTTTGTCATGGCATTGACGCTCTCGTGGCCCTATCCAGGTGATATCTATCCTTTATGAGTACTGTGGTTGTTTGTTATATGTGGTTGAGTACTTGTTAAGGGGTTTTTTGTTTCTTATTGGGGACCGGCATCCAAGGCATGAAGCCCCGAGGTTTCGGTTTAGTATGTTTGAGGGAGGTTGGAGTAGTCATTGCCTCCTGTAAAGACATTACTAAGCGTCCAAAGACCTATAGGCAGCCGTTCTAGGAGTTTTTGTTAGTTGTGAGGCAGTTAGAGAAGCCTGCCAAAAAAAAAATGAGGATAAAGAGAAAAGAAACCTTGAATATCTTAAGGGACATCTATATACAAAGGTGTGTAAAAAGGGGTTCTAACCCCTATCAAAGAAAAGAAAAGGAATGAAAATATATAAGCAGTTGATCATCGCCTTGCGAAGGCCTGGTAGGTTCCTGGGGACGAGTCAGACCCAGGGCCGATACCTTGTCTTCCTAGGGGTGACTTCTTGCTTTAAAAAAAAAAAACAAAACAAGGAAGGTTGGAGCGAAAATAAAAGTGAGCGTTAGAAAAGGATTAAGTGTCGCCTTGTGAGGGCTTGGTAGGTTCTTGGGTGCCGAGACAGGTCCTGAGGCCGATGCCCTGTTCTCCTTGGGTCACTACGCTCAACTCCCTCCTTTTTACATGCCCAAGTATGTCAATAAAATAAAAATCCTAAAAGAAGAAATGTACTGAAAGAAAATACTTCTTGATCAGGCTATAGGAGTCCTCACCTAGTAGGAGCTCCTAGTTGTGTTGTCTTTAGTTGGTAGGTAGTTCAGACCACCACTTAGGGCGACCTCTTTGATAGGTTTTTTAGTTTGGCTGTGTTGGAGCAGTTGGTTAGTCACTCGCTTTGGATCTTCTATTAGATGATGCTAGGCCTACTCCTTGTGGATGTCATGCCTTGGTTCTGTCAGGGGGTAGGGTGAGCATTGTGCTGAGTTTTATTATATATTTGTTTTGTATCAGCATGATGCTTCTTTGGTTGCTTATGTACAGATATGTTCGTGTATTCGACAGGCTGAGTCGCCCTATCCCGTGGTCGCCAATGAGAGCAGAATTTTGATGCCGAGAAGTGCTTAAAAAGAGCTAAAAATTATGAATATCAAGGGAAAAATATTCAACGTCAGAGGCGGCGGCACGATTTAGGACGATTTTAAGCGCCAAAGTGCTTTAAAGGCGCCCGAGCGACACTTGTTGATTTTTCATAAATTTTCAGACAGTCGTGTGGGTTGGCAAGAGTTACCAGCCAATGCAAGATGCCAAGCCAGATACCCAGGATTCTTCAGAGCTCAATTCCGAGTCCGGACGGGGAAATGGCCACAAAATGGTCAAGATATGAAAAGGTAGACACTTGGGAGGCCAAATTTGAGCATGCCTTTTGAGTTTGGACCCCCCCCCCCCCCCCACCCCCCCCCCCCTCCCCCCCCAAAAAAAAAAAAATTATGCACCTTATGAGAGAGAATGAAAAGGGATGAAAAAACGTGGAGGAAGATGGCGCCTGAAAAATGCGCCATGGAGGATGGAGAGGCAACTTGCCTGCTGCAAACAACCCCCCAATGGATTATGGGGCTTCATTCCCCTCTGTCTGTGGACTCTATCACCGCCTCTCACCCGAGAAATAGTGGTCTCTATGAAGAATTCTGATTTCAGTCTTTCTCTCTCCTCCCTCTCTCTCCCCTAAAGGCAGATTCATGTGGTGAAGAGGAAGAAGAAGAATGGATGATGGATGCTTGTCCAAAGAAGATCGAATTGTTCCATGGTGTAAGAAGATTGAAGATTGCTAAATGTGGACTGTCATGAGCAGTAATGGTGGCTGGAAATCAATCCTGAAATATGGCAAATAAAAACCCGCAACCCGCAAAAGAACGGTAATCTCATTTTTATGAAGGAAAATGGTGTTTTTATGCAATTTTCTTGATACATTCTTGTTCCCATGAGATGATAATGTATTATGATGTTGTCTTCAATGTCTTTCAACTGTTTATGATCAGAAAATCAGAGAATCATAAGTGTTGTGGATGAAATTAGTAGTGAAAAACCCGTAAATATGCAAAATATGGGGAAATTGGGTGTTATTGAGATATCAATGAAAAATATCATAAGACACACCAACTAAACTTGTCTTTTTGCTGTAAATGAACTAAGGACCACAGGCCATAACTCATTTTGAATTTTTAGTCATTAAATATTGGAAAAAATACAAGAAAAATAGGGAAAATAAGGAAAAAATAGGAAAAAAATGGATTTTGAGTGTCGAAAATTAAGAAAAAATAAGATTCATGTTTGTGGATGTATGGGGGGTCTGAAGTATGAGGTTTAGCCTCAATTCAGCCCTACCTTTATGTTATAGTGAGTTTTTATGTCTTTTTATGCAATAAAAATGTGGAAAATGAACCCTAAAACTATGCAATATGCACAACCTAAACGGGTGAGGGGGTGGAGTGTATGAAAAGCGTGTAAATGTTGAAGGAAATGATGAAAAACTTGCTGGGTTTTTTATGCATACCATATAGATTGGACGATATTTAAAAATTAAGGACCTAGTAGCACAAGGGTTTCTCGGTGTTAGGTTCATGCAACACCGCATACGAACAAGAGAGAAATTCATTGAAAGAAATGTTTTACACTAAGCACCAATGCTGATTTTATTAATTGTTTGAGCACGTGGACATTCACAATTTTCATGAAGCATGAAATTTAAAAAGTATAAGATAATACCTCTTGGATGCATAGCAATTGCTTTCTAGAGACATGACCAATGTTGAGTGAGTAAGGTTATCCAAGCTGTAGGCTAGGCGTTGGGTCTAAGGGAAAGAAAGTGAGGAAGCATGGTATATCTCCTAGAAATACGCAAATCATAAAAGAGAGAAGTTTGTGTTCGTATGTTATATATGTTTAGCAACGCATCGAGGGGCCAATCCCCAAGGTGTAGGAGAGTCGCAGTGAGGTAGTGGCATTCAGCCGTTGGAGGACCTCTTATGTTTGTGCTTCGTGCTATTTGGCAATGTGTTGGGACTCCCTCTGAGGAGTGTTAATTGGGTTGGAGTTGGACTACAAGATATAATACAAACGCAAGATGTTTAGGAAGATGATGTATGTGTCATCCACGCTCCTGGCCGCGAGGCCGTGGGGTTGTTGAGTGCATGATAGAGGTCCGGCTAGTGCATGAGCCAGTGCCGGCCCATTTTAGGTCCCATAAGAAGAGCTTGGAGGGAGCCTTTGTCGCGGCATCGACAGTTCTCATGGCCCTATCCAGGTGATATCTATCCTTTATGGGTACTGTGGTTGTTTGTTATATGTGGTTGAGTACTTCTTAAGGGGTTTTTCATTTCTTATTGGGGACCAGCGTCCAAGGCATGAAGCCCCGAGATTTTGGTTTAGTATGTTTGAGGGAGGTCGGAGTAGTCATTGCCTCCTGTAAAGACATTACTAAGCGTCCAAAGACTTGTTATAGAAGGGAGTTCTAGTAACCTTGTTCTGCTCGCCTGCTAGACAGCCGTTCTAGGAGTTCTTGTTAGTTGTGAGGCAGTTAGAGAAGCATGCCAGAAGATAATAATGATGATGCCAAGAAACCCTGAACATCCCAAAAGATGAATATAAATATGAAGGTGTGTAAAAAGGGGTTCTAACCCCTATCAAAGAAAAGAAAAGGAATGAAAATGTATAAGCAGTTGATCATCACCTTGCGAAGGCCTGGTAGGTTCCTGGGGACGAGTCAGACTCGGGGCTGATATCTTGTCTTCCTAGGGGTGGCTTCTTGCTCGGGAAACAAAAATAACAAAACAAGGAAGGTTGGAGCGAAAATAAAAGTGAGCGTTAGAAAAGGATTAAGTGTTCGCCTTGCGAGGGCTTGGTAGGTTCTTGGGTGCCGAGACAGGTCCTAAGGCCGATGCCCTGTTCTCCTTGGGTCACTACGCTCAGCTCCCTCCTTTTTACATGCCCAAGTATGTTAATAAAATAAAAACCCTAAAAGAAGAAATGTATTGAAAGAAAATACTACTTGATCAGGCTATAGGAGTCCTCGCCTTGTAGGAGCTCCTAGTTGTGTTGTCTTTAGTTGGTGGGTAGTTCAGACCACCACTTCGGGCAACCTCTTTGATAGGTTTTTTAGTTTGGCTGTGTTGGAGCAGGTGGTCAGTCACTCGCTTCGGATCTTCTATTAGATGATGCTAGGCCTACTCCTTGTGGATGTCATGCCTTGGTTCTGTTAGGGGGTAAGGAGAGCATTGTGCTATGTTTAGTATATAACTACTTTGTATCAGCTTGATGCTTCTTTGGTTGCTTATGTGTATATATGTTCGTGGATTCGATGGGCTGAGTCGCCCTATCCCATGGTCGCCAATGAGAGCGGAATTTTGGTGTTGCGCAGTGCTTAAAAATAGCTAAAATTTGTGAATATCAAGGGAAAAATATTCAATGTCAAAGGCGGTAGCTTGATCTAGGACGATTTTAAGCATCAAGTGCTTGACGAGCGCCCGTGCAACACTCTGGGATTTTTAGTAACTTTTTCGTATGCTTGAGCAAGTGATTGAAGATGTGGGCCAGTCCGGGATGCCAAGACGAATCTACAGAAATTTACAGCTCGCAAAACGGATGCCGTACGTGGGAGGAGCCTAAAATTTGGCCAAAAATCAAAGATTGAAAAGGTGTGATTAGTGGGGGGGTGACCTTTGGGTCTACCCCGCCCCCCCCCCCCCCCCCCTCCCCCCTCCCCCCCGCCCCTATTTTTCGTTTTTTCTGCCAAGAGGCTGAACGGCGACGAAAACGCCCCCCCTCCCCCCCCCCCCCCCTCAATGCAAAAAATTTGCTGAAGAAGAAGCCATACTGCTGATTACACGGGGCAACTACATTATTTCCGCACTCCGCATCGCTCCGTCCCGCACGAGATATGGCAGCCTGTAGAGAGAGAGAGAAAACCAGTCTTTCTCTCTCCTCCCTCTCTCTCTTCTAAGGCAGATTCATGTGGTGAAGAGAAAGGAAGAAGAAAGAATGGTGGAGGCTTGTTTGGCATCGATCGGATCGCTCCACGGGCTGGAAATGGTGACGTGTGATCGGCATGAGCATGAAGTGCTGCTGATTTTCAGATTTACAACCATGGACATGAAACCTGAGACACGCAAATAAGCGGTAATTCAATTTTTTTCAAAGGAAATTTGAGATTTCTTGGCTTTTGATAAAATGTTGTTCATGTGGGCTAAAAATTGTTTATGTTGCTGTTTTCCATGAGTATTTGATGATCATAATCAGAAAATGAGAAAAACATGCATCTTGTGGTCCAAAATGATACACTAAAACACGTAAAATATGGAAAATCAAGGGAAAATGATGTTTTTGAGCATAAAAATGGAAGAATAAATAGGAGCACCAACTAAATTTTCATTTTTGTTGCAAGAAGGAACTAAGGGCCACAGCCCATAACCTATTTTGAATTTTTAGTAATAGAATAATGTAGAAAATAAGGAAAAATACAAGGAAAATAGAGGAAAACCACTAAAAATAGGGGAAACATGCATTTTGGGTGGGGAAAACTAATGAAAATTGAGAACAATGTTCGTGAATGTTTGTGGGGACTGAAGCATGAGGATTTGCTTCAGTTCAGCCCCACCTTCTTGTTTTAGTGTGTCTTTTTCCGCTTTTTACACATAAAATGATGGCAAAATGCCTTATAAATCTATGCAACAATGCAACATTTGATCGATGGGAGGGTAGAGTGGTTAAAATGTGTCTAAATGCTGAGTGAACCGATGAAAAGCTTGTTGGTTTTTTTTTCATACCATATAGGTCAGTAAATAATTATAGAATAAGGGCTTAGTAGCACGAGGGTTTCCTCGGTGCTAGGTTCATGCAACGCCGCGTAAGAACGGTAGCTGAAAACCATTAAAAGGATGTTTTCCACATGTGCACAATATTGATTTTATAATTGTTTGAGCACTTAGCATCCACAATATGCATAAACCATGGAAATATTTAAAGGTATTAGAACTCCTGGATGCACAGCAATTGCTTTCATTAGGACCTTGACCCATGTTGAGTGAGAGACAGGACACCCTAAGCCATAGGCTAGTCATGGGGTCTGGGGGAAAGAGAAGTAAGGACAATGGTACATTCATGTATACAATCAATTGGTACCTTGAGTGGATTTTGTACGAAATATTTATATGTTGAGCGACGCACCGAGGGGCCAATCCCCAAGGTGTAGGAGAGTCGTAGAGGGGTGGCAGCACTCAGCCGTTGGAGGACCCCCTATGTCTGTGCTTCGTGCCATTAGGCAATGTGTAAGGGACTCCCTCTGAGGAGTAGTGGGTGAGATAAGAGTGGACTACAAACGACGTAATATAAATGCAAGATGTCTAGGAAGGCAATGTATGTGCCATCAACGCTCCTGGCCGCGAGGCCGTGGGGTTGTTGAGCACATGAGATAGAGGTCCGGCTAGTGCACGAGCCAATGCCGGCCCGTTCTAGGTCCCATCAAAAACCCTCCTCATATATGCCAAGTGATCTTGTAAAGTCTTACT
This sequence comes from Lygodium microphyllum, assembly GCF_053477565.2. Lineage (NCBI taxonomy): Eukaryota > Viridiplantae > Streptophyta > Polypodiopsida > Schizaeales > Lygodiaceae > Lygodium > Lygodium microphyllum. Next base: position 27,962,590 of record NC_141152.1, on the reverse strand, counting down.
GTAGATTAGAATGTCATCAAAGAACACCAAGACAAATTGAAAGAGGAAAGGCCGTAAAATCTTATTCATCATGCTGTGGAAGGTAATTGGAGCATTTGTAAGCCCAAATGGCATCACTAAGAAATGATAAAGCCCTCGACCAGTCCTGAAAGCAGTCTTGACTTCATCACCCTCTCGCATACGAATCTGATGATACCCTGACCTCAAATCAATCTTCGTAAAAGAATCAAGCCCCCTTAAGCTCATCAAGCAAGTCATCAATCGTGGGTATCGGATACATGTTCTTCACTGTGATCTTATTAAGATCCGTGTAGTCAATACACATTCTGAAATATCCATCTTTCTTTTTGACTAACAGAACTGGAGATGCATAAGGTGAAGAACTATCCCATCTCAGGAAGCTCCTTGATTTTCTTGGCTACTTCCTCTCCTTCACACTTTGATAATCTGTAAGGTGGCTTATTGATTGTCTTTGAGTTGGGCTCAAAATCAATAGGGTGATCTACTACTCTCTTGGGAGACAATGAAGTAGGCACCTCAAACAAATCCCTAAACTCCTCAAGAAGAGCTGTCAAGGTTGGATGGTTTGCTAAATTATTGGGCTGATCTTGCATCTCTTTATTCAAATGCAAAACAAATATTTGTGAGCGCCTCTTGTACTCCCTTTTGAGTGTTGAATGGTAATAAGTTGAAAATCTTATCTACTAAGAAATCCCTATAGATGGATAAGCTGTCCATTAAAGATCAACTCCATATAAAACTGTGAGAAATCCATAGTGATCTTGCCTAATGTCATCAACCAATCACAACCGATTACGACGTCTATAGGCCCCATTCCCAAAGTGATCACGTTTACTTTTGCTTCAAAATTTTCAGCCAATTGTAAAGAAACATGTGGGCATATATGTGTTCTGATTTCCTCTTTACCATTAGCCACTTGAACTCTAATGGGCTGTTGTAAATCTATGGGAATATAATTCAGCTTGTCCATGATGGACTTATTCATAAAACTATGGGTACTGCCACTGTCTATCAGAATGAACACTGGCTTTCCATGAATGTTACCCTTCATACAGAGTGTATTAGGGCTCTTAGATCTTGTCCAAGCATCCATGGAAATAGAACAATTAGTGGCAGCAAGTGGCTCATGACAAGTCCCACCTAGATCAAAAGGAACACTTCCACCTGGATCAAAAGGAAAAGAATTGGATGGATCATAGAAATACTCTTGCCCAACTTCTTCCTCAAGATCTTCATTTTTAGCATTAAGTGCAATTGCATTAGCTTCATCCATCTCATCTTTAAAATCCTCAAAGGCTAACATACTCTGAAGCTTGGGTTTGACATTTTTGTATACACACTTTGATGCATGATCAGGTGTATACTTTTCCCCACACTTGAAACATAAGCCTTTCTCTTTTCTTTCTTTGTAAAGATCCATAGGAATAGACTTAGGATTTATGCTGGGTGAAATGGATTTAGGCTTGTTGTCCCCTTGTTTGAAGTCAACTCTAGGATTGTTTGCTATCCTGAAATTACTTTGAGGTCTAGAAGCATTGAATGGTGGATAAGTTGATACCCGTAAGCTCCCATTTGGACATCATTGCTACCATAAGTGTTACCAACTTTCCCTTGTTCAAAAATAGTCCTTGGCTATCCAAACTAGGCTGAAATGAAGATTCTCTTCTATATTTTCTTCCATAGCGCTCCGCAAGCTCAATAGCCTTAAAGAGGGAAGTAGGGTTTTGTGCCATGACATTAGTTGTGATAAAGATGGCTCTAACCCATACATGTACTTGTGGAGCTTAGCCTCATCATTGATGCTTTCTACATACATGGTTAGGTTGAGAAATTGGTTAGTGTACTCTCTTACACTTAGGCCTCTTTGTTCCAAACCATACCATCTCCATGCAAATTTCTCTTTTTCAAGAGGGGAGACAAATACTTCAGCCATAAGTGCCTTGAAAGCTTCCCAATTCTCTACAAGTAAGTTTTCTTTTTTTATATACCTCCACCAAGTATGGGCAAATCCCTCCAAATGTAAAGAAGCAAAAGTAATCTTCATGTCATCAATTTTAGGGAATATGTCAAAGTAGGATTCCATCTTAGAGGTCCACTCCTCTAAATCGGATGGTGAAGATTTTTGACCATTAAATTTGGCTTAAAAAATCTTGTCCTTTAGCTCTCTTTCATGGAATGATTGCTGTCCCAAAATAGACTGATCATGAGTATCATGCATTGAACCCCCGAATTGAGATGAAAATCTCCCAATAGGTGGCGGAGAACCACTATGCAATCTTCCTGTTGGTAGAGGACCCCTAGGAACTTGAGTATTCAGTCCAAAAGCTTGAGAGTTAGCTCCATTCAGACTGCCCAATTAGTCATCATGCATTTTTTATGCCTCACCTACTTCATATTCGCTATTTGGGATGCCTCTTCTTCCAATAATCCCATGACCATGACCATTTTGGTTGGATGGCTTAAGTGGGACTGAAGGCTCACTATTTGAATAGGCTTTCTCCTTAGCTTCTTTAGATCCCATTTGCATCTGCATCCATTGGGAGAATTGTGCCATAAATTGAGCATTAGATTCCACCAACTTTTCAATAGAAGCCTTTGTTTGAGTCGTTGAATCTACTAACTTCTGAATGGAAGACTTCGTTTGATCAATAGACAAAACCATTTGCTCCATTCTTGATAATAGGGCTTCATGACGTTCACTATGTCTTTGTTCATGTACGCACAACGTATTATTGAGTATAATAACTTCTCCTTATTGTTGAGGCTCTTCAAGACTCTCTTGAGGTGCATTATCCAACATGGAATCTCTGATTTGCTGAGCATAATCATCTTGGACCTTATTTTTACCCTTATGTCCTACCATAATAGTGCAGTCCTGCAGTATCCCCTGTCAAAAAAATGGATATAACTTTTGCTAGGGAACTCCGATTTCAAAACTTTTTAGTTCAAATCAAAGCCAAGAATGCCCTCTTCTAGATGAGCTATATCATGCTATAATAGATTTAGGATAAAAAATTCTGCAACTCAATTTCTGAGTCTGAACTATCCAAGCCTACACCATGTTTTAACATGTAAGTGCCTTGTTTTGACCCTGTAAGGTAAAATAGTAACCCCAAATGGTTACCAAACCCTATAGAAGGCTGAGTAGGGCCTGTGGGTACCTTGTAGTACCTGCATCTATACTTTAATCATGAAGGGTGTACCTGTAACAACCTGTAAATGCCTTGTAGTGCCCTGTAAAATCCCTGTTTTACCCTGTTTTGATCCTGAAGATACTTGAGCCTTTGGAAACTCTTCAATCTTCAATTCTCCACTCGTTGTACCTGTGTGAGGGATAAAACGGCATGACAAGATCCCTACACTGGCTTTGAATCACCGGGAGGTGGGCAAAGTTCCTCTTGGATTGGTTGGTTGCACCCCTTTGGGATCTTTGATAGTGAGGGAGGGTCAACTCTCTTTTGTCCCACTATCTCCCCCGTCATCTATCTTTTTCCTTGGTGGTTATATCAACATGATAGTAACTTGCTAATCTAATCAATCAGCATGAAATGCATTTCTAAAATATTCATTTAGCCCCTTTCATGAGATGCAATTGAGTGAAATCTTGAATGTTTGGATAGGGAAAGTGTCTTACCAATTTAGTTCAGTGACTCACTGATTGCTTTAGTACTTACCCTTGTACAATTTCAGCTTGGGCAAAATAATTCAACAAAAAAAAGTCAAGGTTATGCATCAAACTTGGCAAATGATATCTATGATGAAGTAATGATTGAATCAAGACTGAAATTCAATGGAATAGGCTGAGATTAATGAGGAATAACACCAATCTCTTATCTATTGATCAATTCAGAGAATTAATTGATCAATAATCTCCCATAAACAAGTGGAAAAGCATTAGCAAGTGGATTATTTAGAGATTTCAGAGATTAAATAAAAGAAATACCTCGATTAAGCTTGAATAAGATTATAGATGTCAGCTCCAATCCCATTGATGGAAGAAATATTCTTCAAAATCCACCATAAATCCATCATAAAGCTTGAAATATCCATAGAATTAGTCCATACAAGCTCCAATATGATTAAATTCATGAAGAATCAATGTCCCGGGCTTGCTTGAACACTTGAATATCGAAGATTCAAGCCTCTTGAAGAAAAGCCTCAAAATAATCCTTCAATTTGAGCTCCAATGTCCTCCATGAGCTGAAATCTCTACAATGTCTTCAATCTCGAAGTCTATCCAACTTGTACATAGTACTAGAGAAGCCTTGGAGGTCGAAGAAGTCCAAAATTTGAAGAAATTTGAGCTTCCAAGTCTGTGACTATGGTTGCCTTGCTGTGTTTTAGGGTTTTGAACAAAGGGATGAAGATTAGAGTTCCCCTCTAGCTGGAAGTTGCTGAAATAATGCCTGATGAAGTGCTTCAAAGCATGCAACCAATCTGTAGAAGATCTAGAGCAGATCAAGAAGAGGTTTAGAGCAAGAAAATCAGTGCATTTTTTGGCGCAAATTTTGGGCTGCATACTGCTCCATTTTCTGCATCAACCACCTGACCACGATACTCAACTTGAAGCGCAGATGATAATGAATCATTGCTCCATGGTTTGGCTGTGAGAAATTATCAGTAGAGAGGGAACTTAAAGGATTTCTTGGTAGCCACCATTGAAGCTTCAACCAAAATCTTGGAAGAGAGAGAAGAGAAGCTCCCTTTTGAAAAGTAACTAGATTTTAACCCCAAACTAAGCCTGGTTGACTCTCCTTTACCCTAGTTACCTCCAATTTTGCATGAAATATGATGACGACCTGCCACTTTAGCCATCCTCTGCCATATCTGACCTTGGATATTTCAAGATGTAGTCTCTTACTAACTGTAGATGGTTTGCAGCACTCCACTAGTCATTGTCTTGTACAATACTTGTCTAAAATTGATTTTGATGGAAGAAAATAGGATTGAAAAATAGAAGGAAAAATGGATCAAAGACCAATGCTTTGATATTACTTGTTAGAGAGAGAACTAGAGAGAGAAAAAGAGGAGAGAGAAGATTGCAAAAGAGAGAGAATGACTATAGGAAGAGAGAGAAAGAGAGTGATGAGGAGAGAGAAAGACTAGATTTGGAGAGAGAAATACAGGAAAGAGAGAGAAGCCATGGAAGTTGTGAGCAAGATGGAAGAGAAGGACAGTAATTTGTATTAATGTGTCAAAAAGATGTGAAAATTTACATGTCCTCTCCTTTTATACCAATGTCAGTGTGACATGGCATAATATCAATATTATTTTACACTAAGTCCTTATTCCCAGCTTCTTACAAGTAGGTCAAACCATATTATACAGCTGCAACTTTGCTCATCAAGGCTCTCCTCTTTACAATGGGCTACTTCAAACGGAAAAATCTTCTTAACCTTTTGCACACGAGGCTCCTAATTCCTCTATGCAATAACATAGATTCCCGTGTGACTTTCTCATCTTCTTTGCAAGTTTCTTGGCCACCTCCTTGTCATCATTAAACATGGCTCAGCTGTCCAGGTTGAATCGATTGATCAACTTGAGAATATTGTTTAATGGAGCTTGGCTAAACGCTCTCAATGATTCTTTTGCAATTTCCAAAACACTCTCTATAAATATTTGCATTATGGGCACTGCAAGACTAATAATACTGCCATAATTACTACTCTTGAGTTGCAATTGAACCCCTTTGAGCATAAATTTTTTTCTACATGTTCCCTAGAATCAAGACCTCGAAAGTTGCTAAGAAAGACATCATAACCTTGATCATAAGCTGCAAAGACCTTTGGCCCAACAACCCTCTTTGTGGATGCATCCAATTCTAAATTTTGCAAACCGGATAAAACAACCTCTTGCAACTAATGGTAATAAATTCTAAGTCCTCAATAAACTTCCTCCCATAATATCAAAGCACTTTGATGTTTCCCAATGTCTCCCTTTACTCCAAACTTGTTATTGATATATCTTCCACTTTTTTATTTCCTTCATAGCACCTGCAATTGCTCTTTTGATGATAATTTCATTTTGTCCTCTTGCTTTCGATTTCATGTAAAGTGTCCTACTTGATGACATGCTTTGAAATGGAAGTCTGTGCCTAATCATTCATGACATTGAGAAGAAATGTAAATTTGAATCAATGTGATACAATTGAACAAGCGATGCTCCACACAAAAAAATGGATGCACAGGAAAATATAGTGCGTAGCCTATCTACATGTGCGCGTGCATCATGCAACATGCAAACACAGATTCTTGATTACTTTCAATCCTTAACCTCATCTCTCATCACTCAGCAAGATAAAAATTGTACTCCACTCTACCCTCCCAAAATCTCACAATCTCTCAACAAAAATATGGTCCTCAATATGTTGACCAAGAAAATAACCTATCTCACAACTGACTACGCCCTTCATGACCCTCAAACTCACCCAACCAGCTTTTCCACTCAACCAGAGGTTCCTATTTGAGTGATGAATATCTAACTCTCGTGCATGCAAGAAACAATGAGTACATAATGAAAGGTGCTCTCTCACCGCGTGCGTGTGCTTCTAAGATTTACTACATATAGCTACATCATGCCTCATGCCATGTTAGTGCTTCATGATGGTGTAAAACATGCATTAGCCCAACCCATGGTATAGAAGTAATTGATAAAATCAAGAGACTACTCTCAAGTGTAGTGTATCGGACAAGTGCAATGTGAAGTGCTCATAAATCCATAATCCCTCTAATATGCAAAAATCTATGCAAGAAAATATACATGTTTCAAGATGTTTGGCAACTACCAACAAAATCTAGCTCCAACATCCTGTCTAGAAAACTCCAAACTTGACCAAGGCTATTAAGTTTTCACACTCAAAAATCCAAATAACTCTTGAACTAAACTAACAAAAAAATCAACTACAAAAGAACAAACCAAACAATCACACAACATCTAGAATACAAAAGAAGCTACCTACCTAAGTTTTTTCTTGGGGGGTTTTAGTTTACATGAAAACATTTACGTATTTAGCCCTCTCCCTTATCTACAAGCATTTATGCGTAACAGTTACTTTCATAAAGTGATGTTACATGTATCATCCATGCCATTTTTTCATTCTTTTGTTCTAAATGTTTTTGTTTTAACCACTCATCTATTTGAATTGTCATCAACCTTGAGACATACTTCTTCAATCTATATCCATTGATTCTTTGTTTATGTGCCTTTCCCTCTAAATTTTACAATGCATAAGTTTCATTTTTATAAGTTTATGTGACCTTGAATGGTCCTTCCCATTTTGTTTGAAATTTCTTTTGAAAAGTATGATCCAACTGACTATTATATCTCATAACCAAATTCTATTTTTTATCTTTTTTATTTTTTATTTTTTGAATAATTTATTGAAGATCTCTTTCTTGGCTTCTTTCATAATGATCACATACCTCTTGCGTGTTCAATTGTGCTTCTTTTAATTGCAACAATCTCTCCATGAAATACTTATTGTCCTTATACTTACTTATTTTTTCAAGCATCCTCAAACCTGGTATTTCCACTTCTATAAGTAGCAAAGCTTCTCTTCCATAAACCATTTTAAAAGGAGAAAAACATGTACTCTCTTTCCTGGCTAAACGATAAGCCCACAAAGCACTTGGCAACTCAATGTCCCATGTTTGAGGATGATCTTTTGTCATTTTTGATAACATTCTCACTAACTCACCATTGAATCACTCATTTATACCATTGCACTAAGGATAATATGGTGAAACAAATCTATTTTTTATCTTCATTTTCTCACAAAGATAATCAAGTACTTCTCCCTTAAACCCTAGTCCCCTATCAGAGAGAATATCTAAAGGTGTTCCAAATTTATAGCATATGAACTCATAAATGAATTTCCCCACATCTAATGGCTCTCATGTTTTTAACAACTTTAGCTTCAGCCCAACAAGAAAAATAATCAATAGTAGTCAAAATGTATATTTTTCATCTTGAAGTATGCGATAATGGACCAATTGCATCTATTCTCCATTTTTTAAAATTTTGTAAAAAATATCATAAGCAAGATTTTTATTTTTATTTGTCATAATGTTTTCTTACTCATTCTTTGATATTTATGACAAGATTTACACCAATGAGTGACATATTTATGAACACTTGGCCACATATGTCCTGTAGCTAAAAAAATTTGAAGATTTATTTTGTAGGAAGAATGTCCTCCACAAGCTCCCTCATCATTTGTTTCAAGAATGTGATATATTTCCTCCTTCCAAGGTTCTCTTCTCAAGATTAAGTCCACTCCCTTGGCATAAAGAACATCATTCACTAACTTATACCTTTCAACTCTTCTAAAAAACCCATATTTCTTGTCTTTGGGGACATTGAATGGTATTTTCCCAGTTATTACAAGAAATTCCTCTTCCAATTCAAGAGTTTCTCTTCCTCTATACAAAGGAATTTCATAACAAAAACTTGAAAAAAAAATTATTGAGCTGCATTATGGGCTTTTTGATTCTCTTCCTTGGATATATGTTTCAAACTCCAAGCCTCAAATTTATTTAAATCTCTTCAAACTCTATTACACATTCTCTTTAGTTTGAGATTATTGATCTACTAGACTTCGAGAATTTTGTTTACTAATAGTAGAGCATCACCTCTAGTCCTCAATCTTCGAATTCCCATTCTTTGACAAAGTAAGATAGCTTCTTGTAAGATTGCATATTCAGCTTCATTGTTACTAGTTGCATCAAGCTTAACAATTTCTCTCCCTATCTTCCCATGTGGATCATAAACTAGAATCCCTTCTGATGATGCTTGATGTGCTTTTCGATATGATCCATCAAAATACATCAAAATTGTGTTTTCGATTTTTGGTTTCACTTCTTCTTTATCTCCAAACTTTCTGTTTAGTAAGAATGAAATTCCTTTGTAAGTCAAAAGATTTACTATTGTAACTCGAATTGAATCCTCAACCTGAAACTTCCCTTTCCAAATCAAGTGCTTGGACCGATGATGCATGAACTACAATTTTCTTACCTTGTTGAAATACTTCCCCAGCCTCTATTGTCCACCCTAAATGATCTTTCTTGGCTACAATCTGCAATGGATAGAGGAACTGAGATGCCAAAGGTATGAATCTTGATAGATATCTTACCTTATGAATAAAGGTCATGAGCTCTTTTGTATTGGCAGGTGATACTAAGGTAACCAAAGCTTTTACATTTTCAGATATCTAACTCAATTCCATTTTTTGAAACCGCATGACCAAGAAGTTTCACTTTTGGTTGAGCTATCTTGCATTTTTTGGATTTAATTGATTAAAACCATAACTGTCCAATCTTTGAAACACTTTCTCAAGTTTTTCACAATGTTCAAGTCTTGTACTACGTACACAAACATCATTAATGAAATCTCTCACAAACTTCCCTAGGAAAGGAGCTAACATTTTATTTACCCTCCCTTGATACCAAGCCAGCCAAAAGGTAAAACTCTATAACAAAAACAACCCTATGGTGTTATAAAAGTTATTTTCCTTTGATCTTCAGGAGCAATGGATAATTGAAAGTACCTTGAATAACCATCACAAACCCTATATCTTTTATATCATGCAACTAAATCTAAAATTTCATCTATGAAAGAAAGTGGATAATGGTCTCTCTTTGTGATTGCATTTAGAGGTTTATAATTTACATAAACTCTCCAACTTCCTATTTTCCTTGGTGTACTTACCCATTTTGAATGTTCAACAGGATAAATAAAGCATTCTTTGCAACAAGTTTTCAATCTCTTCTTTCAAAACAAACATTTGTTCTAAAGTCAAGGGTTATAGTTTTTGACAAACTCTCTTGGAATCTTCCTTAAGTTCCATTTTTAGGCCTTCCACTTTCATACCTTTGATTTCTGTGTAAGAAGTTACAAAGAGATTTGGATATTTATAGATGACTCTTTGATATTGTTTTCTCTCCAATTCTGTTAGGTCTTGACTCAACATTTTCTCCAAAAACTCTCTTTTTAATGATGAAACTTATGGTCATTCCATCAATATTTCTAATTCATCTAGTTTCCATTCTTCATCTTCTCCAATCAATTATATGCTTTCATGATTTTCTTTAGTTTTAACATTCATAATTTGAATCTCATTTGTATCTTCTTGTGAAAGTTCTTCTTTAGATGATAATTCTTCATTGTTTATAGCAAAAACAAAAGTCATTTTTCTTTAGATGAAGGATGAAAGCTATGTTTTTCAAAAACTTTGGATACTCTTGAAACTATTCAATGTCTGTCATGTGTTATTGACTTCTCCCTGATGTCTAAGGATGTTTTCTTTTTTTCATTCTTTTTCTCTATTATTATTGATGAAACCTGTGGGTCTTAGTCAATTTTTGAAATTTCATCCTCGCTTTCTTCTTCTTCAGAACTATCATTCTCCTCCTCTTCTTCTTCTTTAATGTCATTTTCATTCACTAGTTCTTTTCTTGAGGCCATATCAAAATTTTTTTACTATTCCTCTACGATCAGAAATCGTTATGATTCCTATTCCCTAATCATGTATTGCACATGCCTTCCTAACCTAAAATCTACCTAAAATAAGTGGAAAATCACCCAAATAGCTTGATCTTTTATTTGTATATGATAATCATTTTGTCTATTGAGAATATTTAAAGGCAAGTGATACATGTCCCCTCCTACTTATGGGACAATTTGGGCTTATGTGACCTATCTTCCCACATGAATAACAAGTAACCATTGATCTTAAAAAATATCCTCTCCCATTTCGTCCTCTTTCTCCTCTCATATTTTCTTGATAAGTTTGTCCCATGAGTCCCCCGTTACCTCTACCTAAAGGCCTACCTCTCAAAGCTCCTAGCCTCATATTTTGTGTTTGTCCTCATAGTTGGTCCTTAATCTTTGGAGCTAATTGAGCATTTCGTCTTGCTAAAATCCGATAATTTTATTTATTCCCTTGCTAGTTTTGATCTTTGGTTTCATTGCTAATTATTTAATAGGGTTCTCTTTTTTTCATTTTCTTAAATTTTCTTTCTTTTTTATGACAATCATTACAAATTTCTCAAATGTGCTCAATTATTTTATTTCTAACTTTTTTCTCACCTCTCCCTATAAATTTCCCAAAGATATTTTATTTTCAACATTTCAGGTGCTTTCTCTCTTGGGCCTAAGGATGTGTTCCAACGATCCCAAAGTCGAGTACATTCTAGGGAAAAAAAAATCTATGGTCTGGTCTCTTTTTTTTGGCAAGTTTCTATTTTTCACTAAAGGTCTTGAGAATTTTTTAGTTTCTTAAATCAGTCAAGAAACCCCTGCTTTGTAACTTCATATTTTATAGGAATAGGAGGATTTCTTAATCTAAGGTTCTTTCATAATCCTCAAACCAATTTCAACCCTCATCCAATAACTAAAACTTTACAATTAGAAGTTTTAAAGTTGACTTAGTAATTTGATGAATGATGCATCCAAGCTCTAACTTTTCTAGGAATTGTTGAGGATCCTCTCCTTTTGTGCCGTGAAATTTTGAAAAAGAACTGGCAATCGAAAAACTGTCTCAAAATTCAACAAATCTTCAAAAATCCAAAATTTGTTGCACTCCTAAGCGGGGGACACCAAAAAATAGATGTATAGTGAGCTGTGATTGAAGACAAGCCTCTCTCACAACCTGAAAATGAGACATCAAGGAGTGTCGATTAGCGAATTGACTTTATCAAAGGACAACACAAAACACAAAATTTCAATGTTTCATGAACACAACACAACGAACACACGAACCCAAATGACCAAATATGCCTCTTGTAGCCTTAAATACTCCAAAATCAAACACCAAGTAAAGCATCGACAAACTTCAGAACATTAAATTTTGAGTCTAGAGAAAACAATCACTTTTTACCTCTATGGGGTTGTTACAACACTTCAATCCTTCAACATTCAAGTTTCCAAAAATTTCTATTAACTTGACAAGCTTCCACATTCTTGCGTGTGACCCTCCACTAACCTCACACAAGATACTGGAGCCCCAAGAGGAACACAAAGGAAAAGGGGATTCTACTGCAAGAAAATCTATCTTGTAACATCAACAAGATTTTATTTCATTCTTTTGATGACCAAAACAAAGAAAACATCAATTCTTCACACAACATCATAGTAGATATCTCCCACGGATTTGATAGAATCAACCATAATCTTCAACATCTTCATAGAATACTTCAATAGAACAATGAACATAAAAGAATATACCATCTTTAAATGGAAATCAATCACATATCATTCATCTTCAATTTCTTTATAGTTCTCTCTTTCAATCTCTCATATACAGTTACACTGTTTTGATAGAATTGACTCTCTCTCTCTCTCTCTCTCTCTCTCTCTCAATAGTACATCTTCTCCTCACTACAATGATCTCATAATGACTCTCAAATATCCTTCTTAGGTCTTGGATGCACCTCCCAAGAGGTATGTCTGATGTGAAGAGGCACCAAAGCCACTACAATGTCTTTTCATAGCTCACTACTGTCACTATCACTTCAATCTTCTCTTCAGTCTTCAGCAGCTACTTCTTCCATTTGTTTTAGCTCTTTTGAACTTAGATTCATCCTTTACAAAAGTTAGAAAACTTTCCCAAAGTCACACATACTTTCTACAGAACACTTACAGAAGGTCTACAGAACAGTATAGTACAGGACCATAATAGATACAGAACAGTTATAGAGTAGAGACAGAGCAGATACAGAAGGTTTACAGAGGGTTATTAGAACCTCATAACTCATACTAAAACCATTCCAAACGATAAAAAACTATTCAATAAACTTCCAAAAGATCTCAATCTTCATCAATCATCAATCCATACTTTATACAGAAGAAAATCAAAACAAAACAGAAGCTATACAGAAGGTATACAGAACCAATCAGAATCTCAACAAAACCTATCAAAACATTACAAAGCTTCATATCTCTACTGAGAATCATCATGATCTTCCAAAATATAATCAATATCATCCAAAATACTCTCAAATACTTCCATTATCAACCATACATCACTCTAAATCCATAAAAAATCAATCATTCAGTCCTCAAAAACAACAAAAATCTATCAAAAATTCAGTTGTTTTCCACTCTCAACATATCCCCACACTTAGAAAGGAAGCGTCCTCGTGACCTAAGAAAAAGAATAATATAAGTTCACTAAAGAGCTCAATTTTATCTTCTGTAGGATCTTCAATAATCTCGCCAAACCATGACCCCAACTTATCACCTGTATTTCTAAAAAAAGCTACTAAAGGAATACTTTGTTATTCATTAAGTCATCTGATAATCATTTAAAAGTCATAACAAATTTGTAAAGGATATAAAAGGTTCTTCTTCAGCTTTCCATCATAGGCTTTCCATCCACCATCAATAGTTTGAAAAGAGCTCTCGAACAAATTATTCTCAATCAACACGAACTCGTCACATAAAATTAACCCACAATACAAACACTAACATAACCACCTGAATGACACATCCAAAAAGATATATATATATATAATTAAGAATCATCCAAAATACATTGCAAAGGCATCAATGAAGGTGATCCCTTTTGAAGGCTTGGTGGTTCTGAAAACGATCCATGGAGAAGGACTCATCCACAAACGTCTTTGCAGGATTTTGGAAGAACTGCAGGTAGCACATCCTTTCTAGCAAAACATGGTATCTGCTAGGTAGACATAGGGCATGAAAATAGAGGACATCCAACTATTGGGAATCAATGTTCACATTGACATTCATACAAAGCTTTGGAATGGCCTTTTGATCATTATGGGAATGCCTATGCATGTATGCTAGATACCAAGAAAAATGAGCTATCAATCTCACTAAAGAATCTAGAGATTGTGAATATTGGTGAGCAAAATGAAGGTAATTCTGGTATGCTTGACTAGCAGTTGTCCAGTCCCCTGGAATTATTGGCCAGTTAATCTGGGGTCTCGTAAGAGAATCAGTCGAGCTCCATCCTCTTCTTCTAGGAATCTGCTGATCAAATCCATCGTATTCACTAACCAACTGAGGGGGTTGAGAAATAGAAGTGGCAGGAGATGGAAATGGAATAAGTAAAAGAGGATAAAGAGATGGGTAGGCAAAATCATAAAATGAGGAATAGGCTAAAGAAGGAGTGGGTGAAAATTTAAGTGAATCAGTTAGGAAAGGTGTCAATTGATAAACAGGAAAAGTAGAAGGTATATGGATAGATGGAGAAGGGCATGTTGGAGAAGGGGAAAAAACTCGATCTTCGATGAAAGAACAATAGGTAAATATAGGAATTTGAGGAAAACCCTGAGGTTGGAAAAGAAGAGGTAAGATAGATATTGAATTGGTTTGATAAAGGGAAAGATAAGTATCATAGCGATGAGCCATTTGTTGATAGTACAATAGGCTAGGAATAGAGGACCTAAGACAGATCTTCTTTGGTAGGCATAAAAAAGGATGAATCAAATGGATGGTTTTTGGAAAGATAAGCTAGGAGATTCACCCTCAGTTGGTTAGTGCTCAGTACATAAGTAGAAGCTGTATTATGATGTTGATTCAGGACCATAGAATCAATCATTGAGTGCCATGAATTGTAAGGGCAAGTAGCCATTTTGAGGAATAACAATGGAACATGTCATCTATCCGCAACCCCAAATAGTTAACATATAAAACAACTTGCAAAACCACATCCCCCACATACCACGCCACATCTACATCATCTGAAATCAATAGATCACCTCGTAGATATATGTAAGATAGCAACATGGTAGCCATCATCACATAATCTTCAAACACCATACGGACCACTTCTGTCAGCAAATCAGGAGACCAAGCCCCACTCCAATCATCCTCTGGAAGAGGGAGATCCATCGTTGAAAGCTTCATATAGAAGGCCAACTTTTGTAACTGATAGTGGACAAAGAAAGAATGGTCCAGAGGAATATACTCTTGAAAGTGCTCAAATGTAGACCATAACAAATCCATCCTAGACTGCAATCTTTCAACTTTATCTTGAAAACACAAGGTGGGTTGTCTCTGGAGAACTGCCAAGTCCTACTTAGAGATAGAAGGAATAATAGGAATATTGGGGCTTGGAGGAATGGACAGTGACTGTGCCAGTTGGTCTTGCCACTGCTTAATCTGGGAAGCTTGTTATTCCATTGTACTATGAGAATTCTATAAGACTGACAGTTTTGCATCTAAAAGAGTCTGAAACTCTTGAGCTTCTTTGGACATCGTCTCTTTCTCCTCCGAGACTTTAGTGACTTCTGACTGAGCTTCTACTAACTGAATCTTCAAAGAAGATATTTCTTCTCTTTGGGTCTCAATCATTTGGGTCTGCTGCTCCATCTACTTAAACAGATCTGCAAGTGTATCTTTAGCAGAGGCTAACTCTGAGGTTGCCTTATGCAACTGGTCTTTGGATTGCATCAATTCTTCATAGAAAGAAGCATACAGTTGTTGAACAGAAGCTGTCACCACACTGAAAGTTCAATCAAACTCTGGATGTCATTACAAAGGAATGGAATAGCATCTCCTAAAACTAAACTATTCAGTGAAGGGACTGATATTTCCAAAGAACCCTCTCTATGTGCCCTGAATAAATTGTTGCATGTGAGGTAAGTAAGGGGAGATCACTACCAAAAGTAGCACGAACTGGACTGAAGGAAGGACTGAGGGATTTTTATCTGCCACACACTTCAAGCGCTTCCGCGAATCAAGATCCTCTATGTCAATAGGTTCTGACTCTTTTAAAGGTGGAGGGGGAGGTACTAGATCAGATGGAGGAGGTGGTAGCACACCCTTCTTAAGACCTAAGTATGTCAAGAAAGCATATAAGTAGGAACCATAAGTGACATTTGTAACATTTCCTCTGGTTACTATGACAAAATGTTGGTCCATCCTTGTAAGCAGGTAATTACCCCAATCAATGGCCACCCCTTTTAACACCATCCTGGAAGCTGTGAAGACTTCTTTGGACAAATAATGGGATGGTATTTTGGCAGGCATAAACCTATCTTAGAGGAACTTGTAGAATAACTTCCAAAGAGGATCAGTGATCATGGAAAAAGATACTCCTGAAGTGTTTATCACTTTCTTAACATCCACAATCTCCTTGGTCTGCTTCTGCAACAGCTTGAAAATCTCATCATTGGAGAATAATTGTCTGGCTGTAACAAAGGGCTCTCCTTTATAGGGAAGAGAAAAAGCTTTCCCTAACCCTCAGGGTGTCAACACCATGGAAGCACCATGAACCAGGCCTGACTTCTTACTGTATGAGACAAGAAACTCATCACATAGGGATGGATCATCTGGAATCAATGGGAATGAAGCAGCTACGAAAGTCGCGAGTCTGGCTTTCGCTATAGGCTCAAAAGCCAATAGGGAAGAATAACCCCTACTGATCAACGGTACATACTGGATAGGAGGAGGAGCATGAGGCACCATTCAGATGGAAAACACACATACCACAAACACAGACAATCACAAAGAATGCCTGCAAAACAACCAAAATAGTTATAAAAAAGAAATCAATCAAAAGAAGGACACACACAGACGTATCTAACCAATTTACCACCCCAAACAACCCACATCCTAGAAAAAAATTGGCATGATCTCTACACATATGCGACTAAAAGCTTCATGCGATACAACAAGCAGGCACCCAAAACCCCGTATCAAAAAAAAAAAAGAAAAAAAAACTATAAACTGCACCTGTAATCGTAGCACATAAGCAAACCATAATACCATAAAAATCTAATCAGGACTTGACCATAACTTTAACCAATAACTTCATCTAAGAGAACTTTATGCACCCATCCCACGAAGTGTGTTTATTAAAAAGGGAAAACAGTGTAGTAACGGAAAATGGTTTTAGTGAAGGGTTCATTTTAAGAAATTATTAACAATGGGTGACATTTTATTATGCCATAAACCTTAATAAGAAAACGACGCTTCATTCTTAAAATTTTAATTACAATTTATTAGGGTGAAGCGGTGCTTAAACGAAACCCGGACTGCAATTCTCAAACTGGGGTCTCTAAATGCAAATTCATTAATTAGAATTTAATGGTAATGTGAAGCACTTTTTTACCAGCTTGTACTTTTTTGTGACGACTGGTTCATTTTAATTAAAAATCAAGGTGCCTCTTACTTGCGTGTAGCGCGTGTAAAGTGAATGGCTGGTTGATTTTTAAATTATTAGAAATTGTGTGTTTAGTGCGAGTGCGCATGAAAAAGTGTTTGAATATAGTTCATTTTAGCAATTCATAGTGGTTAATGGATGATGAAAATTAATAAAGCTAAAAATAAATAAATACATGGTAGGGGTGTGTATGCAATAGACTGAAGGCGCACTAAGTAGTCTCCAAATGCAAGGAATCCAGTTAAAAAAAACAAACACCACTAACTGGAAAAAATAAAGCACCTTAGTGTTTTTGTTTGATTTTTAGTTCATTTTTATTTTTAAATATTTTTTTAATAATTTTATTTTAGGTGTGTTTGTATTTTGTATAGTGTGTTGATTTTTTTTTCTCTTTGTGATGTATATTTTTTATTTTTTTAATGATTCAAATGAGATATAGGACACATGAATATGTTGTAAAGTGTAAGGGTGCAATTTCAGTAATCCAACAAGTGTCAAAAATGTGTGTTAATTTATCCATGATTTTTTAGCTGATTTTTAAAATTTAAAATGCATTTCCATGAGGTAAGATATGAAATTTAAGGTTTTAACTTCAAATAATAATTTTGCCATTATTGGAAGCATTTCCAATTGAGAAATTATTGCCAAAAGGGGCAAGGGGATTTGTGGAAATTTTTTGGATTTTTTTGAATTTTTACTACTTTTTAATGAATTTTACTCCTTTTACATATATTTTTGAAGGAATTTTCAAATTTTGAATTTTTTTGCAATTTTTTTTCTTGAATTTCCATTTGAAAAAATATTTGAAATGATTTCAACAATTTTGAAAAATGTTTAGAATTCTTTTGGCAAATTTTTTAGATTTTAAATGAATTTTAATAAAATTTTGGAAATTTTTGGTGTTTTATATTCATTTTTATGCATTTTTATGTATTTTGCGGGTTCGAAAATAAAAGGCGGTACCCGAGCTATGTGTGAACAACTGATAATGATTGTGTGTTAACGACTGGTTGCAACACTCCACCGCACGGACAAATCAGAAGCATGTCATCGCACGTGAACACCCGCTAGCCACACCCGTAGACCAAGAGCGGCCACACGACGTGGAAACAAGGGAGGGAGAAGGGGCAGAAACGGAAGTTGTAAGTGAGTAACCTAAGTGAATTAGGTGAACTGAGTATGGTAAGTCAATTAGGTTAGCGTAGGTGGTTAAAATAACTAGGTTATTAGGGTAGGTTAGTTTAGGTTGTTAAGTTATGTTAGGTTTATTTAGGTTGTTAAGTTATGTTAGTTAATTAGGTTAATTGAAGTAAATTAAGTTATATTAGTAAACTAGGTAAATTTAAGTAAATTAAGTTATATTAAATTAATTAGGTTATTAGGGTAGGTTAGTTTAGGTTGTTAAGTTATGCTAGGTTTATTTAGGTTGTTAAGTTATGTTAGTTAATTAGGTTAATTGAAGTAAATTAAGTTATATTAAATAATTTAGGACTTACCAGGGGGTGGAGGGGGATGGGCGTGTGACGGCGGGAGAGGCGGAGGTGGAGGTGGAGGAGAGGAATGGTGGAGAAGGTGGGAGATGGAATGGAGGAGCTGGAGGAGGGGAGGGAAGAGGAGAGATGGTGGTGGAGGGGAAAAAAAAGCGGGAGAAGAGGAAGAGGAAAGGGAAGCGGGCGGAGGGGAAGTAGAGGAGAGGAGGACGCTGGAGGGGGGAGGAGATGGAGGAGGGGAGGAGGAGAGCCCTAATGGGGGAGAAGATGGAGGAGGGGGAGACTGGTAGAGGAGAGGAAGAGGAGGAAGGAAGGAGGTGGAGGTGGAGGTGGAGGAGGGGAGGGAGTGGAGAATAACGCAGGTAGGGGAGGGGAGGAGCGGAGATGGAGGAGGGGAGGCGACGAGGAGGAGGGGAAGGTTGCGACGAGGAGCACGGGAGGGTCAAAGGCGATGAGGAGCAAGGGAAGGTCGCGACGAGGAGTAGGGGAAGTTCGCGGGAGAAGGCATGTAAGCCGTTTTTTAATTTAATTTAATTTTTTTGACATATAAATTAAGAAATAGTGTGTTCGTGTTTATTGTTTATTGTTTTTTTTCTTTGGTTTTTTTTTGTTTTTTAATTTAATTTGTATTTTTTCCTTTATGATTTTTTTATTTTTTTGGAAAAAAATTTGTGTGTTTTATTATTATTATTATTATTTTGTCTAAGTTATTGTATTATTATATTTGTTTTCATTTTAAAAAAAAATAAAGTGGGTGTGGTATTTGTTTGTTTTTGTTTTTTTCTTTGCCTTTTTTTTTCTGTGGGTGTGTGTTTGTTTGTGGTTTTTTTTTTGGTTTTTTTAAAATGTGGGTTGTTTGGTTTTTATGTGTGTTTGATTTTTGTTTTTTTTAAATAAAAATAAATTGGGTATGGTTGTGCAAAAGGAACGCACCCCCGCCCCACGCGCATGCACGGGGCGGGAGTAAAAAATTTGCAATGACGGGATCAGACGGAGTAGGGATGGCGATGCGCGAACCACAGACGCCACGAGGGCATCCCGACGCGTGTAAAACAAAAAACAAGCACGTTCACGCGCGACACGAGAAACGTGGTTACACGGCAAAAAGGAAGAAAATTTTAATAAAACCCAAACCGTACGTTAGATCAAAAAATCATAAAAAGGAAAAATGTGCCTGTAGACGAGCGGAAGATGATAGAAAAATGCGACATTGGTTCCGGGGAAAAATCAAGGTGTTCACATGGGAAAAACACGAAAAACAAGCCCGAACACACATACGGGTATTAATATCAAAAAATCCGCGCATCGGAATGAAGTGCGGAAAGAAGGAAATTTGGGTAGAACAATGTGTCCAACAACCCTGTCATGGCAAGACACAGTTTTGATCGAGATAGGACGTGTTCTCATGGAAAAAACCCAATAAACGGACTCGAAAATTAATATGAAAAGAACCGTGCACCGGAATAGAGGAAAATAAAAAGGAAAAATGTCCAAAAGAAAGGGATTCACAAGACTAGTGCATCAAAACTCGATTTGAAGGGAATTAGGAGGGGTTCATATGGGAAAAACACACCCGAAAACACTCGAAAAAATTAATAACTAAAAATCGGACAGTCGGAAGAGGGGGCAGGAAAAAGAAAAAGATGGGGGAAAAGACGGCAGGACACGACTATCAAGTTAAACTAGAATTCTGGTGAAAATAGGGCAAGTTCACATGGAAAAATGTGAAAAATAGGCACGAAAAGGGTCCACAAACGTGTAAAAATTAATAGCGGACCAACCGTGCATCGAAATGACATGGAGTAAGAAGGAAAAATGTCAAGGGGAATGGTTAGGACAGGGCTTGAACATCATATTAGAGTTCTGAAGCAATAATGACACATTCACATGGAAAACCGTCCAATTTATGGGAATTGCTTCAAAAATTAATAACTTGAGAACCGTCTGTCAGAACAAGGGTTGGTGAAAAGGAAAAAGGGGTAATTCAAAGGGAAGAACACGACTATAAGGTCTGATGTGAGTCTCAGTGAACATAGGATATGTTCTCATGGAAAAATCACAAAATAAAGAATAAAGGCAAACAATCAAGGAACAGCTCCGAGGACAGGGGAAAATAAAATGGAGGAGTGGGAAAGGGACCCCATCAGGGTAAAATAAGGTCATGGCATAGATGCATGATTATAGCATAGTATATGCATGGGGGTATGCAACATAGATGCGCAAGGATGCATCTCCACACTTAAAACCTTAGCAGGAAGGGTAAACCGAACATCAAGGACCTAGTACCACACATTAGACCAACCACAAACGTCCCCACACTTAAGACATGACCGTCACTAGAAAACAGAAGGTGTAGGGTTAGAAAAACTTAGCCCATAGTGCCGAGGAGTAATGTCGACTATCTAGGTTGTGTCTTGTATCATTGTCAGTTGTAGGAGGTACCAAGGTGTCTTCACACCACATCAACTGTGTGGCAGAGACTATGCGGCAGCACCCAGGGAGGTAGTTGGTTGAAGGAATCGTTGGAAATTCGTCGATGACAAGGGATATTGCACTCAACTCACGATTACTCAAATGGAATGAAAGAGCAATCACTCGCCCCATTACTAACATCACTCGAGGAAATAATGATGAAAACCAAGAGCTCACACCCGATTTAGGAATCGACAAGGGGGTGGTGTAGAGAGAGTATGCCAAGGTGCACAATTGATGGTGCATCAGTGTGTCCAACCCGTATGGCATAGGTGCAAGGAGGAAGGCCAGGGGGCCTTGTAGTGCAGTGTATAGAACAGAGTGACGTGTCCTGTGCTGATGACGGAGACCCATCCTCGTGGGTGCATAGGGAACAGAAACATACAGGACTCCAATTGTCATAACGTCCCTCAATCCTCACCTCTCGATAATTGATTGAAGAAACACCAATCACACTCAGCCTACCCTCTGTCTCACACTCTGTTGAAAGATATAGAGGGCAACCCATTCCTAAAACCCATGGATGTAATCCTCACAGCCACTTGTGTAGAGGTTGTATGCCTTATGCGCTTTTGATGGTGCAACTATGCATCCCACCCTGTGTCGGCATACAATGCAAGAAGGAAGGCTAGGGAGCCTTATGGTGTAGTGCACAGGAACAGATCGTGTGTTGTGCATTGAGAGACCCATCCCGTGTGTGCAACACTCCGTTCACACATCTCACCTCTCATTTGATTTGAAGGGAAAGACTGGTCACTCACCCCACCCTTTGTCTCACTCTCTGATAGATACAGAGGGCAGCCCACATGCACATCCCCATCCTGTTAGGATGAAAGCTCGCATCACTCAAGGGGTTGGTGCTGAAGATCATGTCAGCTATTGTTATCATCAGGATCTTGAGGATAAGGTGTACCCAGGGAGGTAGCCTATAAATCTCATACTTCAATGATTTGTAAGAAAAGTCATTTGTTAAGAAGGGCTGATGAACTGATATTGCAGAAACAGCGCACCAAGGGAGGTGGCTTCAAATTACTTTGCTGGAAAGGTTATGTTGGTGATGAGTCAACTATCCTGAACTGCGGGGCGTTACCACATTTTCCATAGTCAACTTCCTACCCAAGGATGTTTCCATCTTTTCTTGGAATGAGGCCTGTTATGACAGGGAATTTCTTCATTTTCTCCCATAACAGTTTTGTTTGTTTTGTTTTCTCTTTTTCTTTTCTTTCTTTCTTTTTTTTCTTTTCCTTTTTTTTGTTTTTTCCTTTTCTTTTCTTTCTTTTTTCGTGAAGAAATAGAATGGTAGAAATAACATGGATCAGGACCAACCTCGCCACTGTTATTGGATCACACGAGAAGAGAACAAGGTTGGGTTGAGTTGTTTCTACGAGGGGTTAACAAAACGAGACCGCCTCATGAGGAAAATCATAAGGGCTATTAGAAGCACGATGAGAAGGACAGTGCGATGCCCAAAAGGGAAAGGGTAGGTCGACTGTGATTATCAAGATCCCCAAGGAGGGAAATACTTTTTCAAACGATAGCCATTGATCAGGAAGGGATCATCAGAGGCATCAACGATCTGCACACCTGAGCAGAGCCGCTAGGATTGACAACAAGTATCTTGTACGGGCCCATCCACCATTGTTGAAGCTTGCCAGGAAACTTGCCAAATCTCGAATCATAGGCTAGGACAAGATCACCTTCTTTGAACTCCTTGTGCTTGATGAAGCTGTCATGATAGGCCTTGCATCACGCTTCAGTAGTTTCCATGCACTATAGGGCCATCCGCCATATCTCATCCAAGCATTCCAAGTGCAGGAGACGGCATTGCAGTGACTCAGCATCTCCCAAGCGTTCTTTAGCTTCCACTCGCAAAGAGGGCAATTCCAGTTCAACAGGGAAGACGACTTCTGTACCATACACTAGTTGGAAAGGGGTTTGTCATGTAGCTACCTTATGGGAGGTTCTATATGCCTAGAGGGCCTTTGTAAGTCAATTGTCCTAGTCGCGATGATATGTGGCAATCGTTCTTGTCAGAATCGAGTAAAGGATGCGATTGCTGACTTCAACTTGGCCATTGGCTCTGTGGTAATAGGGAGTGGATTTGTGATGGCAGATCTTATACAACTCCGTCAGCTCCTCCATAATTTTGTTGAGGAAATGAGTACCTTGGTCACTTACCAGCTCAAGGGGACTGCCAAAACGAGTGATAATATTCTCGTATATGAACAGGGCTATGCTGTTACCATCGTCCCATTTCAGAGCTTTAGCTTCACACCACTTTGTGACATAATCCGTACATACTAAGATGTATTTGTTCTACTTCCGTCTGGTGGGTGGATCAATGGGACCCACAAAATCAATCCCCCACTTCTCAAACGGATTTAGGGGAAGAATGGGTTGCAGTGACATGGCACTTGTTTTGGTGGGTTTCCCCATTCACTGACAAGCATCACATCTCTTGCAGTAATCATATGCATCCTTGTGGAGGGTCGACCAATAGTATCCTGCTAACAGAGCCTTCATGTCTGTTGCTTCTCCTGCGAAGTGTCCACCACATGGTTCGTCATGGCATGCTTTCAATACAATGCCGATTTCATCCCCTGTAACACATATTTGCAATACTTCATCTTTGCCTCTCTTGTACAGTGCACCACCTAGCAAAGTGTAGGGAGCTAATTCTAACATAAGATTTTTCTTATCATGGCTTGAGATTCTAGGAGAATACTGTTGAGTTGCCAAGAGGTTGGCTATGTCTGCATACCAGGGAGTAATTGTTTCAACTAGAAACAAAGAAGCATTAGGAAGGTCTAGGTCATCCTGTCCCTCTTCTTCTGTTTGAGGGATCCGTGATAGATGATTGGCTAGGACATGGAAATGGCTAGGCTTAGTGACTACTTCAAAGTCAAACTCCTAGAATAGGAGTAACCATCTCATCAATCGTCCTTTAATATCCGCTTTGTTCATCAGGAAGGACAAGGCTTCATGATCCACGTAGAACTTGAAATGCGTTGACAGTAAATAGTGTTAAAACTTCTCTAGTGCAAACACCATGGCCAAGCACTCAAGCTCTGTCACTGTGTAGTTTCTTTCCCTATCAGTGATCTTTCGGCTTGCATAATAAATTGGTTGATCTAATTTAGAGGGGCCCTTTTGACATAGGACAGCACCTAGCCCTTCAACCAATGCATCTGTGTGCACATGGAACTCCTTCGTCCAATCAGGAGGTTGTAAAATAAGTGCTTGGATAAGGCACTATTTTAGGGTATTAAAGGCTTCTTCACAGTCATTAGTCCAAAGGAAATCAACATCTTTCCTTAGGAGCTTGTGCAGAGGGGCTGCCTTGGTTGCAAAATGTGTAATAAATCTTATGTAGTAGCCCACATGGCCAAGAAATCCTCTCAACTACTTGAGGTTTTTTGGTGCTGTCAAGGCGACAATCTTTTCAATCTTTGTAGGGTCTATTGCAATCTCTTGTGCCGAGACAATATGGCCTAAAAGAACTCATGATGAGACACCAAAGACACATTTGTCGGGGTTGAGAGAAATCCCATACTCGTGGCATCTGTCAAAACATTGCTCTAGGTGTCCCTAGTACTCATGGATTAAGCTATAGACACAAAAGTCATCAAGATATACCTCGATGAAATCATGAAGATGATTCTAGAAGGTAGCCATCATTACTCATTGGAAGGTGGTAGGAGCATTACAGAGCCCAAATGGCATCTCTCTGTAGGCATAATTCCCCCATTCTATGGTGAAGGTTGTTTTGGATTGGTCCTCTTCTGCAATTTGGACTTGGTTATATCTGTTGAATCCATCCAAGAGGGAATACAGCTCATGGCCTGCCACTGTGTCCAACAATTGGTCTGTAAAAGGGATAGGGAAATGATCCTTCTTTGTCTTCGAATTGAGCTTTTGAAAGTTGACACATATTTGAAGTTTCCCGTTCTTCTTAGGTACTACCAAAATTGGCGAAACCCATTCACTGTTAGCCACGAGATAAATGAACTCTGCTTCAAGAAGTTTCAATAATTCAGCCTTCACCAGAGTAGAATAATTAGGATTCATACGTCTTTGTCTTTGTCTTACAAGTTTGGCATCAGGCTCTAGGTCAATGTGATGCTGGCATACTGTGGGATCAATAATTCAGCCTTCACTAGAGTAGAATAATTAGGATTCATACGTCTTTGTCTTTGCCTTACAGGTTTAGCATCAGGCTCTAGGTCAATGTGATGGTGGCATACTGTGGGATCAATCCCCTTTAGGTCTTTGTATGACCAAGCAAACACATCTAAGTTCTCTTTGAGTAGGTCTTGCAAGACCACTAGTTCTTCTTCTGGAAGATTGAGGTCCACTTTCAGGTGACGTTCAGTATCGTCAGTATCCAAGGGTGTTACTTGCCTTTCACCTTCCACTTCACAGATAAATGTCCCACGGATTGCTTCTGGAAAGAGGCCTGACTCTTTCAAGAGAGTAGTATCCTCGTCTGATGTTCCATTAGAACCAGTGTCCTCCTTCTGAACAGATGGCTCATTTGTCTATTGAGGTTGCTCAAAGGGTATCAGAGCTTTGCTTGCTTT
Organism: Lygodium microphyllum; assembly: GCF_053477565.2. Lineage (NCBI taxonomy): Eukaryota > Viridiplantae > Streptophyta > Polypodiopsida > Schizaeales > Lygodiaceae > Lygodium > Lygodium microphyllum. The sequence goes on along the minus strand of NC_141152.1, from coordinate 27,936,896 downwards.
TGTGTAAGTGGTAATTTCTTTTGGACTTAGGGATTCATCTTCAGAGGATGCATCTAAGAATGTCACATAACACGGACCTTCTAGAGGCCATGGCTCTGAGGGCTTTGGCTTTTATTGGTAGGGGCATCATCGTCATCTTTTCTCTGAACTGCACAATTAGGGCGACAAGAGCCACTAGTGAACTTAATTTTTATGCTTTTAATCCATTGCTTATACAGATTCTGCATATGTTGTGGTCCATTCGCCAACCCAAATGGAACCATGGTCATTCCGTACAGCACCCTGAGATCTTCAGCCTTTGACATCTCTGTAGGGACATCAACGAGATCATCCACTATCAGAGGAAATTCTTCATCTGCACTTTCATAACCTGCTTCATTTTCTTCCTCATCATTTTCATCCTCTCCCTTTAAAGGCTCTGTCTCTGCTTTTGTAGAGGTTCTGTTAAGAGAAGAACAAATCTTTTGCCTCTGCATCTGCTTGTGTTTTTGTCATAGCTTCTGACTCCACTTCTGCCTCTATCTTTGGCTTTGTGTATGTTATTGTCTCTGTATCCACTCTGTCTCTGTTCTACATCTGCTCTGTCTCTACGACTGTCATGTAATAGGGAGAACAGTACATCCATTCTTCTATTTCCCTGTCAGAGGTGATTTCAGAAGTTAATTCTAGTTGAGGCACAAGGTATTCTCCCATGGACAAGGATTTTGCTTTCCTTGGTAGTTGGCTTACAGTGCCACTGTTAGGGACTATACCTCTATTTTCTCAGGAAAGATCTGTTTAACAGCCTCTTCATCTCCTGATGTACCATTTGTTACCTCATTGGAGGAGTCAGTTATGACTTCAATGGATGTGGATCCATTGCCTTTTTGCGATCCATACAGCTTTAACACCACTTTGTTGGGTCCTCTGCCTAGGGTCAAGGTTCCTTTGAACCAGTCCATTCTAGCTCTTGCTTCAAAAAGCCAAGGTATTCCCAACAACAGAGGGTATGAGGTCCCATAAGAATTTGGTTTGACCACCAAATATGTCAGCCAATAGTCTCTTCCTACAAGGGTTGGTTTCACATATGGGAGGATGCCCAATGGTTTGATTCTACTTTGGTCTGCCAATCTGATAAGCCACTATGTAGGTTGAATTCCTTGCAACCCTAAGTCCTTCATTGTCACATCCATCATTATGTTTTCTGATGAGCCTCCATCAATCAATGCATCTTAAATAAAGCATCCTTCTATCCATACACTAATCTCTGGGGTTCTAGGATCTAGGAAGACATTAGCCACATCGACTTCCTTTACAGGATCCATGGTCTTATTGGTCTTGGTCATTGTTGAAAGAGCGATCCTTAGTCCACGTCTTCTTGTCAAGATGCTTTTGAATTTCTTTCAGTAACTGGGAGACAGCATCAGTAACTACCAGAATGTTAAGTTTGGTTTAAAAGTGTCTAAGTCTTTGACCAAGTCATAATCTTTGATAGGATCCACAGGCTTCTCCAGCCGGCTAGGAAATGGGGCTACAACCATTTTCATCTTTCCTTTTTCTTCTAATAATTGCACCATTGGCACTTCTTCTGTTTCTGGAAGTGCTTCTATCTCTTCTATCTCCTAGACCTCTGGTCCTGTTTCTAGGACTATCTCTGTGACTCTCTGTGGCACTACAATGCTCTGTACTGCACTATTCTGTTTTGTACTACTATGTCCCTCTGTTGGTAGGTTGAACTTCACAGTCTTAGCAGGAGAATTATTTTTGTTCTGAACAACTGGTTCGTTCTTCTTAGTGTGCGTGACAACAACAACTTCCAACTCTACCAAATTGGAGGTAGGCTTTTGTACCTTCTGTTGGCTATCAGTGCCATTGGCCTTTACAGGGATTGGGCTTGGACAGCCCTTTGTAGTGTGGCCTTCACCTTTGCATCGACTGCATAAGGGCTTGTAATTCGCAGATCTTTTGGACAATTTGGGGAGATATGACCCTTTTCTCCACACATGTAACATTCCACCTCTAAGCTCTAACCACTGCCAGACTGTTGTCCTCTATAACTTTGAGAGGGAAACCTCCTTGGACCAAAATTAGGACCAAATTCTCTGGGCTTTGGTCCAATATCTTGTGTTATCATTTTTTATTCTAGCAAGTTGAATCTTGCATTTTCATCCTTCTGTCTTCATTCATGCATCTCTTTCAAAGAGCAAATATCCTCTATATGGTTCTTCCGCAAATAGTAGGAACAAAAGGCTCCAGGAATGGTTTCTTTTTTAGTACATTCAATGGCTAAATGTCCCGCTTGATGACACTTTCTGCACCATGTATTAGAGCGCATCACATCTCTTTCAGCTCTTGTAGGGGTGGATATATTGGTGGTATTCACCTTCATCGTCTGTAGCTGCTCTGTAATCACATCCAGAAGCTCTTTTTTAATACTTGCAGAGTTGGATAAGTAGTCCTTCAGATTTTCACCTCCTGAAGTACTTGTAGTGGGATTTTGGGAAGCTTCTATAATTACTGCATACACTGGTTGGGTCGATCTAGAGGGTCCTCTGTTTTGGTTCTGATTCAGAGCTCCTGTTGAGACTTGGGCTTGTTGATTCCAGTTGGTAGGATTCCAGTGTTGTTGAGTCGCCATTGGAGGAACTATTTGAGGCCATTGTTGTTGTGGTTGAACCATCATTTGAGGCACTGTCGTCTGTGGTGACCACAGTGGATTAGGTGCATTATGTTGCGGCACTATTTGCATCTGGGGATAGGGGTAGGGAACTGTCCCTGGGACTGCATTTGGTGGGTACACCATTCCTGACATAGGAGGAGGTAAGACTCCTTCCTGGAGTCATTGACAGCCTTGCTTCAACTTCATCACACAATCTTGTACCTTCCACTGAAGCTTGCAGATTGACTGGTCTTCTCAATTCCACGAACTTGCGAACTTCTGGTTGTAGGGCTCTGAGAAACACTCCTTTCTGGATACCTTCATCCAAATGATGGTTAGTCCATCTCTTCAGGATAGATTCCATTCACACAACATAAGCTTCTACTCTTTCTCTAGAGGACTGACTTAGGTTCACGAACTCCTCTCACATCCGCTCTTTGAAACCTTCACGCTTGAATTTAGTGAGGAAGGCCAATCCCAAGTGCCAAAAGTTCATGCTGCTTGTCTCTCATACCACTGAAACGCCGTGCCCTTGAAAGTGGCAGGGAATATTGCTCAAGGGTTCTGGCATCGTTAGCCACACATGCTACCATGAATTCTGCTACATGAAGATTAGGGTCTTCATTGTACTCTTCCTTAAAAACTGGCAATGGAACTACATTTGCTGGCCTGTTATCAATATTTCCAGGACGAATCTGACTAGGAAGGGGACCTTGAGTTGCCATGGGAACTTTTGTAAAGAGTGCTTTTAGGGCGTCAAAGGAAGCTTCTGTTGTGAGCTTGTTCTCAGCTTTGATTTTTGCTTTCTCCCTTCTCACGTACCTCTGGACTCGTTCTAACGCTTGCCTCTTGATTATTGCATCATTCATCAGGGGGTTGGCTCCAACCAGTTGGTCTGTACTCAACAGGATAGTATCAGAGAGGGATTTAGTCTCTGAGGGATTCTCTAGCCAACATCTCTTCTACTTCCCTCTTTTCAACATCTCTAAATTCGACTTTCAAACCACTACAGAGGGGGAGATATTCTGTTCTGAAAGTATCAAAAGTCATTGTTCGTAGGATCGTTGTTGTGCCATTATAATAATGCCAACTTCTGAGGGTTTCAACAGTGTATGTTGTGAAAAACACTCTGTCTACCAACTTCCAGTGGGTTGCTAATTAGACAAACATAAGATTGTCAGTACACCAAGCATCCCATGTATCTTGCTGTTGAGCATCCACGAAAAAATTCCAACTCTTTTCCTTCTTGTTTTCGTGAACCTCCACAGACCACGACTCATGAAGCTTCTTCACGATCTCCCACTTGATGATGTCTAGAAACTTCTCAATGAATACCAAATCTTCCATGGGTAGTCATTCTCCCTATTTCCTCTCTTCAGTTTGTTCCCAAATAGTTTGCCACCAAGATGCAAGTTTCTATTGCTTCAACAAGAAGAGGAAATAGTCCACCACATAGAGCATGCATCATGATGGTGATATGTTTCCGCCATTGTGGGATTAACTTCTTCTGGAAAGTGGCTTTGATAATGAGAATCTCTAACTCTTCAATGGAGGAAGGAACTTTGCAACCATCCATGGAATTCTTCTCTTCTTGATAATGCCATTTCCTTCATTTTCAGCCTCTTCTGATGCTTGTTGATGGCAAGTTTCCTCGACTCCGCACCAAAAACATGGAGCCCCAAGAGGAACACCAAGGAAAAGGTGATTATACTGCAAGAAAATCTATCTTGTAACATCAACAAGCTTTTATTTCATTCTTCTGATGACTAAAATGTTGTGGTAGTTGTAGTTGTCGTAGTCATGATTGTAGTAGTAGTACTAGTAGTAATAATAATAGTTTTCTTGTTTGTTGTAGTAATAGTAGTAGTTTTTTTTTCATTTTCTTGTTTATTGTTATTTAGTTTTCTTGTTTGTTGTTGTTATTGTAGTAGTAGTTTTTTCTTTTTTTCTTGTTTGTAGTAGTAGTAGTAGTTGAGCTTGTTGTTGTTTTTTCTTCATTTCTTCTTTATTGTAATTATAGTGGTAGTGGTAGTGATTTGTTGTTGTGGTAGTCATAGTCATAGTCATAGTCATAGTCATAGTCATAGTCATAGTCATAGTCATAGTCATAGTCATAGTCATAGTCATAGTCATAGTCATAGTCGTAGTCGTGGTTGTCGTAGTAGTAATAGTAGTAGTGGTGGTGGTAGCGACGATGGTGGTGGTGGTGGTGGTTTTCTTGCTTATTGTTGTTGTTGTTGTTTTTCTTTTCTTGTTTATTGTTAATTAGTTTTCTTGTTTGTTGTTGTTATTGTTGTAGTGGTAGTAGTAGTAGTTTTTTCTTCTTTTCTTGTTTGTTGTTGTTGTTGTTGTTGTAGTAGTTGTTGTTTTTTCTTCTTTTCTTGTTTATTGTAGTGGTAGTGGTAGTGGTAGTGGTAGAGAATGTTTTGTTAAAGGAAATGAGAGAGGGAGAGGAAGAGAAAACGAAAGAAGGAACGAGAGAGAGGGAATAAACATACAACATAATAAAGAAAGAGAAAAAAAGAGAGAGATGGAAGGAGAGAAGAGAATGAATGGATAAAAAACAAAGAGAGAGTGGTGGCAAGATCCGATCAGGTCTGGTGCAATACCACAAGATGGGAAATACTCCAACATACATTAATTTGTGGGTGGGTGGAGACTTTACATACGTGAATTTTGCTTGGTTACAAGAGAAGAAATCCCTTCTCAAACAATTTAAGAAAGAAAAAAAGAATGATAACAAAAACAAATTGTTTGTCGTAATGTAAATCAAATGGAAAACAATGAAGGTCGTGATGTTCAAGATCACGAGGCATATCTTAATCAGCGTGTCCCATGTCCTTACTCTTAATGTAAGCTGGCAATTAGATAAAAATGTTGATTGTCTATAGAATACGTACGATGCTTTGGTGAGTTTCAATATGAGATCATTCATCAGGCGATCTCAGATTTTGAGCAAACGGTAAGAAAAGTGTATATCAATCAAGCATTGTATTTGCAAGCTAATTGAATACCATATACAAAAACATTGGGTGGGGCTGGCAAATTTTCTATCCAAGGAGGTGACGTCTCATTCCAAGGAGGAGTGCACCCTTTGCGGCCAGTTAGAAGAGTTTGTGGGCCTACGATGGATGGAGTGCTTGAGCCAATCCACCACTTGGAAGGTACTACCCAATATATACCATCAATACCAGAGGAGACATGTAGCCTTCCAGACTTACCTACAATCTTGGAGCCTGAGATGGAGGCAATGTTCGATGCATTGATGCCCATGGATGTCGAGACTTTTGATCCACTTAGAGAGGAAGCATCCATACCATTATATGATGGGTGCTGAGTATCTCGCCTGAAGACACTGCTTGCACTCCTAAGTGTGCAAGCAACATACGGGTGGAGCGATGTGAGTGTGACAGAGTTGTTCAGGTACCCTGTACATACGCTTCGTTGATTTCTTTTCAGAACTATCATTAAATTTTTTTTTGTTTTTTCAAGTTGTTTTATGATTTTTTTTCAGGTTACTGAAGTATCATATATTACCACTTGTAAATACCATGCCTGAGTCTCTTGATGATGCGTGACATGTTTTATGAAAGCTTGGCATGGACTACAACAGCATCCATGCATGTATCAACAATTGCATACTGTTTCGAGGAGAATACGAGACTATGGAGACATGTCCAAAGTGTGGCACTCACAGGTATCGATAGGACTTGCACTGGAAAAGCATCCCTAAAAAAGTTCTTAGACACTTTCCGGCTATCCCCTGCATAAACCACATGTTTCATACGTCTAGCATAGTGACCTTGACAATGTGGCATGCACAGAATAGGTCTAGCAATGGAGTTCAATGAATATCATTGTATTCATGCATACATGGAGCCACATTGACTCTACCTTCCCAGGCTTTGCCCGAGAGCCAAGGAATCTTCGGCTCGGTCTTGTTATGGATGGCATGAACCCATTTGGTCTGTGCTCAATTTCTTACAGTGTGTGGTCTATAGTCCTTGTCAACTACAATATCCCTCCATGGCTTTCTACAAATAAATGACATCTCATCCTTAGCTTGCTCATTCTCGGCCGCTACAAAGTAAAAAATATGGATGTGTATCTTCGTCCATTAGTCGATGAGCTTAAGATTTTGTAGGAGAAGGGGGCGATCGTGCAAGATATGAGCAAGCGCGATGGTCAATGGTCTGCCAATATTCGAGCCATTCTCATGTGGACCATGTATGACTTTTCGGGATTTGGAGAGTGCTCAGGTAAGTAGGCTTCCGTTCTCATTGGTAATATCTATCATAGCTTGTTCAAGTTTGTATCCACTGAATAGAGGTGTTGGGACAAGTCTAGTTACCTCAGGTTATCATGCATGTCCATTGTGTGGGCCACAGTTAGACTCCCAAAGGTCACGAACCATGAAGAAGATGGTGTCAAGATTGTGGGAGAGAAGGAAGGAGTCTCACTTGAAGCTTTCTTGCTTGCACAATGGGGGAATACACACAAGGGTGGAGGCTGAAAACAGTTTTCCTCTTCTTAGTTGTGTAAGCCAAAAGAACTCTAGTACAAAGAAATAGAAGAACCCTAGATATGGGTCTCAAACCAAACTCAACTAACTAAGGTGGCATACTAACTGAGCCACGAACTAGAGTAGATAAAGCTTGGCTTGCTTTCTTGAGCTCCTTACCACGAACAAGGCTCTGATACCATGTCAAGATTGTGGGAGAGAAGGAAGGAGTCTCACTTGAAGCTTTCTTGCTTGCACAATGGGGGAATACACACAAGGGTGGAGGCTGAAAACAGTTTTCCTCTTCTTAGTTGTGTAAGCCAAAAGAACTCTAGTACAAAGAAATAGAAGAACCCTAGATATGGGTCTCAAACCAAACTCAACTAACTAAGGTGGCATACTAACTGAGCCACGAACTAGAGTAGATAAGGATAGCTATCATGTAGCTATTATTCAGGGGCGGTGTACCAACCGCATCTACAACTGACAAGTCGGTGACATAAGTACTCGACGGTGTAGCTATTATCACGAGTGGAGCTCGATATCTCAACAGATGGCATATCAAGGACACACCGCTTCCTTGCCATTATCACGAGTGGAGCTCGATATCTCAACAGATGGCATATCAAGGACACACCGCTTCCTTGCCAGAGGATCATGAACTAAGAGAAGGTTTTCTTGGACGACCTCCAGCACGTATGAATGCCCAAAGATGGTACGAGCTAAAAATGGTCCACACAAAGTCACATGCAAATCGAATGTGACGGTTCTCAATTTTCTATAAGTTTCCATATTGGACACACTTACATTTTTCTACGTGTTTAGGGTTTGTCGTATCTATATTTTATATGCAACAACTAATTGAGTTTCAATGTACAAAACAATATATATAGTGCGGCATGGTTGCGCGGACGACATTTCCACGTGGAGCATATTGAAAAAATGCTCTCCACAAGAGATTGTGGTATCATGGCAAGGTTTGAGCAAAAGAGCTGACAACGAGCAACGGATCCAAACACGATTATAGATGAGATGGAGTATTTTGGAAACTTGCAAAGTATTGTCATGGTGGATTATCGTAGCTTCTCTATGATTCTATTCGATGTGTCGTGGTTCAAAGTGGTACTTGAAGGAGCTGGAGCAATGTTCAATGAGGTCCATATGGATTTCTCGAAATAGATTCCGAAAAAAATGGATGGATTTGCGTGACACATTTGTGTTGCTGGCCCATTGTGAATAGGTGCATGAACTCATGTGTTTTTTAATTGTATTATGACATGGTACATGTTATAATAGTTAAATCTCTCTTGTGCGTGATTGTGAACAGGTAATTTTCTATCCAAACCCTCAACAACCTCAAAGGTGGTACGTTATACCTTCAGCTCCCCGAAGTGCGAGAGTGTATGATCAAAGCGATATTCCGAGCATAAATGAGGCCACTGAAAGCTTGGAGCATAGAGGATCCAGCATCAGGTAACAATGATGGAAATACAAACACCATATTGGGGAATACGGGAATTTTCCATAAGTTTGGGACACGTGGTCAAATCTTTGGATTTGTCATAACTTGAACACTATAACTCCAAATCGAGCGCTCTATAGCTCAATAGATTTTATTTTTTAAGCACTTTCCAATGATAGGTCATATAATATGGTTTTGAAAAACTTATGGGCATGTTATTCAGGTGCCACCTTTTTAGTATTCAAAAAATGGGAATTGGGAGATTTCCAAACTCTCTAATATTGTGTTTACAGGAGTCCAAGAATTCTTTGAGAATGAGGTGGATTCATTCTTTTGTGGTGACATGTATATCGACCTTCCAGTGTATGCGGAGTTGTGTCGAATACAATCTCCAGTGATGTTTTGCAACAATTGGTACAAAATATGAATATGCTTATGTAGGTACAACAACAACAACAGAGGTGATGCAAGCTTCAGCTCAAATAGAAAGTGTTGTGATGAATGCTTTGCAAGCAGTTGAGCGTGAGATGAAGTTATTCAATGGCAGGAATGCATCTGCATATGTATATACCTATGCTTAGAAGATGGAATTCTTTGGGGTGGCTCAATCTGCATGGAGCTGGTATTTTATATGTGTTACTGTTCATGAACTGAAAGCACGGATTACTGAATTATACTTGTAGGATGCAGACTGGGTAGCCTTCAAGAAGACACTTAGGGAAGAATTTTACATTGAGGACACCAGTTTGATTACGCAAAAGAGTTTTCAAGAGCGGGTTTTATAACCCAATAAGGGTCTTGTGGCTATGGAATTGTTAAGAGAATTTGAAAGTTGATTTGAGCAGTTGGATCTTGCAGAATAGCAAGCTCTTGCAAGTTAGAAAATTGAATTGTTTCTATAGGCAGCTAATCCTGAGCTTCAAGAGAAGCTTGATAATTTGCTAGAGAATTAGACTACATAGACAGGTTTGAAAATAGAGTGGAGACATGTCAAGGAAGCTCTTACTGCACTTGTGAAGAAGCATAGAAGAAGAGAAAGATTGTATGTCTCTAGCTTGCCCACTCTTAAAGGCAAGCCAGTCGATGTATCTAGTAAGCCACCTACTTCTGTGGCTAACCCTATGGCTATACTTGCTATTGTTCCCTTTGTTAGGGAAGATGTCTTAGATGAATTGGTCAAAGGCATGCGGGATCTTCAATTAAAGGTTGCACAATTGGACAAAAAAGGACAAGAGAAAAGGGGACATGCAGCAGCCCCTAAGCCTGGAAAAAGATGTATGTGGTGTGACAGTTTGCAGTACGAGAGAAATGATTGTGCTGCCTATCAGGAGGCCTTGCATGATAGCTTATCTTTTGGAAAGATGGCAAGATCCATGCACAAGAAACGGGATTGCCTCTTGCTTTGAATTTTGGAAAGGGAGGTATGCAGAAGTTATTGGAAGACTTGGCTCTTCGAAATGCTTATGCGGCGGTACATGCTTCTACTTTTGGTCTACGGTTGGATAGAATGCATGGCCAAGTGATGGTTGGTCCAAAGGCTGAAATATGGACACATGCTTTACATGCAACTGAAAAGAGAAAGGTCACTGATAGTGAAATGTCTCATGCAGGGCAAGACATTCATGGCGTAACTGGTTGGGAATCACTGGTAGATGCATATTCAGTGTATGCATATTTAGCAAAGGTACAAAACACGAATGTACTTGTGGAAGAAAAATGAAAAAGAGATGAAGATATTGCAGGGACATCTAAAAGAATGACAAGAAGAAGTGTGGATCAGCCTAAAGCTGCAAGTCAACCACCTCCCGAGCATGTTATGGAAGAGGTCAATCAGGAGCAAAAACAGGATAACAAGCAAGAGGGCAAAAAGAAGGGCAAACATTCAATATATAAGTTGCAATCTAACATTGAGACAGCCACAGATCTTAAGAAGGTTCTTGAAGAATGGATCTTAAGAGTCGGGTGGAATTTACCTTGGGAGAGGTGCTTGGCATTGCCAAGCAAGAATTTCATGATGAGATCATTGACATAATTAAAAGGAAGCGTCAGTTTCTTAGTGATACCACTCGTGCATTGCTACAATTATGAAGAGGAAACTAGTTTGTTGGGTATTGGGCTGAACATGAGCATGAAGTAAGTACATGATTGTCTATGCAAGATGCTACTAATCAATGGATAGCATGTGGAAAATAGAAGAAAGTGGCTGAAGATGCATTGTCTTCCAGCAATATGCATGGTGGAGTAAGGAAAATGCAACAATATGGAGAAGAGACTCTAGGATTTATTCCTTGAAGTCACTACACAAGAAATCATTGGGCTAGAGCTACCACTGAAACGGTAGTGAAAATAGGGAAGCATGAAACTCCTTGTGTTGCTTTACTTGACCATGGGTTTGAGATAAATGTCATTGAGTGGGGATTGTATGAAAATGGTGCATGGCCTGTAGACACTGATCATGGTTGGAAAATTAGGGCTACAAATAATTCTTCAGGGGAGCTCTATGCTACATGTCCTAATGTAAAAGTGGCGATTGGTGATGTACAGGAAGAGCAACACTTTTGTGAAAGATAATTCCTCACATGTAGTGAATTTGGGACAACCCTATATTACAAGTGTGCGTATGGAAACAAAGGTGCTTGATGATGGTTCTGCTTATGCAAGACTCAAAAGCAAGGATGGGAGAAAAGTAGTCCAATTTCTTAATGTTTGTGTTAATCATCCTAGAAATCGGGATACGCTTCTCGAGAGTCTCCTTTGGTTCCAAATACAAGGGAATTCAAAGATCTAGATTTTCATTAAGCACTACTATAATGCGGGGCTACAGTAGTGCTATTCAGTGGGTGTACTCGCCTCTTGATGAAATGAAGCATATATTTACTATTGGTAATTCTAAGTTTATAGCAAACAGTTCATGCTGGTTTAAGCCTATGGAAGCTATGTGTAGGACTGAACGCATATCTATGAAACAGGTTACTAAGAAAATGAGAGCATTGGGGTTATTAGTTGAAAATGATGGCATTTCAAGCATCTTTTATGGGCTGAATATTACTGACACTATGGCTGAAATTTCAGCAACTATACATGCAGAAAATGAGGCTGAAAACACAGTGTTGTCAATATGTTCTTTGGATACATTTGATGTTATAGCATTGTTTGCTCAGTGTAGGAAGGATTACGATGGGCTGAAGCACTTGTGGAGACAAAGTATAAGATAGTTGACAAAAAGATAAAACCAATTGCTTTGCCATTTCCACCAGAGAGTGAGGGTATGTATGAAAAAGTGTTAAGGCAGCCAAGATTACGAGATCCTAAAGATATAGGTCATCAGTTTACATTTGAAACATTATAGGAATTGAAAGTTGGTGTAGAAGGGTCTCTTTTTCTTGCTAAGACAGATTGTTTTATGCAAATGTTGTCTAGACATGGGAAGCCATTTGCATTTCAGCCAAGTGAAATAGGTTGTGTGGATCCAAATGTTATCTCACCTATGGTCATATTTACTGTGCCACATGTACCATGGAGCTTGAGGCCTATTCTAGTGCCTAAAGCTTACTTGCCAAAGATGATGGATTTACTAAATGAAAAGATTTGCATGAAGATCTTGGAGCCTTCTTCAGCTCCATACTCAAATCGTTGGTTTATTGTGCCCAAAAAGAATGGGGCTTCGAGATTTATTCAAGACATGCAATCGGTCAATAAAGTGACCATAAGAAATGTGGGTGCAGGTCCTGTGGTTGATAAATTTGCAGAGGCTTTTGCAGGCAGAGTGATCTATTATTTGGGTGATCTTTACTCGGGGTACGATTAGTTTCAGCTTGCAATTGAGAGTAGGGATATCACAAGCATGAAGACTCCTTTGAGGTTAGTACGGATGTATACTCTCCCGCAAGGTGTAGCAAACTCAGTGGCACACATGACAAATTCTATGAATAGATTACTTAGGGATTTTATACCACAATTGACAATGCCCTTCTTGGATGATGTTCCAATAAAAGGTTGTGCATTGGATGAAAAGAATGAAGAGATGGATGCTCATGGGTGCAAACAGTTTGTTGCAGACTGTATTGTGGATTGTGAGAGGATTTTGATGCGTCTAGAAGAGGTGTATTTAACTCTTTCTGGCTGTCTTTGGAGTTGAAGAGGTTTTGATTCTTGAGCATATGTGTGGGCCCTATAGGTGAAGACCATCACCAGCAAAAAAAAATGGTATTGATAGAATGCAAGATGTATGCACGAATGTATCAGAGGTGCGTAGATTATTGGGTGCATGTGTGTTCTATTTGATATGGATTCCTCACTTTGCACATGTACTCGATGCTCTGTATCAACTTCTGAGGAAAGGTTAGAGATTTCATTGGGAAAGAAAGCATCAGAAAGCAATGAAGAAATTGAAGCAACTCTTAAAATCTGCTCCTACATTGAGAAAGGCCCACTATTCACATGGAAAGCCTATCATTATTACTATTGATACAAGCCCAATTAGGATTTGATGGGAAATTGGGCAAGATGATGAGGAAGGGAAAATATATGAAATTCTCTTTGGTGCTAAAGTATTGATGAACAGCAGAGAAGATATCCACAAGTTAAAAGAGAATTATGGGGAATTGTGACAGCCCTTATCTGTAGTCATTGAGATCGATTGTTTGCCGGTATTGGGTATGATTACTAGTTGTGCTACTCTGGACATTGCTATGCTCTGATGGATTGCATACATCAAATCTTTGAACCCTAAATTTAAGCATACTGCAGGAAGAGATAACCCATTGGTAGATATGTTATCTTGAACACATTATGAGAATAAAGATGGGATGATGGATGAGGAGGAAGAAGATGACTTTCTTATGGCTGAAAATGATGTTATAAGAGTAAATTTAGCAATGCAAGGTGTTGCTACATAATTAACAGAAGCTTGGACAACAAAGAGAAGACACTTTAGATGTTTTGTATCTTGTGTAGAAGTGTTTCTGGAAGACAAATATGCAGGAGAGTGGCTGAGAATTGGTCAATACCTCAGTACATTAACAAAGAGAGATGAATGGTCAGATGAGGAGTTTAAGAAAATCAAGAGGATAGTGTATGGGTTTTTTTAATAAGATGGATACTTATGGAAACATGCTAAAAAGAAATAGGGTATGCCATTGCGAGTTTTGGGTAACAGAGCTTCACAGATAAAAGTAATGCAAGAATTTCATGAAAGCTTGTGGGCTGGTCATAGAGGTGTTTGGGGTACTTTTACAAAGATCAAAGAAAGATATTGGTGGCAGGGTATGTATAAGGATGCTGCTCACTTTTTGGAAAAATGTACGACATGTCAAATGTATTCATTTGTGAGACATCGGGATGGATTGTAACCCACTTATCCATTGTCTCTTCATTTTAAGTGGGTGGTAGATTTGGTCACAATGCCTACAGGTCTTTGGTAAATGAGGTATCTTGTGCTTGCTAGTGAAGACTTGACTAATCAAGTGGAAAGGAAAGCTTTACGTACCAAGACAACAAATGCTGTGTGTACTTTTCTCTTAGAAGAGATCTTTTGTCAGTATGGCTATGTTGGAAAAATTACAGCAGATAGGGGTGTGCAGATGAAGCTCATGATTTCTTTGCATGGTTGGGGATAAAGCTTTCTTTAACTTCAGCTTATAACCCTGAAGGAAATGGAAAAGTGAAAGAGGTCACCAACCTATTGTGAAGGCATTGGAAAAATCATGTGGAGAGAAGGTAAAAGAGTGGCCACGATTGCTTCCTTATGCTTTATTGGCCGACAGAACAGCTCATAGTGCTATTATAGGATATATGCCTATGTGGTAAGATAGGTGTTTGATAATACTACTTATGCATTAAATGAGATGGATGGGACAATCATCAAAATTTTGGTAGCAAGGAAAACAATCAAATTATTCAAAAGGCGGGAATCTACTACCTATGAGTTGCTAGAATTGGAAGAAAATAGTGGTCCTGATACTACAAGGGCTAGCTAGGAAGATATGGAAGATGAAGAAGTAAAGGATATGGTTGTAGAGGATGATCGTGACAACTAGGATTTTGGCACATACCAGAGGATGTGCAGGTTCAGAGGGGGTGGATGTCGTGATGTTATGAGGACACAGTGTGAAGAAGTATGGAATGCATCATCATCCAACTTCTTTATTGATCTAGAGAGTCAATGTGATTTGAGCCATTAGTACTAGTGTGAGTTGCATGGATTATCCAAAAATATTAGATTTTGGATCATTTTAGCCTATTTTTGATATTATTTATTGTAAAAATCTTAAAAAGTTACAAAAAAGCTTCTAGATTAGGATGGCATGCAAAAAGCTAGTTGCTTTTTCAGCCAATTAGGGGATTTTCACAAAAAGGATAGATTGACGAAATCACGCATGTTGCGATCGCTATAAATAGGCTGAAAACTGCAAATTGAACTAAAAGAAAAAGAATGAGTGATCTAGGAGATCCATGAGTAGATGTCCTAGAGTTTTATCCCCCTTTCGGAGCCAACGAAGCCATCAGATTTGGGTTCCAAGCAGATAAGGAGCTGTAATTTTTATGCACGTTTTGTTCTACAAAGAAGCTCCAAGAGATCTAATGCCTGGAGATTGCTTTTGAGTAGTGCAAAGATTCTAGGTTCTTTCAATACATATTGATTAAATTCATTGTGATTTGTCTTGGTAGTGTTTACCACTTGGGTATTCTCTATCTTCTCTTCCAACTCCTATCTCTACTTCCTTCTACTTCTGATCCGCGGTGGATTCGATCTTTCGACAAAAATCCCTCCGACACCGTGCTTTGTATGATTTATATTGATTATACTAACATCAATTTTTGTCTGTACAAGTGACCTTTGTGGATATTTAGATTATCATGATGAGTCGAGGGATGAGCGACGAGGAGCTATAGGAAATCTTCAACGTATGTCTCTAGATCAGATGGCGATATTCAGAGATAAGGCGGACCAGGAGCTATCTTGGACACCATCTGATGGCTCTATTAGATCTACTTCAGTGCGCTCTGATGCTTCAATTCCCAGCAAACGAGGTCGATGCTCTAGACTTGGGCTAGATGGAGGGAGTGGCTCAGGGGGATGCTGAGGAGATCTGGATGCAGTAAGCCCATGGTCGCCTCGGGATACATGTGCTACTCCTCGCTCTCATAGCAGTTCAAGAGAGCGTGGATCAAGTGGCTACTATGGAGGTACCGACGTAATGTCTCCATCTCGTCATTCTGCTGGAGTTGCGTTACCTTCAGGATTTGTCACACCTGTGGAGATGTCTACTCCAGTCACTCCGGCTTTTGCTCAGCCGTCCACAGGTGGCACCCCTATGGATGCTACTCCGAGAGATACTACCTCGGTAGGTACACTAGATGTATAGGGGTCTCCTAGATATGCCCATAAGCGTAGTTGCGGGTGGGAGAGGACCCACCTTAGGCATATCCCAGAGGTGTATGCCTACCTTGTAGATGATAGGTCAGGAGCCATCATGATGATGATGAGGGGAGGAGGGTGATGGCTCACATGAGAGAGTTGTGCCAATAAGTTTTTCACCACAACGTTTTGGATCATTGGGAGAATATACTAGAGGGGAGCAAGGACTACATTGTAGCATCCTTACATGAGGAGTTTTTGGTAGTAGCCACAGCATATAGGTTTTCTACGAGCTGGATTATGGAGTGCATGCATGCATACATGTCACATAGATGATCGGATACACGCAAGGCACTCAAGAGTAGGGTTTTAAAGCCCGAGTGGCCAGACGCGGATGACTGTTGCTCGCTCAGGAAGGAGGCTAGAGATTCTCCAAGACGTTGGAGATAGCAGCACAAGGTGGTGAGGGCATGACTAGAGGCCAGAGTGGTCCATCATCTTGGGAGTGGCGGCCACATGACATATCTGGAGGACTTTGTAAGCTTTTCTTTTGTTCAGCTTGCTTATTTTTTTGCAATATCCTTTGTACTGACAATCATGTTTCTAACAGTTGTATTTTATTTTCTTTACAGCACTCCATTACAAACCAGGATTCCACCAGCCTTGAGACTTGATATGCAGAGAGGCATGGTCTCACTTCATTGATCGATCGATTGTATGGATGCAGCGGCCCTGTAAGTCACTCATCTTTCTTGTATGTAGTTATTAAGTGCATTATTGTATGGTGCATTGATGTGTAGTTGTTTTTTTTTAAATGCAGAGTCCGTTCGAAACTCCTTTGTGGCGGGATGAGGTTTCGAATGGCGAGGATCTATAGCTCAACCTTGGATCCCTGGAGCTCATATACTCTTCTTTTTTGGTCATGTGATCTGTGTAGAGATTAGTAGTAGTATCTTGCCATGATTGTACCAGTCACTTTCATAACGCGATCATGTATTTATTTCATATATCAGTGTTATGATTTAAGTACACTTTGCCTTTATTTATAGGAGCATTGTACACATTACTGAAACTATTTTGTATGGCCCAAATAAAGCACATAGTGCTATATGTTGCAGGGCAATGCCACACATTTTTTTTTCCTTGTTATTGTCACGATTAGCATCGCAAATTTACTGCATGTGTCGCTATTAGCATCGCAAAGTGTTGTTATCTCAATGTTGCTATTTGCGTCAGTATCAGTGTTGCATTTGTCGATACGGATGCAAATAGCGATGTTGATAACGATGCATGCGATGCTGATAGCGACGCAAAGCAACACTGATAACGATGCTAATACCGAGTGTTCTATGGAGTCACCAATAACAATGTTTTTTGTGATGAGACAGAGGCAAATTCCTTTATGAATATTTTTGTTGCTTTTAACGTCGGTATAAGGCCTATATCTTGTAGTGTAGATGAAACGATCTCCCCCAACTAATAATAATAAATTCTAAGTCCTCCATGAACTCCATCCTAGAATACCAAAGCACTATGATATTTCCCAATGTCTCCGTTTACTCCAAACTTGTTATTGATATATCTTTCACTTTTTTGTTTTCTTCATAGCACCTACAATTGCTCTTTTGATGATAATATCCTTTTGTCCTCCTACTTTTGATTTCATGAAAAGTATCCTACTTGATGGCATGCTTTGAAATGGAACTCCGTGCCCAATCATTCATGACATTGAGATAAAATGTAAATCTGAATCTATGTGATGTAATCAAACAAGTGATGCTCCACACAAAAGAATAGTTGCACTGGAATATATAGTGCCTAGCCTATCTACATGTGTCCGTGCATCATGCAACATACAAACACAATTCCTTGATTACTTTAAATCCTTAAGCTCATCTCTCATCACTTAGCAATATAAAAATTGTACTTTGCTCCACCCTCCCAAAATCTCACACTCTCTCAACAAAAATATGGTCCTTAATATGTTGACCAAGAAAGTAGCCCATCTCACAACTGACGGTGTGAAAGAAAAATTGCATGCATAATGAAAGGTGCTATCTCACGTTGTCACACGGAATATGTGCAAGAGTTTGTGAAAGTTGCTCCCCATAGGGATGCTATGTGAGATGGGAGTTTCAAGTACAAATCCAAAGTCCAATCAAATCAAAGAATGAACATACACTTTACATCCCTGAATCCATACTTCAACAATTTATAAAAAATCCAAATTATTTAATGATAGAACAGAATTTCTCGATGACAATATATGAGCTTCAAACTGAAGAAATTTGTCTTGACTGAGAAGACCTCTTTGAGATTAGCATTACCCACTCCAACTCTTCATATATGAATTCAACATCATGTACCCAAAGACAACTCATCACCCCTATACATCAATGTCATCTACTGATTACAATTCTCAACCATAAGATTGTCAATAAGGCCTTGTCAAAGGTGATGGAACTATCCCATGAAGTTTCTCCAAGTTAATTATAGTGGCAACTAGTAGCATTAACTACTCGAGATGGTGTAAGTGATGACAAAGGGGTCATGAGGGTATGTTGGAAACACAATTAAGAGATGTTCCACAAGCTAGCTCAAAGTAGGAAATTGTGTACTTGTTGTACATGATGATGACCATCATGATAATGAAGATTATGATTTGATTGTTTTATATAATGATTGGGAGTAAATTGAAGGCATTGAGATCATACATCACCATCTTTCGGGCTGCTATTGTACTTTTGCTCAATTGACCTAGAATGAAGACTTCTCACACGGCATTCAACTTTGTCAATGGATATTTGAAGGCCAACTCTTGGAGTGTTTTCACTATGGAGCCATCTTTGCCTCCATGTTTGTTCAATAATGAAATATAAGATGGTGGCAAGCTCTCTAGTTTTACAACCCACAAGGATAGAATTTGGGAAGATGACAAGCACATCAAGAAAGCATCCCCTTGTTTCCAAGTAAGTGGACAGTAGAGTCAACCAACATGTTTGTTTGTCGCAAGAACAAAAGCTCGTAGAAGAATATAAATAGCCATGCTTGTATCCCAAAAATCAAGTCATGTCAATAACAATGAAGGACTCACTGTAGAACTTGCCACTAATTCTCACCAACCTACAACTCCCTTTGTTCATAGCTGTCGGTTTGTCACCTTCCTGTCCCTTTGCAGGTTGGCCACCTCACACTTCTTTGGTGCCTCCGTATTTCAAAATGCCTTCTTCCTTGTTTAGTAGTTACACTGCTAAATGCACTCCAACCTCTTGCAACTAATGAAAAAAAACTTCAAAGCCTCCTCAGGATTGCATCTGTCATCATGGCTAGAAATCAAAGCCATCCAAGAAAAGATGATATGACTTGACAACCACAATAGGGCATGCTGTGTAACATTGAAAGCACCACAACTCGCTAGCACGATGATGAGATGATCACCAAGCAATATCATATGAATGCCAAGGAATTCATGGACTTGCTTGATGAGAAGAAGGGCATTGCCCCCCTTACTGTAGGCCTTAAGAAGGGAGATATACAGCATCTAGGGGCACAAGTGGTGCATAGATATTGGACAGTGCAAGAAAACATACTTGTTGCATCTGAACCTTCAAATGATCAAGCTTTGATTTACTAGATAATTTTTTGTAGGAATCGGTGGCCAATTAGCTCAACTCTCAAAGGTAGAGAAGCTTCTACTTGTCTCTATGTGATCACATCTCGTATCAAAGATGGTTGGTTTCTCTCATTCTCTTTTTCCTTCTCCAAATCAATGCCCCTTTATGTTCATGATGCTACTATCTTTTGCAAAGGTAACCAATCCTTCAAAAGACAGACATCCAAGAGCCGTCCAAATTACTAAAGTAATGGTCTGCATCATCTGCAAGGATCTTCAGTTCTGTTGTAAGCAGGACTCATCAAGATTAATTCCATAACATCCTCTTTCCACAATCATAAGGCCATTTATTGCAGAGAGACAGGCCCTAAAAGCACGTAGCTTTCTCTTATGGCTAACATTATCTTTTCTTTCCTAAAGCTTTGTGACCCCCATTCCAATATGGCCTCACCCTCTTACAAAAATAGCCTCGTCATCCCAATCGATGTTGGCTTTATTCATTGGCTGTCGCTAGTCGTTCTTGGGCCTTTTGTTTTATACTTGTAGTCAAAATGATGCTCTTATAATCTAAAATTTAATTTCATTAGATCAAAATTTGTTGAAGCATGCACCCCACCATAAGCCTAATGCATGTCTTGCTTTAACAAATCCTTTGAAAGCTCTCCTTTGTCATTGAATGCATTTTCTTCAATGAGATTTTATTTGTACCATCATGGAAATAGCTATCCTCATCATGCTTCCAAGTGTGTGAGGGATCAAATTCATGATTAAGCTCCTCCATACGTGATATGAAGTTAAAAGTGGTAGCATTGAGAAAAGGATACATGTAGTGAAGTAAGTAAGCTACTTGTTACATATTTCTCCATTTCATAAAGTATTTATGAAGTACTTTATAAGAAGTGAACATTTTGATTTTAAATGTAGAGATATCCTACAATGCAATGAAGAAAAGAATTTGAGCATGGAGGCATCAATTGCACACGTTAAAATTCTTCTTAATGACAAAGCTATCAAAGAAACCAGAAAGGATCGTGATTTTCAAAAAATAACAAAACAAGAGATTGAGACCTTCTTAAAAGGAAACCAAGTCAAGTGAAGTGATAAGTAGGCCTTGTTGGATGACACAAGTATATGTAGCAAGGGATACATAGTTATTTACAAAACCCTTCAATTGAAGATAATACAAGTTCTAGGGATCAATATTTCCAAATCCAACATCACTTAAAATAATGCAAAAACAAGTGAATGATGAAGTTCTATAGGTCTTGGGAGATCCATTTCACATCGAAGATATGTACTATGGAGCATAAGGGGAGGGAATGGTTTATAAAAAATACAATAATATATTTTATAGCTTGGAGGCATTACAACCATACTTTATTCAATTATTCAAGGTAACTCTAGATGAATGTGATAATGTTCTATACTCAAGCTCAATGAGTGCTAGATTGTGAAGGATATAAATATAGAATGGGCCACCATTACTCTCATAAACATGACCCCTGATCCCAACCATTTCAAAATAAAATCCAAAATGTTTCACTGCTTAATTTGAAAATAATTATATTTTGTTTAAGGTCTTTTGAGATAAGTAATACATTTACATTGAAAGATTACTTATGCTAATGGTGTGGTTATGTAATATGCTTATAATAAAATGTGTGTATTCTAGGTTATGTTTGAGAATTTCAAAACCTTACATTGGATTTTCCATAAGACAAGTATACCCCAAATCATTTGCGAACAAAGGAATGGGGAGAATGTTGAACATGGAAGGGTTCAAAAGATTCAAAGTAGATTGGCATCTAGCATGTGATTTGAAGACCCTAACATGCATGTAAAATGTCTCAAAAAAGAAGCTAATTTGAAGAGCCCATGCATATATCACATGTGTACTGAAAAAGAACTTAATAAAAAGAATATTTGAAATACACTTAACAAGCACCTCAAAGTTCCATATTTTAGAGAAATTTTGGGTGTTCCCTTGTTTAGAGTCCATATTTGTGCGATTCATGGTCTATGCAAAATTGTTGACAAACTAGTTTTTTTGTATACATGTTTTGCTTGGACAATGCGGCCTAGGTTTGTGTAGTTAAAGGCAATTGTAGCACTTGAGAATGAATTGTGAGATGTTGCTTTCCATGGTGGAAACATGAAGAATTAAAAGGATGAGAAGCCCATACATAATGGAATAGATACTTGAGGCATTGTGGAGAAATATTGACACAAAGGAACAATTATCAATTTTTCTAATGGTATTTTACATAATAGAATGCATCTCATTTCTTTGTAAAACATTGTTTCTTAGTAAAGTGACAATACAATGCTCAATTTTACTCCTCTATTTGTGGTGTCTTTAAAAATGACCTAGTTTTATCATGTAATTGTTACTCTATTTCTTTTAAAGCTTGCTCATAAATTTTTTGAACTGTTCTATTTCAAGTAGATGCCTTTTTTCATATTCTACAAGCCTAATTGGATCACAAATACCATTCATCATGCCAAATTTTGCATATGCTAAGTGGTATATACAATGTTGTACATGGCAATGAGGGCCTTGGCAAAAAGTTCATAGAGCTTCTTGTTTCTCCAAAAACAATATCTTCTCTATGTTCCACCTAATAGGATACCCTCAGACAACATATCTTGATAGGGTCTCCAATGCAAAAAGAGGTAACTCTAAACTTTCCCTCTTAAATAGTTATAGTGAAAAAAGTAAACTTTGAAAATATAAGGTTTTTAATATAATCTAAGGTAGAGTCCTCACCTTAATCTCCCTTTCATTTACTGATTGTACAACCAATAAAACCATCCTCATATTAAGAAAGATAAAAGATAGCAAACATACAAATATATCTAGTGAGTTATAGTAAAATTATTATGACAATTAATATGGATTCCAAATGAACTTGTGAAAAAAACATTTTGATTTTGATCTCAAAGCAGCTTCTCACTCCACATTGGATTCTAGTTTGGCCAATCTACAAGGACTTGGAAGTCAAGTCCTTGTTTGATTTGCCTAAGTGAGATACATTCACTTTTTCCTACACTGCTTCAAATTCTTCCCTTAAGGGAAGGGTTGACTCATATCGAAATGGGTCCTTATAAATTATGGTCAAAATTCCTGTTGTTACAAAGTAGTATTCTATATCCTTGACATTTTAATCCACAAGAAAATACTTATTCTTGTATGGAACAATAAATTTAGAAATTGTTTCAAGATTTTGTGCAATGATATCTAGATTATAGTCCTCCCTAATGTTAAAAAGGTCCCAGATATTAAATAGGCAAACATATTGCCTTTTGCAAATAGGTAAAGTGGGCAATAGCGTTGTAGAAACCTCATTATTTTCCTTCCCAATCTCCTCTTGCTCATTAATTGAACCCA
The DNA here is from genome assembly GCF_053477565.2 of Lygodium microphyllum. NCBI lineage: Eukaryota > Viridiplantae > Streptophyta > Polypodiopsida > Schizaeales > Lygodiaceae > Lygodium > Lygodium microphyllum. The sequence continues at coordinate 27,913,934 of NC_141152.1, read as the reverse complement.
ATTTTGTGTTCCCCCTCTCAAAGATTCCCTCTCACATGCCATATGTACTAGCTATGAGATCTCTTGCACTTCGTCAATCTTATCTTCAACAAGTTGTGGTGTATATTTTGGGTCTTGGATGGTCTATTTCCCTTCAATCCCTAGCAACACATGCAGAAAGTAAATCAACATGTCAAGTATTCCATGATACAACATTGTTGATTGTGTGTAGGGCATTGCAAATCTTCCTTCTTCATGCCCTCCAAAGTCCTCAACATTGTCCTATTGAGCGTTATCCGTAGGGTCTTTTCAAGAGAATATCACTCATATGAATGTACCAAAGGCCCTCAATATGAATCTCTCCAATACATTTCTACTCCACAAAATTGGTCTCATGCTTCTCCAAGTACACTTGTGAGACCCTCATTTATTCCTCCATAGAGACAATAATGGAAAACACCTGGGATATTTGTGGTAGGAAATTTTCTTATCACCACTCAAGAAAGGAAATCTAAAAACATTTTGCTAGGGGTGCCTCCCTCATGCCTCCACTCCTCCTAGACTCTTGTGGAGGAGTGTTAGGAGTGACTTCACTCCTTAGAGGCTCTTGAGGCACCTCCATATGTTGCAACTTAGAAGCATCCATCCCCGAACACATATCTCTATAAGAAACTCCAATGGGCATTAGATTTCAAGGTTAACATACAACTCAAGAGGGGGCTAGGGACCCACAAAACATGGGGGGGGGGGGGGAGAGGGGATGTGCTAAAAATCTCCAGTCCCCCTCCCCCTTATGCTCTGTAGGTCATCTCAAGAAGGGGGACTCATACAATTTGGGGGCGGGGGGGGGGGGGGGGAGAGGGGATGTGCATAAATCTTGAGGCTCCCCTTCCCACATTATGCAAGTGACCCCCACAACAAAAGGGAGGTACAAAAGACTTGAACCCCCCCCAACATTGTGTGGATCTCGGTGGGGGGGCTTCACACAACATTGGGGGGGATGCAAAAATCTTGAGGTCCCCTCTTGAGTTGTGTGGGTTACCCCCTCATGACATACACGATGTGAGGGGGTGCCCTCCAAAAATCTAGATGGATTAAGCTTGCGTTGTAAGGGTCCCTATGGGATGGCGTGCACAATGCAAGGTGAGGGTCTCCATATTTGCAGAGGTTACCCCCTTGCATCATATGCTACATCATTAATTGAAAAAAAAAAGACTTCGGACGAGGGTTGCACCTTATGAGAGGACCTTTCATTGAGAGAGTGTGTGTATATGTGTGTATGTGGGTGTACACTATGAGCTGACAGAAGAGAGACAAGCAAAGAGAGATCACAAAAATAGGGGGAGAGAGAGAGAGACAGAGACAGAGACATATACAGAGACAGAGACAGAGACAGAGACAGAGACAGAGACAGAGATAGAGAGACAGAGAGTGACACACACAGAGAGAGAGAGAGAGAGAGAGAGAGAGAGAGAGAGAGAGAGAGAGAGAGAGAGAGAGAGAGAGAGAGAGAGAGAGTTCACAAAAATAGCAAATGGAGAGAGATAGATCACAAAAATAGCAAACACGAAGGAGAGATATAGACGAGGATGTGAATATTGCCACACAAGAAAGAGGTCTAATGGACTCATGAGCTACTTACTCCCCTCCTGTGAATCCTTGCAAAGGGTGAATCAACCTATTTATTTCTATTTATATTTTAAAGAAGAAAAGACTCCCATATGCTTTTGTAAAGGGGACCTTTTCTAGTTTAGTTGCAATTCATCACCATACTAATCATTGGCAATTTCTCCCCTTATCAACATCTTCATCGGGCTAGTCACCATCAATGGTAGTGCATGCTCACCGTCTCCATGGTTCTCTATATAGTGCCGTTCACTACTAGACCCCTTGCCTGCCACCAGCCTCCTCCATCCCATGGCTTTATCGAGGTCCACTGATGGAAGTTGCAATGTGTCACCACTATATGGAGATGCAAGAAGCTAGAACAATAAGGATTTAACATGTAAATAATAGGGATGCCATGTCACACTGACATAAATGGCCACTAGATCACTGCTACCTCAACCATTTATGGCCCCAAGTGTTGCACACATGGCAATTGCATATGTAATCATATCTATACACCATAATTAATTTTCATACATATGAGTAAACATTTTTTATGATGTCACATGGAGTGATTTTAGCATATGTAATCGCCTTATATAAGTCAAATTTGAGATTAAAATTTTCATTTCACACATTACATGCCTGTTTGAACTCTATAGCTTTCTCATGGTGTGGTGAAGATTCTTAAGGGAATCTAAAATCTTGAGGATATCCCCTTGCATTGTTCGGGTTTAGGGGGAGGGGGATATTACACAACATGAGGGGAGGGGGGTCTGAATTTTGGAGGACCCCCCCTCATGCTATTGGGGTTTGAGGAGGGATACAACACAATGCAAGGGAAGAGGGATCCAAAATCTCAAGGATCCTCCCTCACATTTTTTAGGTCCTAGGGGGGAGAGGAGTACCAAAAAATGCGAGAAGAGGGTGGTCCAAAGTCTTGATGAACCCCCCCCCCCCCCCCTTTTCATTGTTAAGGCTTGCGAGGGCAGGGGGTACTACAAAAAATAAGGGGAGGGGGTCCAAGATCTTGATGACCTCCCCCTTGCATTGTTTGAGCACCTCCTTTCCTTCTTATGCAAGGGCCCAAAGCCGCACAATGCAAGAGATAGGCCTCGTGATTTTGGAACCCCCCTCCTTGCTGCATTGTGGGGCTTCCAAATTTTTGACCTTTTACATTTTAGAGTTATAAAGCTATCTCTTTTATTTTTTTATATAGATGGCTAGGACAAAGCAAACCACTAGAATGGTATCATTGAGACACCAACACATTTTCCAACATGGATTAGCCGGTAGGGAGATTGTGCAGTAATGAACGTAAACCAATCCTATGAAGAGCATGTATACACTGAAGGGTAAAACTCAATAAAAGAGATACCAACAACAATATGGGTTCATCCTCAAGGAACTAAGGATCATGAATGTTTCAAGGGAGAGAGGGGGACAAAAGAGAGGTTACTCTCCCTCACTCTTGAAGATTGCTGTCGAAGGTTTTCGAAAACAAAGTCATGTCCACAAAGGACCTTCACGAATTTCAAGATAGAAGATCAATCAAGCGAATAAGCAAGACAAGAAAATGATGCCAAGACTTTGTTTTATTTCTGCCAATAACAAATACAAGGTACAAGATGAAGAAACCCGAGCAGCCTCTGGGCTTAGGCCACCCATATATAGTTGTCTTCAGTCTTTTCTTCACCAGCGTGATATAGTCCGATTCTACAAATAATTCCATTCAAGATAGTCTTGTAAGAGAAGGAATCTGACAAAAACTCATCTCCTAGACATCAAACAATGATGCAAAATAGTGCATAATAGGTGAGCAGAACCGGTTGTGACTGTATATTAAGGCTCCGATCAAACGAAAATAAGGCTTAAATAGAAATTGTTCCTTGAGAGAAGATCCTGGTAGACCAACATGGCGGCGACTATGGTTCAAAAAAATTGTTCTAATTTAAAGCAACAGATTCGATCACTGAGACCAAGCTGGTGTGCAACATGGAGTAGTGGAAGTCGTTTTCCTCTGACAAATTGTGTCGGGGAAGTGGCAGCTTCTTGCAAGCGTACATTGTAGGGAAGCTCCACAACTTTAAAGTGGTGATTCTCTCCTCCAACTTCCTTAGCAAAGTAGACAAGATCTTCAAGAGAGATATGTTTCTTGTAAGAGGTATTTGACCAAAATGCACTCCAAGTAGCTACACTATATGTTGTAATCTTTCCTGCTTGCACACATTCCTCAAGACCAACGAATGCACTCTTTACCCGATTGAACACTGTTTGCCGAGGGACAAGTGAGAGCTGAATCTGTGGTAGACCAATATGTTGATGCTAATGACTGAGGCACAGAAGTCGGCCGGTGCTTGTATAAGAGTCCATGACTGTCTCTCCCTCTACATATAATCTCTGTGTCAGTCTCTCTCTGAAGAACTGTATTCATCAAATGAGTCACTGTTACTTGTATCATAGAAGCCTACGGCTGTGACATTATCCAAAACAGATGGTCTCAGCTCTTTTGTTGTCCAATTAATTGCTTCAACCACCCTCTTAGTATCTTGTACCCTGCTGTTAAGAATGTTCTCTTTGACTTAAGGTGTCCATCGGGTGCTAATAGGAGTTCTAGCTGTTGAGATATCGAGCTCCACTCGTGATACGCCAGGGTGACCGTTGTGTATTTATGTCACCGACTTGTCAGTTGTAGATGTGATTGGTACACCGCCCATGAATAATAGCTAGATGACAGCTATCCTTATCTACTCTAGTTCGTGGCTCAGTTAGTATGCCACCTTAGTTAGTTGAGTTTGGTTTGAGACCCATATATAGGATTCTTCTATTTCTTTGTATGAGACTTCTTTTTGGCTTACACAACTAAGAAGAGGAAAAACTGTTTTCAGCCTCCATCTCTGTGTGTATTCCCCCATTGTGCAAGCAAGAAAGCTTCAAGTGAGACTCCTTCCTTCTCTCCCACAATCTTGACATGGTATCAGAGCCTTGTTCATGGTAAGGAGCTCAAGAAAGCAAGCCAAGCTCGCGGTGTTCTGGTAAGAGGAGCAGTGATGCTTTCATTTTCTGTTTTGGGAGTAGATCTGTGCAGGCAGCACAACCAGAAATTGCAAGAGTGCATTGTCTCAGGTTGAGACGCCCTTCGTGGTGAAGCAAGAGGACAGTATATGCTGTGGGCGAGGGCTTTAGCCCTTAGTGACCCTGTTTTTTTTATTTGAGGCCATTTCGGGGCCTGTTTTGGAGGCGAAAGTTTTCTGCACGCACTCAGGAAAAAGCCCTGTTTTATGCTGTGCGACCACTGTTCTATAGGTCGGTGAAAAGTTACCACAGAAATTGCATCGTATGCTTGTGTGCAGAGACATTGGGAGTTACAGAATCATCCTTGGTTCCTATTTATGCAAAATCGTCACTAGGAAGTGACTGTGTGGTCAAATACCACTTTCGCCAGTTTTGCAGATTTGCCCTTGTGAGGGTGAAGCTGTGTTTTTTGCAGTGACAGAATTTTTTGCAGTATTCTGTAATGGCATCTGATTCTCTTTCACAGATTGTAACTGAAAATCTTGACAAGAACAACTTCCAAGCATGGAAGTTTAGAATGACGAATTTCCTTATGGAAAAAGGATATTGGGAATTTGTTGCAGGAAATGAAGAAGAACCAGTTCTTCCTGATGTTCCCAATCAACAGCAAATGCCAGCATTCAAAGCATGGCATGAGAGAGCCAGGAGAGTTATGTATTGGCTGTCTATCAGTATTTCAGACTCTATGATTGTGCATATTTAGGATGCAAGTACGCCAAAGGAGGCATGGGATACTTTGTCAAAAATGTATAGCACAAATACGCAAGCTAGGAAAATACAGCTCAAGTAAGAGTTGCATAATGTGCAAAGAGAAAATATGAGTATCAATTACTACCACATGAAGGTGAAGAAGATTGCAGATGCACTTGCTTCCATTGGGTTGCCAGTGGAAGATGATGATTTAGTTTTTGTGACCTTGAATGGTCTAGGAAAGGATTATGCACAGTTTCAGATATCCATTTCAGTTCGTGAAAGATTTCCTGATTTTGAGGAGTTGATTGCTCTTCTAATTTCTGAGGAGCAGAGAAATGGTGGTGCATCTTCTTCAGGAGAAACTTCAAAAGAAACTGTCTTCTACTCAAATGCTGGAAGAGGTAGAGGCAGAGGTAGAGGAGGCCGATTTGGAGGCCATGGTAGAAATCAAAATATGCAGCAAACTCAAGAAAACCAGTCTTATGGAGGAGGAAGTGGTAACTCTAGAGGCAAGGGGAGCCAAAGAGGTCGTGGTGGATGGCAAAGAGGCCAAAATGCAAACAATAATGTTGAATGCTACTACTGTGGTAAAATGGGTCATATGGCTAAAGACTGCTATAAAAAGCATAATGACATCATGAATGGAAAACTGCAACAAGGGAATTATGCATCTTCTAGTAGACAGGGTGATGACAGAAATGAGCATTTGTTTATGGTGCAGCACATGAATAATTATGTGACAAGTACAGAAGAAAGCAACGATGTATGGTATGTTGACTCAGGTGCGTCAAACCACATGACAGGTCATGCAGAATGGATGGAGGATGCAAGGAAAATGGAAAAACCAGGATTTGTGGAGACTAGTGATGATACTGCACATCCTATTGTGCAGATTGGAAAAATTCATTTGTCTATGCAGGATGGGAAAAAGAAATACCTGTCCGATGTATTTCATGTCCCGAATATCACCAAGAATCTAGTTTCTGTTGGTCAAATGGTTGAGCAAGGCTTGCAGGTCAGATTTAATCCTCATGGATGCTTTGTTGAGGATATGAAAAATAAAGGTCGCTTGATAGCAAAAGGAAAGAAGAAGGGTAGAATGTTTACGTTGGATGCAGACATGCCTGAATTGAGTGCAGCAATGTTTGCACATGGGACCGGTGTAGTTGCAGATATTGATATCTGGCATAAACGCATTGGTCATGTTAATGTACAGCGACTTAAATCAATGCAAGCCCAAAATATTGTTGCAAGATTGCCAAAATTCAAGGTTGCAGAAATGCATAAGGTATATGAAGCCTGTAAATTTGGAAAACAGGCAAGGAAACCATTTCCTAGACATGTTCAAGAGAGTAAGAAGCCATTGGAATTAATCCACTCTGATGTGTGGACTACTAAAGCTGCATCTCTTGGAGGCTGTCATTATTTTGTCACTTTTATTGATGACTATAGCAGAAAAGTTTCGGTGTATTTTATGAAAAAGAAAAGTGAAGTTTTTGGGCATTTCAAAACTCTTAAAGCTATGGTTGAAAAAGAAACAGGTCTGCAAATAAAATGCCTAAGGTCAGATGGAGGGGGAGAGTACCTCTCAAATGAGTTTGCAAGGTTCTTGCAGGAGCATGGCATAAAGCAACAATATTCATGCAGTCATACCCCACAACAAAATGAAATTGCAGAAATGAAAAACAAGCATATTGGAGAGGTATCTCGTGCCATGCTCAATGAAAAAGACTTGCTAGATTTTTATTGGGCTGAAGCAGTTGCTACAGCAGTCTACATAATGAACAGGACTCCCACTGCAGCAATACATGGGATGAATCCAGAGGAGAGGTATACTGGTAGGAAACCAGATATTTCTCATTTGAAAATTTTTGGTTGCATTGCCTATGTACGTGTGCCAGATGAGTTGAGATCCAAGTTGGATCCAAGAGCTGAGAAGTGCATCTTTATTGGTTACTCTCTACAGCAAAAAGGGTATAGATGCTATAACCCTTCTACTCGTAAGTTTACAGTGAGCAAAGATGTTGTTTTTGATGAGATGAGTAGCTGGTATAAACTAGTAAATGTGATTGATGATGTAGATGCACAAAATGGTAATGCTACACAAAATTCACAGCAGCAGTCACAAAATATTAGTGGACCTGGAGCGTCCTCTAGTAGTGGTTCACATTCTTTGCCATGGACAGGCAGATTGAGATCAGGAGAATCTTCTCAAAGCAATGCAGATAGTGGTATGTAGGTCACGAAAAGGAAAAGAAAAGGTTGATCAGCCCATGTTTGATGTGAATGCAGGTCACTCTTATGTGGATGGTGAATCCAGTGGCTCAGAACACAGCATTGATGATGAGTTGGGTATTCCTTCTATTGTTACACCTGGAGTAAGGAAGACCAGGGATGTTTTGAGAGCATCTGGGAGTGAACCTATTTTGCGCAGGTCTACGAGAGCTAGGTATCCTGTGGATAGGCTGAAATATGATGGATCTACAGCCATTCACTATGCATATATGGTCAAAGTGATACAGGAACCAAGACCCACTTCTTTTGAGCAAGCCATGGGAAAAGAAAAATGGGAGAAAGCCATGGATGAAGAAATGGATGCCTTGGAAGCAAATGCTACATGGGAATTGGTATCTTTGCCTAAAGGTAAGAATGCAATTGGCTGTAAGTGGGTTTATAAGGTGAAGCACAATGCAGATGGTTCTGTGAACAGATACAAGGCAAGATTAGTAGTCAAGGGGTATGCATAAACATATGGCATTGACTATGAAGAAACATTCAGTCCGGTTGCAAGGATGGCAACCGTAAGAGCGGTCATTGCTATGGCTACATCAAAGGGATGGTCTTTACATCAAATGGATGTAAATAATGCCTTCTTGCATGGTGATTTGCAAGAAGAGGTCTATATGGAGCAGCCACCAGGTTATGTGCATGCTGTTCATCCTGAGTTTGTTTGCAGGTTGAAGAAAGCCTTGTATGGCTTGAAACAAGCACCTAGAGCATGGTCTGACAAGATAGGACAGTATCTTGTCACTATTGGCTTTCAGATTTCCAAGGCAGATTTCTCACTTTATGTGAGAAAAACAGAGAAAGGTATTATGCTACTTGTCATTTATTTTGATGATTTGATTATGACAGGTGACAGTGATGAAGATATCCTTCATGTGAAAATGCTATTGAAGCAGAAGTTTGAAATGAAGGATTTGGGAGAGCTGTGTTATTTCTTGGGCATTGAGGTGATTAGATCACCAAGTGGGATACAGATCTTGCAGAGGCAGTATGGATTGGACATGCTCTCCAAATATGGGATGACAGGCTGTAAGCCTATTTCAGTTCCTTTGGAGCAGAATGTGAAGCTGAAGCACAGATGCAGGTGAGCTTCTGGAAGACCCTACTATGTACAGTCGCAAAGTAGGAAGCTTGATTTATATGACTATTACCAAGCCAGATTTGAGCTATGTTGTTGGATTGGTAAGTCAGTTTATGCAGGCTCCAAGGAAACCGCATTTGGATGCGGCTAGACGGATACTCAGGTATGTGAAGTCCACATTGCAGTATGGACTATTTTATGAGACTGGGGTTCAGATACAGTTGCATGGATACACTGATGCTGATTGGGCTGGTAGCATTTCTGATAGACGATCTACCAGTGGATTTGTGTTCTCTTTTGGGAGTGCTACAGTCACTTGGAGCAGCAAGAAACAACCTACAGTTGCCTTGTCCAGCACAGAGGCTGAGTACAAGGGTGCAGCAATGGCTGCATGTGAGGTAGCTTGGTTGCATAAGCTACTTTATGATATGCATCAGCCTACAGATGGGCCAGTTGTCATTTATTGTGACAACATGAGTAGTATACACTTGGCAAATAACCCAGTCTATCATGCTAGAACAAAGCACATTGAGGTGCATTATCACTATGTGCGGGAGAGGGTTTTTCTAGGTCTTATTGATCTAGTTTATGTTAGCACAGAGGATCAGGTAGCTGACATATTCACAAAGGCATTGGGTGCAGAGAAGCTGCGCAAGTTTAGAGACCTGCTTGGTGTGCAGGAATTGGGATTGAGCTCGAGGGGGAGTGTTGAGATATCGAGCTCCACTCGTGATACGCCAAGGTGACCGTTGTGTATTTATGTCACCAACTTGTCAGTTGCAGATGCGGTTAGTACACCGCCCATGAATAATAGCTAGATGACAGCTATCCTTATCTACTCTAGTTCGTGGCTCAGTTAGTATGCCACCTTAGTTAGTTGAGTTTGGTTTGAGACCCATATATAGGGTTCTTCTATTTCTTTGCATGAGACTTCTTTTTGGCTTACACAACTAAGAAGAGGAAAAACTGTTTTCAGCCTCCATCTCTGTGTGTATTCCCCCATTGTGCAAGCAAGAAAGCTTCAAGTGAGACTCCTTCCTTCTCTCCCACAATCTTGACACTAGCCAGATTAACAACTGCAATGGAGCCCAGGAAAAGTATTGCATGCATTTGAAACCGATCGCCTTAGGATCCGAACTTTATGACCATCTGACAGAAGCCTTGCCACTAATTTTCTTCCAATAAATCCAGTTGCTCCTGTGATGGACACAATCATCTTTTTTGACTTATTGGTGCTAGACTGATCTGCTTCAAATACAATGTCAAAACGCTTGTAACATCTATGCCGACCTCGTTTTTGTCCCCAATCGACAATGTATCTTCTGCTTGATGACCTTCCTCTATGCTTTTTCCCAAAATCTTTTTATAGCTAAGCTTTTTCCTTAGCTTTCACTAAGCATTCAGATTTAATGGCGCCCGCTTTTGCCAGAATAGCTTTAGCAATAGATGCAATAACATAAGGGTCATGATCGCACTTTTTCAAAGCATCCACACTTTTGGTCTTTCTTTGAGGCCTGGGGCCATTTCGATTGCAGCAACCCATATTTGTCCACTTGTAGGGCATTCTTGTATTTCTTCTTATCTTAGATCCAGGATTTCTTGTATTGCTTTGACAGCTTCAACAATCTTCCTTAGCATCGGTTTTTTTATAAATATTTTTGACATGCACACACGCACACGTATTCATTCACACACAGAGAGATAATTAATGCACATAGATAATATTATTTACAATAGAACGAAGTCCCAGCACACACTTGGGTTTGAGATGATAACTGGAAACACACTTATGGAAAAGCTAGGGTTCATACACACACAAATATGCAAGCCACACGCAGAACAAAATGCAAACACAACTAGTAGGTATACACGAAACACGAATGTCACATACACAAACTTTTTGGTGGATTCCACACCTCAGATGCACAGCAGCACAACATCCACCCCCTCTGATCGTGCGCATCCTCCGGATGGGCCAACTACCCATGATCATTATCATCTAGGTCTGATGCCAGGAGGCATATTCCACGGTGGATTCCGTGAGGTTTTGTGATGGATTCCGTAAAATTTTATTACCGGGGCTCATACACAAGGTGGATTATTTGTGCGAAAAGTCGATGGGGATGCCTATCCTTTTTGGGAATTTTGTTAATTTAATGTGTAAGTGGGTGATTCCATAACGGGTGATTCCGCAAAATACATATTTAAATTAATAAACGTTTATGAGTTTAGAGTGCGCACTCATAATAAATTAAGGTTAGGATTGATTTCTAACCAATTTATTTCTGTAGCTAAAGATTGCTAGGTATTCACTTTTGTCAGTTTAATTGTATTATTTTTCTAACAATTGTGAATGCTTCAGTTGATGTGTAGAGCAAGCAGCGATGGTACTGGTAAGCATTGGAGGATAGCGTGTATTCAAATTATCATCAAATTTTTATGGGCATGTATCTTAGGCATGGCATCCATATTTTGTCGCGCTTATTTATTAAAGCACTTGATATTTATTTATTATTTTTGTATGTCCATGGGCGCACGATTTAAATATTTGTATTGGACATTGTATTTGGGTACTGCCTCACTTCTTGGGCGCCCAGTAGCTTTAATTCTTTAGTGGCACAAGAGCAAACACAAAAGCTAAAGTGTGCTATTTTGTAAATTGGGCTATTTCTTCAGCTTGAAGATGAATAATATATAAAATACATGCTTTGTGGAGCGCTCCCACAAGGCATAGGGGGAGATTGTACCCAATTTGTCTCTTGCTTCATGTCGTGCAAGCTTTCTTCATTGTTTTTTTGTGCAAAAAGTAGAGTTATTTTGTTCTTGGGGACCTTCTAACGCTCACTACGCGTGCATATGGCATCCGATCTGTGCAGCAAAGCTTAGATCAAGAGCTTCGAATTGCTTACCATGTCGCGCGAAGGCGGAGCTCCTGGAACGATCGAGCTCTACAGTCAGTCTTGTGGCAAACGGTCAATACCAGCGTGTTCGTGGTAGTCAAGAACCCCCTTCTGTACCCTTTGATCATGAAGGACCTCTCATGATAGGCAAAGGACCGGTGAAAAAGCTTCTACATCAAGTCGTTTTGTTTGAGAAGTTACAAGGAAGAAAGAAGAGAAGTTTATAAACATTAAAGTGTCATGCTTAAGGCTTAAGCTTTAAAAGCTTAAAGCCCTTCAAATTGTCGATTCACTGTAGCAGTATGTCGTCAGAATCAATGGCGTAAAAAAAAACGTCCCCCCCTCAAAAAGCAAAACGACGGCACATATTTCCTTAAGCTTCATAAAGCTTAAATCCATTAAACTTATAAAGCTTAATCACCTAAATCACATTAAGCTTTACACTTACTCAACCAACAAAACTTACCTTCCTAGTGGTTGTTCATATTGCTTGTAAGCTGAACTGGTTTTGGAGCTCCAAGAAGTCCCTGTTCACACTTGTTATCTTGCTGAACCAGTTTCAGCAAAAGCAGAAGTTCACACGTAGACTATATGCAAACTATACGCAAAGTTATTTTCTTGGAAGACGGTTGTGACATCAAATTTCACAATCGTAAAGGACAAATACTGCAAAAGCCAAACTAAAAATCTATATACAAGCCTTGTAAACCCGCCTTTGAGCTACGCTGATCCCGCTAACAAGGTTTCGAGTGTGTGAGGCCTTTTGGAATTTTGTAGGATGACTGATCAAAACATGGATGATCTTATGGCTGAAGGTGATCTACCTAAACCAACAATAGAGCAAAAGTTGGATTTGATTATGATGCAGCTGCAAGAGGAACGAAGAGCACGACAAGATTTGCAAGCTTAATTGGCCAATCTGCAATGATCTACCACCGACCAAGATGAATTGCAACATGAAGATCTTATATGACGTACCATCCATGCAACACTTGAAGCCCAATCTATTCGGAAAGAAACAAAGATAAGTAAAAGAAACTTCAATTTTCGTACTTTCAATGGATCATGCGATGGAAAGACTGTTCTTGCTTTTATCAGTCAATTTGATGATTATTTCCATGAAGAAACATATATTGAGAAAGACAAAATTAAATGTGTCACTAACCATTTAGTTGACTGAGCATCCTTATGGTGGACTGTGGTCCGCAAAAGCGTTGATTGTCCCACCACTTGGGAGACTTTCCAAAAGAAATTTTTGCAGAATTTCCTTCCTCCCCAACTCCACGAAAAGGCAATCAAACAATGGGATCTTCTATAACAAAGGGATCGCGAACCTATTTCACAATATATGAACGTTTCTGGAATGCTCTATTGCAACTACGAATGCTCGAAGATGTACCTGAAGCAACTCATAAACGCAAGTTTATGTCTGGCCTACTTGGACATTTTTATGCAGACGTCAATATGTTCAAGCCAATGACTCTTGAAGATGCAATTTCCTTGGCCCATGACACTGAAGACAAAATTCGCGGACGAGACAAGTGACCACAACAATTCCCAACTAATGATGACTTTGGTCCCAAACAATTCAATTCAAATTTTTGAAGATTCAATCAAAGTCATTTTCTTCCATCTTCATTACATAAATCTTAGACACGACCACATGCTTTTCCATCAAACATAAATCCAAACCCTAAGCCATCCCTACAGTCAAATCCCAACATTCTTAAACTTCTTGCCATTACCAATAATGTATCCAAAGCAAAACCCATAGTTTGTTACAAATGTCATCAACCTGGACATCTAGCAGCCAATTGTCAATCCAAAAAGCCATATGTTTTCATATGAATTATCTGGGAGCAATAGAAGATGAAGAACGTGAAGAGATGCCAGACTTTACGGAAGAAGATGACGACATTGGTACTACTTATGATACTTTGCCAGGTATGCCAACTCCCCATTCCTTATTAACAATGAAATGTTTTGTGCATGGTAAAGAAAATATTATTTTACATGATGATGGGAGCACACATGACTTTATTTTTGCAAAATTGATCAAAGAATTGAATTTACATACTATTTCTACACATTATCGCATCAAGGCTACATTCCTAGGTACGAGATATAATGGAACACAAGAGGTGCATAATTTAGAAATTAAAATTGGTGATTATATTGAACGAAGACATCTCTTAGTTGTACCTTTGCAATCTAGTGACATTATCTTAGGAATGCCCTGGCGTCATCAATACAATCTTGATATAGATTATTCTACACATTCAATTAAAATTTATTTTCAAGGAAAACAAATCACATTGCATGGTATGCACGCTTCCAATAATTTTCCATTGCTTACTCATACTCAGGCTAAACGTGCATTACGTAAAAGTAACAAATCCTATTTAATATGGGTAAATGAAATTCAAGATAAATAAAAATAGATGCATCCTAGGCATGCACAATTCCTTGCCCAATTTCAAGATTGTTTTGCTGCTAATTTACCACCTGGATTACCACATTCACGTCCTAAAGATCATAAGATAGATTTAATTCCTAGAACACAACCACCATGTAAAGCACCATATAGACATAACCAAATTGAACATAAAGAAATTTAAAACCAAATAGAAGAATTTCTTAACAGAGGATTAGTTAGACCTAGTAGTTCTCCATTTGGTGCACTTATCTTATTAGTGAAAAAGAAAAATAATACCTATCACATATGCATTGATTATCGTGCCCTAAATAAAATTACTGATAAGAATAGATATCCAATTCCTAGGGTAGATGATCTTATGGATAAGCTACAAGGATCTGCCATATTCAGTAAGATAGATCTTAAATCTAGATATCATCAAGTAAGATTGGACAAATCTGATATATTCAAAACTGCATTTAGAATACAATTTGGACACTATGAATTTCTGGTTATGCCTGTCAGTTTAACTAATGCACCAGCCACATTCAATCGTATGATGAATCGCATATTTTTGAAACATCAGCATTGTGTCATTGTTTTCTTTGATGAAATATTAATTTTCAGTAAAAATGAGAATGAGCATTATGAACATTTGTCTTTAGTTTTTACGTTATTAAAAGACAATAAATCACTACAAGGGAATGGGGCAATAGCGACGCCGATTAGCGACGGCGGATATCGGCGTCGCTATAGGCGTCGCTATTGGCGTCGCTATTGGTGTCGCTATATGCGTCGCTATTTGCATCGCATTTGCGATGCAAATAGCAACGCATATAGCGACGCCAATAGCGACGACGCAAGGAAAAAAAGCGCAGCCGAAACCAGAGCGCCGTTTTCATTTTCTTTTCTTCGCCTTTTGAGAGCGAGAGCGAGGGAGAGAGCGAGGGAGAGAGCCAAGGCTTTGTGAGAGAAGAGGAGGAAGAGACTTGCTGCCACCGCCGCCGCCGCCACCGCCACCGTCGTTGTTCGCGAAGGATAGGAGGAGCCCTCGTTACAAAGAGAAGCCGCCCACGCTCGCCATATCTCATTGGTGAGTCTCCCTCTCTCTTTCTTTTACTTGTTGAAGGTTTAAATCGTTCTCTTTTGTTTGTTTAGGAGAGGAAATGAAAGAGAAGGAGAGGGAGAGGGAGAGAAAGAGAGGGAGAGTGCATTCTCTCTCTCTCTCTCTCTCCCTTTTGCTTGTTTAATGTTTAAATTACTTTCTTTTTTGCTTGTTTAGGAGAGGAAACGAGAGAGTAAGAGAGAAAGAGAGGGAGAGGGAGAGGGAGAGGGAAAGAAAGAGAAAGAGAAAGAAAGAGAAAGAGAAATAGAGGGAGAGGGAGAGGGAGGGGGAGGAAATAGGAGAGGGAGAGAAAGAGAAAGAGAGGGAGAAGGAGGGAGAGTGCATTCTCTCTCTCCCTCCCTCTCCCTTTTGCTTGTTTAATGTTTGAATCACTTTATTTTTTGCTTGTTTAGGAGAGGAAATGAGAGAGAAAGAGAGTGAGAGGGAGAGGAAGGGGAAGGAAATGAGAGAGGGATAGAAAGAGAAAGAGAGGGAGAGTGCATTGTATCTCTCCCTCTCCCTTTTGCTTGGAGGATGTTTAAATCACTTTATTTTTTGCTTGTTTAGGAAATGAGAGAGAAAGAGAGATAGAGAGGGAGAGGGAGAAAAAGAGAAAGAGAGGGAGAGGGAGAGGGAGAGGGAGGGGGAGGGGAAGGAAATGAGAGAGGGAGAGAAAGAGGGAGTGAGGGAGAGGGAGAGGGAGAAAGAGGGAGGGGGAGGGAGAGGGAGGGGGAGTGAGGAAATGAGAGAGGGAGAGAAAGAGAACGAGAGGGAGAGGGAGAGGGTGAGAGAAAGAGAGGAAGAGAGGGAGAGGGAGAGAAAGAGAGGGAGAGGGAAGGGAAGGAAATTTAAGATAATATACGTATTGATAATGGTATGCAATGTGCTTTGCATAAGGCCACGTACTTCATCAAAATGAACCCAAAATTATTGTTATAGAAGAAGAAACCCTTAAATTGAGTATAGGATAATTTCTCTCAGGTCTTATGACTATGAGTAGAATTGATTGAAATAAATTTTATTACTATAGTTATAAAATTTCATAGATGGCGCGCATTAATTTTAAAATGGATTACTTATACTCAAAGCCGAGATATAACAAAAAATTATCTACCGGGACAAACAAATCGTTGAGCATGATACAAGGCCGAGATATAACATCGGAAAATCTCTCGACTACTATATACAATGCAAGGTTTATGGTCAACTTGCAACTTGACGTACATCTCCATAAAGCTATCCATTTAAGCCTTGTTTGCTGTAATGTAGATAAGATGGCAAACGAAGAAGGTCCTATTGTTCAAGACCGCGAGTCGTATCTTAATCAGCGTGTCCCATGTCCTTGCTCTCAATGCAAGTTCGCAATTAGACGAAAACGCCGATTGTCTATAGAACACGTACAATGATTTGGCGAGTTTCAATCTGAGATCATTGATCAGGCGATTGCAGATTTTCAGCAAACGGTAATTTGAAGTTAGCATTTTTCATGCATTGTACTCTCAAGCTAATTGAAAACCATACACAATAAGATTGGGTCTTGTTGGAAAATTTTGTATCCACGGGGGTGATGTCTCGATCCAAGGGGGAGTGCACCCTTTGCGGCCAATTAGAAGAGTTCGTGGACGTGTGATGGATGGATTGCAGGAGCCAATCGACCACTCGCAAGGCCCATCTATACTGTCAATGCCAGAGGAGACAGACAACCTTCCCGACTTGCCTACAATCTTGGAGCCTGCGATGGAGGCAATGATCGATGCATTGATTCCCATGGATGTTGAGACATCTGACCCGCTTAGAGAGGAAGCATCCATACCATTATATGATGGGTGCCGAGTATCTCGGTTGAAGACATTGCTTGCACTCTTAAGTGTGCAAGCAAAATACGGTTGGAGCGATACGAGTGTGACTGAGTTATTCAGGTACCTTGCACACAGACTTCATTGTTTTTTTTAAAAACAGTATTATTGCAAACATGGATGGATTTTTCAAGGTGTTTTATGATTTTTTCAGGTTATTGAAATATCATATATTGCCACCTGCAAACACCATGCCTGAGTCTCATGATGATGCACGACATGTTTTACGGAAGCTTGGCATGGACTACAATAACATCCATGCATGTATCAACGACTGCATATTGTTTCGAGATGAATACGAGACTATGGAGACATGTCCAAAGTGTGGTGCTCACAGGTATCGACAGGACTCGCAAGGGTAGACCATCCCTCAAAAAGTACTCAGACACTTTCTGCTCATCCCCCGCATAAACCACATGTTTCGCACGTCTGGCGTGTATCTTCGTCCATTAGTCGATGAGCTTAAGATTTTGTGGGAGGAAGGGGTCACGGTGCAAGATATGAGCAGGCGCGATGGTCGGCGGTCAGCCAACATTCGAGCCATTCTCATGTGGACGATGCATGACTTTCCGGGATTGGGAGAGTGCTCAGGTGAGCAGACCTTTGTTCTCGCCGGTAATATCTATATTTTATTTCATTCAATCAAGTATTCACTAGGTCGTGGATCGCCTTGCAGGTCTCGTTACCTCATGTTATCATGCATGTCCATTGTGTGGGCCACAGTTAGACTCCCGAAGGTCACGAACCATGAAGAAGATGGTATATCAAGGACACGCCGCTTTCTTGCCGGAGGATCATGAACTCAGGGAAGGTTTTCTTGGACGACCTCCAGCACGTATGAACGCTGCAAGCTGGTACGAGCTGAAAATGGTAAACCCGGAATCACATCCAAATGGAATGTGACGGTTCTCAGTTTTCTACGAGTTGCCATATTGGACCCACTTACAGGTCAACCACTTGTTGGATCCCATGCATATATTCAAAAATGTGGGCAGCTTGCTATGGGACCACATCACAGGAAAGAGAGACACTATAGGGTCACGAATGGATTTAAAGGAGGTAGATAAGATGGAGGCGCTTTGGCCGTAGTCGAGTGCTGAAGGGGGAGTGCAGCTTCCTCGCGCTCCCTGGGTTTTGTCTACCAAAGAAGAGCGCATTGTGAAGCAAGTAATCAAGTCTATCCGCACTCCGACGGGTATGATGCGTTCTCTCAGGTCCGCATTTTCTAAAGATGACCAAATGTCTGGGCTAAAATCCCATGATTGGCATAAGATATGTCAGGTTTGTGAACAGAATGCATTTTAATTAGCGTGGACATTTTGAAATTTGAAAAGTGACCATTATTCTTAATGCTTTCTCATTTGTGGCAGTTTGTCCTACCGATCGCGATCGCGGGATGCCTAACTCCAGAAATTCGCGGGGCCATTTACAAGCTGTCGACTTTGGTGCAATGGATCTCACAGAAAGAGATTAAGACGTCCTCTATTGAATTCGCAAGGCGGGGAGCAGTTGAGACGGTCTGTCTCTTTGAGAAATACCTGCCCACTAGCATGCTCACGATACAAGTTCACCTTCTTGTGCATCTTGTGGATGAAGTGGAGATTGTTGGACCTGTCCATACGCGATGGATGTTCTTCCTGGAGCACTTCATGAAAACCCTGAAAGGCTTTGTGCGACAACGAGCTCGTCCGGAAGGTAGCATGGCGGAAGGTTGGTTGGTGTCAGAGGCGTTAGTGCATATCTCACAATGGCTACCAACGGTGGAACTAGACAATGAAATGCTATGGACGCTGAAGGACGATGACAGGCTGACTGGAGATGTGGTGGTTGGAAATGGGGTAGAAAAAAGAATGGATGCCTCAATGGAAGAGAAGGTGAATCGCTTTTGTATGTTGCACCATGCCTCCATGGAGACGTGGCTCGCCAAGTACCAGATTGCAAGGCAAGATCGAGAGGAAGCGCGAGCTGAATTCCGACGCAGTACGCGTCACTGACCGATTCGATATCCCGAAGGCATGGAGGAGATGCCGCAGTTTATGTCAACACGATGGTTGCATGGAGCCTTGACCGTAGCATCCAGCGAAGGGACAGAGGTCTCAATGGAGGAGTGGGAGTTCTCGAGGGGATGTAGTCCAAAGGTAATGGGGGGTTTAGAATGTGTCGTATCTAAATTTGCTTGCTACATCTAATTTGAGGGTTTCAATGTGCAGTACAAAATATATAGTGCAGCGTGGTCGCGCGGACGGCATTTTCGGGTGGAGCGTATTGACAAAATGCGCTCCACAATGGACTGTGGTGTCATGGCAAGGTTTGAGCAAGAGAGCCGGCGACGAGCAACGGATCCGAACATGGTTGTGGATGAGATGGAGTATTTTGGGAATTTGCAAAGTATTATTACGGTGGATTACCGTAGCTTCTCCATGATAATATTCGATGTGCAGTGGTTCAAAGTGGTACTTGAAGGAGCTGGCGTAATAGTTCGATGAGGTCCATCTGGATTTCTCGAAATAGATTCTGAAAAAAAATGGATGGATTTGCGCGACACCTTTGTGTTGCCGGCCCATTGTGAATAGGTACAACTAGTCATTTGCTTGCTAATTGTAATACGACATGGTTTATGTCACAATGGTTTGAAGACGGTTTGTAAGTGTTTGTGAACAGGTAATCTTCTATCCAAATCCCCGACAACCTCGATGGTGGTATGTTATACCTTCAACTCCTCGAGATGCGAGAGTATACGATCAAAGCGATGTTCCAGGCATAGATGAAGAAAATATGCAAATAGAGGGATCGAAATTACAAGGGGTGGAGGCCATCGCAAGCTTGGAGCCCGCATTGGCTAACAATGATGGAAATACAGAAGTCGTAGAATTTTTTGAGAACGAGGCAGACTCGTTCTTTTGTGGTGACATGTCTACCAACCTTCCAGTGTATGCAGAGTTGTGTTAGGAGATTAACATGGGACCATAGAATACTTCATTCTTGGAGAATTGTATTACTCAATTCGTTGTTTAGATCTTCCATAAAGGTAGATAAGATATGCATTTTAAGAGGGATTTTTCAAAAATGATTTATATTAATGTGCTTTGTATATTTTAAATTGATTATTCTAACATTATTTTTTATCTGTGCAGGTATCGACATTTTCAGGATGAGTCGAGGGATGAGCAATGAGGAGTTTCAGGAGATGATGGCACGTATGTCTCCAGATCAGCTCGCGAGATTTAGAGAGATGGCAGATCAGGAGCTGTCTCGTTCTTCATCAGGGTGCTCTACTAGATCAGCTTCAGCGCAATCAGATGCTTCAGCTTCGAGCAGACAATCTCGACGCTCGCGACTTGGGCCAGAGGGAGGGACTGCGACTGCAGGAGGATGAGGGGGGTGTTGCTGTGGAGACACGGACGCGGTGTCTCCGTCTCGTCGTTCAGCTGGAGCTCGGTCACCTCCAGGATTTGTCACACCTGTGGGGATGTCCACTCCAGTTACTCCGACTTTTGCGCAGCCGTCGGCAGATGTCACGCCTTTTGGTGGCACCCCCTCTGGTGGCACTCCTTTTGGTGGCACCCCCTTTGGTGGCACCCCTTTGAGTGGCACTCCAGGAGAGGGTACCCTCGTCGATACACTGGATGTTCAGGGGTCTCCTGGATATGCCTAGGAGCTTGGACGGAGATGGGAGAGGGCCCATACAAGGCACACTCCTAGGGATTATGGATACCTAGTGGATGGCAGGTCAGGAGCCATCATCATGAATGATGAGGGGAGGAGGGTGATGGCTCGCATGAGGGAGTTGTGCCAACAAGTTGTTCGGCACAACGTCCTGGATCATTGGAGGAACATACCGGAGGGGAGCAAGGAGTACATAGTAGCATCCTTGCACGAGGAGTTCCCGGTGCCAGCCGCAGTGGATAGATTCTCTACGGGCTGGATGATGGATTGCATGCGTGCATACATGTCACATAGACGATCCGACGCACGCAAGGCAATCAAGAGTGGGGCTCCAAAGCCCGAGTGGTTAGATGCAGACGACTGGCGCCGACTGCGGGAGGAGGCTACAAATTCGCCAGGACGTTGGAGTTTGCAGCGGGAGGCGGCGAGGGCACGAATCGAGGCCGGATCGGTACATCATCTTGGGAGTGGCGGCCACAGGACATATTTGGATGACTTTGTAATTTTGTCTTTTGTTTTGCTTATTTGTTTTTTTGAGATATTCTTTGTACTGACAATCATGTTTCTAACAGTTAGCATTTTGTTTTCTTTGCAGCACTCCATTACAAATCGCGATCCACAAGGCCTTGAGACTCGATATGCAGAGAGGCACGGTCTCAGATCATTGATCGACCGATTGTATAGACGCGGCGGCCCAGTAAGTCACTCATCTTTCTTGTTCGTAGTTACCATGAGATATTTGAATGCATTATTATATGGTGGATTGATATCTTGTTTCTTTTTCTGCAGAATCCGTTTGATGCTCCTTTACAGCAGGAAGAGCTTTCGGGGGACGACGATTTGTAGCTCGCCCTTGGATCCTTAGAGCTCACATACCTTTAGTTTTTAGTCGCCCAATCTATGCAGACATTTTCTATGTATTAGTGATATTGTTTTATGATTGTACCAATCGCATTTTATGCGATATCATGTATTTATTTCATCTATCAGTTTAATGATTTCAGTATACATTCTTTTTGTTTGCAAACGCTTTGTATGCAGCAGTGCAAAAACTATTTTGTATGGCTCTCATACAACAGGGCACAAAAAAAAAATTTCTCTGTTACCGTCGCTATTTGCTTCGCAAATTTACTGCACGCGTCGCTATTGTCGTCTCTATTAGCGTCGCAAATTCTCTGTAATCGTCGCTATATGCGTCGCATTTTGCGACGCATATAGCAACGATTCCATGACGTCGTCAATAACGACGCTTTTTGCGACGACGGGGGCAAATTTTGTTGTTTGTATTTTCGTCGCTATAAGGTCTATATCTTGTAGTGAATTATATGCTAATCCAAAAAAGAGTAAATTCTTTCAAACAGAAATTGAATATCTAGGACATATTATTTCATCAGAAGGTATCAAAGTCGACTCTAAAAAGATAGAAGCAATTTTAAATTGGCCAATACCCAAAAATGTGTCAATAATTGCGTGGTGGGGGGACTTGCTCAAGATGCTGCGCCGAACACACACAGAATGCACAAGGAGAATCTCACTCAAGAGACAAGAAGAGAGATGGAGGCCAAAACGTTTTCTTGCTGGTTTTTTCTTATTCTTCCACATACTTTTCAATGTACACAAAGTATAGATAAGATACAACATAAAGGAAAGTGGCCTACTAAGTCAAACAATGCATAACCGACTACACTAGTCGACTGGCACTATAATTATGCCAGCTGTAAATAGGTGTAACAACCTGAATATAATAAGTAATGAGTCAGTGGCTATGTGAGAGTCATAATGACCACCGACATGCTAAGTGTAGACGTGTGGACCCATCTAACCAGGCGGTCCACCATCAATGTCCGCATGTGTTGAGCTTGTCATCTCAACACTCCCCCTCAAGCTCAATTGCATCTCTGCAACTCCAAGTAAGCTTCGAAACTTTTGAAGCTTCTTTGTACCCGATTCCTTCGTGAATATGTCAACTATCTGATCCTGTGTGCTGACATACACCAAGTCAATCTCACCTGCTAGTACCTTCTCTCTTACAAAGTGGTAGTGTACCTCAATATGTTTTGTCCTCGCATGGAACACAAGGTTCCTAGCTAACTGTATACTGCTCATGTTGTCACAATAAATGACAATTGCACCTTTCACCTGCATATCTAAATCAGCCAATAACTTTTGCAGCCATACTACCTCACATGCTATAATAGCAACACCTCTATACTCAGCCTCTATACTCGACAAAGCAACTGTAGATTGCTTTTTGCTGATCCAAGCAACTGATGCACTACTAAGAGAGAACATGTATTTGCTGGTAGATCTTCTATCAGACATACTACCAGCCCAATCTGCATCTGTGTATCCAAACACCTATACATCTATACCTGCCTCATAGAAAAGTCCATAATGTAATGTGGACTTCACATATCTCAACTGCATCCAAATGTGGCTTTCTAGGTACTTGCATAAACTGACTCACAAGACCAACAGCGTAGCTCAAGTCTGGCCTTGTAATGGTCATGTAGATCAAACTCCTCACTATCCTCTTGAACATACTAGGGTCTTCTATCTCATCCCCAACATCAGTACTCAACTTTACATTCTGCTCCAACGGGACTGAAAGTGGTTTGCATGCTGTCATACCATACTTGGACAACATATCCAAGCCATACTGTCTTTGGGACAGCCATATACCATCATCAAATCTGATCACCTCAATGCCAAGGAAGTACCTTAGCTCACCTAAATCCTTCATCTCAAACTTCTTCTTCAAAAAGTCCTTGATTTCAGCAATCCCACTATCACTATCACCTGTAATAATCAAGTCATCCACATAGATTACTATGATGACCAAACTTGCATATCCGTTTCTCACATAAAGTGAGTGATCAGCATCATAAACATAGAAGCCAATATTGATAAGATACTCTCTGATCTTGTCAGACCATGCTCTAGGTGCTTGCTTGAGCCCATAGAGCGCCTTCTTCAACCTGCACACATACGTGGGATGCTCTAAATCTTAATAACCTGCTGGTTGATCCATATACACTTCTTCCTGCAAATCACCATGCAAGAAGGCATTCTTCACATCCATTTGCTGCAACCTCCAACCTTTGGCTGTTACCAAAGCAATCACACATCTGACAGTTGCCATCTTAGCAACTGGACTGAAGGTTTCATCATAATCTATGCCATGTGTCTGGGCATAGCCTTTTGCAACCAGCCTATCTTTGTATCTACTAATAGAACCATATGCATTGTGCTTAATCTTATAAACCCACTTACATCCAATAGCTTTCTTGCCTTTCGGCAATGATACTAGATCCCAAGTCTTATTGGCCTCTAATGCAACCATCTCCTCATCCATTGTTGCATCCCAATGAGTATGACCAACAGCCTCCTCAAAACATGTGGGCTCAACATCCTCAACTAGTTTCACCATATAAGCATAATGGTGAGGTGCATAGCCTTCAAAACCAAATCTTTTAACAGGGTATCTCACCCTACTAGACCTATGTACCACTAGATCACTCAATGGAGTCTTTGCATTATTATGAGCTCTCTGTACACCTGGTGTCCTCACTGAAGGAATGCCAAGCTCATCATCCAAGCTCTCTGAGCCACTGGAGTCTCCATCAAGAACTGCATCAATGCCTTCTGACACTTTATTCTTTCCTTTGTCTTTACCTGTAGTGCTACTAGATGCACCTGAAGATGTAGAGATACTCCTTAGTCTCCCAGACCAAGGACTACTAGATGGTGTCTCTGGTCCACTAAGAGTCCGTGACTCTTGATTTTCAGCTTGCACATGAGTGTCATGATCATCATCATCATCTAATGCATCACCACTAGATGCATACCAACTGCTCATTTCATCAAAGATGACATCCCTGCTCACTCTGAACTTACATGTGACAGGGTTATAACAACGATACCCTTTTTGCTCTAAAGAGTATCCAATAAAGACACGCTTTTCAGCCTTTGGATCCAATTTCTTCCGCAACTCATCTAGCACATGAACATACGCAATGCAACCAAACACTTTCAAGTGTGAGATATTAGGCTTCTTACCTGTAAAATATTCTTCAGGAGTCATCCCATGAACTGCAGCTGTGGGAGTTCTGTTCATAATATAAACATCAGTATGAACAGCCTCAGACAAAAAATGCTTAGGCATATTCTTTTCAACCATCAAGGCGTGTGAAACTTCTGCAATATGCCTGTTTTTCCTTTCTGCAACACCATTTTGCTGTGGGGTATACCTGCATGTGAACTGTCTCTTTATCCCATGAGACCTCAGAAAATCACTGAACTCATTCGAGAGGTACTCTCCCCCTCCATCTGACCTTAAGCACTTTACTTTCAAGCTTGTTTCTCTTTCAACTGCAGCCTTGAAAGTTCTAAAGTGCTCAAATGCTTCACTCTTTTCCTTCATAAAATATACCCACAGCTTTCTAGAACAATCATCAATGAATGTGACAAAGTATGAACTACCTCCAAGAGATACATTTTGTGTAGGCCCCCAAATGTCTATATGCACAACATCAAGGATATTTCTGATTACATCTCTGTCATGTGAAAAGGGTTGTCTTGCCTGCTTACCAAACTGACATGCTTCGCATACCTTATGAAATTCTACAACTCTAAATGTAGGCAAACCTGTAGCCAACCCTTTGGACTGCATTAATTTCAACCTTTGTACATTTGCATATCCAATGCATTTATGCCAAATTTCAATATCTGCAACAACACCTTTTCCTTTAGCATACATAGCAGCATTCATAGTAGGAATTCCAGCATCCAGAGTAAACATACGTCCAACTCTACTTCCCTTTGCAACCAACCTGCACTTGTCATTGAAGTCTTCTACAAGCAGCCCTTTGCATTAAATCTGACTTGTAGCCCTTGCTCTACCATCCGACTGGCACCAAGTTCTTTGTAATAGATGGCACATGTAATACATCTGAAAGACTCTTTGTCTTACCATCATGTAAGGACAAGGAAACTTTTCCAACATGTGAAATTGGGTGGCATGAATCATCACCCGTCTGCACATAACTTGCATTTTGCAAATCATGCATCTCTCCAAACCATTCTGCATGGCTGGTCATATGATTGGATGCACCTGAATCAACATACCAAACATCATCATGTGTTCCCTTTCTTGTAACAGCATTCAGCATATGCTGCATAACAAACAGACTTTCATTTTTGTCGTGATTCTAACGTGAAGACGATGCATAGTTTCCTTGCTGCAACTTACCACTCCGAATATCATCTTTCTTAACATAACACTGGGCTGCAATATGACCTGTTTTGCCATAGTAGTGACATACAATACCAAAGTTGTTAGAACCTCTGTTCTGCCATCCACCTCTTCCTCTAAAGCTCCCCCTGTCTCTAAAGTTACCACGACCTCCTGAAACCTGCATATCTCCAAATTGTTGATTCAATCTATTTTGCTGGTTGTTACTACCACGTCCTGTACCACGGCCTCTTGAAGAGAACTTGCCACGTCCCCTTCCTGAACTAGAGTAGAAAGCTTGAACCTGCTCACCACTTCTTTCAGATGTCTCACTCTGCACGTTGATCTCTTCAGTGATCATAAGGGAGACTAACTCATCGAAATCTAGAAATGGCTTTCTAACATATACGGAAGTTACAAAAGACTTCCAAGCCCTTTCATTGTTAAGTCCACCCAAGGTAGGCGACACCAAATCATCATCATCGGGCATTGCATCAATCGCTGCCAATGCATCTACAATGCTCCTGACCTTCAGTGCATACTCATTGATAGACATCTTCCCTTTCTTCAATGTATTCAACTCTTACTTGAGTTGAATCTTTCGTGCCTTTGTATTTACGCAAAACATACTTTCAAGTATGGTCAAAGCTGCATATGAATTCTCTGCATTTCTAATATGTCCCAGCATATTATTGTCAATTACTACAGACAGCCAATACATGACCTTCTTGTCTTTTGCATTCCATTCCTTCCGTGCCTTTGTCTCTTCTGCAGTTGGAGATTCACTCACCTCCGACTCCTTTTCTTCACCTGAAACAAACTCGTAGAGTCCTTTTCCAATAAGGAAGTTCGTGATACGAAACTTCCATGAAGGATAGTTGTTCTTGTCGAGCTTCTCAATGATGGGGCTTCCACTATTCTCTGCCATTATCACAAAAAATAATACCAAACAGTAAGCAAATCTTCTACAACCCTCGACCTGTAGTGCACAGAAATACATCAGACAGCCTTTTTCACTATCTGCTTAACAATACATGCAATCTGCAACCTGTTTGCAAATACACCTTATGTTTGCTTCCTGCAAACACCTCAAGAATTACAGATTCACAATCTGTGACCTGCGCACCCACTTTCGGTCAAAACAGTCGAAATCATAATATACCCTGAAACTATTGTCTGCAACCTTGCGGCTCTAAAACAGGACCTGAAATGGCCTCAGATGCCCAAAATAACTACATGCAAGCCCTATAGGGCTTACTGCAGAATACACAGTTCTCTTTGCACACACCAAATCTCACTACAATCTGACATTTTTGCTCTGCCCTGCTTCCGGTGCCTCCACAGGCACTATCCAAGAGAAAGAGTGGAAGGATGGGAGAGTTTCTTACCCATGGCTTGCTTGCTCAAACCTTGCTTCTTCTCCTTCACTTCAGCCTTCAAAATCAGCCTCTCTCAGTGGTGCAGCTCTGATACCATGTCAAGAATCGCGTGGTGGGGAACTTGCTCAAGATCCTACGCCGCCGAACACACACAAAATGCACAAGGAGAAGCTCACTCAAGAGACAAGAAGAGAGATGGAGGCTAAAAAGTTTTCTTGCTGGTTTCTTCTTCTTCTTCCACACACTTTTCAATGTACACAAAGTATAGATAAGATACAACATAAAGGAAAGTGGCCTACTAAGTCAAACAATGCATAACCGACTACACTAGTCGACTGGCGCTATAACTATGCCAGCTGTAAATAGGTGTAACAACCTGAATATAATAAGTAATGAGTCAGCATGTGAGAGTCATAATGACCATCGACATGCTAAGTGTAGAGGTGTGGACCCATCTAACCAGGTGGTCCACCATCAATGTCCGCATGTGTTGAGCTTGTCATCTCAACAAAATATGTATGAATTACGTTCTTTTCTAGGTCTTGCCAGCTTTTACAGAAAATTTGTGAGGAATTTCTTATTACTTGCATTACCTTTGACAAAACTTTTAAAGAAGGGTATTGTGTATAACTAGTCTGACAATCAATAAAAGTCCTTTGATTTATTGAAACATGCTTTAACTCATGCTCCTGTATTATAATTATCTGACTTCAATAGACCAGTCTTCTTAGTAGTTACTGATGCTAGTGGATCTAGAATAGGAGTAGTCCTTATGTAACGTGTCCACTAGAATCCTCTAGGACACGTCTTGGCAGTCCATCGGAAAGGCTGTCTAGAGAACTCCGCCCGGCACTCCCATGGAATGTTACGGGTTTTGTAATCTAGGTCTTTCCGCGTCTGCCACGTAGCGGAAGTGTCCTGACCATTTCCCACTTAGGATCGTCCGGAATTAAGGTTTTCTAGTTTGGTCATTAGCTAGCAGCAACTAGCGTCAGATCTGAGCAAAATACTTTACGCAGAAACGCCAGGTCCGAAGCGGATTCACGCTGCACTTGGTTCAAGGAGAATGGGAAACGAGAGGGATGCAATGCTCAACCTCTCTGCCATAAGGCATAGTCCCATTCTGTTCCCCTAAAACAGCGTGAATCGGGTAACAGGTAAATCTAAGTCATCGTTCTCGTTATTTGCTTTGGCGATGATGATCATTCCTCTGTTCGTTGAAGATTTTTGAGAAAAGTCCCCGGCTAACCGGGACCACCCATCCATAGGACGGACCCATGGTCCATCCTCCGCACTTTCCTCGGTTTGTTTTAGTTATGTAATTACCTACCACATTAATTTGACATATAACAAACAGCTTCCTTGATTAGCCCTGTTAAGCACTGGTTCCTTCACGTAATCTTATCACAGGACATAAAGAAAACAATGTCAAACAACTTCTTTATTATCATTTTATCCTTTTATCTTTGAAATACAAGGAGTTCCGTCCGTAGGCTTGTTCATAATCTGCCCGAAGGCTATCCAGTAATCCACCAGGGATCACTAATCCAAGCTTCTGCCCGTAGACTAGTATGCGGGCCTCGAGATCCAATCCCGAGTCACGTTAGCCTCTTGTGCAGGGCCCGGAAGGCGAGGGATTTACGGCCAGAGCCCCCTCTGGCACCCAAGCGTCCTCCTGCTCCAAGTAGAACTCAACGGAGAGACCTCTCACGGCGGGTTCGGTCCACATCCCCGGTGCGGTTAACAACCCCCTTGGTTAGGGTAAGGCAGGTAGTCGGGGGTAACTGAAGCTGCCTCTCCCTTCAGGCCTTCAACCTGAAGTATTTAGATATCGTTTCATCCTTTAGTTCATTGAGCAAACAATGCAAACAGTGCTTTCTAAACTGTTACAAGCACAATCAGTTCCAGTGGTTGTTTTAGCTGGCAAACTGTTAAGGAGTGACTCCTTTTCTCCGAATGCAACCCGCATTCGATCCGGAATCAATTGCAACTTGGCAAGATTCCTATCGTCCTTGGGCCAGGATCATACCCTGTCAATACTTTAGGTTTTGTTCATGGTAGATTCCGGCGACCATGTCGCTTTAGTTTATTGATTAATCATTTGCGTCCAAGCAAATGCCTAGCTTCCCTTAACTTGACAAAGTTTCCCTAATGAGGATAGAGTAAAAGGACGACTACCCTTTCCCCTTGCAAGTTAAACTCGCGCAAGAGCTTGCCAATCTTAATCCACGGAATGGCAAAACTTCTTACGATCAACCCGCAAGGCTAAGTGACGTTACAATTTACTGCACAAGTGTCGCCTTCATCATTTTGCCTAATGAATGGCGTATTCAGGTCACGGAATTAACTTCAGACGAGAAGGAGGGTTTAGGGTGTCTTTTTACCCACCCATCCTTAATTTCACTAAATCGACAGCGTTTAGTCCAACTCAAATCGAGTTTCATCATCCTGAACACTTGGTCCTTAAGGTCGGAATCCTAGATTATTGTTTACATGAGCATCCAATTAGCTCAACATTTTGGGAATGTGGTTAGGACTATTGGCTTGAAGGTTTCGACTTAGCGACAATTGGAAAACTTGGCCGAATCCTTAACCTAGTTAGCGTTTGGGGTGTCTATCGTACCATATGATTCCTTTGTGGCTAGGTGATTTGGATAATTCATTATGCTTGTCTCGCGACAAGGATGAATCCTTCCTAGAGACAATAAACTAGATCTAAAAGAGGAAAAATAGTTGCAACTACCACAATACCTGTAAACATGTGATTCATCGCCTCTACGCATCACATGGTTCACAATGACTCTATCTTTCCTTGTATCGTAAAAATGCATGATAATCTGGGTACTAACTTTCCTAGGACCTACTAGGACTTTCATCAAATAACCATGCCTACAACCTTGTTGTCTACACTTTAGAATCTCGTGCCTTGATAAACCATGCGACCTTTCCTAAATACGGCTCCTGATGAATGAAATTTCTGCATGATGACTATGCAACACGCAACTTTCCCCTAGCTACAATGTAGTTAATGAATTTCATACCAAACTAAAGCTAGTGTTAACTTATTCCATGTTACATGCTACTTGCAAGTCCATAAGATCATTATCGTACTCTTCTATTTCTTTTCGGGTAATATCTTATGGGTGTTAACTTTTCCTCACGAATCATTACAAGGAAGATGTTGCCTAAAATGCGGCACACGCTTATTCCTACCATGTCTAGTAACCAAATGCACTTATCAACTTCATTTCTTTGCCCTAAGTAATATATGTTTAGACTCATTACTTTGATAATGTTCCAAAATAGCAACATGCAGCTAGTCTTCTAAGGCGGACAACTCTGGAAATGCAACCGTTTCAATTTCATGACAAGCATCAACCTTATCTAATGTTTAAAGAGATAATCTATCAAATGTATTTTTAACGCTGCCACAATGCGTAAAATGCGTTCTTCCTTATGGAATTAAGCGCGCCTAAACATTTCTTTATGCGAGAATAAACTCAAAAAAAAACCTGGACTTGTGGGCTCGGGGAGATGTCCACTTGTATGCTCAGAGATGAACCTCCCGCAGGCGCACCTTGTGACTTTTTAGGGGCCATCGTAGGCGTGGTTTCGGCTTCTGGGTTGCCTTTGCGGTCTATGGATTGACTTGCCTTGGTATGCAGCCTCCAGACCTTTGGCTTTTTCCCTCGTACGTAGGAGATTCCTTCGCGGGACTTTGGATAAATGGTGCTTGCGGATGAATTCTTTAGGAAAAACCCGAGTGGCTAGGAATGGGTTCACGGATGGCTTGTGGCCTTTGAAGTCTAATTGCGGGAAGCCTCCTACGAAGGATCTTGCGGGAGGGCTTTATAGCTTATTCCTCTTCCCTTCAAAGTCCCGGGGGGGGGGGGGGGTATGAATGGACTTTATGGGGATCTAGTGGGAAGGGGGCTTAAGAAGCCCCCTTAGAAGCTTCTTAAAGAAGCTTCTAAGAAGCTTCTTAAAGAAGCTTCTAAGAAGCTTCTAGTTGACTGCAGCAACGTCGAGGGGGGGGGGGTCGTGATCCAGGCGGCGGCAGGCCGTGGCGGTCTGGCGGCCGTAGCGGCGGCTATGGCGGCTGGCGGCTGGCGGACTGGGGCGGCAGCGCGGCGGCCTCCCTCTGCGTGGCGACGACGGCAGCCTGGTCTCCTCCTTTCCCCGAACGGCAGCAGCAGGGTCCTCTCCTTCCTCTCACAGCCCGTCCTCTCTTCCTTTTTTCTTCTCTCCCTAACGGGAGTTCATATAGGCAAGGGGGGAGGGAAGGGAAGCTCCACCACGTGGAGGACTCATGCCATTCCCTCCTCATGCATTCCCGATTCACTCTTCCTTGGCCATTCCTCCCCACACTCCCTCTCCTCCAGCCATGCATCGGCTGGGCGAAGGGATAAAAAAAATTTGCCTAAAAATTTATCCAATTGCCCCTTCAAAAAAAGGGTGTTCCCTCGTGGCTTTTGCGGTCTTCAACCTCAGCCTCTAATTTACACTGTGGAGGCCTCATTTTTGAGCGTGCATGGTATGGATTAAGCTACCAATAATACGATGTAGGGGATAACCTTGCACAGGATTTACACGACGTGCGGGAAGTCAATATTTACGGTACGCAGTGTGCGGAAATATTACATTCTCTCCCCCTTGGAAGAATCGAGATGTCCTCATCTCGAGATAAACTGGGGATATTGAAGATTGAGAGAGCTTTCATCCATCCAGGTAGCATCCTCTTCGGGATAATCTTTCCACTGGACGAGGCATTCTTTCAAGGTTCTAGATCTTAACTGTCTCTCCCTGACATCTAAAATCTTTTCCGGTCTTAGTTCAAGGACTCCTTGACTAGGCATTACAATTTGTTGGTCATCAAGTACATGATTTGGGTTGGGTACATATTTTTTTAAGAGACTAATATGGAATACATTGTGAACCTTTAGGTTATCTGGAAGTTGCAATTTATAAGCATTGGGTCCCAGGCATTTGAGGATTTTATACGGACCACAATACCTTGGACTTAGCTTCTTGCATTCACCTAGAGATAGAGAACTCCTTTTTGGGCGTATGCGAATGAAAACCATGTCTCCTTCTCCGAAGACCCTCTCTTGGCGTTTCAAATCCGCATATGCCTTTTGTCTATCTTTGGCTGCTTGTATGTCTTGTCTTATTGACCTTATTTGGTCATCCATGTCCTCCAACATTTGTCTTGAAGCTTTCACCCTTAGGGTAGGATCAGAAAAGTTTAGGGGACTTCGACAATCATGACCATACAGTGCCTGGAAAGGCGTCATTTGAATGCTTTGCTGGTAAGAAGCATTGTAAGCAAATTCTACTAACGGCAAGTATTGAATCCACCTCTTCGGCTCTCGACAGCAGTAAGCCCTAAGCATATCCTCAATGATTTGATTTACTCGCTCTGTTTGTCCATCCGTTTGGGGATGGTAGGCAGTGCTAAAACAGAGTTGAGTTCCTATAGCTTCAAAGATAGCTCTCCAGAAGTGTGAAGTGAAGAGAGAATCTCGATCGCTAATGATCCTTCTAGGTAACCCATGTAACTTGAATATCTCCTTGATAAACACTCTTGCAATGTCGGAGGCTTTATAGTTTGTCTTTACTGGAATCAGGTGTGCAACCTTAGTAAGCATGTCAACTACAACCATAATGGAGTTGTATCCTCCTTGGACTTGGGGTAAGCCCACCACAAAATCCATACTGATGAATTCCCATTTCATTTGGGGAATGTCAAGTGGTTGCAATTTTCCTGGCATCATGACATGTTCAGCCTTGATACGTTGGCAAGACAAACATTCAGTGACATATTTGAGAACGTCACCTTTGAGCCTCTCCCAATGATAGCTCTTCCTAACTGCATTAAGAGTTTTTGCATAGCCAGGATGTCCTGCGAAGGGGGAATCATGAGCTTCCCATAATATCTTCTGCTTAAGTGACTGGCTTGTTGGTATACATAGCCTTGTTCTGTAATAGACAAGTCCATTATCAGTGGAAAATTCCCGATACTTAGCTTGTGACTTCAGATTCTGCTCTTTGGTAGATATTTCTTTTATCATGGTTTGGTAGGCCAAATCATGGCATGCTTCCTCCCTAGCTAGTTCGAGTATAGGGTTGCTTGGCATAGATACCTTTGTAGCCAGAGATCTGGCCGTTGATGGATTCTGCAAGATTAGGGAGTTTAGGAATGCCTTGCGACTAAGTGCATCGGCAACTACATTCTCTTTCCCTGGTCGATACTTGATTTCAAAGTCATACTCCTCCAATACTTCAATCCATCGACGTTGCCTCATGTTGAGCTCGTTCTGGGTAAAAATCCATTTGAGACTCTTATGATCGGTTACTAGGGTAAACTTGTTACCCAACAGGTAGTGTCTCCAAAGCTTTAGAGCATGGATGACAGCTAATAACTCCAGATCATGCATGGCATAATTCTTTTCGTGACTCTTCAATTTCCTTGAAGAGTATGCTACTGGATGACCTTCCTGCATAAGAACACACCCCAAGGCAAGAATGTTGGCATCAGTTACTACCTCGAACTCCTTATTGAGGTCAGGAAGTTTCAGAATAGGTGCTGATACCAAACATTGCTTCAATTGGTCGAAGCTATTTTGTTCGGGAGTTGACCATGTAATAGAAGTCTGCTTTTTTAGTAAGTCGGTAAGAGGTGCTGCAATCAAAGCATAGTTTTTGATAAAAACCCTATACCATCCTGTCAAGCCAAGAAAACTACGTATCTCTTTGACGGATACTGGTATTGGCCATTCAAGCACATCTCTGACTTTGGCTGGGTCTACTGATATTCCTTCTGATGATACTATGAATCCTAGATATTCAATATGACGTTTGAAGAATGCACACTTCTTCATTTTTGCATATAGCTTATGAGACCTCATTGTCTCAAGGACAATCCGTAGTTGAGATTCATGATCTTCTTCCTGCTTAGAATAGACTAAAGTATCATCGAAGAAGACAAGCACGAAATCATCAAGATATGGTCTAAAAATATCCTGCATTAATCTATTGAAGGTGGCAGGTGCATTTGTAAGCCCGAATGACATAACCAAGAATTCAAAGTGCCCATATCTTGTATTGAAAGCCGTTTTTGGAATATCTTCATCCTTGATCCTGATTTGATAGTAACCTGACCTGAGATCAATTTCGGAGAAGATCTTTGCACCTTGAAGGCGATCAAGAAGCTCATCTATTCTAGGAATAGGATACTTGTTCTTGACTGTTGATTGATTCAACCCACGGTAATCAATACATAGTCGAAGTGTCCCATCTTTCTTTTTCTGGAATAGAACTGGAGCTCCCCATGGTGAGTTGCTAGGCCGGATGTAACCCTGATCTAACAGTTGCTTGAGTTGTTCCTTCAACTCGATAGCTTCCGGAATAGACATTCTATAAGGTCTCTTTGCAATTGGCGCAGCTCCAAGTATTAGCCTTATTTCATGATCAACTTCTCTTGGAGGTGGAAGTTCAGTTAATTCCTCAGGGAATACGTCAGCGTATTCTTTTAGCCAAGAGGGTCCCTCATGAGACTCTTGCTTTTGATCTAACTTGTTGAGTTTGATAAAGTAAACAGGTAATCCTTTCCTAACCCCTTTTATGATCCGCGATACTTTGGCTAACTGGATTCTTGGCACTCCTGCTTCACCTTGAGTTGTAACAAACTCTCTTTCAGAGTTTCGAAAGGAAACTTGACCCTTTCCACAGTGGATGTGGGCGTCATTAGGCTTAAGCCAATCCATCCCGAGTAGGCACTCACGGATACCTAAGTTCATGACTCTGAATTTGACTGAGGTTTTCTTTCCTCCCAGATAGAACTCCTCCTTAGCAGTTTTCCTAGTACAAGTTACCTCACGACCGTTTGCCAATTCCACAAGTAGGGTAGGTGCTTCTACTGTGGCTATTCCTAATCTCCTAGCACACGCTGGTGAGATAAAGGAATGTGTGCTGCCACAATCAATCAAGGTTTTGAAACCTTTACCTTGATAGTCCGACGGTGTTTGAATCACCGAGAACTGGCGATTCGGCCCCTTCTTGTGTAAAGCGGCATGGACCGTCGCTCTTTCGAATTCCGCTTCCATAGTCGGATCTTCCCCTTCTTCTGCATCACATCTTTGCCTATTGGTAATGCAGGCAGCCCTTCCCCTTCCACGGGTGGCGGCTCCCTGACCGCGGCCAGCACCTTGACGGTGTCCCTCGCTGAGCTTGGGGCATTGCTTTTTGAAGTGACCGAGTTCATTGCAGTGGAAGCATCGGAGGTTTCGGCCATTACCATGAGTAGGAACAAAGTTGTTGATGTTATTTGTCCTTGCTTTCTTCCTTTGTCCCTGATTGTGGCCTTGAACTCTCTTAACCTGGGGTCTGAATGCTCCTCTGCTCGGGTCACTATAAGACCAATTCTTAATACCCCTTGGTTTAGCTTGCACTTCCTGAATTATTGGTGCCGCTCGAATGAGTGCATCCTGAAGATCTGATGGTCGCATAGATTCGAGACGGGTATTTACAGGTGGATTTAAGCCTACGCAAAATTTGGACACCTGCTGTGTCGTGTCCATGTGTGGCGCATATTTTAAGAGTGAGACAAACTTAGAGTAGTATGCGTCAAGGGTGAGTCCTAACTGTTTTAGCTCATAGAACTCATTCATTTTCTGTGTACGATATGCATGTGGCAAATATCTCCCTTGCACGGCTTGCTTTAACTTCTCCCAGGTAACGGACCCCTCTGAAATCCCTTGATCCCTGCACCATTGTTTCCACCATAGTCTGGCTTCACCGGTGAGTTTTAATTTGGCGAGCATGGCCTGATTGGTAGGTGCAGTACCAGCTGCTTCGAAGTAGTCCTCCATAGATTCAATCCAAATCTCAGCATCCGACTGGACGAATCTGCCTCTCCCGTCAAACTCGGGTGGCTTTATCTGTTTGAGGAGGAACTTCTTCTCCTGGATCACATCCGTACTTGATGTAGGGGGCGAGTTTGGAACCTGTACCTGGGGTTGTGCCTGAGTAAAAATTTTCTTAACATTATTGTATGCTAATTGACATTAACTTATCTTTAGTTCGGATATCTCGTAAGACATGAAGCTACTTAACTTTTCGTAACAACCTTGATGCACAATTGGATAGAGATAAAAAGAAGTCTTTATTTATATTTATATGGCGTAGCCTTATACAACATCTCGGGTGTTGATAATCCAATCATTACATTTAGTTTGGGGAGAACAACATTGTATTGGATTTGTCTACAGGAACTGTGTAATAGTAGGGTTTTGGGTCATGAATCTTTAGGAATCGATAACTCATCGGAAGCTCAGGATATCCTTTCCGCTGGAATCCATACTTCCCATGGCGGCCCAATACCTTAATCCTATCAGCTGGAATTACACGGGTTACTTCCTCATATACATATGAGTTCAATTCAACTCTCCGACCTTGAATATGCAAAGTTGAATTTACGTGAGCTTCCACAAAAATGAACAGCTTCACGATTTTCAAATCTTCCAACCACTTGATCCTCTTCAGGTTGGTCTGTAGATAAGCAAACCGGTGGGCAGCTATGTAGTAGATTCCTGAAGACCCCGTCCACCTTCGTTCTATATATAAAGGTGATGGATTATAAATCTGCTCCAGGATGTTCATCATTTCAATTCTCTGTCTATAATGCGGAGAATGCATTGCAGTCATAAACATGATCCGGAACACCAAAAACTTGTTCCACGCTTCATAGTTCTGCAAGACAGTACTGAAGATGAGGAAATGTTTGGACAGCAACGATTTCTTTACTTCATTTTAATGAAATCAAACAATTCCGTTGTTGGTCGGCTCTGATACCAACTGTAACGTGTCCACTAGAATCCTCTAGGACACGTCTTGGCAGTCCATCGGAAAGGCTGTCTAGAGAACTCCGCCCGGCACTCCCATGGAATGTTACGGGTTTTGTAATCTAGGTCTTTCCGCGTCTGCCATGTAGCGGAAGTGTCCTAGCCGTTTCCCACTTAGGATCGTTCGGAATTAAGGTTTTCTAGTTTGGTCATTAGCTAGCAGCAACTAGCGTCAGACCTGAGCGAACTACTTTACGCAGAAACGCCAGGTCCGAAGCGGATTCACGCTGCACTTGGTTCAAGGAGAATGGGAAACGAGAGGGATGCAATGCTCAACCTCTCTGCCATAAGGCATAGTCCCATTCCGTTCCCCTAAAACAGCGTGAATCGGGTAACAGGTAAATCTAAGTCATCGTTCTCGTTATTTGCTTTGGCGATGATGATCATTCCTCTGTTCGTTGAAGATTTTTGAGAAAAGTCCCCGGCTAACCGGGACCACCCATCCATAGGACGGACCCATGGTCCATCCTCCGCACTTTCCTCAGTTTGTTTTAGTTATGTAATTACCTACCACATTAATTTGACATATAACAAACAGCTTCCTTGATTAGCCCTGTTAAGCACTGGTTCCTTCACGTAATCTTATCACAGGACATAAAGAAAACAATGTCAAACAACTTCTTTATTATCATTTTATCCTTTTATCTTTGAAATAAAAGGAGTTCCGCCCGTAGGCTTGTTCATAATCCGCCCGAAGGCTATCCAGTAATCCACCAGGGATCACTAATCCAAGCTTCTGCCCGTAGACTAGTATGCGGGCCTCGAGATCCAATCCCGAGTCACGTTAGCCTCTTGTGCAGGGCCCGGAAGGCGAGGGATTTACGGCCAGAGCCCCCTCTGGCACCCAAGCGTCCTCCTGCTCCAAGTAGAACTCAACGGAGAGACCTCTCACGGCGGGTTCGGTCCATGTCCCCGGCGCGGTTAACAACCCCCTTGGTTAGGGTCAGGCAGGCAATCGGGGGTAACTAAAGCTGCCTCTCCCTTCAGGCCTTCAACCTGAAGTATTTAGATATCGTTTCATCCTTTAGTTCATTGAGCAAACAATGCAAACAGTGCTTTCTAAACTGTTACAAGCACAATCAGTTCCAGTGGTTGTTTTAGCTGGCAAACTGTTAAGGAGTGACTCCTTTTCTCCGAATGCAACCCGCATTCGATCCGGAATCAATTGCAACTTGGCAAGATTCCTATCGTCCTTGGGCCAGGATCATACCCTATCAATACTTTAGGTTTTGTTCATGGTAGATTCCGGCGACCATGTCGCTTTAGTTTATTGATTAATCATTTGCGTCCAAGCAAATGCCTAGCTTCCCTTAACTTGACAAAGTTTCCCTAATGAGGATAGAGTAAAAGGACGACTACCCTTTCCCCTTGCAAGTTAAACTCGCGCAAGAGCCTGCCAATCTTAATCCACGGAATGGCAAAACTTCTTACGATCAACCCGCAAGGCTAAGTGACGTTACAATTTATTGCACAAGTGTCGCCTTCATCATTTTGCCTAATGAATGGCGTATTCCGGTCAGGGAATTAACTTCAGACGAGAAGGAGGGTTTAGGGTGTCTTTTTACCCACCCATCCTTAATTTCACTAAATCGACAGCGTTTAGTCCAACTCAAATCGAGTTTCATCATCCTGAACGCTTGGTCCTTAAGGTCGGAATCCTAGATTATTGTTTACATGAGCATCCAATTAGCTCAACATTTTGGAAATGTGGTTAGGACTATTGGCTTGAAGGTTTCGACTTAGCGACAATTGGAAAACTTGGCCGAATCCTTAACCTAGTTAGCGTTTGGGGTGTCTATCGTACCATATGATTCCTTTGTGGCTAGGTGATTTGGATAATTCATTATGCTTGTCTCGCGACAAGGATGAATCCTTCCTAGAGACAATAAACTAGATCTAAAAGAGGAAAAATAGTTGCAACTACCACAATACCTGTAAACATGTGATTCATCGCCTCTACGCATCACATGGTTCACAATGACTCTATCTTTCCTTGTATCGTAAAAATGCATGATAATCTGGGTACTAACTTTCCTAGGACCTACTAGGACTTTCATCAAATAACCATGCCTACAACCTTGTTGTCTACACTTTAGAATCTCGTGCCTTGATAAACCATGCGACCTTTCCTAAATACGGCTCCTGATGAATGAAATTTCTGCATGATGACTATGCAACACGCAACTTTCCCCTAGCTACAATGTAGTTAATGAAGTTCATACCAAACTAAAGCTAGTGTTAACTTATTCCATGTTACATGCTACTTGCAAGTCCATAAGATCATTATCGTACTCTTCTATTTCTTTTCGGGTAATATCTTATGGGTGTTAACTTTTCCTCACAAATCATTACAAGGAAGATGTTGCCTAAAATGCGGCACACGCTTATTCCTACCATGTCTAGTAACCAAATGCACTTATCAACTTCATTTCTTTGCCCTAAGTAATATATGTTTAGACTCATTACTTTGATAATGTTCCAAAATAGCAACATGCAGCTAGTCTTCTAAGGCGGACAACTCTGGAAATGCAACCGTTTCAATTTCATGACAAGCATCAACCTTATCTAATGTTTAAAGAGATAATCTATCAAATGTATTTTTAACGCTGCCACAATGCGTAAAATGCGTTCTTCCTTATGGAATTAAGCGCGCCTAAACATTTCTTTATGCGAGAATAAACTCGAAAAAAAACCTGGACTTGTGGGCTCGGGGAGATGTCCACTTGTATGCTCGGAGATGAACCTCCCGCAGGCGCACCTTGTGACTTTTTAGGGGCCATCGTAGGCGTGGTTTCGGCTTCTGGGTTGCCTTTGCGGTCTATGGATTGACTTGCCTTGGTATGCAGCCTCCAGACCTTTGCCTTTTTCCCTCGTACGTAGGAGATTCCTTCGCGGGACTTTGGATAAATGGTGCTTGCGGATGAATTCTTTAGGAAAAACCTGAGTGGCTAGGAATGGGTTCACAGATGGCTTGTGGCCTTTGAAGTCTAATTGCGGGAAGCCTCCTACGAAGGATCTTGCGGGAGGGCTTTATAGCTTATTCCTCTTCCCTTCAAAGTCCCGGGGGGGGGGGGGGGGGGGTATGAATGGACTTTATGGGGATCTAGTGGGAAGGGGGCTTAAGAAGCCCCCTTAGAAGCTTCTAGTTGACTGCAGCAATGTCGAGGGGGGGGGGTCGTGATCCAGGCGGCGGCAGGCCGTGGTGGTCTGGCGGCCGTGGCGGCGGCTATGGCGGCTGGCGGCTGGCGGACTGGGGCGGCAGCGCGGCGGCCTCCCTCTGCGTGGCGACGACGGCAGCCTGGTCTCCTCCTTTCCCCGAACGGCAGCAGCAGGGTCCTCTCCTTCCTCTCACAGCCCGTCCTCTCTTCCT
The DNA here is from genome assembly GCF_053477565.2 of Lygodium microphyllum. Taxonomy (NCBI): domain Eukaryota; kingdom Viridiplantae; phylum Streptophyta; class Polypodiopsida; order Schizaeales; family Lygodiaceae; genus Lygodium; species Lygodium microphyllum. The sequence goes on along the minus strand of NC_141152.1, from coordinate 27,873,385 downwards.
TTTTTCTTCTCTCCCTAACGGGAGTTCATATAGCCAAGGGGGGAGGGAAGGGAAGCTCCACCACGTGGAGGACTCATGCCATTCCCTCCTCATGCATTCCCGATTCACTCTTCCTTGGCCATTCCTCCCCACACTCCCTCTCCTCCAGCCATGCATCGTCTGGGCGAAGGGATAAAAAAAATTTGCCTAAAAATTTATCCAATTGCCCCTTCAAAAAAAGGGTGTTCCCTCGCGGCTTTTGCGGTCTTCAACCTCAGCCTCTAATTTACACTGTGGAGGCCTCATTTTTGAGCGTGCATGGTATGGATTAAGCTACCAATAATACGATGTAGGGGATAACCTTGCACAGGATTTACACGACGTGCGGGAAGTCAATATTTACGGTACGCAGTGTGCGGAAATATTACACCTTATGAAAGATTCTCATCCCTAACTTACTCTAGCTGCAAACTCAAACCATCTGAACTTAAACATTCTACCTATGACAAGGAATTGCTAACCGTAGTACAAGCCTTACGTCAATGGAAACATTATTTAATGGGATCTCAATTCATGATCAAAACTGACCACAAAGCATTAGCTCCTTAGTCAACCACAAATATTTGACCGACACATTAAATGGGCCGCTTTTATTCAAAGTTTTCATCCCTTTATACAATATCAACCTGGAAAAGAGAATGTTGTTGCTGATGCTTTAAGTAGAAGACCGACAATTCAAAATATTTCTCTGATATCATTTGATTCCCTTATCCCTATGAAATATACTTATCATCAAGATCCTACTTTTCAAGCTGATTGGAATAAACTAGTTGCAAATAATTGGATTCCTATTGATTCATTGTCTTACACTAATGGATTTATGTTTTATGAAAAAAGATTATGTGTGACTATTCCATTTCGATCTTTTGTTTTGCATGAAATTCATTGTCCCCCATATCAAGGTCATAGAGGAAATATAGCTACTTTGCATACATTGATTGAAGATTTTTATCAGCCACATATGGACACTGATGTATCTAACTTTGTATCTGAATGCTTAATTTGTCAACGAGTAAAAAGACACCATGGTAAACAATATGGTTTACTAATGACATTATCCATTCCATCACGACCATGGGAATAGATTTCAATGGATTTTATCACTGGTCTACCCAACACTAAATCTAATCATGATATGATTTGGACTATTGTAGACAGGTTTAGCAAACAAGCATATTTTATTCCATGCAAGAAAACTTTAACTGCATCTCAAGCTACTCAATTGTTTTTGAAAACTGTTTTCACTAACCATGGTTTACCAAAAGTAATTATTTCTGATCGTGATTCTAGATTTTGCAATAATTTTTGGATTACTTTGTTTGCTAACTTAGGAACAAAGATTGATTTTTCATCTGCATTTCATCCTGAAGCAAATGGTCAAATAGAAGCTACTAACATTACTATTTTAGATATTTTGCGTGCTTACACCATTTCAAAACCACACACATGGGATACATATCTACATTTACTTCAATTTACATATAATAACACACCACATACAGCTACAAAGAAAGCACCATTTGAAATTATTTATGGATATCGATTGCCTACACCTGTTACATCATTATCAAACAAAATTCAAACTGCTAATGATATTACTAACATGCATACTACTATTTTTGATGAAGTTAAAGATATGATTGCCAAAGCTCAACAATCATACACAAAACAAGCAAACAAGAAAAGATAGACTATGAATTTTAAAGTTGATGATTATGTCTGGTTACGAATTGAAAAATGTAGATTACAAAGTGTAGATAAACACCTCGTTGTCAAATTAGCACTTAGATTTTATGGACCATTCAAGATCAAACACAAAATCAACGACAATGCATTTAAACTATAATTACCACAACATTGGAAAATTCACAACACTTTCCATATCAGTTTATTACAACCTTTTAGAGGACAATTACATGTACACCCTATCTATGAAAACCCTCCTTTACTAGACAAAGAAACTGAAATCCTTGAGCCTGAAACTATTATAGATACTGACTTTATGACCACTAGAACTGGCCGTAGATATTCTAGATATTTGGTCAAGTTTAAAAATCATCCTGTTGAAGAGGCCCAATGGATGCACGCTACAGACCTAAGTGCTTTCCTCACACTGTTAGCTCCACATTGAGCTAATAGCAATTGAGGATAATTTCTATCCCACCTGGAGGGGTATGATGCCAAGAGGCATATTCCACGGTGGATTCCGTGAGGTTTTGCGGTGGATTCTGTAAAATTTTATTACCGGGGCTCATACACAACGTGGATTCTTTGTGCGAAAAGTCGATGGGGAAGCCTATCCTTTTTGGGCATTTTGTTAATTTAATGTGTAAGTGGGCGATTCTGAAAAATACATATTTAAATTAATAAACGCTTATGATTTTAGAGTGTGCACTCGTAATAAATTAAGGTTAGGATTGATTTCTAACCAATTTATTAAGGTAATGCAGATGCAAGGTACATGGGCATGCAAAAATACAAACCTCTCTAGTAAAATGAGAGAGGCCAAATCTCTTATGAGAAGGTTTAGGGAGGCACAAGTACATCATGTGCCAAGAGACCAGAACAAGGATGCCGACCATCTAGCATCATCAAAGCTTAATGAGTCAATGGTGGGAGCAATGGCTATCAAGCCCCCACTTCAGCCAGGCAAGGAAGACTTAGAAGATATTCTACACCTCTTAGAGCAAGGAGAAGCTCCCAAACACCTGACTAAGGAAGAAAGACAATGGCTAGCTCCGAAGCTACAAGATATTGCATGGTAAATGATAGTTTGTATTGTCTTGGTAAGGATGGTGTGCTTAGGAAAGTGCCTTCAAAGTGGAAAATTGAAGAAATCTTAAAAGCTTGCCATGATTATGTGTGTGGAGGCCACTTTGCACACGACATCACAAGTAGAAAAGTTCTACAAGCCGGCTTTACTTGGCCCACTCTACACCGAGATGTCAAATATTGGAGTCAAATATGTGAAAAATGTCAAAAATCAGGACCACAATGGCTCATAGCAGAACCCCAAACCCTAATCAAGGTCTATGGACCCTTTGAGAAGAGGGAAATTCATGCCATAGGGCCTCTACCATGCACTCCATCAGGAAAAGAGTATATTATCATGGGGGTAGATTACATGACTAGATGGACTGAGGCTATGCCAACTAGAAGAATCACTGCTAAGGAAGTGAGTAAATTCATCTTTGACCACATTTGTTGTAGGTTTGGTACCCCTCTTGAAATACTATCAGATAGAGGACTAGGGTTTAGAGCTAATGTGGTGGGTGAACTCATGCAAACGCTAAATATTCAATGACAACACTCTATCCCTTACTACCCTCAATGCAATGGATTGGTTTAGAAGATAAATGGAATGATTTGTAAAATCATCAACAAATAAGTACATTCAAGGCCCCGGGATTGGGACAAGCACCTTAGTGGAGCTCTATGGGTTTACAGAACCTCCTTCAAAACCATGTTAGCGTTTACACCTTTTCATCTAGTTTATGGACAAGAGGCTTTTTTGCCTATTGAGGTGAAATTAGCTATCCTTCAGGTATTAGGTGGCACAATGGGCTCTCAAAAGGAGAAGTTACATCAAAGATTGCTAGACCTAGAGAGGCTACAATTGGATTGTGAAGAGGCCATTAACCACTACTCCCAGGAAGCCGAGAAGCATAGAGAAAAGTTTAACAAGAAGCTAACATATAAAAACATCAAGGAGGGATCTTTAGTGCTTCGATATGACAATTGCTTTGATAAAAGAAAGGATGGCAAGTTTCTCTACTGGTGGGAGGGACTGTTTTGGGTCACAAAAAAATTAAACAATGGCTCCTACAAACTTCAAGACATTGAGGGAAAAGTGCACAAGACCAGGGTAAATGGATGGCACTTAAAATCCTATCACATCATGGTGGGGTCAGCTCAAGATACCAAAGAGTGTCTAGAGGCATAAATACCTCTAGCTAGATTGGGGGGCTATACGATTTGAGAAAATCACAAAAAAATATTCGTCTAACACCGTTGATTTTTTGTACATTTGGAGGTTTGAAATAAAGAAGAGGGTAGGAACAACCTCTTGGAAAATCCAAAAAATCACTGGATGGAAATATTTCATGGACTGGTTTACCAAGGGGGGGTGAAGAGTAAAGATCAATGGAGGAAGATGAAGAAAAAATGTGTAATGTGAAAAGAAAAGACATGAAATGGATTTGGAGCCATCAAAAGAGCATGTGAGGCTCATAATGTCATGGCTTTGGAGCCTTATAATAATTCAAACAAATGGGACCCTTCTTGGAAGCATTAGTAGAATAAAAATCAGGCACATTATTTTGTAAGATTTTTTAAAAAATCTTCCACTCTGATCCAATAAAAATTTTCAATATAAAAGTTGTAGCGCATGAGCTAAAGTTTTAGCTGGTATTTTTTAAATCATTTTTTAGAGCTATGAGTCGGGAGATATGGCCTAAATGGTGGACGCCAACTTTTTCCAACTACGGTGGAGACCATCTCCCAATTTTATACACACCCACACTTTCTTCCCCAAACTTAACACTTCCATAAAACATCATTCATTAGACTCTCAACCCTTTCCCCTCTCTTCTCCTCTCTCTCAAGCTAATAAACCATTAGAATTCCCCTCCTAAATCAACCTCAAATCATCCTTAATTGTAGTGGTAATGTATGAATTCTCACTACTCTCTCTCCATTATTGCTAGATATGATCTTATTTTATGAAGATTCTCTATAAAAAAAAATTATAGGAGAGCTCTTAGACTCAAGCTATGGGGGGGAAAATAGAGATAACTCACCTATGATGGAACTTGATTAAGTACAAAATTGGTCAACAAAACATCTAGATGGAGCTTGCACATTGGTGGAACCACCTTAATACAACTTTGGTGGTATTAATTCCTATTCTATCTTAACCTCCTCCCTAAACACCCTCAAGGCCTATATAAAGAGGCCTTCTCCTTTGTAATTTGTAAGAGAGAGCCAAGAGGCCTTCTTCAGCCCTATTGAGCCTTCCCCATTCTCTCTCACGAGCTTATGCAGTTCATTCCCTTACTATAGCTTATGCATGCTCTACAGTGTAATAAGCCCATGCTATTGGTGTCCATATTGTGTATATTGGTTATTCCTTGAGGATTCTCAATCTCTTGTGCCCTCTTAAGTTTTATTGATTTATCTATTTTTTGTAGTTCTCTCTTTCCCTCTCTTAGTTTTCCTCTCTTCTCCCTCACAAGCTCCTCTCCCTCTTGCATAACATCCTAGTCCGCTCTTCCATGACTAGGTGGTGCCCTTACCTCATTCACTTTGTAGCAGAAGGGAGTTTGTTGGCATAATATAGAGGCTACCATACCGAATTTCCTTCGTCAATACCTTGAAATATTACATCTGTATGATTTTCAGCCTTTCTCTTCATTGCAACTTTGATTTCAAATTGTCTGATTTGCTTCCACATTCAGTGGAAAATTTGTAAGGGACTAGACACTGCCCTTGTCCTATAACAAGTGGTAAGACCTTCCCAATGGCCACAGCATATATTGATGTATGTCCTCAAATTCAAAAGTTTGATGGCAAAGATTTCCACCCATTGGCACGTACTAATAAAGTAAAAAATGATGGAGAGAGGGTATTGGCCTCTCATTTAAGACACTAGAGTTATAAAATCTACAAATCTGGTTGATATAGAGAATGACCAACATGCCCAAGAAATCATAATGTTACATTTAGATGAGTCCCTGATTCATCATGTTGATCAACTAAACACTGCTAAAGAAAAATGGGATGAGCTTGAAAAGATCTATGGAGCCACTAGTAAAAATACTAAAATCTTCCTTAAATTTGAATTCTTTAGCTTGGAATATAGATCAGGAGAAGATTTGGAAAAATTCATCTTCCACATGAAGGGACTTATGGCACAGCTTGCCTTTGTACAAGCTCCAATACATGAAGAAGATGCTATTGCTATTCTCATAAAAGCTGTAAAACAGGTGTTTCCTACTCTTGTAACCACTCTCACCAACATTCCAGATCCTACATTGGCAAGGACCATTCAGTCCTATTTGGATGAAGAAAAGAGGAACCACAAAGAAAGCAACAACAGTCATGCATCTTCAACTTCCCGTGATCAAGTATTGGTACATACAGCTCTCACTAGATGTTCTTTCTGTAAGAAAAAATGACATCTTGTAAACAACTGTTGGAAGAAGTATCCCGAGAAAATGAAATGTAATAAATGCAAGAAGACAAGGTATATCACTAGTAAATGCCCCAACACTCCTAATGTACCCAAAGAATTGGTGGCCAACTATGCCTCCAATTCATCTGAAGATTGACTATTTTGACTCTTTAAATCATCTACCTAAAACACTCTTGTAAGGCTGGTTTATAAAGGCATCCCGAGGAGGGGGGGAGGGGTATCCTACATGCCTTGTAATCCAATGCCACCCTGACATTGAGGGGGGGTGTTAGAAGATAGGCATAGGAACCCACTATAAGTAAGGGAGTATGAGGGCAAATAGGTGTGAATAGCCCTAGGGGAAGGCAACCCTAACCCTAGCTTGGAAGAGACTATATAAATAGCCTATGGGTCACTATCAAGAGTAAGATAGAGTGTACCCAAGTTGTACCTTGAGCAACTTATTAAACAAGAAGTTGTTCTTGTACTTTGAGCCTCTTTCTCCCTCTTGTGCACACATTCCAATGCTACAACTTTGCTTTTAAATAGTAAGGACAAGGTTGGATGCAAGGGTTCCACTACATCAAAGTAATTCCATCTCTCAAGGTATTATAGGAAGGAGAGGAATCCCAAACAATCAATTTGGAGTTATTAAGCCATCCTAGTGTAATGATAATCATATTGGAAATTGTCATGGCTTAAAATCTCAATGATAAAGACACTCATTACCAATAGTAGATTTCAACCATAATTTGGGATGAATTTTTGAAAAATTGAGATTGAATGGGTAGTTATTATGATCAAACTACCAATTGTTAACAGTATTTGGAGAAGGCTAAATTGGAAGGTTAAAGCACAAGTATAGAGTTTATTTTTTGGAAGAATTATTATTTTTTGGAGCTTCTTTATATTATTTTGTAAATTCTTATATTATTATTGTACTTCATGGACATCTGATTATTGTGATTATATTATTTTATGAGAGTGGTGCACATTGTATCTATCCACATTGTATTTATTGCACATGCATCTATTGTGTGGGTTGCACACATGTATTTGTGATTATATTTACTTAAGCTAGTCTACTTAGGTTAAGGACAAAGAATGCTTCAAGGAAAACTTATGAAGAGCACCTTGCCATGGCATAAATAGAATGATGCCAAGAGGCATATTCCACAGTGGATTCTGTGAGGTTTTGCGGTGGATTCCGTAAAATTTTATTACCAGGGCTCATACACAAGGTGGATTCTTTGTGCAAAAAGTCGATGGGGATGCCTATCCTTTTCAAGCATTTTGTTAATTTAATGTGTAAGTGGGTGATTCCATAGCGGGTGATTCTGCAAAATACATATTTAAATTAATAAACGTTTATGAGTTTGGAGTGCGCACTCGTAATAAATTAAGGTTAGGATTGAGTTCTAACCAACTTATTTTTGTAGCTGAAGACTAATAGGTATTCACTTTTGTCGGTTTAATTGTATTATTTTTCTAACAATTGTGAATGCTTCAGTTGTTGTGTAGAGCAAGCAGCAGTGGCATTGGGAAGCATTGGAGGATAGCATGTATTCAAATTATCATCAATTTTTGGTGGCCGCGTATCTTAGACATGGCGCCCATATTTTTTCGCGCTTATTTACTAAAGTGCTTGATATTTACTTATTATTTTTGTATGTGCATGGGTGCACGATTTAAATATTTGTATTTGACATTGTATTTGGGTACTGCCTGCCTCCTTAGGCACCCAATAGCTTTAAATCTTTAGTAGCACAAAAGCAAACACAAAAGCTAAAGCGTGCTAATTGTAAATTGGGCTATTTTTTGAGCTTGAAGATGAATAATATATAAAAAATACATGCTTTGTGGAGCACTCACACAAGGCATGGGGGGAGATTGCACCCAATTAGTCTCTTGCTTCATGCCGTGCAAGCTTTCTTCATAGTTTTTTGTGCAAAAAGTGGAGTTCTTTTATTTATAGGGACCTTCTGACACTCACTACGTGCGCATATATACGGCATCCGATTTGTGCACCAGTGGTATCAGAGCAAAGCTGAGATTGAGAGCTTCCAAACGCTTACCATCTCACGTGAAGGCGGATCTCCTGGAACGATCGATCTCTACAATCAGTTTCGTGGCAAACGATCGATACCAGCGTATTCTTGGTAGTCAAGAACCCCTTGCTGTACACTCAGATCGCGAGAGACCGGCCTCTGCACAAGCAGAGGACCACGCGGGAAGATCCTTCAAGAAGTTGTTGGTTTTTTCTTCACAGATAAGAATTTCCTTACCATAGCTTTTAAAGCTTTAAGGATAAGCTATAAGGCTTCAAAAGAAGCTTAATAAAAAGCTTCAATCTTCAAATTCACACATCGGCAGTGGTAGCACATACTGCCCATTGCCGAATCTGGCGAAAACATCCTAAAGTCCTCCAAATTCACGCTTAGTCACCAAAGCTTAAAGTCACTAGTTACTAAGGTCCTAAGTTCAATCTTCAACAACTATCATAAAGGCAGTTCATATTCAGTCGCACACGACCCAGTTTACTACCCTCTGGAAGCCCTTGTTCACACCTGTGAACTGTCAGAAGCAGATTACAGCAAACAATCATCAACACGTAGACTATACGCTGTCTATACGCAAACTATACGCAAAATTGTTTTCTTGGAAGGCGATTGTGACATCAAATTTCACAATTGTAAAGGAGAAATACTACAAAATCCAAACTAAAAAATATATATGCAAGCCTTGTAAACCCACCTTTGAGCTACACTCATCCCGCTAACAAGGTTTCGAGTGGGTGACATCTTTTGGAATTTTGCAAAATGACTGATCAAACCATGGAAGATTTTATGGCTGAAGAAGATCTACCCGAACCAACAATAGAGCAAAAATTACATTTGATTATGATGCAGCTTCAAGAGGAATGAAGAGCACGACAAGCTTTGCAAGCTCAATTGGCCAATCTGCAATGATCTACCACGGACCAAGATGGATCGCAACCTGAAGATCTTATACGACGTACCATCGATGCAACACTTAAAGCCCAATCTATTCGGAAAGAAACAAATATAAGTAAAAGAAACTTCAAATTTCATACTTTCAATGGATCACGCAATGGAAAGACTGTCCTTGCTTTTATCACTCAATTTGATGATTATTTCCATGAAGAAACATATGCTGAGAAAGACAAAATTAAATGTGTCACTAACCATTTAGTTGACCGAGCATCCTTATGGTGGACTGTGGTCCGCAAAAGCATTGATTGTCCCACTACTTGGGAGACTTTCCAAACGAAATTTTTGTAGAATTTCCTTCCTCCTTAATTCCACGAAAAAGCAATCAAACAATGGGATCTTCTACAACAAAGGGATCACGAACGTGTTTCACAATATACCGAACGTTTCTGGAATGCTCTATTGCAACTACAAATGTTCGAAGATGTACCTGAAGCAACTCATAAACGCAAGTTTATGTCTAGCCTACTTGGACATTTTTATGCGGACGTCAATATGTTCAAGCCAACAACTCTTGAAGATGCAATTTCCTTGGCCCATGACATTGAAGACAAAATTCGCGAACGAGAAAAGCGACCACAACAATTCCCAACTAATGGTAACTTTGATTCCAAACAATTCAATTCAAATTTCCGAAGATTCAATCAAAGTCATTTTCTTCCATCTTCATTCCGTAAATCTTGGACACGACCACTTGCCTTGCCATCAAACACAAATCCAAACCCTAAGCCATCCCTATAGTCAAATCCCAACATTCCTAAACTTCCTGCCATTACCAATAATGTATCCAAAGCAAAACCCATAGTTTGTTACAAATGTTATCAACCTCGACATCTAGCAGCCAATTGTCAATCCAAAAAGCCATCTGTTTTCATATCAATTATCTAGGAGCAATAGAAGATGAAGAACGTGAAGAGATGCCGGACTTTACGGAAGAAGATGACAACATTGGTACTAATTTTGATACTATGCCAGGTATGCCAACTCCCCATTCCTTATTAACAATGAAATGTTTTGTGCATGGTAAAGAAAAGACTATTTTACATGATGATGGGAGCACACATGACTTTATTTCTGCAAAATTGGTCAAAGAATTAAATTTATATACTATTTCTACACATTATCGCATCAAGGCTGCATTCCTAGGTACGAGATATAATGAAACACAAGAGGTGCATAATTTAGAAATTAAAATTGGTGATTATATTGAACGAAGACATTTCTTAGTTGTACCTTTGTAGTCTAGTGACATTATCTTAGGAATGCCCTGGTGTCATCAATACAATCCTGATATAGATTATTCTACGCATTCAATTAAAATTTATTTTCAAGGAAAACAAATCACACTGCATGGTATGCATGCTTCCAATAAATTTCCATTGCTTACTCATACTCAGGCTAAACGTGCATTACTTAAAAGTAGTGAATCCTATTTAATATGGGTGAATGAAATTCAAGCTAAAGAAAAACATATGCATCCTAGGCATGCACAATTTCTTTCCCAATTCCAAGATTGTTTTGCTACTAATTTACCACCTGGATTACCACCTGCACGTCCTGAAGATCATAAGATAGATTTAATTCCTAGAACACAACCACCATGTAAAGCACCATATAGACATAACCAAATTGAATAGAAAGAAATTCAAAACCAAATAGACGAATTTTTAACAGAGGATTAATTAGACCTAGTAGTTCTCCATTTGGTACACCTATCTTATTAGTGAAAAAGAAAAATAATACCTATCGCATGTGCATTGATTATCGTGCCCTAAATAAAATTACTGTTAAGAATAGATACCCGATTGCTAGGGTAGAAATCTTATGGATAAACTACAAGAATCTGCCATATTTAGTAAGATAGATCTTAAATCTGGATATCATCAAGTAAGATTGGACAAATCTGATATATTCAAAACTGCATTTAGAACACAATTTGGACACTATGAATTTTTGGTTATGCCTTTCAGTTTAACTAATGCACCAGCCACATTCAGTCGTACGATGAATCGCATATTTATGAAACATCAACATTGTGTCATTGTTTTCTTTGATGACATATTAGTTCTCAGTAAAAATGAGAATGAGCATTATAAACATTTGTCTTTAGTTTTTAAGTTACTAAAAGACAATCAATTATATGCTAATTTAGAAAAGACTGAATTCTTCCAAACAGAAATTGAATATCTAGGACATATTATTTCATTAGAATGTATTAAAGTCGACCCTAAAAAGATAGAAGCAATTTTAAATTGGTCAATACCCAAAAATGTGCATGAATTACGTTCTTTTCTAGGTCTTGCTAGCTTTTACAGAAAATTTGTGAGGAATGTCTCATTACTTGCATTACCTTTGACAAAACTTTTAAAGAAGAGTATTGTGTATAATTGGTCTGGCAATCAACAAAAGTCATTTGATTTGCTGAAACATGCTTTAACTCATGCTCCTATATTACAATTACCTGACTTCAATAGAGCATTCTTTTTACTAGTTATTACTGACGCTAGTGGATCTGGAATAGGAGTAGTCCTTATGCAAGATTCTCATCCCATAGCTTACTCTAGCTGCAAACTCAAACCATCTGAACTTAAATATTCTACCTATGACAAGGAATTGCTAGCCGTAGTACGAGCCTTATGTCAATGGAAACATTATTTAATGGGATCTGTATTCATGATCAAAATTGACCAACAAAGCATTAGACATCTTCTTAGTCAACCACAAATATCTGACCGACACTTTACATGGGCTGCTTTTATTCAAAGTTTTCATCCCCTTATACAATATCAACCTGGAAAAGAGAATGTTGTTGCTGATGCTTTAAGTAGAAGACTGACAATTCAAAATATTTTTGTGATATCATTTGATTTCCTTATTCCTATGAAAGATACTTATCACCAAGATCCTACTTTTCAAGCTGATTGGAATAAACTAGTTGCAAATAATTGGATTCCTATTGATTCATTGTCTTACACTAATGGATTTATGTTTTATGAAAAAAAAATATGTGTGACTGTTACATTTCGCTCATTTGTTTTACATGAAATTCATTGTCCCCCATATCAAGGTCATAGAGGAAATATATCTACTTTGCGTACATTGATTGAAGATTTTTATTGGCCACACATGGACAGTGATGTATCTAACTTTGTATCTGAATGCCTAATTTGTCAAACGAGTAAAAAGACACCATGGTAAACAATATGATTTACTAATTCCATTATCCATTCCATCACGACCATGGGAACAGATTTCAATGGATTTTATCATTGGTCTACCTAACACTAAAGCTAATCATGATATTATTTGGACTATTGTAGACAGGTTTAGCAAACAAGTACATTTTATTCCATGCAAGAAAACTTTAGCTGCATCTCAAGCTGCTCACTTGTTTTTGAAAACTGTTTTCACTAACCATGGTTTACCAAAAGTAATTATTTCTGATCGTGATTCTAGATTCTGCAATAATTTCTAGATTACTTTGTTTGCTAACTTAGGAACAAAGATTGATTTTTCATCTGCATTTCATCCTAAAACAAATGGTCAAACAGAAGCTACTAACAGTACTATTTTAGATCTTCTGCATGCTTACACAATTTCAAAACCACACACATGGGATACATATCTACATTTACTTCAATTTGCATATAATAACACACCACATACAGCTACAAAGAAATCACCATTTGAAATTATTTATGGATATCGATTGCCTACACCTGTTACATCATTATCAAACAAAATTCAAACTGCTGATGATTTTGCTAATATGCATGCTACTATTTTTTATGAAGTTAAAGATATGATTGCCAAAGCCCAGCAATCATACACAAAACAAGCAAACAAGAAAAGACAGGCTATGAATTTTAAAGTTGATGATTATGTTTGGTTACGAATTGAAAAACGCAGATTACAAAGTGTAGATAAACACCCCGTTGTCAAATTAGCACCTCGATTTTATGGACCATTCAAGATCATACACAAAATCAATGACAATGCATTTAAACTATAATTACCACAACATTGGAAAATTCACAACACTTTCCATATCAGTTTATTACAACCTTTTAGAGGACAATTACATGTACACCCTATCTATGAAAACCCTCCTTTACTAGACAAAGAAACTGAAATCCTTGAGCCTGAAACTATTATAGATACTGACTTTATGACCACTAGAACTGGCCGTAGATATTCTAGATATTTGGTCAAGTTTAAAAATCATCCTGTTGAAGAGGCCCAATGGATGCACGCTACAGACCTAAGTGCTTTCCCCACACTGTTAGCTCCACATTGAACTAATAGCAATTGAGGACAATTGCTATCCCACCCCGGGGGTATGATGCCAAGAGGCATATTCCATGGTGGATTCCGTGAGGTTTTGCAGTGGATTCCGTAAAATTTTATTACCGGGGCTCATACACAAGGTGGATTCTTTGTGCAAAAAGTCAATGGGGACATCTATCCTTTTCGGACGTTTTGTTAATTTAATGTGTAAGTGGGCGATTCCATAGTGGGTGATTTTGCAAAATACATATTTAAATTAATAAATGTTATGAGTTTGAAGTGCACACTCGTAATAAATTAAGGTTAGGATTGAGTTCTAACCAATTTATTTTTGTAGCTGAAGACTGCTAGGTATTCACTTTTGTCGGTTTAATTGTATTATTTGTCTAACAATTGTGAATGCTTCAGTTGATGTGTAGAGCAAGCAGCGGTGGCATTGGGAAACATTGGAGGATAGCGTGTATTCAAATTATCATCAATTTTTGGTGGGCGCGTATCTTAGGCATGGTGCCCATATTTTGTCGCACTTATTTACTAAATCGCTTGATATTTATTTAATATTTTTGTATGCGCATGGGCGTAGGATTTAAATATTTGTATTGGACATTGTATTTGGGTACCGCGTGACTCCTTGGGCGCCCAATAACTTTAATTCTTTAGTAGCACAAAAGCAAACACAAAAGCTAAAGCGTGCTAATTGTAAATTAGGCTATTTTTTGAGCTTGAAGATGAATAATATATAAAAAATACATGCTTTGTGGAGTGCTCACACAAGGCATGGGGGGAGATTGCACCCAATTAGTCTCTTGCTTCATGTCGTGTAAGCTTTCTTCATAGTTTTTTGTGCAAAAAGTGGAGTTATTTTGTTCTTGGGGACCTTCTGACGCTCACTACATGCGCATAGGGCATCCAATCTGTGCACCAGATACGCACTCAAAACTCAAAAATATTTATTAATTTAAATATGTATTTTGCAAAATCACCCGCTATGGAATCACCCACTTACACATTAGATTAACAAAACGCCCGAAAAGGATAGGCATCCCCATCGACTTTTCGCACAAAGAATCCACCTTGTGTATGAGCCCCGGTAATAAAATTTTACCGAATCCACCGCAAAACCTCATAGAATCCACCCTGGAATATGCCTCATGGCATCATAGAACCACGAACCGGCTAGGTACAGGCTGCAAATACATTGTTGGCCACAAAAACCTGCAAGAAAACTCTCCTTCTTCTCACCAAGAATCAATATCCTCAAGACACACAAGAGGAAGGCACACAAGAAATTGGACAATTCTTCCATCCTCAACCTCTTCCTCTTCCTCACTCTCCATTAGATTTGGCAAAGAAGCACAAGAGAAAGGAGCAAGAACAAGAAAGGTGAGAATTTTGCCAAAATGGGAGAGAGGGAAATGAAGCGTGATAAGAGAAGATAAAGGAAGAGAGAGGGTGTAACCATCTCAACCTCCCACCTCCCCAAATCACTCGACAAGCCTCCTCATTTTCCTTTTCTTGATATATAAAATTGAATTGCATACATCTTGGCTAAGGTCTAAAGATCCTTCAATTTTTGGAATGAGACGAAGGTGTTTGACCTTTCCTTTCCTTTCAACATTTTTTAATGTGAGCCTTTTGGACTACACATTTTACATTGCTTCATATTTGAAATTTTTACAGGAGAGTACAAAAGCAAAGTGTCAAATTGCAAAGGATGTTTCCATGTTGAGCACATTTTTGGTGCCTTTATTTGCACAAATTTCCCGGTTATCATTCCTCCCATTCTTAAGTGTGAAGTGTCCTCGTGCAAACAAAACTTGAAGAAGAACCACGATCTCTTGGAAAAGTCTTTGTCTTCATCTTCAATCTTTGATCTTCATTTTCTTCTTAGATCTCTGAATTGCCATGGGACATAGAATGAAATAGCACACAAAAGCAAAACACACAGCTAGGATGTAATTGCCTAGGTCACAAACACATAAAATAAAACCACAAGCAAAACCCAAATGATAGGGCTCTTCAATAATTTTGCATACAAGAATAATTTCACACAGGATAGAAAGAAAAAACAACCACATCATAAAGCTCATAAGGAAGACCCGAAAAAGATATAACCATAATGCATATCCTCACAAAAGATATGACCATAAGGTATTCCACCCAGTTATTTTTGAAAAGGAAAGGAGAGATAAGTTGTATTAAATTGAAAAAGAAAACAACAAGAGGGAAAACTTAAATTAAAGCTTGTGAGCATTGGAGAATGTTCTTGGTGAAAATAAAAGGTTGCATTAGGGATAACAAAAGATATGCATATAAACTACCCATGAGAAATTTGTTATAAAGGTTAATAATTAAGGCTTCTTGTATTAATTTTTCAAGGTCTTCTCATTGGCCACATCATGATGAGGGAGAAGAAGAAGACGTGGATTTGCTGAAGCCATGTGGAGGATGGATGAGGGGCTAGAGCCATGACGGGAGATGACATCACCATTTTGGAGGCCTACATTTCACGCTTTTTTGGTAAGGGCAAGGTACTAACAAGAAGTCAGAGATCTCTGGAAGAGACAGAGAGAGAGAGAGAGAGATAAAGATCAACCATCATGTTGCCTGCTCAACCTTCACATGATCTGCATTCGTATCGACGATCGAGAGAAAGAGGGGTTTTCATGGTGGCAAAGCTTGGCGACAGCTCCTGTGATGATGAAGGGAATTAGGCCACTTAAATTCTGATTATGTTGTTTTGATGATGACAGGATCAAATCTAGAAGTGATGATGACGATGAAACAAACACATCGAATCCATTAGATGACGATGAACATGGGTGAGTTAGCAGTCAGAAACTCAACCATCCTCAATTGAGAACAATGCAGAAGGAGCCGATGCCGATGAGGATGACGATGAGAAGCAAAGACAGGAGAATGATGTAGTGAATGGGTCCCCCAGCAATACGGGGAGCAGGCCAATGAGCAAGTGCCAGCGCATGATGAGGAAGGTAATGGTGAGCATGACGACGGCCACGAGATGATGTTGAAGGGTTGGGAAGGGATAAGGGTTATTAGATAGGGCTAGCAAAGGGAAAATGGAGGGAAGAGAGATGTCAATAGGGTGTTCTCTTTTTTCTTTTTAAATAACCATTTTAGAATGCAGAATGGTGGAGAATGGGCAGCAAGACGAGGGCCTCAACAACCCAACATCCTCTCTATCTTCTTGGGCCCAAACTTTTCTTCTTGAGGCTTTCATGTTGGAACCTTTAAAAAAATCTTGTTTCTTGCAAGCTCCATAGCCACCTCTTTCCCGGCCAGTGCACCAAATGAAGAGCACCCTTCCACGGCCAAATAGAATCACGAACCGGCTAGGTAGAGTCTGCAAATACATTGTTGGCCACAAAAACCTGCAAGAAAACTCTCCTTCTTCTCACCAAGAATCCATATCCTCAAGACACACAAGAGAAAGGCACACAAGAAATTGGACAACTCTTCATGTTGAGATATCGAGCTCCACTCGTGATATGCCAGGGTGACCGTTGTGCATTTATGTCACTGACTTGTCAGTTGCTTGCAGATGCGGTTGGTACACTGACCATGAATAATAGCTAGATAATAGCTATCCTTATCTACTCTAGTTTGTGGCTCAGTTAGTATGCCACCTTAGTTAGTTGAGTTTGGTTTGAGACCCATATATAGGGTTCTTCTATTTCTATGTACTAGAGTTTTTTTGGCTTACACAACTAAGAAGAGGAAAACTGTTTTCAGCCTGCACATTTGTGTGTATTCCCCCATTGTGCAACAAGCAGGAAAGCTACAAGTGAGACTCCTTCCTTCTCTCCCACAATCTTGACATGGTATCAGAGCCTTGTTCGTGGTAAGGAGCTCAAGAAAGCAAGCCAAGTTCACAGTGTTCTGGTAAGAGGACCAGTGTTGCTTTCATTTTTCTGTTTTGGGAGCAAGTCTCTGCAGGTAGCACAGCCGGAAAGTGCAAGAGTGCATTGTCTTAGATTGAGACGCCCTTCGCGGTGTAGCAAGAGGGCAGTATATGCTGCGGGAAAGGCTTTAGCCCTTGGTTGCTCTGTTTTTTTTATTTGAGGCCATTTCAGGGCATGTTTTGGAGGCAGAAGTTTTCTGCACGCACTCAAGAAAAGACCTTGTTTTATGTTGTGCGACCACAGTTCTACAGGTCGATAAAAAGTTAGTGTAGAAATTGAATCATATGCCTGTGTGCAGAGACATTGGGAGTTACAAAATCATCCTTGTTGCCTGTTGATGCAAAATCATCACTAGGAAGTGACTGTGTGATTAAATACCACTTTCGTCAGTTTTGTAGATTTGCCCTTGTGAGGCTGAAGCTGTGTTCTTTACAGTGATACAATTTTTTGCAGTGTTCTGTAATGGCGTTTGATTCTCTTTCACAGATTGTTATTGAAAAGCTTGACAAGAACAACTTCCAAACATGGAAGTTCTGAATGACAAATTTCCTTATGGGAAAAGGATATTGGGAATTTGTTGCAGGAAATGAAGAAGAATCAGTTCTTCCTGATGTTCCCAATCAACAGCAAAAGTAGGCATTTAAAGCATGGCATGAGAGAGCCAGGAAAGTTATGTACTGGCTGTCTATCAGCATTTCAAACTCTATGATTGTGCATATTCAAGATGCAAGTACACCAAAGGAGGCATGGGATACTTTGTCAAAAATGTATAGCACAAATAGGCAAGCCAGGAAAATGCAGCTCAAGCAAGAGTTGCACAATGTGCAAAGAGAAAGTATGAGCATCAATGAATACCAAATGAAGGTGAAGAAGATTGCAGATGCACTTGCTTCCATTGGGTCACCAGTGGAAGATGATGATTTAGTTTCTGTGACCTTGAATGGTCTAGGAAAGGATTATGCACAGTTCCGAACATCCATTTCCGTCCGTGAAAGATTTCTTGATTTTGAGAAGTTGATTGCTCTTCTAATTTCTGAGGAACAGAGAAATGGTGGTGCATCTTCTTCAGGAGGAACTTCAAAACAAGTTGTCTTCTACTCAAATGCTGGAAGAGGTAGAGGCAGAGGTAGAGGAGGCCGTGGTAGAAATTAGAATATGCAGCAAACTCAAGAAAACCACTCCTTTGGAGGAGGACGTGGTAACTCTAGAGGCAGGGGGAGCCAAAGAGGCCGTGGTGGATGGCAAAGAGGCCAAAATGCAAAGATCAATGTTGAATGCTAATATTGTGGTAAAATGGGTCATATGGCTAAAGACTGCTATAAAAAGCAGAATGACATCATGAGTGGAAAATTGCAACAAGGGAATTATGCATCTTTTAGTAGACAGGGTGATGACAGAAATGAGCATTTGTTTATGGTGCATCACATGACCAATTCTGTGACAAGTGCAGAAGAAAGCAACGATGTGTGGTATGTTGACTCAGGTGCATCAAACCACATGACAGGTCATGCAGAATGGATGCACGATGCAAGAAAAATGAAAAAACCAGGATTTGTGGAGACTGGTGATGATTTTTGCAGATCCTATTGTGCAGATGGGAAACATTTCTTTGTCTATGCAGGATGGGAAAAAGAAATACCTGTCGGATGTATTTCATGTCCCGAATATCACTAAGAACCTAGTTTCTGTTGGTCAAATGGTTGAGCAGGGCTTGCAGGTAAGATTTAATTCTCATGGATGCTTTGTTGAGGATATGAAAAATAAAGGTCACTTGATAGCAAAAGGAAAGAAGAAGGGCAGAATGTTTACGTTGGATGCAGACATGCCTGAATTGAGTGCAGCAATGTTTGCACATGGAACCGGTGTAGTTGCAGATATTGATATCTGGCATAAACGCATTGGTCATGTTAATGTACAGCGACTTAAATCAATGCAAGCCCAAAATATTGTTGCAGGATTGCCTAAATTCAAGGTTGCAGAAATGCATAAGGTATGTGAAGCCTATCAGTTTAGAAAACAGGCAAGGAAACCATTTCCTAGACATGTTCAAGAGAGTAAGAAGCCATTGGAATTCATCCACTCTGATGTGTGGACTACTAAAGCTGTATCTCTTGGAGGCTGTCATTATTTTGTCACTTTTATTGATGACTATAGCAGAAAAGTTTGGGTGTATTTTATGAAAAAGAAAAGTGAAGTTTTTGGGCATTTCAAAACTCTTAAAGCTATGGTTGAAAAAGAAACAGGCCTACAAATAAAATGCCTAAGGTCAGATGGAGGGGGAGAGTACGTCTCAAATGAGTTTGCAAGGTTCCTGCAGGAGCATGGCATAAAGCAATAATATTCATGCAATCATACCCCACAACAAAATGGAATTGCAGAAAGGAAAAACAGGCATATTGGAGAGGTATCTCGTGCCATGCTCAACGAAAAAGACTTGCCAGATTTTTACTGGGCTGAAGTAGTTGCTACAGCAGTCTACATAATGAATAGGACTCCCACTGCAGCAATACATGGGATGACTCCAGAGGAGAGGTATACTGGTAGGAAACCAGATATTTCTCATTTGAAATTTTTTTGTTGCATTGCCTATGTTCATGTGCCAGATAAGTTGGATCCAAAAGCTGAGAAGTGCATCTTTATTGGTTATTCTTTGCAACAAAAAGGGTATAGATGCTGTAATCCTTCTACTCGTAAGTTTACAGTGAGCAGAGATGTTTTTTTTAATGAGATGAGTAGCTGGTATAAACCAATAAATGTGATTGATAATGTAGATGCACAAAATGGTAATGCTGCACAGAAAATCACAGCAGCAGTACAAGATATTAGTGGATCTACAACGTCCTCTAGCAGTGGGTCACATTCTTCACCATGGATAGACAGATTGAGATTAGGAGAATCTTCTCAAAGCAATACAGATAGTGGTATGTAGGTATCACGAAAAGAAAAAGAGAAAGTAGATCAGCCTATGTTTGATGTGAATGCAGGTCATTCTTATGTGGATGGTGAATCCAATGGCTCAGAACAGAGCATTGATGATGAGTTGGTATTCCTTCTATTGTTACTCCTGGAGTAAGGAAGACCAGGGATGTTATGAGAGCACCTGCGAGTGAATCTACTTTGTGCAGGTCTACCAGAGCTAGGTATCCTGTGGATAAGCTGAAATATGATGGATTTATAGCCATTCACTATGCATATATGGTCAAAGTGATACAGGAACCATAACCCACTTCTTTTGAGCAAGCCATGCGAAAAGAAAAATGGGAGAAAGCCATGGATGAAGAAATGGATGCCTTGGAAGCAAATGCTACATGGGAATTGGTACCTTTGCCTAAAGGTAAGAATGCAATTGGTTGTAAGTGGGTTTATAAGGTGAAGCACAATGCAGATGGTTCTGTGAACAATTACAAGGCAAGATTAGTAGTCAAGGGGTATGCACAAACATATGGCATTGATTATGAAGAAACATTCAGTCCAGTTGCAAGGATGGCAACCGTAAGAGCAGTCATTGCTATGGTTGCATCAAAGGGATGGTCTTTACATCAGATGGATGTAAAGAATGCCTTATTGCATGGTGATTTGCAAGAAGAGGTCTATATGGAGCAGCCACCAGGTTATGTGTATGATGTTCATTCTGAGTTTGTTTGCAGGTTGAAAAAAGCCTTGTATGGATTGAAGCAAGAACCTAGAGCATGGTTTGACAAGATAGGACAGTATCTTGTCACTATTGGCTTTCAGATTTCCAAGGCAGATTTCTCACTTTATGTGAGAAAAATGGAGAAAGGTATTATGCTGGTTGTCATTTATGTTGATGATTTGATTATCACAGGTGATAGTGATGAAGATATCCTTCATGTGAAAATGCTATTGAAGCATAAGTTTGAGATGAAGGATTTGGGAGAGCTGTGTTATTTCTTGGGCATTGAGGTGATTAGATCACCAAGTGGGATACGGCTCTTGCAGAGGCAGTATGGATTGGACATGCTATCCAAATATGGGATGACAGGTTGTAAGCCTATTTCAATTCCTTTGGAGCAGAATGTGAAGCTGAGCGCAGATGCAGGTGAGCTTTTGGAAGACCCTACTATGTATAGACGCATAGTAGGAAGTTTGATTTATATGACTATTACCAGGCCAGATTTGAGCTATGCTGTTGGATTGGTAAGTCAATTTATGCAGGCTCCAAGGAAACCACATTTGGATGCGGCTAGACGTATACTCAGGTATGTGAAGTCCACATTGCAGTATGGACTATTTTATGAGATTGGGGTTCAGATACAATTGCATGGATACACTGATGCTGATTGGGCTGGTAGTATTTCTGATAGACGATCTACTAGTGGATATGTGTTCTCTTTTGGGAGTGTTGCAGTCACTTGGAGCAGCAAGAAACAACCTACAGTTGCCTTGTCAAGCACAGAGGCTAAGTACAAGGGTGCAGCAATGGCTGCATGTGAGGTAGCTTGGTTGCATAAGCTACTTTATGATATGCATCAGTCTATAGATGGGCCAATTTTCATTTATTGTGACAACATGACTAGTATACACTTGGCAAATAACCCAATCTATCATGCTAGAACAAAGCACATTGAGGTGCATTATCACTATGTGCGGGAGAGGGTTTTACTAGGTCTTATTGATATAGTTTATGTCAGCACAGAGGATCACATAGCTGACATATTTATGAAGGCATTGGACGCAAAGAAGCTGCGCAAGTTCAGAGACCTGCTTGATGTGCAGGAATTGGCATTTAACTCGAGGGGGAGTGTCGAGATATCGAGCTCCACTCGTGATATGCCAGGGTGACCGTTGTGCATTTATGTCATTGACTTGTCAGTTGTAGATGCGGTTGGTACACCGCCCATGAATAATAGCTAGATGACAGATATCCTTATCTACTCTAGTTCGTGGCTCAGTTAGTATGCCACCTTAGTTAGTTGAGTTTGGTTTGAGACCCATATATAGGGTTCTTCTATTTCTATGTACTAGAGTTTTTTTGGCTTACACAACTAAGAAGAGGAAAACTGTTTTCAGCCTTCACCTTTGTGTGTATTCCCCCATTGTGCAAGCAGGAAAGCTACAAGTGAGACTCCTTCCTTCTCTCCCACAATCTTGACACTTCCATCCTCACCCTCTTCCTCTTCCTCACTCTCCATTAGATTTGGCAAAGAAGCACAAGAGAAAGGAGCAAGAACAAGAAAGGTAAGAGTTGTGCCAAAATGGGAGAGAGGGAGATGAAGCGTGACAAGAGAAGATAAAGAAAGAGAGAGGGTGTAACCACCTCAACCTCTCACCTCCCCAAATCACCCGACAAGCCTCCTCATTTTCCTTTTCTTGATATAAAAAATTGAATTGCATACATCTTGGCTAAGGTCTAAAGACCCTTCAATTTTTGGAATGAGACGAAGGTGCCTGACCTTTCCTATCCTTTCAACATTTTTTAATGTGAGCCTTTTGGACTACACATTTTACATTGCTTCATATTTGAAATTTTTACAAGAGAGTACAAAAGCAAAGTGTCAAATTGCAAAGGATGTTTCCATGTTGAGCACATTTTTGGTGCCTTTATTTGCACAAATTTACCGGTTATCAACTTAGATCCCACAAAGTGGGTAGGACTCTCAAGAGACAATACAAACCCTAGTTCACAATTGTGGAATAAATGTAAAAGGGGAATAAACCCTAACCCTATTTCACAATTGTGGAAGAAGCAATGGACTCATAAACACATTCTTATGTAAGATGGACAATGATACTGACAATGACTCAAAGTGATAGTTCCATTGCTTTTAAATGAGTGTCAAGTACATGCCTTTATAGCTTTTTGGATAGTACCACTATACCTCACTACGCTAATGGGATTCCTTTATCTCTTCCTAGAACGTGCATCATATATCTATCTTCCATACAAAGCCACTTATGGAAAAGCCTCTTTTGGCCACACATCCAGCCTCTATGGGCATACATATCAAGCAACATTTGCTATTCTCAACATTCTTTGATCTTGGAACCCTAGAGATTGGCATGCGGATTGAAGGATGTTTTATTGCAGATGCATTGAATGATGGAGGTTCATCCGTGAGCATCATGACAAATATGACAATGAAGGATCTAGGCTTGGAAGGAATGCAACCTACAAAAAGGCTTATCATGTTGGCTAACCAAAGAAAAATCAAGCCTTTGGGCATTCTCCCATATCTTAAGACAACCCTCATAGGGAGAGATTATGACTGACCTATCTAGGTCAAACCAAATTCCCACGGACCTCATACCCTATGGTGTTGGAAAGACAATGGCTTTTTGAAGCAGGGGCACAGATGGATTGGTTCAAAGAGACCCTAACCCTAGGCAGAGGACCCAACAAAGTGGTGTTGAAGTTGTATGGATGGCAAAAAGACAATGGATCCACTTCCATTGAAGTTTTCATAGACTCTTCTAAACAAAGTAACAAATGGCCCATCAGGAGATGAAGAAGCCGTGAAACTAATCTTTCCCAGGAAAATAGAGGCACAATACTTGACAATGGGCACTTTTAGCCAACTTCGGAAAGAAGCCAAGTCTTTGTCAATGGGTGAATACCTCTTTCATGAACTTGACTTCTGAAAGCACCTCTAACAGTGAGATAAAAGCATGGATGTAGTGTTCTCCTTATTACATGGCCAAAGCAGAGCCAGAGACAAATGCAGAGGCAGAGACAGAAGTAGAAGTAAAGGACATAACAAAGAGTATGTTATTCTCTCGCAGAGCTGCCACAAAGGTAGAAATGGAGTCTGAAGAGTATCAAGATGACCGTGAAGGAGAAGATTATGAAAGTAAGATAGAAGAGTCTATCTACTTGTAGAATGGACATATGTGTTGAGATATCGAGCTCCACTCGTGATACGCCAGGGTGACCGTTGTATATTTATGTCACCGACTTGTCAGTTGCAGACGCGGTTGGTACACCGCCCATGAATAATAGCTACATGATAGCTATCCTTATCTACTCTAGTTCGTGGCTCAGTTAGTATGCCACCTTAGTTAGTTGAGTTTGGTTTGAGACCCATATATAGGGTTCTTCTATTTCTTTGTATGAGAGTTCTTTTGGCTTACACAACTAAGAAGAGGAAAACTGTTTTCAGCCTCCACCCTTGTGTGTCTTCCCCCATTGTGCAAGCAAGAAAGCTTCAAGCGAGACTCCTTCCTTCTCTCCCACAATCTTGACATGGTATCAGAGCCTTGTTCGTGGTAAGGAGCTCAAGAAAGCAAGCCAAGCTCGCGGTGTTCTGGTAAGAGGAGCAGTGTTGCTTTCATTTTCTGTTTTGGGAGCAGATCTCTGCAGGTAGCACAGCCGGAAATTGCAGGAGTGCATTGTCTCAGGTTGAGACGCCCTTCGCGCTGAAGCAAGAGGGCAGTATATGCTACGGGAAAGAGCTTTAGCTCTTGGCGACCCTGTTTTTTTGATTTGAGGCCATTTCGGGGCCTGTTTTGGAGGCGGAAGTTTTCTGCACGCACTCAGGAAAAAGCCCTGTTTTATGCTGTGCGACCACTGTTCTACAGGTCGGTGAAAAGTTTCTGTAGAAATTGCATCGTATGCTTGTGCGCAGAGACATTGGGAGTTACAGAATCATCCCTGTTGCCTGTTGATGCAAAATCGTCACTAGGAAGTGACTGTGTGGTCAAATACCACTTTCGCCAGTTTTGCAGATTTGCCCTTGTGAGGGTGAAGCTGTGTTTTTTGCAGTGACAGAATTTTTTGCAGTGTTCTGTAATGGCGTCTGATTCACTTTCACAGATTGTCACTGAAAAGCTTGACAAGAACAACTTCCAAGCATGGAAGTTTAGAATGACGAATTTCCTTATGGGAAAAGGATATTGGGAATTTGTTGCAGGAAATGAAGAAGAACCAGTTCTTCCTGATGTTCCCAATCAACAGCAAATGCAGGCATTCAAAGCATGGCATGAGAGAGCCAGGAAAGTTATGTATTGGCTGTCTATCAGTATTTCAGACTCTATGATTGTGCATATTCAGGATGCAAGTACGCCAAAGGAGGCATGGGATACTCTGTCAAAGATGTATAGCACAAATACGCAAGCCAGGAAAATGCAGCTCAAGCAAGAGTTGCACAATGTGCAAAGAGAAAATATGAGCATCAATGACTACCACATGAAGGTGAAGAAGATTGCAGATGCACTTGCTTCCATTGGGTCGCCGGTGGAAGATGATGATTTAGTTTCTGTGACCTTGAATGGTCTAGGAAAGGATTATGCACAGTTTCGGACATCCATTTCAGTTCGTGAAAGATTTCCTGATTTTGAGGAGTTGATTGCTCTTCTAATTTCTGAGGAGCAGAGAAATGGTGGTGCATCTTCTTCAGGAGGAACTTCAAAAGAAGCTGTCTTCTACTCAAATGCTGGAAGAGGTAGAGGCAGAGGTAGAGGAGGCCGATTTGGAGGCCGTGGCAGAAATCAGAATATGCAGCAAACTCAAGAAAACCAGTCCTATGGAGGAGGACGTGGTAACTCTAGAGGCAGGGGGAGCCAAAGAGGTCGTGGTGGATGGCAAAGAGGCCAAAATGCAAACAGTAATGTTGAATGCTACTACTGTGGTAAAATGGGTCATATGGCTAAAGACTGCTATAAAAAGCAGAATGACATCATGAATGGAAAACTGCAACAAGGAAATTATGCATCCTCTAGTAGACAGGGTGATGACAGAAATGAGCATCTGTTTATGGTGCAGCACATGAACAATTCTGTGACAAGTGCAGAAGAAAGCAATGATGTATGGTATGTTGACTCAGGTGCATCAAACCACATGACAGGTCATGCAGAATGGATGGAGGATGCAAGGAAAATGGAAAAACCAGGATTTGTGGAGACTGGTGATGATACTGCACATCCTATTGTGCAGATTGGAAAAATTCCCTTGTCTATGCAGGATGGGAAAAAGAAATACCTGTCCGATGTATTTCATGTCCCGAATATCACCAAGAATCTGGTTTCTGTTGGTCAAATGGTTGAACAGGGCTTGCAGGTCAGATTTAATCCTCATGGATGCTTTGTTGAGGATATGAAAAATAAAGGTCGCTTGATAGCAAAAGGAAAGAAGAAGGGCAGAATGTTTACATTGGATGCAGACATGTCTGAATTGAGTGCAGCAATGTTTGCACATGGGACCGGTGTAGTTGCAGATATTGATATCTGGCATAAACGCATTGGTCATGTTAATGTACAGCGACTTAAATCAATGCAGGCCCAAAATATTGTTGCAGGATTGCCAAAATTCAAGGTTGCAGAAATGCATAAGGTATGTGAAGCCTGTCAGTTTGGAAAACAGGCAAGGAAACCATTTCCTAGACATGTTCAAGAGAGTGAGAAGCCATTGGAATTAATCCACTCTGATGTGTGGACAACTAAAGCTGCATCTCTTGGAGGCTGTCAATATTTTGTCAGTTTTATTGATGACTATAGCAGAAAAGTTTGGGTGTATTTTATGAAAAAGAAAAGTGAAGTTTTTGGGCATTTCAAAACTCTTAAAGCTATGGTTGAAAAAGAAACAGGTCTGCAGATAAAATGCCTAAGGTCAGATGGAGGGGGAGAGTACCTCTCAAATGAGTTTGCAAGGTTCCTGCAGGAGCATGGCATAAAGCAGCAATATTCATGCAGTCATACCCCACAGCAAAATGGAATTGCAGAAAGGAAAAACAGACATATTGGAGAGGTGTCTCGTGCCATGCTCAATGAAAAAGACCTGCCAGATTTTTATTGGGCTGAAGCAGTTGCTACAGCAGTCTACATAATGAACAGGACTCCCACTGCAGCAATACATGGAATGACTCCAGAGGAGAGGTATACTGGTAGGAAACCAGATATTTCTCATTTGAAAATTTTTGGTTGCATTGCCTATGTACATGTGCCAGATGAGCTGAGATCCAAGTTGGATCCAAAAGCTGAGAAGTGCATCTTTATTGGTTACTCTCTGCAGCAAAAAGGGTATAGATGCTATAACCCTTCTACTCGTAAGTTTACAGTGAGCAGAGATGTTGTTTTTGATGAGATGAGTAGCTGGTATAAACCAGTAAATGTGATTGATGATGTAGATGCACAAAATGGTAATGCTGCACAGAATTCACAGCAGCAGTCACAAAATATTAGTGGACCTGGAGCGTCCTCTAGCAGTGGTTCACATTCTTCGCCATGGACAGGCAGATTGAGATCAGGAGAATCTTCTCAAAGCAATGCAGATAGTGGTATGCAGGTATCACGAAAAGGAAAAGAGAAGGTTGATCAGCCCATGGTTGATGTGAATGCAGGTCACTCTTATGTGGATGGTGAATCTAGTGGCTCAGAACAGAGCATTGATGATGAGTTGGGTATTCCTTCTATTGTTACACCTGGAGTAAGGAAGACCAGGGATGTTTTGAGAGCACCTGGGAGTGAACCCACTTTGCGCAGGTCTACCAGAGTTAGGTATCCTGTGGATAGGCTGAAATATGATGGATTTACAGCCATTCACTATGCATATATGGTCAAAGTGATACAGGAACCAGAACCCACTTCTTTTGAGCAAGCCATGGAAAAAGAAAAATGGGAGAAAGCCATGGATGAAGAAATGGATGCCTTGGAAGCAAATGCTACATGGGAGTTAGTACCTTTGCCTAAAGGTAAGAATGCAATTGGCTGTAAGTGGGTTTATAAGGTGAAGCACAATGCAGATGGTTCTGTGAACAGATACAAGGCAAGATTAGTAGTCAAGGGGTATGCACAAACATATGGCATTGACTATGAAGAAACATTCAGTCCAGTTGCAAGGATGGCAACTGTAAGAGCAGTCATTGCTATGGCTGCATCAAAGGAATGGTCTTTACATCAGATGGATGTAAAGAATGCCTTCTTGCATGGTGACTTGCAAGAAGAGGTCTATATGGAGCAGCCACCAGGTTATGTGCATGATGTTCATCCTGAGTTTGTTTGCAGGTTGAAGAAAGCCTTGTATGGCTTGAAGCAAGCACCTAGAGCATGGTCTGACAAGATAGGACAGTATCTTGTCACTATTGGCTTTCAGATTTCCAAGGCAGATTTCTCACTTTATGTGAGAAAAACAGAGAAAGGTATTATGCTACTTGTCATTTATGTTGATGATTTGATTATGACAGGTGACAGTGATGAAGATATCCTTCATGTGAAAATGCTATTGAAGCAGAAGTTTGAGATGAAG
This sequence comes from Lygodium microphyllum, assembly GCF_053477565.2. Lineage (NCBI taxonomy): Eukaryota > Viridiplantae > Streptophyta > Polypodiopsida > Schizaeales > Lygodiaceae > Lygodium > Lygodium microphyllum. Next base: position 27,844,756 of record NC_141152.1, on the reverse strand, counting down.
GATTTGGGAGAGCTGCGTTATTTCTTGGGCATTGAGGTGATTAGATCACCAAGTGGGATACAGCTCTTGCAGAGGCAGTATGGATTGGACATGCTGTCCAAATATGGGATGACAGGCTGTAAGCCTATTTCAGTTCCTTTGGAGCAGAATGTGAAGCTGAGCACAGATGCAGGTGAGCTTCTAGAAGACCCTACTATGTACAGACGCATAGTAGGAAGTTTGATTTATATGACTATTACCAGGCCAGATTTGAGCTATGCTGTTGGATTGGTAAGTCAGTTTATGCAGGCTCCAAGGAAACCACATTTGGATGCGGCTAGACGCATACTCAGGTATGTGAAGTCCACATTGCAGTATGGACTATTTTATGAGACTGGGGTTCAGATACAGTTGCATGGATACACTGATGCTGATTGGGCTGGTAGTATTTCTGATAGACGATCTACCAGTGGATATGTGTTCTCTTTTGGGAGTGCTGCAGTCACTTGGAGCAGCAAGAAACAGCCTACAGTTGCCTTGTCGAGCACAGAGGCTGAGTACAGGGGTGCAGCAATGGCTGCATGCGAGGTAGCTTGGTTGCATAAGCTACTTTATGATATGCATCAGTCTACAGATGGACCAGTTGTCATTTATTGTGACAACATGAGTAGTATACACTTGGCAAATAACCCAGTCTATCATGCTAGAACAAAGCACATTGAGGTGCATTATCACTATGTGCGAGAGAGGGTTTTACTAGGTCTTATTGATCTAGTTTATGTCAGCACAGAGGATCAGGTAGCTGACATATTTACGAAGGCATTGGGCGCAGAGAAGCTGCGCAAGTTCAGAGACCTGCTTGGTGTGCAGGAATTGGGATTGAGCTCGAGGGGGAGTGTTGAGATATCGAGCTCCACTCGTGATACGCCAGGGTGACCGTTGTATATTTATGTCACCGACTTGTCAGTTGCAGACGCGGTTGGTACACCGCCCATGAATAATAGCTACATGATAGCTATCCTTATCTACTCTAGTTCGTGGCTCAGTTAGTATGCCACCTTAGTTAGTTGAGTTTGGTTTGAGACCCATATATAGGGTTCTTCTATTTCTTTGTATGAGAGTTCTTTTGGCTTACACAACTAAGAAGAGGAAAACTGTTTTCAGCCTCCACCCTTGTGTGTCTTCCCCCATTGTGCAAGCAAGAAAGCTTCAAGCGAGACTCCTTCCTTCTCTCCCACAATCTTGACAATATGTGGAAGAAGTTTCAGAAGCTCCAAAAACATAAAATCTCGTATTGTTAGACAGAATTACTTTGGTACCTTTTGGACTGACTAATGAGTCACATCTTGTATAACATATCCATAAGAAATGGATTAAGAAGAATAAGCCTTCCTTCAGTAGTGGTTCTTGCTACCCTAATCCATCCTTCTCACGAGAAGATGATAATGATGCACCTTGCCAACAACCACCAGTTTGGTAGCTCAAATAGAACACAAAAGGTTCCTATTATGTGATGTTTTTGGATGCAACCTCAGAAGAAGAGTCCTTGAGCCAAGAAGTAACTCATCCTCAAACCAAATTAAAAAACTGCTCTAATATCCTTTCTGCTTCCCAAGGAGCAAGCTAAGTCTCCACTAAAAGAGGAAGTCGATTCCACTGAATCGTCAAAAGAGGAGACTACTCCCTTAAAGGAGTTGAATCTATACTCAGAGGCTATCTGTGGGACCTTCATTCATGAAGTGGAAGGTGAAAAGCAATTAATGTTCATGGATACAGAAGGTACCAAATGTCACCTGAAGGTGGGTATCAATCTTCCAAAGGAAGAACCATCAGTCATGCACGGCCTACGAAGGGAGAACTTGGATGTGTTTGCATGGTCATAAAAAGATTTGAATAGGATTGATCCTATAGTGTGCCAACATCACATCAACCTAGAGCCTAATGCCATGCCTATGAGGCAAAGAACAAGGCACATAAATCCAAATTACTCTGCCCTAGTGAAGGCCGAATTACTAAAGCTCCTTGAAGTTGAGTTTGTCTATCCAATGGCCAATAGTGAATGGCTTTCGCTCATTGTGGTAGTACCCAAGAAGAATGGAAAGTTGCAAATATGTGTGAACTTTTGAAAGTTGAATTCCAAGACAAAGAAGGATCATTTCCCTATCCCTTTCACGGACCAAATGTTGGACATGGTGGCACGCCATGAACTTTATTCTCTCTTAGATGGATTCAATGGATACAATCAAGTCCAAATCACAGAAGAAGATCAATCCAAAAAAACCTTTACAATAGAATGGGGAACCTATACTTACAGAGTGATGTCATTTGGGCTCTGTAATGCTCGTGCTACATTCCAACGAGTGATTATGGCCATATTCCAAAACCATCTACATGACTTCATTGAGGTATATCTAGATGAATTTTGTGTCTATAGCCTAATTTATGAGCATTGGGGACACCTAGAGTAGTGCTTTGTTCAAGAGTATGGGATCCCTCTCAACCTCAAAAAATAAGTCTTTGGAGTCGTATTAGGAGTTCTATTGGGACACATTGTTTCTGCACAAGGGATAGTAACATATACTACCAAGATTGAGAAGATTGCAGTCTTAACAACACCAACCAACCTCAAACAATTAAGGGGATTTCTTGGCCATGTGGACTATTATAGAAGATTCATTGCACACTTTGTGATAAAGGCAGTTCACTTACATAAACTCCTTAGAAAAGATGCAGAGGTCACGTGGACTATTGATTGTGATAAGGTGTTCAACACCCTGAAGTAGTGTATGATTGAACCACCTACCTTACGGTCTCCAGATTGGACGAAGAATTTCCATCTGCACACTGATGCATCAGTCAAAGGCCCAGGTTCAGTCTTACGTCAAAGGGACCACTCGAAGTTATCAACCTGTCTATTATGCCAGCTGAAAGGTAACCAAGAGAGAATGAAACTATACAATGACAAAGCTGGAGTGCCTAGCAATGGTGTTTGCCTTGGAGAAGTTTCAACACTCCTTGTTATCAACACACTTCAAATTCTATGTGGACCATGAAGCCTTTTCCTTCTTAATGAACAAAGCCAATGTGAAGGGAAGAATGATGAGATGACTCCTCTTTCTAGAGCTTGACTTTGAAGTGGTTACCAAACATGGTTGCTCCCATGTCTTGGTTGATCATGTGTAACAAATCCCTCAAAGCAGTGGAGGAAGAGCAGGATGATCCGAACCTTCTTAATGCTTCCCTTTTTCTAGTCAAAACTATTATCCCATGGTATGTAGACATAGCCAACCTCTTCGCAACCCAACAACATCCGCCTCATATCTCTAGCCATGATTTGAAGAAGCTTATGTTGGAATCAACCCCTTACACCCTATTAGGTGGTGGTGCTCTATATAGGAAAGGCAAAAATAAAGTATTGCACAAATGTATTGTAGGAGATGAGATTGGGATAGTGTTGAAAGCATGCCACGATGAGCCTTATAGAGGACACTTTCCAAGAGAAGCGATAGCCAGAAAGGCCTTGCTCACAGGTTATTGGTGGTCGACCCAAAGAATGGGAAATCCTACCAAATCCAGTGCCATGCCATTGCAAGCTATTCTTCCCCTAAAGTTGTTCTTGAGAAATGGGGGATTGATTTTATTGGCCCCATTGATCCACCAACCCAAAGAAAGCATATCAACATATACATCTTGGTCTGTACAAAATATGTTACATAGTGGTGTCAAGCCAAAGCTCTCAAGTGGGATGATGGCAATAGCATGGCTTTGTTCCTGTACAAGAAGATAATCAATTGTTTTGAAAATCCCCTAGATCTCATCAATGATAGAGGTATGCATTTTCTTAACAAGATTATGGAAGAATTGACAGAGCTATACAAGATAAACCATCGTAAGTCCACATCCTATTACCCAAAGCCAAGGGCCAAGTCAAAGTTACTAATCACATCCTCTACTCGATTTTGACAAGAATGATTTCTGCACATCATCGAGATTGGGACAATCGACTTATAGAGCCCTCTAGGCATACAAAAGCTCTCATAAGGCTGTTATAGGATAGACCCCTTTCCAGTTGGTGTATGGTAGAGAAGCCATATTTCTTGTTGAACTCAAGCTACCCTCTTTGTGCATGGCTATCAAAGAGTGCTTGGGAGATGACGAGTCCTTGCAACACCATCTCTTGTATTTATAATGTTTAGATGAGACTCGCAGGATGCCCCTACAGTGCATGAAAGCCACACAAGCTTGTAGAAAAGCCTATCATGACATCTTCATCAAGCAGAAGAAGCTCAAAGAAGTAGACTTAGTCCTTACGTATGATTCAAGATTTAGCAAGTTTCTAGGCAATCTTCAACCACGATGGATGGGCCCCTTTAAGGTACTTTCTATCAACCCTAATGGCTTTGTCCAAGTGCAAGAAGTCGATGCTTTTGATGATCCCTTCTTGATTAATGGCTATCACCGCAATACATATTACCCTCCCTAGGGATCCTGACAATCACTGTCGATAGCTCCCTCATTCCTTGGGCGTTCATCAGTAAGGCTTTGTCTATTGCTCTTATTAGCCCTCCTACTTATCCTAATGAGGTGGCCTCATTCTGTTAACCCCTCGTAGCCACCTTCTACCCTAACGTGGCTTCCTTTCCATCTGATCCAGCACAGGTGGCAAGGATGGTTCTGATATATGGATTTCCTACCATTCTCCTCTTTCAAAAGAAGAGAAAGAAGATTAAAATTTTTATAAACATATATTGGTCATGGTAGAAAAGGAATTTGGTCCCTGTCATGCCAACTTATTCTTTGAGAAAAGGTGGAAATACCCTCAGGAGTAGGGAAAAATAAAATAAAATAAAATAAAAAATTAAAATCAAAATTGTTAAGGGAGAAAAGGAATAAATTCCCTGTCATAACATGCCTCATTCCAAGAAAAGATGGCACACACCCTTAGACGAGGAAGCTGGTTGTGGAAAAGGTGGTAACACCTTGCAGTCCAGGATAGGTGATCACTAACATAACTCTTCTAGAAGAAATTCCAAATCCACCTCCCTTGGTGCACTGAATCTTGCAACCCCATCATTGCTTCTAAATCCTCCAACAGATGGTGTTTCCAATATGCAATCCAAGTACCAAACTTATTGGCTACTTCCCTAAGTACGCCTGTTCATCAACCACGATCCCAATTGGCATCATTAATCCAAAAAAGATTATCTCCATCGAAAAAACTTGAGCAATGTGAGCTTTCATCCTAACTAGATGGGGATGTGAATATGGGCTACCCTCTATATTCATCAACAGAGCATGAGGTAGAGGATGGGGTGAGTGACCATTCCTTTCCCTTTATATCTAACAAAGAGGTGAGATGTGTGAATGGAGTGTTGCACGCAGGGGATGGGCCTCTCAATGCATAAAACACAAATTGTTTCTATGCATGACACTATAAGGCTCCATGGCCTTCCTTCTTGCACCATATGCTAGCACTATTGCACCCTCAATTGTGGACAAGGCATATAACCTTTGCACAAAGTGGCAATGCGGCTTACATCAATCGGATTTAGAAGTGGGTGGACCTCCTATATTCATTAAAAGTGCATGAGATAGAGAGGGGTTGAGTGTGATTGATTTCCCTTTCATCAAATGAGAAATGAGAATTAAGGGATGTCCTGACAATTGGAGACAGGTGCATTCTCATTTTCCTATTATGCACACACGAGGCGGACCTCCTCCACCATTACTATACACCTCATTTTGTTTGGCACACTATACGATGAGGCTTTCTGGCCTTCCTTCTTGCACCTATGCCAAATGGGTTGAGATGCTCTATTGCATCATCAACAGTGCACAATGACATACTGCCTCTGAACCATTCCTCTTATCGATTTCTAAACTGGGTGCGAACTATGGGGTTCCATTATAATTCTTAGAGTGATGTGAATCATGGGGTGAGTGACTAATCTATCATTTTAATATGAGTGATGATCGAGATCGAGTGATGATTATCTCGCCATTGCTAATTCAACCAACGTTTCATCAACAAAGCTATCTCCCTGGGTGCTACTGCATGGCTTCTACCATGATGGATGAGTGTGATATGGTGAGTAGTGGTATCTCCTACTATACGACTACAACTCTTCACATGCCAAGGATGACTCCCCTCGACCCTATGCGAATCGGACCAAGTTTTTCTATCTCTGTCCCTTTTGATTGCAAGATTTGGTCATGTTTTAAGTGAGGGGATGTACATGTATGGGTTATGATCAAGTGTTGGGACCCTATTGTGTAGTCAATCTGATCTATTAAGGTATTAAGTGTGGGGATGCGTCCCTGCATGTACCCTTTGCATACCCTCCTAAAAACCTCCTTATGAAATATTTTGAGCATACCATGTCATGATCTCTCCCTGATAGGGTCCCTTCCCAACTCAATAATCCCATTTTCACCCTATCTAGGGGTCATTCCTTGTCTATGTGGCTTTATTCTTTGTTTTGTCATGTTTTCATGTGAATACACTCTTCATTTACTAAAATTACAATATGGCTATACAATCCTAATTTTCCCTTTGAATTGGCCACTTTTCCTTTTTATAGCCCTAAGTTCCGAGCTACAGATCATGAGTTATTAATTATTACAGAGATCTGAATAAGATCACTATCAAGAATAGATACCCTATTCCTAGGGTGGATGACCTGTTAGATGAGTTGAAGGGAGCTAAGTATTTCACAAAGATTGATTTGAGATCCGGCTACCATCAGATACGCATGCGTGAAGGGGATGAGATAAATACTGCATTCAAGACTGATCGTGGGCTCTATCACTTCTTAGTCATGCCTTTTGGCTTGACTAATGCACCAGCCACGTTTCAGAGCCTCATGAACAAAATACTTCAGCCTTACTTATTCAAATTTGTATTGGTATTTTTCGATGACATCCTCATTTATAGTCTCTCAAAGGAAGCTCGCCTTATGCACATGAGGCAGATATTTGATATACTTAGACAGCATAGACTCTTTGCTAAGGAGACAAAGTGTTCGTTCATGCAGACTGAGGTTGAGTACTTGGGACACATTGTTAGTGACGCAGGCATTAGAGCTGACCCAAAGAAAGTTCAGTGTGTCAGAGATTGGCCCACACCCACAAATACTACCTCTTTGAGAGGATTCTTGGGTCTCTCCTCATTTTACCGCAGATTCATTTGGCACTATGCCACTATTGCAGCCCCTCTCATTGATAGGCTGAAGAAATAAGCATTTTTCTGGGATTCATAGGCAGATAGAAGCTTTAATTAGCTGGAAGATTTGCTTACTTCAGCCCCTATCTTGGTATGCCTTGATTTTTCTAGGGAATTCACCATTCAGTGTGATGCTAGTGGGAGAGGAATTGGTGCAGTCTTGCTGCAAGAACATGGGGTCATAGCTTTTAAGAGCCGAAAGTTGGCTAACAATGAGAGTGTTATGAGTGTCTATGATCAAGAAATGCTGGCCATCCTTCATGCCATCAAGAAATGGCATCACTATTTGTATGGCAGCCGATTTAGAGTGAAAAGCAACCATAGAGTACTCAAGTACTTCTTGTCTCAGTCAAATTTGACTCCGAAGCAAAGGAGATGGGTAGCCACCTTACACAACTATGACTTTGACATCACCCACACTCATGGGAAGGACAATGTAGTGGCTGATTCCCTGTGTAGGATGTGGGCATGTAAAGTCTCTACTATCATGGAGTTACACAGTGATTGGATACATGAGCTTCAGGAGGCTTACCTGTTAGACGCTGATTTTAGCAATGTGTTTTAGAAATTATAGCAAGGAAAATGTATGGAAAACTCTTCATATTAGCTAAAAAATGGGCTTTTATGGTATAATGGCCGAATTGCCATCCCTCATACCTCCCCATTCAAACAGAAAATGATGCAGGAGATTCATTCAGCCCTTATAGCTGGTCATTTGGGAGTCTTCAAGACCTATGACAAAATTGCTAAAAGCTTTTACTAGAAAGGCCTTTGAAAAGATGTGAAAGACTTTGTCTTGGGCTGCGTGCCTTGTCAACAAAACAAGGACAACACCTTAAAACTAGCTAGTTTACTTCAATGATTGCCTATGCCTGAAAGCAAGTGGACACACATCACTATGGACTTCATTACCGGCCTACTGGTGACCAAGAAAGATTGGGACAGCATCTATGTAGTTGTGGAAAGACTCACAAAGACAGCCCATTTCATTCCCACAAAGACTCACTATAATGCTTCTCAAGTAGCCAGCCAATTCATGGAATATGTTTTCAAATTACATGGCTTACCACAGGTCATTGTGCATGACCGAGATGCTAAGTTTATGAGTAGCTTTTGGCAGGCAGTTTTCAACTCTATGGGCACTCAATTAGCCCCTTCCACTGCTTACCATCCACATACAGATGGTCAGACAGAAAGGGTTAACAAATGGCTGGAAACTTACTTGAGGCATTTCTGTCATGATGTGCAGCATGCTTGGGCCTCATGGTTGCACTTGGCTAAGTTTTCCTATAATAACTCTACACATGCTAGCATTGGAGTTTCACCTTTCAAGGCCTTGTATGGCTACAAGGTGCCCCTTCCTGTGGTTATCTTCAATGATAAAATAAATCCACAAAGCAAGGAAGAATTGGAGAGAATGCAGGCCTTACTTTAGCAGTGTACAGCTAACTTGAAGAGAGCCCAAGATCAAATGAAGCTTTATGCTGATGACAAAAGATGGGATGTGGAGTTCCAAGAAGGGGATTTGGTGCTCTTGAAAGTGCATAAGTCTAGATATGCCTCCCTTAAAGATGGGTCCAGCAATAAGTTGGCACACAGGTTCTATGGACCATACCGGATTATCAAAAGAGTGGGAGACTTGGCATATTGATTGGCATTACCCCCATCTAAAAAGATCCGTAATGTCTTCCATGTGAGTCAGTTTGAAGCCCTTCGTTGGCTTACCAGTGGACTATGTTGAGGAACTCCCACCGATAGATGAAGAAGGCATCATTCAATACATACCCGGAAAAGTCATAGGACAAAGGGAAAAAAGGCTTTGCTCTCGCTCGATCATAGAATACTTGATTAAGTGGCAAGGTTTACCACTTGAGGAAGATTCTTGGAGGCCAGTTTTAGTTTTGGAAGAGTTCCCATACCTTTTAGAAGTAGATTTGGTTGAAATCTAGCTAACTATGGCCCTGTTTTCCCCCAGACAGATTGCAGACAGCATTTTGTTTTAAAGTAGATTTTATTATGCACTACGGATAGCAATGCACACCATACATGGGCTAAAATTACTTCTCGAGAGCTCCGTTTTGATGTATAGCACACCCCGTTCGGAGTCTCCCACAGAAATCTATGACAGATTTACTACAGTAGGGTCTTGTAGTAAACAACATGCTGTCCACTGTCTGCAACCCGCATTTACTCCAGATATTTGGGTCAAAAATTCATGTTTATAACTCCCCAATAAGAACCATGTATCATACATACTCCATGGCCCATCATACACAATAATACCTCTTCATTCATCAATATACCCTTGTAATACTGCCACAGAGTAGTACTCTGATCGGCCCCTCCTAGTTACCACACGTGCCCAAATTGTTTTTTAGGGCAAAAACCTTCGGGTGGGGATGGAATGTAAGAGAGGGGGATTTAATAACGAGGAAATACTAGCTACAGTTGGCTGGTATATAAGGTGAGAGAGACTTAATTTTTCATTATCAGATAAATATACAAGTCTTATTTCTCCTTCACCTTACTCTCCAAGCTTTCATGTCTCCTTCCCTATCTTCTAGTCTTTCTCTCTCTATTTCTAGTCTTTCTCTCCCCTCGTAACTGTCTTTCTCTCTCTTCTGCTCTTCTTCTTCTTCTCTGCAGTCCTCTCTCTCCTCTTTCTCTCTCCCAGTTCCTCTCTTTGACAACCCAAATTTGAGATGTAGTCCACGGGATGTAGTTCAAGCACGTGAATAAGCACCGTCAACTTAATAATTTTTAATGAATAAAATATACTACTATTTTTTATTAAGGTTTATCACCTAATAAACAAAATTCACCCTTTGATAATAAAGTTATAAAATGAAATTACAATTAAATTTCCATTTCCCCTCACATTGCACATTCCCCCTTCTAATAAACACCTTACGTGGGGTGGGTGAGGTTGCAATCAATTGAAGTCCTTATTGGTAGTCTTGGTCACTTGAAGTTTGGTCAACAATCGATTTAGATTTTGGTTTGGTATTTTTATCGGTCATTTGATTAGAGTTAGGGATACGATGTGTATTTCTTTTTCTTTTTTGCCTAATATGGAGATCTTGGGTGTTGTATATATGCATCACATGAAGCTTTCAAATGCATAAGTGCAAAGGTCATACCGAAAATTTTCTAGGATGTGGATTTCTTGGGGTTTTGTTAATTGGTCACCTCCGTGTGAGTTTCTTTTATGGTTGATACCTTATCTCCTGTTATTTTGGTTGTTTTTCAAGCATTCTTTGTGATTGTCTGTGTGTGAGTGTGGTGTGTATAAACCATCCAAATGGCAACTTGCACTCCTTCCCCAGTCTAGTACATTGCTTTGGTGTCTCATGACTACTCATTGTTGTTGAATTCAGATATTATCAATAAGGTGGGCTTAGCCAAGTTTGTAGCACTTTCATTGCTGCTTATCTCAGAGGATACTGATATCTATGATCAGTTTTTAGCCTCTTACAATAAGAGGTTTGGTCCTATTAAGGGCACAGTTATCCATATGACGCCTAAGAGCTTGTGTCCTTACCATATCAAGGAGATCCTTTACCTACTGATTGAAAATTGTTCTCTAATAAGGATATCCTTAAGTTGTTGTAGAAGAAAACCCACGATGTGTTGGAGAGGGTTATTACTACTTTAGGCATTAGTGTCTCCATGATCTCAAATCCTATCTAGAAGCAATTATGCCAATTCCTTCAGGATAGGTTTATGCCTACCAAAACACCTTCTAACTATCTTTTGAAGGAGTTATTCACATCTTCTTGAATGGTGTTGAAAGGAATTACTATTGATTGGAGTTCCTATGTCTTGTCAAAGATGGATCAACATTTTGTTAGAGCCACAAGGGTAATGTAACTAATGTCACATTTGGTTCCTATCTTTTTGTTTTCCTGGCATATGCTGCCCCTCTAAAGGAAGTTCCTACATTACTAGTTGATCCTCCATAGGTTGCTCTTCCTTCTACTGAAAGTACTGATGTCGTTATTGAGGATCTTGATCCCCTTCTGTATGTGGCAATTCAGAGGAAGCAACTTAAATGGGTGGCTGAATAAATCCCAACTCCTCCTCCATTCTCCATTCTTGTTCAATCTAGCAATTAGCCGTCAGCTTTCCTCACAATGTCGAATATTTTCATAGCACATGGAGATTCAACAACCCTAGAATAGAGCAACACTCATTCAATAACTTAAGAAACAATTGGCTTAGTTCCGTTCTACTTTGTAGAGTCCTATTGTTTAGCTAGTTTCTTCTTTATTCCCTGTGGATTTTCCAATCCGTCAGAGGAACTTTACCTTATGCCCCTTATTTCAAGCCAAGTATGAAAGACTTCTGTCTAGAATGGATTTATTGTGGTCTTCATTAAGTAGATTCAAGATTTTTTTCATCCATACCACTCTTTCTTTGTTCATTATCAGCAACACAAGCTAACATTCTATAACAACCTCTCAATGATGGATTCGCATCTTCCAGAGGATGGTTGGAGTGGAGCTTGGTCTATTGATTTATTGACTGAAGTGGCCAGAATGGTTTTTGAAGACTTTGTGACTACAAACACTATACTGATGTCTTATATGTATTTGAGAGCTGATTTATTAATCCCAGATGATGAAGATTTAGCTTGGTATGTAGGGGACATGGTATTACAAGCTACATTATATGTCAGATATTTGGAGTTGCAGATTGATTAAATGTTCCTAGACTATTCTTCTAAAGTGGACGATTGCCCTGAACATACAATGATTGACTCTGTGATCCTAAATCAATGACAAAACAAAGCCTTTTTTCATGTGCAGAAAACTAACCAACTAGGGGTGGACCTCATAACCCACTTTTCAAAACAAACTCCTTTCGATTCATCTTTCTTTGATGCTTACCATCTTCGATCCCCATTAGTTCCTAGCTTATATTATTATCAACAGATGGCCCATAGATATGATGCTTATCTTTTCCTTTATAAATCTAACTCACTAATTAATTTTACCTCTTCTTTTTCAACCTCAAGGTGCTCCTCACATTCCTATTTTCACTCATTGTTCTTTTATTGAGGATCGAGTATTTTCCCCTCCTCCGTCTTGTCCTTCCCCATCTATAGATATTTCTTTCACCTTTCTAGCCTATTTATTAACATCCTTTTTAATAGATTCTCCTAGTTTCTTAGCTAATCCTTCTTTAGCACATTTTTCCTTTTATGATTTTTCTTATCCATCTCTTCATCCTCTTTCACCGGTTCCTCTGCCTCTCCTACTACTTCTATCCCTCATCCCCCTCAATTGGTTAGTGGATATGCTGGCTTTGATCAGAAGATTCCTAGAAGATGAGGATGGAGTGCAAGAGATTCACTTACCAGACTTCAAATCATTTGGCCATTGATTCCAAGAGAATGGTCGACTGCTAGTCAAGCTTTCCAAAACTATTTTTATTTTGCTGAGCAGCATTCACAATATTCATATCCTTTAGTGAGATTGAATGCTCACTTAGCTTCGTATCTGGCATGTATGCATAGGCATTCACATAATGATCAAAAGTCAATTCCAAAGCTATGCATAAATGTGAATGTGGCTATTGATTCTCAACAGTAGGATATCTTATACTTTCATGCTCTTTGTTTGCCTAGCAGATATCTTGTCTTGGTGGAGAGGATATGTTGTTTGGAATTTTTTCAAAATCCTCCCAAAACTTTTATAGATGAATCTTTCTCTATGGATTGCTTCCATAACCACCAAGCCTTTAGAAGGGATCATCTTCATTGATATCCATGAATGTAGTTTTTGATCATTCATAATGATATCTCTTTTGGAGGTGCCATTCAAATGGTTTTTTTGTGTATGTGTGTGTGTGATGTTTGTTTTTTAAATGATGGGGTCATGATGATTGGATATTCAACACTGTTTAAGAAGATGTCTTTTTGAAGATTCTAGGTGATGATGATGCTGAATGGATAGCTCAAGGGGCGAAGATGCAAAACCTCTTATATAGGTTATGAGTTGGGATTGTGTGACCATTCCTGGCATGGGAGAAGGTAAAACTCCTCTTCATGATGTCATCAACAGCCTTACTTCAACTTCATCATACAGTCTTGCACCTTGCACTACAACTTGTAGGTTGATTGGTCTTCTCAATTCCACAAACTTATGAACTTCTAGTTGTAAGCCTCTAAGAAAAACTCCTTTCAAGAGGCCTTCATCTAAGTGATGGTTGGTCCATCTCTTCAATATGGATTCCATTCTAGAGACATATGCTTCCACCCATTGACCAGAGGACCTGACTTAAGTTCATGAACTCCTCTTGCATCTGCTCTTCAAAACCTTTATAATTAAATTTAATGAGGAAGGCCAACTTCAAGTTGTCCCATGTGCCAAAAGTTCCTACTACTTGTCTCTCATACCACTGAGATATCATGCCTTTGAAAGTGGCGAGGAGTATTGCCAAACCAATGCTCATGTGTTCTAGCATTGTTACCTACATACGCTACTATGAACTCAGCTACATGAAGATCACGGTCTTCATTGTACTTTCCCTTAAAGATGGGCAATGGGACTACATTCGCTATCCTACCATCAATATTTCCAGGACAGATCTGGCTAGGAAGGGGACCTTGAGTCACCTTAGGAACTTTTGTAAAGAGTACCACAAGGGCATCAAAGGACGCCTCTACTTCTAGCTTGTTTTTTGCTTTGATTTTTACCTTCTCTCTTCTCATGTACCTCTAAACTCACTCTATTGCTTGCCTCTTAATTGCATCATTCATATGGGAGTTAGTTCCACCCAGTTCCTCTCTATACTCAACAAAACAGAGTCAGAAGGGCCTCAGTCTCTTTGGAGGACTCTCTTGCCAACATTTCTTCTATTTCCTTCTTTTCAATGTCTCTAAATTCAACTTTTAATCTGCTACAAAGGAGAAGATATTCAATTATGAAGGTATCAAAACTCATTCTTCAGAGGATCATTGTGGTGCCATCATCATAGTAATGCTAGCTTCTGATGGTGTCAATATTGTATGTTGTAAAGAACACTTTGCCTACCAACTTCTAGTGGATTGCCAATTGAACAAACAGAAGGTTGTGAGTGCACCAAGCATCCCACGTATTTTGTTGTTGAGCATCCACGAATAGATTCAAACTCTTTTCCTTCTTGTTCTTATGAACTTCAATTGATACAACTCCTAAAGCTTCTTTACAATCTCCTACTTGGTGAGGTATGGAAACTCTTCAATGAAAGCCAAATCTACCATGGATGGTCATTCTCTCTGTTTCTACTCTTTAGTTTGCTCCCAAACATTTTGCCACCAAGATGCACATCTCTGTTGCTTTAGCAGGGAGAGAAAATAGTCTACCACATAGAGCCTACATCAAGATGGTAATATGTTTCTGCCATTGTGGGATGAATTTCTTATAAAAAGTGGCTTTGGCCATAAGAATTTCTAATCTTCAGTGGTAGAAGGAACTTTGCAAGCATCCAATGAATTCTTTTCCTGTCAAAGCCAATTTCTTCATTTTCAGCCGCTTCTGAGGCTTGTTGATGGTAGTTTTCCCTCGGCTGCACACAAAAAACATGGAGTCCCAGAGGAACACCAAGAAAACAGGGAATCTATTGCAAGAAAATCTATCTTGTATCATCAACAAGCATGTTCTTCATATTTTCTGTGACCACAACAAGGAAAAGAATACTAATCTTCTCAAATCTTCACCTAGCTTATTCTCCCATGGCTTTAACTTGAAAAAAATCGATAATGCTCATTATATTCTTTATAGAATTCATCAAGAGACCACAAAAACACAAGAGAATACACCACTTTTAATGAAAATCATCACATATTATTCATCTTCAATAGTTTCATAGCTTTCTCTAATAATCTCTCACTCATAAATACATTGTTTTACATAGATTTAGCTATCTCTCACACACACTCTCTCTCACACATATTCTCTCTCAATGGTACAATGGAATAATCAAGAATAATCATCCATAACCCCTCTTTGATCGTAAATATCCCTCCCAAGAGGTATGTCTACTATGAAAGGTCACCAGAGTCACTATAGTGTCCTTTCACAACTCAACATTATCACTATCATGCAAGTCTTCACTTGAGTCTTCAGTAGCTTCTTCTTCCACTTCTTTGAGCTATTTTGAGCTTGTATTCATCTCTTCCCAAGGTTATAAAACTTCCCCAGGCTACACATTCATTCCACATAACACTTACAAAGGCATATAGAACAGAGACAGAGGCTCTGCAGATGGTCAACAAAGGATTAACAAAAATCTATCAGAAAGCCTTTAGCTCAACTAAAACCATTCAAAACCAACAAGAATCATTCAATAAGCTTCCAAACGCTCTCAAACTCTATCAATCATAATTCCATCCTCTCATGTAGAAAGAAAATAGAGAAAATAGAAGCTCAACAGAACCAATTAGACACTAACATGACATCAATAGAACATGTCAGAACATCATATCTCCACTAAAAAACATCATGAGCTTCTAAAACCTATTCAACCTTATCCAAAAGACTCCCAAATACTTCCAAACCAACTAATCATCATATAAAATCCATAAAAAATCAACAATTCAGTCCTCAAAAACAACAAAAAAAGCCAAAAAATTAAGTCATTTCACCCCTCAACAGATCCCCACACTTAATCAGGGAGCGTCCTCGCATGACCTAGGAAAAAGAGAATAAAAGTTCAAAATATAGCTCAGCTTGATCTTCCATAGCATCTTTAAGAAACACCATCCAAGTATGACCCCAACTTATAACCTGTATCTCAAAAAGAATTGCAACGAAAAGAAAACATCTTTATCCATTAATTCAACTTAGAAATAGAAAAGCATGACAACCTTTTAAAGGATATAAGAGGATTGTTTTCGCCATAAGCATCCATCCATTAGATAGAATCATGAACCACCATGAATCAACTTCTCAATCAACTCTATCTTCATCTTCAACTCCACGCAAGAAGGATAAAATACCACATATACACCATAGAACATATACAAAACTCACATTGACACAATACAATGTAGTCTAAATGGCACACACTCCTAAAAAATGAAGAGCAAAGAGAAATATTTTCATTAAAATGATCATTACATTCAAGAGAGTGTCCATAGGCTATGTAGGATGAAGATTTTTTTCTTAAACTTCATACTCAACTTGAGACGTTCTAGATTCTTATTCTCATCCACAAAATGTAGAGGTACATTCTATAGAAACTGTAAAACAATGCATTCTTTCCAACATGATAATAAATCTAGTAGGAAAAGCTTGTGCAAAATAATACAAGACATCCATTTGAAAAATCTATAGAAAAATAACAAAAAATCTAAAAATTTGTTGAAAAATTAGAGAATTTTTATTCATTAAAAATACCAAAAAGAAAAAATATTAAAATATTAAAAATTCAAAAAACTCTAACATAATTTAAAAATTCAATAAAATCTTGAAAAAATAGAAAAAAAAATTAAAATCTAAAATTTTGAAATAATTTTCCATCATGATTATGATTGGTAAATAATACATAAAAGTTAAAAAACGTAGTGAAAATGATTTATTTGACAAAAAACAACGTTAATAATAAAAAATAAGAAAATTTACAAAAATATTTGTTTAAATGTATAAAATTTTATATAAAATTATTTTTTATATTCCCAATATTTGTGTTATCATTTGATTACTCATGTTCATCTATTTATTTATTGATTTATTTAAAAGAAAAAATCCAATTTAAAACACATAAACATAAATAAATCAATAAATATGTATGTATGTATGTGTGTGTGTGTGTGTGTGTGTGTGTGTGTGTGTGTGTGTGTCTATATATATATATATATATATATATATATATATATATATATATATATATATATATATATATATATATATATATATATATATATATATATATATATATATATATAGATAATCACCCAATGACAAACCCTTCATTATCCTTTTTTTAAAAAATTGGTATTAGTATTTGGTTTTTTGTACCTTCCAAGAGGCTGATTACTACTTGGTCGACTGGTTGTTTTCGTGCGAGGATTTTTTATTCTTTGGCTTATTTGTAAGTGAGATTTTGCGCATCAAACCTTGTGGGTGTCCACAAACCGCCAAGTTTTTTTATTTTTCTCTTCTTCACATGCACCCTAATACATATGTAATTGTAATTAAAAATCAACCGACTGTTGCATCCACCAAACAAATAGAATGCACCTAATAAATTTTTAATTAAAAATAATCGGATGTTAATTTATAAAAGGAACCCTGCCATTGCATGAGCACACAACACCATAACCCACTTAATTTGGTAATTTAAAATCCATTCACAGTGCATACGCACACGTACTATACATACATTTAATTTGTAAATAATGATGAACCCCCCAAAGTCATGCATGCATGTGCTTTGTGCCATAGATGATCTTTTTTTAAAAAAAATTGCATTTGTAGAGACCCCTAGTCTAGCCAGTCAAGTCAATCTAAGTAGGGGTTGGGATATGAATATGACTCACCATGCATTAATAGAATAATTTAATAATGAATTGTGATTAATCGATCATTTAATAAAAATGAGTTATGTAGTTTTCACCCACCCACTTCACTGCACCATAGGTATACACGCCTTACGCTTACAGGGATGATTAGGGTTTTTATTGGTCAGAGACAAAGATCCTATCTGTCTATATTTATTCTAATGGTCTGAGTCTATGGTTCAGTCCTGGTTTCTGTATTGTGTCTAGTATACAATATGCATGGAATTTTATTTTCTTTTGAGTATTTGATTACAGGGATTTTGGGTGTTTGTTTGTATGCATAGCATAAAGCTTTCGGTCACATATGTGTATAGGACATGTCAATTTGTTTGTAGGATGTGGAATGCTTGGGGAGGTCTGCAGTTAGTTTTTTGTTATTGCTTTTGTTTCCTTGTTATTTGTCTCAATGGTGGTATATGTGGGTTTTGCATGAACCCTTCCTCCTTTTCTTGGTTTTGTGTATGTGTAGGTAATTCAAGTGTGGTCTAAATGGCATCTTCTTCCACTTCCCCGCTTGTGATTCAACAATGTACCATTACCGGTCCATGATTATTCTCTTCTTTTGGATGCTGACTATATTTGAAAGGTTGGTCTTCATCTCTTTGTGGCCTTGAAGTTCCTTCCAATGGATACGAAGCTATGTTACTCTTTTCTAGAGACTTACAAGAAGCTTTCAGGCTTAGTTTATGGCCATCGATTTTGTTTATCCCCCCTTGTTACTGTCAATGAGGCCTTGTTCTTGCCCTTTGCAGATTCTCCTGTGCCTAGTGGAAGTCATTTATTATCCACTATAGAGATCCTTACCTTGTTGTAGAAGAAAATGTCTACTCCTTCGGTAGCAAAGAAGGTTATCACTAGTTCAGGAGTGTTAGTGGCACATATTTCCTCTCCCTTATGGAAGCAGCTATGCCAATTCCTCTAGTATTGTCGGGCAAGTCTGCATCAAAGTTTTTGTCCCAAGAACTCTTTATGGCATCTATTAGAATCCTAGAAGGGGTTAAGATTAATTAGACAATCTTTTTGTTGGCTAAAATGGATCAACATTTTTAGCGTGTCACAAAAGGTCAACTCAATACTATGTCTTATGGCATCTTTCTATAGAAGATCATTTGGTTGGCAACTCTCCCAGGTGGCATTCCTGTGCCTAATCCTATTCCACTTTCACAGCAGTCTCCTTCTGTTCCTTATCATTCTATGGAAGTCAATTCAGATTTGGCAGATGTACCCCTTGCCAAAATCATTCGCGAAAGAAGTGCCGCACACAAGGCCCTTCTGCTCCTCTACCTGTTCAAACCCATGTGGTATAGATTCCAATACCTGAGGTGTTTGTAGCTCCATTTACTCATTCTTATCTTGTATCAACCTCTTTGTAGCGTAACAAGAAGGACAATTGGATCCACAGATTCCTCCTTCCTTGTTGCAAATATTACTTTCTATCACAGCTAGTTTCTAGTGTTCTGTCTGCTTTGGAGACTTCCATGACTTTGTGTCTTTAGATAATCTATATAGGAGTGTATACCTCACTGCAAGACAATGTGGATTCTTTGACCAATCAGCTTAGCAAAGCTTTGGTGAAAGCTACCCTCCCACGACATGAACTAAACAGAAAACCATGGACAAATCACACAAAATCTATGCGTATGGCTCTACCATTAATCTTGAAACAACAAGGGAAAAGAGAAAATTCTGCACAAAAGACAGAGGAGAGAGGAGAGAGAAATTCTTGCACCATAAAGGGAGAGTGTGTGAATCTTGGAAGAAAGGAGAGAAAGAGACACATAATCAACCATGCACTCCACCCCACCTTTTCCCCAAAATACACACAACCCTTCATATTTTTATTATTTCTTTGATTTTTTTGATACATTTGTATTTGTAAGGCTTTAGCCTTCACATTTCAATTCGTTCTAAGCTTTTGCAATGCATGCATGTACACTTTTATGTATACCGTTTATTTATAATGGATGTGGATGTGGCCCCTCATGTCTCTATCTCTTTTTGGTGCTTTTGCAACAACTTAGAATTATTCTCTTGACAAAAAATGAAAATATGATGCATTCTTGGATTCTTTTGTGCTTTGTTTTTATGCTTCTTTTGGGTGTCATCATATTCCTCCCACACTGAAACATGAAGCGTCCTCGTGAACCTTGTTAAAGAAGAACCATTGTCTAATACAAAACACTTCCAAAATTGTTAGTAAAACAACTTCAATGATGAGGACAAGGCCTAACCATGGTAGGGTATAGGGACTCCAAATCCATGACCACCAGAGTAAGGGAACTCCTACCTCAATCATACTCCCATGCTGAAAAACTTTTATACTTCTTGAAGGATAGGGTTCAATCTTCAATAAGGGACCATGAGCACAACTCCTTGGTCCAATAGGGAAAGAAATATGATCTCTTCACGTAACTTCAACGGCACTTCAAGTTTTGTTAGCATTGTTATCGATGAGGATAAAATTATTTTAGCTAGTGATCCCCTTGCAAAAGGGTTCGCATTGTGATTGCTAGTGATAGGTATCACAAGGGTGTGTTTTAAAATTTTAGAATATGTACTTAGTTTTGACATTTTTAGCTATCTGTTTCTTTGATATATTGAGATGGCAAGCTCAACATGTGCGGACATTGATGATAGACCGCCTGGCTAGATGAGTCCGCACGTCTACACTTAGCATGTTGGTGGTCATTATGATACTCACATGGTCACTGACTTATCACTTATTATATTTAGTTTGTTACACCTACCTATAGCTAGCAAAGATATAATGCTAGTCGATTAGTGTAATCGGTTATGCATTGTTTGACTTAGAAGGCCAGTTTCCTTTATGTTGTATCTTACCTATACTTTGTGTACATTGTATAGTGTGTGCAAGAAGAAGAAGAAAGCAACAAGAAAACGTTTTGGCCTCCATCTCTCTTCTTATGTTTATGAGTGAGATTTCTCTTGTGTATATAGTGTGTGCTTGGTGCAGCAGCTCAAGCACATCTCCCCATCATGCAATTCTTGACATGGTATCAGAGCCGCACCACTAAGAGAGGCTGATTTTGAAGGCTAAAGTGAAGGAGAAGAAGTAAGGTTCGAGCAAGCAAGCAACAGGTAAGAAGCTCTCCCTTTCTTTCACTCTCTCTCTCTTGGATAGTGCCTATGGAAGCACTAGAAGCAAGGTTGAGCAAAAATCTCAGATTGCTGTGAGATTTGCGAACAATAGTTTCAGGTACACTGTGATTTCGACTATATTGACCAAAAGTGGGTGCACAGGTTACATAATACGAATCTGTAATTTTTTAGGTGTTTGGTTGCAGGAAGCAAACATAAGGTTTATCTACAACAGGTTGCAGATTACATGTCCTATTGAGCAATCAATGAAAAAGGTTGCTTGGTATATTGTTGTGCACGTGTCATGAAAGATTGCAGAAGACTAGCTTGCTGTGTTGTATCCTTGTTTGTGATAATGGTAGAGAACAGTGGAAATCCCATTATTGAGAAGCTTGACAAGAACAACTACCCTTCATGGAAGTTTCGTGTGACGAACTTCCTCATTGGAAAGGGCCTTTATGAGTTTGTTTCAAGTGAAGAAAAGGAGCCAGAGTTGGGTATCCCTCTGATTGTAGATGAGCTATCAGCAGTCATTGATCCAAAAGTGCTAGATGAGCTACAGAAGAAGCTTTATCCAAAGGCTGAAACATGTATTTTTTTTGGGTACTCTTTAGAGCGGAAAGGGTATCGTTGTTATAACCCTGTCCTCACAGATGAGTTCAAAGTGAGCAAGGATGTCATCTTTGATGAGATGGGTAGCTGGTATGCACCGACTGGTTATGTACTAGATGATGATAATGATTAGGACAGCTATGTGCAAAAACAAAAACAAGAATCACAAAGTCTTAGTGGACTAGAAACATCATCTAGTACTATTAGTGAGCCCTTGGTCTGGGAGACTAAGGAGTAGTCCCACATCTTTAGGTGGATCTATAAGTGTTGTAGGGAAGGACAAAGAAAAGAAGAAAGTGTGGATGGTAATGATGCATCTACTAGTCATTTGGGATTTGACAGCGACTCCAGTGGTTCACAGAGTTTGGATGATGAGCTTGGTATTCCTTTAGTGAGGACACCAAGTGTACAGAGAGCTCATAGTAATGTAAAGGCTCCATTAAGTGATCCGATGGTATGCAGATGTAGCAGGGTCAGATACCCTATTTAAAAATTTAGTTTTGAAGTTTATGCAGCTCACCATTATGCTTATATGGTGAAACTAGTTGAGGATGCTGAGCCCACTTCTTTTGAGGATGTTGTTGGTCATGCTCATTGGGATGCAATAATGGATGAGGAGATGGCTCCATTAGAAGCCAATAAGACTTGGGATTTGGTACCCTTACCTAAGGGTAAGAAAGCTATTGGCTGTAAGTGGTTTTACAAAGTCAAGCATAATGCAGATAGTTCAGTTAGCAGGTATAAGGCTAGGCTGATTGCAAAAGGCTATGCTCAAATATATGGCATAGATTATGAAGAGACATTCAGTATAGTTACTAGGATGGCAACTGTTAGGTGTGATATTGCCTTGGCAACAGCTAAAGGTTGGAGTTTGCAGCAAATGGATGTTAAGAATGCCTTCTTGCATGGTGAATTGCAAGAAGAACTGTATATGGAGCAACCAGCAGGTTATGAGGATTTAGAGCATCCCACATATGTGTGTAGGTTAAAGAAGGTGCTCTATGGGATGAAGCAAGCACCTAGACCATGATCTGACAAGATTGGAGAGTATCTTGTCAATATTGGATTTTATATTTCTGATGCTATTACTCACTTTATGTGAGAAAGGGAGATGCAGGTTTGGTCATCATAGTCATCTATGTGGATGACTTGATTATTACAGGTGACAGTGACAAAGGGATTGCTAAAGTTAAGGACTTCTTGAAGAAGAAGTTTGAGATGAAAGATTTGGGTTAACTAAGATATTTTCTTGATATTCAGGTGATCAGATGTGATGATGGTATATGGCTAACCCAAAGGCAGTATGGCTTGGATATGTTATCCAAGTATGGTATGACAGCATGCAAGCCTCTTTCAGTACCATGGGAGCAAAATGTGAAGTTGAGTGCTGACATTGGGGATGAGATAGAAGACCCTACTATGTTCAGAAGGATAGTAGAGAGTTTGATTTACATGACTATCACAAGGCCAGACTTAAGCTATGATGTTGGCCTTGTCAGTCAGTTTATACAAATTCCTAGAAAGCCTCATTTTGATGCAGTCAAACATATATTGAGGTATGTGAAGTCCACTTTACATTATGGACTTTTTTATGAGACATGTGAGGACATATAGATCTTTGGATACACAGATGCAGGTTGGGTTGGTAGCATGCTAGATAGAAGATCTACAAGTGGATTCATGTTTTCCCTTGGCAGTGCAGCAATTACATGGAGCAGCAAAAAGTAACCTACAATTGCTTTATCAAGTACAGAGGCTGAGTATAGAGGTGCTTCTATGGTAGCATGTGAGGTGGTATGGCTGCAAAAGTTATTAGGTGATTTTGATGTCAAGGGAGATAGTCCATTTGTCATTCATTGTGACAACATGAGCAGCATACAGCTAGATAGAAATCCAGTGTTCCATACTAGGACAAAACACATTGAGGTGCACTACCACTTTGTGAGAGAGAAGGTACTTGTAGGAGAGAATGACTTGGTATATATCAACACACAGGATCAGATAGCTGACATTTTCACAAAGGCATTGGGTGCAGAGAAGCTTTGAAAATTTCAAAGCTTACTTGGAACTGCAGAGATAGAATTGAGCTTGAGGGGGAATGTTGAGACGGCAAGCTCAACACGTGTTGACATTGATGATGGACCGCCTGGCTAGATGAGTCCTAACGTCTACACTTAGCATGTTGGTGGTCATTATGATACTCACATGGCCATTGACTTATCACTTATTATATTTGGTTTGTCACACCTACCTAAAGCTGGCAAAGATATAACACCAGTTGATTAGTGTAGTTGATTATGCACTATTTGACTTAGAAGGCCACTTTTCTTTATGTTGTATCTTATCTATACTTTGTGTACATTGTATAGTGTATGGAAGAAGAAGAAGAAGAAAGCAGCAAGTAAACGTTTTGGCCTTCATCTCTCTTCTTATGTTCACAAGTGAGCTTCCTCTTGTGTATACAGTGTGTGTTGGCGCAACAGCACATCCCCCCATCACACAATTCTTGACATGATAGTGTTATGTATCACTTTAAATTTGTGTCATTAGTTTTTACTTTAAAATGGCATTGAGGGTTGGCCATGTGGACATAAAGATGAAGAAGGGAAAGAAAGAGGGGTTGAAACCGTGTTAAGAAAATGGTAATGTGGAGTATGTGAGGTCTATGGAAGAGGTAGCTAAGGAGGAGGTAAAGCTAATGAGGGTTCGTAATAGGGGGCTTCCGACAAAGTTGTATAGGTAGAGAGTAGAGCATGGAAACAACCCTTACTAAAATAGTATGTACTAGTTCTTTAAATGTTATGTTTTTAAATTATCCCTCATTTTCTTAAAGAGTAGTTTATTGAATTAAATGCTTATGTTTAAGTTAATGGATTGTTTTTTTTATAAAAATGGCTAAGGGTTAGGAGAAAATAATATGTTGTGTTAGGGGTAGGGATAAGGGAAGAAAAGGATATAATGAGATGTGCTCGGGTGCTTGGGATAGGACGGCATAGAAGATGGGGTGCTGATGGAGGAGACGAGTCGACTATGGTAGGATAATCGGCAAGGCTGGAAGGCATCAAGGGGTTGGGTGTTTGGTGGAGAAGGGGAGGCCTCCATATATAACCACACATCTTCTTTTCCATTATTCCTTCTACCAATAGAGATCCGATTGTGCTCTCTCTTGCAATGCCGATTCCCCTGTGAGGGGGAAAATATTGACAGAATCTTGAGCAATCCGTGGGCTTGTACTACAGAGATAAGGATGATGAAGAGGGATGATCTCTATCCCCTTCCATCTTCTTCTTCTCTTTGACCTTGTGCTTCTGCTTCTTCTTCCTCCCCCTCATCTTTTGCTAAGCCCTCAGGCCTTGTGAGCCTGAAGCAAGGTGAGTGCTATTGCCTTGGATTTAATGCATACAGCCTTATGATGCATGTCCGAGAGTGGTAGAGTGCCATTATTTTTGCTGAGGGGGATGGATAAGATCTGTGGTAGCCTGCCTAGTCTTTCTTCTTCTTCTTCTTCTTCTTCTTCTATTTGATGCATTTGTTTCCTTCGATTTCTTTCTCTCTCCGGTGCCATGACAATCATAGTCTTAGCCACGCTCATTGCATGGCTTCTCCTGGAGGCAGGGGTTTCTACGAAGGGGCATATTCCTTTGCATGGCCTTGTCCTTCTTTTGGATGTAGCAAAAGTAGAAGCACAACATGCAAGGGGTGAAAATAAGACCTTTCATCCAATTGGTCTATCTGTCGGGGTTAAGGTTTGGGTTTGGGCACCGAAGATATGGCTTCTCTTACGATGGCTAAAGTTTTCAATTTTGTCTTTTTCTTCATCTTCTCTATGTGCTTGTTCTTTTCTATTTTTCTCAATTTCTATTCTCCGATTGCTCTCTCTTTCTCTCTCCTTGATGGAGATTCGCTGAAGAGGGGTTTGTCATAGGCAGAGTGTTGTGGTTGAGTGAGTTCCCTATGATGAGTTCTCTATGCTAGATATGATCAATGCCCCACTCTCATTAGGTGCTGCCAATGAGTTGTAAGGCCCCCATTATGAGGAGAAGCCAAATGTGAGCCCGGACATTGGTTGAGTCCTGACTTGTATATCAGATGAGGTCTATGTGACCGGATGGCAAAAAGGTGACCGTTGTGGGTCTAATCTTTGGGTTAGACGGAGTGCTTAAGCTGGTAGCAACTTGAGGTGCATTGCATCGAGTTGTGGAGTAAAGGAGTTAAAAGGGGCCCGTATTGTGGGGTCTGGGGGCCCCTTGGCGGGGGTCCCCCCGGTGTCGTGTTGCTGCGCATCCGAGTCGTATACACCTCCATTTCTTTTGTTGTGCATTTGTGTTAATTTCCGCGTGTGATTCATTGTTTGTGTGATGCATTTTAATAATCCGCATCCAATGTATATATTTCCTTAGTGCATGCGCATGATTTTGTTTGGATGCATGATGTGCGTGTATTAGAAAAATATGAAAAACTGATGCCAAAGGACATTATCCAGCTGATAATTTTAATGATGAACTCGAAGAAAAGTGCAGGATACCGTGGAATCAAAGGAAGCTTTATAGAAGCTGACATTTAAGCTATGAAGGCAAAGGTGTAAATTTAGGAATAACATGTGTAATGGGCAGAGCTTAAGGAGTGCTGAACGGGTTCCCTTGTCGAGATGAAGACTCTTGGAATGCACTTATTGCTGGGTATGTACAGCACTTGGGACTACTGTGGTGGATATGTTTGCTGAAAGTGATGCATTTAGCATCATCTTTGTTATCTTTTCATTTGGGCACATATCTGGAGCATAAGTGAACCCAGCATTGACAACAGGATTTGTAAGTATAGGGAAGTTCCCTTGGCTTGATGTTTGTTGGTATATTCTGGGGCAGTTTGCTGGTGGGATCCTTGGATGTGGCATAGGAACATCACTTTATGGAGTGAGTTTAAAGGATGCTTTGGTAATACCAAATGCTTGGGGGATCCCTTGGTTTTTTTCTGCACCGTTACAGAGAAAGAAAAGAGGAAAGAATAGAAAAAGCTATTCTTAGATTTGTCTAAGATTATCGAGTGGTGGCGGAAAAAAACAGAGGGGGAAGACGGAAACCAAGGGAAGAGTGTAAGCAAGCTTGGAGAGAAGAAGAGATAGCGATGTGATATGTTTCCAAGTAATGTCAGTATCTCTGGGCGCATGGTGCCTATCCCTGCGAGCATGATGCTGGTCTCTTGGAGCCCTCGACGACTGAAGGGAGTGGAAATGAAGAGCCTAATCTGACGAAACCAGCAGCTTAAGAGCGAGCTTGCATAACCTGGTTGTCCATTCCGAACTCTCAGAGCGGTAGGATCTTCTACACTGACTTTGTAAGCTTGGATGGAAGGGAAGAATGAAAC
This sequence comes from Lygodium microphyllum, assembly GCF_053477565.2. Classification (NCBI taxonomy): domain Eukaryota; kingdom Viridiplantae; phylum Streptophyta; class Polypodiopsida; order Schizaeales; family Lygodiaceae; genus Lygodium; species Lygodium microphyllum. Next base: position 27,817,934 of record NC_141152.1, on the reverse strand, counting down.
GAAGACTATCGACAGAGAGGGAAAAGCGGCGCATGAGACAAAAGGAAGGAATACTATCCTTTGAGGGGACGAAACCAGCTGCTTGGAGGTAGCGGAGATAAGCGGAGTTTGTGGTAGGCTGCTCTTCATACTTTTTATGCCCTTAATGGACTTGGGCTGAGCGTGGTTATGGTAGTCTCAAGCTAGTGTAAGAGAAGACGAATTTATCACATGATAAGACTTTACAATCTGACTTGGGAAGGCTTTGGAGAGAGCAAGACAGACAGGCTGGTAGCATACGACACGCATGTGTGGCACGGATGATGAACTTCAACTCAGGTTCCAATTGATCATGTTGAATGCTAGAGAGATGAAGGACTTGCAGTTTGTCTAGTCGACAGCTACCAAAGCTGTACTATTCAAGAAGCGCACAGCTACTATCAATCGTTTAAGCTTGCTGTGATCATGGATTGGCTAGATCACGCCAGTGAGAAGATAGGTTAGTGTTTGGGATTATTTGCAAGCAGGTGGCGACTGAAGTGAGCTAAGCTTCAACTTTGGAAAGGAGCAGACTGATTTGTGGCAACAAAGTATTCTGCTAATACATTGAAGTGTCGTTCCTAATTGTTGGATTACATCACTGAGCTCAAAGAAGACACAGCTTCATTCTGCTAAGATTGCAAATTGCAAAGGCTAATAGGCATCATACTATCAGAGCCAGAAACACACTTAGACTTACCCAGTTATTAATTCATGCAATGCTGTCCAACACACAAAGAAGATAGAGAAAGGCTCAATGGAGCTCACAAGTGCATGATGCTCATGGTCAACAAACAGCGGGATGCTAAAGATGGCGGCAGTTATAAGCTCCACAAGGCAGCATTGGAGGCATGAGGTGTTACAGTGGATCTTGCGGCCCTACTACTACCAGCGCTGGCCGTGAAAGCAATATAGATAGTTACAATTATCCATAAAATACTCTTCACTTGGTATATCATATTTTGATGGTGCTAACACTTTGTCATCCTAAAACCCTGTATAAACCTCTTCATTGTAAGATTTTTCAAAACAAAGAAGAGAGATTTGACACAGGAGATTGGATGGGAGGTAGAGAGTTATGACATTGACTTCCTTGTGGACTTCATACATGGAACTACAGAAACTGCAACTCGCAATCAGGCCTTGAGATTTCTATTGGTACTTGAAGGAAGCAGGAATTCATCTTATGGACGGAATGTTTTTCTTCAGGAGCTAGAGGCTTTGAGAACAATGGGAAATTTATTAAGTTCACAGTAATTGAAATATTCATTGATGAGGAGATTATCCCCTAACTCTCTCCGAAGCTCAAAGATGGCAGCTTTCCTGGACTGAAGAAAACTTCTGCATTTCTTCTCCAACACATAGCCGCAAATGTATTGTGGTTAAAGGCAGCAGATGTTGATGAGGATGAATCAGAGCTTGTAGAAGGAAAACCATTTTGTCCAGCTTGCTTACAGATCACCCTAAACTGTATTAAAACCTAAGGAAGAGTGGAAATTGAAATAAAATATAAGGATCTTTGGTTACCAAGGAGAGGATCACTTGTTGAAATACCAAAACTGTTCATGACAGCATATAAAGAACATGGGTTTGCTCAGTTTCTTTGTTGTAACTCTTCGATTATGACAAGCAATATAGTGAACTTTGACATAAAAAATTTGAGTTCTTCTTGTTAGCCTCTTTCCTTGTTGAATCTTGAACCCTGTGTTTAGCAGCTCTTACACAAACTCTACGACACCGGCCCGATGGTAAAGGGAATATTCCCTGGCCGACTAGTGGAGGCTCATATGGTAGGTCAGTCAGCACCGACCTAACGACCTTCGCGGGCTATAAAAGCTAAACCCCTTCACAGCCATTGATCACTCATCTTTCACCCAGTCAGAGTTGTTGTTCCATCTAGCCTTAAGCTCTTCACCTATCTTCTGTCTAGATCGCCATCTAAGCTTCACACAGTGGAAGTGCACGGGTGGACAGAGCCATCTTTGTATCAGTTGTTTGAAGTTAAAGAATTTACTGATTCTCCTCTTATCTTTTGTGTACTCTCTATCTCTTTCTTAGATTCTGTTCGTTGCGCCGTGTAATATTTTACACTCTACATGCATCAATCTAAGGAATAACAATGGAAAAGCATTGCTGTTGTTGTTGAAGGGGATGATGACAAGCAAACTATGCTCTCTCTCTCTCTCTCCAAAATCTCTATTTGTCTGCATGTTTTCGAATGGCTAAGCCTTGCATGTTTTCCAATGGGCTGATGAGCAAGGCTTGCGTCTTTTTCTTCATGGTTAATAGGGAAAGTGTGATGATAGGCCGCCTTTCGCTGTTGACGTTTGATGTTTTGTTGCTCCTTTACAAAAATGGTTCGCTTGTCATGCCTCTCTCTCTCCCTCTTTCTGGAATTTCTATCTGTTTGCGCTAATGGTTACTCTCTATGTTCCATCTTGCCATTTCGCCCACCCAAAATTATTGCAAAGAATGCAGAGAATACTTGTCTTCCTTTGGCAAACCTAACGCGAGAGTTAGTAGTTGGATACCCAGCCTCTCTAATCTCTTGCTGGAGCTACCCCATACTTCTTCTCATTTGCAGGAATGTGGCATATAGACAACAACATCCAATAGACACATAGAGAAAGAACACGCCTTGCCTTTCCCTCTTTCTATCAGTCTATCTCTCTTTGTAGAGCTGATGATGAGGATGATGATCATGACAATGGCATGTGTGTAGGTGCAATTCATATTTCCCCTTTCTCGGAAAGCAACAATAGGCAACAATGCAATAGAGCAGAGACTTCTTCAAACTTCTACTCAGCATCTCAAAATTTGTTTCCGTTGTAAGAAAAGCAAGCTCTCTCTCTATCATACATTTGTTTTGATTCTGAATGTCCTTGGCTTGTGAAGCCCTATCAACTGCTCTCCAATTCCGAATGCTTCTTCTTCTTCTTTTCAGTTCCTTTTCTTGTTGACCTTGTAATTAAGGCCAAAAATATCTAACTTCCTACTTTCTGCATTCTTTATAAGCATCAAACTGGGTTTGACACTAATTTCCCCATCTTCTCTATCCTCTGAAAGCAAAAGAGCTATGCATAACTCAAAGAAAGGTGTCAATCACGATCCTACAAAGATAGGCTTTGATGGGATGTGACTCTTCTTCTGTGTCTAACATAGATGCCTTCTTCTTCTTCTCCTCCTATTTTTCTTTCTCTTCCTCCTTTCATGTCTCTTTCCTCTTCTTCTCTACACTATGAGTGTGCCACTAGCTTCTCAATTTAGTGTTGCATCAAGATTTCTTGTCACCAAAATATCCCTCAAGTTGTTGTTGAGATCAGCTTCTTCCCCAGCTGCACACCAAAATGAAAGCTGCCCTCCCACAACATAAACTAAACAGAAAACCAAGGATAAAGCACACAAAATCTGTGTGTATGGCTCTACCATTGATCTCGAAACAACAAAGAATTTAAAAAATCTATCATGAATAAACAAGATCTTTATCTTCATCATCTTTGATAGCTTCAACCATTATGTAAGAGCAAAAGGGAAAAGAGGAATTTCTGCACAAAAGACAGAAGAGAGAGGAGAGAGAAATTCTTACACCATAAAGGGAGAGTGTGTGAATCTTGGAAGAAAGGAGAGAAAGAGACGCATAATCAACTGTGCACTCCACCTCACCTTTTCCCCAAAAGACACACAACCCTTTATATTTTTATTATTTCTTTAATTTTTTTGATACATTTGTATTCGTAAGGCTTTAGCCTTCACATTTCAATTCTTTCTAACCTTTTGCAAATGCATGCACGTACACTTTTATGTGTACCATTTATTTATGATGGATGTGTATGTGGCCCCTCATGTCTCTATCTCTTTTTGGTGCTTTTGCAATAACTTAGCATTATTCTCTTGACAAAAAATGAAAATATGATGCATGCTTGGATTCTTTTGTGCCTTGTTTTTATGCTTCTTTTGGGGGTCATCATCTGGCGGATTTAGCTTCTCAAAATATTGCTTTGAGCAAGATCTATACACAAATGACTGTAGCTACAACTTTGATGGGCTCACAGAATCTCCGAGAAGATGTGCACATCCCTAATGAGGAGGACATGAATATTTATGTAGGAGATGTGATTTTGCAGTCAGTCTTGTATGTCCATTCGGTTGAAATGACTTAATTGATAGCATGAAGAATTATCATATAGCAGACATTGTGGCATAAAGGCTATGCTTGGCATCCTCCTTTGGAAGATGATGTTCTGGATCCTCACCATCGATAGAGTGTCTTTCACAAGTCAGATATTTAGCCATTGAGATCCTAGGTGTTGAAGCATATTGCTAACAATCCCTTATTCACTGAGAATTTATTTTCAACTTTTTATTTTTGATGTTCCATCTATCCATATGATCCTCATGGTATCCTATCTTATTGCTTAATTTCTTATCATTACTCATGTATATTGCTATTCTCCAATCTAATCCCAGATAATATCTCTCTATTATCTTTTACCCCTACAAATTCTACTCAAATTCTAGTTTTCACTACATGTCCATTCAATGTTGATCCTATATTCTCACCTACTCCTATTGAACCTACTCATGTTGTTCCACCTATTCCTTCTCTTTTTTTAGTAGAATCCCTTCAAAAATTTCTACTTTCTTTCCCTTCTTTCCCATCATCATTATCTCTTCAAATATATTCATTCTATGATTTATCTTACCCACCTCTTCAGTGTTCTCCTATTATCCCTTTACCATCTCCATCTGACTATATTAATCTTCCTCCACAATCACTAATGGATACTTTTGGGTATAACACCGATATCCTCCATCGACGTAGTGGACATGGAATGATTCTTTAGCAAGACCAGTGTTTTTGGCCTATCATTACTGGTTCCTCGGACACTTTTGCGTATTGTTCTACTTCTTATCTTCAATTTGCTAGAGAACATGCTTCTTCTGAGGATACTTCAGTATGCTTTGCGTCTCATTTTTGTTGGTATCTTACTTTTATGTATCAATAGTCTCACTTAAATACACAAAACAGTATTCTACACTTCATAATTAATCCTACTCCTAAGTGTGCAGGCAAAATACGAGTGGAGTGATGCAAGTGTGACCAAGTTGTTCAGGTACATTCTATGTACACTCCATTGATTTTTTTTAGCACCATTATAAAAAAGACTTATGATTTTTCAAGGTTTTTAATGATTTTTTTTCAGGTTGCTAAAGTATCATATATTACCACTTGGAAATACCATGCATGAGTCTCATGATGATGCGCGACATGTTTTACGAAAGCTTGGCATGGACTATAACAGCATGCATGCATGTATCAATGATTGCGTGCTATTTTGAGGAGAGTACGGGACTATGGAGACATGTCCAAAGTGTGGTGCTAATAGGTATCGATAGGAATTGCAAGCACAAACCATCCATCAAAAAGTTCTTAGACACTTTTCACTTATCCCGCGTATACGTCACATGTTTCTTACGTCGGGCATGGCTAGCTTGACAATGTGGCATGTGTAGAATAGATCCACATATGGATTCTAATGAATATCAATGGACTCATGCACATGGAGCTACATTGACTCTACCTTTCTAGGCTTTACATGAGAGCCAAGGAATCTTCAGCTCAATCTTTCTATGGATGGTGTGAACCCATTTGGTCTCTGCTCAACTTCTTACAGTGTGTGGCTTGTAGTCCTTATTAACTACAACATCCCACCATGGCTTTCTTCAAAGAAAGGACACCTGATCCTTAGCTTGCTCATTCGTGGGTACTAAAAAGTCAAGAATATGGATGCATGTCTCTGTCCATTAGTTGATAACATATGAGCCATTCTCATATGGACCATGCATGACTTTTCAGGATTCGGGAAGTACTCAAGTAAGTTGGTATATCAAGGACACACTGCTTTCTTACCAGAGGATCATGAACTGACAGAAGATTTTCTTGGACAACCTCCAGCACAAATGAACACCCAAAACTGGTACGAGTTGAAAGTGGTCCACATAGAGTCACATCCAAATGGAATGTGACAGTTCTCGATTTTCTATGAGTTGCCGTATAATCGGACCCACTTACAAATCAACCGCTTGTTGGATCCCATGTATATTTTCACCACATCATAGGAAAGAGAGACACTTCAAGGACATCAATGGATTTGAAGGAGGTAGGAAAGATGGAGGTGCTTTAGGAATTGATGGGGTCACTTGCAACTACCAGCTCGCGCTCATTGGGTTTTGTCCACTAAAGAAGAGTGCATTGTGAAGCAAATTATAAGGTCTATCCGCACCCCAACGGATATGATACATTCCCTTAGATCCACTTTTTCTAAAGATGACCAACTATTAGGGTTAAAATCCCATGATTGGTATAAGATATGTCAGGTTTGTATTGGCCTCAATTGTAAGTGACCTGCATATTTTGCTATTCAATGTCTAGTTGGTGTTCGTAATACTTCTTCATTTGTGGTAGTTTGTACTACCGATTGCACAATCATGGGATGCCTAACTCCAGAAATATGTAGAGCGATTTATAGGTTGTTGAATTTAGTGCAATGGATCTCACGAAAGGAGATCAAGACATCCTCTATTGAATCTACAAGGCAGGGAGAAGTGGAGACCATTTGTCTCTTTGAGAAGTACCTGCCCACCAAAATGCTCATGATACAAATCCACCTCCTGGTGCATCTTCTAGATGAAGTGGAGATTGCGGGACCCATCCATACATGATGGATGTTCTTCTTGGAGTGCTTCATGAAAACTCTAAAAGGCCTTGTGTAACAATGAGCCCGGCTACTAGGAGGTAGCATGGCTGAAGGTTGGCTAGTATCAAATGCATTAGTGCATATTTCACAATGGCTACCAATGGTGGATTCAGACAATAGTATGCTATGGTTGCTGAAGGACAATGATAGACTGATTAGAGATGTGGTGGTTGGAAATGGGATAGAAAAAATGATGGATGCTGCAATGGAGAAGAAACTGAAATATTTGTGTATGTTGCACCATGCATCCATGGAGACGTGGCTTGCTAGGTATGGTACGAGTAAGCCAGGAAAGATTGGAAAAAATCACCATCAAAATTTCGATGCAATACCCACCATTGACTGATTCAATATCTTGAGGGCATGGAGGAGATGTCGTGGTTTATGTCTATGTGATGGTTACATGGATCTTTGATCGCAGCTTCTCGCGAAGGGGTGGAGATCTCTACTAGAGGAGTGGGAATTCTTGAGGGGATGTAGTCCGAAGGTGACCACATGTTTTATAAGCTGTCATATCTAGATTTTATATGTGACAACTAATCTAACTGTTTCAATGTACAGTACAAAATATACAGTGCAGTGCGGTCGTGCGGGCGACATTTCCACATCGAGCGCATTGACAAAATATGCTCCACAATGGATTGTAGTGTCATGGCAAAGTTAGAGCAAGAGAGCCAATAACAAGCCATGGATCCAACACCATTATAGATGAGATGGATTATTTTGGAAACATACAAAGTGTTATCTCAGTGGATTACCGTGGCTTCTTCATGATCATATTCGATGTATAGTTGTTCAAAGTGGTTGCATGAGAGAGTTGTGCAAACAAGTTTTTGCACAACATCTTGGACCATTGGAAGAACATACCCGAGAGGAGCAAGGACTATATAGTAGGATCCTTGCATGAGGAGTTTCCGGTACCTACCATGGCAAAGAGGTCTTTCACTGGGTGGATGATGGAGTGTATGCATGCATGCATACATATCACACAAAAAATCCAATGCATGCAAGGCACTCAAGAGTGGCACCTCAAAACGCGAGTGGCTAAATGCAGATGACTGGCGGAGACTCAAGAAGGATGCTATCGATTCTCCGGGACATTGGTGCGACAGTAAAGTGGAAGGGAGCGAGGGCACGACTAGAGGCAGGGGTGGTCCATAATCTTGGGAGTGCGGCCATAGGACTTATCTAGAGGACTTTGTAAGTCTTTCTTTTGTTCTTCTCACTTTTTTATTTGTAATATCACTTGTACTAACAATCCTGTTTCTAACAATTGTATTCTGTTTTCTTTGCAATACTCCATTATAAACTCTGATCCCACAAATGGAGACTCGATATGTAGAGAGCCACAATCTGACTGTATTGATTGATAGATTGTATGCAAGCGGTGGCCTAGTAAGTCAATAATATTTCTTGTCCATAGTTACTATTTTTATTAAAATGCATTACGTATTGTGGATTGATGTGTAGTTGTTCATTTTGTAAAGTCCATTCAATGCCTCTTTGTGTCGGGACGAGCTTTTGGTGGATAGCGAGGAGCTATAGCTCACGCTTGGTTTCGTGGAGCACACATCCTCTTCATTTTTGGTATTGTGATTTACATCACAATATGCATCACAAACCGTCAATATATGCATCGGTATTTGCATTGTAAAATCGACCAAAATTGTGACGCTGATAGTGGCGCAAATATCGATGCAAATAGCGATAGTTTTATGGAGATGCTAATACCAACGCATTTACTGATGATGGAGGTCATTTTTATAATGAACATTTTCGTCGCTTTGAACGTCGATATGAGGCTTGTATCTTGTAGTGTTTATATATTATAGGTTATAGTTCAAAATGAAAGTTAAATAGTCATGTTTAGTGAATTGTAAGTATGCAAAGAAGGTTATTAGTTGGACTACTAAGAAAGAGAATAATATAACTTTTATGTTGATAAATTTAAAGATGAAAAATATATAAATATCCACCTTAAACCTTAATTAATACAATAGCTTTACATATAGTCATTTTGCATGCGTATCTGGGGGCTTTCAAGGGGGCCGGCATTTTTGGCACGTTCATCAAGGTAGGCAAGCATGTTAATTAAGGAAAAGTGGGGGTGGTCTTGGCTAGTTTTAAATCTGAACATAAGCCAAAAAGGAAATAAATTTTAAGTTGGAGATAAGATATTAACAAGGAACATAAATAGGGAGAAAGGATCTAATATACCTTTCAATCACTTGAAAACCACACTCTCTTCAAAAGTTCAACATCCCAAAAGGGGCACATAATAAACCGCCACAAATATGGTAGGAGCAACATATAAGGAGTCTTCCCTGAGAGATAAGAAGAAGCTATAGATCCTAGGATTAGAATCTTATGCCTATTTGAACTTGCCATGGGATTTAACTCGACGCTTTCTTACATGGCTACCTGGTTGGCCCTTATAGCCTTTTCAAATCCCATGGCTTATAGTGCCTTTTTGCGTCGAGGTGTACCAAGTACATGCTTCACAAATCCTTTTTAACAAGAATTGTCTTTGTGTATTCTGAGTGATGTTGAAAGCATACATCACTTTTGATAGGGCTGTTAAGATAGAGAGTTGAGCCCACCCATTTGGAATGAATGTGGCATGGACAATGGGTACATCGTAGTGGAGATTCGGCCAATGTCTATAGTGTTAGCACTCCTAACTTTTGTGTATTTCTTTAGACTCATACAAATTCATTCTTTGGTAAATTGAAAAGAAGGAATTTCATTTAGGAACTCATAGTGTGCACTCAAGTTGATAGGTGTAAAAGTACACTACTACTTGGACAATCTTCAATATGCATGGATAACAAATCAAAATAACATGCATGCATTGTAGCATACAACTTGCAAGAAAAATATAAAATAGAATTTATGATGTCTATTCAAGTATACCTTTTAGGTTTTGCGGGGGGTTAGGGTGCCAGATTTATTTTTGCAAGACTCAAACTGGAATGTTTTCAAGAAAGCGCTCAAAGATGAATATTTCTTAGAGGATTATGATATTGCTATAGGGAAGACCCAACGAATTTTCAATCATACCTAACAAGATTCTAATGTACCGATACAACGAAGATTTCTTGCAAAGTTTCTTTCCTGAATTGCCAAAGGATATACAACGCATTATTGTCAATAAGGCACATAATACTGATTTGGTGGATGGGGGTAAGAATTTTGGACTTCAACTGTGGGTTGATGTTGAGCAATTTTGTACTTGGAATTGGATGTTCCAAGATAAGGTAAAGGGGATTGTCATATTAGCATCACATTTTAAGCTAGTTGATGAAATTCAACTAAATACAATTAGTGTGAAACATCACTACGATTGGTTCTCGAGAGAAGGGTAAAAATCGTTCAAAAGAATAGATTGGGCCCAAGTGTCTTAGTGGATAGTGTTAACTAAGCGTGTCAAAGTGACATTTGATACTAGAGACATGAGAAATATGGCTAAGATTTTGGGGATAGCAAAAAATCCCAGTGAAGATATACCTTATGGCATGGAAGATAAGGAGCTACCAGAAATCCTTCGTAAGTTAAGCCTACATAAGCAAGGGCATTTGCAATAGAGATTGATAAAAGGATGTGTTTGGTAGGGAAAACCATCACACACCATAATGAATGAGTGAAAGTCAAAAGTTAGCATGGGAAGCGGGAGCCAAAATATTGAAAAAGAAAAGTGAGTGAATAGTTGAGCAACTAGAACAATTGAACATCGAATTACAAAATACCTTGTAAGGTGGGCTGGATTTATCATCAGTAGAAACTGGAAAAGTCACTAGAGAGATGTCTTCTGTAGGAACTAAGTTAGATTACAATTGGGAGAGGCAAGTAGGAATCTTTGAGGAAATGAGTGGTACCAAAAAGGGTAGCTCAAAGAAGGGGTCAACTGCTAGTGAGAAGAAAGAAGAAGATATAAAAGAAGAGGATCAAAATAGTGAAGATTTCATGGATTTTGATAATGTTTCCACTCAAACGATAGGATAAAGAACAAGCGAAGACTTTGCTGATTGTACAACAAAGGATAATAGTATCTATAGTCTCTCAGAATATTGGGGTCTTAGTATATTATTTGATGACCCAAAAAAGCGAGTTCCAATCTTTGAAGATTTAGAGAAAGTCTTAAGAATATTCTATATGGCTATGAGAGCATGACTTATAGATTTCATGCAATACTCTAGTCGTTGGGATTATGATCTTGACATGTATATCCAACGGTTTGAGGTTACATGCATAGCAAATGAGATCATTGATGATGATCAAAAGTTTCACATATTCCCAACAACTTTGAAGGATGAAGCAACCTTGTGGTATGGGAACCTTCCTGCTGCCACAAGGGCAAGTTATATAGTTTTAAGAGAGGCATTTTTAACTAAGTTTAGGTGGCAAGGGTTTCAAGACCATTTAGGATTGGAATTTGACTATTTAGCACAGAACCTAGGAGAAACTATGGAACATTACATTGAGAAGGTGGAGACATTAATTAGGAAGATGGGACAAAATGCTCCCTCAGAGGATATGCAAAAACGAAAATTTATTAAAGGATTGCAGGAAATAGCGAGGGAACATGTGAGCTTGAAGCGACTAGCTAATTTAGCATATGCAAAGACAGAAACACGATGGTGGGAGGAAGTACAATTAGGATAGTTGAGGAGGAAGGGGTTGTACTATAATAACCCTAGATTAGTTCCCTCAAGTATGTCACCATCCATGGTGACTAGTACTCCATATGTAGGAGCCGTGGTAGATCCTCAAGCTACTTACATGACAAATGCAAGCATAGCACCATCATCAATGCCATACTAAGGATTAAATCAGTATCTCGTTTTGCCTATATATCCACCACCATTGATAGTAACTGAACCTACAGTACGGAGTTTAGATGAGTTTAAGGTGGTTGAGTTGATAGCCAAATCCTTGGCAGATATGAAGAAAGAGATTCTGGCTGAAGTAAACCCCAATGTGAAGTTTGTTTATAATATTAGCTAGCTTGCTAGTATAATAGGACCAACTCCAGTATCTAGTCAAAGGAATCCCACACCACCAAGGTCTAATACCTGGTGGTAGAAAATGCCATGATTTTAGTCATTTATCAACAAAATGCCCCACACCAAGTAGAGTAGTTCCTAATCAACTGAGAAATTCGTTTTGCACGTATTGTCTGAGAAACAATCATGTGGAGGATCAATGCTAGGTTAAGAAAATTCATCTACGATAGCAAGCAGCCCAAATGCAAATAAATTATAATTATATGGATAGTCAAAATATCTGATAGGATCTTGTAACAAGCCAAAACCCAAGGGACACTTCTTCTGCTAAGGAATCAAGGACAGGGAGGATATTTAGGGAATGAGAGGAGGCCCTCACTGTATAGAAATCCTAATTTTAGAAGGAATAATAACACAGGAACAAGTGTAGTTTGTTGGAGATGTGAACAACTTGCACACATCGCTATATTTTGCCCAAATGAGTAGAAGAGGAAGGATTATGTCTCTTTGTGTGCCAAGTGTGGCCGTGAGGGTCATTATGAAAAGGATTGTCTAGGAGAAAGTACACCTTCACAAAGCCAAGAAAAGGGTAAATGCATTGCTGACTCAGCAGCGAACTTAGTAGAAATCGTAGAGGATTTAGAGGTGAGACCAATTAAGGAAAAACATGCCACTTTTAACTCGGATGTAATGATTGGGGCAATCACACATTCACAATCAAATCAAGTGACTATTTTGGAGAATGAATAGGATTTGGGGTTGAATGAAACTATTAGTGCCAAGGCTAATACTTCAAAACAAGGAGCATCTTTGTTGAAACATTCAAAAGATCATGATGTAGAAAAAGATGTGATAGATTCACCACCCAATTCGAAAGGTCAACCTGTTTTTCCCATTCCTTTAAGTTCTCCAAAGATAAAGGAAGGAGTGGCTCCATTTCTTCAAAGATTGAGAGGATGAAAGCAACTAAAGACAATAACAAGGATAGATGAAAATCTTTTGCTCTATGGGATGAGCTGGAAAGTTTACACTTGTTTATTAATTTTAGACGATTACTTGAAATTTCTCCTACTTGTAGAAGAGAGATATATCGTAGATTAGTATGGCGAAGGGCTAAAAGGAGAAATCCCACGACTTTCTTGCCTAATGCAAGAAGTGATACTAAAAATACGTGTGTTCTATTTGTAAGAATCATTGATTTATTCTTGGATAGATCCCTACTAAAAAAAAAAATTCCCAAGAAAGCTTTGCTATTTAGTAGAGCTCCAAGAGAGACACCAAGGAAAAGGGGTTGCTACTACAAGAAAATCTATCTTGTAACATCAACAAGCTTTTGTTTCATTCTTTAGAGAACCACAACAAGGAAAAGAACACCACTAGCAAGAAATCTTCACACGACATCATAGAAACAATTCTCCCACGGTTTTATCTTCAACAAAATTGAACATTCTTTTCATATTCTTCATATTTCTCATCAACCAACAAAGAGAACACAAGAGAAACACCACTTGAATGGAAAAATATCACATAGTATTCATCTTCATTATCTTCATAGTTTTCTCTCACAGTCTCTCATAGAAAGATACATTGTTTTTAATAGAATAAGCTATCTCTTGCATATAATCTCTCTCACAATAGTACACTCTCAATAGTACATCAAAACCTCACTACAATGCTAAATAATCACTCACAATAATCCTTCTTGGGTCGTGGATACACCACCTAAAAGGTGTGCCGGATGCGAAGAGGTACCAAAGACATCATAATGTGATGTGAGCTCTAGCTTCTATCATTGTTCTTCTGTAACCTTCTGTGAATCTTCATCAGCTACTTCTTCACTTCAATTAGCTTGAATAGAGCTTTCATTCATCCTTTTTTAAGACAAGAATACTTCCCAAAGCATCCATACATCCAACATAACACTGAACAAAAACAAACAGAATAGAGAACAATAGGACAACAGAAGAACAGAACTACAGAAGCTACAGAACCTTCCAGAAGTTCAACAAAGACCATAAAAACCACAAATATTAAACCAAAACCAATTCAATCTTTCATAAACCTTTTAACACAACCTCAACCATCTTTCAAAACATCCATTCAACCATCTCAACTACCAAAACAGAAACAAAACAAAACAAAACAAAATCAAACCCTACAGAACCAAAGAGAGAGAATCACAAAACCCTTTCAAACAACATATCCTCATCAAAAACCAACATAAACCCTTCAAACATACTCAAACCATTCCAAACACTTCAAAACATCTTAAAATTCAAACAAACAATCACCAAAAACAACCATTCAGCAACAAAAACAACAAAAAATTAGTCCCAAAAAACAAATCATTTCCACACTCAACATATCCCCACACTTAGAAAGGAAGTGTCCTTGCGATGTCAAAAAGAAAAGGAGAATAAAAGCTCTAATATTTTCTAAAAAGAATCTTCAATCCATCACAAGTCACCAACTATTATCACTTTCCCAACATATTAGCTTTATAGAACCTGTATCTAAAACACATATGAAAGGAAAACCAATAATACCAAGAACCGTTCCAAAATCATAAAACCAAAATAACTCAAACTATTAAAGGATATGAAAGTTCAGCATCCAATTCTTCAATTGCAACCATGTTATAACTAACGTCATCAATCTTAACAGCTTCATCTTCATTAGCTCCACACAATCAAAAACAAAAAAAAAACACATCACCCAACATAAAAAATACCCATATACAAATATAGTCTGAATGGCATGGATCCCCAAAAATTGGAGAGCAAAAATAAGTTTCCATTAAGAAAAAGATTATGCAATCATGAAAAGATCCATTGCTAAGTAAGATGAAGGTAGTACATTCTGGAGGAACTATAAACAACACATCCTTTCCAATAAGATGATGAACCTAGTAGGGAAGGCTTGTGCAAAGTAGTACGAAACATCCATTTGAGCCATAGTCACATCCACATTTGGATTGATGATCAATGGGGGGATACTCTTTCGAGCATTCAGGTTTGACTGTTGATGCATGAAAGAAAGATACCAACAAAAATAAAGTGAAAGACGAACAATGGTATCCTCAAAAGTAACATGCACTCTGGCAAAATGAAGGTAAGAGTTTGAATATGTTGCAGACGTATCCCAAGACCCTGGAATAAGAGGCCAATTAAATACCAATCATGTCACAGAATCATGTAGCATCCATTGTCATCGACAAAGAATGCCATTGTCATATCCAGGAGTATCTAGTATTGTCTAGGAGGAAGGTTAACATAATCGGAGGGAGAGGGTAATGGAATAAGAGGAAAAGGTTGTAATGGGGGATAAAGGTTCAAAGGGAATCCACACTAAGAAAACAAAAGGAATAGGAGGAGCAATATGTGGAGGTTCAAATGGGGCAGGAGATAATGTGGGATCGGCAATAAAAGAACATGGTAAACATAGGGATATGAGGAGATCCAGAAGGGATAAAAGATAAAAGTGGAATGGTATTAGGACTAGAGGAAAGAATGGAAACATAAAAAGGAAAATGATACGCCATAAGAGAATAAGAAAGGAGATCAACATGATCCAATGGATAGAAAGAATAACAAAAATTAAGATCTTGGAAAAAGGACGCAACAAATAACTGATGATCAGTAATAAAGCTCAACAACTGAGTTTGTAAGGGTTGGATATCAGATTTATGAAATATACTCCTGAGATGATGAGGTTCCAAAGTATCAACCTCCAAAGGTGGGTGCCAGGCTTATCCTTTACACTAAGATTTTTGCTCATGATAAGTCCTCAAAATCTCTACTAGCAAAAGCTCAACTGAGTGCACATACATGACAACTTGCAAGATCATATCCTCCACATTAACATTTAAGTCCTCCTCATCAGGGATCTATATGGCCAGTAAGATACATGAAAGATAACAACTAGACCTCATGGGAAACCAGCTCATCTACAAATCTATCAAATACAACTCTCGCTAAGTCTGCAAACCACAGATTTGACCATCCATCCTCTCGAGGTTCCAAATCCACATTGCTTAAGGACATATACAAGGAAAACCTTTGTTGATTATATTTGATCCAAAAGAATGGAGCAGGAGACACCAATTCAATATAACAAATAAAATATTGTTGCATGCAATCCATACGCTGCTAAAGGTGGTCCACTTTAGCAGAAAACCCATCATACAGTTTCGCTTTATGTTGCAACTGATCAAGCTTCTCTTTGGAAGACAAAAAAAAAGATACAGGAGCTGGAGGAGGGATAGAAAGAATAGCCACCTTTGGTGAAGTTCTTCAATAAGTTTCTTTTGGAACTCTACAGTTTCCTGAGAGTGCTACAATTGACCCTCACTAGTACCAAGTTTACTAGCCAAACTTATTTCCTCAAGGGCAGAATTTTTCTCAATCATCAAAGATGCATTCTCCTCCCCCAATTTAGTGACCTTAGATTCTAGCTCTTCAATGGTTGCCTTCTGTGAATCCCCAATTTATGGATATCACTGAGTGTATCCCTTTTTGAAGATAGATCCTCCAGTGTCTTACTCAATTGATTGGTTAGGGAATCCACCTTGTCTTGCATGGATGTGTAAACACTTGTGTACAGTGTCTGAAGATAAAAAGTGAGGGAGGTTTCCACAGTAGACTAGAAACTTGAAACCATATGGGGAAGCATGGGTCCAGATAATATGGTTTGTAAAGATGAAGGGATCTGCGAATCTAGCTATCCTTCCCTTTGTGCTACAAATAAATTGGTACAGGAGAGGAATGAAGGAAGGGCACTACCAGAAACAACAGGAGTAGATACTTGTATAGGGGAATCTAGTAAACAAGAGGACTAGAAGGACCCTTTGTACAAAGGAGTTTCTGTTTTTTTTTAAAAACAAGGGACTCTTCATCTTTTGAATTAGGTTGCATGGACAGAGGAGAAGGGACTGAATGTGGAGGTTGCATCGGCAAAGGAGCAAGATTAGGCACTGGTACACCACCAAGAGGAGGTACAAAAGTGATAATGCACTATAAGAAGATACCATATGAGACATTAATGAGTTGACCCATCCGTACTCGCTGAAAATGTTGATCCATTTTGGATAGTAGAAAGCCTGCCTAATTGAACTTAGCACCCTCTAGAATCTTCATAGAAGCTATGAACAGTTCCTTTATAAACCGGTCCTGGAGGAACTAACATAGCTGCTTCCATACTGGAGAAGAGATATGGGCAACAGACACCCCTAAATTGTTAATAAGCTGGTTGAGAAGCAAGGGGGTAGAAGTTTCCTTCTTCAAGATCCTGACAATCTCTTTAGCAGTATGTAACTAGTTACCACTGCGCACAAATGAAATAGAAATGGGCAAGCACGTTGCTTCATTGATATTAGTTGTAGATAAACAAAAAGTGCAGTTATAAACCAAACCAGGCTGGTTTTTATAAGAAGCCAAGAAAGAGGAACAAAGCTTCTTATCCACAAGCGGCAATGTGAGGGCAAAAAATGGTTGGAGGCGTGCATGTCGGATGTAATGTGTCTCTAAAAGGAGGGAATAATCATGGACCGCGAGGGGAACATGATGTACCATGATCGAAGGGGTAGAAAAAGGTGCCATTCAGACTATATCAGAAACCCACACACACACAAAACCAGGTTTAAAAATAGAAAACATGCAAAACCCACAAATAAAACCACCAATTGAGACCATCGATAGGAGAAAGATTTATGACAAGACTGACTAGACTGGACCAGACCATCCCAAGCAAACCATATCCTATAGAAATCGACATGACCTACTCACACATGCGACCGAAAGCTTCGTGATATGCATAACAATCAAGCACCCTGATCCCCGTAGACAAGCACACAGCAAAAAACAAAAGTGCACATATACCGTAACCCAAACATAGACCCAAAAAGTCATGATTGAACCAAAAACTCTAACCGAGAATATAAAGAACATCGATCAGACTAATAATCCCAAATCCCACATACCATTCAGCGTCCTACATTGCAGTGAAGTGGGTGGGTGAAACTAACAGCTCATTTTTTTAGATGATCAATTAAGCACAATTCATTGTTAATTTAATCCATTAATGCATGGTGAGTCGGAAACATAGCCTAGCCCCTCTCAGATTGGACACGACTTAACTTGACTGGGTCTCTACTGATGTAGCTCATTTTTACAATTATATGATGTGTGGCACTCGAGTGCATGCATGAGTGACTTTGGGGGGTTCATTTTAATTACAATTTAAATGTGTATGTAATGCATATGTGTGTGCACTTGTGAATGGATTTTAATTTACAAATTACATGGATTATAGTGCAAAGGTGCGTGTGCAACAGTAGGGTTCCTTTTACAATTAACGCCCGGTTCATTTTATTTACAATTTTATGATGTGCATTCTATTAATTTGGTGTGTGCAATGATCCTCTGATTTTTTATTACAATTAAATGTGTGTTATGGTGCAATGTGAAGGAGGGAAAAAGAGAATAAACATGGTGATATGTGGGTATGTTTGCAAAGTTTGATACCACGTCCTCAAAGATGGAATGCCCAACGAAAACTAACTAATACCTTGACCAAACAAAAAAAATGATACGCATGACCAAAATAAATAAAAAATGGATGTGTTTGGATTTTTTGAATATGTTTTGATGTGGTTGATTTTGTTGTTTTTTTTTTCATACCATGATGGTATAGTATGGAGATGTTTTGTTTTGTTTTTTCAACATTATATGGAAAGATTTTGTGGAAATATGATGGGATGGTTGTGTATTTTTGTTTGATTTTTTTTTTTGTGTCAAAAAACCAAGAAGTAGATTGTTCCCACCACGAAAGCTGAAAACCATTTTATTTCAAATTTGTGGAAATTTTTTGATCATGTTTTGGAATTTTCAAAGGATTTTCCATATAAGTGAATTTTTAGAAGATTTTTCCATGAAAGAATTATGTCCCAAAAAGTATTTTGATATTTTCCATTCCAAAAATTTGTCCAAAATGTGAAAGAATATGAATGTGATTTTATGGAATTTTTTTATTGGAAACTTTTTTCTTATTCTTATGTATTTTTTTGGATTTTTTATGAATTTCTATCATTTAATGAATGATTTTGGTCAATTTTAATGTTTTCAAAACTTATTTAATGGCATTTTTCATGAGGACATATTTGAAAAATGTGAAAAAAGGTTTTTAGTAAAATTTTGGAAATTTTTATGATTTTTTGAAATTTCAAATATTTTTTATAGATTATACGATTTTGAAGGGAGTTTCAAGATTTAAAAAATGAATACTCGGGTACGTGCATGTAAACAGCATCATGTGAACAAGAGCGAGCTCGCACGCCCACGAATGAGTGCAATGCCCGTCCTCACGCATGAACACCCATGAAACAACCCATGAACAATGCCCAAACATGAGCAACAACGCCCACGCGTACGCACAACCTTGTGAACTCCCACGACTGCCTCGTCCGAAACATGGAATGAGGGTGGGGAAAAAGGGGCTAGGGAAGAGGGGGGTGTTGACGAGGGTGAATGGGGGAAAGGTGGGAAGGGGGGGCTTAGGAGGAGGTGGGTTTACAAGAGGGAAGGGGGGCTTAGTAAGGGGGTGTGTAGAGTGTGGGTGTTATGGGAGGGAAGCGGGGTTTAGGAGGGGTTGTGGAGAGGGTGGGTGTTATGGGGGAGAAGGGGGGTTTAGGAGGCGGTGTGGGGAGGGTAGGCATTATAGGGGGGAAGGGGGGTTTAGGAGGGGGTGTGGGGAGTGTAGTGGGAAGGGTGGGAATGGGGGTGGGAAGGGGAGGAGAGGAGGGCCAAGGCGGCGGCGGAGCTGGCAGCGGTGGCGACGAGAGGAAGAGGAAAAGAAGGGGAAAGAAGACGAAGAAGGAGGGGAGGAGGAGGAGGAGGAGGAGGAGGAGAAGGAGAAGGAAAAGAAGAAGAAGAAGAAGAAGGAGATGGAAGAAGTGGGAGAAGAAGGAGAAAAAGGAGAAGAAGAAGGGGAGGAAGGAGGAGGAGGAGGAGGGGAGGAAGGAGGAGGAGGAGGAGGAGGAAGAAGAAGGAGGAGGAGGGTGGTGGCAGGTGGGAGGAGGGTGTGGAGGAGAAGGAAGAGAGAGAAGGAGAGGGAGAGGGAAGAAGAAGAAGGAAAGAGAGAGGGAGGGGTTTGGGAGAGAGAAGGTAGTTGGGGGGGGGCAGCGGGAAACGAGAGGGAAGGGGGGTGGTTTGTGTTTTAATTGTTTAAAGGTCTGTTTTGTGTGGTTGTTTTTTTTTTCTGAAATGAAGAAAATCAATGTAAAAAACCATTAAAAGGGTGGCACGCCCTCGTCCTGCGCATTTGCATGCAGCAAGGGTAAAAGAATTTGCATCAGTGGGATCAAACATGGCCAAGACAGCAAGGAGTCCTAGATGCAACGGGGGCATCTTGAGGCACGTGAATAAAAAACGTGCACGTTCACGCTCGAGGCAAGGCGAGGCGTGCGGGAACATGGTGAGACAAAGAAAAATGAATAACGCACAAATTGTGCATCGGAACAAAATTTTGTAAAAAGGAAAAATGGGTTGGGTGACTAGGGGAACATGACGAAAAAGTGCAACAAGGTGGCCAAAGCAAAATTAGGCCGTTCACATGGGAAAAATATTAAAAACGAGCCAAAAAATACATATGAGGATTAATATCAGAAAATTTGCTCTTTGAAACACAGGGAAAAAACAATGAAAAATGTGCAAAATAATGTATCTGACAAACTTATCATGTCAAAACATGGTTCTGACCGAGATAAGATACGTTCATATGGAAAAAACCCAAAAAAACAGACTTGAAAATGGACTCAAAAATTAATATAGGAATAACCGAGTACCAAATGAAAGTAGGAAAAATAAAAAATGTTCAAGGGAAGGGGATGCACAGGGCTATCACATCAAAACTCATTTTCGGGGGAATGAGAAGGGGATTCACATGAGAAAAACACAAAAAAGACGCTCGAAAACACATTGAAAAACTAATAACTAAAAATACAATAGGAAAAATAGGGTGGAAAAAAAAGGAAAAATGTGAGAAAAGGTTGGTTGGACACAACTGGAAAATTAAATTGGAATTCCGATGAAAGTAGGGCATGTTCACATGGAAAAAAGTAAAAAATAAGCACGAAAATATCCCGAAAACTCGTGAGAAATAATAACCGAGGAACCGTGCATCGAAATGATGGGCAGTAAAAATAAAAAATATCAAGGGAAAGATGTAGGGAAGGGCTATCATGTCAGATGGTTGTTTTGAAGCAAAAAGGATGTGTTCACATGGAAACACGTCCAATGGATGAAAAATGGTTCAAAAATTAACAACTCAAGAACCGTTAGGCAGAATAGGGGTTGGTAAAAAGGAAAAATGGCTAGTTCAAAGGAACGAAAATGGATGTAAAGATGGATCTGGGTTCCAGTGAATGTAGGGTACGTTCACATGAAAAAAACTTCAAAACCAGGGATAAAGGGAAATAGAGAAGGAATGGCCCCAGGAGTGGGGTGACAGTGAAAGGGTGGGTGGGGAAGGGACCCCATCAGGGTCAAAGTAGGTTATGGCATAGATGCATAATTAAATTGAGGCATATGTAGGAGGGTATGCATCATAGACACACATGGACACATCCCCACACTTAAAACCTTAACGAGAAGGGTAAACGGAACATCAAGGACCTAGGACCACACATCAAACCAACTACTGACGTCCCCACACTTAAGACCTGATTGTCCCTAATAAACAAAAGGTGTAGGGTTAGAAAAACTTGGCCCATGTTGGAGAGAATCGAGGTTGAGTGTTGATGTCACATACTATGTCGCAGTTGGATGCAAGAGAGAACACAGTGTCTTTGTAGCACGTACACATCCAGAGGGGTAGGGACCATGCAGTAGTAATACCCAGGGAGGTAGCTTTGTTGAGGGAATCGCGGAAAACCATCGATGGCGAGGAATATTGTACTCAGCTCATGATTACTCAAGTGGAATGAAAAAACAGTCACTCGCCCCATTACTGACATCACTCGAGTGAATCACGATTGAAACCCGAATCTCACACCCGAGTTAGGAATCGATAAGGGAGATGGTGCAGAGGGAGTATGCCAAGGTGCATAATTGATGGTGCATTAGTGCGTCCAACCGCGTCTGTCATAGGTGTAAGTAGGAAGGCCAAGGAGCCTTTTGTACAGTGTACAGAAGAGGATGACATGTCATGTGGTAATAGGAGAGACCAGTCCCGTTTGTGCATAGGGAAACAAGAATGTATCTGACTTCGATTGTCGAAATGTCCCTCAATCCTCACCTCTCAAGAATTGATTTAGGGAGCATCAGTCACACTCAACCCCCCTCTATCTCATACTCTATTGATAGATATAGGAGGGCAACCCGTTCCTAAAACCCATTGATGTTATCCTCACAGTCACTTTGTGCAGAGGTTGTATGCCTTCTTGTGCGCATATTGATGGTGCAACTGTACATCCCGCCTTGTGTCGGCATATAGTGCAAGAAGGAAGGCTAGGGAGCCTTATAGTGCAGTGCACATGAAGAGATCGTGCTTTGTACATTGAGAGGCCCCACCCATGCGTGCAACACTCCATTCCACATAGCTCACCTCTCATTTGAATTGAAGGGAAAGGACTGGTCACTTACCCCACCCTTTGTCTCACATTTTGTTGATAAATGGAGAGGGAAGCCCATACTCACAGCCCATCCTGTTAGGATGAAAGCTCACATCACTCAATTATTTATCGATGAAGATTGCTTCATCTGTTTCTAGCATTAGAGAGTTGATGACGAGGCGTACCCAGGGAAGTAGCTTATATATGTGATACTGTAGATTTTTTGGAGATCATATCGTCTGTGTTAGGGAATCACATGTTCTATGGGGAGTACAGAGACATCACACAAAGGGAGGCGGCTTTGGAATTTCTTCTAGAAAAGTGTTTGCTAATGATTCGGCTACCACCTTTTCCATAGCCAACTTCCCGTCCAAGGGTGTTTCCACCTTTTCTCAAAACAAGGTCTGTTATGAAAGGGAATTGCTTCCTTTTCTCCCATACCAATTTTTTTTACATTTTTATTTTCTTTTATTTTACCCAACTCCTGAGGATGTTTCCATCTTTTCTCGAAGAATAGGTCAACATGTCAAGGACCAAAGTCCTTTTCTCTCATGAGTGTTAGATCTTTTTTTTTTAAGACTTAAGAAAGAGAATGGTAGAAATACCATATGTCAGAACCATCCTCATCACCGTTGTTGGATCAGACAAGAGGAGTACAGAGTAGGGATGGGAGGTGTCTAGGAGGGGCTAGCAGAAGGATGCCGCTTATAAAGAAGAGCATAATTACTATCAGTAGCACAAGGAGAAGGACATTACAACACCCAAAAGGGAAAGGATGGGTCGACTGTGATTGTCAAGATCCCCAGGAAGAGAAGTATTTCTTTAGGCAATAGCCATTGATAAGGAAGGGATCATCAGAGGCATCAGCTGTTTGGACTTGGACTGAGCCATTCGGATTGACGGAAAGTACCTTATAAGGACCCATCCAATGATGTTGAAGGTTGCCTAGAAACTTGCCAAATCGAGAATCATAAAGTGAGAACTAAGTCACCTTTCTTGAACTCCTTTTGCTTGATGAAGCTATCATGATAGACCTTTCTGCGAGCTTGTAAAGCTTCCATGCACTGTAGGGCCATCCTACGGATCTCATCAAGACACTCTAAGTGCAAGAGACAGCGTTGTAGGGACTCGTCATCTCCCAAGCGTTTATTGATGGCCACACATAGAGAGGGTAGCTCAAGTTCAACAAGAAAGACGGCTTCTGTTCCGTACACCAACTGGAAGGGTGTTTGTTGTCCGATAGCTGCCTTACGGGAGGTTTTGTACGTCCAAAGGGCCTCTATAAGTCGATCATCCCAATCATGGCGATGTGTGAAAATCATCCTTGTTAGGATCAAGCAAAGGATGTGATTGGTGACTCCAACTTGGCCATTGGCTCTGGGGTAATAGAGGGTGGACTTATGATGGTAGACCTTATATAGTTCTATCAATTCTTTCATGATTTTGTTAAGGAAGTGGGTACCTCTGTCACTGACAAGCTCTAGGGGACTGCCAAAATGGGTGATGATATTCTCATATAGAAACAAGGCATACTATTTCCATCATCCGGCTTCAGCGCTTTAGCTTCACACCGCTTGGTGACATAATCGGTACATACCAGGATGTATATGTTCTACTTCCGTCTGGTGGAGGGATCGATTAGAACTACAAAGTCGATGCCCCACTTCTCGAATGGCTTCAAGGAAAGAATAGGTTGCAGTGGCATGGCACTAGTCTTGGTGGGCTTCCCCATTTGTTGACAAGTGTCACATCGCTTACAGTAGTCATAAGCATCCTTATGGAGGGTCAGCCACCAATATCTTGCTAATAGAGTCTTTCTAGTTGTTTCTTCTCCTACAAAGTGGCCTCCACATGGCTCGCCATGGCAAGCTTTTAGAACAATCCCAATCTCATCTCCGGTAACATATCCTCTAAGTACTTCATATTTGCCCTTCTTGTACACACAATGCGCCGCCTAACATGGTGTAGGGGGCTGATTCTAACAAAAGCTTCTTCCTTTCCCGGCTAGAGATGCTAGGAGGATACTGTTGGGTAGCCAGTAGGTTGACGATATTTGCATACCAGGGGGTTACAGTGTCGACTAAAATCAAGGACACATCTGGGAGGTCTGGATCTTCATGCTCCTTTTTTGCAGTCTATGGGATATGTGATAGATGATCAGCCAGAACATGGGAGTGACCAGGTTTGGTGATTGCCTTGAAGTCAAAATCCTTGAATAGAAGGGCCCATCTCATCATTCTTCCTTTCACATTTGCCTTTTTCATCAGGAAGGATAGGGCTTCATGGTCCGAATAGAATTTAAAATGCGCCGACAATAGATAATGTCAGAACTTTTCCAAAGTTAACACCATTGCTAGGCACTCAAGCTCCGTCACTATGTAATTCCTCTCTCTGTCGGTTACCTTTCTGCTTGCATAATAAATGGGTTGATGCAGATTCGAAGACCCCTTTTGGGCATAGAACTACACCTAAGCCTTCAATTGATGCATCAGTGTGCACATGGAATTCCTTTGTCCAATCACAAGGTTGCAAGATAGGTGCCTTAACCACGCACTGTTTCAGAGTGTTGAAGGCTTGATCACAATCCTCTCTCCAAATGAACTTCTCATCCTTTCTTAGAAGCCTATGCACGGGGGCTGCCTTTGTTGCAAAATGGGTTATGAACCTTCTATAGTAGCCCACATGGCCTAGAAATCCCCTCAATTGTTTGAGGTTGGTTGGTGTTGTCAAGGCTGCAATCTTCTCAATCTTTGCAAGGTCTGTTGCTATCCCTTGTGAAGAGACAATGTGGCCCAATAGGACTCCAAAAGAGACTCCAAAATTTAAGGATCAAACTATAAACACAGAAATCATCTAAGTATACCTCAGTGAAGTCATGCAGATGATTTTGGAATGCGGCCATCATGACTCGCTCGAAGATAGCAGGGGCATTGCAGAACCCAAATGGCATCACTCTGTACGCTTTGGTCCCCCACTTTGTTGTGAAGGTTGTATTGGATTGATCTTCTTCTGCTATCTGTATTTATTTATAACCATTGAATCCATCTAGGACGGAGTAAAGCTCATGGCCTACCACTATGTCTAATAGTTGGTCAAAGAAAGGGATAGGAAAGTGATCCTTCTTTGTCTTTGAATTCAACTTGCAGAAATCCACACATATTCGCAATTTTCCATTCTTCTTGGGTATTACCACGATGGGTGAGACCCATTCATTGTTGGCCACTAGATATATGAACTTGGCCTCTAGAAACTTCAGCAGCTTTGCTTTTACCAAGGTAGAGTAGTTTGGGTTCATTTGCCTTTGTCCTTGTCGTACTGGCTTGACATCAGACTCAAGATCAATGTGATGCTGACATATTGTGAGATCAATCCCTTTCATATCTTTGTAAGACCATGCAAACATGTCTAAGTTATGAAAAATTGATGGTTCCTCTTCTGGCAAGCTACTATCCACATTTAGGTGGCATTCAGAGCCATCTACATCCACAAAAGTCAACTATCGTTCACCTTCTACTTCACGAATGAAGGTCCCATGGAGTGCTTCTAGATACAGATTCGACTCCTTCAAGGGAGTGGTGTCCTCATTTGATGGTCCACTAGAACCAACTTCTTCTTTGGGTTGCTCCTTGGGATATTGAAATGGAATTAGGGTTGTTTTGGGTTTAGTTGCAAAATTAGTTACCTCTTAAGGACTCATCTTTTGATGATGCATCCAAGAATGTCACATAGCAAGGACCCTCTGATGTTTGTTGTGTCCGTTGGATTGGTGATTGTTGGCAAGGTGCATCATTTTCATTGTTTCTTGGGAAGAATGGGTGAGGGCAGAAAGAGCCACTATTGAAAGACGGTTCATTCTTTTTAATCCATTTCTTATAAAAATTTTGCATATGAGAGGATCCATTTACTAGACCAAATGGTACCATCGCCATTTTGTCCCCCACAGCATGAGATCTTCTTCTTCTAGTGCTTTTTGGATATCCTCCTCATATGTATCCTCTTCAGGTGGGATAGATTCTTCCATTTTGCTTTCATAACCATCTTTCTCAGTATTATCTTTGTCATGTTTGGACTCTATCTCTATCTCTGTCTCTGTAGGAGCTCTGTAAGAGAACACGTTCTCTGTTTCATCTTCAGCCTCTGTCTCTGGCTCTGCTTCGGCCATGTAGCAGGGAGAGCAATACGTCTAGGCCTCTATCTCGCTATCAGAGGTAATGTTGGAAGTCATTCCTAGTTCAAGTAGGAAGTATTCACCCATTGACAAGGACTTTGCATCTTGAGGGAGTTGGCTTACAATGCCCACTGTTAGGGACTGTGCCTCGGTTTTCTTGGGAAAGATCTATTTAACAACTTCTTCTGTTGATGTACCATCTGTATCTTCATTGGAGGAGTCTAATAAGACTTCAACAGAGGTAGATCCATTACCTTTCTGCGACCCATACAACTTCAGCACCACTTTTTTGGGTCCTCTACCTAGGGTCAGGGTTCCTTTGAACCAATCCGTCCTCGCTCTCGCTTCAAAAAGCCATGGTCTTCCCAGCAGCAGAGGGTATGAGATCCCATAAGAACTTGGTTTCACCACCAGATACGTCAACCATTAGTCTCTTCCTGCCAAGGTTTTCTTCACGTATGGGAGAATGCCCAAAGGCTTGATTCTACTCTAGTTTGCTAGTCTGATAAGCCACTGTGTAGGTTGCGTACCTTGTAGGCCTAAATCCTTCATTGTGACATCTGTTATGATTTTTACTGACTAGCCTCCATCAATCAGTGCATCTCCAATGAAGCAACCTTCAATCCACACACCAATCTTTGGAGTACCGAGATCTAGGAAGGTGTTGCTTACATCCACTTCCTTTACAGGCTCTGGAGCCTTATTGGTCTTGGTTGCTATTGAAGGAGCAATCCTTAATCCACTCTTTGAGTTAAGATGCTTTTGAACTTCTTTCGGTAGCTGGGAGATAGCATTAGCAATTTTCGGAACATTAAGTTTGGTTTAAAACTGTCTAGGTCTTTTACCAAGTCATATTCTTTGATTGGATCCATGGGCTTCTCCAGCCTACTAGGAAATGGGGCTACACTCATTTTCATCTTTCATTTTTCTTCTAGCAATGGTAGCATCGACACTTCTTCTATTTCTGGAGGTATTTATTTCTGTATCGTCTATCTCCTCAACCTCTCGTTCCATTTTTGAAACTATCTATGGTACCTTCTGTGGCATTGTAGTGCTCTGTGCTTTAAGGTTTTGTTATGTACTGGTTTGCCCTTTTGTTGGCAAGTTGAACTTCACAGTCTTGGCAAGAGGATTGTTCTCTTTTTGGACAAGTGGTTCCTTCTTCTTAGCATACGTAATAGCGGCAACTTCCAACTCCACCAGATTAGAGGTAGGCTCATGTGCCTTCTGTTGGCTATCAATGGCATTGGCCTTGACAAGGGCTGGATTGGGACAATCCTTTGCAGTGTGGTCTTCTCCTTTACATATGCTACAAAGAGGTTTATAGTCCATTGACCTTCTAGGGTTTGGACGATTTCGCGAAATGTGCCCCTTTTCTCTACATCTATAGCATTCAAATTTTGATCTCTGGGCCAAACTATCTTCCTCTATAGCTCTAGGACGGGAACCTCCTTGGTCCAAAATTAGATCTGAACTCCCTAGGCTTTGGCCTGATATCTTGGATTGTTATCTTTGACTCCACTAGATTGAACCTTGCATCTTCATCTCTCTTCCATCTAGCATGCATCTCTTTTAGAGAGCAGATATCTTGTGTATGGTTCTTCCTCAAGAAATATGAACAGAAAGTTCCTAGGATAGTAGGTTTGCGGGTACATTCAGTGGCTAAATGTCCCGATTGATGGCATTTTCCACACCATGTATTGGATCTTAGGGCGCCTCGCACCACTCCTGTGGGATTAGACACATCGATAGTGTTCACCTTCAGAGTCAGCAGCTGCTCTGTCAACACATCCATGAGTTCCTTCTTGATATTTGCAATTGAGTTAGATAATTATTCCTTCAAGCTTTCAGCTCCTACCACGTTGGTAGCGGAGTTTTGAGGCATCTTTGTTATCACTACATAGACTGGTTGAGTTGATGCAGAGGGTCTTATGTTCTAGTTCTGATTCAGGGCTCCTATCTGGACTGTTGGCTATTGTTGATTCCAGCTGGTAGGATTCCAGTGTTGAGGCTGATTCACCATTTGAGAGACTATTTGAGGCAATTGGGGTAGTTGTGGAGCCATCATGGGAGGCACTATCTGTTGCCATTGTGGAGTTGGTCCAATGTAATGAGGCATTGTAGGCATCTGTTGGTAGGGGTAGGAAATAGTTCATGGGACTGTATTTGGTGGATATGCCATTCTTGACATTGTAGGTAGAACTCCTTTTCTTGGGGTCATTGAAAATCTTCCCTCTACTTCGTCATACAATCTAGCACCTTCCATTACAACCTACAAATTGGTTGGTCTTCTTAATTCCACAAACTTGCAAACTCCTGGTTGTAGGCGTCTGAGGAACACTCCTTTCTAGATGCCTTCATCCAAATGATGATTGGTCCATCTCTTCACGATGAATTCCATTTGTGAGACATAAGCTTCTACTCTTTCTCTAGAGGACTAACTTAGGTTCATGAACTCCTCTCACATCCACTCTTCAAAACCTTCATGCCTAAATTTAGTGAGAAAGTCTCATGTGCCAAATGTTCCTGCTACTTGTCTCTCATACCACTGAAACATTGTGCCCCTGAAAGTGGCGGGGAAGATTGTTAACCAATGCTCAGGGGTTCTAGCATTGTTAGCCACACATGCTACCATAAACTCTGCTACATGAAGATCACAGTCTTCATTGTACTCTCCCTTAAAAATGGGCAATGGAACTACATTTGCTGGCCTATCATCAATATTTCCAGGATGAATCTAACAAGGAAAGGGACCTTGAGTCGCCATGGGGGCTTCTGTAAAGAGTGCTTTTAGGGCGTCAAAGGAGGCTTCTTCTAAAAGATTGTTCTCGGCCTTTATTTTTGCCTTCTCTCTTCTCACGAACCTCTGGACTCGTTCTAGTGCTTGCCTCTTGATTGCGTCATTCATTAGGGGTTTGGCTCCAACTAGTTGGTTTGTACTCAACAGAATAGAATCAGAGGGTGCTTCAATATTTGTGGGACTCTCTTGCCAACATTTCTTCTACTTTGTTCTTTTCTACATCTCTGAATTCAGCTTTCAAACCACTATAGAGGGGGAGATATTCTATTCTGAAGGTGTCAAAACTCATTCTTCTGAGGATCGTTGTTGTGCCATCATCATAGTAATGCTAGCTTCTAATGGTTTCAACAGTGTATGTTGTAAAGAACACTCTATCTACCAACTTCCAGTGGGTTGCTAATTGAACAAACAGGAGATTGTCAATGCACTAGGCATCCCACGTGTCCTGTTGTTGAGCATCTATGAACAAATTCAAGCTCTTTTCTTTCTTGTTTTCGTGAACCTCCACTAACCATGACTCCTGAAGCTTCACGTACGATCTCCCACTTGATGATGTCTGGAAACTTCTCAATGAATGCCAAATATTCCATAGATGTTCATTCTCTCTATTTTACTCTTCATTTTTGTGGGATGAACTTTTCTACTGTGATGCAAGTTTTGGCAGCTTCAGAAGGTAGTGGAAATAGGCCATCACAAAGGGACCGCATCAGAATGGCCTTGTGCTTTCTCCATTGGGGGATGAATCTTTTGTAGAATGTGGCCTTGGCAAGGAAAGCTTCCAATTCTTCAATAGTGACAGGAACTTTACTCTCCATTGCTTTTCTTTCTCTTCAACAGTGCCACTTCTTCCATTTTGCGCCTCTATTTGTGCTTGTTGATGGCACTTTTCCCCGGTTGCACACCAGAAACATGGAGCTCCAAGAGAGACACTAAGGAAAAGGGGTTTCTACTACAAGAAAATCTATCTTGTAACATCAACAAGCTTTTGTTTCATTCTTTAGAGAACCACAACAAGAAAAAGAACACCACTAGCAAGAAATCTTCACACAACATCATAGAAACAATTCTCCCACGGTTTTATCTTCAACAAAATTGATCATTCTCTTCATATTCTTCATATTTCTCATTTAAAAAAAAAGATAACACAAGAGAAACACTACTTTGAATGGAAAAATATCACATAGTATTCATCTTCATTGTCTTCATAGTTTTCTCTCACAGTCTCTCATAGAAAGATACATTGTTTTTCATAGAATCAGCTGTCTCTTGCATATGGTCTCTCTCGCAATAGTACACTCTCAATAGTACATCAAAACCTCACTACAATGCTCAATCATCACTCACAATAATCATTATTAGGTCATGGATACACCTTCCAAAAGGTGTGTCAGATGCAAAGAGGTACCAGAGACATCATAGTGTCCTGTGAGCTCTGGCTTCTGTCACTGTTCTTTTGTAACCTTCTATGAATCTTCATCAGCTACTTCTTCACTTCAATAAGAGGTACCAGAGACATCATTGTGTCCTGTGAGCTCTAGCTTCTGTCACTGTTCTTTTGTAACCTTCTATGAATCTTCATTAGCTACTTCTTCACTTCAATAAGCTTGAATAGAGATTCCATTCATCCTTTTCTAAGACAAGAACACTTCCCAAAACGTCCATTCATCCAACATAACACTCAACAAAAACAAACAAAACGTACCACATAACAACAGAACAATAGAACAACATAACTATAGAAGCTATAGAACCATATAGAAGATTAACAAAGACCATAAAAGCCACAAAAACTAAACCAAAACCAATTCAATCTTTCATAAACCTTTTAACACAACCTCAACCATCTTTCAAAACATCCATTCAACCATCTCAACTACCAAAGCAAAAACAAAATAGAACAAAACAAAAGAAAATAAGACCTTACACAGAACCAAACAGAAAGAATCACAGAACCCTTTAAAACAACATATCCTCATAAAAAACCAAAATAAACCTTTTAAACATACTCAAACCATTCAAACACTTTAAAACATCTTCAAATTCAAACAATCAATCACCAAAAAACAACCATTCAGCAACAAAAACAACAAAAAATCAGCCCAAAAAACAAATCATTTCCACACTCAACATTTAGTGACAAGAATTTTGATGTTTTCTTGGCCATTTATTTCGGTCTAGGTGTACCAGCATACATAGATTGTAGCTAATATCGACACTTATTCTGATGGTGGGGCAAGATATTTCAAAACAAATTCATGTGTATTTCCATGTTATATATCGTGAGTATATCTTTCATATATTGTAGTGACTTACATGCTCTAAGGGACCACAGAGCTTGCTTAAGAAAGCTAGCAATGAATCAAGTTAACCAATTTCCCTTGATGGACCCAATACTCAACCCTCGTATAACTCTAAGGGTACCACATAATAGGCACATTCTAAATACAAAGCACTTCTACTCCCTCTCAATGGGTGGTAAAATGTGAGTTTGCAATCCAACTACTGCAAATGGCCAGATTGGTCTTTAGAATGCAAGCATTTATATGGCATTTGCCTTATACTGAAAGAGTACTTTCCATAGCTTCACTCTAAGCTAGAGAAATTTGATTTCATAGGGCACGCAATGTTCAAGACATTGAATAATTTACACCAGTGTTGGAGGTTAATGAAAGGGAAACAGAGAACCTACCTATTAATTTTTTTCTCTAGGGATGGATAAGATTCTATTTGGGTTTGACCAATTACCTGTGTCTATTCAACAGTTTTACTTCCATTAATGGAGAAAAAGAATACAAGAATCTCATGGTAATGGGAGTTGTAGGTCTTTCTAGTATCTATCTTGTAACGAAGATGATGATGATTGTCCCGATGGTGGAGCTATCTCTTGTTATGATTGGGAAGAGAAGTGCAGGGATGAGCTCAGTTATCATAGTAAAGCTATGGAGATGCCTCAAGGGAATGTGTTTTGCTTAGTGGATGTGTTGGAGGAGGAAACTTTATGTAATAAAGATGAGGTAGCAGATGATAGTGATCTCATTTAACCATTGCTGAATAAAATCACTCAACTACAAATCTATAAAGCTATTGCAAAGCATAAAGCATTAAAGAATAAATAATTGGCTCAATCTTTACAATTATATTATAGTGAGGAGATAAATCATCTAGAGGAGAAATTGAGAATTTTGCCAAGCGTTATAGGAGAAGCGACATATAGAACAAGTACAATTTCAATTGATGGAACAATTAACTATGAGGGATGTAACCATCAGTGTTTTGCAAGTAGAGGTGAGCTTGACATCTCGTAACAACTTGTCTTCAGAGAGAAAAAGTGAAAGCATCCTAGTGTCTCCAAGAGGCCAGGGGCCAAAAATGTCCCTTGGCTCTTATCATCAATTACATCGAATAGATCATCCAAAAGGGGGGAGTGCCTTTGAGATCTAGGATGGGAAATTTATTTTCACGTGCAAGTGACGAGTGTGGCAAGAGCAAGATTTTTACCGAATCCCACCGAAAAGATTATGGACTTTACAATTTATGGTGATGGGATTGAACCACACCTCTCATGGCATGAACTAATGGGTCCAACAAATTTTATAGAACCAAAGATAATTATTCATTATTAGGCTATCACATACAAGGAAAAGAAAATGAAAATCTTCACTTGCTAATACTTAAGCTGAAATGTAAGAGATGGAAGTGGACTTTTCAGGATCAATGATGTCTTGAGTTTCATAATAAGATTTTGTGATTTTATTGCCAAGGTTTACATGATCAAAGTAAGAATAAAAACAAAAGTACAAGGTATTATTCAAAGGACTTGCAAGAATTAATGGGGAAGCAAGATGTGTTGGATCATTATATGGTTGAGATCATTGAGTTTTCTCCACCAGAGGAACCTTCTAGTGCATTAGTTGTGTATCAAATATCTTGCAAATCACCATCTCACAATCCACAATTTGAAGTTAATGATGGGAAAAATGTGGGAGTGGGTAATTGGCTATGTCATTTACCCATGATGAAATCCACTAATGTACCAATTATTAAAACCTAATAGGGTTGAAACAGCTTATGTGCACAATTCAAAAAATTGAAACAATATGTTTTGAAGTGGCACCTAATAAATTTATATTATTGGGCAGTCAGTTGCAAGGTGTTGCTTTGGAGAAGTTACATAATATTATAAAGAAATATTCTCATTTGTTTGCTTAGAGCTATGCGGATTTAAAAGGCATGAAACCTAAATTGTGCCAACATTATATTGATATTGAATTAGGTGTTAGACGTATACGCCATCCTAAACTATGCAGATAAAGTACATGCTAAAATTACTAAATTATTAGATTTGGGTTTTATCTATCATGTTGCATACAGTGATTGGGTTTCACCTATAGTCATTGTTCCTAAGAATAATTCCAATAAAATTTGCATATGTGTGGATTATCGTGCACTGAATAAGCACACTCGTAAGGATCATTTTTCTTTTCCTTTCTTTGATCAATTATTAGATCATGTGGTAGGACATCAACTATATTCTTCTATGGATGGTTTTAGCAACTATAATCAAATTCTGATTAACCTTGAAGATTAGCCTAAAAATACTTTCACTACAAAGTGGGGGACCTTTTCCTATAAAGTAATGTCATTTGGTTTGTATAATGCCCCAGCTACTTTTCAAAGAGCAATGATGGCAATCTTTTAGGATTTTTTGATTCAATGGATGGAAGTCTTCTTAGATGACTTTTGTGTGCATGGTGATGAGGATAAGATGGTTGACCGATTGGAAGAGGTGTTCCAACGTTGTGAGAGTACAAGTGTTTCTTTAAACCTTGAGAAGTGTGTTTTTGGAGTACCATGTGGAATATTATTAGGCCATGTAGTTTTAGGTGATGGTATTGCAATGGATATGACAAAAGTACAGAAAATTGTTGATTTACCTTCACCACAAAATTTGAAGCAATTACGAGGGTTTCTTGGCCATCGAAATTTTTATCAACGCTTTATTGAGTAGTTTGCAACGATAGCTTCAGCTCTAACTACTTTACTTAGGAAGAATCAGCCTTATGATTGGGATTCAGTATGCCAAGCTGCATTTGAGAAATTAAAAGCTAAGTGGTTGAAGGTCCAATTCAAGTTTCACGTGATTGGACTAAAGAGTTTTATATTCATGCCGATGTTTCAATGGATACAGTGGGAGTTGTTCTATGTCAGGAAGATGATAAGAATATACATCATCTGATTTATTATGCTAGTCAGAATTTAAGTGATGCTAAGAAAAATTATATAACAACAACTAAGGAGTGTTTATCGATGGTGTTTGCTATTACTAAGTTTAGATATTATTTGTTGGGCAACAAGTTTATTTTTTAATGTGGATCATGAAGCATTAAGATATTTATTAAATAAACCCGAACTTAGTGGTCAAGTTACCATATGGATTTTTCTTTTTCAAGAATTTGATTTTGAAGTAATTACTCATGCGGATCGATCACATGTTCTTGCAAACCATATGTCTTGATTAATTACTGATGATACAAAGAAAGGTCTAGATGATGACCTACCTGATGCTCAATTGTTTGAAGTTTCTATCACAATACCATGGTATGCTAATATTGCTATTTTTCTTAGCATGGCTAAATATCCACCAACTGCACCAAAGCATGAACACCGTTGTATTTTATTGCAGTCATGGTCCTATGTTTTGATGCTAGACTATTTATTTAAGTATTTTCCTTTTGAGGAAATTTATCAAATGTGTGTTTGAGAAGATGAGGTACCATGGATCTTAATTACATTACATGATGAACCTTGTGGTGGTCCTTTTGCAGGAGATTTGACAGCAAAGAAAGTATTGTTTGCTGGTTATTGGTGGCCTACTTTATATAAGGATGCATATGACCATTGTAGAAAGTGTGATAAATGCCAACATATCGGGAGATTGACTAAGTGCTCTGCAATGCCATTAACTCCTATATTGGCATTGGTGGCTTTTGAGAAATGGGGTATAGATTTTGTTGGTCCAATTGATTCACCTACACAGTATCATTCTAATAGATATATTTTAGTGTGTACTGATTATTTAACTAAATGGGTTGAGGCTAAAGCGCTTAAAACTGATTGAGGCAACGATGTCACTCTATTCCTTTATGAGAATATTATTACTCACTTTGGTTGTCCCCTAGAGTTGGTTAGCGATCGTGGATCTCATTTCTTAAATAATATAATTTCAAAATTGATGGATCTTTATAAAATTAAATATCGGAAGTATACTCCTTATTATCTACGAGCGAACGGTGATGTAGAAGTTACTAATCGTATTGTAATGACAATTCTAACCAAGATAGTAGCTGAGAATAGATGTGACCGGGACGAGCATTTTCCAGAGGCACTTTAGGCATATCGGACTACCTGCAAGGTGACGACTAATAATACACCTTTTAGTTTGGTTTATGGAACTGAGTTTGTATTTTCTATTGAGTTGGAAGTTCCTACTTTGCATGTTGTGTTGTCGAATCGCCTTGGATAGCAAGAATCTCTTACCAATCAGCTGTGTAATTTAGTTAAGATTGATGAGGATCGTATGTTTGCTTTACAGCGTATTGAAGCCCATTATAACTGACGCAAAGCTTGGCATGATAGACATTTGAAGCTTAAGGATTCCCAAAAGAATGATTCATCTCTATTGTATGATAGCCGTTATTATAAATTTCTAGGGAAACTTCACATTCGATGGCTGGGTCCATTTCAAGTTAAAGAGGTTTATGATAATGGTTATGTGGAAATTCAAGACTTAGAGGCACTACATGAATCTTTTCGAGTCAATGGTCTTTGCTTGAAATATTTTGTGAATTAATCGAGAAGTTTGAGTGGATGATGTGGATATACTAGTTAGAATTTTTCTTTTTCTTTGTTTATTTTGGTGTTTTATTTTGTGTTGTTGGGGGATAATTTTTCATGGAATGCAGCTATGGAGATTTTCTAGATGGATGCTCTTACCCCTCATCCTAACACTGGTAGTCCTGATCTTGCTTATGCTAGACCTTATAGTATTCCATGATTTCAGACGCATGACAGATTTTTATATGCTCCGTGGGGTGAGGCATGTTGTGATACATCTTTTGTGGTTCTCTTTTGTTTACAATACCATCCTTGGTTTAGTTGTTAGCCTTGTCTGCGACATCTTTATGTGCATGCCCAGGTACTATATTGGAAGTGTCGAACTTATTTCCATTGATGTTATGGTAACACTCCCATGCAGCAAGCTAATGGATATACTTATTAGCACCAAAATTATGCTAGTGTATTTTCTCCTGAGTGTGGTGTTGTCCAATATAGGGTTGATAGAGAGCATTAAGAGTTTGCTCATTATCAGACTGTTGTTTATCGTTTCACTCCCTCTTATCTTGATCTTGAGTTGGGCAATAGTTGTTCATATTGGGATTATATTTGTGCTCACGTGGATTTGGTTGAGGGTAGTACCTTGGGAAATTCGGCTGTGGCACCTATGCCAGCTTACAGTTTGGTAGTTAGCCGATGCTCTTCTCTATGAGACGTTGGAGAAGTCTAATGATACCTTTGATGATGCTTTTGATATATCTGATGTGAGGGTGCTAGGGATTCTTCAGGATCATTTTACATGTTGTGATTTGTCTGATGGATTTGATGTTGATAGTTTAGATGATTTCAGGTTATGTTTATTGTTTTCTTTAGATGATTTATGGGATTGTGATGATTTTTGTTTAGATTCTTTGTTTCCTTAGTTTGTTGATGCCAGGAGGCATATTTCACGGTGGATTCCGTGAGGTTTTACGGTGGATTCCGTAAACTTTGATGACCGGGGCTCATACACAAAGTTGATTCTTTGTGCGAGAAGTTGATGGGGACGCCTATCCTTTTTGGGTGTTTCATTAATTTAGTGTGTACATGGGTGATTCCATAGCGGGTGATTCTGCAAAATGCATATTAAATTAATAAACGTTTATGAGTTTAGAGTGCGCACTCGTAATAAATTAAGGTTAGGATTTATTTCTAACCAGTTGATTTATTTATGTAGCTGAAGACTGCTAGGTATTCACTTTTGTCAGTTTAATTGTATTATTTTACTAACGATTGTGAATGCTTCAGTTGATGTGTAGAGATAGCAACAATGGCGGAGGAAAGCATTGGAGTTTAGCGAGTATTCGACCTATGGATTATATTTTGATAGGCGCCATGCCTATATTTTGTTATGTCTATTGAGGCATCAATTATTTATCATTATTTTGTATGCGCCTATGCGCACGGATATGTTATTTCTATTTGGACATTGTATTGGGCGTGCCAGACTCTTTGGACACCGTCCATTAGCTTTATTCCTATTTTGGTAAAAGCAAACTTAAAAGCTAAAAGCTTGATATATTTTTGTAAATTGGGCTATTATTGAGCATGAAGATGGAATATACATAAAATACATGCTTTGTGAAGCGCTCACACAAGGCATGGGGGGAGATTGAACCCAATTGGTCTCTTGCTCTTATCGTTCATGCTTTTTACCTTGTAACTTGTGCAAAAAGTAGAGTTCATTGTTCTTGGGGACCTTCCGGGATTCACTACGTAAGCATACAGCGACCGATCTACACACCAATGGTATCAGAGCAGAGCTGAGATCAAGAGCTTCCAATCACTACCCATCTCTTGCGAAGGCAGAGCTCCTGGAACGATCGGGCTCTACGGTCAATCTCGTCACGAACCGTCGATGCAGGCAGACTTCTGGCGATCAAGAACCCCTATTTCTGTCATGAAATCGCAAAGGACCGGGCTGTACAGGCGGAGGACTACTCCTTCATCTCCATCAACAAGTGTGGTTAATCAGAGAGATAAGTCTCAACTCCATATCTTTCAAGACTTAAGCAAGCTTCAAAGCTTAGAGTATAGAAGCTTAAAGCTTCAAATTTTTTAATCGAGGTCTCAGAGGGGCCTCTAATTTTTTCGCGCGTGAAAAAAAACGGCCCCCCCCCATGAATCTGCACCGTTTTTTTTGCCATAAGCCCCCCCCCCCCACTAAGCTTAAGCAATTAAGCTTAATCAAACTAAGCTTACTCCTGCAAGTCATCTCTGGTCAACAACTTCAGGTCCCACACCAAAGAAGTCAAGTTCTGCAAGTAATCTGTGAATGATCAAGTTCTACAAGTTCATTAAGTCGGCTAAGTTTTGCAAGTCTGCAACTCAGCAAGTCACATAAATCTGCAACTCTGCAAGTCAGACTAGTCAACTAGAGTCAGAACTGACTTGTGCTCAAAACTCCTAGAAGGACTCTTCCTGCGCAGAAACTCCGAACTGCAAAGTTGTTCGTTGGAAGGTATTCTATCCATACGCCGGTTTGCTGAAGCATTTTCAGCATATGAAGAAGGAAAAATTGCAGATTTTCTAAAGACTGAGAAAGAAATACCCAAAAACACATAAGCCTTGTAACCCCGAACTTGATCTACTCTCATCCCGCTAACTTGATTTTGAGTGAGAAAGGTCTTTTGAGTTTTACAGGATGACGGAACCACATATGGATGATCTTATGGGCTGAAGACGATCTACCTGAGCCTACGATGGAGCAAAAGCTAGACTTAATCATGATACAATTGGAAGAAGAACGAAGGGCTAGGCAAGCATTGCAAGCACAACTGGCAAAATTACAAAGAGCGTCTACTGACAAAGAAGAACCTCAAGCTGAAGATCTGATTCGACGTACCATCGACGCCACTCTTGAAGCTCAAACCATTCGCAAGGAATCAAAGATAAGTAAAGAAGTTTCAAATTTCGTACTTTCAATGGCATACGAGAAGGAAAGACTGTTCTAGCATTCATTAGTCAGTTTGATGACTATTTCCATGAGGAAACCTATGCAGAAAAAGATAAAATCAAGTGTGTTACTAATCATTTGGTAGACAGAGCATCACTTTGGTGGACTGTAGTACGCAAGAGCATAGATTGTCCTGCTACTTGGGAAGATTTCAAGAAGAAATTCATGCAGAATTTCCTTCCACCGCAATTTCATGAGAAAGCTATCAAGCAATGGGATCTACTCCAGCAACGGGATCGTGAGCTTATTCCTCAGTATATAGAGTGTTTTTGGAATGCACTCCTCCAACTACGCATGCTTGAAGACGTAGCAGAGGCGACACATAAGCGGAAGTATATGTGTGGACTTCTTGGACATTACTACGCTGAAGTTAACATGTTCAAGCCTGCTACTCTTGAAGATGCCATTTCACTAGCTCATGACACTGAAGATAAGCTACGCGGTAGAGACAGACGACCACAGCAATTCCAAACCAATGGTAATTATGGATCTAAACAATTCAATTCCAATTTTAGAAGATTTAATCCAGGTCGTTTCTCTTCATCATCTTTCCGCAAGAATTGGGCAAAACCACATGCATTACCATCCAATGTCAATCCAAATCCTAAGCCTATTCCACAGCCAAATCCAAATGTACCTAGACTTCCCGCCATTGCAAATAATGTAACCAAAACCAAGCCAATAGTATGCTATAAATGCCACCAGCCTGGACATCTAGCAGCAAATTGTCATTCAAAGAAGCCACCAGCTCATATCAACTATCTTGGAGCCATGGACGAAGACGAACATGAAGATATACCTGATTTCACTGAAGATGAGGACGACACTACTACTACTTCCGATACTTTACCAGGTATGCCTACTCCACATTCTTTATTGACTATGAAATGTTTGGTGCATGGGAAGGAAAAGACTATTTTGCATGATGACGGTAGTACTCATGATTTTATTTCAGCAAAATTGGTAAAGGAATTGAAATTACAGACTGTACCTACGCATTATCGCATAAAAGCTGCATTTTTAGGCACTAGGTATAATGGTAAACAAGAAGTGCAAGACTTAGAGATTCAAATTGGTTCATACACTAAAAGAAGAAATTTCTTAGTTGTTCTATTACAGTCGAGTGACATTATTTTAGGAATGCCTTGGCGACACCAACATAACCCAGATATAGATTATTCCACACACACAATGAATATTAATTTTCAAGGAAAATCTATTACATTATATGGTATGCATGCATCTAATGTTTTTCCACTACTTTCGCATACTCAAGCTAAACGTGCATTACGCAAGAGTAGTAAATCCTATCTCATTTGGGTGAATGAATTGCAAGTAAAGGAAAATCATATGCACCCTAGGCATAAGGAATTTCTTGCATATTTTAAGGACTGTTTTGTAGAAGACCTACCACCAGGTTTACCTCATTCACGTCTACAAGACCATAAGATAGATTTGATCCCTGGCACACAACCACCTTGCAAAGCACCATATAGGCATAACCAGATAGAGCAAAAAGAAATCCAGAGTCAAGTTGAGGAATTACTAAATAGAGGATTGATTAGACCTAGCAGTTCTCCATTCGGTGCACCTATATTGTTAGTCAAGAAAAAGAATAATACCTATCGTATGTGCATTGACTATCGAG
The DNA here is from genome assembly GCF_053477565.2 of Lygodium microphyllum. Lineage (NCBI taxonomy): Eukaryota > Viridiplantae > Streptophyta > Polypodiopsida > Schizaeales > Lygodiaceae > Lygodium > Lygodium microphyllum. The sequence continues at coordinate 27,777,104 of NC_141152.1, read as the reverse complement.
CTTTAAATAAGATCACTATAAAGAATAGGTATCCTATTCCTAGAGTTGATGACCTTATGGACAAACTGCAAGGATCTTCTATATTTAGTAAAATTGACCTTAAGTCTGGTTATCATCAGGTGAGGCTTGATAAGTCTGACATATTCAAGACTGCATTCAGAACACAGTTTGGTCATTACGAATTTTTAGTCATGCCATTTGGATTGACTAATGCACCTGCTACCTTTAGTAGAATGATGAACCATATATTTTTGAAATATCAGTATTGTGTAATTGTTTTCTTTGATGATATTTTGGTGTTTAGTCAAAATGAGAAAGAACATTATGAGCATTTGTCATTGGTTTTTCAGTTATTGAAAGAAAATCGACTGTATGCAAATCTTGAAAAGAGTGAATTCTTTAAAACGGAAATTGAGTATTTAGGTCATATTGTATCATCTGATGGAATTAAAGTTGATCCTAAGAAAATTGATGCAATATTAAATTGGCATGTTCCTAAAAACGTGCATGAATTACACTCATTCCTTGGTCTTGCTAGTTTCTATAGGAAGTTTGTACGTAATTTTTCATTACTTGCTTTACCATTAACCAAACTTCTGAAGAAAGGAATTGTTTATCAATGGACCGAAAATCAATAGAAATCCTTTGACTTACTGAAACATGCATTAACCAATGCCTCTGTTCTACAATTGCCTGACCTTAATAGACCATTCTTTCTAGTAGTGACCGATGCTAGTGGATCAGGAATAGGAGCCGTACTTATGCAAGACAATCATCCTATAGCATATTCTAGTTGTAAGTTGAAACCCTCTAAGCTGAAATATTTCACATATGACAAAGAACTATTAGCAGTTGTACAAGCATTAAGACAGTGGAAACACTACTTAATGGGTTCAGAATTTATGATAAAGATCGATCAGCAAAGTATTAGACATTTACTTAGCCAACCCCAAATTTCTGACCGTCATATCAAATGGGCTTATTTTATTTAGAGTTTTCATCCTATCATTCAATACCAACCTGGAAAAGAAAATGTAGTGGCTGATGCATTGAGTAGAAGACCTGCCATTCATAATATTTCTTTCATATCTTTTGATTCTTTGATTGCTATGAAAGATACATATCACCAGGATATTACTTTTCATTCTGATTGGAATAAATTAGTTTAAAATAATTTCATTCCTGTTGATTCATTGTCATATAATGATGGATTTATGTTTTATGAAAAGAGATTGTGTGTTACAATTCCATTCTGATCTTTTGTTTTAAATGAAATTCATTGTCCCCCATATCTAGGTCATAGAGGTATCATATCTACATTACGTATGTTAACTGAAGATTTTTATTGGCCGCATATGGATGCTGATGTATCTAACTTTGTTTCTGAATGTTTGATTTGTCAAAGAGTTAAGAGACATCATGGTAAACAGTATGGATTACTTATGCCTTTGTCTATTCCATCTAAACCTTGGGAACAAATTTCTATGGATTTCATTACTGGTTTACCTAATACTAAATCTAACCGTGATATGATTTGGACAGTTGTAGATAGATTTAGTAAACAAGCATATTTCATTCCATGTAAGAAAACTTTAACAGCATCACAAGTAGCACAATTATTTTTGAAAATTGTTTTTACTAAGCATGGATTGCCAAAAGTTATTATTTCAGATCGTGATTCTAGATTTTGTAACAACTTTTGGATTACTCTATTTGCTACCCTAGGCACAAAGATTGATTTCTCATCTGCATTTCATCTAGAAACTAATGGACAAACAGAAGCCACAAACAACACCATTCTAGATCTTTTACATGCATATACTATTTCCAAACCTCAGACATGGGACACACATTTGCATTTATTACAGTTTGCATATAACAATACATCGCACACATCTACAAAGAAAGCACCGTTTGAAGTCATTTATGGATATAGATTATCTACACCTATTGCATCTTTGTCTAATAGAATTCAGAGTGTTGATGATATTGCTAGTATGCATAACAGTATATTTGATGAAGTTAAAGATATGATTGCTAAAGCCCAGCAATCATATACCAAACAAGCCAACAAGAAAAGACAAGCCATGAATTTCAAAGTTGATGATTATGTTTGGCTGAGAATAGAAAAACGTAGACTGCAAAGTGTAGATAGACATCCAGTTGTCAAACTAGCTCCTAGATTATATGGACCATTTAGAATCATTCATAAAATTAATGACAATGCATTCAAGTTAGAATTACCTCCTCATTGGAAAATTCACAACACATTTCACATTAGTTTATTGAGACCATTTAGAGGCCAATTACCGGTACACCCTATTTATGAAAACCCACCTTTATTAGAGGAAGAGACTGAAATACTTGAACCAGAAGCTATCATAGACACTGACTATATGACCACTAGAACTGGCCGAAGGTATTCTAGATATCTAGTTAAATTTAAGAACCATCCTGTAGAAGAAGCACAATGGATGCATGCTAGCGACTTAAATGCTTTCCCCACTCTGTTAGCTCCACATTGAGCTAATAGCAATTGAGGTCAATTGCTATCCCACCCCGGGGGTATGATGCCAGGAGGCATATTTCACGGTGGATTCTGTGCCGCGGTGGATTCCGTGAGGTTTTACGGTGGATTCCGTAAACTTTGATGACCGGGGCTCATACACAAAGTGGATTCTTTGTGCGAGAAGTTGATGGGGACGCCTGTCCTTTTCGGGCGTTTCATTAATTTAGTGTGTACATGGGTGATTCCATAGCGGGTGATTCTGCAAAATGCATATTAAATTAATAAACATTTATGAGTTTAGAGTGCGTACTCGTAATAAATTAAGGTTAGGATTTATTTCTAACCAGTTGATTTATTTATGTAGCTGAAGAATGCTAGGTATTCACTTTTGTTGGTTTAATTGTATTATTTTACTAACGATTGTGAATGCTTCAGTTGATGTGTAGAGATAGTAGCAGTAGCGGAGGAAAGCATTGGAGTTTAGTGAGTATTCGACCTATGGATTATATTTTGATAGGTGCCACACCTATATTTTGTTATGTTTATTGAGGCATCGATTATTTATCATTATTTTGTATGCGCCTATGTGCACGGATATGTTATTTCTATTTGGACATTGTATTGGGCGTGCCAGACTCTTTGGGCACCATCCATTAGCTTTATTCCTATTTTTGTAAAAGCAAACTCAAAAGCTAAAAGCTTGATATATTTTTGTAAATTGGGCTATTATTGAGCATGAAGATGGAATATACATAAAATACATGCTTTGTGAAGCGCTCACACAAGGCATGGGGGGAGATTGAACCCAATTGGTCTCTTGCTCTTGTCGTTCATGCTTTTTACCTTGTAACTTGTGCAAAAAGTAGAGTTCATTGTTCTTGGGGACCTTCCGGGATTTACTACGTGAGCATACAGCGACCGATCTGCGCACCATTTGCTTAGTTTGTGTTAAGCTTTACGTGAATTTAAAAAAAAAACCAAAACAAATAAACAAGTAAATATTAAAAAAATAATCCTAAAAAATGATTCACTTTTAATGTAAGGTTTCCTTTGTTGTTTTTAGTTTCTCACATATTAGCTTAGTTAACGTTCACTTAGTTCAGTAGTTAGATGCACAGGCGGTTTGGTTTACCATTCAGTGCAGGTTTTCTTTTCAATTGGCTATGGGCACTTGGTTGTGGGCACTATGAAGTTACAATGCATTATTACTAGGTGTTTCCTTTTCTTATTTTGTTTTGAATTTTTTGTTACTACATTTTCACTTTTTAGTTGTTTTGTTTTGTTATGATAAGAATGCTGTACTTATGAATGTTAAGTTCTAAAGGGGGGGGGGGGAGGTCCTAACTCATGCATGACAATGTATTTTTCCAATTTGAACTGGCTGACTAGAAACTCACTAGAGTATATCCCCTATGGATTTGTTTCATTTCTGATTTGGATTTGCTGAGTCACAAACTATCTCTTCATGAAATTTTGACTAGTTTGTCTATGATGAAGTTAATTTTGTTGAGTCTTGTGACATTAGCCTAGTTGTCAAGTGACTGGTTAGTATAGCTTTCTTGATTAAGTTTCTCAAGGAGGGTTGTTGAGCTAAAATTTTTGTAGAGGTTCAATGCTGAATATTGTGACCGTGTAAGTACTGTTTTAAAAACAGACAAAACTCTTAAATATATTTAACCCCCTCAATTAAGACTTGGAAAAAAAAACAAAGTCATGACAAGAAAGAAAGAAAAAAGAAAAAGAAACTCTTAAAAGAATATATCCATCACCTCTGAGATCCTGGTAGGCTGTAGGGATTTCCTTGACTGGGTGCCATACGTCTAATGCCTTGCATCTCTTTGGGGTGGAACCTTTTGAGCAAGTCTTTGAAAAAAAAAACAAAACAAAACCTCTGATAAAAGGAGATAGAGGTGTACTAATACTTATATTCAATATCGTAACCAGTTAGTAGTTAGACACATTGTCCCTTATTTCCTAGAGGGTTAGTAGTTCTACCTTAGAGACTCTATCTTGTGGAGTGTCCTATATCAGTTTTGATGAGGTCTAGTGTTAGTCTTGCAAGAGTAAGTAAAGTCTTTGTTATGGATATCTGAAAGGAGAGTAGCATAGCATTTCTTTGATTTGAGAGATTTTTATTTCTTAGCAACTCTTATGGTTTTCTTTTTTGTTAGTGGAAATTTCAATATCATGCACGTTAGTCGAGACATAGTGGTTTGGGGACTGGTTTTATTGACACATTAAGTTATTTTTTAATTGTAGAAGGTAGAGATTATTATTTGTTATAATATACTTGTTTCTAAGGTGGAATTAGAATTTGAGAGTTGATGTATTTTTAGATGAAGAATTTAGGGAGCAAAAAAATAATAAGTGATAAAAGGCAGATGTGGAAATTTTTTAAGTGAAAAGCGTAGATATTTTGCAGACGGGTAGAAATACGTGAATAATTTAGCTTGCACACATGGATTTTGGGTCAAGAAGCTGTGGGCAATGACAAATTAGGTCCAGAGATGTGAAGAGATGTCAAAGAAACCGATTCAAGTGGGAAAACTATCATTTTTGAAAAGAGGTTATTCAAGAAGTTGAGGGGGGGAGCTGTCATGTGAAGAAGGGAGTTGAAGAGAGAGAAAGAACACAAGAAAAAATGGGCACCATCATTTTGGGAGTGTGTTGCAAATTGTGCTCCAGATGTTGCCTCATTTTTTGCATGGATTGGCTACATTTGATCCTATCTTACATCTCCTCTAGCCTCATACCATTCTTGATCATGATTCTTGAGTGTAGAGAGAGAAATTTTTAGCAAGATTAAGGAGCGATTAGTGCTTATTAGTGGGAGAAGCAAAAGATTAAGGATTTTGAAGATTGTTGGAAGTGAAGGGAAAGGAGGAGCAAGCACCAGCACTCTCAAAAACAATGGATCATCTTTAATTATCTTCTTAATCAGGTATGAATGCTTTCATTGAAAAGTGAATAAGAAATGGATAGAATGTATGATTTATGGTTGTATGCATTCATTTTATAACCTCTCAAGGTAAAATGAAAGAGAAGAATTAAAGTTCTTGCATTAGTTGCATTGAAATAGTAGAGAAATGACTGAAATTAGGGTAAAAATTATATTTTTAAGTAATAATTAGAAAAATTTAAGAGTTCTATATAATGTTGATATGAAGTAAATTAAAATAGAGTTAGAATACATTGAAAGGAACCTAAGAATGAAGTTTTATATGCTAGAGATGAATCTACTAAAAGATATATACATTTTAGTATAAAAAATGGTAGTTTTTTACTGTGATTAGTGATAATTTAGGTTGAAGGCCTGAAGGGAGAGGCAGCAATAGTTACCCTCGACTATCTGCCTGACCCTAACCAAGGGGGTTGTTAGCCGCGCTGGGAACGTGGACCGAACCCGCCGCAAGAGGTCTCTTCGTTGGGCGCTACTTGGAGCAGGAGGAGGCTTGGGTGCCAGGGGGGCTCTGGCCATAAATCCCTTGCCTTCCGAGCCCTGCACAAGAGGTTGACGTAACTCGGGATTGGATCTTGAGGCCCTATACAAGATACCGACGTGACTCGGGATTGGATCTCGAGGCCCTGCACAAGAGGCCGACGTGACTCGGGATTAGATCTCGAGGCCCGCATACTAGTCTACAGGCAGAATCTTGGATTAGTAATCCCTGTGGATTGCTGGATTGCCTTCGGGTGGATTATGGATTGCCTTCAAGTGGATTATGGATTAGCCTACGGGTTGGATTATATGATGTATTCCAAAGATAAATAAGATCAAATGTTGTAAAGGAACTTGTTTGACATTGTTTTTCTATGTCAAGTGCTAAGATTACGTAAAGGAACCGGTGACTAACTGGCTAATTAAGGAAGCTATTTTATATGTGTCCAACTAAATGTGGTAGGTAATTAGACAACTAAAGAAAAACTGAGAAAAGTGTGGTGGATGTGGCCATGGGTCCATCCTACGGATGGCTGGTCCCGGTTGGCTGGGAACTTTTCTCAAACGAAATCGACAGTAGGGAACTTTTCTCGAAGGAAATGAACAGCAAGGAACGTTGACCTAGAATCTAGGATATTAGAGTCCCGATTTGTGTTGTTTTAGGGGAACGGAATGGGACTATGCCTTATGGGCAGAGAGGTCAAGCTCTGCATCCCTCTTGTTTCCCATTCTCCTTGAACCAAGTGCAGCATGAATCCACTTTGACCCTGACGTTTTTGCGTAAAGTAGTTTGCCCAGGGTTCGATGCTAGTTGCCGTTCTAGGAATTTGACCACTAGGAAAACCCTGATTCAGGTCGGTCCTAAGTGGGAATGGCCAGAATGCTTCCGCTTCATGGCAGACTTGGGAAGACCTAGATCGCAAACCCCGTGACATTTTGTGGGAGTGCCAGGCGACGCTTTCTGGACTCTGTCCCGGTTGGCCGGGAACATTTCTCAAATGAAATTGACAGTAGGGAACTTTTCTCAAAGGAAATGAACAGCAAGGAATGTTGACCTAGAATCTAGGATATTAGAGTCCCGATTTGTGATTTTTTAGGGGAATGGAATGGGACTATGCCTTATGGGCAGAGAGGTCAAGCTTTGCATCCCTCTTGTTTCCCATTCTCCTTGAACCAAGTGCAGCATGAATCCACTTTGACCCTGACGTTTCTGCGTAAAGTAGTTTGCCTAGGGTTCAATGCTAGTTGCCGTTCTAGGAATTTGACCACTAGGAAAACCCCGATTCAGGTCGGTCCTAAGTGGGAATGGCCGGAATGCTTCTGCTTCATGGCAGACTTGGGAAGACCTAGATTGCAAACCCCGTGACATTCCGTGGGAGTGTCGGGTGATGCTTTCTGGACTCTCTTCCCGATGGGCTGCTAAGACGTGTCCTGCAAGTGAACAGGTGGACACGTTACAAATTTGAATGCTAATCCAAGTTAAAATTGCCATACATTTTTCTTTGCAAAATGGAGATGCATGACATACTAAGAGAAATAGAGATATTCACTTTTAATTGGAGGATGAATATGCACCATTTTTCAAAAGAATTGTGGAAAGGGATGGTGCAAATAAGATACAGGATGCAACAAGAAAGAAACACAGGGAAGAAAAATATGGATCTTTGGATTGATGGGTGCCTTTATCCACCTAATCCACTAACTCAAAGGTCACCACAACTTAATGACTTACATCATTTGTAAAGTTTTTTTGTGAAGGCAATAAAGGATTGTATGGATACACATGTAGACTTGTGACACAAGGATCAACTGGGGTTTATCAAGCCTTAACAAATATGTAGACAAGATTACAAGGATGTGTGCAATCTTTGATGGAAAAAGATAGATTGTTGGCTAAGAAGGATAGGGAGAATCAAGGCCTACAACAAGTAGTGTTTGTCATTGAAGATGCTATGTATGCTACACAGGTACAGAATATTGAGTTAGAGTCTAAAATTATCGAGTTGGAGAAGGAGAATAGAAACGTAAAGAGGAAGCTCACAAAAACTTTGGAGATTGGGCCCACTTTAAAAACCAAAGAAGCATGTCAACACATTCGATTAGTTAAACCAATTCACCAATTAACCAAAGGAAGTGACGGATATATGCTTAATCTACTACAATGAGAAATATGTTTCCTCATGTAGAGAATGTCAATATTTCTAAATTCCTTAGCAAGGATATGGTAAAAAATGCATTGGAAAATCATAAATTTAGAGATATTGTGGATGGTGTCGCAAGTGAACATCTTAGGGATATAAGAAACTTGTTTTCTTGCTACTACAGATGCTCATGGATTATATGACAAGGTGGGACTGAGTTCTGAGTCATATAGTGTGCTCTATCAACAATTGGATATAGGTTTTAAGCAGGTCTTCAAAATTAAACGATTAGTGCCTCTACCAAAACCATTTCACATAAAGAAGGCTTAAAAACTAAACAAGAAAGTTTTAGAGCTGATTCGTGAGCCTACACATGTGGAACACACACAAATACTAAGTATGGTTCCAAAGAGGTTACCTTTGTATTGAATGTATCCAACAACTTTGTATTGGATATATCTAGGGTGCAGGTGGCTATGGTCAAGTTCTACAATATGTCTTTGGAAGAATGTGGAGACAAGAGTCCTCAAATTTTATGAGAGTGAGATTATCGAGGGGCAAAAACTTGAACATGTGAGTATAACACTTATGAATCAAGCATTGGATCTCGACATCAATGAAAACCATCCTTTATAATTTAGTGTGCAACCAAAGAATGAAATATGGTGGTTTGTAGTACTTAAAATACCAAAGGAGGATCATGAATTACTTAAAGTTTTTTAAAACATCACTAATATACTTGGTATTATTCAACAACAAAATAATGGAGCAACTTTACATGTTGAAGGATTTGGGGATTATCAATTTGAATGGCATCTTGCAGGTAATTTAAAAATAATAAAGTATATGTTTGGTTTATCGAATGGAGCAAATGCAAAATGTCCATGCATATATTGTATGCAAACTAGAAAGAAAGGAAAAGATGGAAAGAAAGAATGGCTTTCCAAGACAGGACAACAAGGTGCTCCAACACGTGATCTGAATGTCATGAGAAATTGAGAGCTAGTCCCAATGGATCCAAACTAGCGCCCTATTTTGAAAATACCATTGACAAGAGCTCACTTTTTCACATTGCATTGTTTGGTCTGAATAATTGAGAAGCTAGTATATGAATATGTATGCTTCGCATACAAGATGCATCCTACATCAGAAGCTGATGCTACATGTAAGAAGGTAGAACAAGTCCTCTCTAAAGTTGGATTGCATGAGGGAGAAGTAGAAATAAAAAATGACGAGAAACAATCAAGCAAGAGTGGAAATATCCCTTGCAAACCATGCTTTGGTGGACCCAAGGAGGCTAGGAAGTTTGTATCTCCACCTCGAGATGAGAAAGGAAATATACTTGTGAAACAACTAGAGAAGTATGAAGCATGGAAAAAGTTGCACCTTGTTATTCGAGATTGGAGCAATGGGGGAAGAACTAGGATTGCAAAAGCAAAAGTGTGGATACACCTAGATAGATTAGCAGCTCTCTTACAAAAGTTGAGGTTTAGGGATGGTGATGCCAATACATTTAAAGAGACAGTTGCTAAATTTCACAACTCTATGGTGGAGGCATGGACTTCAAACAGCATAACACACTACATGGTTAGTATTGTCATCATTACAAAAATATATCATCATTGTGAATTAGTTTGTGTTTCCAATCTCCCTTTCTTATACAGCATATAATTGAGGCACATGGTCCATACTTTGCAAATCAAGGGAGTTTAGCGCAATATAGTCAACTCAAGGCATGGAACAATATCATTGGCAAGCTTGTTGTGCTTTTCAAAAGGCAATTGATCATGGAGGTGGCATCAATGATTCCAATTCTATGAGAAAATTATTCCAATGGTGGCATATGAGATTAGAGATACAATATAAGGAAAAAAGAAGAAGTCCAAAATCTCTCAAGAAGAATCGATAAGTAGGGCAATATATGAAGTGAGGAAAGTAAGATATGAAAACAACACAGTTAGACAACCCCATGTAGAATGGTTGGCACCCAAGAGAGAGATGGCAAGAAATGGATACCTAAATAGAAAGTACAATTTTGATGCATTTAGAGTCAAAGAGCGAGTACGGGTACTAAGGATATGACTCATCAATACTCCTATCTTAAACATGGGATGTCTTTAACACTGCTATCTTAAGCTTTAGATAGTTTGTCTACTTGAATTTGACTAAATGTGCATTTTGTAAAAAAAAATTCAAATTTCAAAGGTTTGACTATTTTTTTCAAAGTTTCGATATCAATTGCTCTTTCTTTTGGTTCCATTAATCTTAATCACACTTTCTTGGGAGAAGAGAGAATGTAACAATGCCTATCTTAGAGAGTGAAGTTTAAGGTTATCTCTACTTGAGTTCTTTATTTGACTATAGATATAAGATATTTTTGGAACTTTCAAAAAATTGAATTGAAATTATGAAAAGTCAATTTTGAAATCGTAAGACAAAGATTTGAAAATTCCAAACCTTGGAAGATTCACTAGCCTAGAGAGAGAGGGGCATGACGGGGAGTAGCAGGAGACAAAGAGAGGGAGGGATGGGATGGGGTGGAGAGAGATATAGACAAAAGTTCATTTATGCTACAATAAGTTTGAAAGTTCATTTATACTATAGTAAGTTTAACAGTTTTGTATTTAAGTCAAGTCTCTCATTTTATTTTTTCCCATTACTCTTCACTCTACCCTCCACTTTTCTATCATATGTCATCACAACCATGGCATATTCCAAGCTTCCTATTAAGAAGATGAACTCAAGATTAAGATCTCAACACTCTTTTGAATCTAGTGAGCATATTGTGACTGATAATAGCTGCTTGGTATAGCCGACAATGGTGGCCTTACTATAACTTCTAATAATGGTGGTGCTATTGTGATCAATAATGGTGGCCCTAGTGTGGTCAATAATGATGGCCCACGTATCGATAATAATGGTCCACCATTGTCTAGAAATGGTGGTCCATGTGCTCTAGTTGCTTCAGCTCCCACTACTGCTCCAGCTAGTAATACACATCCTCCAACACATAAGAAGAGAAGATGGAGACCAGGCACAATTGCTCTACTTGAGATAAGGAAATTCCAGAAGACTGCCAACTTAATTATTCCTAAGGCACCATTTGCTAGGTTGGTATGAGAAATACTACAAGATCTGCAGTCAAGGCATCATCACAAGTTCTTTTCAAGGAACCATGCAAGGAATGTGGGGTGATGGTCAAGCAAAGCCTTACTTGCTCTCCAAGAGGTGATTGAAAAGCTACTTGATTGATCTCATGAGTGGTAGTCAACTTCTAGTCATTCATGCCCGACATATCATTATTAAGCCCATAGATTTGATTCTTCTTCATAGGATTCGCAACAACAAGGATGCATTTAATCTTAATGTCAACAATATGCTTTGAGAAAGCTACATTGTAAATGGATCTATGTTTAGCTCAGGTCTGGTTGTAGATTTTATCGAGCTTAGTTTCTGGTTATCCTTCTAGTAGACCTTTAAATATTTAATTATTATGGCCCTCAAAACGGAGCTAAATTTTACTTAGCTCTAGTTTTACTTGGTGTGATGTACTATCTATTGTGTATTTTGTGGTTTTGTAATGCTATGTTTGATATGTGATATTCTATTTGGCCCATGACTTGCATTGTGTGAATTTTTAATTTTCAATTTTGTAAGTAGTTTAGTTGAGGATAAATTTTATGTGCAATCCCCCACACATTGGTGAATAGTTATACTTTGGCCAATGCAACAACATATTGAGGAATATGGGAATTTTCCATAAGTTTGGGACACTGTTGAGAGTGGAAAAATACTGATTTTTTGACTGATTTTTGTTGTTTTTGAGGTCTGAATGATTGATTTTTGATGGATTTAGAGTGATGTATGGTTGATAAAGGAAGTTTTTGAGAGTGTTTTGGATGATATTGATTATTTTTTGGGAGTTCATGATGATTCTTAGTAGAGATATGAAGCTCTATGATGTTCTGATAGGTTCTGTTGAGCTTGTGACTGGTTATGTATACCTTCTGTATAGCTTCTGTTTTGTTCGAATTATCTTCTATATGAAGCATGGATTGATAATTGATGAAGGTTGAGATCTTTTGGAAGCTTATTGAATAGTTTTTGATAGTTTGGAATGGTTTTAGTATGAGTTATGACGTTCTGATGACCCTCTGTAAACCTTCTGTAGAGTCTCTGTATCTGCTCTGTAATTGTTCTGTATTTGCTCTGGTACTGTACTGTACTGTTCTGTAGATCTTCTGTAAGTGTTCTATAGAAAGTATGTGTGACTTTGGGAAAGTTTTATAACTTTTTGAAAGGATAAATCTAAGTTCAAAAGAGCTAAAACAAATGGAAGAAGCAGCTGTTGAAGACTAAAGACAAGACTAAGTGACAGTGACAGTAGTGAGTTATGAAGAGACACTATAGTGGCTCTGGTGCCCCTTCACATCAGACATACCTCTTGGGAGGTGCATCCATGACCTAAGAAGGATTATTGAGAGTCATTATGAGAGTATTGTAGTGAGGAGATGATATACTATTGATAGAGAGAGAGAGAGAGAGCTAGAGATAGTCAATTTTATCAAAACGGTGTAGCTATATATGAGAGATTGAGAGAGAAAAATATAAAGACATTGAAGATGAATACTATGTGATTTATTTCCATTAAAAAATGGTATATTCTTTTATGTTCATTTCTCTATTGAAGGATTCTATGAAGATGTTGAAGATTATGGTTGATTCTATCAAATCCGTGGGAGATATCTACTATGATGCTGCGTGAAGAATTGATGTTTTCTTTGTTTTGATGATCAAAAGAATGAAATAAAAGCTTATTGATGTTACAAGATAGATTTTCTTGCAGTAGAATCCCCTTTTCCTCGGTGTTCCTCTTAAGGCTCCATGTTTTTGGTGCACAGTTAGGGAAACTTGCCATCAACAAGCATTAAAAGAGGCTGAAAATGAAGGAAATGGCATTGCCAAGAAGAGGAGAATTCAATGCATGTTTGCAAAGTTCCTTCTTCGAGTTGGATATTCTCATTATCAAAGCCACTTTCCACAAGAAGTTCATCCCACAATGGCAGAAACATATCACCATCATGATGCATGCTCTATGTGGTGGATTGTTTCCTCTTCCTGTTGAAGCAGCAGAAACTTGCATCTTGGTGGCAAACTGTTTGGGAACAAACTGAAGAGCAGAAACAGAGAGAATGACCACCCATGGAAGATTTGGCATTCATTGAGAAGTTTCAAGACATCATCAAGTGGGAGATTGTGAAGAAGCTTCAGGAGTCGTGGTCTGTGGAGGTTCATAAAAACAAGAAGGAAAAGAGTTGGAATTTGTTCATGGATGCTCAACAACAAGATACGTGAGATTCTTGGTGCATTGACAATCTTCTGTTTGTCCAATTAGCAACCCACTAGAAGTTGGTAGACAGAGTTTTTTTTCACAACATACACTATTGAAACCCTCATAAGCTGGCATTATTATGATGGCACAACAACGATCCTAAGAAGAATGAGTTTTGATACTTTCAGAATGGAATATCTCCCCCTCTGTGCAGTGGTTTGAAAGCCAAATTTAGAGATGTTTAAAAGAAGGAAGTAGAAGAGATGTTGGCCAGAGAATCCCAGAGAGACTAAGGCCCTTTCTGATACTATCATGTTGAGTACATACCAACTGGTTGGAGCCAATGCCCTGATGAATGACGCAATCAAGAGGTAAGCGTTGGAACGAGTCCAAAGCTACGTGAGAAGAGAGAAGGAAAAAATCAAGGTTGAGAACGAGCTCGCAATAGAAGCCTCCTTTGACGCCCTAAAAGCACTCTTGACACAAAAGTCCCCATGGCAACTCAAGCTCCCCTTCCTAATCAGATTCGTCCTGGAAATATTGATGACAGGCCAGCAAATGTAGTCCCATTGCCAGTTTTTAAGGGAGAGTACAATGAAGACCCTGATCTTCATGTAGCAGAATTTATGGTAGCATGTGTGGCTAACAATGCCAAAACCCCTGAGCATTGGTTAGTGATATTCCCCGCCACTTTCAAGGGTGTGGCATTTCAGTGGTATGAGAGACAAGCAACACGAAATTTTGGCACATGGGACGACCTGAAGTTGGCCTTCCTCACTAAATTCAAGCATGGAGGTTTTGAAGAGCGGATGCGAGAGGAGTTCATGAACCTAAGTCAGTCCTCTGGAGAAATAGTAGAAGCTTATGTCTCGCGAATGGAATCCATCTTGAAGAGATGGACTAACCATCATTTGGATGAAGGTATCCAAAAAAGAAGTGTTTCTCAGAGGCCTACAATCAGAAGTTTGCAAGTTCATAGAATTGAGAAGACCAGTCAATCTACAAGATGCAGTGGAAGCTGCAGTGGAAGGTGCAAGATTGTATGATGAAGTTGAAGCAAGGCTATCAATGACTCCAAGAAGAGGAGTCTTACCTCCTCCCATGCCAGAAATGGTATACCCACATAATGTAGTCCCAGGGACAGTTCCCTACCCCTATCCCCACATGTAAACAGTGCTGTAGTATAATGCACCTAATTTTGTGTGGCCACCACAGACGACAGTGCCTCAAATGACGGTTCAACCACAATAATAGTGGCCTCAAACAATTCCTCCAATGGCGACTCAACAATAGTGGAACCCTACCAATTGGAATCAACAACCCCAAGTCTCAGCAGGAGCTCTAAATCAGAACCAGAATAGGGGACCCTCTGGATCGACCGAACCAGTGTATGCAGTAATTACAGAAGCTTCCCAAAACCCTACTACAAGTACTTCAGGAGGTGAAAATCTGAAGGACTACTTATCCAACTCAGTTGCAAGTATTAAGAAAGAGCTTCTGGATGTGATTACAGAGTAGCTACAGACACTGAAGGTGAATACCGCCAATATATCCACTCCTGTGGGAGCTAGAAGAGATGTGATGCACTCTAATACATGGTGAGGAAAGTGTCATCAAGTGGGACATTAAGCCATTGAATGTACCTGAAAACCAACCATTCTTGGAGCCTTCTGTTTCTACTGTCTGCGAAAGACCCATACACAGGATATTTGCTCTCTGAAAGAGATGCATGAACGAAGACAGAAGGATGAAAATGCAAGATTCAACTTGATAGAATCCAAAATGACAACACATGATATTGGACCAAAGCCTAGAGAATTTGGTCCTAATTTTGGTCCAAGGAGGTTTCCCTCTCAAACTTACAGAGGACAACAGTGGCAGTGGTTAGAGATCAGAGGTGGAATGTTATAGGTGTGGAGAAAAGGGTCATATATCTCCGAATTGTCCAAATCCTAGACGATCTGTGGATTACAAGCCCTTATGCAGTCGATGCAAAGGAGAAGGCCACACTGCAAAGGACTGTCCGAGTCCAGCCCCTGTAAAGGCCAATGGCACTGATAGCCAATAGAAGGTATAAGAGCCTGCCTCCAATTTGGTAGAGTTGGAAGTTGCCACTGTCATGTAAACCAAAAAGAAGGAACAAGTTGTTTAGAATGAAAATAAATCTCCAGCAAAGACTGTGAAGTTCAACCTGCCACAACAAAGTGACATAGCAGTACAGAACAGAACAGTGCAATACAAAGCACTGTAGTACCATAGAGAGTTACAGAGACAGTCCCAAAAACAAGACCAGAGGTCGAGGAGACAGATGATACAGAAGCACCTTTAGAAATAGAGGAAGTGCCGATGCTGCAATTATTAGAAGAAAAAGGAAAGATGAAAATGGGTATAGTCCCATTTCCTAGCAGGTTGGAGAAGCCTGCTAGGAAATGGATCCACAGGCTGGAGAAGCCTGTGGATCCTATCAAAGATTATGACTTGGTAAAATACCTAGACACTTTTAAACTAAACTTAACATTCCGACAGTTACTGATGCTGTCTCCCAACTGCCAAAAGAAATTCAAAAGCATCTTGACAAGAATACGTGGACTAAGGATTACTCCTTCAACAACAACCAAGACCAATAAGGCCCCATAGCCTGTAAAGGAAGTAGATGTGGCTAATAGCTTCCTAGATCCTAGAACCCCAGAGATTAGTGTATGGATAGAAGGGTGCTTTATTTCAGATGCATTGATTGATGGAGGCTCATCAGTAAACATAATGACGGATGTGACAATGAAGGACTTAGGGTTGCAAGGAATTCAACCTACATAGTGGCTTATCAGATTGGCAAACCAAAGCAGAATTAAATCGTTGGGCATCTTCCCATACGTAAAAACAACCATTGCAGGAAGAGACTATTGACTGACATACTTGGTGGTCAAACCAAATTCTTATGGGACCTCATAACCTCTGCTATTGGGAAAACCTTGGCTTTTTGAAGCAAGAGCCAGGATGCAAACTGGTTCAAAGGAACCCTAACCCTAGGCAGAGGACCCAACAAAGTGGTGTTGAAGTTGTATGGATTGCAAAAAGGCAATGGATCCACATCCAACGAAGTCATAACTAACTCCTCCAATGAGGTAACAGATGGTACATTAGGAGATGAAGAGACTGTTAAGCAGATCTTTCCTAAGAAAATAGAGGCACAGTCCCTAACAGTGGGCACTGTAAGCCAACTATCGAGGGAAGCAAAATCCTTGTCAATGGGAGAATACCTCCTGCCTCAACTAGAATTAACTTCTGAAATCACCTCTAACAGTGAAATAGAAGCATGGATATACTGTTCTCCCTGTTACATGACAATCGTAGAGACAGAGACAGAGTAGATACAGAGCAGTAACAGATACAGAGACAGAGCAGAGGCAAAACAGAGACAGAGCAGATACAGAGACAGTAATAGACACAGAGCCAGAGACATAGATAAAGTTAGAAGGTGTGACAGAAGCAGAAGCAGATGCAAAGGCAGAAGATTTGTTCTTTTCTATAGAGCCTCTACAGAAGCAAAGACAGAGCCTCTAGAGGAAGAGGATGAAAACGATGAGGAAGATAACGAAGCAGGTTATGAAAGTGCAGATGAAGAATTTCCTCTGATAGTAGCGGATGATATTGTTAATGTCCCTACAGAGACCTCAGAGGTCAAAGATCTCAGGGTGTTGGATGGAATGACCATGGTTCCATTTGGGTTGATAAATGGACCACAAAGTATGCAGAATCTGTATAAGCAATGCATTAAAAACATAAAAATTAAGTTCACAAGTGGCTCCTGTCGCCTTGACCGTTTAGTCCTCCAGAGAAAAGACGATGATGATGCCCCCTGCCAACAAAAGCCAAAGTCCTCAGAGCCACGGCCTCTAGAAGGTCCGTGTTATGTGACATTGCTGGACGCATCCTCTAAAGATGAATACCTAAGTCCAAAATAAATTACCATTCACACAGAAGCAAACAAAGCTCTGATACCCTTCCTGCAATCTCAACAGACAAATGAGTCATCTGTTCAAAAGGAGGACATTGGTTCTAGCGGAACATCAGACGAGGACACTACTCCCTTGAAAGAGTCAGACCTCTATCCAGAAGCAATCTGTGGGACATTTATCCGCAAAGTGGAAGGTGAAAGACAAGTAACATTCCTAGATACTGATGGTACTGAACGTCACTTGAAAGTGGGTCTCAATCTTCCAGAAGAAGAACTAGCATTACGGCCAAAAACGCTTCAAAAAATGCACTTTTGTTAATCACGGGATTAAGGAAAGGGCCAAAGAGAGTTCGCCACGTGTGCAAGAATATGGTATTCTTGTCTCCTCTTTTTTAGAGATAGTGGAGTCCATTTCGTGATTCTCTCTTCTTTTTTAGCCAAAACCCCTAAAGTCTGACATGTTTTGGAGTCCCAAAGACGTTATTTACTTACAAATCAGAAAAAATACATGGCAGAGATGTGATGAAATTAATAATGAGTTTTTTGAAACTCGGGAGTTCTTTCAATATTGTTTTTGGCGCCCAATACATACTCATTTGGGTTCTTGGCGCTACTTTTTAGTTCATTCACCCCTCTTTGAGCTTCTTTCTCTGCGCTTTCATTCTTTTCATGGCTTCCTCCAGGCGCCCTTCTCGTTTAATACACTCTTGCACAGTCTATAGCCAGGGAGTAGATGGAAATTTTGAGCCCAAAACCTTTGCTATAAATGATTGGGTTACCATGCTGCCATCTTGCAAGGGCTCCCGTAAGGTGAAAAGAAGAAAACGAGAAGATATAAAACATCACTGGAAGGGGCGTATCATTGCCTTCAAAATTATGCCCGAAGGCTGGTTTGTCAAGGTGCAACATGTTTACATGGCCAAGGATATGCACTTGCCTCCAAACGAACGTGTTCCCCAACAAACACATTGTAAGTTATAAGTTGAATAACGTATATAATTATTTTCCATTTATGCAAGTTCTAACAAACGGTTCGTCATTGTAGATATCTTTCTGTCAACAAGTATTGAATGGCAACCTGTGGAAAGCCTAAGTGGGACTTTCCATGCCATTCATAAGGTATTGGCAGACATTATTTATGCCGATCAAACTGTGTCTTTTTATAGTGAATGCAAGGTTTTTATATATTATGCACAGTATGTGGTTCCCTCTAAAGCGGATAGGTATGGGAATATCGAAGATTTGCCATTGCCAAGTCTTTCATCTCTAAATTAGGAGATTCCTGACAAGGTAACAGTGCAGAGTTTCAAATTCAAAATATCTCAGGATATTAAAAAGTCCATGACAGCTGGAAGGATCTCAAGAAGAATACGTTTATCATGGTTTGTACCCCTCCATATCTTCGTGGCTTGCTTCAAAACAGCAAATTTACAAAGAACGAAGGTATCCTGGTTAAGTAGAAACTTTTCGGAAGAGGATTTGGACAACACTATAGGGATGCATTGGAAATCTA
This sequence comes from Lygodium microphyllum, assembly GCF_053477565.2. NCBI lineage: Eukaryota > Viridiplantae > Streptophyta > Polypodiopsida > Schizaeales > Lygodiaceae > Lygodium > Lygodium microphyllum. Next base: position 27,758,215 of record NC_141152.1, on the reverse strand, counting down.
GAGAGTGCGATCACAAAGGTGATATCTTGAGGTGCAGTGCATGCCCTCAATCCTTGGCTTTGGCTTACAGTATCCCTCGCCAAAATCTTGCTTTGGGCTTTGATTACAGGCGATACAAACTAAGATTGGGTATTTGGGTTCCCTTGGATTCTGATACAGATAACACACCATATAAACTTGTGGTGCACGTTTTTCCGCATGAAGTAAAGAAGGTGAATGTTACTTCCAATTGGAGTCTGAAAGATGTGAGGGATATCTTGGAATTGCTAGACAATACATCCCCTAGATATAAGTTCAAAGTGAATGGTGTAACAATTGGTAAAAGAGCCGAGCGCTCTTTCTTTTGTACGAGTTGTTTGTCTCCCACAATTGTGAGTTTGGGGCCTTGAGAATGAAAACTTGGCAGGAATTTATCTTAATAGACTGTCCTTAAGATATTCTTTAATGGGAACTTCATAAGCTATCATGAAGCAAGTCGCCTTTCGAATGTGTATAAATAAAATGTACATTGCATCCGATTTATAAGTGAAAATTTTCATTATTTATCTTAATAGACTGTCCTTAAGATATTTTTTAATGGAAACTTCATAAGCTATCATGAAGCAAGTCGCCTTTCGAATGTGTATAAATAAAATGTACATTGCATCCGATTTATAAGTGAAAATTTTCATTACACAATGAGGTACAAAAATTGCATAAAAATGTACAAAGCCAAAATAATAAGGCTCGTGTATAAAATGTACATTACATTCGATTTACAAGTGAAATTTTTCATTACACAATGAGGTACAAAAATTGCATAAAAATGTACAAAGCCAAAATAAAAAGGCTCGTGTATGCTTATGTTTGCTATTTTCATTCTTTATCGATTTCTTCAAAGATATTTTTTCTCACAGGGCCTTTCTTTGATTGTTGAAAAAATTTGACCTTTACAGGTAGTCTCTTTTCTTGGGGCTTAAGAGGGGATGGATCAAATTTAAGAGGAGAGAGCACTAGCATTCCTTTTTTCTTAGACTCTGCAGCAGTGGTCCCATTGCCTTTTCCCTTGCCCTTGTCTTTACCATTGCCATTGTCCTTACCCTTTCCCTTGACCTTTCCCTTGCTTGTGCCCTTGGCCATTGAAGTTTTGGGAGGAAGAGGGGAGTCAGGATCATACGGTGTGATTGCTTTGTCTAGAATCAGCTCGATGCATCTCTCCCTTATCCACCAAACATATGATTCAGGATAGTCTCTACACTGTAAGAATAAATATTATAAGTTAGTGAAAAGACATCATGATAAGGGTTACACAAAAATCAAATGAAATAAACTTACATTCACTCCTTCTATTTGTAATAGCTTTGAATCCACTGTTCTGCAAATGTTTGAGATAACTCTCCATCCACAAGAATGCGCATCGCTTTGCAATGGAACTTCTTGTAGAAGAAAAGTATACGGCCTTTGAGGATCAGCAAGATCCTCGTATGTTGTATCCAAAAATGTAGAAACGAGTCTAGCAGCACTGCAAAAGGAAGCTTTGTAAGTTCAAAATATTATTTATAAAAGAAATCAAAGTAAGTAATTTTCTTCCAACATGCATTCGTGCTTGACCGTGAACACCGCTGAGAGAATTCATAAAGATAATTTCCCTTGAAAGACAATTAATGTAGATGAGACTCCAATGCCCTCTGCAAATTCATAAAAGAGGTGAGTAGAAGGGTGAAAGCAAATGAACATAAATTTTCCTCTACAGAAAAAGAAAAATACCTTTCTACATAAGGGAAAAAGATGTGGTAATTTCTCACACTATCGAAGCTACGAAAAAATGGTGAAATATTAGAACCAGATTTTGCAAAAAGTCCCACAGAGAGAAGTGGATCAACAATGTATATGGTTCTTTGGATATCGAGAGTGAGAGAGGAGACCAATGCCCTGCAGATAATAGCAAAAGATATTCAATACCAATTTCATCCAAAATATAATTGAACCTATAAGACTTAACTTATGCAACAAAAAACCTTACCTTATGCAACAAAATACCACGGAGTCAGATAGTTGGAGATCCCTTTTTTCCAACATGGCTTGTCCTCGGGAGATATACTAAGATATTCCTCCTCAGGTTCCCCAGCAACATTCACAAGAATCTGCCCATACACTTTGCCCATCCTCTCGCTGTTGACGGGAGCAAGTGATGCGGCTTTCCTCTTGTAAATATCGTCTTCAGTTTCAAACACCTCCTGATTTTCTTCACTCAAGAAAGCCTCCTATTGGGTGGCACCCCTTGTAGGGTAAAGGTGACTAACATCCTCAACATTTAGCTTTTTCTCTTTCCTGGACAATTTTGGGGGAACGTTAAGGATTTCAAAGGCTTTTTGATCATTGGAAGGCAAGGGCCTCAGGACTTTGTCAAACCTATACCTCACTCTGCTGATGATGCTGATATCTTTATTCATAAGGGTAATCCTATGAGCATGGGCGGCAGCAATGTAAGCGTCGTTCATGAAATCAATAACAAAATCTTCTGCGGCCTCTTGCAGGGCAAGAATGGCTGAGAGTTGCCACTTCTTATTTAGACCAGAGACAGTTGCCACTTGAGACAATCTATCAGAGATCTCTTTAACCACCCTTATAAAAGCAGCTTTTGGAATAACATGCTGTGTAGCTCTCTGGGCTTTCCTGATCTCACTGAAACATCTCTGCATATAGAAGAACCTGGACTTCCTCTTTCTCTTTTGTGGCTTGGGGTGTTCAGTGGCTTCAGTAGATGTGGGCTCAGGTACCATTGTAGGGAATGAATCTTTCACAGGGTAAGCCTCATCCTTTGCTTCCTCAACTTCAGGTGAAGAAACATTTATAGAAGATGTAAGGACAACACCTGGTGTAGGGGGGATTTCTGTTTTAAAATGCTCTAGAGCTTGTGATGGACCAGCTTCTTCTACCCCCTTAGATTCATCAAATTTTAACTTTCTTCTACCCCCACTGTCCTTCCCATCTAGATACACTCTTCTTGCAGTTTGCTTTGTCCTTGCCATCCAGAAAAGCAAAAATAACAACCAGAAGGACAATAACTGAAAGACAAATTGGCGAGGAAAAAGACGAAATGAGCAATTCTGATACGGCGCGATATGAACAAAGCGAGCAGAATGGAACAGCGCCTTCGCTCGGTATTGGAGATCAGATGCCGATACGGCGCGATAGGGACAAAACGAGCACACCATTTGTACGCCCTCGCTCCGTATTGGAGATCAGATGCCGAGACGGCGCGATAGGGAGGAAACGAGCACACCGTTTGGACGCCCTCGCTCCGTATTGGAGATCAGATGCCGATACGGTGCGATAGGGAGGAAACGAGCACACCGTTTGGACGCCCTCGCTCCGTATTGGAGATCAGATGCCGAGACGGCGCGATAGGGAGGAAACGAGCACACCGTTTGGAAGCCCTCGCTCCGTATTGGAGATGAGATGCCGATACGGCGCGATAGGGAGAAAACGAGCACACCGTTTGGACGCCCTCGCTCCGTATCGGCACACCTCTTTTTGCTAGCGAAAGAAGGACTTGTATCGCACCGTATCGGCAAACAATGCGGGAAGAGCTCGAGAAATGAAAAGTGTACACGTCGGAAAAATGACCACTTATATACCCAGGTAAATCATGACAAGTGTCAGACACGTGTCCGATACTGATTGTGCCACATATCTACATTTATGGTCCGTATGCTACGTGTCAAGTAATGACCGGTCCACTTGTTCGCCACGTGGTTATCGGCCACGTGTTGCCCAACAGCTACTGCCACGTGTATGAGACTAACGGATACTGCCAGGTGGCATAATCCGTGCCTACATAAGGGTGTGTTTCTCATCTGTACAGCTTTTTTCGGTTTCCAACCTCTGTTTCTATTGCTGATATGGCGCGAGAGCGACTGTTGGTTTTCTTCGCTCTCCTCTCTTCGCTTCGTTTTGGAGGTTCTCTAGATCTAGTCTTCTTTCAGCGTTCCTCAAGCTCGTGTGACCACCTTTTTTGTGGCTCTAGCGCTTCTTACTGGGATCACCGATACGACGCGAGGAGGCCTTTCCGTCTGAATCGTTTCTCTCTTATCGCGCCGTATCGTCAGAAGTTGGAAACATGTCTGAACCCATAGAATCCAAGGTTTCTTCAGGAACTGGTAAAAGAAGGCTTTCAAAAGGCTCAAGTGCATCAACATCTGATCAGCCTGTGTATTCTTTTTCCTCTCCATCCTCTGCCACCAGTGTGAGAAAGCCAAGTACATCTCCAGGGAAGTGAACGTCAGTAGTGAGAGGTGAAGGAGTATCAGAGCTCATTGATATCACTCCATCAGAGAGGCTACTTGATTTTATGCTTCAGAATGGAATGGATCTCTCATTCTATGGAGTTGTGAAAAATATTTTTAATCCTGATTGGGAACTTGACAAAGTTCTGAAATCTTGTGAAAAATATATAATGGAGGACTTTTTGGAGTTTGAAACTCTTGCAGGTCCTTCTGTTGAAGTTGGCACAATTGAATATGTCCATGTTCCCATTGGGTCAACAGGAAATGAAAAGGCAGTATTTACTAGAAAGTGTAGGGCCCACTCTCTGGAGAGGTTTCATTCAACAGACATATTTTACTGCACTCATTCCAAAAACTGCAAGATGATGAGAAAATCTGCTGCTTTTATTATTTTCAGCCTTGTCAAATACCCTGTGAAAGCTGAGGAGCAACAGTTGGAAGGAGCAAAGACTGCCAGCTTTTGCATGTTGGATGATCTAGCAGATGAAAGGGAAACAGAGGAGGTTGTAGATACAAATTTTGAGGCTTCCATTGCTGAGAATTTGGATGTTGCTCACTTCAAAGCTGAGACTATCATTGAGGAGAGCCAAGGAGATACAAACCCTCAACCTGATGAGAGTTCTCACCATATTGTTCCTTCCCTGCCATGTATATCTTTCAAGGACAAGGAGTACATTTTACTATCAGATATTCAAAAACTTTTTAATCTCAGGGAAGATTATTGTCTTGCAATTATTGGAGAGGCTTCTGATGCTGCAAATGGGATAATTGACACAGAAAATGAATCAAAGGAAGAGATTCTGAAACTTGATAAAGAAACTCTAGATGATAAGTTTATTGATGCTGGTGAGGCATTCTCTCTTTGTTTTGAAAAGGCCAAAGAAGCTGAGAAAGAGTTGAGGATCACTGATGAGGACTTCGATCGCATTCAAAGCGAGCTCGGCATTTCCAATTTTGGAAGAGAGGAGTCTGAATATGTTAAAGAATTGACTAACACCAATGAGACAGCATCATCAATTAATTTATGGAATCCGTTTAAATTGGAGTACGATGAAAATCAAGTGGTAAGATAATTTTGAATTTGCTTTTACACATTGGTAGGTTTACATTTCATGCTCATTCAGTATGGGTTTTATTTGCAGTTGGAGATTGCCGATATAGATAACTTCTTGGGGCGTGGCAAAGGATCGAGAGCTGCTAGTAACACCACCAAAGACATTGCACTCGGCCACTACTTGGCTAGGATTGACCCTGAATCCTTTTTTGTACTTCATAGTAGTTTCTCAGAGGACGCAGCATGGCCGATACTTTGTATTAAAGCTCTTACAAGGCTTCTAGGTTTCTCAGGATTACAATATAATGCCCACAAAATAATGTTTTTGGAAAAGACTGTAGCAATTAGGATTTTTGGCTACGGTCCAGGTTACTCTGCTTCTAGAGCAGGATACTTTTTGGCGTTTTCATCCTACGCCTTAGCTGCAGACAGAACTGATGTAAAATCTATAGCTGGCTACAAGAGAAAAAAATTTCTACGTTATAGAGGAAAGATTCCTGAGGAGGAAGAGAATGTGAGAGTTTTGGAAAACTAGCTTTGTATATTTTCTTTCTTATATATAAAAGTGCGATTGCTCATGTGTCATTGCCGTCTTTTATTTGCATTCTTTGAAGTTGTCGTCGAAAAAACCAGTTGAATAGCTCCTCCAAAGCATTGCTTTTTGTAACTCCTCCCCCATGCCTTGTGCTTCGAAAATAACTTGTGCGTGCTTGGTAGTGGGATTTTTCCATGCCTTGGTTGCTATAAGTTGCTAAGGGGCCATGCTCCTCCACAAAGAAAGGTCCATGAATATGAAGAATATGCTGCAATACAAAGTAACACAAATTTTATACCAATTGAAAAACCTATCAAAATAAGCCCATATTAAATAATTATTACTTTACCAGATAAAAAGTGATATCTTTTTCTCCCCATGCCTCTTTTATCGCCTGAACAAGCTTTGTGATTGATCTTTTGAACTCTTCCGCATATGTATATGTTGTCTTATGTTGCCTGAGGAGTTTCAGAAAAACATCAAGGTGTATCCAGACCTCCATTCTAAGAAACGCAAGCCTCGGCGTGCTTGCAACATTTGTTGTGATCTCATATAGCTCTCTCCAACACTCCCAAGCCGCATTCACCTGCTTTCCTGAATGATTTCCTAAGAATCGTCTAGCTTTTGAGCCTCCCATAGAGACATCGGCCAAGATATCTCTTGTTTTTCCTGAAAGTATTGGATCCTTTCTCAAGTTAACTTGGCCCCCATGAAATCCCATTTTCGATAGCAATGCCTCGCATTTATCAATACACTCATCTGATAAAGATAATGGCTTAATGGAATATGCGTAGTCAAGATGCAACCTGAGAAGCTTATCGATTATTCTAATCTCTCCATGCAAAGTATAAATATGAACATTCTTAAGAGAGATGGAAAGAATGGGATCCCAGATGTCTTCTATGTTTTTAAATTTACTCAAATCTATAGAGTCTCTATTTGGGGCTCTTCTTACTGGTTGCAAACTACTCCAATCTTTGGATCCAATACTTTCCATGCAATAAATGCAAGGATATTTTGCATTTGCACCATTACATATTCCAAGCATACATTTGATAGTTTTCAAATCAGCACTCATATGCCATTCCACATTAAATTTACCAACCCCATCAACTACCAACATTTCGCCTTCACTTTGAGACTTAATGATATTTGGAATACCTGTATGGTTGAACAACCATTTCAACGTTTGATGATTTTCAATTGGTACCTGGGCTGCACCAATCCACCAAATCTCCATCTCGGATTGGATCTTATGCAATGGAGCTTTGCCCTCGCCATTGCCATGGTCCAATGCCATGTTCATGAGGCAAATGCTAATTCTTTCCATCTTCTGTCCCTTTTGAATCTGTGCTTCATCCAACTTCAAGGCAAACTTTAGAACACCATAACTTTCTTCTACTGTGATTTTATACATGTGAACCATTGCAATTTGCACCTTTTTTAGATCAACCCATATATTGTTAAACTCATTGTAATAAAAAATTGCCTGTTTTTTTTGTTTTTCATAGGACATAGACCTTTCGATGTGAAAGTAATCTCCAAAAACATGTGGAATCTTGCGATTCATGGAAATTCTTGCAGTGGAAACTGCAAGGGCTCGGGGCAATCCAAATATAGTTACCCTATTGCGTTTAAGATTTTTAAACCATAATCCAGAGATAGCACGGTAACCTTTTCGACTTATACCCACAGTATCGCATGTCTCTACGATTTCATTTGCTTTCACTGTGCCTTTTAAATCCTTCACTAACTCTCTCAGAGTTGGACCTCTCAAATCCACATTTTCTGGTGACTTAAGAATCCTCAAAATGTCTTTCTTATTCATGGTTTCCTTCAAAAGTTTGATTCTTTCCTCATTCTCTCGGATATTTATGCCTAATATGTTAGAGATATATTTCTTTGTAAGATTTAGTCTCCTTTTCTTTGCTCTCTCACACAAGCTGGTTATATTTTTTAATGGTCTCTTCCTCTCTCTAAATCCTACTGGAGTTTCTCTCAAGCGTATTAGCTTATTCTGCAATGAATTGTTAACATTTTTCAAAATATCAATCTGACTTGTCAACTCTAAAATTTTTGTTTGTGTAGTTTCTAGTGCTTTTTTCATTTCGTGCACTTGAGCTATATATGCAGAGTATAACCTCATACAGTAGCCAAGCATTCCATTGTAACCTTCTCCAGCATATCTTATATAGTCATGGACATTCAAAAAAGGAGGTGGTTTACCTATAGAAGGATCCCTGGGATAGATATTTCCATCCACCCACAAATCTATATGCTTCATTCCTTGTGTTTGCAACCTGTTGGCTTCAATGTCATCTATCAATACTCGATGATGTATACTTCTCCAAGATGTGTAAGTCGGATCTAGCTGAATAGATAGCTTGTATTTACGTGTGCTTGCGCCTATGTTATTTGAAGTAGTATTGCTAGACATTCTAGCAAATGAACCGAGCAAGAATCTCACAGTGATAGAAAGCAAGTGCAGCAAAAGGAATGGTAAAAGAGAATAGTGTATAGAAAGAAAACGCGGGAGCAAACAAATGCGAAGTTCGTACGAAAATCTTGAAAATACAAAATCTCTCGAGTTCCAAGACAATAAACGGCCGAAAAGGTGACCCCTGACCTGGATTAAAAGATGAGGGAAATTAATGGCCGACCTCTTCAATGAACCAAATATTCTCTCATTAATCACATCTGGACAACCAAATTTAGAGGTTTTATTCTTCCTAAACCTCAACTAATTAGCAACTTAATCACTTTCTTACAAGTGCCATTTTTGAAGCGTTTTTGGCCCTAATGGTGGTCCTGCGAGACTTACTAAAGGAGAACTTAGATGTGTTTGTCTAGTCATATAAAGATCTAAAGGGGATTGATCCCACAGTATGCCAACATCACATTGACCTAGAGCCTGATGCCAAACCTATAAGGCAAAGACAAAGACGTATGAATCCTAATTATTTTGCTCTGGTGAAAGCTCAATTATTGAAACTTCTTGAAGTAGAGTTCATTTATCCCGTGGCCAACAGTGAATGGGTTTTGCCCATTGTGGTAGTACCCAAGAAGAACGGGAAACTTTGAATATGTGTCGACTTTCGGAAGCTCAATTCGAAGACAAAGAAGGATCAATTTCCTATTCCTTTTACAGACCAACTATTGGACACAGTGGTAGGCCATGAGCTATATTCCCTCTTGGATGGATTCAGCGGATATAATCAAGTCCAAATTGTAGAAGAAGACCAATCTAAAACAACCTTCGCCACCGAATGGGGGACCTATGCCTATAGAGTGATGCCATTTGGGCTCTGTAATGCTCCTACCACCTTCCAACGAGTAATGATGGCTGCCTTCTAGAATCATTTGCATGATTTCATTGAGGTGTATCTTGATGACTTTTGTGTCTATAGTTTGATCCGTGAGCACTGGGGACACCTAGAGCAATGTTTTGACAGATGTCATGAGTATGGGATTTCTCTCAACCCTAACAAATGTGTCTTTGGCATCTCTTCAAGAGTTCTTTTAGTCTATATTGTCTCTGCATAAGGGATTGCAACAGACCCGGCGAAGATTGAAAAGATTGCTGCCTTGACAGCACCAACAAACCTCAAGCAATTGAGAGGATTTCTTGGCCATGTGGGCTATTACAGAAGATTTATTGCACATTTTGCAACCAAGGCAGCCCCTTTGCACAAGCTCTTAAGGAAAGATGCAAATTTTCTTTGGACTGATAAGAACTGTGAAGAAGCCTTTAATACCCTAAAACAATGCCTTATCCAAGCACTTATCTTGCAACCTCCTGATTGAACGAAGGAGTTCCATGTGCACACAGATGCATCAGTTGAAGGGCTAGGTGCTGTCCTATGTCAAAAGGGCCCCTCTAAATTAGATCAACCGATATATTATGCAAGCCAAAAGGTCACTAATAGGAAACGGAACTACACAGTGACAGAGCTTGAGTGCTTGGCAATGATGTTTGCACTGGAGAAGTTTCAACACTATCTACTGTCAACACATTTCAAGTTCTACGTGGATCATGAAGCCTTGTCCTTCCTGATGAACAAAGCAGATGTTAAAGGATGACTGATGAGATGGTCACTCCTATTCCAGGAGTTTGATTTTAAAGTGGTCACTAAGCCTAGCCATTCCCATATTCTAGCTGATCATCTATCATGGATCCCTCAAACAGAGGAAGAAGAACAGGATGATCCAGACCTTCCTAATGCTTCCTTGTTTCTAGTTGAAACAATTACTCCCTAGTATGCAAACATAGCCAACCTCGTGGCAACTCAATAGTATCCTCCTAGCCTCTCAAGCCGTGAGAAGAAGAAGCTTCTGTTAGAATTAGCCCCCTACACCTTGCTAGGCTGTGCACTGTACAAGAGAGGCAAAGATGAAGTGCTATGAAGATGTGTTGCAAGGGATGAAATTGGCATGGTATTGAAAGCATGCCATGATGAACCATTTCACTGGTGGACACTTTGCAAGGGAAGCAACAGCCAGGAAGGCTCTAGTAGCAAGATATTGGTGGGTCAACCCTCCACAAGGATACATATGACTATTGTAAGAGATGTGATGCTTGTCAGCGAATGGGGAAATCCACCAAAACAAGTGCCATGCCACTGCAACCCATTCTTCCCCTAAAGTCATTCAAGAAGTGGGGGATTGATTTTGTGGGTCCCATTGATCCACCCACCAGATGGAAGCAGAATAGATACATTTTAGTATGTATGGATTATGTCACAAAGTGGTGTGAAGCTAAAGCCCTGAAGCGGGATGATGGTAATAGCATAGCCCTGTTCATGTACGAGAATATTATCACCCGTTTTGGCAATCCCCTCGAGCTGGTAAGTGACAGAGGTACTCATTTCCTTAACAAAATCATGGAGCTAACGGAGCTGTATAAGATCCGCCATCGCAAGTCCACTCCTTACTAACCTAGAGCCAACGACCAAGTTGAAGTCACCAATCGTATCCTCTGCTTGATTTTGACAAGAAGGATTGCCGCACATCATCGTGACTGGGACGATCGGCTTATAGAGGCCCTCTAGGCATACAGAACCTCCCATAAGGCAACTATAGGACAAACCCCTTTCCAGCTAGCGTATGGCACAAAAGTTGTCTTCCCTGTTGAACTAGAATTTCCCTCTTTGCGAGTGGCAGTTAAAGAACGCTTGGGAGATGCTGAGTCACTGCAACGCCGTCTCATGCACTTGAAATGCTAGGATGAGATACGGTGGATAGCCCTACAGTGCATGGAAACCTCTCAAGCGTGACACAAAGCGTATCATGACAGCTTCATCAAGCACAAGGAGTTCAAAGAAGGTGATCTTGTCATAGCCTATGATTCGAGATTTGGCAAGTTTCCTGAAAGCTTCAACAATGGTGGATGGGCCCGTACAAGGTACTTGTTGTCAATCCTAATGGCTCTGTTCAGGTGCAGACCATTGATGCCTCTGATGATCCTTTCCTAATCAATGGCTATCATCTGAAAAAGTACTTCCCTCCCTAGGGATGTTGACAATCACAATCGACCTACCCTTTTCCTTTTGGGCATCGCACTGTCCTTCTTGTCGTGCTTTTGATAACCCTTACGATTCTCCTCATGAGATGGTCTCGTTTTGCTAACCCCTCGCAGAAATATCTCAACCCGACCTTGTTCTCTTCCCGTTTGATTCAACAACTTTGGCAAGGTTGGTCTTGACCCATGTTGTTTCTACCATTCTATTTCTTCACGAAAAAAAGAAGAAGAAAAAAACAAAAAAAGGAAAAAAAAAACAAACAAACAAAACTGTTATGGGAGAAAATGAAGAAATTCCATGTCATAACAAGCCTCGTTCCAAGAAAAGGTGGAAACACCCTTGGGCGGGAAGCTGAATGTGGAAAAGGTGGTAACACCCCACAGTTCAGGATGAAAGGGAGTGACAGATCGAAGGTTGGACTCGAGAGCTATGGCAGGAGAGCAAGAGCAAGAAAGGGAGAGACTAGAAATGGGAACTCCAACAATCACAATCTATGACCGGGCCTTTCTTTATTCAAACTGTTTCTAAAAGAATAAAGAATAAAGTGACGGTGACGAGCGCCCGCCACCTGCAATGTGCAGTGGCGGTGACTGTCAGTGTAGTAATACACGGGCGGCTAGGCAGAGGCGCCTTTACCCCCAACAACCTCCCACTCAAAGGCGAATCTGCCCCAGTGAGGAGTGAAAAGAAAAAGAAAAAAAAGATAGTACAACATGTACACATGTACAACAGGGTGAGGAAAGATATCATCTCATCCCACGCCCATCAACCTCCTGAGGAAGGCAAAGCGCTCTGTAGAGAGACTTTTCGTGAGCAGATCTGCAAGATTCTGGTCAGTCGAGATCTTGACAAGAACAAACTTGTCCTCAATGACCCCACGTATGAAGTGATACCTCACCTCAATGTGTTTCGTCTTCGTATGGAAGACAAGATTCTTGGCTAACTAAATAGTACTCATAGAATCCGAATGCAGTGTAGGGATAGCATCAATACCAAGGTTAGCAACTAAACGACCCAACCAAATGGCCTCCTTACAATCCGTAGGGTTGTAACATACTCATCCTCTGTAGTAGAAAGGGCCATGCATTTTTGCACCTTGGACATTTAAGAAAGAGCACCTCCAGCATAGGTGAATACTTAGCCGGAAGTGGACTTTCTACTATCTACATATCCTACATAATCAGAGTCAGTGTACCCCACGACTCCTGTATCCTGGCTACCATAGCATATGCACATATCTACAGGGCCCTTCAAGTACCTCATGATACCCTTCATGGCATCCCAATGCTTCTTGCCAGGTGTAGCCATATAGCGTTCCACAACACCAACTGCAAAGGCAATATTTGGACGAGTGGCTATCATGGCATACATAAGACTACCCACTGCGGATGCATAGGGAATCTTGGCCATCTCGGCCTTTTGCTCTTCTATCTACGGACAATCAACCTATGATACCTTCACATAAGAAGGCAATGGACATCCAATAGGCTTTACGTCCTACATGCACAATGCTCAAGGACTTTATGAATGTACTCCCTCTATGACAAGTAGAGGAGTCCCTGATGCCTATCGTATGTAATGCACATACCAAGTATGTGAGCAACCTGTCCCAGATCTTTCATCTCAAAGCTCTTCTTGAGCTGAGCCTTAATGTAAACGCCCCGAACAACGTAGTATGCTTAACAATTATGATATTTGCTTATTTTTGAGATTTAATATAAAATAGAATGAACACTTAAAGCTGAAAATGAAAATTACTCACAAAAGTACAGCCATAAAAATGTAAAAGTAATGGAGACAAGATTGAGGGTTGAAGATGGGCAACCCCCCCCCCGAAGGAATGTATTTCTGCTCAACCCAAGTCCCTTAGGGAAGAGCTCAGTTACAATCAACCTGAGAGTGAGAAGGAGTAATTCTCACTCTCACAAGATCATGCAAAGATGTACAAACACACATGCATTATCTATTATGCAATGATAAGAACTGATTTCTTTACAATATGAGAGAAGAAAAAGGGGAATTCAGCCTTTCTCCATCGTTGATCAGCAGTACAGGGATAGAGCTTGCTTCTTGTAGCTAAAATGGAAGAAAGAGCTCAAGAAGGAGGTGCTGTAATGAATTTACAGGCTTGCTGTCTTGTAAAACAGCAGTGATAGAAGAGGGAATATGGAGGAATTTGATAATGGAGAAGTGGGCGATGATGATGGGGATGGATGGGGCCAGTTTCTGGCTATCTGTGGGTGCTGTACATGAGTTTACAGCAAAGAAAAATGATGCTCAATGAAGAAAAACGAGCTCTTATTTATAGGAGAGGGGAGAGCTAGTACAAAAGGGGAAAGTGGAGTAGCACAAGACAAGTGTCCAGCCACATGTCATGAGATGTGACAAGTGGTGGGACACTTGGAAACTTGTGTGACAAGTGTCTTGACACTTGTCTCTTCTTTATGGCCTTCCTTTTTGGGTTGAATAATGTCAAGAATAGAAACAACCAAATTTAGTAAGCACAGTCAGAGTACAGAACTTACTATTTTTAGAATGACATCCCTATTTTTTAGGACTAGCATTTTTAGGCTAATTCGAGGCTCCTAAAATTTAGGGACCTCCTAAAATTTAGGGATCTCCTTGAATTTAGGGACCCCCCCAATATGGGTATCATATGAAAGCTTTTTCCGTGTACATCGCAAAAATGGTATCCGAATCTTCATGTGACTCCCCTATGCAAAGAAATGTGCATTTCAAGCTTTCAGCCCACACATGCACATTATACAAGCATTTCATGATCATGCCATCTTGTTGATTGTAACTGTCTGTTCTGGTGGATCTAGCCCACACTTCAAGGCATCAATCCTTTCTGTGTGCGAGTCTAACCCTGATATGCGTGAGTTCTAGTCATAGGCGCCCAATCGGGTCATATAGGTGGAAGTGTGAACTATCTTTTCTCTAACCCACCGTGTGGGTCCACCATAACCTGTGACCACTCATCAGTGGCCAGCTCCAATGCGCTTTTCTTTATATCTAGCTAGTGCAAAGGAAATAAATTTAATAAATCATTATATAGATAAATTAATGAAAAAGGATACAAATTCTGTTTCTATAGAGTTGTGACAGCCCTCTGGCTTTTATTCAGCTGTCCTCAGTTGAAAATCTTCTTGATATTGTTGTAGAATATTTGGGTAATCCTTCATGAATTTTTCATCTACCCACTGTGCATCTGTGGTGGGTAGATTCTTGAATTTTAGCAAGAATTTTCGTGTCACAAGGCCACTTCTCGTGGTTCGATCCTTGAGAAACAAAATCTTTTCAGGTTCCAAGAGTTGCTCTGTTTCTTCAACTTCTGGGGGATCTTCAGTAATGGGTTCCTTTGGTTCTGGTCCTATGTAAGGTTTTAGTAAACTTACATGAAAAGCATTGTGTATTTTCCAATGAGTAGGAAGCTCAAGTCGATAAGAAACTTCATTTATTTTCTCAATCACTTTGAAGGGTCCAAAGTATCTACTGGAGAGCTTTAGAAAAGATGAATTTTGACCAGAACCTTGTTTGAGCCTGCTTTTATCAAACTTTAGCAAGACATATTGACCTTTTTCAAAAGCCAAAGGTCTTCTTCGTTTATCTGCTTGCTTCTTTTGTCGCTCTTGCACAACTTTGATAGTGGCTCGAACTTGATCCATTGTTGTTTTTAAATCTGAAGCAAACTCATCAGCAGCAAAAATCTTATTTTTAGTGCGAATAATTGGAGGAGGAATCACTTTACCCTGTACTATTTCATTTGGAGCTTTCCCTGTGGACGAGTGCACTGTATTGTTGTAAGCAAACTCCAATAATGGAAGATATTTCTCCCATTGTGACTTATGTTCACTAACATAAGCTTTCAACATATCCAAAAGAGTGAGATTCATCACCTCTGTTTGGCCGTCAGTTTGAGGATGAAAAGCTGAGGAGAACTTTAAAGTGGTTCCCAAATTCTCAAATAAAGCACGCCAAAAGTTACTTGTGAATTTGGAGTCTCTATCTGAAATGATCTCAGAAGGCATACCATGTAATTTGAAGATATGTTGAATGAAAAGTCTTGCAACTTGTGCGGATTTCAATGTTTATGACATGGAATAAAATGTGATTGTTTGCTGAATCTATCAATTATGACCCAAATCATATCATGACCTTGAGGTGTTCTTGGAATACCTGAGATGAAATCCATTGTGATAGATTCCCATAGATCTTTGGACACTGGAAGAGGTTGCAACAATCCTGGAATCTTCTGCCTATCATATTTGGATTTTTGGCATACCAGACAAGCCTCAATGAAGTTATGTGTATCTTTTCGTAATGTTGGCCAATAAAAGTAGCGCTCAATTGCACTTAGAGTGGCTGCCCTCCCTCTATGCCCTGCATAAGGGGGTTCATGACTTTCTTTAAGCACCTTTTGTCGAACAGGAAGAGTGACACAAAGGCGATTGTTCATGAGAAGGTAACCATCTTTGATGGAATAATCTAGATGAGAACCTCCTTACTGTAAATTTGACCAAATTGCTGCAAAATCAGTATCTTCATCATAAGTATTCTTCATCGTTTGAAAATCTTCATGATGAGCCACTGTAATAGTTGCAATGCGAGGCACTCTAGAAAGTGCATCAGCAACTACATTTTGTTTCCCTGGAGTGTACATAATTTGAAAATGAAACATAGACAAGAAATTTTCCCATCTTGCATGTTTCTCCTGCAAATGCTTTTGAGTCTTGAAATACTTCAAGCTTTGATGATCGGTTTTAATAAGGAATTCATTGCCTAAAAGATAATGTTTCCATATCTTTAAAGCATGAACCACTGCTAAGAGCTCCTTTTCATAAATGTCATACATTTTCTCCACATCATTTAGACGGCGGCTTTCAAAGGCTACGGCATGGCCTTCTTGATTTAGCACTGCACCAATACAATCACCGCAAGCATCTGCTTCCACCACAAATGGTTTTACCAGATCTGGAATGATAAGAACAGGTCCAGAAGTAAGAGCTGTTTTCAGCCTTGTGAAGGCTGCCTTCTCTTTTTCCTTCCATTGGAAAGAGATCTTCTTCTTTGTAAGGTCATGAAGTGGAGAAGCCATATGTGCAAAATGCTTGATGAAGCGGCGGTAATAAAAACATAAGCCAAGAAACGATCGCACCTCATGTACATCACGAAGATGAGGCCATTCTTGGATTATCCTGATCTTTTCAGGATCCATCTGAATCCCTTCAAAAGAGATGACATGCCCAAGGTAATTTATTTTATGCATGAAAAATTCACTCTTTTTACCATTTACCAAGAGTTGATTTTGTTGTAGTAATTGTAGAACAATTTCCAAGTGTTGATGATGCTCCTCTTCATTCTTCCTAAAGACAAGAATATCATCAAAGAAAGTACCGACATATTGTCGATGCTCTCTAAAGATGCGCTCCATCATTCGATTAAAGGTGGCTGGTGCATTGGTTAATCCGAAAGGAACCACCAAGAATTCATAAAGACCGTATGAAGTGCGGAAAGCAGTTTTGTGTACATCTTGTGGTATTACCCTAATTTGATGATAACCACTCTTTAAATCAATGCGGCTGAAAACCTTTGAGCCTCCTAGACGATCCAAAATGTCGTCAATTCTGGGAATAGGAAACCGATTCTTCACGGTGATTTTGTTGAGGGCTCGAAAATCAATGCACATCCTGAATGTGCCATCTTTCTTTTGAACAAGAAGAACCGGTGAACAAAATGGTGAGCTACTTGGCCTAATTAGCCCACGGTTGAGTAGGTCTTCGACTTGCTTTCTGATTTCTTCTTGTTGAGGATGGCTCACACGGTATGGTGCTATATTAGGAGGAGAACTGCCCGGGATAATATCAATATGATGGTCTTCTGGCCTTTCTGGGGGAAGCTGATAAGGAAGATCTTCCAAAAAACAATCTTTATACTTTTCCAAGAGCTGAAGTTGCTCTTGGTTTTCAGCATTCATATTATCTTTTACATCAGTGACATAAAGCAGATAACATTGAACACAATCCTTAATTGCTCTAGAGACTTGCATATGGCTTACCATAGGTATGGTGTCTCCAAAAACTCCAGCTTGGATCTCGTACTTCTTGCCTTTGTTGGTGAGTTCTACCTTCTTTTTCTGAGAGAAGATGGTTGAATCTATTCTATGATTCCAGGGCATGCCAAGAATCACATCGCAACCATCAAGGTCTCCGATACAGAAGGTATCTTCGTCACTGTAGCCTTGAATTTGAAACTTGAGCTTGCCAATGTAGGGTATCACAGTCTTCATTGTGTCACCTTCATCAACATTTAAAGCTTGGCGAACTTCTACCGGAGTGTCCATCTCTTCATTCTTTAATCCAAGCTCTTTAGCTAATTGCAAGGAAATAATATTTTCATTTGCCCCAAGAT
Organism: Lygodium microphyllum; assembly: GCF_053477565.2. NCBI lineage: Eukaryota > Viridiplantae > Streptophyta > Polypodiopsida > Schizaeales > Lygodiaceae > Lygodium > Lygodium microphyllum. Next base: position 27,740,428 of record NC_141152.1, on the reverse strand, counting down.
CTATCAAGAATAGTGCTTGCTTACCTTGCAACTGTCCCCAAGCTTTTAATAATTTGTGCGTCTCTGGAGTGTGAGTTGTGTTTGCAACTACATCACTGATAGCATTGATTTTCACTGGCGACTTAGGCTTGTTGTCAGAAACCTTGCTTTGTCCCTTGTTTGGACATTGCTTCGCTATGTGGCCTGTTTGTCCACATTTAAAGCACTTCCCTTCTTTCATGAAGCGTTGCTTTTCTTCTTCCGAAAATTGCTTTGCTTGTGGGTATAGATTGGAGCGAAATTGAGGAGCATTAGGAGGTGCATAGGGCTTCATCTTCTTTTGATTTGATGGCTGCTTTTGCCACTGTTTTTGTCCTTCATTTGGGGCTGAATACTCCTCATCATCAGCTACTCTCTTCTTATCATTCTTTTGGAATGATTTGTTGCCATTGTGCTCCATTTCCCATGTCTCAGCATGGTCAATGAGTTCCTTGAGACTAGAACAATGATAATGATTAAGAGCAGTACGAAGTTTAAAATGCAAACCTCCTTGAAACTTCCTAAGCTTTTCCGAACTGCTGATCTTCTTGAAATGTTGGACCTTCAAAAGTAGCTCCCAAAATCTCTTGGTATAGTCACCAAGTGACTCATTTTTCCTTTGCCAAAGCCGATCCCATTCCATTTTTACATCTCTTTTGAAATGAACAGGAAGAAATTGGCTTTGTATCAGGCGAACAAAGGACCGCCATGATTTTGGGGCAGCATGATCATATTCCAACCCCGTCCACCAAGTATGGGCTAAGTCGGTTAAATGTAAAGCTGCAAACTTAATCTTTTCTTTTTCTTTATACTTGTCACGACCATACAAAATTTGAAATTGACGAATAAACTTCAGAAGAAGATCAGGATTTCGGGAACCATCATACATACTGAACTTGATCTTCTTTTCAAGTTGAGATAGTGACTTAGTCTTCTTCTTCTTCTTATGCCTTCGTCCATGCTCGGATATTGAGGTTGAAGATGATGAAGTGCTTGATGGGGATGAAGATGGAGACGAGGGTGAAGAATGTCGACGCCTTTGACGATGATGAGGTCTTCCACGAGAAGGGTGTGACTCTTCATTACTAGAAGAGGATCCATCAGAATAGGCGCCAGATGACTTTGAAGAAGAGGATGAGCTTCGACGCGATCTCTTTCTTTGTCTTGAAGTAGAATGGGATTGCCTCTTAGAAGTAGTTGGACTTCTTGATCGGCTCCTTTCATTGGTATGGCTTTGTCTCCTTGAAGTAGATGGGCTTCCTTCCTTGAATTCTTTGGGATCCTCAACTTTTTCTAGTTTGAGAAGTTGCTCACGAATTTGCTGATTCTCCTCTCTAAGACTTTGAATGGCTTGAAGGATAGCACTCGATTGATCCATTGAGACTAAAGAAAAAAAAAATATGCTCACGCACTCAATGCAAGGACTGAAAACAAACAAACTTATAGTTGTAAGCACTACCAGTGTTGGGGGTGAGGACCGAGCCAAAGCTCTGATACCACTGTAAACGCCCCGAACAACGTAGTATGCTTAACAATTATGATATTTGCTTGTTTTCGAGATTTAATATAAAATAGAATGAACACTTAAAGCTGAAAATGAAAATTACTCACAAAATTACAGCCATAAAAATGTAAAATTAATGGAGACAAGATTAAGGGTTGAAGATGGGCAACCCCCCCCGAAGGAATGTATTTCTGCTCAACCCAAGTCCCTTAGGGAAGAGCTCAGTTACAATCAACCTGAGAGTGAGAAGAAGTAATTCTCACTCTCACAAGATCATGCAAAGATGTACAAACACACATGCATTATCTATTATGCAATGATAAGAACTGATTTCTTTACAATATGAGAGAAGAAAAAGGGGAATTCAGCCTTTCTCCATCGTTGATCAGCAGTACAGGGATAGAGCTTGCTTCTTGTAGCTAAAATGGAAGAAAGAGCTCAAGAAGGAGGTGCTGTAATGAATTTACAGGCTTGCTGTCTTGTAAAACAGCAGTGATAGAAGAGGGAATATGGAGGAATTTGATAATGGAGAAGTGGGGGATGATGATGGGGATGGATGGGGCCAGTTTCTAGCTATCTGTGGGTGCTGTACATGAGTTTACAGCAAAGAAAAATGATGCTCAATGAAGAAAAACGAGCTCTTATTTATAGGAGAGGGGAGAGCTAGTACAAAAGGGGAAAGTGGAGTAGCACAAGACAAGTGTCCAGTCACATGTCATGAGATGTGACAAGTGGTGGGACACTTGGAAACTTGTGTGACAAGTGTCTTGACACTTGTCTCTTCTTTATGGCCTTCCTTTTTGGGTTGAATACTGTCAAGAATAGAAACAACCAAATTTAGTAAGCACAGTCAGAGTACAGAACTTACTATTTTTAGAATGACATCCCTGTTTTTTAGGACTAGCATTTTTAGGCTAATTCAAGGCTCCTAAAATTTAGGGACCTCCTAAAATTTAGGGATCTCCTAGAATTTAGGGACCCCCCCAATATGGGTATCATATGAAAGCTTTTTCCGTGTACATCGCAAAAATGGTATCCGAATCTTCATGTGACTCCCCTATGCAAAGAAATGTGCATTTCAAGCTTTCAGCCCACACATGCACATTATACAAGCATTTCATGATCATGCCATCTTGTTGATTGTAACTGTCTGTTCTGGTGGATCTAGCCCGCACTTCAAGGCATCAATCCTTTCTGTGTGCGAGTCTAACCCTGATATGCGTGAGTTCTAGTCACAGGCGCCCAATCGGGTCATATAGGTGGAAGTGTGAACTATCTTTTCTCTAACCCACCGTGTGGGTCCACCATAACCTGTGACCACTCATCAGTGGCCAGCTCCAATGCACTTTTCTTTATATCTAACTAGTGCAAAGGAAATAAATTTAATAAATCATTATATAGATAAATTAATGAAAAAGGATACAAATTCTGTTTCTATAGAGTTGTGACACTTAAGAGCATCTAGCTCATCATGAGCTTTCCCTGCTATCAACATATCATCCACATAGAGTACCAAAATCAATAAAGAACCATCACATGTTTTTTTCGTGTAAAGACACGGATCCATAGCACTCTGGCTGTAGCCCTATGACTGCATAAAGGCATCAAACTTATGATACCACTCCCTAGGTGCCTATTTCAAGCCATAAAGACTTTTCTTCAATTTGCACATTAGGTGCTCCTTGCAAGGTTCTGCAAAGCCCTTAGGCTACTCCATATAAATCTCATCATGCAAGTCTCCATGTAAGAAAGCCGTCTTAACATCCATCTGGTATAGATCCAATTCAAGCTGAGCAACCAAAGCCAAGACTAAGCACAGGGTGGTCATCTTAACTATAGGAGAAAAGACCTCATCAAAGTCCACACCATGCTCCTGCTTAAAACCCTTTGCTACCAATCTAGCCTTGTTTTGCCGGCTTGGGGTGTCCAGGGGTACTTTTTACCTTGTACACCCACTTGCATGGCAAAGCCTTCTTACCCGTAGGCAAGGAAACAAAATCCCAAGTGTCATTCTTATGCAGGGAGCCTATCTCAGACTGCATGGCCCTCTCCCAGGAGTGACTGCCACCCCTGCTCATAGCCTCATCATAAGTGAAAGGATCTCCTGCATCTGTAACCAAGACATAATGCATCAAGGGCTGAAATCTATCTGGTGGACGTTTGTCTCTAGTAGACCATCTCATGGCAGGCTTTGCTGCATGCCCAGCTGCCTACCCAACACCTTGACCATGAGCATCTACTGTAGCTGTAGTTTGTCCAACTGGCTGTGCGGGAGCTCTCGGCTCCTCCTGAAATATGACCCTGTGGATCTCAAAAACTCTCTCAGGCTGCCGATGCATCTTGTCTTCATGGAAAACTACATCATGACTGCGGATGACTTTTCGTGCCTGCAGATCCTAGAGACGGTAACCCATCTTGCCTGCATCCCCATAACGAAGGAAAATGCACTTGACACTCTTAGGATCCAGCTTACTTCTCTTGTCCTTGGGCACATGGAAAAATGCCTCACATCCAAAGACACGGAGATGGGCATAAGAGGAAGGTTTTCCAGTCCATACCTCCTCTGTGACCTGGAAATTCAAACCACTACAGGGTGATCTATTTATGACATGCACAGTTGTACTAACTGCCTCAGCCCAAAAGCTCTGTGGTAGACTTGCATGGCTAAGCATATTGCGTGCATGCTCCTGGATGGTTCTATTCATCTGCTCAGCCAAACCATTCTGGGGGGGTGTAGGGGGCAATCAACTGACGCTTAATACCCCTCTCATCACATAACTGCTCAAAAGCACGTGAGATATACTCACTCCCATTATCTGTCCTTAGGAATTTTGGCCTATACCGAGATTGGTTCTCAACCAATGCAAGCCATCTCTAAAACACAGCCAAGACATCAGATTTCAGCTTAATGGGATAAGCCCAAACTTTCTGTGAAAAATCATCTATGAACATAACAAAATACTTTGCACCACCCATAGGCTGACAAGGCATGGGTCCACAGACATCCGAATGTACCAATGCCAAGGGCTCACTCATGCGTGGCCTACCATACTCCTTATGCATAGACCTAGTCTGCCTGCCATAAAGACAATGCTCACATGAATCAAAACAGCATAATCAAGGGGCAGTAAGTACTGCAAGCCAGAAAGCATTTTCATTCCCTTCAAAGACAGATGGCCCAAACGAGCATGCCAAAGAGATACATGTGGGATAGAACCCATAGACAAAACATGATCAAGGGAAGAAGCTGATACAATCAAGGGGTAGAGACTGCCAGCCTTGGCACCTCTCGCAATCACAAGTCTGCCACGAGTGATCTTCCATGCAGAGTCTCCATAAGATACATGATAACCTGTGTCATCAAGCTGTCCAGCTGACATGAGACTGTGTGTCAAAGTAGGTACATGATGTACATCCTGCATAACAAAACTGCTGCTAGAAGGAAACTGTAGTCTAACATCACCAATGCCCACAATATCAAGAGAGCTGTCATCTCCCAAGCGCACAGTACCCGAAATAGTACAGTATGAATGAAACCACTCTCGGCAAGGTGTCACATAAAAGGACGCACCTGAGTCCAAGAGCCAACACTGTGCATACATAGAGTGTATCTCTGTCATCTGCGAAGCACTAGAAGAAGCTGCTAGGATATAATCACCATCATCAACATTCTCAAGTTGCATAACATTGATCTCTTCAATTTTAACACTGGACTTTGCAGGTGCTATGCTGCGATCAGAAGACTTATCTTGCACTTTGTCTTTCCCCTTATCTTTGCACCTTTCATTGTGCAATTCATGGCATTGTGGCCTAATATGGCCCTTTTTTCCACAATGGTGACAAGTAACATATGCATTCCTGCCATGGGATTTGCTACATGACTTCCCACGAGGCTTGGACCGAGATTTCTAAGAATCCAGTCCACGACCATTGCCACTGCCATGCTTTCCATATCCATCATTCCTGCCTCTAACTGTCATAGCATGTGACACATGAAAGGCATCCAAATTCTTACGGTCAACCTCTTCTTGTAGAAGAGCACTCTCAACATCAGATAATTTCAAGGTAGCAGTAGAGGCACATAATGTAGTGCGGAATACATCCCATGATTCATTAAGAGTACCAAGCAAGAAAAGAGGAGTGACATCCTCTGCAAAAGTGATGTCCTGCGAAGTCAAGTTCTTGAGTATAGCATGGAAGTAGCTCAATTGAGCAGACATAGTCACATTCTTCTTCATGCGCAGATCCATAAGCTGCTTCAACCAATACATTTGACTCGCTGGACTTTTCTTGTCATAGAGATTTTTTATCTTTTCCCACAACTGCCATGCACTCTGTTCTTCCTAGTGAACTTGTTCTGTGAGAGACAATACAATAGTGGACTTGCATAACTCATCAAGCTCAAGCCATTTCTCATCTGGCATAGTTGCAGGCGGATGCCCGCTTAACCTCAAAGGTTTGATCTGTGATTTCTACAGCAACACCTGCCAAATCTGGCTCTTTCAATAAGAGTAATTCATACCATAAAGCTTAGTGATGTTGAAAATAGCATGACCAGTGGGGACGAACTTGCTATAATGTAGGCTAGAACACTGTAGACAGTTCAAAACTGCTTGTTGTTTACTACAAAAAATGACAAAAAAATCACCAAAATCGAGGAAAAATGCCAAAGAAAGTGAAACCAAAGTTGCTGCCCACCAAGTGCTAGTGAAAGTACATCATTTCAGAGTGTTTCAGCATGAAAAATCCATGTCAGTCTCCATACATATATGCTTGCTGTAATACATTTCAGATTTCAGTAAAAGAAAGCTAACAGTGCCAAAATCGGATCCCAAGGCAATCAGATACTGCCAAGACCAAAGACGGCATCATGCGGGCATAGCATAAGCATATGATGGTCGATAAGCATGAATCCAACACCCAAGTATGTCATACAAACATCTGCCAGTGAGTAGGCACACCCCCTAAGCAACGGGGCAAAGTGTTCTTGCCACTACCAAAACTTGACACAAGTAGGTGTCAGTTCACAAAGATACGGATCCAAAACTGAGACTTAGCTTGTAATTATATAGTGAACCAAGACATATGATGTGTCATCCCAAAAGGTAAGAAGTCCCAAAGACTCAAGTGTCTGTAATAACTGCTCAATAGCATGTAACGGCTCAATGCATAAAAGTACCACCTACTCAATGTCTGATAAGCATTCAAGAATGCTCCCACTGGCACAAAAGCTGTATGTACGAGCTCAAGAGCTCAAGCCAAGGCAAGACACAGTGCCAATGACATAAGTCCAAGACAATACATCAATAGTACATCCCGAACATGTAGGCGGTAGAGCATCCGTATGTAGCATCCATAAGCATGTAAGACATCAAGTGCATCCCAAGATACAACTTTGGCAAGCCAATAAATAGCTCAAGTAAGCTCCAAGAATCCAAGGTCAAGCCAAGACCAAGCTCCCAGTAGCAATAGGCTCCAAACAATGTAACTAGCATGTAGTAATGGCATAGGCTAAGCATGTCAAGACCAGTCAAACATAAGCAACATACATGCCATAAGTACATCCAAGACGGAGCATCCAAATGCTTTGCAAATCAAGCTCAAGCTCAACCAACGATCCCAAATCAAAACCAAGCTCTATGTCAAGCCCCAAGTGTCAATACATCACCATATATGCCCGAAACATAGCCCGAAAAGCATAGGCATAAGTATACATGAGTAAAATGACTTCAGCCCAACTGTGTATAGCAGTGATTTACTATTCAAAATTGAGAATTTCAGTACCAAAATCAGCTCCAAATGGTTGCCGAACAATAGGCATACATTCCCCTAACATTCGGGCATCAAACGGGACCAGTCAGGCATCAAATGACAATGCCAAACAAGCTGTAGCATCAAATGTTAGTGTAACACTGTCATAAACTGCCTGTGGACTATTATGACAGTCCCAAAAGAGTGTTAAATCAGTCCAAATGCTATGCCAACACATCAACCATCAAAACCAAACATCAAAGCATGTTCATATGCCCGAAATGGAGCCTTTCCAAGTGCCAATGGAGGGGGAGAGCTGCTGTTGTGATTGTCAATGTTGAAGACACATATGGGAGGGCTACGTGATTCCACCAACTATAAATTTTGGTCCTGGGGCTGCAAAAAATGGTGGCCAAGCTTCAGAGGGGTCCGGTTAAGGCCAAGGAAGGCCTCAAACAAGCTTCAACAAGTCTTGTTCAAAGGCAAGTGAGATATGAAGCAAGGGAGCTTCAAAGGTGGCTGCCCCAATCTTGTTTACAGCTTGTGAGACCTGAGAACTAAAGTAAACCCTGAAGAAAATGATCAAATACCTCTGATGTAATGCCCTGAAGGTGCCCAACAATGCCGGGAAGGTGCTCGTTGGGAAGCCGGGGAGTGACGGGAGCTCGAAGGAGTCGGTGGATACGGCTGCCAGGAAGGAGACCCAATGCAAGTAGGGAGTTGATGGGATGCTGACAATGCCACGAGCCAAGCTCAAGAGTCTGAAAGCAAAGCTCTGATACCAGTTGAAAGGGAGCGACGGATCGAAGGTTGGACTCGAGAGCTATGGTGGGAGAGCAAGAGCAAGAAAGGGAGAGACTAGAAATGGGAACTCCAACAGTCATAATGTGTGACTGGGCCTTCCTTTATTCAAACTGTTACTAAAGGAATAAAGAATAAAGTGACGGTGACGGTGACGGGTGCCCGCCACCTGTAGTGTGCAGTGGCAGTGATTGTCAGTGTAGTAATACATGGGTGGCTAGGCAGAGGTGCCTTTACCCCCAACACAGAATAGCTGATTCATCAGCAGAACCTTTTCAGCAAGAAATTTGAAACCACCTCCCTTGGTGCGCTATCTTTGCAATATCAGCCCGTCTGTCCTTCTTAACAAACGACTTTTCTTACAAATTATTGAAGTATGAGATTTGTAGGCTGCCTCCCTGGGTACGTCTCCTCCTTAAAATCCCGATGACAACAATAACTGACATGATCTTCATCACCAACCCCTTGAGTGATGCGAGCTTTCATCCTAACAAGATGGGGATGTGCGTATGGGCTGCCCTATGTATCTATCAGAGAGTGAGACAGAGGGTGGGGTGAGTAACCAATTTTTCCCTTCAAATCAAATGAGAGATGAGATGTGTGAATGGAGTGTTGCACGCACGGGATGGGCCTCTCAATGTGCAACACACAATGTGTTCCTATGCACTGCACCATAAGGTTCCCTGGCCTTCCTTCTTGCACTGTATGCTAGCACAGGGCGGGATGCACAATTGCACCATCAATTGCGCACAAGGCATAAAACCTTTGCACAAGTGACGGTGAGGATTACATCAATGGGTTTAAGGTATGGGTTGCCCTCTGTATCTTTCAATAGAGCATGAGACAGAGGGTGGGCTGACTGTGACTAGTGTTTCTTCAATCAATTATCGAGAGGTGAGGATTGAGGGACATTACGACAATTGGATTCAGGTATGTTTTTGTTTCCCTATGCACCCACGGGATGGGTCTCTGCCAATCAGCACAGGACACATCACTGTGTTCTGTACACTGCACTACAAGACTCTCTGGCCTTCCTCCTTGCACCTATGCCATACGGGCTGGACGCACTGATGCAACATTAATTGTGCACCCTAGCATACTTTCTCTACACCATTCCTTTGTCGATTCCTCAATTGAATGTGAGCTCTGGGTTTTCATCATTATTTCCTTGAGTGATGTTAGTAATGGGGCAAGTGGCTGCTCTTTCATTCCATTTGAGTGATCGTGAGTTGAGTGCAATATCCCTCGTCATCGAGGAATTTCCTGCGATTCCTTCAACCAGCTATCTCCCTAGGTGCTGCCACATGGTCCCTGTTATGAAGGACGAAGGATGTGTGCTGTGAAGACACCTTGGTACCTCCTGCAGCCAACAACGATACAAGACACAACCTTGATCATCGACATTCCTCCTCGGCAATATGGGCCAAGTTTTTCTAACCCTACACCTTTTGTTTCTCCGTGACGGTCATGTCTTAAGTGTAGGGACGTTTGTGGTTGGTCTGATGTGTGTTACTAGGTCCTTGATGTTGGATTTACCCTTCCTATTAAGGTTTTAAGTGTAAGGACGCGTCCCTGTGCATCTATGTTGCATACCCCTATGCATATACCTTGTTATGATCATGCATCTCTGCCATGACTTCATTCTACCCTGATGGGGTCCCTTACCCACCCCCTGTCTACTTTCCCCCCTCCCTTGAGATCGTTCCTTCTCTATTTTCTTTTATTCTTTGTTTTCACGCTCTTCCATACGAACGCAAACTACGTTCACTGAGACTCACATCCAACCTTACAACCCTATTCATCCCTTTGAACTGCCCATTTTTCCTTTTTACCAACCCCTGTTCCGATAGACGGTTCTAAAGTTATTAATTTTTGAAGCAATTCTCGTAACTTGGACGATTTTCCATGTGACCGCATCTTTATTGCTTTGGAAGAATGATCTGATATGCCAACTCTGTCCTACCCATTTCTCTTGACATTTTTCCTTTTTACTCTGTGTCATTCCGATGCACGATTGGTCCGTTATTAATTTTTGCGGATTTTCGGGTCATTTTCATGCCTATTTTTCACATTTTTCCATGTGAACCTACCCTATTTTCACCGGAACTCCAGATTAATTTACCAGCCATGTCCTGCCAGCCTTTCCCCCACTTTTTTCTTTTTCCTTCCCCCTCTTCCGCCTGCCAAATTTTTAGTTATTAATTTTTTTGAGTGTTTTTGGGTGTGTTTTTTGCGAGTTTCCCATATGAACCCCTCCTAGTTTCCCCCAAACTGAGTTTTGATGCACCAGCCCTATGAATCCCTTTCTTTCAATAATTCTTCCTTTTTACTGACCTGTATTTCGGTGCACGGTTCTTCCCGTATTCATATTCGAGTCCATTTTCGAGTCCCTTTTTGGAGTTTTTCCCATGTGAACGCATCCTATCTCGATCAAACTTATGTTTTGCCATGATAGGGTTGTTAAACACCTTATTTTGCACAATTTTCCTTCTTTTTGCACTTCATTCCAACGCGCAGATTTTCTGATATTAATATCCATATGTGTTTTCAGGCTTGTTTCTTGCATTTTTCCCATGTGAACACCCTGATTTTGCCCTAGAACCCGTTTCGTGTTTTTCTATCATTTTCCTCTCATCTTCCGGCACATTTTTTCTTTTTACGGATTTTCGATTCAACGTACGGTTTGGGTTTTATTAAATTTTATTTCTTTTTGTTGTGTGGCCATGTTTCTCGTGTCGTGCGTGAACACACCTGTTTTTGGTTTTACGTGCCTCGGGATGACCTCGTGGTGTCTGTGGTTCACGCATCGCCGTCCCTGCCCCGTTTGCTCCTGTCATTGCAAAAAATTTTTACTCCCGCCCCGCGCATGCGCACGGGACAGGGGTGCGATCCTTTTGCACATCCATACCTAGTTTATTTTTATTTAAAACAAACCAAAAAAATAAAAATAAAAAAAACCAAAAATCAAACACACATAACAACCAAACAACCCACATTTTTAATTTTTTTGGAAAAAAAACAGTACTACTAATACTAAATATAAACAAAAAAACAAACACATACACCCAGAAAAATAAAAGGGGGCAAAGAAAAAAACAAATACCCCATTAATAATCCAATAACTTTAAAAAATAAAAAAATAATAATAAAATAATTTTTAAAAAAACACAAACAAAATACACCTAATTATAAAAGACACCAACTTTTTGAAAATAAATTTTTTTTAAACACACAATTTTTTCTAAAAAACAAAAAAACCATTTAAAAATAAATAAAACAAAAACCGCTTACCTGCCTTCTCACGTGACATGCCCCCTGCTCCTCCTCCTCGTCGCCCGCATTTCCTCCTCCACACACCCCTTGCTCCTCCTCCTCGTCGCCCACATCTCCTTCTCCACACACACCTCCTCCGCGGCTTCGCCTCCTCCCCTCTCCACCACACCTCCTCCCTCTCCTCCCCCACTACCTCGCCGCCATCTCTTCCCCCCCCCTGCCGCGACCGCCCTTCTCCATCCCTTCTTCCTCTCCACTCCTCCTCTCCTCCTTGCTCCAACGCCCCGCATGCGCCATGGCGTCACCTCCAACCTCCCTCTCTCTCTTCCTCGTCGCCTCCACCTCCCTCCTTCCTCTTCCTCTCTTCCCCCCTCATGGGCCCTCTCCACTTCGCCCCGCCTAGGCCGTCCTCTCCTCTCCTCCTCTCCACCCTCTGTGCCACCACTGCCCGTGTCACTCTTTCTCCTCTCCTCCCCGCCGCCAGCCCCGTCCGCCCCACGCCGTCGCCTCCTGCCCTCCTCCACTCCATCTCCTCCTCCTCCTCCTCCCCGTCACCGGCTCTCCCCCCCTTCCGACCAAGGTACTTCAAATAACATAAAAATACCAAGGTGCTTCAAATAATACTTTAGCCATTTAGGAAAGTACTTTCAATTGAAAAATTAGTGACAAAAGGGACAAGGGGGTTTCTGAAGTTTTTTGGATTTTTTTTTTGAATTTCGACCAAATTTTAATGAATTTTATTCATTTTACATGTATTTTTAAAGGAATTTTCAAATTTTAAATTTTTTGCAATTATTTTCTTGAATTTTCACTTTAAAAATATTTCAAATAATTTCAACAATATTGAAATTTTTTGAGGATTTTTTTGTAATTTTTTTAAATTTTAAATGAATTTTAATAAAATTTTGGAATTTTTTAAGTGTTTTATATTTATTTTTATGTATTTTGCTGGTTTGAAAATAAAAGGCGGTACCCGCACTGCATGTGAACAACTAAGGATGACTGCGTGTGAATGACTGACTGCAACACACCACCGCACGAACAAACCGAAAGCATTATTTGAAGCACCAAGGTGTTTGTTTTTTTTTACTGGATTCCATGCATTTGGGGACTACTCAGTGCACCTTCAGTCTATTGCATACACACCCCTACCATGTATTTAATTTTAAGTTTTATTAATTTTTATCATCCCTTAAACCACAGTTAATTGCTAAAATGAACTATATTCACCCACTTTTTCACGTGCACTCGCACTCAACACATAGTTTCTAATAATTAAAAAACGAACCAGCTGTTCACTTTGCACACACTACGTGCGCTTAAGAGGCACCTTAATTTTTAATAAAAATGAACCAGCCATCACAAAAAAACACGCACTGGCCAAAAAGTGCTCCACATCACCATTAATTTTTAATTAATGAATTTTCATTTAGAGACCCCAGTCTGGGTCTCGTTTAAGCACTGTTTCACCCTAATAAATTGTAATTAAAATTTTAAGAATGAGCCGCCGTTTTCTTATTAAGGTTTATAACTTAATAAAATGTCACCCATTGTTAATAATTTCTTAAAATGAACACTTCATTAAAACCATTTCCTTTCACTGCACTTTTTCCCTCTTTTAATAAACATGCTTCATGGGATGGACGCGCAAAGTCCTCTTAATAAACAGTTGGTCAAAGTTATGGTCATGTCCTGATTAGATTTTTATGGTATTATGGTTTGCTTATGTGCTATGAATACGGGTACAGTTTGTAGTTTTTTCTCTTTTTTGCCTGATACGGGGTTTTGGGTGTCTGCTTGTTGCATCGCATGAAGTTTTCAGTCGCATATGTGTAGAGGTCATGCCAAAATTTTTTTAGGATGTGGGTTGTTTGGGGTGGTAAATTGGTTAGTTACATCTATGTGTGAGTATTTCTTTTGCTTGATTTCTTTTTTATAGCTATTTTGGTTATTCTAGAGGCATTCTTTGTGATTGTCTGAGTTGTGGTGTGTGTGTTGTCCATCTGAATGGCGCCTCACGCTCCTCCTCCTACCAGTATGTCCCGCTGATCAATAGGGATTATTCTTCCCTACTAGCTTTTGAGCCTATAACGAAAGCAGGACTTGCGACTTTCGTGGCTGCTTCATTCCCATTGATTCTAGATCATCCATCCCTGTGTGATGAGTTCCTTGCATCATATAGCAAGAAGTCAGGCCTGGTTCATGGTGCTTCCATGGTGTTGACACCTCGAGGATTAGGGAAGGCTTTGTCTTTTCCCTACAAAGGAGAACCCTTTGTTACAGCCATATAATTATTCTCCAATGATGAGATTTTCAAGATGTTATAGAAGCATACCAAAGAGATTCTGGATGCCAAGAAAGTGATAAACACTTCAGGAGTATATTTTTCCATGATCTGATCCTCTTTGGAAGTTAGTTTGCCAGTTCCTCCAAGACAGGTTTATGCTTGCCAAAACACCATCCCATTACTTGTCCAAAGAACTATTCACAGCTTCCAGGATGGTGTTAAAAGGGGTGGCTATTGATTGGAGTACTTACCTGCTTACAAAATGAACCAACATTTTGTCAAAGTAACCAGAGGAAATGTCACCTATGGTTCCTACTTATATGCTTTCTTGACATACTTAGGCCTTAAGAAGGGTGTGCTACCACCTCCTCCATCTGATCTAGTACCTCCCTCTCCATCTTCAAAAGAGTCAGAATCTATTGACATAGAGGATCTTGATTCCCCTCCTCCATTGGCCATTTAGTAGAACCACTTGAAGCGTGTGGCATATAAAACTCCCTCAGTTATTCCTTCAGTCACAATTCCTGCTACATTTGGCAGAGACCTTCCTGCCTACCTCGCATGTAACAATTTATTCAGGGCACATAGAGAGGGTTCTTTGGAAATATCAGTCCCTTCACTGAACAGTTTAGTGTCAAGATCAAGAGATGCTATTCCATTCCTCTGTAATGACATCCAGAGTTCGATTTAACTCTTAGTGATAGCTTGTGTTTAATAGCTGTATACTTCTTTCTATGAAGAAGTGATGCAGTCCAAAGACTGATTGCATAAGGCAACCATAGAGTTAGCCTCTACTAAAGACACACTTGCAGATCTGTTTAAGTAGATGGAGCAGCAGACCCAAATGATTGAGACCCAGTGAGAAGAAATATCTTCTTTGAATATTCAATTAACAGAAGCTCAGTTAGAAGTCACTAAAGTCTCAGAGGAGAACAAGAGGGTGTCCAAAGAAGCTCAAGGGTTTCAGACTCTTTTAGATGCAAAACTGTCAGCGTTATAGACTGCTCATAATACAGTGGAATCACAAGCTTTCCAGATTAAGTAGTTGCAAGACCAACTCACGCAGTCACGGTCTGTTCCTCCAAGCCCCAATGTTCCTATGATTCCTTCTATCTCTGAGCAGGACTTGGCAATTCTCCAGAGACATGCCACATTGTGTCCATCGTTTCAAGATAAAGTGGAAAGATTGCAATCCAGGATGGATTTGCAGAAGTTGGCCTTCTATATGAAGCTTTCAACGATGGATCTTCCTCTTCTAGAGGATGGTTGGAGTGGGGCTTGGTCTTCTGAGTTGCTGTGACAGAAGTGGTCCGTATGGTGTTTGAAGATTCTGTGGCGACGGATACCATGTTGCTATCTTACATGTATCTACGAGGTGATCTGTTGATTTTCGATGATGTAGATATGGCCTGGTATGTGGGAGACGTGGTTTTGCAAGCTGTTTTTTATGTCAACTATTTGGAGTTGCGGATAGATGACATATTCCAGTGTTATTCTTCAAAAGTGGCTACTTGCCCAGACAATTCATGGCACTCAATGATTGATTCTGTGGTCCTTAATCAATGTCAGAGTATAGCTTCTACTTATATGCAGAGCACTAACCAACTCAAGATGGATCTCCTAGCTTATCTTTCCAAAAACCATCCATTTGATTCATCCTTTTTTTATGCCTACCAGAGACGATCTATCTTTGGGCCCTCTATTCCTAGCCTATTGTACAATCAACAAATGGCCCATTGCTATGATACTTATCTTTCCCTTTATCAAACCAATTCAATAGCTATCTTACCTCTTCTTTTCCAACCTCAAGGTTTTCCTCAAATTCTTATATTTACATATTGTTCTTTTATCGAAGATAGAGTTTTTTCCCCTTGTCCACCTTGCCCTTCTCCATCTATCCATATACCTTCTACTTTTCCTTTTTATCAATTGACACCTTTCCTAACTAATTCACTTAAATTTTCATCCACTCCTTCTTTAGCTTATTCCTCCTTTTATGATTTTGCCTACCCATCTCTTCATCCTCTTTTACTTATTCCACTTCCATCTCCTGCCACTTCTATTTCTCATTCCCCTCATTTGGTTAGTGAATATGAAGGATTTGATCAGCAGATTCCGAGAAGAAGAGGGTGGAGCTTGACTTATTCTCTTACGGGACCATAGATAAACTAGCCAATAATTCCAAGGGACTAGACAACTGCTAGTCAAGCATACCAGAATTATGTTCATTTTGTTCACCAATATTCATAATCTCTAGATCCTTCAGTGAGCTTGATAGCTCATTTTGCTTGGTATCTAGCATACATGCATAGGCATTCCCATAATGATCAAAAGGCCATTGCAAAGCTTTGTATGAATGTCAATGTGAACATTGATTCCCAACAGTTGGATGTCCTATATTTTCATGCCCTATGTCTCCCTAGCAGATACCTTGTTTTGCTGGAAAGGATGTGCTACCTGTAGTTCTTTCAAAATCCTCCAAAGACATTTGTGGATGAGTCCTTCTCCATGGATCATTTTCGAAACCACCAAGCCTTCAAAAGGGATCACCTTCATTGATGCCTTTGCAATGTATTTTGAATTATTCTTAATGATATATATCTCTTTGTGGAGGTGTCATTCAGATGGTTGTGTTAGTGTTTGAGTGTGTGTTGTAATAGTTGTATGTGATGAAATCGTGCTGATTGAGAATAATTTGTTCGAGAGCTCTTTTCGAACTATTGATGGTGGATGGAATGCCTATGGTGGAAAGTTGAAGAACAACATTTCATATCCTTTACAAATTTGTTATGAAATTTAAGTGATTATCAGATGAGTTAATGAATAACGAAAGTTTTCCTTTAGAAGTATTTTTCTTTCAGATACACGTGATAAGTTGGGGTCATGGTTTGGAGAGATTATTGAAGATCCTACGGAAGATAAAATTGAGCTCTTTAACAAACTTATATTCTTCTTTTCCTTAGGTCGCGAGGATGCTTCCTTTCTAAGTGTGAGGATATGTTGAGAGTGGAAAAAGACTCAAATTTCTACTGTTTTTTGTTATTTTTGAGGTGTGAATGATTGATTTTTTATGGATTTAGAGTGATGTATGGTTGATAAAGGAAGTGTTTGAGAGTGTTTTGGATGATATGGATTATGTTTGGGAAGTTCATGATGATTCTCAGTAGAGATATGAAGCTCAGTGATGTTCTAATAGGTTTTGTTGAGGTTGTGATTGGTTCTGTATAGCTTCTATTTTGTTCTGATTATCTTTTGTATGAAGCATGGATTGATGATTGATGAAGATTGATATCTTTTGGAAGCTTATTGAATAGTTTTTGATAGTTTGGAATGGTTTTAGTATGAGTTATGAGGTTTTGATGACCTCTGTAACCCTCTGTAAACCTTCTGTAGAGTCTCTATATCTGCTATGTAACTGTTATGTATCTGCTCTGGTACTGTACTGTACTATACTATTATGTAGATCTTCTATAAGTGTTCTGTAGAAAGTATGTGTGACTTTGGAAAAGTTTTCTACTTTTGGAAAGGATGAATCTAAGTTCAAAAGAGCTAAAACAAATGGAAGAAGTAGTTGCTGAAGGCTCTGAGTGACAGTGACAATAGTGAGCTGTGAAAAGACACTGCAGTGGCTCTGGTGCCTCTTCACATCAGACATACCTCTTGGAAGGTGCATCCACGACCTAAGAAGGATTATTGAGAGCCATTATGAGAGTATTTTAGTGAGGAGATGATATACTATTGATAGAGAGAGAGAGAGAGCTAGAGATAGTCAATTTTATCAAAACAGTGTAGTTGTATATGAGAGATTGAGAGAGAAAACTATAAAGACATTGAATGTGAATACTATGTGATTGATTTCCATTCAAAAATGGTGTATTCTTTTATGTTCATTGTTCTATTGAAGGATTCTATGAAGATGTTGAAGATTATGGTTGATTCTATCAAATCCGTGGGAGATATCTACTATGATGCTGCGTGAAGAATTGCTATTTTCTTTGTTTTGATGATCAAAAGAATAAAATAAAAGCTTGTTGATGTTACAAGATATATTTTCTTGCAGTAGAATCCCCTTTTCCTTGGTGTTCCTCTTGGGGCTCCAGACACATGGTCAAATATTTGGACTATAACTACAGATCAAGTTCTCTATAGCTCGATAGATTCCATTTTTCAAGTGCTTTCCAATGATAGGTCGCATCATATGGTTTGGAAAACTTGTGCATGCTATCTGGGTGCCACCTTTTTAGTATTCAAAAAATGGGATTTTCAAACTCACTAATATTGCACTATGCACTATATCTTTACTGTATTTTATAGTTTGTCAACACTATATCTGATATATGATATTCCATTTTGCCCATGATTTGTATTTGTGAATTTTTAAGTTTTCAATGTAACACGTAGTTTGGTTGAGAATACATTTAATACACAAGTATGCACACTCAGCGAAATTTTTCAATTCTCAGTGAAGTATAATCCAGTTTAATGCATTTTCCAAAAAATGATTCAATAGTCAATTTTATAAATCGAAATCTAGTAAAACTTCACCCATGTGTCGGGGACCATAAGAACTCATAAAAACTAAAAAATTGGCCCCATCATGAAAAGCCTTTAGGACACCTTGCCAAAGGCTTGCGTGTGGAGCTGTTGGGATCTAAATTGGCCCTGGTTATAGGCACTAGTTGGGCCCCTAATGCTCATAAGACAACCCCACACAGCCTGGTGGCCAAGAGCGTCCAAGGGACACACTACCCTAATTGCTAATGTATATAGTGCACCATTTGTAGTGGAACATAGTCCAACGATTGCCCTTCCTTACTCCTTAGAGGGAGATCCCACATATCTTGGTGTAGTACACCAATGTGATACAAACATAAAGGAGGCACCCCTCCATCTGAATGTCGTGGCCCTAGTTAACTCTCCTACACCGAGGGGATTAACCCCAAGATGCACTACTCTAACATAAATCACATACGAACACACTCCGCTTTTATATATTTTAAATGTTCCAAGATATTTTATGTTCCCTTACTAGTCTCACCCCCAAAGATTCAATTGTCTAGCCTATAGCTTGGGTTTCCTTAGAAGACAATGTAGGTCATGTGTTTGGCAATCAATTGCCATGCATCCAAGAGTTATCATGTGATATGCAAAATGCAATTGTGAATGACACACCTCGTGCTCAAGCATTTTATGATAAAAACTAGCAATGTAAGGTGCAAAGATAATCCTTTAATGATTTCCAAGCTACTCATACTTGCAACGTTGCTAGAGACCAGCACCGAGTTTTCTCGTGCTACTAATCTCTCTTAAAGTTAAATGTTGATCGACCTGTATGCTATACATAATCAAATAAATGGAAATTTAAAACATTTTCAATGACCACTCACTTTTACAACCCCTCTTTCTTCCTATCATTTAGGTTTTGCATTCGTTGGATAAGTGTAGCATTCATTTTTTGTGTATCTTTTCATGTAAAATTTGACAAAAACCCTACTCTAACACAGAAAAAATGATAATTATCCCTCATGGTCTAGCCTTGTTATATGTTCACAAACATAAAGTACATTTTTTCCCTAATTTTTAAAGCGCAAAAACTAAAAATTCCCCTATTTTTCCTAATTTATTTGTTCATAAAAATGTAGTATTTTTTAATTTATGTTTCTTAACTCATCATATTGACTGGAAAATGGGTTTTATCAAATTTTTATTCCATATGAACTTTATTTTCCATCCCAACAGAAGAAACCCTCATTTTTCCTTACAAGATGCATTTTGGGTTTTAAATTATTTATTACAACCGTGTATGACTATAGGTTCTACATTTTATCATGTGTAGCCCTCAAACATACTTTAAATATGATTCATACAAATTTTCTTTCCATGTGCATTTTATTTAAGTCATTAAATATCAAAACAATAAAAGTTCATTTGTAAGAAATGAGCATACCGCTTATTTGCGTATTGCTTGTTATTATAAATAGTTTCGAGGTAGTCAACTGACCCATCATCAATTACCCAATAGTATTGGGCATCGCCCTCAGCATCCTTTTAATCTTGTAGCAATCCGGTCCAGGCAGGACAAGCATTGTTTATCCCCTTTTCTTCATGATTCTCTACGTGTGATCAACCTCTTAGAGGAGAGAGATGGAGGAGAGAGAGATAGTGATTTCTAATCTCTTCATCTAGGCAGCCATTGTGCATGCAGAGATCGGCGATTAAGCAGTCTGAGATTTTTACTCGACCCTGCTTCCAGTGCCTCCATTGGCACTATCCAAGAGAGAGAGTGGAAGAATGGGAGAGCTTCTTACCCATTGCTTGCTTGCTTGCTTGCTCGAACCTTGCTTCTTCTCCTTCACTTCAGCCTTTGAAATCAACCTCTCTCAGTGGTGCGGCTCTAATACCATGTCAAGAATCACGTGGTGGGGGGATTTGCTTGAGCTGCGGCGCCAAACACACTCTGTATACACAAGAGGAAGCTCACTCAAGAACACAAGAAGAGAGATGGAGGCCAAAACGTTTTCTTGATGGTTTCTTCTTCTTCTTCCACACACTATACAATGTACACAAAGTATAGATAAGATACAACATAAAGGAAAGTTGCCTACTAAGTCAAACAATGCATAACCGACCACACTAATAGACTGATGCTATGTCTTTGCCAGCTGTAGATAGGTGTAACAAACTAAATATAATAAGTGATAAGTTAGTGGCCATGTGAGTATCATAATGACCACCAACATGCTAAGTGTAGACGTGCGGACTCATCTAGCCAGGTGGTTCATCATCAATTTCTGCACGTGTTGAGCTTGCCATCTCAACATATTAGATCACATCACATCTCTTTCACCTCCTACAGGACTAGATATATTGGTGGCACTCACCTTCAACGTCTGCAGCTATTCTATAATCACATCCATAAGCTCCTTCTTGATGCTTGTAAATTGAATTGTTAGGTAGTCCTTCAAATTTTCTCGTCCTTCGGAAAGGAGTACTTGTAGTAGGGTTTTGGGAAGCCTCTATAACCATAGCATAGACTCGTTGGATTGATCCAGAGGGTGCTCTATTCTAATTTTAATTCTGAGCTCCTATTGAGATTGGCGGTGATTCGTTCAATTTGGTAGGGTTCCATTGTTGTTGTAGAGTGGCCGGTCGCAAGGACGCTCCTTGCTTAAGTGTGGGGATATGTTGAGGGTGGGAAATAATTATATTTTTTGGTTGATTTTTGTTGTTTTTGTGGATTGAATGGTTGATTTTTTATGGATTTTGAATTTTGTTTAGTTGTTTTGGAAGTGTTTTGGATGATATTGACTATGTTTTGGAAGCTCATGATGGTTTATAGTAGAGATATGATGTTCTCACATGTTTTGTTGATGTCATGACAATGTCTTATTGGCTCTGTTTAAGTCTATTGGCCTTCTGTTTTGCTCTATTTTTCTTATGTATGAGGGGTTGAAATAATTATTCATGAAGTTTGAGAGTGATTTGAAGCTTATTGGTTGATTTTTGATGTGTTTGATGATTTAAGTGAGCTAAAAGCTTTCTGATGGCCTTCTTTATGGTATTTAAACCCTTTGTTAAGCTTCTATAAAGCCTCTATCTCTGTTTTGTTTTGTTTTGTATGCCTTTATAAGTGTGATGATGGATGAATGTGTAGCTTGTGAAAGTTTTCCAATCTTAGGAAGAGATGAATATAAGTTTAAATTAGCTTGAAGAAGTGGAAGAAGTAGCTGTTGAAGACTTGAAGTAAATACTGAAGTGACAGTGACATTGATGAGCTACGAAGAGACATTGTAGTGGCTCTAGTGACCTTCCATGTTAGATATACCTCTTGGGAGGGTTATCCATGACCTAAGACAGGTTATGAAGGATAATTCTTGATTATCCCATTGTACAATTGAGAGAAGCACATGTGTGAGAGATAGCTAAAATTTATGCAAAACAATGTATCTATGAGGAGTGAGACTGTGAGAAAAAGCACGAAAAAGCTATGGAACCTTCGAAGAAGAATACTATGTGATAACTTCCATTCAAACTGGTTTATTCTCTTGATGAATTCTATGAAGAATATAAAGAGCATAATCAATTTTGTTCAAGTTAAAGCTATGGGAGAATGGTTTCTATGAAGCTGTGTGAAGATTTTTTGTTCCTAGTATTTTTTTCTTGTTGTGGTCACACCAAGTATTAAAAAGATGTTTGTTGATGATACAAGATAGATTTTCTCGTAGTAGAATCCCCATTTTCTTGTGTTTATCTTGGGGCTCCAAAGTATAATTCAAATAAATAAATAAAACAAATAACAAGCAACTAAAAAAAATAAGATGTGTAAAAAAATTGTGTTCATATTCATAACAATTTACAGAGGATTTGATATAAGCAAGGTTTCAAAAAATTCTTTCAAAAGCTATCTTTCATAGATGTCTCACTAGAGACCCCTATTGTTGCTGCTCTCCACCAGGACTGTCCCTCCATCCCTGAAAGAATCTCACTATCTGTAGATCCTTGTCAGTGACGGTGTCCCTCCTTGAATGCACTGCTACATAGACCCAGTCTCTGAAGTCAATTAGGGATGCTTTAATAGCTTTCTGTAGTAGTGCAAGGAGAGCTTGGGCAATCCACCGATTAGGTCGATCCACACTTGAACTATTGGGGAAGTGACTCCTGCTATTTCTAATCAGTGTGTTCTGCATTGTCTCCCACACCACCTTTTGGAATGCAACCTTTTGTATCAAGAGGTGTGTAGTCTTCTGATCATGGAGGATCTCTCGGGTGGGGGGGCCATTGTGCTTGGCTTCCATCCAACTTGTGATGGTGGCATGGTGGTGGTGTTGGAGCAGGGGGAGGTTGCCTCGGGTTGGAGTTCTTGGGGGAAATCTCTGAGCGGCTTGTTTGGTGCATGCCATGTCTTCCAGGAGTAAGAACTTGAAACATAGAACTCAAATGGGTAAAATGAGGTAAAACTTTCAACTTATGACCAAAAAATTTTAAAATCCATAAAATTGAATTAATGTATCCAAATTTTCGAAAAAATATGACCAATGATTAGATTGACTTGAAATTTTACCTATGGACTCTTCTAGGACACACCAACCACCCAAAAAAAAAGGCCCCATCAAAAGCTTCTGGGATACTTGGTCAGAGGCTCACATGTTTGGGAAATCAGGGCTCTTGAGAGATGGGTTTTAGATCCCAAAAATTGACAAAATGTGCCATAATATTTTACTCCAAGGCAGGAATTGAACCTTGTTGGAAGCAATAAAGACAGATTTGCCAATTTTTAGAAGCAGCGGAATACGTGTTTTGAAAGTAGTTTCAAAGATGGACCAAGTAGCAGTTGTGGATTTTCCATAGTTTTTCCAGGGGCCTAATCAAACTAGTGTAAGTGGCTAGTAGTGCGGGTCCTCGTCAGCCAGGTAGAAATTTTCAGAGCTCAAAATGGAAGCTGGATGGGAGAAATGTAAAGTTAGACATGGTCAAGACCAAAAGGGGGAATTTTTTTTTGAATTGGGCATGAATTTTGGGGGGATCAAAGGCCCTTACTAATTAAACTTTTAAAAAAATCATTTTAGGGGGGAAGGGGGGCATTGTTTTGAATCAGTGTGGCGAGATGCTGCGGCAATGTAAGGTTGCAAACAACCTCCCCAATAGAGATTGACCATGGATTCTTCCGATTTGGTGTGTGAGCATACCACTGTATATTCTACAGTTATTTTGGGTGTCCTACAATTATTTTGGGTGTCTGAGGCAGTTTCAGGCCCCATTTTAGAGCCGCAAGGTTGTTGACAACAGTTTCAGGGTACACCGTGATTTTCGCTGTATTGATCGAAAGTGGGTGTGCAAGTTACAGATTGCGAATTTGTAATTTTTGAGGTGTTTGCAAGAAGCAAACATAAGGTTTATTTGCAAACAAGTCACAGATTACATGTATTATTGAGCAATCAGTGAAAAAGGTTGCTTGGTACATTGCTGTGCACGTGTTGTGAAAGATTGCACAAGACTAGCTTGCTGTGTTGTATCCTTTTTTGTGATAATGGCAGAGAACAGTGGAAATCCCATTATTGAGAAGCTCGACAATAACAATTACCCTTCATGGAAGTTTCGTGTGATAAACTTCCTCATTGGAAAGGGCCGTTATGAGTTTGTTTCAGGTGAAGAAAAGGAGCCAGAGCTTGGTATCCCTCTGACTACAGATGATTTAAAAGCATAGAAAGAATGGAATGTGAAAGAAAAAAACGTGATGTACTGGTTATCTACAGTCATTGATAATACTATGTTGGGACATATCAGGAATGCGAAAACTTCACATGCAGCTTGGACAATTTTTGAAAACATGTTTTTAGTAAATACAAAGGCACGAAAGATTCAACTCAAGCAATAGTTGAATGCCTTGAAGAAATGGAAAATGTCTGTCAATGAGTATGTGTTGAAGGTGAGGAACATTGCAGATGCTTTAGCAGCGATTGATGCAATGCCGGATGATGATTATCTAGTTTCATCCACTCTGAGTGGCCTTAACAATGAGAAGGCATGGAAATCATTTGTTACTTTAGTATATGTATGGAAGCCATTTCTAGATTTTGATGAGCTAATCTCTCTCATGATTACTGAAAGAGATCAATATGTAGGGTGATTCGTCTGAAAAAAATGGTGAACATGTCCAAGAATTTTACTCGAGTTCAGGAAGGGGACGTGGTAGATCCTCTTTGAGAGGCATGGTATGGGATGTGCTGGTGATAACCAGCAAGACAAGCTCAATCAACAGTTTGGTGAAATGTAGGTTTCTGGAGGCAGAGGAAACTTTAGAGGCAAGGGGAGCTCTAGAGGAAGAGGTGGATGGTAGAATTGAGGTTCTGGAAATTTTGCTATTGTTTGCCATTATTGTGGTAAAATAGGCCATATTGCAGCCCATTGCTATGCAAAGAAGGATGATATTCGTAGTGGTAAATTGCAGCAAGGAAACTATGCATCGTCTTCACGACAGAATGAAGACAAAAATGAGCATCTCTTTGTTACGCAGCATATGATGAATGCAGTTATAGGAAAGGGGACACATGATGATGTATGGTATGTCGATTCAAGTGCATCTAATCATATGACTAGTCATGTTGAATGGTTTGGAGAGATGCAGGACTTACAAAACCTAGGTTATGTGTTAATGGGTGATGATTCATGCCACCCAATTTCACACATTGGAAATGTTTCCTTGTCCTTTATGATGGCCAGACAAAGAGTCTGACACGTGTATTACATATGCCATCAATTACAAAGAATCTAGTGTCTGTTGGCCAAATGGTAGAGCAGGGGTTGTAGGTCCAATTCAATGCAAAAGGTTGTTTTGTAGAGGAATTTAATGATAAGTTCAGGTTGATTGCAAAAGGAAGTAGAGTTGGCCGAATGTTCACTTTAGATGCTGGAATTCCTGCAATGGATGCTGCTATGTATGCTAAAGGAAAAGGAGTAGTTGCAGATATTGAAATATGGCATAAACGCATTGGACATGCAAATGTGCAGAGGTTAAAATTAATGTAGTCCAGAGGATTAGTTACAGGGTTGCCTTCTTTTAGAGTTGCAAATTGCATAAAGTCTGTGAAGCATGCCAGTTTGGTAAGCAGGCAACACAACCCTTCTCGCATGACAGAGAAGTGAGTAGAAAAATAATTGATGTAGTGCATACAGATGTTTGGGGGTCTACACAGAATGTATCTCTTGGTGGCAGCAAATACTTTGTCACATTTATTAATGACTTTTCAAGGAAGCTATGGGTATACTTCATGAAGGAAAAGAGTGATGTGTTTGAGCACTTCAAATATTTTACGGTAGCTATTGAAACAGAAACAAGCTTAAAAGTGAAGTGCTTGAGATCAGATGGAGGGGAAGAGTACCTCTCTAATGAGTTCAGTGGTTTCTTGAGGACTCATGGGATAAAGAGGAAATTTACTTACAGGTATACCCCATAGCAAAATGGTGTTGCAGAAAGAAAAAGCAGGCATATTGCAGAAGTTGCACGGGCATTAATGGCTAAAAAGAATATGTCCAAACATTTTTGGTTTGAGGCTGTCCATACTGTTGTTTACATTATGAATAGAACTCCCATAGCTGCAGTTCATGGGATGACTCCTGAAGAGTGCTTTATTGGCAAGAAGCCCGATGTATTGCACTTGAAGGTATTTGGATGTGTTGCATATGTTCATGTGTCAGATGAGCTACGGAAGAAGCTTGATCCAAAGGCAGAAAAATGTATTTTTATTGGATTCTCTTTAGAGTAAAAAGGGTATCACTATTATAACCCTGCACATGTAAGTTCAGAGTGAGTAAGGATGTTATCTTTGATGAGATGGGAAGTTGGTATACACCTGTTGGTGATGTTTTGGATTATGATAGTGATCAAGATAGCTATGTGCAGAAAGATAAACAAGAATCACAAAGTCTTAGTGGACTAGAAACATCATCTGGTACTACACCTATAGTGAGCCCTTGGTCTGGGAGACTAAGGAGTAGCCCCACATCTTCAGGTGGATCTATAAGTGTTGCAGGGAAGGACAAAGGAAATAAAAAAGTGTTGGATAGTAATCACTTGTGATTTGATGGAGATTCTAGTGGTTTAGAGAGTTTGGATGATGAGCTTGGCATTCCTTCAGTCAGGACGCCAGGTGTGCAGAGAGCTCATAGTAATGTAAAGGTTCCATTGATCTGGTGCTATGCAGATCTAGCAGGGTTAGATATCCTATTAAAAGATTTGGTTTTGAAGGTTATGCAGCTCACCATTATGCTTACATGGTGAAACTAGTTGAGGATGTTGAGCCCACTTGTTTTGAGGATACTGTTGGTCATGCTCATTGGGATGTAGCAATGGATGAGGAGATGGTTGCATTAGAAGCCAATAAGACTTGGGATTTGGTACCCTTACCAAAGGGTAAGAAAGCTATTGGCTGTAAGTGGGTTTACAAAGTGAAGAAGCAAGAACCTAGAGCATGGTTTGACAAGATTGAAGAGTATCTTGTCAACATTGGATTTGGTATTTTTGATGTTGATCACTCACTTTATGTGAGAAAGGGAGATGCAGGTTTGGTCATCGTAGTCATCTATGTGGATGACTTGATTATTACAGGCTGAAGTTAAGGACTTCTTGAAGAAGAAGTTTGAGATGAAAGATTTGGGTGAGCTGAGATACTTTCTTGGTATTGAGGTGATCAAATGTGATGATGGTATATGGCTGTCCCAAAGGCAGTATGGCTTGGATATGTTATCCAAGTATGGTATGATAGCATGTAAGCCTCTTTCAGTACCATTGGAGAAAAATGTGAAGTTGAGTGCTGACATTGGGGATGAGATAGAAGACCCTACTATGTTTAGGACGATAGTAGAGAGTTTGATTTACATGACTATCACAAGGCCACACTTGAGCTATGCTATTGGCCTTGTCAGTCAGTTTATGCAGATGCCTAGAAAGCCTCATTTGGATGTAGTTAGACGTATATTGAGGTACGTGAAGTTCACTTTACATTATGGAATTTTTTATGAGACAAGTAAGGATGTATAGGTCTTTGGATACACAGATGCAGATTAAGCTCGTAGCATGTTAGACAGAAGATCTACAAGTGGATTCATGTTTTTCCTTGGTAGTGCAGCAATTACATGGAGCAGCAAAAAGCAACCTACAATTGCTTTATCGAGTACAGAGGCTGAGTGTACAAAGGTGCTGCTATGGCAGCATGTGAGGTGGTATGGTTGCAAAAGTTATGTAACATTCCGAAGGCATGCGTGAACCGCCTCTCTAAAGGATAATTGAATGGGATAAATGACATTTTTTTAAAATTATTCCCCTTATCCCCCTAGCCGAGTGTCGTGCTAGAGGGGGAGGGGAATAGAAGGAGTGATTAAGCTCCTCGATGGAGCTTGCAGGAGAGAAGTGGGCATGCGTGATGCCACACAGGGGAGGGAGGATTCCCCTCCCCTCACCTATAAAAAGGCTATGGGCATAGCCAAGGGGGTGGTCGCCATAGAATGAAAGAAGACGTTGCCGCCTGCTGTAAAGAGAGAGGGAGAAGATTATTATGCCACGGCTGAGAGACAGCAGCCGTGAGGGAGAGTGTGGGTGTGGTGTGAGAGGAGGGGTTGCCATGAGAGCATGAGGAGGACGTCGCTGCATAGAGGGAGAAAGGGAAGACTCTGAGTGCAGTTGTGAAGTAGGGAGAGATTAACAGACGCTGCCAGCAACTCGAAGTGCAGTCCACCCCGTCTACACGTTGCCAACTGCCGCTTGGATCACAGCCACCACCAGTCCTGGCCTCCTTCCACGTGGCTCTGCAACTATTCAGAAGCCTTGGAAGCTTCTAAGAAGCTTCCAAGGATTGGGCCTCCTAAGCCCCTTCTCTTGTGGCCTTTGAGACTCCCCCCCCCCCTGACTTTTGCCGTGAAGGGCCCTCATATGGACCCTTAAGTTATTTTTTCCCACCCTCGCAATAATTCCCTTTTAAGGGCTCCCTTAGGCCCCTTTTCCCCCCCTTGATTTGCCATTGAAGGACCTTTAAGTGATCCTTAAGCCCTTTTCTCCCCCATGCAAAAATCCCTTTTTTAGCCCCTTTTATGTCTTTGTTTTCTCCCCCACTCAAAACGAAAAGACCCCTCTTTAAGCCCCACAAAAAATCCATTGTTAGGGGTTTTTGACACCTTCTTCCCCCATACAAAAACCCTCGTAAGGGTCTTTTACAACTTTTATCTTCCCCTTTCCTGTGGGTCCTTAGAAAGCCATTAAGCCCTTCTCGTGGCTTTAATGGGCCTTACTCGCGGAGGTTTTAAACCCCCCCCCCCCTTCCCGAGTTTTAAACCCTTTCCGTGGTTTCTCCCCTCCTCCACAAGTATCCCTTCAAAGAGCTTCTACGAAAGGAAGGAACAGAAGACTCATAAAGGATGGTGGTATTTCAAAAGGGAGTTCGCAAAGCCGCATCCAAGACAGAAAGGCTGCATTCGCGATGGCTCCTAAGAAAGCCCAAGGTGCAACTGCAGGAGGATCGTCTCCTAGCATCCACGTGGACATCTCACCACAAGTCTAGGTTTTCCTTCCTAATTTTTTTTTTGGTATTGTTATAATTCAATTGTGCGAGGATAATTGTTGGAGATAGGATGCATTTTTCATCTTGAATACTTTGATTAATTTAAAAGAATTAGCTTATGATGGACAAGTTCGATCATTAGTATTTTTTAATAAAATGAACAAAATAAAGTGAGCAGAAGATTGATATGCATTTTAGCAAATAGTTTTTGTGCATTTCAATGAACTGAACTTAGAGTAATGTCCATATTTACAAAACAGAATTAAGATAGTGCACTCTATTTAGGCATGGAAGTATAAATTGCATGTCGCATTATTAGGACATATCTTCCTCGAAATGAGTCATTATGGAGAGTGCTAATAACCTATAGGAAATTGCAAGGCATGAAATGATTCTTACGTTGCATAACTCTAGTCAATTATTGTTTTTTCAACAGTATAATTATTAGTAAAAGGATGCTTTTTTTAGCATGAATCTTGTTCGCAAGTTATAAAATGATTAATTGGAATTAGGCTATAACCTAACTTATGCTTGATCTTAAACCAAAAGGTTAGGATTTGAGAATCAACTTTCGCGTAGACAATAAACCATGTGGTTATGGAAATGATAGTGAGATTATCTTCAAAATAGATAAGTTAAATTGGCATAAACCTAAACACCTAAAACCGGGGAGTACTCGTTTAGAAAAAGTTAATTCAATTCCAAAGAACTGACTAGGATTTAATATGAGACCTAGTCGCTCGTATTGCCAAGGCTAAAACTCCTATACCCTAAAGACTTGCCCACATTCATGGAATGTAGGGGCATTGGAATATACGTGCGAGAAGTGATTTAGGGTTTTTCTAAGGATCTCTCGCTAGGAAAATGAAACTCAAAACCCTAGGATTGGCAATGTCAGCCTAATGCCATCAGGAACAGATTGTTTTGTGACTCCATTCGATGGGTAGATAGTCCCAAAAATTGATACGACACTTGTACAACAAGTTGTAGAGTCACATGATCTTGTGATTTGATCACAAGGGAATAGCCAATTCCTTGGAATGAGGTTGGCAAATTCTTACGTAAGTTATCTTGCAAGAGGATGAATAAACGTCCTAATATAGTATCTTTTTGGGGTAAAGATAATTACATGGAAGAAAAGGACAAGCCAATAAATTGGAATAACATATGAACTTAAGGTATTGATCATGTCTGGTTAATAGGGTACGCCCTAACCCAGGGCAAGGACCTAGAGAGAGAAAGTAGCCAGGGTTTAGATTGATGTCTGATATTGAGACATCTACAGACATGAACAAAATCTTTAATGATAAGATACTTGGCAGTGAGGTGACTTTTACTATTTTTGAGGTTTTGGGCATCTCGAAAAGAGAGTTTCAAGATCAGTTCCAAGAAGTCCTGAAGAGGAAAAGACATGCATTGCCTACTACTGATACACAGGGAGTTTTGAGTGGGGAGTTGGATGAGGATGAGGATGAGGTTATGGATGAGAATGCTTCTGCTTTTTCGCAGACAGAGAAGAGGGTTCAGCCTATGTATTATGCTGAAACTGATGAGCCTATCTTGGTAGTGCATAGTCATTTTTTACCGAGTCATTGAGCTAGGGCAACTACAGAAACAATGGTAAAAATTAGAGAGAAACACGTGCCTTATGTTGCTTTGGTGGATCATGGTTCAGAGATTAATCTCATAGTTCGTGGAGTTTATGAAAGTAATAGATGGTCTATGGATGCAGAGCATGGGTGGCATATGAGAGCCACCAACAATACTGCAGGTGATTTGTATGCTGCCTGTCCTAGTGTCAGGATTTCTATTGGAGATGTAGAGGAGGATTTCCATTTCTTTGTGCAGGATTCATGCTCTTATCCCATAATCCTTGGACAGCCATTCATCACAGAGATGCACATGGAAACAAAAGTAATAGATGATGGATCTGCTTATGCACGGATTCGCAGTAAAGATGGTATGAGAGCAGTCCGGTTTATGACTGTGTGTGTAAATCTTGCTAGAAACAGGGATACTCTTCGAGATGCACCTTTGCCCATTGTGAGGGATTTGGGTTTTTCATTAGGTACCGCTATCCCGCAAGACGACGGTGATATAGAGCAGAGGAGATTGGAGTTCTCACCTCCTGGCAGCAGTGTTTTCTCCTCCAATTTTGTTGGAATTTCAGCAAACAGTTCGATGAGTTATTAGAAGATTTCTAAGTTGCCTAGAGCTGCCAGGTAGTACATATGCAGGAAGGAGAAAAAATTGAAAAATGCAGGTATTTTAGAGGATGATGAGCATATAGATGGGATGTATGATAGTATGGTGTTTGTGCGGATACGATGACAAAGATAGAAAATATGCTGAAAGCTGATATGGAAAGTTGTCACAGTAATGTATTAGTGCAGTTCCTAGACATGTTTCATGAAATTTCAGATTTTGTGTCACAGATAGAGTCAGAGGCTGAGGTGACTCAGCAAAAAGTGTTGAGTGCTGAAGAAATTCAGCAAACAGAGTTTCTGGTTGATTATGATCAGCCTACAGAGATATAGAGGGCTGAAAACTTTCAGCCAATAGAGTTTACTGCTGAAATATTTCAGCATCCAGAGTTTAGGGCTGTTCCTATGCAGTTCATAGAGTAGAGGGTTGAGGATATTCAGCCACCAGAGTGCAGAATTGTTGATTTACAACAAGATTTGAGTAATGCAGAGGATCATAATGAAGCCAGGATTGACACGAAATACAAGACTGTGGATAAGAAGGTGAAGCCAGTAGCTGGACCGCTTCCACTTGACAGTGATCAGTAAATAGAAAGGCCTGCCAAACAGCCAATTTTGAGGAATCTAGGGCATATAGGCCATAAATTTTCAGCAGAGACTCTTGCTGAATAAAAAATTGGAAATGGTGATTTTGCTACCCTCAGAGCAGCAGTGCTTTCAGGATATGCTTGAGCGACATGGAAGGGGGTTTGCTTTTTTCTCACATGAGATTGGATGTGTGAATCCGGATATTGTTGCCCCTATGGTGATCTTTACTATTCCTCATATTCCATGGAACCTCCGACCTATTCCAGTGCCTAGGGCACACTTGCCAAAGCTAATTGACTTTTTGAATGAGAAAATCAAGATGGGAATCCTAGAGCCTTCATCTGCACCATACTCAAATAGGTGGTTTACAGTTCCAAAGAAGAATGGTACTCTCCGATTTATAGATGACATGCAGCCAGTAAACAGAGTTACTATCAGGAATGTTGGTATAGGTCCAGTTGTGGATGAGTTTGCAGAAGCATTTGCTGGACGTGCCATCTATTCTTTAGGTGACTTGTATTCGGGATATGATCAGTTTTAGTTGGCTTTGGAAAGCAGGGACATAACCACTATGAGAACTCCTATTGGGCTTGTTAGGATGTGTACCTTGCCTCAAGGTGCCACTAATTCTATTGCGCATATGATGAATGCCATGCATAAGGTCCTTCGTGAGTACATATCTCAGCTTACCATGCCTTTCTTGGATGATGTGCCCATTAAAGGGTGTGCAGAAGAAAAGAAGAATGAGAGTCTAAATGAGCAGAGATGCAGATACTTTGTGGCTGATCATATTTCAGCTTGTGAAAAGATTTTGGCCAGGTTAGAAGAAGTGAACTTGACACTATTAGGGCAAAAATTTATTTTTGGAGTAAATGAGGTTGTCATTGTTGGACATATGTGTGGGTATTATGGCAGGAAACCTTCACCTGAGAAGATGGATGGTATAAGCAAGATTATAGAGTATTGTTCTACCACTTTAGAGGTATAGAGATTCATTGGAGTCTATGTGTTTTACATGATTTGGATACCCCATTTTGCACACATAGCAGATTGTTTATATCAGCTGCTTCGAAAGGGGCAGAATTTTTTTTGGGATGAGAGCCACACTAGAGCCATACAGAAATTGAAGAAGTTATTGCAAATTGCTTCTACTCTCATGAAAGCGTATTATAATTGTAGAAGGCCTATTATTGTATTGATAGTTGACACTAGTTCAATTGGCATAGGTTGGGCTGTGGGTCAAGATGATGCAGATGGAAACATGTATGCTATTCGGTTTGGGGCGAAAGTCCTAAACGAGAGACAGAGGAGGTATCCACAAATCAAGAGGGAATTACTGGGAATTGTTACGGCTCTCAAATGTGACAAGGAGTACTTTATTGGAGCCTCAGTTGTGGTAGAGACAGATTGCTTGCCATTGATAGGTATGATTACGAGTTGCTCTACTTCGGATATAGCTATGCTGAGATGGATCGCATACATCAAGTCATTAAATCCGAAAATTAAACACATAGCAGGGAAGGATAATCCAGTGGCAGATATGCTGTCTAGAGCCAGATATGATGATGAGGAGACACTACTTGCAAAGGAGGAGGATGTAGAAATTTCAGCCGCTATGGTTGATCATGTTTGCCATGTCTATGATATTGTGGCTTTCATAGAAGAACTCTATGTTGGAGATTGGTTGCAGATTGGCAAGTACCTTAGTACACTAAGAAAAAGAGATGAATGGACAGATGAAGAGTTCAAGAAGATCATAAGAAAAGCCTATGGTTATTTCCTCAAGGACGGATTTCTTTGGAAGCACTCGAAGAAAAGAGGTGGATTACCCTTGCGGGTTGTCTGCGAAAAAAAGACCCAGTTACAGGTGATGAGGGAGTTTCATGAGAGTCCTTGGCTGGTCATAGAGGAGTGTGGGCTACTTATGAGAAAATCAAGGAAAAATATTGGTGGAAAGGCATGTACAGAGATGTTTCTCACTTTGCAGAGATTGTCAGATGTATTCCGTAGTGTGTCATCGAGATGAGCTTCATCCGACCTATCCGCTATGCATTCATTATAAGTGGGTAGTTGACTTGATTACTATGCAATGGGTCTATGGCAGATGAGGTATATTGTTTTGGCTAGAGAGGATCTTACCAATCATGTTGAGGGCAGACTTTTGAGAACGAAGACCACAAGTGCAGTGTGTAAGTTCTTATTGGAATGGCTGTGTGGGTAAGATCATTGTAGATCGTGTTGAATTGGACGCAGATGAAGCTAGGGAGCTTTTCTCTCAACTAGGAATCAAGTTGGCTCTAACCATAGCATACAATCCAGAGGGAAATGGGAAGAGTGAAAGAGGGCATCCGCCGATAGTGAAATAGTACTTTATATTTGCCTTTCTTATACAGAGCGTCTCCTAACAGGGTGTAAGGGGCCAATTCTAATAGAAGCTTCTTCTTCTCACGGTTGGAGATACCAAGGGGATATTGTTGAGTTGCCAAGAGGTTGGCTATGTCTGTATACCATGGGGTAACAGTAGGAGGGAAGCATTAGGAAGTTCTGGATCATCTTGCTCCTCTTTCCAGCTCTAAGGGATTTACAATAGATGATCAGCAAAGGACATGGGAACAACTAGGTTTGGTGATTACCTCAAAATCAAATTCCTAGAACAGAAGGAGCCATCTCATCATTCTTCCCTTCATATCTAGTTTGTTCATCAAGAAGGACAGGGCCTCATGGTCCACATAGAATTTTAAATGCATCGACAATAGGTAGTGTGTCGAAACTTCTCCAAGGCAAATACCATTGCTAAGCACTCAAGCTCTGTCACTGTATAGTTTTGTTCTTTGTCCGTTACTTTTCGGCTTGCATATAATAGATATGTTGATCTAGTTTTAAGGAGCCTTTTTGGTATAAAACTGCTCCTAAGCCTTCAACAAATGCATTAGTGTGCACATGGAACTCCTTCATCCAATTAGGAGGTTGCATGATGGGTGCTTCAATCAGACACTACAGGATATTAAATGCTTCATCACAATTAGTAATCTATTTAAAATCTATATCTTTTCACAAGAGCTTAATGAAGGGGGCTACCTTTGTCGCAAAGTGTGCAATGAACCTTCTGTAATATCCCACATGACCAAGGAACCCCCTCAACTATTTGAGGTTGGTTGGCACTCATAGAGCTACAATCTTCTCAATCTTTGCAGGATCTATTATCCCCTGTGCATAGACAATGTGGCCCCAAAAACTCCTAAAAAGACTCTCAAGACACATTTGTCAGGATTGAGAGAGATCCCATACTCTCGACATTTATCAAAGCACTACTCTAGGTGTTTCCAATGCTCACGAATTAGGCTAGAGACACAGAAGTCATCTAGGTACACCTTAATGAAATCGTATAGATGGTTTTGGAATGTGGCCATCATCACTCATTGGAAGGTAGCTGGAGTGTTATAAAGCCAAACGACATCACTCTATATGTATAGCTTTCCCATTTTGATTCTAAAGGTTGTTTTGGATTGATCTTCTTCTGCGATCTAGACTTGGTTGTATCCACTGAATCCATCCAAGAGGGAATAGAGCTCATGGCCTACCACTATGTTGTCCAAAAGTTGGTCTATGAAAGGGATAGGAAATTATTTTTCTTAGTCCTGGAATTCATCTTTCGGAAGTCCACACATATTCGCAGCTTTCCACTCTTCTTGGATACTACCACGATTGATGGATGAAACCCATTCACTATATAGCCAATGGATAGATAAACTCAGCTTCAAGGAGCTTCAGCAATTCAAATTTCACTAGGGGCAGAGTAATTTGGATTCATGTGCCTCTATCTTTGCCTCATAGGCTTGGCATCAAGCTCTAGGTCAATGTGATGCTAACATATCGTGGGATCAATCTCCTTAAGATCCTTGTAGGACCATGTAAACACATCCAAGTTCTCCTTCATAAGGTCATGTAGGACCAACAGCTCTTCTTTTGGAGGAATGATACTCACATTCAAGTGCCATTTAGTACCATCAATATCCAAGAATGTTAATTTCTTTTCACTTTCCACTTCGTGGATGAAGGTCCAATAGACTGCTTCGGGGTACAAATCTGACTTTTGCAAGGGAGTGGTCTCCTCTTTTGATGCTTCACTAGAATCGACATCCTATGATGAGAGCTGGGTAACCCCTTGGCATGCTGAAAGGGTATCAGGGCTATTTTAAATTTGGTTTAGGAATTAGTTACTTCTTGGCTCAAGGACTCGTCTTCTAAGGATGCCTCTAGGAATGTCATACAACATGACTCTTCAAAGTTTTGTTTGGGTTGTACAACTGGTGGTTGTTGGCATGGTTCATTGTTATCCTCCTCCTTTGGAAAGGATGGATTAGGGTGACAAGAACCACTGCTGAAGGAATGCTTATTCTACCTAATCCATTTCTTATAGACATTTGCATATGCTGCGCTCTCGGGGAAGTTACTATAAGTATATCCTCTACATCATGTGCATTCAAGGCCTATTTATAAATATCCTTATTTGTGAATTTTTTCTAAGTAAAACATAACCTATTTCTATTCAATCTATAAATAACCCCTTTATATTACACCCTTCTATATGTAGAAAATGTATCAAAATGGCATTTTAAAAATACCTTATTTTGAACCCACGTGATGCACACATACATTCATGAGTAACTTACCCAAGGCTACGCTTCATTAGCTAGTCTAAAAGGTATCAGAATCACTCTATCTAACAGCATGGGATCTTTTTCTTCTGAGGCTTCTAGAACTTCTTTCTCATTTGTGCCTTTTGCAAGTAGGATAGATTCTTCCAGTGCACTATCATAAGCTTTTTCTACAATGTCATCTTCATCCTCTTCAGACTTTGTTTTCGCCTTTGTAGGGTCTCTATAAGAGGAAAAAAAAATCTATATTGTATCCTCTATCTCTACTTTTGCATTTGTCTCTGCTTCTATCTCTGTCTCTGGCGCTGCATCTGTCTCTGTCTCTGCTTCAACCATGTAGTAGGGAGAATAGTACATCCATGCCTCTATCTCACTATCAGAGGTGACTTTAGAAGTCAATTCCGGTTCAAGCTAGAGGTATTCAGCCATTGACAAAGACTTTCTTCTTTCAAAAGTTCACTTATAATACCCACCATTAGGGACTATACCTCTATTTTCTTAGGAAATATCTATTTAATAGCTTTCTCGTCTCCTCTTGATGTGCCATCTGTTACCTCATTGGAAGAGTCTATGACAACTTCAATGGAAGTAGATCCATTACCTTTTTGCAATCCATACAACTTTAGCCACGTTTGTTGGGTCCTCTACCTAGGGTTAGGCATCCTTTGAGAGCCAATCCATTCATGCCGTTGCTTCAAAAAGCCATGGTCTTTCCAGCATAGCAGAGGGTATGAGGTCCCATAGAAATTTGATTTTACCACCAAGATAGGTCAGCCAATAGTCTGTTTTT
Source organism: Lygodium microphyllum (assembly GCF_053477565.2). NCBI lineage: Eukaryota > Viridiplantae > Streptophyta > Polypodiopsida > Schizaeales > Lygodiaceae > Lygodium > Lygodium microphyllum. Next base: position 27,703,504 of record NC_141152.1, on the reverse strand, counting down.
GCTACGAGGGTTGTCTTCACATATAGGAGAATGCTCAAAGGCTTAATTTTTCTTTGTTCTATCAGTCTAATAAAAGCGATTGTGTAGGCTACATACCTTGCAAGCCTAGATCCTTCATTGTTGCATCCATCTTTATGTTCACTCATGAACCTCCATCAATTAATGCATCTGCAATAAAGCATCCTTCAATTCACAAACTAATCTAAAGAGTACAAGGATCCAAGAAGGTATTAGCCATATTTCACTTCTTTCACAGGTTGTGGGGCTTTGTTGGGGCTTTGTTGGAGTTAGTTGCTGTTGAGGGAGCAATCCTTAGGCCTCTTCTTTTCGTTGACAGTATACTTTTGAGTTTCTTTTGGCAATTGAGTGACAACATCAATAATTGTCAAAATGTTAGGTTTGGTTTAAAGGTGTCTAGATTTTTGACCAAGTCATAATCTCTGATAGGATCCATGGGCTTCTCCAATCGGCTAAGGAATGGGGCAACCCCCACTTTTATCTTCCATTTTTTCTCTAGAAGTGACAACATCTGCACTTCTACTATTGGAGATACTTCTGCATCCTCTATCTCTTAGACCTCTACTCCTATCTCCACATTTGTCTCTGTATCCTTATGTACTACTGGATGTCTTTGTAGTACTGTACCATTCTATTCTGTATTGTTCTATTTTTCCTTGGAAAGATTGAACTTCACCGTTTTGGTAGAGGAAACGTTCTGATAGATGATTTTTGATACCGAGAAGTGCTTAAAAATAGCCAAATTTTCTGAATTTCAAGGAAAAAATAGACTTCGTCGAAGGCGGTAGCTGCAATCAGTACAATTTTAACCAGCAAGTCCTTAAAGCGTTAGTGCTTATTTTCATGGAAAATCAAACGGTGGCAGATGGTCGAGCTGGAATTTTTCTAGATATAAAACGATATCAAGAATCCAATGCAAGTCTCGGATCTCCATTCCAAGGTCATTTGATCCTCCATTTAATCCCCGCAAGGTTCGGAATTGTGAAGCGACTACTAGATTTGGAAGCAGGAAGAGTGGGACGGGGCCCAGCTTTGTAGATTTCAACGTCACGGAACCACCCGTCTAGATGGATCTCAATTCTGACGTTGTTTTCCCCCTCAAAACTGAAAAACCCACTTGTCAGAAGTGTGAAAGAAAAAGTCATGAACTAGATACTTTGGGTTTAAAAGCTTAAGCTTGCTTAAGCTTGGCAAAAGACTCAGCAAATGAAACACCATGGTGGGGGAGGGGGGAGCGTCAGTTTTTCAGTGCCTCCCAAATCCCCATTTTTTTTGTGATTTTTGATCAGTCTAAGGCATGGGGAATCCTCTTGGGCCTAAGATGCTTCTATTCTTTGCCCTCCATCACCATAAATGGATCAAGAATTGATGCATTGAGCAAAGAGATAAAAAATGAGTCTTTCTCTCTCCTGCATAGAGGCACTTCATGTGGCAAGAATCAAGAAGAGAATCAAGAGATGGATGCTTGTCCGGGAGGCATCGGATTGTTCTAAGAGGCTAAGGAGGCTGAAGGCTGAAGATCTATGCCAAAATCCATGGCTGGTTGGTTGATACATAGTTCCAATTAAATATTCAAAAAACTCGAAACATACAAAAAAGCGGTATGCTCTATTTTATGAAAGAATTTTGCTTGTTTTTGATTGTTCATGGTCTAAATGGTGTGCACATGAGCTGAAATTTTATTTGAATGTTCCTTGCAATATGTTTGAGGGCTGCAATCATTGTTATGTAGAATCCGTATTGATTTAAAGCAATTATAAATTTTCAAAACCCAAAAAAACACAAATTTTGATGGAAATGGATAGTTTCTTTGATTTTGAGTGGGAGAAATGAGTGAACATAGAGTAAAATAAGGGAAAATGCTGAGTTTCAATTCCAATGATCAGTCATCAGAAAAAAGCATGAAAATACCTATTTTTTATTAAAAATAAATAGGAAAAAATAGAGAAAAATGGGAAAAAATGGGTTTCTTGCATTTGAAAAAAATGGAAAAATGAGATATATGTATATTAATGTCTGATAGGGCTGAAGCATGAGGTTAAGCCTCAGTTTGGCCCTTGTCCTTTGTGTTAGAGTGCGTATTTATTGCTTTTACATATAAAAAATGACATAAAAGAACCTCTACACCTATCCAACGCAACAAAATTTAAACGGTGAGGGGGAGGATGATGTTATACAACAGTTTAAGCACTGAAATAATACAAAGTGTGATTATTCTCTTTATGCATAACATTTAGGATTTGGTTTATTTGGAAATAATGGATCTAGCAGTACGAGGTTCGCCTTGGTGCCATAGGTTCCTACAACGAAGCATTGCGTATGGAAATTCATTAGAAGGGTTGTTTTTGCACGACACATAGGTTGATTTTTAACCATAACTATTTGTGCATAATAAGGCATCCACTATTGCATGAATCATACACATGGTATCTATTCCTAGCATGCATAGCAATTGGTTGAATTATAAATGACCCATGCTAGAGAGAGTAAGGCACCCAAGCTGTAGGTCTAGATGGTGGGTCCAAGGGGACAAGTAAGTGAGGACTGGTATACTTTTGGAATGATATAATATTGATACCAAGAGCGGAGTTTGTTTCTTATGTGTTATATATGTTAGCGACGCATCGAGGGGAAAATCCCCAAGGTGTAGGAGGGTCACAGTGGGGCCATGGCAATCAGCTGAGGGGTGCCTCCTATGTTGTTCTACATGGTGAATTACACCAAAATGTGTAGGGTCTCCCTCTGAGGAGTTTGAGAAGGTTAAGGGTTGGACTACAAACACGATACAAACACAAAATGTACGTACGATGGCAGGGCAATGTGTCCTGTAGACGCTCTTGGCCGTGAGGCCGTGGGGTTGTCTTGTGCATGTCAGAGGTCCGGCTAGTGCTATATCTAGTGCCTGCCCATTTTAGATCACATCACACTCTCTTTTGGAACTTTGGGTTCTCTCTTCTTGGCGCATGTTATTGTAGCAACTTCAAATTCCACCAAGTTAGAGGAACGTTCTTGGGTTTTCTGTTGGGTATCAGGGGTAGCTTTCACAAGAGTTGGACTACGAAAATCTTTTGAAGTGTGGCCTTCTCCTTTGCATTGACTACATAAGGGTTTGTAGTCCATGGACCTTATAGGGTTTTGGTAGTTTAGTGAGATATGACCCTTTTCTCCACATCTGCAACACTCAACTTCTGGTCTTTGGTCTCTGGCCTATTTCCTCTATAACTTCGAGAGGGAAATCTCCTTGGGCTAAAATTAGAACCAAACTCTCTAGGATTTGGTCCAATCTCCTGGGTGACCATCTTCGATTCCAACAAGTTAAATCTTGCTTTTTTATCTTTCTTCCTTCTTTCATGTATCTTCTTCAGGGAGTAGATATGCTCTGTATGGTCCTTCCTTAAATAGTACGAGCAGAAGGCTCCAAGGATAGTTGCTTTTCAGGTACATTTTGTGACTAAATCCACTTGACGACACTTTTTATACCATGTATTAGATCACATCACATCTTTTCCCCATCTTGTAGGACTGGATATGTTAGTGGTATTCACCTTCAATGTCTGCAACTATTCTATAATCACATCCATTAGCTTCTTCTTAATGCTTGCAACTGAATTAGAGAAGTAGTCCTTCAAATTTTCTCCTCATAGAGTACTTGTAGTAGGGTTTTGGGAAGCCTCTGTAATCAATGCATAGGCTAGTTGGGTTGATCCAGAGGGTCCTCTATTTAGATGTCCTATTGAGACTGTTGGTTGTTGATTGTAGTTGGTAGGGTTCCATTGCTGTTGTTGAGTCATCATTAGGGGAACTGTTTGAGGCTAGTAATATTGTAGTTGAACCATCATTTGAGGTACTATCATCGATGGCCATTGTGGATTCGGTGCACTATACTGCAACATTGTTTGCATCTGAGGATAGGGTTAGGGAACTATCTCTCGAATTGTATTTGGTGGGTATACCATTCCTAGCATGGAAGGAGGTAAAACTCCATTCCTGAGGTCATCCGCGGCCTTGCTTCAACTTTATCATACAGTCTTGCACCTTCCAATGTAGCTTGCAAGTTTATTAGTCTTCTCAATTCCACAAATTTACAAAATTTTGACTATAGGCCTCTAAGAAAAGCTCCCTTTTGGATACCTTCATCTAAGTGATGGTTGGTCCATCCCATTAGTATGGATTCCATTCTAGAGACATATGCTTCCTCCCATTCACTAGAAGAATAACTTAAAGTTCATAAACTCCTCTCCATCTACTCTTCAAAATATTCATGCCTAAATTTAGTGAGGAAGGCCAACTTCAGGTCGTCCCATGTGCCAAAAGTTCTTGCTACTTGTCTCTCATATCACTAAAGTGCTACATCTTTGAAAGTGGAAGGGAATATTACCAAATCAATGCTCGGGGTTCTGACATTGTCATACGTTACCATAAACTCAACTACATGAAGATCATGGTCTTCATTGTACTCTCCCTTAAATATGGGCAACGGGACTACATTTTCTTGCCTGTCATCAATATTTCAAGGATGCATTTGGTTTAGGAAGGGGACCTTGAGTTGCCATAGGGTCTTCTGTAAAGAGTGCCACAAGGGCATCAAAGGAGGCTTCTACTGCTTGCTTCTTTTCGGCTTTGACTTTTGCCTTCTCTCTTCTTACATACCTCTGGACTTGTTCCAGTGCTTGCCTCTTGATCACATCATTCATTAGGGAGTTAGCTCCACCCAGTTTGCGTGTACTCAACAAAACAGAGTTAGAAGGGCTTCAGTCTCTAGAGGACTCTCTTGCCAACATTTCTTCTACTTTCTTCTTTTCAATGTCTCTGAATTCAACTTTTATTCCACTACAGAGGGGAATATATTCAATTTTGAAGATATCAAAACTCATTCTTTTGAGGATCGTTGTGGTGCCATCATCATAGTAATGCCAACTTTCTAATGGTTTCAACAATGTATGTTGTAAAAACTACTCTATCTACCAACTTCCAGTGGGTCACCAATTGAACAAACAGAAGGTTGTCAGTGCACCAAGCATCCCACATATCTTGCTGTTGAGCATTCACAAACAGATTCCAACTCTTTTCCTTCTTATTCTTGTAAACTTCAATTGACCACGAATCCTGAAGCTTCTTCACAATCTCCCGCTTGATGATGTTTGGAAACTCTTCAATGAAAGTCAAATCTCCAATGGATGGTCATTTTCTCTATTATAGCTATTTAGTTTTCTCCCAAATTTGGCCACACCAAGATGCACATCTTGGTTGCTTCAACAGGGAGAGGAAATAGTCCACCACATAGAGCATGGCATCAAGATGGTAATATGTTTCCACCATTGTGGGATGAATTTCTTGTAGAAAGTGGCTTTGGCAGTAAGAATTTTCAAATCTTTAGAGGTAGAAGGAACTTTGAAATCATCCATTGAATTCTTTTCCTCTCAGCAATGCCATTTCCTTCATTTCCAACCCCTTCTGATACTTGTTGATGGCAATTTTTACCAACTGCGCACGAAAAACATGGAGACCCAAGAGGAACACAAAGAAAAAGGGGAATCTACTGCAAGAAAATCTATCTTGTATCATCAAAAAACATGTTATTCATATTTTATTGACCACAACAAGGAAAAGAATACCAATCTTCTCAAATCTTCATGTAGCTTATTCTCCCACAGTTTTAAATTGTATAAAATTGATTATACTCTTCATTTTCTTCGTAGAATTCATCAAGAGACCACAAAAACACAAGAGAATACATCAATTTGAATGAAAATCATTACATATTATTCATCTTCAATAATTCCATAGCTTTCTCTCACAATCTCTCACTCATAGATACATTGTTTTGTATAGATTTGGCTATCTCTCACTCTCACACACTCTCTCAATGGTACACTAGAATAATCAAGAATAATCATTCATAACCCCTCTTTGGTCATGGATACCCCTCCCAAGAGATATGTCTACTATGAAAGGTCACTAGAGCCCCACTACAATGTCCTTTTGTAGCTCAACAATGTCATTCTCTCTTAAGTTTTCACTTGAGTCACGAAAACACCAAGGAAAATTCAATGGAGTCCCAAGAGGAACACCAAGGAAACATGGATGCCCAAGAGGACTCAAGTGATGATGTCTGGAAACTTGATTATGTCTAGAAACAGACCAAGACAGCTGAAGCTTCTTCACAATCTCCCACTTGATGATGTCTGGAAACTTCTCAATGAATACCAAATCTTCCATAGATGGCCATTCTCTCTGTTTCTACTTTTCAGTTTGTTCCCAAGCAGTTTGCCACCAAGACACAAGTTTCTGCTGCTTCAACAGGAAGAGGAAACAGTCCACCACATAGAGCATGCATCTTAATGATGATATGTTTTTGCCATTGTGGGATGAAATTCTTGTGGAAAGTGGCTTTAATTTTGAGAAATTCCAACTCTTCAATGGAAGAAGGAACTTTGCAAACATCCATTGAATTCTCCTCTTCGTGACTCAAGGAAGAAGGAACTTGGTCTGTAGAGGTTCACGAAAACAAGAAGGAAAAAAGTTGGAATTTGTTCATGGATGCTCAACAGCAAGATACATGGGATGATTGGTGCACTGACAATCTTCTGTTTGTCCAATTAGCAACCCACTGGAAATTGGTAGGCAGAGTGTTTTTCACAACATACACTGTTGAAACCCTCAGAAGCTGGCATTATTATAATGATGCAACAACGATCCTAAGAAGAATGAGTTTTGATACTTTCAGAACAGAATATCTCCCCCTCTGTAGTGGTTTGAAAGCCGAATTCACAGATGTTGAAAAGAAGGAAGTAGAGGAGATGTTGGCCAAAGAATCCATCAAAGACTGAAGCCCTCTCTGATACTACCCTGTTGAGTCCAGACCAACAGGTTGAAGCCAACCCCCTGATGAATGATGCAATAAAGAGGCAAGCGTTAGAACGAGTTCAGAGGTATGTGAGAAGAGAGAAGGAAAAAATAAAAGCTGAGAACGAGCTTACATCAGAAGCCTCCTTTGATGCCCTAAAAGCACTCTTTATAGAAGTCTCCATGGTAACTCAAGGTCCCCTTCCTAGTCAGATTCATCCTGGAAATATTGATGACAGGCCAGCAAATGTAGTCCCATTGCCAATTTTTAAGAGAGAGTATAATAAAGACCCTGATCTTCATATAGCAGAGTTTATGGTAGCATGTATGGCTAACAATGCTAGAACCCCTGAGCATTGGTTAGCAATATTCCCCACCACTTTCAAGGGCGCGGCGTTTCAATGGTATGAGAGACAAGTAGCAGGAACTTTTGGCACATGGGACCTACAGTTGGCCTTCCTCACTAAATTCAGGCGTGAAGATTTTGAAGAGCGGATGCGAGAGGAGTTCATGAACCTAAGTCAGTCCTCTGGAGAAAGAGTAGAAGCTTATGTCTCGCGAATGGAATCCATCCTAAAGAGATGGACTAACCATCATTTGGATGAAGGAATCCAAAAAGGAGTGTTTCTCAGGGGCCTACAATCAGAAGTTCGCAAGTTCGTAGAATTGAGAAGACCAATCAATCTGCAAGCTGCAGTGGAAGGTGCAAGATTGTATGATGAAGTTGAAGCAAGGTTGTCAATGACTCTAGGAAGAGGAGTCTTACCTTCTCCCATGCCTGGAATGGTATACCCACCAAATGCAATCCTAGGGACAGTTTCCTACCTCTATCCCTAGATGTAAACAGTGCCGCAGTATAATACACCTAATCCAGTGTGGTCACCGCAGACGACAGTGCCTCAAATGATGGTTCAACCACAACAATAGTGGCCTCAAACAGTTCCTCCAATGGCGACTCAACAACAATGGAACCCTACCAATTGGAATCAACAACCCCAAGTCTCAATAGGAGCTCCGAATCAAAGCCAGAACAGAGGACCCTCTGGATCGACCCAACCAGTTTATACAGTAATTACAGAAGCTTCCCAAAATCCTACTACAAGCACTTTAGGAGGTGAAAATCTAAAGGACTACTTATTCAACTCAGTTTGCAAGTATCAAGAAAGAGCTTCTAGATGTGATTACAGAGCAACTACAGATGCTGGAGGTGAATACTGCCAATATATCCACTCTTGCAGGAGCTGGAAGAGATATGATGCGCTCTAATACATGGTGTGGAAAGTGCCATCAAGGGGGACATTTAGCCACTCAACGTACCCGAAAACCAACCACTCCTAGAGCCTTATGTTCCTAGTGTTTGCGGAAGAACCATACAGAGGATATTTGCTCTCTGAAAGAGATGCATGAACGAAGATAGAAGGATGAAAATGCAAGATTCAACTTGCTAGAATCCAAAATGACAACACATGATACTGGACCAAAGCCTAGGGAGTTTGGTCCTAATTTCGGTCCAAGGAGGTTTCCCTCTCAAAGTTACAGAGGACGACAGTCTGGCGGTGGTCAGAGATCACAGGTGGAATGTTATAGGTGTGGAGAAAAGGGACATATCTCCCCGAATTGTCCAACCCTAGACGATCTGTGGATTACAAGCCCTTATGCAGCCGATGCAAAGGAGAAGGTCACACTGCAAAGGACTGTCCAAGTCCAGCCCTAGTAAAGGCCAATGCCATTGATAGCCAATAGAAGGTACAAGAGCCTACTTCCAATTTGGTCAAGTTGGAAGTTGTTGTTGTTATGCACACCAAGAAGAAGGAACTAGTGGTTCAAAATGAAAATAACTCTCTTGCCAAGATTGTGAAGTTCAATCTACCTATAGAGTGACAGAGCAGTACAGAACAGAATAGTGCAGTACAAAGAACTACAGTGCCACAGAGAGTCACAGAGACAGTCCCAGAGACAGGACTAGAGGTCCAGGAGATAGATGAGACAGAAGTACTTCCAGAAATAAAAGAAGTGCCAATGCTGCAATTACTAAAAGAAAAAGGAAAGATGAAAATGGGTGTAGCCCCCTTCCCCAGCAGGCTAGAAAAGCCTGTGGATCCTATCAAAGATTATGACTTGGTCAAAGACCTAGACACTTTTAAACCAAACTTAACATTTTGACAGTTGTTGATGCTGTCTCTCAATTGCCGAAAGAAATTCAAAAGCATCTTGACAAGAAGACATGGACTAAGGATCGCTCCTTCAACAGCGACCAAGACCAATAAGGCCCCAGAGCCTGTAAAGAAAGTAGATGTGGCTAATGCCTTCCTAGATCCTGGAACCCCAGAGGTTAGTGTATGGATAGAAGGATGCTTTATTTCAAATGCATTGATTGATGGAGGCTCATCAGTAAACATAATGACAGATGTCACAATGAAGGACTTAGGGTTGCAAGGAATTCAACCTACACAGTGGCTTATCAGATTGGCAGACCAAAGCAGAGTCAAACCATTGGGCATCCTCCCATATGTAAAAAAAACCCTTGCACGAAGAGACTATTGGTTGACATATTTGGTGGTCAAACCAAATTCTTATGGGACCTCATACCCTCTACTGTTGGGAAGACCTTGGCTTTTTGAAGCAAGAGCCAGGACAGATTGGTTCAAAGGAACCCTAACCCTAGGCAGAGGACCCAACAAAGCGGTGTTAAAGCTATATGGATTGCAAAAAGACAATGGATCCACATCCATTGAAGTCATAATTGACTCCTCTAATGAGGTAACCGATGGTACATCAGGAGATGAAGAAGTTGTTAAGAAAATCTTTCCTAAGAAAACAGAGGCACAATCCTTGACAGTGGGCAATGTAAGCCAACTGCCACGGAATGTAAAATCCTTGTCCATGGGTGAATACCTCCTGCCTTAATTAGAATTCACTTATGAAATCACCTCTGACAGTGAAATCGAAGCATGGATGTACTGTTCTCGCTGTTACATGACAGTCGCAGAGACAGAGCAGAGATAGTATAGAGACAGTATAGTTACAATACAAAGACAGTACAGAGACAGTACAGAGGCAGTGCAGATACAGAGCGGCTATAGAGCAGAGATAGAGCGGATACAGAGATAGTTACAAAGGTAGTAACAGAGCCAGAGCTAGAGGCAGAAGCAAAGTCAGAAGCTATGATAGAAGCAAAAGCACGTGCAGAGGTAGAAGATATGTTCTTCTTCTACAAGCCTCTATAGAAGTAGAGACGGAGCCTCCAGAGGAAGAGGATGAAAATGATGAGGAAGAAAATGAAGCAGGTTATGCAAGTGCAGATGAAGAATTTCCTCTGATAGAGGATGATCTTGTTGATGTTCCTACAGAGACCTCAGAGGCCAAAGATCTCCGGGTGTGCTGGATGGAATGACTATGGTTCCATTTGGGTTGATCAATGGACCACAAAGTATGTAGAATCTGTATAAACAATGGATTAAGTTCACCAGTGGCTCATGTTGCCCTGACTATTCAGTCCAAAGAAAAGATGATGATGATGCCCCTTGTCAACAGAAGTCAAAGCCCTCATAGCCCCAGCCTCTAGCAGGTCCGTGCTATGTGACATTCCTGGACGCATCCTCGAAAGATAAATCCCTAAGTCTAGAAGAAATTACCACTCACACCGAAGTAAACAAAGCTTTGATCCCCTTCCAGCAACCTAAACATACGAATGAGTCATCTATATAGAAGGAGGACACTGGTTCTAGTGGGACATCAGACGAGGATACTACTCTCTTGAAAGAGTCAGACCTCTATCCAGAAGCAATCTGTGGGACGTTTATTCGTGAAGTGGAAGGTGAAAGACAAGTAACGTTCTTGGATACTGACAGTATTGAACGTCACCTGAAAGTGGGTCTCAATCTTCCAGAAGAAGAACTAGTGGTCCTGCGAGACCTACTCAAAGAGAACTTATACGTGTTTTCTTGGTCGTACAAAGATCTAAAGGGGATTGATCCCACAGTATGCCAACATCACATTGACTTAGAGCCTAATGCCAAACCTGTAAGGCAAAGACAAAGGCGGATGAATCCTAATTATTCTACTCTGGTGAAGGCCGAATTATTGAAACTTCTTGAAGTAGAGTTTATCTATCTCGTGGCTAATAGTGAATGGGTTTCGCCCATTGTGGTAGTACCCAAGAAGAATGGGAAACTCTGAATATGTGTCAAGTTCCGAAAGCTCAATTCGAAGACAAAGAAGGATCATTTTTCTATCCCTTTTACAGATCAATTGTTGGACACAGTGGTGGCAGGCCATGAGCTGTATTCCCTCTTGGATGGATTCAATGGATATAACCGAGTCCAAATTGCAGAAGAGGACCAATCTAAAACAACCTTCACCACGGAATGGGGGACCTATGCCTATAGAGTGATGCCATTCAGGCTCTGTAATGCTCCTGCCACCTTCCAACAAGTAATGATGGTTGCCTTCCTGAATCATCTGCATAATTTTATCGAGGCGTATCTTGATGACTTCTATGTATATAGTTTGATCCGTGAGCACTGGGGACACCTAGAGCAATGTTTTGACAAATGCCAAGAGTATGGGATCTCTCTCAACCCCGACAAATGTGTCTTTGGCGTCTCCTTAGGAGTTCTTTTAGGCCATATTGTCTCTGCACAAGGGATTGCAACAGACCCAGTGAAGATTGAGAAGATTGTCGCCTCAACAGCACCAACAAACCTCAAGCAATTGAGAATATTTCTTGGCCATGTGGGCTATTACAGAAGATTTATTGCATATTTTGTAACCAAGGCAACCCCTCTGCACAAGCTCCTAAGGAAAGAAGCTGATTTTCTTTGGACTGATGACTATGAAGAGGCCTTTAATATCCTAAAACAGTGCCTGATCCAAGCACCTATTTTGCAGCCTCCTGATTGGACGAAGGAGTTCCATGTGCAGACAGATGCATCAGTTGAAGGGCTAGGTGCTCTCCTATGTCAAAATGGCCCCTCTAAATTAGATCAACCGATATATTATGTAAGCCGAAAGGTCATTGATAGGGAACGGAACTATACAGTGACAGAGCTTGAATGCTTGGCAATGGTGTTTGCACTGGAGAAGTTTTGACACTATCTATTGTCAACTCATTTCAAGTTCTATGTGGATCATGAAGCACTTTCCTTCCTGATGAACAAAGCAGATGTTAAAGGATGACTAATGAGATGGTTGCTCTTATTCCAGGAGTTCGACTTTGAAGTAGTCACTAAGCCTGACCATTCCCATGTCCTAGCCGATCATCTGTCCACGGATCCCTCAAATAGAAGAAGAGGAACAGGATGATCCAGACCTTCCTAATGCTTCCTTGTTTCTAGTCGAAACAGTTACTCCCTGGTATGTAGACATAGCCAACCTCTTGGCAACTCAACAATATCCTCTTGGTATCTCAAGCCATGAGAAGAAGAAGCTTCTGTTAGAATCAGCCCCCTACACTTTGCTGGGCGGAGCCTTGTACAAGAGAGGCAAAGATGAAGTGCTGCGAAGATATGTTGTAGGAGATGAAATCGGCATAGTATTGAAAGCATGCCATGACGAACCCTGTGGTGGACACTTTACAGGAGAAGCGACAGCCAGGAAGGCTTATTAGCAGGATACTGGTTGGCCAACCTTCCACAAGGATGCATATGATTATTGCAAGAGATGTGATGCTTGTCAGCGAATGGGAAAACCCACCAAAACAAGTGCCATGCCATTGCAATCCATTCTTCACCTAAAGCTGTTTGAGAAGTGGGGGATTGATTTTGTGGGTCCCATTGATCCACCTACCAGACGGAAGCAAAACAGATACATCCTAGTACGTACGGATTATATCACAAAGTGGTGTGAAGCTAAAGCTTGAAGCGGGATGATGGTAACAGTGTAGCCCTATTCATGTACGAGAATATTATCACCCATTTTGGTAGTCCCGTTGAGCTGGTAAGTGACAGAGGTACTCATTTCCTTAACAAAATTATGGAGGAGCTAACTGAGCTGTATAAGATCCGCCATTGCAAGTCCACTCCTTATTACCCTAGAGCCAACGGCCAAGTTGAAGTCACCAATCACACCCTCTACTCAATTCAGACAAGAACGATTGCCGCACATCGTCAGAACTGGGACGATTGACTTACAGAGGCCCTTTGGGCGTACAGAACCTCCCATAAGGCAGCTACAGGACAGACCCCTTTCCAGCTAGTGTATGGTATAGAAGCTGTCTTCCCTGTTGAGTTGGAATTTCCCTCTTTACGAGTGGTAGTTAAAGAACGCTTGGGAGATAATGAGTCACTACAACACCATCACTTACACTTGGAATACTTGGATGAGATACAACGGATGGCCCTATAGTGCATGGAAACCACTTAAGCGCGACACAAGGCCTATCATGATAGTTTCATCAAGCACAAGGAGTTCAAAGAAGGTGATCTTGTTCTAGCCTATGATTTGAGATTTGGCAAGTTTCCTGGCAAGCTTCAACAATGGTGGATGGGCCCGTACAAGGTACTCGCCGTCAATCCTAACGGCTCTGTTCAGGTACAGACCGTTGATGCCTTTGATAATCCTTTCCTGATCAATGGCTATCGTCTGAAGAAGTACTTCCCTCCTTGGGGATCTTGACAATCACAGTCAACCTACCCCTTTTCTTTTGGGCGTCGCACTGTCCTTCTTGTCATGCCTCTGATAGCCATTATGATTCTCCTCATGAGGCAGTTTCGTTCTGCTACCTCCTCACAGAAACATCTCAACCCGACATTGTTCTCTTCTCGTCTGATCTAACAATGGTGGCGAGGTTGGTCCTGACATATGGTATTTCTATCATTCTCTTTTTCACCAAAAAAGAAAAGAAAAGAAAAGAAAAAAAACAAACAAATAAAAACAAGGAAAAGAAAAAGAAAGAAAAAAAACAACAAAACTATTATGGGAGAAAAGGAAGAAATTCCCTATCATAACAGGCCTTGTTCTAAGAAACGGTGGACACACCCTTGGGCGAGAAGCTGACTGTGAAAAAGGTGGTAACACCACATAGTTCAGGGGAGCTGACTCACCAGCAGACCCTCTCCAGCAAGTAATTTGAAGCCACCTCCCTTGGTGCACTGTCTTTGCAATATCAATCCGTCTGCCCTTCTTAACAGACGAATCTTCTTACAAGTCATTGAAGTACAAGATTTGTTGGTTGCCTCCCTGATCATGCCTCGTCCTCAAGATCCTCATGACAACAACAGCTGACATGATCTTCATCACCAACCCCTTGAGTGATGTGACCTTTCATCCTAACAGGATGAGGAGGTGAGTATGGGCTGCCCTCTGTATCTATCAGAGCGTGAGACAGAGGGTGGGGTGAGTGACCAGTCTTTCCCTCTAAATCAAATGAGAGGTGAGATGTGTGAATGGAGTGTTGCATGCACGGGATGAGCCTCTCAATGCACAATGCACGATCTGTTCATGTGCACTGCACCATAAGGCTTTCTGGCCTTCCTTCTTACATTGTATGCCGGCACAGGGCGGGATGCACAGTTGCACCATCAAAAGCACACAAGGCATATAACCTCTACACAAGTGACATTGAGGATTACATCAATGGGTTTCAGGAAAGGGTTGCCCTCTGTATCTTTGAACCGAGCGTGAGACAGAGGGTGGGCTGAGTGTGATTGGAGTTTCTTCAATCAATTACCGAGAGGTGAGGATTGAGGGACGTTACGACCTTTGGAGTCAGGTACGTTCCTGTTTCCCTATGCACCCACGGGCTGGGTTTCTGCCATCAGCACAGGATACATCACTCTGTTCTATACACTGCACCACAAGGCTCCGTGGACTTTCTCCTTGCACCTATGCCAGACGCGTCGGACACACTGATGCACCATCAATTGTGCACCCTGGCATACTCCCTCTGCATCATTCCCTTGTTGATTCCTAAACCGAATGTGAACTATGGGTTTCATCTTAATTTCCTCGAGTGATATTAGTCATGGGGCGAGTGCATGCTCTTTCAATCCATTTGAGTGATCGTGAGTTGAGTATAATATCCCTCGCCATCGACGAACTTCCTGTGATTCCTTCAACCAGCTACCTCCCTGGGTGCTGCCGCTTGGTCCCTGTCACAAAGGACGAAGAACGTGTGCTGTGAAGACATCTTGTTACCTCCTGCAGCCGACGACGACACCAGATGCAACCTCGATAGTCAACATTCCTCCTCGGCAATATGGGCCAAGTTTTTCTAACCCTACACCTTATGTTTCTCAGTATCGGTCATGTTTTAAGTGTGGGGACATTTGTGGTTGGTCTTATGTGAGGTACTAGGTTCTTGATATTTGGTTTACCCTTCTTGTTCTGGTTTTAAGTGTGGGGATGCGTCCCTGCGCATCCATGTTGCATACCCCCATGCATACACCCTGTTCTAATCATGCATCTATGCCGTGATTTCATTTTACCTTGATGGGGTCCCTTCCCAACCCTTACGTTCTATTTCACCCTGTCCTAGGGGTTGTTCCTTGACCATTTTCCCTTATTTGTGGTTTTGTGCTTCTTTTATACGAACGGATCTTACGTTCACCGAAAACTTAATCCAACCTTACTGCCCTGTTCGTCCCTTTGACCTGCCCATTTTTCCTTTCTACCAACCCCTGTTTTGACAGACGGTTTTTAAGTTATTAATTTTTGAAGCAATTCCCGTAAATTGAAATGGTTTTCCATGTGAATGTATCTTTATTGCTTTGGAACCCCAATCTGATGTGCGAGCCTTGTCATACCCCTTCCCCCTGACATTTTTCCTTTTTACTCCGTGTCCTTTTGAGGTACGATTCATCCGTTATTAATTTTTACGGGTTTCGGGCCTTTTTCATGCTTATTCTTCACATTTTTTCCATGTGAACCTGCCCTATTTTCACCGAAATTTTAGTTTGATTTGACAGACGTGTCTTGCTAGCCTTTCCCCCACTTTTTCCTTTTCCCTCCCCCCTTTTCTGCTTGTCGAATTTTTAGTTATTAATTTTTTCGAGCGTTTTTTAATGCATTTGTCATGTTTTTCCCATGTGACACCTTCCTAATTTCCCCCACACTGAGTTTTGATGCACCACTCCTATGAATTCCTTTTTTTCAAACATTTTTCCTTTTTACCGCTTGCTATTTCGAAGCACAGTTTTTCTCGTATTAATTTTCGAGTCCCTTTTCAGGCCTATTTTTGGGGTTTTTCCCATGTGAACGCATCCTATCTCACTCGAAACGGTGTTTTGTCATGACAGGATTGTCGAACACATTGTTCTGTACACTTTTGCTTGTTTTTGCACTTCGTTCTGATGCGCAGATTTTCCGATATTAATGCTCGTATGTGTTTTCGGGTTTTTTTTGCGTTTTACCCATATGAACACCTTGATTTTGTCCCGAAACCTGTGTTGCATGTTTCCAACATTTTCCCCTCATCTCCCGGCCCATTTTTTCTTTTTATGGATTTTTGTTCTGACAAACAGTTTGGATTTTATTAAATTTTCTTCATTTTTCCCGTTAATTGCGTTTCTCGCCTCGCGCCTGAACGGGCTTGTTTTTGCTTTTACATGCCTCGGGATGACCCCGTGGCGTCCGTGCTAGCACGTCCCTGTCCCTCCATGTTTGACCCCGTCTCACTGCAAATTTTTTTACCCCTGCCCGCGCATGCGCGCAGGCCGGGGTGTGTGTTTCTTGCCTCTCCATTTTCCATTTTTTAAATTTATTTTTATTTTTCTTTTTCCATTAAAAAATAAACATAGCAAGAGAAAAAAAAATCCTACCTCGAACAATAAAAAGAAAAAGAAAAAAAACAAACAACACGGCCACAACAGGAAGAAGCAAGAAAAAAAAAACAGAAAAAAAAAGAGAAAGAAAAAAGAAGAAGAAAAAAACAACAAAGTCACAAAAGAAAAAAAAAAAACCAAAAAAACAACCTACCTATTGACTGACGCATCTCCTCCTTCCTCCTCTCCTTCTCCTTCCTCTTCTTTCCTCCCTTCCTCCCTCCTTCTTCCTCCCCTTCCTCTCCTGCTCCTTCTTTCCTCCTCCCCCTCCTTCTCTTCTTTCTTCTCCTCCTTCCCTCCCCCACTCCTGTCGGCGCCACTCTTGTTCACCGCCTTTCTTCCCTTGATCGCCTCTCGCCAGCATTCCCTGCAGCGGACGCCACCCCACAGTGCCCCCGCCGTCTGCCTCCAACCTTGGACGCCGCCCCGCAGCGCTCTCACCGTCCGTCGATGCCTTGTCCGCCGCCGCCTGCGCCTCCATCGCCAACCGGACACCCGTTGCCGCAGCCTGCGCCTCCATCGCCGCTTGCACCTCCATCGCCGCCTCTAACCTCTTCCTCCTCCTCCCCATCCACCACCTCTTCCTTCTCTCCACTCTCCTCCTCCTCCTCCTCCTCCTCCTCCCCCACCTCCCTGCCCCTCCACCTCCTCCCTCTCCTCCTCCCCCCACCACCTAACTGCCCAGGTTAGTTAACTTACCCTAACTTTGGTTAACTTACCCCACTTTAGTTAACTTAACCTAACGTTAGTTAACTTAACCTAACTTTAGTTAACTAACCCCACTTTAGTTCACTTACCCTACTTAAGTTAACTTAACCCCACTTAAGTTAACCTAACCCCACTTAAGTTCACCTAACCTAACTAAAGTTAGCCACTCACCTAACCTTAGTTAGCCCTAACCTAACCTACCTAGAGTTAGTCACTAACCTTACTAGGGTTAGTCCCTACTCACTAACCTTAGTTAGTACCCTCTAACCTAACTCTAGTTTAGTACTAACTAACCTAACTAAGGTTAGTTCCCTACCCACTCACCTAACCTAGGGCTAGTTGACCCCAGTTAATTGACCCCAATTAGTTACCCCCACTAACTTAACCCCTAGTTAGTTTCCACCCCACTAACTAACCCTAGGTTAGTTAGTCTAACCTGGTTAGTTAGGACTTGACTAACTACCTTAACTTGACTAACCCCATTAGACTAATCTAATTAACTGAAGACTAACTCCGACTAACCTAATCACCCTTGACTAACCTAACTAGATCAGACTTGACTTATTCTGACTTAACTGACTTATCTAGACTAACATGACTTAGTTGACCTGACTTGACCTCACTTAACCAACCAACCTGATTTACATCATTTACTTGATTTAGTTAATTTCAAAAATTCATTTAAACTCAAAAAAATTACAAATTTTTTTTCCATATTTTTGCAATTATTTGGAATATTTTTAAGGTGGAAATTACAATAAATAAATTACAAAAAAAAATATTCTGAATATTCATTCAAAATTACCTGAAAAATGGCTAAAATTCATTAAAATTTTGTACAAATACAGAAATAAATTCAAAAAAATCTCAAAAAATTCCACACATCCCTCTGACCTTTTTCTACTAAATTTTCACTTTAAAAAATATTCCATAAAAGGCACAAAATATTGTTTGAAAAACAAACAAGAAAAAAAACACAAAAACCCTCATTTTAATACTACACATCATACACATTCATTTTAATTCCTACACATCATCTTACAGTCATGGCTGCATTAACAACAATTGTGGACATTTCCTACATGGCTGAAAATTTATTTTTTTTCCTCTTCATCACATATCCATGTGCTATATATCTTGATTTTATTATTATTATTTTAAAAACAAACAAAAAAAACAAAAACAAACCACAAAGAATTAGTTTAAAAAAAAAAACCAAATAAACCAAACCACACTATAAAAACAAAACAAACATACCTAAAATATAACACAAACACAATACAAAATTAAAAATTAAAAATACATTAAAAATCAACAAACACACTAAGGTGTTTTCTTTTTTGTTCAGTCAGTAGTCTTTGATTTTTTTTGACTAGATTCATTACTTTTGGGGAACTCCTCTGTGCGCCTTTAGGCCATTGCATACACACTCCTACCAGGTATTTATTTGTGAGCTTTATTTATTTTCATTACCCCCTTAATCACAATTAATTGTTCAAATGAACTTTATTCACCCACCTTTTCCATGTGCATTCGTGCTATACACATAATTTAATAATTTAAAAATCAACCAGCCTTTCACTTTGCACGTGCTGCGTGCGCTTAAGAGGCACCTTAATTTGTAATAAAAATGAACCAGCCGTCACAAAAAGCACGCGCAGACAAAAAAGTGCTCCACATAACTATTAATTTTTAATTAAAGAATTTGCATTTAGAGACCCATTCTAGAAATCGTAGTCCGGGTTGCGCTAAAGCACCGTTTCACCATCATAATTTGTAATTAAAATTTTAAGAAGGAACCACCGTTTTTTTATTAAGGTTTAGAACCTAATAAAATGTCACCCATTGTTAATAATTTCTTAAAATGAACCCTTCATTAAAATAATTTCCCCTCATTGCACTTTTTTTCCCTTTTTAATAAACACGCTTCGTGGGATGGGCGCGTAAAGTCTTTTTAGTTGACACTGATGGTCAAGGTTATGGTCAAGTCTTGATGTACATTTTTCTGGTAGTCTCATTTGTCTATGTGTTGTTACAATTACAGGCACGGTGTGTAGTTCTTTCTTTCTTGTTTGATACGGGGATTTGGGTGCTTGTTTGTTGCATCACATGAAGTTTTCGGTTCCATATGTATAGAGGTCATGGCGAGTTTTTTCTAGGATGTGTATTGTTTGGGGTGGTAAATGGGTTAGCTATGTTTCTGTACGTGTGTCCTTCTTTTTGGATTGATTTCTTTTTTATAGCCCTTTGGTTGTTTTGCAGGCATTATTTGTGACTGTCTGTGTTGTGGTGTGTGTATTTTCCATCTAAATGGCGCCTCACGCTCCTCCTCCTATCCAGTATGTCCCGTTGGTTAGTAGGGATTACTCTTCCCTACTGGCTTTTGAGCCTATAGCGAAGGCAGGACTCGCAACTTTTGTGGTTGCTTCATTCCCCTTGATTCCAGAAGATCCATCCATGTGTGATGAGTTCCTTGCCTCATACAGCAAGAAGTCGGGACTGGTCCATGGTACTTCCATGGCATTGATACCCCGAGGGTTAGGGAAGGCTTTGTCTCTTCCCTACAAAGGAGAGCCCTTTGTTAGAGCTAGACAACTATTCTCCAACGATGAGATTTACAAGCTGTTATAGAAGCAGACCAAGGAAATTGTGGATGTCAAGAAAGTGATCAACACTTCAGGAGTTTCGTTTTCCATGATCACTGATCATGTGTGGAAGTTGGTCTGCCACTTCCTCCAAGACAAGTTTATGCTTGCCAAAACACCGTCCCATTACTTGTCCAAAGATCTCTTCACAGCTTCTAGGATGGTGTTAAAAGGAGTAGCTATTGACTGGAGCACTTACCTACTCACAAAGATGGATCAACATTTCATCAAAGTAACCAGGGAAAATGTCACAAATGTCACATATGGATCCTACCTATATGCTCTCTTGGCGTACTCAGGCTTAAAGAAAGGTGTGCCTCCACCCCCTCCATCTAATCCAGTACCTCCTCCACCACCTTCAGAAGAGTCAGAACCTATTGATATAGAGGATCTTGATTCTCCTCCTCCACTGGTCATTCAATGAAAACGCTTGAAGTGGGTGGCAGATAAAGCTCCTTTAGTTCTTCCTTCAGTTACAATTTCTTCTACATCTGGCAGTGACCTTCCTACTTATCTCACATGTAACAACCTGTTCACAGCACATAGAGAGGGTTCCTTAGACATATCAATCCCTTCATTGAATAGTCTAGTGTCGGGAGATGCCATTTTATTTCTCTATAAAGACATCCAAAGTTCAATTGAACTTTCATTGACCGCCTATGCTCAAGAGTTGTATGCTTCCTTTTATGAAGAACTGATGTGGTCCAAAGACCAGTTGCATAAGGCAACATCAGAGTTAGCCTCTGGTAAAGACACACTGGCAAATGTGTTTAAGCAGATGGAGCAACAAACCCAAATGATTGAGACCCAAAGAGAAGAGATATCTTCTTTGAAGATTCAGTTAACATAGGCTCAATCAGAGGTCACTAAAATCTTAGAGGAGAAGGAGAGGATGTCCAAAGAAGCTCAAGAGTTTCAGACTCTTTTAGATATAAAACTCTCAGCCTTACAGACTGCTAAGGACACAGTGGAATCACAAGCTTCCCAAATCAAGCAGTTGCAAGACTAACTGACAAAGTCATGGTCTATTCCTCCAATCCCTAATGTCCCATTGATCCCTTCTCTCTCAAAGCAGGACTTGGCAGTTCTCCAGAGACAGGCTACCTTGTGTCCTTTATTCCAAGATAAAGTGGAAAGATTGCAGTCCAGGATGGATTTGCTATGGTCTACATTTTAGCATTTCCAGTAATATGTTCCTCTAGACCATTCTTTCTTTGTCCACTATTAATTGCAAAAGTTGGCCTTTTACATGAAGCTTTTAACGATGAATCTTCCT
The DNA here is from genome assembly GCF_053477565.2 of Lygodium microphyllum. NCBI lineage: Eukaryota > Viridiplantae > Streptophyta > Polypodiopsida > Schizaeales > Lygodiaceae > Lygodium > Lygodium microphyllum. Next base: position 27,682,250 of record NC_141152.1, on the reverse strand, counting down.
CTTTTTGAGGATGGTTCACTCAAGCATACTAGAACTACCTTCATTTTGCTCACCAATATTCACAATCTCTAGATCCTTTGGTGAGATTGACAACTCATTTTGCTTGGTATCTAGCATACATGCATAGGCATTCCCATAATGATCAAAAGGCCATTCCAAAACTTTGTATGAATGTCAATGTGAACATTGACTCCCACCAATTGGATGTCCTATATTTTCATGCCCTATGTCTCCCTAGCAGATACCTTGTTTTGCTAGAAAGGATGTGCTGCTTGTAGTTCTTTCAAAATCCTCCAAAGACATTTGTAGATGAATCCTTCTCCACGGATCACTTTTGAAACCACCAAGCCTTCAAAAGGGATCATCTTCATTGATGCCTTTGCAATGTATCTTGGATGATTCTTAATGATATATATCTCTTTTTGGAGGTTTCATTCAGATGGTTGTGTTAGTGTTTTTGTGTGTGTGTTGTAATAATTGTATGTGATCAGTTCGTGTTGATTGAGAATAACTTGTTCGAGAGAACTTTTCAATCGATTGATGGTGGATGGAAAGCCTATGGGGGAAAGCTGAAGAAAACCTCTCATATCCTTTACCAATTTGTTATGGTTTTTTAAATGATTAATCAGTTGAGTTCATAAATAACGGAAGTTTTCCTTTAGTAGTATTTTTCTATCAGATACAGGTGATAAGTTGGGGTCGTGTTTTGGAGAGATTATTGAAGATCCTACGGAAGATAAAATAGAGCTCTTTAGTGAACTTATATTCTTCTTTTCCTTAGGTCACAAGGACACTTTCTTTCTAAGTGTGGGGATATGTTGAGAGTGGAAAAAGACTTAATTTTTGGCTAATTTTTATTGTTTTTAAGGACTGAATGATTGATTTTTGATGGATTTAGAGTGATGTTTGGTTGTTAATGAAAGCATTTGAGAGTATTTTGGATGATATTGATTATGTTTTGGAAGATCATGATGATTTTTAGTGGAGATATGAAGCTCTGTGATGTTCTGGTAGGTTCTGTTGAGCTTCTAATTGGTTCTATATACCTTCTGTATAGCTTCTATTTTGTTTTGATTTTCTTCTGTATGAAGCATGGATTGATGATTGATGAAGATTGAGATCTTTTGAAAGTTTATTGAATAGTTTTGGATAGTTTGGAATGGTTTTAGTATGAGTTATAAGGTTTTGATAACCTTCTGTAGAGCCTCTGTAGAGCCTCTGTCGCTGCTCTGTCTCTGTACTGTAGCTGTACTGTAGTTGCTCTGGTGTTGTACTGTAACTGTTCTGTAGACCTTCTGTAAGTGTTCTGTAGAATGCATGTGTCAATTTGGAAAAGTTTTCTAACTTTTTGAAAGGATGAATCTAATTTCAAAAGAGCTAAAACAAGTGGAAGACGTAGCTGCTGAAGGACTGAAGAGAAGACTAAGTGACAGTGATAGTAGTGAGCCGTGAAAAGACACTGTAGTGGCTCTAATGACTCTTCATATTAGACATACCTCTTGGGAGGTGCATCCACGGCCTAAGGAGGATTATTGAGAGTTATTATGAGAGCATTGTAGTGAGGATATGATGTATTATTGATAGAGAGAGAGAGAGAGAGAGAGAGAGAGAGAGAGAGAGAGAGAGAGAGAGAGAGAGAGATAGTCAATTCTATCAAAACAGTATAACTGTATATGAGAGATTGAGAGAGAGAACTATGAAGACATTGAAGAAGGATAATATGTGATTGATTTCCATTCAAAGATGGTGTATTCTTTTGTGTTCTTTGTTATATTGATGGATTCTATAAAGATGTTGAAGATTGGTTGATTCTATCAAACCCGTGGGAGATATCTACTATGATGCTGCGTGAAGAATTGTTGTTTTCTTTGTTTTGATGATCAAAAGAATGAAATAAAAGATTTTTTATGTTACAAGATAGATTTTCTTGCAAGAGAATTCCCTTTTCCTTGGTGTTCCTCTTGGGGCTCCACTTTCCCTCTAAATCTCCCAATGCATAAGTCTCATTTTTATAAGTTTCTGTGACCCTGAATGGTCCTTCCCATTTTGTTTGAAATTTATTTTAAAAAGTATGATCCAATTCACTATTATATCTCAGAGCCAAATTCTCTTTTTTATATTTATATTTTATATTTTTTTATTATTTTATTAAAGATCCCTTTCTTGGCTTCTTTCATAATAATCACATACCTCTTGCATGTTCAATTCATCTTCTTGTAATTGCAACAATCTCTCCGTGTAATTATTTTTGTCCTCGTCCTTACTTAAATTTTGAAACATCCTCAAAGCTGGTATTTACACTTCTATAAGTAACAAAGCTTATTTTCCATAAACCATTTTAAAAGGAGAAAAACATTTATACTCTTTCCCAGCTAAACAATAAGCCCACAAAGCATTTGGCAACTCAATGTCCCATGTTTGAGGATGATCTTTTGTCATTTTGCATAGCATTCTTATTAACTCACCATTGAATCACTCATTTAGACCATTACACTAAGGATAATATGGTGAAATAAATCTCTTTGTTAACTTCATTTTCTTACAAAGATAATCAATTACTTCTCCCTTATTAGAGAGAATCTCTAAAGGTGTTCCAAATTTATAGCATGTCCTCATAAATGAATTTCACCACATCTATGGTTCTGATGTTTTTAACAGCTTTAGCTTCAGCCAGCTTTAGCCCAAAGGGAAAGATAATCAACTGTAGTCAAAATGTATATTTTTCCTCTTGAAGTATGCAATAATGGACCAATTGCATCTATTCTCCTTTTTTAAAAAAATTTCATAAGCAAGAATTGTTTTCTTTTTTTTGTCATAATATTTTCTTACTCATTCTTTGATATTTATGACAATATTTACACTAGTGATTGATATCTTAATGAACACTTGGCCACATATATCCTTCAGCTAATTTTTCTTGAAGAGTTATTTTGTAGGAATAATGTCATCCATAAGATCCCTCATGATTTGTTTCAAGAATATGATATATTTCCTCTCTCTTCTAAGGTTCTCTTGTCAAGATGAAATCCACTCCATTGGCATAAAGAATATCATTTACTAATTTATACCTTTTAGCTCTTCTAAAAAAACCCATATTTCTTGTCTTTGGGGACATTGGATGGTACTTTTCCAATTTCAAGAAATTCCTCTTCCAATTTAAGAGTTTCTCTTCCTTTGTACAAAGGAAAATCCACTATAATAACAAAAACTTGACAAATTTTTTCTTGAGCTGCATTATGGGCTTCTCGATTTTCTCCCTTGGATATATATTCCAAACTCCAAGCCTCAAATTGATTTAAATCTCATCAAATTCTATTACATATTCTCTTTATTTTGAGATTTTTGATCTACTAGACTTCAAGAATTTTCTTTACTAATAGTAGAGCATCACCTCTAATCCTCAATCTTTGAATTCCCATTCTTTGACAAAGTAATATAGCTGCTTGTAAGGTTGCATATTCAGCTTCATTGTTACTAGTTGCATCAAGCTTAACAATTTCTTTCCTTATCAACTTCCCATGTGGATCATAAACAAGAATCCCTCCTGGTGATGCTTATGATCCATCAAAATACATAAAACATGAGTTTTCAATTTTTGGTTTCACTTCTTCTTTATCTCCAAACTTTGCGTTTGGCAAGAATGAACTTCCTTTGTAAGTCAAAATATTTACTGTCGAATTGAATCCTCAACTTGAAACTTATACTGAAATTCTTCAAGTTCAACAATCCATTTCATAGCTCTCCTTAAAAGATTTGAGTTATTCACTAACTATAGCAATAGTATATAGCTTGTAAAAATTGTAAAGGGTTTTGGTAGTAAATACCTCTTAAACTTTCTACAAGAAAATATTACACTATTCATTGCCAATTCAATTTTAGTATATGTCCTTTCTATTTGCAACTTCACTCAACTTGCAAAATAAATAGGTCTCATGTATTGAGAATAAAGGGAGGGTAAATAAAGTGTTAGCTCCTTTCCTAGGAAAGTTTGTAGAGTCTAAAAGGTAAAACTCTATAACCAAAACAACCCTATGGTGTTATAAAAGTTGTTTTCCTTTGATCTTCAGGAGCAATGGGTAATTGAAAGTACCCTGAATAACCATCACAAACCCTATACCTTTCATATCCTGCAACTGAATCTCAAATTTCATCTATGAAAGGAAGTGGATAATGGTCTCTCTTGGTGACTGCATTTAGAGGTTTATAACTTACGTAAATTCTCCAACCTCTTGTTCTCCTTGGTGTACTTACCCATTCTGAATGTTCAATAGGATAAATAAATCCTGCTTTGCAACAAGTTATCAACCTCTTATTTCCAAACAAACATTCGTTCTAAAGTCAAGGGTTTTAGTTTTTGACAAACTAGCTTGGCATCTTCCTTAAGTTCAATTTTTAGCCCTTTCCCTTTTATACCTCTAATTTCTATGTAAGAAGTTAAAAAGAGATTTGGATATTTATAAATGACTCTTTGATATTTTTTTTCTCTCTCCTTCTTTTAGGTCTTGACTCAACATTTTCTCCAAAAACTCTCTTTTGTCTGATGAAATTTGTGGTCATTCCATCAATCTTTCTAATTCATCTAGTTTCCATTCTTCATCTTCTCTAATCAATATGCTTTCTTGATTTTCTTTAGTTTTAGCATTCATAATTTGAACCTTATTTGTATCTTCATGTGGAAGTTATTATTTAGATGATAATTATTCATCCTTTATAGTAGAAAACAAAAGTCATTTTTCTTTAGATGAAGGATGAAAGCTATGTTTTTCAAAAATTTTGGATACTCTTGAAACTATTCAATGTTTGTCATGCGTTATTGACTTCTCCCTGATGTCTAAGGATGTTTTGTTTTTTTTTCATTCTTTTTCTCTATTATTATTGATGAAACCTCTAGGTCTCAGTCACTTTCTAAACTTTCATCCTCACTTTCTTCTTCTTCAGAACTATCACTCTCCTCCTCCTCTTCTTCTTCTTCAATGTCATTCTCATTCACTAGCTCTTTTCTTGAGGCCATATAAATTTTTTTTACTATTCCTCTACGATCATAAATCATTATGATTCATGTTCCCAAATCCTGTATTGATTTTTCATTTTTAAGCCAAGATCTACCTAAAATAAGTGGAAAATGACCCAAACCTATTGGGATAACATGACAACTGATCTCCATAGCTACTTCATACACCTTGACTTTCAGATTTTGAATTATTCATATGCATTACACTTTAGCATGATTTGTCAGCGTGATTTGAAATCCAGATCCTGCCATTACTTGAAGTCTAAATTATTCTATACATGCTTGTGTAATCATAGTGACTTGTGCTCCTCCATCAATATATGCCTCTCCTATATTTTGATTTTTATACCGAGCATCAACCACATGAAAAATATCAAGTAACTCCTCTACACTTAAAACTCTTAGAGTTTCTTTTTTTGTTTCTCGCTCTTTTGGATTTACTAATTTCTTTCACTTTCCTCTTATCCTAGGACACAACTCCATCACTTAAGCAAATGTTATAATTACTTTTCTACCCGTCAAATCCTTTCTCAATTCATAATCACTTTTCCCTTCCCCTAAGGGAATCTCAGAAGCATGATAATCTTTCCTAGGTTTTCTTTTTCTCTCACCTTCATTATTTTCTCCTTTTTCTAATCTTTCTCCCTCTTTCTTTTCCAGCCTTAGTAGTCTCAAGTTCATCTCTTTCTACATTGCTTCTCCTTTTCATTATTGGCATTACATCTACAGTTTTTCTTTTCTTACCCCTTTTTTCAACAAGAATACAATCTATAGTGGTCTTTCCTTTCTCTTCTTCCATAGGTTTTAATGTTTGAGAAGAAGTTTGATCTTTTATTTCTATACCATAATCATTTTGTATATTGGGAAGATTTTGAGGTAAACGATACATGTCCCTGCTCTTGGTGGATATGGTCAATTTGTGTTTATGTGACCTATCTCCCCACATGAATAACAAGTAACCATTGGTCTTAAAAAATATCCTCTCCCATTTCCTCCTCTTCCTTCTCTCATATTTTCTTGATTAGTTTGTCCCATGAGTCCCCCATTACCTCTACCCAAAGGCCTACCTCTTAAAGCTCCTAGTCTCATGTTTTGCATTTGTCATGACAGTTGATCCTCAATCTCTAAAGCTAATTGAGCAATTTTTCTTGCTAAAATTTGATAATTTTATCCATCTCCTTGCGAGTTTTGATACCTGGTTCCATTGCTAGTTATTTTATATGGTTTTTTTTCATTTTCTCAAATTTTCTTTCTTTTTCTATGGCAATCATTATAGCTTTCTCAAATGTGCTCAATTATTTTATTTCTAATATTTTTCTCTCCTCTCCTAATAATTTTTTTCATAAAATATTTTATTTTCAACATTTTAGGTGTTTTCTCTCCTGGGCCTAAGGCTGTGTTCCTACGATTCCAAAGTCGGGTATATTCTAGGGCAAAAATTTCTATGGTATGGTCTTTTTTTTGGCAAGTTTCTATTTTTTGCTAAAGGTCTTGAGAAGTTTTCAGTTTCTTAAATTCGTCAAGAAACACCTGGTTTGTAACTTCATATTTTATAGGAATAGGAGGATTTCTTAATCTAAAGTTCTTTCATAATCCTCAAACCATTTTCAACCCTCATCCACCAATAACTAAAACTTTAAAATTTGGAGAAAGTCGAGTCAGTAATTCGTTGAATGATGCATCCAAGCTCTAATTTTTCAAAGAATCGTTGAGGATTCTCTCCTTTTGTGTCATGAAATTTTGAAAAAGAAGTGGTGATAAAAAAATAGTCTCAAAATTCAATAAATTTTTACAAAGTCAAAATTTTCAGCACTCTTAAGTGGGAGACACTTAAAAAGAGATGTTTTAGAGAGCGGTGACTGAAGAAAAGTCTCTCTCACAACTCGAAAACAAGACATCAAGGAGTGCCAGTTAGGGAATTGACTTTATCAAAGGACAACACCAAATGTAAATTTTCAATGTTTCATGAACACAACACAACGAACACATGAACCCAAATGACCAAATATGCCTTGTGTAGCTTTAAATACTCAAAAATCAAACACCAAGTAGAGCATCGACAAACTTCAAAACATTAAATTTTGAGTCTAGTGTCACACAAAATACGCACACGAGTTCATGAATGTCACTCCCTCATAGATGATTTTCGAGATGGAAACCCTCCTTCACGAAAATCTCTTGTCGAAGAACACTATGCAAGAAAATTTTTAAGAACGAGTAAGGCAAAGATCTCTTATTAAGATTCAAGAAGCTTCTTCAAAGATTCAAGAAGCCTCTACCAAGAATCAAGAAGCCTCTTCAAAGAATCCTCTACAAAGAATCAAGAAGCTTCTACAAAGATACAAGAAGCCTCGACAAATATTCAAGAAGCCTCGACAAAGAATAGGATGATGTGAGAGCACTCTTGATACAAGTAACTTTTCAAGGAATATGGTATCCCTCTTATGACTCCACTCATCTCTCCATATATAGTTTTCTAAATACTCATACGTTGAGTTTTGCTTTCCAAGGCATAAAGCTTTTATGCCTTTAGCTTTTCTTAAAAGCTAAAAGCTTTGACGGTAATGTCAAGATTGTGGGAGAGAAGGAAGGAGTCTCACTTGTAGCTTTCTTGGTTGCACAATGGGGGAATACACACAAGGGTGGAGGCTGCAAACAGTTTTCCTCTTCTTAGTTGTGTAAGCCAAAAGAACTCAAGTACAAAGAAATAGAAGAACCCTATATATGGGTCTCAAACCAAACTCAACTAACTAAGGTGGCATACTAACTGAGCCACGAACTAGAGTAGATAAGGATAGCTGTCATGTAGCTATTATTCATGGGCGGTGTACCAACCGCATCTGCAACTGACACGTCGGTGACATAAATGCACAACGGTCACCCTGGCATATCACGAGTGGAGCTCGATATCTCAACACTCCCCCTCGAGCTCAATCCCAATTCCTGCATACCAAACAGGTCTCTGAACTTGCGCAGCTTCTCTGCACCCAATGCCTTCGTGAATATGTCAGCTACCTAATCCTCTGTGCTGACATAAACTAGATCAATAAGACCTAGTAAAACTCTCTCCCGCACATAGTGATAATGCACCTCAATGTGCTTTGTTCTAGCATGATAGACTGGGTTATTTGCCATGTGTATACTACTCATGTTGTCACAATAAATGACAACTGGCCCATCTGTAGGCTAATGCATATCATAAAGTAGCTTATGCAACCAAGCTACCTCACATGCAGCCATTGCTGCACCCTTGTACTTAGCCTCTGTGCTCGATAAGGCAACTGTAGGCTGTTTCTTGCTGCTCCAAGTGACTGCAGCACTTCCAAAAGAGAACACATATCCACTGGTAGATTGTCTATCAAAAATACTACCAGCCCAATCAGCATCAGTGTATCCATGCAACTGTATTTGAACCCCAGTCTCATAAAGTAGTCCATACTGCAATGTGGACTTCACATACCTGAGTATGCGTCTAGCCGCATCCAAATGCGGTTTCCTTGGAGCCTGCATAAACTGACTTACCAGTCCAAAAGCATAGCTCAAATCTGGCATGGTAATAGTTATATAAATCAAGCTTTCTACTATGCGTCTGTACATAGTAGGGTCTTCCAGAAGCTCACATGCATCTGCGCTCAGCTTCACATTCTGCTCCAAAGGAACTGAAATAGGCTTACAGCCTGTCATCCCATATTTGGACAGCATGTCCAATCCATACTGCCTCTGCAAGAGCTGTATTCCACTTGGTGATCTAATCACCTCAATGCCCAAGAAATAACCCAGCTCTCCCAAATCCTTCATCTCAAACTTCTGCTTCAATAGCATTTTCACATGAAGGATATCTTCATCACTATCACCTGTCATAATCAAATCATCAACATAAATGACAAGTAGCATAATACCTTTCTTTGTTTTTCTCACATAAAGTGAAAAGTCTGCCTTGGAAATCTGAAAGCCAATAGTGACAAGATATTGTCCTATCTTGTCAGACCATGCTCTAGGTGCTTGCTTCAAGCCATACAATGCTTTCTTCAACCTGCAAACAAACGCAGGATGAACAACATGCACATAACCTGGTGGCTACTCCATATACACCTCTTCTTGCAAATCACCATGCAAGAAGGCATTCTTTACATCCATCTGATGTAAAGACCATTCCTTTGATGCAGCCATAGCAATGACTGCTCTTACGGTTGCCATCCTTGCAACCGGACTGAATGTTTCTTCATAGTCAATGCCATATGTTTGTGCATACCCCTTGACTACTAATCTTGCCTTGTATCTGTTCACAGAACCATTTGCATTGTGCTTCACCTTATAAACCCACTTACAGGCAATTGCATTTTTACCTTTAGGCAAATGTACCAATTCCCATCTAGCATTTGCTTCCAAGGCATCCATTTCTTCATCCATGGCTTTCTCCCATTTTTCTTTTCCCATGGCTTGCTCAAAAGAAGTGGGTTCTGGTTCCTGTATCACTTTGACCATATAGGCATAGTGAATGGCTGTAAATCCATCATATTTCAGCCTATCCACAAGATACCTAGCTCTAGTAGACCTGCGCAAAGTAGGTTCACTCCCAGGTGCTCTCAAAACATCCCTGGTCTTCCTTACTCCAGGTGTAACAATAGAAGGAATACCCAACTCATCATCAATGCTTTGTTCTGAGCCATTGGATTCACCATCCACATAAGAGTGACCTGCATTCACATCAAACATGGGCTGATCTACCTTCTCTTTTCCTTTTCGTGATACGTGCATACCATTATCTACATTACTTTGAGAAGATTCTCCTGATCTCAATCTACCTATCCATGGCAAAAAATGTGAACCACTGCTAGAGGACGCTCCAGATCCACTAATATTTTGTGACTGCTGCTGTGAATTCTGTGCAGCATTACCACTTTGTGCATCTATATCATCAATCACATTTACTGGTTTATACCAGCTACTCATCTCATCAAAAACAACATCTCTGCTCATTGTAAACCTACGAGTAGAAGAGTTATAGCATCTATACCATTTCTGCTGTAGAGAGTAACCAATAAAGATGCACTTCTCAGCTTTTGGATCCAACTTGGATCTCAACTCATCTGGCACATGAACATAGGCAATGCAACAAAAAATTTTCAAATGAGAAATATTTGGTTTCCTACCAGTATACCTCTCCTCTGGAGTCATCCCATGTATTGCTGCAGTGGGAGTCCTGTTCATTATGTCGACTGATGTAGCAACTGCTTCAGCCCTGGCAAGTCTTTTTCGTTGAGCATGGCACGAGATACCTCTCCAATATGCCTGTTTTTTCTTTCTGCAATTCCATTTTTCTGTGGGGTATGACTACATGAATATTGCTGCTTTATGCCATGCTCTTGCAGGAACCTTGTAAACTCATTTGAGAGGTACTCTCCCCCTCCATCTGACCTTAGGCATTTTATTTGCAGGCCTGTTTCTTTTTCAACCATAGCTTTAAGAGTTTTGAAATGCCCAAAAACTTCACTTTTCTTTTTCATAAAATACACCCAAACTTTTCTACTATAGTCATCAATAAAAGTGACAAAATAATGATAGCCTCCAAGAGATGCAACTTTAGTAGTCCACACATCAGAGTGGATTAATTCCAATGGCTTCTCACTCTCTTGAACATGTCTAGGAAATGGTTTCCTTGCCTGTTTTCCAAATTAGCACGCTTCACATACCTTATGCATTTCTGCAACCTTGAATTTGGGCAATCCTGCAACAATATTTTGGGCCTGCATTGATTTAAGTCGCTGTACATTAACATGACCAATGTGTTTATGCCAGATATCAATATCTGCAACTACCCCGGTCCCATGTGTAAACATTGCTACACTCAAATCAGACATGTCTGCATCCAATGTAAACATTCTGCCCTTCTTCTTTCCTTTTGCTATCAAGCGACCTTTATTTTTCATATCCTCAACAAAGCATCCATGAGGATTAAATCTGACCTGCAAGCCCTGCTCAACCATTTGACCAACAGAAACCAAATTCTTGGTGATATTCGGGACATGAAATACATCGGACAGGTATTTCTTTTTCCCATCCTACATAGACAAGGGAATTTTTCCAATCTGCACAATAGGATGTGCAGTATCATCACCAGTCTCCACAAATCCTGGTTTTTCCATTTTCCTTGCATCCTCCATCCATTCTGCATGACCTGTCATGTGGTTTGATGCACCTGAGTCAACATACCATACATCGTTGCTTTCTTTTGCACTTGTCATAGAATTGTTCATGTGCTGCACCATAAACAAGTGCTCATTTCTGTCATCACCCTGTCTACTGGAAGATGCATAATTCCCTTGTTGCAATTTTCCATTCATGATGTCATTCTGGTTTTTATAGCAGTCTTTAGCCATATGGCCCATTTTACCACAGTAGTAGCATTCAACATTACTGTTTGCATTTTGGCCTCTTTGCCATCCACCACGACCTCTTTGGCTCCCCCTGCCTCTAGAGTTACCACGTCCTCCTCCATAGGACTGGTTTTCTTGAGTTTGCTGCATATTCTGATTTCTGCCACGGCCTCCAAATCGGCCTCCTCTACCTCTGCCTCTACCTCTTCCAGCATTTGAGTAGAAGACAGCTTCTTTTGAAGTTCCTCCTGAAGAAGATGCACCACCATTTCTCTGCTCCTCAGAAATTAGAAGAGCAATCAACTCCTCAAAATCAGGAAATCTTTCACAGACGGAAATGGATGTTCGGAACTGTGGATAATCCTTTCCTAGACCATTCAAGGTCACGGAAACTAAATCATCATCTTCCACTGGCGACCCAATGGAAGCAAGTGCATCTGCAATCTTCTTCACCTTCATGTGGTAGTCGTTGATGCTCATACTTTCTCTTTGCACATTATGCAACTCTTGCTTGAGCTGCATTTTCCTGGCTTGTGTATTTGTGCTATACATTTTTGACAAAGTATCCTATGCCTCCTTTAGCATACTTGCATCCTGAATATGCACAATCATAGAGTCTAAAATGCTGATAGACAGCCAGTACATAACTTTCCTGGCTCTCTCATGCCATGCTTTAAATGCCTGCATTTGCTATTGATTGGGAACATTAGGAAGAACTGGTTCTTCTTCATTTCCTGCAGCAAATTCCCAATATCCTTTTCCCATAAGGAAATTCATCATTCTAAACTTCTATGCTTGGAAGTTGTTCTTGTCAAGCTTTTTAGTGACAATCTGTGAAAGAGAATCAGACGCCATTACAGAACACTGCAAAAAATTCTGTCACTGCAAAGAACACAGCTTCAGCCTCGCAAGGGCAAATCTGCAAAACTGACGAAAGTGGTATTTGACCACACAGTCACTTTCTAGTGATGATTTTGCATCAATAGGCAACAAGGATGATTCTGTAACTCCCAATGTCTCTGCGCACAGGCATACGACGCAATTTCTACAGTAACTTTTAACCGACCTGTAGAACAGTGGCTGCATAGCATAAAACTGGGCCTTTTCTTGAGTGCGTGCAGAAAACTTCCGCCTCCAAAACAAGCCCCGAAATGGCCTCAAATAAAAAAAACAGGGTCACCAAAGGCTAAAGCCCTTACCCGCAACATATACTGCCCTCTTGCTTCACCGCGAAGGGCGTCTCAACCTGAGACAATGCACTCTTGCACTTTTCGGCTATGATGCCTGCAGAGACTTGCTCCCAAAACAGAAAATGAAAGCAACACTGCTCCTCTTATCAAAACACCACGAGCTTGGCTTGCTTTCTTGAGCTCCTTACCACGAACAAGGCTCTGATACCATGTCAAGATTGTGGAAGAGAAGGAAGGACTCTCACTTGTAGCTTTCTTGCTTGCATAATGGGGGAATACACACAAGGGTGGAGGCTGAAAACAGTTTTCCTCTTCTTAGTTGTGTAAGCCAAAAGAACGCAAGTACAAAGAAATAGAAGAACCCTATATATGGGTCTCAAACCAAACTCAAGTAACTAAGGTGGCATACTAACTAAGCCACGAACTAGAGTAGATAAGGATAGCTGTCATGTAGCTATTATTCATGGGCGGTGTACCAACCGCATCTGCAAAAACTGACACGTCGGTGACATAAATGCACAACGATCACCCTGGCATATCACGAGTGGAGCTCCATATCTCAACAGGTAAGGCCAAATTTAAAATCTTTAAGGCTTTAATAGCTTAAAAGCTATTAAAATTAACGTTTTAAAATGCCCAATTTCTTAAAATACCATCGTCCTCTTGTTTTGAATGCTGCCATTCTGCGTAAATCAACAGTCAAACTGTCGACTTCAATACATGATGCGCCACGTAGTTCTTCATCAATGACCGTCAAATTTCCTTGCGATCTAGATCTAGATTATGTTTGAATTTTCTACCATGATCCTTAATAGGTTATTATTTTACCCGAATGCCATCACCATACAAACCATTATTGGATGCGTAACCTTTCTAAAGCACGTGTAGCAGCCCGTCATCATTGATAATCACCATCCTTCCCCATGTGTGAAAGCTGGAATTCCTGCCATCTTCTCGTCAACAATACCTGCAAGTCAACGGTCCTTTGGAATATGTCATCACCTCAATCAATAATGTTGCCTTAATTTGTGTAAAACCCTTTAATATCAACAAATAACTTCCCCTTCCAAGACCTCACAAACACACTAATAATCAGATAGCTTACCAACAATCACTCCACCTCCTTCTCAGAGCCTAATCAATAGCATCTACGTGGTCCCTTAGCACTAGCATTTGGCTTCTTTCTTTCTTTTCATCTTTCGGTGTTGACTCGTTATCTATCTTAGTCCTGTGCCCATGGCTAATCTTCTTTCATTGAGCTTTAATGGTGGTAACAACATCATAGTTTTTTCTATCATCTTGATGAGGAAGAACCTTCCTCTTGCATGCATTCAAAGCAAGAGGAACTTAGAACCCTCCCAAATTCTTTAGTTGTATTGGCACTTGAGTCTTCATGCGATGGCTTTCAAAACTCTTGCAATATGGACCTTTCAAGCCTTGCATGCCCTTATACAACTTGCTAAAAATTATTGGATGCACCAAATATCACATTGGCATCCTCAAATATAATCTCCCCATCACCAAAAGAATGTCCAAAAGACAATATTCCACCACTGAGAAAACTTAATTTTTCCAAGAAAATATAGTAGGTAACCTTTGCCAAGATGTGAATACAATCTTAATCCTTTGCTACTTGTTTTCCACACCCAACAACTTGCTAAAAATTATTGGATGCACCAAATATCACATTGGCATCCTCAAATATAATCTCCCCATCACCAAAAGAATGTCCAAAAGACAATATTCCACCACTGAGAAAACTTAATTTTTCCAAGAAAATATAGTAGGTAACCTTTGCCAAGATATGAATACAATCTTAATCCTTTGCTACTTTTTTTCCACATCCAACTCTTACCTTTCACTATCATCACCTCTTGCTTGATTCATGCAATGTGTCCTAGTAGAAATATGTTTTGAAATAGAACTTCATGCCCATCCACTCATGATTTGAGGAAATATGCAATGTTGGATCCATGCGCTGCAATCAATCAAATGATGTCCACACAAAAATTATGAATGCACTAAAGAAAATGTGCCTAGCCTATCTAGATGTGCTCCTGCATCATGCAAAAATGCAAACAAATATACACACACAATGGAAAACAAATTCCTAATGATACTGACTAATGAGTTCAAATTCTTGGTGAAAAAATCCACCCTCAAGTTCACAGTGTTGGATGCACAGCGTCACGACATCCACCCCTTCCAAATCTACACATCATTTGGTATGTGGCAACTTGTTTACCACTTACAGCATTGTTCCCACCAAGACCATATGGGTAATCATTTGGGTAATACGACAAGTAGGTAAGTTGACACAGGTTATCACAACATCCTCCTAGATCATATGGATGAATCAAAGTAGGTATATTTTTTATGGACCTAAAAACGGGCCGGCACTGGCTCATGCACTAGCCGGGCCTCGTCACTATACACAAGACAACCCCTCGACCTCGCGGCCAGGAGCGTCTATCAAAATCTTTGCCTTCCTAAACATTACGTTTGTAATACGTTGTAGTCCAACTGATCCTAACCCAATATTACTCCTCAGAGGGAGTCCCTTTCACATAGCCAAAAGGCTCGAATTACATACACATGGGGTTCCTCCTACGGCTGAATGCCGTCAACCCTCTACGACTCTCCTACACCTTGGGGATTGGCCCCTCGATGCGTCGCTCAACATATAAACATTTCGCACAAAAGTCCACTCAAGGCACCATTTAATCGTATACAGGAACGTACCATTGTCCTTACTTCTCTTTTCCCTAGACCCCACGACTAGCTTATGGCTTAGGGTGTCCTGTCTCTCACTCAACGTAGGTCAAGGTCCTAATGAAAACAATTGCTGTGCATCCAGGATTTCTGATACCTTTAAACATTTCCATGATTTATGCATAGTGTAGATGCCAAGTGCTCAAACAGTTATGGAATCAATATTGTGCACATGTGGAAAACATCCTTTTAATGACTTCCAACTACCGTTCTTATGCGGCGTTGCACAGACCTAGCACCAAGGGAACCCTCGTGCTACTAGGCTCTTATTTTATAATTATTGTCCATCCTAAATGCTATGCATAGAAATCAGCAACTTTTCCATCATCTCACACAGCATTTAGACATATTTCAACTACTCTATCCTCCCATCGATCAAATGTTGCATTGTTGTATAGATTTATAGGGTATTTTGCCATCATTTTATGTGTAGAAAGAGGGAAAAACACACTAGAACAAGAAGGTGGGGTTGAACTGAGGAAAATCCTCATGCTTCAGTCCCCACAAACATTCACAAACATTGCTCTTAATTTTCATTAATTTTCCGCACCCAAAATGCATTTTTCTCCTATTTTTAGTGATTTTTCTCTATTTCCCTTGTATTTTCCCTTATTTTTTGAATTATTTTATTACTGAAAATTCAAGATAGGTTATGGGCTGTGGCCCTTAGTTCCTTCTTGCAGAAAAATTGAAGATTTAGTTAGTGTTCTTATTCATTTTTCCATTTTTATGCCAAAAAATATCATTTTCCCTTGATTTTTCATATTGTACGTGTTTTAGTGTATTATTTTGAGCCACAAGATGCATATTTTTCTGATTTTTTGATTATGATCAGCAAGTACTCATGGAAAACAGTAACATAAACAATTTTTAGCCCACATGAACAACATTTTATCAATCAAAAGCCATAAAATCTCAAATTTCCTTTGAAAAAATTGAATTACCGCTTATTTGCGTGTTTCGGGTTTCATGTCCATGGCTGCAAATCTGAAAATCAGCAGCACTTCATGTCCAGCACAATCACAAATCACCATTTCCAGCCCGTGGAGCAATCCGATCCATGCCGGACAAGCCTCCATCATTCTTTCTTCTTCCTTCTTCTTCCCACATGAATTCCCCCTTAGAAGAGAGAGAGGGAGGAGAGAGAAAGACTAGATTTCTATCTCAGCATTCAGGCCATCAATTGAGGAGCGAAGGACGGCGATAAGATCCACAGACAGGAGGGAATGAAGCCCCATAATCCATTAGGCAAGGTGTTTGTAACATCCATTATGCCCTCTCTCCATCCATGGAGAAAAAAATGGCGCCCTCTGTTGATCACGTTTTTTCATCCCTCTTCATTCTCTCTCCACATTTTTTGCTTCATAAGGTGCATAAAATTTTTGGGGGGGGTCCAAACTCAAAAGGCATGCTCAAATTTGGCCTCCCAAGTGTCAACCTTTTCATATCTTGACCATTTTGTGGCCATTTTCCCGTCCGGACTCCGAATTGAGCTCTGAAAAATCCTAGGCATCCGGCTTGGCATCGTGCATTGGTCAGTAACTCTTGCCAACCCGCACGACTGTCTGAAAAATTATGAAAAATCAACAAGTGTCGCTCGGGCACCTTTAAAGCACTTTGACGCTTAAAATCGTCCTAGATCGAGCCGCCGCCTTTGACATTGAATATTTTTCCCTTGATATTCATAATTTTTAGCTATTTTTAAGCACTTTCCATCACCTAAATTCCGCTCTCATTGGTGGCCACGGGATAGGGCACATAAACAACCAAAGAAGCATCAAACTGATATAAAATAAGTATCTAATAAAACTCAGCACAATGCTTCCCCTACCCGTGGACATAACCAAGGCATGACATCCACAAGGAGTAGGCCTAGCATCATCCAATAGAAGATCCAAAGTGAGTCACTAACTAGCTGCTCCAACACAGCCAAACTAAAGAGAATTGTCAAAGAGGTTGCCCTAAGTGGTAGTCTGCGCTACTTACCAACTAAAGACAACACAACTAGGAACTCCTACAAGGCGAGGACTCCTATAGCCTGATCAAAGAATATTTGCTTTCAGTACATTTCTTCTTTTAGGGTTGTTATTGGATGAACATACTTGGGCATGTAAAAAGGAGGGAGCTGAGCGTAGTGACCCAAGGAAAATAGGGCATCGGCCTCAGGACCTGTCTCGGCACCCAAGGACCTACCAAGCCCTCGCAAGGCGACACTTAATCCTTTTCTAACGCTCACTTTTAGTTTCGCTCCAATCTTCCTTGTTTTGTCATCATTTTTTTTTCAACAAGAAGCCACCCCTAGGAAGACAAGGTATCGGCCCCAGGTCTGACTCGTCCCCAGGAACCTACCAAGCCTTCGCAAGGCAATGATCAACTGCTTATACATTTCTATTCCTTTTCTTTTCTTTGATAGGGGTTAGAACCCCTTTTTACACACCTTCGTATTTATATTCATCTTTTAGGATGTCTAGGGTTTCTTGGCATCATCATTATTATCTTCTGGCAGGCTTCTCTAACTGCCTCACTACTAACAAGAACTCCTAGAACGGCTGCCTAGCAGGCTAGTAGAACAGGGCCACTAGGACTTCCTTCTAAAAGAGGTCTTTCGGTGTCTGACAATGTCTTTACAGGAGGCAATAACTACTCCGACCTCCCTCAAACATACTCAACCTAAACTTGGGACTTCATGCCTTGGCTGCCGGTCCCCAACCAAAATGTGGCCCCTCGACAAGTACAAATACACATATAACAGGAAAGAAAGGTACTCGTAAAGGAGAGGTATCACCTGGATTGGCCACAAGAAGCTTCCATCGCAGCAAAGGCTCCTCCAAGCTCCACCACTTTCCACGAACCGCGAAACCTGTCTAGCACAACACTTAAAACAAAAACCCCCATTAAACGCACCCGCACTAGACAGGGAAATGGCACTCTTGGCCTAATGAAATAAAACACTACGACGCATAACACCCTCCTGGAAACAACTATGATAGACATCAAAGCATACCATTCCCAGGGGAACAGGGCTCGTAGCCCTAAACTAGGTGCATTAAATTATGACCCAGCCCTCCTGCGTATATTGCAAGAGGTGTTCGCATCACATGTCGTCTAATCAGTCTGTGGGTCCTAGATAATAAAGGGAGATGCGTCTCGCTTACCCTCTGCATCACCCAAATCAACCATCGTCTGCCAAAGAGGGCATGTTCAGAAAGCATACCCCACAAACGACCAGGTCCTGTCTCACCATCAATAGATATATCGGGACAAGGGCCACAATTAAAGAAGAGGTCTTCTTCATACGCAAAATTAGCCAAAGAATCGGCAAACTGATTCCAATTCCGTGGAATCAGCTGAAAAGACACTCTATCAAATTCGTCTAGCAGGGCTATGGAAGTATGATGGTACATGCAAAGGATGGGGTTTCGCACCATGTACGTCCCATTGAGTTGATTTAAAACCAACTGAGAGTCCCCTTTCATCAACAACTGGCGGATACCACCCTTCTTTGCAATATTCAAACCCATAATCAGGGCTTTGTATTCTGCCATATTATTGGTAAAATTCGCCTCGAGATAAGCCACTAACTTCATGACAATGCGTCGTCGGGGGTCACGGATGACAACTCCTACACTTCCTTTTCTGCATGCACCCCTAGACACCCCATCAAAGTACAAGGTGTACGTCCATAAAGGGTTTACATATCCTGCCATCCTGAACTCTACTAGTAATTATGGTAATCGAAATTCAGCATATTCAACGGGTGGATTGTAGGCTCCATCCCTCCATCATCATTGAATTCAACAGGGATGCTCGTCAAAATTTGTAGGCAGTGATGGCAGAAGACCTTGATCTCCCAAATAAATGTCCCGCCTTCTTGCTCAATCACCTTGTATCCTTTGCTCCACCAAATGAGCTTTCCCTGATGATACCTCTGTTCCAAATATGGGTGTTCTAAATAAGGGATCAGATGACCCATCAACCTCTATCACGATTTCCTTGCAGATATTTGATCGATCTCGCCTAGACCTGCAAGGTAGTCATAGCATTAGTGCAATCAGAAATAATAAGGTTTAATCTTATTAAGATTAACCTTATTTTTAAATTCTATCCCCTCCAGGTCAGCTAACAAGACTGTGGATTTATTCTTTCCTATTCTAATGATCCGATAGGGCCCATCCCATTTGGGTTCTAGCTTGCCTGGAAAGAATTCACGTCGTGCGTCATAATATAGAACAAGCTGTCCTTTCTTGAAGGTGTATTTCTTGGCTTTGAGGTCGTATAGCTGCTTCATTCGGCGCTTTGCCACTTCTTGGTGCAATAAGCTCTGTAGCTTAAGCTCATCTAAATGTGCCAGTGTCGTCAAGCGCTCAAAAAGTGCATCTTCATCGCTCAAAGAATGATTGATGGCAAACCGAATAGTCGGCAGCTCAATTTCTAAAGGCAAGACACACTCCTCCCCATATACTAACTTGAACGGGGTATGGCCAATGGCTCGTTTGAAGGTCGTATTATAAGCCCACACTGCCACGTATAACTTTTTATCCCAATTCCGTTTCTTTTCTGACACAATTTTGGACAGGATGCCCACAAGCTGCTTGTTGGTGCTTTCAACTTGCCCATTGGCTTGCGGATTATATGGGGTTGTCTTGTTATGCTTGATTTGCCACATCTCTGTCAAACCTTTAATCACCTTATTCAGGAAATGGGTTCCGCGGTCCGACACTAATTCTTTCGGCAGACCAAATCGGCATATTATCTGCTCTAAAAGGAAACTAGCAGTTTCTTTAGCATCATCTTTCCTTGTTGCACGTGCTTCTGACCACTTTGTGAAGTAGTCAGTTGCTACAATGATATACCTCTTTTGTGTAGTCTACGACGGAGTAATAGGACCCACAAAGTCTATTCCCCACTTCTCAAATGGAAGTATCGCCATAATAGGGGTGAGTGGTCGTTTCCTATTCTCTCGACTATCATGTCGTTGGCAAATATCGCATCTCTTAACATACGCAAACGCATCCTGGAAGATGGCAGGCCACCAATAACCTGCTCTTAAAGCCTTTTGTGCTGTAAGTCGTCCAGCAAAATGGCCACCGCAAGCAGAATCATGGCACTCTTCCAAAATGAATGGCACCTCGTCAGGCATCACACAACGGCGATAGATATCATCAACCCCTTGCCGATATAATGTACCTGCGATCAAAGCAAACTTTAACGCTTGCTGCTTAATTTTCCTTCTCTCAGCTTTAGATAATTCGGATCCTGCCTCTCCTATTGATAAATAATGCGTTATTGCAACATACCAGGAGGGAATAGATGCTGTATCTATTTTAAATAACAACTCCATGTCACTACCTTCAGCCACAGATTCTTTCGGCTCCCCAAAGTCTACAAGACATTCCACAATGCCTTGCAACCTTGGTGGCTTACTCTTGATTTCATAATCAAATTCCTGCAAAGTGATCAACCACTTTGCCAGATGATCAGGCGGCTGTAGCTTATTCATCAATAATCGAAGTCCCTCCGCCTTCGTATAAAGCACGACTTTCTCATAGATAATATAATGCTTGAATTTCTTGGTCCCAAATACCATCGCTAGACACAGCTTCTCCATGTAGGTATAATTGATTTCGGATACCCCCAGCTTCCGACTAGCAAAAGCAATCGGGTGGTACCACTTCTCTTCCCAAATTTGGGCTAAACAGCAGCTGATTCTATACATAGTGGCTGCTGAAAATATATAAAACACCTCATCTCTTTTAGGTGCTTTTAAAACGGGCGCTCTTGCTAGCTCTTGTTTCACATCCTCGAATGCTACCTTACAAGGGTCACCCCATACAAACGAACAGCTAAAGGACAATAAATTTGTAAGCGGCAACGTTCTTTCTGCTAAGGCATTGATGAATCTACGGTAGTAACCAACTGAAGATAGAAAGCTATGAACTTCTTTCGGAGTGCGTGGTGGACCCATGGCAACTATAACTTTAACCTTCTCGGGGTCTGTCGCAATTCCTACCGAACTGACAACATGACCCAGAAACAACCCATAAGGTACTCCAAAAACACACTTCCGTGGGTTTAGGGCGATGCAAAATTGTCTACAGCGCTCGAAGCATTTTCTTAAAATGATCAACTACCTTCCTCTCACGGTGGCGGCCCCTAAGTCATCAATAAACACCTTCAACTCCTCAGGGGATATGTCACCGAATGTCTTATCTGCTGTTCGTTGCCACGAACCAGGCGCATTGCATAAACCAAAGGCCATCACATGGTACACAAAAGTATCAAATACAGTGATAAAAGTTGTTTTCAACTTATCCTCTTCTGCAATTGCCATTTGGTTGTATCCTGCAAAGCAATCCATAAACGAATATATCTCCCTACCCGCTTATTGATCCAAAATCTGGTCAATAAATGGCAACGGGTAGTAGTCCTTAACTGTCTGCTTATTCAGCTCCCTAAAGTCTACACATAAACGGATTTGATTATTCTTCTTCTTTCTAATCACAACCGGCGAACACCATTCCGTGTGTTGCATAGGAAAAATCAAACCCGCTTTTCGAAGCTTCTGTAACTCTTCAAACAGGCCGTCCCTCAGTTCGAAAGGCATACGCCTTACTTTCTGTCGTACAGGACGACTGCCCTCTTTCAACGGAATTGTATGAACAGCAAGACTAGGAGGGATGCCTCTCAACTCATCATAACTCGAGGCAAAGATATCACAGAATTCCTGGATCAAGGCCACATAGTCCTCCCTTTCTGCTGAGCTGAGCATAGAACCTAATTTGATTGGCTGCAAATCATCAGGCGTACCAAGGTCTAGCTCGATAACATCTGCATCTCTTATACGCTCTTGGCCCTCTATTGGCTCATTCAAAGTGATTTGATAGATGTCCTCCGTGGTGGATCCCTCTTTGGACTCATCACTCGATGATGTCTCACTGGCAAATAAATCTTCTAATGTCTCCAATTCTGTAGAAGATAGAGGAGCTCTCTCGCTCTGCGGGGACTCAGGATAAGCATCAACCACCACACGTTGGGCACCTCTGCCGAATATTAGCCGACCGGCGGGTATATCCACTTGGCAGTCCGCTTGCAAGATCCAAGGTCGTCCTAGTAATACTTGGTAACTTGGACGGCCTGCAAAACGAAACACCCTAAAGTCCAACAGGCATTCTACATTTGCAACAGTGACATGGACCTTAGTAATGCAGCCTTCCGGCTGTCTCAAACTATCATCTGCCATTCTGAGAATTGTGGAGGTATCTTTCTGGATCGCAAGACCCAACCTTTCCATCAGTTCAGAACTCATAATGTTAACAGATGATCCCGTGTCGACAATGGCATAACCTACTAGTATCCCATCGACATAGGCTGCAACCCTTGGGCAATCCTTCTCAGCATGCTCAAACCAGTCATCACCAACTCGCGCAATACCCAAAGGTTCTACGATATACCCGGTACGTAGAATCTTTCTAAATTCCTTACGTACTCCTGGGGAAAGCTTAATAAGCTGTAAAAGATTCACATCCGGCTTGACTTCGCAAAGAGAGCTCGCCAAATCGAATTCATGATAGTTTGATAGAGCTCGCTTTTCACGCCAAACCATCCGCTCTTTAGGTCGCTGAACTGGCTTCAATGCCTCCTTTTTAACTTTCACCTTCTTCTTTGGTGGTTCCTTATCGGCTTTACTTTCCACGGGCTTCAAAGGTCCCCCTTCCATGGAAGGATCCAAAACTTGTGTTTCTTTGTCGCCTTGTTTAGGGTTTCCGTCGACAGGCTTATCCTTGTCGGCTTCTCTACCCTTTTGACCTCTTGTAAGAACAGCTCGCAGATTAGAGGTTTCAGTATCGTTCACGCGTACAACCTCAATCAAACTAACCCCATTACCACTTGGTAGCTCCTCCAATGTAGTCGTTGGTCGTTGAAGTATTTGTTTAGGCCCATCTTCTCGCTGGGAATCATTTCCTTGGGCACGATGATTAACAGGTCCTGGTTTTGCCGACTACCTCGTTGGAGGGAACTGATCTTACTCTAGCAAGTAGTTGCTAAATGGCCGGATTTTCCACAAATGTCGCACTTAACATTTGGGCAATTTCTTGGATAGTGCTGCCCACCACACTATTTGCAACTAAACCTCGAAGGTGCACCCCTCCTCTGGGTATCTACTTCCTATCAAATTTTGTTGTTTTTTAAGGAAGTTGACATCAACGGCTATTTGTCGATACTGCTCCGCAATCATGTCGATATAATGCTTCATCATGTCCTTAACCTCGCCAAGAACATTGGAAGAACTCGACTCGTAGCCTTGGTCATTACCATGTCGTTCCATCGGCCTAACAATTCGATTAGGCACAGGTTGTTGAACCACAGGCATGGTGTTAGAATTGACCGCCTGGCCTCTACCACTTGAAGCCATTTGACTGCCCGTAGGCATCGACATGCTAGGGGGAGCTGGTAATAAAGG
This sequence comes from Lygodium microphyllum, assembly GCF_053477565.2. Taxonomy (NCBI): domain Eukaryota; kingdom Viridiplantae; phylum Streptophyta; class Polypodiopsida; order Schizaeales; family Lygodiaceae; genus Lygodium; species Lygodium microphyllum. The sequence continues at coordinate 27,658,439 of NC_141152.1, read as the reverse complement.
GACATTCTGTAGCATGTTCCCTCTCCCATTAGGGTTAGCCATCGCTATCCCTTGGCCACTACTGCCATTGGCCATTGCCATATTGTTTCCCAATACTAAACCCATATTCGAATTGCCTCGAGAAGCATAAGCTGCTTGTAGTCGAGATTCCACCTCTTGTGCTCGTGTAATGGCAGTATCTATATCCCCCAAGGGGACACTACTCAACTGCAATTGGATATTAAAGTCCAAACCATGTAGGAAATATTGCACTTGGGCAGCTGCGGGGATAGGAATAGAGGTGTCCAACTTACGGAAAACCTCTTTTATTTTCTTCGCATAAGCACGAATATCCTCGTGTGGTTCTTGGCGAGTCACGTTGAGTACACGCAACCAATATTGCCCACCCCTTTCAGGGGCAAACTCCCTTCGAAAAGCTCCATAAAATGAATCAATATTCAATATGGTTCCGGCTTCTAAACCATGATACCATATAGCAGCTCTTCCTTTGAGAGTCATATTGAAGAACATCATTAAATGTCCTTCTTCTTGAATGCGACAGTTAAACATCAGCTTTTGAAACTCCCTAATGTGGAGTTCCGCATCTTCCTCAACTAGCCCATTAAAAATGGGTAGCGGGTAACCTAGAGCTGGTAAATCCGTCGTTCCTGCTGGAATTGCAATAGGCTGCGCCATGACGAGGATTGGATTTGCACTAGGAATAAGGTACGGTGGGGTTACACCTCCCGCACTTGATGTGGACTGGCTTATAGAAGGAAGGGGAGTATTAGAGCTTCCACCTTCTCCTAACTTACTGCTTGTGGCCCCAAGACCACTAGATCCACTCCCTCGTAAGGGTTCAGCACTGCTACGCTTAGGGGAATATCTCCTAAAAATTTTAGCACGTCGCCTAGCTCTTTCGTCTCTTTCTTGCTTTTGGATTTCTGCTAGACGATGCTTATCAATAAATAACGGATCAATCTCAATATCCTTTGGCATAAACTGCTAGTTGGTCCCTAAACAACCAGGATTCAAGAACCGCCACTTTTAAGCGGCTCCCGGCAGACGCACCACTGATGGACCTAAAAACGGGCCGGCACTAGCTCATGCACTAGCCGGGCCTCGTCACTACGCACAAGACAACCCCTCGGCCTCACGGCCAGGAGCGTCTATCAAAATCTCTGCCTTCCTAAACATTGCGTTTGTAATACGTTGTAGTCCAACTGATCCTAACCCAATATTACTCCTCAGAGGGAGTCCCTTTCACATAGCCAAAAGGCTCGAATCACATACACATGGGGTTCCTCCTACGGCTGAATGCCGTCAACCCTCTACGACTCTCCTACACCTTGGGGATTGGCCCCTCGATGCGTCGCTCAACATATAAACATTTCGCACAAAAGTCCACTCAAGGCACCATTTAATCGTATACAGGAATGTACCATTGTCCTTACTTCTCTTTTCCCTAGACCCCACGACTAGCTTATGGCTTAGGGTGTCCTGTCCCTCACTCAACGTAGGTCAAGGTCCTAATGAAAACAATTGCTGTGCATCCAGGATTTTTGATACCTTTAAATATTTCCATGATTTATGCATAGTGTGGATGCCAAGTGCTCAAACAGTTATGGAATCAATATTGTGCACATGTGGAAAACATCCTTTTAATGACTTCCAACTACTGTTCTTATGCGGCGTTGCACAGACCTAGCACCAAGGGAACCCTCGTGCTACTAGGCTCTTATTTTATAATTATTATCCGTCCTAAATGCTATGCATAGAAATCAGCAACTTTTCCATCATCTCACAGAGCATTTAGACATATTTCAACTACTCTATCCTCCCATCGATCAAATGTTGCATTGTTGTATAGATTTATAGGGTATTTTGCCATCATTTTATGTGTAGAAAGTGAGAAAAACACACTAGAACAAGAAGGTGGGGTTGAACTGAGGCAAATCCTCATGCTTCAGTCCCCACAAACATTCACAAACATTGCTCTTAATTTTCATTAATTTTTCGCACCCAAAATGCACGTTTCTCCTATTTTTAGTGATTTTTCTCTATTTCCCTTGTATTTTCCCTTATTTTTTGCATTATTTTATTACTGAAAATTCAAGATAGGTTATGGGCTATGGCCCTTAGTTCCTTCTTGCAGAAAAATTGAAGATTTAGTTGGTGTTCCTATTCATTTTTCCATTTTTATGCCAAAAAATTATCATTTTCCCTTGATTTTCCATATTTTACGTGTTTTAGTGTATTATTTTGAGCCACAAGATGCATATTTTTCTGATTTTTTGATTATGATCAGCAAGTACTCATGGAAAACAGTAACATAAACAATTTTTAGCCCACATGAACAACATTTTATCAATCAAAAGCCATAAAATCTCAAATTTCCTTTGAAAAAATTGAATTACCGCTTATTTGCGTGTTTCGGGTTTCATGTCCATGGCTGCAAATCTGAAAATTAGCAGCACTTCACGTCCAGCACAATCACAAATTACCATTTCCAGCCCGTGGAGCAATCCGATCCATGCCGGACAAGCCTCCATCATTCTTTCTTCTTCCTTCTTCTTCCCACATGAATTCCCCCTTAGAAGAGAGAGAGGGAGGAGAGAGAAAGACTAGATTTCTATCTCAGCATTCAGGCCATCAATTGAGGAGCGAAGGACGGCGATAAGATCCACAGACAGGAGGGAATGAAGCCCCATAATCCATTAGGCAGGGTGTTTGTAACATCCATGATGCCCTCTCTCCATCCATGGAGAAAAAAATGGCGCCCTCTGTTGATCACGTTTTTTCATCCCTTTTCATTCTCTCTCCACATTTTTTGCTTCATAAGGTGCATAAAATTTTTGGGGGGGGTCCAAACTCAAAAGGCATGCTCAAATTTGGCCTCCCAAGTGTCAACCTTTTCATATCTTGACCATTTTGTGGCCATTTTCCCGTCCGGACTCCGAATTGAGCTCTGAAAAATCCTAGGCATCCGGCTTGGCATCGTGCATTGGTCAGTAACTCTTGCCAACCCGCACGACTGTCTGAAAAATTATGAAAAATCAACAAGTGTCGCTCGGGCACCTTTAAAGCACTTTGACGCTTAAAATCGTCCTAGATCGAGCCGCCGCCTTTGACATTGAATATTTTTCCCTTGATATTCATAAATTTTAGCTATTTTTAAGCACTTCCCGTCACCTAAATTCCGCTCTCAATTTTCATAGACCATCACAACATCCAATGACTTGGTCTTCTCTCTTGCAAAAATATTATTCATAGCATCCTTATCTTCTTTGGCTGGTTGACCATCAGACAATCCCATGACTCCAAACTCTCTTTCCTCCTTCAATGGAACAAGTCTTGTTTGTGCCTTGACCGTATTGATGTTTATATCCATTTCCATCTCCATAAATGGCATAAACATTGGAAAATCCTCATCACTGTCCAAAGGTTATCTGATCTTCTTGTCAACTAAATCTTTTTGTTGAGATATTTTAGCCAAAAAAAAAAACACTTTTTGTTGAGCACCCAAATTTTCTTGCTGCATCATGAAATCAGCAATTTCACAATTCATCATTAGAGAATGGACCTATAAGACATATGACAATTCTTGATTTTTAGTTTTTAGCAATGCTTAAATATCCTCCATAGTATCCGAGAATGATAGCCTGTCATAGAGACCGTGAGTAACCTCCTCATATCAGAATTAATCTCCTCAATCTTCTTCAAGTCCATAGTCGTCTCAATGTCAAAAAGTAGCTTGAATCCAGGTTTCTTTTTTGGCTTTCGGATCCTTTGTCTTCGTCGAGGCTTTTTGATCTTCCTGTAATTTTTCCTTCTAAGCATCAGCCATACTCTATCTCTGGTCTTGAAGAAAAAGGCTAAGAAACTGGATCACTCCTCTCAGTCACCCTCTTTGAACCTTTAGACTTATCATCATCTCTCCACTTCTCCTTAACAAGCACTTCGACTCCCTGAGATTTTGCCATCCTAGAAGAATTGGCAAGGGTAGATGAAGTTGAGGCTCAAACTGGATCTTGACTAAGCGACTGTTTCTCCATTCTAGTCATCTTGATTTGTAGGTCTTTAAGTTTTTTTAAATCTCCTCCATCATATCTTCGATAGTTACTTTTGCAGTTGGTCTGACAACCGTAGCAGGAATAGGCATAGGCATAAAAACAAGCTGAGAAATAGGAGAAGTAGTGGATGCTGCAATAGGAGAAGTAGGAGAGGTCATGGTAGGAGAAGACATTATTGGTGGCGACTGTATCTTGTTCTGCAAGTGAGCCTTCCATCTCCACCTCTTTGTCAGTGTAGAAACTGCATCAACAACATCCTACCAATCTACCTTCAATCCCATAGGCTACATACAATCCTTTATAAGCTCTCCCGACTCATCTTGAAGTGTAGAATCAGTCGCCTATAAGAATAACTCCACTTCCTCAGAGCTTAGAGCTCTTTGCTCTAGTGTATCCAACTGGTTGTATTGCTCTTCAAACTCCTACAACAATTCAGAAGCAACGAGTCCTTTGTTGGGATGATAAACCCACTCTCTGAATGTCTTTCACGTAGCAATACTGTAATCCTCTAGAAAATATTCATCTTTGAGCACTTTCTTGAAAGCATGTCAGTTAGAGTACTGTACAAACAAATCTGTCACTTTAACCCACAAAGTCGGCGTGACAAGCCATAAGAAATAGTTTGTTCAGTCGATTGGAACTCTAAAAAAGTGCATTTGTATTTCAAAGGCTTTTATGTAGGCTGAAACATTTCGACCATCAAATAGTTTTCACTCACTAACCACAACATTGATCGCTTTAGTTTCACCAAGCATATGTGTAACAAGCGGAATACACACCGGCTAGGGTTTAGACACCCAGTCACACCGACCGGGGTATATAAGGTGTAAGAGCCCTAGATTAGGGCAACTAGTTATTATCAAGATCATACTCTTCACCTTCATCTCCTACTTTCATGGCTTCCTCCTTCCTACTCTCCTCTTTTTTGTCTTTCTCTCTCCTCTTCTAGTCTTCTTTTCTCTTTCCCTTGATCTCTTTTTATAAATTGGGTAAGTAGCAGCCAGTGAGTCACTAGACTGCCAAGGTAACCCCTACCCCAACCTTTGTCATTCCTTGCATCTCATGAAAAGGCCCAATGTCTCCTTTCCAATGCATCTCATGCTGATTGCTTAATAAAAATGTCTACCATGTATACTCTAGTTGAGGAAAAAGGCCGATTGCTACGCAAGGTGGTAAGACAAAAGAGAGGTGACCCTCCCTTACCACTCAAGACCCTGAAGGGGTGCACAACCTGGCCCAGGGGAAACTTTGCCCACCTCCTTGTCATATAGATCTTGATACTTGTATGTAGGTGCAGGTACCTTCCATGAGCCCCACCCTCCTTGATGCAATGATCCCCCTTGGTCACCCCCACAATGCTCATGGTACCCATGTATGACACTTGAAGTACTTGCAGTCAAAAGAGATGTATGGCAGTGAATTCACTCATGCATTGATAAGAGAGAATATGGGTATGCAATGATGCTTGGGATAATGCTTAGTATGCTATTGATGTTGCTGATCAAGCCTCTCAGACTATGCTCTATCCATGTGAGGCTTTTGCAATAAGGGACATGTAGTGTTTTTCGTCACAATCCTGCACGACAATCACAAAGATCTTATTGCAAAAAATTCTATTTTGAATTTGAAAGTGAACCCTATAGCTCACCTCAAAGAGGGATTTTTATTCTTCGGTTTGAATCAAAAACCTCCCCAATCAAAGCCACAGTCTGGAAGTTACGCCCATTTTTGTGCTCTAGGGTCATTGTGGACAGGGTGCAGACCGCTAGGCATAGTACATTTATTATAGAAAATTCTCATAATTTTCTTTCACAAAGGTTAATATCTCATCTCAAAGAGGACTTTTTCCCTCCAACTTGAGCCAAAAACCTCATCAATCAGAGTTTCCTGCAAAGAGTTATGCCCCTTTTACTGATAGTAGGTCCTGTGGAATGCGTCTAGATGACTGGCCAAAAAGGCAAGAGCAAGGCCCAAGAGGAACTACGAAGGGAGATTAGAGACTCCCAGACCTCCATGAATGGGGAACAAATCTTGGTACAAGATTACCATGGTGACATATAGGAGGAAATGCCTGAAACGGACCAATACACCCTTCTCAATCACACCCTCTGTCAACATGAGATTCATCATATGGAACAACATAATGATATGGTCACCAACCACCGCCAAATGATGTCCAAGTTTGATGAAGCGATCGAGCGCATGGCTCTCTCAAACTCGAAGACTCAATAGACCTTGGAGCAACTCACTACTCTTATTGCTCAATTAGCAACCGCTTCATCCCAAGAGAAGGCCAATGAATCTAGGCATGAGCATAAACATCGTCCACATCAAGAACCGTTGCATGGTCCACAGGGTATACTTGGTGCTAAGGGAATTTCCCCTTCGACCTACGAGATTGGTGAACCCTCTCATGTGCATGATGAGCCCTTGTTGAATTCCCTCATTCACCATGCAGCCAACAATCCATTTGAGGCCTTCTCCCACCCTTGGTCGAAATTCCCCCACTCTCCCTAGGAGCCCCCATACACCCCATATGAATCAGCCCCGTCAAGGAAAATATGGTACAAATAGCCAACATGGCAATCATGGACAACATAGTTATAATGGAAAACATGGGCTTAATGCACCACATGGGATGTATGGACAGCAAGGCGTGTATGGCCACCACGGGATGTATGGACATCAAGGGTTTCATGGGCAACATAGCCCTAATGAATTGTGTGACAAGATCATCCTCACAAAGTGCAATGGGCAATCCCCCTCATCATCTTAATTAGAGGAATGGACATCCAAGTTGGAGTCCTACTTCAATATCTACCCTCCCACCGATGATCAGAAAATCCTTTTTGCTTCTCTCCACTTGGAAGGATTTTCCCACCATGGTGGCACTATATCAATCAAGAGAATCAACAGTTCATTGACTGGGAAGATTTTAAAATGCATATGGTCCAAGTTTTTGTGTCGACTGGGAAGATTTTAAAATGCATATGGTCCAAGTTTTTGTGTCTCCTATGGAAAAAAGCGGTTGGCAAGACAATGGTACACTCTTGAACAATGTAACCTCACTGTACGTGAATACACAAATCAATTCATGAACTTGACCATGTATGTGGAGAGCATTAGCAATGATGATAAATTACACAAATATATCTATGGGTTGGAACCGAGCCTATCGACAAATGTCATGGCCCAAAAATCTACCACATTGTTTAATGCAATTGAATTAGTTTAGAGATATGCAAGAAAGTACCATAAGAATGAACATTTTTAGCAAGGTGTTGGAGAACCCCTCATTCCTTCATGATCAGCCCTATACAGAGGTGGTTTTCGAGGCACTTCTATGCCCAAAAACAACCCCAAAGTACCCACTTACCTCGCCTTCCATGCTGAAAGAAAAATGGGCACTTTTGGGACAGCATTTGGCTCTAGTGTTGAGAATAAGTATGCTGAAAATAAACAATCTACTGCATCACCTTCCCATAGATCCAGTAGTCAATGGTTCATTTTCCCAGATGTTGTGAATGAATGGAAGGAAAAGGGCCTATGTTTCTAGTGTGGAGATAAGTACACTATTGATCATGCGTGCAAATGCTCATACTAGACAGCTAACATCAAAGTTCATAGCATGTATGACATGGAAGATTGGCACAATGATGAGGATGACATGCCCCACTGACTAGGGGAGCCTACGGAGGATGTTGATCACGAGCAGTTCTATGACCCATAGGATGGGTTTCCCTTCGACCCAATTAGTGATCCATCATGGATACTTGATTTGACATCCCTCCCACCTATCACTTCCCTTTGCTCGATCTCTTTGGATGCTTGGATGGGTTTCCAAAGCCCCAACACCCTTCGCATTCAAGGCAGTATCAATGGAAAGTATGTCTTCATCCTTGTGGATAGTGGTAGCACTCATAGTTTTGTCAATAAATCAGCCATTGACCAGTTGAAATGCACCCTATGGCACTACACCACCCCTTGAAGGTCCAAGCAGCAAATGGAGAAGAAGAAATTAGCACACATGTATGTCCTGCAAATCCCTTATGCTTGGCTGAAAATTATGTGGCACTGGTTGATCTGATTGCCCTAGATATGGACTCATTGATGTTGTCTTGGGCTATGATTGGTTGAAACAATTGGAAAAAATTACTATGGACTTCTCTCAACTCTACATGGAGTTTATGATGCATGGATAGCCTATCCACCTAGAGGGAGTTCAAGATCATGCTGATTTTTAGCTCATTACACCAAAGCAACTCAAAAGGAATTTTAAGAAATTCTCACAAATCTTCTTTTTGCAATTGAATAAGGACAATTCTGATCAACCCTCTACAATATCTAATGATTCATTATTGCAGGCCTTACTTGAGGAATACAATGACTTATTTCAAATGCCTACACCCCTTCCTCCTAAGAGACAAGTGGACCACCCACTTGACTTAGAGCCCCATTCCAAGCCAGTAAACAAGCCCCCTTATAGGGTCTCTAAGTGTGAGCATGAAGAGGTTGCAAAGCAAGTCAAGGACTTGTTAGAGATGGGTTTCATTGAATCGTTTTCTTCCCCCTATGCATCCCATGTCGTGTTAGTCAAGAAGAAAGATGGCTCCTTTCGCATGTGCATTGACTACAGAGACTTGAACAAAATCACGGTGAAGAACCGATACCCCATCCCACGGATTGAGGACTTGCTAGATGGCTTGAAAGAGGCATACTTTTTCACTAAGATTGACTTGCGTTGTGGCTACCATCAAATTCGTATGAGGGAGGGAGATGAGGTCAAAACGGCCTTCAGTACTAATTATGAACTTTATCAGCCTTTTGGATTGACTAATGCCCTTGCCACATTTCAAAGCCTCATGAGAAAAATCCTACAATCCTTTCTACTCAAATTTGTGCTTGTTTTCTTTGATGACATCCTCATTTACAACAAGCCATCGGAGGAGCACTTGACACATGTCAAAAGGATATTTGACATATCGAGAGAGCATCGACTCTTTGCTAAGGAGAGTAAATGCACCTTCCTACAGACATCTGTGGAGTACTTGGGACAGATTGTGAGAAAAAATGGCATACAGGTTCACCCGAAGAAGGTGCAATGTGTTACACCACTTCTTTGTGTGGCTTCCTTGGTCTCTCTTCATTATATAGATGCTTCATTAAGCACTATGCCACCATTGCGGTACCTTTGACCAATCGCTTAAAAAAGAAGTCATTCTTTTGGGATGCCACTGTTGATCATAGCTTCAAACAGTTAAAGGACATGCTTACTTCAGCCCCCATCCTTGTCTATCCTTGACTTCTCTAAGTTGTTTGCCATTCATTGTGATGCCATTGGATAGGGTATTGGTATAGTATTGTTGCAAAGCATGGTGTGATTGCATTTGAGAGCTACAAACTAGATGAGAAGGAGATGAAAATGAATGTATACGACCAGGAGATGTTGACCATCCTCCATGCCATCAAGAAATGACACCACTATTTGTATGGTAGCCATTTCCAAGTGAAAAGCTACCACCAAGTCCTCCGGTACTTCTTGACTTAGTCCACTTTGACTCCTAATCAAAGGCGATGGGTGGCAACCTTATAAAGCTATGACTTTGTCATTTCACACGCTCTGGGCAACCTCTCCCTATCCCTGAATGGAAATGGACTCACATCACAATGGACTTTATCACTCGTCTTCCCACGACCAAGAAAGGGTGGAATAGTATCTATGTGGTAGTTGATCACCTCACCAAAGCTACCCACTTTATCCCCACTAAGACTCAATACACTGCCTCTTAGTGATGCTAGGGGGCATATTCCACAATGGATTCCGTGAGGTTTTGCAGTGGATTTCGTAAAATTTTATTGCCGGGGCTCATACACAAGGTGGATTCCTTATGCGAAAAGTTGATGGGGACGCCTGTCCTTTTCGAGTATCTTGTTAATTTAATGTGCAAGTGGGTGATTCCATAGTGGGTGATTCCACAAAATACATATTTAAATTAATAGATATTTATGAATTTAGAGTGTGCACTCATAATAAATTATTTAAATTAATAGATGTTTATGAGTTTAGAGTGCGCACTCATAATAAATTACGCTTAGGATTGAGTTCTAACCAATTTATTTATTTTGTAGCTGAAGATTGCTAGGTATTCACTTTTGTCGGTTTAATTTTATTATCTTCTAACAATTGTGAATGCTTTAGTTGATGTGTAGAGAGCAGGCACCGGTGGCTTTGGGAAGCACTGGGTGATAGCATGTATTCATTTGCACAAAAAACAAAAGAGAAGACTTGCACGATATGAAGCAAAAGACCAATTGGGTACAATCTTCCCCCATGCCTTGTGTGAGCACTCCACAAAAGCATGTATTTGATATATTATTCTTCTCCAAGCTAAAAAAAAAGCCCAATTTACAATTAGCACACTTTAGCTTTTGTGTTTGCTTTTGTCCCACTAAAGAATTAAAGCTATTGGACACCCAAAGAGTCGACTGGTGCTCAAATACAATGTCCAATAACAAATATTTAAATCGTGCATCCACGTGCATACAAAATAATAAATAAACATCAGGTGCTTCAATCATGACATGATTTGGACTATTGTCGATAGTTTAGCAAACAAGCATATTTTATTCCATGCAAGAAAACATTAACTACTCAATTGTTCTTGAAAATTGTTTTCACTAATCATGGTTTGCCAAAAGTTATTATTTCTGATCGTGATTCTAGATTCTATAATAATTGTTGGATTACTTTTTTTGCTAATTTAGGAACAAAGATTGATTTTTCATCTGTATTTCATCTTGAAACAAATGGGCAAATAGAAGTGACTAACAGTATCATTTAAGATCTTTTATATGCATACATAATTTCAAAACCACAAACGTGGGATACACATTTACATTTACTTCAGTTTACATACAATAACACACAACATACAGCTACATAGAAAGCACCATTTGAAATTATGTATGGATATAGATTACCTACACATGTCATATAATTGTCAAACAAAGTTCAAGCTGCTGATGATATTGCTAACATGCATGCTACTATTATTTATGAAGTTAAAGATATGATTGTGAAAGCCCAACAATCATATACAAAACAAGCCAACAAGAAAAGAAAAGTTATGATTTTCAAAGTTGATGATTATGTTTGGTTACGAATTGAAAAGCGAAGATTACAAAGTATTGACAAACATCCTGTTGTAAAGTTAGCTCCTAGATTTTATGGACCTTTCAGATCATTCACAAAATCAATGACAATGCATTTAAACTAGAATTACCACAACACTAGAAAATCCACAACACTTTTCATATAAGTTTATTAAGACCTTTTAGAGGCCAATTACCTGTACATCTTGTCTATGAAAACCCTCCTTTACTAGAAGAAGAAACTGAAATCCTTGAACTTGAGACTATTCTAGATACTGACTTTATGACCACTAGAACATGCCGTAGATATTCTAGATATTTGGTTAAGTTTAAAAATCATTCTGTTGAAGAGTCCCAATGGATGCACGCTCGAGACATAAGTGCTTACCTCTCACTGCTGGCTCCACATTGAGCTAATAGCAATTGAGGAAAATTGCTATCCCACCCCGGGGATATGATGCCAGGAGATATATTCCACGGTGGATTCCATAAAATTTTATTGCCGAGGTTCATAAACAAGGTGGATTCCTTGTGCGAAAAGTTGATGGGGACGCGTGTCCTTTTCGAGTGTCTTGTTAATTTAGTGTGCAAGTGGGTGATTCCATAGCGGGTGATTCCACAAAATACATATTTAAATTAATAGAAGTTTATGAGTTTAGAGTGCGCACTCGTAGTAAATTAAGGTTAGGATTGAGTTCTAACCAATTTATTTATTTTGTAGCTGAAGACTGCTAGGTATTCACTTTTGTTGGTTTAATTTTATTGTTTTCTAACAATTGTGAATGCTTCAGTTGATGTGTAGAGCAGGTAGTGGTGGCATTGGGAAGCACTGGGAGATAGCGTGTATTCAAGTTATTTAGAAGAAATTATCATTTTTGATGGGCAAGCGTCTTAAGTGTGGCACCAATATTTATTTCGATGCGCTTATTTGTTAAAGCGCCTGACATTTATTTATTATTTTGTATGTGCATAGGTGTACGATTTAAATATTTGTTATTGAACATTGTATTTGGACATCCCCTGACTCTTTGGGCGCCCAATAGCTTTAATTCTTTAGTGGGACAAAAGAAAACAAAAAAGCTAAAGTGTGCTAATTGTAAATTGGGCTATTTTTTTGAGCTTGGAGAAGAATACTGTATCAAATACATACTTTGTGGAGCGCTCACACAAGGCATGGAGGGAGATTGTACCCAATTGGTCTTTTGTTTCATGTCGTGCAAGTCTTCTTTCTTGTTTTTTATGCAAAAGTAGAGTTATTTTGTTCTTAGGGACCTTTCGACGCTCACTACATGCGCATATAACATCCGATTTGTGCACCACTTAGGTTGTCACTCAGTTTATGAAAAATGTCTTCAAGTTGCATGGCTTGCCACAAGTCATACTACATGATCCGGATGCAAAGTTTATGAGAAACTTCTGGCAGACAGTTTTCACATCCATGGGGACCAAGCTTACTCCATCAACTACATACCACCCTCAAACTGATGGCCAGACTAAAAGAGTGAGCACATGACTTGAGACATATTTAAGGAACTTTTGCCATGATGTACAACATAGTTGGGATACGTGAATCCACTTGACTGAGTTTGCATATAATAACTCCACACACTATAGTATTGGATTTTTCCCTTTTGAGGCCTTATATGGGTATAAGATTCCCCTCTTCATAGTATTATTTAATGATAAGATTAACCCTCAAAGTTAGGCTAAGTTGGATCACATGCAAGCCTTACTTCAAAAATGTAAATTGAACCTTCAAAAGGCCCAAACACATATGAAACTCTAATTTGATGAGAAAAGAAGGCATTTGGAATTCTAGGAAGGGGAATTGGTCCTTTTGAAAGTGCCTAAGTCCCGCTACTCGACTCTCAAAGAAGGTAATAGTAACAAGCTGGCCCATCGCTTCTATGCCCCATACCGGATTCTAAAGAGAGTTGGTGACTTGTCCTACCACTTAGAACTCCCCCCTACCACCAAAGTCCACGATGTGTTTCATGTCAGCCAGCTCAAACCCTTTGTGGGCTCCTCAATGGACTATGTTGCATCACTCAATATATCCCTAAGGCAATCATTGGGTAGTGAGATAAGCACTTACGATCTTGATCCATTAAATAATACCTCATCAAATGGCAAGGTCTACCTCCAAAATAATCCTCTTGGTTCCTAGCAACCATTGTCAATGAATTTCCCTATATCCAAGAGGCCCCATGGCTGGAAGACTAGCCGATCATGCCCCATTTGACCACTCTCTGCCTGCAAACTGCACACTAATTTAGAATAGTTTTGTACTTTTTCAAATCTTAGACATGTCCATCCTACATAGGCTGAAAGTACTCGTCATAACCTTCATTTCAACATGTGGTACACCCTATTTGGAGCAGCCTATCAAAAATTATGACACGTTTACTTCAACAGGCAGGTCTTGGATGTTGAGATATCGAGCTCCACTCGTGATACGCCAGGGTGACCGTTGTGTATTTATGTCACCGACTTGTCAGTTGCAGACGCGGTTGGTACACCGCCCATGAATAATAGCTACATGATAGCTATCCTTATCTACTCTAGTTCGTGGCTCAGTTAGTATGCCACCTTAGTTAGTTGAGTTTGGTTTGAGACCCATATATAGGGTTCTTCTATTTCTTTGTACTAGAGTTCTTTTTGGCTTCCACAACTAAGAAGAGGAAAACTGTTTTCAGCCTCCACCCTTGTGTGTATTCCCCCATTGTGCAAGCAAGAAAGCTACAAGTGAGACTCCTTCCTTCTCTCCCACAATCTTGACATGGTATCAGAGCCTTGTTCGTGGTAAGGAGCTCAAGAAGGCAAGCCAAGCTCGCGGTGTTCTGGTAAGAGGAGCAGTGTTGCTTTCATTTTCTGCTTTGGGAGCAGATCTCTGCAGGTAGCACAGCCGAAAATTGCAAGAGTGCACTGTCTTAGGTTGAGACGCCCTTCGCAGTGAAGCAAGAGGGCAGTATATCCTGTGGGAAAGGGCTTTAGCCCTAGGCGACCTTGTTTTTTTGATTTGAGGCCATTTCGGGGCCTGTTTTGGAGGCGGAAGCTTTCTGCACACACTCAGGAAAAAGCCCTGTTTTATGCTGTGCGACCACTGTTCTACAGGTCGGTGAAAAGTTACCACAAATATTGCATCGTATGCTCGTGTACAGAGACATTGGGAGTTACAGAATCATCCTTGGTTCTTGTATATGCAAAATCGTCACTAGGAAGTGACTGTGTGGTTAAATACCACTTTCGTCAGTTTTGCAGATTTGCCCTTGTGAGGCTAAAGCTGTGTTCTCTGCAGTGACAGAATTTTTTGCAGGATTCTGTAATGGCGTCTGATTCTCTTTCACAGATTGTAACTGAAAAGCTTGACAAGAACAACTTCCAAGCATGGAAGTTTAGAATGACGAATTTCCTTATGGGAAAAGGATATTGGGAATTTGTTGCAGGAAATGAAGAAGAACCAGTTCTTCCTGATGTTCCAAATCAACAGCAAATGCAGGCATTCAAAGCATGGCATGAGAGAGCCAGGAAAGTTATGTACTGGCTATCTATCAGTATTTCAGACTCTATGATTGTGCATATTCAGGATGCAAGTACGCCAAAGGAGGCATGGGATACTTTGTCAAAAATGTACAGCACAAATACTCAAGCCAGTGAGGGCTGAAATGATGAACGGGTTGCCTCTTACCCATCCAACCTCCAATCCTCACTAAGAGAACTAAAGAGGGGCACCACCTAGCCAAAGGGAGGATGGGCTAGGACATCCATTTTCTCAAAGAGAATCAAGAGAACCAAGACGCAAATTTACAAGAGAGAATATATGTACTAGACACCATATTGAAATATAAGAGAGAGAGATGAGAGGAGAGGGAGACAAGAGGAGAATAGGTAGAAGAAGCTTGCCATTATGCTACATAATAAAAGAACTCACTCATAGCTTATCTCAAAGAGATGAGGATATTGTAGAGTGCTCTCATGGACTTGTCATTCTCCCCCCTTTCCCTCTCTCCATGGGCTCTTTATATAGCCTCCATGAGGGATTAGATTAAGCTAATCTTCTTGATTAACATAATCCCAGATGATGTATGGCATCTTTGAAAATATGGAGCATAGTGGATGGGACAAGTCCCCACCTTGGTCATCATGCAAGAAGCCAAGGGTGGTGGTAGACAAAATAGAGAAATTGAGCTAGATTACAAGAGGTGGGTGCCCAAAGCACATTATTATAATATATTTACAAGAAAGATAGAGTGGAAAGTTGGTGTGGTGAAAGAGAGAAGAAAATTGCATGTAGCCAGCAGTCTGCGCCTTCGTAACTTCAAATCCGTGAGGAATTTGGAAAAAGTTTCTTCTGCAACTTTGTAGATCAGGTCGAAACCGATCGGCCTACGCGAGAATTTTCTTGAAATTCGCTTTTTCTTGGGAGTTATTGAGATTATAAAAAAGGGCTTCCAAAAGCTGCTTTGACTTTAGTATCCCATATGTATATAAATACATATAAGCATGTGACAAAAGGGGTCCATGCTTGTAAGCTTTTGTGCAAGATCCAAATGACACCATGATGTGGATATTGACTTGTGTGCAAGGGTGAGGTGTCCTCTAATGATGGTGATAGATTCCAAATCTTAGTGATGCAGACGGAGCCCATGTGTAGTTGGAGGCTAGTCCTTTAAAAAATCTATGCATTCACTCAACTCCTAGGTGTAATCTATTTTCATCTTCACTAAGATAACCATCCCTTTGACCCTTTACATTGACATGCCTTCTAAGAACTTGTTTCCCCCATTTGCTAGAGTTATCATAATCGAGAAGCAATGTAGCATACCTAGTGCTTGAAGAGTAAACCCAAAGTGATATGGTAAGCTCTTGATAGGGGCTTTGGCCAAAATTTTGTGGTAATAATCCGGGTTGTAAAAAACTCGGATCACCAGGAAAATGCAGCTCAAGCAAGAGTTGCATAATGTGCAAAGAGAAAATATGAGCATCAATGACTACCACATGAAGGTGAAGAAGATTGCAGATGCACTTGCTTCCATTGGGTCGCCAGTGGAAGATGATGATTTAGTTTCTGTGACCTTGAATGGTCTAGGAAAGGATTATGCACAATTTCGGACATCCATTTCAGTTCGTGAAAGATTTCCTGATTTTGAGGAGTTGATTGCTCTTCTAATCTCTGAGGAGCAGAGAAATGGTGGTGCATCTTCTTCAGGAGGAACTTCAAAAGAAGCTGTCTTCTACTCAAATGCTGGAAGAGGTAGAGGCAGAGGTAGAGGAGGCCGATTTGGAGGCCATGGTAGAAATCAGAATATGCAGCAAACTCAAGAAAACCAGTCCTATGGAGGAGGACGTGGTAACTCTAGAGGCAGGGGGAGCCAAAGAGGTCGTGGTGGATGGCAAAGAGGCCAAAATGCAAACAGTAATGTTGAATGCTACTACTGTGGTAAAATGGGTCATATGGCTAAAGACTGCTATAAAAAGCAGAATAACATCATGAATGGAAAACTGCAACAAGGGAATTATGCATCTTCTAGTAGACAAGGTGATGATAGAAATGAGCATTTGTTCATGGTGCATCACATGAACAATTCTGTGACAAGTGCAGAAGAAAGCAACGATGTATGGTATGTTGACTCAGGTGCATCAAACCACATGACAGGTCATGTAGAATGGATGGAGGATGCAAGGAAAATGGAAAAACCAGGATTTGTGGAGACTGGTGATGATACTGCACATCCTATTGTGCAGATTGGAAAAATTCATTTGTCTATGCAGGATGGGAAAAAGAAATACCTGTCCGATGTATTTCATGTCCCGAATATCACCAAGAATCTGGTTTCTGTTGGTCAAATGGTTGAGCAGGGCTTGCAGGTCAGATTTAATCCTCATGGATGCTTTGTTGAGGATATGAAAAATAAAGGTCGCTTGATAGCAAAAGGAAAGAAGAAGGGCAGAATGTTTACATTGGATGCAGACATGTCTGAATTGAGTGCAGCAATGTTTGCACATGGGACCGGTGTAGTTGCAGATATTGATATCTGGCATAAACGCATTGGTCATGTTAATGTACAACAACTTAAATCAATGCAGGCCCAAAATATTGTTGCAGGATTGCCCAAATTCAAGGTTGCAAAAATGCATAAGGTATGTGAAGCCTGTCAGTTTGGAAAACAAGCAAGGAAACCATTTCCTAGACATGTTCAAGAGAGTGAGAAGCCATTGGAATTAATCCACTCTGATGTGTGGACTACTAAAGCTGCATCTCTTGAAGGCTGTCATTATTTTGTCACTTTTATTGATGACTATAACAGAAAAATTTGGGTGTATTTTATGAAAAAGAAAAGTGAAGTTTTTGGGCATTTCAAAACTCTGAAAGCTATGGTTGAAAAAGAAACAGGCCTGCAGATAAAATGCCTAAGGTCAGATGGAGGGGGAGAGTACCTCTCAAATGAGTTTGCAAGGTTCCTGCAGGAGCATGGCATAAAGTAGCAATATTCATGCAGTCATACCCCACAACAAAATGGAATTACAGAAAGGAAAAACAGGCATATTGGAGAGGTATCTCGTGCCATGCTCAATGAAAAAGACTTGCCAGATTTTTATTGGGCTGAAGCAGTTGCTACAGCAGTCTACATAATGAACATGACTCCCACTGCAGCAATACATGGAATGACTCCAGAGGAGAGGTATACTGGTAGGAAACCAGATATTTCTCATTTGAAAATTTTTAGTTGCATTGCCTATGTACATGTGCCAGATGAGTTGAGATCCAAGTTGGATCCAAAAGCTGAGAAGTGCATCTTTATTGGTTACTTTCTGTAGCAAAAAGGGTATAGATGCTATAACCCTTCTACTCGTAAGTTTACAGTGAGCAGAGATGTTGTTTTTTATGAGATGAGTAGCTGGTATAAACCAGTAAATGTGATTGATGATGTAGATGCACAAAATGGTAATGCTGCACAGAATTCACAGCAGCAGTCACAAAATATTAGTGGACCTGGAGCGTCCTCTAGCAGTGGTTCACATTCTTCGCCATGGACAAGCAGATTGAGATCAAGAGAATCTTCTCAAAACAATGCAGATAGTGGTATGCAGGTATCACGAAAAGGAAAAGAGAAGCTTGATCAGCCCATGTTTGATGTGAATGCAGGTCACTCTTATGTGGATGGTGAATCCAGTGGCTCAAAACAGAGCATTGATGATGAGTTGGGTATTCCTTCTATTGTTACACCTGGAGTAAGGAAGACCAGGGATGTTTTGAGAGCACCTAAGAGTGAACCTACTTTGCGCAGGTCTACGAGAGCTAGGTACCCTGTGGATAGGCTGAAATATGATGGATTTACAGCCATTCACTATGCATATATGGTTAAAGTGATACAGGAACCAGAACCCACTTCTTTTGAGGAAGCCATGGGAAAAGAAAAATGGGAGAAAGCCATGGATGAAGAAATGGATGCCTTGGAAGCAAATGCTAGATGGGAATTGGTACCTTTGCCTAAAGGTAAAAATGCAATTGGCTGTAAGTGGGTTTATAAGGTGAAGCACAATGCAGATGGTTCTGTGAACAGATACAAGGCAAGATTAGTAGTCAAGGTGTATGCACAAACATATGGCATTGACTATGAAGAAACATTCAGTCTGGTTGCAAGGATGGCAACCGTAAGAGCAGTCATTGCTATGGCTACATCAAAGGGATGGTCTTTACATCAGATGGATGTAAAAAAATGCCTTCTTGCATGGTGATTTGCAAGAAGAGGTCTATATGAAGCAGGCACCAGGTTATGTGCATGCTGTTCATCCTGAGTTTGTTTGCAGGTTGAAGAAAGCCTTGTATGGCTTGAAGCAAGCACCTAGAGCATGGTCTGACAAGATAGGACAGTATCTTGTCACTATTGGCTTTCAGCTTTCCAAGGCAGATTTCTCACGTTATGTGAGAAAAACAGAGAAAGGTATTATGCTACTTGTCATTTATGTTGATGATTTGATTATGACTGGTGATAGTGATGAAGATATCCTTCATGTGAAAATGCTATTGAAGCAGAAGTTTGAGATGAAGGATTTGGGAGAGCTGCGTTATCTCTTGGGCATTGAGGTGATTAGATCACCAAGTGGGATACAGCTCTTGCAAAGGCAGTATGGATTGGACATGCTGTCCAAATATGGGATGACAGGCTATAAGCCTATTTCAGTTCCTTTGGAGCAGAATGTGAAGCTGAGTGCAGATGCAGGTGAGCTTCTGGAAGACCCTACTATGTACAAACGCATAGTAGGAAGCTTGATTTATATGACTATTACCAGGCCAGATTTGAGCTATGCTGTTGGATTGGTAAGTCAATTTATGCAGGATCCAAGGAAATCGCATTTGGATGCGGCTAGACGCATACTCAGGTATGTGAAGTCCACATTGCAGTATGGACTATTTTATGAGATTGGGGTTCAGATACAGTTGCATGGATACACTGATGCTGATTGGGCTGGTAGCATTTCTGATAGACGATCTACCAGTGGATATGTGTTCTCTTTTGGGAGTGCTGCAGTCACTTGGAGCAGCAAGAAACAGCCTACAGTTGCCTTGTCGAGCACAGAGGCTGAGTAGAGGGGTGCAGCAATGGCTGCATGTGAGGTAGCTTGGTTGCATAAGCTACTTTATGATATGCATCAGTCTACAGATGGGCCAGTTGTCATTTATTGTGACAACATGAGTAGTATACACTTGGCAAATAACCCAGTCTATCATGCTAGAACAAAGCACATTGAGGTGCATTATCACTATGTGTGAGAGAGGGTTTTACTAGGTCTTATTGATCTAGTTTATGTCAGCACAGAGGATCAGGTAGCTGACATATTCATGAAGGCATTGGGCGCAGAGAAGCTGCGCAAGTTCAGAGACCTGCTTGGTGTGCAGGAATTGGGATTGAGCTCGAGGGGGAGTGTTGAGATATCGAGCTCCACTCGTGATACGCCAGGGTGACCGTTGTGTATTTATGTCACCGACTTGTCAGTTGCAGACGCGGTTGGTACACCGCCCATGAATAATAGCTACATGGTAGCTATCCTTATCTACTCTAGTTCGTGGCTCAGTTAGTATGCCACCTTAGTTAGTTGAGTTTTGTTTGAGACCCATATATAGGGTTCTTCTATTTCTTTGTACTAGAGTTCTTTTTGGCTTCCACAACTAAGAAGAGGAAAACTGTTTTCAGCCTCCTCCCTTGTGTGTATTCCCCCATTGTGCAAGCAAGAAAGCTACAAGTGAGACTCCTTCCTTCTCTCCCACAATCTTGACATTGGACACCAGTATGCTGTCCCTAGTCTTTACCCATCCAATTTTCATTGTCAAAGGGCTCAGAGTAGTAGTCTACCACCATCCCTTAGCCCACCCATCACTCCCGTCTACTTCTCCTTGTTTTTGAGGGCAAAAACCTTCATGATGGGGATAGATTGTAACAAGCAGGATACACACCAACTAGGGTTTAGATACCTAGTCACACTGGCTAGGATATATAAGGTGTAAGAGCCCCACATTATGGCAACCAATTATTATCAAGATTATACTCTTCACCTTCATCTCCTACTTTCATGGCTTCCTCTTTCCTACTCTTCTCTTTTCTATATTTCTCTCTCCTCTTCTAGTCTTCTTTTCTCTTCTTCTTGCTCTCTTTCTCTCTCTTCAGCTCCTCTCCTCTCTCCTCTCAGCTTCTTTCATTACAGTATGCTCCTATTCTTGATGCAACAATCATTGTTGATCTAATTAATGCAACTGCTGTTGTTACATAGATAATTGCATTTGTTGATTTTGCATCATAATGACTGAAGAAAGAGTCTGTAATAAAGTTTTCATCTCATCGGTCGAAAAGGAAGAAACAATCGATGATCGAGGTGGATTATTCGAAGTGTTTTCCATCTTGATAATTAGAAGAGCGACGCTTTCACATTGGGTTCACTAGATGTCGTACAAAATACGTGCGGGAGTTCGTGAAAGTCGCTCACCATAGGGACACTTCGCAAGATGGAAACCCTCCAAAAATCGCTTGTCGCAAGAACACTATGCAAGAAAATTTTCAAGAAGAAGTAGAGTAAGGCAAAGATCTCTAATTAAGATTCAAGAAGCTTCTTCAAAGATTCAAGAAGCCTCTACAAAGAATCAAGAAGCCTCTTCAAAGAATCAAGAAGCTTCTACAAAGATACAAGAAGCCTTGACAAAGATTTAAGAAGCTTCTTTCAAGAAGTCTCTACAAATAATAGGATGATGTGAGAGCACTCTTGATACAAGTAACTTTTCAAGGAATAGGGTACCCCCCTTAAAACTCCACTCATATCTCCTTGATACAAAGAATAGGATGATGTGAGAGCACTCTTGATATACAAGTAACTTTTCAAGGAATAGGATACCCCCCTTAAGACTCCACTCATATCTCCTTATATAGTTTTCTAAATACTCATACGTTGAGTTTTGTTTTCTAAGGCATAAAGCTTTTATATCTTTAGCTTTCCTTAAAAGTTAAAAGCTTTAATGTTAAGGCCAAAGTTAAAAGCTTTAAGGCTTTAATAGCTTAAAAGCTATTAAACTTAGCATTTTAAATTTCCTGCTTTCTTAAAATACCATCTTCCTCGCATTTTGAATGCTGTCATTCTGCATAAGTCAATAGCCAAACTACCGACTTTAATACATGATGTGCCATGTAGCTCTTCATCAATGACTGTCAAATCACCTTGCGATCTAGATCTGGATTATGTCTGAATTTTCTGCCATGATCCTTAATAGGTCGCCATTTTGCCTAAATGTTGTCACCATACGAACCATTGTTGCATCCGTAACCTTTCCAAAGCATGAGTAGCAGCCCATCATCATTGATAATCACCATCCTTCCCCACATGTCAAAGCTTCCATTTCTACCATCTTCTCGTCAACAATGCCTACAAGGCAACGGTCATGTGGAATATGCCATCACCTCAGTCAATAATGTAACCTTCATTCATGTAAAACTCTTTAATATCAACAAATAACTTCCCCTTCCAAGACCTCACAAACACACTGATAATGAGATAGCTCGCAAACAATCACTCCATCTCCTTCACAGCCTAATCAATAGCATCTACTGGTCCCTTAACACTAGCATTTCGCTTCTTACTTTCTTTTCAGCTTGCGATGTTGACTCATTCACTACCTTAGTCATGTGCACATGGCTAATCTTCATCCCATTGAGCTTTAATGATGGTATTAGCATCATAGTTTTTTTTATAATCTTGATGAAGAAGAACCTTCCTCTTGCATGCGTTCAAAGCAAGAAGATATTAGAACCCCCCCAAATGCTTTAGTTGTATTGGCACTTGAGTCTTCACGCCATGTTCTTCGAAACGGTTGCAATATGGACCTTTCAAGCCTTGCATACCCTTATAAACCTTGCTGAAAATTATTGGACGCACCAACTATCACATTGGCATCCTCAAATATAATCTCCCCATCACCAATAGAATATCCAAAAGACAATATTCCACCACTAAGAAAACTTCTTTTACCCAAGAAAACATAGTTGGTAAGCCTTTGCAAAGATGTGAATATGATCTTAATCCTTTGCTACTTGTTTTCCACACCCAAGTGTGACCTTTCACTATCATCACCTACTGCTTGATTCATGCAATGTGTCCTAGTAGAAATATGTTTTGAAATAGTCCACTCATGATTCGAGGAAATTCTGCAATGTTGGATTCATGCGATGCAATCAATCAAATGATGTCCACACAAAAATTACGAATGCATTGAAGAAAATGTGCCTAGCCTATCTACATGTGCTCATGTGTCATGCAAAAATGCAAACAAAAAGACACACACAATGGAAAGAAAATTCCTAATAATGACACTAACTAATGAGTTTGAATTCTCGGTGAAAAAATTCACCCTCAGGTTTGCAGCGGTGGACATGCAGTGTTGTCGAAGGGTTTTTGAAAACAAAGTCGCGTCCACAGAGAACCTTGACGAATTTTAAGATAGAAGATCAATCAAGCGAATAAGCAAGAAAAGAAAATGATGCCAAGACTCTATTTTATTTCTGCCAATAACAAATACAAGGTACAAGAAGAAGAAACCCGAGCGGCCTCTCGGCTTTAGCCACCCATATATAGTTGTCTTCAGTCTTTTCTTCGTCAGCGTGATGCAGTCCAGACTTAAAAAGGATACACAGACTATGGGGACTTAACATTTCTCAAGAGGTAGTCTATGAGATAATGCAAAATCCATGAGAATCATCATTCAAATTGCTTCATAATCAGCCATAAAGAGGTCTAGGATTACTATCGTACTGCTCTGCATCAGAAGAGCAATCTGATCCGCAATTGTTGAGCTTTGTTGTCATGATTTGTTCATGAATAGCCTCAGTATGTTCTTTAAGACGTCAATTCAGACATACACATACTCATCTTTGCTACGAGTAACATAATTCATCCTTCTTCCAAAGCTTAAGGAAAGCTTGCTTTAAGTCTTTAAAGATCTAACTCTCTTTTTATGAAGCTCTGCTTCACTGCAATCTCTGCTCGTAATCATCTCCGCATGCAGATCATCCTTGTCTTTAAATTTTTTCCGTTGCAGCGCTGTAGCCCCTTTCATTTCGCCGTAGAGCTCAAAGGATTCACTAAGCTTCTCACAATCCTCCATCTTCTTATTCTCCCTACATACCTCCTATGGAGCTTTTTCGGCCACTCCCTTATTGCCCTATGACGGCTTGATTTCATGATTTTTCCCCCCGAATAGCTTTCGCAACAGATGCCATAACATAAGGGTCATGATCGCACTTTTTCAAAGCATCCACACTTTTGGTCTTTCTTTGAGGCCTGGGGCCATTTCGATTGCAACAGCCCATAGTCATCCACTTCTAGGACATTCTTGTATTTCTTATTATCTTAGATATGGGATTTCTTGTACCGCTTTGACAGCTTTATCAATCTTCCTTGGCATCGGTTTTTTCAATATTTTTGACACACACACATGCACAAGCATTCATTCGCACACACACAGAGATAAATGCACACAGATAATATTATTTACAATGGAACAAAGTCCCAGCACACACATGGGTTTGAGATGATAACTGGAAACACACTTACGAGAAAGCTAGGGTTCATACACACACAAACACGCAAGCCACACGCAGAACAAAATGTAGACACAATGACTAGGTATACACGAAACACGAATGTTACACACACAAACTTTTTGGTGGATTCCACACCTCGGATGCACAACAGCATGACATCCACCCCCTCTAATCCAGCGCATCCTCCGAATGGGCCAACAACCCATGATCATTGTCGTCAAGATCCATGAACAGATCAATCTCTTTGTTGTCTATTTCCGGTATATCAGCAAGGTTATCTAACGTATCATCTGTCTCTTCTACTAGAGTTTCTTCTCGTTGCTCTTCTCTTGAAAATTCTTCCAATGCATAATCCTCCTCATCTCTTTTCTTGAAAATCTTAATTCTTTTTCCTGCGATGGGCACTCTAAACACTACCCCATCCAATTCTGTCAACTCATATGTTGCATTGTCAAAGACAAGTCTGACTACGTATGGCCCAAACCATCTTTTCACCATCTTCCGAAGTGCAGGATGCTAATTTTCAAGGCTGCTATCAAAAACTAATACCCAGTATCCCTCTTCTATTTCTCTAGGCCGCAAGCGATGCCTGCTGTCAAACCTGCCCTTATTTCTAAGTCTAGCAACCTTTAATCTGTCAATAGCTAGCTGAATATCCTCTGGTCTTCTCTCCAATTGCCAGATTCGAAGAGCTAAGAGCTCCTCTCTTCTCAAATCCTCTTGCCAAGGTAAAACTGACCAAGTCAAAGCACAAGTCTCAGTCGGCATAACTGGTTTCTGGCCATACATCAACTCTATGGGCATATATCCTGTGGTAACACTGTGAGTCATACGATCAGCCCACAAAGCAAATGGTAGAAGTCTCGACCATTCTCCAATCCATCCTCTGCATGCTTTGGCTAATGCTTTCACTATCGGCGGATGCCCTCTTTCACTCTTTCCATTTCCCTCTGGATTGTATGCTATGGTTAGAGCCAACTTGATTCCTAGTTGAGAGAAAAACTCCCTAGCTTCATCTGCATCTTATTCACTGCGATCTGCAATGATCTTGTCGAGATTGTGGGAGAGAAGGAAGGAGTCTCGCTTGAAGCTTTCTTGCTTGCACAATGGGGGAAGACACACAAGGGTGGAGGCTGAAAAACAGTTTTCCTCTTCTTAGTTGTGTAAGCCAAAAGAACTCAAGTACAAAGAAATAGAAGAACCCTCTATATGGGTCTCAAACCAAACTCAACTAACTAAGGTGGCATACTAACTGAGCCACGAACTAGAGTAGATAAGGATAGCTATCATGTAGCTATTATTCATGGGCGGTGTACCAACCGCGTCTGCAACTGACAAGTCGGTGACATAAATACACAACGGTCACCCTAGCATATCACGAGTGGAGCTCGATATCTCAACACTCCCCCTCGAGCTCAATCCCAATTCCTGCACACCAAGCAGGTCTCTGAACTTGCGCAGCTTCTCTGCGCCCAATGCCTTCGTGAATATGTCAGCTACCTGATCCTCTGTGCTGACATAAACTAGATCAATAAGACCTAGTAAAACCCTCTCTCGCACATAGTGATAATGCACCTCAATGTGCTTTGTTCTAGTATGATAGACTGGGTTATTTTCCAAGTGTATACTACTCATGTTGTCACAATAAATGACAACTGGTCCATCTGTAGATTGATGCATATCATAAAGTAGCTTATGCAACCAAGCTACCTCACATGCAGCCATTGCTGCACCCCTGTACTCAGCCTCTGTGCTCGACAAGGCAACTGTAGGCTATTTCTTGCTGCTCCAAGTGACTGCAGCACTCCCAAAAGAGAACACATATCCACTGGTAGATCGTCTATCAGAAATACTACCAGCCCAATCAGCATCAGTGTATCCATGCAACTGTATCTGAACCCCAGTCTCATAAAATAGTCCATACTGCAATGTGGACTTCACATACCTGAGTATGCGTCTAGCCGCATCCAAATGTGGTTTCCTTGGAGCCTGCATAAACTGACTTACCAATCCAACAGCATAGCTCAAATCTGGCCTGGTAATAGTCATATAAATCAAACTTCCTACTATGCATCTATACATAGTAGGGTCTTCTAGAAGCTCACCTGCATCTGTGCTCAGCTTCACATTCTGCTCCAAAGGAACTGAAATAGGATTACAACCTGTCATCCCATATTTGGACAGCATGTCCAATCCATACTGCCTCTGCAAGAGCTGTATCCCACTTGGTGATCTAATCACCTCAATGCCCAAGAAATAAGGCAGCTCTCCCAAATCCTTCATCTCAAACTTCTGCTTCAATAGCATTTTCACATGAAGGATATCTTCATCACTGTCACCTGTCATAATCAAATCATCAACATAAATGACAAGTAGCATAATACCTTTCTATGTTTTTCTCACATAAAGTGAGAAATCTGCCTTGGAAATCTGAAAGCCAATAGTGACAAGATACTGTCCTATCTTGTCAGACCATGCTCTAGGTGCTTGCTTCAAGCCATACAAGGCTTTCTTCAACCTGCAAACAAACTCAGGATGAACAGCATGCACATAACCTGGTGGCTGCTCCATATAGACCTCTTCTTGCAAATCACCATGCAAGAAGGCATTCTTTACATCCATCTGATGTAAATACCATCCCTTTGATGCAGCCATAGCAATGACCGCTCTTACGGTTGCCATCCTTGCAACCGGACTGAATGTTTTTGCATAGTCAATACCATATGTTTGTGCATACCCCTTGACTACTAATCTTGCCTTGTATCTGTTCACAGAACCATCTGCATTGTGCTTCACCTTATAAACCCACTTACAGCCAATTGCATTTTTACCTTTAGGCAAAGGTACCAATTCCCATGTAGCATTAGCTTCCAAGGCATCCATTTCTTCATCCATGGCTTTCTCCCATTTTTCTTTTCCCATGGCTTCCTCAAAAGAAGTGGGTTCTGGTTCCTGTATCACTTTGACCATATATGCATAGTGAATGGCTGTAAATCCATCATATTTCAGCCTATCCACAGGATACCTAGCTCTCGTAGACCTGCGCAAAGTAGGTTCACTCCCAGGTGCTCTCAAAACATACCTGGTCTTCCTTACTCCAGGTGTAACAATAGAAGGAATACCCAACTCATCATCAATGCTCCGTTCTGAGCCACTGGATTCACCATCCACATAAGAGTAACCTACATTCACATCAAACATGGGCTGATCAACCTTCTCTTTTCCTTTTCGTGATACATGCATACCACTATCTGCATTACTTTGAGAAGATTCTCCTGATCTCAATCTGCCTGTCCATGGCGAAGAATGTGAACCACTGCTAGAGGACGCTCCAGGTCCACTAATATTTTGTGACTGCTGCTGTGAATTCTGTGCAGCATTACCATTTTGTGCATCTACATCATCAATCACATTTACTGGTTTATACCAGCTACTCATCTCATCAAAAACAACATCTCTGCTCATTGTAAACTTACGAGTAGAAGGGTTATAGCATCTATACCCTTTTTGCTGCAGAGAGTAACCAATAAAGATGCACTTCTCAGCTTTTGGATCCAACTTGGATCTCAATTCATCTGGCACATGTACATAGGCAATGCAACCAAAAATTTTCAAATGAGAAATATCTGGTTTCCTACTAGTATACCTCTCCTCTGGAGTCATTCCATGTATTGCTGCAATGGAAGTCCTGTTCATTATGTAGACTGTTGTAGCAACTGCTTCAGCCCAATAAAAATCTGGCAAGTCTTTTTCATTGAGCATGGCACGAGATACCTCTCCAATATGCCTGTTTTTCCTTTCTGCAATTCCATTTTATTGTGGGGTATGCCTGCATGAATATTGCTGCTTTATGCCATGCTCCTGCATGAACCTTGCAAACTCATTTGAGAGGTACTCTCCCCCTCCATCTGACCTTAGGCATTTTATCTATAGGCCTGTTTCTTTTTCAACCATCGCTTTAAGAGTTTTAAAATTCCCAAAAACTTCACTTTTCTTTTTCATAAAATACACCCAAACTTTTTTGCTATAGTCATTAATAAAACTGACAAAATAATGACAGCCTCCAAGAGATGCAGCTTTAGTTGTCCACACATCAGAGTGGATTAATTCCAATGGCTTCTTACTCTCTTGAACATGTCTAAGAAATGGTTTCCTTGCTTGTTTTCCAAATTGACAGGCTTCACATACCTTATGCATTTCTGCAACCTTGAATTTCGGCAAACCTGCAACAATATTTTGGGCCTACATTGATTTAAGTCGTTGTACATTAACATGACCAATGCATTTATGCCAGATATCAATATCTGCAACTACACCGGTCCCATGTGCAAACATTGCTGCACTCAATTCAGACATGTCTGCATCCAATGTAAACATTCTGCCCTTCTTCTTTCCTTTTGCTATCAAGCGACCTTTATTTTTCATATCCTCAACAAAGCATCCATGAGGATTAAATCTGACCTGCAAGCCCTGTTCAACCATTTGACCAACAGAAACCAGATTCTTGGTGATATTCGGGACATGAAATACATCGGACAGGTATTTCTTTTTCCCATCCTGCATAGACAAGGGAATTTTTCCAATCTGCACAATAGGATGTGCAGTATCATCACCAGTCTCCACAAATCCTGGTTTTTCCATTTTCCTTGCATCCTCCATCCATTCTGCATGACCTGTCATGTGGTTTGATGCACCTGAGTCAACATACCATACATCATTGCTTTCTTCTGCACTTGTCACAGAATTGTTCATGTGCTGCACCATAAACAAGTGCTCATTTCTGTCATCACCCTGTCTACTAGAAGATGCATAATTCCCTTGTTGCAGTTTTCTATTCATGATGTCATTCTGCTTTTTATAGCAGACTTTAGCCATATGACCCATTTTACCACAGTAATAGCATTCAACATTACTGTTTGCATTTTGGCCTCTTTGCCATCCACCACGACCTCTTTGGCTCCCCCTGCCTCTAGAGTTACCACGTCCTCCTCCATAGGACTGGTTTTCTTGAGTTTGCTGCATATTCTGATTTCTGCCATGGCCTCCAAATTGGCCTCCTCTACCTCTGCCTCTACCTCTTCCAGCATTTGAGTAGAAGACAGCTTCTTTTGAAGTTCCTCCTGAAGAAGATGCACCATCATTTCTCTGCTCCTCAGAAATTAAAAGAGCAATCAACTCCTCAAAATCAGGAAATCTTTCACGGATGGAAATGGATGTTCGGAACTGTGCATAATCCTTTCCTAGACCATTCAAGGTCACGGAAACTAAATCATCATCTTCCACTGGCGACCCAATGGAAGCAAGTGCATCTGCAATCTTCTTCACCTTCATGTGGTAGTCGTTGATGCTCATACTTTCTCTTTGCACATTATGCAACTCTTGCTTGAGCTGCATTTTCCTGGCTTGCGTATTTGTGCTATACATTTTTGACAAAGTATCCCATGCCTCCTTTGGCGTACTTGCATCCTGAATATGCACAATCATAGAGTCTGAAATACTGATAGACAGCCAATACATAACTTTCCTGGCTCTCTCATGCCATGTTTTGAATGCCTGCATTTGTTGTTGATTGGGAACATCAGGAAGAACTGGTTCTTCTTCATTTCCTGCAACAAATTCCCAATATCCTTTTCCCATAAGGAAATTTGTCATTCTAAACTTCCATGCTTGGAAGTTGTTCTTGTCAAGCTTTTCAGTGACAATCTGTGAAAGAGAATCAGATGCCATTACAGAAGACTGAAAACAATTCTGTCACTGCAAAAACCACAGCTTCACCCTCACACGGGAAAATCTGCAAAACTGGCGAAAGTGGTATTTGACCACACAGTCACTTCCTAGTGACGATTTTGCATCAACAGGCAACAGGGATGATTCTGTAACTCGCAATGTCTCTGCGCACAAGCATACAATGCAATTTTTACAGTAACTTTTCACCGACCTGTAGAACAGTGGCTGCCCTGCATAAAACTGGGCCTTTTCCTGAGTGCGTGCAGAAAACTTCCGCCTCCAAAACAGGCCCCGAAATGGCCTCAAATCAAAAAAACAGGGTCGCCAAGGGCTATAGCCTTTCCCGCAACATATACTGCCCTCTTGCTTCACCGCGAAGGGCGTCTCAACCTGAGACAATGCACTCCTGTACTTTCTGGCTGTGCTACCTGCAGAGATCTGCTCCCAAAACAGAAAATGAAAGCAACACTACTCCTCTTACCAGAACACCGCGAGCTTGGCTTGCTTTCTTGAGCTCCTTACCACGAACAAGGCTCTGATACCATGTCAAGATTGTGGGAGAGAAGGAAGGAGTCTCGCTTGAAGCTTTCTTGCTTGCACAATGGGGGAAGACACACAAGGGTGGAGGCTGAAAAACAGTTTTCCTCTTCTTAGTTGTGTAAGCCAAAAGAACTCAAGTACAAAGAAATAGAAGAACCCTCTATATGGGTCTCAAACCAAACTCAACTAACTAAGGTGGCATACTAACTGAGCCACGAACTAGAGTAGATAAGGATAGCTATCATGTAGCTATTATTCATGGGCGATGTACCAACCGCGTCTGCAACTGACAAGTCGGTGACATAAATACACAACAGTCACCCTGGCGTATCACGAGTGGAGCTCGATATCTCAACAGATCTTACCCACACAGCTATACCTGCATAAAATTTTATCCAATAAGAACTTACACACTGCACTAGTGGTCTTCGTTCTCAAAGGTCTGCCCCCCTCAACATGATTGGTAAGATCCTCTCTAGCCAACACAGTATATCTCATTTTCCATAGACCCATCGGCATAGTAACCAAGTCAACTACCCACTTATAATGAATGCATAGCGGATAGGTACGGTGAAGCTCATCTCGATGATGCACTACGGAATACATTTGACAGTCTCTGAAAGTCTCTAAAAAGTGAGAAACATCTCTGTACATGCCTTTCCACCAATATTTTTCTTTGATTTTCTCATAAGTAGCCCACACTCCCCTATGACCAGCCCAATGACTCTCATGAAACTCTCTCATCACCTGTAACTGGGTCTCATAAGTAGCCCACACTCCCCTATGACCATCCCAATGACTCTCATGAAACTCTCTCATCACCTGTAACTGGGTCTCTTTATCGCAGACAACCTGCAAGGGTAATCCACCTCTTTTCTTAGGGTGCTTCTAAAGAAACCCGTCCTTAAGAAAATAACCATAGGCTTTTCTCCTGATCTTCTTGAACTCTTCATCTATCCATTCATCTCTTTTGCTTAGTGTACTAAGGTACTTGCCAATCTGCAACCAATCTCTAGCATAGAGTTCTTCTATGAAAGCCACAATATCATAGACATAGCAAACATGATCAACCATAGCGGTTGAAATTTCTGCATCATCCTCTTCCGCAAGTAGTGTCTCCTCATCATCATATCTGGCTCTAGACAGCACATCCACCACTGGATTATCCTTCCTTGCTATGTGTTTAAATTCTGGATTTAATGACTTGATGTATGCAATCCATCTCAGCATAGCTATGTCCGGAGTAGAGCAACTCGTAATCATACCTATCAATGGCAAGCAATCTGTCTCTACAACAACTGGGGCTCCAATAAAATACTCCTTGTCTGATTTGAGAGCCGTAACAACCCCCAATAATTCCCTCTTGATTTGCAGATACCTCATCTGTCTCTCGTTTAGGACTTTTGTCCCAAACCGAATAGCGTACCTATTTCCATCTGCATCATCTTGACCCACAGCCCAATTGGACTAGTATCAACTATCAATACAATAGGCTTTCCACAATTATAATCCGCTTTCTTGAGAGTAGGAGCAGTTTGCAATAACTTCTTCAATTTTTGCATGGCTCTAGTGTGGCTCTCATCCCAATAAAATTTCTGCCCCTTTCGAAGCAGCTAATATAAACAATTTGCTATGTGTGCAAAATAGGGTATCCAAATCATGTAAAACACACAGGCTCCAATGAATCTCCGTACCTCTGAAGTGGTAGAACAATAATCAGTGATCTTTCCTATAGCATCCACCTTCGCAGGTGAAGGTTTCCTGCCATAATACCCACACATATGTCCAACAATGACGACCTCATTTACTCCAAAAATAGATTTTTGCCATGATAGTGTCAAGTTCACTTCTTCTAACCTAGCCAAAATCTTTTCACAAGCTGCAATATGATCAAGCACAAAGCATCTACATCCCTGCTCATTTAGACTCTCATTCTTCTCTTCTTTTGCAGATCCCTTAATGGGCACATCATCCAAGAAAGGCATGGTAAGCTAAGGTATGTACTCGCAAAGGACCTTATGCATGGCATTCATCATATGCGCAATAGAATTAGTGGCACCTTGAGGCAAGGTACACATCCTAACAAGCCCAATAGGAGTTCTCATAGTGGTTAGGTCCCTGCTTTCCAAGGCCAGCTGATCATATCCAGAATACAAGTCACCTAAACAATAGATGGCACATCCACAGCAAATGCTTCTGCAAACTCATCCACAAGTGGACCTATACCAACATTCCTGATAGTAACTCTATTTACTAGTTGCATGTCCTGTATAAATCGTAGAGTACCATTCTTCTTTGGAACCATAAACCACCTATTTGAGTATGGCACAGATGACGGCTCTAGGATTCCCATCCTGATTTTCTCATTCAACAAGTCAACTAGCTTTGGAAGGTGTGCCCTAAGCACTGGAATAGGTCGCAGGTTCCAGGGAATATGAGGGATAGTAAAGATCACCATAGGGGCAACAATATCCAGATTCACACATCCAATCTCATGCGAGAAGAAAGCAAACCCCCTTCCATGTCGCTCAAACATATCCTGAAAGCACTGCTTCTCTGAGATTTAGCCAAGTAGGCATAAATAGTGTACCTGTCAACAAGTGAATCCCAAACCTCTCTCGGATCTGATGCTAGAACTTGCACTAGACAAAATAGTCTGCTGGATTTTTCCCTTGTTTGCCATCTCTATAGCATAGGTCCATAATGCTGACTAACTCTGTGACCCTTTCTCAATTTGGACTCCATATGTAGAGGCATCTTCTCTAGCTGCCACATAAGAAGTATGCGCATCCATGTCATCCATTAATTTCTTCATTCCGCCTTTCCCAAAATTGGTAGCAAGCGGAGCTCCTATTTCAGTCAACCAGATCTTGCCAGCTTGTTCCCAAAATATAAAATTCTTCCTCCTTGCATCTTGAAAAGATTCTCAATCCTTGCAATGCTGATGGTCCGTACTATCACACCAAATACATCTTCAATCTCTCCTAGATGCACTAGGAGCACTAGAAGAAATAGTAGGCGCAGTCGAGGCAAACTACGCTTTTAATTTTCCCACCAATTCTGCTTTAACTAAGTCCAGTGTCAAATCCGTTATGCCTTTAATTATGTCATCAAGAGAGGAAGGAACCAAAGGAGCGGATGATTTTGGAGCAGAAGGAGCCGGCATCAATCTAGGAACAGAAGGAACGGGAGGATTAGAAATAGTAGGCACTGGCATAGGCCAAGTAACTGGCTGAGGAAGAGAAGAAATGGCAAGGATAGAAGCAGACATAGGAGCAGAAGACAATGTCGGAGTCATAGATCCATTCTGTAGTCCGGTCTTCCATATCCGTCTCTTGGTTAAAGTCGAGACTGCATCTTGAGCGTCCTGCCAATCTGTTTTAAGACCCATAGGCTTCGTGCGATCCTCAAGAAGCTCTCCTAATTCTTCCTAAAGAGCAAGATCTGCAGCTTGTAAGAAAAGCTCAACTTTCTCAATATCCAATGCTCTTTGTTCAGTGGCATCAAGTTGACTATACCTCTCTTCAAATTCTCGTATCAATTCTGAAGCAGCTAGACCTTTGTTTGGCATGTATACCCACTCTCGGAATGATCGCCGTGTAGCCATGCCAAAGTCCTCAAGAAAATACTCCTCTTTTAGGGCCTTCTTAAAATCTTGCCAATGAGAATTTCGAAGGAAAAGATCAGTCACTTTTACCCTCAAGGCGGGTGTGACAAGGCGAAGAAAATATTTGCTCTTAAGTCCTCTCAGTACTCCAAAAAAACCCATCTTAATCTCATACGACTTCAAATAAGCTAATACATTATGGCCATCGAATAGCTTCTTTTCATTTTCAACTGCTTGAATTGCCTTAGTTGCACTGATTGCATTCTCTTGCTCTGAATGTAGTTGCCTTTGCTAGGACAACTGTTGTTGATGTAACTGCAGTTGGTGCTCCATATACAATTGTGTCTACTGATTTTGAAGTTGCATATACATAGACATGTTCTGCAAAATATGCTTTAAATCATCTGTAGAAGTACTTAAAGAAGAAGTCGATGATGGAGTCGAAGGTGAGGACAAAGTAGGAATCATAGAAGGGGTTGAAGTTGATGCTCAAGTATCTCCCATCCTGAAATTTTTAAATGCGACGCTTTCATGTTGGGTTCACCAAAGATGTCGAAGGGTTTTCAAAAACAAAGTCGTGTCCACAGAGGACCTTGACAAATTTCAAGATAGAAAATCAATCAAGCGAATAAGCAAGACAAGAAAATGATGCAAAGACTCTATTTTATTTCTGCCAATAACAAATACAAGGTACAAGAAGAAGAAACCCGAGGGGCCTCTGGGCTTTGGCCACCCATATATAGTTGTCTTCAGTCTTTTCTTCGTCAGCGTGATGCAGTCCAAACTTAAAAAGGATACGCAAACTATGGGGACTTAACATTTCTCAAGAGGTAGTCTATGAGATAATGCAAAGTCCATGAGAATCATCATTCAAATTGCTTCATAATTAGCCATAAAGAGGTCTGGATTACTATCGTGGTACTCTGCATCAGAAGAGCAATCTGATCCACAATTGTTGAGCTTTGTTGTCATGATTTGTTCATGAATAGCCTCGATATGTTCTTTAAGACGTCGATTCAGACATAAAGATACTCGTCTCTGCTACGAGTAACATAATTCATCCTTCTTCCAAAGCTTAAGGAAAGCTTGCTTTAAGTCTTTAAAGATTGAACTCTCTTTTTATGAAGCTCTGCTTCACTGCAATCTCTGCTCGTAATCATCTCTGCATGCAGATCATCCTTGTCTTTAAATTTTTTCCGTTGCAGCGCTGTAGCCCCTTTCATTTCGCCGTAGAGCTCAAAGGATTCACTAAGCTTCTCATAGTCCGCCGTCTTCTCGTTCTCCCTGCATACCTCCTGTGGAGCTTTTTCGGCCACCCCCTTATTGCCCTCTGACGGCTTGATTTCATGCTTTTTTCCCCCCCCGAATAGCTTTCGCAACAGATGCCATAACATAAGGGTCATGATCACACTTTTTCAAAGCATCCACACTTTTGGTCTTTCTTTGAGGCATGGGGCCATTTCGATTGCAATAGCCCATAGTCGTCCACTTGCAGGGCATTCTTGTATTTCTTCTTATCTTAGATCCGGGATTTCTTGTACCGCTTTGACAGCTTTAGCAATCTTCCTTGGCATCGATTTTTTCAATATTTTTGACATGCACACAAGCACAAGCATTCATTTGCACACACATAGAGATAAATGCACATAGATAATATTATTTACAATGGAACGAAGTCCCATCACACACACGGGTTTGAGAGCATAACTAGAAACACACTTACAGGAAAGCTAGGGTTCATACACACACAAACACACAAGCCACACGTAGAACAAAATGCAAACATAATGACTAGGTATACACAAAACACGAATGTCACACACACAAACTTTTTGGTGGATTCCACACCTCGGATGCATAGCAGCACGACAGCGTCACGACACAGGAGAAAACAATCACTTCATACCTCTGTGGGGTTGTTACAACACTTCGATCCTTCAGTATTTGAGTTTCCCAAAATTTCTATTAACTTGACAAGCTTCCACATTCTCGCATGTGACCTTCCACTCACCTCACACAAGATACAAATTGTCATTTAAGGGAAGGGCCCCTAAGCCTTCAGTGCTCCCCTTTATATA
Organism: Lygodium microphyllum; assembly: GCF_053477565.2. Taxonomy (NCBI): domain Eukaryota; kingdom Viridiplantae; phylum Streptophyta; class Polypodiopsida; order Schizaeales; family Lygodiaceae; genus Lygodium; species Lygodium microphyllum. Next base: position 27,622,198 of record NC_141152.1, on the reverse strand, counting down.
GGTTTTCTCCTCTCAAAACACACATTGTGTTTTTACTTTTTGAAAAGGCTTAAGATTTTGAATCATTTTAAATCTTTAAATAAAAGTTTTTATCATTTGAATAATTGGAAGCCTAAAAGGCTTTTTAAATTCTAAGCTTTTCAAAAATATTAAACAATGTTTCTTTGTTTTCCTTTGCTTTTTCTTTTTAACTATTAGCCTTAAAGTTTCTTTATTGACAAGGTTGCTACCTTTGGAATGTTGACTTCATGTCATCTTCATCTTCTTCCTATCGACCATCCTTCCTTTCTAGCATCCATGACCTTCTGGATGCCAAATAGTGGGATGTCCTTGACGAGGGTCATCATCGAGTCATGTTTATCAGCAACATTGTCTCCTTCTTCTCTATGATTTGTAGTCCAGACCACTGCACCACTTGCTCATGCTCGAGACTACAATCTCCACCAATGTTCATTATTACACGATTGAGATTTGCCTCTTTGCGTGAGAGAAATGTACCCATTAAGATGATCAAAAATACCCTAATTCAGTAGTAGCATGGTGACTAGATGCATTCTCTAAGCTTTTCTTCTTCTCTCTTGATGATGTCCTTTGCACCACCTTTCATTTTAAAGCCTTTGACTAATGCCCAAAAGCATACGCTCTATTCCAAAAAACAGAAATCAAGACCATTGACCTGTGAACGATGAGCATGTCTTCATCAAATAGAACTGTACTTTAGAGATAACTTGCATTTCTAGTTTGAATCCATTGACCAAAATTTTAATGTTGTTTAATGAATCTTGGCTAAAAGCTCTCAATCACTCTTATGCAATTCCCAAAACACTATTTATAAATCTTTGTATTATGGGCACTTCAAGACTGATAATACCACTAGAATTACTAGTTTTGAGTTACTACTAAACCCCTTTGACTAGATTTTGTTTTTCTACATGTTCCCTAGAATCAAGACCTTGAAAGTTGCCAAGAAAGATATCATAACCTTGATCATAAGCTGTAAAGGCTTGTTACTTAATAACTCCCTTTACGGGTGCATCCAATTCTAAATTTTTCAAATCGGATAAAATGATCTCCCCCAACTGATAGGAATAGATTCTAAGTCCTCCATGAACTCCATCCTATAATACCAAAGCACTTTTATGTTTCCCAATGTCTCCCTTTACTCCAAACTTGTTATTGATATATCTTCCACTTTTCTGTTTTCTTCATAGCACCTACATTTACTCTTTTGATGACAATCTCCTTTTGTCCTCCTACTTTTGATTTCATGCAAAGTATCCTACTTGATGAGATGCATTGAAATGGAACTCCATTCCCAATCATTCATGACATTGAGAAGAAATGAAAAATTGAATATATGCAATGCAATCGAACAAGCGCTACTCCACACAAAAGAATGGATGCACTAGAAAATACAGCGCCTAGCCTATCTACATGTGTTCATGCATCATGCAACATGCAAACACAATTCCTTGATTACCTTAAATCCTTAACCTCATCTCTCATCACTCAACAATAGAAAAATCCTTAATCTCATTTGGCATCACGAAAAATTGTACTCTACTCCACCCTCCCAAAATCTCACAATCTCTCAGCAAAAATATGGTCCTCAATATGTTGACCAAGAAAGCAACCCATCTCACAGCTAATGGCGTAAAAGAAACAGTGAGTGCATAATGAAAGGTGCTCTCTTAGGTGCAAGTGCATCTAATATTTAGTGCATATAGCTGCAACAGGCCTCATGCTGTGTTAGTGCTCCACAATGGTGCAAAACGTGCATCAACCCAACCCATGGCATAGAAGTAATTGATAAAATCAAGAGATGACCCATGAGTGCAATGTATCAGACGGTGGCCATAAAGATCAACTGCTCCCTGACATACACGGGCAATAGCAGCCCAAATAGCATAGATGCCATACAACAGAAAAGTAGGACGACCATAACTATAAATCCCAAGCAATATCCAAGTCCACTGATCAGTAAGTATCCTGCATATCAAATGCAAATGAGCAATCACAACTCAATAGGAAATTGCCAAAACAAGGGAGGAGTTCATTGCTCAATACCTGTAAGTGCATCCAAGTAATAGCCAAGATCCATAATCAGAGCATCAAATCCCATATAGCATCCAAGGTCATAACGTAAAAAGCCAAGTTGTAATAGCAAAAGCCAAGTCAATGTCCAACTTCTCAAGGGAATACTCAAATGAATGTCGAGATGAGCTCAAACAACTGTCATCCACAGCCAAAGCATAAAGTATTCACCAAGACATCATACCCATACTAGGTAGCCTAGGCATAAACCATATCATAGATGAAATGCTAGCTACAAAGAAGTGATAGTCAAACCCAAGTCAAGCTCTAATCTCATCACAAAATCATTCCAAAGCATAAACAAGGCATGTGGCATAGTCCAAATACATCATGACATCATCCCGAGTAGCCAGGAGCACCCCGTGACCAATAGGCATAATCCAACTGTAGCATAAATAGCTTCATCCATGAAGTTTCTAGCAGCAAATAACGGTCCAAAACTGAGTAAAATAATGCTCAAACCAAGCTCAAATCAAGTGCCAACTCATAGGCATACATTCGCAAACATGTAGGCACCAACCGTGCATAACCAGGCATCAAATGACCATGTAGCATGAGCATAAAATGTAATGATAGGGGAACTACCCTATTTTGGGCTACCTATGGACTATGTAAAATAGTCAATGGTTGAGCAAGATCAGCTCCAAAACTATCTCACATGATAGACACAAATTTCCACATCATTCGGGGAGCATTCGGGACCAATCGAGTGACCAATGTCAATGCCAATGCGGCCCAAACATAAAATGCTAATGTAGCACTATTGTAAATTGTCTGTGAATAGTCTTGGACTGAAGTAAATCAGCCCACAAATCAATGCCAAGTCAAATGCGGAGTGCCAAGATCAAACGCCAAGTGTCGAGGGCTTTCATGAAGCCATTTTGAAGTGCCAAAGAGTGCCAACAAGGAGGGGAGCTAAAGGAAGAGGATCATGAGTTTCTTTCAAGTGCCAAAAATTAGCACAAATTGTAGGGAGGGAGCCGATCACATTTTTTATGAAAGGGAGGCTCAAGGGAGTCACAAGAGGGCTCAAGGAAGCCAATAGAAGCCTCCAAACCAAGACTCAACAAGCCAAGTTCAAGGGGGGAAGCTCATCAATGGTTGCCCCAACCTATAAACTCTATTGTACCTATGTGGACTTAAATGAATGAGAGAGAACAAGATCTCATACCTCGCGTAGATGCTGGGAAGAGCTTGGGAAGGAGTGGCTTTGATACCAGTTGAAAGGGATGCATGAGACGCGGGAGAGAAGAGCACACACAATGTAGGTGTTGTCAACAATGTTATGACAGTCTTATTGCACTTTCATATATATATGAATAAAGAATATGGGTGGTCAACTAGTAATCTCTTCCTGCAAGGGTTGTCTTCATGTATGGGAGAATGCCCAAAGGCTTAATTTTTCTTTGGTGTACCAATCTGATAAGCCATTATGTAGGTTGCATACCTTGCAAGCCTAGATCCTTCATTGTCACATCCACCATTATATTCACTAATGAGCCTCAATCAATCAATGCATCTACAATAAGGCATCCTTCAATCCACACGCCAATCTCTAGGATACTAGGGTCCAAGAAGGCATTAGCCACATCCACTTTCTTCATAGGCTTTAGGACTTTCTTTGGACTCGGTTGTTGTTGAGGGAGCAATCCTTAGACTTCTCCTTCTTGTTAGTATGCTTTTGAATTTCTTGATATAGTTAGGAGTCAACATTAGTAATTGTCAGAATGTTAGGTTTGGTTTGAAGGTGTCTAGGTCTTTGACCAAGTCATATTCTTTAATAGGACCCACGAGCTTCTCCAACCGGCTAGAAAATGGGGCAGCACCCACTTTTATCTTTCCTTTTTCTTCTAGGAGAGCGAAAACATCTAAAATTCTTCTACTTATGGATATATTTCGATATCCTCCATCTCTGGGACCTCTAGTCTTATCTCTACTACTATCTTTGTAGCTCACTGTGATACTGTAGTGTTTTGTACTACATCATTCTTCTTTGCACTATTCTATTTCTCCTTGGTAAGGTTGAACTTCACCGTTTTGGCAAAGGGAATGTTCTCTTTTGAAACTACGAGTTCTCCTTTCTTTGCACGTGTTATTGCAACAACTTCCAATTCCACCAAATTAGAAGTAGGTTCTTGGGTCTTTTGTTGAGTATCAGAGGTAGCTTTTACAAGAGCTGGACTTGAAGAGTCTTTTGCAATGTGGCCTTCTCCTTTGCATCAACTACATAAGGTTTGGTAGTCCATGGACCTTCTAAGGTTTGGGAAGTTTGGTGAGATGTGTCCCTTTTCTCCGCATCAATAACACTCGACCTCTGATCTTTGGCCACCACCAAACTCTCATCCTCTCTGTAACTTTGAGAGGGAAACCTCCTTTGGCTGAAATTAGGACCAAACTCTCTAGGCTTTGGTTCGATATCCTAGGTGGTCATCTTGGATTTCAAGAAATTAAATCTTGCTTATTCATCTTTCTTTCTTCTCTCATGCATATCCTTTAGAGAGAAACTATATTATGTATGGTTCTTCCTCTCAAATAGCATGAACAGAAGGCTCCAGGGATAGTTAGTTTTTGGGTATATTCGTGCCTAAATTTTCCACTTGATGGCACCTTCTTTTGCACCATATATTAGATTTCAACACATCTCTTCACCTCCTCTGCAGGGTTTGATATGTTGGTGGTATTCACCTTTAGCGTCTGCAAATATTCTGTAATCACATCCACCATCAACTCCTTCTTAATGCTTGCAATTGAATTGGATAGGTGGTCGTTCAAAATTTCACCTCCTAGAGTACTTGCAGTAGGGTTTTGGGAAGCCTCTATAATTACTACATAGGCTAATTGACTTGATCCAGAGAACCTCTATTCTGGTTCTGATTCAGAGCTCCTATTGGGGGGGTTGTTGGTTCCAGTTGTTAGGGTTTCACTATTGTTATTGAATCAAGATCGGGGGAACTATTTGAGGCCCCTATTATTATGGTTGAACCATCATTTGAGGCATTGTTGTCTACGACGAGACTGTGGATTCAATGTGTTGTACTATAGCATGGTTTTCATCTAAGGGTAGGGGTAGGGAACTATCCCTAAAATTACATTTGGTGGATATACCATTCTTGGCATGGGAGGAGGTAAGATTCCTCTTCCTGAGGTCATCAATAGCCTTGCTTCAACTTCATCATACAGTCTTGCACCTTCCACTGCAACTTGTAGATTAACTAGTCTTCTCAGTTCCACAAAGTTACAAACTTTTTGTTGTAGGTCTCTAAGGAAAAATCCCTTCTAGATGCCTTCATCTAAGTGATGGTTGGTCCATCTCTTCAGTATAGGTTCCATTCTAGAGACATATGCTTCTACCCATTTGACTTAAGTTCATGAACTCCTCTCACATCCACTCTTCAAAACCTTCACACCTAAATTTAGTGAGGAAGGCCAACTTCAGGTCATCCCATATTGTAAAAGTTCCTGTTGCTTGTCTCTCATACCACTGAAATGCCGTATCTTTGAAAATTGCAGAGAATATCACCAACTAATGCTTGGAGGTTATGGCATTGTTAGCTACACATACTACCATGAACTCTGCTACATGAAGATCAGGGTCTTCATTGTACTCTCCCTTAAAGATGGGTAACGAGGCTACATTCATTGGCGTGTCTCATCAATATTTCTAGGACGGATCTGACTAGGAAGGGGACCTTGAGTCACCATGGAGACTTCTATAAAGAGTGTTGCTAGGGCATTAAAGGAGGCTTCTGCTGCTATGGTTCTCAGCTGCCTTCTCTTTTCTCACGTACCTCTGGGCTCGTTCTAGTGCTTGCCTCTTGATCGCATCATTCATCAAGGAGTTAGCTCCACCCAGTTGGTCTGTACTCCACAAAATAGAATCAAAAGGACTTCAATATCTGGAAGACTCTCTTGCTAACATCTCTTCTATTTCCTTCTTTTCAACGTCTTTGAATTTAACTTTTATTTCACTACAAAGGGAAAAATATGCAAGCATTTACTAATGCATTATTTCTCTTAACATCTAATAATGCATTCCATTGACACAAAACCTCACAACAATGTGGTTGCCTTCTCACACTACTAGACCTTCAGCCACGTCCATCAATGTATCAAACAATGTCCATACGAGTCTCTTGCCTTTACAAGCATTATTTTACATGGTGTAATCATGTAGATGATCCACCCATGCATCAAAACCTCATCCGAAAAACCTTCAAAATGAGTATAACTCTCCCCCTTGGGGAATTCCCAATGTTAAAACAAAAGCAAGGCAAACACCCTATTTTCTGCTAGAAATCATCTCTTTTCCAAAGCTCAGAATGTAGCATTTTAACATTTCCAAAAAAATCTTCTAACATATTTTCAATCAATCTATCAAAATCAAATGTCCTCAGTAAAGGAGTATAGCATCTTATCATACATGTTCAATCTAATCATTGTAATATATGCATAGATATTCAAAGGCTAGCTTCACTCTTATTTTATCCTAGGAACACCATATTAGAATATTCAGAAATCTCCCAAGTCTCACTTTCAAATAAAGGGTAAAGATTTGGCCATGTGGCTAAATCTTAACCCATGCTTCAAAGTGGAACTTGGAAAGACAACCTGTATAGTAATTAGGGTAGACTCCACTTTCAAGTAAGGGCACAAGATCTGATCATGTGGCCAACTATTAACTATATTGGGAATTCCCAAACTATATGAGAATTCCCAAATTCCCTAATATAGTGTTTAGAGCTTAGTTCTCAATTTACTCTAACTTTTTTGTCCATCCTTTTGATCATAGTATATAAATTCATATAAGGTTTTCTTATCAAAGAAATAGGCCAAGATGACTAATATTATAAAACCGAGATAACCAATCCTCATAATATCTTCCTAGGAGGATGGATTTTCTAAAATCTATAAGTACACTGAGTACCATACAAATGAAGTATGTCTCCCAAGGACAGTCTAGTCTAGTGTTCGCAAAAAGGCGAGTTTACTTCAACTTAGAACTTGTTCACTTTGAGAAAGAACTCTTACAATATGATCAATCGATTCCCAATAGTACTAATATTAGACCATAAGGATCACTATTACACAAGGCAAAATCCTTGAACAACCCTCCCATCTATCCTCTTCTCTCTAGTTTCACTTAGTCCATGAACATAAATCTCATTATTTTCATGCAATAGTATGTTGGTTTAAAGAATAAAATCCAAAACTTATGAGACAAGGAATGTCTTAGAAAGGAAACACAGAATGATCATAGCCTCAACTCTTATGAAATGGAATCCATTATGACTAGCCAAAAGAAAATTATATCACAATGGTAGGAGTAGGAACTACGAGGGAACTTGAAAACTTGTGTAGCAATCTGAGTCACCGAAGTCAAGTTGGTTGTGTTCCTTAAATTCGAAATACCCTTCTTGGATACGATTTCAATGTTCAACCAATATCCAACTAAAAATGAGCTTTTCCATTCTCCAAGAATTAGACAAGGCATTCCATTCCATGGAAGGCCCTAATTTTGAGGTTCATGAGCTACAAGAGGGATCGATCCACGAGTTGCAAGATGCATATCATGTGGAAGTAGTAGCACATGCTTGCACATCAACCATGATTCTTGGAACGCTTTGAAAGGAGGGGTTTCATTTGTCTTGTGCTTCCTCATAGCTGCAGTATCATTATGGTTGATGTTGGCACTTGTTGCCATGTGTTATCTCATGCTAGAGCACTAGATTTTTAAATTCACATCACTCCTGTAGTATATAAGTCACTTGGGATAATTTGCATGTATTCACACCAGCCTATATCTCATTACAGGATGTATGAGAAGCATTTAGATACATCTCATTCATGTGCTCAGTCAGGGAATCATGCTTTGTATGCCTAGCTAGGCACATAAAGCTCCAATGCACATTCACTTGAGGCAATATTGCACCCTCAAGGTTCAAGGGTTGTTTCTACTTTAAAATCTTGTACTTTGTAGAGTATTTCTATTGCAATGGCAAAGTGTACATGTTGTACGTGGAGTGAGAGGAGCTATCCCCTCCAAGTTGAGACCTTTCTCTATCTGTCCTTGTTGCAAGCTAATAAGAAACTTTATACCTCCACAAAGGAAGTTTGCTCCAATGGTGATCCATGCTAAGAGCTAGGCTTGCATCTAGGAAAAAACATCATATACATTGAACCTAGTATTGCATTTATTTTCTAGAAAGACATGCCAATGAACCCTCCAAGGTTACATTATGAACCTAACTATAGAGCTTGTATGATTTGATCACACAACTCTTGCAAGCTAGGATTAGAACTTCTAGTTGAACAAAGTCTCAAAATTTGGGTATTGATTGGAATCCCTTACAAATCTAGTCACCTATCAAAAAAAGTTATCCAATGGACTAGGGGTAACATACCTTACCCATGGTTCAAGAGATAACATACAAAAAAACCTTGGAAAAGCTTGAAGGGCAACAAACTACAAGACATTGAGAAGTAGTACTATTAGAATAATTTAAATTATTATCTTGATTTTGCTTAAATCATGTAATCAACTTTAGTACTTATGGGATCCAAAGTTGAGTATAAAAAATAACTGGTATGTAAGTTATTCATTGAGACACTTATTGGCCATTAAGCTATGAATTTAGAGATCACATGATGAGGATTCTAAGAAGGACATCCACTCCACATGTGAACATCCTAGAATGTAGTTGGCTAGTTTGATGTGGTATTAGATATGCATATATTTCTTCATGCACACAACCCATATTTAAAAGAATCCACTGACGAAGGAAATCCGGTATGGCAGCCTCTATACTATGCCAAACTCCCTTCTGCCACAAAGTGAATGAGATAAGGGCACCACCTAGTCATGGAAGAGCGGACTAGGACGCTATGCAAGAGGGAGAGGAGATTGTAAGGGAGAAAAGATGGAAACTAAGAGAGGAAGAGAGAGAGAGTGAGTGAGAATGAGAGAACTACGAAAAAATAGATGAATCAATAAACTTAAGAGATGGAGAAACCTTAGGACATAACCAATATACACAATATGGACGCCAATATCCTGGGCTTATTACATTGTAGAGCAAACATAAGCTATAGTAAGAGAAGGAATTCCATAAGCTCATGAAGGTGAATGGGGAAGGCTCAATAGGGCTGAAGGAGGCCTCTTTGCTCTCTCTCTTCTTGCAAATTACAAAGGAGAAGGCCTCTTTATATAGGCCTTGAGGGTGTTTAGGGAGGAGGTTAAGATGTAATAGGAATTAACACCACCAAAGCTGCATTAAGGCGGTTCCACCAATATGGAAGCTCCATCTAGATGTTTTGTTGACCAATTTGTACTTAATCAAGCTCCATCATAGGTGAGTTGTCTCCATTCCCCCCCCCATAGCTTGAGTCCAAGAGCTCTCCTATAAAAAAATATAGAGAATCTTCATAAAATAAGATCATATCTAGCAATAATAGAGAGAGAGTAATGAGAGTTCATACATTACTACTACAACTAAGGATGATTTGAGGGTGCTTTAGGAGGGGAATTCTAATGGTTTATTAGCTTGAGAGAGAGGATAAGAGAGAGGAAAGGGTTGGGGTCTAATGAATGATGTTTTATGGAAGTGTTAAGTGTGGGGAAGAAAGTATGGATGTGTATTAAATTGGGAGGTGGTCTCCACTGCAGTTGGAAAAAGTTGGCATCCACCATTTTGGCCATATCTCCCGACTCGTAGCTCCAAAAAATTATAAAAAAATACCAGCCGAAACTTCAGCTCACGAGCTGCAACTTTTGTGTTGAAAAGTTTTTTTGGATCGGAGTGGAAGTATTTTTAATAAATCATACAAAATCATGTGCCTGATTTTTCTTCCACTAATGCTTCCAAGAAGGGTCCCATTTGGTTGAATTGTCATAAGGCTCCAAAGTCATGACATTATGAGCCTCACATGCCCTTTGGATGGCTCCAAATCCATTTCATATCTTTCATTTTTACATTATACATTTTCCCTTCACCTTCCTCCATTGATCTTTACTCTTCACCCCCCCTTGGTAAACCGGTCTATAAAATATTTTCATCCAGTGATGTCTTGGATTTCCCAAGAGGTTGTTCCCACCCTCTTCTTTATTTCAAAGCTCCAAATGTGCAAAAAAACAACAAAATGTTAGACAAATATTTTTTTGTGATTTTCTCGGATCACCACCTTAAAAGGAATTACTTTAATAAAAGGAACCTAACATGATAGCCATCTCACACCACTCAACCTTTGGCCATTGTATCAAGCAGTGCCCATTGGAGTCACTTGCCTTTACTAACATCATTATTCCTTGTTGTATCTCAATGAGCATGACTAATAGCATCCTCAAAATGAATTGGATCAACATGCTTAATTATCTTTACCATTTAAGCATCATGGTGAGACACATAACCCTTAAAACCAAATCTTCTAACATGGTATCTCACCCTGCTAGACTTGCATACCATTGGATTTCTCAATGGAGCATTTGCATTACCATGTGCTCTTTGTATACTTTGTGTCTTAACTGAAGTATACCAAGCTCATGATCTAGACTCTATGACCCACTAGTGTCAAGGAGAGGGCTAAGAGGTGAGGCAAAGAAGAGAAAAAGAGAGAGAAAAGAGAAGAGAGAAATACTAGAAAGATTTAAAAGAAGTGAGAGAAGCCATGAAAGCTGAGTGCAAGTAGGTGAGATAAGAGACAGTAATTGTATTATGATCAAAGATGTCAAAAATTACATGTCTCATACCTTCTATATCTATGTCAGTGTGACAAGGTATTATTAATAATACTCGCTCACTAACACATGTCTTTCCAACTTCTTACCTTGCCCAAAGGTTTTTGCCCACAAAACTAAATTTACGATGGCAAAGAAGGATGAAGGAAAGAGAGTACTACCCTAATTTTAGCTATACAAAAGATGAGAAGTGGATCAAGTAATGAAGAGTTATTTGCTAAAATAAAAGCACAAAGGAAAGTCTCTATCACCGTAGACACATAATCAAGATGTCTTCAAAAGAAATTGGAGCCTTCAAATCTTCAAGAAATAGACTCTGTAAAGAAAAGATAGCTTAGTGTTACAAAAGATAGCCCACGTTGAAGAAAACCGCCATAACTTCTGATGGAAATATCCAAATGTCACATATCAAAATGTAGCTCTTGAAGTCTAGTACTTTCACCCTATGTAGGTGACAAAATTCTGAAAATTAGGCAGAGTAAAATCTCTTCTAAGATAGATTTCTACTATCAAGATCTTATTTAGAGTACAAATGGCTCCCATGCCTGGGTAGTCCACTAGGGTTTACCATATGGTACCACGTGAGTGTAAGGGAGGGGGTTATATAAGGGAAGAAAGGTATATTTTATAAGATAAGGTCCCTTAAATAGGGGGTAGATAAGGGGTATTTTCATATATTTCTTGCACGCAGGTGATGTCTCCTTATTACTACTAGTGAATCCCCTATGCTCCCATGTGACTACGTCACAACCACCAATGCATCCCATAGATAAGAAAACTCATCCAAAATAAAATCTATCCTCCAAGAAGCCTCCTCAACAGGTTTAAGGAGAGGGCTGAGGTGAGAGAAAGAAGAGCAAAAGAGAGAAAAAATAGGAGAGAGAATGAGTGATGAGGAAAGAGAAAGACTAGAAATATTTAAAAAAAGAGAGAAGCCATGAAAGCTGAGTGCAAGAAGGTGAGATCAGAGACAGTAATTATATTATGATCAAATATGTAAAAAATTACATGTCTCACACTTTTTATGCCTATCCCTGTGGCAAGGTATTATCAATAACTCTCTCTCTCTCTCTCTCTCTCTAATACATGTCTTCCTAGCTTCTTACAATACATCCTTGCACAAAGGTTCTTGCCTACAAAAATAAATTAACAATGGCAAAGAACAATGAATGAAATAGAGTACTACTCTAGTTTTCAGTTATACAAGAGATGAAAAGTGGATTAAGTGATGAAGATTTATTTGCTCAAAAAAAAAAGCTTAAGGAAAAGTCTCTGCTATAAATATATTCTAGATGTCTTCAAAAGGAATTGGAGTCTTTGGATCTTCAAGAAATAGAATCTGTAAAGAATAGATAGCTTACTGTAAAAGGCAGGCCATGCTGAAGAAAACTACCATAACTTCTAGTAGAAGTATCCAAATAGGGTGTGCCAACTATCAAAACGTAGCTATTGAAGAGTAATTTGATCCTATATAGGTGGTAAAATTCTAAAAATTAGGCAAAGTAAAATCTATGCTAAAACAAATTGTTGTTGTCTAAACCTTGTTTACAGTACAAATGGTTCCCATGTGACTATGTCTCAACGACCAATGCATCCCATAGATAGGAAAATGTTGTCTTGCAAGTGGTGGTCAAGGATAAATCTCTCCCACAACCCAAGACACACTAGAAAAAGGAGCATTGGTATAGCTTGTGGCTTGATGCTAGATCTCACAAAACTTGAATTCTACCTAGAGCAATAACTATCTCCAAGATTCAAAAGAACTCAACAATTCAATAATATTTCCCCAACCCAAACTCACGAGAAAAAATTCAAAGCAGTGCCTCTTATAGCTCACAAAGTACATCAACACAACCAAGGAAGGAAATATATTCTTATACACTAGCAAAACTTCAAAACCCAATAAAGCCTTTGACAACCACAAATAACAAGAGTACTTCATCAAGGAGCACCTCCACACTCTAAAGTTTTTTTTTTTCATTCAATATGCTTGAAAGATATTGAGCACTCCATCTAGCTCTGGCATGTATGCTGCAAATACAACTGCTTTGAAAAGGCTGCATGACGGCGTGTTGTCCTGGGCTCTTTTGGAAGCATCGATTGTGTTTGACCGATGGGGCTAATCAAGGCTTGTTTTTCGACAAGCAGATAGATTTTGGCTGAAGATAGATTTCAGTATGGGTCCCGCTTTTACGAGGACGTGTCGGTAACTCCCGGTTGCTTGCGTGTTACGCAACCTTTTTGTTTTTTAAAAATTTAATTGAAATGAGATAGCTTACCTTCATCAAAGTTATTTGCGGGCTTTGTGGTTTAGAGCAGCTCCGCATACATGCCATTGAGAGCTTCCGCTCTTCATTGGCCAAGTCTTATTCAACGTGTTTGGATGCTCCGAGAATGTTTTACAGAACAAAAAATAACAGACGATGATGGGGCGCTACTCCTTCATGTGAGATCATCTCCCTTTGTGATTCCTCTCAGCGGCCATGTCGAATAGCAAACACATCGCATCATCTTCTTCTCGTGTCTATCCGTCCCCCTCGAATTTCTTCCCATCCAAAACAATCGATCCTCTTAGAAAAGGAGTAAATCAAATCAGCTCTCCCTCCAAATTGACAACCACCCTCCTTTTATAAACGGCCCGGATAGTTCTCTAATTTTTTTCCATTTAAAAAAAACACAATGTCCAAAGATTTTTACCTAAAAAAAAAGTTTACAATGGCAAAGAAGAATAGATGAAACAGAGTACTGCTTTGATTTCAGCTATACAAAAGATGAGGAAGTGGATCGAGTAATGAAGATTTATTTGGTAAAATGAAGATATAAAAAAGGAAAGTCTCCACTGCCATATACATAATCTGGATGTCTTCAAAAGGAACTCGAGCCTTTAAATATTCAAGAAATAGATTCTGTAAAAGAATAGATAGCTGAAATATTGCAACATTACGATTAAGACCAAATCATACTAGAATAAGAGTGTTTCCTATACCTTTGAGTGCTTATAAAAAACTATGGCGAATGTTGTAGCTCTTCAAGAACAATGTCATCCTTTGTAGTAGGTGAACCCTTTGAATACTTTCTCAAATTGAGACTTCATAGGAATTGACCATTCAATTAATGTGTTCTTGTATCTTGATATCCAAGGAAGGGGGTAAGGACTTAGTTTATTATTGAATATGAAACCTTCCATTTGCTTAAATCTACACACAAATGTAGGCCTTGATAAAATAAAGCATGCTTGATTCACCATCATTATTTGAAATCACTTGAAGGTAGGATAGATTATCTTTCCATTATTTTATAGGAATCCACATATATTTAATTTGTACCAACATCAATAGTCTGAGTATATCTTGAGTGAACGATAATCTGATAGAGATTTCATGGATGAGAGTGCTAAAAATATTTGAATATTATACACTACATGGGGCAATCCTTAAAATAATATTTAAATTCAATTCATACAAATCCCAATATTTAAAGTTACCTCATGTGGAACAAATAGACAAGTGGAAAAAAAGTATACATTAAGCCCTACATAGCAACAAACATGAACATAAATCTTAAGTATAAAAGCTATCTCTAAACAAAGAATATCGACTTGCTCACATTGGGTGTCACCTTGAAATTTGTGCTATAGTTTCCTTTTTTTATGATGTCAAGGTAGGGCCACATTGGGGTGTCACCTTGGGATTTAGAAAAGAAGTAGCCATGGGAAACATAGTATAGTGAGAACTAAGAGAAGTTATTTAAATGGGCCCTCCAATCTCTTGAGAAGAAACCTCCAAGAAAGAGAGCTTGGTCACTACAACCTCAAGGATTAGAACTTGGTGATGACGATTATAGTCTTTATAACAATTTTCTAGCACATGCGATTGTTATCCAAGCAAACCATAAATACTCACAATTGCAATGATGTACACAATTGCTACCTTCTGTGATGATATTCTTAAGTTGTCTCTAGTAGAAGAAATTTACATCCCTTACAAAGGTCAATCAAAATGCAAGTCCTTTCCTAAAGGCCTTCCAATTAAGTCCCTAATTGTATTTTGTGGTAGTAAAACATCATAGTTCAACTTGCATTTTTTGCAAAAATTCCAAAATAATGGAGTCAATTGGACCACATGTAAGAATGACCTTGCATTTATTCCTCTTTTAAAAAAGTATTTAGTCTTGGTAATCGGACCACATTTTGTTAGCTTGGACATGCACAATGTCTTGCATAGATTGATCCATTGGTCATGTGTAATATTTCCGCAATGAAATATTAACAACTCTAGACCTTGCGCAAAAGCGGTTCAAAGTAATCTCCTGCAACGGAAAAACCTTGGACTAAGTGCTCCTTCTACGTGCATTAACAAACACCAGCCCCACGTCATGTATAGGAAGTCGTGGCTTAAAAACCGTATCCCACGCAGGAACATCCCTTCAAGGAACAAAAAAAGGGGATAATTTTTGCACTTTTTTTTACGAATAAACTCCCTCCCCTTCAGCTGTTGCATGGTGGAGAGAGGGAGTATGTGTGGAAGTTGAGTGGTGGAGGGGCATGGGGAGGGGAAGCATGCTACCTACCACTTGTGTGGCTACCCCCGCCCCCCTTCAATCTATATGAACCCCCCCTCCCCAATCTTGAGGGGAGGAGGAAGGCATCGTGTGCTGCCTATTGCTACCGCCGTCATCGTGCTGCTGCTGCTGCCAGGCTGCTACGCTTCATCATCATCATCATCATCGTCTTCACCGTTGTCATCATCTCCATCATCATCCTCAATCATCACTCTCTCTCCACCTCATCTTGTACATAGAAGCTTGGAAGCTTCTAACTAAAGCTTCCCTAGGCCTGGTTCACCCGTGCCCCTCGGGGTTTTTTTGCAAAACTGTGTCTTGCAAGGCCCAATTTCTGTGCAGGGAAGTAATCTCGTGCAAAAGTGACTTCGTAATGCATAAAAGAGCCAAGAGGAAGTTCTCTGAATCAAAATCTGTTGCATCAATGGCTCCCAAGCAAAAGGCAAGAGGAGCACACACGGGAGCTTCCACCCAAAGTCCAAGAGTGGACAACGCCGGAAAATGAATGCCTAGGTTCCAAATATTATTTCCGCATGGAAAGGATGCATAAAATAATTTTAATTCATGTAGGGAAACTTAAAAGCATCATAAAATTTATATACTCATTCGATCTACAAAGTTTAGTTGCATGTCGAGTATTTGCAATTGATTGCACTTCCATGGTCAAGGGTAGTTGAAATTTTGAATGTATGATGCATAAGTAAAAAGACAGAATTGTGCAAAGGCATTCTTGTTGCATCGCGCAAAGGACAGGGCATATAACGCATAATGCACTTATGTAATAATTCCCTAGTTGTGACTCGTATATAAGATAATCGTAGATGCCCACTAAATGATGTCCAAATAGTCGCAATGCATGGAAAGGATTTATGAACTTTGCAAATTGCATGCGGTGATAGTTACATTCTAGATTGGGTTAAGTGATAAAGGACGGATTAAATCAATGATGGACTCATGGCATTCGCTCATGCATGGAGTTCTTTTATCGAAGTTTGAATGCATCTTCATTAAAAATATTAAATCTTGATTTCGTGCATCAATGTAGGGTTTATAAGAGTTAGCTCTCAATATCAATCATTGTAGCATAGGGCAAGGAAAAGAAAGATCTCTGTAGATCCTTTAAGTTGCATAAAGGCAAAAAGGTCTAAGGTCTCGAATTTGCATAATTTGCATGGAATGATGCATCTCACCTATCTTGCAATTACTTATATCTTTTAAAGGAAAGTACTTGCTGGTGCATAGATCGGATGCCATATGTGCACATAGTGAGCGTTAGAAGGTCCCCAAGAACAAAAGAACTCTAATTTTTGCACAAAATCCAATGAAGAAGCTTGCACGACATGAAGCAAGAGACTAATTGGGTGCAATCTCCCCCCATGCCTTGTGTGAGCACTCCACAAAGCATGTATTTTATATATTATTCATCTTCAAGCTCAAGAAATAGCCAAATTTACAATTAGCATGCTTTAGCTTTTGTGTTTTCTTTTGTGCCACTAAAGAATTAAAGCTATTGGGCACCCAAGAAGTCACGCGGTACCCAAATACAATGTCCAATACAAATATTTAAATCGTGCGTCCATGCACATACAAAAGTAATAAATAAATATCAAGCGCTTTGATAAATAAGCGCATCAAAATATAGATGCCATGCCTAAGATATGCGCCCATCAAAAATTGATGATAATTTGAATACACGCTATCCTCCAATGCTTCCTAATGCTACCCTGCTTGCTCTACACATCAACTGAAGCATTCACAATTGTTAGAAAAATATTACAATTAAACCGACAAAAGTGAATACTAGCAGTCTTCAGCTACAAAAGTAAATTGGTTAAAACTCAATTCTAATCTTAATTTATTACGAGTGCGCACTCTAAACTCATAAACATTTATTAATTTAAATATGTATTTTGCAGAATCATCCGCTATGGAATCACCCACTTACACATTAAATTAACAAAATGCCCGAAAAGAATAGGCGTCCGCATCGACTTTTCGCACAAAGAGTTAAAGTTTTCTTGCATGGAATAAAATATGCTTGTTTGCTGCACCTGTCTACAATAGGCCAAATCATATCATGATTAGCTTTAGTGTTAGGTAGACTAGTGATAAAATCCATTGAAATCTGTTCCCATGGTCGTGATGGAATGGATAATGGCATTAGTAAACCATATTGTTTACCATGGTATCTTTTAACTCGTTGACAAATTAAGCATTTAGATACAAAAGTAGATACATCAGTGTCCATATGTGGCCAATAAAAATCTTCAATCAATGTACGCAAAGTAGATATAATTCCTCTATGACCTTGATATGGGGGACAATGAATTTCATGCAAAAAAAATGATCGAAATGGAACAGTCACACATAATCTTTTTTCATAAAACATAAATCCATTAGTGTAAGACAATGAATCAATAGGAATCCAATTATTTGCAACTAGTTTATTCCAATCAGTTTGAAAAGTAGGATCTTGGTGATAAGTATCTTTCATAGGAATAAGGGAATCAAATGATATCATAGAAATATTTTGAATTGTCGGTCTTCTACTCAAAGCATCAGCAACAACATTCTCTTTTCTAGGTTGATATTGTATAAGGGGATGAAAACTTTGAATAAAAGTAGTCCATTTAATGTGTCGGTCAAATATTTGTGGTTGACTAAGGAGATGTCTAATGCTTTGTTGGTTAGTTTTGATAATGAGTTCAAATCCCATTAAATAATGTTTCCATTGACGTAAGGCTTGTACTACGGCTAACAATTCCTTGTCATAGGTAGAATATTTAAGTTCAGATGGTTTGAGTTTGCAGCTAGAGTAAGCTTTGGGATGAGAATCTTGCATAAGGACTGCTCCTATTCCAGATCCACTAGCGTCAGTAACTACTAAGAAGAATGGTCTATTGAAGTTAGGTAATTGTAATACAGGAGCATGAGTTAAAGCATGTTTTAGCAAATCAAAGGACTTTTGTTGATTGTCAGACCAATTATACACAATACCCTTGTTTAAGAGTTTTGTCAAAGGTAATGCAAGTAATGAGAAATTCCTCACAAATTTTATGTAAAAGCTAGCAAGACCTAGAATAGAACGTAATTCATGCACATTTTTGAGTATCAGCCAATTTAAAATTGCTTCTATATTTTTAGGGTCGACTTTAATACCTTCGGATGAAATAATATGTCCTAGATATTCAATTTCTGTTTGGAAGAATTCACTCTTTTTTGGATTAGCATATAATTGATTGTCTTTTAATAACTTAAAAACTAAAGACAAATGTTCATAATGCTCATTCTCATTTTTACTGAAAACTAATATGTCATCAAAGAAAACAATGACACAATGCTTATGTTTCAAAAATATGTGATTCATCATATGAATGAATGTGGCTGGTGCATTAGTTAAAGCGAAAGGCATAACCAGAAATTCATAGTGTCCAAATTGTATTCTAAATGCAGTTTTGAATATATCAGATTTGTCCAATCTTACTTGATGATATCCAGATTTAAGATCTATCTTACTGAATATGGCAGATCCTTGTAGCTTGTCCATAAGATCATCTACCCTAGGAATCGAGTATCTATTCTTAGCGGTAATTTTATTTAGGACACGATAATCAATGCACATGCGATAAGTATTATTTTTCTTTTTCACTAATAAAACAGGTGCACCAAATGGAGAACTACTAAGTCTAATTAATCCTCTGTTAAGCAATTCTTCTATTTGGTTTTGAATTTCTTTCTATTCAATTTGGTTATGTCTATATGGTGCTTTACATGGTGATTGTGTTCCAGGAATTAAATCTATCTTATGATCTTCAGAACGTGAAGGTCGTAATCCAGGTGGTAAATCAGCACAGCAAAACAATCTTGGAATTGGGCAAGAAATTGTGTATGCCTAGGATGCATCTGTTTTTCTTTAGCTTGAATTTCATTCACCCATCTTAAATAGGATTTGCTACTTTTATGTAATGCACGTTTAGCCTGAGTATGAGTAAGCAATGGAAAATTATTGGAAGCGTGCATACCATGCAGTGTGATTTGTTTTCCTTGAAAATAAATTTTAATTAAATGCGTAGAATAATCTATATTACGATTGTATTGATGATGCCAAGGTATTCCTAAGATAATGTCACTAGACTGCAAAGGTACAACTAAGAAATTTATTCGTTCAGTATAATCACCAATTTTAATTTCTAAATTATGCACCTCTTGTGTTCCATTATATCTCGTACCTAAGAATACATCCTTGATGCGATAAATTCAATTATTTGACTAATTTTGTAGAAATGAAGTCATGTGTGCTCCCATCATCATGTAAAATAGTCTTTTCTTTACCATGCACAAAACATTTCATTGTTAATAAAGAATGGGGAGTTTGCATACCTGGAAAAGTATCAAAAGTAGTACCAATGTCGTCATCCTCTTCCGTAAAGTCTGGCATCTCTTCACATTCTTCATCTTCTATTGCTCCCAAATAATTGATATGGACAGATGGCTTTTTGGATTGACAATTTGCTGCTAGATGTCCAGATTGATGACATTTATAACAAACTATGGGTTTTGCTTTAGATACATTATTAGTAATGGCAGGAAGTTTAGGAATGTTGGGATTTGACTGTGGGGATGGCTTAGGGTTTGGATTTGTGTTTGATGGCAAGGCAGGTGGTTTGTGTCCAAGATTTACAGAATGAAGATGGAAGAAAACGACTTTGATTGAATCTTCAAAAATTTGAATTGAATTGTTTGGAACCAAAGTTACCATTAGTTGGGAATTGTTGTGGTTGCTTGTCTTGTCCGCGAATTTTGACTTCAGTGTCATGGGCCAAGCAAATTACATCTTCAAGGGTTGTTGGCTTGAACATATTGACTTCCGCATAAAAATGTCCAAGTAGGCTAGACATAAAATTGCATTTATGAGTTGCTTCAAGTACATCTTCGAGCATTTGTAGTTGCAATAGAGCATTCCAGAAACGTTCAGTATATTGGGAAATAGGTTCGCGATCCCTTTGTTGTAGAAGATCCCATTGCTTGATTGCTTTTTCGTGGAATTGTGGAGGAAGGAAATTCTGCAAAAATTTCGTTTGGAAAGTCTCCCAAGTAGTGGGACAATCAACGCTTTTGCGGACCACAGTCCACCATAAGGATGCTCGGTCAACTAAATGGTTAGTGACACATTTAATTTTGTCTTTCTCAGCATATATTTCTTCATGGAAATAATCATCAAATTGACTGATAACACTACAAGATATAGGCCTTATACCGACGTTTAAAGCGATGAAAATGCAAACAATAAAATTTTCCCCCGTCGTCGCAAAAAGCATCGTTATTGGCGACGCCATAGAGCAGTTGGTATTGGCGTCGCTATTAGCGTTGTTATGCATGTCGTAAACCGTCGCTATTAGCGCCGGTATTGGCATTGCTGATAGCGACGGTTTGCGACGTGCATAACGACGCTAATAGCGACACAAGCAGTAAAATTTGTGATGCTAATAGTGACGGTAACAGGGAAAAAAAAATTTGTGGCAGGGCAGCAAGCTGCCCTGCCACATATAGCACTGTGTGCTTTATGAGAGCCATACAAAATAGTTTCTGCACTACTTTGTACAATGCGCTTGCAAACAAAAACAATGTATACTGAAATCATAAAACTGATACATGAAATAAATACATGATCGCATAAAAAGCGATTAGTACAATCATGACATGATATCACTAATACATAGAAAATGTCTACATAGATTAGGCGACTCAAAAATACAGGTGTGTGAGCTCCAGGGATCCAAGGGTGAGCTACGCATCCTTGTCCCCCGAAAGCTCGTCCCGCTACAAAGGAGCATCAAATGGACTCTGTAGAAAAAGAAACAACACATCAGTCCACCATACAATAATGCATTCAAATATCTCATGGTAACTATGGACAAGAAAGATGAGTGACTTACAAGGCCGTCATGTCTATACAATCGGTCGATCAATGCCCTGAGACCATGTCTCTCTGCATATCGAGTCTCAAAGCTAGTTGGATCGCGATTTGTAATGGAGTGCTGCAAAGAAAAAAAGTGCTAACTATTAGAAACATGACTGTCAGTACAAAGAATATTTTAAAAAAATAAACAAGCAAAACAAAAGAAAAACTTACAAAGTCCTCCAAATATGTCCTGTGGCCGCCACTCCCAAGATGATAGACCACTCTGGCCTCTGCAGCACGTCCTGGAGAATCTGTAGTCTCCTCCCTCAATCGGTGCCAGTCGTCTGCAAGCTTTGCAGCCCCACTCTTGATTGTCTTGTGTGCGTCGGATCGTCTATGTGACATGTATGCACGCATGCATTCCATCATCCAACCCGTAGAGAATCTATCTACTACGGCTGGCACCGGAAACTCCTCGTGCAAGGATGCTACTATGTAGTCTTTGCTCCCCTCCGGTATGTTCTTCCAATGATCCAAGACGTTGTGCCGAAAAACTTGTTGGCACAACTCTCTCATGCGAGCCATCACCCTCCTCCCCTCATCATTCATGATGATGGCTCCTGACCTACTATCGAATAGATATCCATAACCCCCAGGAATCTTCCTAAGATGGGTCCTCTCCCATCTGCGTCCACACTCTTGCGTATATCCAAGAGACCCCTGTGCATCCGGTGTACCAACAGGGGTAATATCTCTCAAAGTGGCACCCACAGAAGTGCCACCTCTGCTGATGGTTGCGCAAAAGCTGGAGTAACTGGAGTAGACATCCCCACAGGTGTGAGAAATCCTGGAGGTGACGCAGCTCTAGCTGAATGATGAGACAAAGACACCGCGTCCGTGTCTCCACAGCATCCATCTGAGCCACGAGAGTGAGGAGTCGCACTTGTATCCCGTGTCGACTGTGGGCTCAGTGTCTCTATATCTCTACAGCATCCCCCTGATCTCGATGCACTCCCTCCCTTTGGCCCAAGTCGTGAGCATCGAGATCGTCTGCTCAAAGCCGAAGCATTCGATCACGCTGAAGCAGATCTAGCAGAGCACCCTGACGAAGACTGAGAGAGCTCCTGGTCTGCCATCTCTCTGAATTTGGCAATCTAGTCTGGAGACATGCATGCGAAGATGTCCTGTAACTCCTCATCGCTCATCCCTTGACTCATCCTGAAAATGTCACTTGCACAAACAAAAAATGATGTTAGAATAATCAATTTAAATCATACAAAGCACAGCAATATAAATCATTTAAAAAAATCTCACTTAAAATGCATATCTTATATACCCTTATAAGCAATTGGTCAACGAATTGAGTAAGTGGATGCTCCAAGTATGAAGTATCCTATGGTCCCATGTTAATCTCCTGACAAAACTCCGCATACACTAGAAGGTCGATAGACATGTCACCACAAAAGAATGAGTCCATCTCGTTCTCAAAGAATTCTCAGACTCCTGTATTTCCATCATTGTTAGCCGATGCTAGCTCCAAGCTTTCGACAGCCTCCACCCCTTGTAATATTGACCCCTCTATTTGCATATTATCTTCATCTATACTCGGAACATCGCTTTGATCATATACTCTTGCACTTTGGGGAGTTGAAGGTATAACATACCACCATCGAGGTTGTCAGGGGTTTGGATAGAAGATTACCTGTTCACAAACACGTACAAGAGAGTTCAAACCATTGTGACATAAACCATATCGTAATACAATTAGCAAGCAAATGAGTCCATGCACCTGTTCACAATGGTCTGGAAACACAAAGGTGTCGCGCAAATCCATCCATTTTTTTTCGGAATCTATTTTGAGAAATCCAGATGGACCTCGTCGAACTGTTGCTCCAGATCCTCCAAGTACCACTTTGAACCACTGCACATCGAATAGTATCATGGAGAAGCTACGGTAATCCACCATAACAATACTTTGCAAGTTCCCAAAATAATCCATCTCATCCAGAACCATGTTTGGATCCATTGCTCGTCGTCGGCTCTCTTCCTCGAACCTTGCCATGATACCACAGTCCATTGTGGAGCGCATTTTGTCAATACACTCCACGTGAAAATGTCGTCGTGCGACCACGCTACACTATATATTTTGTACTGTATATTGAACACTCAAATTAGATGTCGCATATAAAATTTAGATACGACAGATTCTAAACCCCTCATCACCTTTGGACTACATCCACTCGAGAATTCCCACTCCTCCATTGAGACCTCTGTCCCTTCGCGAGACGTTGTGGTCAAAGCTCCATGCAACCATCGCATTGACATAAACTGTGGCATCTCCTCCATGGCTTCAGGATATCGAATCGGTCAATGACGCGTACTACATTGGAATTTAGCTCGCGCTTCCTCTCGATCTTGCCTAGCAATCTGGTACTTGGCGAGCCACGTCTCCATAGAGGCATGGTGCAACATACAAAAGCAATTCACCTTCTCTTCCATTGAGGTATCCATTCTTTTTTCTACCCCATTTCCAACCACCAAATCTTCAGTCAGTCTATCATCGTCCTTGAGTGACCGTAGCATTTCATTGTCTGGTTCCATCATTGGTAGCCATTGTGAAATATACACTAGCGCCTCAGAAACTAACCAACCTTCAACCATGCTACCTTATGGCCGAGCTCATTGTCGCACAAAGCCTTTCAGGGTTTTCATGAAGCTCTCCAAGAAGAACATCCATCACATATGGACAGGTCCAGCAATCTCCACTTCATCCACAAGATGCACAAGAAGGTGGATTTGTATCGTGAGCATGCTGGTGGGCAGGTATTTCTCAAAGAGACAGACCGTCTCCACTACTCCCTACCTCGCGGATTCAATAGAGGACATCTTAAACTCATTCTGTGAGATCCATTGCACCAAAGTCGACAACTTGTAAATGGCCCCGCATATTTTTGGAGTAAGACATCCTGCGATCGCGATCGGTAGTACAAAACTGCCACAAATGAGAAAGCATTATGAATAATGGCTACATTCCAAATAGCAAAATGCCCACACTAATTACAATCCATTCGTAGTACAAACCTGACATATCTTATGGCAGTCATGGGATTTTAGCCCTGATAATTGGTCATCTTTAGAAAATACGGACTTGAGAGAACGCATCATACCCGTCGGAGTGCGGATAGACTTGATTACTTGCTTCACAATGCACTCTTCTTTAGTGGACAAAACCCAAGAGCGCGAGGAAGCTGCACGCGACCATCAGCACTTGACTGCGGCCAAAGCGCCTCCATCTTACCTATCTCCTTCAAATCCATTCGTGCCTCTATAGTGTCTCTCTTTCTTGTGATGTGGTCCCATAATAAGCTGCCCACATTCTTGAAAATATGCATGGGATCCAACAAGTGGTTGACTTGTAAGTGGGTCCAATATGGCAACTCGTAGAAAACTGAGAATCGCCGCATTCCATTTAGATGTGATTCCCCGTGGACCATTTTTAGCTCGTACCAACTTGCGGCGTTCATATATGTTGGAGGTCGTCCAAGGAAACTTTCCCTGAGTTCATGATCCTCCGGTAAGAAAGCAGCGTGTCCTTGATATACTATCTTCTTCATGGTTTGTGACCTTCGGGAGTCTAACTGTGGCCCGCACAATGGACATGCATGATAACCTGAGGTAACCAAACCTATTTCAACACCACAACCTAGTGAATACTTGATTGAACAAGATAAAATATAGATATTACCAGCGAGAATGGAGGACTGCTCACCTGAGCACTCTCCCAATCCGGAAAAGTCATGCATCGTCCACATGAGAATGGCTTGAATATTGGCTGACCGCCGACCATCATGCCTGCTCATATCTTGCACAGTGACCCCCTCCTCCCACAAGATCTTAAGCTCATTGACTAATGGACGAAGATACACGTCCATATTTTTTACTTTGTAGCGGCCTGGGACGAGCAAGCTAAGGATGAGATGTCCTTTCTTTGTAGAAAGCCATGGAGGGATATGGTAGTTGACAAGGACTACAAGCCACACACTGTAAGAAGTTGAGCGCAGACCAAATGGGTTCACTCCATCCATTGCGAGATCGAGCCAAAGATTCCTTGGCTCTCGAACAAAGCCTGGGAAGGTAGAGAATGTGGCTCCATGCGCGCGAATCCACTGATATTCATTGAACTCCATCCGTGGACCTATTCTGCACATGTCACGTTGTCAAGCTCGCCATGCCAGATGTACAAAACATGTGGTTTATGCGGGGGATAAGCAGAAAGTGTCTGTTGAGGGATGGTTTGCCCTTGCAAGTCCTGTCGATACCTGTGAGCACCACACTTTGGACATGTCTCCATAGTCTCATATTCTCCTCGAAACAGACAGCAATCGTTGATACATGCATGGATGTTATTGTAGTCCATGCCAAGCTTCCGTAAAACATGTTATGCATCATCACGAGACTCAGGCATGGTATTTGCAGGTGGTAATATATGATATTTCAATAACCTGAAAAAAATCATAAAACATCTTGAAAAAGCACAAATGTTTGTAATAATAGTGCCGAAAAAAAAATTCAATGAAGCGTATGTACAAGGTACCTCAACAACTCGATCACACTTGTATCGCTCCACTTGTATTTTGCTTGCACACTTAAGAGTGCAAGCAGTGTCTTCAGCCGAGATACTTAGCACTCATCATAAAATGGTATGGATGCTTCCTCTCTAAGCGGATCAGAAGTCTTGACATCCATGGGAATCAATGCATCGATCATTGCCTCCATCTCAGGCTCCAAGATTGTAGGTAGGTTTGGAAGGTTGCCTATCTCCGTTGGCATTGATGGTATAGATTGGCCTTGCGAGTGGTGGATTGGCTCTTGCACTCCATCCATCGCACGCCCACATACTCTTCTAATTAGCTGCAAAGGGTGCACTCCCCCTTGGGACGAGACATCACCTCCCTAGATAGAAAATTTGCCAGCAAGACCCAATCTTATTGTATATGGTATTCAATTAGCTTGCACATACAATGCATGATTGATATTAACTTCAAATTACCGTTTGTTGAAAATCTGCAATTGCCTGATCAATGATCTCAGATTGAAATTCGCCAAATCGTCGTACGTGTTCCATAGACAATCGGCGTTTTCGTCTAATTGCCAACTTGCATTGAGAGCAAGGACATGGAACATGTTGATTAAGATATGTCTCGCGATTTTGAACAACAGGACCTTCTTCATTTTCCATCTTGTCTACGTTACAACAAACAATTTAATGACTTGTAATACAATTTGGGAAAACCCTTCACTCATTGTTTATTGAAGGTCACTTATGCTTCTCGAGATGTCTATTTGATGTGAGATCACTTGGGATGCTATGTCAATGTCTTGGCATACTATTGGACTAATTTGAGCACTCATTTACTCAATTTTATAGAGGTTTTCACTTCTGTAATAAGTAGGATTGAATGCTATTTTGTCAGAGAAACTTCATGCTTATTGCTTGTTGATGCTTATTGATTACTTTGCATGCTACACTAATGTCTATGGTTGATGCCATATACTTGGCCATGCTTCTAGAATGCACTTGGATTGAGATTGAAGCATAGTCTCATTGAGTTTGACTATCACTTCTCACATCAAGCATTAATTTAAGACACTTCATATCTCTTATCATTGGATGATACATGAGCCATTTGTTAGATATATTATAGTGAGACAATAGAACTAATTGTGACATGTACATGCTCTCTTAATACTCATTGGATGCAGTACCCCTATCGTAGGATGGTTTGATGTTTTGTCTTGGATCTAGTACTTATATCTGTCATAGTGTTGTTAGTGGTATTTATATGCTTCTAGGTTATGTATTGAGCCTTAGTGCCCTCTCTCATTTCCTTTTCTCTATCCCCTCTCTCTCTCTCTCATTTCTTCTCTCTCCTCTCCCTCTCTCATTTCGTTTTCTCTCTTCCTCTCCCTCTCTCATTTCATTTTCTTCCTTAAATGTTTTATTTGGAAAATATCTCCCTCTTCCTGCTAGCTTTCACTCAAGAAATGCTCCTAACACTCTCCAATGAGTTGCATTTAGATGAGTTACATTGTGAGTTCAATTTGAATGCAACCCATAGGGTGTTTTATCTAGAGAATTAATTTCATGTCGTAATTAAAAAAAATTCACTAATTTCTTTCCTAATACAATTGATAAACATTAGACATAACTAATCCTCCATAGCAATCATTAGACATAACAGTAGACATAACTAATTTCTTTCCTAATGCAATTGATAAATGTTGGACATAACTAATCCTCCATATCAATCATCAATCAATGCAATTCGAATCTCTACTACAAATGATTAGAGAGTTTTTTTATAAAAAATTGAGTTGTTGATTTCTATCTACTCTAATATACTCAACCAATCAAATCATCATCTCAAATCAATTCAGCCTCACAATCCAAGCATGGCTCCCTCAATTGGTTACGCCACTCCATTTTGCAATCCATCCATTCCTCAAGTACTCCAACAAAGAGAGAAAGCATAGAAAAGAAAGAGGGGTATCCCAACCTCATCTCAGCTCCACCTCTCACCCTCCAAATTGTAGAAGAAGAAGGGGAAGAAGAGAAGAATGCAAGATAGGAGAGAAGCTTCACTCTTCTAGTTCCTCACTTAATTCCTCTCTCACTCTCCCTCACCCTCACCCTCACCCTTGTCCTCAATGTGAAGCATAAGAAGATAGGATATAAGGAGTGAAGAGAGAGCTCTCAAGTTTGCACATACAAGAATAATCTATGCATGCATCTTATGTTAATTTGAACACTTCAAAAAAGTGAGTAGAGAGTTTTGCCCACAACCTCTTCCATTTCCTCCCTCTCCCTCCCTCTCCCTCTCCCTCCCTCCCCCTTCCTCTCCCTCTCCCTCTCTTTCTCTCTCATTTCCTCTCCCTCTCTCAATATATATACACAAATTATAAAAGCAAAAGGGAGAGGGAGAGAGAGAATGCACTCTCCCTCCCTCTCCCTCTCCCTCTCCCTCTCCCTCTCTTTCTCTTTCTCTCCCTCTCTCATTTCCTCCCCCTCCCCCTCCCTCTCTTTCGCTTTCTCTTTCTCTCCCTCTCTCTTTCTCTTTCTCTCCCTCCCTCTCCCTCTCCCTCTCTTTCTCTCTCATTTCCTCTCCTAAACAAGCAAAAGAGAAAGAGAATTAAACCCTAAACAAGCAAAAGAAGGAGAGAATAGACTCACCGATGAGATATGGACAGGGTTTGGCTGCCCCTCTTCGCGATGAAGGCTCCTCCTCTCCTTCGCAAACAACGGTGGTGGCGGCGGCAAGCCTTATTCCTCTCCCTCTCTCACGACGGTCGCTCTCTCTCTCGCTCTCACTCTTAAAACAATAGACGAAAAAATGCAAAATAAACACACGCTCAGTTTCGACCTGTTTTTTTTCCCTGTGGGACGTCGCTATAGCAACGCTGCGACCTGCATCGCTATCTGCTGTTGCTATAGGCTTAAATCCTTGTAGTGTAAAAGCAAGTATAGTCTTTCCATCGCGTGATCCATTGAAAGTACGAAATTTGAAGTTTCTTTTACTTATCTTTGTTTCTTTTTGAATAGATTGGGCTTCAAGTGTTGCATCGATGGTGCATCGTATAAGATCTTGAGGTTGCGATCCATCTTGGTCAGTGGTAGATCGTTGTAGATTGGCCAATTGAGCTTGCAAAGCTTGTCGTGCTCTTCATTCCTCTTGTAGCTGCATCATAATCAAATCCAACTTTTGCTCCATTGTTGGTTCGAGTAGATCACCTTCGGCCATAAAATCTTCCATGGTTTGATCAGTCATCTTGCAAAATTCCAAAAGACCTCACACACTCGAAATCTTGTTACGGGATGAGCGTAGCTCAAAGGCAGGTTTACAAGGCTTGTTTTTTTTTTTTTTTTTTAGTTTGGCTTTTGTAGTATTTCTCCTTTACGATTGCAAAATTCGATGTCACAACTGTCTTCCAAGAAAGTAATTTTGCGTATAGGCTGCGTATAGACTGCGTATAGTCTACGTGTTGATAATTGATTACTGTAATCTGCTTCTATCAGCTCACAGGTGTGAATAGGGCTTCCAGAGGGTAGTAAACTGAGTCGTGTGTTGTTGAATATGAACTACCTTTATGATAGTTGTTGAATATGACTTGTAGGACCTTAGTAGCTTGAGGAACTTAGAGGACTTGGAGTTTTAAGTCTTTATGACTTAGCTTGGATTTTGAGGACCTGAGTATGGCCTCGCTCGATTCGGCGTCGACCTGTTTGTGCTGCTGCCACCATTTGATAAATTTGAATAATAAAGCTTCTTTTGAAGCTTACTAAGATTATTATTAAAGCTTGAAAAGCTATGGCTGAAATTTTCTTATTTGTAATCAACGACTTGATGAAGGAACTATCTGTGTGGTCCTCCCCCTGTAGAGACCGGTCCCTCGTGATCTGAGTGTACAGCAGGGGGTTCTTGATTGCCAAGAACACGCTAGTATCAACCATTTTCCACGAGACTGACTGTAGAGCTCGATCGTTCCAGGAGCTCTGCCTTTACTCGAGATGGTAAGCGATTGGAAGCTCTCGATCTCAGCTTCACTCTGATACCACTGGTGCATAGATCGAACACCGTATGTGCGCGTAGTGAGCGTCAGAAGGTCCCCAAGAACAAAAGAACCCTACTTTTTGCACAAAAACCAATGAAGAAGCTTGCATGACATGAAGCAAGAGACTAATTGGGTGCAATCTCCCCCCATGCCTTGTGTGAGCGCTCCATAAAGCATGTATTTTATATATTATTCATCCTCAAGCTCAAGAAATAGCCAAATTTACAATTAGCATGCTTTAGCTTTTGTGTTTGCTTTTGTGCCACTAAAGAATTAAAGCTATTGGGCGCCCAAGAAGTCAGGCGGTACCCAGATACAATGTCCAATACAAATATTTAAATCGTGCGTCCATGTGCATACAAAAGTAATAAATAAATATCAAGCGCTTTGATAAATAAGCGCGTCAAAATGTGGACGCCATGCCTAAGATATGCGCCCATCAAAAATTGATGATAATTTGAATACACACTATCCTCTAATCCTTCCCAATGCAACTGCTGCTTGCTCTACACATCAACTGAAGCATTCACAATTGTTAGAAAAATAATACAATTAAACCAACAAAAGTGAATACCTAGCAGTCTTCAGCTACAAAAATAAATTGGTTAAAACTCAATCCTAACTTTAATTTATTACGAGTGCACACTCTAAACTCATAAATATTTATTAATTTAAATATATATTTTACAGAATCACCCGCTATGGAATCACCCACTTACACATTAAATTAACAAAACGCCTGAAAAGGATACATGTCTCCATTGACTTTTCACACAAAGAATCCACCTTGTGTATGAGCCCTGGTAATAAAATTTTATGGAATCCACTACAAAACCTCACGGAATCCACCGTGGAATATGCCCCTTAGCATCACTTGCAAATTTAGAAGAAAGTATTTGCATCTTTAAAAGGGAAGATCATCTTAAATCGTGGGTTGGTTAGATCAATTAAGTAATTCGCATAAATGAGTAGCCTACATGAAATTCATGATTAGTTAGCATATGATGGTCACCTCAATGAGCTAGGTAGGGTTAGCTATGTTCAAATTCTGCCTAGTATCGCACTTAGGATGTCGATCTAATAATTCCAATCTCAAAGGTCCTACCCACATTCTTGAAATGTTAGAATTGTCTAATCGCTGCGCAAGAATGATCTAGGGTTCTCACCCTAAGGGTCAGTTAGCCAAATACTAGGTCTTCGCAAGGAATTTAGGAACCCTAGGGCCAAAACATTATCGGCCTAGTAGAGTTAGGGTTTGGAATGGATCAAGAGGACTCTCAAGCCCTTAACTTGATCAAAGGTATTCTTGATAAAGAAATACCATATGAAGAAAGATGTAATCCCCACAAGTTAGGTATTGACACCTATCACGTCCAACAAGCCGCAACGTCATATGCGCTTGTGTCTAAATCACTAAATAGAACCCCTACACCTTAGACCAAGTTTGGCGAGTTCTAATTACAAGTTAAATTTCCTAAGAATTGAGTAGTCATCCTGCTACAACACTCTTCCTTGGGACTGATTTGCCAAGCTAGGGGAGTTACAAATTTGCCAAGAAAGCAATTGACCAACCAAGTTAGGGCGATGAGGTTGTCCAGGAATTATCGACCATAATATAAGGAAACCTAAAGTAATGATAGTTTGGGTCAACAGGATATAAACCCTAATCCAAGGAAAGAGGGTAAACAAGCAACTCAGCTTACGAAACCCTTGGGATCTTGCCAAGTCGCAATTGATCCAAGATCAAATGCTGGAAGCATTCGAGGAAAAGGATTCACACCTTAGCAGTTGGCTATACAAATGACCACTGGAATGTTCTTGATTGTACACATAGGTGCACTTTTTGTACTTCTTTGCTCAAGGAACTAATTCAAGAAAAATAACTACTACTTCAGGTTGAAAGCCCAAAGGGAGAGGCAATACCAGTTACCTCCGACTATTTGCCTGACCCTATCCAAGGGGGTTGTTAGACGCGCTGGGTACGTGGACCGAACCCACCGCGAGAGGTCTCTTTGTGGGTGCTACTTGGAGCAGGAGGACGTTTGGGTGCCAGGGGAGGCTCTGGTCGTAAGTGGGAGAGAAGGAAGGAGTCTCACTTGTAGCGTTCACACTTACACAATGGGGGAATACACACAAAGGTGGAGGCTGAAAACAGTTCTCCTCTTCTTAGTTGTGTAAGCCAAAAAGAACTCTCATACAAAGAAATAGAAGAACCCTATATATGGGTCTCAAACAAAACTCAACTAACTAAGGTGGCATACTAACTGAACCAGGAACTAGAGTAGATAAGGAAAGTTGTCATCTAGCTATTATTCATGGGCGGTGTACCAACTGCATCTGCAACTAACAAGTCGGTGACATAAATGCACAACGGTCACCCTGGCATATCACGAGTGGAGCTCAATATCTCAACACTCTCCCTCGATCTCAATCCCAATTCCTGCACACCAAGCAGGTCTCTGAACTTGCGCAGCTTCTCTGCGCCCAATGCCTTCATAAATACGTCAGCTACATGATCCTCTGTGCTGACATAAACTAGATCAATAAGACCTAGTAAAACCCTCTCCCGCACATAGTGATAATGCACCTCAATGTGCTTTGTTCTAGCATGATAGATTGGGTTATTTGCCAATTGTATACTACTCATGTTGTCACAATAAATGAAAACTGGTCCATCTGTAGAAGACTAACCTCACATTCAACCATTGCTGCACCCCTGTACTTAGCCTCTGTGCTTGACAAGGCAACTGTAGGTTGTTTCTTGCTGCTCCAAGTGACTACAGCACTCCCAAAAGAGAACACATATCCACTGGTAGATTGTCTATCAGAAATACTACCAACCCAATCAGCATCAGTGTATCCATGCAACTGTATCTGAACCCCAATCTCATAAAATAGTCCATACTGCAATGTGGACTTCACATACCTGAGTATACGTCTAGCCGCATCTAAATGTGGTTTCCTTGGAGCCTGCATAAACTGACTTACCAATCCAATAGCATAGCTCAAATCTGGCCTAGTAATAGTCATATAAATCAAACTTCCTACTATGCGTCTGTACGTAGTAGGGTCTTCCAGAATCTCACATGCATCTGTGCTCAACTTCACATTCTGCTCCAAAGGAACTGAAATAGGCTTACAGCCTGTCATCCCATATTTGGACAGCATGTCCAATCCATACTTTCTCTACAAGATCCATATCCCACTTGGTGATTTTATCACCTCAATGCCCAAGAAATAACGCAGCTCTCCCAAATCCTTCATCTCAAACTTCTGCTTCAATAGCATTTTCACATGAAGGATATCTTCATCACTATCACCTGTGATAATCAAATCATCAACATAAATGACAAGCAGCATAATACCTTTCTCTGTTTTTCTCACATAAAGTGAGAAATCTGCCTTGGAAATCTGAAAGCCAATAGTGACAAGATACTGTCCTATCTTATCAGACCATGCTCTATGTGCTTACTTCAAGCCATACAAGGCTTTCTTCAACCTGCAAACAAACTCAAGATGAACATCATGCACATAACCTGGTGGCTGCTCCATATAGACCTCTTCTTGCAAACCACCATGCAAGAAGGCATTCTTTACATCCATCTGATGTAAAGACCATCCCTTTGATGCAGCCATAGCAATGATTGCTCTTACGGTTGTCATCCTTGCAACTAGACTGAATGTTTCTTCATAATCAATGCCATATTTTTGTGCATACCCCTTGACTACTAATCTTGCCTTGTATCTGTTCACAGAACCATCTGCATTGTGCTTCACCTTATAAACCCACTTACAACCAATTGCATTCTTATCTTTAGGCAAAGGTACCAATTCCCATGTAGCATTTGCTTCCAAAGCATCCATTTCTTCATCCATGGCTTTCTCCCATTTTTCTTTTCCCATGGCTTGCTCAAAAGAAGTGGGTTCTGGTTCTTGTATCACTTAGACTATATAGGCATAGTGAATGGTTGTAAATCCATCATATTTTAGCCTATCCATGGGATACCTAGCTCTGGTAGACCTACGCAAAGTAGACTCACTTCTAGGTGCTCTCAAAACATCCCTGGTCTTCCTTACTCCAAGTTTAACAATAGAAGGAATACCCAACTCATCATCAATGCTCTGTTCTGAGCCCCTGGATTCACCATCCACATAAGAGTGACCTGCATTCACATCAAACATGGGCTGATCTACCTTCTCTTTTCCTTTTCGTGATACTTGCATACCACTATCTGCATTGCTTTGAGAAAATTCTCCTCATCTCAATCTGCCTGTCCATGGCAAAGAATGTGAACCACTGCTAGAGGACACTCCAGGTCCACTAATATCTTGTGACTGCTGCTGTGAATTCTGTGTAGCATTACCATTTTGTGCATTTACATTATCAATCACATTTACTGGTTTATACCAGCTACTCATCTCATCAAAAACAACATCTCTACTCAATGTAAACTTACGAGTAGAAGGGTTATAGCATCTATACCCTTTCTGCAGTAGCAAAGAGTAACCAATAAAGATGCACTTCTCAGCTTTTGGATCCAACTTGGATCGCAACTCATCTGGCACATGAACATAGGCAATGCAACCAAAAATTTTCAAATGAGAAATATCTGGTTTCTTACCAGTATACCTCTCCTCTGGAGTCATGCCATGTATTGCTGCAGTGGGAGTCCTGTTCATTATGTAGATTGTTGTAGCAACTGCCTCAGCCCAGTAAAAATCTGGCAAGTCTTTTTCATTGAGCATGGCACGAGATACCTCTCCAATATGCCTGTTTTTTCTTTCTGCAATTCCATTTTGTTGTGGGGTATGACTACATGAATATTGATGCTTTATGCCATGCTCTCGCAAGAACTTTGCAAACTCATTTGAGAGGTACTCTCCCCCTCCATCTGACCTTAGGCATTTTATTTGCAAGCCTATTTCTTTTTCAACCATAGCTTTAAGAGTTTTGAAATGCCCAAAAACTTCACTTTTCTTTTTCATAAAATACACCCAAACTTTTCTGCTATAGTTATCAATAAAAGTGACAAAATAATGACAGCCTCCAATAGATGCAGCTTTAGTAGTCCACACATCAGAGTGGATTAATTCCAATGGCTTCTTACTCTCTTGAACATGTCTAGGAAATGGTTTCCTTGCCTGTTTTCCAAATTGACAGCCTTCACATACCTTATGCATTTCTGCAACCTTGAATTTAGGCAATCCTACAACAAAATTTTGGGCCTGCATTGATTTAAGTCACTGTACATTAACATGACCAATGCATTTATGCCAGATATCAATATCTGCAACTACACCGATCCCATGTGCAAACATTGCTGCACTCAATTCAGACATGTCTTCATCCAACGTAAACATTCTACCCTTCTTCTTTCCTTTTGCTATCAAGTGACCTTTATTTTTCATATCCTCAAAAAAGCATCCATGAGGATTAAATCTGACCTGCAAGCCCTGCTCAACCATTTGACCAACAGAAACCAGGTTCTTGGTGATATTCGGGACATGAAATACATCCGATAGGTATTTCTTTTACCCATCCCGCATAGACAAAGGAATTTTTCCAATCTGCACAATAGGATGTGCAGTATCATCATCAGTCTCCACAAATCCTGGTTTTTCCATTTTCCTTGCATCCTGCATCCATTCTACATGACCTGTCATGTGGTTTTATGCACCTGAGTCAACATACCACACATCGTTGCTTTCTTCTGCACTTGTCACAGAATTGATCATGTGTTGCACCATAAACAAATGCTCATTTCTGTCACATCACCCTGTCTACTAGAAGATGCATAATTTCCTTGTTGCAATTTTCCATTCATGATGTCATTCTGCTTTTTATAGCAGTCTTTAGCCATATGACCCATTTTACCACAGTAGTAGCATTCAACATTGCTGTTTGCATTTTGCCCTGTTTGCCATCCACCACGACCTCTTTGGCTCCCCCTACCTCTAGAGTTACCACATCCTCCTCCATAGGACTGGTTTTCTTGAGTTTGCTGCATATTCTGATTTCTACCACGGCCTCCAGATCGGCCTCCTCTACCTCTGCCTCTACCTCTTCCAGTATTTAAGTAGAAGACATCTTCTTTTGAAGTTCCTCCTGAAGAAGATGCACCACCATTTCTCTGCTCCTCAGAAATTAGAAGAGCAATCAACTCCTCAAAATCAGGAAATCTTTCACGGATGGAAACGGAAGTTCGGAACTGTGCATAATCCTTTCCTAGACCATTCAAGGTCATGGAAACTAAATCATCATCTTCCACTGGTGACCCAATGGAAGCAAGTGCATCTGCAATCTTCTTCACCTTCATGTGGTAGTCATTGATGCTCATACTTTCTCTTTGCACATTGTGCAACTCTTGCTTGAGCTGCATTTTCCTGGCTTGCATATTTGTGCTATACATTTTTGACAAAGTATCCCATGCCTCCTTTGGCATAATTGCATCCTGAATATGCACAATCATAGAGTCTGAAATACTGATAGCCAACCAGTACATAACTTTTCTGGCTCTCTCATGCCATCCTTTAAATGCCTGCATTTGCTGTTGATTGGGAACATCAGGAAGAACTGGTTCTTCTTCATTTCCTGCAACAAATTTCCAATATCCTTTTCCCATAAGGAAATTTGTCATTCTAAATTTCCATGCTTGGAGGTTGTTCTTGTCAAGCTTGAAAGAGAATCAGACGCCATTACAGAACACTGCAAAAAATTATATCACTGTAAAAAACACAGCTTCAACCTCACGAGGGAAAATATGCAAAACTGATGAAAGTGGTATTTAACCACACAGTCACTTCCTAGTGACGATTTTGCATCAACAGACAACAAGGATGATTCTGTAACTCCCAATGTCTCTGCGCACAGGCATACGATGCAATTTCTACGATAACTTTTCACCGACCTATAGAACAATGGTCGCATAGCATAAAACAGGGCCTTTTCCTGAGTGCGTGCAGAAAACTTTCGCCTCCAAAACAAGCCCCGAAATGGCCTCAAATCAAAATAACAGGGCAACCAAGGGCTAAAGCTGCTTTCCCGCAACATATATTGCCCTCTTGCTATACCACGAAGGGCGTCTCAATCTAAGACAATGCACTCTTGCACTTTCCGGCTGTGCTACCTATAGAGACTTGCTCCCAAAACAGAAAAATGAAAGCAACACTGGTCCTCTTACCAGAACATCGCGAACTTGGTTTGCTTTCTTGAGCTCCTTACCATGAACAAGGCTCTGATACCATGTCAAGATTGTGGGAGAGAAGGAAGGAGTCTCACTTGTATCTTTCTCACTTACACAATGGGGGAATACACACAAAGGTGGAGGCTGAAAATAGTTTTCCTCTTCTTAGTTGTGTAAGCCAAAAATAACTCTCATACAACGAAATAGAAGAACCCTATATATGGGTCTCAAACCAAACTCAACTAACTAAGGTGGCATACTAACTGAACCACGAACTAGAGTAGATAAGGATAGCTTTCATCTAGCTATTATTCATGGGTGATGTACCAACCGCATCTGCAACTAACAAGTCGGTGACATAAATGCACAACGGTCACCCTGGCATATCATGAGCAGAGCTCGATATCTCAACAGACTCGAGATGGGATCTCGAGGCCCGCATACTAGTCAATGGGCAAAACTTGGAATAGCAATCCCTGAGGATTGCTAGAATAGCCTTCGAGCAGGTTTATTTGATGTATTCTAAAGACTGTTAAATAAAGGTCAAATGTTGAAAAAGGAACTTGCTTGACATTGTTTCTCTGTGTCAGTGCTTAAGTTAGGTGAACGAACCAGTGTTTAATTGGTTAATTAAGGAAGTTATTTTTTCTTATCAAAGTAAATATGGTAGGTAATTAAATAACTAAAGCAAACCGAGGAAAGTGTGGTGGATGTGACCCTGGGTCCGTCCTATGGAAGGGTGGTCCTGGTAGGCCGAGAACTTTTCTCAAAGGAATTGGCAACGAGGTAACAATGACCTAGAATCTATAGAGCTAGAGTCCCGATTGATGTTGTTTTACGGGAATGGAATGGGACTATGCCTTATGGGAAGAGAGTTCGAGCTTCGCATCCCTCTCATTTCCCATTCTCCTTGAACCAAGTGTAGTATAAATCCGCTTCGACCCTGATGTTTCTGCGTAAAGTAGTTCGTATGGGGCTCGACGCTAGCTACCTTCTAGGAACTTGACCATTAGGAAAACCCTGATTGTCCTAAATAGGAACAGCCGGAATGCTTCCGCTTCGTGGTAGAATCGGGAAGACCTAGATCTCAAACCCCATGTCATTCCTTGGGAGTACCGAGGGGCACTTTCTAGACTATCTTTCTGATGGGCTGCTAAGACATGTCCTACAAGTGGACAAGGGGGACACGTTACATCATGGGACTTAAAATAAAACTCCAACATAGACTTCCAATACTCCTCAATGTTTTGAATACTCTATCTATTGCTTTGCCAATGATGTGTAGAAATTCTCTCTATTAACTATTGATCATTGGGGATGAAGATTTGGAAGAAAAATGGAGAGTGAAGATTTGCAATGGAAGGGAAGTTTGGAAAAGTTGAAGAAGATTCACATTTCTAAAACTAACTAACACTAATGTCCTCTTATAACTTTAGTAAACCTTATTTTCTCAAAAGTTTCTATAAAAAATGCATTGAAATGAGTGAAGAGCTGCTAAATTTCTCCTCCTTTCACCATATTTATCCATTCTAGATTCAAAAGAACTCTTAGTTTGTCTCTTTCCAACTGTGAAAGATCTTCAAGTCACAGAGGTGTACCTTAACTTTCTTGTAGTATCTTATATTGGATTTCTTATGTTCAAAATCATATTTGATATGGAAGAAATGAGAGAAAAATGAATCAAAGTGGCTCTAATACCACTTCTGAGGAGAGGACATAGAGAAGAGAGACAAAATAGAAGAGCACAAGAGAAAGAGGAGAAAGAAGACTAAGACAAAGACAAAAAAGCATGAAAGGTGCAACAAAAGCTTGCAAAAGATTGAGAGACTTGTTTTATTGCTTAATGATGATCCCCATGAAATTGACTCTTATATCTATTTATATTTGTGTCCATATGCTACCAAGTTTTTTTAAAAAACAAATACATCAATATTTCCTTAATCTTGTCTATATTTGATTTCATTACATTTAGAGAATAATTTACCTCACTTTCCAAATCTAAACTAGAACATTCACCACATAATTTACATTTCTATTGGTTATTGGTTGATATTTTAATGGAAGAGGGGATTCATCCTTGGATACGTCCATTTAAGATGTTGCTTGAATTTAAAACTAGGCTGCATATTATTCTAAATCAATTAATCAAATTTTCACTATGAGGGATTAGACTTGTAAATGGCCACATTGACACATTTTTTGAACTTTAAAAAGAAATTATGGACACATCTAAGATTTTGCTCAACATTACATCAGGAGGTCAATGTCTACAATTGTGTGTAATCCACAACAGATAATAATGATTTTAAATCAATTTTAAACATAGTCAAACTATAGTTCTTGTGATAATTTAAACAATTGTTTAAAAATGCTCTATTACTTGTTATTTTTATGCTCTATTAGATACAAAATTGAGTTTGCTCTATACATATTTAAAAAATAGGGAGTTGCTAGTTGCAAAATTATGGCTTTACACATAATAAAATAGCTTGACATGAGAAAAAATTATCAAGATTATGAATTAGAAATGAATGATGATTAAATAGTATTGTTCTTTACATTACAATAATCTTTGCTTACAATTTATAAGAACTCAAAGCTATCAACTCTTAGCTTGGATTCAAAGTAAAAAATTTGCAACCTAAGATAGTATGCACCCTCTACTACCCTTGCCAAAACCATTTGATTCACCCTTTCTTTCTTTCAATGTCTTCTACCTATAAAAAAAATATCACAATGCTTATAATTAGTAA
Organism: Lygodium microphyllum; assembly: GCF_053477565.2. Taxonomy (NCBI): domain Eukaryota; kingdom Viridiplantae; phylum Streptophyta; class Polypodiopsida; order Schizaeales; family Lygodiaceae; genus Lygodium; species Lygodium microphyllum. The sequence goes on along the minus strand of NC_141152.1, from coordinate 27,582,364 downwards.
CACTAGAGCTTATTAAATACTAGAAGCATAATGCTTGTAATTAGAAAAGCTAAACCTTACTAAACAATAGGATTACGCAAGCTAAAATATTTCAACATTGCAATTAAGAACCAAATTACACTAGAATAAGAGTGTTTTTATATACCTTTAAGTGTTATACAAACTAGAGATTGCTTCATATGCTTCAAAAGATAACTTTTGATAACAATGCCATCCTAGGTAGTAGTGAACTCTTTGTATACTTCCTCAAATTGAGACTTCATATGAATTGACCATTCATCAACATGTTCTTGTATCTTAATAGCCAATGAAGGGGGTAAGTAGTTAGCAATATAGTTTATTATTGAAGGTAAGACTTGCCATTGGCTTAAATCTACCCAATGGAAGACCACAATAAAAGAAAGCATGCTTGATCCACCATCACTATTCACTAGCACTTAAAGATGGGATAGATCATTCTTCCAATATGTTGATATAGCCAAACTATAGGAGGCCAAATACACTAAATTTGCACCAAGATCAATAGTCCAAGTATATCCTAAGATATCAAAGAGAATGGGATGGAGATTGCATGGAAGAGAGTCCTATAGATATTTTAACTTTATGCAGTCCATGGAGAAATCCTTTTAAAAATATTCAAAGTTAATTCATAAAAATCCAAATATTTAAAGCTACCTCATGCAACAAATAAACAAGTGGAAAATGAGCATATCCTAAATCCTATATATCATTAAACAAGAACATACCTAAAACCATATATAGCAACAATGCCTAAGTCTAAGAGTAACCTCTAAACAGATAATAAAAAATTACTCACACGAGGTGTCACCTTAATATTGGTGCTACAATTTCCTTTTTGAGGATATCAAGGTAGGCTCATACTAGGTGTCACCTTGAGATTTAAAAAAGTAGCCACTAGAAATATAGTGTAGTGATGATTAAGAGAATTTATTTAAATAGGCCCTCCAATTTCTTGAGGAGGAACCTTTGATAGAGAGACCTTGGTCACTTCAACCTCAAGGGTCAAATTTTGGTTATGATAATTATAGTCCTGATAATAACTTTCATGTACACAAGATTGTTATCCAAGGAAACCATAAATACTCATAATGGTAATGATGTACACATTTACTTCCATGTGTGATTACCTTCATTGATGGCCTTAAGTTTTATCTAGAAGGAGAAATTTATATCCCTTACAAAGGTCAATCAAAATTGAAGAGCCTTCCTAAAGGCCTTCCAAACTAATTGTTGTTTATGGCAGGAAAACATTAGAGTTCAACTTGTACTTTTTGCAAAAAAACCACAATAAGGGAGGAAATTGGACCATGTTTAAGAAGGGCCTTGCATTTAGATGAATTCTTATAACTCAAAACCAATGAGAGAGGTGCTTCCACAAGGAAATGATGATACATGTAGGTATAAGCAAGTCAACATTTACCAAACACCATGTCTTGGACATTGATATATAGCAAATCTCAATAACATTTTCTTCATTTGGACAAAGTTCCTTTTGAAAATATATTCTACTCACTATGCCTTTACTTAAAAGGAAAATTTAGTTCAAAATGTTATAGATGTGGATCTCCCTCCTAGGTCTCCTCTCTCTTTCTCTCTCTCTCTCTCTCTCTCTCTCTCTCTCTCTCTCTCTCTCTCTCTCTCTCTCTCTCTCTCTCTCTCTCTCTCTCTCTCTCTCTCTCTCTCTCTCTCTCTCTCTCTCTCTCTCTCTCTCTCTCTCTCTCTCTCTCTCTCTCTCTCTCTCTCTCTCTCTCTCTCTCTCTCTCTCTCTTTCTCTTGATGTCTATCTAGATCTAGAAGTAATTTACGTATGTTTGTAGTGGACATAGAAACTTCCAACACCCTCTTTCACTCTCAATCATGTCTTTTACTTAGTAGTAAAACACACACAAGCACATTCTCTCTCTCTCTCTCTCTCTCTCTCTCTCTCTCTCTCTCTCTCTCTCTCTCTCTCTCTCTCTCTCTCTCTCTCTCTCTCTCTCTCTCTCTCTCTCTCTCTCTCTCTCTCTCTCTCTCTCTCTCTCTCTCTCTCTCTCTCTCTCTCTCTCTCTATGAGAGTCATGTGACTGTGAGAATAGAGCTGCATTATAGTACTGATGGGAAAAGGTGCTATTATTTTTAGCCAAATTACAATGCTAGTGGACAAGCCAACATATGCCAAACGAATGTCATGTTTACACTTATTTTGTGTAAATCATAGGATTTCAAATTTGGACATGTGTTGAGCTCATGATATTTTTCTTCAATTACTTTCTATCCATTGATTTCAAGGACACAAAAATCCAACAAATCATGCACTTAAGCTTTTATCACACTTGCAATCGATTGATGAAAATCCATCATTTCATGCCCTTTCCCTTCAATCATCTCAGGTGAATAGATTCTAGAGACAAGGAACTCCACCAAGACCATTGGGAGAGAGAACTACAATCACATGCCTCAATTGTGCAATATGAGGTGAGAAACAAAGAGATGATCATTAGGAAAAATTTGGACTCACTTTGGGCCTTATAAGAAATGTAATATCATTATCCAATTAAAAAAGGGGACATATTGATAACTATATCTATTGTATCTCAAAATTATATTGTGTAACATATCATTGGAAAAGTGTTGGTGAGAGGATTCTAACACCCCAATATCTTATGAATTTGAATTTTATTACTCAAGTTATAGCCTCCCAACTAGAAGGTAACCACAAAAGTTCTAAAACTGTAGCCTGACCCTCATTTGTTCTTACGGAATATTCCCTAGAGTCCCAAAGAGCTTAAAAGGCCCAAAAGTGAGTCCTGATTTTCCCTAGTAAAAGTACAAATCTAACTTGGACTTGAGTCATTTGAATGAGACTATGAATCATGCTTAACATAGTAAAGTTCTTTAATAATACGAAAGGCATGGAAAGGTTATTGATCTAGATAGGAGCTAGAAATGTAAGCAACACTAGTAGCCAATGTGCACAATGCATTAGCCATTGTGAAGTAGCCAACAAATAAGATAGTGTTGTTCCTAATAAAGAATAGTGCATTGACCATTTTGGTAAACTCAACTAAAGCAAGATAAAAAGAGAAGTCTCTATTATAGTTTGAAGGAAATAGAGAAGTAGCAGATAGCACAATCAAAAATTGCACTCTCATGAGCTAATTTTATGTACATGAAAGAATTGCAATACCACTCTCAATCACACTCTCGCTCACAATCTCAATCACAATTGCAATCCCATTCACTATCTCAATCTCTGATTTTAAAAGAAGAAGATGAGAAAGAAAACTATTCGTTCAGCTTCTTTGCCAAAATGGCTTCATGTGTCCAAAATACGTTTTTTCAAGAATGATGCGTTTCCCAAGAAAAACATGTGCCAAAATTGATGTGATCAACCAAATCATCACTTACATCATCAACTTGTCAAAAATGAAATTTTTATTTTTTATTTTTGAAAGCTCATATCTCTAAAATGATAAAGAATTGGACTGATTCTATGAGATGACAAAATATTATTTTTGATCTCCTCTTCGAACTTCATGAGAGGAACTTTGACCAAATTCTACTCCATTTGATCACAAATTAGCTTTCAAAATAGGTCTTATGCCTAAAAGTCAGAAAATTTTACCATCACTAAAATTTATTTAAAACACTTAATATGGCCATCATAGGGAAGAATGCGATAGATGGTTATAGTTGCTATGTGAATATGACTTTGATATTAAACATATATCCTAGAAAAGAAAACCAAATTGCTAATGCTTTAAGTCGTAGACCCATACGTAATAGCTTATCTATTATACGAAAACTGACTTGATTGATTATGTGTGACTTGAAGTACATGGTGATCCCATGTATTCTTTAAACAAATTATTCTTTAATAAAAACTTGGGAGAAATGTATGCTAAAAAATTTCATATACTTAAGGAAAAATCTTTATTATCTCAATTGTTTATGTATTTCTACTACTTTAAAATTTAAGAAAGAAATTCTTAAGGAATGCCATAATTTATATTTCTCTACTCAACTTGGATTTTCAAAGACTTAGAATAAAGTAAAAAACTCATTATTTTGGCTAGGTATGAAGAAGGACATTAAAACATATGTAAAGGAATGTTTGAAGTGTTAACAAGTAAAAATTCAATAGAAATATATGCATGGTGAAATGCAACCATAGGATATACCTGACCAAAAGTGAAAATCCATATCTATGGATTTTATCACTAACTTGCTTGTTGTTAGGGGAGGGTATGACACTATCTATGTGATAGTGGATAGACTCACAAAAATACCACATTTTTTCCTATGAAAAAGACTGACACAACTATAAATGTAGCTAAACTGTTTGTGAAAGAAATCTTTCGTTTGCATGGTATGCCCAAAAGTATTATGTTTGATAGAGATTCAAAATTTACATTTAACTTTTGGAAAGCCACAATTAAAGCCACTGGAATTGAATTAAGGACAAGGACTGCATTTCATCTATAAACTGATGGAGAGATAGAGAGAGTGAACTGGGTTTTAGAAGACATTCTTAGAGTGTGTAAATAAAAAATAAACCAATTGGATTCAATATTTGGCCTTAATTGAATTTGCATACAATAGTTCATGGTCTGCATCCATTAAGATGGCTTCGTTTGAAGCAATGTATAGTTATAAATGTGTGACTCTTGTTTATTTTTCTAATGCTTCAAATAGAGTAGAAAACTTAAAACAAATGCTTGAAACAATGAATGATGAATTAAAAACAATGAAGAAACACATTAAAGAGGCACAACTACAGCAAAAGAAATATTATGACAAGAAAAGGAGACCACTAGAGTTTCGTGAGGATGATATGGTTTTCTTGAGAGTTGAACCTCATCGAACTAACTAATTTTTTGGAAAAGTTAGAAGGTTAGCTCCATGTTTTGCAGGCTCGTTCAAAATTCTAAAGAAGATTGGTTCACTTGCATATTATAAACTCAAATTGCCATCTCATGTTAAGGTCCATCCTATTTTTCATTTGAGTTTATTTAAAGAGTATATTTCTAACTCTAATCATCTTTTGTAAGACAAGTTTAGATTACAAGAAGATGGAACATTCAAGTAAAATTAGTATTAGATCGTAAAGTTGGACATCTTAGAGGTAGAAATCTTGTGGAGGTGTTGGTGAAATGGGATGTATATCCTATAGATAATGCAATTTGGGTCCATCTAGATAGTTTGCAACAAGAACATCTATCTTTCCAACTCTAAGGATAGAGTTTTTGGGAGAAGGGAAGAATGTGATATGCCCTAATAAAGTCATATTGAACTTTCTTTCAACATTTTGAACAAATATGGCCATATCTACATACATGTCAAAAAAATTTCAATATGACTTTATTAGGGCATATCTTTTCTTAATTTCTGAGATTTATAAGTAACTACTCTCCCCTCTTGTGTCAACACATATCCTAACTGCTCTCCATTCGCATCATAAGAAAACTCACAAGGTTTTCCCATCTCATGAATTCTGAATGTGTAATTTTTAATCACTTTTCCTTTTAATATTTCAAAGGCTTCTAAACATGCACGTGACCAAACAAAAGGTTTATTTTTCTTAGTCAATTCGGTCAATCTTAAAAAATCTCAATTATGAGTTCCCTCATATTGAGCTAATCCTAATAAGCTTCTCACATATTTTGATATAAGCCAATCAACAATAGTCTTTACCTTCTTTGGATGTATATGAATTGCATCTTTGGAAAAATCTCTTCCTAGATAAACAATATTATCCTTTGCAAAGAAACATTTACTTCATTTAGCATAAAGTTTATGTTCCCTCAATATCTAAAGAGTTATTCTAAGATATATCTCATTTTCTTGATGATATTTAGAATATAAAAATATATCATTTAATAATGCAAGAATGAATTCATTAAGATGTGGATGAAAAATGCTATTATATCAAACACATGAATGTGACTGGTGCATTAGTTAATCCAAAAGATAAAACTGTGAACTCGTTAATGACTATACCTAGTTTGAAAAGTAATTTTTGAAATATCCTCAAACTTTATATAGATTTGGTGGTAACTTGATCATAAGTCTATTTTTCAAAACACATTTGCACTACTCAATTGGCTCAATAAATCATCAATGTGTGGAAGGGGATATTTGTTATTGTGGTTTGCTTATTAAGAGCTAGATAATCAATACAAAGTCTATATGTTCATCCTTCATCTTTTGGAACAATATAGGAGCATCCCAATGGGATACACTAGGTTTGATAGATCCCTTTTTCAAGAGATCTTCAAGATGCAGTTTAAGCACCTTCAACTCTTCTATATTGAACCGATAAGGTGCACTAGATAGGGTTATGTTCCTGGATACAACTCTATAGCATGGTCAATTGATTTAGAAGGAGGTATACCAAGTAGATCATAAAAAAATATATCATTTGTATTCATTTATGTATTTAGGATTTCTCTCTATCTACTCAAACTTCAACTCTCTAGCAAAGATTGATATATACATTTTTTACTTTTATTTTTTTATTTTCTAAATATTATCATGTATATTTTTACATTGATTAGATATTATAATTTGTAGTTTCTTTTTATAAAAAGAGTTTTCTTTCATTATAGCTCATAAGAACTAGTTTTTTTAAAAGCTCTTATGCTTCAATATATTTGAAAATTACTCTACTCAAGCAAAAAATAGAATATCATCTTTATTAGATATAAGACCTATTTTGGAAGCTAATTTGTGATCAAACATAGTAAAATTTGGTCAAAGTTTTTGTCAGAGAGTTTGAAGAGGAGATTATTTTATCATCGTTTTAGAGATGAGCCTTTGGAAATAAACAATAAAAAGTTTTCAATACTTGAAAAAAAATGTATCCTACTTTTGTGCTATTCTTTTTGTTTTTGACAAGCTGCATGATACAAGTGATAATTTGGGAGAATCACATCAATGTTGGCACACAATTTTCTTGGAAAATGCACCATTCTTGGAAAATCCTATTCTAGACATGTGAAGCCATTTTGATAGAAAACCTGACATCTTCATAATCTTCATCTTTTAAAATCCAAGATTGACACAATCATTGGGATTACGATTGCAATTGAGAGTGAGACTACAATTCTTTCATATACATGAGCTTAACTCGGGGGAGGTTGAGAGGTTTGAGCTCCGCATCAGAGTGCAAATTTTTATCATGCTATCTACTACTCCTCTATTTCCTTCAAATTATAATACATATATCTCTTTGTATCTTTCTACTTACCTCTTTTATCAAAAATTGTATTGATTTTTTTCAAATTGTGACTATCGTATTGCAAGTGGTATCAGAGCAATTCTAATATGTGAAGATAAAAAGCTTGGAGCAAAGAATCAAGGAGCAAAAACAATTTATTCAATGTCTTCTTAGTGATATGAGGAGAGAACAAGATGGCAAGAAAGCTACAAAGATACCAAAGATCATCGTGGATCTAGGAGGTGATGCAAATACGACTCGTATGGCTGGGTCAACTAGAAAGCCATCTCAACGATCAAGGTCACAACAATAAGTGAAGAGAAGAGAAAGAATTTTGAAAATAACATTGGAGAATATTCTATTAAGAAGGATGATTTTTCAATTGACTTGAAGATAGAATGAAGATTTGACTATGAAGCTGATGTTTAAGAGAGTAAAGACAGAAGTTAACAAGGAAGTGATATAGATAAACAATAAAAGAGTATCTATATCAAACACATTAGTAGTGCAAGGGTTATATGAGATTATGTAGTGTTTGGATTTCATGTTTTCCCCATGATTCATCATGACAATTAAAATAGATAAGTATATTTTTCTCTTTTATTTGTCTTATTTTTTAAATATTATCATGTATATTTTTACATTGATTAGATATTATGATTTGTAGTCTCTTTTTATGGAAAGAGATTTCTATTATTCCACTTGCAATATGACTCCTTCATAATCATTAAAAATCACAACACAACCAATTGAACTCAATAAAGATACATATAGAAAAAATAGAGAAGGAGAGAAATCGATATAATATCTAATCAAGTCCATAGAGTAGGAACAATGGAACATGACAACATGCAATCCAATATGGAGCTCGAACCTCCTGACCACCCTTGAGCTTATATCATGTACATAATAAGGGATCCCAGTCTCACTCTCACTCACAATCCCATTCACAATCATAATCTCAAATTATTGGATGAAGATGAAGAATAAGAATTGCCTCAATTAGTTGTCTTCATATGAATTCGTGAAATGCATTGAGGGCTGAAATTATGAATAGGTTGCCTCTTACCCATCCAACCTCTAATCCTCACTAAGAGAACTAAAGAGGGGCACCACCTAGCCAAAGGGAGGATGGGCTAGGACATCCGTTTTCTCAAAGAGAATCAAAAGAACCAAGGCACAACTTCACAAGACATAATATATGTACTAGACACCATATTGGAACATGAGAGAGAGAGAGAGATGAGAGGAGAGGGAGACAAGAGGAGAAGAGGTAAAGAAAGCTCACCACTATGTATTCATGGAATGAGAAGATGAGAAGAAAGAGAGACAAGAGGATAAGGCGTAGAGGAAGCTTGCCATTATGCTACATAATAAAAGAACTCGCTCATAGCTTACCTCAAAGAGATGGACTAGCATGAGGGTATTCTAGAGTGCTCTCATGTGCTTGTCATTCTCCTTTCAATTGTCCTTGTCATTCTTTACATCTCCATAGGCTCCTTATATAGCCTCCATGAGGGATTAGATTAAGCTAATCTTCTTGATTAACATAATCCTAGATGATGCATGGCATCTTTGAAAACATGTAGAATAGTGGATGGGACAAGTCCCCACCCTGGTCATCATGCAAGAAGCCAAGGGTGGTGGTAGACAAAATAGAGAAAGGGAGCTAGATTACAAGAGGTGGGTGTCCAAAGCACATTAATATAATATATTTACAAGAAGGATAGAATGGAAAGTTGATGTGGTGAAAGAGAGAAGAAAATTGCATGTAGCCAGCAATCTGCGCCTTCGGAACTTCAAATCGATGAAGAATCTGAAAAAAGTTTTGAGGTCAAAACTGATCAGGCAACGTGAGAATTTTCTTGAAATTCGCGTTTCCTTGGGAGTTATTGAGATTATAAAAAACGGCTTCCAAAAGCTACTTTGACTTTAGTCCCGATATATATAAATATATTTAAGCATGTGAGAGAAGGGATCCATGCTTGTAAGCTTTTGTGTAAGATCCAAATGACACCATGATGTGAATATTGACTTGTGTACTAGGGTGAGGTGTCCTCTAATGATGGTGATAACCCATGTGCAGTTGGAGGTTAGTCCTTTGAAAAATCTATGCACTCACTCAACTCTTGGGTGTAATCCATTTCCATCTTCACTAAGATAACCATCCCTTTTACCCTTTACATTGACATCCCTCCTAAGAACTTATTCCCCCCATTTGCTAGAGTTATCATAATCGAGAAGCAATGTAGCATACCTAGTGCTTGAAGAGTAAACCCAAAGTGATATAGTAAGGCTCTTGAAAGGGGTCTTGGGCAAATTTTGTGATAAAAATCCAATTTGTAAAAAACCCAGATCATTAGCCCTTCCCTTAGGCTAGAGGTATTCATGTCTTTAGCTTGCTAATGATGGTCCAATAGAGCAAGGAGGACTGCACCCCTTCATTGGTGGCTCTTTGAAAATAAGTCTTGAGTCACCATCCATTTATCCTTGTCTTGTGAACTCTCCCATCCATGTCATCTAGCTTATAGCTTCCATTTGGATATCTTCTTATGACCATGAATGGCCCTTCTCACTTGAACACAAGTTTAGCTTCCTTTCTGTTATCATAGTGTATATAATATTTTCGCACAAAATATTAATGATTTTAGGCCCTGCACTCCTCGCGCAAAAATGCAACCCAAAGTGATCTCCCGCAACGTTAAATGTTGGTGGTTAAGTGCTTACCCCATGCGCGCATCAATAAACTCTAGCCCGCATGGAGCACAAGAGCCAAGGCTTGAAACCTGTAGTTCCATGCGGGAACACCCTTCACGGGAAAAGGCAAGTGGATAATGGTTAAATGTTGGCAATTTTTTTGAAATTAATAACCCCCTCCCCCTCAGCTGATGCATGGCGGGGAGAGGGAGTATGAGTGTGAGAGGAGTGAAGTGGAGGAGGAGCATGGGGAGGGGATCATGCTGGCCCGACACTTGGAGGCTACCCCCCACCCTTTTATCCTATAAGAACCCCCCTTAGGCTTGAGGGGGGAGGGAAGAGAGGAGAGAGAATAGGTCCTGGAGCTGCCATGCTACCGCCATCGCCACCGTGCTGTCCACTAGGCTGCTGTCTCTGGCATCACCATCGCCACCATCATCATAACCATCATCCTCTTCATCCCCTTTGTTGTCCGCCCCATCATCCTCTCCATTATTACCTTCTCTCTCCACGTAATTTTTTGCCATAGAAGCTTGGAAGCTTCTTTGGAAGCTTCCAAATTAAAGTCCCCTTAAGCCTTATTCACCAATGCTCTCCGGTTTTCCAAAAACCGCAACTATAAAGCCCATTCCTGTGCAGAAGAAAAGAACCTCGGGCAGAAAGAGCTTAGTAATGCGAGAGGAAGTTGTTGAACTAGGATTTGATTCATCAACGGCTCCGAAGCTAAAGACGCAAGGCGCACACACGGGAGCTTCCACTCTGAGTTCCTGTATGGAAAACACCTCGAACCCCAATACCGAGGTTCTTAAAATTGATTCCGCATGAAAAGAATGCACTAGGCCTGTCCAATTCTCGTAGGCAAGTTTAATTACACTTGAAAATTTTAATTGATTGCCCGATTTTCAAGATTTAGTTGCATAATGTGCATTTGAAATTGCTTGCATTTCCAAGTTGCAATCCTGAATGCATATTGCATAAGTTAAAAGGTGGATTTGTCTAAATGCATCCTTGATTTCCCCATGAAAAAAACAGCACATAATGCATTTAGGTAATAATTTCCTAGTTGTGATTCGTATGAGATACTCGTTGACGTCCATTAGATGTTGTCCAAGTAGTTGCAATGCATGAAAAGGATTTAAGTACCTTGCAAATGGCATGCGGTGATAACTACATCCTAGGTTGGGCTAAGTGTCAAAGGACGAATTAAATCAATAATGGTCTCATGGTATTCGTTCATGCATGGAGTCTTTCCATCAAAGATTGTATTTAGGAAAGAATGCATTTTCATATTTAAAGCTTGAATTCAATGCATTAAACGAAGGGTTAATGGGCATAGTTCTTGATGTAAATCAACATAAGCTTTATATGAGTTAGCCCTAAATTTGTTAATCATTATGATTTAGGCAAGGAAAAGAAATGGTCATTGTAAATCGTATAGTTGCATAGAAGGAACAAGTCTATGAATCGCATATTTGCATGGAATGTTGTATCTTGAAATTATTTACATCTTTTTAGGAAAAGTATTGCATCTCTAAGGAGATATCACCTCTTGTTGCAAGACAATTAGATCGATTTAGGTAAATCGCTTGTAATGGGCTAACCCCCATGGGATTCATAAAAGCATAAATAGTTAGCACGACGAACACCTCAAAGTGCTAGGTAGGGCTTAGTTACGTTAAAAATTCTGCCTAGTATCGCACTTGGGATGCCAAGTCAAGACTTCCAATCCCAAGGATCCTACCCACATTCATGGAATGTTAGGGTTACTTAAACGCCCATGCAAGAACGATCTAGGGTCCTCACCCTAAAGATCAATTGGCCAAATACCAGACATCCGATTGAGTTTAGAAACCCTAGGGCCAAATGTTGTCAGCCTAGTAGGGTTAGGGTTGGGTTGGGTCAAGAGGACTCCCAAACCCTACATCTTGACCAAACTATTCTTGACCAAGGAATACCGTGTGATGGGAAAAATAATCCCACAAGTTTAGGCGCGACACTTGTCTCGTGCAACAAGTTGCAACGTCACATGATTTTGTCACTAAACCAAAAAATAGTAATGTCGCTCCTTGGAACAAAGTTGACAAGTTCTACGTTCAAGTCTAATTTGCAAGAGGATGAGTAGACATCCTGCTACATCACCCTTCTTTGAGGTTGATTTTCCATGTAAGGGTAATTATGAATTGCCTAGCAAGCAATTGACCAATCAAGTTAGGGCAACGAGGTTGTCTAGAATTTATTGACCTTAAAGGAACCTAAGGTATTTGTTAATTTGGGTTAACAGGATATAAACCCTAACCCAAGGAAAGAGGGTAAACTAGCAACAAAGCTTACGAAACCCTTGGGATCTTGCCAAGTCGCAATGGATCCCGGATCGAATGCCAGATGCATTTGAAGAGAAGGAATTACACCTTAGCAGTTGGCCAAACAAATGACCACTGGATTGATTGTGTTTGTACAGTTAGGAGCATTGTTTGTACTTCTTTGCTCAAGCAATCTAATGCTGGAAAACAACTAATGCTTCAGGTTGAAGCATGAAGGGAGAGGCAGCATTAGTTACCCACGATTGTTTGCCTGATGCTATCCAAGGGGGATGTTAACCGTGCCAGGTACGTGGACCGAACCCGCCGCGAGAGGTTTCTCCGTGGGTGCTACTTGGAGCAGGACGCTTGGGTGCTACAGGGGGCTGTGGCCGTAAATCCCTTGTCTCTGGGTCCTGCACAAGAGGCCGATGTGACTCGGGATTGGATCTCCATGCCCACATACTAGTCTATGGGCCGAAACTTGGAATAGCAATCCCTGAGGATTGCTGGAATTGCCTTCGGGTGGATTATGGATTAGCCTTCGGGGGGATTATGGATTAGCCTTTGGGTTGGATTATATGATGTATTCCAAAGAATGATAAATAAGATCAATTATTGAAAAGAAACTTACTCGACATTGTTTTTCTATGTCAGTGCTTAAGTTACGTGAAGGAACCGATGATTAATTGGCTAATTAAGGAAGTTGTTTTTGCTTGTCAAACTAAATGTGGTAGGTAATTAGAAACTAAAGCAACCCTGAGGAAAGTGCCTATGGATGTGACCATGGGTACGTCCTACAGAAGGGTGGTTCCGGTTAGTCGGGTACTTTTCTCAAAGAAGTTGACAGCAAGGTAAACAATGAACTAGAATCTAGAAAGCTAGGGTCCCGATTTATGATGTTTTAGGGGGAACGGAATGGGACTATGCCTTACGGGTAGAGAGGTTGAGCTTCGCATCCCTCTCCTTTCCCATTCTCCTTGAACCAAGTGCAGTATAAATCCGCTTTGACCCTGAACTTGAGCATTAGGGAAACCCTGTTTTAGGTCGATCCTAAGTGGGAACGGTCAGAATGCTTTCGCTTCATGGCAGACTTGGGAAGACCGAGATCGCAAACCCCGTGACATTCCGTGGGAGTGCTGGGCAGCGCTTTCTGAACTCTCTTCCAGATGGGATGCTAAGGCATGTCCTACAAGTGGATAGGTGGACACGTTACAGTTGGTATCAGAGCCAGGTTACGAGGATCTAATATTTACAAGGAAACTTAATGAGGAGAAGTAGAGCAAATGTTGTTGTTAAGAATATTTCCTTACTTACTTACCGATGCTGGCTTGCAAAGTCGCGAAGCATGGAACAAATTCTTGGTATTCCAGGTTATGTTTATTACTGCGATGCGTGCTTCGACTTATTGATAGAGGCTCGATATGATGAATATCCTAGACCACATCTACAATCCTTCACCCCTGTACATGGAACAGAGATGGATGGGTGATTCAAAAATTTATTACATAGCTACCTACCAACTTGCGTACCTTCAAACCAACTTGAAGAGAATCAAGTGGATGGAGGACTTAAAGATCGTGAAGCTGTTCATCTTTGATGAGGCTCACGCAAATGCAACCCTACATATCAGCGATCGAAAGGTCAAGCAGAACACATATGTGTACGAGGAAGTGACTCGAATAATCCATGCCGATAGAATCAAGGTGTTGGGACATTATGAGAAAAACGGGTATCAAAGGAAAGGATACCCTAAGCTTTCTATGACCTATCGATTCCTGAAAATCCATGGCCCCAATCTATACTATTCCTCAGTTCCCGTAGCTGAATGTAACACAATCTTATTCTCACCAAATTGATATGCCAATTAGCTTGTTCCATCTTCCCAAAAATAATTGTACTCGAAAGGTCTATGCCCATATGAATGAAATAGACTTTTTATCAATGATTGTCTTGGCTATGAGTGTTGGTAAAGAAATTAATTGATTTGGTCACTTGGCTAAAAGTTGAACCGGGCATGTTAATGTAATGTGAGAAACGCTTAGCAAGTTTTTAACATAAAGAATTTTAAATGCCCAAGCACAACCTCAAGTGCAGATTCCTAGTCCGACCCCTACACCAAGTACGACTGTAATTCAGGAGAAGAAGTTTCTTCTCAAACAAATCAAGCCATTAGAATTTGATGGTGGAGCCCCAAGAGGAACACCAAGGAAAATGGAATTCTCTTGCAAGAAAATCTATCTTGTAACATCAACAAGCTTTATATCATTCTTTTGATCATCAAAACAAAGAAAACAACAATTCTTCACGCAGCATCATAGTAGATTTCTCCCACGGATTTGATAGAATCAGCCACATTCTTCAACATCTTCACAAAATCCATCAATAGAACAAAGAACACAAAAGAATACACCATCTTTGAATGAAAATCAATCACATATTATTCATCTTCAATATCTTCATAGTTCTCTTTCTCAATCTCTCATATACAGTTACACTATTTCGATAGAATTGACTATCTCTGACTCTCTCTCTCTCTCTCTTTCCATCAATAGTACATCATATCCTCACTACAATCACACAATAATAACCCTCAATAATCCTTCTTAGGTCGTGGATGCATCTCCCAAAAGGTATGTTTGATATGAAGAGTCACCAGAGCCACTACAGTGACTCTTCATAGCTCACCACTGTCACTTCACTCCAGTCTTTACTTGAGTCTTCAGCAGCTACTTCTTTGACTTCTTTTAGCTCTTTTGCACTTGTATTCACCTCTTTCCAAGGCTAGAAAACTTTCCCAAGCTACACTCTCATCCAACAGAACACATACAGAGGCATGGAGAAGGTCTACAGAGACTCACAGAAGCTCAACAGAGAGTTACAGAAGGTCAACAGAAAGCATCAGAACCACATAACTCATACCAAAACCATTCCAAACCATAAAAAATCACTCAATAAGCTTTCAAAAAATCTCAAACCCTATCAATTAATACTCCGTCCTTCCATACAGAGAGAAAACAGAACAAAACAGAAGCTCAACAGAAGCTATCAGGACCAAACAGAATATATCAGAACATCAACAGAACTTCACATCTCTACTAATAAACATCATGAGCTTAATAAAACCATTCCAACCTATCCAAAACGCTCTCAAACCACTTCCAAACCAATCAATCATCTCATAAAATCAACCATTCAGCTCTCAAAAACAACAAAAATCAGCCAAAAAATAGGTCATTTCAACACTCAACATATCCCCACACTTAATAAGGAAGCGTCCTCGTAACCCAGGAAAAAGGGAATACAAGTTCATTCAAGAGATTAACTTTAATCTTCAATAAATCTTTAAAAACTGTCCATCCAACCAAGACCCCAACTTATAACCTGTATCTGATATAAAGAATACAATGAAAGGAAAACCCTTTATACATTAACACTTCTTATCAAACTGGAAATCACAACAAACTTGTAAAGGATATAAGAGGTTTCTTCTTCTGCATCAGCATCTTCAACTATCCAACCAGCAACACCATCACTGCAATTCTCCAAAAATGTAGCTCGCATGAAAGCAAATCGAATAGGCAACCGCCACGATCTTATCACATAAATTAACCCACAACACAAACACTACACACAACACAACCATGTGAATGACTCCTCCAAAAAGAGAG
Organism: Lygodium microphyllum; assembly: GCF_053477565.2. Classification (NCBI taxonomy): domain Eukaryota; kingdom Viridiplantae; phylum Streptophyta; class Polypodiopsida; order Schizaeales; family Lygodiaceae; genus Lygodium; species Lygodium microphyllum. The sequence goes on along the minus strand of NC_141152.1, from coordinate 27,566,480 downwards.
ATTTATCATTAAAAATCATCCACAATACATTGCAAAGGTATCAATGGAGATGATCCCTTTTGAAGGCTTGGTGATTTCAAAAACGATCCATGGACAACGATTCATCTACAAATGTCTTGGGAGGATTCTGAAAGAATTGAAGGCACCACATCCTTTCCAACAAGACAAGGTATCTGCTAGGAAAACAGAGGGCATGAAAGTACAAGACATCCAGTTGCTGGGAATCAATGCTCACATTGACATTTATGCACAACTTTGGAATAGATAATGAATCATTATGGGAATGCCTATGCATATACGCCAGGTACCAAGTAAAATGAGTAGTTAAGCGCACGGAAGGATCTGCAGACTGAGAATATTGCTAAGCAAAATATAGATAATCCTGATAAGTCTAACTAGCACTTATCCATTCTCCTAGGATCAATGGCCAATTGATTTGAGGTCCAGTAAGGGAATCATTTGAACTCCAGCCTCTTCTTCAAATAATCTTCTGATCAAAACCTTGATACCCACTAACCAATTAAGGAGGATTAGGAATAGAAGTGTTAGGAGACGAAAGAGGGACTAATGAAAGAGGATGAAGCAATGGATAGGAAAAATCATAAAATGAAGAATGGATTAAAGATGGATTTGCTGAAAATTGAGGAGATTCGGTTAAGAAAGGCGTTAAAAGATAAGCAAGAAAAGTTGATAGAATGTCAGGGGATGGGGAAGGACAAGGATCAGGAGGTAGAAAAACTCGATCTTCAATAAAAGAACAATGGGTAAATATAGGAATTTGAGGAGATCCTTGAGGTTGGAAAAGAAGGGGTAAAATGACCTTTGGGTTAGATTGAAAAAAGGAAATATAAGCATCATACCTATGGGCCATTTATTGATAATGAGTTAGGCATGGTAAGGACGGACCTAAAGCTGATCTACGATGATAGGCTTCAAAGAAAGAAGTATCAAATGGGGGTTGGTTGGAGAGATAGGCTAAAAGATCCACCCTCAGTTAGTTAATGTTATAGGCATGAGCTAAAACTTTGACCTGACGGTGATTCAAAATGACAGCATCAACCATAGTGTGTCATGAAAACTCAGGACACTCAGCCACCTTTGAAGAATATCCCTAGAACATCTCATCAATCCTCAACTCCAAATGTCGGACATACAAAGAAGCTTGCAATACCACATCAATGACATACCAAGCCAGATCTTCATCATCTGGAATTAGTAAATTTCCCCTCAAATACATTAGGACAGAAGCATCGTATTTGGAGTGACAGAGTCTTCAAAAACCATCCTCACTACTCCTATCAGCAAATCAGATGACCAGACCCCACTCCATCCATCCTCTGGAATAGGTACATCCATCCTGGAAAGTTTTATATAGAAGGCCAACTTCTGTTGTTGATAATGGACAAAAAAGGAATGATCTGGTGGAATATATTCTTGATACTGCTCAAAAGAAGACCATAATAAATCCATGCGAGATTGCAATCTTTCCACCCTGGCCTGAAATAAGGGACATAATGTAGCCTATCTCTGAAGAGCTGCCAAGTCTGCAGGGGATAAAAGAGAAACTGGTTGCACAGGACTCTGTGTATTAGACTGAGACTGAGCCAACTGTTGCTGGATTTGAGCATTGCTCTAGTCTAAGATAGCTATGGTGGATTTAAACTTCTCTGCTTGGGCAGCTATCACCTCCTTCATCTCTTGACTCTCCTTATGTAACTTATCCCTCTCCTCTGTTACAAAAACCACTTGAGACCTAGCTTCTGCCAACTCAGCTTTCAACTTAGAGATTTCAGCTTTCTGAGTATCCATGAGCTTACTCTACTGCTCCATTTGCGTACACAGGTCAGAGAATTTCTCCTGAGTAGAGGCTAACTCAGTATTGGTCTTATTCAATTCCTCCTTAGACTACTGAACTTCATCATAAAATGAAGAATATAATTGTTGGATACAGGCAGTCATCGAAGGTTCAATAGAACTCTGGATATCCTTGCACAGGAACGGAATAGCATCTCCTGTTACTAGACGGTGAACAGAAGGAATAGTAAGTTCTAGCATCCCGTCTCTATGGGCTCTGAAAAGATTTGGCGTCTGAAGGAATGCAGGCAAGGTGCTGCAAGACTGGGCAGGAATTGTCACTGGAATTGGAGGAGGAGGAATAGGCACTGACTCAGCCACCCTCTTGAGGCGTTTTCTCTTAATGACAAGGGGAGGAGGAGAATCATCATCCTCAATTATCACATCATTATCTTCATTATGAGGTGGAGGAGGAACTTTTGGAGGATCAATTGGAGGTAAAGGAATTTCCTTTGCAGGGGCAGCATGTAGCAAGAAGACATAGAGGAAGGACCCAAATGTAACATTAGTCACATTTCCTCGAGTAGCTCGGATAAAGTGGTGATCCATCTTGGAGAGGAGGTAGATACTCCAATCAATAGTTATGCCTTTCAAAATCATTCATGAAGCTGTAAACAACTCCTTGGAAAGATAATGAGATGAGAATTTTGCAGGCATGAACATGTCCTAAAAAAATTGGCAGAGCTATTTCCATAGGGGATTGGAAATCATGGAGACACTAACTCCTGACGTGGTAATGACCTTCTTCGGATCAAGAACATCTTGAGTCTGCTTCTGCAACAGCTTCAAAATATCGTCATTGGCGAACAACTGTCTGGCAGCAGGGATAGACTCCCCACGATATGGCAGACCAAGAGCCTTGCCTAGACTCTTCGGTGTCAGAAGAACAGTAGTGCCACGGACTGGACCAGACCTCTTACTGTAAGAGGTTAAAAACTCATCACAAATGGTAGGATCATCTAGAAGCAGTGGGAAAAAAAGGCTCACGAACTTGGACAAGCCCGCTTTAGTGACAACGTCCGAATCCAGTAACAAAGAATAATCATGTAAAGCCAAAGGAACATACTGGATCGGAGGAGGAGTACGAGAGGGCGGCATTCAGATGGTTACACACACACACCACAAACACAAACAAACAAAGAGAATGCCTGCAAAATAATAGACGAAAACCAAGGATAAGATATCAACCAAGGTGGTAGAACGTGACTCGACCAACTATCCCCAAGCAAACCACAGCCTAGAAAAAATTAGACATGACCTCTACACATATGCGATCGAAAGCTTGGTGAATATGCGTAACAAACAATCACGTGATATCCCCGTATCAAGCAAAAAAGAAAAGAAAAGGACAAATCGTACCCTTAACTGTATCAAAGAAATTGAACCAAAACATAACAACAACCCACACATATCCTGACCACAACTTTGATAATCAGGTTTGACCATGAAGACAACTCCGAAGACTTCACGTACCCATCCCACAAAGCGTATTTATTGAAAAAGGGAAAAAAAGTGTAGTGAGGGGAAATAGCTTAATGAACATTTCATTTTATGAATTATTAAGAAATGGGTGAATTTTTAATTAAGTGTTAAACCTTAACAAGAAAACGGCGATTCCTTCTGAAAATTTGAATTACAAATTATTAGGTTGGAGCGGTGCATTAATCCGAATCCCGGACTTCGATACCAGACTGAGGTCTCTAAATGCAAATTCATTTATTAAAAATTAAGGTGATATGAAGCACTTTTTTGCCAGCGCGTGCTTTTGTGACGGCTAGTTCATTGTTATTAAAAATATTAAGGTGCCTCTGAAGCACACGTAGCGTGTGCTAAGTGAACAGCGGGTTGATTTTAATTAGAAAAAGGTGTGTTTGGCGCAAGTGCACGTGCCATGGTGGTGTTTAGGATTCATGTTAAAAATTAAGCGTGAATTTTGGGGTAGCGAAAAAAATAAAAAATATAAAAGTAAAAATACCTGAAAGTGGGTGTATGTGTATGCAATGAATGCATACGTCTCAATCCCCAAAATGTAGGTCAGCAATCCAAAAAGAAAAACCACGAACTAAAAATAATTGGACATACGACATAGCAAGATTAGTGTATATGAATTTGTTTGGATGACTGATGGCTTATATGTTGTTGTTTTTTTTATTCTTTGTTAAAATGTTGTGTATTGTTGATTGTGTATTTTGGTTTTTATGTGTTTTTGTTTGTTATAATGTTTTTTTCGTGTTTTTGTTGATCTTTGTGGCAAAATTTTGACAATGAAACACATATAAAAATGTTGAAGATTTTCAGCATCAATCCACCACATGTGACCAAGGTATTTGGATTTTTCCAGATTTTTCAGCTTCTGTTTGGAATTAAAGAGGATTTTTCATGAATTTAGGCATTTAATGAAGCATTTTTGCCATTAAAAAATAATGGAATCAATTGGCATAGCATTTTCAACTTAGGAAATATTCCAAAAATAAGCAAAGAAGTTTATGGAATTTTCAAGAATTTTTCTGCAATTAAATTGGTATTTTTACCAATTTTAATGAATTTTTGCTCATTTTGTATGTATCTTTGAAAGAATTTTTACTTTTAGAATTTTTTGAAATTTTTTTCCTGAGATTTTTAGTTTGGAAAAATATTTGAAATATTGCTGCGCATTTGAGGTGTGTAAACCACCCAAAAGTTGTGCATGGGATTTGGTACTTTGTACATATTTAGTTGTTGTGTTTACATTTATTTTCTGCGTATGAGTATAGTGAGGAGGAGTTGGAGGCATAGTGGTGAGCAAGATGAGATGCTTTCAGCCTATGTTGTACAAGGTCAAGAGAAAAGCAGTTTATCATGTTACAAGCAAATGCAAGATGAAGGTTGTATTCTTTGCAAGGCAATATTTGTCCTTAGCCTTCAGGCATGCATAATAGTCATAGAGAAGATGACATTACTAGAAATTATACAAGCAAAGATAACACAAATGCATTGAAGGATGTGTTGGATGATGGGGCTTCACCAAAAGCAGCTGATTATGATAACAGAATTGCCTTACATCTTGTCGCTAATGGAGTTGCTACTTCAGTATAATGCTCTTGACAATCCAACGGATCGTTGGGATAGAACAAGTGTTTTGCAACATGGCTGATGCAACATTTTAACTTATAGTTCACACATCTCGGCTTCTTTGCGAGCATTATGGTATACACGCGAAGTTAAAAAGATGGAGGCCGCTTTTCTGTGTGTGATATGCTATGGAAGAAAGAGTGGCTAAAAAAACAAAAGGGGATTGTGAATAGTAAATGGTAAGAAAAGCAAAAAGGCTATTTGGGGGAAAAAAGGAGGCTTTTCTAGAAAAAGAAGGAGCTTTTTGAATCGTGAAAGGAGGGAAATAGACGGGGAAGCAGAACAGAGCATAGGAAGAAGGGGAAATAGGGGAAAAAAGGCCACCACGAATGAGGGAGAGGAAAGAAAAGGAAAGTTCTCTGCTGATTCGTCTCGGAGATTATCAACCTTGAAGCAAACAGTGAGGAGCGAGGAAGGAACGACAGCATGATAAACAGCCTGCTTACGAAAACGATTGATCTGTCTGTGTTGTAGGCTGCTTGGAGAGGGGGAGGGAAAGAAGTAATAAAGAACGAGAGGAACAGGGGAGGCTCTGGGGGGGGCAATATTGAAGGAGAGATCAAGGCGAAGACTGCGATGAACAGAGATGATGGCTGATGAGGTTGCTGCTGGGCAAAAGGATCGAACGGAGGAAGCACGTTCTCTGGAACATGGCGATTTTCTGATACATTCGGTTTCTACAAAGAAGGATCCAGTCCAGAAATTTATCTGAGGAAGATAAAAGTTGAAGGAGGACACAGAAACTTGATTGTACCAGAGCTCGTTCTTCCTTTGTTATCTTGGACTTCCCAAATTCTCGATGCCTGCACTTTGTAAACATGACTCATCATATTGCAGTAGCGATGACTACCTTCTGAACAGAGTCTTATACAAGAATCGAACAATGGAAGGAGATCGTAACCACAATAGGTCTTGGGATAACATGCTGCAGATCAGCAATGAAAAGAAAGAGGGGCAATAACAACGTCAAAGGTTGCAGAAGACGCTGAAATTGGAGCACTCTGAAGACGTCGAAGACTGAAGGGAATGAAGGGAGTGAAGACTGAAGGGAATGAAGGGAGTGAAGTATGAAGGTGACGAAAGATGCAGCATACGACGTAGTTGAGGAGGCAGCAAAGCGGACGACGGGACGATGAAGAGTCAGCTACACTACTCCACTATAACCACCCTCCTCTCCACTCTGAGTTTCGATCTATCCTCCTTGGCATCTTCCAAAACATACTCCAATTTTACTACAACCTGTGCTGAGCAGCGTCCACAGATTCATTCCTTAGTCTCCAAAAACAGTAATTACAATAGAGCCTTATTGTCATCAGGCCTTTGGACAGTTGCAACGCACTCCCTTTCTCATGACACATCTTTGTCTTCCATGGCTCCAAATATGAACAATGACTACGAATTCAGAAGACATTGATAATCTTGGTGGATAGTAAAGATTTTATTACAATTCATGCCTCTTGTTTGTAAACTCACTGATGGCAGTTTCCTGCACATTATTGATATCAAAATCCAAGAAGTTCGCAATAATGTTGTATATTGAAATCTGAATTTCTGCACATAAGACTTGAGGTCAAGGATCTCAAGGCCTAAAATCAGTGAACTGAACAGATTTGAAGTCATCCTGTATTTTGCAAACTTCAAGGCAGAAATATGAATACTATTTGATATCATTTTTCTCAGTCACTTGTTTGACCTTCCATCTTGATATTTATCAAGGTCTTCTATAGACACGACTCTGCTTTCATAAATTCTTCGACAGCGTGGTGAGGCGTGGGAGAGGAGGGAGGGGCCACGGAGCAGGCCAGGGAGGCGGGGACGTCCACAGGACGGCGGGCGGCAGCCATCAAAGGAGGGCGAGGTGACGACGCAGCCAGGCGGGAGCCCAAGCGAGGCGGCGGCCGTTAGCACGGCTGGTGGCGGAGGGCCAAACGACGTCAGCTGGTGGCGGGGCTGGTGGCGAGGGCCCAAGCGAGGGGAGAGGAGGGAGGGAGGATGGAGGAAGGAGAAGAGGAGGAGCAGAAAGAAAATGAGGAGGAGGAACAGAGATGGAGGGTACGGGGAGAGAGAGAGAGGGGGAGGAGAGAGAAAAGAAAGGAGAAGAAAGAAAAAGAAAAGGAGAGAGGAGAGAGAGAAGGGAAGGAGAGGGGAGAGGTAACGGCCGCGGGAGGGGGGGAATAATATTTTTTTAAATTAATAAATAAATTAATGAAAAAAAGAAAAAAAAGAAATGAAAGGCGTGCCCCTGTCCCGTGTGCGTGCGTGGGGCAAGGTAAAAAAATTTGCCGTGGCGGGATCGGAATGGCACCGGGACGTCGGCACGGGGTACACATACGCAACCGCGGCGTGTGGAGACACGTAAAATGGAAAACGGGTACGTTCACGCTCGAGACAAGTCGTATGAGACACGTAAAAACAAGGAAAAATTAATATCTCCCAATCCGGGCATCGAAACAAAATAGCGTAAAAACAAAAATTGGGCAGGACGGCAAGGGAAAGACAGGGAAAAAATGCAACGGGGGTTCTGGGGGAAAGACAGGGCGTTCACATGCAAAAAACACCAAAAATACACCTGAAAACATATTTAAAAATTGATAATTAAAAATCCAAAAGTCAAAAGAGAATGGAGGAAAAAGGAAAAAGGTGGGGGAAGGCACGGTGGACACGGCTGTCAAATCAAATTGGAATTCAGATGCAAACAGGGCAGGTTCACATGGAAAAATATCAAAAAGACGCACGAAAATGTCCCAAAAAACCGCAAAATTTAATAGCGGACAAACCGTGCATCAAAATGACATGGAGTAAAAGGAAAAAATGTCAAGGAGAAAGTGCTTAGTAGGGCTATGATGTCATATCATGGTTCTGAAGCAAGAAAAGCGTGTTCACATGGAAAACTGACCAATTTACACAAAATCCGTCAAAAATTAATAACTCAAAACCATGCATCGGAATAGTGGTAGGTAAAGAGGAAAATTGGACAGTTCAAAGGGACGAACAGGGCTATAAAGGTAGATGGGGATGCTGCTGAACGTAGGATACGTTCACATAGAAACACAGCAAAATAAGGGAAAAAGAGAAATGGAGGAGGAACAACCCCAAGGGAGGGTTGACAGGAGACGGGTGGGTGGGGAAGGGACCCCATGAGTGTAACAGAAAGTCATGGCATACATGCATGATCAAAGTGAGGCATATGCAGGGCGGTATGCAATGCAGACGCGCAAGGACACGTCCCCACAATTAAAACATTAACGGGTAGGGTTGACCGAGCAACAGGGACCTAATACCACACGACAGACCATCCACAAACGTCCCCACACTTAAAACATGAACATCACTGACAACACAAGGTATAGGGTTAGAAAAACTTGTCCCATGTTGTCGAGAATCAAGGTTAAATGTCGATGGCACGTCCACTGTCGTTGTCGGCTATAGGAAGTGCCAAGGTATCTTCACAACACACGTCCTTCGTGGCACGGACCACGCGGCAGCACCCAGGGAGGTAGCTAGTTGAAGGAATCACATGAAATTCGTCGATGATGAGGAATGTTGCACTCAACGCACAATCACTCATATAGAATGAAATAGCAGTCACTCGCCCCATGACTAATATCACTCGAGGAAAGCAAGATGAAAACCCATGTCTCACACCCCGGTTTAGGAAGCGACAAAGGAATGGTGCAGAGGGAGTATGCCAGGGTGCACAGTTGATGGTGCGTCAGTGCGTCCAACCCGTCTGGCATAAGTGCAAGGAGGAAGGCAAGGGAGCCTTGTAGTACAATGTATAAAGCAGAATGATGTGTCATGTGTTGATGGTAGAAACCCAGCCCATGGGTGCATAAGGAAATGAAAACGTACCTGACTCCAAAGGTCGTAACGTCCCTCAATCCTCACCTCTCGGTAATTGATTGAAAAACTCCAGTCATACTTAGCCCACCCTCTGTCTCATGCTCTGTTGAAAGATACAGAGGGCAGCCATGTCCTAAAACCTGTTGATGTAATCCTCACGGTCACTTGTGCAATGGTTGTATGCCTTGTGCGCATTTGATGGTGCAACTGTGCATCCCGCCCTGTGCCGGCATACGGTGCGAGAAGGAAGGCCAGGGAGCCTTATGGTGCAGTGCACAAAAACAGATCGTGCTTTGTGCATTGAGAGGCCCATCCCGTGCGTACAACACTTCATTTACACTTCTCACCTCTCATTTGATTTGAAGGGAAAAGACTAGTCACTCACCCCACCCTTAGTCTCACACTCGTTCGATAGTTACAGAGGGCAACCATACTCACTTCCCCATCCGGTTAGGATGAAAGCTCGTGTCACTCGATTGTTTGTCGATGAAGATCGCATCGTCAGTTGTTGAAAAGGCGTACCCAGGGAGGTAGCCATCAGATCGAACGTAGGGTTAGATAGGAACATGGCGTCTGCTAGAGGACTGTCAAACGCTCTGCAGAAAGGCACAGGACACAGCGTACCAAGGGAGGCAGTTTCGGAACTGGATCCTGAGGATGTCAATTGATAAATCCACTTTTTGGACTACTGGGTGTTGCCACCTTTTCCACAGCCAGCTTCCCGCCCAAGGGTGTTAACCACCTTTTCTTGGAACGAGGTCTGCTATGACAGGGAATTTCTTCCTTTTCTCCCATAACAGTTTTTTTTTCTTGTCTTGTTTTCTTTGTTTTTTTTTTTCATTTCTTTTTTCTTGTTTTTTTTTCTCTTTTTCGCGTGTTGTTGTTGTTTTTTTTTCCCTTTTTTTTCTCCTATTCCCGAGGGTGTCTCCACCTTTTCTCGAAGAATAGGTCGGCATGACAGGGACCGAAGTCCTTTTCTCCCATAACTGATATGTATATTTTTTTCCTTTTTTCGAATTAAGCAAGGGAATGGTAGAAATACCAATTGTCAGAACCAACCTCGCCACTGCCGCTAGTGGAAAATAGAGAATAAGAGATTAGGGCTAGGAGGTGGGGCTGAGGGGACAGAGGGTTGCATCCACCTCATCAAGAGTGGCTGAAGAACGGCTATCAGAAGTAGCATCATAAGAGTTACAGTGCCACGCCAACGGGGGAAAGGATCAGGTGACCGTGATTGTCAAGATCCCCAAGGAGGGAAGTACTTCTTCAGGCGATATCCATTGATCAGGAAGGGATCATCAGAGGCATCAACGGTCTGCACTTGGACAGAGAGCCATTAGGGTTAACAACAAGTACCTTATATGGGCCCATCCACTGCTGTTGAAGCTTGCCAAGAAACTTTCCAAATCGTGAATCATAGGCTAGGACCAAATCACCTTTCTTGAACTCCTTGTGCTTGATGAAGCTGTCATGGTAAGCCTTACGTCGAGCTTGCGTGGCTTCCATACACTGTAGAGCCATCCTGCGAGTTTCGTCCAAACATTCCAAGTGCAGGAGACAGCGTTGCAGTGAATCATCGTCCCCCAAATGCTCTTTAATAGCCACTCACAAAGAGGGCAATTCCAGTTCAACAGGGAAAACACCTTCTATACCATACACCAGCTGGAAGGGTGTCTGTCCTGTTGTTGCTTTATGGGAGGTTTTGTATGCCGAGAGGGCCTCTGTAAGTCGATCATCCCAATCACGACGATGTGCTGCAATTGTTCTTGTCAGGATCAAGCAGAGGATGCGATTGGTGACTTTGACTTGGCCATTGGCTCTGGGGTAATAAGGAGTGGGCTTGCGATGGCGAATCTTATACAGCTCTGTCAACTCTTCCATGACTTTATTAATGAAATGAGTGCCTTTGTCACTTACCAGCTCTAGGAGACTGCCAAAACGGGTGATGATATTCTCGTACATGAACAGGGCCACGCTGTTACCATCGTCCCGCTTTAGGGCTTTAGCTTCACACCACTTTGTGACATAATCCGTACATACCAAGATGTCTCTATTCTGTTTCCTTCTGGTGGGAGGATCGATTGGGCCAACAAAGTCGATGCCCCACTTCTCGAACGGCTTCAAAGGAAGGATAGGTTGCAGTGGCGTAGCGCTTGTTTTGGTGGGTTTCTCCATTCGCTGACAAGCATCACATTGCTTGCAATAATCATAAACATCCTTGTGGAGGATCGGCCACCAGTAACTTGCTAACAGAGCTTTCCTGGCTGTAGCTTCTCCTGCAAAGTGGCCTCCACATGGCTCGTCATGGCAAGCCTTCAGAACAATCCCAATCTCATCTCCTGCAACACATCTTCTGAGCACTTCATCTTTACCTTTCTTGTATAGTGCACCACCTAATAGGGTGTAAGGGGCTGATTCTAACATGAGCTTCTTCCTTTCCCGACTAGAAATACCAGGAGGGTACTGTTCGGTTGCCAGCAGATTGGCAATGTCTGCATACCAGGGGGTTACAGTTTCTACCAGGAATAGGGAAGCATCAGGGAGGTCTGAATCATCCTGCTCCTTGTCTGCAATCTGTGGGATACGTGACAGATGATCAGCCAGAACATGGGAACGACTAGGTTTGGTAATTACCTCAAAGTCGAACTCCTGGAATAGAAGGATCCATCTCATCATTCGTCCTTTCACGTCTGCTTTGTTCATTAGGAAGGACAAGGCCTCATGATCCACATAAAATTTAAAGTGGGTAGACAACAAATAGTGGCGAAACTTCTCTAGGGCAAACACCATTGCCAAGCACTCCAGCTCTGTCACTGTATAGTTCCATTCCCTATCAGCGACTTCATAGGACCCTAGCCCTTTTGACATAGGACAGCACCTAGCCCTTCAACCGATGCATCAGTGTGTACATGAAACTCCTTCATCCAATCAGGAGGTTGCAGAATGGGTGCCTCAATCAGACACTGCTTCAGAATGTTGAAGGCTTTGTCACATTCTTCCGTCCAAATAAACTCTGCATCTTTCCTCAGAAGCTTGTGCAAGGAGGTTGCCTTTTTTGCAAAATGGGCTATGAACCTTCTGTAGTAACCCACATGTCCTAGAAATCCTCTCAATTGTTTGAGGTTGGTGGGTGCTATCAAAGTTGCAATATTTTCGATCTTTACAAGGTCTATTGATATCCCTTGTGCAGAGATAATGTGGCCCAACAGAACTCCAGAAGAGACCCCAAAGATGCATTTGTCGGGGTTGAGGGAAATCCCATACTCCTGGCATCGGTCAAAGCATTGTTCCAAATGTACCCAGTGTTCATGGATCAAACTATAGACACAGAAGTCATCCAAATATACCTCAATAAAGTCGTGTAGATGATTTTGGAATGCGGCCATCATGACTCACTGGAAGGTAGCAGGGGCATTGCAGAGCCCAAACGGCATCACTCGGTAAGCATAGGTCCCCCATTCTATGGTGAAGGTTGTTTTGGATTGGTCTTCTTCTGCTATCTGCACTTGGTTATATCCAGTGAATCCATCCAGAAGGGAATAAAGCTCATGTCCTGCCACTATGTCCAACAGTTGGTCTGTGAAAGGGATAGGAAAGTGATCCTTCTTTGTCTTGGAATTCAACTTGTGGAAATCCACACATATACGAAGCTTGCCATTCTTCTTGGGTACAACCACGATGGGTGAGACCTATTCACTATTTGCAACTGGATAGATGAACTAGGCTTCCAGAAGCTTCAGCAGCTCTGCTTTCACCAATGTGGAATAATTCGGGTTCATTCGCCTCTGTCGTTGCCGTACTGGCTTGGCATCAGGCTCCAAGTCAATATGATGCTGACATATTGTGGGATCAATCCCCTTTAGGTCTTTGTAGGACCAAGCAAACACGTCCAAATTCTCTTTCAACAAGTTGTACAAGGTTGACAACTCCTCTTTTGGTAGGCTGCTACCCACCTTCAAGTGGCGTTCAGTGCCATCTGCATCCACAAAAATTAACTACCTTTCACCTTCTACTTCACGGATGAAGGTCCCACGGACTACTTCTGGGTACAGATCTGACTCCTTCAAGGGGGTGGTGTCCTCTTCTGATGTCCCACTAGACCCAACGTCTTCTTGCAGTAAGGACTTAGGTTGCCCTTGAGATGTTGAAATGGGATTAGAGTCGTTTCAGGTTTGGTTTCAAGATTAGTTACCTCTTGGCTTGAAGACTCATCTTCTGATGACGCGTCCAGAAACATCACATAACAGGGACCCTCTAATGCCTATTGGAATCGTGAGACTGGTGCTTGTTGGTATGGTGCATCATCATCATCTTTTCTTGGCAAAGGTGGGTGAGGGCGGCATGAGCCACTGCTGAAAGACGGCTTGGTCTTCTTTAACCATTTCTTATAAAGATTTTGCATATGAGAAAATCCATTTACCAGACCAAATGGTACCATCGCCATTCTGTCCCACAGCATGAGCTCATCTGCTTCTGATGCTTCTGGAACTTCTTCTTCATATATATCCTCTTCGGTGGGATAGATTCTTCCGTCTTGCTTTCATAACCTTCTTCTTCCGTATCATCTCCGTCCTCTTTAGACTCTGTCTCTGTATTTGTCTCTGTCTCTATCTCTATAGGAGCTCTGTAAGAGAAGAACAAGTTCTCTGTTTCATCTTCTGCCTCTGTCTCTGGCTCTGCTGTGGCCATGTAACAGGGAGAGCAGTACATCCATGCTTCTATCTCACTGTCAGAAGTGATTTCGGAAATCGTTCCTGGTTTAGGCAAGAAGTACTCACCCATTGACAGGAACTTTGCATCTTTTAGGAGTTGGCTTACCGTATCCACTGTTAAGGCACGTGACTCTATTTTCTTGGGAAGGATCTGTTTGATAGCATCTTCGTCTGCTGATGTTCCGTCTGTAGCCTCATTAGGGGAGTCAGAAGATAATTCCAAGGAGGTGGATCCATGTCCTTTTTGAGCACCATATAGCTTCAACACCACTTTATTGGGTCCTTTACCCAAGGTCGAGGTTCCTTTGAACCAATCCATCCTTGCTCTGGCTTCAAAAAGCCATGGTCTGCCCAGTAATAGGGGGTAGGATGTACCATAAGAGTTTGGCTTCACCACCAGATAGGTAAGCCAATAATCTTTTCTAACCAATGTAGTCTTCACATATGGGAGAATGCCCAAAGGCTTGATTCTGCTCTGATCTGCCAATTTGATGAGCCATTGGGTTGGTTGCACACCTTGTAGGCCTAGATCCTTCATTGTCACATCCTTCATAATGTTCACTGATGAACCACCATCAATCAGTGCATTTGCAATAAAGCAGCCTTCTATCCACACGCCAGTCTCTGGGATACCAGGATCTAGGAAGGCGTTAGCCACGTCCACTTCTTTTACAGGCTCTGACTTTGTTGCTGTTGAGGGAGCAATCCTTAAGCCACGTCTTCTTGTCAGTATACTTTTGAACCTTTTTTGGCAATTGGGAGACAACATCAATAATTGTCGGAATGTGAGGCTTGGTTTAAAGGTACCTAGATCTCTGACCAGATCGTATTCCTTAATAGGATCCACTGGCTTCTCTAACCGGTTAGGGAATGGGGCAACACCCATTTTCATTTTTCTTTTTTCTTCCAACAGGGGCATCATGGGGACTTCTTTTGCCACTTGTGGCACCTCCTCCTCTTCTATCCCCTGGACCTCTAGTCCTGTCTCTGGAATTGTCTCTGTGACTCTCTGTGGCATTGTAGTGCTCTGTACGGCACTGTAAGGCTCTGTTCTGTTCTGTTCTTCTGGTGGAAGATTGAACTTCACTGTTCTGGTAGGAGGATTATTTTATTTCTGGATAGGTGGTTCCTTCTTCTTTGCATGCGTGATGGTAGCAACTTCCAATTCCACTAAATTGGAGGTAGGCTCTTGGGCCTTGGCCGGATTATCAGTAGTACTGTTTTTCACTGGGGCTGGACTTGGACAGTCTTTTGCAGTGTGGCCTTCTCCTTTGCATGACTACATAAGGGCTTGTAATCCACTGACCTTCTAGGATTTGGACAATTTGGTGAAATGTGTCCCTTTTCTCTACATCTGTAACCACTTCTGATCTCTGACCACCGCCAGACTATCTTCCTTTGTAACTTTGAGAGGGAAAGCTCCTTAGACCGAAATTAGAACCAAACTCTCTAGGCTTGGGTCAAATATCTTGTGTTGTCATTTTGGATTCCAGCAAGTTGAATCTTGCGTCTTCTTCCTTCCTTCCCCTATCATGCATCTCCTTCAAAGAGCAAATATCCTCTATATGGTTCTTCCGCAAACAGTAGGAACAAAAAGCTCCAGATTGTTGGCTTTCGTGTACATTCAGTGGCTAAATGGCTTGCTTGATGACACTTACCACACCAAGTATTTGACCGCATCACATCTCTTCTTGCTCCTGCAACGTTGGATATGCTAGCGGTATTCACTTTCAGTGTCTGTAGCTGCTCTGTAATCACATCCATCAACTCCTTTTTTATATTTGCAACTGAGTTGGATAAATAATCCTTCAAGCTTTCTCCTCCTGAGGTACTATTAGAAGGGTTTTGAGGAGTCTCTGTAATCACTGCATAAACAGGTTGGGCTGGTGCAGAGGGGTCTATGTTCTGATTCTGATTCTGAGCTCCTGTTTGAACTGTTGGCTGTTGGCTCCAGTTGGTAGGGTTCCACTGTTTCTGTTGATTTGGCATTGGAAAAATTGGTTGGAACCATTGTTGTTGTGGTTGAACCATCATTTGAGGCATTGATTGTGGCCACTGTGGATTTGGTGCACTGTACTGTGATACTGGGGGAATCTGTTGGTAGGGGTAGGGGACTGTCCCTGGGACTGCATTTGGTGGGTACATCATTCCTGGCATCAGAGGAGGTAGGACTCCCCTTCCTGGATTCATCGCCAATCTAGCTTCCACTTCATTGTACGGTCTTGCAGCTTGCACTGTGGCTGGTTTTTGCAGCTCCACAAACTTACGGACTTCTGGTTGTAATCCTCTGAGAAACACTCCCTTCTGAATGCCATCATCTAGATTATGGTTGGTCCATCTCTTCAAGATGGATTCCATTCGTAAGACATAAGCTTCTACTCTTTCTCCAAAGGACTGACTTAAATTCATAAATTCCTCTCGCATCCGCTCTTCAAAACCTTCACGCCTGAATTTAGTGAGGAAGGCCAACTTCAGGTCGTCCCATGTGCCAAAAGTTCATATTGCTTGTCTCTCATACCACTGAAACGCCACACCCTTGAAAGTGGCGGGGAATATTGCTAACCAATGCTCAACGGTTCTGGCATTGTTAGCCAAACATGCTATCATAAACTCTGCTACATGAAGATCGAGGTCTTCATTGTACTCTCCCTTAAAAATTGGCAATGGAACTACATTCGCTGGCCTGTCATCAATATTTCTAGGATGGATCTGGCTTGGAAGTGGACCTCCAGCAGGAGGAGGAAGGGCTTGATGTACCATTGGGACTTCTATAAAGAGTTCCTCAAGGGCGTCAAAGGCGGCTTCTCCTGCTAGCTCGTTCTCGGCTTTGATTTTTGCCTTCTCTCTTCTCACATACCTCTAGACTCGTTCTAACGCTTGCCTCTTTATTGTGTCATTCATCAGGGGGTTAGCTCCACTATGTTGTTAATGCTCCACAGAGGGATAACAGAAGGCTTCAGTCTCTGGAGGACTCTCTTGCCAACATTTCTTCTACTTCTCCCTTTTCAACATCTCTGAATTCTGCTTTCATGCCACTGCACAGAGGAAGGTATTTAGTTCTGAAGGTGTCAAAATGCATACGTCTAAGCATTGTGGTGGTGTCATCATCATAGTAATGCCAGCTTCTAATGGTTTCAACAGTGTACGTTGTAAAGAACACTCTGTCTACCAACTTCTAGTGGGTTGCTAATTGAACAAACAGAAGATTATCAGTGCACCAAGCATCCCATGTATCTTGCTGTTGAGCGTCTACGAACAAATCCCAGCTCTGTTCCTTCTTATTTTTGTGAACCTCCACAGACCACGACTCCTGAAGCTTCTTGACTATTTCCCACTTGATGATGTCTGGAAACTTCTCAATGAATGCCAAATCTTCCATGGATAGTCATTCTTTCTATTTCTGCTCTTCAGTTTGTTCCCAAACAGTTTGCCACCAAGATGCAAGTTTTTGTTGCTTCAACAGGAAGAGGAAACTGTCCACCACATAGAGCATGCATCATGATGGTGATGTGTTTCCGCCATTGTGGGATGAACTTCTTATGGAAAGTGGCTTTGATTATGAGAAGTTCCAACTCTTTAGTGGAAGAAGGAACTTTACAAACATCCATTGAATTCTCCTCTTCTTGGCAATGCCATTTCCTTCATTTTCAGCCTCTTCTAGTGCTTGTTGATGACAAGATTCCCCGGATGCGCACCAAAAACATGGAGCCCCAAGAGGAACACCAAGGAAAATGGAATTCTCTTGCAAGAAAATCTATCTTGTAACATCAACAAGATTTATATCATTCCTTTGATCATCAAAACAAAGAAAACAACAATTCTTCACGTAGCATCATAGTAGATTTCTCCCACGGATTTGATAGAATCAACCACATTCTTCAACATCTTCACAAAATCCATCAATAGAACAAAGAAAACAAAAGAATACACTATCTTTGAATGAAAATCAATCACATATTATTCATCTTCAATATCTTCATAGTTCTCTTTCTCAATCTCTCATATACAGTTACACTGTTTCGATAGAATTGACTATCTATGACTCTCTCTCTCTCTCTCCATCAATAGTACATCATATCCTCACTACAATCACTCAATAATAACCCTCAATAATCCTTCTTAGGTCGTGGATGCACCTCCCAAAAGGTATGTTTGATATGAAGAGTCACTAGAACCACTACAGTGACTCTTCATAGCTCACCACTGTCACTTCACTCCAGTCTTTACTTGAGTCTTCAGCAGTTACTTCTTTGACTTCTTTTAGCTCTTTTGCACTTGTATTCACCTCTTTCCAAGGCTAGAAAACTTTCCCAAGCTACACTCTCATCCAACAGAACACATACAGAGGCATACATAAGGTCTACAGAGGCTCACAGAAGCTCAATAGAGAGTTACAGAAGGTCAACAGAAAGCATCAGAACCACATAACTCATACCAAAGCCATTCCAAACCATAAAAAATCACTCAATAAGCTTTCAAAAAATCTCAAACCCTATCAATCAATACTCCATCCTTCCATACAGAGAGAAAACAGAACAAAATAAAAGCTCAACAGAAGAACCAAACAGAATATATCAGAACTTCACATCTCTACTAATAAACATCACGAGCTTAATAAAACCATTCCAACCTATCCAAAACACTCTCAAACCACTTCCAAACCAATCAATCATCTCATAAAATCAACCATTCAGCTCTCTAAAATAACAAAAATCAGCCAAAAAATAGGTCATTTCAACACTCAACAGATGGTAAGGAAAGGACCATCCAAACTGATGCCGAGATCTAGATCAAATCCATGGAGGATTACTTCAAAGCAGTAGGTACTGCACCCACTAGCAAGCTATGCTCGCCAAATTGAAGCTTACCGACGAAGAAAGACTTTGGTGAAAGCAATGGTGTAGAGACTAAGGAATCTCGAAAGGGTCAGTTACTTGGGAGAAGCTTAAGAAAGCTGTGCAAGGGAGATATCTACCACCTGCACACCGCACGCACAAGATGAACAAATTCTACGAAACTGAAGTAGTCTGGTCTATCCCTTGATGCATACTATTCAAAATTTATCTCTCTTTTAAATTACGCACTACAAATGGATATGACACAATAGGTGTCGAAGTTTTGTGCTGGATTAAACCCACCTATAAACACCCGCCTCGAATCAATGCACCCAACAGACCTTCAGGATGCGCTCATTCGAGCTACATCGATAATACAGGAGGTGCAAACTAAGCCAAGGAATAATAGGACTTGGTCATACAAGGATCAGAACAAAGGAGTATATAGGTATGAGGCTAAGAGAGCGCAATGCCAAAATCAGGCACAAAGGAAGAAAGCTAGGACCAACACTATCAATAATTTCGTTCCTACCCAATGCAATGGCCGCAATCTTCACATCATCCAACCTTAGGCTAAATAAAAACTTAAAGAAATCATCCACATTTTGGGGATTCACAATGCATAAGTACTTGTAACCCCTATCTTTGAGCGCTTCTCTTCCTCTCTTATAGACTTATCTAATCATTTCTTCCTCTCTGCCTCATCTATACCAAGAGCCTCAACCTTTGCAATTTATTTTGAGATAAAGGCATGGAATTCATCCTATTATGCCAAAAAAAAATACAATTCTAGCTAGAGATAGAAAAGCACATTCCATACAAGAGAGCTAGAGATAGATGATGGCATTCAGAAGGGGGTGTTTCTCAAAGGATTACAACCAGAAGTCTGTACGTTTGTGGAGCTGCAAAGACCAGCCCCACTGCAAGCTGCAACAGAAGGTGCAAGACTGTACGATGAAGTGGGAGCTAGATTGGCGATGAATACAGGAAGAGGAGTCCTACCTCCTCTGATGCCAGGAATGATGTACCCACCAAATGTAGTCCCAGGGACAGTCCCCTACCCCTACCAACAGATGCCCACAGTATCACAGTACAGTGTACCAAATCCACACAAGTTTACCCTAGTGACAGATCATAAAAGTCTTAAATGGATTTTTACCCAGAATGAGTTCAACATGAGGCAACGTCGATGGATTGAAGTGCTGGAGGAATATGATTTTGAAATCAAATACCGGTATGGAAAGGAGAATGTGGTTGCCGATGCACTCAGTCGTGCAAGGCATTTTTAAATTCTCTGATTTTGCAAGATCCATCAACAGCCACCATCAACAGCCAGATCTCTAGCCACAAAGGTATCCATGCCAAACAACCCAATTCTTGAGCTAGCTAAAGAAGAGGCATGCCATGACCCAACCTATCAGAAATTGCTAAGGGAGATCCCTATCAAGGATCAAGACCCAAAGCTACAAACAAAGTATCTAGAATTCTCTGTCAATAGTGGACTTGTATACTATAGAACGAGATTATGTATACCGGCAAGCCATTCACTCAAGCAGAAGATACTTTGGGAAGCCCATGACTCACCTTTCTCAGGACATCTTGGCTATGCCAAGAATCCTCAATGCAGTCAAAAAGAGCTATTATTGGGAGAGGCTTAAAGGGGACGTTCTCAAATATGTCACTGAATGTTTGTCTTGTCAACCCATTAAGGCCGAACATGTCAAAACGCTAGGGAAATTGCAACCACTTGACATTCCCCAAATGAAATGGGAATTCATTAGTATGGATTTTGTTGTTGGCCTACCAAGTTCAGGGAGGATACAACTCCATTATGGTTGTGGTAGATATGCTTACCAAGGTTGCATATCTTATTCATGTTAAGACAAACTATAAATCCTCAGACATTGTGAGGTTATTCATCAAGGAGATTTTCAAATTACATGGGTTACCCAGATGAATCATTAGTGATCGTGACTCTCTCTTCACATCACACTTCTAGAGGGCCATCTTCGAGGCCATTGGAACTCAACTCTGTTTCACTATAGCTTATCATCCCCAAACTGATGGTCAAACGGAATGAGTCAACCAAATCGTTGAAGATATGCTTAGGGCACACTGTTGTCACGAACCCAAAAAGTGGATTCAATATTTGCCACTAGTTGAGTTTGCCTACAATGCTTCCTACCAACAAAGCATTCAGATGACCCCTTTTCAAGCATTATATGGGCACGACTATCGTAGTCCTTTAAACTTTTTGAACCCAACCTTGAGGATTGAAGCCTCAAAGCAGATGCTGGAAGACATGGATGACCAAATCAAGTCAATAAGACAGGACATCTAAGCTGCTAGGGACAGACAGAAGGCTTACGCAGATTTGAAATGTCAAGACAGATCCTTCGTTGAAGGTGACATGGTCTTCATTAGCATACGTCCAAAGAAGAGTTCCCTATCCCTGGGCGAATGCAAAATGCTAAGCCCAAGGTATTGTGGACCCTACAATATTCTCAAGTGCCTAGGGCCTAATGCTTACAGACTGCAACTCCCTGAGAACCTAAAAGTTCATAATGTATTCCATATTAGTCTATTGGAAAAGTATGTGTCTAACCCTAGTCACGTGCTTGATGATCAACAAGTTGTAATGTCTAGCCAAGGAGTCCTTGAGCTATGGCCTGACAGGATCTTAGATGTTAGGGAGAGGCATTTGAGATCCAGGACCTTAAAGGAATACCTCATCCAGTGGAAAGATTATCCCAAAGAGGATGCCACTTGGATGGATGAAAGTACTCTCAACCAACAATACCCCCAGTTCTTCTTGAGATGAGGACATCTCGATTCCTCTAATAAGGGGGAGAGAATGTAATATTTCTACACAAAATATTAATGATTTTAGACCCCGCACTCCTCGCGCAAAAATGCAACCCAAAGCGATCTCCCACAATGTTAAATGTTGGTGGTTAAGTGCTTACCCCATGCGCATGTCAATAAACTCTAGCCCGCATGGAGCACAAGAGCTGAGGCTTGAAACCTGTAGTTCCACGCGAGAACACCCTTCATGGGAAAAGGCAAATGGATAATGGTTAAATGTTGGCAAATTTTTTTAAATTAATAACCCCCTCCCCCTCAGCCGATGCATGGCGGGGAGAGGGAGTATGAGTGTGAGAGGAGTGAAGTGGAGGAGGAGCATGGCGGGAGAGGATCATGTTGGCCTGACACTTGGAGGCTATCCCCCACCCTTTTTATCTTATAAGAACCCCCCTTAGGCTTGAGGGGGGAAGGGAAGAGAGGAGAGAGAGCAAGTCGTGGAGCTGTCGTGCTACCGCCATCGCCGCTGTGCTGTCCGCCAGGCTGCCGTCTCTGGCATCACCATCGCCACCATCATCATAACCATCATCCCCTTCGTCGTCCGCCCCATCATCCTCTCCATTATTACCTTCTCTCTCCATGTAATTTTCTACCACAAAAGCTTGGAATATTCTTTGGAAGCTTCCAAATTAAATCCCCCTTAAGCCTTATTCACCCGTGCTCTCGAGTTTTCCGAAAACCACAACTATAAAGTCCATTCCTACGTAGAAGAAGAGAACCAGGATTTTATTCGTCAATGGCTCCGAAGCTAAAGATGCGAGGCGCACACGTGGGAGCTTCCACTCCGAGTTCGCGTGTGGATAACACCTCGAACCCCAATACCAAGGTTCTTAAAATTGATTCCGCATGAAAAGAATGCACTAAGCATGTCTGATTCTCGTAGGCAAGTTTAATTACACTTGGAAATTTTAATTGATCGCCCAATTTTCAAGATTTAGTTGCATAATGTGCATTTGAAATTGCTTGCACTTCCAAGTTGCAATCCTCAACGCATATTGCATAAGTTAAAATGTGGATTTGTCTAAATGCATCCTTGATCTCCCCGCGAAAAAAATAGCACATAATGCATTTAGGTAATAATTTCCTATTTGTGATTCGTATGAGATACTTGTTGACGTCCATTAGATGTTGTCCAAGTAGTTGCAACGCATGAAAGGGATTTAAGTACCTTGCAAATGGCATGCGGTGATAATTAAATCCTAGGTTGGGCTAAGTGTCGAAGGACGAATTAAATCAATAATGGTCTCATGGTATTCGTTCATGCATGGAGTCTTTCCATCAAAGATTGTATTTAGGAAATAATGCATTTTCATATTTAAAGCTTGAATTCAATGCATTAAACGAAGGGTTAATGGGCATAGTTCTTGATGTAAATCAACTTAAGGTTTATACGGGTTAGCCCTAAATTTTTCAATCATTATGATTTAGGCAAGGAAAAGAAATGGTCATTGTAAATCTTATAGTTGCATAGAAGGAACAAGTCTATGAATCGCATATTTGTATGGAATGTTGTATCTTGAAATTATTTACATCTTTTTAGGAAAATTATTTGCATCTCTAAGGAGAGATCACCTCTTGTCGCAAGACAATTAGATCGATTTAGGTAAATTTCTTGTAATGGCCTAACCCACATGGGATTCATAAAAGTATAAATAGTTAGCACGACGAACACCTCAAAGTGCTAGGTAGGGCTTAGTTATGTTAAAAATTCTGCCTAGCATCGCACTTGGGATGCCAAGTCAAGACTTCCAATCCCAAGGATCCTATCCACATTCACGGAATGTTAGGGTTAGTTAAACGTCCATGCAAGAACGATCTAGGGTCCTCACCTAAAGATCAATTGGCCAAATACTAGACTTCCGATTGAGTTTTTGAGGAGCAGAGAGTTAGTTATGTCTATCCTGAGAGAGGTGTACTATATTCTCTATTTAGGAGAGATGAGTTGACTTGTGAGAAATCAATTGAAGTATGTGAGGAGAAACTCCCTAGGGTGGTTGAGGAGAAAAATACTTGTTTAACTAATTGGAGTGAAGAGTCTAGGAGTGTGAATTCATACCCATTGACCATGGATACTTCTAGTCCAGTGATTAGTGATTTAACCAAAGAAGAGGGATCGACTGATGATACTTTGGAGCTTGAGGACTATAAAGATGAGCTAGAGATGGATCTGAGTTGTAAAGAAGAAAATGAGAGACCATATTGTTCGAAGAACCAAGAGTTTTCATGTTCTTTGGGAGAGGATAAGAGTCAAGAAAGTTTTGATATTTCTGATGAGGGAAGGTGTGATGAAAGTTTTTATAGTCATGGCAGTGTTGCAGAGAGTAAAGACAATTTAGAGAGTGAGCTTGTTTGCCTTGGTGATACTATAGATGGATCTGATTGCTTGAAAGATGAAGAGAGAATAGAGGATGATTTTTTGAGTCTTTGGAAAACTATGAGGGGGAGGGCTTAGAAACTGTAAGTTTTCAAGATGAAGTCAAGGGTTCGAATTTGTTTCCTGATGAGTTTGTTGAGATTTGTTGTGAGTTTGATGATCAAGAGAGTATTGAGATTTTGGGTTCTGACTCTTGTTGTGATTCTGGTATTCGTGTTGTTGACTCTGATGAGTCTTGTGAGTTTGTTGTTGATGGTTTGAGTAGCCCTGGAGAGGCTTTTATTTGTGGTGTCGATGATGTTATTTTGAGTAGACCTAATATCTTACTCCTTGATAGTTGTGTAGATAATTGTTTGGTTGATTTTGGCAACAATGACGAAGAGAAAACTTCATCGGATAGTCTTTTAGTTTCTTTGAGTTCTCTTGAAGGTTTTGATGTTGTTTGTAATGATTTTGATTGGGTTTTTGAGGATCTTGAGAGTGATATTGATGAGGATGTGAGAGAGAATTTGAGTAAGGCTTTAAAAAGAATTGAGAATTTGAGAGAAGAGCGGTTTAAAATCAGGAAAATAGAGTTGAAAGGTATTTGTGAGGAGGTAGTTAAGGATTTGGTAGTTGAGGAGTCTTTAGTTGAGGTTTTAGACCCAAAATTGTTGTATTGTGAAGATGTTATTTGTGATGATGTAGATGTGAAAGTTTCTTCAGTTTCTTATGAGGTTTCTTGTAAGGATACTATGGAAGGTGTTTACCACTCTTTGTGTGTTTTCGACTCGATGGAGTCTTATATTGTTGATGAGTTGAGTGATGTGGCTGGGTGTCCTAGGGTGACCCCATTTGTGGATGTTGTTGGTTTTTGTGGTGTTATGAGTCCGGAGTTGACTCCTTTTGATGTTGTGTTTGATTTGGATATTGAGTTGGGTGATCCTTGCATAGTATCTTTAGGAGAAGTTGTAGATGAATCAGTGGATGAATTTGAGATTGGCAACAAAGAAAGGGTCAAAACTTTATTTAGAGACTCTAAAAGTAACATGGTTTTTCGTAGGGAGGATGGGTGGCATATGAAGATTTTGGATTATGGTTGGGATTTGAAGAATTTGGAGGATGATGTATTTTCCTTAGATGGAGAGGATTGTCTCAAGGATTTTGATGAGAATTTCATGGATGAGTTTTGTCTACCTATAAAGGAGTCGTTTGAGACAAATGTGCCATTTGTGTTTGTTGAGAAGATTGTGAATAAATCGTTGGATTTGATTTTTGATTGGCTCATAAATGTTGCATCGTTTTATGAAAACAACTGCTGCACATGAATGTTTGCAGACTAGGGGGAGGGCTAAATATGTCAAGTGTTTTTCTAAAAACTGAAAACCCCTAGTCAAATTGTAGTTAGGTTTGATTTTTGTTAGCTTAGCTGTTTGCGTAACTGTTTGTTTTGTTGTTTCCTAGTTGGATTTCTTGTGTTTATTTAGCCTAGGTTTTGCTTCTGTCATTTTGTTTTATTTGTTGAGTGTGAAACTTGATAGCCTTGGTCGAGCTTGGTATTTTTTTGGACAGGTTGAAGTTGGAGTTTGTCAATAGCTACCGAACATTGAGGAGCTAGGTATGTTTTCTAGTCGAGACTTTTGCACATCACGGGGATAATGGGTTCATGAGCACTTCACGTTGCACTTGTTGATGCACTACACTCAGGGGTCGTCTCTTGTTCTTATCAAATATTTTCATGCCATGGGTTGGAATTATGCACATTTTACACCATCATTGAGCACTAGCATGGCATGAGGTATGTTGCAACTATATGCAGTAAATTTTAGATGCACACACACATGAGAGAGCACCTGTCATTGAGCACACACATTTTTGCACGTACGATATTTGGGATACTCATCACAAAGCTAGGAACTTCTGGTTGAGTGTGTAAGGAGGTTGGGTGAGTTAGAGGGTCGTGAAGGATGCCACCAATTGTGAGATGGATTGTTCTTATCTGGTCAACATCTTGAGGACTGTCATTTTCTAGAGTGATTGTGAGATTTTGGATGGGTGGAGCAGAGTATATCTATATCTTTTTGAAGAGAATTAAGAGGTGAGGATAAGGATTTAAATAATCAAGGAACTATGTTTGCATTATGCATGGCGCACAATCACATTTAGATAGGCTAGGCACAATTTCTTCAGTGCATTCATAATTTTTTGTGTAAACATCGATTGATTGATTGCATATCATGATCCGACTTTGCATATTTTCTCAAATCATGTATGGTTGTGCACGAAGTTCTCTTTCATAGCATATTCCTACTAGGGCACACTACATTAAAAAACAGGTTCATATCCAGAGAATATTTTGAAGACTCAAGTATCAAAGAAAAAGATTGTACATTTTATATCATTAGCGAGTATTTCTTGAAGAAAAAGAGGCCATGTGTGTTGAAAGTGTGTGCAATTACAAGAAAAATAGGCCAAGGAAATGAATAAGTCGTCCAAGATAAAAGATGGAGAAAAATGATTCGATTTACGAAAATCAATATTTTTGCACTCCTTAACGTCTCGTTATCGGGTTGTGAGTGAGGCTTGCTCTCGATCACCGCTCGCCTAACACCATCAACCATCGCGCTTGCTCATATTTTGCACGGTGACCCCCTCCTCCCACAATATCTTAAGCTCATTGACTAATGGACGAAGATACACGTTCATATTTTTGACTTTATAGCAGCCTGGAATGAGCAAGCCAAGGACGAGATGTCCTTTCTTCGTAGAAAATGCCATGGAGGGATATTGTAATTGACAAGGACTATAGGCCACACACTCTAAGAAGTTAAGCACAGACTGAATGGGTTCACACCATCTATAGCAAGGCCAAGCCAAAGATTCCTTGGCTCTCGTGCAAAGCTTGGGAACGTAGAGTCAATGTGGCTTCATGCGCGTGAATCCGCTGATATTCATTGAACTCCATCTGTGGACCTATTCTGTGCATACCACGTTGTCAAGCTCGCCATGCGAGATGTATAAAACATGTGGTTTATGTAGGGGATACGTGGAAACTGTCTAAGAACTTTTTAAGGGATGGTTTTCCCTTGCAAGTCCAGTCAATACCTGTGAGCACCACACTTTGGACATGTCTCCACAGTCCTGTATTCTCCTCGAAACAGTATGCAATCGTTGATACATGCATGGATGCTGTTGTAGTCCATGCCAAGCTTTCCTCAAACATGTCGCGCATCATCACGAGACTCAGGCATGGTATTTGTAAGTGGTAATATATGATACTTCACTAACTTGAAAAAAAGCATAAAACACCTTGAAAAAGCACAAATATTTTAATGATAGAACCGAAAAGAAATCAACGAAGTGTATGTACAAGGTACTTAAACAAGTTGGTCACACTCACATCGCTCCACCCGTATTTTACTTACACACTTAGGAGTGCAAGCAGTGTCTTCAGGCGAGATACTCGGCACCCATCATATAATGGTATGGATGCTTCCTCTCTAAGCGGATCAAAAGTCTCGACATCCATGGGCATCAATGCATCGATCATTGCCTCCATCTCAAGCTCCAAGATTGTAGGTAAGTCTAGAAGGCTTTATGTCTCGTCTGGTATTGATGGTATAGATTGGGTAGTATCTTCTAAGTGGTGGATTGGCTCAGGTGCTCCATCCATCGCACGTCCACAAACTCTTCTAACTGGCTGCAAAGGGTGCACTCCTCCTTGGGACGAGACATCACCTCCTTGGATAGAAAATTTTCCAGCCACACCCAATGTTTTTGTATATGGTATTCATTTAGTTTGCAAATACAATGCATGATTGATATTCACTTTTCTTACCGTTTGCTCAAAATCTGAGATCGCCTGATCAATGATCTCAAATTGAAACTCGTCGAAGTGTCGTATGTGTTTAATAGACAATCGATGTTTTCATCTAATTGCCAGCTTATATTGAGAGTAAGGACATGGGACACGTTGATTAAGATACACCTCGCAATCTTGAACATCACGACCTTCATCGTTTTCCATTTGGTCTACATTACAACAAACAATTTGTTTTTGTCATCATTATTATTTTCTTTCTTAGATTGTTTGAGAATGGATTTCTTCTCTTATAGCTCAACAAAATTAATGTATGTAAAGTCTCCACCCACCCACAAATTAACATATGTCGGAGTGTTTCTCATCTCATGGTATTGCACCAGACCTCGCCACCACCCTCTCTTTGATTTTTATCCATTCATTCTCTTCTCTCCTTCCATCTCTCTCTCTTTTTCTTTTTCTTTTTCTTTATTATGTTGTATGTTTATTCCTTGTCTCTCATTCCTTCTTTCTTTTTCTCTTTCTCACCCTCTCTCATTTCCTTTAACAAAACATCTCTCTCTCTCTACTACCAATTTCCTTTGACAAAACATCTCTCTCTCTCTACCACTACCACTACCACTACAATAAATAAGAAAAGAAGAAAAAACAACAACAATAACTACTACTACTACTACTACTACTACTACTACCACTACCACTACCACTACCACTACCACTACCACTACCACTACCACTACCACTACCACTACCACTACCACTACCACCACCACCACCACCACCACCACCACCACAATAAATAAGAAAAGAAGAAAAAAAAAAAACAACAACTACTACTACAAACAAGAAAAGAAGAAAAAACTACAACAACAACAACAAGAAACAAGAAAAATAAACAATAAGAAACAAGAAAAGAAAAAAAAAACTACTACTACTACAACAAACAAGAAAACTACTATTACTACTACTAATACTACTACTACAATCATGACTACGATGATTATGACCACGACTACGACTACCACAACAACAACAAACAAGAAAAGAAGAAATTAAACAACAACAACAACTACTACTACTACTACTACTACTACTACTACTACCACCACCACCACCACCACCACCACCACCACCACCACCACCACCACCACTACTACTACTACTACTACTACTACTACTAAACAACTACTACTACTACTACTACTACTACTACAATAACAAATAAGAAAATAAGAAATTAAAAAACAACTACCACTACCACTACCACTTCTGTGACTACCACAATAACAACAAACAAGAAACAAAGAAAAGAAGAAATAAAACAACAATAACAATAACAACAACCTCTCCCTCCCTTCCTCCCTCTCCCACTCTTTCTCTCTTTCCCTATTATGTTTAATGTTTTCTCCCTCTCTCTCTCGTTCCTTCTTTCATTTTCTCTCTTCCTCTCCCTCTCTCATTTTCTCTCTTTCTCTCTCAATACACATGATTTTTAACAAAAACAAGTAAAAGAAAATGAGAAAAAATAAAAACAAAGCAAGAGGGAACAATGCACTCACCGCAAAGGCTCGAGGATGGATTCAGCGACTCCTCTTCACGACACGGCTCCTCTTCGCCCTCCATACACTCCCTCCTCTTTTTTGCAAATGGCGGCGGTGGTGGTGAGAAGTTTTCCTTCACCCTCTTTCTCTCTTTCTCTCCCTCTCTCTCTCAAATACAAGATGGAGTTCCCTCTCCCTTTCACTCTCTCTTTCATTTGTTCGCGCAAAATAACACACTTGGGTTTTGGCCAACATTTTTTCTTCTTAGTACCATCGCTATTTGCGTCGCATTTGTGATGCAAATAGCGATGCCACTAATTTATGTCGGAAAGCACCGTCGCTATGCCGTTGTATCCTTGTAGTGTGCCCTACTTATAGATTCTGCTTAACAGGTTTTAGACTTCATTTTTTTTTCTCGTATCCTATCTCTGATCTCCTATACTACCATTGGAATAATTGCCTCATATAATTGGAATAATTGATGCCACCTCCATGATCAGTTGCCTTTTGAAAAGCAAAACAAGCTTGCAAGTGAGATCGTTCCATGCCTTGAGTTGACCATACTGTGAAACTCCCTTGATCTACAAAGTATGGACCATGTGCCTCAAGTATATGCTGCATAAGAAAGAGAGATTAGAAACACTCAATGATGATATATTTTTGTAATGGTGACAATACTGACCATTTAGTGTGTTATGCTATTTGAAGTCCATGCCTCCACTATAGAGTTATGAAATTTAGCAAGTGTCTCTTTAAATGTATTGGCATCACTATCCCTAAACCTCAACTTTTGTAAGAGAGCTTCTAATCTATCTAGGTGTGTCCACACTTCTGCCTTTGCAATCCTCGTTTTTCCCCCATTGCTCCAATTTAGAACAAGATGCAACTTTTTCCATGCCTCATACTTCTCTTGTTGTTTCACAAGTATATTGCCTTCCTCATCTCAAGGTGAAGATACAAACATCCTAGCATTGGGTCCACCAAAGCATGGTTTGCAAGGGATGTTTCCACTCTTGCCCAATTTTTTCTCGTCCTTTTTTATTTCTACTTGTCCCTTGTGCAATCCAACTTCAGAGAGGACTTGTTCTACCTTCTTGCATACATGTAGCATTAGCTTCTGACATAGGTTGCATCTTGTATGAAAAGTATACATATTCATATATTAGCCTCTTAATTACTTTAACCAAACAATGCAATGTGTAAAAGTGAACCCTTGTCAATGGTATTTCCAAAATAGGGTACCAGTTTGGATCCACCGCGACTAGCACTCCATTTCTCATGACTTTCTGATCACGTATTGCAGCATCTTCTTGTCCTGACTTAGCAATCCATTCTTTCTTTTCTTCTTTCCTTTTCTTCGTAGTTTGCATACAATATATGCATGAAAATTTTGTATTTGATTATTTCGATACGCCAAACATACACTTCATTATTTTTAAATCGCCTACAAGATGCCATTCAACTTGATATTCCCCAAATCCTTCAACATGTAAAGTTGCTCCATTATTTTGCTATTGAATAACACTAGGTATATTAATGAGGTTTTAAAAAAACTTTAAGTACTTCATAGTCCTCCTTTGATATTTCGAATGTTGTAAGACACTATGTTTCATTCTCTAATTGCACACTGAAGTATAAAGGATTTGTTTCATTGATTTCAGGTTCCAATGCTCGATTCATAAGTGTTATAATCACACGTTTAAATTTTTGCCCCTTGATAATCTCACTCTCGTCAAGTTTGAGGACAAACATAAGCTTACCTCTACATTCTTCCAAAGGCATATTATAGAACTTGACCATAGCCACATGTACCCTACATATATCCAATACAAAGTTGTTGGATGCATTCAATACAAAGGTAACTTCTTTGGAACCATACTTTAGTATGTGTATGTGTTCCAGATGTGTAGGCTCACCAATCAGTTCTAAAACTTTCTCAATTAGTTATTTTTTAGCCTACTTCACGTGAAATGGTTTAGGTAGAGGCACTACTGGCTTAGTTTTGAAGACTTGCTTAAAATCTATATCCAATTATTGATAAAGTATTTGTATGACTCAGAACTTAGTCCCACCTTGTCACATAATCCCTAAGCATCTGTAGCAGTAAACAAGTTGCTTACATCCCTAAGATGTTCACTCGTGACACCATCCATAATATCCCTAAATTCATGATTTTTCAATGCATTTTTTACCATATCATTGCTTAGGACTTTAGCAATAGTGTCATTCTCTACATGAGGAAATATATTTCTCATTGTAGCAGATTGATCCACCTATGATATTGTCCACTTCCTTTGGTTAATTGGTGAATTTGTTTCACTAATCGAATGCGTTGATGTGCTTCTCTTGGTTTTTAAAGTGGGCCCAATTTTTATACTTGTGTAGCATGCATAGCATCTTCAATGACAAACATTACTTGTTATAGGCTTTGATTCCCCTTTTCTTCTTAGTCAACAATCTATCTTTTTCCATCAAAGATTGCACACACCCTTGTAATCTTGTTTGCATATTTTTTAAGGCTTGATGAACCCCTATTGATCCTTGTGTCACGAGTCTACATGTGTATCCATACAATCCTTCATTGCCTTCACAAACAAACTTTACAAATGATGTAAGCCCATTGAATTGTGGTGGCCTTTGAATTAGTGGATCAGGTGGAAAAATGCACCTATCAATCCAAAGATCCACATTTTCTTTCCCTCCATTTCTTTCTTATTGCATCCTGTATCTTATTGCATCATCCCTTTCCACAGTGCTTTTGAACAATGGTGCATATTCATCCTCCAATTGGAAGTTAATATCTCTCTTTCTCTTAGTATGTCCTGCACCTCCATTCTACAAAGGAAAATGTATGAAAACTTTAACTTGGATTAACATTAAAATCACATAATTATACTTCTTTGATTCACTATATCTGTATTCTTTTTTACCCAATGGGATCTTGACTCTTTCACTTGATTTCAATCATGATAGACCTAATCAATCCCTAGTTACCCTCTAATCTAATATTGGAATCAACTTCTAATCAGGCTCTAATCTTATCTTCTATTCTATCCAAAATATTCTCTCTCTCTCTCTCTCTCTCTCTCTCTCTCTCTCTCTCTCTCTCTCTCTCTCTCTCTCTCTCTCTCTCTCTATGAACAAGAATTGGTCAAAGATTATTAAATACATTTGTACAAAAGCTTGGATAGTGAAGAAAAATAACATCATCTTATCTTTTGCCCAAATCTCCCAAATGTACTCTTTATCACTCTATCACTTATTTTCCTAGTTCATCTTACACAATCAAATTCTCTCTCTCTCTCTCTCTCTCTCTCTCTCTCTCTCTCTCTCTCTCTCTCTCTCTCTCTCTCTCTCTCTCTCTCTCTCTCTCTCTCTCTCTCTCTCTCTCTCTCTCTCTCTCTACATGAATTGTTACTTAAGGATTAAATAACAATTCCATTATCACTTGATTGCTTGTAGTATAGACTGTTGAAGAGGGAGATTGCTTATAGTATAATGTTGAAGAGAGAGATTGCTTGTAGTAGTGTAGAGAGTGTTGTAGATGGAGATTATTTGATTTTAGAAAATGGCATCAAAACCACTCCTCAATGTTGCTTAAAAAGATTTTATATACAAGAAACCATATTCTGGAGGGAAAGAGAAGAGTACACTAAGTTTGGGATAAAACTAGAACTTTTAGAGGGAAGGAAGAAATGCATAGAAATGGGCATATACTTGTCCAAAAGAGATTAAAATTTACAAGGAAACCCTCGAATCAAAAAGATGTCATTGGGTGAAAAATAATCTTTAATATGATGTGTACATCAACTTATACCGTTTTTTTAACTTTCATCCTTTTAAGAAGCAAGAATGAGAATGATTCTAATATATTTTAATGTTGAAAAGTCACGAGGGTGGCTCTATTTTTGGAGAAAATATAATTGTATGTTTTTAGTTGTAAGGATTTTGAGAAAAAGTGGCCTTATCCTACAGTTTAGGGATAAAATAATAGGTGAATTCTATTAAAAATAAAAATACAAGATTTGCCTGATTATAGAAGATCTTTTATTATAGCATTATTTTGGAATCTCTTTTTAGAGAGAGAGAGAGGTGAGAGAAACCTCTTAAGGGGCAAAAAAGAGAGTCCATATATCTCCTAATGTAACAAACAAGTTCCTCCAAGTTCAGCCTTCCTAATCTAACGACATAGGTTTTGGAGTATGCTACCCAGAAATGTGGAGGATTGATACCCCACCAACCCCATCTACACTCATAAACAAGCCTCCTAACATGGTAGAAGTGTGAGAACCTTGGTGGTTGCACCATCTTTAGTCCTTAGAAATGGAATCAAAATATTGGGCTAAACACAGAATAGTTGAGACATTGGAGAGACTTCTAGTTTTTCAAAAGTTGCAACTCACTTTGGTGACAACCTCTCACCTTGTCTCTTGACACTTTGCTCTAACTAACCCTACATCCTCTCTCTCGAACCTATGAAAGCAAACAACACAAGACTAGTCTTGAGTTATAGTGAACTCACCAAGTTACCTTCCCACATTATAGTCCAAAAGCTTGAGAACTCAAAGATGGTTCCACAACCCAATAATAATGATTCGATGATGTCACTTCTTCACATCCACCACCAAGTATACTAACGAGTCAAGAAGCTACTAGAGAAGAAGAGAAAAGCAATAAGACATCAAAAAGCTTCACCTTCCCTTAATCTCTTGCTCAACATACCTCTTACTCACCCACTCCAAGTCACTCTCAATAATGGAGGCAATAGGATAAAATAGAAGAAGAGAATAGAAAGCTTCAATAGTTGCATTGATAGAGTTTCTAAAGTATGGATGTACCAAAAGAGTAAATACAACTGAGATCTCCCACCCTTACATAGACAAAGATTAATGTTAGGGTTAGATCACTTTTCTAGGATGATGCACCATTTTAGGGTTAGGATTTGCATCCCTTTGCATTTGAGGATCTACATCCCTATGAATTAGGGTTTATATCTCTTTTACATTTGAGTTTCCACCACAATGAATTAGGATTTACATCCCCTTTTTGGCATCCTACCCTCTTTGTGGGATCTAGGTGGGTCAATTTTTAAAGCATGCTTGCAACTTAGCCATAATAAACCATGTCTACACTAATACAATGACAAATACATGTACAAAATACATACAAGTATTGCGAGTGCAACAAATCTCACTATGGATGATGATATAATGTGCACAAGAGTGAACCAGTTCTCATCGGGAGGTTGTCACCTATATATGTTCATGTGGTTTGATCAAGGGCTTTATCTACCACCACACCAACATCCTCTACTCCTAGCAATTCAAAGTTTATCACATCATATGGAAAAGCCAATAATATAACCCCTATCCCAATACACATTGTGTTGCCTTTTGTCCATAGCATCACTCTACATTCTCTCCAACTTTCACAAATGCTAAGCATATCAATATCCTCAGAAGGTAGGACATGCTTTGATTCGTAATCATCTCCTTCATCATGAATTGTTATTGAGTTTAAAACAACCACTACATCTTTCTTTCCTCATTTTGCAAATCCACCTACAACTTCATGAACCTTCATTGCATCAATTGTTGGGAATGGCAAATATGCCGCTACATTTAGACATTTATCAATAGGCACTAAGATATATCCAACTTGAAGTGTTTCTCCATGGCATGTCTCATTTGGATGTATTGCATGCACTCTCCCAAGTGCAACAATCTCACGATCAACTAGCAAATTCACAGTTTCTCCAAAATAAAAATTGTTATTCATGATACATATACAAGCGATAAAATGGGAGATTTTATCATATGTATGTTGTCACCTCTCAGAAAGAAAAAAATAGTAATGAAATTGCTAAATACAATGAAGTATCAAAAAGTATCAAATTTCATTGAAAAGAAAAAAGCACTGAAACATTAGATAGAATGAGTCCAACATCCATAATACAAAGTATTAATGAAAACATCTTATAGAAAAGGGGATAGATTTGACCATATGGCCAAAAACAAGCTTTCTCATGAACTATGCCCTAAACTAAAGAAAAAAAGATTCTCCTATTATTTTTAGTTGCCCTTGATTCTACTTTATTTTATTAGCCACTCTTTGAGTAAGCAAAAACTTCCTTGTGTGTTCTCATTGGGAAAAGGTATAATGGATGTTCAAAACTTGTACTATATGTATTCAACATGAGAACAATGATTAAAATTCTTTATAATGTATATAGGAAAAGATTTAGCCACGTGGTAAAAAATCTATTGTATGCAATCCACACCATAGCAAATATAAAAATTCTTTATGATCTCCAAGGAAAAGACATAGTCAAATGATTGAAACCTTTATTGTATGTATTTCATATGACAAAAAGGATAAAAGTTTATTGTGGTCTCCATAGAAAAAATATTGAGCCACATGGTCAAAACCTCAAGCTAAATACATACACCACGGATAATAATTCATTGTGATCTTATGGGAAAAGATTTAGCTAGATAATCAAAACCTCTATTGCAAGTATTTTACACAAGACTTAGGATTAAAATGCTTTGTGATGTTCACAACAAAAGATTTAGCCATATGGTCAAAATTGTATGTAACCTAGATGATAGCAAGGATAATAATTATTGTGATGTCCATAGAACAAGATTTAGCCAAATGGTCAAAGCCTCTATTGTATATCAACAAGGATAAACACTTTTTGTGATCTCCATAAGAAAATATTTGATCAAATGATCAAAACCTTTATTTCATGTATTCCACATGATAACAAGGATAAATATATTTTATGAGAAACATTGACCTCATGCTTAAATGTTGAAATAAAAAAGGACCTCCAAAGAATAGGAGATTTCATTCCCTATGACACGAAGCCATAAAGATTGAGGAAATTTCACCATCAATTAGAAGCTATTTGAGAAGGAAAGATAATTTATATCATGGTTAAATATTTATAAATCTTATAGCGCCTACTTGTTCATAATAGTAAAATGTATCATATTGTATTTTATTTTTAAGTTATTCTATTTATGTCCAAATCATGTTATATTAATATATCATACTATGTGCATATTATGGAATATAGTATCAAAATATATTTAAAATATATATGTTAATTTAATTTATTAATAATTAATAAATATAAATAAAACATATTAAATCATATTCTATAAGATTATGTATATTTAATGTGGTGCGCAGATCGGATGCTGTATGCTCGCGTAGTGAATGCCGGAAGGTCCCCAAGAACAATGAACTCTACTTTTTGCACAAATTACAAGGTAAAAAGCATGAACGACAAGAGCAAGAGACCAATTGGGTGCAATCTTCCCCCATGCATTGTGTGAGCGCTCCACAAAGCATGTATTTTATGTATTATTCATCTTCATGCTCAAATAATAGCCCAAATTACAAAATAGCAAGCTTTTAGCTTCTGAGTTTGCTTTTACACAAAAATAGGAATAAAGCTAATGGACGGTGCCCAAAGAGTCTGGTATGCCCAATACAATGTCCAAATAGAAATAACATAACCGTGCGCCCATGCGCATACAAAATAATAATAAATAATCAATGCCTCAATAAATAGGCATGACAAATATAAGCGTGGCGCCTATCAAAATATAATCCATAAATCAAATACTCGCTATCCTCCAATGCTTTCCTCCGCCACTGCTGCTATCTCTACACATCAACTGAAGCATTCACAATTGTTAGTAAAATAATACAATTAAACCGACAAAAGTGAATACCTAGCAGTCTTCAGCTACATACATAAATCAGCTGGTTAGAAATAAATCCTAACCTTAATTTATTATGAGTGCGCACTCTAAACTCATAAACGTTTATTAATTTAATATGCATTTTGCAGAATCACCCGCTATGGAATCACCCATGTACACACTAAATTAATGAAACACCCGAAAAGGACAGGCATCCCCATCAACTTCTCGCACAAAGAATCCACTTTGTGTATGAGCCCCGGTCATCAAAGTTTACGGAATCCACCGTGAAATATGCCTCCTGGCATCATACCCCTGGGGTGGGATAGCAATTGACCTCAATTGTTATTAGCTCAATGTGGAGCTAACAGAGTGGGGAAAGCATTTAAGTCTCTAGCGTGCATCCATTGTGCTTCCTCTACAGGATGGTTCTTAAATTTAACTAGATATCTAGAATATCTTCGGCCAGTTCTAGTGGTCATAAAGTCAGTGTCTATGATAGCTTCTGGTTCAAGTATTTCAGTCTCTTCCTCTAACAAAGGTGGGTTTTCATAAACAGAGTGTACAGGTAATTGGCCTCTAAATGGTCTCAATAAACTAATGTGAAATGTATTGTGAATTTTCCAATGAGGTGGTAATTCTAACTTGAATGCATTGTCATTAATTTTATGAATGATCCTAAATGGTCCATAGAATTTAGGGGCTAATTTGACAACTGGATGTCTATCTACACTTTGTAGTCTATGTTTTTCTATTCTCAACCAAACATAATCATCAACTTTGAAATTCATTGCTTGTCTTTTCTTATTGGCTTGTTTGGTATATGATTGCTGGGCTTTGGCAATCATATCTTTAACCTCATCAAAAATAGTATTATGCATACTAGCAATATCATCAGCACTTTGAATTCTATTTGACAAAGATGCAACAGGTGTAGATAATCTATATCCATAAATCGCTTCAAACGGTGATTTCTTTGTAGATGTGTGTGGTGTATTGTTATATACAAACTGTAATAAATGCAAATGTGTGTCCCATGTCTGTGGTTTAGAGATAGTATATGCACATAAAAGATCTAGAATTGTGATGTTAGTGGCTTCTGTTTGTCCATTAGTTTCTGGATGAAATGCAGATGAAAAATCAATCTTGGTGCCTAGGTTAGCAAACAGAGTAATCCAAAAGTTGTTACAAAATCTAGAATCACGATCTGAAATAATAACTTTTGGCAATCCATGGTTAGTGAAAACAGTTTTTCAAAAACAATTGTGCTACTTGTGATGCTGTTAAAGTTTTCTTACATGGAATGAAATATGCTTGTTTACTAAATCTATCTACTACTGTCCAAATCATATCATGGTTAGATTTAGTATTAGGTAAACCAGTAATGAAATCCATAGAAATTTGTTCCCAAGGTTTAGATGGAATAAACAAAGGCATAAGTAATCCATACTGTTTACCATGATGTCTCTCAACTCTTTGACAAATCAAACATTCAGAAACAAAGTTAGATACATCAGTGTCCATATGCGGCCAATAAAAATCTTCAGTTAACGTACGTAAGGTAGATATGATACCTCTGTGACCTTGATATGGGTGACAATGAATTTCGTTCAAAACAAAAGATCGGAATGGAATTGTAACACACAATCTCTTTTCATAAAACATAAATCCATCATTATATGACAATGAATCAATAGGAATCAAATTATTTTGAACTAATTTATTCCAATCAGCATGAAAAGTAATATCCTGATGATAAGTATCTTTCATAGCAATCAAAGAATCAAAAGATATAACAGAAATATTATGAATGGTAGGTCTTCTACTCAATGCATCAGCCACTACATTTTCTTTTCCGGGTTGATATTGAATGATAGGATGAAAACTTTGAATAAAGGATGCCCATTTGATATGTCGGTCAGAGATTTAGGGTTGGCTAAGTAAATGTCTAATACTTTGCTAATCGGTCTTAATCATAAATTCTGAACCCATTAAGTAGTGTTTCCACTGTCTTAATGCTTGTACAATTGCTAATAGTTCTTTGTCATATGTGGAATATTTCAGTTCAGAGGGTTTCAACTTACAACTAGAATAGGCTATAGGATGATTGTCTTGGATAAGTACAGCTCCTATTCCTGATCCACTAGTATCGGTCACTACTAGAAAGAATGGTTTATTAAAATCAGGCAACTGTAGAACAGGGGCATGGGTTAATGCATGTTTCAATAAGTCAAAGGATTTCTGTTGATTTTCGGACCAATGATAGACAATTCCTTTCTTCAGAAGTTTAGTCAGTGGTAAAGCAAGTAATGAAAAATTACGTACAAACTTCCTATAGAAACTAGCAAGACCAAGGAATGAGCATAACTCATGCACGTTTTTAGGTACCGGCCAATTCAATATTGCATCTATTTTCTTAGGACCAACTTTAATTCCATCAGATGATACAATATGACCTAAATACTCAATTTCTGTTTTAAAGAATTCACTCTTTTCAGGGTTTGCATACAATTGATTATCTTTTAGTAGCTGGAAAACCAATGACAAATGCTCATAATGTTCTTTCTCATTTTGACTAAACACCAAAATATCATCAAAGAAGACAATTACACAATACTGATATTTCAAAAATATACGGTTCATCATTCTACTAAATGTAGCAGGTGCATTAGTCAATCCAAATGGCATCACTAAAAATTCGTAATGACCAAACTGTGTTCTAAATGCAGTCTTGAATATGTTTGACTTATCTAGTCTCACCTGATGATAACGAGACTTGAGGTCTATTTTACTAAATATAGCTGATCCTTGTAGTTTGTCCATAAGGTCATCAACTCTAGGAATGGGATACCTATTCTTTACAGTGATCTTATTTAAAGCTCGATAGTCAATGCACATACAATAGGTATTATTCTTTTTCTTGAATTCTGTTTTAAATAATTCACTCTTTTCAAGGTTTGCATACAATTGATTATCTTTTAGTAGCTGGAAAACCAATGACAAATGCTCATAATGTTCTTTCTCATTTTGACTAAACACCAAAATATCATCAAAGAAGACAATTACACAATACTGATATTTCAAAAATATACGGTTCATCATTCTACTAAACGTAGCAGGT
Organism: Lygodium microphyllum; assembly: GCF_053477565.2. Lineage (NCBI taxonomy): Eukaryota > Viridiplantae > Streptophyta > Polypodiopsida > Schizaeales > Lygodiaceae > Lygodium > Lygodium microphyllum. The sequence continues at coordinate 27,526,710 of NC_141152.1, read as the reverse complement.
GCGTTAGTCAATCCAAATGGCATCACTAAAAATTCATAATGACCAAACTGTGTTCTAAATGCAGTCTTGAATATGTCTGACTTATCTAGTCTCACCTGATGATAACCAGACTTGAGGTCTATTTTACTAAATATAGATGATCCTTGTAGTTTGTCCATAAGGTCATCAACTCTAGGAATGGGATACCTATTCTTTACAGTGATCTTATTTAAAGCTCAATAGTCAATGCACATACGATAAATATTATTCTTTTTCTTGGCTAACAGAACAGGTGCACCAAATGGAGAACTACTAGGTCTAATCAATCCTCTATTTAGTAATTCCTCAACTTGACTCTGAATTTCTTTTTGCTCTATCTGGTTATGCCTATATGGTGCTTTGCAAGGTGGTTGTGTGCCAAGGATCAAATCTATCTTATGGTCTTCTAGATGTGAAGGAGGTAAACCAGGTGGTAGGTCTTCTGCAAAACAGTCCTTAAAATATGCAAGAAATTCTTTATGCCTAGGGTGCATATAATTATCTTTTACTTGCAGTTCATTCACCCAAATGAGATAGGATTTACTACTCTTGCGTAATGCACGTTTAGCTTGAGTATGCGAAAGCAGTGGAAAAACATTAGATGCATGCATACCGTATAATGTAATAGATTTTCCTTGAAATTTAATATTCATTGAGTGTGTGGAATAGTCTATATTTGGGTTATGCTGATGACGCCAAGGCATACCTAAAATAATGTCACTCGACTGTAACGGTACAACTAGGAAATTTCTTATTTCTGTGTATTGACAAATTTGAATCTCTAAGTCATGCACTTCCTGTGTACCATTATACCTACTGCCTAAGAATGCAGCTTTGATGCGATAATGCATAGGTACAGTCTGTAACTTCAATTCTTTTACTAATTTTGCTGAAATAAAATCATGAGTGCTACCATCATCATGCAAAATAATCTTTTCCTTTCCATGCACCAAACATTTCATAGTCAATAAAGAATGTGGAGTTGGCATACCTGGCAAAGTATCCGAAGTAGTAGTAGTGCCATCCTCATCTTCAGTGAAATCAGGCATATCTTCATGTTTGTCTTCGTCCATTGCTCCAAGGTAGTTGATATGGGCAGTTGGCTTCTTTGAATGACAATTTACTGCTAGATGTCCAGGCTGGTGGCATTTATAGCATACTATTGGCTTGGCTTTGGTTACATTGTTTGCAATGGCGGAAAGTCTAGGGACATTAGGGTTTGGCTGTGGAATAGGCTTAGGGTTTTGATTGACATTGGATGGTAATGCAGGTGGTTTTGCCCAATTCTTACGGAAAGATGATGAAGAGAAATGACATGGATTAAATCTTCTAAAATTGGAATTGAATTGTTTAGATCCATAATTACCATTGGCTTGGAATTTCTGTGGACGTATGTCTCTACCTCGTACCTTGTCTTCAGTGTTGTGAGCTAGTGAAATGGTGTCTTCAAGGGTAGCAGGCTTGAACATGTTAACTTCAGCATAATAATGCCCAAGGAGTCCAGACATATACTTACGCTTGTGTGTCGCTTCAGGTACGTCTTCAAGCATGCGTAGCTGGAGTAATGCATTCCAAAAACACTCTGTATACTGAGAAATAGGCTCACGATCCCGTTCTACTGAAGAAGATCCCATCGCTTAATAGCTTTCTCATGAAATTGTGGAGGAAGGAAATTCTGCATTAACTTCTTCTTGAAATTCTCCCAAGTATCAGGACAATCTATACTCTTGCGTACTACAGTCCACCAAAGAGATGCTCTGTCTACTAAATGATTAGTGACACACTTGATTTTATCTTTTTCTGCATAGGTTTTCTCATGGAAATAGTCGTCAAACTGACTAATGAATGCTAGAACAATTTTTCCTTCTCGTATGCCATTGAAAGTACGGAATTTGAAACTTCTTTTACTTATCTTTGATTCCTTGTGGATGGTTTGAGCTTCAAGAGTTGCATCGATGGTACGTCGAATAAGATCTTTAGCTTGAGGTTCTTCTTTGTCGGTAGACGCTCTTTGTAAATTTGCCAGTTGAGCTTGCAATGCTTGCCTAGCCCTTCATTCTTCATCCAATTGCATCATGATTAAGTCCAACTTTTGCTCCATCGTGGGTTCAGGTAAGTCGCCTTCAACCATAAGATCATCCATATGTGGTTCCATCATCTTGCAAAACTCAAAAAACCTTTCTCACTCAAAATCAAGTTAGCGGGATGAGCGTAGCTCAAGTTCGGGAATACAAGGCTCATGTGTTTTTGGGTATGGCTTTCTCAATCTTCGGAAAATCTATGTTTTATCCTTCTTCGTATGCTGAAAATGCTTCAGCAAACCTGCGTACGGGTAGAGTACCTTCCAATGGACAACTTTGCAGTTCGGAGTTTTTGCGCAGGAACAGTCCTTCTAGGAGTTTTGAGCACAAGTCAAATCTGACTCCAATTGACTAGTATGACTTGCAGAGTTGCAAACTTATGTGACTTGTAGAGTTGCAGACTTGCAGAACTTAGTCGATTTACAGAACTTACAGAACTTGACTTGAAGATACTTACTGAACTTGATTGATTGGGTGTGACCTGGAGTTAGTTGTGACTTGCTAGATTGAAGAGTTTGTGTGACTTAAGCTTAATTTATTAAGCTTGAAGCTTCATGGCAGTAAACGGCGCAAATCGTGGGGGGGGGGGGCGTTTTTCTGACACCGTGTGATTTTCGGAGGTCTCCTCTTGTCCCGACGTGATGAATTTTGAAAGGAAGCTTTAACAAGCTTCTAGCTAAGCTTAATAACTTTGAAACTTAAGCTCTGAAGTTTATGAGCTATGGAGCTTACTGTTTGTGGAAGAAGAAAAAAAAAACGTCTTGGAGAGGGAGATGTAGGAGTGGTCCTCCGCCTCTGTAGACCGGTCCTTCGCGATCCAATGACGGAGACAGGGGTTCTTGATCGCCAGAAGTCTGCCTGTATCGACGGTTCGCGACGAGATTGACCGTAGAGCCCAATCGTTCCAGGAGCTCCGCCTTCGCACGAGATGGGTAGCGATTGGAAGCTCTTGATCTAAGCTTTGCTCTGATACCACTAGTACGCAGATCGGACGCTGTATGCTCGCGTAGTGAATGCCGGAAGGTCCCCAAGAACAATGAACTCTACTTTTTGCACAAATTACAAGGTAAAAAGCATGAACGACAAGAGCAAGAGACCAATTGGGTGCAATCTTCCCCCATGCATTGTGTGAGCGCTCCACAAAGCATGTATTTTATGTATTATTCATCTTCATGCTCAAATAATAGCCCAAATTACAAAATAGTAAGCTTTTAGCTTTTGAGTTTGCTTTTACACAAAAATAGGAATAAAGCTAATGGGCGGTGCCCAAAGAGTCTGGCACGCCCAATACAATGTCCAAATAGAAATAACATAACCGTGCGCCCATACGCATACAAAATAATAATAAATAATCAATGCCTCAATAAATAGGCATGACAAAATATAGGTGTGGCGCCTATCAAAATATAATCCATAAATCGAATACTCGCTATCCTCCAATGCTTTCCTCCACCACTGCTGCTATCTCTGCACGTCAACTGAAGCATTCACAATCATTAGTAAAATAATACAATTAAATCGACAAAAGTGAATACCTAGCAGTCTTCAGCTACATAAATAAATCAACTGGTTAGAAATAAATCCTAACCTTAATTTATTATGAATGCGCACTCTAAACTCATAAACGTTTATTAATTTAATATGCATTTTGCGGAATCGCTCGCTATGGAATCACCCATGTACACACTAAATTAATGAAACGCCCGAAAAGGACAGGCGTCCCCATCAACTTCTCGCACAAAGAATCCACTTTGTGTATGAGCCCTAGTCATCAAAGTTTACCGAATCCACCGTAAAACCTCACGGAATCCACCGTGGCATGGAATCCACCGTGAAATATACCTCCTGGCATCATAATGTGTCTAATATGTGTAATATCATTGAGGATTTTGAAGCAACCTTAGTGATAGTTCGAGAGTACAATCTCTAGCAAGGTAGGATACAAAGTGTGTAGGCAAAATATCTAACTGTGGAAATAGGGGCAGTATCCCAATGGTGGGTTCTTAGGGGGAGGAGAGTGCAAGAGGAAGGAGTGGATCTAGGAAAAACACCCCTAGTGAGCGTTTGGGGGTAGCGTCCTCCTTGGTGAAGGTTTGGGAGCAATGCCACCAGTCAGGTTTGGGGGCAATGCCCCCTTGTAGGGATTTGGGAGCAATGCTCCCAATGGGGGGTTCAGGGGGTTTAAACTCTTCTACTAACTACAACAAGTTTCCCTACTTCATTTTTTATTTTGAGTTAAACTACATTGATTTGGCGTTGGTGATTCTCTACTTCTTTTATAAGCTCTACTAAGGCATACTCTCTTGATCAATTCGATCCATACAATTACTACAAATCACATTACTACTCTTTCATATGATTTGTATAGAATAATATTAAGATCAAACACCACAAACATTATCTAAATAAGAATCATGTATGAAAATTAAATGCAATCTCTATTTCTGTGGTGGCAAAGAGATTAGGCACTTACTCTTGAAAATTCAAATTCTTCTTCTTCTCGATTGCTTGATTGATCTCTTGGAGTCCTTGTCTTTTTTTATGCCCACTACCTTGCAAATGATAGCTTCTTTGTTGTGAATATGAAAAACATGATTTTTTGCGCTATTGAAATTACTCTCTTTGCTATGAATATGAAATATATGATTTGTGTAATATTGAAAAGACTTTCTTGGATGTGAATATGGAATAAATGGTTTGTGCAATGCTTTCATCAATAAGTGCTTTCAAAATACTAACATTTATTTCTATTGTGTGATACAATCTGAGATTTGGCCATGTGGTCAAATCTTTTCTTATAATATAAGATGTAATTTCTATTATTTTTCCCAATATACTGTGAGATTTGGCCATGCAGCAAATCTTCACCTTAAGCTATCTCTTGGCCAAAAAAAGGACTCTTATAGTATCACAATATCTTGCAACAAATCAACCACTTTGTTCATTTTACTATAAGAATGACATTTTGCCATTTGGTCAAATGCTTTCTTATATTATCAACCCTCACTTATTTCCAAAAGGAAAGACTAGTTTCCTCTTAGAATTCCTTACTTTCTATAATTTGGCCATGTTGTCAAATCTTGCCTTGCAACAAACAAACCTCTTTTTTGGGAATTGATCATGAAAAATTAAGACTAAATCTATGGTGGATCTGATCACACAAATTTCGGGTATGCTAGATTTGGCTATATAGCAAAGTCTTCTAAGACTAACATATTCTATGTTATCTCCAAAAAGGAAGACCATATTCTACTTGGAACTTCTTAATTACCTACTATATTTATAGAAAGTTTAGCCATGTGGTCAAAACTTGTCGTGCAACAAACGAACCACTTTGTTTTCATAAATTATTTCTTTTATTTCAATTTGTCATAACTTCCTATCTATATGGTCATATATAAATATCATATCACTTTACCACAAATTAGCCAATTTGTCCATTCCACTACTACAAAATAAAAATTGGCCATATGGTCAAATCTTTCATTTTGTTATCAATGCTAGCATCTAAGAATCCCCCATTCTTATTTCATTCTGCCATATGATTAAATCCAATTTTTTCATTCTTGTTTCATTCGGCCATATGATCTTGCAAACCATGAGACCATTTTTTTCATTCCACTATAAAATGATATTTAGCTATATAGTCAAATCCAATTTCTCAATATGTTGCACCAAATGAATCACTTTCTTTATATGGTTATGAAACTAGATTTGGCCATACGGTTAAAAGTAGTTTATAAAAATATAGATATCTTGTGGGTTTCACCATGAGGTCAAATCTCCACCTTTCAAGTGTTTTTCACATTACCTTATGTTGATATCTATGGGATTCGCTACATAGCCATATTTATTTATATGTGAATCTCATATCACAATAAACCACATCCTCTGTTTAACTAGCCTTTAAAAACCATATGGTAAAAAACCATGGCAAAGTTTCTAATCTCATAGATAAATCTTATGACTAAATAGGATTTGACCACATGGCTAAAACCAATGGCAACATTTCTACAATATGACTCCTTTCAATGCAAAACTTACATGTACACTACTTAAAATGTTAACTCTGGGCCAAATGGAGTCGTGAGATTGCTACATAACCACATTGACATGTGGGCGGATCTAATATTGGACCAAATCTCATTCTTTGATTAAATAAGATTTGACCACATGGCCAAAAATCTTATCAAAGTTCCTAGAGTATGATCCTTGCATAGGAAACTTACATAGAGAAGAAATCCAATGTTAACTTAGGGACAAAATCATCCATAATATTTTCTACATAACCACATTGATTTTTCACTATATCTCATACCACACTAATATTCAACATTTCATTATTGCTTGTCCATTTGGTTAAGCCCATGGCCAAGTCTCACTATTAATAGAATTTGATCTTCTCACGAAAGTCCATGGCAAAGTTTTTACTATATGATTCTTGCAAGAGAAATATATTTAATGCTAACTTAAGGCCAAAATAATCCATGAGATCTAGTACATAAGCACATGTATTTATGGTTAGATCTCATACCACACTTAAACTTGAATTTCAATATTTCATTTTATGGAAGAGCCTCTTTGGAGTATATTAGTCTTGTATTTTGTAAAATCTTGTGGTGTTGTTTTTTCAATTTTCAACCTAGAAATCTTATACACTTATTTAGTTTTTGTGAATTTTGACTATTTGTAGATCCACTTTTGTTTGATAACTTTTTCTCTTTGTAGAACTATTCAATGGCAAAGAAATATAGCACATCGAAAAAGGAGACCCAAACCATTGATGGAGTTAGTGGTGATTTTGTATATCCATGGTATATGGATGTTTATGATAGTCAATGAAAAAGGGTTGACAATGCTCTCTTATTTACTTAAAAGAGTGATATTGGATTTTTTCAACAAGATGGTGTCATAGAGAAGATAACAGATGGATTTGCTAGGAAAGAGGGAATACCATGTAATCTTGTTAAGATCAAGGGGAAAAATATAGTATACAAGCTTGATCCTTTGTCATTTCACTTCGTATGTATTAAAGAGGATGAAGAATGCTCTTTGAAAACAATGGGTTAGACTTTATTTGAGGAGGTGAAGGGAACAAAAGACATTATATTAGCATCCAAAGCTATCCAAAATAGTGAGCTACTTTCCCTATCAAGAAAAGGTGATCGTCCCAACAAAAGAATGAAGCTTCAAGATAAACAAATAGACTTGAGATATTCTCCTACTCCTCAAGAAGAAAATAATTCACCGAATCCCACAAGCACCAAGTCAAAATCACCTCAACAAAGTTCCTTGTCACAAGCTCTAGTTGTTAGTATGGCTACTTACACTTCTAAAAATGATGCCACTTTACCTTCCATGCTGGAAGTTACACCTACAAAACCAATAGTTTCTATTGAGGTCAAGAGAGTAGAAAGAACATTCACCTAAGATAATTAAGAAGAAGGGAGAGAAGGAAGAATCTGGATTTCACATGTTTGAAAATTTCTTTACATTTGGTCCAACAACACAATTTCCTATTCTCATTTTGATAGGTGCTCTGAGGCATCTCCTTTGTATGCTTATAGGTTACTATGTTGGGATTATGTAGAGAAGCTAACCATGTCTTTCATAATGAATCCTATGAATCCAGCAACACCAACATATCTTATGCCTTTTGTACAAGATAACAATGAGAAGAGACCCATGCATCGAGATGACATGGATGCTAATAAGTTGGACACTTATAGTTATTGGATTATATTAGGGTTTCACTCAATTCATGCAGCAAATATATATATTCAAAGTAATACTACACATTGTCTAGCAACCAAGCATTTATACACAACGAGAAATGCTAGAATATTAGTTGATTCTCCTACTGAAATGTGCATTGAGCTTTCCATTTGGATATGACTCCGTGTGGACCATTTTCAGATGTACCAGCTTTGGGCATTCATACGTGCTGGAGATCATCCAAGAAAACCTTCCCTGAGTTCATGACCCTTTGGCAAGAAACTGGCATGTCCTTCTTCTTCATTTTTCGTGACCTTCGAGAGTCTAACTGTGGCCCACACAATGAACATGCATGATAACCTAAGGTAACCAGACCTGTCTCAATACCTCTATCTAGTGAATACAAACTTGAATGAGCTATGATAGATATTACCAACGAGAACAGAAGCCTACCTACCTGAGCACTCTCTGAATCCCAGAAAGTCATACATGGTCCACATGAGAATGACTCGAATATTGGTGGATCGTCGACCATCGTGCCGCTTGCTCATATCTTGCATGGTGACCCCCTCCTCCCTCAAAATCTTAAGCTCATTGACTAATGGACGAAGATACACATCCATATTTTTGACTTTGTAGCAGCCAGGAACGAGAAAGCTAAGGATGAGATGTCCTTTCTTCATAGAAAGCCATGGAGGGATATTGTAGTTGACAAGGACTATAGGCCACATACTATAAGAAGTTGAGCACAGACTGAATGAGTTCACGCCATCCATAGCAAGACCGACTCGAAGATTCGTTGGCTCTTAGGCAAAGCCTAGGAAGGTAGAGTCAATGTGGCTCCATGCGCGTGAATCTATTGATATTCATTGAGCTCCATCTGTGGACCTATTCTGTGCATACCACCTTGTCAAGCTTGCCATTCCGCATGTATGAAACATGTGGTTTATGTGAGGGATAAGCAAAAAGTGTCTAAGAACTTTTTAAGGGATGGTTTGCCCTTGCAAGTCCTATCGATACCTGTGAGCACCACACTTTGGACATGTCTCTATAGCCTTGTATTCTCCTCGAAACAGTATGCAATCGTTGATACATGCATGGATGCTGCTATAGTCCATGCCAAGCTTTCGTAAAACATGTTGCGCATCATCACAAAAATTAGGCATGGTATTTGCAAGTGGTAATATATGATACTTCACTAACCTGAAAAAAATCATAAAACACCTTGAAAAAACACAAATGTTTTTAATAATAGTGCCAAAAAGAAATCAACGAAGAGTACATACAAGGTACCTGAACAACTTGGTCACACTCGCATCGCTCCACCTGTATTTTGCTTGCACACTTAGGAGTGCAAGCAGTGTGTTCAAGCGAGATACTTGGCACCCATCATATAATGGTATGGATGCTTCCTCTCCAAGTGGATCAGAAGTCTCGACATCCATGGGCATCAATGCATCGATCATTGCCTCCATCTCAGGCTCCAAGATTGTAGATAAGTCTAGAAGGCTTCATGTCTCCTCTAGTATTGACAGTATAGATTAGGTAGTATCTTCCAAGTGGTGGATTGGCTTAGGCACTCCATCCATGGCATGCCCACCAACTCTTCTAACTAGCCGCAAAGGGTGCACTCCTCCTTGGGACGAGACGTCACCTCCCTAGATAGAAAATTTGCCAGTCAGACACAATGTTTTTGTATATGGTATTCAATTAGCTTGCGAATACAATGCATGATTAATATACACTTTTCTTACTGTTTCTGAGATCGCCTAATCAATGATCTCAAATTGGAACTCGCCGAAGCATCGTACGTGTTCTATAGACGATCTACATTTTCGTCTAATTGCCAGCTTACATTGAGAGCAAGGACATGGGACACGCTGACATCATGACCTTTATCGTTTTCCATTTGGTCTACGTTACGACAAACAATTTATTTTTGTTATCATTCTTTTTTTCTTTCTTAAATTATTTGAGAATGGATTTCTTCTCTTATAACTCAACAAAATTAATGTATGTAAAGTCTCCACCCACCTACAAATTAACGTATGTCGGAGTGTTTCCCGTCTCGTGGTATTGCACCAGACCTCACTACCACTCTCTCTTTGATTTTTATCCATTCATTCTCTTCTCTCCTTCCATCTCTCTCTGTCTTTCTTTTTCTTTATTATGTTGTATGTTTATTCCCTGTCTCTCGTTCCTTCTTTCTTTTTCTCTTCTTCTTCCTCTCTCACTTCCTTTAACAAAACATCTCTCTCTCTCTCTACCACTACCACTACCACTACAATAAACAAGAAAAGAAGAAAAAAAAAACAACAATAACTACTACTACTACTACAAACAAGAAAAGAGGAAAAAACTACTACTACTACCACCACTACAACAACAACAACAAACAAGAAAACTACTACTACTACTACTACTACTACTACTACTACTACTACTACTACTACTACTACTACTACTACTACTACTACTACTACTACTACTACTACTACTACTACTACTACTACTACTACTACTACTACTACTACTACTACTACTACTACTACTATTACTATTACTACAACCCTGACTACAATGACAACAACAACAACAACAACAAACAAGAAAACTAAACAACAATAAACAAGAAAAGAAAAAAAAACTACTACTACTACAACAAACAAGAAAACTACTATTATTACTACTACAATCACGACTACGACAACTATGACCATGACTACAACTACCATAACAACAACAAACAAGAAAAGAAGAAATTAAACTACCACCACCACCACCACCACCACCACCACCACCACCACCACCACCACCACTACTACTACTACTACTACTACTACTACAACAACAACAACAAACAAGAAAATAAGAAATTAAACAACAACAACTACCACTACCACAACAACAACAAACAAGAAAAGAAGAAAAGAATAAATAAAACAGCAACAACAATAACAACAAGAAGAAAAGAAGAAATAAAATAGCAAAAACAATAACAACAACCTCTCCCTCCCTACCTCCCTCTCCCTCTCTTTCTCTCTTTCCCTATTATGTTTAATGTTTTCTTCCTCTCTCTCTCTCAATCCTTCTTTCCTTTTCTCTCTTCCTCTCCCTCTCTCATTTCCTCTCTTTCTCTCTCAATACACATGATTTTTAATAAAAACAAGTAAAAGAAAATGAGAAAAAGCAAAAACAAAGCAAGAGGGAACAATGCACTCACCGCAAAGGTCCGAGGATGGATTCGGCAGCTCCTCTCGCAACGATTGCTCCTCTACAACAAACTACTACTACTACAACAAACAAGAAAACTACTATTATTACTACTACAATCACCACTACGACAACTATGACCATGACTACAACTACCATAACAACAACAAACAAGAAAAGAAGAAATTAAACTACCACTACCACTACCACCACCACCACCACCACCACCACCACCACCACCACTACTACTACTACTACTACTACTACAAACAAGAAAATAAGAAATTAAACAACAACAACTACCACTACCACAACAACAACAAACAAGAAAAGAAGAAAAGAATAAATAAAACAGCAACAACAATAACAACAAGAAGAAAAGAAGAAATAAAACAGCAACAACAATAACAACAACCTCTCCCTCCCTACCTCCCTCTCCCTCTCTTTCTCTCTTTCCCTATTATGTTTAATGTTTTCTTCCTCTCTCTCTCTCAATCCTTCTTTCCTTTTCTCTCTTCCTCTCCCTCTCTCATTTCCTCTCTTTCTCTCTCAATACACATGATTTTTAATAAAAACAAGTAAAAGAAAATGAGAAAAAGCAAAAACAAAGCAAGAGGGAACAATGCACTCACCGCAAAGGTCCGAGGATGGATTCGGCAGCTCCTCTCGCAACGATTGCTCCTCTTCGCCCTCCGTACACTTCCTCCTCTTTTTCGCAAACAGCGGCGGTGGCAATGAAAAGCTTTCATTCTCCCTCTTTCTCTCCCTCTCCCTCTCAAATGCAAGATGGAGTTTGCTCTCACTTTCACTCTCTCTTTCGTTCGTTCACGCAACATAACGCGCTCATGTTTCGACCCACTTTTTTTCGTCTTAGAACCATCGCTATTTGTGTCGCATTTGCAATGCAAATAGCAATGCCGCTAATTTGCGTCAGAATGCACCGTCACTATGCCTCTTTATCCTTGTAGTGTGCCATATTTATAGAGTCTACTTAAGAGGTTTTAGACTTCATTTTTTTTTCCTTGTATCCTATCTCTGATCTCCTATACCACCATTGGAATAATTGCCTCATATAATTGGAATAATTGATGCCACCTCCATGATTAGTTACCTTTTGAAAAGCAGAACAAGCTTGCAAGTGGGATCGTTCCATGCCTTGAGTTGACCATACTATGAAACTCCCTTGATCTACAAAGTATGGACCATGTGCCTCAAGTATATGCTGCATAAGAAAGAGAGATTAGAAACACAAACTAATTTTCAATGATGATATATTTTTATAATGGTAACAATACTGACCATTTAGTGTGTTATGCTATTTGAAGTCCATGCCTCTACCATAGAGTTATGAAATTTGGCAAGTGTCTCTTTAAATGTATTAGCATCACCATCCCTAAACCTCAACTTTTGTAAGAGAGCTTCTAATCTATCTAGGTGTGTCCACACTTCTGCCTTTGCAATCCTCGTTCTTCCCCCATTGCTCCAATTTGGAACAAGATGCAACTTTTTCCATGCCTCATACTTCTCTGGTTGTTTCACAAGTATATTGCCTTCCTCATCTCAAGGTGGAGATACAAACTTCCTAGCGTTGGGTCCACCAAACCATGGTTTGCAAGGGATGTTTCCACTCTTGCCCAATTTTTTCTCATCCTTTTTTTATTTCTACTTGTCACTTATGCAATCCAACTTCAGAGAGGACTTGTTCTACCTTCTTGCATACATGTAGCATTAGCTTCTGACATAGGTTGCATCTTGTATGCAGAGTATACATATTCATATATTAGCCTCTTAATTACTTTAACCAAACAATGCAATGTTCAAAAGTGAACCCTTGTCAATGGTATTTCCAAAATAGGGTACCAGTTTGGATCGACTAGGACTAGCACTCCATTTCTCATGACTTTCTGATCACGTGTTGGAGCATCTTCTTGTCCTGACTTGGCAAGCCGTACTTTCTTTTCTTCTTTCCTTTTCTTCGTAGTTTGCATATAATATATGCATGAAAATTTTGCATTTGATGATTTTGATACGCCAAACATACGCTTCATTGTTTTTAAATCACCTGTAAGATGCCATTCAACTTAATAGTCCCCAAATCCTTCAACATGTAAAGTTGCTCCATTATTTTGCTATTGAATAACACTAAGTATATTAGTGAGGTTTAAAAAAAACTTTAAGTACTTCACGGTCCCCCTTTGGTATTTCAAATGTTGCAAGACACTATATGTCATTCTCTGATTGCACACTAAAGTATAAAGGATTTGTTTCATTGATTTCAGGTTCCAATGCTCGATTCATAAGTGTTATACTCACACGTTTAAATTTTTGCCCCTTGATAATCTCACTCTCGTCAAGTTTGAGGACAAACTTAAGCTTACCTCTACATTCTTCCAAAGGTATATCATAGAACTTGACCATAGCCACTTGTGCCCTACATATATCCAATACAAAGTTGTTGGATGCATTCAATACAAAGGTAACTTCTTTGAAACCATACTTTAGTATGTGTGTGTGTTCCAGATGTATAGGCTCACCAATCTGTTCTAAAACTTTCTCAATTAGCTATTTTCGAGCCTGCTTCACGTGAAATGGTTTTGGTAGAGGCACTACTCACTTAGTTTTGAAGACTTGCTTAAAACCTATATCCAATTATTGATAGAGTATATTGTATGACTCAAAACTTAGTCTCACCTTGTCACATAATCCCTAAGCATATGTAGCAGTAAACAAGTTGCTTACATCCCTAAGATGTTCACTCGTGACACCATCCATAATATCCCTAAATTTACGATTTTCCAACACATTTTTTACCATTTCATTGCTTAGGACTTTAGCAATAGTGTCATTCTCTACATGAGGAAATATATTTCTCATTGTAGTAGATTGATCCGTCTATGATATTGTCCACTTCCTTTGGTTAATTGGTGAATTGGTTTAACTAATCGAATGTGTTGATGTGCTTCTTTGGTTTTTAAAGTGGGCCCAATTTTTATACTTGTGTAGCATGTATAACATCTTCAATGACAAACATTACTTGTTATAGGCTTTGATTCTCCCTATTCTTCTCAGTCAACAATTTATCCTTTTCTATCAAAGATTGCACACCCCGTTGTAATCTTGTTTGCATATTTGTTAAGGCTTGATGAACCCCTATTGATCCTTGTGTCACGAGTCTACATGTGTATCCATACAATCCTTCATTGCCTTCAAAAACAAACTTTACAAATGATATAAGCCCATTAAATTCTAGTGCCCTTTGAGTTAGTGGATCAGTTGGAAAAATGCACCTATCAATCCAAAGATCTACATTTTCTTTCCCTCCATTTCTTTCTTATTTCTTCCTGTATCTTATTGCATCATCCCTTTCCACAGTGCTTTTGAACAATGGTGCATATTCATCCTCCAATTGGAAGTTAATATCTATCTTTCTCTTAGTATGTCCTGCACCTCCATTCTGCAAAGGAAAATGTATGAAAACTTTAACTTGGATTAACATTCAAATCACATAATTATACTTCTTTGATTCACTATATCTGTATTCTTTTTTACCCAATGGGATCTTGACTCTTTCACTTGATTTCAATCATGATAGACCTAATCAATCCCTAGTTACCCTCTAATCTAATATTGGAATCAACTTCTAATCAGGCTCTAATCTTATCTTCTGTTCTATCCAAAATATTATGTGTGTGTGTGTGTGTGTGTGTGTGTGTGTGTGTGTGTGTGTGTGTGTGTGTGTGTGTGTGTGTGTGTGTGTGTGTGTGTGTGTGTGTGTGTGTGTGTGAACAAGAATTGGTCAAAGATTATTAAATACATTTGTACAAAAGCTTGGATAGTGAAGAAAAATAACATCATCTTATCTTTTGTCCAAATCTCCCAAATGTACTCTTTGTCACTCTATCACTTATTTTCCTAGTTCATCTTACATAATCAGATTCTCTCTCTCTCTCTCTCTCTCTCTCTCTCTCTCTCTCTCTCTCTCTCTCTCTCTCTCTCTCTCTCTCTCTCTCTCTCTCTCTCTCTCTACATGAATTGTTACTTAAGGATTAAATAAAAATTGTGAAGAATAATAATATCACAGAGATTAAAAAATAAAGATACCTCCATTATCACTTGATTGCTTGTAGTATAGACTGTTGAAGAGGGAGATTGCTTATAGTATAATGTTGAAGAGAGAGATTGCTTGTAGTAGTGTAGAGAGTGTTGTAGATGGAGATTATTTGATTTCAAAAAATAGCATCAAAACCACTCCTCAATGTTGCTTAAAAAGATTTTATTTACAAAAAACCATATTCTGGAGGGAAATAGAAGAGTACACTAAGTTTGGGATAAAACTAGAACTTTTAGAGGGAAGGAAGAAATGCCCAAAAATAGGCAAATACTTGTCCAAAAGAGATAAAAATTTACAAGGAAACCCTCGAGTCAAAAAGATGTCATTGGGTTTAAAAAAAATCTTAAAATATGATGTGTACATCGACTTTTACCATTTTTTAACTTTCGTCCTTTTAAGAAGCAAGAATGAGAATGATTCTAATATATTTTAATGTTGAAAAGCCACGAGGGTATTAAAGAGTCGTCTGTCAATAATTGGTTCTATTTTTGGAGAAAATCAAATTGTATGTTTTTAATTGTAAGGATTTTGAGAAAAAGTGACCTTATCCTACAGTTTAGGGATAAAATAATAGGTGAATTCTATTAAAAATAAAAATACAAGATTTGCCTGATTATAGAAGATCTTTTATTATAGCATTATTTTGGAATCTCTTTTTAGAGAGAGAGAGGTGAGAGAAACCTCTTAAGGGGCAAAAAAGAAAGTCCATATTTCTCCTAATGTAACAAACAAGTTCCTCCAAGTTCAGCCTTTCTAATCTAACGACATGGGTTTTGGAGTATGCTACCCAAAAATGTGGAGGATTGATACCCCACCAACCCCATCTACACTCATATACAAGCCTCCTAACATGGTAGAAGTGTGAGAACCTTGGTGGTTGCACCATCTTTAGTCCTAGAAATGAAATCAGAATATTGGGCTAAACACACAATAATTGAGACATTGGAGAGACTTATATTTTTTCAAAAGTTGCAACTCACTTTGGTGACAACCTCTCACCTTGTCTCTTGACACTCTGCTCTAACTAACCCTACATCCTCTCTCTTGGACCTATGAAAGCAAACAACACAAGACTAGTCTTGAGTTAAAGTGAACTCACCAAGTTACCTTCCCACATTATAGTCCAAAAGCTTGAGAACTCAAAGATGGTTCCAGAACCCAATAATATTGATTTGATGCTGTCACTTCTTCACATCCACCACTAAGTATACTAACGACTCGAGAAGCTACTAAAGAAGAAGAGAAAAGCAATAAGACATTAAAGAGCTTCATGTAATGAAAGAAGCTGAGGGGAGAGAGAAGGAGAGCTGAGGAGAGAGAAAGAGAACAAGAAGGAGAAGGAAGAAGACTAGAAGAGGAGAGAGAAAGAGAGAAAAGAGGAGAGAAGGGAGAAGGAATCCATGGAAGATGGAGATGAAGGTGAAGAGTGTGATCTTGATAATAACTGGTTGCCCTAATCTGGGGCTCTTATACCTTAAATACCCCGGTCAATGTGACAGGGTGTCTAAACACTAGTCAGTGTGTATCCCGCTTGTTACAATCCATCGCCACTCGAAGGCTTTTTGCCCGCAAAAACAAGGAGAAATAGAGGGGAGTGATGGTGGGTGGGCTAAGGGAGGATCGTAGAGTACTACTCAGAGCCCTTTGACAATGAAGAATAGGTGTGGAGAGACTAGGGACAGCATGCAGTCTTGAACCGGTCTGCCGAAGTAAACTGGTCATAACTTTTGATAGGCTGCTCCAAACAGGGCGTACTATATGTCGAAACGGAGCTTATGATGAGTACTTTCAGCCTATGTAGAAAACACATGCATGTCATTTGAGTAAGTACAAAACTGTTCTAAAACAATGTGTAGTCTCTCAGGGTAGGAAGTGGGCAATTTGGGGCATGACCGGCTAGTCTTCCAACCATTGGGGTTCACGGAGGTAGGGAAAATTCATTGAGGATGGTTGCTGGGTGCTAAGATGCTTCTTCCAAGGATAGGCCTTGCCATTTGATGAGATATTCTTTAATGGATCGGGATCATAAATGCTTATCTCGCTACCCAATGATTGCTTTAGGAACATATTGAGTGATGCCCTCTTCATCTATGGGGGGAAGTTCTTCCACATAGTCCACTGAGGAGCGTACAAAGGGTTCGTGGACAGCCTATCCAGCTAGAGGGAGTTCGAGATCATGCTGATTTTCAGCTCATTACAGCAAAGCAACTCAAATGGGAGTTTAAGAAATGCTCACAGATCTTTGTTTTGCAATTAAATAAGGACACTTCTGATCAGCCCTCCACAGTATCATATGACTTTGCCTTGTAGGCCTTACTTGAGGAATACATATTTCAGATGCCTATATCCCTCCCTCCCAAGAGACAAGTGGACCACCCACTTGACTTAGAGCCCCATTCCAAGCCAGTGAACAAAACCCCCTATAGACTCTCCAAGTGTGAGTGTGAAGAGGTTGCAAAGCAAATCAAGGAGTTGTTGGAGATGGGTTTCATTGAACCGAGTTCTTCCCCCTATGCATCCCCTATCCTCTTAGTCAAAAAGAGTGATGGCTCCTTTCGCATGTGTATTGACTACCGAGATGTGAACAAAATTACAGTAAAGAACCGCTACCCCATCCTTTCACATGTGTATTGACTACCGAGATTTGAACAAAATTACAGTGAAGAACCGCTACCCCATCCCACGGATTGATGATTTGCTAGATCTGTATTGACTACCGAGATTTGAACAAAATTACAGTGAAGTACCGCTACCCCATCCCACGGATTGATGATTTGCTAGATGGGTTAAAAGGGGCATGCTTTTTCACTAAGATTGACTTGTGCTTTGGCTACCATCAGATTCGTATGCGGGCAGGAGATGAGGTCAAAACGGCCTTCAAGATTGATCATGGACTTTACCATTTTCTTGTGATACCTTGTGGGTTGACTAACGCCCCTGCCACATTTCAAAGCCTCATGAACAAAATCCTACAACCCTTTTTGTTCAAGTTCGTACTTGTTTTCTTTGATGACATCCTCATTTACAACAAGTCATCTATGGAGCACTTGACACACATTCGGAGGGTGTTTGACATATTGAGAGAGCATCGACTCTTTGGTAAGGAGAGCAAATGTATATTCATGCAGACATCTGTGGAGTACTTGGGACACATTGTGAGCAAAAATGGTATACAAACTGACCTCAAAAAGGTGCAATGTGTTAAGGATTGGCCCACTCCTTCCACCACCACCTCCTTGCATGGCTTCCTTGGTCTATCTTCATTCTACAAATGCTTCATTAAGCACTATGCCACCATTGCAACACCTTTGACTAATCTCTTGAAAAAAGAGTCATTCTTTTGGGATGCCACTGTAGATTATAGCTTCAAATAGTTAAAGGACGCACTTACTTCAGCCCCCATCCTTGTTTGCCCTGACTTCTCTAAGCTCTTTACCATTCATTGTGATGCCAGTGGCCAGGGTATTAGTGCAGTATTGTTGCAAGAGCATGGTGTGATTGCATTTGAAAGCCGCAAACTTGATGAGAAGGAGATGCAAATGAATGTATACAACCAAGAGATGTTGTCAATCCTCCATGCCATCAAGAAATGGCACCACTATTTGTATGGCAGCTGCTTCCAAGTGAAAAGCGATCATCGAGTCCTCCAATACTTCTTGATTCAGTCTACTTTGACTCCTAAGAAAAGGCAATGGGTGGCAACCTTACAGAACTATGACTTGACATTTCACACACGTGGAGCAAGGACAATATTGTGGCTGATTCTCTCTCTCGGATGTGGGCATGCAGAGTGTCATCTATTTCAGAATTGCACAGTGATTGGGTTGAAGAGCTCCAGGAGGCTTACTTGTTAGATGATCACTTCAGCCACATATTTCAGAAACTACAGCATGGGGTTATGGCTGAAAACTCCCAATATCAGTTCAAGCATGGCCTTATTTGGTCCCATGGTAAGATTTTCATCCCACACACTTCCCCCTTCACGCAGAAGATCATGGAAGAAATGCATTCTTGCCCCACTGTCAGTCACTTGGGTGTTTTCAAAACATATGACAAGATTGCCAAGAGCTTTCATTGGAAAGGCTTATGGAGGGACGTCAAGGACTTTGTGACCAAATGTGTTCCATGCCAACAGAACAAGGATAGTACACTTAGGCCCGCTGGCCTCTTGCAGCCTCTCCTTATCCGTGAAGGGAAATGGACTCACTTCACAATGGACTTTATCACTGGCCTTCCCGTGACTAAGAAAGGGTGGAATAGTATCTATGTGGTAGTTGATCGCCTCACCAAAGCTGCCCACTTTATCCCCACTAAGGTCCAATATACTACCTCTTAGATGGCCGCTCAATTTATGGAAAATGTCTTCAAGTTGCATGGCTTACCACAAGTCATAGTACATGATCGGGATGCAAAGTTTATGAGCAACTTCTGGTAGACAGTTTTCACCTCCATGGGGACCAAGCTTGCTCCATCCACTGCATACCACCCTCAGACCGATGGCCAAACTGAGAGAGTGAACAAATGGCTTGAGACATATTTGAGGCACTTTTGCCATGATGTACAGCACAATTGGGATACATGGCTTCACTTGGCTGAGTTTGCATATAATAACTCCACACACTCTAGCATTGGAGTTTCCCCTTTCGAGGCCTTATATGGGTATAAGGTTCCCCTTCCTACAGTCTTGTTTACGAATAAGATCAATCCTCAGAGTCAAGCTGAATTGGATCGCATGCAAGCTTTACTTTAGCAATGCAAAATGAATCTTCAGAAGGCCCAAACACACATGAAACTCTATGCTGATGAAAAATGAAGGCATTTGGAATTCCAAGAGGGGGAATCGGTCCTTTTGAAAGTGCTTAAGTCCTGCTACTCCACTCTCAAAGAGGGCAGTAGTAATAAGCTAGCCCATCGCTTCTATGGCCCATACCGAATCCTGAAGAGAATTGGCAACTTGGTCTACCACTTGGAACTCCCCCCTACCACCAAAATCCACAATGTATTTCATGTCGGTCAGCTATAAAACGATTAAATATATCACTTACTCATAAAACTTGCCTTATGACGTATGCATCTCATGATTGGAGACCTCCTGACACTTTCCAATAGCTGTTGACAATCCTTCCAACCTCAAACTATGCTCCTTCACACTCCAACATCATCCCACGATCAAAATCTCTCATCTCAATCCACCCCCTTTTCTCATACATTAATCCATGGAAACACACAATAAGAGGAGAGAGGAGAGAGAAATACTGAAAATCAGCATTTTGATTCCTTGCATGAAAGTTGGCATGCTCACAGTCAAAGTGAAGCCCTTGAGGATTAGATCAGGGATGTGCTATTATCTCTTGATGATCCCCAACATTGGAAAGGCACAAAATCCTAGAAATTTGGAGCGCAAACAAATTTGTGCCCCCTCCTGATGAGATTGATTTTCTCATTTCATTTATAAAATATCTGGTTCACACTTTGGATATTCACACTACTCGAAAAATGGATTTTTGCATTTGGGAGGGGCAAACGAACTCAGATTCGAGATCCGTTTGGCCATGTAGCTCCTGGCATTGAAATCTATAAACTTGGCCTCTGTCACGCACTTTTCGGCTCCCAGTTCACATAGCTGCTTTTTCATGTGAAAACTTGCAGGGATGAAATGGGGGGTCAAACAGACTTGGATGATCAATGAACTGAGACTTGCGTTGCATTCCTGGCATCGAACTCTATCTAAGATAACTCTATTTTATTGATCCGCAACTATTTCATTTTGAAAAATTGATATTTTACGCCTCCCAGACCACTTTTCTACTTCAAAAATGGGTCCCAAAATCCAGCTCTTACATATAGACAGTATAAATTGATCTATAAAAAGAACACATTTGTAAATACAATCTTTAAATCGTAGTCCAACGTGATGCCCTTCTTGACTCCAAACAGAGGGAGTACCCAAACATATCTGTGGCTAGCACCTTGTAACACAAACAAAGGAAGCACCCCCCAACTTATCGTTGTGGCCCCACTATGACTCTCCTACACCTCAAAGATTGGCCCTCAAATATGTCGTCTCAAAAATATAACACGTATGTACAAAGTCCACTTTTCATAATATTTGTTCCAAGAGATAGTGTATTCCTCACCTAGTCGGTCCCCAAGAAAATAATTATACTAAACCTATAGCATAGGAAACCTCACACTCATCGTGGGTCAACACTTTGAAACCAAGTGTTATGCATCTAAAAGATAGTTCTCTTTATACCATGTCGATGCAAGGCAATGCAAAGTGGATGACTTTGAGTATACAAACATTTTAATTAAACAAAAATAACATTGTGAATGTGCTCAAGCATTCTTTCCATGATTTTCTTCCACTAACGACTTTGCTTTGCGATAATAAGGCAATGTTGGTCTACTCTATGCCATTGTACCTCTTAATACTTAAAATAAGATCGAAATCTATATGAAAAAGTGGAGAAAGTAAATTAGATTTTGAATCATATTGAGCACATAAAACCCCCCTCTCTCCCTATCATTTAGGGTTTTGCTTGTGATGGATAGGTTAAGAGGTGTTTTCATGTATGTTTTTTCATAATGAAAGCAATAAATACGCGCTAAAACATACAAATGGGGATCAATTGATGCAAATCCTCAATCTTTACCTCCATTATACTAGCACAAATATATTCCTACTTTTCCATCAATTTTAGCACATTAGAACTATTTTTTCTCTATTTTTTGTTTCAAAATCCCATTTTTAGTTTTTTTTATTTTTATTTAAAATGTTTTATTTGTTGATTTTCTAAATTCAAGAAATTAGCTTACACTATATTCCATCATCACGTTTAATATCATTTTATATGAACATGATTTGATCACTCGAAACCAAGAAAAACGTCATTTTTTCCTCTTAAAACGCGCATTTCAGCATTTGAGAAATTAATAACTCACAAGCATGGACACAAGTTCTACATTTTATGATTTGCAACCCTCAAATATATCAAAACCAAGCTTCAAACAAATTTTTATCACAAATGAACATGATTGGAGCCATGAAATGTCAAAAAGATTCCAAATTCCAATTAAAAAAGAGACTTACTGCCATTTTTCATGTTTCGGGTCTCAAGAATTGATTTTACGAACAAGGACCAGACCAATCATTGGTGTCCAAACAGTGCTGGTCATCACTACTCAATGTCAATATGGTCCCGCATCTATTCGGTCCAAGCCAGATAACTGATCTCCATCCCGATCTTCTCATAAGAAATCCCACATGAATAGCCCATAAGAGGAGAGAGAGGGAGGAGAGAGAAAGACTTATTTTGGATCTCCCTGGTCAGTCCATCATTCACAAAGGTAGAGATGATGATTGGAAGTAGAAAAATGCATGAGAAGACCGATGCACACAGTTGATATGGCTATTTTTCAACTACCTGGCTCCCCCTCCATTTCTCATCGTCACCATACAAGATGACTTTTTTTTTCACCTTGAAAAAAGAAACAGCCCCTCCCCCCCTCGTCACGTGAAAAATTGGGGGGCTAGGAAGGCCCCAAAGGTCACACCCCCCCTTAAGCCTCTTTACACTTCTTTCTTTTGACCCTTTGTGCTCGAGCACCTGCAACTCCAGTTTTTGGTGTCCAAATTGAAGTCCAAAAATTTTTACATACTCATCTCAGAGTTCCACACTGCTTGGAACTTATTCCACTCTATTCCTACACCTAGAAAAATTACTAAAAATTTGAGACTTCTGTGAGGTCCGTCTTTAAAAGCACTTTTAAATCCGGCATTTCACGGTTGCTTAAAATTGTCAAGTCCACATCCACCACTTCCAACAAGCTTCTATTTTCACCTCAAATTAAGAAAATTTCACACAATTTTTGGGCTTAAAATCCTGTTCACATTGGAAACCACGGGATAGGGTGACTCAACCTGTCAAATTCATGAACTAATTTGCACATTCAGAAATCATAAAAGAGCATCAAGCTACTACAAAGAATAATACACAAAAAAACACAAACACATCTCTCACCCTACCCCTTGACAAAATCAAGGCATGAAGATCCATTAGGGATAGGCTAAGAATAATCTGATAAGAAGTCCAAAGTTAGTTGCTAACCAACTGCTCCAACATAGACCGACTAAAAAGAACTCTAAAAGCAATCATCCTAAGTGGTGGTCTGACCTGCATATTGACCTAGGACAACTCAACCAAAAACTCCTACTCAACGAGGACTCCTATAGCCTTGTCTTATATTTTTAGATATATTTTATTTTATCACTTTTTTATACCTCACAAATTGATACTCGAGCATGTAAAAAGGAGAGATCTGAGCATATTTTGACCCAAGGAGAACAAGGTATCGGTCTCAGGTCTTGTCTTGGTACCCAATAACCTACCAAGCTCTCGCAAATGCGATACTAAATCCTTTTTTTGCCACTCACTTTTATTTACATTCCAAGAACCTACCAAGCTTTTGCAAAGCAATAATCATCTACTCTTCAATTTTTTCTTTCTTTATTTACTTATTTTGGGAGTTAGGACCCTAGGAACCTAGCAGGCCTTCGCAAAGCAATGATCATATTCTCTTTCTTTTATTTGGCAGGCTTCTCTATTTGCCTCACAACTAATAGAAATTTCTAGAAATAGCTGCCTAGCAAGCTAGCAAGAAAAGGTCACTAAGGACTACTCTCAAAAATAGCTCGTAGAGTGCCCAACAATGTCTTCACAAGAGGGGGAAAGACCTCCCCAAACACATGTAACCTAACCTTGGAACTTCATGCCTTGAATGACAATCCCCCACAAAAAAGGAAAATAAATTTTCCATATACATATACACATATAGCACAAAGGGAAAGAACTCGTAAAGGAAGGATATCACCTGGACTTGGCCACAAAAAGCTTCTACGCAACAAGAGGCTCTCTCTAGATGCTCCATCTAATTTGTTTAGTAATGCACTAAGATAAGAAACCATTAATCACACCCACACCAAACAAACAAAATGCCCTCTTGGCCTAATGAGATAACCTAGTTTACTAGAAAACAAACAGCCCTCTTGGCCTAATGAAATAAAACATTAAATCCAACAATAAACACCCTCTTTGCCTAACAAAAATATAGCTATAAAGTACACCATTCAACATCCTATTCCTGAGAACAAACCCTTGGCCCCCACATAAACTTTACAAAAGAAAAAAACTAGACCAAGGGATGGGATGCTGAGGCCCTACACTAAATGCATCAAATTAGTAGCTAACCCCCTACATAAATGACAAGGGATATCCAATCAATACATCATTGAACTATCCTATGCATCCATGAAAGAATAGAAAGATGGTGAATCCTGACTTGGCTCATCACCTATACTAACCATCAATAGCCATAATAAGTCATGTGAACAAGTAGTCCCCACAGTAGTCCTGGGCTAATAAGATTGGACAATTCTAACCCCTCAGGAACCACAGTTGAGAAATACATTCTCAACAAAGGTATAATTTTTCAATGAATCTACAAAGCGGTTCCACTAACAAGGAACCACTTGACAAGTCAGTGTCTGGAAAATCTTAAATATATCCAAGGCATGATGATACATAGGTTGAATGGAATCTCTCATAGTATAGGTCCCATTCAATTGGTTACTCACTAGCTATTGTGAGTCATCTTTCACCAATAAATGGTGGATACCACCATGTCAGGCTATAATCAGCCCCATGATTAAGGCCTTGTATTTTTCCATGTTATTAGTAAAAGTAGTGCCTAAATAAACTTCCATTTTCATAATGACTCTACGTCGGGGGTCTTTAATAACCATACAGACACTCTCATGCTTATAATGGGCCCTCATGAAGCTCCGTCAAAATACAAAGTATAGAGTTATTTTTCATTGATAGGCCATGCCTTATCAATTAGCCTACTCTTACTTATGGTAGTCAAAGTTTCCAAACCGAGACAGAGGATGTATGACATGTAGAGCCATTCTTCTAAAACTATTGTAGAGCCATTCTTTCCTATACGCATGATCTTATAAAGGCCATCCCATTTGGGTTCTAACTTACTAGGAAATAACTTGTGAACTATATCATAATATAGGACCAATTGGCCCTTTACAAACTTATATCTTTTAGCACAAAGTTCATGAAATGCTTTCATTCTCTTTTTCCCTATCTCTTGATGTAACAAGGCTTGCAATCAAATCTCATCAAGATGTGCTAAGGAGGTC
Organism: Lygodium microphyllum; assembly: GCF_053477565.2. Lineage (NCBI taxonomy): Eukaryota > Viridiplantae > Streptophyta > Polypodiopsida > Schizaeales > Lygodiaceae > Lygodium > Lygodium microphyllum. The sequence goes on along the minus strand of NC_141152.1, from coordinate 27,501,359 downwards.
AACTTTTCCTCAATGCTTCCTCTTCACCCACAGAATGGTTCAACACAAACCTCACAATGGGTAACTCAATTTCAAGGGCAGGACACACTCTTCCCTATATACCAACTTAAATGGCATATGGCATGTTACTCTCTTGAATGTAGTATTATATGCCCACACAGCCACATGAAGTTTCTTGTCCTAGTCATGCTTGCCCTCAAATATAGTCTTGGATAAAAAGTAGTCCATTGCCAGAATGACATAACACTTCCACGTAGTAGACGAAGGGTGCATAGGTCCAATAAAATCGATGCCCCACTTCTCAAAGGGCAAAGTTACAAGAATAGGATTAAGCAGCTGCTTACGATTTTTCTTAGCATTGAGTCTTTGACAAACATCACAATGCTTAATAAATACAAAATCATCTTGGAAAACCATTGGCCACCAATAGCCAACATGTAAAGCTTTTTGGGCGGTGAGCTAGTCTAGTAAAATGGCCTCCACATGCTGAATCATAACATTCCTCTAGAATAAAGGATACCTCATCAAGCACCATACAATGATGATAAATCTCATCCACACCTTTCCTATATAAGACACTCGCTATTATTGAAAAGTGAAGTGCTTGCTACTTAAGCTTCCTCTTCTTGAATTTAGAAAGAGTTTTCATCAGGTTGCCTATTGATAGATAATGTGTGATAGACGCATACCATGACAGAATAGAGGCAGCATCAATTTACATAAGTCCTCACAATCACTAATATCAACCCCCTCTTCCATAGGATCACCAAAATCTACTAGACACTCTACAATACCATGCAGCTTTGGTGGTTTACTCCTAATCTCATGGTCAAACTCATGCAAAGAGATCAACCACTTGGCTAGGCAATCAGGGGGTTGAATCTTGTTCAGTAATAAGTGCAATCCCTCTACCTTGATGAAGAATACCACTTTCTCATAAAGAATGTAGTGTCTGAACTTCTTGGTGGAAAACACCATAGCCAAGAAAACCTTCTCCAAATAGCTGTAATGAAGCTCTGAATTTCCCAACTTTCAGCTTGTGAATGCAATAGGATGATTAAGTTGTGCCTCCCAAATTTGGGATAGGCAACAACTAATACTACGCCTTGTCTCAGTTGTGAATATATAGATAATCTCGCCCCTTTTTGGAGATTTTAAAGTTGGCATTTGGATAATGTTGGGGGTAAAGGTGCCTCCGCCTAGCCGCCCGTGTATTACTACACTAACAGTCACCACCACTGCACATTGCAGGTGGCGGGCGCCCATCACTGTCACTTTATTCTTTTAGTGATAGTTTCAATAAAGGAAGGCCCGGTCACACATTGTGACTGTTGGAGTTCCCATTTCTTGTCTCTCTCTTTCTTGCTCTTGCTCTCCCGCCATAGCTCTCGAGTGCAAGCTTCGATCCTTCTCACCTTTCAACTGGTATCAAAACTCGGCTTTCTGACTCTTGAGCTTGGTTCATGGCATTCTGAGCTTCCCATCGACTCCCTACTCGCATTGGGTCTCCATCCTGGTAGCCATATCCAACTCCTTCGAGCTCCTGTCACTCCCCAGCTTCCCGAGCTTCTTCCCGGCATTGTTGGGCACTTTCAGTGCATTACATCAGAGGTATTGCTTCATTCTCCATAGGGTTTTGTATTGTTTTCAAGTCACACAGGCTATGAATAGTTTGGGGCAGCCACCATTGAAGCTCCCTTGCTTCATATCTACATTGCCCTTGATCAAGACCTCTTGAGGCTTGTTGTGTGCCCCCTTGGGCGCCTACTTGAGCCCCTCCTCAACCCCATTTATGCCACGTGGATTGCAGGCCACCCAAGATAGTAGCACACTATTTGCGCCTGATTCTAGGCTGGTCTCCATCCGCATCACAGGGTACTACTCAAGCTCCAGGTCATTGGGCACTTAAACAGGCTTCATTTGAGGCATTTGCACATGCTTTGATGCTTGGTATCGAAGGTTTGAGCATTGACATTGCTTATGGTCTAATTTAGCACTATTTTGGGACTGTCATAATAGTCCACATGCAATTTATAACGGTGCTACAGTAACATTTGATGTTTATGCTTGCCCGGCATTGTCATTTGATGCCCGGTTGGTCCCATATGATGCCTACATGTTAGGGGAATGTATGCCTATTGTTTGGCAACCATTTGGAGCTGATTTTTCATGCTGAAATTTCTCAGTTTTGACAGTCATTCTTGGCTGTAATAAAAGCGGATGAAGCTATTATGCATGCCTTGGGTTATGCCTATTGGTTCCGGCCTATGTCTTGCATATATGCCATGAAGTATTGATCTTTGGGGTACGACTTCGAGCTTGGATTTCATTCTGGATGCTTTTGGAAGAGCTTTGACATTACGCACTCATTGACATGGTTCATGCTTGACAGTGGTATATGATTTGACAGTGATGCTCCTTGGGTTTATGCATACCCGTTGCCTACGGCTTGATGCTCATGTCCCGGTTGATTACCCTATGCATACGTTGAGCTTGAGTACTCATTAAAGCTCTACCTTGGATGCATTTTGGATTATCTGGAGTTGTCTTGGATGTTACTTGGCTTGTTAGAGTTTGGATTGGGATGTACTGGATGTCTTACATGCTTATGGATGCTACATACGGATGCTCTACTGCCTACATGTTCAGGATGTACTATTGATGTATTGTCTTGGACTTATGTCATTGGCACTGTGTCTTGCCTTGGTTTGAGCTCTTGAGCTCGTACATATGGCTTTTGTGCCAGTGGGAGCATTCTTGAATGCTTATCAGACATTGAGCAGGCAGTGCTTTTATGCATTGAGCAATTACATACTATTGAGCAATTTACAGACACTTGTAACTTTGGGATTTCTTACCCTTTGGGATGATGCATGGTTTATATGTCTTGGTTCACTATATGCTTATGAGATGAGTCTCAGATTTGGATCCGTATCTTTATGAGCTGACACCTACTTGTGTCAAGTTTTGGTAGTGGCAGGAACACTTTGCCCCATTGACTGGGGGTGTGCCTACTCACTACAGATGTTTGTATGACATGTTTGGGTATTGGATTCATGCTTATCAACTATCATATGCCTATGTTATGCCCGCATGATGCCGACTTTGGTCTTGGCAGTATCTAATTGACTTGGGATCCGATTTTGGCACTGTTAGCTCTCATTTACTGAAATCTGTAATTTATTACAACAAGCATAATTTATGGACTGACATGGATTTTTCATGCTGAAATATTATGAAATGATGTATTTTCACTAGTACTTGGTGGGTAGCAGCTTTGGTTACACTTTTCTTGCCATTTTCTCTCGATTTTGGTGATTTTTTTGTCATTTTCTACAATATACAGCAAGTAGTTTTGAACTGTCTACAGTCTTCCAGCCTGCATTATGGCGAGTTTGTCCACTAAACATGCTATTTTCAACATCACCAAGCTTGATTGTACGAATTACTCTTATTGGAAGAGCCAGATTTGGCAGGTGTTGGTGCAGAAATCGTAGATCAAACCTTTATGGTTGAGCGGGCATCTGCCTACAACTATGCCAGATGAGGAATGGCTTGAGCTTGATGAGTTATGCAAGTCCACTATTGTATTATCTCTCACAGAATAGGTTCACTACAATGTATTTGAGGAAGAACAGAGTGCGTGGCAGTTGTGGGATAAAATCAAGAATCTCTATGACACGAAAAGTCCAGCGAGTCAGTTGTATTGGTGGCTTAAGTAGCTTATGGATCTACGCATGAAGGAGAATGTGACCATGTCTGCTCACTTGAGCCAGTTCCATGCTATAATCAAGAACTTGACTTCGCAGGATATTACTTTTGCAGAGGATGTCACTCCTCTTTTCTTGCTTGGTACTCTTAATGAGTCATGGGATGTATTGTGCACTGCATTATGTGCCTCTACTGCTATCTTGAAATTATCTGATGTTGAGAGTGCTCTTCTGCAGGAAGAGGTTAACTGTAAGAATTTGGATGCCTCTTGTGTGTCACATGCTATGATAGTTAGAGGCAGGAATGATGGATATGGAAAGCATGGCAGTGGCAGTGGCAATGGCCGTGGACTGGATTCTCAGAAATCTCGGTCCAAGTCTCGTGGGAAGACACGTAGCAAATCCCGTGGTAGGAATGCATATGTTACTTGCTACCATTGTGGGAAAAAGGGCCATATTAGGCCACAATGCCATGAACTGCGCAATGAAAGGCACAAAGATAAGAGGAAAGACAAAGTGCAGGATAAGTCTTCTGATCGCAGCATAGTGCCTACAAAGTCTAGTTTTAAAATTGAAGAGATCAATGTTATACAGCCTGAGGATGTTGATGATGATGATTATATCCTTGCAGCTTCTTCTAGTGCTTCGCAAATGATAGAGATACACTCTATGTATGCACAGTGTTGGCTCTTGGACTCAGGTGCGTCCTTTCATGTGACACCTTTCTAAGAGTGGTTTCATTCATACCGTACTATTTCAGGTTCTTTGCGCTTGGGTGATGACAGCTCTCTTGATATTGTGGACATTGGTGATGTTAGGCTACAGTTTCCTTCTGGCAACAGTTTTGTTATGCAGGATGTATGTCATGTACCTGCTTTGGCGCACAGTCTCCTGTCAGCTATGGACAGCTTGATGATGCAGGATATCATGTATGTTTTGGAGACTCTGCATGGAAGATCACTCGTGGCAAACTTGTGATTGCCAAGTATTTTTTCTTACTTTCATAGATGATTTTTCATCGAAAGTTTGGGCTTATCCCGTTAAGCTGAAATCCGATGTCTTGGCTGTGTTTCAGAGATAGCTTGTATTGGTTGAGAACCAGTCTGGGTATAGGCTAAAATGCCTAAGGACAAATAATGGGGGTGAGTATGTCTCACATGCTTTTGAGCAGTTATGTGATGAGAGGGGTATTAAGCATCAGTTGACCGCCCCCTACACCCCCCCAGAATGGTTTGGATGAGTGGATGAATAGAACCATCCAGGAGTGTGTACATAGTATGGTTAGCCACGCATGACTACCACAGAGCTTTTGGGCTGAGGCAATTAGTACAGTTGTGCATATCATAAACAGATCACCTTCTAGTGGTTTGGATTTCTAAGTTTCTGAGGAGGTATGGACTGGAAAACCTCCCTCTTATGAGCATCTCCATGTCTTTGGATGTGAGGAATTTTGCCATGTGCTCAGGGACAAGAGAAGTAAGCTGGATCCTAAGAGTGTCAAATGCATTTTCCTTGGTTATGGGGATGCAGGTAAGATGGGTTACTGTCTCTAGGATCCGCAGGCGCAGAAAGTCATCCGCAATCATGATGTAGTCTTCCATGAAGACAAGACGCATAGGCAGCCTGAGAGAGTTGTTGAGATCCACAAGATCGTATTTCAGGAGGAGCCGAGAGCTCCCACACAGCCAGTTGGACAACCTATAGCTGCAGCAGATGCTCATGGTCAGGGTGTTGGACAGGCAGCTAGGCAGGCAGCAGTGCCTACCGTGAGACGGTCTACTAGAGACAGACGTCCACCTGATAGATTTCAGCCCTCGATGCATTATGTCTTGGTTACAGATGCTGGAGAGCCTTTCACTTATGATGAGGCTATGCGCAGGGGTGACAGTCACTCCTGGGAGAGGGCTATGCAGTCTGAGATAGACTCCTTGTATAAGAATGAGACTTGGGATTTGGTTTCCTTGCCTAAGGGCAAGAAGGCTTTGCCATGCAAGTGGGTGTACAAGCTGAAAAGTACCCCTGGACACCCCAAGTCGGCATACAAGGCTAGATTGGTAGCAAAGGGTTTTAAGCAGGAGCATGGTGTGGACTTTGATGAGGTCTTTTCTCCTGTGGTTAAGATGACCATCCTGTGCTTAGTCTTGGCTTTGGTTGCTCAGCTTGAATTGGATTTATACCAGATGGATGTCAAGACGGCTTTCTTACATGGGGACTTGCATGATGAGATTTATATGGAGCAGCCTAAGGGCTTTGCAGAACCTGGCAAGGAGCACCTAGTGTGCAAATTGAAGAAAAGTCTTTATGGCTTGAAACAGGCACCTAGGGAGTGGTATCATAAGTTTGATGCCTTTATGCAGTCACAGGGCTATAGCAGGAGTGCTATGGATCCATGTCTTTACACAAAGAAAGCCCGTGATGGTTCTTTATTGATTTTGGTACTCTATCTGGATGATATGCTGATGAGCTAGATGCTCTTAAGGCTCAGCTCAAGAAGAGCTTTGAGATGAAAGATCTGGCACAGGCCACTCACATACTTGGTATGCGCATTAGACGCGATAGGCATCAGGGACTCCTCTACTTGTCATAGAGGGAGTACATTCATAAAGTCCTTGAGTGCTTCCGCATGCAGGACATAAAGCCTATTGGCTGTCCATTGCCTTCTTATGTGAAGGTATCACAGGATGATTGTGTGCATACAGATGAGCAGAGGGCCAAGATGGCCAAGATTCCCTATGCATCCACAGTGGGCAGTCTTATGTATGCCATGATATCCACTCATCCAAATATTTCCTTTGCAGTTGGTGTTGTGGCATGTTATATGGCTACACCTGGCAAGAAGCATTAGGATGGCGTGAAGGGTATCATGAGGTACCTGAAGGGCATTGTAGATATATGCATATGCTATGCTAGCTAGGATACAAGAGTCATGGGGTACACTGACTCTGATTATGCAGGACATGCAGATAGTAGGAAGTCCACTTCCGACTATGTATTCACATATACTGGAGGTGCTGTTTCTTAGATGTCCAGGGTGCAGAAATGCACGGCCCTTTCTACTACAAAGGCCGAGTATGTTGTAGCCACTGAGGCTTGCAAAGAGGCCATTTGTTTGGGTCGTTTGGTTGCTGACCTTGGTATTGATGCTATCCCTACACTGCATTCGGATTCTATGAGTGCTATTCAGTTATCCAAGAATCCGGTCTTCCATGCGAAGACGAAACACATTGAGGTGAGGTATCACTTCATACATGGGGTCATTGAGGACAAGTCTGTTGATCTTGTCAAGATCTCGACTGACCAGAATCCTACAGATCTGTTCATGAAAAGCCTCTCTACAGAGCGCTTTGCCTTCCTCAGGAGGTTGATAGGCATGGGATGAGATGACGTCTTTCCTCATCCTGTTGTACATGTGTACATGTCATACTGTCTTTTCTTTTTTCTTTTCACTCCTCACTAGGGAAGATTCCCTTTAAGTGGGAGGTTGTTGGGGGTAAAGGCGCCTCCGCCTAGCCGCCCGTGTATTACTACACTGACAATCATCGCCATTGCACACTACAGGTGGCAGGCGCCCGTCACCGTCACTTTATTCTTTATTCTTTTAGTGACAGTTTGAATAAAGGAAGGCCCGGTCACACATTGTGACTATTGGAGTTCCCATTTCTTGTCTCTCTCTTTCTTGCTCTTGCTCTCCCGCCATAACTCTCAAGTGCAAGCTTTGATCCTTCTCACCTTTCAGATAATTACATTTGAACATCTTCAAACAACACTTTTCATGATTCTATCCATTCAAAACATGACTGTGAGATAAAAGATTCATCAAGGGTAATGAATATTCAACCAATGCGTTAATGAGCCAATGGTAATACTCTATAGATGAAACAAAATTGTGAACTTTCCTAGGGCAAGTGGGTGGGCTTATACCACAATAATAACCACCTTTTTAGGGTTGGGTGGCAATACCAACTACACTCACAACATGACACAATAGTAAGCCATAAGGCATCCTACATATATACTTTGGAGGATTCAATGCTATGCAATACTCACAACATCGCCCAAAGCATGCACATAGAACAATCAACTATCTATGATAGGTCATGCTAACAGCCCCCAAATCATCTATGAAAACCTTTAGCTCTTCAGGGGATATATCGGCAAATGTCTTGTCAACAGTTCTTTGCCAAGACCAGGAGCATTACATAGGCCAAAAGCCATCACATGATACACAAAAGTACCAAAAATTGTAATGAACATCATCTTTAACTTATCCTCTTTAGCTATGGCCATCTGATTATAACCTGTAAAACAATCCATGAAAGAGTATATCTCTCATCCTACCAGCTAATCTAAAACCTGATCGATAAAGGGCAGAGGATAATAGTCCTTCACCGTCTACTTTTTTAATTCCTTAAAATCAACACACATGTGATTTGATTGTTCTTTTTCTTTCTTATTTCCATTGGTGAGCACCATTCTCTATGTTCAATAGGAAAGATCAGATCAGCAGTTAAGTTCAACAAGGACTAATAGAAATTTTGGAAATTTTCTTTTTATATCACTTGCATGTTTGTGTTGTTAACAACTTGTTGCTTCTGCTTGCTCCCTCCCTGTACGGAATTTTTTGCAATGCTTTCGAGCATTGCAAGAGTACTAATAGTGTAGTGTGCATGAAATTTTTGATGTTTTTTGTTTTTTTTGTTTTGATAAATTTGATTATGTATAAACTTGTAATGTAAAGTTTTTATGGTACAGGGTTACTCTACCAAGATGTGCACCATTGATAAAAATTACGAGTGTAATGGAGTGCAACATATTTATCACGAAGTTGTGGTGATTTTGCCATTAGGATTAGATATGTGGCAATGTCAAGTACGGCACCTCCTTGATTTAATATGCCCACAACATAGAGCTCTTATTCTATGATTTTATTGAGTAAGAGAAGATCCCAATTAGAGTGACTCCTTGTGAGATGGCAAGTACTCGAAGGGAAGTTAGAGCTACATAAGTTGGGTAGATTTGGGATTTCCAAATGGCATGCCTTTGCTCTAAAATGGTCATGAGCTGACTTTCGAGTTTAGCCATTGAGGTTTCATAGTGTACCAAACTTGCTCAAATGAGCTTCTAGTTCTCTAGCTTCTCTTCGAGGGCTACTGATTCCTTGATGGTTGGAGGGCATAATGGATTGCAAAATATTGTAAAAATTTGGTTAAGAAACAAACACTTGTATAGATTTACCTAAGGTCAAATGGAGGAAAAGAGTACATCTCCAATGAATTTAGTAATTTTCTAAAAGATCATGGAATTCAAAGGTAGTTTATATATAGGTATACTCCACAATACTATGGTATTATTAAAAGGAAGAATATGCACATTGTAGACTTTGTGTAAGCCTTGATGGTGGCTAAAAAGAGCATGCCTCATTATTATTGGGTTGAAGCTATTCCTACAACTATGTATATTATAAATAGGACTCCCACTACTACAGTGTGTGATGTGACATCAAAAGAGAAGTTTATTGGCAAGAAAATAGATTTGTCATGTGTTAAAGTAAATAGATACATTGCATATGCATATATTCTTGATAAGCTAAGAAAGAAGTTGGATCCAAAAGCTGAAAAGTATGTATGTTGGCTAATCCCTTGAAAAAAGGATTACATGTGTTGTAATCTAGTTATACACAAGATATGGGTGAGAAAAGATGTTGTAGAGAGGACATTAGAAATAAAATTTTGTTTGGAAGACCTTTCAAGCTTGCAAACTAAGCATGATGTGAACTACGAGGCACACCAAATACACTTAACCCTACCTAGTATCAAGATAATCATAACTTTTAGCAAACTTAACCTTACTAACGAGCAAGGGAAGGGTAAGCGACCTATGTAATGAAAGATAGAACTTGAGTGAACGCACATACGTAGAAGCAAGAGCTATGGTGGATGGAGCAAGAGAGCGAGAGAAAGAGACACCATATGTGGAAACTCCAACAATCACAATGTGTGATTGGTCTTTCCTTATTCAAATGTCTCTGAAAGAATAAAAAATGAAGTGACATTGATAGGAACTTGCTACTTGTAATGTACAGGTGTGTAGGTACTGTCAATGTAATGAATACATGGATGGTTAGGCACACGCACCTTTATCCCAAAAACCTCCTACTTAAGACTAATGTGCTCCTACTTAGGAGAGAACAAGAAAAAAGTAGCAAAGGAAAACTCTACATAAAGTACAATAGGATGAGGAAAGATGTCATCTCATCCAACACCCAATAGCTTCCTAAGGAAGGCAAAAGGCTTTGCTGAGAGAATTCTAGTGTGTAGATTTGTAGGATTTTGGTTAGTTGAGATCTTGACAAGCTCAATGGGCTTGTTCTCAATAACTTCTTGGATAAAGTGGTAATGCACCTCAATATGCTTTGTTCTTGCATGAAGAATGACCAAATCCTTAGCCAACTAAATAGCACTCATAGAATTTGAATGTAGTGTAGGGACCACTAAAAGTATATTGCAAGCCTCTATAGTAGTGGATAGGGCCATACATTTCTACACCCTAGAAATCCAAGAAACAACACCTCTAGCAAAGGTGAAGACAGAGCCAGAGATGGACTTTCTACTATCTCCATGTCCTCCATAGTCAAAGTTGGTGTATCCCACAACTCCTATATCCTAGCTATCATAATATATGTAAATATATACAATGCCCTTAAGTTATCGTATGATACTCTTCCTGGCATCCCAATGCCACCTGCCAAGTGTAGCCATATAGCGTGCAACAACTCCCATTGTAAATGCTATATCAGGATGAGTGGCTATCATGGCATACATCAAACTACCCACTATAGATGCATAAGGGATCTTGGCCATCTTGGCCTTTTGCTCATCAAACTATAGATAATCAGCCTAGCTAATCTTTACATGAGAAGGTAAAGGAAATCCAATAGACTTAACATGTTGCATATGAAATCGCTCAAGGACCTTCTAGATGTACTTCTTCTATTATAAGTAAAGGAGCCCTTTAGAGCGATAGTGCATGATGCATATCCCAAGAATAGGCGAGGCATGTCCCATGTCCTTCATCTTGAAGCTCTTCTTGAGTTGACCTTTCAAGACATCCAGCTTATCATTGTCACAAATCGTGTGGTGGAGGGACTTGCTTGAGTTGTTGTGCCGAACACACACTATATACACAAGATAAAGCTCACTCAAGAACATAAGAAGAGAGATGGAGGCCAAAACATTTTCTTGTTGGTTTCTTCTTTGTCTTCCACACACAATACAATGTACACAAAGTATAGATAAGATACAACCTAAAGAAAAATGGCATACTAAGTGAAACATTGCATGCCTAACTATACTAATCGATTGGCATTATAACTATGCCAGTTGTAAGTAGGTGCAACAAACTAAATATAATAAATTATAAGTTAGTGGCTACGTGAGGATCATAATGACCACCAACATGCTAAGTGTAAACATGTGGCGGTCTATCATCAATGTTCCCACATGTTGAGCTTGCCATCTCAACACTCCCCGTCAAGCTCCAACTACATCTCTACAACTCCAAGTAGGCTTCAAAACTTTCGAAGTTTATCTACATCCAACGCCTTTGTAAAAATATCAACTATATTATCCTATGTGTGTCAAGATTGTGGGAGAGAAGGAAGGAGTCTCACTTGTAGCTTTCTTGCTTGCACAATGGGAGAATACACACAAAGGTGGAGGTTGAAGACAGTTTTTCTCTTCTTAGTTGTGTAAGCCAAAAAGAACTCAAGTACATAGAAATAGAAGAACCCTATATATGGGTCTCCAACCAAACTCAACTAACTAAGGTGGCATACTAACTGAGCCACGAACTAGAATAGATAAGGATAGCTATCATCTAGCTATTATTCATGGGCGGTGTACCAACCGTATCTGCAACTGACAAGTCGGTGACATAAACGCACAACGATCACCCTGGCATATCACGAGTGGAGCTCGATATCTCAACACTCCCCCTCGAGCTCAATCCCAATTCCTGCACACCAAGCAGGTCTCTGAACTTGCGCAGCTTCTCTGTGCCCAATGCCTTCATAAATATGTCAGCTACCTGATCCTCTGTACTGACATAAACTAGATCAATAAGACCTAGTAAAACCCTCTCCCCCACATAGTGATAATGCACCTCAATGTGCTTTGTTCTAGCATGATAGACTGGGTTATTTGCCAAGTGTATACTGCTCATGTTGTCACAATAAATGACAACTGGCCCATCTGTAGACTGATGCATATCATAAAGTAGCTTATGCAACCAAGCTACCTCACATGCAGCCATTGCTGCACCCCTGTACTCGGCCTCTGTGCTGGACAAGGCAACTGTAGGTTGTTTCTTGCTGCTCCAAGTGACTGCAGCACTCCCAAAAGAGAACACATATCCACTGGTAGATCGTCTAACAGAAATGCTACCAGCCCAATCAGCATCAGTGTATCCATGCAACTGTATCTGAACCCCAGTCTCATAAAATAGTCCATACTGCAATGTGGACTTCACATACCTGAGTACGCGTCTAGCCGCATCCAAATGCGGTTTCCTTGGAGCCTGCATAAATTGACTTACCAATCCAACAGCATAGCTCAAATCTGGCCTGGTAATAGTCATATAAATCAAGCTTCCTACTATGAATCTATACATAGTAGGGTCTTCCAGAAGCTCACCTGCATCTACGCTCAGCTTCACATTCTGCTCCAAAGGAACTGAAATAGGCTTACAGCCTGTCATCCCATATTTGGACAGCATGTCCAATCCATACTGCCTCTGCAAGAGCTGTATCCCACTTGGTGATCTAATCACCTCAATGCCCAAGAAATAACCCAGCTCTCCCAAATCCTTCATCTCAAACTTCTGCTTCAATAGCATTTTCACATGAAGGATATCTTCATCATTGTCACCTGTCATAATCAAATCATCAACATAAATGACAAGTAGCATAATACCTTTCTCTGTTTTTCTCACATAAAGTGAGAAATCTGCCTTGGAAATCTGAAAGCCAATAGTGACAAGATACTGTCCTATCTTGTCAGACCATGCTCTAGGTGCTTGCTTCAAGCCATACAAGGCTTTCTTCAACCTGCAAACAAACTCAGGATAAACAGCATGCACATAACCTCGTGGCTGCTCCATATAGACCTCTTCTTGCAAATCACCATGCAAGAAGGCATTCTTTACATCCATTTGATATAAAGACCATCCCTTTGATGCAGCCATAGCAATGACTGCTCTTACGGTTGCCATCCTTGCAACCGGACTGAATGTTTCTTCATAGTCAATGCCATATGTTTGTTCATACCCCTTGACTACTAATCTTGCCTTGTATCTGTTCACAGAACCATCTGCATTGTGCTTCACCTTATAAACCCACTTACAGCCAATTGCATTCTTACCTTTAGGCAAAGGTACCAATTTCCATGTAGCATTTGCTTCCAAGGCATCCATTTCTTCATCCATGGCTTTCTCCCATTTTTTTTTTCCCATGGCTTACTGAAAAGAAGTGGGTTCTGGTTCCTGTATCACCTTGACCATATATGCATAGTGAATGGCTGTAAATCCATCATATTTCAGCCTATCCACAGGATACCTAGCTCTTGTAGACCTGTGCAAAATAGGTTCACTCCCAGGTGCTCTCAAAACATCCCTAGTCTTCCTTACTCCAGGTGTAACAATAGAAGGAATACCCAACTCATCATCAATACTCTGTTCTGAGCCACTAGATTCACCATCCACATAAGAGTGACCTGCATTCACATCAAACATGGGCTGATCAACCTTCTCTTTTCCTTTTCGTGATACCTGCATACCACTATCTGCATTGCTTTGAGAAGATTCTTCTGATCTCAATCAACCTGTCCATGGCAAAGAATGTGAACCACTGCTAGAGAACGCTCCAGGTCCACTAATATTTTGTGACTGCTGCTGTGAATTCTGTGCAGCATTACCATTTTGTGCATCTACATCATCAATCACATTTACTGGTTTATACCAGCTACTCATCTCATCAAAAACAACATCTCTGCTCACTGTAAACCTACGAGTAGAAGGGTTATAGCATCTATACCCTTTTTGCAGAGAGTAACCAATAAAGATGCACTTCTCAGCTTTTGGATCTCAACTCATCTGGCACATGTACATAGGCAATGCAACCAAAAATTTTCAAATGAGAAATATCTGGTTTCCTACCAGTATACCTCTCCTTTGGAGTCATCCCATGTATTGCTGCAGTGGGAGTCCTGTTCATTATATAGACTGCTGTAGCAACTGCTTCAACCCAGTAAAAATCTGGCAAGTCTTTTTCGCTGAGCATGGCACAAGATACCTCTCCAATATGCATGTTTTTCCTTTCTGCAATTCCATTTTGTTGTGGGGTATGACTGCATGAATATTGTTGCTTTATGCCATGCTCTTGCAGGAACCTTGCAAACTCATTTGAGAGGTACTCTCCCCCTCCATCTGGCCTTAGGCATTTTACTTGCAGGCCTGTTTCTTTTTCAACCATAGCTTTAAGAGTTTTGAAATGCCCAAAAACTTCACTTTTCTTTTTCATAAAATACACCCAAATTTTTCTGCTATAGTCATCAATAAAAGTAACAAAATAATGACAGCCTCCAAGAGATGCAGCTTTAGTAGTCCACACATCAGAGTGGATTAATTCCAATGGTTTCTCACTCTCTTAAACATGTCTAGGAAATGGTTTCCTTGCCTGTTTTCCAAATTGATAGGCTTCACATACCTTATGCATTTCTGCAACCTTGAATTTTGGCAATCCTGCAACAATATTTCGGGCCTGCATTGATTTAAGTCACTGTACATTAACATGACCAATGCGTTTATGCCAGATATCAATATCTGCAACTACACTGGTCCCATGTGCAAACATTGATGCACTCAATTCAAGCATGTCTGCATCCAACGTAAACATTCTACCATTCTTCTTTCCTTTTGCTATCAAGCGACCTTTATTTTTCATATCCTCAACAAAGCATCCATGAGGATTAAATCTGACCTGCAAGCCCTGTTCAACCATTTGACCAACAAAAACCATATTCTTTGTGATATTCGGGACATGAAATACATCGGACAGGTATTTCTTTTTCCCATCCTACATAGACAAAGGAATTTTTCCAATCTGCACCAATAGGAGGTGCAGTATCATCACCAATCTCCACAAATCCTGGTTTTTCCATTTTCCTTGCATCCTCCATCCATTCTGCATGACCTGTCATGTGGTTCAATGCACGTGAGTCAACATACCACACATCATTGCTTTCTTCTACACTTGTCACAGAATTGTTCATGTGCTACACCATAAACAAATGCTCATTTCTGTCATCACCCTGTCTACTAGAAGATGCATAATTCCCTTGTTGCAATTTCCCATTCATGATGTCATTCTACTTTTTATAGCAGTCTTTAGCCATATGACCCATTTTACCACAGTAGTAGCATTCAACATTGTTGTTTGCATTTTGGCCTCTTTGCCATCCACCACGACCTCTTTGGCTCCCCCTGCCTCTAGAGTTACCACGTCCTCCTCCATAGGATTGGTTTTCTTGAGTTTGCTGTATATTCTGATTTCTGCCACGGCCTCCAAATCCGCCTCCTCTACCTCTTCCAGCATTTGAGTAGAAGACAGTTTCTTTTGGAGTTCCTCCTGAAGAAGATGCACCACCATTTATCTGCTCCTCAGAAATTAGAAGAGCAATCAACTCCTCAAAATCAGAAAATCTTTCACGAACTGAAATGGATGTCTGAAATTGTGCATAATCCTTTCCTAGACCATTCAAGGTCACAGAAACTAAATCATCATCTTCCACTGGCGACCCAATGGAAGCAAGTGCATCTGCAATCTTCTTTACCTTCATGTGGTAGTCATTGATGCTCATACTTTCTCTTTGCACATTATGCAACTCTTGCTTGAGCTCTATTTTCCTAGCTTGCGTATTTGTGCTATACATTTTTGACAAAGTATCCCATGCCTCCTTTGGCGTACTTGCATCCTGAATATGCACAATCATAGAATCTGAAATACTGATAGACAGCCAATACATAACTTTTCTGGCTCTCTCATGCCATGCTTTGAATGCCTGCATTTGCTGTTGATTTGGAACATCAGGAAGAACTGGTTCTTCTTCATTTCCTGCAACAAATTCCCAACATCCTTTTCCCATAAGGAAATTCGTCATTCTAAACTTCCATGCTTGGAAGTTGTTCTTGTCAAGCTTTTCAATTACAATCTGTGAAAGAGAATCAGACGCCATTACAGAATACTACACAAAATTATGTCACTGCAGAGAACACAGCTTCAGCCTCACAAGGGCAAATCTGCAAAACTGACGAAAGTGGTATTTAACCACATAGTCACTTCCTAGTGACGATTTTGCATATACAGGAACCAAGGATGATTCTATAACTCCCAATGTCTCTGCACAAGAGCATACGATGCAATATCTGTGGTAAATTTTCACCGACCTGTAGAATAGTGGTCGCACAGCATAAAACAGGGCTTTTTCCTGAGTGTATGTAGAAAACTTCCGCCTCCAAAATAGGCCCCGAAATGGCCTCAAATAAAAAAAACAGGGTCGCCAAGGGCTAAACCCTCTCCCGCAGCATATACTGTCCTCTTGCTTCATCGCGAAGGGCGTCTCAACCTGAGACAATGCACTCTTGCAATTTCCTGCTGTGCTACCTGCAGAGATCTGCTCCCAAAACAGAAAATGAAAGCAACACTACTCCTCTTACCAGAACATCACGAGCTTGGCTTGCTTTCTTGAGCTCCTTACCACGAACAAGGCTCTGATACCATGTCAAGATTGTGGAGAGAAGGAAGGAGTCTCACTTGTAGCTTTCTTGCTTGCACAATGGGGGAATATACACAAAGATGGAGGCTGAAAACAGTTTTCTCTTCTTAGTTGTGTAAGCCAAAAAGAACTCAAGTACATAGAAATAGAAGAACCCTATATATGGGTCTCAAACCAAACTCAACTAACTAAGGTGGCATACTAACTGAGCCATGAACTAGAATAGATAAGGATAGCTGTCATCTAGCTATTATTCATGGGCAGTGTACCAACCGCATCTACAACTGACAAGTCGGTGACATAAACGCACAACGGTCACCCTGGCATATCACGAGTGGAGCTCGATATCTCAACAATGTGCTGACATATACCAAGTCAATCTCTCCTACAAGTACCTTCTCTCTCACAAAGTGGTAATGCACCTCAATATATTCTATCCTAGCATGAAACATTGGATTCCTAACTAGCTGTATGCTGCTCATGTTGTCATAGTGAATGACAACTAGACCATCTTCTTGCATATCCAAATTACCCAATAACTTTTGCAGCCATACTACCTCACATGCTATCATAGTAATACCTCTATACTCAATAAAGTAACTGTAGGTTGCTTTTTGCTGCTCTATGTAACTGTTGTAAGGGAAAATATAAATCTGCCCGATAGATCTTCTCTCAAACATGCTACCAACCCAATCTGCATATGTGTATCCAAACACCTATATATCCTTACTTGCCTCATTAAAAAGTCCATAATGCAAAGTGGACCTCACATATCTCAATATTCATCTAACCACATCCAAGTGAGGCTTTCTTGGCATGTATATAAATTTACTGATAAGGCCAATAGCATAGCTCAAGTATGGCCTTGTGATAGTCATGTAAATCAAACTTCCTACTATCCTCTTGAACACAGTAGGGTCTTTTGTCTCATCCCCAACATCAGAACTCAACTTCATATTTTGCTCCAATGACACTGAAAGAGGATTATACACTATCATACTATACTTGGATAACATATCCAAGCCATATTGCCTTTGGGACAACCATATACCATCCTCACATTTCATCACATCAACACCAAGAAAGTACC
This sequence comes from Lygodium microphyllum, assembly GCF_053477565.2. Classification (NCBI taxonomy): domain Eukaryota; kingdom Viridiplantae; phylum Streptophyta; class Polypodiopsida; order Schizaeales; family Lygodiaceae; genus Lygodium; species Lygodium microphyllum. The sequence continues at coordinate 27,483,732 of NC_141152.1, read as the reverse complement.
TTAGCTCACCCAAATCCTTAATCTCAAACTTATTTTTCAAATGTCTTTAACTTTAGCAATCCCACTATTACTATCACCTGTAATAATCAAGTTATCCACATAGATGACTATGATGACCAAGCTTGCATCTCCCTTTCTCATAAAAAGTGAGTGGTCAGCATTAGAAACATAAAAGCCAATGTTAACAAGATACTCTCTGAAGATCTTATCACACCATGCTCTAGGTACTTGATTCAGTCCATAGAGCACTTTCTTTAACCTGCACACATATGTGGGATGCTCTAAATCCTCATAACTTACTAGTTGCTCCATATACACATTTTCTTGCAATTCAACATACAAGAAGGTATTCTTGACATCCATTTGCTACAAACTCTAACCTTTGGCTACTGCCAAAGCAATCACACATCTAATAGTTGCCATTCTAGCAACTAGACTAAATGTCTCTTCATAATCTATGCCATATGTTTGAGCATAGCCTTTTGCAACCATCCTAGCCTTATACATGCTAATAGAACCATCTACATTATGTTTGATTTTGTAAACCCTCTTAAAGGCAATAAGTTTCTTGCCCTTAGGCAATGGTACTAGATTCCAAATCTTATTGGCTTCTAATGCAGCCATCTCCTCATCCATTACTACATTCCAATGAGCATGAACAACAGCATCCTCAAAGTAAGTGGGCTCAACATTCTCAACTAGTTTCACCATACAAGCATAATGGTGAGCTACATAACCTTCAAAACTAAATATTTTAATAGGGCATATGATCCCATTAGACCTGTATACCACTGGATCACTTAGTGGAGCCTTTACATTACCATGTGCTCTCTGTATACCTGGTGAATTAACTAAAGGAAATACCAAGCTCATTATCCAAACTCTCTAAATCACTGCAATCTCCATCAAATTCCAAATGAAAAGTGTTGACATATCAAGCTCCACTCGTGATACGCCAGGGTGACCGTTGTGCATTTATGTCACCGACGTGTTAGTTGCAGACGCGGTTGGTACACCGCCCCTGAATAATAGCTACATGATAGCTATCCTTATCTACTCTAGTTTGTGGCTCAGTTAGTATGCCACCTTAGTTAGTTGAGTTTGGTTTGAGACCCATATATACAGGGTTCTTCTATTTCTTTGTATGAGAGTTCATTTGGCTTACACAACTAAGAAGAGGAAAACTGTTTTCAGCCTCCACCCTTGTGTGTATTCCCCCATTGTGCAAGCAAGAAAGCTACAAGTGAGACTCCTTCCTTCTCTCCCACAATCTTGACATGGTATTTTTAGCCCTCGCACGCACTCAGGAAAAGGCCCAGTTTTATGCTGTGCAGCCACTGTTCTACAGGTCGGTGAATAGTTACTGTAAAAATTGCATTGTATGCTTGTGCGCAGAGACATTGGGAGTTACAGAATCATCCATGTTGCCTGTTGATGCAAAATCGTCACTAGGAAGTGACTGTGTGGTCAAATACCACTTTCGCCAGTTTTGCAGATTTTCCCTTGTGAGGGTGAAGCTGTGGTTTTTACAGTGACAGAATTTTTTGCAGTCTTCTGTAATGGCATCTGATTCTCTTTCACAGATTGTCACTGAAAAGCTTGATAAGAACAACTTCCAAGCATGGAAGTTTAGAATGACGAATTTCCTTATGGGAAAAGGATATTGGGAATTTGTTGCAGGAAATGAAGAAGAACCAGTTCTTCCTGATGTTCCCAATCAACAACAAATGCAGGCATTTAAAGCATGGCATGAGAGAGCCAGGAAAGTTATGTATTGGCTGTCTATCAGCATTTCAGACTCTATGATTGTGCATATTCAGGATGCAAGTACGCCAAAGGAGGCATGGGATACTCTGTCAAAGATGTATAGCACAAATACGCAAGCCAGGAAAATGCAGCTCAAGCAAGAGTTGCACAATGTGCAAAGAGAAAATATGAGCATCAATGACTACCACATGAAGGTGAAGAAGATTGCAGATGCACTTGCTTCCATTGGGTCGCCAGTGGAAGATGATGATTTAGTTTCTGTGACCTTGAATGGTCTAGGAAAGGATTATGCGCAGTTTCGGACATCCATTTCCGTCCGTGAAAGATTTCCCGATTTTGAAGAGTTGATTGCTCTTCTAATTTCTGAGGAGCAGAGAAATGGTGGTGCATCTTCTTCAGGAGGAACTTCAAAAGAAGCTGTCTTCTACTCAAATGCTGGAAGAGGTAGAGGCAGAGGTAGAGGAGGCCGATTTGGAGGCCGTGGTAGAAATCAAAATATGCAGCAAACTCAAGAAAACCAGTCCTATGGAGGAGGACGTGGTAACTCTAGAGGCAGGGGGAGCCAAAGAGGTCGTGGTGGATGGCAAAGAGGCCAAAATGCAAACAGTAATGTTGAATGCTACTACTGTGGTAAAATGGGTCATATGGCTAAAGACTGCTATAAAAAGCAGAATGACATCATGAATGGAAAACTGCAACAAGGGAATTATGCATCTTCTAGTAGACAGGGTGATGACAGAAATGAGCATTTGTTCATGGTGCAGCACATGAACAATTCTATGACAAGTGTAGAAGAAAGCAATGATGTATGGTATGTTGACTCAGGTGCATCAAACCACATGACAGGTCATGCAGAATGGATGGAAGATGCAAGGAAAATGGAAAAACCAGGATTTGTGGAGACTGGTGATGATACTGCACATCCTATTGTGCAGATTGGAAAAATTCCTTTGTCTATGCAGGATGGGAAAAAGAAATACCTGTCCGATGTATTTCATGTCCCGAATATCACCAAGAATCTGGTTTCTGTTGGTCAAATGGTTGAGCAGGGCTTGCAGGTCAGATTTAATCCTCATGGATGCTTTGTTGAGGATATGAAAAATAAAGGTCGCTTGATAGCAAAAGGAAAGAAGAAGGGCATAATGTTTACATTGGATGCAGACATGCCTGAATTGAGTGCAGCAATGTTTGCACATGGGACCGGTGTAGTTGCAGATATTGATATCTGGCATAAACGCATTGGGCATGTTAATGTACAGCGACTTAAATCAATGCAGGCCCAAAATATTGTTGCAGGATTGCCTAAGTTCAAGGTTGCAGAAATGCATAAGGTATGTGAAGCCTATCAATTTGGAAAACAGGCAAGGAAACCATTTCCTAGACATGTTCAAGAGAGTGAGAAGCCATTGGAATTAATCAACTCTGATGTGTGGACTACTAAAGCTGCATCTCTTGGAGGCTGTCATTATTTTGTCACTTTTATTGATGACTATAGCAGAAAAGTTTGGGTGTATTTTATGAAAAAGAAAAGTGAAGTTTTTGGGCATTTCAAAACTCTTAAAGCTATGGTTGAAAAAGATACAGGTCTGCAGATAAAATGCCTAAGGTCAGATGGAGGGGGAGAGTACCTCTCAAATGAGTTTGCAAAGTTCTTGCAGGAGCATGGCATAAAGCAGCAATATTCATGCAATTATACCCCACAACAAAATGGAATTGCAGAAAGGAAAAACAGGCATATTGGAGAGGTATCTCGTGCCATGCTCAATGAAAAAGACTTGCCAGATTTTTATTGGGCTGAAGCAGTTGCTACAGCAGTCTACATAATGAACAGGACTCCCACTGCAGCAATACATGGAATGACTCCAGAGGAGAGGTATACTGGTAGGAAACCAGATATTTCTCATTTGAAAATTTTTGGTTGCATTGCCTATGTACATGTGCCAGATGAGTTGAGATCCAAGTTGGATCCAAAAGCTGAGAAGTGCATCTTTATTGGTTACTCTCTGCAGCAAAAAGGGTATAGATGCTATAACCCTTCTACTCGTAAGTTTACAGTGAGCAGAGATGTTGTTTTTGATGAGATGAGTAGCTGGTATAAACCAGTAAATGTGATTGATGATGTAGATGCACAAAATGGTAATGCTGCACAGAATTCACAGCAGCAGTCACAAAATATTAGTGGACCTGGAGCGTCCTCTAGCAGTGGTTCACATTCTTCACCATGGACAGGCAGATTGAGATCAGGAGAATCTTCTCAAAGTAATGCAGATAGTGGTATGCAGGTATCACGAAAAGGAAAAGAGAAGGTTGATCAGCCCATGTTTGATATGAATGCAGGTCACTCTTATGTGGATGGTGAATCCAGTGGCTCAGAACAGAGCATTGATGATGAGTTGGGTATTCCCTCTATTGTTACACCTGGAGTAAGGAAGACCAGGGATGTTTTGAGAGCACCTGGGAGTGAACCCACTTTGCGCAGGTCTACCAGAGTTAGGTATCCTGTGGATAGGCTGAAATATGATGGATTTACAGCCATTCACTATGTATATATGGTCAAGGTGATACAGGAACCAGAACCCACTTCTTTTGAGCAAGCCATGGGAAAAGAAAAATGGGAGAAAGCCATGGATGAAGAAATGGATGCCTTGGAAGCAAATGCTACATGGGAATTGGTACCTTTGCCTAAAGGTAAAAATGCAATTGGCTGTAAGTGGGTTTATAAGGTGAAGCACAATGCTGATGGTTCTGTGAACAGATACAAGGCAAGATTAGTAGTCAAGGGGTATGCACAAACATATGGCATTGACTATGAAGAAACATTCAGTCCGGTTGCAAGGATGGCAACCGTAAGAGCAGTCATTGCTATGGCTGCATCAAAGGGATGGTCTTTACATCAGATGGATGTAAAGAATGCCTTCTTGCATGGTGATTTGCAAGAAAAGGTCTATATGGAGCAGCCACCAGGTTATGTGCATGCTGTTCATCCTGAGTTTGTTTGCAGGTTGAAGAAAGCCTTGTATGGCTTGAAGCAAGCACCTAGAGCATGGTCTGACAAGATAGGACAGTATCTTGTCACTATTGGCTTTCAGATTTCCAAGGCAGATTTCTCACTTTATGTGAGAAAAACAGAGAAAGGTATTATGCTACTTGTCATTTATGTTGATGATTTGATTATGACAGGTGACAGTGATGAAGATATCCTTCATGTGAAAATGCTATTGAAGCAGAAGTTTGAGATGAAGGATTTGGGAGAGCTGCGTTATTTCTTGGGCATTGAGGTGATTAGATCACCAAGTGGGATACAGCTCTTGCAGAGGCAGTATGGATTGGACATGCTGTCCAAATATGGGATGACAGGCTGTAAGCCTATTTCAGTTCCTTTGGAGCAGAATGTGAAGCTGAGCGCAGATGCAGGTGAGCTTCTAGAAGACCCTACTATGTACAGACGCATAGTAGGAAGCTTGATTTATATGACTATTACCAGGCCAGATTTGAGCTATGCTGTTGGATTGGTAAGTCAGTTTATGCAGGCTCCAAGGAAACCACATTTGGATACGGCTAGACGCATACTCAGGTATGTGAAGTCCACATTGCAGTATGGACTATTTTATGAGACTGGAGTTCAGATACAGTTGCATGGATACACTGATGCTGATTGGGCTGGTAGTATTTCTGATAGACGATCTACCAGTGGATATGTGTTCTCTTTTGGGAGTGCTGCAGTCACTTGGAGCAGCAAGAAACAGCCTACAGTTGCCTTGTCGAGCACAGAGGCTGAGTATAGGGGTGCAGCAATGGCTGCATGTGAGGTAGCTTGGTTGCATAAGCTACTTTATGATATGCATCAGTCTACAGATGGGCCAGTTGTCATTTATTGTGACAACATGAGTAGTATACACTTGGCAAATAACCCAGTCTATCATGCTAGAACAAAGCACATTGAGGTGCATTATCACTATGTGCGAGAGAGGGTTTTACTAGGTCTTATTGATCTAGTTTATGTCAGCACAGAGGATCAGGTAGCTGACATATTCACGAAGGCATTGGGCGCAGAGAAGCTGCGCAAGTTCAGAGACCTGCTTGGTGTGCAAGAATTGGGATTGAGCTCGAGGGGGAGTGTTGACATATCGAGCTCCACTCGTGATACGCCAGGGTGACCGTTGTGCATTTATGTCACCGACGTGTTAGTTGCAGACGCGGTTGGTACACCGCCCCTGATTAATAGCTACATGATAGCTATCCTTATCTACTCTAGTTTGTGGCTCAGTTAGTATGCCACCTTAGTTAGTTGAGTTTGGTTTGAGACCCATATATACAGGGTTCTTCTATTTCTTTGTATGAGAGTTCATTTGGCTTACACAACTAAGAAGAGGAAAACTGTTTTCAGCCTCCACCCTTGTGTGTATTCCCCCATTGTGCAAGCAAGAAAGCTACAAGTGAGACTCCTTCCTTCTCTCCCACAATCTTGACAAAAAGTAGATGCATCATTACTATCCGACACTTGCTTCTTCCCTTTGTCTTTACCTGCAATACTTGTAGATCTACCTAAAGATGTGAGCCTACTCCTTAGTCTCCCAGACAAAGGGCTAACTATAGATATAGTACCAGATGGTGGTTCTAGTCCACTAAGGCTCCATGAGTTTTTCTTTTCTTTCTGCACATAACTATCATCATCATCCAATACATCACTACTCGATGCATACCAACTACTTATCCCATAAAAAATAACATCCCTGATCACTCTGAACTCTCTTTATGATAGGCTCTAAAGAGTATCCAATAAAAATACATTTTTCAGCCTTTGGATCAAAGCTTCTTTTGCAACTCATCCAGCACACGAATATATGCAATACAAGCAAACACTTTCAGGTATGACACATCGGGTTTCTTTCTTGTAAAGCATTCTTTAGGGGTCATCCCATGAAATGTAGTTTTGGGAGTTCTAGTCATAATATAGACAATAGTATGAACAACTTCAGACCAAAAATATTTTGGCATATCCTTTCTAGCCATCAATGTCCGTGTAACTTTTGCAATATGCCTATTTTTTCTTTCTACAACTCTATTTTACTATAGCATATCTTTCAAATAAGTAAATTGTCTCTTTATTTCATGAGACCTCAAAAAGTCACTAAAGTCATTAGAGAGGTACTCTTCCCCTCTATCTAATCTCAAGCACTTAACTTTCAAGCATATTTTTATTTCAACAACAACCTTGAAAGTTTGAAGTGCTTAAATACATCACTCTTTTTCTTCATGAAATATGCCCATAGCTTTCTTGAACAATCATCAATAAACATGACAAAGTATTTGTTGTACAGGAACAATGGCAGTGAGCCCCTCTTGTCAAGAACCCTGAATCTTCAAGTTCCAAGTCTGCTTTACAAACACTATCCACCATAGAGCCCATTTATGGCTCTGATACCATGTTGAGAGACAGAGACAGAGAGAAGGGTTGGAGCAATAGAGAGGAGCCGTATGCACACTTCTTATTATCTTCTTATTCCCTAACCCATATATCTAAAGTGAATACAACACTCTAAGGTCTATAAGACCATTCACACCAAGTACAGACTAAGTCTAAAGTCGCCAACTTATTTAATGTCCACATGTAGTACAACTAGACAAGCTAAATGTCGGGTACACACAACCTAAAGATAGTAGAGCTGATCTTGAAGTCTTAACATTTACATGACCAGGCATCTTGCCAAGGTCCTCTTTCCCTATTTCCTTCTAGTTGCCTTATCCCTTCATCTATGTCTATTTAGACTTTACAACTTGCATAGGAGGGAGCCTAGCACCCTTAAAAAATGAATTACATTGTGCCCTGAGCTTTCCTTGTTGCAAGAGCCCTCAGAGGCTCTCCTTCATCCTTGAGAGAGCCTCCTTCATCCTTGAGAGGACCTTGATAGAATATTTGGTGCTCTCCCACGTTTTTTTTTTGAGCTTGCTTTCTCTTCCACTTTTCTTGCTTGGGCAGAATGAGCTTCTTCACTTTTTGACTTGAGCTTCCTTGGTCTTCCTCTGCTTCTTTTTAGCTACATGGTCTATGTCCATGACATGCCTTGTAACAAAACCTCCACATCTAGTGTTACCACATCAAAGACATGCTATGTGCTCTCTCATCCCATCCCTAGTTTCCATGATAAATCCAAGCTTGTGAGAGCAAGTTCCTATTGTATCTACCGACTTCCTTCTTTTGTGTTACATAGTCTCCTTATTCCCTTGCTAGTCTTCTTATTCCCTTGTAAATTTATTGGTTCCTCCAATATATGAGCAACTCAAGTGGGGCTAGGGATATTCTCTATTGCAATGCATCCCAAAATTTCTTCCATGCTTGGTCCATCAACAACATGCCTGCTGAGGGTATATGCGTGTTGACTTGCAATCTAAAGCATAGCATGTGGCCGATAAAGAAGCATCATAAAGCAAGATCATGTCCTTATACTCCTCTCCACAAACCATGCATGCTCTTTGGTAGGTTTTTCCTTGGTGTCTGGGTGACCTCCGTAGCACTTGTTGATACTTACAAGTATAAATTATTGTAGTGAATTTGATGTTATGGAACTCCTAAATAGCAATGAATGAAACCATATGCGTTAAGAATGCTTATGGTAGATACGAATTTTCCCCAATGACAAATTCAAATTATCCCACCAACTAAGCCAAATATCCATGGAAGGTATGTCACTTTCTTGCATGTTGCCTTTTTTCCACCACTATCTTATTAGCATTGCTTGTGTTGTCCTATCAGCCTTTGTTTACACTAGCATCCATTACTCACAGATGGAAATGTGCTCCTATTGTTTGTCCTTCTTAACAAACTTTCTTGTATGTTGCTAGAGGATTTGCTTAGAATGGGAGAAGCATGACATCTCTCTCCCCTCCAACATATTTTCTAGGCTCCCTTTGAACATAGTTCTAATGGTGGTTGACCAATTTGCCCCAACCTTGTCAAGCCATGAGCCCATAAAAATTAGTACATGAGTATTCACAACATTACATACTAGAGTTCAACCACTCCCAAAAAAACACTTGGATGGCAATGCCCTCCGCATTCATCTACTACGTGGTTTTGTCCTTAGTTCTTGCATATTAGAGTAGATTGCAATCAAGGGTGAGTCAAAGAGTCTTGCATCACATGACATTGCATTAAAAATACTATTACCTTGGTACATGTACATGGTAGCCCATTGTAGCCCATCCATAGATTCAATGGGTGCAATCAAATTGCACCTAATGCATTGTGCAAATTTCCATTGCCAAACCTTCCCTTGTAATTCACAAAATAGAACCAAGGTCTTTTATAGACATATTAAATACAAAGCATTTGTCTCCCAGTAGAACTTGGCCAAGGAAGTGACATTTGTGGAAGAAGGTATACATTGATCTCTTCTTGAGATGAAACAGCGCATCATAGAGACATCATAGTACTTCTCTATATGCATAGCATTATTTTTAAAATAAGTTAGGGACCCTATTTAGCGATGGAAGGGTGTTCACACACACACACACACACACACACACACACACACACACACACACACACACACACACACACACACACACACACACACACACACACACACACACACACACACACACACACACACACACACACACACACACACACACACATACACACACACACACACGCACACACATATTATACTAATGCATAAATGATCCACCATCACACAAAATCAATTTTATTTTCTAAACATAACCTTATATATCATGGATTGGTAAGTATGTCCCAAAAGCTCACCTAACCAGGCATATAGTTGGAAAAGCTCGCCTAAGGAATCTCGCTAAAAAAACACTTCCAAAAAAAGAGAAGAGAAGAAGAAGATCATCTACTCCACTCTGCCTATCACCCAAGAAGAAGGAGAACTAGAAAAGAACACAAAGCAAGAGAGAAGCTTCAATCCCCATGTCCCTCACTCTCACCTCTCAAGATAAAGCACAAGAAGATGGAATAGAAGGAAGGTGTAGAATAGAGCTCTCAAAATTGCACACCATAAGAATGAGCTTATCCATTCACTTTTCAACTTTTATACATAGTGTTGGGAGTGGGCTTTCACTCATAATTGGGCGCATGTCCCTCCTTTTTGGCTCTTGTCTAGTCTTTATTGGTTCATGCACACACATTTAGATTACATCAGTTGATTTTTTGAAAGCAAAGAAATAGCTAATGCCCTCACCCTTCTTGAGTTGTGAGTCTTCATTTCCAACACCAAAAAATAGTACAACTTGCATGGACATTTGTCTCAGAGTCATTCCCTAGACTTGGCAGGTAAGGCCATGCAGGCAGGTGCCACATGGTAGCAGTCAAACTGCAACAACAATTGGACTACATCAATCAGCTGCATTAAATGCAGTTGACCTGATCATTTTTAGGTATTGTTTTTAGCCTATAAATAGGCTGTATTTTCAACAGTCTTTGGCAATTGTGTCTCAGAAATTTTAGCCTGTAGATTGCGAAGATTGCTCTTGGGGCTGACGAAGATCGAGATCCTTAAGGTGGAGACATATGTAGATATTCTCTCTACACCCATGTATAATTCAGCATCCTTATACACCATTCTTCACTACAAATTTTATGTGTTTCACTGTCTCTTTCACTCTCCCTCTTCTCTCTCTAGTTCACTCTTTGTCTCGATCATTCACTTCCGCATTGCTTCACTCTAACATGGTATCAGAGCATTGATGGATTGACCTAGGGTGGACCCATCTAAAGAGGAGTTTTTAGCACAACACAATGCTACATTTTCAGCGTTCAGGTGTGAATAGGTGGCATTGCACATTAGAACAAGGTCGAGGCGAGCGTGGACGTGCGAGAAAAGAGAAGATTTGCTGAAGTTGATGCTGTTTTTTTGCTGTTAGAGAAGGAAGAAGGCTGTGTTTTGGGCCTTCAAGTGCAGATTTTACCTTTTCATCGCCTCTTGTAGGGGTGAAGAAGGAGCAAGATGAGCAAACCAAAGCCCTAGCAAGCTGTATTTTCACAGTAAGAGGCGACTACCCTTTTTGTTTCGTGCAAGCATTGTAGGTGAAGATGTCTTCTAAGGTGGAGATAGAGTTTCAAGTGATCATGGACTGGAAGATGCTTGTCCTATCGGCTCTTCCTTCAGATCAATAGCTCGATGGTGAGAACTATTGCACCTAGCGGGTCATGATGCTTGCCATATTGGAGTCCTATGATTTGGCAGAGCTTGTTACGGAGGCTATCAATCATCCTCCTTCGCTTCCAATGAGAAGGTGAAGTTGGCAAAGGCTCAGGCACATTGGGATAAGCTCAATGCTCACATTCGCTCATTTTTATTTCTCTCATGTATTATAGTTGTTATCTCTCATATAGAGCATTTGATGGTGGCTAGGGAGATATGGCTGGAGTTGGATCAGATGTATAATCATATGAACACCATGAAGCGAGTTTCTTTGGAAGTGCAAATGAGGACTATGAGTGTCAACAAGTCATCATCCATGCAGGAGCATATTAACAAGCTAAGGCAACTTCAGATGCAGGTTCAAAACACAAGGAATGTGATCACTTATGAAGACATGGCAATAACTCTCCTTTCATAGTTTCCGCCTCGCTTTAGTGGTTTTTATTCCGCCTTGATTGCTTCAGGGTGGTCTAAGACTCTTCGGTGGGAAGAGTTGGTTCCTATGGTCTTGGATTAAGAGGAGCAACTGAAAGAAACCAATGCTTCAAAATATAAGGCTTTGGTTGGTCAATCCTCTTAGAAGAAGGGGAAGGATTAAAAGAAGAAGGAGGAGGATAAATCTAAGAAGGACAAAGACAAGGAGTCTACTTGTCACATTTGTGGCAAAATAGGTCACTGGAAGAAGGATTGCTCTAACAAGGAGAAGAATGAGAAATCTTCAAAGGATTCTGGAGCGGTGGTTGCTCTCTCATGAGCTGCTTTCCTCCATTTGGAGGTGGTTGAGGATTCGACCTTGTCGGCTTATAATGTTGCATTGGCGGCCCCATTTACTCGGGACTGGATTGTTGACAGTGGTGCCTCTAGGCACATGACTCCTTCTTCCACAAGTGTTACTCATTTGCAGCCTTCTCATGGACAAATTCTCATTGGAGATAGTTCATCTATTCCTATTCAGGGACGAGGCAACATGCATCTTATTCTAGATAGGCGTGGTGGTGCCCATGCTTCTGAGATACTTTATGTGCCGGCTTTGGGGTATCATCTTCTCTCGATGCACAAGATTTGTGCCCTCAACCTTTTGGTTGAATTTGATGTGGATTATTTTTGGATTCTTAATCGAGGTTCGAGAGTGGTTCTTTCTTCAGGTTATGAGGAGAATGGAGTCTACAAGTTGCGGTCTTCTTCTACCCTGACTTCTCTTCTTCTTACCTCTCAAACTCAGTCCGAGCTTTGGCATGCTCGATTTGGCCACCTCAATTATGATTACCTTCGAAAGGCTTCTAAGGACTAGTTTGTTTGTAGTTTTTCGAATATTGTGGTGAGTTAGCAGCCTTGTGTATCTTGCATCCGTGGAAAGCAAACTTGTGATGTTAGCAAGGCTTTGAGGCAGTCTTCAGCACCCTTGGAGCTTGTTTCTACCTATCTTTGTGGACCGATGAGGATGGAATCCCTTTGAGGAAGCTTGTATTTCATGCTCATTGTAGATGATTACAACAAGATGACATGGGCCTATTTCTTGAAGCTAAAGTCAGAGGCTTTCTCCAACTTCAAGTATTGGTTGCTCTTTGAGGAGAACTGATTGGGGCGGAAGGTGAAGATCTTACAATCAGACAAGGGCGGAGAATTTGTTTCTAATGAGTTTGCTCGGTTTTATGTAGATGGTGGTATTCACCATGAGTTTGCCAACACAAACACCCCTCAGGAGAATGGCATCTTGGAGCGGAAGAATTGCAGTGTGATCGAGATGGCCCACACCATGATGGAGCATTGTTAGACACCTCAATGTCTATGTACTAAGGCTATGGCAATTGCAGTTCACATCCTTAATCGTTCCCCTACTTCTGTTGTTGTTGGTATGACTCCTTTTGAGGCGTACTTTGGATCAAAGCTTGATGTTTCTTATTTCAGGGTTTTTGGGTGTGATGCTTATGTTCACATCCTAAAGACACAGCGTGATAAATTTATAGCAGCTTCTAGAAGATAGGTGTTTGTGGGCTTCTGGGAGCGTTCACTCAACCGTCAAGACCCACGGACCGCTTATTGTTTCAAGCGTTCCAAGCCGAGCACTAATGGCTACCTCTCACATAACCGACGTGCCATCCATATCTACGGGTGTAGTGAGCTTACCTCCGTGCCATTCGAGTTACCTCCTCTCCCGCGCACTCCGGTAGCTCCACGATCCAAGTGCAAGCTTCAAGCAAGCTTCATCCTCAAGCTCCACGCTCCAAGCTCCATTGCCGCGAGCAAGAGAAGAGAAGAGAAGAGAAGAGAAGAAGAGAGGAGAAGATGGAGAGCTTCTCCTCCTCGGTCCCTCACCCTCACACACTCACTCCCTCACACTCTCACACTCCCTCTCTCAAGCACAAGCTCAAGCAAGCAAGAACAAGAAGAAGAACAAGAAGAGGAGAGCTACTTTTGGCCACACACAAGAATGGGCTTCTCATTCACTTTTCAACTTTATATACAAAACCCTAAATCCCTTTTGGACGGTCATCCCCTTTTCCCCTTTCTACATGGCCGGCCATAGCCTAGGCCATTTTTCCCATTGTCCTTCTATCTTCCTAGCTTCCTTTCCACCACCCATCTACATTTACAAATTGCACGGGTGAGAGCCCGGCGCTCTTTTACAAGATTTCAGGGTGCGCCTTTTTATTTTAAAATGCACATTTCCCCTTTTGTATTTGCCTTGGACTTTTAAGGTTGCCCTTGCGCCTTTGGCCTTTTCTCCTATTCTTTCTTCAATCGGGCTACCTTTTTTCCGCCTTTGCCCTGCGTCTTTTTTATTTCCTTTTTCTTTCTTCGTGTTGAGATTAACATTATCTCCCTCCTAGACGAGTATCAGTCCCATGGCACTCGCTGTCATAGGTAGCAGGCTGTAGCATGCACCGAAGACGTGGGTGACAAGGACGCTTGTGGTTTCCGTGGAGGAGTGTTGGTGGTGGTGTGAAAGCAAGTCCTTGGGGCCTGTTGGTGGCCAAGGTGGCTGGTGAAAGGTTTGTTGGAGTTGGTGGTAGGGCTATTCTGTGTTGGGAACTGCATTGATGTCCAGCACGAGTGTTGGTTTGTTGGGGACTCTGCACATGTTGATTCTTTGCGGGCTTGTCGGATGGTAAGGGATAAGCATTCAGTGTTGGGTGTCGCTGAAGAGCGATTGAAATTTCGTTGGAGGCTTTAATACCTGCAATTGAAAACCTCTCGTGTGGTCTCTCCCTAAGGGGAAGTGCTAGTCTTCTTATCGTGCACAAGACATATTTGATTAGTTTGGGAGACAGGTCCAAATTTAAGCAAGCTGAGAGTATTGTCCTGCACTTGAGGATCCAAACTGTGTATATACTTCAGTGCAGATATTATGTTAAGTGCTTGTGCATACTTAGATAGTACGTAGTTAGAAGACCGTGGGCGAGTTTCTCATAACAATGTGTGGATGAAGCAAAGTTGTCCATGTTGAGAAGAAGTACACGTGAAGGTATATGAGACATCCTTTGCATTGTGACTACACGATGGAGCATAATTGAATACAGGGACACCGCACTTTCGGTATAGCAGGAAGCTATTGGACTTGCTTGATGAGGACGGTGTACATTTCATGGCCAATCGTGCGGTGCTTACCACAATGGATTGCAATGGTATTAAGGTAGAGTGCAAGAGGGAATTGTGCAAGTGGGTCAGGGTGACAGGTCTAACCATAGGCAAGACAAGCTCCCTAGGTATGTCCTGCCCTTGATGTGCCCTGAACAATTGTGGGTGATGCTAAAGGGCTATGGGACTAGGGACGGAGCCAGTCGATCAAGGTCACCGGACATACCTGATTTGAGGACCCCTAGGTGGTGTGCTGTGATCGTGGGTGCTTCTTATCTTTTCATTCGTTTCTTTTCTTTTCTTTTCTTATCGTTTTTTCTTTTTTCTTTTTTTTTTGGGACTTGCCTGAGTACACCCATTACAATATGTTGAGGCTATCAGCCTTTGAATGGGTTGGAAAATGTCAAGCTTCGAAGGCTCAGGAAATTGATATTACAGTGATGATTGTGCCCTAGCCTCGTTGTTAGAGAAGCAGTTGTTGAGATGGGGAGATACACTTGAGATATTGCAAACCTCCTTGCGACACACGCAATATTGATACAATTGAGGGAACGACTACCGTGAGTCAACTATAGAGCTTGACCCAGAAAGAGAGCGTGGCCCATGAATGTACGTTGGTCCATGCGATGTGGGTGGTCGGCAAGGGTGATTTTTGCTTTCAGTAGCTTGGCTTTGTCGCGGCTCTTTGTGGGGTCAATGGTCTTGCGGTGATCGGGCCACGACCGTTTCCAAAATGTCCTTGAACAGTTCATTAAATTCTTTCCTTTCCCGAGCTGCCCTTGAGCATCTGGTGCCCGAGCGTGCATTAGGGGTCTGTGCAACTGGCGTTGCCACATTTTGTGTGCCTATCTGACCGTCTGCTTTCCTGGCCCGCGGGTTCTTCGGCCTTCGTCCGGGGCAGTGTCGCTTAGGGCCTCGCTTCTTGGCATACCTCTTGAGGGTGGGCACATAGCGCTCCGGTGGAGGGGCACGTGCCACATGCTCCCGTCGTCTGTGAAGAGAGTCCTTGCATGCCAGGTGTCCATGGTTTTCCATGTGTTCCATCTGGAAGCCTGCAAGATGCAACCCAAGGGTTAGACCTTGATACATGATACAACTGTTCGTAGGAAGGGATTTTAGTGTGGTTTATCAAGTGCATATGACAAGGAGGGGAGGGGTGAGGCATGCAGTGTTTGTTGTAGAGGGATGGCCCCCATGATGATATTCGCTTTGCCTCTAGTCATTAGCAGATATTGGCTTATGCTAAGTTGTGTGGACTGGTTGTCATGGAGTGGGACAGGGCACATCCTCGGAAGGATAGACCAAAAAGGGAAGAAGGTGTGTAGAAAGGGGATGCACCCTATCTACACCATCAGTGTTGTTGGTCATGGCTTCCTATAGCGGTAATGTGGGTTGCATGCCCTTCACTTGGAGGTGGGGATGGTCACACGGCTTTTAAATGTGTGATGAGAGGAGGACTTGAGGAGCTTAGCCTGTCAGACCCAACTCTTCTCCCTGCGCTTGACTATCATTACTTGTGTGTGTTGATATTGTTTATACAAGGTGACACAAGAATTAGTGTTTATTTATATATATAATGTCACTTCACAAGGATAAGAACCAATTGTAGAACTCGGGGTTGTACTGGAGCATGGCACACGCATCTAGCATTCGCGGTAGCTTACTTAATATCGATAGATATTTTGCCATGTCGAGTGGCATGGAACCTTGACCGAGTCTATTGGCAATATGTAACTCCTCCTCAGTGAGAACCTTATCAATCAAAGGGCTCTCTAGTCTAGTTCCAACTAAGTCCGTACCCCGAATGTCAGCTAGCACTCGAAGGGAAGTTGGTGCTAGATAGGTTGGGTCCTTTTGAGACTACCATTTGGCCAATCGCTCCTATGAGACTGTCATGATCTGAGCCCCTAGTTCGGCCATTGCAACGCGGTTCTCACACCAATGCTGTTCAAATTGACTTCGGCCCTTTGTTAGTCGCTTTAGTTGCTCTATGTCCAGAGATTCGGTCGGCAGAGCACATCATTGAACGTGACAGTTAAGCGTAGTTTGTCAGCCTCCTCGTCAAAGATGAGTCGCATGTGTTCATGTAAGAGCTTGTTATAGTGTTCGTTGAGATGTTCTTGCTCTTCCCAGGATAGAGGAAATGGCAAATAATCTCCAAGTTGCTCCTTTGGGATTGTGCCCATGTCCGCAAGGACGTAGACTCGTGCGAACACCTTGAGCTTAGCATCCAACTCAGTTAAGCATTTTGTGACACTTCTACGTTCAACAAAGGCTTGCTTGGTTGCTATCTCATGCAAAGTTCTAAGAGTTTCCTTAGGATTTAGTATAGCTGGGGGCTCAGGCCTAGATGAGCAGGATTGGTCAACACTAGGATTGCTCATGCTCTTGGGGTTTCCATGTTTCTCTTGAGGCTTCGTTCTTGCGTCATGGTTCTCCTTGGGTGTGACTGGTGCGACTTCGTCACCCCGTCGTGACAGTGCTATATCCATTCTTGCTTTGTCAATGCGAGTTCTATTGTCAGTGGATAGAGCGTTGCAAGCAGCCATTAATGGTAACGACTGCTTTGATTTGTCGGAGTACACAGATGTGACTGAGGTTTCACCGCTATTAGGAGAGACATCAATGGGTTCATTGGTGGATGGACTTTATGCTTTATTCCCCAGCTCTTCATCGCTCTTGGTCTCAATGCTCTTTGGGTCCACAACCACCTGCAACTGTTGTTGTTTTCGTTGTTTCCTCCTCTTCTTCTCGGTCAGTGCAGGTGCATCTAATGGCTCGGGACCTTGGGCTAGGTCGACCGCTGATGTGCTTGGTTGGGCCTCAGCATTTCCCTTCTCTAGTGTGTCCTTATGGGACATGACCATGGCCTGCTGAGTAGCCTCGCTAGGTTGTGAGGGCACAACTGCCTTCCTTTTTGGAGAGCCTAGCTCTTCAACCAACTCCCTTGTGTGTGACTCCTCCAGCCTAGGCTTTAGGCACTTTGGAAGTGCTGGAGTTGTCGAGGTAGTTGGTTGTGACACCTCCCCCACAGGTAAACTACTAAGGACACGTTCCACACAGGGCATTGTCATGGCCAAGGGGTATGACTGTTGTGTTCCCTGATTGGAAGTAGTAGCAGCTAGTTTAGTGGGCTGGCTACCCTTGGTGGATTGCAGTGTCAGGTCCTTAGGACGATCGGAAGTGGTCGCATCCTCTGTTGCCCCTTGAGCATTCGTTTGTGTAGATCGGGCATGAGTTGATCTGGTCATATCCTTGGGCCGAGAGCTACAGATGGCGTCACGTCCCACCTCTTGGACATTTGGAAGCTTAGATGGAGATAGATATTGGAATTGAGCAGTTTCCCTTGACAACCGCTATTGTGCTTCCTGTGTTCGTTTGGAAAAAGAGGATGCAAGAGATCTAGGGCTCTGAGGTGGGCTCGGCACTGGCTGAATGATTTGCTCCAGGCTATTAGATGATTGTGCCATTTTCTTTGTTGAGTTATTAGCCTTGCCCTGAGCAATGTTGTGCCTATGATGCTTGTTCTCCCCTTGGGAAGTCAAAGGCTCTTTGGGCACTAACGATTTTTGTGCATGCTCAATGGCTACATGTGACATCTGTCTATTTAGCATGCTAGGCTGAGGTTTTTTCCTTCAAACAATCATGTCTGGTTTCTTGCCTCGAGACCTAGAGTTTCTCTTAGATTTCCTCCTGTGCTTCATTGCTTTTGATGCACTCTGGCCTTCAGCTGATAGAGGCGATTTAGTAGGGGATTTTGGTACCCAAATCCATCGGTTTCCTGCATAATACCCTTGAGCACGAAGCCACGCCTTGGATATCCATCGTGGCGTGGTGCTAGCTCTCCATCGATGCTTGCGTCTATAAGGCTTGGGCTTCTTTTGGGGTCTTCTACGATATTTGTAAGTCTAAAGCCTGTCCTTGGCATTGTCTCTCAACCTTTTTGGTTCAGGCATGGCCTCACTCACTAGCTCTCGTTGCTCGACATGTGCTTGTATTAACTCTTCCAACAAGTCCTTGCTCTCATTAATGGGCTTGACTATTACATCAGCACCTTCCTTGCCTTTCCCTCAAGGATTGTTGAGGTCACCCTTGCTAAAGATCGTGACTATCCTCACACCCGGTAGTGTCAAGTGTATCCTCTGAGCTACGTAGTCCGCCTCACACTTGGTAGCCTTTTTGAAGGGCCTTCCTAGGAGGATTTCCTTTCCACCATTCTCGCTATTGGGAGGAACATAGAACAGGAGTGGCAAGCTTTCTGTCTCAATTGTTACAAGGATTCTGCACTTCCCTAGAAGTGCTTGTGGGTGTTCCCCGTAAGGATTAAGAGTTGCATCAGTCGATGTGAGCTCTGGTTGGCCTAGTAGGGTCCATGATTCATAGGTCAAGACATTAAAATCTGCTCCTTCATCAATTAGAGCATTAATAGTATGCTCTCTTTTCGCGGTGAGTTTGACCCTAAGATAAGCAGGTGGTACTATGTCTTCCTCTTCCGGGTCTCGGCTTGTAAATTTAAGCCTTCTGATAGATGCCCTTGAGTCCCCACATGCATGACCAGACATGGATTCTTCTCCAATGTCTTGGGTCGCCTGTGCAGTGTTGCTCAAGGTACATCTCTCGTCAGGACTGTCATAACTAGCCATTCTTGCTATTATAGCTTGATGTTGTTGCTTTCCGCTTTGACTAGATGCAATCTGAATACAATACGTATGTGTTTTTGCAGTGTGGCCTTTTTGCCCTTGTTGGCTAGATGGGGCCATTGAGGTTCTAGGGTCTCTGTTTGTCTCTATTCGAGCACGAGCTTTTGGTTGCTCTTTTACAAGGGAGAATCCATGCTCGTGTAGAGCCATTTCTACACTAGGGTTCAATTTGAAGGACCTGTCATAGCGCACATTTTCTCTCCAACCTACTCGAGGAAGGTGCGGAGGGGGCAGAGCCCCCTCTACGGGGGTCCCGGGGGGGGGGGGGGGGGGGGGGGGGGGGGGGGGGCAGTCCCCCCAGCCCGCAGGGCCGTTACGGTAAACACCATGCGCAAGTTGGAGGACGATTTATAGCCAAATTTTGAACTACTTGCTCTCAGTTTCAACCTAGTGATCGATCTATGATATGGCTTCGGCTCTGTATGGTTTCTCAGTTAATTTCACTATCTTCAGGTTAAAATTTGAGAAAATCTAAATTTGGCCTAATAGGTCCAAATTGCAGGGTCCAAGTGGGTCACTCGGACGGGCCAAGGGGGGCTGAGTTCAAACGATTTGAACGAATTCAGACGAGGTCACTCGGGCGGGCCGAGGGCCGAATTTGAGTCTCGGACGGGTCGTTCGGGCGGGCCGAGGCCAAATGCGCCACGTGGCAAAAAGTTTTGACTTGGACGGCCGAATGGGTTGACTCGGACGGTTTTTTCCTCGGATGGTCTGAAGCCGACTAGGGTTAGGCCGAGTGGACCGGGTGGTCCGAGGGCCGAGTCTGGGCCTCGGACCAAAGTCAACGTGACTCGAATGCGCCGAACGTTGCGCATGTTTCTTAGCCAAAGCTCGCAAAATTCGTTGTGCAAGGCGCTGGGGGTCTTCCCCCTTGTCGAGCAACTCCAGATTGGTCCTACTATTGTAGGGGGAGGTGTAGAATTACCTGGGCTAGCCAAAGATCTCCCTGATGCCAAGATTGAAGTGGATTTCCTCACCAAGCTTTCCTCTTCTCTCCTGCTCTTCTAAAACCCTTCAATGCAGAATGTGGCATTTCTTGTCACTTCTGGCCTTTATACCCTCTTCCGGGTATGGCATTGGCACCCCCAATAACTCGCTTACCGACCTTAGGCATCATAAGTAAGTTTTTTTTTTCCACATTTGCACGATTCTTGCCCTGTTTCTACCCTGTTTTGCAACAGTAACCCTAATGCTTATTTTCTTTGTTTTTCTTTGTTTTCTCCTACTCTAATGCATCCAAATCACAAAGTAAATACCTACACTACTCCATCTCTCAACATGAATCTCAAGAAAAACAACAAACCTACTTGCCAAGGAGATCGAATACCATCTTCAACCCCCTTGCTTCCTACCTATCTCAAGCACCGGTTCGGGGAAAACCCTACTCCAATGCTCGATTCGAAGCGCGCAAGCGCTCAAGGCTTGAATCCGTTGGTCCCGGCAACAGAACCAAAATGTGGGAGTGTTCACTCAACCGCCAAGACCCACTGACCACTTATTGTTTCAAGCATTCCAAGCCAAGCACTAATGGCTACCTCTCACATAACCGACGTGCCATCCATATCTACAGGTGTAGTGAGCTTACCTCCGTGCCGTTTGAGCTACCTCCTCTCCCGTGCACTCCGGTAGCTCCACGATCCAAGTGCAAGCTTCAAGCAAGCTCCATCCTCAAGCTCCACTCTCCAAGCTCCATTGCCGCAAGCAAGAGAAGAGAAGAGAAGAGAAGAGAAGAAGAGAGGAGAAGATGGAGAGCTTCTCCTCCTCGGTCCCTCACCCTCACACACTCACTCCCTCACACTCTCACACTCCCTCTCTCAAGCACAAGCTCAAGCAAGCAAGAACAAGAAGAAGAAGAAGAAGAAGAGAGCTACTTTTGGCCACACACAAGAATATGCTTCTCATTCACTTTTCAACTTTATATACAAAACCCTAAATCCCTTTTGGGCGGTCATCCCCTTTTCCCCTTTTTACATGGCCGGCCATAGCCTAGGCCATTTTTCCCATTGTCCTTCTATCTTCCTAGCTTCCTTTCCACCGCCCATCTACATTTACAAATTGCACAGGTGAGAGCCCGGCGCTCTTTTACAAGATTTCAGGGTGCGCCTTTTTATTTAAAATGCGCCTTTCCCCTTTTGTATTTGCCTTGGACTTTTAAGGTTGCCCTTGCACTTTTGGCCTTTTCTCCTATTCTTTCTTCAATCGGGCTACCTTTTTTCCGCCTTTGCCCTGCGTCTTTTTTATTTCCTTTTGCTTTCTTCGTGTTGAGGTTAACAGGGCTATAGCTCGCAATCTCAAGGCTACCAATTGTATGATACTATTAATCAGGATGTCTACATGAGTTGTGATGTTCGGTTCGTGGAGGTTCTAGCTCTATAGGGGGGTGAGGACCACCCTGTACTTGGAGATCTTGATGATAGCTGGGCCCTAGCAATTATTCCTCTCGAGCTTGTGTCTCTTGAGGACTAGGTAGGGCCACACATGCAGGTGCCATGTGGTAGTAGTCAAACTGCATCAACAGTCGGAATGCATTAGTTGGCTACATTAAATGCAACCGACCTAATCATTTTTAGGCATTATTTTCAGCCTATAAATAGGCTATGTTTTTAGCAGTATTTGGCAATTGTGTCTCACATATTTTAGCCTGCAGACTGCGGAGATTGCTCTTGGGGCTGATGGAGATCGAGACCCCCAAGGTGGAGACATATGCAGATGTTCTCTCTGCACCTATGTATAATTCTGCATCCTTATACTGCATTCTTCACTGCAAATTTTATGTGTTTCACTATCTCTTTCACTCTCTTTCTTCTCTCTATGGTTCACTCTTTGTCTCGGTCATTCGCTTTCGCATTGCTTCACTCTGACAACATTGAGCTCGACTCTCAAAATAATATTACAAATAATTATGCATCCACAATATTAATAGAAAAATATTTTTCGCATACTGTAAGTGGCCTAAGAGAGTTAATCCTTTGAATATTCTTGATTTCCAACTTTATTTGCCTTTTTTCTTTTGCTATTTTAGACATTCCTGTTTATGGCTTTCTATTGGCTGCTTTTGCCACCTTTAATTTTTCGTGGTTAACATCATACCACATAAAAAGCCATTTTGAGTGAATCAACTCTATGGTTAGACTAATATTATGCCTTGCTCTCTTGAGGAAAAAGCAAAGAAACAAAAAGGGTCTTAAAGAATAGAGGAGAAATAAGAGGCTTCTACTCACATAGTCAACATATCCTTAATGAATAATATTATATGAGAAGTAAAGGAGGTAGTTTGGAAGAAGAAGTTGTGGATCCAATGCAAAAGTCAATTGTGCAAGCTAACAATGTCATTGTAATAAAGAAAGATACTTGGGAGCTAGTGGATTGGCTAGCCGAAAGGAAGATTATTAACACCAAAGCGAGTCTAGATGGTAAAGTACAAGGCAAATGGGACCTTAGAAAATTATAAAGGTAGATTAGTAGCTCAAAGATATCTTCAGGTTGAAGAATCTAATTTTCAAAAACTATAGAAATGACCACTATTTGCAAAGTACTTGTAGTGCAAGTTAGAAGAAGTTGTTATTTTACAACATGCATGTTACATCAACATTCTTGAATGATGACCCCAAGGAGGAGGTATGCATAGCTGACCCACCTAGATTTGAGAGCCCCCTTCAAACAACAATGTTTGTAAGCTAAAAAAGGCACTAAATGGGCTAAAATAAGCCCTTAGAGTATGGTACTAGTAGATAGATGAGTTCTTTTTAAACTTCAAAAGATATACCTTAGTTGTTTACTTATATATTTATAAGGATGGGAAACAATTTGTAGTGATTGTTTGATATGTGGATGAGCTTCTTATTACAAATGACTATGGAATATTATCCATTAGACATAAAGGCTTTGAATACTAAGTTTGAAATCATAGATTTAGGCTTGATGCACTATTGTTAAGGGATTGAATCTAGCAAGAGCCAAGAAAGATCTTTATCTCTCAATAGATGTATAAATGGGAAAACTTGAAAACATTTGGCATGATCAATTGCAAGGAGATAGTTACACATATGGAGGTCAATGTGAAGTTATCCATTGAGGACACGTCACTATTAGCAGACATTGGGAGGTACAAAATTTGGTTAGTAATCTTATTTATTTGTGTAAGACCAAACCAAATATCACTTTTGTTATTGGTATATTGAGCAAGTAGCAAGTTCTCAAAACAAGAGTCATGCAAATAGTTGAAAATTTGGATGTAGGTGCTCAAATGCTCAACTATTTTAAGGGAGTCTCAAATATTTCAAGGGAGCTCTTCATTATAGCATCACATATAGTTTTAGAATTTCTTCAGCTAGGAATAGTAATCTGAGTTGGGTAGGATAGTGATTCAAAGAAATTAGTTTCCTATTATAGTTTATTTTAGATTTAGTAATTTTTAGTTGAATTAGTAAGAAGCAACTAATAGTGCCATTGTCTTCTATCAAGGCTAAGTACAAGGTAGCTTATATTTGCTACATGCGAAGCATGGTAGTTGAGGAGAACCTATGGCACATGGGAGTGCAAGATGATGGGCCAACTATGTGGAGACGTGACAATAGGATTAGAATCACCATTACCAAGAATTGAGTGTTCCATGTGCACACCAAACATATAGAGATTCATTACCCTAAATACACGATTTGACTAATAGGATAGTGGAGTCGATCTATTACCTCTCCATTTGAGGGATAATGGAGCAAATATCTTCATCGAGACACTTACAATGTATTTTTTGCAAGGACGAGTGATGGTGCTCAAGGCCCCATTTATGAGGACAAGTCGTGGTTGAGCCCTATGTTGACTTGTATATCAAAGGATATCTATGTGACTGAATGGTAGGAGGTGACTTTTGTGGGTCTAGCCTGCAAGCTAGATGGAGTAGTTAAGTTGGTAGCAACTCCAAGTACACAACATTGAGTCATGGGGTGTGGAAGTCATCAAGGATCCTTATTGTGAGTCCATGGCTAAGAGGTCCCAAGGGGGCCTGTGGCCCTATGGCCCCCTTGGTGGGGTTCAGGGGCAATGCCCTTGACTCAATGGGCAAAGGGAGTATTCCGTAGCCAAATAATGAAGGTTAATAATATGGTATGTCAATCAAGCTGACCGACCATCTTCATAGGCTATTAAAAGTAGGCCCTCAAAAAAGTATGATCATTTATCCATTCTCCTTATCAAAGTTCATCTAGCAAGGTTCAAGTTTTTCTTGTAGATTATATCTAGATTGCCATTTAAGATTCACTACGGAAGTAGAAGGGTGGATAGAGCCATCATCGTATCATTTTTTTTCCAATCAAAGGAATCTCAAAAATTTTCCAATTAAAGGAATCTCAATTTATCTCTAATTTGTTTTATATTCCCTAGAAAATGCTCACATTTGTTTGCTTCCTTGTGTAAATTTGCAAGCCTATTCTAAGATGCTAATATGTCTCCATGTCGAAGTAAAGGGTCTTCTTTGTACATGTCAAATTTATTATGCAATGCATTGTGGATATCAAGGGCCTTTCTTGGCATCAAACTCCTCAACAATTCACATTGTAAAGGCAAGAATGATGTCATGAACAAGATTTCCAAACAAATGATTGTCCACTCTTTTTAGATGTTTTAAGCTAGAGTCCATGGTACAACCTATGTGATTGGTTTGTAGAGTTCGCATGTGATGGACTCAAATAAAGAGGATGAAGATTATGTCCCAAATGATCGTAGGGACGATGATGACAATGAAAATGAGAGAAAGGGGATGATGAGGATGGGAATAATGATGACAATGATGAGTTTTGGGATACTTTGTAGATTCACTATGTTATATACTCGAGAGCCAAGGAGGACACTTCGCATGTGAATTTGTATAATTAGATTCATCATTTTGTGGTGATCCTCAACCTTATGTAACATATCTATAATTCCATTGGATATGTTGGAATTACAAAGACTATCAAAATGCTAGAACCTTTGGTGGTAGTTGACTTTTTTGTGCATTAGAATTTGAGGTGTGTTTTAAAACTATGGAATGCTAGAAGTTTTAGTGTTATTTTGAAAATTGTAGCATGTGTGCAATTTAAGACTTTTAATGATGATTATACAAAAAATTTCAAAATCCAAGAATTGCTTTGCTAGAGTACTTTCATGTATATAATCACCATTATTTGGTCCACATATAATAGTGATTCCAAGATACATCAAGTCTATATGAAGGCAAGGACCAAAGGTTTGGTTCCATCACAAAGTAGTGATTGAGCTTTGAGGTTTGGTTCCATCACAAAGTAGTGATTGAGCTTTGAGTATCACATGATTCTTTTTCATCTCCTTTTTATCACGAGTCACACTTTCCTCTCTTCTCAATTCCTTTGTGCCCTTTTAATGGCATCTCTTTTGGGGGATGAGTGTAAGAATTGCATCTGAAGTTGGTAGTGTGGGTTTTCTTTGTGGAGAGTAGATTTACACACATTACAAGTGCAAGAAGGTTTATCTTAGAATATTGAAACACAACTATCTCCCCAACCACACATAGTATGAGCACCAATGTTATACGAACAAAAGAACAACTCACAATTAACTAAGCAAGATCCTTAACACATTTCAAGTTGATGACCTCACCCTTGCCACTTTTTGGCCAAGGTATGAAGGAAACTCCTTGTTTAGGTTTGAATATGGAACTTCACATGTTTGATACCTTCTTCCTCTTTGCCTAACTTGGGCATGGCAACTCTTTAGCTCCTTCTTATGATTGCAATGCTTGAAAAAAACTTCTTTTGTTCTTCCACATCAACCTCTTCTTGTTCTCATCTATGACCTTCTACTCTTTTAGGTCTAATTGGCTACTATGCCACACTTGATTGGTCTTCTAATCTTCTTGGTTTGTGACTGGCCTTCTACTCTTCCACATGAACCTCTTCTTGCTCTCTTTTAAGCTATGAACCTTAAGCTTTTATGTTCCTTACAATATGCTACATTTTGGCGATGTTTTTTTGCCTGAATCTACATTAGGGTGTCATCGATGATGCCAATGTCCATGTTGTCAAATCTAGCATCTCTCCAAGGTGCTTCATAACATAGATATCACCTTAGCCTTCATAAGCCTTAGGCTTATGCACAAGTCCTTGTTCATATGCCCCAAAATCACATATGTAATCATAATGCATTGCCCATAACAATATTAGAAGTTATTCTCCCTTAAAATTCCTAAGGATGCATATGCAAAAAGTAAACATCCCTCCCTCTATTGCAACCTTACAACATTAGTGAGAATGCCTTGAACTTGTTTTGAGAACCAATAAATTCAATGGATTTTAGAAACAAGTCTTGTCATCTCTCCTTATAGAAAAATAACAACTTGCAAAATAGCTTAATTGCATTGCTTCCTTCATGCAACATTGTCCTTGTTGCTTCTTCCATCCTCATGTTCTCTCATAGTCCTTGACACTGGTAAAGCCCTACACTACAATATAATGGCAAAAACTTGTCAAAGTCCTTCAAACCAAAGATAAGCCCTGCACACCTATCACAAAGAAAATTTGAATTTCAAAGGCTAATTTATTCCATTTCCTTTGTGTCCTAGAGCACAAAACTTGTTTTTTTTTCCTTATTGTGGTATAGTCACGTGTGTCCTTGTATCTCTTGTTAAATAATTTAGCATACCAAAAAATACTTCACAATGATATCCAAACAAATTGACTAAGTCTAATATTGGAACTTTGATCCACTTCGACGCCTAAATAGATCCATGCATATTTCTTTTGTTGGCATTACTGGCCTCTAAGGGTGTGATATAATTGGCCCCTCAAGTTGCTTATGGTAACACATTGTGAGGCACCCAACTCAAAAATCTAAAAGATTGGGTGCTACTTCCTTACACACTAAAACCATCAAAGCATACCAAAAAGATGGTTGTGGCCTAATGGTTAAGCCAATTGTGTTTTACATCAATGGTGGGCTTAAACCCCATTCGATGCAATGTTCTTTAATACATTTATCTTTACGTTCAATATATTTTGTAGTTGGAAAAGGCGATCTCCCAACATGTATACCAACTAGTTCCCCTATGGGTACTATATTGACATAGTTTGGGGAGTTGTGAATGGAGCTCATCAAGAGGAGTTGTCCACACCATCATTTCAATTTTTTCTCTACAATTTTCTGAGTTGGAGGGTTGATTTGATCGGTTGAGGTTGGGTACCCGCCTACATAGCTTGGGACACAGCAAGCTAGTTTGGGACCCCACCATGATATAGTTGATGTTGTTGAGTTTCCATTGGCCATGTGTTGCTTTAATCTTGGAAATTGCAATTTTTGAGCATAAAAGTGCAAGTTTCTAACCAACCTTGAAACTCCCATACTTAGTGTTGTTTTGTCACATGTCACTATGTTCCTTCATTTTTCCGGACGGGTAGAGGTTTCCTATGGATATGTAACTATCCCTTGGGAAAGCCGATGGGATGTAGCCCAAGTGGTTTGAGTGTGTGGGTGTGCACATGGGTGAGTGAGTTAAAACCTTGAAGACAACCTCAAGCCATCTTGCATGTTTCAAATTTCAGGCCTTCTCTATGAGATTTAAAAAAACTATACCTAAGAAAGGAAACGATGATGTGTGGAGTATTGATCCACTTTCCTATCTTCTTTTTGTTGGTAACATATACCTACTTTGGACCATATATTTTGCTCAAAGCAGTAGACGCTGGAGCCACTGGCCTTCTGACACGTGGTTGGCAAGGAAGCACGCAAAACTGGATAGCGGAGCAGGACCGACGACGTGGTCAAAAAGAAAAAAGTGCCAAAAAGCCGCGCCCGCGTCGCTGGACACGTGGCATCCCAAAGAGCTCGAGCCTCGAATCCTACTGGCTGAAAAATGCGCTTTATCGGCGCGGCAAACCCAAAAAAAGGCCCCGAAAAGAGCGACCGTTATTTGCCGGTCGCATGCCGGTTTCCTGCGAGGGGTACATGGGGTGTGTTGACCGGCAAACCGGCAACGAATTCAAGTTGCCACGCAAGCGGCCGTTCATAGCCACAAGCTTTTGGCCTTTTCCCTGCTAAATTAAGCGGGCCTGTATTTTGGCATTTTTTAAATCGTTTTCCTTTTGGGGACCCTTTCCTCTCAGGCAAGAAACTCATCGTCACAAGCTGCTTCTTCGTCTCCATAGCTAGACCAGATTCTTCGATCGCGGAGCACGCAGATCGCCATATCCAAGAAAGCGGGCCTGTTTCCTGTCTGACAAAAGAAGCCGCACCGTCGCGTACAATCTTTTCCACCACTGGTGTTCCCACAAGGTGCACTCCCCAGTCCCTTCTTTCAGTTTTCTCTTCCTTCTCCAGGTTTGCCTTGAACCTCAGCGAGGATTTCTCCTGCAGAAACTGAGTTAGGATGCTACTCTGTCTCTCTTTGAAGATCAGAGAAGGTCTTTTGCACATCCACACAGCTTGTTTCTGTTTACATCCATCGATCAAATTTCTGTGAATTCACTACGGTTAAGGTGACAACAGTTCCTTTCATTTGCAATTTCACCGTATTAGTTTTTTCCAGGAAGGAAATGAACGCCATTTTCACACACATACATGAATTTGCAAGTTTGTATTGGAGAACCAAGCAACTATACTTCTGGTAAATATGATAAGATGAATCTCTGCAGATCAAAGCTTACCTAACAAGACCTTAATGCCATCAAAGCATACTTATTTCAGGCATCCAGTAATGATGCTGGAAATGCAATGATAAAAAATGCTTTGCAGGAGGTAAGGGGCAGCTCCTGATGAGGGAAGGATGGTATGAGAACAGGCTTTCTAAGCTTACAAGGTTGCGATAGAAGCCTCCTATCACCTTTCAAAGACATGTGGAGTTCATGATCAGATTGTAAATTATGAGCACTTCTCCTGGAGTTGCAACACCCCAGGTGTGTGTTTTTACTTTCACATATGGACCCTTGACATTTTTTTGGAATGAGATTTTAAAACCAGTAGTATAGTGCACATGTTAGCAATAGTATTCACCTTAAAATTTGTATATTCATCAGTGCTTTGCACATAATGATGGATTTAAGATGAAATTTTAACTCCACAAAACCAGTCAGCATGATTTTATGACTTCCTCAGTATAGTCAACATACTGATATTTTACGGCAATGGACATGCATTGTGGGGGTGTTGTTGGGTGGTTGGGGGTGTGTGGGGGGGGGTTTGGATGGCTACTCTAGGTTTTGAGCTACTTGGCATGCTGTTTTAGATTTTGGCCAGCAAAATGCCACTTAAGGAGCACCTATTCCTTTGGAGATGCCTGATTGGTATTAATCCTTTGGTTCCTATACTTGCAACCAAAAGGATTGCTCCTACTACTTGTCATAGATGTGATGCTTTAATGAGACCTTTCCACATATTTTCTGCAGTTTTCCTTGTTCATAGGAGCTTATTTGGCATGTGTCTACTTCTCTCAGGCTCCCTTTTTGGTCTTTTGGATTTCACAAACTCTTTTGGCTCTTTGGTCCTTTCGGGTCAGTTTGAAGTTCTATGCCTTTCTTTTCTTGGGTCCACTTTTGGACCTTCTGGACTATTTGGGAACTTTGTAACTGGGCTGCCTCTTAGGCCATTTAATCTGGTGGCTACACTTCATTTTGCAGATCTCTGCACCAATCCCTTTCTAACAGCCTTGCCACTAAAATATTAGATAGACCTCATATTATCTTTCTTATGAGTGTTTTTTGAACTTTTTAGGGTGTACTCTTCTGTAGTGTTCAGTCACTTTGTATATTGAGTCCTAATACAATACTTACCACAAAAGTATGTGTGCACATGCATGCAAATACAGATGCGCACTTGTAGGTGAGTGGTGTGTGTTTTGTCTTTTGTGTGAAAGAGGGCAACATTTGCAATCTAAATATGCTTGCTTTCCCCCTGTCTAAAGTCAGGTTCAGCATTTGAAAGGTCTTTTTGAATGTTTTGAGGCTCCCAAAGCTGTTGGCATGGCCTACTCTAGGTCTTGGGCTATTTGGTATGCAGCTTTAGTTTTTGGCCATCAAATTGTCACTTGAGGAGCACCTATTCCTTTGGAAATGCATGATTGGTGTTATTTTCTCATGTTCTATGCATTCCACTAGAAGGATTGGTCATGCTACTCATCTTAGTTGTGACAACTACGGTCTCTTTTTTTCGGCTTGACGCGATCAGAGTTGAGCCCATCCAAGTCTCCAGTCTTGTCAGAATGACTATACTCCTTGTAGGGTTAGTCCTTGACTAAATGACAAGCTGTACATATAGAGGAAATCCAATGAGACTGCTTTTGTGCATAAAGTACTGGTTAAGAATAAAAACTGAATAAGCAAGATCTGTGTGGGTGTGAGTGAGCCATAGGAGCTTTCCCACTACCTAACAACAGCTATGCTTGTTGAAGGGAGGAGCATCAGAGTCCTTAATTAGCTTCACAATAGGGGTGGCCACTTGAGTGCAGCGTGAGGAAAGAACTAATTGACTTACTGAAGGGCATACTTTTTACTGTGGCATAAAGACGTCTTGCAAATGCTGCCCAACTTCAATGCCCAAGAAATAAGAGAGAAGGCCAAGGTTGGTGATCTTGGAAGTAGAGCTTAATTGTGCCTTTAGATGTGCAATGGTAGCTTAA
This sequence comes from Lygodium microphyllum, assembly GCF_053477565.2. Taxonomy (NCBI): domain Eukaryota; kingdom Viridiplantae; phylum Streptophyta; class Polypodiopsida; order Schizaeales; family Lygodiaceae; genus Lygodium; species Lygodium microphyllum. Next base: position 27,452,902 of record NC_141152.1, on the reverse strand, counting down.
TTTAAGCTTGCAATTAGTAGATCATCAATTTTTAACAGCATATAGCTAACCCCTTGTGGAAGATCACATGTAATGATTTGGACCATAAGGGAAGAATGGAAACTGTGAAAAAATAAGAAGTCATCCTTTTTCTAGAACCAAGACCAAGGTGCTTGCTTGAGCCCATAAAGAGCTTTTCACAATCTGAATACCTTTCCTCACAGCCTGGAATAAAGAATCCAAGCGGCTTTTCCACCTATGCTTTCTTATCAAAAAAGCCATTTATAAAAGCACTCTTAACATCAGAGCAACATGGAAAGGAAGAATGGGCCCTTGGAACATCAAAATGCCATCTCAAAATGAGAGAGATGGGAAACATGATACACATTCCCAGCATGGGAACATTCCAGTTGCATTTTCCAACAATGTTCCAATGTTGGAAAGCTCCCCAACTAGGAAATGCTATCAAAGACATGGTGTTCTTGGCAAGGGACTTGATGGTCATTTTGTGGGAGACTACACTCATTGCTTGCTTCGCCTTTGTCTCTATTCCAAGTGTGGATGCCTCCATCTCCCACTTCACCTGCTACAGCTTGCCATTTCTTCTCTCTCTCTCTCTCTCTCACGCATGTTTTTCATCTTTCCTCGTTCCAGATGAGAAACACACCATCATTGTATGTATTGCTTTGGTCTCATAGGCCACATTGGCCTTTTAGAGACGTTAATATACTCTCTCTCTCTCTCTCTCTCTCTCTCTCTCTCACGCGGACATGTGTGTGCGAGTCACCAAGGTCCAAAATCATCAAGTTTCTGAACATACAAGCTATGTCCGTATGGGTGCAGGAGTACCCCTGATAAGGTGCATGCTCATTTTTCGGGGAGGAAGGAAAAGAGGTGTGCTCTTGCACACGATTGATGCCTCAAAATAGGCACCAGTTTGAGATGGGTGTGGTAGACCTAGATGCCTTGGCTCGATCAAGGCAACATGTGGCCACCATTGATCTTGCCACACATATTCCACAGCTAGCATTGGATGCATCCGCATCGAGATGGGCTATAGCTACACCCTCATCCTCTCATGCCTAGAGCACGTTCGAGATTGTTGCCCCATCATCTACTTCTACTGCACCTTGTTTTGACAACATGGAAACTTTGAAGCTTCATGGGACCCACAAAAGGAGGAGACTGATGCTACCATCGCTTGCTACTTCTAACGTGATCACGTTGCCTTTCATGTTGTGAGGTAATTTTAAAACTAATAAGTTTTAGGGGAAAGATGAGCAAGTGTCATGTTGGTGGATCATGGTGGGAAGGCTGATGTTTGGCCTAGTACTATGTGCAACACCCACGTTCTTGGCACCCATGGAAGGTGATAATACTTGATAGAAGGTGGATGTAGGCATCTACACAAATTGTGTGGCCATTTAAGTGATGTTCAAGGCTTGATACACTTGGGATGGATACCCTTGTGTGTAGGTCCCCATGGGTGCTTGATTTGGGGGATATACCCCCACCACTGGTGCACCTCTACCATTTGGATGTGGGATAGGAATGGAACCTATGTGGGAATGAATATGAGGAGTAAATGGGATAGGTGGGATCTATAAATATGTGATGTACCAAAAGCTAAATCTTGCAATTGAATGAGAGAAGTTACCTTGTCTTCTTGCTCTTGAACCATCTTTATTGACGTTCACATGCTGGTATATGTATGGGCCAAGGTTATCATGAATACTTGCATCCATGGCCCACATATGAGACAAAGTAAACAAAGAAGGATCAGCTGAATGTAAAATTTGCATCCAGGCAGAAATGTAGCAAATCTGACATAAAACCTCAGCAGTAGCAAGGCATAGTCACAGGGGGTGCAGGGGACACGGGCCCGGAACGCAAGGATCCCGTCTTGAAACATGGGACCCGTTCCCAATGTGTCCCAAAAAGGGTGTGTTTCCATGCAGTGGTTTGTCACAAGGGGACGCGTTCTGGGATAAGCGGGATAGGGGGGACGTGTGGGATGGGACACAGGGGACGCCACATGTCATAGGGTTTTTACTATTTGCATTGTTTCTTGTAGTCTTTAGTCCACTAGTTTTATTGTTTCTCAGCTTGTACTGCTTCTTGTAGTCTTTAGTTCGAGGATTCACTATTTGGTAGTTACTGCTGGGACACTAGTCTTTATGTCATATGGCATTTATGATTCCCTAGTTTTAACTTTATATTGTTTCTTGTTCAGTGTTTACTGTTGGACTTCAGTCTTTAAGTCGCATAACATTTCTCAATCACCGTTTGGCATTGACAATTATTGCTTTTACCCTTCAATTTGAGTATTCATTTTTATTTATGTTTCAACTTTCATGGTTCATGTATTGTTTTAAACTTTTATGGGATATTTTTAGAAGGTTTTTGAGTTAAGCTATTATATTTGTTAATGACAGAGTCAAATGCACTTCTTCAAGACGGCTCAAAATCCTGTCACAATCAGCAATATGATCAACCACAAATCTTCTATATCCATGCTCATTCAACTCTTAATTCTTCTCATAGATATCACATCCTTTAATCAACACATCATCAAGAAAGGGTAAGGTCAATTAAGGAATATACTCCCTCAAAACTTTATGCATAGCATTCATCATATGCGCCACTGAATTGGTTGCTACCTGTGGAAGCGTACACATCCTAACCAATCCAAGCGGTGTCTTCATGGTAGTGATATCCTAGCTTTCCAATGCAAGTTTGAACTGATCATATCCTGAATATAAATCACCCATAGAGTAAATTGCCACTGAATTGGTTGCTACCTGTGGAAGCGTACACATCCTAACCAATCCAAGCGGTGTTTTCATGGTAGTGATATCCTAGCTTTCCAATGCAAGTTTGAACTGATCATATCCTGAATATAAATCACCCATAGAGTAAATTTCCTTGCTCACAAATGCTTCTGCGAATTCATCCACCACTATCGGGCCTTATCCAACATTTCTTATGGTGACTTTATTAATTGGTTGTAAATGCTGTATAAACCTCAAAGCACCATTCTTCTTTGGAATAGTAAACCACCGGTTCGAATATGGAGCTGAAGAAGGCCCCAAAATCCGCATTTTGATCTTCTCGTTCAAAAGCTCCACCAGCTTAGGCAAATATGCCCCATGCACTAGAATAGGATTTAAATTCCATGGCACATGAGGTATTGTAAAGATCACCATAGGTGCAACTATGGTCGGATTAACACATTCAATTTCATCTGGCTGAAACGCAAAGGCTTTCCCATGCCTTGCTAACATCTGCAAGAAACAAGCTCTTTCTGCAGGCAAAAGGAAGCTTGTATCACCAATTTTCAGCTCTTGTAAACTTTCAGCTGTGAATTAATGTCCTACTCCATGTGGATCCCGTAAAGTAGGCTGTTGAGTCACTTTTTCAGCCAACCCATCACTTTCAGGTGGTAAAGGCAAAGCCACAGGCTTAACCTTCTTTGCAACTGTTTTATACTTTGTATCCACCCTTGCTTCAGCCTTGTTTTAAGTATTCTCTACTCCTTGCTCAGATTTTGTCTGCTGTGCCGTGAAATTTCTACATGGTATTAGAGCGCGGGGGGCTTTGAGGAGTAAAGAGTATGCGAGAGGCAAGGGCTTTAAGAGCGAAGAGGAGAAATGCCATCTACTGTATCAAGTAGCGGTGTTGGCCCATCAGGTGGTGCTGCTATTGTACCAGCAATTCAAATACTAAGGATTCATCCACCAACCTTCAACGAAGACAAGTTAGATGGTACAAACTATACTTTGTGAAAGTTTAAAATCACAACTATCCTTGATTCTTATGAGCTTTTGGAGATGGTGTTGGAGACTGACTCAAAACTACAATCCACCCTCGTCAAGTTTAAGTGTTATGATTGCAAATCTTCTACGAGCTTGGAAACGAAGGAATGCAGATGCAATATATGCCTTAGTTACAAGCTCTTTTGACAGTGTTTGGACCTTGATTCAACACACAACCAAGGCATCAGAGGCTTAGAACGTACTGAGGAGTTTGTAAACGCCCCGAACAACGTAGTATGCTTAACAATTATGATATTTGCTTGTTTTCGAGATTTAATATAAAAGAGAATGAACACTTAAAGCTAAAAATGAAAATTACTCACAAAATTACAGCCATGAAAATGTAAAAGTAATGGAGACAAGATTGAGGGTTGAAGATGGGCAACCCCCCCCGAAGGAATGTATTTCTGCTCAACCCAAGTCCCTTAGGAAAGAGCTCAGTTACAATCAACCTGAGAGTGAGAAGAAGTAATTCTCACTCTCACAAGATCATGCAAAGATGTACAAACACACATGCATTATCTATTATGCAATGATAAGAACTGATTTCTTTACAGTATGAGAGAAGAAAAAGGGGAATTCAGCCTTTCTCCATCGTTGATCAGCAGTACATGGATAGAGCTTGCTTCTTGTAGCTAAAATGGAAAAAAGAGCTCAAGAAGGAGGTGTTGTAATGAATTTACAGGCTTGCTGTCTTGTAAAACAACAGTGATAGAAGAGGGAATATGGAGGAATTTGATAATGGAGAAGTGGGGGATGATGATGGGGATGGATGGGGCCAATTTCTGGCTATCTGTGGGTGTTGTACATGATTTTACAGCAAAGAAAAATGATGTTGAATGAAGAAAAACGAGCTCTTATTTATAGGAGAGGGGAGAGCTAGTACAAAAGGGGAAAGTGGAGTAGCACAAGACAAGTGTCCAACCACATGTCATGAGATGTGACAAGTGGTGGGACACTTGGAAACTTGTGTGACAAGTGTCTTGACACTTGTCTCTTCTCTATGGCCTTCCTTTTTGGGTTGAATATTGTCAAGAATAGAAACAACCAAATTTAGTAAGCACAGTCAGAGTACAGAATTTACTATTTTTAGAATGACATCCCTATTTTTTAGGACTAGCATTTTTAGGCTAATTCGAGGCTCCTAAAATTTAGGGACCTCCTAAAATTTAGGGATCTCCTAAAATTTAGGGACCCCCCCAATATGGGTATTATATGAAAGCTTTTTCCGTGTACATCGCAAAAATGGTATCCGAATCTTCATGTGACTTTCCTATGCAAAGAAATGTGCATTTCAAGCTTTCAGCCCACACATGCACATTATACAAGCATTTCATGATCATGCCATCTTGTTGATTGTAACTGTCTGTTCTGGTGGATCTAGCCCACACTTCAAGGCATCAATCCTTTCTGTGTGCGAGTCTAACCCTGATATGCGTGAGTTCTAGTCACAGGCGCCCAATCGGGTCATATAGGTGGAAGTGTGAACTATCTTTTCTCTAACCCACCGTGTGGGTCCACCATAACCTGTGACCACTCATCAGTGGCCAGCTCCAATGCACTTTTCTTTATATCTAATTAGTGCAAAGGAAATAAATTTAATAAATCATTATATAGACAAATTAATGAAAAAGGATACAAATTCTGTTTCTATAGAGTTGTGACAGAGTTAGTACGAAACACGAAATCAAACAAGGATTTAGAACTTGGAGAATCAACTAGGAGCAAAGAAGTTTGCTGAAGAAGAGACAGTTAAAGCATTCATCACTCGAATCAAGAATCTGCGTGATTAGATGGCTGGGATATAAAAAGCTAATGAGGAGCTAGCTCAGAGGTGTCTTTGGATTTGTCCACCAAAGTTTGATGGATTGGTAACTGCCCTAGACACTCAGGTGAGACCCCAAGCTTTGACGTTTGAGGAATTTTGTGCACTACTAACGGAGGAGTTGAGGTTTAAAGTCCGAGAAGGTAGGAGTAGTGGAGATGTTGCATTCTCCATTAATGCGAAAGGTAAAGGTGGCTTCTCTACCAACAGTAACAAAAAGAAGAAGGGTGGTAAGAAAAAATTCAAGGAGAGTGCTTCTACTGCAAGAAGAAAAACATACAATTGTAGATTGTTGTTAAGAAGGTAGATGAAAATAATGACACCGCGAAGACTAAAGGGAAGGAGATAGCCTATACGGTTGAAGTAGAGTTAGAGTTATTTATAATGATCATTGAGAAAGTGTATTACTCGGTGCAAGAGATACCTAACACTGACTCACGGGTATTGGATAGTGGTGCCTCCTATCACATGACCAACAAGAAAGGTCTATATAGTTCTATGAAGCCTCTGCAAGAATCCATCACTACAATGGTTGGGAATGATGCAAAAAGTCCTATTGCATGAGGGCACATGTACTATTTTCTTTGTTACTGCAAATGGTGAACTTAAGAATCTTTCAAATGTGTTGTATGTTCTAGAGATTAAGAGAAATCTGCTATTAGTTGCTTCTATAACTGATCTTGGCCATGAGGTGAGGTTCAGTAAGAGGTGCAGAAATTATTGATAGTGCTAACAAAGTTGTCAACAAAGAAGAAAGGAGGAACAACCTGTATGAGCTAAGTGCTCTTACAGCCACCATTGGTGTGGGCACAAGTAAACTTTGGCATGAAAGATTTGGTCACATTGGTTTTGCAGTGTTGAAGGAGATGCATAAGCAAGGCACGGTTGCTCATCTACTTGCAATAAACTAAAATGAAAGAACCATGTGAAGCTTGTATAATGGGCAAGCAACAAAGAAAGGCATTTCCATAAGAAAGCAAGAATAGAGTGAAGGCCCCTCTAGAGTTGGTGTATGTTGACTTGTGCGGTAAATTGCCTATAAAAGCCTTGGGAGGATCTTCTTATTTTATGTTGATCGTCAATGACTATAGTAGGAAGATGTGGGTGTACTTTCTTTGTAATAAGGCTCAAGTTTTTTGTAAGTTTAAAGAATGGCTAAAACTTGTTGAGAATGAAACATGGCAAAATGTGAAGAAGTTTAGAATAGATAGTAGTGGAGAGCTCAACTCAAAGGAGTTTGAAGACTTTCGTAAGAGCAAAGGGATTGAATGTCAATTGATGACGCCTCATACACCTCAGCAGAATGGCATTGTTGAAGGTTGAAATCGCACCATTGTGGAAATGGCAAGGTGCATGCTTAAGGACAAGGGATTGCCTAACCTGTTTTGGGCAGAAGCTATTAATACTGTAGTCTACATTCTTAGTCGGAGTTACTCAAAGGCTCTTAAGGGTAAAACTCCTCATGAGGCCTATTTTGGTAAGAAACCATTTGTCTCACATTTTTGAACTTTTGGATGTGAATGTTATGCATATATTCCAAAGGATAAGAGAAACAAGTTAAATCCAAAAAGCACAAAATGTATCTTCTTGGGTTATAGTGATAAGCAAAAGGCTTACACATTGTATGACCAAGAGGCAAATAAGATCATAGCGAGCCATGATGTGGTCTTTAAGGAGCAGGCACATACAGTGAAGAAGGAGAATAGAAGCTCTTCCACTTTATCATCAAGCAAAGAAGTAGTCCACTATGAACCTATCCCAAGAGCTGTTCCTACTCTCAAGGAGGAGGAAGCATTATCTTCGAATGATGAGGAAAAAGTTCACCAACGTGCAATTACACCATTGAAAAAGCCATTGCCATGATGGGTGAAGTAGCTCTATGATCTTAGCAATTCTATGCCTACTACAATTGAGGAAAAGGCAGATGGACCAAGGAGGTCACTGAGAATAGAGGAGCAAAGAAAGACTTCTTCTTACATAGTCAATATGGCCTTGATGGCTGAGATTATGAGAGAAGTAAAGGAACCAGCAGACTTGGAAAAAAGCACTCGCCGATCCAGCATGGAGAATAGCTATGCAAGCTGAGTATGGCAACATCATGAAGAATGACACTTGGGAGCTAGTGGATCGGCCAGAAAAGAGAAATATTTTTTATACCAAGTGGGTCTGGAAGGTAAAGTACTGATGGCAGCTTAGAAAAGTACAAAGTTAGATTAGTTGCATAGGTATTTTCAAAGGTTGAAGGTGTCAGAAGTGGAGCAGCGGTGGAAGCATAAACATGTGCTGAAATAAACTGCTGAAACACAAGACAAAAAGAGAAAAGAAAAGAACACGATATAGATGAGAACTCAGATGTATGCACGGGAAATGGAATCCATATATCTGAACACGAGACAGTCGCATACAACAGTGAGTCACTGGCTGCGTGGGCACTGGCACTGGCTCCTCTCTCCACAGAGTCTGCAGATGGTGAAATGAAGTGACTGACTGAGGAGGAGCCACTGAGTATAAATAGGCTGAAAAAGTGGGGAGCAAAAATGCTGGTCGGACAGCATTAAAGCTGGCCGACTGGTGTATAAAATGCCCCAATAGCATAAAATGCCACACCAGAAAAAAGCCTAAAATACCTAATAAAAATGCCCAGCCCAGATCAAGCTCAGACTCACACATGAGCTGACAAATACTCTGCTAACACCCTCTCTCAGATCATGAGTGATCTGATACAATACAATAGTACAATGAAAAGGGATCATAAACTATACAACAGAGAACCACCAAGTAGAACCATGGATACCCAAGCAGTGGGTGATCAAGCCACCACCAAGGTGCCTCGGAGAGAACCTGATGTCGATGTCGATCGTACCAAACACTTGAAAATAGAGAAGATCATAGCATGTCTCTGTGTCCATCACCAATATCTTGCAGTAGCATACAAGACCATCCTGTCAAAAATGCCCCTGAACATAGGTGACCATGGATTCCCCGCCTTTGGCCAGACCGCCAAAGTGTCCCCTCATGTGAGCTCCAGACGAAAGCCTCCCGCTCTCTGTCAAATAACCAGCTCAGCATGAACCTGGATGTCAATCCCAGCTCCAGGATTTGATTCCACCAGACTGAAGTCGATGCGTCAGGGACGTCCATCTCTGGAACCTGTGCACCTGTATAAAAGTATAGATGAGGCGCGGCTGCCCCATCTGAACACTCGCTCACACTCCCTCTCTGGCACAAGAGAGTCGTGAGGGATGACCTCATCACCACCACTAGAAAGCAGCCGAGGAAGGGGCCACCAAGCCCTTCCCGCGATCCAAAGAAGAGGATCCCTTCCGCGCCTTGGACTTCACCTTGGTCGGAGGATCGGAGTCGGAGTCTGAGGAAGGAGAGGACTCATCGGTAGAGTCAGCATCCCGCTTCGTCTTCTGCTCCTTCTTCCTGGAAGCCGCTAACTTCTTGCAGGCCTTCCGCAAATGTCCCTTCTTGCCACAGTGGTAACACTGGGCCTTCGACTTCTTCTTCCCGTCACCCCTCTCTGAAGCTACATAAGCCTCATCTCCATAATGTGCCGGAAGCCGCCCCTGTAATCTCAAGGATGCCTCATGCTTATCATCAGTGGAAGTGCACGGAGGAGCCATATGGAGAGGATAAGAAGAGAAGTAGAGAAGAGATGGAATTGAGAGAGGAAACACAGCCAAAACACAAGCACAGACTACAGAAAATGAGAGTTCACATGCAATAGAACCCAAAATCTGATCAATAGAAGACAAAATCTGCTGCAGAAAGACAAAAAATCAGTCAAAAACTGCCAAAAACAGCAAAAACGGCCTGAAGGAACAGCCACCCAGCCACGAGAGATGCTAAATCAGCAAAACGCAGGCTGTAAACTGGAGAAAACAGGTAGAAAACTGTCGCCAGCAGCTGCAGATGAAAAACGCAGGCAGCAGAGGGTGCGTAGGCAGCAGAGGGTGCGGAGGCAGCAGGCGATCGCAAAACTGCAAAAAACGCAGGCTGAAAACAGCCCCAAAACAGGTCGCCTGGCTGCGACAGCAGTCATCTGATTAGCAGGGGTACAAAACAGTCCTGAAATCAGCAAGAAAACACAGCAGAAACACAAATCCTGAAAACTGATACCATGTCAGAAGTGGAGCAGCGGTGGAAGCATAAACATGTGCTGAAATAAACTGCTGAAACACAAGACAAAAAGAGAAAAGAAAAGAACACGATACAGATGAGAACTCAGATGTATGCACGGGAAATGGAATCCATATATCTGAACACGAGACAGTCGCATACAACAGTGAGTCACTGGCTGCGTGGGCACTGGCACTGGCACTGGCTCCTCTCTCCACAGAGTCTGCAGATGGTGAAATGAAGTGACTGACTGAGGAGGAGCCACTGAGTATAAATAGGCTGAAAAAGTGGGGAGCAAAAATGCTGGTCGGACAGCATTAAAGCTGGCCGATTGGTGTATAAAATGCCCCAATAGCATAAAAAGCCACACCAGAAAAAAGCCTAAAATACCTAATAAAAATGCCCAGCCCAGATCAAGCTCAGACTCACACATGAGCTAACAAATACTCTGCTAACAGAAGGATTTGATTTTCAAGAATCATTTGCTCCAACTGCTAGAATGATCACTATTCGCACAATACTTGCACTAGCTACTCATAAGAAGTGGCGAGTTTACCAAATGGATGTCAAATCAACATTCTTGAATGGTGATCTTAAGAAGGAGGTGTGTGGCTCAGCCACTAGGGTTTGAGACCCCCCATTTTGAGAACAAAGTTTATAAGTTGAAGAAGACATTGTATGGGCTGAAACAAGCCCCTAGAGCATGGTACTAGTGGATAGATAAATTCTTTCTAGGTTTAAATTTCAAAAGATGTGCCTCAGATGCTAACTTGTATGTTTACATGCATTGTGAAAAGTCTGTAGTGACTGTCCTATACATGGACAACCTTCTTATTACAGGTGACTATGAAGATATGATCCATCAGACTCAAAAGTTTTTGAGCTTTGAGTTTGAAATGATAGACTTGGGCTTGTTGTACTATTATTTGTTGGGTATTTGACTCACGCCTCACTTATGCCTACGCTCATATGGGAGTGTCGGTGATCAGTAGGACACTGGGGCACTTTTTACTCTCGGTAGGAGAGGTTTTTTCCCCCAGACTTATGGTCTTATTGTCGTATATACTTATGTGCTTATGTTGCACACATTTGGGCACTTAGTGTGTGTCGGGTGTGAACACCCCCTACAACCCTAAGGTTTAAGGGTTGTGCTTTGTACTTTCTGGTTACACTCATTCAGTCTATTCTCTCTTGGGTGTCGTGCTTCAACTCTGTCTCTCACTCTCACATTGTCTATTGAATCCCGGCTGCACCTCGATCCTTCCATCTCACATTTGGTATCAGAGCAGTCTTCTGTCTGCTGTCTGCAGCCCCTGCCAGCTCTGCCTAGTCGACCAGTTCAGCAGCTCCCACTTGCAGCTCGTCTGCCCGCTAGCACCGCCTGATCCTGCTCGCCTTCTGAGCGTGCCCCTGCCCCCGTCAGTCTGCTAGCGTTATAGCCCTCCAGTGCAGCTCCACCAGTGCACTGTTCGTCAGCGCTACCCTCGTCAGCCCATGCGCCAACTAAGTCGACTGTGATCCTGTTCGTCAGCACTGTCGCCAGCTGGCTCGACTGTTCACCCACGTGACTTCCGTCAGACTGTCCTGCCGCCCGCCTGACGACCAGCCAACCCGCCCGCCCGACGACCAGCCACCTGCCACACAACTCGCGACTGTCCTGCCCACCCGTTTGACGCCTCCACGTCAGCTCGCGACTGTCCTGCCCGCCATCTGACGAGTCCACGTCAAACCTGTCACTCTGCTCGTCCGCCCTGACCACGTCAGGTGTGTTTTTCTTTAAAAACTAAATTTTTAATTTTAGTCCAGAATCAATTTCTGGCAGAGGAGGTTCATACGCAGCAGGGACCGCAGGCACAACACAGGTATGAGATAAATATCATGCAAATTTATGGACTGGATCATCAGAAATTTTGGGGCTTTTGTGTATTTTGGGGACAGCTGCATATGAACTGCTGGTACAGTCACAGAAAGATTGTTTTGACAGAAATTTTGGCAAAATTTTTGGGGATTTTGATATAATAGTGTTGCAGTGCACCGTTTGCACCTTGGGAAGCGTGCATTAAAAGACAGTTTTCTGATAGAGTACGGCCTTGCACATTAATTGCAGAAACGTGTTTGCTGCAATTTCTGGAAATTTGTAGGTTTCCAGTTCATACTGCTTTGACATTGCTCATTTTGTCTTTGGAAATTTGTCATCATGGCAAATCAGGGAGGTGATGTCTTTACGTATGTATCCAAGGAAGACAGATTGGACGGAAACAACTATTCGCTTTGGTCATTCATGATGAAGAATGTATTAATGGCCAATAATTTATGGGATTATGTCAGTGGAGAGGAAACTCGACCGGGAGTTGTAGCTCCCATTACTCCTCCTCCCCATGGCGCACGTGGACAACGGGGACCTCAGCCCGCTCCACCTCAGCCACTTCCTCCAAGAACTGCAGCTCAAAAAGCTTAGGATACACGTGATGCATAGGCCTTGTCGCTGATTGCTCTGGCAGTTCAGCGGTCCATCATACCTCATATCCATTCGGCATCTTCTTCACGAGATGCATGGTTGACTTTGGAGCATATGTTTGGAGGAAAGAATGAGACTCGGACCTCTTTCTTGAAGAAAGAGTTGGAAACTCTGAAGATGCATGAAGGTGATTCTATGCAGGATCACTTAAATAAGATTCAGGACTTGAGGGAGCAGCTCATGAATGTAGATGAGTATTTTTCGGATGCACAGTTGATATCCACCACCTTGAATTCCTTACCTCCTTCGTACTTGTCTTTTCATACTGCATTGAACCTCACCATGAGGATTGCTGAGCACCCACTCACTTTTATTCAGGTGGTTAGTTTGCTTCTAGAGGAGGAGCAAACACTGAAAAATAGTGGTGTGGATGCTATAGTCTCTGAGCAGGCTTTTGTGGCAAGACAGAAAGGCAAAAACAGCAAGGTGAAGAATGCTCCACAGAGTTCTGGCACTTCGGGCACATCGCAGAATCAGACACAAGGGGGGACGCAAGCAAAAAAAGGAAAATGTCATTATTGTAAGAAGCCCGGCCACTATATCACTTAGTGCAGGAAGCGCATTGCCAAAGAGAAGAAGGAGTCAGGAATGTCTGTTTCTACTACTTCTTCCACTGCTAGTGAGTCCGCGTCCTTTGTTGTGGACAGGGACTATTGTTTTTACACTTGCAGTTATGACATCTCTAGGGCCGATAGAGCACTTAGCTCTACAGAGGATGCTGACACTTGGTTCTTTGACAGTGGTGCTTCTAGACATATTACATCTCACAGAGATTTGTTTGCTTCAGTTAGTGCACCTCCCGTTGGGAAATCGGTACAGTGTGCCAATAGTGTATCATACCCTGTTCGTGGTATTGGGGAGATTCAGCTCACAGCCATTGATGGCTCTATTCTCCGCCTGCAGGATGCTTTGTTTGTGCCTGGAATCAAGAAGAATTTGCTTTCTATTTCTTCTTTGGCATGTTGTGGTTTGCAGGTCACCTTTGATGATGACCGTTGCATGGTTAGAGAAAAAGAATGCATGACTTTGGTCTTGACAGGATCTTTGTGTCATGGTTTATATGAGTTGGATGCTCTTTCAGTAGATTAGTCGGCATACTTGACATCCACTCTTACTCCTCCTACGATACAGGCGGAGTTATGGCATATGCTCGTTTAGGGCATGTAAACTTTGGTAGCTTGAAGCTTTTGCAGCGTACTCAGATGCTGGATGGCTTACCTCCCTTGGAGAGACCTCCTGAGCAGTTATGCGAGGGATGCATTTTGGGAAAAATGCATCGGTTCTCATTTCCTCGTGATGTTGCTTTCAGAGCAACAACCAGATTGCAGTTGGTGCATTCAGATGTTTGTGGGCCTATGCAGACCATGTCATTGGGCGGTTGTTATTATTTTGTGACATTCATTGATGACTATACACGTTTTTGCTGGGTCTACTGTTTGAAAAAGAAGTCAGAAGTGTATGATGCATTTTTGGCTTTCAGTGCACTTGTTGAAAACCAATCTGGATGCAAGATTAAGACTCTCCGTTCGGACCGAGGGGGGGAATACATGTCCTCTATGCTGAATTCTTTTTTGCAGCAGAAGGGCATAGTCCATCAGTATACTACAGCTTATACTCCACAGCAGAATGGGGTAGCAAAGAGGAAGAATCGGTCACTCATGGAGATGGCCAGATGTATGCTGAAGGCAAAGAGCTTGCCTCATAGTTTTTGGATGGAAGCAGTCATGTGTGCTTGCCATATTTTGAACAGATGCCCTACCAAAGCCTTGAAGACCATCACACCTTTTGAGGCTTGGAACAGCCGTAAACCTTCTGTTGGCCACTTTCGTACCTTTGGGTATCTTGCCTATGCCCATATTCCACAGGTACTTAGAAAAAAATTGGACAACAAGGCTGTTAAGTGCATTTTTATGGGATATAGCAATGAGAGCAAAGGCTACAGACTCTATGATCCCGTTACAAAGAAGGTTTTTGTCAGCAGGGATGTTGTTTTTGATGAAAAATCAGAATTATCCTTGGCTGGTTTGGATACATATTAGGCTGCCCGTGATGTTTTTGAAGGGCTGCTGCCCATTACTTTTGGTGATTCAGCTGGAGGTTCAGAAAATGAACCTAATGTTCAGCCAGCTGCTCCTATGGAAAGTGCAGAAATTCAGCCATTGGCTGATCGGAATATTCAGCATCATGCTGAAACTAAAATTCAGCAAGAGCTTGCACACAGTCAGGATGCTAAACAGCTACCTAGATGGTATTTGCAGACTATGCAAGATAGTCCTTTGGATGCATCCATGGCTGGTCGTACTAGAAGGCAAACTCGTTTGCATGATTGGGCACATACCATGGAGTTTATTATGGCAGCAAGTACTTTTGATAATGAAGAGCCTGAATGTTATGAGGATGCACAACACAGTGTGCATTGGATGGCAGCTATGCAAGCTGAATTAGATTCTATTACTAAGAATCAAACTTGGGATTTAGTGTCCTTGCCATTTGGGAAGAAAGCCATTGGAACGAAATGGGTCTACAAACTGAAAAGGAAAGCAGATGGATCCATTGATAAATACAAGGCACGGCTTGTAGCTAAAGGCTACGCACAGAAAAATGGCATTGATTATGAGGAGACATTTGCTCCTACTTCCCGTATGACGACCATCAGGTCTATGATTGCTTTGGCTGCACATTGTGGTTGGACAATGCATCAGCTAGATATCAAGACTGCATTTTTACATGGGGAACTTCAAGAGGAAGTTTATGTACAGCAGCCCGTTGGTTTTGTAGTTGAAGGCTCAGAACATTTGGTATGCAAGCTTAAAAAGGCACTATATGGTTTGAAACAAGCTCCTAGAGCTTGGCATGCAAAAATAGATACTTTCTTGCTTGGTCAGGGGTTTCTAAATAGCTCATCTGAGTCTACCCTTTACGTATGTAAAGAAGGGGGATCTATGCTGATTATATGTCTTTATGTTGATGACCTTTTGCTCACTGGAACAGTTGTACCCCCATGGAACTTGGACTGAAGTTGTCATTACATGATGACAGTGATTTGTTTGATATACATACATATGCTCCTGCAGTTGGATGTCTTATCTATCTATGCAACACTAGGCCGGACATACAGTTTGCAGTTTCAGCTTTGAGCAGGTATATGCATCAGCTACGTATGTCACATTGGCAAGCTATCAAGCGTGTTTTTCGTTACTTGCAGGGTACTCAATCTCTTGGGTTGCTTTATGCCAAGGGGGGACCATTGCAATTACATGCTTACAGTGATTCTGATTGGGCGGGTGATTATGATACACGTCACTTCACTAGTGGCAATTGTTTCTTTCTTGGCTCTTCTTTTTTTTTCTTGGCTTAGCAAGAAACAATCCACTGTTGCCACATCGTCATGTGAAGCTGAATACAAGGCAGTTTTCACTACCACAGTTGAATGCGTATGGCTTAGACGCTTGCTAGCTGATTTGGATGTATCTGTTACGGAGCCTACTCCTTCGTTCACTGACAGTCAGAGTGCCATTGCAGTGGCACGGAACCCAGTGTTTCATGCTCTCACGAAACACATTGAGATTCATTATCACTTTGTCAGAGAGAGGCTACATGCAGGTGATATCAGCCTTGTCTATTGTCCTACCACCAGTAATGTGGCAGACATCTTCACCAAAGCTCTTCCTCGTGACAAATTTGAAGCATTTCGCGATGCTTTATATTTGATATCCTTTGGTGGCGGATGATCCTTGTACTCTTGATCACTCTTTACTCCAGGGGGGTTTGTTGGGTATTTGACTCACGCCTCACTTACCCCTAGGCTCATATGGGAGTGTCGGTGATCAGTAGGACACTGGGGCACTTTTTATTCTCGGTAGGAGAGGTTTTTTCCCCCAGACTTATGGTCTTATTGTCGTATGTACTTATGTGCTTATGTTACACACATTTGGGCACTTAGTGTGTGTCGGGTGTGAACACCCCCTACAACCCTAAGGTTTAAGGGTTGTACTTTGTACTTTCTGGTTACACTCATTCAGTCTATTCTCTCTTGGGTGTCGTGCTTCAACTCTGTCTCTCACTCTCACACTGTCTACTGAATCCCGGCTGCACCTCAATCCTTCCATCTCACATTATTTAGGGATTGAAGTCTAGCAAGTGCCTGGAAAAATCTTTCTCTCTCAAAAGAAGTATGCATGGGAGATCTTAAAAGCATTTGGCACGACCGAGTGTAAGGAGATAGCTATACCTATGGAGGTTAATGTGAAGTTATCCATTGAAGATACATCAATACTAGGAGACATTGGGAGGTACAGTAAGTTGATTGGCAGCCTCATCTACTTGTGAAACACTAGGCCAGATATCAGCTTGTCGTTGGAGTTTTGAGCAGGTTCTCAAACAAATCGCAAGAAAGCCATTGGAAAGTTGGGATGCGGGTGCTCAGATCCTTAAAGGTAACTCTTGACTATGGTATCACATACTGTTCTGGAATTGCTCTTATGGAAAACTATGACTCGGATTGGGCAGGTGATAGATTCTAGGAAATCAATTTCTGGATATTGTTTCTGTTTAGGTTCAGGAATTTTCTCTTGGATTAGTAAGAAGCAACCAAATGTGGCATTGTCTTCTACTGAAGTAGAGTACAAGGTAGCTTGCTTTACTGCATGTGAAGCAGTATGGTTAAGGAGGATTCTATGGCATATGGAAGTATAGGATGAAGATCCAACAGTGCTAAGATGTGACAATTAGAGCTGCATTGCCTTTGCCACAAATCGAGTGTTTCATGCACGCACCAAACATATTGAGATTCAGTATTACTATATGTGTGACTTGATCGAGGATGGGATAGTAAAGTTGGTCTATTATCCAATGGAGAAGAATGGGACAGATATTCTCACCAAAGCTCTTACAAATGATCTCCTTTGAATTCATCTTCAAAGACTCGGTATTGGATCGAGAATGTAGTTCACCTGTGGGTGGACATTGAGGGGGGGGTGTTAGATATGCTCAATCCCCCACCCTCGTAAGGTGCAACCAATGATCCATGGTGCTCTAAGTTGTAAGGCCCCCATTATGAGAAGAAGCCCTGTGTGAGCATAGACATTGGGTGGTTCTTGACTTATATGTCAGATGAGGTCTATGTGACCGGATGGCAAAAAGGTGACCTTTGTGGATCTAGCCTTTGGGTTAGATAGAGTTGTTATACTGGTAGCAACTCCAGGCACAATGCATCGAGTTGCAAGGTGTGGGAGTTATGAAGAACCCCTATTTTGGGGTTCGGGGGCTGTGGAAGTGGCCCCTAGCTAGAGGGTCTCAGGGGGGCTAACAACCCTTATGACGGGGGTTCGAGGGCAGCTCCCTCGGCCCCCAACGATAAAGGGAATATTTCCTAGAATAGTTTGTGGCCGACTAGGGAAGGTTTATAATATGGTCGGACTTGTTGACCAGACTACCTTCCCGCGCTATAAAAGGAAGACCCCTCTAAAGCCATTGTCAATCTATCTTTCACCCAGTTAGAGTTCTTCCAACTATCCTAAGCTCTTCTCCTATCATCTGTCTAGATCACCATCTAAGCTTCACAATGGAAGTGCATGGGTGGACACAACCATCTTTGTATTAGTTCGTTTGAAATTAAAGCAGTCTCTATCCTTCTCACATTTGCTGTGTGTTCTCTATTCCTTGCTCAGATTCTGTGCGCCGTGTCGTGTAATTTCTACACCAAACTGAACCTGAACAAGGATAAAGGTAAATAAGATGTGTTGGTGGCTGGTGCTAATATGACCAAAAGAAAAGTACAAAGGATAAGCAGAAGAAAAATACATGGGGATGGTAGGTTTCCAAAGAAATGCATAAGGACTAGATCTTGGATGCATGTTGAAGTTTCTCCTCCATAGACATTGATTTACCTTGGATAATATGCATAAAACTTGAAGTTTGGGAACTTCTGTATGTGCCCTTTCATTGTACATACATTCAAGAATGCTTTAATCAAAGTTCAAACATACACTTTATGTGATTGTGGAAATATTGTATATCACTCCTAATAGACAGATGCAGTTTGTTTGCAGAAACATTTGGCAGGCAGCAGGGCCATTTTATGGGTTATAATATTTTTAGCTGCAAACCATTCCTCGTTTTCTGGAGTAGTTGTTTGGGCCATGAGACATTTGCAACCTGTTTTGGCTTATCATGGTCCATGGAATAGATGGCTGGTAATGTACATTTGCACTTCTGTATAGATTTGTGAAATTGCTACCGTTATGCTCCTTGGGCTTTATCCCATAGAGAAAATGTATGGGCTCAAATTACTGTCTATCCTTGGCTGCAAAATTCCGTCATTGTGGGGATATCAATAATGCCCACAGAGCAAATGTATGGGCTCAAATAGCTGTCTATCCTTGGCTGCAAATTTCCTTTGTTGCAGGGATTTCAATAGTGCTCCCTAGTAGATGGATAACTCTTTTGGACATTCTCAGATGTTAACATTTGAAAGGGAAACATGGGCTGCATTTGCTTGTGAATCTTATGCTTTACAAACAATGTGTATTTTTACACATATTATAACGAATACTGTGCCCGTTGGGACAGACTGTACTTACCAAATGCTACTGAGCTTGGTGCAGTTTCGTGCAAGCTTTGAAATATGGTCTTGTCAAAATTGTGTGCCTTGCGATGAACAGGATAGAGGATTTCATTATCTTTGTGTAAGGTTTTTGTATTAAATAATAATTTTCTCCTGCATCAGATTTTCATAGTGGATGAAGTTTGACATGTGACAGACAGTCTTCGATTGGAAATGCTGGATGATGTACATTATGCGCTGTAAAATTCAATTTTTGCATGCAACATGTGAGGCACAGTCATGTCAAATATTACATGGGTCGCATTAGATAGTATGTTCAAGAAGCGAAGTTATTTCAGCTCTAGGGAACCCAAGCCTTGCTGCATTTCAGCGGACAGCCACCTGCAGCAACCAGTGATATTTGCATTGTGGGTGGACAGCCACTTTTGGCAATCCCGAGTCTGTGTTCTTGCAGCTTCTAAGAAGGTGGATAACCAACACCTTATCTGATGGGGATTACATTAGAAAGATGGAGCAGCTTCATAGTGAGTTTGTCAATGGTGACTTGCAAGAAGATGGTTGCAGTTGAGGATATGCCAGTCACACTGCTGACTCAACTCCTCGTCTGATGCTCTGAATGACCGGAGGTGCTCATCTGAGAGGACATGCAAGGCTTGAGGCAGTAGTAGACTTCTCTAATGTGTGTAGAAGGAACAACATGTTCACAAACTTCTCTGCTGAAGACCGGAAGAGAGCTGCTGCAAGTAGATGGAGAAGTGCTAAAGATCAGGCCAGGAGGAGAGAGGGAGGCAGGGAGCAGCTAGGAGTGCGGTGGCTGCTAGCAGTGGTAGCTGATGAGGGCCAAGACACAGGCGGGTGCTCAGTTAGGGAAGGGGCAATCTTGGCAGATTGCAAGGGGGAGGCTGGGAGAAGGTGGGCAAGCAGGGAGGTGCATGTGTGGGGTCTGCAAGAGAAGGTTGGGGGGGGGGGGGGGCAGCGAGGGACACAAGAGGGGGGAAACCGGTGCACGTAAGGGCCCTGGGGCTACAGTCAGTGAAGGAAGGGGGGTCGGCTCCATGTACAATGGAGTGGTCTGATTCCTATTGCTCTGTCAAATGCTTAAAACACAACAGCTAATTTGCACATCAGTTCCAGGAATAACCTACTAAGATACTGCACAATTTCTAAATAATTTTGATTCTTCAGTAAGATAATTGAGGAAATAAGTAGATAAGTCTGGCCAAGTATTGTCACCTCTTTTGTGGTTCTTTATGAATTCAGAAATGCTTAGTCATAATCTAGTCCAGATATTTGAATCCCAATCGAAAAGGGATAGAAGAAATGTACTGCATAGTTGCCAAGAGATCCGAAAATTTATCAGACTAGAAATTGCATACATATAATGAAAAATCTAATTAGCTCATTACTAATAGTGAAGCATAGAATTTTCCTAGTGCCCTCTCAATGGTCATTCTTAAGTTGATGCTTATATACTGCTCATGTCTATTGGGAGATGGGGCCTGCATTTGTCAGGTCAGAAAGCCCTATACCATAACAAAACAACGGGAGAGGTGGACTGAAGACGAGCATCATAAATTTCTAGAGGCTCTGAAGCTTTATGGTAGAGCATGGCGACGTATTGAAGGTTTACCCTGGAATCTTGTAACTAATATTGATTAGGGAAATCTTATTTCTTATCAGGGGAGTCTCATATGATTGCCTCAGACCCTGCTTTTTTCTCTCAACTAGTCATTTGAACTTTCAGTATTCTCAAGCATTCAAAATTACTGTCAATGTAGAACATGTGGGAACCAAGACTGCTGTCCAAAATCGCAGCCATGCACAAAAGTTCTTTTGCAAGGTTAGAATCAATTCTCAATTGCCAAAGTAACACAGATTATTTAGTGTTTATTTTGGGCCTGTATCAGTGTCGTGTTAATTTGCAGTTCCCTTTGAGGCTTTCATTGCAAGTATGTATCATCTTTTAGGAAGAAATAGCATTTGATAGTTTGAAAGTGCTGGTTCTGCTGCTTTTGTTTTGATCTGGTGATTCATGTGGCAGTACAACAACTGGTCGTCATGATTAGGCATTACATTATGAGCAATTAGCTGCATTTATTCCTCGTCAGCAGCTGGTCAGCTAGTTTTCTGGCCACCCTACTTATTTTATTGCTTTGTTTTATGCTATATATAGCCATTAGGCAGCCTGCCCTTCATCACTTGTCTTTTCAGGTGTTGGCGAGAGAGATTGGCTTGAGGAGATACTCCGATAGCCCCTTGTATATCTGCCTTTTTCATTTCAGCATTCATTGACTGCAGATGTCTGTGTTCTTTTGTCTCTTTTCCCTCTTCCTCTTCTCTTGTGTTCATTGTCTTTCAGTCTTGTCCATACACTTCCGCATTCGTTGCACTGTGACAACTCCTCCCTGGACTGGTACAGCAGATTATCTTCATCATTATAGTCTGTTTTCAGCTTCTATTGCCACCCTAGCACCCAGGCGACACACCCAACCATTAGCCACTTTGTGGAGGCTTCATTTGCAGAAAATTCAAAACCATTTACAGCAAATTACACCCTCTTCATCAGCCCTACATCAGATACTTGCGTTTTTGTGTTTTCTTCACTCTTGACGACTGTATTTGGCTTTGTACAGTGCTTTCCTTCATCTTTCAGCATCTACTTTGATATTCTACTGCCCGAAGGACTGCATTTCGCTCCCTTCATTGTGCAGATTCCCTTCAGTGTTTGCTGTACACTCAATCTTTCTCCCCGCAAACCTTACCGTCTCTCTGATATGGTGTGAGTGCATACCACTTGCGTCTAGAGAGGGAAGACAGTGCTGGAATCCCATGTATTGAGAAAAGCATCTCTTCTCCTCCTCATAGTCTCCAAACTGCCTTGTATTCTCTTCCATCTCCTATAGAGAGTATGCACAATCTCAGTCCAGATCTTGGAGAGAGTCTCTTAGTAGATATGTCCAAAAATTCAATAATGTAGCTACATTTGGCTGTCCATATGTACCAAGCTATAATGCTAGCTATGAGCTCACATCACAAGTTGACCTGAAAGAAGATAGGTATGACTTTCCATACATCCTCATATCCATAAGATGGGTCTTTGTCTATGACCCGAGCAACCATTCCCCACATAGCAATATGTCTCCTCATGCTCCCCCTATGTGGTGTGAAGGGAGAGGGCCTCTATTATAGCCAAGCCATGCACCAACTGCTAGACTCTTGTGTGCTAGTAAGCAATGAAAGAGTGAAATCTTTCTTGGTCTGAAGTTGTCCTTCAATCTCGTCAAGAGGTTTGCCAAGAAAGGCTATGATATACCTTGGTTAGTCCAATGCTGAGTTGTAGCTGGCACCACTCTAATCATGCTCATTTATATCCTCCTCCCTAGCTTGGTCATATATCCAAAGGAGGACATATCTTGTGGTGTCTTTGGAAATGGTTCTCTCCATACCCACTCCCTAGGGTCCCACTGAAGTCTCTACAATAGTCTTCTTCTATATACCCAATGTCTCCATCCATCTATCATGCAAGTCTAAGGGTTTAGGTGTAAGTATCAATTTCCGTCATAGTGAACCAAAACTCTAATTCTCTATCAACCTAATTGATCTAGGTCCTCTTGTTTAACTCTTCCATCCATCTCTATTGAGAAAGTAAATACACTCTCCATTGGTGGCTGCCATTGCAAGGAGGATCTGTCCTTTGGTGAAGATCCCAATTCAAGTCTGCAAAGTCTCTATGTCAATCCTCCATTCTGGGGATACCACTTCCCTGATGGTCTCCATTATCGCTATAGCCCCCCTAATGCCTCGAAGATTCTATCTTTGTATATAAGCCGGCAGCTTAAGAAAGGCAAACCACTCCCCCACTATGGAAGCTACTTGTGAAGAGAACCTCCCCCAATATAGAAGGGTCCTCTCTCTAATGGTGTGGCCTCTATTTGTCCTAAGTAGCTGGCTGAAGGAGAAGTTGCTACCTCAACTTCTTTTCAAAAGTGATAACTAGGTCAATATGGTGAAGTCATTGATATACTAATCTCCATGCCTCTATAACAAATGAAGCAAATCTGACCTCAAAACTGTTCCCAAGCCCTATAGCTCAGATGTGTTGAAATATCCAATGTATGCTAGGCTATCATGGACCACTGATTAGGAGCAATGGTCTCTAGTATTCATAATTGTAGCTTCTTCCATGGCTCCTTGCCAGGAAGAAGGTCCCTCACAATAAGCTTTACCATCAATGCTCTACTTTGATTGTTTGGAGCAACAATCCCCAAACCACCCCTAGATCTGGGCTGAATGATAGCATCCTAGGCTACCTGAGCTCTTGTAGGGTTACCATCTCCACCTGACCAAATGAAACTCTTGATGAGTTGCTTCACTTGGCCCATGCATGACCTAGAGAAGGCCCAACAGGAAGTAATATACCACATAGCAGGATATGTTTGTTCGGCATGCTTTTGCAAGAGTTAAATTTGTGACTTATCACTTACAGTTTGAAAATCTCATAAAAGAGGATGTACATAGCTGGTGGTAAGAAGAATGAGCTTTGGTCCTATGCTATACAGATAGCTGAAAAAGGAAAGATTACCAGGTCCAAATTGAATGATGTAGGTAATTGCATTAGAAGAAAGATAGGCTAGAAGGACCTTGTCGATTCTTTTTCTATGTATGCACATATTGCCAAAAGCCAAAATACTGAGGTGGTTGTGGAAGAAAAAATGGAAATGGGATGATGGTAATGAAGGGACATCAAAGAGGACAGCTAAAGGAGTTGTTAAGTCTAATTCTGAACAACGTATGCCTCTTGCAAATTCTTCACTTGATGTAACCTTGGAAATTACAGAAAAAGGGAAAAAGCAAGATCAAAGTAAAGCTTAAGCCAAGAATTTGGCTTATAAATTGCAGTCAGATATGGAGATGACCACTGATTTGAAGAAAGTCTTGAAAGAGAGGATTTTAAATAGCAATGTGGAATTTATCTTAGATGAATTTCTAGGAATCACAAAGAGAGAATTCCATGATGAACATTGATATTATCAAGAGGAAGTGCCAAATTGTGGGTGAATCACCGAGTATCAGCTTGCAGGGTGAAAAATATGAATTATCTTTGTAGGGCATACACGGTATTCAAAATTCTAATGGGATACAAGAGCCACAAGAAAAAGATGTTGAAAATGCAATCGTATGTAACCATACTTTCCAAGAGGTAAAGCAGGTTCATTTCATGGAAGAAGAAGCACCAGGTTTTATTTTGAGAAGTCATTATACAAAGAATCATCGGGCCAAAACTATGATAGAGACTCTTATTAAAGTGGGAGATCTAGAGGAGCCATGTATTACAATGTCATGGGTCTGAGATAAATGTGATAACAAGAAGTCTTTTTCATTGTGGGAGATGGCCACTTGATATGGATCATGGATGGAGGATGCGGGCTGCTAATAATGCAATAGGGGATTGGTATGTTGCATGTCCGAATGTCAAAATCACTACTGGGGATGTATAGGATAAGCAACACTTCTTTGTATAGGATGTTTCTACATACCTTGTAATTCTTTGGCAGCTGTATATGACTGCAGTTTGCATGGAAAAAAAGGTTATTTGATGATGGATTTGCTTATGCTAGGGTAAGAAGCTGTGATGGAAAGGGGGTTGTGCAGTTTCTTATAGTATATGTGAATCATGAGATTAATCGTAATAGTCTTTGGGAGTATCCATTGCCCTCGAATTTTAAGGAACTCAAAGAGTCTTGTGAGAAGGTGGTTTTTCAGCAAGTGCCATTATAAAGTGGGACTATGATGGTGCTGAAAGGAAAAAGCTCTCACCTCTTTTTGTAGGCACATATGCTTTCTTTGCACGATTTGTAACATTTTCAGCGAAGGGTTTGGTTTGCTTTCGGAAAATTAAAAATATGCATAGATTTTTAAGGCAGTTTGTTCATAAGGGTCAAGAGAAGTTGAGGCAGAATGGATGGCTTGATTTTGATGAATGTATTTTGAGACTTTTGATCAGTTGTCATACTTTGACACTATGGCAGATCGTGGTACTATGATTCTAGGTTGCATACAGGCCATGATATTATCAAAGTATTCTCTTTTCATATATATAGAGTGATAGAAGACTTTGAAAAACAAGCACATGGATGTACAGATGAAAGATTGGAGGCATGGGTTGAAATGAAGTATAAAACTGTGGTTATGAAGGTTAAGCTTGTTGCTTTGTTGTTGCCTTCTGACAGTGAAGAAAAGATTGAGTTGGCTACTCATTAGTCAAATCTTGGAGACCCAAAGAAGATTGGGTATAAGTTTACTACAAAGTTTCTAAAGGACTTGAAGATTGGATGTGAGGATTTTCTTACTCATACAAAGAAACAATGCTTCATGGATATGCATTTCATTTCAGCCATATAAAATTGGACGTGTTAATCCTAGTGTTGTTGTTTTGATGGTTATTTTCACTGTGCCTCATGTACCATTGAATTTCTAGCCTATTATAGTGCCAAAAGCACATTTATTAAAGTTGATTAAGTTACTGAATGAGAAGATCAAATTGGATTTATTGAAGCCATTGTCTACTCCATATTTATACATGTGATTCAGTGTGCCTAAGAAGAATGGGACTTAAGGTTCATATAGGACATGTAGCTAGTGAACAAAGTGACTATTAGGAATGTTAGGGCTCGTCCAATTGTGGATGAGTTTGCAAAAGTTTTTACAGGTAAGGCTAACTACTTCTTGGGTAATCTTTACTCTGGTTTTATGATCAGTTTTAGTTGTTTATTGAAAGAAGGGATCTAACTACAATGAAAACACCTTGGGATTGGTGAGGATGTGTATCTTGTCACATGGAAGAATGAATTCTGTTGCACATATGATGAATACCATGAATAAGGTTCTACGGGATTACATACCAAAGATCACTATGCTTTTTCTTGATGATGTATTGATAAAAGGGTGTGAGGAAGAGGCCAAAGATGAATCAATGTATGAAAAGGAATGTAGAAAATTTGTTACAGATCACATAGCCAACTATGAGAAAATCTTAACCAGATTGGAAGAGGTGAATCTTACTCTATCACGACAAAAGTCAATCTTTGGGGTAGAGAAGTCTTGATTGTAGGTCACATATGTGGAACATATGTAAGATAGCCATGCTCAGCGAAGGTGGATACAATTGGGAGAATGAATGAAGCTTGTACATTAGTCTCAAAAATATGGAGATTCTTGGGTGCTTGTGTATTCTATCTCATATAGGTTCCACACTTTGCTCATGTTGTAGATGCACTCTATCAGTTGTCAAGAAAGGGGCAAAGGTTTTAGTAGGATGAGATGCATATAAAAGCAATGAGAAAGCTGAAATACTTGTTACAAACAGCACCTACACTAAGAAAGGCTGATTATAAAAGCAGAAGACCTATAATTGTTATAGTTGATATGAGCCCTATAGGGATAGGATAGGCAATTGGACAAAGGATGATGAAGAAGGAAACATGTATGCTATAAGATTTAGAGCCAAAGTGTTAAACCCACGTTTAAAAAAAAAAACCCTCACATAAACAGGGAATTATGGGGAGTGGTTATTGTAAAGATATGCGAGGGTTTGCATTGAGGAAGCACAACATGCACAACCAAGACTAAAACACATAGACTCGGATAGAGACAAGCAAAACTCGAACTCTAAACGCAAAAGGCAAAACACAAACTCAAAACTCAAACATGGAGACAAACACAGAGAGTAGAAACTTTGAAGTGAATGAATGTTGTAAATGAATGTAAGAGTATACAGAATGCCCAAGGGCAGAGCAATGCAATCTCAGAGAGTGACATTCACCGAAGACGGATCCCAAGTGTTGTGACCACTAGTCAGAGATGAGAGAGTGCTGAATAATGAAGGGTAGCAGGCTGGTGACCAAAACATAGCAGTCGAAGGCTGAAATCTAGTAAACACAGCAGTGTACCACCAAAGGAAGAATGAAAATTGATCACTCGAGACAGAGAACTATTAGGCGACAACAGGAGAGGTGTTTGCTGATATAGATGGCCTGCTGGACAACAAAAACAGCCTATTGGTACTAGATGCTGAAAATACAGGCTGATCAGGTGCAATGATGACACAATAGATGGAGACCTCCAAACAGTAGGACGATGGCCGAAAAGAAGTTGCCTAGGACTGGATAGTGATGGACTGCAGTTGATGATGGCTCAAGAGCAGATGGTAGGTGGTTGATGGCTGAAATCTCCATAGTAGAGTGAGAAACTTGCACAAAACGAAAAGGTTGAATGATGGGAAGCTTGTCTATTTATAGATGTTAAAGGGTGCCCCAAAAAATTAGGATTTTGGGAGATCACTGAAACTCTCTCGAACCACGCACCAAATTTGCATTTTTCATTAATTAAGCATGTTTTGGGACTCTGTAAAAATGCTAATCAGCTGCTATAAAGTGTGTTTTAGCTGAACACCCCTTCTCAGGCCCAAAACTGAGCCTAAAAGGAAAGGCTTGTAATAATTACCCCAAGGCATCACACGCCAAAGTAGCCAGGGCATCGGACAAAGAGTATACGTTTGCTACCCAGTGGCCTATCAAGACTACAGAGGCAATAGTGATCTTACTAGGGGAGTCCAAGTAGTCACCCCAAAGAGGATAGGGCATCGGACAAAGGGTGTTCGTCGGCTGTCTAGTGGCCTACCAAGGCCTATAAAGGTGGATGGAACCACATTGAACTTTTTTTGGGGGAGGAGGGTGAAAAGTTAATTTTAGGGCTGGTGGCCGATTGAGTAACAGTGACCCAAAAAATGGGAGTAGGGATGGTACATCCAACACATCACAAAACAGTACAAGCATACCCGACTACTCAAGGATGTGGATGACGAGGGAAAGGTGATGAAGTATCATGTGAAGAAGGATGGTGGTGTAATCCGTCAATGGAAACAGCTTAGGATCCGTCGTGTGGTGCTCCGCACAATGGGATGCATAGTATGCTATATACTAAAGAATGCTCATGCAACATGTGCCACTTGGACAGTGTCCCTCGTGGAAAAATTGTTTACTTGTCCAAGTGCCCTAGTACAAGAAAAGATACAACAGGGAAAAGGACGATGTCGAAGACAAGTGCCAAAACCTGTAGAATACCAAGAAGGGTAGGAATCCCCTCTTAACTTGGATGTTGATGCCGAAGAAGAAGGAGAAACCTGAGGATATCGGTATTCGTGTGGTTCGGAGAACCATGTGAATGAAAATGATGAAGCATCTTGACTAGAAGAGCAAGGATAGAAGACACTGCTGTTGGGTATTTCACTCACGCCTCACTTACGCTTACGCTCACATCGGTGTGTCGGTGATTAGTAGGACACTGGGGCACTTTTTACTCTCGATAGGAGAGGTTTTTTTCCCCAAACTTATAGTATTATTTCGTATGTGCTTATGACACACACTTACGGGCACTTACCGTGTTCGGGTGTGAACACCCCTCTACAACCCTAAGGTTTAAGGGTTGTATCTTGTACTTTCAGTTTACACTCTTTCAATCTATTGCATTGAGTGTCGTGCTTCACTCTCTACTGTCTACTATTTTCTATGCTGAGCTTCGATCCTGATCTCCACTCTCGCATTCGGTATCAGAGCAGCATTGGCTCTGTTCAGCCGAGGTTCCGTTCATCAGCTCAACTCCGCTCAGCCTGTGGGAGCTCCAATTGTGTCCGTCGGATTCGACATGACTGCAGCAGCTCGACCAACGCCCTGTCCTGCAGCACTTCGTCTTGCATCCGCCAGGCCTCGTGTATTGCGCCACGCCAATCTGTTGTACACGCTAAACTGACACCCGCCAGGCTGCTGCGCCACTCACTAGATAGCTCTCACCCAGCCACAGTGCTTGCCTCGCCAGCTACTCATCCAGCTCCTGCCACCTAGACCTCAGGCGCTTGACGTCTCCTGTCCGCCCTTGTGTTGCTGGTCTTCAGATCTTAGCTCGTTACCAGCTCGACTGCCAAACGCTGTGCCTAGCATCAGCACTGTTGATGCGCCAGACGTCACGCCCGTCAGTCGCCAGCGCTGCACGTCAACTTGCCTGCGACGACCAGCCCGATTGCCCTCATGTCAGCAATGTTGACCACTCCCACATCCGCCTGTCATCAGCGACGATTTGTCATTTCCAAGTCATTGATAGATTGTTTTGAACAAATCTAGGGCAAGAAATTTTGGGGATTTTGTTAGTATAGTGTTGTTGAACATTGATTGCACGTTGGACTGCGTGCATAACAGACATTTTTGACAGAGTGCACCTCTGTACACTAAATGCAGAAAGTTATTTCCCGCAATTTCTGGAAATTCTCAGATATCCAGTGTAGTCCTTCTTTGACATTACTCTTTTGCATTTTTTTCGGTAATTGAAAATCATGGCAAATCAGGGAGGAGATGTTTTCATCTATGTATCCAAGGAGGACAGATTGGATGGAAATAACTATTCACTTTGGTCCTTCATGATAAAGAATGTACTTGTGGCGAAAAATCTTTGGGATTTTGTCAGTGGAGAAGAAGCTCGATCTGGAGTTGTGGCTCTAGCTACTCCTCCTCCAGGAGGATGTGTACCACGGGCACCTCAGCCTGCTCCACTTCAGCCACTTTCCCAAAGAACAGCAGCTCAAAAAGCATGGGATACACGGGATGCACAGGCTTTGTCGCTGATTGCATTGGTAGTTCAACGGTCAATCATCCCCCACATTCGTTCAGTAGCTTTTTCACGAGAAGCTTGGCTAACTTTGGAGCAGATGTTTGCAGGCAAGAATGAGACTCATATCTCTTTCTTAAAGAAAGAGCTAGAAACATTGAAAATGGATGAAGGTGATTCTATTCAAGATCACTTGAACAAAATTCAGGACTTGTGAGAGCAACTCATGAATGTTGATGAGTACTATTCGGATGCATAGATGATATCCACCACTTTGAACTCATTACCTCCTTCGTACTTGGCTTTTCATACAGCCTTAAACCTCGCCATGAGGATTGCCGTACAGCCAATCACTTTTTTTTAGTTAGTCAGTTTGCTTCTAGAGGAGGAGCAAACACGAAGGAATAGTGGTGTGGATGCTATAGCCTCTGAGCAGGCTTTTATGGCTAGACAGAAGGGCAAAGGCAGCCAAGTGAAGAATGCTCCGCAGAGTTCTAGGACTTTTGGCACATCCCAGGCAAACAAAAAACAAGGGGACACGCAAGCCAAAAAGGGAAAATGCTATTATTGCAAGAAGCTAGGCCACTACATCACTGAGTGCAGAAAGCGCATTGCCAAAGAGAAGAAAAAGAAGTCAGGAATGTCTGTTTCTGATGCTCCTTCCACTGCTACTGAGTCCGTGTCCTTTGTTGCAGACAGGGACTATTGTTTTTACACATGCAGTTATGACACCTCTTGGGCAGATCGAGCACTTAGCTCTACTGAGGATGCAGACACTTGGTTTTTTGACAGTGGTGCTTCTAGGCATATTACATTTCGCAGAGATTTATTTGCATCTGTTTGTGCAGCTCTAGTTGGCAAGTCTGTACAGTGTGCCAACAATGCATCATATCTTGTTAGAGGTATTGGGGAGATTGTGCTCACAGCCATTGATGGCTCTATTCTCCGCCTACAGGATGCTTTATTTGTGCCAGGCATAAAGAAGAATTTGGTCTCTATCTCTTCTTTGGCACGTTGTGGATTGCAGGTCACATTTGATGATGACCGATGCATGGTGAGAGACAAAGAACACATGACTTTGGTCTTGACAGATACTTTATGTCATGGGTTATATGAGTTGGATACTCTTTCAGTTAATCAGTCAGCGTACTTGGCATCCACTTTTACTCTTGCTATGATATAGGCAGAGTTATGGCACGCTAGGATGGGGCATGTGAACTTTGGCATCTTGATACTCTTACAGCGTATGCAGATGCTAGATGGATTACCTCTATTGGAGAGACCTCCTGAGCACTTGTGCGAAGGATGTATTTTGGGGAAAATGCATCATTTTTCGTTTCCTCGTGATGTTGCTTTTAGAGCAAGAGCCAGGTTGCAGTTAGTGCATTCAGATGTATGTGGACCTATGCAGACAAAGTCATTGGGAGGATGTTGCTATTTTGTGACTTTTATTGATGACTTTACTTGATTTTGCTGGGTCTACTCTTTGGTCAAAAAGTCAGAAGTGTATGATGTATTCTTGGCTTTTCTTGCACTTGTTGACAACCAGTTTGGTTGTAAAATTAAGACTCTCC
Organism: Lygodium microphyllum; assembly: GCF_053477565.2. Taxonomy (NCBI): domain Eukaryota; kingdom Viridiplantae; phylum Streptophyta; class Polypodiopsida; order Schizaeales; family Lygodiaceae; genus Lygodium; species Lygodium microphyllum. The sequence goes on along the minus strand of NC_141152.1, from coordinate 27,421,845 downwards.
ATTCAGACCGAGGGGGGGAATACATGTCCTCTATGCTGAATTCTTTTTTGAAGCAGAAGGGCATTGTCCATCAGTACACTACTGCTTATACTCCACAGTAGAATGGGGTTGTAGAGAGAAAGAATCGGTCACTCATGGAGATGGCCAGATGTATGCTGAAGGCAAAGAGCTTGCCTCATAGTTTTTGGATGGAAGCCATCATGTGTGCTTGCCATGTTTTGAACAGATGCCCCACCAAAGCATTGAAGAAAATTACATCTTCTAAGGCTTGGAACAGCCGGAAACCTTCTGTTGGACACTTTCGTACCTTTGGGTACCTTGCATATGCACATATTCCAAGGGTACTCAAGAAAAAGTTGGATAATAAGGCTGTTAAATGCATTTTTATGGAATATAGCAGTGAGAGCTGTTGGGTATTTGACTCACGCCTCACTTATGCCTACGCTCATATGGGAGTGTCGGTGATCAGTAGGACACTGGGGCACTTTTTACTCTCTGTAGGAGAGGTTTTTTTCCCTAGACTTATAGTCTTATTTTCGTATGTGCTTATGTGCTTATGTTACACACTTATGGGCACTTACCGTGTGTCGGGTGTGAACACCCCCTACAACCCTAAGGTTTAAGGGTTGTACTTTGTACTTTCATGCTACACTCTTTTCAGTCTATTCTCTTGGGTGTCGTGCTTCACTTTGTCTCTCACTCTCACACTGTCTACTGAATCTCAGCTGCACCTCGATCCTTCCATGTCACATTTGGTATCAGAGCACAGCTCTGAGCTCAGCTCTTGCCTGCAGTGTGCAGTCTTGACCGCACCCGAGCCACCTCTGCTCTGCATCTGCTCCAAGTCATCAGTCTTCAGCACGCCAGTGCTGTTCGTTAGACGTTGCTTCCTGCCTCCAGCTTACAGTGCAGACATCTCCAGCTAACTTGGGTCACGTAACCTGTCTTTAGTGCAACGTCGCCCAGCCATGTCAGTCGTCAGGCGTCACGTCAGCTGCAGGCGCAGACGTCTGCCAGCGCGCTACTCGTCAGCGCCCAAACAGCCGCCTGTCTGCCCCGCAGTCCACGTCAGCCACGACGCTGCCTAAGTCGCGTGTCGTCCTATTCGTCAGCATTGTCGCCTGCTGTACGTCAGCCGTAAAAACGTCTGCTCGACTGTTTGCCCGCCTGACTTCCGTCAGACCACCGTCAGACCAGCGCCCGCTTGTCAGTTTGCCCGGTCGACTTCCGTCTAGACCAGCGCCCACCTGTCAGTTTACCGCCAGTTGCAAATGTCACGCCATCACGTCCTGTCCGCCCACTGCAGTCCATGTCAGGTGTGTTTTTTTTAAAACAAAAATATTTAATTTTAGCCTAGAACAAAGTTCTAGAACAGGAGGTTCGTACACGGCAGGCACAGCACGAATACATGCGGCAAATTTGATGCAAAGTTTTGGACTGGATAATCAGAAATTTTGGGGCTTTTGTGTATTTTGAGGACAATTGCATATGAACTGTTGGTACAGTCACAAAAAGACTGTTTTGACACACATTTTGGCAAAAATTTTGGGGATTTTGATATAAGTGTTGTTGTGCACTGTTTGCACCTTGGGAAGCGTGCATAAAAAGACAGTTTTTGACAGAGTACGCCCTTGCACATTAATTGCAGAAGCGTGCTTGCTGCAATTTCTGGAAATTTGCAGATTTTCAGTCCATACTGCTTTGACATTGCTCATTTTGTCTTTGGAAATTTGTCATCATGGCAAATCAAGAGGTGATGTCTTTACGTATGTATCCAAGGAAGACAGATTGGACGGAAACAACTATTCGCTTTGGTCATTCATGATGAAGAGTGTATTAGTGGCCAATAATTTATGGGATTATGTTAGTGGAGAGGAAACTCGACCGGGAGTTGTAGCTCCCGTTACTCCTCCTCCCCATGGTGCACGTGGACAATGGGGACCTCAGCCCGTTCCACCTCAACCACTTTCTCCAAGAACTGCAGCTCAAAAAGCTTGGGATACACGTGATGCACAGGCCTTGTCGCTGATTGCTCTGGCAGTTCATCGGTCCATCATACCTCACATCCGTTCGGCATCTTCTTCAGGAGATGCATGGTTGACTTTGGATCATATGTTTGGAGCAAAGAATGAGACTCGAATCTCTTTCTTGAAGAAAGAGTTGGAAACTTTGAAGATGCGTGAGGGTGATTCTATGCAGGATCACTTAAATAAGATTCAGGACTTGAGGGAGCAGCTCATGAATGTAGATGAGTATTTTTCGGATGCATAGTTGATATCCACCACCTTGAATTCCTTACCTCCTTCGTACTTGTCTTTTCATACTGCATTGAACCTCACCATGAGGATTGCTGAGCATCCACCCACTTTTATTCAGCTGGTTAGTTTGCTTCTAGAGAAGGAGCAAACACGGAAAAATAGTGATGTGGATGCTATAGTCTCTGAGCAGGCTTTTGTGGCAAGACAGAAAGGCAAAAACAGCAAGGTGAAAAATGCTCCATAGAGTTCTGGCACTTCGGGCACATCGCAGAATCAGACACAAGGGGGGATGCAAGCAAAAAAAGGAAAATGTCACTATTGTAAGAAGCCCGGCCACTATATCACTGAGTGCAGGAAGCGCATTGCCAAAGAGAAGAAGAAGAAGTCAGGAATGTCTGTTTCTACTACTCCTTCCACTGCTAGTGAGTCCGCGTCCTTTGTTGTGGACAGGGACTATTGTTTTTACACTTGCAGTTATGACATCTCTTGGGCCGATAGAGCACTTAGCTCTACAGAGGATACTGACACTTGGTTCTTTGACAGTGGTGCTTCTAGACATATTACATCTCGCAGAGATTTGTTTGCTTCAGTTAGTGCACCTCCCGTTGGGAAATCGGTACAGTGTGCCAATAATGCATCATACCCTGTTCGTGGTATTGGGGAGATTTAGCTCACAGCCATTGATTTCTCTATTCTCTGCCTGCAAGATGCTTTGTTTGTGCCTGGAATCAAGAAGAATTTGCTTTCTATTTCTTCTTTGGCATGTTGTGGTTTGCAGGTCACATTTGATGATGACCGTTGCATGGTTAGAGATAAAGAACACATGACTTTGGTCTTGACAGGATCTTTGTGTCATGGTTTATATGAGTTGGATGCTCTTTCAGTAGATCAGTCGACATACTTAAGTTATGGCATGCTCGTTTGGGGCATGTAAACTTTGGCAGCCTGATGCTTTTGCAGCGTACTCAGATGCTGGATGGCTTACCTCTCTTGGAGAGACCTCCTGAGCACTTATGCGAGGGATGCATTTTAGGGAAAATGCATCGTTTCTCATTTCCTCGTGATGTTGCTTTCAGAGCAACAACCAGATTGCAGTTGGTGCATTCAAATGTTTGTGGGCCTATGCAAACCATGTCATTGGGCGGTTGTTATTATTTTGTGACCTTCATTGTTGACTTTACACGTTTTTGCTGGGTCTACTGTTTGAAAAAGAAGTCAGAAGTGTATGATGCATTTTTGGCTTTCAGTGCACTTGTTGAAAATCAATCTAGATGCAAGATTAAGACTCTTTGTTCGGACTGAGGGGGGGAATACATGTCCTCTATGCTGAATTCCTTTTTGCAGCAAAAGGGCATAGTCCATCAGTATACTACAGCCTATACTCCACAGCAGAATGGGGTAGCAAAGAGGAAGAATTGGTCACTCATGGAGATGGCCAAATGTATGCTGAAGGCAAAAAGCTTGCCTCATAGTTTTTGGATGGAAGCAGTCATGTGTGCTTGCCATATTTTGAACAGATGCCCTACCAAAGCCTTGAAGACCATCACACCTTTTGAGGCTTGGAACAGCCGTAAACCTTCTGTTGGTCACTTTCGTACCTTTGGGTGTCTTGCTATGCCCATATTCGACAAGTACTTAGAAAAAAATTGGACAACAAGGCTGTTAAGTGCATTTTTATGGGATATAGTAATGAGAGCAAAGGCTACAGACTCTATGATCCCGTTACAAAGAAGGTTTTTGTCAGCAGGGATGTTGTTTTTGATGAAAAATCAGAATTATCCTTGGCTGGTTTGGATACATATCAGGCTGCCCGTGATGTTTTTGAAGGGCTGCTGCCCATTACTTTTGGTGATTCAGCTGGAGGTTCAGAAAATGAACCTAATGTTCAGCCAGTTGCTCCTATGGAAAGTGCAGAAATTCAGCCATTGGCTGATTGGAATATTCAGCATAATGCTGAAACTGAAATTCAGCAAGAGCTTGCACACAGTCAGGAAGCTAGACAGTTACCTAGATGGTATTTGCAGACTATGCAAGATAGTCCTTTGGATGCACCCATGGCTGGTCGTACTAGAAGGCAAACTCGTTTGCATGATTCAGCACATACCATGGAGCTTATTATGGCAATAAGTACTTTTGATAATGAAGAGCTTGAATGTTATGAGGATGCACAACACAGTGTGCATTGGATGGCAGCTATGCAAGCTGAATTAGATTCTATTACTAAGAATCAAACTTGGGATTCGGTGTCCTTGCCATTTGGGAAGAAAGCCATTGGAACGAAATGGGTCTACAAACTGAAAAGGAAAGCAGATGGATCCATTGATAAATACAAAGCACGGCTTGTAGCTAAAGGCTACGCATAGAAAAAGGGCATTGATTATGAGGAGACATTTGCTCCTACTTCCCGTATGACGACCATTAGGTCTATGATTGCTTTGGCTGCACATTATGGTTGGACAGTGCATCAGCTAGATATCAAGACTGCATTTTTACATGGGGAACTTCAGGAGGAAGTTTATGTACAGCAGCCCATTGGTTTTGCAGTTGAAGGCTCAGAACATTTGGTATGCAAGCTCAAAAAGGCACTATATGGTTTGAAACAAGCTCTTAGAGCTTTGTATGCAAAAATAGATGCTTTCTTGCTTGGTCAGGGGTTTCTAAACAGCTCATCTGAGTCTACCCTTTACGTATGCAAAGAAGGGGAACTATGCTGATTATATGTCTTTTTGTGTTGATGACCTTTTGCTCACTAGAACACATGCTGATCAGATTTGAGCATTCAAACAAAATTTGCAGCAAACTTTTGACATGTCTGACTTGGGAGTTTTGCATTACTACTTGGGCATCCAGTTCATACATGATGCTCGAGGTATTGGGCTATCACAGTCAAGGTATATTGGGCAGCTTCTTGAGAAGTTCGGCTTACAGGATTGCAAGCTAGTTTGTACCCCCATGGAACCTAGACTGAAATTGTCATTACATGATGACAGTGATTTGTTTGATATACATACATATGCTCTTGCAGTTAGATGTCTTATCTATCTATGCAACACTAGGCCGGACATACAGTTTGCAGTTTCAGCTTTGAGCAGGTATATGCATCAGCCACGTATGTCACATTGGCAAGCTGTCAAGCGTGTTTTTCGTTACTTGCAGGGTACTCGATCTCTTGGGTTGCTTTATGCTAAGGGGGGACCATTGCAATTACATGCTTACAGTGATTCTGATTGGGCTGGTGATTATGATACACGTCACTCCACTAGTGGCAATTGTTTCTTTCTTGGCTCTTCTTTTTTTTTCTTGGCTTAGCAAGAAACAATCCACTGTTGCCACATTGTCATGTGAAGCTGAATACAAGGCAGCTTTCACTACCACAGTTGAATGCGTATGGCTTAGACGCTTGCTAGCTGATTTGGATGTATCTATTACGGAGCCTACTCCTTTGTTCACTAACAGTCAGAGTGCCATTGCAGTGGCACGGAACCCAGTGTTTCATGCCCGCACGAAACACATTGAGATCCATTATCACTTTGTCAGAGAGAGACTACATGCAGGTGATATCAGCCTTGTCTATTGTCCTACCACCAGTAATGTGGCAGACATCTTCACCAAAGCTCTTTCTCGTGACAAATTTGAAGCATTTCACGATGCTTTAAATTTGATATCCTTTGGTGGCGGATGATCCTTGTACTCTTGATCACTCTTCACTCTAGGGGGGTTTGTTGGGTATTTGACTCACGACTCAATTACGCCTACGCTCATATGGGAGTGTCAATGATCAGTAGGACACTGGGGCACTTTTTACTCTCGGTAGGAGAGGTTTTTTCCCCCAGACTTATAGTCTTATTTTCGTATGTGCTTATGTGCTTATGTTACACACTTACGGGCACTTACCGTGTGTCGGGTGTGAACACCCCCTACAACCCTAAGGTTTAAGGGTTGTAGGTTGTACTTTCATGTTACACTCTTTTCAGTCTATTCTCTTGGGTGTCATGCTTCACTCTGTCTCTCACTCTCACACTGTCTACTGAATCTCAGCTGCACCTCGATCCTTCCATCTCACAAGAGCAATGGCTACAGACACTATGATCCTGTTTCTAAAAAGGTGTTTGTTAGTAGGGATGTACTATTTGATGAAAAATCAGAATTGTCCCTGGCTGGTTTAGATACATATCAGGCTGCCCGTGATGTATTTGAAGGGCTGCTGCCCATTACATTTGGTGATTCAACTGGAGTTTCAGCAAGTGAACTCAATGTTCAACCAGCTATTCCTTTGGAAAATGCAGAAAATCAGCCATTGGCTGATTTAAATATTCAGCAAAGTGCTGAAACTGAAATTCAGCAAGAGCTTATGCACAATTAGGAGGCAAGACAAATGCCTAGATGGTATTTACAGACTATGAAAGATAGTCATCTGGATGCACCCATGACTGGCCGTACTAGAAAGCAAGCTCGTATGCATGATACTGCACAGACCATGGAGTTTGTTATGGCAGCACGCACCCTTGATGAAGAGGAGCCTGAATGTTTTGAGGATGCACAACAGAGTGTGCATTGGATGGCAGCAATGAAAACTGAATTGGATTCTATCACTAAAAATCAAACATGGGATTTGGTGTCTTTGCCATTTGGGAAGAAAGCTATTGGAACAAAATGGGTCTACAAGCTGAAACGGAATGCAGATGGATCCATTGACAAATACAAGGCAAGGCTTGTAGCTAAAGGCTATGCACAAAAAAAAGGCATTGACTATGAGGAGACATTTGCTCCTACCTCTCGTATGATGACCATCAGGTCTATGGTTGCTTTGGCTGCTTATTATGGATGGACTGTGCATCAGTTGGATATTAAAACTGCATTTTTACATGGGGAGCTTCATGAGGAAGTATATGTAAAGCAGCCCATTGGTTTTGTAGTTGAAGGCTTGGAACACTTGGTATGCAAGCTTAAAAAAGCTTTGTATGGTTTGAAACAAGCTCCTAGAGCTTGGTATGCAAAGATAGATGCTTTCTTGGTTAGCCAAGGGTTCATAAACAGCTCATGTGAGTCTACCCTTTACGTATGTAAAGAGGGGGGATCCACGCTGATCATTTGTCTTTATGTTGATGATCTCTTGCTTACAGGGACACATGCTGATTAGATTTCAGCATTTAAACAAAATTTGCAGCAAACTTTTGACATGTCAGACTTGGGGTCTTTGCATTATTACTTGGGCATTCAGTTCATACATGATGCTAGAGGTATTGGGTTATCACAGTCAAGATACATTGGTAAACTTCTTGAGAAATTTGGCTTATAGAATTGCAAGCCAGTTTCAACACCAATGGAACTTGAACTTAAAACTGTCATTACATGATGACAGTGATTTGTTTGATATACACACATATGCTCCAACAGTTGGATGTCTTATTTACTTATGCAACACTAGGCCAAACATACAGTTTGCAGTTTCAGCCCTGAGCAGATATATGCATCAGCCACACATGTCACATTGGCAAGCTGTTAAGCGTGTCTTCCGTTACTTGCAGGGTACTAGATCTCTTGGATTGCTTTATGCCAAGGGGGGACCACTGCAGTTACATGCTTATAGTGATTCCGATTGGGCTGGTGATTATGATTCACGTCACTCCACTAGTGGCAATTGTTTCTTTCTTGGCTCGTCTTGCATATCTTGGCTTAGCAAGAAACAGTCCACTGTTGCCACATCATCATGTGAAGCTGAATACAAGGCAGCTTTCACCACCACAGTTGAATGCATATGGATTAGACGCTTGCTTGCTGATTTGGATGTATCTGTTATGGAGCCTACTCCTTTGTTCACTGATAGTCAGAGTGCCATTGCAGTGGCACGGAACCCAGTGTTTCATGCACGAACGAAACACATTGAGATACATTATCACTTTATCAGAGAGAGGCTACATGCAGGTGATATCAGCCTTGTCTATTGTCCTACCATCAGTAATGTGACAGACATCTTCACCAAAGCTCTTCCTCGTGAGAAATTTGAAGCATTTCGCCATGCTTTAAATTTGATCTCCTTTGGTGGCGGATGATCCTTGTACTCTTGATCACTCTTCACTCCAGGGGGGGTTTGTTGGGTATTTCACTCACGCCTCACTTACGCCTACGCTCACATCGGAGTATTGGTGATTAGTAGGACACTGGGGCACTTTTTACTCTCGGTAGGAGAGGTTTTTTCCCCCATACTTATGGTATTATTTCGTATGTGCTTATGACACACACGTACGGGCACTTACCGTGTTCGGGTGTGAACACCCCCCTACAACCCTAAGGTTTAAGGGTTGTACCTTGTACTTTCAGTTTACACTCTTTCAGTCTATTGCATAGGTTGTGCTTCACTCTCTACAGTCTACTATTTTCTGTGCTGAGCTTCGATCCTGACCTCCACTCTCACAACCGCAATGATAGCATCAAGAGAGACTGCACAATTTGCCACGAGAGGGGAAGCCTCCATGCTAGTAGAAGAGCAAAATTCCAAGTAGATAGAACTATGAAAGAAATGACATGCATCTCCTATCCCAGCTTAGGAAGAACTGGTGCAAACTTGTATATTAGCCCTACACTGAAATACAAAACCCCACAAAAGAGATCAAAATCTGCAAACATAGAGGTGAGTAGTGAGATGCTCCAAAAACAAAACTGAAAATAAAAGAAAGTAAAGCTAAATGCAATGCCATGAGTATGTAGTATGTAGCGGAAGTCTAAAAAGGGAAAGGCTAAGTGTGTGGCTACCATTGCGTACGGTGAGGTGGACAAGGGGTCCTAGAAGATGTAGTGGATGTCCTAGAAAGGGATGCGTAAAGTGTAATAGGCGAGTCACTAGCAGACCAATCAGCCAATCCTTCAGGAGTAGTGAAGGAGATAGATTGTTGAGACTGTCCGCATGCCCAAGGTTGTCCACGACTGACGGACGGGTCAACTTGTCCAACCCGTTCGGGCCCGTCCGGCCTGCCCGACTGTGCCGACTGCGCCATGTCCGACCGTTACTAGTACGCCTGCCGCCAACAAATGGTCACTTTTTTTGACCGTTTTTCCTCGTTTCTTTCAGCGCTTTCTTTTCTTCTTTTCTTTCTTGAATCTTCTCTATTCTTCTTTTCTTCCTCTTTATTCTTTTCTTTCTTTCTTTTCTTTCTTATCTTTCTTTTCTTTCTCTCTATCTTTTCTTTCTCTCACACAGACTCAAGAGAAAAGATTAAAGATTAAACTAACAAGTTTAAAAACTCTCTCTGCTTCCCTCTCCCTCTCTCATGATTAAAATTTCATCCATCTCTCTCTTTCATATGCACACAATGGCACAATGCAACCATCCTCTCCCATGGATGATGGGCCACCATTCAAATTTCAGAATTTGAAATCTCTCTCTCTCTCTCTCTCTCTCTCCCCAAACCCTAAATCCCAAAGCACTCTCCTTTTCTATAAAAATCTTGCCTCCCCCCCCACCATCTCATTCATCCTTTCAAGTTCTCCACCCCTCCTACTCCTATCAAGCTCTCCATCCTTCCTACTCTCTCAAGCTCTCTCCTCCCTTAACCTCTCAACCCTTCCAACCTCCTCCATCAAGCTCTAGCCTCTCTCTACTTCCTCAAGCTCTCTACCCTTTTCACTCATTCTTCAATCATCTCACCCGCCACCCGTGACTCTCTAGGCTCTCTCTATACATCATCAATGGCACCCCTGCTCCATGAGGCCTTTCGCTTGCATTGTGCCTACTTCGAATGAGTGAAGGAGAAATCCAACACTTGCAAGTGGCAATGCAAGTATTGCCCAAAGCTCCAAATCTCATCTGTCACTCGCCCTCTCATCCATCTTTGCAAATTAGGAGGAGAGGCCACACCATGCCCTGGTATTCCCGACGATGTCTATGAAGATTGTCGTTGGAAAAACTTGCCATTGAAGCGATGCAAAGGTCTTTCAAGGGCAAGTGAAAAAGGTGATCTCTCTCGATCATGAGGTCTCGGATGCGGAAGACGATCCCTCTCCAATTGTCTCGATCGAGAAAATCGATTTGTGATGTGCACGGTTTGTGATGCACGTCACATCCAATCGTTGGAGGGGTGTAAACCTAACTGTATGTGATGTGCACATACTTCTCAAACTCTTCATTTGTAAGGTGACCAGAACGAGTAAAAGAAGACAATAAAGGTGAACATGTGTCTACCTTCTTCTCGAGACCATAATGCCTTCTCAGAGCCTCCAATGATGAACCCTGATAGGGTGTCATAGTATACCTAAAAGAAGGTTCCTGAGACATTATGAGTTAGAATTGAGTCGCCTGTGAGTCTCGTACAAAGACTAGCCTCCACAATCACCACAGGATACTCTTTAGAAGAGCACTGACTTTGATACTATGTGAAGATATGCTAGGGTTTGCACTGAGGAAACATAGCATGTACAACCAAGATTGAAACACAAAGACTCAGACAGAGACAAGCAAAACTCAAACCCTAAACGCAAAACGCAAAATGCAAAAACTCACTACTCAAACATAGAGACAAACATAGAGAGAAGAAACTCTAAAGTGAATGAATGTTGTAAATGAATGTAAGAGTGTACAGAATGCCCAAGGGCAGAGCAATGCAATGTTAGAGAGTGATGTCCACCGAAGATGGATCCCAAGTGTTGTGACCACCAGTCGGATGAGAGAGTGTTGAATAATGAAGGGCAGTAGGCTGGTCACCAAAACACAGTAGTCGAAGGCTGAAATCTGGTAAATGCAGCAATGTACCACCAAAGAAAGGCTGAAAACTAATCACTTGAGGTAGAGAATTATCAAGTGACAGCAAAAGAGGTTTCATTGATGTAGATGGCTTGCTAGATAGCAAAAACGCAGGTACTACAATAGTCGCCTTGTGGGTGAGAAGGCAGTAGCCTGTTGCCTGGCACCATATGCTGAAAACGTAGGTTGATCAGGTGCTATGATGAGCAGCAGTTGGAGACCTCTAAACAGCAAGGTGATGGCTGAAAATAGGCCACCTAGGGCTGGATAGTGATGGAGTGCAGGTTGGTGATGGTGGCTGGACAGTAGATGGTAGGTGGTTGATGGCTAAAATCCACATAGTAGAGTGAGAAACCTGCACAAAAGGATAAGCCTGAATGGTGGGCAGCTCGTCTATTTATAGTTGTTGAAGGGTGCCCCAAAAAGTTAGGTTTTGGAGCACCACTGAAACTGTCTTGAACCACACACCAAATTGTATTTTTCATTAATTAGACGTGTTTTGGGGCTGTTTAAAAATGCTTATTAGCTGTAAAGCTTATTTTAGCTCATTGCATTGAAGTGTGACAAAGTGTATTTCATTGGAGTTTCAATTCTTTTTGAGATAGATTGCTTACCACTTCTTGGCATGATTACTAGTTGTTCGACTCTAGATATTGCTATGCTTCAATGGATTACTCATATCAAGTCCTTGAATCCAAAGTTTTGACATATTGTAGGCAAAGTTAATCCAATCGTTGATATCTTATTAAGGACTCAATATAAGAATGAGAAAGGTATGGTTTTAGATGGAGAGGAAGGTGAAAGTGCAAGAGCAGCACTTGACCATGTATACTATGTTGTCTTAGTGGAGTCTTTTTTAGAGGAGTTGTATGAGGGTGAGTGGCCACAGATTGATCGTTATTTGAGCACTTTGATAAGGCAAGAAGAGTGGTCAAAAGAAGAACTCAAGGGGATTTGCAGAAAATCATATAGATATTTCTTGAAGAATGGGTTTTTATGGAAACATGCAAAGTAGAGGAATGGAACTCCATTGAGAGTAGTATGTGACAAAGACACTCAATAACATATTATGAGAGAGTTTCATGAGAGTTTATGGGCTGGTTAGTGAGGTGTCTGGGCTACATTCACAAAGATAATGGAAAGATACTGGTGGAAAGGCTTGTATAGAGATGCCTTGCAATTTGTTGAGACTTGTACTACTTGTTAGATGTACTCTTCTGTACGACATTGTGATGGTCTAGATACGACATATCCACTAGTTATGCACTATAACTGGGTGGTTGACTTAGTAACCATGTCTGTGGGTCCATGGCAGATGAAGTACGTTGCACTTGCAAGAGAAGATCTCACAAACAAGGTGGAGGTCGAGCTTTAAGAATGAAGAATATCAATGTGGTCTGCAAATTTCTTTTAGAAGACATCTCCTTGAGTTGGATCTCTCCCACCAATCCTGCAAAGACTGAAGAGGGCAGGCTGAAAATGGGCTATAAATAGCCAGAAAAAGAAGGGGAAAACATGGCAGGTTGGCCAGCCAAATCTGGCTGACCTGCCAAATCTGGTCAAAAGCCACTGAAAATGGCCGACTAAACAGCTGCACTACCTACAATAGAAATGGCCTACTTGCGTGGCATTGTCTTGGCCATGAAACCTACCCAAATACTGATGACGGCTGAAAATAATGCCCAAACTGATAGGAATAATGAATAATGCCCTCTGAGAGAACTGACTGCACCAATAGTAACTTGAGGAATGCTAATCTAGGGGATGACTAATCTCTAACATTCCCTCTTAGATCCTAGATGCGGCATAACAAATCTGCGAGATTATCCTCGTTCTTGCAGTAAACCACATCAATGGTCTCATCCAATATCTTCTCCTGAATGAAATGGCACAGAATCTCAATGTGCTTTGACCTAGCATGAAATATTGGGTTCCATGCCAAAGCAATGCAACTCTCATTGTCAAAGTGAAGTGTCGTAGAGCCTGTCTAAGCTCTCCTAGGAACCTCTAAACCCACAATCACTCACATGTGGTAGAAGACACCGCTCTATACTCCACCTTTGTGAAAGAAAGGGCAACAATAGGTTGCCTTTTGCTACTCCTCGAGATAACACTCGTACCAAAGTAAAACAATATCGTGTTATTGACCTCCGTTGGTCAATATCTTCGGCCCAATGTGAATCCGTTGAGCTTGTAAGAACCAAAGGTGAATCTCCAGTCCTAGTGCATAATGAATACCAAGATCAGGTTTCCCCCTCAGAAACTACAAAATCCTCATAGCAGCATTTCAATGTACCATCTGAGGTTCACTCATGAACTCGGCCAACAAACCTACAAGAAAGCACAAATCAACCTGAGTGTTAAGAAGCCAAATCAAGGACCCAATCAACTACTAATAGCGGGCATCATCCGCCGTTGGAGAATTTGCATGGGTCGTAGCCTTCCAATTCGGATTCATAGGAGTAGAAATGGCCTTACATCCCTCCATCTCAAACGTGGCTAAAAGCTGTTGGGGTAAAAGGCCCTTGGGCTTGCCCGTGTACAATGAGTGCCCATATTCTTTATTCATATATATCTGAAAGTGCAATAAGGTTGTCATAACATTATTGACAGCACCTACATTGTGTGTTCTCTTCTCTCTCGCGTCTCCTACATCCCTTTCAATTGGTATCAGAGCCACTCCTTCGCGAGCTCTTCCCGGCATCTACACGAAATATGAGGTCTTCTCCCTCAGTCATTTTCAGGTACAGCAGGGTTTACAGGTTGGGGCAGCCATTGATGAGCTTCTCCTTGAAGCTTGAAGCTTCCTGCCTTGCTTGGCTTGGTTAGGCTTTGTTTGGGCCTTCATTGGCACCTATTGAGTCCCCCCTTCATAAAAAACGTAATCAACTCCCTTTATGATAGTTTGCGCCATTTTTTGGCAGGCCCTGGACAGCACGTGATCATTCTCCAGCTCCTCCACCCACTTGGCTACTCATTGGCACTTGATCTTGGTCCATTGGACCCCCCGACACTTGGCATTTGACCCTAGCACTTGACATTTGACTTGGCATTGATTTGTGGGCTGATTTACTTCAGTCCAGGACTGTTCACAGACAGTTTACAGCAGTGCTACGTCAGCATTTTATGTTTGGGCCACATTGGCATTGACATTGGTCACCTAGTTGGTCCCAAATGCTCCCCGAATGATGTGGGAATGTATGGCTATCATGTGAGATGGTTTTGGAGCTGATCTTGCTCAGCCATTGATTGTTTTACACAGTCCATAAGCAGCCCAAAACAGGGCATCCACCTGTTACTTCAATTTTATGCTTACAGGTCTTGGCATTTGATGCCCGATTATGCCCGGTTGGTGCCTATGCATACGGGAATGTATGCCTATGAGTTGACACTTGATTTGAGCTTGGTTTGAGCATTATTTTACTCAGTTTTGGACTGTTATTTGCTGCTGCAAACTTCAGGGCTGAAGCTATTTATACTACAGTTGGGTTATCCCTATTGATCATGGGGTGCTCCCGGCTACTCGGTATGATGTCATGATGTATTTGGACTATGTCATATGTATTGTTTATGCTCCGGAATGCTTTTGAGCTGAGATTAGAGTTCGATTTGGGTTTGACTGTCACTTCTTTGCAGCTAGCATTTCATCTACGACATGGTTTATGCCTAGGCTACCCAGTACGGGTTATGATGTCTTGGTGAATGCTTTATGCTTTGGCTGTGGATGGCAGTTGTTTGAGCTCGTCTTGACATTCATTTGAGTATTTCCTTGAGCAGTTGGACATTGACTTGGTTTTTTCGGTTACGACTTGGCTTTTTTTCCGTTACGACCTTGGATGCTATATGGGATTTGATGCTCTGATTATGGATCTTGGCTATTACTTCGATGCACTTACAGGTATTGAGCAGTGAATTGCTCCCTTGTTTTAGCAATTGCCTATTGAGTTGTGATTGCTCGTTTGCATTTGATATGCGGGATACTTACTGATCAGTGGACTTGGACAGTGCTTGGGATTTACAGTTATGGCCGTCGTGCTTCTCTATTGTATGGCATCTATGCTATTTGGGCTGCTATTGCCCGTGTATGTCAGGGAGTAGTTGATCTTTATGGCCACCTATGTATGCACATGGTCTGTTGCTATGTATTTTACAGAGCCTCTTACCTAGATGCTTTTACACAGATATTTGGGCTTTTATTGGAGCTTGATTCTTGCAGGCTTATTTGCCACCTGCCGTTCTTGGCTGGACATGTGTGTCAATACATGGTATGAGACACTGCAAAGTTATGTATACTCCTATGTTTCGGGGATGCTTATGCATTTATGGCTCTGAGGCATACTTATGCTTTTATGGCTGTGAGCTACAGTGGTTGGATATGCCATGCTTTTGTCTACTAGGCCTGTCCGTGTGGGAGCTTTTACATCTGTGGTTGATGCCTTTGTGTTCTCTCCTTCTGGTTTGGATAAGTTCCCTTTGCAGTATGCTATGACGACTTCCAACTCTTCTAGTCATGCAGACAATCCTCTTGATGAGCTCGTTCTCTTTGATGAGAGTACCCCTGATTATTTGAGCTCCTTGGATGTATTGGACAATCCTACTCATGCTATTACAGAGCAGTTGTCCTCTTCTACAAGTTTTATAGGTTCAGTTTGCTTTCATTGTGGAAAGACAGGGCATGTGAAGCATAAATGCTTCAAGTGGATTAGAGAGCAAAAAAGATTGCGCCGGACTAGACATGAGAGCAGAGTGAGTGATACAGTAGGTGAGACCACTGTTGATAGTGGTATGGTGCATGTAGTTACCCACGATGATGCAGCTGAGCCTAGACTCCTAGCATCATGTTACCCTACAGATTACTTGCTCAGTGATATGGCCTATACCTTTGATTGGCTTTTAGACAGTATGGCATCTTGTCATGTTACTTCGCATAGAGCTTGGTTCTCTTCTTACAGGGAGGTTGTCGGATGTAGTTCTTTGGGCCTTGAGCAGGATTGTCATGTTATTGGTACAGGGGATATACACTTGGCTTTGCCAAATGGGTCTTCTCTTATGCTCCGTGATGTCTTGCATATACCTATGCTCGATAAGAGCCTGATCTCTGTCAGTCAGTTGCATAGTGCAAGATATTATGTTTCTCTTGGAGATACTTCATGGAAAATCCATCGTGGTTGCTTAGTATTGGCCAGAGGTGCTAGATATGGCAGTGATTATGTAGTGCATGTCTCTCATGTGGGAGATTCTATGGTTGCAGTTACGCAGATACCATATGCATTGTTATGGCATTGTCGCCTAGGCCATGTACGACACACTGAGATGGATGCTTTATGTGATATGGGCTTATTGCCTGCTCTTCCCCATGCTACTTGCCCTCATTGTACTCGCGGTCCGTGCAGAGCCTCTTTGGCTTATGGGGATCGTGTGAGGCATGCTCCTCTAGATCTAGTCCATGTTGCAGTATATGAACCTATGCCTTCCCAGTCACTTGGTGGAGCGTCGTATTTTGTGACCTTCATGGATCATGCTACCTACCGTGTTTGGGCTTACCCTTTGGTACGGATTGAGGATGTTGTTACTATGACAGGTTTATGGATTTTGCTGGTAGCAGGCCTAGATGCTTGCAGATGGATTATGAGAGTCATGGTATCTCTCCCAGCTTACGGATCTCTTGTCAGCAATATGGCATTGATTTCTTATGCCCATGGTATTATGGGATTGCTCATGGCATGTGCCTGACTTTATAGGCAAAGATTGCTTCTATGCTTACCACAGCTAGGTTGTCTTATGGCTTTTGGGTTGAGGCCCTTATGACGGCAGTCTACTTGGTTAATCGGCATGAGACCCTCCTATGATCACTTGAGGATGTTTGGCTGTCAGACATCTGTTAGTATGCCATATGAGCCTATGTCACGCAGATGCATACTCCTTGGTTATGGAGACGGTGACTTTACGGCTTATAGGTTTTTGGATTTAGATGCCTAGCAGGTTCTACGCAGCCGTCATGCTATCTTTTATGAGACGCAGACACCTCTTAGGCCTATTGATGCGTGCTCAATGTGCTTTATGGCTGATTCTAGAGCCATATGCTAGTCTTCCGCTTTGCTGAGGCCGCATATTGTCTTGAGACCCCGTTTGACTTGTATCCGGGATGCTGGCCCTCTTTAAATGATTTACCTTAGAGAGTTTGTATACTCTCCGTTGTTTTTTATGCGCTGCGCTGATACTATGCGCCACTTTGATGCTTTACAGCCGTGCACTTATGAGTTGTGTTGCTTGCTTCATGGGAAGCAGTCATGGATTGCTTTATTGTCTAGAGCTATGGGATCACTTATCTTCTGGATGTCATGGACTCGGGGATGCTTGACTCTTCTTGTGAGGAGGTTCCCGCCACTTATTGCACAGCTTGCTTTCCGATTGGGCGTTGGGTAAGATGTCATGATTCCTCACCCTGTCTCTTTTGTTTTATTTTGTTTTTTCACTCCCTAGCTCATTGGCCTTTTAGTGGGAGGTTGTTGGGGTAAAAGGCCCTTGGGCCTGCTCGTGTACAGTGACCGCCCATATTCTTTGATCATATATATATGAAAGTGCAATAAGACTGTCATAACATTGTTGACAACGCCTACATTGTGTATGCTCTTCTCTCCTGTGTCTCCTGCATCCCTTTCAAAAGCTCTTGCACATACCATTGTGTTGGAAGATAAAATTCCCCCTCGGATTTTGGTAAATCTCATGGCCTAAAAAGAAATGAAGAAGGCCCATATCCATCATTTGGAACACCTTGTGTAGTGCCACCTTAGTCTCCTTGACCTTTTGGGCATGGTTACTTATCAAAATAAGATCATAGAAAAATCAATAATACAAATACTTAGCGAGCTTGTCATTAAGATCATCTTGGTTAGTAATTTTGAGCTCTTGGAACTCATGGTCAAGGTTTATTCGAGGTATCCTGTCCTGAGCTACATAGCGATTAGTCAAAGCCCGTCGGTCAGAGCCTAACAATTCAATGCTAAGTCAAAGTATTGCAATTGAGAGTGGAATTGTGGTAGTGGACCTTGCATTAATGCAGCTATGGCAATGGCATTACGGCTTTTCATATGAGGACCAATGGGGGTTTGGCTAGGGTTCCAACCTTGAACAAGGTCCCAAAGGACTTGTGAGTCCAAGACATCCTGCATCAAGCTAGACCAAGTAGTAAAGTTAGACCCTTTGAAACAAGTCTTATCACCAAAATAATTATTGAGAGATATAGATCTATGGAAAGAATTGTGATGTCACATGAGGTTGATGTGGTGGGAAGGCATATGTGGGAGCCTAGTGCTACACATTGGACTGTATGGCTAGGCATAGTGACTCATGGCCTTTGCTCAATAGTAGGCGGTGTTACATGATAGAGGATTGATAGTCCATTAGGTAAAGACATGTGTGCAAAGTATGGTACTATCGGGGTGACACTCGGGGCTTGATATGCTTGGGAATGAAACCCTTGCGTGTAGTTCCCCCAAGGTGCTTAGTCAGTGAATATGGCCCCCCCCATGGTGCACATCCATTACCCAATTTTGGATAAGATTAAGGCTCTATGGGATGCATATTTAAGGACTATGTACCCCCCCTATAGTGAAGTGTGTCATAGGTGGATGATTAGAGGAATGTGTAGTAGAATGTGTATTTGACATGGGTGGGAATCAAAGGTACTATGATGAACCCAAAGCAACATCTCTTGAATCAACAACTAATGAGAGGTGTTATTTGATCTTTTTCTTCTTGAGTCTTCTTTTTTACGTTCTCATACTTGTATGGGTTAAGGTTATCATGAATACTTGCACTCATGTCCTGCCCATCAACCAAAGGAAAGGAAGAAGGTGCTGGGTATGACTCATGCCTATGCTCACAGACGAGTGTTGGTGATCCACGGTAGGACATCGGGGCACTTTTTACTCTCCTTATGAGAGGTCTTTTCTCCCAGTTATATTATCTTTTCTTTTATGTGCTTCTGTTACACAGTTCAAACACTTATCGTATTTTACACCTTTTGGGTGTGAACAGACATTAACAACCCTAAGGTTTAAGGCTTGTACTTTATACTTTCATTACACTCTTTGGTAATTGCATTGAGAGTTGTGTGTTCACTCTCTTTACTATCAACTGTGTACTCAGCTAATCTTTGATCTTCCTCATCTCACATTTGGTATTAGAGGAGGGATTTAACTTAGCTTCAACTCTAGCAGCGAGATCAGCTCGAGCTAGCCACTTAGCCCCTACAGGTTCGTCCGTCAGCAGTCACCACCATCACCAGTTGTGCCGTACCAGTTGGCGGCCGCCAGCTCTGCCGTCCTAGCTTGTCACCTTGCTTGCTAAGTCCACTAGGAGCCAGTGCTGTCGATTGTTTGCTCCAGCTCGCTTGGCCGCCTGTGCCACCTATGCCTTGGTCCTGTGCTGCCTGTAGCCGACCGCCTGGGTCCACTGCTCTAGCTTGTCCGCCTCTTATACGGCTCTTGAGCGCAGCCTTGTTTACCTTTTAGCTGTTTGCACCTTCCTGCCAAGGCTGCTAGCATCTTGCTGCTTCTCCAAGCAATCGCTCCCAGCTAGCTGCCAACACAGAAGGTAACAGAGACGTTTATCCATTTTTTATTTAAAATTTTGAATTTCAAAAAGGGAATTTTTGCCCAGGTAGTCTCATGTCTTGGACACACTTCTAGCAAGAATTTCTTGGAAAGCGAGCCAAGAAATTCGGGTTTTTTTGGTTTATGTAGACATTGGCACATATACTACAGGTTCAGTGTGGAATAGACTAAAATTGTGCATTTTAGACAACAAAATTTTGGGGCTTTTGCATTGATTACATTGTGAGCACTATTTGTGCATTGGACAGCGTGTACATTGGATAGTTTTGACAGAGTGTGACACACATTTGTCAATTGCAGCGTGGTGCATGTAGATGAGTATTATTCGGATGCACAGTTGATCACTACTACCATGAACTCTTTGCTGCCCTCTTATTTGGCCTTTCATACAGCCCTAAATCTCACCACGAGAATTTCTCCTTAGCCACTTACTTTTCTTTAGTTGGTTAGTTTGCTCCTAGAAGAAGAGCAAATAAGAAAGAACAGTGAGATGGATGTAATAGCCTTTAAACAGGATTTTATGGCTAGGCAGAATGGCAAGGGCAGCTAATCTAAAAATGCTCCGCACAGTTCTGAAAGTTTAGGTACTTCAGGGAGTAGCAAGAAACAAGGGGGCACACAAGCCAAGAAGGGTAAGTACCACTATTGTAAGAAGCCAAGTCATTACATCATGGAATGTAAAAAGCGCATGGCCGAGGAGAACGGGGATGTCTGTTTCTGATGCAGCTTCTATTGCTACAAAGTCTGCGCCTTTTGTTGTAGACCATGACTAGTGTTTTTACACTTGCAGTTATGACTCTTCTTGGGCTAATAGAGCATTTAGCTCTACTGAGAATGCTAGCACTTGATTCTTTGACAGTGGTGCTTCTAAGCACATTACATCCCTCAAGGATTTCCTTTGTTATTGTAGCACTTGTTGGTAAGTCTGTGCAGTGTATCAATGCAGCATCTCACCTTGTTAGAGGTGTTGGAGAGATTGTCTTAACAGCCATTGATGGCTCTACTCTTCGTTTATAGGATGCATTATATATGCCAGGCATAAATAAGAACTTGTTGTCCATTTCTTTTTTAGCAAAGTGTGGTATGCTGGTCACATTTGATGATGACAAATGTATGGTCAAGGATAAAGAATTCTTGACTTTGGTTTTGATTGGCACATTATGTCATGGACTTTATGAGCTAGATGCTTATTCGATTGATCCGTTGGTCTATTTAGCATCTGCTCTTACTCCTCCTATGTCACAGGTAGAGTTATGGCAGGCTCGCATGGGGCATGTCAACTGTGGCAGTTTGATGCTTATGTATCGTACTCAAATGCTAGATGGCTTACCTTTCTTGGAGAGATATCCTAAGCATATTTGTGAGGGATGTATTTTGGATAAAATGCATCGATTCTCATTTCCTCGTGATGCTTTTAAGGCAACTGCCATATTATAGATTGTGCATTGAGATGTATGTGGATCTGTGCAGACAAAGTCATTGGATGGATGTTATTATTTTGTCACCTTCATTGATGACTTTACTCATTTTTGTTGGGTCTACTTATTTGTGAAAAAGTCAGAGGTGTATGATGCATTTCTGGCTTTTGTTGCACTTGCTGAAAATCAATTGGGCTGCAAGATTAAGACTCTTCGTTCGGACCGAGGAGGGGAATACATGTCTTTCATTATGCTGAATAATTTTTTGAAGCAGAGAGGCATTGTCCATCGATATACTACTGCATATAACCCTAGCAGAAAGGATGAATCGGTCACTCATGGAGATGGCCAAATGTATGCTGAAAGCTAAGAGTTTGCCACATGGCTTTTGGATGGAAGCAGTTATGTGTGCTTGTCATGTTTTGAACAGGTGCCCTACCAAGGCATTAAAAAGTGTTACGCCTTTTGAGGCTTGGAACAGTTGAAAACCTTCAGTTGGCCATTTTCGTACTTTTGGGTGTCTTGCGTATGCTCATATTTCCGAAGTACTAAGAAAGAAGTTGGACAACAAGACTGTTAAATGCATTTTTGTAGGGTATAACAGTGAGAGCAAAGGATATAGAGTGTATGATCCTGTTTCCAAGAAAGTCTTTGTCAGTACGAATGTGGTTTTTGATGAAAAATCAGAATTATCTCTTGCTGGTTTTGATACATATCATGCTGCAAGCGATGTGTTTGAAGGGCTGTTGCCCATTTTTTTTAGTGACACAGTTGGAGCTTCAGTAAATGAATACAATGTTTAGCCAGCTGCTCCATTGAGCAATGCAGAAATTCAGCATATGGCTGATCTGAATATTCAGCAAGATGCTTAATTTGAGATTCAATAAGAGCTTGTACACAATCAGGAAGCTAGGCAGACGCCTAGATGGTACTTGCAAACTATGAAAGATAGTCATTTGGATGCTCTTATTGCTGGTCATACTAGAAGATGAGCTCGCCTGCATGATCATGCTAATACAATGGAGTTTGTTATGGCAGCACACACACTTGATGATGAGGAGCTTGAATGTTTTGAGGATGCACAACAAAGTGTGCATTGGATGGCAGTAATGCAAGCTGAATTTGATTCTATCATAAAGAATCAAATATGGGATTTAGTGACATTGCCTATTGGAAAGAAAGCCATTGGTACAAAGTGGATCCATAAGTTGAAAAGAAATGTGGATGGACTCATTGATAAATATAAAGCCAAGCTTGTGGCCAAAGGCTACACACAAAAGAAATGCATTGACTATGAGTAGACATTTGCTCCTACATCCTGTATGACTACCATTCAATCTATGGTTGCTTTGGCTGCCCATCATGGTTGGATTGTGCACTAGCTTGATATTAAGATTGCATTTTTACATGGGGAACTTCAAGAAGAAGTGTATGTACAACAACCCATTGGTTTTGCAGTTGAGGGATCCAAACACTCGGTATGTAAGTTGAAAAAGACTTTGTATGGTTTAAAGCTAGCTATTCGAGCTTGGTATGCAAAAATTGATGCCTTTTTACTTAGCCAAGGATTCATTAATAGTTTATCAGAGTCTACTCTTTACGTATGCAAAGAGGGGAGATCCTTGCTGGTCATATGTCTTTATGTAGATAATCTTGTGCTCACAAGGACACATGTTGATGAGATCTCAGCATTCAAGAAAAATTTGCTACAACTTTTGAGATGTCAAACTTAGGGTCTTTGCACTACTCTTTGGGCATTCAGTTCATTCATGATGCTAGAGGCATTGGATTGTCACAGTCCAGATATATTGGTAGACTCCTTGAGAGGCTTGGCTTATAGGTTGCAAGCGAGTTTGCACACCAATGGATACTGGATGCAAGCTGTCATTGCATAATGACAGTGATTTGTTTGACATCTATACATATGCTCCAGTTGGATGCCTCATTTATTTATACAACACAAGGCTAGATATTCAGTTTGCAGTTTCAACCCCTGAGCGGACATATGCACAGCCCACGCATGTCACATTGGCAAGCTGTGAAGCATACTTTTCGTTACTTGCAGGGTACTAGGACTCTTGAACTGCTTTATGCCAAGGGGGAACCACTGCAACTACATGCTTGCAATGATTCAGATTAGGTTGGTGATTTTGATTCACGTCACTCTATGAGTGGAAACTATTTCTTTCTTAGCTCATCTTGCATCTCTTGGCTTTGCAAGAAACAATCCACTATTGCCACATCATCTTGTGAAGCTGAATATGAGGCAGCTTTCACTACCAAAGTTGAATGTGTATGGCTAAGACGTTTGTTGGCTGAACTTGATGTATCTGTCACGAAGCCTACTCCTTTGTTTATTGATAGTCAAAGTGCCATTGCCATGGCATGGAACCGAGTGTCTCATGTACGCACGAAACACATAGAGATCCACTATTAATTTGTCATAGAGAGGCTACATGCAGGAGATATCAGCCTTGTCTAGTGTCCTACCACTGGTAATGTGGCTGACATCTTTGCCAAAGCTCTTCCTTGTGACAAATTTGAAGCATTTCACAATGCTTTAAATTTAATCTCCTTTGGTGGATGATCCTTGTATGTTGATCACTTTTCACTCCAAGGGGATTTGTTGGGTATGACTCATGCCTATGCTCACAGAGGAGTATCAGTGATCCGCAATAGGACACTGGGGCACTTTTTACTCTTTTTATGAGAGGCTTTTTCCCCCAGTTATAGTATATTTTATTTTATGCGCTTATGTTACACAGTTCGGGCACTTATCGTGTTTTACACCTTTTGGGTGAAAGCATACCTTAACAACCCTAAGGTTTAAGGGTTGTACTTTGTATTTTCATTACTCTTTGGTAATTGCATTGGGATTCCTGTCTTCTCTCTCTTCACTGTCAACTTTGTACTCTCAGTTGAGCTTCCATCTTCCCCATCTCATAGGACTGGATGGATTTAGAAGAGAGACTAGATATGGCATGTACCCCTTGCTAGTGTGTCCTCCTCAAACTGGGAGTTCTAGATCCTCATTAAGTATCATACTTATGCTGGTATGCACCTTCCCGTGGGTTGTATACATGGTCATCTAGATAGCATGGAAAAGGGATAGAAGTAGTGCAAGGCAATGTGGCATAAGGGCTTCATCTACTCCATTCACATTCTTCAGAATAATTAAAAACTCCTCATAAGTAGATGATTGAATCTTGATGGGATCTTTTCAATTTGAGGATCTTCTGTTTTGGGATATCCAGTATCCCTCAAGGCTTGCATGGAAGAAGCTGTTAATATTAAACAAACATATTTAGAGGTGGACTGCTTTGGTGACTATGGTAAATACATTTTTCTCTTGCATTCTTTCTTCTCTTCAATGCCAGGATTTCAAATCAGGGCTTGGATATCGATGCATGTACCTAGCATTGACACTATGTGACAAAATGCTCGAATAGAGATAGAGAAATGCGAGTACAAAGTGTGATGTAGAATTCAAGATGAAGAGAACTCGAAAGGTAAGTGAATGAATGAATGTCATACACTGAATATGCTACAAAGGGGCCTCAAACTTCTATGTTTTGAGGACCAAGGATGAGGTGAACCGAGAAAGGCATTAGATACATCAATATTAGCTCCGAGAGATCGTACTCGAGATGGATTCTTAAAATCTATAGGCGGTTCACAAGTCATATGTAGGGGTTGTAAAGTAATGCTCTACCACAAAAAACAAAAAAAAAAATCGTATGAAAATGGAATACAATGCTCAATCCAACAAACACACTGCAATGAAGAATATTGACCCCGGACTCTAGAGTCTCGAGAATTGGAGCAAAGTGTATGAGTCAGAGAGTGTGTCGTACTTTGATGGATCTTGAAATGCAGCAAGGCAGCCTCCGAATGTGTTTGGTAGCAGCAAATGTAGTAGTAGGATTCTAGATCAGTGAGTGACAGACAAGCAGAAGAGGGCAGAAAACTGCAAATGTAGCACAAGATGATAACATGACAGTTGATGAAAGGCCTAGAACAGTAGAACACAGCACTAGAGGGTAGCGACCAGCCAAGGCAGCAGCAAGGACAAAACACAGCCTTGGAACAGGTCGCCTATTGTTGATGACATCAATGCACCCCAAAACACAAGGTTTCTGATGAAGATAAGCAGTAAACGCAATCTCTGAACGGTAGACTACAGCCGCCTTGATGATACTGGGGAGATGATGGCTGGAAACAGTTTGGATCTGCGAGAAATGGCTGAGAAGCAAGAGCTTGATGGTAGCAGACAACAGTGGACAGCTTTGGCTAAGATATCCTTCCGGTATGGGGTGTAGACAGCAAAGCTCTAGCACCTGCAAGCTGCAAAAACGAGATATGGCTAAGTGGAGGGTAGCATGCCTATTTATAGAAAGTTTGGGTCCTCCCAATTAGAGTTTGTGCTTATGGGACACAGACACTCTCTAGGAACACATTTCTTTTTAATAAAAGGTTTAATGTAGATGTTGCCCATCTCATGTGGATAGCAGCTCCTCTTCTTGGACTCCAGCTTCAACCAAGGTGAATGGTACCATGTGAGAGTGCAATGGAAAGGAAATCAAACACATAGCAAATAGAGAAGAAGGAAACTGAAAGAAACAAAGGGGAGAGAAAAAAAATTGACCAAGGACGGACTAATACAAGGTTGCAACAATCAGCCCCAATACGTAGAAGTAAGCATCAATGTGGACATTAGACGGAAACAGGGGGATAATAGAAGATTGAGGAGGGCTGGTTGATCTAATGGATTAATGAGTGAATGAAGTGAGGGGGGACAGGCTACCTATAAATAGGCAAGTTGAGGCCACCATTGGCATAGAAACTTGCTAGGCCCAACATGTAGGTGCCCACTTGACCAAAATGGTCATTGTACTAGAAAAACTAATGTCCTTGTTTGACTTAGATTGAGAACTCACAAGTAGAAGATGACTATACGTGATGCCCATGACTTCTAACATGCACTTCATATGTAGCGCATGTGAGAGGGAGAGAGAAGACTTGAGAAAATTGATATGTCAAACAAGGCTCAAAGATGACTGCATTGTCATGGCTGATTGAGTGAGAGCACGTGGATGAGAATGCTTTGTGGAGGGAGTGAATGCAATCCTACAAGTGGGGGGATGTCGGAGAAGACGCCAGATGATGATGGACAGTCGTAGAGGGAGCAAAATGCAGCCCTGGGGAGCTATAGATGATGAGAAGTGATCTCCAGGGATTGCAATACCAAAACAGAGATGTAGACTGACTAGAGGCAGCTGCCAGGAGGTGGGCAACTGGCTGTGATGAGAGCAGCTATGCAAAATGCAGGTAATGATGGATACCAAACCTATTAACAACAAACACGGATGCTGCAGGTGTAGGCAACAGCTGAGGGAGCCTGAAGGGATGTTGGGTGGCCTCAAGAGACTACAAACGCAGGGCCAGACCTATTGCTGATGTTAGATGGAGCAGATCAGCTGGCAGCCAAATGAAAGATGAAACACAGCTGTAACATATGCCAAATCAGGTCGACATAATGGAGAGAGGTCATGAGCAGCAGCACAAGATGTTTATCATGGGTGATAGAGTGTGTGTTTATGTGCATTTCAGTTTCTATGCCTGAGCATTTTTTATGTTGCCTAACTAGTATTTTTGCGCCAGTTTATGTTTGGCTGAATGGTAATTTTTCATGGTATATTTGTGACTATTTATAGGCATTCTCCCTCCTCCTTACTCATTCACTCGGATACACATCCTATAGCACGATTGCTTTGAGGTGGGGAGAAGGAGACTGGTGCACATTGCCAGCAACTCACTGCTCATGCCATTGTATATTCTTGAGCCTTGGTATATGGATTGCATTCCTAAGTCTACTCTCTTTGAGTTCTTGTGTTCTTGCTGTTCTCTTTTCTGCTTTTTGTGTTCGTTGCAGTCTATATCAGCAGTGTCTCTTTCCTTTTGTTGCTTCACACTATTTTGACATGGTATGGTGCTGCCTGGTGTTTTCAACTGCTATTTTCAGGTCTGATTGTGCTTTGACTGCTCCAAAAGCTTGTGTTTGCTGCTGATTTCATCTGGGCTGGTCCAGGCGGCTATGCAGAGGCAGTTTTCAGCCATTGGGTGGTTGTTTTTTGCAGCCTGCACTTTTGCTGCTGATCCTTCCGTTTTGCTGAGCTCGGATGTGCAGTCCCTTTTTTTTTTTGGCTAGATCTACTCTTCAATAGTCTGTATTTTTAGCCTAATCCGAACATACTTAGAGGATGGATCACATGTGTTGGTTGTCATGCTTTTGTCACTACTCTCTCTTCACTTGTATTCCTCTCTCTGTGCTTGAAACTCTACTACTTGAGCTGTTGAAATCGTGGTATTTGGGCAACTATGTCTACAAATGTCTCTCTCTTTTTTTTGTGAATAAGAGTATATTAATGTATGGAAATATTTACATCAGGCCTTTAGGCCAACCAAACAGGAAGGAAACAACTGTAATGAAGCCATCAGGCTATCAGAACAACCTTCTACATGAGTACCACAAAGAGGTCACACAAAAAGGACAGCAGGAGTAGAGCAAACAATAGCCAGCCAGGGAGCAGCAATGTCAGGAAGAACCAGGTCAGCTGATATCGTAGAAGAGATTTGCCATAGCACTAAACCATGAACATAGGCCACATGACCATGGATGTCCAATACTGAATCAAAAATAGAGGCATTACGAGTACGCCAAATATGCCACAGGGCTGTCCATCTAAGGAAATGGAAAAGGCAAGAATAATCTGAATGCAAAGAAGATATAGAGGGCATGTTTCCCATAATCCACAAACGAGCAAGCATCTGATGCTGAGTCGTCGAAGACCACACACGGGAAATAAAACTCCAAATTTGTCGAGCGACAGGGCAAGAGACAAAAAGATGAAGCAATGTCTCATCACATGTAGTGCAGAATACACAACGACCAGCAAAAATCTTTCGGGCACGTAGGACATCCCCAGTTGGAAGACCCCCAATGAGCAACCTCCACATGAACACTTTACCTTGATATGGAACCTTAGATTTCCAAAGTTGGATAAATCTTTCTTGCCATTTTTTTTTACTATCCCGGATATGCCTCTCTCTCTCTCTCCAACCACTTGCCTTCTTTCAGCTCCTATGCACCTCATCTCAATGGCTCCTTCATGTGGCTCTATTGATGATAAGCTAGAGGGACATGGCTATCTTTCTTGGAGTGTTGTCATGAAAGCTTGGTTTGTGCAGAAGCACCTATGGCATGTCATTTCAGGAGCTATCTTACGTCCCCAAATGCCCTCTCCTTTCCAAATGATTGGGATGAAGACAACTATGAGGAAGCCATTCTTACTTCGGAGACAAATGATTCTTGCACCTACTCTACTCTTCTTCAATGCATGTGTAGTTCTTTCCGTGATTATTTCCTATAGGATGTCTCACGAGTGTGGGAGAAGTTATAGCTTATGTACGAGGCTCCATTGACCTTGTGAGCTATGACCCTTTATGGTCAACTTCAGACTATCAGGCTCGAGGTGATTAATAGGATTTACTAATTCCTTATGTGAAACATAGATTCAAAATTAGATTCGACACATGCAATTCACTCTTCCAGAAGCACATCTTGTCAGGAATGTTCTCTACAAGCTCCCTCCTGAGTTTTATGGTGTGGCCAACATCGTATGAGCTCAAGCATCAGTAACACTTCTTAAGTTTGAGCATATGACCTCTATGCTACTTGAGCATGAGGCTTCTTTGCATTTGCAGGGGAGGCTATCATCTTGATATGGTGGGAAGAGGAATGCTTTTATAGCTTAAAAGAGGGGGTGTCAAGTAGAAAAAGAAGGAAGCACAATGTTACCATTGTGGCAAGAAGGGGCATCTCTAAAAGGATTGCAAGGAATTAACTATAGAGCGGAAGGAGAAGGAGAAAAAGAAGAAGGGCAAGGACTCCTTCTACAAGTCACCATCATCCTCATCTTTAGATTTAGATTCTGACTTAGGCCCTTTGGCAAAGGCACAAAGGCCTCCTCTTTTGTGATGAAGGCAAAGGTCATTAAGGCCTCCTCTTTGACCTTCTAGCCCTAGTGTGCTAGCATTCCTCGTGATTCTCTAGTGCTAGATAAGGAATGTGAGGGGGTTGTGGAGGTGGGGTATCTTTATCTCATAGATATGCAAGTGCAGTAAATTGTGGCTTCCCACACACCTTGATGAAGTCTAGCAGGTTTTGAAATCCGAGAGCTGGGATTGACTTCCAAGTTCATAACTAGTTGTTTGGTGTGAGAGAGAGCAATCTCTACTCCGAGTCTAAAGCTCATGTGAGGAGACACTTTGGCAGATTGTCCAAAGATGAGGAATCCATGGTTACAAATACCTTTGCAAGGCATTAGTGTTAGGCATTGAGATCAAGCTATTTCTACTTTCGATGATTAGGGATTGGTATAGTCGACATCGACATCGTTGTCTTTCCAAGCCACTTTGGTGGTGACTTAATCAGCCATTGCTTGGGTATCTCTGGTCCTACATGATTGTCATTGTTGTATGTGCTATGATGAGTCATTATCATTGTATATTTAATTGTCCTAATAATCCATGCTTTGAGAGAGGGTGTTTGCAAAGTATGTCTCATAGGTGACAAAGTCTGTGTTTATGTGCATTTCATTTTTATACCAGTGTATTTTTAATGCTGGCCAATTGGTATTTTGTTGCTAGTTTATGGATGGCAGAGTACTCATTTTTCATGGCATATTTCTGCCTTTTTATAGCAGTCTCTCTCCTCTTTAGTCATTCACTCAGATACACATCCTACAGCATGATTGCTTCTAGGTGGAGAGAGGGATATTGGTGCACACTATCGATAACTCATTGTCCATGCCCTTGTGCTATTCTTGAGCCTTGGTATATGGATTCCATTTCCCGAGTCTACTGTCTTCGAGTTCTTGTGTTCTTGCTGTTCTCTTTTCTGTTCTTTGT
Organism: Lygodium microphyllum; assembly: GCF_053477565.2. Classification (NCBI taxonomy): domain Eukaryota; kingdom Viridiplantae; phylum Streptophyta; class Polypodiopsida; order Schizaeales; family Lygodiaceae; genus Lygodium; species Lygodium microphyllum. The sequence continues at coordinate 27,391,844 of NC_141152.1, read as the reverse complement.
GTTGATTGCAATCTATATCAGCAGTGTCTCTTTTACTTCTTTTGTTGCTCCACACTTCTCTGTCATGGTATCAAAGCTTGTGTCTCCTGGTTCTCATGTTGCCTGCTATTTTCAGGTCTGATTGTGCTTTGACTGCTCCAAAAGCTTGTGTTTGCTGCTGATATTATCCATGCATGTCCAAGCAGTCACGCAGAGTGCTGGGCAGCAGTTTTCAGCCTTTAGGTGGCTGTGTGTAGCTTGTGTTTTTGCTGCTGATCTGCCTACATTTTCATCTGTTCTACTGTCATTTTTGCTAGGACAGCTGATGTTTCTCTTCCACAGCTAACAATTTTGCTGGTGTGCAGTCATTTTAAAGTTCTCCTTTTTGCAGATCTACTCTCTGACAATCTGCACTTTTAACTAAGTTTACATTTTCAGCCTGATCAGGACATGCTCAGAGGAAGGTGCTTTGGTTGGCACTATGGTGCTTACCAGTGCATTTCAGAGTGGGTGTTGGATTGCTTTGCTTTTGGAGCAGTCTTTGGTTCCATCACTATTCAGTAGAACTACAACCATGCACATGAAGGTGGAGAGATGGTGTCGTGTGACTTCCTAAGACGACAAAGATGGGGTCCTACACATCACCAGAGCACCAGATCACATAGTGATTGCTAGTTGGTTTCACTCCCAACCTGCTAGTGGCCTGTGTGAAGGATTCTTGTATAATGTGATGGATACATGAGAATGCTTCTTTCAATTATATGCTTCAATCACCCCTTGCCAGAGAGGGGCATGTGATGTAATGAGAGAAGGCATGTTGATGCTCTCAAGTGCACTATTGTTTTCTGCTATTTAGGGTCCATGTCTAGAGTCTCAAGGAGCACTACCTACACTTGAGCAAAAACACTTGTTATGCACGTTTTACCTTCAGGTTCCTGGTGGATATGATATGACAAAATTCCAGTGTCCTTTCTACATTGGGGGCATCTTAAGGGCATGCTGATGCTTTGAGTTGAAGAGTCTATTTTCATGGCTGCCTTGCTAGTGGCTGGTATGATTGGTGAGAACTGGTTTTTCTCTTCCTACAGTACCTCTTGCTCATCGGGGAGCACTACTTTGGTTATTGGGTGCTCACCAGGAGTGTATGCTACTGGAGTATCCATGGTGCATCTTGGGTGGTACTCTCGTTTGATATGTGTTCACCAATGAGCTGATAGAGGGTGTTAGCAGCTGTTATTTTGGTATGCCATATGTGCTTGCATTTGTTCCACTTGTGCACTACTCTATGTTTACATTCTATACCTTACGATATCATGTGCCTATATGTAGAGGTTTATGGTGCGGGGCGCTTACGTTGCACATTCCTTGTGCCATCTTGTCATGTACCATTTATATATTGTTGGTAGTTGATTGATTGATTACCCTGGTTCATCTCTATATTTTGGGTTCATTAATTGTTATGGTGTTCTATTGCTTTTGTTGGTATTTGATTATTCTGAAGACTTATGGAGCAGAAGCGATCCACTCAGCACAAGGCCACTTATGTGGCTGCCCAAGACATGGTGCAATTGAGGAGATTTATTGCAGAGGTTGGCTTTCCATAGCAGCAACAAACTGTGATTTTGGTGCAACAGCTAAAGTTGTTTTGATGTTATGAAGAACCCAAATGTTCCATATGCTTATAGAGATCCAAAGAGAGACAAGAGGTTGTAGATTATCCATTGTTTAATTGAGCTTCACATAGGCTTTTCCATTACCTTTGGTTCTTATCACTTTGGCTTCTTAAATCTTTCTTGCACTCCTAATATTTGGCATGGGTGATTCTCTTCTACTCGAGGGCACTTTCATTGAGTCAGTGGGGGGGCATCATTAGATCTTCCCTTTGGTTAGTTTTTTATTCACTTTTTTCATTCTGTGGGACTTTTAGGCACCAATTGGTCTTTTGGAACTTCCCTCAACTTGCATCCTTTTATGCTTAAAGATGATGGCCTGTCATTTGGGTGATCAGCTTAGTTTACGCAGCATCATTTTTGTCTACATCTTTCATTGCACAACACTTGCAATTGCCTATATCTCTTCCTTTCGCTCATTCATGTAATGATTTGGCGGATTACTGGGAGTCCATATCCATGCTGCCATCATAAGAGGGAATGCCACCTTCCCTGTAATGAGTAACTTGTGTTATAAATCGTTTGTACATAAAATCACTCATTGATGATTGTGTATGCAATGCCTGGTCTGACTGAAAACAACAGAATGTAGGAATTTTAGCCATAGGTGTATCCGCTTGTACTCCACTCAAAAAATGTATATCAAATCATTTTCATTGTTGGTTGGTCTTTGTGGTTGTGATCAGTTGTCTGGTCAGCTTCCATGTGCTTGATGATTGTTTTGTGTATTGAGATATCGAGCTCCACTCGTGGTATGCCAGGGTGACCGTTGTGCATTTATATCACCGACTTGTTAGCTGCAGATGCGGTTGGTACACCGCCCATGAATAATAGTTAGATGACAGCTATCCTTATCTACTCTAGTTCGTGGCTCAGTTAGTATGCCACCTTAGTTAGTCGAGTTTGGTTTGAGACCTATATATAGGGTTCTTCTATTTCTCTGTACAAGTGTTCTTTTTTGGCTTACACAACTAAGAAGAGGAAAACTATTTTCAGCCTCCACCTTTGTGTGTATTCCCCCATTGTGTAAGTGAGAAAGCTACAAGTGAGACTCCTTCCTTCTCTCCCACAATCGTGACATGGTATCAGAGCCTGGTTCGTGGTAAGGAGCTCAAGAAAGCAAACCAAGTTCGCGGTGTTCTGGTAAGAGGACCAGTGTTGCTTTCATTTTTTGAGTTTGGGAGCAAGTCTCTGCAGGTAGCACAACCGGAAAGTGCAAGAGTGCATTGTTTCAGATTAAGACGCCCTTCGCGGTGTAGCAAGAGGGTAGTATATGCTACGGGATAGGGCTTTAGCTCTAGGTTGCCCTGTTTTTTTTATTTGAGGCCATTTCGGGGCCTGTTTTGGAGGTGGAAGTTTTCCGCACGCACTCATGAAAAAGCCCTGTTTTTTGCTGTGCGATCATTGTTCTACAGGTCGGTGAAAAGTTACCGTAGAAATTGTATCGTATGCCTGTGCGCAGAGATATTGGGAGTTACAGAATCATCCTTGTTGCATGTTGATGTAAAATCGTCACTAGGAAGCGACTATGTGGTCAAATACCACTTTCGTCAGTTTTGCAGATTTGCCCTTGTGAGACTGAAGCTGTGTTTTTTGCAGTGACAGAATTCTTTGCAGTGTTCTGTAATGGCGTCTGATTCTCTTTCACAGATTGTCACTGAAAAGCTTGACAAGAACAACTTCCAAGCATGGAAGTTTAGAGTGACGAATTTCCTTATGAGAAAAGGATATTGGGAATTCGTTGCAAGAAATGAAGAAGAATCAGTTCTTCCTGATGTTTTCAATCAACAACAAATGCAGGCATTTAAAGGATGGCCTGAGAGAGCCAGAAAAGTTATGTACTGGCTGTCTATCAGTATTTCAGACTCTATGATTGTGCATATTCAGGATGCAAATACGCCAAAGAAGGCATGGGATACTTTGTCAAAAATGTATAGCACAAATACGCAAGCTAGGAAAATGCAGCTCAAGCAAGAGTTTTACAATGTGCAAAGAGAAAGTATGAGCATCAATGACTACCACATGAAGGTGAAGAAGATTGCAGATGCACTTGCTTCCATTGGGTCGCCAGTGGAAGATGATGATTTAGTTTCTGTGACCTTGAATGGTCTAGGAAAGGATTATGCACAGTTCCGAACATCCATTTCCATCCGTGAAAGATTTCCTGATTTTGAGGAGTTGATTGCTTTTCTAATTTCTGAGGAGCAGAGAAATGGTGGTGCATCTTCTTCAGAAGGAACTTCAAAAGAAACTGTCTTCTACTCAAATGCTGGAAGAGGTAGAGACAGAGGTAGAGGAGGCCGATCTGGAGGCCGTGGTAGAAATCAGAATATGTAGCAAACTCAAGAAAACCAGTCCTATGAAGGAGGACGTGGTAACTCTAGAGGCAGAGGGAGCCAAAGAGGCCGTGGTGGATGGCAAAGATGCCAAAATGCAAACAACAATGTTGAATGTTACTACTGTGGTAAAATGGGTCATATGGCTAAAGACTGCTATAAAAAGCAGAATGACATCATGAATGGAAAATTGCAACAAGGGAATTATGCATTTTCCAGTAGACAGGGTGAAGACAGAAATGAGCATTTGTTTATGGTGCAACACATGAACAATTCTGTGACAAGTGCAGAAGAAAGCAACGAAGTGTGGTATGTTGACTCAGGTGCGTTAAACCACACAACAGGTCATGCAGAATGGATGCAGGATGCAAGGAAAATGGAAAAACTAGGATTTGTGGAGACTGGTGATGATACTGCACATCCTATTGTGCAGATTGGAAAAATTCCTTTGTCTATGCAAGATGGGAAAAAGAAATACCTGTTAGATGTATTTCATGTCCCGAATATCACCAAGAATTTGGTTTCTGTTGGTCAAATGGTTGAGCAGGGCTTGCACGTCAGATTTAATCCTCATGGATACTTTGTTCAGGATATGAAAAATAAAGGTCGCTTGATAGTAAAAGAAAAGAAGAAGGGCAGAATGTTTACGTTGGATGCAGACATGCCTAAATTGAGTGTAGCAATGTTTGCACATGGGATCGGTGTAGTTGCAGATATTGATATCTGGCATAAACGTATTGGTCATGTTAATGTACAACGACTTAAATTAATGCAGGCTCAAAATATTGTTGCAGGATTGCCTAAATTCAAGGTTGCAGAAATGCATAAGGTATGTGAAGCCTGTCAATTTGGAAAACAGGCAAGGAAACCATTTCCTAGATATGTTCAAGAGAGTAAGAAGCCATTGAAATTAATCTACTCTGATGTGTGGACTACTAAAGCTGCATCTATTAGAGGCTATCATTATTTTGTCACTTTTATTGATGACTATAGCAGAAAAGTTTGGGTGTATTTTATGAAAAAGAAAAGTAAAGTGTTTGGGCATTTCAAAACTCTTAAAGCTATGGTTGAAAATGAAACAGGTCTGCAAATAAAATGCCTAAGGTCAGATGGAGGGGAAGAGTACCTCTCAAATGAGTTTGCAAGGTTGTTGCAGGAGCATGGCATAAAGCAGTAATATTCATGCAGCCATATCCCACAACAAAATGGAATTGCAGAAAGGAAAAACATGCATATTGGAGAGGTATCTCGTGCCATGCTCAACGAAAAAGACTTACCGGATTTTTATTGGGCTGAAGCAGTTGCTACAGTAGTCTATATAATGAACATGACTCCCACTGCAGCAATACATGGGATGACTCCAGAGGAGAGGTATACTGGTAGGAAACCATATATTTCTCATTTGAAAATTTTTGGTTGCATTGCCTATGTTCATGTGTCAGATGAGTTGAGATCCAAGTTGAATCCAAAAGCTGAGAAGTGCATCTTTATTGGTTACTCTCTGCAGCAGAAAGGGTATAGATGCTATAACCCTTCTACTCGTAAGTTTACAATAAGCAGAGATATTGTTTTTGATGAGATGAGTAGCTGGTATAAACCAATAAATGTAATTGATAATGTAGATGCACAAAATTGTAATGCTGCACAGAATTCACAGCAGCAGTCACAAGATATTAGTGGACCTGAAGTGTCCTCTAGCAGTGGTTCACATTCTTCGCCATGGATAGCCAGATTGAGATGAGGAGAATATTCTCAAAGCAATGCAGATAGTGGCATGCAGGTGTCACGAAAAGGAAAAGAGAAGGTAGATCAGCCCATGTTTGATGTGAATGCAGGCCACTCTTATGTGGATGGTAAATCCAGTGGCTCAGAACAGAGCATTGATGATGAGTTGGGTATTCCTTCTGTTGTTACACCTGGAGTAAGAAAGACTGGGGATGTTTTGAGAGCACCTTGAAGTGAGCCTACTTTGCGCAGGTCTATTAAAGTTAGGTATCCTGTGGATAGGCTGAAATATGATGGATTTACAACCATTCACTATGCTTATATAGTCAAAGTGATATAGGAACCAAAATCCACTTCTTTTGAGCAAGCCATGGGAAAAGAAAAATGAGAGATAGCCATGGATGAAGAAATGGATGCCTTGGAAGCAAATGCTACATGGGAATTGGTACCTTTGCCTAAAGATAATAATTCAATTGGTTGTAAGTGGGTTTATAAGGTGAAGCACAATGCAGATGATTCTATAAACAGATACAAGGCAAGATTAGTAGTCAAGGGGTATGCACAAACATATGGCATTGATTATGAAAAAACATTCAGTCCGGTTGTAAGGATGGTAACCGTAAGGGCAGTCATTGCTATGGCTGCATCAAAGGGATGGTCTTTACATCAGATGGATGTAAAGAATGCCGAGGTCTATATGGAGCAGCCACCAGGTTATGTGCATGCTGTTTATCCTGAGTTTGTTTGCAGGTTGAAGAAAGCCTTGTATGGCTTGAAGCAAGCACCTAGAGCATGGTCTGACAAGATAGGATAATATCTTGTCACTATTGGCTTTCAGATTTCCAAGGCAAATTTTTCACTTTATGTGAGAAAAACAGATAAATGTATTATGCTACTTGTCATTTATGTTGATGATTTGATTATGACAGGTGATAGTGATGAAGATATCCTTAATGTGAAAATGCTATTGATGCAGAAGTTTGAGATGAAGGATTTGGGAGAGCTGCGTTATTTCTTGGGCATTGAGGTGATTAGATCACCAAGTGGGATACGGCTCTTGCAGAGGCAGTATGGATTGAACATGCTGTCCAAATATGGGATGACAGGCTGTAAGTCTATTTCAGTTCCTTTGGAGCAGAATGTGAAGCTGAGTGCAGATGCAGGTGAGCTTCTGGAAGACCCTACTATGTACAGACGCATAGTAGGAAGTTTGATTTATATGACTATTACCAGGCCAGATTTGAGCTATGCTATTGGATTGGTAAGGCAGTTTATGCAGGTTCCAAGGAAACCGCATTTGGATGCGGCTAGACGCATACTCAGGTATGTGAAGTCCACATTGCAGTATGGACTATTTAATGAGATTGGGGTTCAGACACAGTTGTATGGATACACTGATATTGATTGGGCTGGTAGTATTTTTGATAGACGATCTATCAGTGGATATGTGTTCTCTTTTGGGAGTGGTGCAGTCACTTGGAGCAGCAAGAAACAGCCTACAGTTGCCTTGTCGAGCACAGAGGCTGAGTACAAGGGTGCAGCAATGGCTGCATGTGAGGTAGCTTGGTTGCATAAGCTACTTTATGATATGCATCAGCTTACAGATGGACCAGTTGTCATTTATTGTGACAACATGAGCAATATACACTTCGCAAATAACCCAGTCTATCATGCTAGAATAAAGCACATTGAGGTGCATTATCACTATGTGCGAGAGGGAGTTTTACTAGGTCTTATTGATCTAGTTTATGTCGGCACAGAGGATCAGGTAGCTGACATATTCACGAAGGCATTGGGTGCAGAGAAGCTGCGCAAGTTCAGAGACCTGCTTGGTGTGCAGGAATTGGGATTGAGCTCGAGGGGGAGTGTTGAGATATCGAGCTCCACTCGTGGTATGCCAGGGTGACCGTTGTGCATTTATGTCGCCGACTTGTTAGCTGCAGATGCGGTTGGTACACCGCCCATGAATAATAGCTAGATGACAGCTATCCTTATCTACTCTAGTTCGTGGCTCAGTTAGTATGCCACCTTAGTTAGTTGAGTTTGGTTTGAGACCTATATATAAGGTTTTTCTATTTCTCTGTACAAGTGCTCTTTTTTGGCTTACACAACTAAGAAGAGGAAAACTATTTTCAGCCTCCACCTTTGTGTGTATTCCCCCATTGTGTAAGTGAGAAAGCTACAAGTGAGCCTCCTTCCTTCTCTCCCACAATCGTGACATTGTGAGGTGACATATCATCAAGGAGGGAATAGTTGGGCATTTGTTGCCCAAGCCTCGCTGGTAGAACTGGTGTTTTGTGATAGCGAGTTTTGCCCTTAGTTTTGACCAGCAGAGCAGTTTAAAGCTGCTTCTTTTCTGGTGATTTTCTCGGAAAATAGTGTAGCCTCATCAGAGTTCAATTTTGTGGAGGTCTATCATGTCCAATGTTCCTACATGGCATTGCATTGGGACCCGATCTTCTTGGTAAACTTTTGCTAAGGTGTTTTGTTCTAGCACATACACGAAGCTTCCTTCCATTGTCTGCTTCTGCAAGCACACTCTTTAGGTGGTTATGATCAGCTTTGCTTGGTCACCTTCCATGTGCTTGCCACACAGTTTTGTGAGGTGTCGTACATAATCAAGGGGGGAGCAGTTAAGCATTTGTTGCCAAATCAAGCTGGCAGAGGTAATGTTTTGTAATAGCCATATTTCACTATGATTTTTGACCAGCAGAGCAGTCTAAAGGTGCTGGTTTTTCCTGAAAACAGCATAGCCTCATTAGAACTCAATATTATGCATGACTATCATGTCCAATGTTCCTACATGACATTGCATATTGAAGCCTTCAGTTACTTGATTAGGACCCAATCCGGTTAGCAAAATTTTGCTATTCAAATTGCTTTGTTCCACCAAATAAATCAAGCTCCCTACATATGTTTGCTAATCTAATCTTTATCGGGGTTGTGTTCTGCAAGCATGCTTTTTTGGTGGTTTTGATCAGCTTTGCCTGGTAAGCTTTTGTGTGCTTGCTGCACTGTTTTGTGACGTGTCCTACCGAATAAATCAAGCTGCCTACATATGTCTGCTAATCTAATCATTATGGGGGTTTTGTTCTGCGAGCATGCTTTTTTAGTGGTTTTGATCAGCCTTACCTTGTCAGCTTTTGTATGCTTGCTGCCCTGTTTTGTGATGTGTTGTACATCACCAAGGAGGGAATGGTTGGGCTGCCAAGGAAAGCTGGCAGAGGTGTTTTGTAATAGCCATGTTTCACTTTTAGTTTTGAATAGCAGAGCAGTCTAAAGCTGCTGCTTTGGCTGAAAACAGCATAACCTCATTGGAGTTCATTTTTGTGCATGTCTGTCATGGCTAATGTTCCTACATGCCAGTTGCATATTGAAACCTTCAGTTGGTTGATTAGGAATCAATCCTGTCGCTAAACTTTTGCTATTCAACCTGATTGGTTCAAGCAGATACATCAAGCTGCCCTCCATTGTCTGCTAATCTAATTATTGCAGGGGTTGTGTTCAGCAAGCACCCTCTTTGAAAGACAAGAGGCACGTCTATTAACTGGGAGATGTGTACCAACTCAAGTCAGTTATAGTATAATTTTCAGCATTAAAACGCATCAACTATTCATACTATGTTGTTCCATGTCAAATTCCAATGGAGTAACCATTGCTACGAGGATATTGATATAAATTTTTCCAGCAGGGTTTCTTTTACTCAAGATGCTGATTGCTTGTCCACTTTTTCATATATATATCTGCCAAGTGATTGTTTATGAATTTACTAAGTACTTTAGGAAGCTATCATTGTTTAATGCATTCATGGATTGGTGAATTTGAATCAACTGGATCCTATGATTTCTTCATATTGAAATGTATTCGTTTGGTTTTCTTGCTGAGGCTGTAACCTTGAAACATACTACAAATAATTATAAGTTAGATGCATTAGGATTCGGAAAAAATTAAAAAAGGTTTATAAATGGCCTCTGTTATTCAAGAGCTTTTTGTGACTTTGACCACAGATCAAGAAGGAAGCATCTTTAGGTGTCACCAAGGAGGCAATTGAAGTTTTTGATATCCCACCTCCAAGGCCGAAGCGTAAGCCAATCCATCCTTACCCACGAAAGGTGAGAGCCATTTGATCACCATAACAAGACCTGTTTGAAAATGTGTGTATAGCCAGCCACCTTTCCCACATTCCCTCTCATCTCTCTGACCTCCATGTTTTGATCAGCCACTTAAATCATCCAGTATGCCAATCCTCATCACAAACAGCATCATGGCAAGCCTTGTATTTTGACTCTATTACCATCAATCTTTTAGGTCACCTGTCAATCTTTCAGCTTGACATAAATCTTTTTTCACCTATTCAACTTCATCATTTTTCTTGCAACTCTTGAAAGTGTTACTTTATGAGGCTATGGTATGTTAAATGTCTTTGTTCACTGTGACAAAAGGTCAACATTCTTCATATCCTCTATATCTGTCAGTTGTGATGCATCGCTGATGGCTTTGTGTAGTCAGCAATTTTGTCTGTTACTATTTGCAAACTTTGCCACACAGTGCATATTGTGTTCATCGAGAGGTTACTTTGGTATATCTCAAAACCTTAATCCAGGGAATGTTAAAGCCTACTGACATGAACATTTTTTTGGTGCAGTGTGTGGCAGTCATTCCATCCAATGACAAAGTGCCTAGGCCAAAATCAGAGTCCAAGCCTGCTCTCTTAAGAATTCCTGGTGAAAATTGTTAAGACATATACCATAGGAATGTGAAAATCTGCATAAATGCCTGATTCTTTCCTTCCTGTGCATGCTTCCTTGCAGATAGAGATTCGGTAAACAGTGTACCCCCTGCAGTTGACTACGATCCTTGTCAACAAAGAAGAGCAGATGACAATGCGTCTGCTGGAAAGTCTCATGAGAACCTTCAAGAGATGCAGTCAGAAGAAAGTCAAAATAGTGACCCAGCCATTGAAGTTGCAAAAGAGCTGCAAAGTCTGTCAGGATTGGTGTTTGATCGATCAACCAAGGCAACTAAAGGTAAATTGTCACCTGTCAAAGAAATGCTGCCAGATCAACCAGACAATGGAACCATCGACAACAAGAATATAACTTCAGAGATGTCAAGCTCTAACTTAGCGGCCACATTCCAACAACTGATTGCTCCTTTACAACCATTTATGCACTGTACAAACTCATCTGAAAAATCTTCTCCTTTCCAATCTTCCTCTTCTGCTACACAGAATCTAATGCAGAATTCTTTATCCCCAAATCAAGTTCCAAGCATGGATGGTGCACCTGCTTTGCCTAACCTTACAAGTCCTTGCAGCTCTTACATACCATGGCATCTAGCACATGCTGCACCCTTCAATAATCCAATAGCTTTTGCTGCAGCTGCAGCAGCGTTCTGGCCAGGCCTTACTCAGCAATCATCATTACATGTACCTTTAAGACCACCTTCAAATATTGAAGCACAAAATGGTTTGGAAAGCACTAATGCAGTGGCGGCAGCAGCAGTGGCAGCAGCTGCAGCTGCTTTCGCTAATACATCAACTTGGTGGTCCTTAAATAGGGCTGTTGCTAATCCCCCTTTCACTCCAAAAGTAAGGTCAGTTTTTAAACCAAATCCTACAGTGCAGCCTACAACTATTGAAGGTCAACAAACTGGTTGGAGCTGTTTGCCTCACAATCCAAAGAGTCAGGAGAAGGATTGCAAACCAATATCAGGTGAACAAGAAGACAGTACTGTAAATGGTAGTCTAGAGGATGTACATTCCGATTATCCAGATTCACAGGACTGGACTGTTGCAAACTCTAGACCCTCTCCCGAACATAGAGAGGAAAACTGCACTCAAGCCAAGTGTGACATCTCAAAGGAGGTCGATGAGAAAAACCGAATCACAGAACTTTTAAGTGTTACTGCAAGTGAAGGTAGGTAGAATTAGTGCAAACTTCATAGAATCGTCTTCAGATTTTGTAGAAATGACATAACATTGAGTGCTTTTCCATGTCTTGTTAGGTAAAATGAAGCGAGCTTCGAGTGGCCTAGTTACAACAGAAGATGGGGAAGAAGGCTCATCACAAACTGGATATAGCTCACCTGTCAAAGCAAATGCTACGGCGCAGTGAGTTGCATCAAGAGTAGACGAGCCATGTGGAAGTGCTCATCTAATGAAATGTGAAACTTCAAGTGAACAGGATGCCTTCAGGATAACCTTTCTAGTAGCTGTAACAGGAGATGCCTCACAAGATGAGAAGGAGCTTGACATGATAAAGCAAAGCATGTCAGGCAACACCAGAAAGCTGCATGAAGAAAACAAAGATATTCAGGTCAATCGTAAAAAAATGGAGCGTTTGTCAGGCCATGCCAGAAAGCTGCTTGAAGGAAACAATGATCTGCAGATGAAGCATGATAACATGTGGGGTCATTCATTACAACAATGGGAAACATCTGATGAGGTACTAAACTCTTAACAGACCTCTATTTCTTCAATCTCCTCTTTTCCTTGGAATCTCCATGGCTTGTGATCAAATTTTGAGTTTGAAAAGCACCGACAACCTGAACTTTCATTTGAATGTCTTGCCAGGTGTCCTACAGTGCAGGAAGAAAGAAAGTTGCAGAAAATGGAAATCTGTTGGCAGCCCATAAGACAGCAGACACCTTGTCTGTGACACGGGGGGGAAATCATGTGGCAGACACTACTTCAGAGGTTGCTTCATCAAAACACAGAGAAAAGCTTGTAGTAACTGAATATTCCAAAGTATGGAAAGTGGCAGGAAACAAGTCCAAACTCTTGTCTTCAAGCCAGAAAAGCCAGTTGCATGGAGAACACAGAGGCAGGATTAGGACATGTAAATTAGACCAACAAAATTTGGAGAAAGCAGCAGAAGGATCACCATTCAAAAGCCAAAGGTTATGTGATCCAGTGGCCTCAAGCTCTGGAAGGAGTAGGTATAGCGGGCAGGGTTTTGTGCCCTACAGGCGAAGTTGACCACTGAAGTGGGAGGAAGTTATACACATTACAAGCACCAGTTCGATTCATGGAAACCCCTCCCCTCTTTGATGGATAGAGGGATAAGTACAATGAGAGAAAGCAAGATCTCATATATGTAAACCCTCTTCATGGCACCCCTCCCCTCTTTGATGGATAGAGCCAATGAGAAAGTGAGATCCCATGTACAAGCCTTCTCCCAAACTTGTGACAAGTCTGCTCTTGGGCAAGAATCTCTCTCTCTGAGATGGATAGAGCCAATGAGTACAAGTCTGCTCTTGGGCAAATCTCTCTCTCTCTCTCTCTCTCTCTTCCCTGTAAATATTGGCTAATTAATCAAGAGTTTTTTCTTACAATGCGCAGATGATAATAATAAAACAAATATAAAATATTTACAATGCCTATAAAAGGCAGTCTTCAAGACACATTGGTCTTAGGCCTTAAGAAGCCCTTTGCAAAACAGTTTCAAGACACTATCTACTGATCTAAAGCCTTTGAGAGCAGCCAAAACCTCACCCCTAATCCTCGTCCATCTATCCATTGGAACTAGAGGTAGCTTAACCCTTCCAAAAAGCCTCAAATTCCTAAGTCTCCATATTTCCTGCATGGCAACAGCCTGTTATACATTCCAAAGCTTTAAAGTCTGGCATCCCTAGGACCTTTATCACCAAAAAGAACCAGTTTACAGTCAATTGCTTCAGAGAAGCCAGCCCTTTGCACGCCCAACTTTGTGACTGTTTCCACATGATTCTGACTTGCGTGCACTCCTAGAAAAGGTCTCTCACAATTTCTTTTTTATGCTTGTAGAATAGGCACAAAGGGGGGGACCCAAATGCTTGAGGAAGTACACCCACATGTATCTAGAGAAGTTATCCACTATCAAAAAGAAGTAAAGCACGCCATTCAAGGTGGCGGTGGATGTGGGACTACAAAGATCTACATAAATGAGCCTAAGGGGTTCCGCAGCACGAGTGGTAGACTATTAAGGAAAGGGTGTACGATGTTGCTTACCTAGTTGATATGCTTTACAAATCTCTTGAGCTAGTTTTAGGCGTGGAAGGTTCTCAACCATCCCCTAATGTGACAGCTCATAAAGAGAGTCATAGCCAAGATGTCCTAAGCAAAAATTCCCAAGACACTCAGAGTCCGTGGGCTCCCGTGTGGTGGCTAAAGCCTGGAAGCGATGGAACTCCGAATCACCGCTTAGTAAGAAAGTGTGTCATGTGGTAAAGGCCATTAGGTTGTGCCTTGACACAAACAATTACTAAGCTAGTCTGAGAGTCAAGGACCTTAACTGTGGTCGCAGTGAAGAAAACTGCTCGCCCCAACTGACAAAGGTGTTGAACGGATAAGAAGTTCACCCCAAGCTGGGGGACATGATAGATATCATTCAACAAAGCAAGATTTGGACCCAGGTCAGTGGGAAAACTGATATGACGCTAGGCCTGAATCTTGACTGAGGAGTTGTTTCCTACACTCCCAGTTGCAAGGGCTTATTGAGCTAAAAATGCATTAGCTTCACTTAAACAACCCCAAAACATGCTTAAATAAGGAAGAAACCTTGTTTATTTAAAAAGAAATGCCTTCCTAGAGAGTGTCTGTATCCCATAAGCATAAACCCACTGGGGAGAGTCCAAACTTTCTATAAATAAATATGTTGTCCTCCATTCAGCCCTAATCTCGTTTTTGCAAGTTTCAGGTGTTTTCAGCTTGTTGCCCACACCCCGTTCTCGAAGGACATCGCAGTCCAAGCTATCCATTGCAGTCTTCACTCATCTAGCACTTATTTCCAACCCTCCGTCATTAGTTTGTTGTTGTTTCTAGCCAGGTGATTGCTGTTGTTCATCATCCAATTGCCATACATTATGCCACGTCAGCATACTGCTGCGTTTGCAGGCCCTAGTTATCGCTTTGCAGATTTTCTCTCTCCTCCAACTATCGCCGTCATCTCCTTAGCCTGTCACTGTTGTTTTCTCTCTTGCAGCCTATGTTCACTATTTTCTCTCTCCTCACCGTTTTTCGTCTCTCTTCTGCATTGCCATTTACATCAGATATAGCTTTTCTTGGTTGCATTTATTGGTGTTTAACATCCAGAGGCTCTTACTGCGATTTGGGATTTGTTCGGAGTACGACACTCTCTAGCTCATTAGCCCTGTCTTAATCCTTGAGATACAGGAGTTCGAGGTAAGGTATTCATTCACTGCATAGTGTATTTACCGCATGAGCATTGTATATTCAGTAGTCATATCATTTCATTCATTCTCTGTGTTTATTATCTCTGAGTTATCCTAACCCCAACTATGTTATTCTATCAATCTGAGCTTTGTCGTATGGTGTTATTTGTGTTTCTGTGTTAGGGTATTTTTTTCACATGGTATCAAAGCTGAGTTTTCTAAGAGAAACCTAGGCCTTGATCTGAAAGCTCTACACAAGAAGCATGAACAATAGAAGGGCAGATGAATTCAAATACTATTTTCGTATCACTTTTCACATTTGATCTAAATCCATTGAGGAATGAGTCAGAGTGGGTCTTACAGCTTGCTTCACAAGCTCCCCATAGGCCGGACAGACATTAGACTACCATGGAGTTCCACAGCCTTACGAGATCACTACAGCTGAGTACGGTCTTATTTTGATGCATAGAGCCCAACAACAGATAGAAGGTAAGTTTGAATTTCACCCTTTAGATTTGGTGCACTGATCTACTGACCATGCAGGAAGGGCGGAATCTCCACTTAGGACTGGTCATCCGCAAGTGGAAACTCGCATAGAGACACATCATTGCCTTCATACTTATTCTCACGGTACAAGGTATGCCTATCATTTCAGATCTTGTTAATGATGATTTCCCTTCTCTTATTGGTATGGATGATTTTCATGATGAAGGACGTATTCTAAACAAATTTTGGTTTACGAGTAATGAGGAAGACAAATATTTCTTTATGAACTCAAGACTAGGTAAACAATTGAAACAAGAAACTGTGAGTACTTCTTTCTCTTATTTTCCTTCAAATAATTTTTATTTCGAAGGTTAAAATGGAGCAGGTGCATTATCATCATCATTTCAATTTAATGCATTTAATGGACAAAAGAAACCCACATTATTTCCCACATCTACACCTATCACAAATCCATTTAATCTCCCTCCCATCCCAACCTCTTATTCCGCTGCCACATCCTTTCAGCCTCCATTGAGTGCACCTCCTATGAGATGGTTGAAGGCCTTCCTTGCCTAAAACTAGCTCGAGATGTTTGTAAAGCATGTCAGCTCAAGAAGCAGCAACGTACCCCATTCCCTCAATAGTCTACACATAGAGCTAAGGCGCCTATCTTAGATTGATTCACGTTGATCTTTGTGGGGCAACATCCACTGCCACCTTGAACGGTGCACTCTACTTATTTTTTATAGTGGATGATCATTCAAGATACATGTGGATGTACTTCCTTAAGCATAAGTCCTATGCTCATATATTTCTCTGCTTGGGTGCTGCTGATCATAACCAACCGGGTCGTTGTGTTGGTTGCATGAGGAGTGATAGCAATGGTGAGTTCATCTCCCATGAGTTTTTTGAGTTTCTATAGCAGCATGGTATCTCGCCAACTCACCTGTACTAACTTCCGCTCTCAGAATGGAGTCTTAGAGCGTAGGAACCAGATAGTCATGGAAATGACACGCTCTATGCTATTCGCAACAGAGCTCCCTGAGGACTTTTGGGTTGAGGCTGCTACCATTGCAGTATACATCCTCAACCAATGCTCGACTGCGGCTCTTTCTCTCAAAAGATCCCGTACGAGGCATTCTTTGGCTTTCGGCTTGTCATATCCCACTTCAGAGTCTTCGGGTGACGTGCATATACACACACTTGATGATAAAATAGGAAAGCTCACTCCCCCATCTAATCTCCTTATCTTTGTCGGATATTCCTCGAAATCAAAAGCCTACCGATGATTGTTATTAGGAGGGACATCATCTTTGACAATAGGGATATCGTGTAGTCCTGTACACTGGATTCCGATCCAACTTCTCCTTCTATATTATTGGAGATCGTGCCTTACTGAGCCTAGTCTACTTCCCGCTCCTAACCTACTTGCGGATTCTTTAGCTTCCAGGTCCCCTATGTGGGATTCGAGAATCTTACCACTGAATTCCACTCCGAAGGGATCTAGAATATATGCCTTGCTTGCGCCTCAGGCATCATTTGCGTCATTGTTTACAGCTAATTACATAGCGCATTCTAAGTCGGATACATGGTACGAGGCTCTTCAGCATCCTCAATAGCGAGAGGCCATGAGAAGGAGCTAGAGAGTATTGACTGAAATGAGACTTGGACATTGGTGGGTCGTCCGATCCACAAGAAAGTTATCGAGATGAAGTGGATTTTCAGGACCAAGCTAAAGGATGATGGGACTTTAGACAAGTATAAGACTCACCTTGTTGTGCAAGGGTTTCAACAGAAGTATGATATTGATTATGAAGAGACATTCACACCTACTACGGTTGACATCTTTTCAGTTATTACTTGCATAGCCGCTCACCATGGTTGGATGATACATCAGTTGGATGTCGAGTGTGCCTTCCTGAATGGTTATCTAGAGGAGGAAGTCTATGTGGAGCAACCACCAGGATTTCCTTCTGCGAACCCGAGGGATAAGGTATTCCACTTACAAAAAGCTCTTTATGGGCTGAAACAAGCACGAGTGTCTTGGTTCCATAGGATGGACGAGTTGTTACAGACTCACGGATACCATTCTACCCCTTATGACCTGAACTTATATGTTTGATCTACTGCAAAGGGGATCAACTACATCGTGCTGTACGTTGATGACTTACTTATCAAGGCTCAAATTTTGATGTCATAGTGGAAATCAAGGCATATCTTAGTACTACATTTGAGATGACAAACCTTGGTTTGTTGTCGTACTTCTTGGGGATGAGATAGTTCAATCTAAGGGTTGTACTTTTGTGTCATAGCAAAAGTACACACTTCAACTCATGGAATAGTTCACTACGGATCAGACACGGCAGTGGCCACGCCTCTCGATCCTATGATCCACTTGTCGAAGGATACCCTAGGTCAGCCCTTCGATGCGTATACCTATAGGTCCGTTAGGAAACTTCTTTGGTTGATTCATACTAGGCTAGACTTAGCTTACTTAGTCAGCATTTTTATTCAATATTTCACAGCATCTAGAATATCACATTGAATTGCATATCTTCATGTGTTGCGTTATTCACAGTGTACTTATTCTTATGGCCTCACTTATGGTTTTGATTCATGTTTGCAAGGGTACATTGATTCTGATTGGGTAGGAGATCTTGACACGAAGCGTTCCCATGGCGGCTACCTCTTTATCTTGGGCACGGCTCCCATTTCTTGGTCCAGCCATAATAAGCAAGAGATGGTGGCGGCTTCCACATGTTAGCGATGTCTGTCAGATCCTGGCCGTACCAATCGGACTGGTCGGACTGACCAATCGGATTGCTACGTGGCAATTCGACTGTACTGCACCAGTTGGCTACATTTAGCCGACCTGTCTTTTTTGGTGCATATTTCTTGGCTATTTATAGTTGATGTCCAGCACGGTCTCTCTCACTTCTGATCGCAGGTCTCAGGCTGGAGATTCGTGCAGATTACATCTTTGTTTGCAGATTTCAGGCTGGAGATCGTGTAGACTGCAGCGGACTTCGAGGTGAACAGCAGGTTGCATCGTCGAGGTGGAGACACGCAGTCCCGCGCACTGCGCCCGTGTACATATCTGCATATCTTTGTATACAGTACACTTTATATAGCATATCTTCATCTTCCACTGTCTCTTTCTCTCTCTTCTCTCTGCGTTCTCTCTCTCAGTCTTGGTCCCACACTTCCGCATCGCTGCACTCTGACATGGTATCAGAGCAGTGAAGAAGGGCTGACTGAGTGAAGAACCTACCTGAAGAGGAGATTCCATCGTGACACAAGGTTGCGTTTCCAACGTTCGAGGGCGAGCGGGAGGGCTGTGCATCGGAACAAGGCTGAAGCAAGCGTGGGCGCGCGGGAAAGGAGTCCAGTTGGTGGATTTGCTGCTGTTTACTGCTGTTTAAAGAGAAGGAAGGTTGAGTTTTCAGCTTTCAAGTGTAGGTTTTTCTTTTTCATCGCCTCCGGCGGGTGAAGAAGGTACAAGACACGGAAGAAAGAGCCCTAGCAGGCTGTGTTTTTACAGTCAGAGGGGGCTGCTTTTGCGTTTGTGAAGGCATTCCAGGTGAAGATGTCTACAGAGATTGACTTGGAGTTCCAGACGATCATGGACCGGAAGGTGCCTGTCTTACCGGATCTTCCCGCAGATCAAAAGCTCGATGGCGACAATTACCGCATCTGGCGCGTGATGATATTAGCCATCCTTGAGTCCTACGATTTGGTGGAGCTTGTACAGGAGGAGATCGACCGGCCCTCGGTAAGAGATGAGTCCAAACTCTCTTTCGATGCTCGTGCGGAGTTGGCCAAGGGACAGTCTCACTGGGACAAACTGAATGCCCGGATTCATTTTTTTCTTTTTCTGTCTTATACTACAGCCGTGATATCCCACATCGAGCACTTGACGGTGGCTCGAGAGATATGGTTGGAGCTTGATCAGATGTATAACCGGATGACCCTTATGAAGCGGGTTTCTTTGGAGGTGTAGATGCGGACCTTGTCCGTGAACGAGTCTTCTTCGTTGCGGGAGCACATCAACAAGCTTAGACAGCTTCAGATGCAGGTTCAGAATGCAGGGAAGCCGATTTCCTCCGAAGACATGGCGATCACACTCTTGTCCTAGTTGCCGCCACGATTCGGTGCTTTTTACTCCGCCCTTATTGCTTCGGGGCGTGAGTCTACTCTTCGTTGAGAAGAGTTGGTTCCTATGGTCTTGGACCAAGAGGAACAACTGAAGGGATAGCATGCTTCCAAGTTGGAAGCCTTGACAGGTCAATTCTCTCAGAAGAAGGGAAAGGACCAAAAGAAGGAGGACAACAAGTCAAAGAAGGACAAGGACAAAGAATCCACATGCCACATTTGTGGAAAGACCGGCCATTGGAAGAAGGATTGCCTTGACAAAGACAAGAAGGACACTAAAAAGGACACGAAGGATTCTGGAGCGGTGGCTGCACCCTCATCAGCTGTGTTTTTTCATCTAGCTGTCATTGAGGACTCTACATCGAATGCTTCTGATGCTGCGATGACAGCTCCCTAGACTCGAGAGTGGATCGTTGTTGACAGTGGTGCCTCCCGGCACATGACTCCTTCATCAGTTGGTGTTGCGCAATTGTGACCTTCACGTGGGCAGATTCTCATCGGAGATAGCTATTCGGTGTCTATTGCAGGACGGGGTGAGATGCAGCTTATTCCAGATGGGCGTGGTGGTACCCATACCTCAGAGGTCTTGCATGTGCCAATTGGGGTATAATCTACTTTCGGTCCATAAGATTTGTTCCCTTGGACTTTTGGTGGAGTTTGACAGTGATTCGGTGTGAGTCCTTGATCGTGGGTCAAGGAAGGTTCTCTCATTAGGATATGAGGAGAATGGCATCTACAAATTGACGTCTTCTACCGCCCTCCCTACTCTTCTTCTTACCTCTCAGAAACAGTCAGAGCTATGGCATGCTTGGTTTGGTCACCTCAACTATGATTATCTTCGGAGGGTGTCACGTGGACAGCTTGTTCGAGGATTGCCGGACATAGTGGTGAGCCAGCAGCCATGCGTCTCTTGCATTCGTGGGAAGCAGCATAGGGATGTGATTCCCAACAAAGCTTCGCGGCGGTCTACTTCACCGCTGGAGCTTGTATCTATAGATCTTTGTGGCCCTATGAGGAACGAGTCCTTGAGAGGAAGCTCGTACTTCATGTTGATCATAGATGACTACAGCAGGATGACATGGGCCTATTTTTTAGCGTAGAAGTCGGAGGTTTTCTCCCACTTCAAGGATTGGTTTCTCTTTGAGAAGAACCGATCGGGCCGGCGCTTGAAGAAGACCTTGCGATCCGACAAGGGTGGTGAATTTGTTTCTAATGAGTTTGCTCGTTTTTGTGCAGATAAAGGCATTCACCAGGAGTTTGCTAACACCAACACTCCTCAAGAAAATGACATTCTTGAACGGAAGAACTGAAGTGTGATCGAGATGGCGCACACCATGATGGAGCACCGACAGACACCTCAGTTTCTATGGGCCGAGGCTGTGGCTACTGCAGTCCACATCCTTAACCGATCCCCCACTTCGGCCGTTGATGGGATGACACCATTTGAGGCTTACTTTGGGACTAAGCCCGATGTTTCTTATTTCAGGGTTTTTGGGTGTGATGCCTATGTTCACATTCCCAAGACTCATTGTGATAAATTTGAAGCAACTTCCCGAAGACAGGTGTTCGTTGGCTACAGCTCTTAGTCCCAAGGCTATCGTTTGTATGATCCCGTCAAGCAAGATGTGTACACCAGTCGAGATGTGCGGTTTGTGGAGGTTCCGGCCATAGCAGCGGGTGAGGAGCATCCCGTTCTTGGAGATCCAGGGGAGAGTTGGGCTCCCGAGACAGTTCCTTTGGAGCCAGCTCCTTTTGATTCTGATTCTGTTTCCGATACAGAGTCTACTGTTCCACCGGTCACCCCCGAGGAGTTCCCACTGGTGGCTATCCCAGAGTCTTCAGCTGATGGAGAGAGATGAGGAGAGGTCCGCCGGCCTCCTCCTCGTTGGGCCCGTGACACGTTCCGTGATTCAGGGATCGAGGGGGTCCCTGAGGAGTGGGGACCGCAGGATGGTCCGCGGAGGTCATGGAGGCACCAGGCACATTTTACGGAGCTTGTTTGCTCTAACTATTGTTTGATGACCCGTGTTATGCAGGATCGAGAGCCCACCTCCGTGAAGGCGGCTTTACAGTCCGCACCATGGAAGAAAGCTATGGAAGCCGAGCTGGAGGCTATTGAGAGGAATGACACTTGGTATCTCGTGCCTCGCCCCTCGAATAAGAAGGTGATTGGCGTCAAATGGGTCTTCAAGACCAAGTATCTTAGCGATGGTTCTTTGGACAAGCACAAGGCTTGCCTTGTTGCTAAAGGTTTTGCACAGCGCCCAGGGATTGATTGCCATGACACTTTTGCCCCCACTGCTCGTATGGCAACTATTCGAGCTGTTCTTGCCTTGGCTGGCCATAGGAGATGGCCTGTCTACCAGTTGGATGTGAAGTCGGCCTTTCTTAATGGTGATTTGAAGGAGGAGATCTATGTCGAGCAGCCTCCTAGCTTTGGATCTTCAGATGGGCAAGTCTACAGGTTAAAGAAGGCCTTGCATGGCCTCAAGCAAGCTCTCCGTGCATGGAACGAGAAGATTGACTCGTTTCTTTAGTCACAGTTGGAATATCGGTGCTCCAAGGCCAATCCGCAGCTTTATGTACACAGTTCCGAGGCTGGTTGTGTGCTTTTTGTATTGTATGTTGATGATTTGATTGTCATAGGTGATCATGCACAGAAGGTCAAAGAGACGAAAGCAGCTTTACATCAGATGTTTGAGATGACGGATTTGGGTCTACTCCACTTCTTCGTGGGCCATGAGATTTATCAGTCTTAGAGGGGGATTTTCATCTCTCAGCAGAGATATGTACATGAGCTCTTGGTTTCTTTTGCGATGGAGGATTGTTGGACCATTTCTACTCGTATGGATCCGAATTGGAAGGCCACTTCACATTCAGATTCTCCCTTGGCGGATGCTTCCCGCTACCGTCAGTTGATTGGATCATTAATTTGGCTCCTCAACACTCATGTTGATCTTTGTTTTGCTGTTGGTCTCTTGGCAAGGTTCATGAGTGAACCTTAGACGGTGCATTGGCAGGCTGCCCAGATGATACTTCGGTATTTGAGGGGAACATTTGATTTAGGGATTCATTATCCAGCAGGCACAGATGGTTCAGATCTTGTACTTGCAAGTTGGAGCGACTCGGATTGGGTTGGTGATGTGGACCACAGACGGTCTACTACAGGTTACTGTTTTACCTTGGGTGCAGGTGTTATCTCATGGAGTAGCAAGAAGCAGCCCACAGTAGCCCTTTCGTCTATTGAGGCAGAGTATCGGGCCGTGTCTTCCACCACATGTGAGGCTGTGTGGCTTCTGAGATTGTTGGAGGAGCTTGGCTGCCCCCAGATTCATCCTACTTTGCTGCAATGCAACAATGAGAGTTGCATTGCCTTGGCTCGGAATCTTGTTTTCCATGCCCGGATGAAGCACATAGAGATCTAGTACCACTTCATTAGAGAGAAGCTTCTGGATGAGACCATCGTTATGGAGTACTGCAAGACGGAGGACAATCTTGCAGATTTGTTTATGAAGGCGCTTCCCCAGGCTCTACTTCGGAGACATGCCAGATCCCTCAGGCTTTAGCCTTGTCCAAGCTCTGAGAGGGGGTGTTAGTGATGTCTATCAGATCCTGGCCGTACTAGTCGGGACTGGTCGGACTGACCAGTCGAATTGCCATGTGGCAGTCCGACTGTATGCACCAGCTTGCTGCATTTAATGCAGTCGACCTATCTTTTCAGGCGCATATTTCCTGGCTATTTATAGCCGATGTCCAGCACAGTCTCTCTCACTTCTGATCACAGGTTTTAGACTGGAGATTCGTGCAGATTACATCTCTATTTTCAGATTTCAGGCTGGAGATCGTGTAGACTACAGCGGACTTCGAGGTGAATAGCATGTTGCATTGTCAAGGTCGAGACACGCAGTCTCGCGCACTGCGCCCGTGTACATATCTGCATATCTTTGTATACGGCAGATCTTCATCTTCCACTGTTTCTTTCTCTCTCTTCTCTCTGCATTCTCTCTCTCTCAGTCTTGGTCCCACGCTTCCGCATCGCTGCACTCTGACACCACAGTGGTGGCTAAGGCTAAGTATAGGGGTCTCTTTGACGGCACCAGCAAGGCCATCTACTTGAGGAGCTTATTGGCGGTGCTTCACTTTCCTTGTGACTCTCCCACCGTTGTCTACTACGATAACTAGAGTGCCATTGCCCTTGTGGGCAATTCGATAATCACACTACAGACGCAGCATGTGGAAGTCCACTTCCACTTTTCTAGAGAGCAAGTTGAGCTAGGCACTATTCGCCTAGAGTTTGTGCCTTCATTAGATAATTTTGCAGATCTTTTGACCAAAGTGGTCAACCGGCTAGTTCTTCAACCTTCTACCCAGGGTTGGCTTAGACATACCCTCAACTACTTCTTTAGATTGACATGGAGAGCGTGTTTCCCTCTTGCTTTCCCTTCCAGTTTGAGAAGGGTGGCTACTTCTCTTGATAGTGACAGTGATGATGCTTACCATTTTTAGACATTCATTCATTCATTTATTCTTTTATATTGTACTTATTATGGACATTTCTAACTTCAACCGCATTGTCAGGATAACATGATTGTCAAAGGACACTTGGGCAAGTAAACAATTCCCCAACAAGGGCATTGTCCAAGTGGCACTGTTGCATTGCATTTTGCGTGAGCATGACATCTTATATCTCCCTTTGCATTATGCCATACATTGACATTCTGTTTATGTACACATTCATTTGTGCACATTTATCCCTTTTCGGTCTTTTGGAGTGGTTGAATTTGGATCCACCATATTCATGGCATTGCACATGGTAGCCTCCAAGGCAATTCTTCATAGCTTGCTTGCTTGCTTTGCTTGTCTTTCTTACTTTACATCTTTACTATATTTGTGTCACCCATACCTTAGCCATTTTTCTTCTTCACTAACACCTAATAATGGTAGGGATAGTATGCTTGTTTTATGAATGCCTTGGGTCAAACCATCCCTTATCACTCTCTTGTTTAGGACACATACTCAATAGGACGAAACTTGATTTGAAACCCTCAATGTTAAATCTATTAAAACTACAAAGCCCTAAAAAAAATTCCATAGCTAATTCCATTCGCCTTTGCAAGACTTGGTAGGTCACTAGGCAGCTGACATGCACCCTTTGTCCGATGCCTTGGTCTCTCTGAGGTGATCACTTAGGCTCCCTTGGTAAGATAACCATCGCCTCTGTAGTCTTAATAGGCCACTGGGCAGTTGTGACGCACATCCTTTGTCCGATGGTCTGAATGCTTTGGGGTGGGACGCCTTGGGGTAATTTTTTTAAAAAAGATAAAGAAAAAAGGGTTTGGCTAGCCTACTTCTCATGGCACCACTATTGGGCCTAAGAGGAGGTGCTGAGTTAAAAATGCATTAGCTTCTAAACAATCCCAAAACATGCTTAATTAAGAAAGAAACCTTATTTATTTAAAAAGATATGCGTTCCTAGAGAGTATTTGTATCCCATAAGCATAAAGTCACTTTGAAAGACCCAAACTTTCTATAAATAGGTATACTGCCTTCCATTCAACCCTAATCTCATTCTTGTAGGTTTTAAGTGTTTTCAGCTTGTTGCCCACACCTCGTTCACGGAGGACATCGCAGTCCACCAAGCTGTCCATTATAGTCTTCACTCATTTGACACTTGTTTCTAGCCCTCCGTCATCAATTTGTTGTTGTTTCCAGCCAAGAGATTGTTGCTGTCCATTATCCAGCTATCCTAAAACCTACCACGTCAGTATACTACTGTGTTTGCAGGTGCTCCAGCTGTTGGGCTGACCTACAGATTTTCTCTCTTCTCCAGCTGTCGCCATCATCTCCTTAGCCTATCGCTGATATTTTCTTTCATCCAACTTGCATTCATTGTTTTCTCTCTCCTCACCTACGTTTTTAGTATTTCTCTCTCCTACATTGTGGTTGCATCAGATCTAGCCTTCCTTAGCTATGTTTGCTGGTGTTCAACATCCAGAGGCTGCCTTGTTGCTATTCAGGATCCATTCGAAGTACGACACACTCTCCTGCTCATTACCCCTGCCCTGATCCTTGAGATATAGGAGTTCAAGGTATAGTATTCATTCACTGCATAGTGTGTTTGTTGCTTGAGCATTGTGTATTCAGTAGTCATATCATTTTATTTATTATTTATGTTCATTGTCTCTGAGTTACCCTATCCCTAACTGTATTCTTCTATCAATCTGTGCTTTGTCGTACAATGTTATTTGTATTTCTGTGTTAGGGTATTTTCTTCCCAAGGCTTGGAAAATAAAAATGTCCACTCTAGGAGTTGTGATGGATAGCTCCACTGTCCACAAGCCAAACAGGTACTGACGTGCTCGGCTATGATGAGTAGGCCTCTATAGGCACCTCATCAAGAGGCAACTTGCAGATGTAAATGAGACTTGCATTCCATGTCTCTAAAGAGATGATGTGGGCCTCTGCAGATTAGTCAAACAAATCCTCTAGAGTTGAGTAGTTCGCCGACTATGATGACTAACCGATGGCAATGTGGATCTGGCCTCGCCACTGCCCTTGCTAAGGGTTGCCACTACTCTACTTTCCTTATTAGAGGTTACCCGACTAGGATGTGGGGTTTTGATTCTTGGATTTTGGCTATGTGCTTCTTACCTTAGTTTGACACTCGTTATCATAATGGCCAACCTTTTGACAATGTTGACGATACCTATTCTTTTTAGGTACATTCTATCATCTAGGTTTAAATTAAATCATGGTACTCACTTAAGAGGATGGTCATGATGTGTTTTTACCTGTCATAATAAGCTTGCTTAAAGTACCTCACATCCCAATTCGAGATAAGTTGCACACTAATCATAGTGCTTAGTGGATTATAGTGGATGATAACAAAATAAATTATCTTTGTTACATGACCATCAAATCATGTTTCATTGATGTGTAATCTAAAATTGGTTCTAACTTGGAGGACCATGATTGGTTCGTCACCATTTTGCTTAACTAAATCTTCATTTTCTTTTGCATAAGACTAAAAGCTACCTTCAACATAAAGATGTGATGTGTGTTAAAGCTACAAAAATTTCAGTTGAAGGCTAAGCAAGAATGGAGAGATGGCCCAATTCTCGTATTCTTAATGCATTATTGAAGATCAAGCACAAGAGAGACAATTCCTTTTGTTGAGGTCAAAGAGGGTGCCATAGTCAAGAATGGCCAATCAAGAAATTCAACAACTCTTTAAGTGGCACCTTACCATGATTATATGCCCTCAAAACCTAAGATGATCACTGACTACTAGTTCAATCTGAAGACTTTCTCTAATAATGCAATGTTCCCCTTGCAACAAAGCTAATGCTTGGCCTTAAGAGATCTTACACTAAGGAAAAAGGTCAAAAAAATCATGGATTTCATGAAAATGGTAAGTTGCTAGGATTGAGTGGTATCTTGGTAGAGGTATTTCAGAAGATTTGGGATGTCTATAACCGTGATTTAATTGGCATAGTCAACTATGTAATAAGTAGGATACACAAGAACTAGGGTTAGATAATCAGTCACATTGACTGGGTATAAAAGATGTAAGAGACCCAGTTCGGGGCATCCACATATAATCAAGAATTGACTCTTCACCTTCTTCTTCAACTTCCATGGCTTCCTTCCTCTTTCTTTCCCCTTTCCCATCTTTCTCTCTCCTCTTTTAGTCTTTCTCTCTCTTCTTCTTCCTCTCCTCTCTCTTCTGCTCATTCGCCTCTCTCCTCTCTCCTCTCTCCTCTTAGCCTCATTCATTACAAGTGATATAAAAGCTTCAAGCTTTGGTCTTTTCCCCTTTTCTTTTTCTCTATCCATTCCCCTTTTAAAATTTGAAAACTGTAGTTACTCGAGCACCTAATACGGGTACAACAAGGAGGATTATAGTTAGTGATAGCTTTCTTGAAGGAAAAAGGAGCCATGGCAAGGAGCTTCCGACATATATAGAGGTAAAATTGTTAATTTACATGAAACTTTAAGAGGTCTCAAGACAAAGTTGGAGGCTCAGGAGGTAGAGGAGGACAAAAACTCCAGTTACT
Source organism: Lygodium microphyllum (assembly GCF_053477565.2). Taxonomy (NCBI): domain Eukaryota; kingdom Viridiplantae; phylum Streptophyta; class Polypodiopsida; order Schizaeales; family Lygodiaceae; genus Lygodium; species Lygodium microphyllum. The sequence goes on along the minus strand of NC_141152.1, from coordinate 27,364,286 downwards.
TTTTAATGCAGGCTTCTCTCTCTACTTTCCACAAGCTTCCCCTTCAAGCTCCCATGGTGGATTTCCCCCAAATCTTCCCTTGTACTATAAGCACCCCTTAATCTCACTTCTAAGCTGCCCCACATTGTTCCCTAATTGATTTCAAGCCTGCCCACAAGTACCATTTGTGCCCCCATCAGAGCCACATAGATAGCAGAGAGAACATCCTGCAAAATGCATTGCATTTTGCACTGATCTTCCTGTCGCCTTCTTCTCAATCCAACCCCTCTCCCAATTGAGTAAGCTTCATGCCTAATCTCTTGAGCACAAGGCACTTTTCCCATGGCAAGTTTTGAATCTCTCTTGCACCCTCTTGCTAATTCTTCCTCTTGAGATAGGCAACCTTGCCATACACTACTTGGGACAACCATTAAAGCTCAGCCCAAGCTCTCAAATCAGCCTATAATATCTAAAAGTTCACCTCTCAAGAGATCCTTCGACCATTCTTGGCCACATTAACTTTTATTGAAGACATGGAGCTCAACATGCAAGACTTCTTATGGGTAGCCATGAAAGCTCTGCTTGAAGCTTTCAATTCTTAAAGAGCAAGCTTGAGATAAAGCACAAGAGCCCCCTCCATCAAAGCAAGCACCAAACTTTTGAAGATTGTATCCATTGGAGTACTTTGCTTCCTTGGGTTAACTTAATGAAGGACATGGATCATTGTGAGATCATGCTTCATCCATCTACTTCAAACATTGAAGAGGTATGTCAATTCAATCTTAATCTCTCATTTTATTCTACTTGCTGAGCTTAGTCCCTTTGTTGGAGAGATTAAGGATGCATATTGCCTTAATAGTAGAGTCCTTCATTGAATGAATGATGTCCACATTGAATCAATAGCTTACTTGCTATTCATTCACTCCCCACTGTATCATGTTATCTCTTTCCATTGGTTATTGCTAACTCTAACTCTTATTTAATCATGTGTGTGTTGAATTGATCCCAAGTGGATAATAAGCCATTGTAAAAGGGTAAGTGGTAGCCAGTGAGTCACTGGACTGCCAAGGTAAGCCCCTACCCAAGCTCTTGTTCAATCCTTGCATCTCACGAAAAGGCCCAATGTTTATTTTTCAATGCATCTTATGCTCGTTGAATAATTAAAATATATACCATGTATACTTCGGATGAGGAAAAAGACCAATGCCAAGCGAGGTGGTAAGCCAAAAGAGAGGTGACCCTTTCTTACCACTTAAGACGCTGAAGGGGTGCACAACCCGACCTAAGGGAAACTTTGCCCACGTTTGGGTGATCCAAAGCTCAATACTTGTATGTAGGTGCATGTACACTTTATGATCACCCCATTCTTGATGAGATGCCCCTTGATATGAGGCATTTTTTGTGATCTAGACACCCACATATGGCACTCAACATGTATGTAGTCAAAGCGAGATGTATGGCACCAAGGCTTCCCTGTATAGTGATGGCAAATCAAACTAATACTTAAATGTACTTGGGATCATGCTCAATATGCTAAGGATGTTGCTTACTATGATGCTTAGGCTCCTCAACCCATGAGCCACTCATACAATGTATGCTTGAATGGGGACAAGCAGTGTTTTAGTTGGAGACCTTCAAGGAGAGTCACAAAAAGCTTGATGCAATAAATTCTATCTTGTATCTGGGAGTGAACCCTTTAACTCATCTCGATATACTGAGGTCATTGTGGATAGGGTGTAGACCACTCTAGGATAGGAACAAAGATCCAATTGCAAAATTCTTTGATAATTTTTTATCTCAAGGCTTTATAGTTCGTCTTGAAGAGAGCTTTGTCCCCTTTGATTTGAATCAAAAATCTCCTCAATCGGAGTTTCCTACTACAAGTTACACCCATTTTACTAACAGTGGGTCCTATGGACTGCACTCGTATGGCAGGACAAAAAGGCAAAGGCAAAGCCCGTGAGGAGGTCTAGAGGGAGATTAGGGACTCCAGAGCACCAATGAATGAGGAACCCAACTTAGCATAATATTATAATGGCAAGATGCAAGAGGAAGTGCTCCATATGGATCCTTATAGCATGCTCAATCACACCCTTTGTCACCGTGAGATCCACCACATAGAAAGGCACAATGACATAGTTTCCAATCATCATCAGATGCTCTTTAAAATAGATATTGCCATCGAACAAATGGCCCTTTCCAACTCTCAAACTTAACAGGACACCCTAGAACACCTCACCACTCTTATAGTCTAGTTAGCCACGATGTCGGCACAAGACAAGGTCAACGAGTCTAAGCACGAATCATGATGGCCTTCTCCATTGAACCCTCTCCATGGTCCACAAGGTATTCTTGGAGCTAAGGATATTCCCTCTCCTTCCACATTTGAGATTGGTGAGCCTTTCCATAGTCAGGACGAGCCCCTCTTGAGCTCTCCCATCATCCATGCAGCTAATCTCCCAGTGAGACCCCCACCCCACACTAGCAAAACCTCACCCATTCTCCCTAGGATCCCCAATGGGACTGATACAACTCAGCCCCATCATGGACAACATGGTATTAATTGGCTAGAATGGCAACAATGGGCAGCATGGGTTCAATGCACAACATGGCATGTATGGACAGCATGGTATATATAGGCAACATGGTATACATGGATAGCAAGGCTATCATGTGCAACAAGGCCCCAAAGAGCTCCATGACAAGATCATTCTTGTCAAGTACAATGGGCAATCACCATCCCCATTGGACTTGGAAGAATGTAACTCCAAACTAGAGTCCTACTTCAATATTTACCCACATACTGATGACCAAAAAATCTATTCGCCTCTCTTCATTTAGAAGGATTTTCCCACACATGGTGGCACTACATCAACCATGAGAATCATCAATTCATTGATTAGGAAGACTTTAAGATGCATATGGTTTAGGTCTTTATATCCCTAGTGGAAAAAGAGCAATTGGCACGACAATGGTTTCAACTGGACCAACTTAATCTCACATTATGGGAGTATATAAATCACTTCATGAACTTGGTTATATATGTTAAGAGTAATATTGATGATGTAAAATTATACAAGTACATCTATGGGTTAGAGCCTAGCTTGTCAATTGATGTAATAGCTCAAAATCCTTCCACCTTATTCGATGCAATTGAATTGATTGAAAGATATGCAAGGAAGTATTGTAAAAATGAGAATTTTTAGCAACCCACATTCCATTGAGGTCAACTCCATATGTGGATGTTTTTAGAGGCAACCCCATGCCTAGTAGTAGCCCAATTATAGCCAAGCCCTTCCATACTGAAAGAAAATATGGCACTTTTGGGATAGCATTTGGCTCTAATGGTGAGGGTAAATATGTTAAAAATAGATCCCAAACTGCATTAGCCCCAAACAATCCAAGTGATAAAAAATTATCTCCCCAAATGTTGTGAAGGAGCAGAATGAAAAAGGCCTATGTTTTAAATGTGATGATAAGTACGCGGTAGACCATGTCTCAAAATGCCCATATAAGATAGCAAAAGTCAAAGTTCATAGCATGTATATCCTGGAAGATTGGAACAATGATGTAGATAAATTACATATTGAAAATGAGGAGTATGCAGAGGACTTGGACCAGGAGCAGTTCTATGATTTGGAGGATGTCCCTTTGAACTAGGTGGTTGCCCATCTTATGATCTTGGTTTGATTATCCCTACTACATCGCACCCAGCTAGCACTTCCCTATGCTCTATCTCCATGGATGCATGGACTAGCTCTAAGAGCCCTAGAACTCTATGCATTCAAGGCAACATTAATGGAAAGCATGTATTTATCCTTGTGGATAGTAGTAGTACACACAATTTTTTCAATAAATTAGCCTTCATTGATTGGCTAAAATGCAGCCCTATGGAATTATAGCATCCCCTAAAATTTCAAGTAGAAAATGGTAAAGAAGAAATCAACACACATGTATGCTCCAAGGTTCCCCTATGCTTTCCTGAAAATTATGTGGCATTAGTTGGTCTAATTGCATTAGATATGGGCCCCATTGATGTTGTCATGGATTGTGACTAGTTGAAATACTTGGGTAAAATTGTTATGGACTTTTCTAAGATCAACATGGAGTTTATGATGCATGGACAGCTCATTTTCTTAGAGAAAGTTTGTGATAATACTGATTTTCAGCTAAATACAACAAATCAACTTAAAAGGAAGTTTAAGAAATGCTCATAGATCTTTGTCTTGCACTTGAATATGGAAAATTCATATCAACCCTCCAAAATATCCAAGAATTCAGCCTTGAAAACCTTATTAGAGAAGTATGATGATTTCTTTTAGATGACTATGGCCCTTTCCCCTAAGAGACAAGTGGATCATCCACTCAATCTAGAGCTCCATTCTAAGCCAATGAGAACAAGCTGCCTTACAGACTCTCCAAGTGCAAACGTGAAGAAGTTGTAAAGCAAGTTATAGAAATACTCAAAATGGGGTTTATTGAACCGAGTTCCTCACCTTATGCATCTCCAGTCTTGCTAGTCAAGAAGAAAGATGGCTCTTTCTGCATGTGCATTGACTACAAGGACTTAAAATAAGATCACAATCAAGAACAAGTATTCTATCTCATAGATTGATGACATGTTGGATGAGCTGAACGGGGGATAGTATTTCACTAAGATTGAATTGCGCTCTGGCTATCATGGGATACGCATGAGGGAGGGTGATGAGATTAAAATGGCCTTCAAGATTGATTGTGGGCCTTATCATTTTCTAATGATGCCTTTTGGATTGACTAATGCCCCCACCACATTTCAGAGCCTCATCAATAAAATCTTATATCCCTTCTTGTTCAATTTTATGCTCATATTCTTTGATGACATCTCATTTACAATAAATCACAAGAGGAGTACTCGATACATATCAGAAGGGTGTTTGATATCTTGAGAGAGCATAGAATATTTGCTAAGGAAAGTAAGTGCATATTCATGCAGGCCTTAGTGGAGTACTTGGGACACATTGTTAGTGAAAATGGCACATAAGTTGATCCAAAAAATGTGCAATCTCTTAAGGAGCAGCCTACCCTATCCACCACTACCTCATTACATGGTTTCCTTGGTTTGTTCTTATTTTGTAGAGGCTTCGTCAAGCATTATGCCACCATTGCGGTCCCTTTGATTGATCAATTAAAGAAGGAATTATTCTTTTAGGATGCTATTGCTGATCACTGTTTTAACTACTTGAAGGAAATGCTTACTTCAGCCCCCATCCTCATGTTCCCTAACTTCTCAAAAGAGATCATTTACCAGTGTGATGTTAGTGGTCGAGGTATTGGTCTATCTTACTGCAAGAGCATGGTGTGATTGCTTTTGAGAGCCACAAGCTTGATGAAAAAGAGATGCAAATGAATGTTTATGACTAGGAGATATTGGCCATCCTTTGTACTCTTAAGAAATGAAACCCTTACCTATATGGAAGATGGTTTTGAGTGAAGAGCAACCATCGAAAACTCCAATACTTCCTGACTCAGTCTACTTTGACTCCTAAGTAGAGGAAATGGGTGGCAACTTTGCAAAACTATGATTGTGACATCTCCCATACTAGGGGCAAGGATAATATATTGGCCGATTCATTATCACGTATGTGAGCATGTAGAGTATCTTCCATTTCACGGTTGTATAATGATTAGATCGAGGAGCTTCAGAAGGCCTATTTGCTAAATGAGGACTTTAGCCACTTATTTTAGAAATTGTAGCATGGGGTAATGGACAAAAAATCCCAATATTAGCTAAAAAATGGCCTTATCTGGTCCCATGGCAAGATTGTCATCCCCCACACTTCTCCCTTCACACGGAAGATCATGGAAGAGATGTATTCTTGCCCCAATATTGGTCATTTGGGTATTTTCAAAACATATGATTGGATTGCCAAGAGCTTTCACTGGAAGGGCATATGGAGGGTTTTGTGGCTAGTTGTATTCCATGCCAATAGGATAACGACATCACACTTAGACCCATTGGTCTCTTGCAACCCCCCTGCGTATTCCTGAAGAAAAATGGACACATATCACTACATATTTCATTACTGGCCTCCACATCACCAAGAAAGGATGGAATAGTATATATGTGGTTGTTGTCTCACTAAGGTTGCCCACTTCATCCCAACTAAGACCCAGTACACTGCATCTCAGGTGGCCACTCAGTATACAGAGTATGTATTTAAGTTAAATGGGTTACCACAAGTCATAGTGCATGATTGCGATGCCAAGTTTATGAGAAATTTTTGCCAAGTGATTTTCACATCTATGGGTACCAAGCTTGCTCCATCCACTGCAAATCACCCACAAATTGATGATCGAACTGAAAGGGTAAATAAATGGATTAAGACTTACCTACAACACTTTTGCCACAATGTACAACATAGTTGGGATATGTGGTTCCACTTGGCTGAATTTGCATACAATAACTCCATCCACTTTAGCATTGGGGTTTCTCCATTTAAGGCACTATACGGGTATAAGATTCCCCTCCCTAGGGTCTTGTTTGATGACAAGATCAATCCCCAAAGTAAAGAAGAGCTGGAGCATATGTCGGCCTTGCTTCAATAATGCAAAGTGAATATTAAGAAGGCATAAGATCACATGAATCTTTATGCTGATGAGAAAAGAAGGCATTTGGAATTCCAAGAGGGAGAGTTGGTTCTCTTGAAAGTGCCTAAGTCCCGTTACTCCACTTCCAAAGAGAGCAATAGTAACAAGTTGGCTCCTACCAAATTCTTAAGAGAGTTGGTGACTTAGCTTATCAATTAGAGCTTCCCCCCACCACCAAGACTCACAATGTGTTTCATGTCAGCTAGCTAAAGCTCTTCATTGGCACCTTTGTGCATTATGTGGAAGAGCTATCTCCCATAGATGAAGAAGGCATCATTCAATATATCCCTGAGGCAATCATTGGGCAATGATATAAACACTTGAAATCTCAATCCATCAAGGAATACCTCATCAAATGGCAAGGCCTACCCCTGGAAAAAGCCTCTTGACACCTAGCCACCATTGTGAAGAGTTTCCTTATCTTCAAGAGGTCCAACGGGCTGAAGACTAGATGGATATGCTCTGTTTTGACCCCATACTACCTGCATGCTGCACATTGTTTTAGAGTGATTTTGTAGCTACATTTATTACAGCCATGTTCTCCCTACATGGATTGAAAATGCTTGTCATAAGCTTTGTTTTGACATGCGGCACACCCCATTTGGAGCATTCCATCAAAAAGTTATGATAATTTTACCTCAGTAGGCCTATGGTGGACAACATTCTATCCCTAGTCTTCACCATATCTTCTCACTATAATGTAGATCAAAGTAGTACTTTGCACCTCCCTCCCCCCCCCCCCGCCCAAGCTACTTTTTCACGTTCCTCTAGTTGTCTTTTATTTTTTAGGGAAAAACTTTTAGTCATATTGATCAGGGTATAAAAGGTGTAAGAGACCTAGTTTAGGGCATCCACATATAATAAAAAATTGACTCTTCACCTTCTTCTTCACCTTCCATGGCTTCATTCCTCTTTCCTATCTTTCTCTCTCTTCTTATCTCTCCCATCTCTCTTCTATTCATTCTCCTCTCTCCTCTCAGTCTCATTCATTACAAACTATTGCCACAAGTCTAATTTGTGATATTGAAGGAGTTTAATAAAGGCCTAATCAAGTTGGCTTCCAAGACACTAGATGGAAGAAATTTGAGTCACTCAAGGGTCCTCAGTATACTCGACTTTCCTCATAAAGACCTAGCTAGGATCAAGTTTCTTTTTTCGAAGGTGACCCAACTACAATAATACAACTTCATCCATGGGAGGAAGATCCAAGTTGCTATTCAGATCTCATATTCTCCACAAACCTAGTATTTATTCGAATCCTACAAAATATAATTGCACATATTAAACTAAGAATTCATACACAAACTGCAAGAGAAAAGAATAGATAATACATACACATCATAAGATTCTGCATAATCTCCCCCCCATGCATGTACTTATAATTTCTATTATGCTTTTGTGCTAAAAAATAACATTGAAAAGTATATATTTTTTGGACTCTTTGCTTTCATTGCATGAACGCCATGCTTTTGCTCTATTATTTTCTAACTTCTACCTAATAAATCTAAACTAAGGTTTACAAAAATAATAACCATGCCTTCTAAGCCTTACAAAATAAGTTGTATCCAAATAAATAAATTGTGCACATATATGACTACAATCTCCTTGTACTAAGAAACACATAAAAATACAATAAATCTAGGCTATAATGCACTTTAACTCTTGTGCATTAAAATGCACTTCCACAAAACATTTATTCCGCATAACTCTATCTAACAATCTACTCACCACAACACAAAGCACATTAGTATCCATTCATCTATCAATCAAGTATAATGCAACCAATGTCACACGAATACACTTGTGCAACAAGTCATGGATCATGCACCACAAACAGAAAAGATCCACAAAAATAAATAGAGTAAAAATCATCTTATTTTCATAATGAATTCCAATAAATTTTATAATTCCATAATATTTCTTAGGCATTAAAAAGCAACTACCCTCATTTGATAAAACAAACAAAACTATGTGGGTGATCAACCATGTGTTAGTGCTGCCTCATGTGGAAAATTTGCACATTTCTTATGGAAAAAGGTTACCATGGATTTCATTAAATACTACCTCATGAGGTAAATCTGCTCTTGTGGAACATTCACGTGACAGTGAGAGATAGAGATTTATTAGATGATCATAAGTTTGAGTTAGCACTGACTTTTGAATCCACTAAGATTCTTCAAAGAATGATCTCTATATTCACTAGATACCTATGGTATTAATTTCAAGTTCTAGTTATGATCTGTTCATGATCAAGAATAACTTCAAGTATTGACATTTTCATATATTCCTCTAATAATGGAGGATCATTTATAGCTAGAGTAATTGGTGGGGTTTCTTTAAAAGGTGTCAATAAACTAATATAGAAAGAATTATGAATCTTCCAATGAGAGGAGGAATATGCAATCTAAATGCATTTTCATTGATCTTATGAACTATACAAATGACTCATAATATCTTGAAGCTAATTTGATTTTTGAATGCCTTTTAATGGATTCTAGTCTCCTATTTTCAATTTGCAGCCAAACTAAATCATTTTCTTTAAGTGTAATAGCCTTACGCTTTTTATTTGCTTGGCTTGGATATCTCAAGTGTGATTACTTAATCTTTTCAATCACCTCTTCTAGAAGTTTTCTATGGTCACTAGCTAAAGTATCGACAATTGGAATATCAATAGTGATAGTGGTCATGGTGATAGGTTGTTTCTTCCCATAAACAACTTTGAAAGATGCTCAACCAATAGCAAAATGTCGAGTATTGTTATACACAAACTGGAGAATAGGCAAGTGTTGATCCGAGTTATTTGGTTTATCAATTATATAGGATCAAAGAAGATCAAGGATAGTACTATTAGGCGCTTCAATCTGACGATTACTTCAGGATGAAAATATAAGATGAAGTCCATCTTCTAGATTTTTAAATAATGCTACCAAAAAATGATTGCAAGATCAACTATCACAATCGATAATATTACCTTTCAAGACTCATGATAAGGAAAGATAGTGTTAATGAGAAGTTTATCAGCTTCTTGGGGTGCAAGCAAAGGCTTTTTGTAAGAAAGAAAGTAGGTCTATTTACTTAATTTATCCACTGTAGTCCAAATCCTGTCATGGTATACAAATGTTGTGGGGAGATAAAATCCATAGAGATTTCTTCACATGGTCCATTACAAGCAAGTAAAGGCATAAGTGAATCATAGAATTTTCCCTCTAAGAAAAAGCATATATGCAAACAAGAAGAAGAAATATAAGAGTCCAAAAGGATTTCCCTTTCAATGTATTTTGAATACAAAAGCTAATAAAAAAATCCATAAATACATGTATGAGGGAGGTGGTGACCCATGCACAAGGAAACATTGTACCCATTGATAGTGTCATGTACTCTCTCTATTATCCTCTCTCTTGAAATTTGTGAGTTGATTTAGTTTTAGTTAATCTTTGCTATTTTATGATGAAGGACTACAATATTTTTATTAGAGCATGGCTACTGGACTACTCATTAATATCATAGTGAGAGCATACATCCACCTTGGAGGATTACATTATCACCAATATAAAGCTTCAATATTGAACAAAGGTTTTACACAATGGTTCTAGTGATAAAGATTGAGAATCACTATCTTCCTTGTTCTATCTTTCAACCTTTGTGAGAAAAGGACTCCTCTAAAGGATACATTTTCTACTAATCCTCTACAAAACCATGTAACATAAATGCAAACCACTCACCATAGTGGTTTTATCTGGGAGAGGTAGCTATGTCGGCCACTACTGATCTATCCCAACTGATAATGTTGCTCCAAGACCACCCTCCTTCACCCATGATCTTGCCATTTTACCAATAAAACTTTCCATGGATAGCATCATGCCAGATGTCAACAAGCTATGTGCAATAGTCAAGGTTTTTCTCTCTTACAAAAGCTTTACTTATTACAACTTAATTCTAAAGCTTTCAGAATGTAAACACTTATAAATAGGCCACCAATTTCTTTTAATGGGGAGGGGATTTTATGATTCAACCCACCTCTTACAATTCATATTTTCCTAAGGTTTCAAAAGAAACCATATATGTCCATGTTCCTTTATGTATTTTGAAAATTCTATGTAAAAAGATTGGGTTCACATGTAGAGAATTGAAAGTTCCTTGGCAATCTTTAAATTTTTCCAAAAGACTATTCACACACATGAACTATTATTTAGTAGGAGGTATCTATTTTGTGAAAGCATAAAAAAGATTGTTCCTATGCATGGGCTTTTATTTCCAACAATATCAAGACCTTCTAACACTAATGAAGCTAGCACAAAATCTCCTCTTCTAAAGATAAGCTTGTAGTAACTATTTGATCTTCTCCAACATAATTTGAATGAAGTTACCAAAGCACTTCAAGAGTAGGAATAAAAACAAAATCCATCAGTGCAAGATGAGAAAAATTACATTGCTCGCATTTTATGAGTTATCTTTGAATTGCAACAAATTAAGGACCAAAAAATCAATCATTAGTCATTTCAAATTTCTAAATTTGATGGTAAAAAGAATTAGAAACTATTTTATCTTGGTTGAGCTAGTGTGATGATTACTTTGATGAAGAAGCTTTAGCAAGAAAATACAAAATCAAGTATGCCATTGACTATTTGTTGGACCAAGCATTGCTTTGGTGGAAGGTCCTTTGTCATAGTGCCAACCAACTGAAGAGGTGGAATGAATTTTAAGAAAAAGTCAGAATCTTTCCTTCCATCTCAAGTCCATATTCATGCAATGAAAATTTGGAAATCTTGATTGAGCTAGCGTGATGAATATTTTGATGAAGAAGCTTTTGCAAGAAAATACAAAATCAAGTATGCCACTGACTATTTGATGGACCAAACATTGCTTTGGTGGAAGGTCCTTTGTCATAGTGCCAACCAACTAAAGAGGTAGAATGAATTTTAAGAAAAAGTCAGAATCTTTCCTTCCATCTCAGGTCCATCTTCATGCAATGAAAATTTGGAAAATTTTGATTTTGGCAAGAAGGTGATAGCATGGCTATCCCCAAGCTAAACTAAGTTCTCTTAAACCCACGCATATTCACAATGATATTTTCTACATCCATGATGTGGAAAAAGAATTTCAAACCATCACTTAGATTCTGCATGAACAACAATTCAAACCATCTTATCCCTTCAACAACAACCACAACTCAAAGAAACCCTTCAATCCTTATTGTTAAAATTCTTTTCCATCAAATTGACCATCAAACTTCCGACCTATAAGTGAGAACGATCAAAAGGCTTACACAATAAGATAAGACCTTAAGCCATAAATCTTGATGCTTAGCACAAAAGATGCAAGCCTACTTATTACCAATGTGGACAACTTGGTCATCTTTAAGTGAATTATTGAGCAAAGCTTCCATTCAATAACAATAATAATACCATGGCTTAGTTGTAAAACATTAAGGAGGTACCCAATTACACAACCAATTAGACAATGGACTCCTTACAAAAAAAGGTATCAAATGATGAAAATCAAGTATGTGCATCCCTTTACATGCTTTTCTTAAGATGAAAGGTTTTGTGAAAGATTATGATGTTACTATTTTGCATGATGACGATCGTTTTTATTTTTATTTTTTAAAAGTTGGTTAGAGATTATGATGTGTACAAGTCAAGTATGTATTTCAAGGCATGAGAAAAAATGGTATAGAGAAAATTAAAGGCCTAGAAATATCCATAGGTACATATAAAGAAAAGTGTGATTTCCTGGTTACATCTCTTCAATCATATGACATTATCTTGGGTATGCCTTTTAGACATCAATATAATCCAAACATTGATTACCACACATACACAGTATCTTTTGAATTTCAAGTTTAAACTATCTCATTAACAAGTGATTGTGAAATTGCATTGTTTCCATTAATTAGCTATACACAATTTAAACGAGCTCTCAAAAAACAACAAAAAGCATGTATGCTTTTTTATGATTAAAATTAAACCTCATGAATCTTCTGAATTGACCATTATATAGAAAAAGTTCTTAGATTCATATAAACATTTCTTTGTTGTTGACTATCCATCTAAATTGCCACTATCTCATGGAGACCTAGATTACAAGATAGAACTTTTCCTTACGATAACTCCATCTCACAAAGCTCCATATAGGCATAGCCCTTTGCATAAAAAAGAAATATAAAGACAAATGATCGAGTTGCTAGATAAGGTTTACTTTTTTCTAATTTTTCCTTGTTGCACTATATGAGCTCAACAATGAGACTTTGGACACCCTATAATCCATTCAAGAGGTTCAACTATGAAGCACAACAACACTCTTTCATCTAGTCTCTCACACATGTTATGAATACTAATATGCAGTTGTAATGAGCTTGCATGGCCTTCTTTCAAGTGTAATGGATGCATTTCTGAAGCTCCACAATCTTGAATTTTCTTCTTTGTTTCTAACCCTCTATAGTGTCAAGATTGTGGGAGAGAAGGAAGGAGTCTCGCTTGAAGCTTTCTTGCTTGCACAATGGGGGAAGACACACAAGGGTGGAGGCTGAAAACAGTTTTCCTCTTCTTAGTTGTGTAAGCCAAAAGAACTCAAGTACAAAGAAAATAGAAGAGCCCTAGATATGGGTCTCAAAACCAAACTCAACTAACTAAGGTGGCATACTAACCAAGCCACGAACTAGAGTAGATAAGGATAGCTATCATGTAGCTATTATTCAGGGGCGGTGTACCAACCGCATCTGCAACTGACAAGTCGGTGACATAAATACACAACGGTCACCCTGGCGTATCACGAGTGGAGCTCGATATCTCAACACTCCCCCTCGAGCTCAATCCCAATTCCTGCACACCAAGCAGGTCTCTGAACTTGCGCAGCTTCTCTGCGCCCAATGCCTTCGTGAATATGTCAGCTACCTGATCCTCTGTGCTGACATAAACTAGATCAATAAGACCTAGTAAAACCCTCTCTCGCACATAGTGATAATGCACCTCAATGTGCTTTGTTCTAGCATGATAGACTGGGTTATTTGCCAAGTGTATACTACTCATGTTGTCACAATAAATGACAACTGGCCCATCTGTAGACTGATGCATATCATAAAGTAGCTTATGCAACCAAGCTACCTCACATGCAGCCATTGCTGCACCCCTGTACTCAGCCTCTGTGCTCGACAAGGCAACTGTAGGCTGTTTCTTGCTGCTCCAAGTGACTGCAGCACTCCCAAAAGAGAACACATATCCACTGGTAGATCTTCTATCAGAAATACTACCAGCCCAATCAGCATCAGTGTATCCATGCAGCTGTATCTGAACCCCAGTCTCATAAAATAGTCCATACTGCAATGTGGACTTCACATACCTGAGTATGCGTCTAGCCGCATCCAAATGTGGTTTCCTTGGAGCCTGCATAAACTGACTTACCAATCCAACAGCATAGCTCAAATCTGGCCTGGTAATAGTCATATAAATCAAACTTCCTACTATGCGTCTGTACATAGTAGGGTCTTCTAGAAGCTCACCTGCATCTGTGCTCAGCTTCACATTCTGCTCCAAAGGAACTGAAATAGGCTTACAGCCTGTCATCCCATATTTGGACAGCATGTCCAATCCATACTGCCTCTGCAAGAGCTGTATCCCACTTGGTGATCTAATCACCTCAATGCCCAAGAAATAACGCAGCTCTCCCAAATCCTTCATCTCAAACTTCTGCTTCAATAGCATTTTTACATGAAGGATATCTTCATCACTGTCACCTGTCATAATCAAATCATCAACATAAATGACAAGTAGCATAATACCTTTCTCTGTTTTTCTCACATAAAGTGAGAAATCTGCCTTGGAAATCTGAAAGCCAATAGTGACAAGATACTGTCCTATCTTGTCAGACCATGCTCTAGGTGCTTGCTTCAAGCCATACAAGGCTTTCTTCAACCTGCAAACAAACTCAGGATGAACAGCATGCACATAACCTGGTGGCTGCTCCATATAGACCTCTTCTTGCAAATCACCATGCAAGAAGGCATTCTTTACATCCATCTGATGTAAAGACCATCCCTTTGATGCAGCCATAGCAATGACTGCTCTTACGGTTGCCATCCTTGCAACCGGACTGAATGTTTCTTCATAGTCAATGCCATATGTTTGTGCATACCCCTTGACTACTAATCTTGCCTTGTATCTGTTCACAGAACCATCTGCATTGTGCTTCACCTTATAAACCCACTTACAACCAATTGCATTCTTACCTTTAGGCAAAGGTACCAATTCCCATGTAGCATTTGCTTCCAAGGCATCCATTTCTTCATCCATGGCTTTATCCCATTTTTCTTTTCCCATGGCTTCCTCAAAAGAAGTGGGTTCTGGTTCCTGTATCACCTTGACCATATATGCATAGTGAATGGCTGTAAATCCATCATATTTCAGCCTATCCACAGGATACCTAACTCTCGTAGACCTGCGCAAAGTAGGTTCACTCCCAGGTGCTCTCAAAACATCCCTGGTCTTCCTTACTCCAGGTGTAACAATAGAAGGAATACCCAACTCATCATCAATGCTCTGTTTTGAGCCACTGGATTCACCATCCACATAAGAGTGACCTGCATTCACATCAAACATGGGCTGATCAACCTTCTCTTTTCCTTTTCGTGATACCTGCATACCACTATCTGCATTGCTTTGAGAAGATTCTCCTGATCTCAATCTGCCTGTCCATGGCGAAGAATGTGAACCACTGCTAGAGGATGCTCCAGGTCCACTAATATTTTGTGACTGCTGCTGTGAATTCTGTGCAGCATTACCATTTTGTGTATCTACATCATCAATCACATTTACTGGTTTATACCAGCTACTCATCTCATCAAAAACAACATCTCTGCTCACTGTAAACTTACGAGTAGAAGGGTTATAGCATCTATACCCTTTTTGCTGCAGAGAGTAACCAATAAAGATGCACTTCTCAGCTTTTGGATCCAACTTGGATCTCAGCTCATCTGGCACATGTACATAGGCAATGCAACCAAAAATTTTCAAATGAGAAATATCTGGTTTCCTACCAGTATACCTCTCCTCTGGAGTCATTCCATGTATTGCTGCAGTGGGAGTCCTGTTCATTATGTAGACTGCTGTAGCAACTGCTTCAGCCCAATAAAAATCTGGCAGGTCTTTTTCATTGAGCATGGCACGAGACACCTCTCCAATATGTCTGTTTTTTCTTTCTGCAATTCCATTTTGCTGTGGGGTATGACTGCATGAATATTGCTGCTTTATGCCATGCTCCTGCAGGAACCTTGCAAACTCATTTGAGAGGTACTCTCCCCCTCCATCTGACCTTAGGCATTTTACTTGCAGACCTGTTTCTTTTTCAACCATAGCTTTAAGAGTTTTGAAATGACCAAAAACTTCACTTTTCTTTTTCATAAAATACACCCAAACTTTTCTGCTATAGTCATCAATAAAACTGACAAAATAATGACAGCCTCCAAGAGATGCTGCTTTAGTAGTCCACACATCAGAGTGGATTAATTCCAATGGCTTCTCACTCTCTTGAACATGTCTAGGAAATGGTTTCCTTGCATGTTTTCCAAACTGACAGGCTTCACATACCTTATGCATTTCTGCAACCTTGAATTTTGGCAAACCTGCAACAATATTTTGGGCCTGCATTGATTTAAGTCGCTGTACATTAACATGACCAATGCGTTTGTGCCAGATATCAATATCTGCAACTACACCGGTCCCATGTGCAAACATTGCTGCACTCAATTCAGACATGTCTGCATCCAATGTAAACATTCTGCCCTTCTTTTTTCCTTTTGCTATCAAGCGACCTTTATTTTTCATATCCTCAACAAAGCATCCATGAGGATTAAATCTGACCTGCAAGCCCTGTTCAACCATTTGACCAACAGAAACCAGATTCTTGGTGATATTCGGGACATGAAATACATCGGACAGGTATTTCTTTTTCCCATCTTGCATAGACAAGGGAATTTTTCCAATCTGCACAATCGGATGTGCAGTATCATCACCAGTCTCCACAAATCCTGGTTTTTCCATTTTCCTTGCATCCTCCATCCATTCTGCATGACCTGTCATGTGGTTTGATGCACCTGAGTCAACATACCATACATCATTGCTTTCTTCTGCACTTGTCACAGAATTGTTCATGTGCTGCACCATGAACAAATGCTCATTTCTGTCATCACCCTGTCTACTAGAAGATGCATAATTTCCTTGTTGCAGTTTTCCATTCATGATGTCATTCTGCTTTTTGTAGCAGTCTTTAGCCATATGTCCCATTTTACCACAATAGTAGCATTCAATATTACTGTTTGCATTTTGGCCTCTTTGCCATCCACCACGACCTCTTTGGCTCCCCCTGCCTCTAGAGTTACCACGTCCTCCTCCATAGGACTGGTTTTCTTGAGTTTGCTGCATATTCTGATTTCTACCACGGCCTCCAAATCGGCCTCCTCTACCTCTGCCTCTACCTCTTCCAGCATTTGAGTAGAAGACAGCTTCCTTTGAAGTTCCTCCTGAAGAAGATGCACCACCATTTCTCTGCTCCTCAGAAATTAGAAGAGCAATCAACTCCTCAAAATCAGGAAATCGTTCACGAACTGAAATGGATGTCCGAAACTGTGCATAATCCTTTCCTAGACCATTCAAGGTCACAGAAACTAAATCATCATCTTCCACTGGCGACCCAATGGAAGCAAGTGCATCTGCAATCTTCTTCACCTTCATGTGGTAGTCATTGATGCTCATATTTTCTCTTTGCACATTGTGCAACTCTTGCTTGAGCTGCATTTTCCTGGCTTGCGTATTTGTGCTATACATCTTTGACAGAGTATCCCATGCCTCCTTTGGCGTACTTGCATCCTGAATATGCACAATCATAGAGTCTGAAATGCTGATAGACAGCCAGTACATAACTTTCCTGGCTCTCTCATGCCATGCTTTGAATGCCTGCATTTGCTGTTGATTGGGAACATCAGGAAGAACTGGTTCTTCTTCATTTCCTGCAACAAATTCCCAATATCCTTTTCCCATAAGGAAATTCGTCATTCTAAACTTCCATGCTTGGAAGTTGTTCTTGTCAAGCTTTTCAGTGACAATCTGTGAAAGAGAATCAGACGCCATTACAGAACACTGCAAAAAATTCTGTCACTGCAAAAAACACAGCTTCACCCTCACAAGGGCAAATCTGCAAAACTGGCGAAAGTGGTATTTGACCACACAGTCACTTCCTAGTGACGATTTTGCATCAACAGGCAACAGGGGTGATTCTGTAACTCCCAATGTCTCTGCACATAAGCATACGATGCAATTTCTACAGTAGCTTTTCACCGACCTGTAGAACAGTGGCTGTACAGCATAAAACTGGGCTTTTTCCTGAGTGCGTGCAGAAAACTTCCGCCTCCAAAACAGGCCCCGAAATGGCCTCAAATCAAAAAAACAGGGTCGCCGAGAGCTAAAGCTCTCACCCGTAGCATATACTGCCCTCTTGCTTCAACGCGAAGGGCGTCTCAACCTGAGACAATGCACTCCTGCAATTTCCGGCTGTGCTACCTGCAGAGATCTGCTCCCAAAACAGAAAATGAAAGCAACACTGCTCCTCTTACCAGAACACCGCGAGCTTGGCTTGCTTTCTTGAGCTCCTTACCACGAACAAGGCTCTGATACCATGTCAAGATTGTGGGAGAGAAGGAAGGAGTCTCGCTTGAAGCTTTCTTGCTTGCACAATGGGGGAAGACACACAAGGGTGGAGGCTGAAAACAGTTTTCCTCTTCTTAGTTGTGTAAGCCAAAAGAACTCAAGTACAAAGAAAATAGAAGAGCCCTAGATATGGGTCTCAAAACCAAACTCAACTAACTAAGGTGGCATACTAACCAAGCCACGAACTAGAGTAGATAAGGATAGCTATCATGTAGCTATTATTCAGGGGCGGTGTACCAACCGCATCTGCAACTGACAAGTCGGTGACATAAATACACAACGGTCACCCTGGCGTATCACGAGTGGAGCTCGATATCTCAACATATAGCCTTAGCATGCAAGGATGAAACAAGAGCATAGCCATGAGAGAGTGCTCAAGAGGAAGAAGAAGGCTTCACCCACATGGTCCCTCACTTCACTCACTCACTCACTCACTCACTCTCTTAACCCTCTTAAATTCTCACTCTCCCACTAAAAAGGCAAGTACACAAATTTTGCACACGCATGTATAGCTTATTTTATTCTTTCTCATCCTTTGAATACACCTTTTTAGGGTTAGGGCTTTCTCACTCCCTATTGGGCAACCAACTCCTGTTTGTGGCCATAAGACTAGTTATCTCTTATTGCATGCTTTTTCTATGGTAAGAATAGAACATGACCTTTTTAGTTTTACCTTGGGACCCTATGCTACTATTACGAATTGCATAGGATTGAGTCCCCAACTTGTGGATTTACATGAAAACTTAATACAAGTAATGTAAGTGCTTTGTGGTTTATGTAAAATTACACGGCGCAGTGAACAGAATTTGAGAAAGAGATAGAGATAAAGAGTACACAACAGATAAGAGGAGAATTAGAAAATTTCTTCAGCTCCAAAAAACTGATATAGAGATGGCTCTCTCCACCCGTGTGCTTCCACTATAAATCTTAGATGGCGATCTAGACAGAAGATAGGTGAAGAGCTTAAGGCTAGATGGAACAACTCTGACTGGGTGAAAGATGGATTATTGATGGTAGGTTCAGCTTTTATAGCCCTTGAAAGCGGTTAGGTCAGCCTGACCGACCTACCATATGAGCCTCCACTAGTCAGCCAGGGAATATTCCGTGGCCCTCGGACCCCAAAATAGGGGCCCCTTTTAACTCCCTTATCTCGCAACTTGATGCAATGTGCCTTGAGTTGCTATTGGCTTGACTACTCACACCCACAGTGGTCACCTTTTTGCCATCCGGTCACATAGACCTCATCTGATATACAAGTCAGGACTCAACCAATATCCGGGCTCACATTTGGCTTCTCCTCATAATGGGGGCCTCACAACTTTGAGCACCATGGATCATTGGTGGCACCTTATGAGAGCTAGACATTGAGCATATCTAACACCCCCCCCCTCAATGTCCACCCATAGGTGAACTATCTCCTCGGCCCAATGCCGAGTCTCTAAAGATGAACTTGAAGTAGATCCTTCGTAAGTGGTTTGGTGAAGATATCCACTCCATTCTCCTTTGTTGGACAGTAGACTTGTTCCACTATCCCATCCTCCATCAAATCATGCACATAGTGATACTGGATCTCTATATGTTTGATGCACGCATGAAACATTGGATTTTTCGCAATGGCAATGCAACTTTGATTGTCACATCTCAGCACAGTTGGTTCTTCATCCTGCACTCCCATATGCCATAGGATCCTTCTCAACCATACTGTTTCACATGCAGCAAAACAAGCTGCCTTGTACTCTGTTTCGATAGAAGACAATGCCACTGTTGGATGCTTCTTATGAATCCAAGAGAAAATTCCTGAACCCAAAGAGAAACAATAACCAGAAACTGACTTCCTGGAATAATTGTCTCGTGTCCAATCTGAGTCACAATTCCCCACAAGAGAAGTTCCGGAACTATATGTGATACCATAATCAAGAGTTTCCTTCAAGTATTTGAGCACTCGCATCCCAACCTTCCAATGACTCTCATGAGGTTTGTTTGAGAACCTGCTCAAAACACTAATATCAAAACTGATATCTGGTATGGTGTTACACAAGTAGATCATACTGCCGACCATCCTCTTGTACCTCCCAATGTCTGCCAGTGATGATGTATCCTCAATGGATAACTTTGCGTTCACCTCCATAGGTGTGGCTATCTCCTTGCACTCGGTCATGCCAAATGCCTTCAAGATCCCCCATGCATACTTCTTTTGAGAGATGAAGATCTTTCCTGGCTCTTGCCACACTTCAATTCCCGAACAATAGTGCAGCAAGCCCAAGTCTCTCATTTCAAACTCAGAACTCAAAGCCTTTCGAGTTTGGCTGATCATATCTTCATAGTCACTTGTAATAAGAAGTTCATCCACATATAGGACAATCACTATAGACTTTTCACCATCCATGTAAACATACAAGTTAGCATCTGAGACACATCTTTTGAAGTTTAAGCTTAAAAAGAACTTATCTATCCGCTGGTACCATGCTCTGGGGGCTTGTTTCATCCCATACAATGCCTTCTTCAGCTTACACACCTTGTTCTCAGAATGGGGGGATGTCAAACCCTAGTGGCTGAGTCACGTACACCTCCTCCTTAAGGTCACCATTTAAGAACATTGATTTAACATCCATTTGGTAAACTGGCCATTGCTTGTGGGCGGCCATTGCAAGTACTATGTGAATAGTGGTAATTTTGGTAGTTGGGGAAAATGACTTTTGAAAATCAAACCCTTCAACCTGTGAAACTCCCTTTGCAACGAGTCTAGCTTTGTACTTTTCTAAGGTACCATCAGCCTTGTACTTTACCTTCCAGATCCACTTGGTGCCAATAACCTTCCGCTTTGCTGGCCGATCCACTAGCTCCCAAGTGTCATTCTTCATTATGTTGTCATACTCGGATTGCATAGCCATGCTGGATCTACAAGTGCTTCTTCTAAGTCAGTTGGCTCCTTTACTTCTCTCATAATATCAGCCATCAAGGCCATATTGACTATGTGAGTAGAAGCCCTCCTTTGCTCCTCTATTCTCTGAGACCTCCTTGGTCCTGCCTTCTCCTCAACAGATGTGAGAATAGGATTATTGTGGTCATAGAGTTGCTTCACCCAACGCGACAATGGCTTTTCTGGTGGGGTGATGTCAGGTTGGTGAACTTTTTCCTCATCATCTGAAGATGATGCTTCCTCCTCCTTAAGGATAGGGATAGCTCTCAGGACAGGTTCATAGTGGACTACTTCTTCGCTTGATGATAAAGTGGAAGAACTTGCCTTCTCCTCCTCCACTATATGTAGCTACTCCTTGAACACCAAATCACGGCTCTTGATGATCTTCTTTGACTCTTGGTCATATAATTTGTAAGCCTTTTGCTCATCACTATAACCCAAGAAGATATATTTTCTGCTTTTTGGTTGTAACTTGTTTCTCTTCTCATCTAGAATATGTGTATAACATTCACATCCAAAAATTCTGAAGTGTGAGACAGATGGTTTCTTACTAGTGTAAGCCTCATGATGTGTTTTTCCCTTGAGATCCTTTGTGTAGCTCTGATTTAAAATGTAGGCTATAGTATTAACAGCTTCAGCCCAAAACATGGTTAAGCAATCCCTTGCCCTTTAGCATGCATCTTTCCATCTCCACAATGGTGCAATTCATGTGTTCCACAACACCGTTCTGCCGAGATGTGTGAGGCGTCCTCATACCCCTTTGAGGTGAACCCACCACCACCATCTGCTCTAAATTTCTTCACACTTTTCCATGTTTCGTTCTCAACAAGTTTTAGCTATTCTTTAAACTTACCAAAAGCTTGAGCCTTATCACGAAGGAAGTACACCCACATCTTCTTACTGTAATCGTCGACAATCAACATAAAATAAGAAGATCCCCCCAAGGCTCGTGTAGGCATCTTTCTGCACAAGTCAGCATGCACCAACTCTAGAGAAGCTTGTGCACTATTCTTGCTTTCTTATGGAAATGCCTTTCTCTGTTGCTTGCCCATCATACAAGCTTCACATGGTTCCTTCAATTCAGTCATTGCAAGTAGGTGAGCAACCATACGTTGCTTGTGCATCTCCTTCAATAGTGCAAATACGATGTGTCCAAACCTTTCATACCAAAGCTTACTTGTGCCCACTCCAATGATGGTTGTAAGAGCACTTAGCTCATATAGGTTGTTCCTTCTTTCTCCTTTGCCAACAACTTTGCCATCACTATCAAGAATTTGTGCACCTATCTTCTTGAATCTCGCTTCATGACCAAGATTAGTTATGACAGCAAACTGATAACAGATTTCTCCTAATTTTGGGAACATACAACACATTTGAAAGCTTTTTGACATCACCATTTGCAACAACAAATGAAATAGTATCTGTGCCCGCAATAGGGCATTTTGCATCATTTCCAACTATCACAGTGATGGATTCTTGTAGAGGCTGCATAGAACTGTATAGACCTTTCTTGTTGGTCATGTGACGGGAGGCCCCACTATCCAACACCCATGAGTTAGTGGTAGATTCTTCTTGCACCAAGGAGCACACCTCCTATATGGTCGCCATGAATAACTTTAACTTTGCTTCAATCGTATTGGTTGTCTCTTTCCCTTTACTTTTAAGGGTGCCATTCTTTTCATCTACCTTCTTGACACGACAATCTACGATTGCATGTCCTTTCTTCTTGCAGTAGAAGCACTCTCCTTGAAACTTCTTCTTACTGCCCTTCTTCTTTTTGTCACTATCATTTTTGGTGGAGGAACCACCTTTACCTTTTGCATTGGCAGAGAATGCGGCATCTCCATTGTTGCTTCCTTCTCGGACTTTGAGCCTCAACTCCTCCTCTAGCAATAATGCACAAAACTCCTCAAAACTCAAAGCTTGAGGTCTCACCTGAGTATTAAGGGCATTTACTAGTCCATCAAAATGTTGTGGAAAAATACGAAGACACCTCCGAGCTAGCTCCTTGCTAGTCTTTTGTATCCCAGCACCAGCCATCTGGTCACACAGATTCTTAATTCAAGTGATGAATGCTTTCGCTGTCTCTCCTTCAGCAAACTTCTCCGCTGCTAGTTGATTCTCCAAGTTTTGAATCCTTGTTTGGTTTCGAGTTTCATACTGACTCGTCAGTACATTCCAAGCCTCTGATACTTTGGTTGTAGGGGCTGAACCAAAAGTCAGGACCAGCTTGTAACTAAGGCACACAATGCATCTGCATTCCTTCGTTTCCAAGCTCGTAGAAGATTTGCATTCGAAGGAATCATCACACTAGGATTTGATGGGCCGGGGGTAGGCTGTGGTTCTACGTCAGTCCCCAGCACAGTCTCCAAAAGCTCATAAGAATCAAGGATGGTTGTAATTTTGAACTTCCACAAGGTATAATTTGTACCATCTAACTTGCCTTCGTTGAAGGTTGGTGGATGAATCCTTAGTGTTTGAATAGTTGGTATAGCAGCACCACCTCCTCACCGCTTCCTGATGCGGCAGGACCGCTTCCGAAGGACAACATTGCTCCTCTTTTTTGTTGAAGCCTTTGCCTCTTGCACACTCTTTGATCCCTAGAGCCCCTTAGGCTCTGATACCATGTAAAAATTACATGGTGCAACAAACAGAATCTGAGAAAGAGATAGAGATAGAGAGTACACAACAGATAAGAGGAGAATAGAAAATTTCTTTAGCTCCAAACAAATGATATAGAGATGGCTCTGTCCACCCGTGCACTTCCACTGTGAAGCTTAGATGGCGATATAGATAGAAGATAGGTAAAGAACTTAAGGCTAGCTGGAACAACTCTAACTGTGGATTATCGATGGTTGTGAAGGGGTTTAGCTTTTATAGCCTGTGAAGGCAGCTAGGTCGACCAAATTGACCTACCATATGAGCCTCCACTAGTTGGCCAAGGAATATTCCCTTTACCATCGGGCCGGCGGCGCTACACCCGGCGGACCCCCGCCAGGGGGACCGTTGGCCCCCTTGGGACCCCCAAGCCAGGGGCCACTCCTGCGGCCCTCGGATCCCAAAATAGGGGCCCCTTTTAACTCCATTACCCTGCAACTTGATGAAATGTGCCTCGAGTTTCTACCAGCTTAACTACTCAGTCCAACCCAAAGATTAGACCCACAGTGGTCACCTTTTTGCCATCCGGTCACATAGACCTCATCTAATATACAAGTCAGGACTCAACCAATATCCGGGCTCACCGTTGGCCCCCTTGGGACCCCCAAGCCAGGGGCCACTCCTGCGGCCCTCGGATCCCAAAATAGGGGCCCCTTTTAACTCCATTACCCTGCAACTTGATGAAATGTGCCTCGAGTTTCTACCAGCTTAACTACTCAGTCCAACCCAAAGATTAGACCCACAGTGGTCACCTTTTTGCCATCCGGTCACATAGACCTCATCTAATATACAAGTCAAGACTCAACCAATATCCGGGCTCACATTTGGCTTCTCCTCATAATGGGGGCCTTACAACTTTGAGCACCATGGATCATTGGTGGCACCTTATGAGGGTGGGGCATTGAGTATATCTAACAGTTTAATCGTTCAACTACTTTGTGCAGATTACAAAGAATGATCTTTGAGTTGCTATAGCACAAATTGAAGAATATATTCCATTTGTGCCAAGATATTATGCTCCTCCTTGTGGTTAACATTATCCCCCTCCTAAAGAGTGCTAGTCCCATGGAACTAACCATCATAGGTGGCACGATAGAGCTTGCATTAAATACATGGATGCTAGAAACAATTGTGTTGTGCTTAGAGGAGTCCTTTAGGTTGTGGATGGCAAACACTTCTTGGTATAAGGTAAGTTATGGTTAGATTGGTGGTAGAGGGACAATTTTTGAATTTTAGGATATTCTTGGGATTTTCCTAGTGAGTTTTAATGGTGGATTCAAGGTTAAAGGGAGAATTGAAGAAGAGTTGAGGGTGCATGGATCCTTGGAATCTTCCATACTTGCAATTGAAAAAATTCTCATATAGTCTCTCACTAGGGGGGAAAGTGCTAATCTTCTTTGTATGCACATGATATATATTGGTAGTTTGGGAGATGGGTCGAAGTCCAAGCAAGCCTAAAGTGTTGTCTTGCACTTGAGGACCAAAACGATGTGCAAGTTTTGGTGCAAATATTATGTACATGCACGTCTACTTAGGTAGTACTTTAGTTAGACGACCAACATTCTAGTTCCTCATATTGGTATAGTTGATGAAGCAAGGGGGCACAAATAGGTGGGTAAAATGTTCGATGCTGAGGAAAAATACACTCAAAGGGGTTCTTGAAGACACTATCATTATATTGGACAAGATGTATCACAACCAAATGGCCTGAGGATAAAGGTCTTTAGTAGTTATCATAGCTTGTAGTGATTGAAGAGAATTATTTCTCCTTCTAATTTGTTTCCACCTTGCTTTTGTCATTAATTGTGATGGCACTAAAGTGAAATTGAGAAAGTAAAGTGTAAGTGACTTAAGGTGACAAGTGTAAGTAAAATTAAGAAAGTAAAGTGTACGTGACTTAGGGTGAAAAGTCTAATCATAGGCAAGACAAGCTCTCTAGGTATGTCCAATGTTTGTTTATTCAAAGATCTCTCTTTGAAAATCTATCATTATTTGGTGACAAAGTCCTCAACTTGAGAGGTACCTAATCACATATTGCTATATCCTTTTCTATGGATGTTTGGTAGATATCCATAATTTTCTCTACAATAATAGGCATTTTAGTGATAACCAGGAAATCAGTGCAAATAAAGGCACAAAAATGTGCTCACATGGAAACAACTTTTTGTAAAATGACTCATTGCAATTGTACCCCTTTGTAAAATTTCAAATATAAAGCAATGTAAAATGTTTAGTCCAAAAGAGACACACTATAAAATATTGCTAGGAAAAGGAAATGTCAAACCCTTTTGTCTCATTCCAAAAATTGAAAGGTCCTTAGACCTTAGCCAATGTATGCAAATTTGAATTTTTATAATTCAAGAAAGGAAAAGGAGGTGGTTGTTTGCAGCCGTGGGATTTGGGGAGGTGGGAGGTTGAGGTGGTTACACCCTCTCTCTTCCTTTATCTTCTTCTCTCACGGTTCATTTCTTCCTCTCTCATTTTGGCACAACACTTGCCTTCTTGTTCTTGCTTCCCTCTCTTGTGCTTTCATTGCAAGATCTCATGGAGAGTGAGGAAGAGGAAGAAGGTGAGGATGGAAGACTTTCTCTCAATTTCTTGTGTGCCTTTCTCTTGTGTGTTTGGAGAGCATGGTTCTTGGTAAGAAGAAGGAGAGTTTTCTTGCAGGTTTTGTGGCCAGCAAATGTATTTGCAGCCTCTACCTAGCCGGTTTGTGGTTCTCTTGGTGCTGTGGCAGGGTGCTCTTCATTTGGTGCACTGGCCGGGAAAAGAGGTGGTCATGGAGTTTGCAAGAGAAAAAGGATTTGCAGTCTATATTTTAGCCATAGCAAGCTATCTTTCTTGGCTGCATTTTCAAGGATCAAGAAGTTGAGGAAGAGGGGTTTTTGAATGTTGCACATGAGTAAGAAGAAGGAGACGAGAGAATGCTGTCAATTGTTCGATTGTTGGCCTCCAAATCCTCTCCATTCCTATCCATCATCTATTCCCTTTCATCCTTTACGCCATCTACCTATCTTCTCCATCCCCTGGCAGAATTAGAGTTTGGGTGCTCCATCGCAGCTCCTGAAGCGAAGCAGCCATGCCAAAGAAAATCAGCGAAAACAAGGATTTCTTACTGACTGCCCGCCGTTAGGATGCTCGCCCCATCACGATCAAGCGCAGAAAGGATGTGGTTAGCTATTTCTACTCCATGCGAGTTTTTTCGGCCCCGATCATTATCGTTCTTGCCCATCAATGCTAAACCTCTCCTTCGCTAGACTACTGCCCTCTGCCCATACTCATTTTGGCATCTCCGTCCTCTCTCGATGCTAGTGTATGTTCCATTCTCCCTTATTCCATACTGCAATACCAGAGACAAAAATTTCCAGCCTGTATACATGCCCTGTATATGTGCTTTGCCTTAGATCTTCCAGTCTGCCTACCGATGCCATCCCAACAGCGAATCCTTCCTGGCGGCAAGATTAGTGTACCAATGCTTTACTTTCAACACGGCGGTTGCACCAACCCTCATCTCCAACTCCTCTTATCCATTACGTGGCAAGGCGTGAACTTATCCAGACTCCTACAATCATTTTTATTTAAAAAAATATGTTAACCTTTGACCTTAACAACACTTCAATTTTATGAATATTCATCCTTCTTCATGGTTATTCATGCACACATCTCATTTCATCTTGAGCCGATTCTTCTCTTACCAAGATTAACCCTTTCAATATACACACAATCCTCCATTATCTTTTCATTTTAATAAATTTGAGTTCTTGTTATTTATGTGTTTGTAGTAAAATTTTCCTTTCTTTTCCTTTTCGAATGAACCGGGTGGAGTACCTCATTTCTATATCTCTTGTGAGGGTGTGCTTTTATGTAATATCTTTTTCGGGTTTTCTTCATGAGGTTTATAGTGTGGTTATCTTTCATTCTAACTAAAGTGTGATGTTGCTCTTGTGCTCAAATTGTTGAAGAGCCCTATCTTTCGGGTATTTTCCTGTAGTTTTATTTGGCATGTGTTTGTGACCTAGGCTCAACGTCCTAGTTGTGTGTGTATTTTTTGTGATTATTTTCCTTTCCAAATCCAATGACAATTTAAAGACAATGAAGAAAAGAAACGAAGATTGACGACCGAAGATGAAGATGAAGATTTTTCCAAGACTCGCTGATTGTGGTTCTTCTTCAAGTTTGTTTGCGGGGACGCTTCACACTTAAGCGTGGGAGGAAATGATAACCAGGAAATCAGTGCAAATAAAGGCACAAAAATGTGCTCACATGGAAACAACTTTTTGTAAAATGACTCATTGCAATTGTACCCCTTTGTAAAATTTCAAATATAAAGCAATGTAAAATGTTTAGTCCAAAAGAGACACACTATAAAATATTGCTAGGAAAAGGAAAGGTCAAACCCTTTTGTCTCATTCCAAAAATTGAAAGGTCCTTAGACCTTAGCCAATGTATGCAAATTTGAATTTTTATAATTCAAGAAAGGAAAAGGAGGTGGTTGTTTGCAGCTGTGGGATTTGGGGAGGTGGGAGGTTGAGGTGGTTACACCCTCTCTCTTCCTTTATCTTCTTCTCTCACGGTTCATTTCTTCCTCTCTCATTTTGGCACAACACTTGCCTTCTTGTTCTTGCTTCCCTCTCTTGTGCTTTCATTGCAAGATCTCATGGAGAGTGAGGAAGAGGAAGAGGGTGAGGATGGAAGACTTTCTCTTAATTTCTTGTGTGCCTTTCTCTTGTGTGTTTGGAGAGCATGGTTCTTGGTAAGAAGAAGGAGAGTTTTCTTGCAGGTTTTGTGGCCAGCAAATGTATTTGCAGCCTCTACCTAGCCGGTTTGTGGTTCTCTTGGTGCTGTGGCAGGGTGCTCTTCATTTAGATTATCAAATCTCAAAATTTATGCTTAAATTTTCAATTTTAGACGATCATTATGATTTTGGGGGACTAAAAAATACCCTACTTTTTCCTGATTTATTGAGGGACCCATATTTTTAGCCTAAAAAGTGAAAAATTTCCTAAAAGAAAAACATTGGGTATGTCTTGCCCTTGATGTGCCCTAAGCAACTGTGGGGGAATATATAGAAGATCTAGGGGATTAGGAATAGAGCCAACCAATGGAGGCCACTAGATATACCTAATTTGAGGACCCCTAGGTGCATGTAGTGATTATGCGTGCATCTTTATTTTGTTTTCTCTTTTTAAAAATATAAAAATGGCACAAAATGAGCCTTTTAGTCTTACAAGAGGGATTAAACACATTTTGGATTGTTGAGAATTATAATACTACATAAAAATGTCAATCCATAAGCCTTGGTGTTGGGAAACCTATCGTTGATAAAGAATTGTAGTTTGAGAGATGATGGGGTTGCTATGCTGGTGTATGTACTTCTTGTTAGGATGGTAGAGAGCTTGAGGTGGTAGTTGAAAAGTCAACTCTCTGATGTTGAATGTCTATTTGCATTCCCTTGAGATAGATTAAGGATTCATCTATGTCTTTAGTCTTCTAGTTCTTCAATAGATCTTGACTTGCTGTTTGAATGTTGCTACCTTGAGCATGCCTCTCATCACCTAGTTTGCTTGCATTCACTTGATAAAATTTGAGAGCATGTGTAGTTGAGTTCAAGATAATTGAAATTTTGGAAAATAAAAAATTGACCTAATCTTTTCACCACTTATTGATTTGTTAGCATAGCAATTGATTATTACTCCCTCTGTGCACAAAAAATGTTACAATGCTTCCGAGCATATTATAGGGATATTGATCTTTTGGTGTGTATGGTTTTTAAAAATATATTTTAATAACTTCTATTATATACATCAATTGTAATGACAGATGGTTATATACAAGTTAGTGAATTATAGTGCAGTAATGGTACACTGAGGGGTGAGGCATCAATAGAAGCCAGGATTATAATAAAGTGCAACATAGGTATCAAGCATTTGCATTAACTTTACCAATAAATTTAAATATCCTACAACATCGAGTACCACACCTCCTTGATCTAGTCTTCTCATGACATAGAGTTCTTCTTTTGTGAAGATTTTCTAGTGCTCATAATTCCTCAGTGGTGTTATGGTGGTAGAATAATGTGTTATGGAATGTGGGGACCAACATGCCTTGGCTTCCTTTTCAAGGATGAATCTTAAAAGGTCATCTAAGTATTTAGCATATTGCTTGCTAAAATGTTATTGTCAACAGTGGCCATTCTAAGAATTTCATGTATTCTCTGGCTAGGATTCAGCATTAGCTTAGCCTATGTAAATGCGAGCAAGTAACATTAGTCTATAATTGAATTCTCTAAGGCATGTTGCCATTGATTAGTTTTCATTTTGAGGATTCTCTACTAGCATCTTCTTCAAATGTTTAAGCTTTAAGTTAGGTTTCAATTGAGTTGGAGGCTTTAGTCGAGTTGAGCATGGGAGTTACCAAGTCCTTTGGACTCATTGTTTTACCACTAGTATCTTGCTTTATTGAAACATTAGGGGCATGATCCTTGGTAGAGTTGGTAAGTTTACTTATAGCTAAGAAGTGTGATTATTGTATTTCCACACCTAGATGGGAAGCACTAGCTTTTAGGTTAATGAATTTGATTGTGATAGTAGTTGTGAGCAACTGTTGGATTCAATCATGGGTTTCTTGGGAGTATTCTTGGACTTTGGAGGTTTGTGCATATTTTGGTCAATATTTTTAGTCTATTATGGCTATGTGTTCTTCAAATTTCTAAGCTTCAAAATAGGTTTCAATTGAGATGGAGGCTTTGATGGAGTTGAGCATGACTTGACTGTATAGCCAACTAGACATCCTGCAGCAGCAAAGTGATGCTCAAATGACCTAGGACCTTGATGTTACGCATGATATACATGCCTTATATCTTATTTTACAATAGTCTGTGAGAGATAGACATCAACCTAATCGATTTTTTTCCTCTATGGATTATGTTATGGTGACAAATGCTAGTGAGCATCTTACCTATGATGAGACCATGTGTAGAGGTGATAGTCACATTTGGGAGAGGGCGTCATACATGGAATTTGGTTCCTTTACCTAGTGGACAACATGTTTTGCTATGCAAGTGAGTGTACAAGTTGAAGAGTATCCCTAGATGCCCAAGCGATCCTATAAGGCCATATTTGGTTGCTAAGAGTTTTAAGTGAGATCATGGTGTTGACTTCGATGAAGTCTTCTATGATATTGTCAAGATGACAATCCTACACTAGTATTTTCTTTGGTTGCAAAGCTACATCTGGACCTCTCTCAGATGGATGTTAAGACAGCTTTCTTATATGGAGACTTGCAAGATGAGATTTATATGCAACAACCTAAGGGCTTTGAGAAAAATGGCAAGGAACACCTAGTGTGCAAGTTGAGAAAGAGTCTTTATGGCCTTAAGCAAGCACTTAGGGGATGATACCACAAGTTCAATACTTTCATGCATTCACATGGATATACTCATAGTGATATGGATCTATGTTTATACACAAAGAAGGCTCATAATGGTAGCCTTATGATTTTGGTACTCTATGTGGATGATATGCTAATTATTGACAATCCTCATGACTTTTAAGATGGCAAGCTCAACACATGCAAAGATTTATGATGGACTACACAGCTAGATGGGCCTGCACATTTTCACTTAGCACAACCAAAAAGTTGCGTTACTAGAGTCCATGTACAGTCGCAAGTGTAGAATTCTTATTGCACAGCAACATGGTATCTGTCGTGACAGAATCTTCAAACACCATACGGACCACTTCTATCAGTAACTCAGGAGACCAAGCCCCACTCCAACCATTCTCTAGAAGAGGAAGATCCATCGTTGAAAGCTTCATTTAAAAGGCCAACTTTTGCAATTGATAGTGGACAAAGAAAGAATGGTCCGTAGGAACATATTCCTGGAAATGCTCAAATGTAGATCATAGCAGATCCATCCTGGACTGCAATCTTTCCACTTTATCTTGGAATAAAGGACACAAGGTAGCCTGTCTCTGGAGAACTACCAAGTCTTGTTGTGAGAGAGAAGGGATCAGTGGAACATTAGGGCTTGGAGGAACAGACCGTGACTGTGCCAGTTGGTCTTGCAACTGCTTGATTTGGGAAGCTTGTGATTCCACTGTGTCATTAGCAGTCTGTAAGGCTAAGAGTTTTGCATCTAAAAGAGTTTGAAACTCTTGTGCTTCTTTGGACATCCTCTCCTTCTCCTCTGAGATTCTAGTGATCTCTGATTGAGCTTCTGTTAACTGAATCTTCAAAGAAGATATCTCTTCTCTTTGGGTCTCAATCATTTGGGTTTGTTGCTCCATTTGTTTAAATAGATCAGCCATTGTGTCCTTGGCTTATGCAATTGGTCTTTAGACTGCATTAGTTCTTCATAAAAGGAAGTATACAGCTATTGAGCACAAGCTGTCTGACAGTTCAATTGAGCTCTGGATGTCTTTACATAGGAATGGAATGGCATCTCCCGATACTAGACTGTTCAGTGAGGGGACTGATATGTCCAAGGAACCCTCTCTATGTGCTCTGAACAGGTTGTTACATGTGAGATAAGCAGGGAGGTCATTGCCAGATGTAGCAGGAATCGTAATTGAAGGAAGAACTGAAGGAGCTTTATCTGCTACTCGCTTCAAGCATTTTCGCTGTATGACCAGGGGAGGAGGAGAATCCAGATCCTCTATATCAATTGGTTCTAACTCTTCTGAAGGTGGAGGAGGAGGTACTAGATCAGATGGGGGAGGTGGAGGCACACCCTTCTTTAAACCGGAGTAGGTCAAGAAAGCAGACATGTAGGATCCATAGGTGACATTTGTAACATTGCCTCTAGTTACTTTAACGAAATGTTGATCTATCTTTGTGAGTAGGTAAGTGCTACAATCAATAGTTACTCCTTTTAACACCATCCTTGAAGCTGTAAAGAGCTCTTTCGACAAGTAATGGGATGGCATTTTTGCAGGCATAAACCTGTCTTGGAGAAATTGGCAGACCAATCTCCACACATGATCAGTGATCATGGAAAAGGAAACTCTTGAAGTGTTGATCACTTCCTTAACATCCAGAATTTCCTTGGTCTGTTTTTGTAACAGCTTCAAAATCTCATCGTTAGAGAATAGCTGTCTAGTTGTAACAAAGGGCTCGCCTTTGTAGGGAAGAGACAGAGCCTTCCCTAACCCTCGGGGTGTCAATGCCATGGAAGTACCATGGATCAGTCCCGACTTCTTGCTGTATGGGACAAGGAACTCATCACACATGGATGGATCTTCTGGAACCAAGGGGAAGGAGGCAGCCATAAAAGTCGCAAGTCCCGCCTTCGTGATAGGCTCAAAAGTGAGTAGGGAAGAGTAATCCCTACTAACCAATGGGGCATACTGGATAGGGGGAGGAGCGTGAGGCACCATTTAGTGTAAGGGCTTT
This sequence comes from Lygodium microphyllum, assembly GCF_053477565.2. Taxonomy (NCBI): domain Eukaryota; kingdom Viridiplantae; phylum Streptophyta; class Polypodiopsida; order Schizaeales; family Lygodiaceae; genus Lygodium; species Lygodium microphyllum. Next base: position 27,331,013 of record NC_141152.1, on the reverse strand, counting down.
GTAGCTATACCATGCCATTGCTACCGATTGCACCTACATAGGGAGTAGTAGTGACTCAAAGCCGTGCCTTGTTTCCACTCTATGTGTGATTCCCTATGCCCAGTGGTGAACCCTCTTATGTGCGGCGTCACGAGGGTGTAGTCCTGGGATGTGTCTATGTTGTCCCACTTTTTGGATTGAATAATACAAGAGTATACCTTGAGCTCATATCGTGTTACCTTTCTGTGCCATGTTGAGTGTGTAACGAGTGTAGGTTTATCACACTTGGTATCAGAGCAACTCTTGCTCAGAGTGAAGGAGTGCTCACGGAAGCAGGAGGAAAGATCCAGTGCCCCGAAGAGATCGAAGTCGTAACAACCCACAACGCGACACCCCGCGTCGTGACGCCCCACGTCGCGTCGCCCCACGTCGCGACGCCCCCCGACGCGTCGCCTCGGCGTGACGCCCCAACCTCAACATCCCACCGTCTGAAGACATGACGCGGCTTCCCTGCGGCATGACCCACACCACCATAGGCGAAACGCGGCTTCCCCGTGTCGACACCACCACCAACCACATGGAGGACGAAAGGGAGAACGTCACCCTCCCAACACTAGAGGAGAGGAAGAAGAGTAGGGGGCAAGAATGGAGAGTGGCCCAAGAGGAGAAGGTGGCCGCACTAGAAAGACAATTAGATGGTATGTCAGGCATGCTAGAATCAATATGGAGGAACATGCAGATGAAAAAAGAGGAGGAAGAAAGGAGGAAAAAACTAGAAGTAGAGCAGGGCTATAGATAATGGGTGATTCAACAACAAGAAGAGGAGAAAAGACACCGAATGCAAGAGGAGATGGATAGAACGGGTAGAGAGCAGACATCTAGGAGGGCACAAGATACAAGGAAGGAGAAGGAGAAAGTAGTAGAATTAGGAAGCAAAAAGAAAGACAAGAAGAAGGAGAAGAAGCACCTCACCAAAGAAGATCACTCTTTTACATGGGGGAACGTGCAATAGGAAGCCTTTGAGCAGATGAAGAAGGGCATGAGCCAAAGTCCTGTCCTAAGGGTGCCAAACTTCACCAAACCCTTTGAAATCTCTACAGATGCATCTGACTATGGCATAGGGGGTGTACTGGTCCAAGAGGGTCACCCCATTGCATATGAGTCAAAGAAATTTACCGATGCTGAAACAAGGTGGAGCACACATGAGAAGGAAATGTTGGAAGTCATCCATTGCCTTAGAAAATGGAAGCACTATGTTCAAGAAAAGCATACAATAGTCTTCACCGATAATATCTCCCTCAAATACTTCCAATCCCAACCCAAGTTATCAGCAAAGCAAGCCCGCTGGCTAGACTTCCTAGCCGAATTTGACCTGGAGATTAAACGACTCTACTAACAAGATAGCATTTGCCTTGAGTTGGAAAGCTGACCTGAAAGCTGCCAGTGTGGTCAGCAGCAACTTCATAGAACTTGTCAAAGAGGCCCTAGAACAAGATCAAGAAATGCACAAGATAATCAAAGATGTGGAAGCAGAGAAGACACCACATGGAATGTACACCTTAGAAGAGGGTATTCTATTTTTAGGTAAGAGATTATATATCCCCAACAATGTGGAATTAAAGAAACTCATCCTGCATGAGATACATGACGGCAAGATTGGAGGCCACAAAGGGCAAAGCAAAACCTTGGAGGCCCTTAGGAAGCAGTTCTTTTGGCCGAACATGAAGGAAGAAGTGATAGACTACATCAAAACTTGCCCCACTTGCCAAATGGTCAAAGCACCAAGATCAAGACCAACCGGACTACTACAACCTTTACCAATACCTAACTACCCATGGGATGTCATCAGCATGGACTTCATTGTGGAACTACCGGAGTCCCATGGGTACACAATCATCTTTGTAGTGGTGGACTATTTCTCCAAACAGGCCTAAGTCATCCCGGCCAAACCACCATTGAATGCCAAGGAGGTAGCACGCCTCTTCTTCACACATGTATTCAAACTGCATGGCTTACCACTAGCCATTGTATCAAATAGAGATGGAAGATTCATGAGCGACATGTGGAAGGAACTCTTCAAGACTCTGGAAACCCAACTGAGATTCTCATCATCCTTCCACCCGAAGACAGATGGACAGATAGAACGAGTCAACCAAGGCATCGAAGATTACCTCCGTAGCTATGCTCGAGTGGACCAGAAAGATTGGGCCTTGTACCTTGATGTCTTGGAATTCCACTATAATAGCTCCATCCACTCGAAAACGGGGTACACTCCCTTTGAGTTAGCCACAGGAAAAGAAGTCATTACACCACTGGCCTTAGCATCCGGAGCAGCCAAAGAGGAGGATCAAAATGCAGAAGAATTCTTGAAGAAATGGAGAGATCGCAATGCAGCAGCTAAGCAAAGTCTCGAGCAGAGCAAGATAACCATGACAGAGCAAGCAAACAAGAAGAGAAAGGTTGTACTATTCGAAAAAGGAGACATGGTCCTAATGAGCTCTAAGAATATGTCACTTCCCAAAAACATAACCCCCAAGTTCAATCACTGGTACTATGGACCCTACCGAATCACTCAAGTGCTAAACGAAGTCACCTACAAGCTGGACCTGCCAGACAGTGTTTGTGTTCATAATGCATTTCATGCTCGTCTTCTGCGCAGGTTCTATCTCGACAACCAATGGGGATGGTGCGTACCAATGCTCCATTCCAATGGTCCCTTCGAAGTAGAAGCATTCCTCTAACGCCGGGAACAAAGAGGCTTCCCCGAATACCTCACCAAGTGGCGCGGGCCTCCACTCAAGGAGGCCACTTGGATCTCAGAAGCGGAGGCCTGTGAATGCGGAAAGGATGCCTTCGCCCTTTGGCTCGAGGAGAACCCCCCTGCTCCTACTACCGACTCTTGAGCCGCCCCAACACTCCAACAAATAATGGGTTCTCAATCATAGACCCCAAATGTGTCTCCACTCCTCAAATGTAATCGAGTCGAGGGTGGACTCGCATGGTAGCAATCATCACAAATAACTCCATCAAATGAAAAAGCCCCAATGTCTTAGTGCGGAAGACACTGGCCTGTCTGATAGTATAGATTGTGTTAAGACCCCGGGGTCCCCTTAGACTAGCAAACACTGACCAGCTTGCTAGGAAAAGCTGCGTTAAGACCTCGGATGAGTCAAATAACAAACGCTACCCTTAGATTACTGAGGTCAGCAATCCAGTAAGCGAGGGTGAGTGTAAGGGCTTTGTAGCTATACCATGCCATTGCTACCGATTGCACCTACATAGGGAGTAGTAGTGACTCAAAGCCATGCCTTGTTTCCACTCTACGTGTGATTCCCTATGCCCAGGGGTGAACCCTCTTATGTGCGGCGTCACGAGGGTGTAGTCCTGGGATGTGTCTATGTTGTCCCGCTTTTTGGATTGAATCATACAAGAGTATACCTTAAGCTCATATCGTGTTACCTTTCTGTGCCATGTTGAGTGCGTAGCGAGTGCAGGTTTATCACATTCAGATGGTAAACACACACCACAACACAAACAATCACAAAGAATGCCTACAAAACAACCAAAGGGATATAAAAAAGAAATCAATCCAAAAGAATGACACAGATATAGACATAGACATAACTAACCCAATTACCACCCTAGACAATACACATCCTAGAAAAAATTCAGCATGACCTCTACATAGATGCGACCGAAAGCTTCATGCGATGCAACATTCAAGCACCCAAATCTCCGTATCAGGGAAAAAAGAAAGAACTACACACTGTTCCCATAATCCCTGCCCTACCCATTCCCCCTGACATTTTTCCTTTTTACTCGTGTCATTTCAATGTACGGTTCATCCGTTATTAATTTTTGCGGGTTTTCGAGCCTCTTTCGTGCCTATTTTTCACATTTTTCCATGTGAACCTGCCCTATTTTCACCGAAATTCCAGTTTGATTTGACAGCCGTGTCTTGCCAGCCTTTCCCCCACTTTTTCCTTTTCCCTCCCCCCTCTTTCGACTGCCGGATTTTTAGTTATTAATTTTTTCGAGCGATTTTTAATGCATTTTTCGTGCTTTTTCCATGTGAACCCTTCCTAATTTCCCCCACACTGAGTTTTGATGCACCAGTCGTGTGAATTCCTTTTTTTCAGACATTTTTTCTTTTTATCACCTGCTATTTTGACGCACGGTTCTTCCCGTATTCATATTTGACTCCATTTTTGGGGTTTTTTCCATGTGAATGCGTCCTATCTCGATCAGAACTGTATTTTGACGTGATAGGGTTGTTGGACACATTGTTCTGCACACTTTTCCTTTTTTCTGTACTTCATTCCGATGCACGGATTTTCTGATATTAATGCTCATATGTGTTTTCGGGTTTGTTTTTTGTGTTTTTCCCATGTAAACACCCTGATTTTGTTCCGGAACTAGTATTACATGTTTGCAACATTTTTTCCTTGTCCCCCAGCCTATTTTTCCTTTTTACAAATTTTTGTTCCGACAAGCGGTTTGGATTTTATTAATTTTTCTTTATTTTTTCCCTTAATCGTGTTTCTTGCCTCGCGCGTGAACGCGCCTATTTTTGGTTTTACGCACCTCCGGACGCCCGGTTGTGTCCGTGGCTCGCCCGTCCCCATCCCTGCCTGTTTGAAACCGTCATTGCAAATTTTTTTACCCCTGCCCACACATGCGCATAGGCCGGGGATGTGTTCTTTTCTTAAAATTTTTTCATTATTTAATATCACAAGAAAAAAAATTAAAAACACTATACACACAATTTCAAACTAAAAACAAAAAAAAAAAATTAAATAAGTAATAAATAATCTAACTTTTAAAAAAAGAAAAAAAAGAAAGAAGAGAGAGAGAGAAAAAAAGAATAGAACAAAAACACACACATACACATAAAAAGGAAAATCCAAAATTTTTTAAAAAGAAAAAAATTAAACAGAAAATTGATGACAAAAAAAGAAAAAAAAAGAAGAAAAAAAATAACTCTATGTACCTGTCGGTTTGCTCCTCTCCCCTTCCTCCTCTCCTGCTTCTTCTTCTTCTTCTTCTTCTTCTTCTTCTTCTTTTCCTCCTCCTTCCCTCCACCTCTTCTCTCACCTTCTCCCTCCACCTCTCCTTCCCTCCACCCCTCCTTCTTCCTCCTCTCCTGCACGACGGCCTTCCTCCTGTGTGGCGGCTCTTAGTGCCTTTTTCGTGGCGGCTCCCAGCGCCTCTTGCACGGCGGCCTGACACTTCCTCTTGGCGGCCTGTCCTGCACCTGCGGTGGCCTGCACCTCCACCCGCGGTGGCCTGCAGTGCCCCTCCCAGCACTATCCACCAGCGACGCCTCCTACTCGCCCTCCATGCAGCGCCATCGACTGCCGTCCGCCACCGCCCCCACCCTCTCTTCTAGCACCTCCCCCCACCCTCTCTTCTACCTACCCCTCCCCCTCCTCCTACTCCTCCTCCTCCTCCTCCTCCTCCTAACTGCTAGGTTGGCCACTAACCCACTTTTGGTTAACCTAACCTAACCTAGGTTAAACTAACCTAATTTTGGTTGCACTAACCTAACTTCAATTACACTAACCTAACTAGACTTAGGTTCACCCTAACCTCACTAGACTTAGGTTAACCCTAACCTAACTAGACTAAGGTTAACCCTAACCTAACTATAGTAAGTTCACTAACCTACCTCAGGTTAGTCCCCACCCTACTAACTACCCTAGGTTAGTTAGTCTAACCTAGGTTAATCTGACTTGCCTTAGCCTAGCCTAACTAACCCTAGACTAACCCAAACTAACCTAATCCACCTTGACTAACCTGACTAGACTTAGCATGACTTACCTGACTTAACCAGACTAATAGGACTTAGTTGACTTGCTTTGACCCTACTTACCAAACTAACCTGATTTCCATGATTTAATTCATTTAGTTAATTTACAAACTCATTTCAACTCAGAAAAATTTCCAAAAAAATTTCTAAAAATTTCCCCAGATTTTTGCATGTTTTTGGAAATTTTGTTAGGAGGAAATTTCAACAAAAAAATTACAAAAAATTAAATATTTGACAATTCATTCAAAATTACCTAAAAATGCAAAAAAAAACATTTAAATTAGTAAAAAATACATAAAATTTTAAAAAATCCAAAAAATTTTACCCACCCCCTTACATTTTTCCCTTAAATTTTCACTTTAAAATATTTTCATATAAGGCACCAATATTCTTTGAAAACACAAAATAGAATAACCATACAAACAAAGTACTTATTTTCATAACATAAATTGTGGATCTTTTCTAAATGGCTGAAATTTTCCTTTTTTCCTTCATCACATATCCATATTTAATTATTCTTCCTTTTGAAAAAAAAAAACAAAACCACCATATACACTTTCTTAAAAAACAAAAACAGCAAAAAACACATAAACCACACAAACACACATAATAAAATCAATTAACTAAACCAAACTACGCGCAGGGACGCGTCCCCACACTTAAGACCTTAACAAGGAGGTTAAACCAAACTTCAAAGACTTGGTACCTCACATTAGACCAACCATAATGTCCCCATACTTAAAACATGACCATCACTGAGAAACAGAAGGTGTAGGGTTAGAAAAACTTGGCCCAGATTGCCGAGGAGGAATGTTGACTATCGAGGTTGCGTCTAGAGGCGTCATCGGCCGCAGGAGGTAACAAAGTGTCTTCACAACACACGTTCTTCGTCCTTTGTGGCAGGGACCAAGCGGCAGCACCTAGGGAGGTAGCTGGTTGAAGGAATTGTAGGAAATTCGTCGATAGCGAAAGATATTGCACTCAACTCACGATCACTCAAATGGACTGAAAGAACAGGCACTCGCCCCACGACTAATATCACTCGAGGAAATCAAGACGAAACTCATAGCTCACACCCGGTTTAGGAATTGACCAAAGAATGATGCAGAGGGAGTATGCCAGGGTGCACAATTGATGGTGCATCAGTGTATCCAACCCGTCTGGCATAGGTGCAAGGAGGAAGGCCAGGGAGCCTTGTAGTGCAGTGTATAGAACAGAATGATGTGTCCTGTGCTGATGGCAGAAACCCAGCCCGTGGGTGAATGGGGAAATGGGAACATACTTGATTCCAAGGGTCGTAACGTCCCTTAATCCTCACCTCTCGATAATTGATTTAAAAAACTCCAGTCACACTCAGCCCACCCTTTGTCTCACGCTCGGTTGAAAGATACAGAGGGCAGCCCTTTCTTGAAACACATCGATGTAATCCTCGCCGTCACTTGTGCAAAGGTTGTATGCCTTATGCGCATTTGTTGGTGCAACTATGCGTCCCACCTTGTGCCGGCATATAGTGCAAGAAGGAAGGCCAGGGAGCCTTATGGTGCAGTGCACAGAAACAGATCATGCTTTGTGCATTGAGAGGCCCATCCCGTGCGTGCAACACTCCGTTCACACATCTCACCTCTCATTTGATTTGAAGGGAAAGACTGGTTACTCACCCCACCCTCTGTCTCACTCTCTGATAGATACAGAGGGCAGTCCATACTCATGTCCACATCATGTTAGGATGAAAGCTCACATCACTCAAGGGGTTGGTGGTGAAGATCATGTCGACTGTTGGTGTCATCAGGATCTTGAGGACAAGGCGTACCCAGGGAGGTAGCCTACAAATCTCGGACTTCAATGATTGGTAAGAAGAGTCGTCTGTTAAGAAGGGCAGACGGATTGATATTGCAAAGATAGTGCACCAAGGGAGGTGGCTTCAAATTACTTGCTGAAGAGAGATTCTGCTGGTGAATCAACTATCCTGAACTGTAGGGTGTTACCACCTTTTCCATAGTCAGCTTTTCGCCCAAGGGTGTTTCCACCTTTTCTTCGAACGAGGCTTGTTATGACAGGGAATTTCTTCATTTTCTCCCATAACAGTTTTGTTTGTTTTTATTTTTTTTTCTTCTCTTTTTTCTTTTCTTTTCTTCTTTTCTTTTTTTTCCTATTTTTTCTTTTATTTTTTTTAAATTAAGAAAGAGAATGGTAGAAATACCATATGTCAGGACCAACCTCGCCACCATTGTTGGATCAGATGAGAAGAGAACAATGCCGGATTGGGATGTTTCTGCGAGGGGGTAGCAAAATGAGACTGCCTCATGAGGAGAATCATAATGGCTATCAAAAGCACAACAAGAATGATAGTACGACCCCCAAAAGGGAAAGGGTAGGTCGACTATGTTTGTCAAGATTCCCAAGGAGGGAAGTACTTCTTCAGGCGATAGCCATTGATCAGGAAAGGATCATCAGAGGCATCAACGGTCTGCACCTGAACAGAGCCGTTAGGATTGATAGCCAGTACCTTGTACGGACCCATCCACTGTTGTTGAAGCTTGCCAGGAAACTTGCCAAATCTCGAATCATAGGCTAGGACAAGATCACCTTCTTTGAACTCCTTGTGCTTGATGAAACTGTCATGATAGGCCTTGTGTCGCGCTTGAGTAGTTTCCATGCACTGTAGGGCCATCCGCTATATCTCATACAAGCATTCCAAATGCAGGAGATGGCATTGCAATAACTCACTATCTCCCAAGCGTTCTTTAACTGCCACTCGCAAAGAGGGCAATTCCAGCTCAACAGGGAAGACGGCTTCTGTAATAGGAGCAACCATTTCATCAGTCGTCCTTTAACATCTGCTTTGTTCATCAAGAAGGATAGGGCTTCATGATCCACGTAGAACTTGAAATGCATTGATAGTAGATAGTGTCGAAACTTCTCAAGTGCAGACACCATTGCCAAGCACTCAAGCTCTATCACTGTGTAGTTCCATTCCCTATCAGTGACCTTTCGGCTTGCATAATATATTGGTTGATCTAATTTAGAGGGGGCCTTTTGACATAGGATAGCACCTAGCCCTTCAACTGATGCATCTGTGTGCACATGGAACTCCTTCGTCCAATCAGGAGGTTGTAAAATAGGTGCTTGGATGAGGCACTGTTTTAGGGTATTGAAGGTTTCTTCACAATCCATCAATCCAAAGGAAATCTGCCTCTTTCCTTAGGAGCTTGTGTAGAGGGGCTACCTTAGTTGCAAAATGTGCAAAAAATCTTCTGTAATAGCCCACATGGCCAAGAAATCCTCTCAATTGCTTGAGGTTTGTTGCTACTGTTAGAGCGGCAATCTTTTCAATTTTTACTAGATCTGTTGCAATCCCTTGTGCAGAGACAATATGGCCTAAAATAACTCACGAGGAGATGCCAAAGACACATTTTTCGGGATTGAGAGAAATCCCATACTCTTGGCATCTGTCAAAACATTGCTCTAGGTGTCCCCAATGCTCACGGATCAAGCTATAGACACAAAAGTCATCAAGACACCTCTATGAAATCATGCAGATGATTCTGGAATGTAGCCATCATTACTTGTTGGAAGGTGGCAGGAGCACTAAGAGCCCAAATGGCATCACTTTGTAGGCATAGGTCTCCCATTCTGTGGTGAAGGTTGTTTTGGATTGGTCCTCTTCTGCAATTTGGACTTGGTTATATCCGCTGAATCCATCCAAGAGGGAATATAGCTCATGACTTGCCAGTGTCCAACAGTTGGTCCGTAAAAGGGATAGGGAAATGATCCTTCTTCGTCTTCGAATTGAGCTTTCGAAAGTTGACACATATTCAAAGTTTCCCATTCTTCTTGGGTACTACCACAATGGGCGAAACCCATTCACTGTTAGCCACGGGATTGATGAACTTTGATTCAAGAAGTTTCAATAATTCGGCCTTCACCAGAGCAGAGTAATTAGGATTCATATGCCTTTGTCTTTGCCTTACAGGTTTGGCATCAGGCTCTAGGTCAATGTGATGTTGGCATACTGTGGGATCAATCCCCTTTAGGTCTTTATATGACCAAGCAAACACGTCTAAGTTCTCTTTGAGTAGGTCTCGCAGGACCACTAGTTCTTCTTCTGGAAGATTGAGACCCACTTTCAGGTGACGTTTAGTACCCTCAGCATCCAGGAATGTTACTTGTCTTTCACCTTTCACTTTGCGTGTAAACATCCCACGGATTGCTTCCGGATAGAGGTCTGACTCTTTCAAGAGAGTAGTATCTTCGTCTGATGTCCCACTAGAACCAATATCCTCCTTCTGAATAGATGACTCCTTTGTTTGTTTAGGTTACTGGAAGGGTATCAGAGCTTTTTTTGCTTCTGTGTTGGTAGTAATTTCTTTTGGACTTAGGGATTCATCTTCAGAACATGCATCCAGGAATGTCACATAGCATGGACTTGCTAGAGGCCGAGGCTCTGAGGGTGTTGGCTTCTGTTGACAAGGAGCATCATCATCATCTTTCCTCTGGATGGAATGGTCAGGGTGACAGGAGCCACTGATAAACTTAATCTTTATGCTTTTAATCCATTGCTTATACAGATTCTGCATACTTTGCGGTCCATTGATCAACCCAAATGGAACCATAGTTATTCCATCTAGTATCCTGAGATATTCAATCTCTGAGGTTTTTGTAGGGACATCAACAAGATCATCCTCTAACAGAAGGAATTCTTCATCTGCACTTTCATAGCCTACTTCATTTTCTTCCTCATCAGTTTCATCCTTGTCCTCTGGAGGGTCTGTCTTTGCTTCTGTAGAGGCTCTGTAGGAGAAGAACAGATCTTCTGCCTCTGCATCTGCTTCTGCTTCTGTCACAGCTTATGACTTTGCTTCTGGCTCTGGCTCTGGCTCTGTATCTATTACTGTCTCTGTATCCACTCTGTCTCTGTTCTGTAGCTGCTCTGTATCTGCTTTGCCTCTGTACTGTCTCTGCTTTATCTCTGCGACTGTCCTATAATAGGGAGAACAGTACATCCATGCTTCTATTTCACTGTCAGAGGTTATTTTAGAAGCTAATTCTAGTTGAGGTAGGAGGTATTCACCCATGGACAAGGATTTTACATCTTATGGTAGTTGGCTTACAGTGCCCATTGTTAGGGACTGTGTCTCTGTTTTCTTAGGAAAGATCTGCTTAATAGCCTCTTCGTCTCCTGATGTACCATATGTTGCCTCGTTAGAGGAGTCAGCTATAACTTCAATGGATGTGGATCCATTGCCTTTTTGTGAGCCATACAGCTTTGACACCGCTTTGTTGGGTCCTCTACCTAGGGTAAGGGTGAACCAGTCCATCCTGGCTCTTGCTTCAAAAAGCCAAGGTCTTCCCAACAGCAAAGGGTATGAGGTCCCATAAGAATTTGGTTTGACCACCAAATATGTAAGCCAATAGTCTCTTCCTGCAAGGGTTGTTTTTACGTATGGGAGGATGCCTAACGGTTTGACTCTACTTTGGTCTGCCAATTTGATAAGCCACTGTGTAGGTTGAATTCCTTGAAACCCTAAGTCCTTCATTGTCACATCCGTCATTATGTTTATTGATGAGCCTCCATCAATCAATGCATCTGAAATGAAGCATCCTTCTATCCATACACTAATCTCTGGGGTTCTAGGATCTAGGAAGGCATTAGCCACATCTACTTCCTTTACAGGCTCCGGGGGCTTATTGGTCTTGGTCGCTGTTGAAGGAGCGATCCTTAGTCCACGTCTTCTTGTCAAGATGCTTTTGAATTTCTTTCGGCAGCTGGAAGACAATATCAGCACTGTCGAAATGTTAGGTTTGGTTTAAAAGTGTCTAGTTCTTTGACCAAGTCATAATCTTTGATAGGATCCACAGACTTCTCCAACCGGCTGGGAAATGGGGCTACCCCCATTTTCATCTTTCCTATTTCTTCTAATAATTGCAACATCGGTATTTCTTCTGTTCTTGGAGGTGCTTCTGTATCTTCTATCTCCTGGGCCTCTAGTCCTGTCTCTGTAACTCTCTGTGGCACTATAGTGCTCTGTACTGCACTGTTCTGTTCTGTATTGCTCTGTCCCTCTGTAGGTAGGCTGAACTTCATAGTCTTGGTGGCATGAGAATTATTTTCATTCTGAACCACTGGTTTCTTTTTCTTGGTGCGCGTAACAGCGGCAACTTCCAACTCGAAAAAATTGGAAGCAGGTTCTTGTACCTTCTGTTGGCTATCAGTGGCATTAGCCTTTACAGGGGCTGGACTTGGATAGTCCTTTGCAGTGTGGCCTTCACCTTTACATCGACTGCACAAGGGCTTGTAATCCACAGATCTTCTAGGGTTTGGAAAATTTGGGGAGATATGTCCCTTTTCTCCACACCTATAACATTCCACCTCTGATCTCTGACCACCGCCAGAGATCATCTGTCATCCTCTGTAACTTTGAGAGGGAAACCTCCTTGGACCGAAATTAGGACCAAACTCCCTAGGCTTTGGTCCAATATACTGTGTTGTCATTTTGGATTCCAGCAAGTTGAATCTTGCATTTTCATCCTTTTGTCTTCGTTCATGCATCTCTTTCAGAGAGCAAATATCCTCTGTATGGTTCTTCCTCAAACAATAGGAATAGAAGGCTCCAGGAATGGTTGGTTTTCAGGTAAATTCTGTGGCTAAATGTCCCGCTTGATGACACTTTCCACACCATGTATTAGAGCGCATCACATCTCTTCCAGCTCCCGCAGGAGTGAATATATTGGCAGTATTCACCTTCAGCGTCTGTAACTGGTCTTTAATCACATCCTGAAGCTCTTTCTTGATGCTTGCAACTGAGTTGGATAAGTAGTCCTTCATATTTTCACCTCCTGAAGTGCTTGTGGTAGGGTTTTGGGAAGCGTTTGTAATTACTGCATAAACTGGTTGGGTCGATCCAGGAGGTCCTTTGTTATGGCTCCGATTCAGAGCTCCTGTTGAGACTTGGGATTGTTGATTCCAGTTGGTAGGATTCCACTATTGTTGAGTCACCATTGGAGGAATTGTTTGAGACCACTGCTGTTGTGGTTAAACCATCATTTGAGGCGCTGTCGTCTATGGTGACCACAGTGGATTGGGTGCATTATACTGCGGCACTGTTTGCATCTGGGGATAGGGGTAGGAAACTATACCTGGGACTGCATTTGGTGGGTATACCATTCTTGGCATGGGAGGAGGTAAGACTCCTCTTCCTGGAGTCATTGACAGCCTTGCTTCAACTTTGTCATACAATCTTGCACCTTCCACTACAACTTGTAGATTGACTGGTCTTCTCAATTCCACGAACTTGCAAACTTCTGGTTGTAGGCCCCTGAGAAACACTCCTTTTTGGATTCCTTCATCCAAATGATGGTTAGTCCATCTCTTCAGGATGGATTCCATTCGCGAGACATAAGCTTCTACTCTTTCTCCAGAGGACTGACTTAGGTTCACGAACTCCTCTCGCATCCGCTCTTCAAAATCTTCACGCCTGAATTTAGTGAGGAAGGCCAACTTCAGGTCATCCCATGTGCCAAAAGTTCCTACTGCTTGTCTCTCATACCACTGAAACGCCGCGCCCTTGAAAGTGGTGGGGAAGATTGCTAACCAATGCTCAGGGGTTCTAGCATTGTTAGCTACACATGCTACCATGAACTCTGCTACATGAAGATCAGGGTCTTCATTGTACTCTCCCTTAAAAACTGGCAATGGGACTACATTTGTTGGCATGTCTCATCAATATTTCCAGGACGAATCTGACTAGGAAGGGGACCTTGAGTCGCCATGGGGACTTCTGTAAAGAGTGCTTTTAGGGCGTCAAATGAGGCTTTTGCGCGGCGGCAAGCTCATTCTCTGCTTTGATTTTTGCATTCTCTCTTCTCACGTACCTCTGGACTAGTTCCAACGCTTGCCTCTTTATTGCGTCATTCATCAGGGGGTTGGCTTCAACCAGTTGTTTGTACTCAGTAGGATAGTATCAGAGGGGGCTTCAATCTCTGATGGATTCTCTAGCCAACATCTCCTCTACTTCCTTCTTTTCAACATCTCTGAATTCAGCTTTCAAACCACTACAGAGGGGAAGATATTTTGTTCTGAAAGTATCAAAACTCATTATTCTTAGGATCGTTGTTGCGTCATTATAATAATGCCAGCTTCTGAGAGTTTCAATAGTGTATGTTGTGAAAAACACTCTATCTACCAACTTCCAGTGGGTTGCTAATTGGACAAACAGAAGATTATCAATGCACCAAGCATCCCGTGTATCTTGCTGTTGAGCATCCACGAACAAATTCCAACTCTTTTCCTTCTTGTTTTCGTGAACCTCTACAGACCAAGACTCCTGAAGCTTCTTCACAATCTCCCACTTGATGATGTCTAGAAACTTCTCAATGAATGCCAAATCTTCCATGAATGGTCATTCTCTCTATTTCTACTCTTCAGTTTATTCCCAAATAGTTTACTACCAAGATGCAAGTTTCTGCTGCTTCAATAGGAAGAGGAAACAATCCATCACATAGAGCATGCATCATGATGGTGATATGTTTCCGCCATTGTGGGATGAACTTCTTGTGGAAATTGGCTTTGATTATGAGAAATTCCAACTCTTCAGTGGAAGAAGGAACTTTACAAACATCCATTCAATTCTTCTCTTCTTGGCCATGCCATTTCCTTCATTTTCAGCCTCTTCTGGTGCTTGTTGATGGCAAGTTTCCCCGGCTGCGTACCAAAAACATGGAGCCCCAAGAGGAACACCAAGGAAAAGGGAATAATCTTGCAAGAAAATCTAACTTGTAACATCAAAAAGCTTTTATTTCATTCTTCTGATCATTAGAACAAAGAAAACAACAATTCTTCACGCAGCACCATAGTAGATTTCTCCCACGGATTTGATAGAATCAACCATAATCTTCAACATCTTCATAGAATCGATCAATAGAACAAAGAACACAAAAGAATACACAATCTTTGAATGAAAATCAATCACATATTATTCATCTTCAATGTCTTCATAGTTCTCTCTCTCAATCTCTCATATACAGTTACACTGTTTTGATAGAATTGACTATCTCTTGTTCTCTCTCTCTCTCTCTATCAATAACACATCATATCCTCACTACAATGCTCTCATAATAACCCTCAATAATCATTATTAGGTCATGGATGCACCTCTCAATATGTATGTTTGATATGAAGAGTCACCAGAGCCACTACAGTGTCTTTTCACAGCTCACTACTGTCACTGTCACTTAGTCTTGTCTTCAGTCTCTTCAACAGCTACTTCTTCCACTTGTTTTAGCTCTTTTGAACTTAGATTTATCATTTCCAAAGGTTATAAAACTTTCCCAAAGTTACATATACATTCTACAGAACATTTACAGAAGGTCTACAAAACAGTTACTGTACAGTACCAGAACAGCTATAGTACAGTTACAGTATAGAGACAGAGCAAAGACAGAGGCTCTACAGAGGGTCTACAGAAGGTCATCAGAACCTCATAACTCATACTCAAACCATTCCAAACTATCAAAAAATATTCAATAAGCTTTCAAAAGATCTCAATCTTCATCAATCATCAATCCATGCTTTATATAGAAGAAAATCAGAACAAAACAGAAGCTATACAGAAGGTATACATAACTAATCAGAATCTATCAGAACATCACAGAACCTCATATCTCCACTGAGAATATCATGAATTTCCAAAACATAATCAATATCATCCAAAACACTCTCAAATACTTCCTTTAACAACTATACATCACTCTAAATCCATAAAAAATCAATCATTCAGACCTCAAAAACGACAAAAATCAGTCAAAATTTCAGTCTTTTTCCACTCTCAACAGGGGGCCAACCCATAATGCATCCATGGAAGGCTCCAAGTACTATGTGGCATTTATTGATGATTACAGTCAATCACTATACTTGGGTTTATATCTTGAAAACAAAGAACGAGGTGTTTGCTATTTTTTAGCACTTTAAAAAGTAGGTTGAAAAGGAATTTGATTGTTACATCTCTTGTTTGAGATCTAACAGTGGTGGGGAGTATGTGTCAAATGAGTTTGACAATTTTTTGGCTAAAAATAGCATACATAGGTAGCTTACTTGTAGCTACACTCCTCAGCAAAATGGGGTAGCTAAATGGAAGAACATGTATTGATGGAAGCTACTTGGGCAATGATGGATGAGAAGAGTATGCTGCTCTATTATTAGGCTGAGGCTGTTATGACAGCCATGTATATTTTGAACATGACTCCCACTACAGGCATTCATGATATAACACCATTTGAGAAGTTGTATGGCTACAAGCCTAATTTCAGTCACATGAAAGTATTTGGATGTCTTGCTTATGTGCACATACCTAATGAGAAAAAGAAGAAGCTAGATCCAAAAGTACATAAGTGTGTCTTTATTGGTTACTCGTAGTAGAAAAGGGCATATAAATGCTATGATCCCTCTATTTGAGAGACATTAGTCAGTAGAGATGTTATCTTTGATGAGATGGCCTCTTATATGCATCACCGGTTGGAGTGCCATCGGATATGCCTTCTACACATGTTTCTACAGTTAATTTGCAGTAGCAGAGTACTACATTGATAGGCCCTAGTGATACAACAATATCTCCATGGACAGGGAGATTACGGAGCTCTGGCTCACCGACCACTGACACCATTATGTCAGTGAGGGGGAGATATGATGTGATGGACAGCAAAGGGAAAGAAAAAGTCCTTGATGATACATCCGGTGTGATGACACATGGTAGGATGACTTTAGGATACAACTCAACTGACAGTCTAGACAGTGAGCTTGGTATTCCGACTGTTTATATGCCTGGCACTAGGCAGAACAGGTATATTCCGCCTCATGAGAGAGGGGAATCGAGTAGTGCCCCATAGCTTAGACGATCACAGAGAGTTAGGTACCCTATGGATAGGCTGACTTACAGTGGTTTTTTAGTGAAGCATATTGCTTATATGACAAAGGTGATAGAGGTAAAAGAGCCTGCTACATTTGTGTGCATAGCTATGGATGAGGAGATAGATGCTTTGGTTGAAAATAGTACTTGGGATCTTGTGCCATTGCAAGAAGGAAAGAAGACCATTGGCTACAAATGCATCTACAATATTAAATACCAATCCGATGGCACTGTGGAGAGATACAAAGCCATGTTGGTCGCAAAGGAATATGCCCAGCAGTATGGGTTAGACTATGAGAAAATATTTAGCCCTCTTGCCAAGATGGCAACCATAAGAACAGTGATTGCATTGGCTACTGCTAAAGGTTGTAAATTGTAGCTGATGGATGTTAAGAATGCATTTCTCAATGGTGATTTAGCATAGGATGTTTATATGGATCAGATTGAAGGGTATGTACACCCTGATTTTCAGCATTATGTATGCAAACTAAAAAAGGCATTGTATGGGGATTGAAGCAGGTTCCGAGAGCTGGGCATGCAAGGATCAGTAATTACTTGCAAACTTTGGGATTTACTATTGGTAGGGCTGATCATAGTTTGCTTATGAAAAAAATAGACAAAGGCTTGGTAGTGGTGGTCATCTATGTGGATGACCTGATAATCATAGGTGATAATGACTTTGGGATATAGCATGTTATGCAAATGCTGAAATTTGATTTGACATGAAAGACTTAGGTGAACTGAAGTATTTCTTGGGTATTGAGGTGATCAAAGCTGAAAATGGTTTATGGCTGATGCAGAAACACTGTGCCATGGAAATCCTGAAGAAATATGGCATGGTTGAATGTAAACCTTTGGATACACCTCTTGATTATAATGTCAAGTTGGACATTAGCACTGGAACTGAAATTGATTATGTGACTATGTACAAGCAGATGGTTGGTAGTCTGATCTACTTGACTATCACTAGGCTGGATTTAAGTTATGTTGTTGGGCTTATAAGTCCGTTCATGCATAAGCCCAAAAAGCCGCATTTGGATGTTGTTAGGCAGATTATGAGATATGTTAAGTCCACAGTAGATTATGGGCTATTCTATGTGAAAAATAATCCCTTGATACTGGTTGGATACACAGATGCAGATTGGGCATGATGCTCATATGATCGCAGATCTATGAGTGGTTATGCTTTTGGATTTGGAAGTAGAATGATCAGCTGGAGCAACAAGAAGCAAACTATGGTTGCATGGTCTAGTACTGAGGCTGAGTACAGGGGTGCTGCATTGGCAGCATGTGAGATTGCTTGGCTATTCAAGTTTATGGCTGATTTGGACATACAGGTGGATGCTCCAGTGACCTTGTTATGCGACAATCTCAGTAGTATACTCCTGGCAACGAATCCAATATAGCATCCCAGGACTAAATACATTGAGGTACACTACCACTTTATGAGAGAGATGGTTCTTGTAGGGAGAGTGGATCTCATGCATGTGAAGATTGATGAACAGGTTGCAGATATCTTTACCAAGTCTTTGGGTAAAGATAAGTTGAGTGTTTTTAGATAGTTTCTTGGTGTACAGGTGGTGTCTTGAGCTTGAGGGGGAGTGTTAAGTCTTCAAGCTTAGCTCTACTATCTTTAGATTGTGTGTACCCAACACTTAGCTTGTCTAGTTGTACTACATGTGGACATTAAATAAGTCAGTGACTTTAGACTTAGTCTATACTTGGTGTGAATGGTCTTATAGACCTTAGAGTGTTGTATTCACTTTAGATATATGGGTTATGGAATAAGAAGATAATAAGAAGTGAGTATACGGATCCTCTGTATTGCTCCAACCCTTTTGTCAGTCTCAGTCTCTCAACAATAAAAAGGGAACGGTCCCCAAGGGATTTAGGGCTTGTATATAAACCTGAAAAGTGAATGAGGAGCTCATTCTTTGGTGCATGGCAAAAGTGGTCTCTTCTTCTTCTCTTCTTCTCTCCTTCTTGCTTGCCTGTATGTGCTTGAGAGAGGGAGTGTGAGGCATTGAATGTGTGAGGGTGAGGGATCTTGGAGAATAAGCTCTCCATCATCTCCTCTCTCTTCTTCTTCTTCTTCTTCTTCTTCTTCTTCTTCTTTTGTCTCAAACATGGCTATAGAGGATGGAGCTCGAAGGAGGAGGCTTGAGGTTACTTGAGCTCGCATCTCGAACCGTGGAGCTACCAACTTACTTGAGGGAGGAGGCTACTCATTCAGGTATCAAGATAAGCTCACTACACCCATGTAGGATCAAAGGTGCATTGGCTAGGTGAAAGATAGCCATTTGTGCTCACTTGAAATGCTTGAAGCAATAAGCAGTCTGTGGGTCTTGGCAATTGAGCGTCAGCTCCCACTACATTTTGGTTATGTTTGCCAAGACCAACGAATTCAAGCTTAAGCACTTGCATGCCTCAAATCAAGCATTGAAGTAGGGTTGCATCCTCGAACCGGTGCTTGATATAGGTAGGAGATTTGGGGGTCTTAATTCTTCATAAAATTTAAGTATTTTGGGTTTTTGATGAGTAAACAAGTAGGATGAATCATTTCAGTATTTGGGTTTTGATTTTTGTTGCATTTAGGGTAGGATAGGGTTGAGAAATCGAAACGAATCAACTTAGGGTTTTTGCTGTAAACATGCCCAAAACAGGGGAAAAACGAGCTTGCAATCCATTGACAAGGTATAAGCACTAATGATGCTGCACCACTCAGGCATTAGAAAAAAGGTTTAAGACCCAAGGAAGGGGGGTGGAAGGCTCACTTTTAGCTTCTACAGTAGAGAGAGAGAGAGAGAGAGAGAGAGAGAGAGAGAGAGAGAGAGAGAGAGAGAGAGAGAGAGAGCGCTTGCGAGAGAAGAGAGAGTCTAGGGCCAAACAAACAGATCTATTGACTTGTGCTAGAGTTTTTTTGCCATTCCAAGTGTATACAAACATTTCCCCTTGTCTATTTTTGCATTTTGGAAGGTTGTGTGGCTTGGCATGCCAAAAAAAATGTTGCCATCGATTCGATTTTAGCCTCGACTTAGCACCATGACCTCGTCAAAATCAGATGCAATTGACAGAGTTCGATTCCTAGAATGGGACTCGAAGGACTGTCCAATTTTTGGATAATCAGATGGTCCAATTTTGAAAATCGGATCACTTAGACATCACCCAACCTGTCTGATCGGACATGTGACTCTTTCGATTCGGAAATCGGGCACTCAGACAATCAAAATCACGCAAATCAGATGCCCCAAAATCAAACCACGTGGTAATCGCACGGGACCTGAATCAAACAAACAAAAATGGGGCCATTGGCCACTTAGACCAAGACATGAAAATCAAACGAGGTAGAACTAGACCATCCTCACTTGGACGTCCAATTCTGAGAGGATGAGACACTGTAGAATCAAACACTATCAAATCGGACCAAAATTTTGATAAGAGAAACTGAAAAAGTTAGCGCATCCTGAGCGATCAGAACACCTCCCACAATCGAGGAAGGCTATGAAAGCCTTATAGGTGCAATTGACCTTAGAGATCATAGCGGATGGCTAGACACGACTGCTAACACTCACGTTAGCTTTTAGCCCCTTTTAGAGCCGTAAACTGACCCCCAAACCCCCATTTGACCTTAATCAAACTGAGTGGTGGCGTAGCATAGACCCTAGAGACTAGAGAGAGCAGCCAATGAGACTGAATATAAAGTCCTATTTGGCCAAGAACTTAGTCTGGAGTGCACAATCTACATTCATTATCTCATGTTCACACCCACATTGTTTTCAACACTTGAAGTACACTTGAGAAAATTGAAAGCCTGATTTCGCATAGGGCACAAAAAAGAGCACCGAACACACACATTGAGTGCATGTAAATTAAGGATTGTCTATAAATAAAAAGGAACACACCCAGACTTAATGAATAGAATGAATCCACGATTAGAGATGACCCTCAAATCTAGACGGGTGATCAAGCAACCCCAATCGGTAGGACCAAGTGACAGACACAACATGGAATGCCATAGGCATCGAAGGAGCAACAACATTGGAAGCTTGACGATGATCGACTTGATCAACCTCATCAAAAATTTAGTGGAGTAGGAGACCGCAGATATGACAAAACCTAGTATAAACTGTGGAAAGGAAGAGCTTTTTTGCAACTTGAGAGATTTTTCGATTGAAATCTAGGGAATGGTAAATGAATACAACATACAAACCAGGCTAGATCACCATGGCAAACCATTAGAAGACATCATAGCGGACCTCGAGAAGGAAAGAAAACTGGCATGGAAAGCCTTGCAAAGCATAGCAGCATACAACCAGTAGCAAGAGACTGGGAGATTGTAGTAGGACATTAAAATGTAAGAAGTCCAGTGCGTGCTAGCCCTAGCAAATAGAAACCAAACAGAACGGAACACAAAGAGGGAAATAGTGTTAGAGGCAGACTTAATATTGTGCGAACTTCTCATGGAGCAACTAATAGACAACATGTCGACAGAACAAAGCATGATAGCACTAGCAACATTGTTGCTTGCAGGATTAGGAGTTACCTGGGGCTCCAAGAGCCAGTCGAGGATCCCCATAGTTGTGAAACAACTAGGCAAGTACCAGCCGCGAGCAATGATTGGTATAGTTTTGTAGAGTAGTTCGCTCAAGTTTGCAAGACTAATGACCTCATAGATCTCGCTCCAATGCTCACTGTTAACCCCAAGCCAAGAAGGCAAAAGAACGAATGAAAAAGTAGGAAGAAGATGGAAGAGGAGCAAAGACACGCAGTCGGCCTCTAAAGCTAAGTCGAGGCCAAATGAGTAATTTTAAATAAAAGGCGCCTCAAAAACTCCAAAAACTCTTGTAAAAGAGCGCCAGGCTCCCTCCTGTGCCACTTGTAAAAGAATATATGGGTATAGGCTTAGGGCATGAAGCAAGAAGAAGAAATTAGAAAAGGGACCTTGCCACAATGGCCGATCATGTAAAAAGGAATGGGTGCCCATGGGGTTTTAGGGTTTGTATATATTAAGTTTAAAAATTGAATGGAAGCTCATTCTTTGGTGTGTGGCTAACAAGAGCTCTTCTCTTCTTCTCCTCTTCTTGCTTGTGTGTGCTCTTGAGAGAGGGAGTGTGAGAGTGTGAGGGAGTGAGTGTGTGAGAGTGAGGGATCAAGAGGGTGAAGCTCTTCACCATCCCCTCTTCTCTTCTTCTCTTCTCTTCTCTTCCCTTCTCTTGCACGCGTGGCTATGGTGGATGGAGCTTGGAGGAGGAGGAGGCTTGAGGATGCTTGAGCTGGCATCTAGGATCATGGAGCTACCGGTGTGTGCAAGAGAGAATGCAACTCACATCGGCATCAAGGTAAGCTCATTACACTCGTAGGATCGATGGCGTGTCGGCTATGTGAGAGGTAGTCATTAGAGCTCGCTTGGAATGCTTGAATCAATAAGCAGTCCGTAGGTCTTGGTGGTTGAGAGAAAGCTCCCACATTTTGGTTCTGCTGCCTGGACCAATGGATTAAAGCTTGAGCACTTGCGCACCCTATATCGAGCATCAAAGTAAGGGATTCATCCCTGAAATGGAGCTTGAGATAGGTAGGAAGGTTGGGTGTTTTGATTTTCGAAACAAGTAAGTATTTTGGGTTAGTTAGTTAGTTTGATGATTGGAAAATAGGAAGAATTCATTTCAGTTTGTTGCTTTTGATTCTCGTTGCATTTAGTGTAGGACAGGATTAGAAAATTGAATCGGGAAAGGGTAGGGTTAACTGTTGCAAAACAGGGCAAAACAAGGCATAAATCATGCAAAAAATGGCAAAAAGCTTGCTTGGGATGCTTAATGTCGGCAAATGAGTAATTGGGAGCATCAAAGCCTTACTCGGGAGGGGGCTTAAGAGCCAAGAGGCCAAGGGAGAGCTCATTTGCAACCATTGCAGTGAGAGAGAGAGAGAGAGAGAGCCCCTACAAAGATTCGATTCGATCTCGTCATCATCGGAGAGCCTACCGCTCACCACAAGTATACCAATCACTTTCCTTGGTGCCTTAGCCGGGATCTGGAAGTTTGTGCTTGGAATGATTGCCTGACTTGTGAGATTTGATCGAAATCGTTGTCACGCGACATTCGTCATGCCGCGTTAGGCCCATTTGAGCGGCCTTTGTTAGGCCGAGTCCTAGACTCGGCCCTCGAACCTGGCCATTCAAACCTTGACTCAAAAAACCTAATCGGCCCTTGGTCCTTTGTCCACTCAGCCCATCCAAGTGGCGGCACTCGGCCTTTTGACCAACTCAGCACTCGATCCAAAGTCCACTTGGCCCCATTCACCAGTTCGGCCCTCGGCCCAGGACCTGACTCGGCCCTCGGTCCAACATTTGACTCGGCTCGTCCAAGTCACGCCACTTGGACCTCGGCACATGAAAAACTTTTTGTACTCAGACCAGTGCAATTCGGCCCGTCCGAGTCACCCACTCGGCCCTTGCAATTTGGACCATTTGGGCCGAGTGTGTATTTGCCTCAATTTCTCAAAAATTTGACCTGACCCAGCTGGAGCTCAGTAGCACAAACTGTTGTAAGCTCTCCTGATGCTCAGAACCTGATTCTGGCACATGGAATAGACAAAATCATAAGGTGCAACCGCTTAGCAGTTTGAGTGGATTGTCGCGATACCTAGAAACCTAGAGACCTAGAGGCAACCCACTGAACCATAAAACCCTGATTGGATCCAAAAATGGCAAGGCAACGTAACCAAAAATCCCTAAATCTCGTCTAGATGGCCAAAGAATTGATCGACAAAGCCTATCAGGCCCAAAATGAAGCGAGGGTGCGTAAGATGCTTAGAGGCTGTTTGCCGCACTCACCTTGAATTTCCACACTTGAAGTGCACTTAAGGAAAACTGAAAGCGTGATTGAGCACAAGTGCACTAGAAATAACACATGCACGGAGTGGAGATAAATTGAGGACTGTATTTAATAAGTCAAGGAACTCACTCAGATAAGCCACTCAAGGAACCCACAAATAGGAGAGAACCCATAGACAGAGACAAACCATCAACATGCGAAGTGGGACCAAGCAAGTGGTGCAAATGAATGGGATTTGACAAACCTACTCAACTTGATCGATAGCTTGGCGAAGCATGAGAACTCGACTATGGTAGAGGAAAGCTCCGATCGCAGGTCTAACAAGGAACTCGACTGAGGCATCTTCCTAGAGGCTATTCAGCAACTGGTCAGCAGCTACGATACGCACACTCGGTATGAGCACCGCGGTCAGACAACAGATGCTATCATCGAAGACTTAGAAAAAGAGAGAAAGCTAGCCCACAAGGCATTGCAAAGCATAGCCGCATACAATAGAGACCAGCATGCCAGGAGTCAAAGGCAAAGCACGGAGTTGCGTGAGGTGTAGCGAGTGCTAAACTTAGCCAGCAAAAACTGAACGGATCACGAGAGAGTCCTAGAAGGAGACTTAACACTGAGTGGGCTTCTTATAAAGCGATTGTTAGACAACATCGTAGCAGAGCAAAGTGTTGCAGCATTGGCAACATCACTACTGGCAGGGTTAGGAGTAACCCAAGGCTCTAAGAGCCAGTCTAAAATCCCAATAGTCACAAAGCAGCCCCACAATGACCCATACAACTTTGTAGAGCAGCTCGAGCAAGTCTATAAAGCCAACGGCCTCAACGACCTGACTCATCACTCTTAAGTGTTTGGGCTCTGCTTAGGTGACAAGGGCAGGACTTGGTACACAAGCTTAGACGGCGCAGAGCGAGCAAATTTCAATAGCCTCAAGAACCTCTTGATTAAGAGATTTTCCAAGCCTGGATACTCCGAGTACGACTGATGAATGTCCAACAAAAAGAGAAGGAGGACATTCGCGATTATGTAACCCACATGAGGAGCCCCTTCAAGAGAATCCCTATAGGCGAGTGACCGAGTGAAAGAGCAGTTTCAACTCTGTTCATTAGCGGAATTTGAAACGAGGAACTATTTAAGGCTTTGGCAGCCAACTCAAGCTTGCAGCGAGGCACGCTAGCTAGGGTTTTTGAGGAAGCTATCAGAGTTGATGATCAACTGAAGGAGAGGAGCTCCAGGAGCTCCAACTCAGAAGAAGCCATCTCGTGAAGTTCAAAAAGAGCATCATTCTCTAGTGAGCGACCGGCCCCATCATCCCAAGATAAGGGGAAGGCCACTGAGACGAACCACGCTGATGTCAAGATGGAGTTAGTCAAGTTGCAAGATCTGTGGAGACGACCAACAGCGTCACACATCCAATGTGTGTACTATGGCGGAAACCATTTTTCAGTCGAGTGCCAAGACCCTCGGTCAAGACCTTGCGCTAACTGCGGCAGGTTCAGTCATGACATTGTGCATTGCAGATTGCCCATGAGATTTTCGTACTCCCAACCATACGGTCAGCCTTACTACCTAGCAAATAGGTCGTAGCCACTTGGGAGCCCCATTGGCCCTTCTTGCGCCTAGCAACATTAAGTCAGTTGTCCCTAGGGTGGACATAAACCCTACAGGTATACCTAGACCGCCTAGTCCCTATGTGACCCATCCACCGAGTGACGCTCCAGTCCACTATGTGGAAGAGCCAAATGAGGAAGAGACTTACTTATGCCCTTATGTCTCTTACGACAACAAGGGAAATGTAGTCCTTATGGACTATCGACCAGTACTAGTGATGTCATCGGGGAGAGGACGAGGTAGAGGCCTAGGAGGGCAGGCGCAGGATCCAGTCATCTATTGGACTTGTGGTCACCCTGGTCATGTCTCATCATGTTGCCTCGAGAGGGAGTAGCAGAATAGAGACAAAGCTGACCTAAGGTGAGTGGAGTGCAGAGTCACCCATCTCTTTGTCAATTGCCCAAAGCGAAAACCTTCTGCAAGTTCAGCCAACGTACCATCTGTTCCATTGGGGCTGTTTGGTGTTGAGAACCTTGATGGGGAGGCCACATGCATCCCGTTGCAGGTCATGACCCGTGTCCAGACAAAGCGGGCTGGCATATCACTACCGAGGCCCAACAACCTTGATGCAGCCTTGATAGGGAAGAAGAGCCACATGCAAAGGAAGAAGAGGTTGGAGGCTAAGATCACACTGAAAACTGAGAGTGCTACAACCCTGTATGTTGGAAAGAAAGTCACGGATGTAGAGGCAAAAACTTTAGCCCCCAAGACAGTTGAAAAGGGAAGTGCCAAGGTGGGGGAGTACTTGCATTCGAAGCACCAACTCGAGGCCATAGAGAAAGTGAAGGACTGGGTAAAAGAGGCCCAAAAGCACTTAAGGGATGCTGAGCCCATCCTAGAAGATGAGATCGAAGATCTCACTAGCATGAACACGGCGATCTCACCCCCTCGACCAAAGTTGGGAGATGAAACCGCACCGTAAACAATACCCCTTAGGCCAAGCCTTGATGCTGTAGGCCCACAAATTAGTCACAACCGTTGGCCAGGACAATCCGGTGTAGGAGAGGGACGAGCAGCCGACAGCCTCCTTACCACGCCAATTACCACCCTTGTGACATTAAGCCTAGGAAACCTTCTGAAGCAGCATCCCACCCTATGGCAAGACCTTAAGCAGTGGGTTGAGGGGTCACAAGAACAAGCTCTGGATCTGCATGATTAGGATGAAAAAACACAAATATCGAGCCTAATGCTGCACTGTGTGCCAAAATCCTTGCAAGTTAATGCTTTCTGGAAAGGCACCGAGATGCATGCAGTGTTACCAGTCCTAGCCTTAGGCGACACAACGAGAAAGGGGATCGTAGACACAGGAGCCGGGGTTAGTGTAGTGAGCCACACAGTACTACAGACCTGGGGAAACCCACCTATTAAGACCGCTCAATTTAATGTCACATTAGCAAACGGCATGAGAGCGAAGCCATTCGGGGTACTTAAAAATTGGAGAGTGAAAATCATAGGTGTCCAGTTCTCTGTCGACTTTATAGTCATGAAGGGGGTAGACTACGATGTCCTGTTAGGCCGACCCTGGATGCACAATGCCAAAGTTATCAAAGATTGGGGTAACGGCTTGATATTCTTATGCAACAAGACGGAAGCTATGAGGATAGAGATGGACACTTGGAAGACCTCACCAATCAACTTGGATGCCATCTCCGCGATGCTCAAGGGTGACGGTCAAGTCAAGAAGTTTTATGGATCCTTGACTAAGTATATCCCATGCCCAGAGGATGAGTGGGATTGGATGCATGTCCTTGCTACAGTCAACCTGCTACAGTCAACCTACCGTTCTCGGATCAAGAGGTGTATGAGCAAGCCATCAAGATGATGGGCACAACCGACAGCACGCCCTCTGGTACCAGTTTGCATGATGGAAGTCTTTGTCGATGACCTTTGTGTTCACTCGACTTGGATGGAACACCTAAACAAACTCCAAGCATTCTTTGACCGATGTCACCTATATCATCTCTCTTTGAACCCCTTGAAATGCCAGTTTTGGGAGAAGCATGGATGGGCCATGTGGGGTCAAAGAACGGCATTGCCACTAACTTCTCGAAAGTTCGACCTTCCACCCCCAACCAACTACAAGGGAGTTCAATGCTTCTTAGGCCATACGGGATACTATCAGTGATTTGTGCTGAATTACGAATTGATAGCCAGACCTTTATACAAGCTTCTAATTGTCTTTGAATGGATTGAAGCATGCCAACGAGCATATGAAGAGTTGAAGAAGGCTCTAACCACAACACCAATTCTACAAGCCCCGGATTGGACCATAACCTTCCACATGCATATCGATGCTTCTAAATTTGCTGTGGGGGTAGTGTTGTGCCAACTTGGCAAGCACAACCTAGACTATCCAGTGAGCTTTGCTAGCAGACAAATCATAGAGATAGAAATGAACTAGTCGATGACAGAAAGAGAAGGCTTGGCCATGGTGTTTACTGTAAAGAAGTTCCGGCATTATCTATTGGCTACACCCTTTACCTTCTTTGTGGACCATCAAGCCTTGCTATACCTACTGAACAAACCTTGTGCTACAGGATGCATAGCTCGGTGGCTCCTTCTGCTTTTGGAGTTTGACTTCTCTGTGGTTGTACGGAAGGAAAAACAGTACTAGATGGCTGATCATATGTCACGCATCCCCACAGGAGAATCCGCTGGAGAAGACATTACCGATGAATTGGCAAATGCCCCACCTCTTTAACCTCTCCAGCGGGAGAGATTTAATCAAGGCCAATCTAACGCCATATTGGGCATATGACATAGTCCAAGTGCTTAAGTACAGACTGCCTGAACGACCAATAGAGAAGGCAAGGCTTAGGCGACTTATTCTCAAAATCCAACCCTACCAATTGATAGCAGGCCAACTATACTGCTTAGGGCAAGATGGATTGTTGCACAGATGCATGTGCGAACATGAGATGCACGATGTGCTCTCAGAGGCACACAGTGGGATTGTTGGTGGTCACTTTAGTGGAGACACGACAGCCCGCAAGGTGTTGCAGTATCAACTATGGTGGCCAACGTTGTTCCGTGATGCCGCACGATTTGTTAAACATTGTGACAAATGTCAGTGGATGAAGATCCCAATTCGCAAGGATCCAATGGAGTTGACCCCAATTATTGCACAACAACCCTTCGAAAAATGGAAAATTGACTTCATAGGACCCATCAGCCCCGCTACACAGTATTCTCAGGCCAAATACATTGATCCGGGTTTTTTACAACCCGGATTATTACCACAAAATTTTGGCCAAAGCCCCTATCAAGAGCTTACCATATCACTTTGGGTTTACTCTTCAAGCACTAGGTATGTTACATTGCTTCTCGATTATGATAACTCTAGCAAATGGGGGGAACAAGTTCTTAGAAGGCATGTCAATGTAAAGGGTCAAAGGGATGGTTATCTTAGTGAAGATGAAAATAGATTACACCTAGGAGTTGAGTGAATGCATAGATTTTTTCAAAGGACTAGCCTCCAACTACACATGGGCTCCGTCTGCATCACTAAGATTTGGAATCTATCACCATCATTAGAGGACACCTCACCCTTGCACACAAGTCAATATCCACATCATGGTGTCATTTGGATCTTGCACAAAAGCTTACAAGCATGGACCCCTTTTGTCACATGCTTATATGTATTTATATACATATGGGATACTAAAGTCAAAGCAGCTTTTGGAAGCCCTTTTTTATAATCTCAATAACTCCCAAGAAAAAGAGAATTTCAAGAAAATTCCCGCGAAGGCCGATCGGTTTCGACCTGATCTACAAAGTTGCAGAAGAAACTTTTTCCAAACTCCTCACGGATTTGAAGTTACGAAGGCGCAGACTGCTGGCTACATGCAATTTTCTTCTCTCTTTCACCACACCAACTTTCCACTCTATCCTTCTTGTAAATATATTATAATAATGTGCTTTGGGCACCCACCTCTTGTAATCTAGCTCAATTTCTCTATTTTGTCTACCACCACCCTTGGCTTCTTGCATGATGACCAAGGTGGGGACTTGTCCCATCCACTATGCTCCATATTTTCAAAGATGCCATACATCATCTAGGATTATGTTAATCAAGAAGATTAGCTTAATCTAATCCCTATATAAAGAGCCCATGGAGAGAAGGAAGGGAGGAGAATGACAAGTCCATGAGAGCATTTTAGAATACCCTCATCTCTTTGAGGGAAGCTATGAGTGAGTTCTTTTATTATGTAGCATAATGGCAAGCTTCTTCTACCTCTTCTCCTCTTGTCTCCCTCTCCTCTCATCTCTCTCTCTTATATTTCAATATGGTGTCTAGTACATATATTCTCTCTTGTAAATTTGTGTCTTGGTTCTCTTGATTCTCTTTGAGAAAATGGATGTCCTAGCCCATCCTCCCTTTGGCTAGGTGGTGCCCCTCTTTAGTTCTCTTAGTGAGGATTGGAGGTTGGATGGGTAAGAGGCAACCCGTTCATCATTTCAGCCCTCAACATCATTGTGGCCACAAACTTCCTAACAAAGTGGGCAGAGGCGAGAGCAACACAAAAGAATGATGCTCGAATGACTGCTAAGTTCTTGTGGGAGCAAGTGATCTCATGATTCAGATTCCCAATCAAACTAGTTAGTGATTAGGGGACACACTTCATCAATGAAGTGATAGCTCATCTCCTATCCACCTTCCTAATTATCCATCGGAAATCCTCCCCATACTACCCTCAAGAAAACGGCAAGGCAGAATCCACAAATAAGATTTTTGTCAATGTCCTAACCAAGGTAGTCTCGACCTCACACAACGACTGGGATAACAAGTTGACGACATCGTTGTGGGCTTATCGCACAGCTTACAAAACGACTATCGGACAGACCCCCTTTAGGTTGACCTACGAAACCGAAGCAATTCTCCCAGTAGAATTCTTCATGCCTAGCCTACAAATTGCACTTCAGAAGCAATGGGAAGGAAAGGATGCATGGATGCAACACCTAGTTGAGCTCGAACACCTCTCGAAGACTCGCCTTCTAGCCACTCATGCACTCATATGTGAGAAGGCACGACGCAAGAGTTGGTTTGACAAGCATGTCAAGCAACGTGACTTCAAATAAGGCGACTTAGTGCTCCTATACTCAGTTAAGGAGCATAAGCAAAAAATGAAGTTTAGGGGTCTTGAACCTTTCAGAGTCCGTGCGATCAGCCGAACGGGCAACGTCGAGCTTGAGACTCTAGACGGTGAGGGAATAGGATTCTTCAATGGCAGTCGTGTCAAGAAACACTATCCTTCCACGCATCCTTTGCATGAGCCACCAATGTTGGAACCACCTGTCAAGGTACGAGTAGCCACCATCACCGAAATCGATGACGAGGATGAGGAAACCGTGGAGCCTGCATACCTACACATCACGATCACTGCCAAGCGAACATGCATCTTCGATGCCTTAATTGATGAGGGAGCAGACTTCAATATCTTGACTCATGATCATTGGACCCAACTTGGCAAACCACCACTACAACCTACTAACACCAAATTAAGCCCATATGGGGGCCTTTTGTACGTACTTCTTGGCAAGTGCAGGGCCACCGTTTCTATGAGTTTGAGACTGTACCAATAATCTTCTACATACTGCCAGACGCCAAGGACACAGACACGAAAACACTGCTAGGGCGATCCTTCAAGAAGAAAACTTGTTGCAACGTTGATTATGAGTTGCAGTGCATTCACCTCACTATAGGAAACATCCACATTGATATAGCTCTCAACAAGGGCTGTGCGATAGAACAGTCTGCACGGCCACTGGTAGAACTATTAGCAACCAAATCTAAGGAGAAGGGTAGTGCTCAGCCACCACCCACCATCTCTCAAGACTCGCTGCTTGTGGTAGCAAAAGCTAAGGCTCAACAGCCAAGTTTCCAATGGAGGCCTAAATAGCCGCAACTGCCGCCTAGGAGTCCCCGCACACAACCTCATAAGACCCAAAGCTCTAAACCTAGGACACCAAGGCACAATTACGAAAATCGGTGCATAATCAAGCAAAGGTGGGTCCCTAAAGCCCTCCTCCATGCGCAAGGCTACTATGAGGAAAATGCATGGATATGGATCCCTAAAGCTCACATGGCAAAGAACACCACTCATATGCTACTCCTAAGCCTGATCACCCCCAGCCCCATAGAACCTCAAAACCATAAACTGCAGTGCTCCCCAAGCCCACATCCATCAAGCTCATCCACACACATGCCCAAGAGAGTTGAACAAGCCTATTGGCCCAAACGATAGACATCGTCACATGAGCCATCACTCGTTAGAGCCCATCTGACTACAATGATCTACTCTGAAGGCAATAGTCCATCAGAAGTAGCTACGACTTTCCTAGCCCTAAGCCAGGAAGCCCAACCGAAACCTCAAGAGCACCCGCAACCACAACTATCCATTGTCAAAGGCTCTAGTGCTATCGAACCCCAACCACCAGCACGTCTTAAACCCTCCTACAAATAGAAATCATTTTTGACATTGGCCTCAAATCTAGCTGAAGATATAGGGGATGATGTGGTTGATTGCATTAGACGGCTCGATGCCACCTTCCGAGAGCTAGCTCTGAGCTACAACTGCTTGGATGACTTAGGCTAGTTACCCAAGCCTTTTGCAATCGGAGTTCGTACAATGTCTTGTTCTTGGGAGACGTTCGAACTTGCCTTTGCAAAGGCAGCAAACTCCGCTGCTGTATTGCTCAACAGTGAGATCTCTAAAGAGCAAGCCCTCAAACAATGCCTCATCATGTCATATGATCAGCGAACCACTTCTGCCATCATCGACCAAGAAATTGAAAATTGTCCAAACTTGCTCAGACTGAATCCCCATTCTTGCAGCACTGGTACACTCTTAGGTTGCAATGGAAAGTAGAGGGATGCCGAGTCATGACAAATGCTGAGCAGCGTCGCGCAATTAAAACAGCGGAGTACGACCCCACTTATATCGCGCCATCGTCGTATAAAGTGTTAGCCACTCTTTGCAACTGCCCCTTGGAAGAGCACATCAAGGGACACCCTTATCTCAATCGCCTACTGACTAAGGAAGAGCTACATATTGCTAGCCGCAATGCCTCCGGTGACTTTCTAACATATGTTCTCACTTACATTACACATGTTGGCACTCGCCCTTTTGATCTCGATCCCACAGTTCAGTTAGAGTACAACCCCGATTTCTACACTTTGTTCCTACGCCAGTAACTCCTAGGCCCATTCCAGAATGTCCTCAACCTCCAAAACCTTAAATCCTAGGAAGGATTCTTCTCAAGCTGGGAGGGGAAGGGGAGTGAGGTGAATCAATTAAAACCAATGAAAATCAAGCAAAACGCATAAGCACGTAAACAATGAGTGAGGTAGAAAAATGTCAAGAGAACTTTGAAATAAAGGGAAAAAAGTTAAAGCTGGAAGGGAAGACTCCACATTGGATAGGATTTTCATGCTTTCATTCAATAAACATATAGATTCTTTCTTTTTAGACTATGAATTTTCTTGTGAATTGTTAATGTGGAAGCACTAATGGAAACTTGGGATTATGACATGAACAAAAGATGTCGCAGCAAGACTGTTATCGTGCCGCTATGTGCACAACGTGTAGAAAAAATCTAGAGTGTGGCTTTCTTTTAGATCTAGAGAGCCAATGCCACTTTAGGCATTAGTATTAGTGTCCATGGTTCAAAATATTAGATTTTTTTGGACAAGTTTTTAGACAATTTTTGATATTCTAGATATTATCTCTTGTAAAAATCCATAAAACTATAGATAACTTCTAGATTAGGAGGACATGTAAAAGAAAGCATGTAGCTTTCAGCCAATTTGAGAGGATTTGGTGTAAAAAAAGAAATTAGCGAAATCGTGCGACGTGCAATCGCTGTTTTCAGGCAGTGAATAACACTCCAAAAGTGGGAGATGAAGAAGGAGTGATCTTGCAAGATTATGGCTAGGTGTCCTGGTATTTAACCCCCCTTTTGGAGCCATTGGAAGCATCAGATTGGCGATCTGAGTAGCATAGAGGAAGGTATTATTTTGTACACATTTTTGTCTATTAGAGTTATATTTTCTTATAATGTCGAAAGAAACTGACAGGCTTCATCTCTGTTAGTATTCTTCTATATTTTCTAATTATTTTTGGGAGTATTCTTCTACATCTTCAAGCTCTTTGAACCCCTTCTCTTCCGTCTACTCCTCTCCTTGAATCTACCTACACCCTATTATCTCTTATCTTCAAGAACTCAGCTTGAAACCTTCAACCCTTCTCTTATCTCTACCATCTTCAAAGTCAAAGCTCTTGAACCCCCATACATTATTCTCTTGCTAAACCCCTGTGGTGACTTTCAACCCTATGCATTGCAACATTGGTGAACCCGATGTGAAGGTCCGTGTAAGAGAACTCCAAGATGGGGGATTCTTCAGTAGATACTCTACAACAATTGGTGCACATACTGCAGTAGACTCAGCAACAACAAATCCAAGTGTTACAACAACAACAACAAAGGCAAGACGAAGAGAAGATTGATTCCACAGCTATCAAGGCACTAGAGGAATTTGGGCGTGAATTGAAACAATTTAATGGTCAAATGTCTCTGTTTTTATTCGCTTATATGTTGAAAAAATGTTATTCTTTGGTGTACCACAATATGCATGGAGCCGTTATTTTGCCAAACTAGCCAAGAACGGTCTTCAAGAAAGAATCCATGGTCTTTTTCAACAAGATGCGGATTGGGCTGCATTCAAAAAAGCCCTACTCGAAGAATTCTTCTTAGAATACTCTGGCTACTATGAGTTTGAAAGTAAATTTGGACAACTTAATGCTGAAGACCAACAAAGTATGGAAGGTCAGAAGATTGAATTATTCCTTAAGGCTACAGATCCCATTCTGCAAGAGAAGCTTATTGATCGCCTAGAAGATGCTGCCTCCAAATCAGGAGTCAAGACTGCATGGACAGATGTTACTGATGCAGTTAACATGATTGCTCGAAGAGAGCGGATTTGACTAAGATTGGGCTCTACTTCAACTTCAACAACTCCATTGATGGAGCTTGTTCCACCTTCAAAATCCCCTATTTCTTTGACTAATCAACCAACTCTTTCTTTTTCTATTCCTTCTAAAAATTATGCAATGGATGAACTCATTAAAAGCATGCGTGACCTTCATCCGAATCTTACAAAAATTAGTTCCAAAGTAGAGAAGTTGGATGTCAAAGTCGAAGAGCGAGGACGAGCATCAACTCAAAGACCCATGAGAGAAGGCTTTAAGAGGCATTGTATTTGGTGTGACATCCAACAACATGACAAGAGGGAGTGTTCTACCTTCTGTGAGGCTGAAGCACAGAAGCTCGTCTTTTGGAAAGACGGAAAAATTCATGCGACTGAAACTAGTCTTCCACTGGGAGCCAAATTTTGGCAATGGTGGAATGAAGAAAAGATTAGAAGATTTAGCTGTAAAGAATGCCTATGCAGCAATTGATGCAGCTACCTATGGGCTGCAAATTGAGCCAATTAAATCAAGTTTGAAAGCATGTAAAGCTAATGTGCAATCTAAAGTATGGATGTAGGCACTAGATAAAATGGAACGTGGTAAAGCAGCCAAAGAAGATTTGGCTAACACTAGTCAGTATATTCAAGGAATAACTGGTTGGAAAGAATCGGTAGATTCTTTTTCTACCTTTGCACATTTGGCTAACGTCAATCATAAATAATTCTTGATTGAAGAAAAGAGAAGAAGAGAAGATGAGCCAGGGCCTTCCTCTTCTGGCCCTCCAAAACGGGTAACTAGAAGAACAACTGAACAACCAAAGCTTGCTGAAAATATAATCCCAAATCAAGAGATGGAAGATGCACCACAAACAAAGAAGACCGAAGAAAAGAAGAAAGGCAAGCAACCAGGATACAAATTGTAGTTTGACATAGAATCTGTAACCAATCTCAAACAAGTCCTAGAAGAACAAATTCTAGGAAGCAAAATTGAATTCACCTTAGGCAATATTCTTGGAATTGCCAAACATGAATTCTATGATGTAATTATTAATGTAATAAAAAGGAAAAGAAAATATGTTGGTGATGAAGAAACAGTGCATGCTTTTTTGCAAGTTCTTTGAGTTTTTGTGCAGGATGAAGAGAAGTTGACTTCACAAAGAATTCAACTTGAAGCAGTTAAAGAATCAATTACAGCAATTGAAGCTGAAGATAAAGAAAACATGAATGCAAAAATCGAAGAAGTGAAAGCTAAAAATGTAATGGTCGGCTGGTCCAAACCAGTTGGGCAGCCCACCTCTCAAAAAGAAGGTTGTCTACAGCACATGCATGAGGAAGAAGAGGCTTGGTTCATTCCAAGCAGTCACTACTCCCGTACGCATTGGGCAAGAGCAACAACGGAGACAGTCGTTAAAATTGGAGAAAAAGAAACACCATGTATTGCACTCTTAGACCATGGCTCAGAGATAAACGTCATGGCAAGGAGTCTCTATGAAAGTGGTGGATGGCCCATAGATGTTGATCTAGGTTGGCGAATGAGAGCTGCAAACAACTTTTCTAGAGAGTTATATGTTTCATGTCCTAATGTGCAGGTAACTATTGGAGACATAAAAGAAAATTTTCACTTTTTTGTTCAAGACTCTTGTAGTTACCCTATCATTCTTGGGCAACCTTACATTTCTAAAGCCCTCTTAGAAACAAAAGCTCTTGATGATGGTTCTTCCTATGCTCAAATCCAAAGCAAGGATAATGAACGAGATGTCCAATTTCTTACTGTGTGTGTTAACCATCATTGAAATAGAGATCGACTGTGTGATTATCCTGTGCCTCCTAATGCTCAAGAATTCAAGGGTTTTCGGGCTGCACTATGCGTCATGTAAAAACATTGAACCTCCTCATGCAACGGAAACTATGTCTCTAGCAAATTTATATGTATGTACAGCCAATAATATGAGCTGTTATAAGTCTCTTCCGGCCATGACTAAGGCTGAAAGAAAATATTTATGTCATGTAAAAAGGGAGCTGAAAACTTATGACATGATGGCTGAAAATGAAGATATTTCGGGCATTTTTTTTGGACTGATTACTACTGACACATTGGTTGAAATATATGCAGCTGCTCATGCAGAAAATTAGGCAGAAAATCAGACAATAGAAGTATGTACATTGGATTTTTATCAAACAATTCAAGAATTTGTTGAACAGGAAGACAATGGTTTACTCAACAAGGCTGAAGCATAAGTGGAGACAAAATACAAGACAATAGATAAGAAAGTCAAACCTGTGGTAGTCCCACTACCTCCTGAAAGTGAAGGGCTCGCTAATAGGGTAGAAAATTAGCGAAGTCTTGGTGATCCTTCCAACATTGGTCATAAGTTCACATCTACAAGTATAAAAGGGCTCAAAATAGGTGAAATTTCTTTCCTTTCACCGGGCTGAAAAACACTCTTTTATGCAAATGCTAATGAAACATGGAAAATCTTTTGCATTTCAACCAAGTGAAATAGGCTGTGTGGATCCAAATATTGTGGCTCCTATGGTCATTTTTTTGGTTCACATGTGCCTTGGAACCTCAAGCCCATTCCCGTTCCAAGGGCGCATTTGCCCAAATTATTGGAACTTCTAAATGAGAAGATCAGAATGAAGATTTTAGAACCTTCTTCAGCACCTTACTCAAACCGATGGTTTACTGTGCCTAAGAAAAATGGATCTTTACGATTCATTCAAGATCTACAGCCTGTCAATTGTGTCACAATCCAAAATGTTGGTTCGGGTCCAATTGTTGATGAGTTTGCTGAAGCTTTTGTAGGTAGAGAAATTTATTCTATGGGCGACCTATATTCAGGATACGACCAATTTCAGCTTTCATTAGAAAACCGAGACATTACTACAAGAAGACGCCACTTGGATTGGTCCGCATGTGCGCTCTACCACAAGGTGCAACAAACTCCGTAGCCCATATGATGAATGCCATGCACAAAGTCTTAAGGGACTTTATTCCACAACTTACTCTTCCATTTCTTGATGATGTACCTATCAAGGGATGTGAAGTCAATGAAAAGAATGAGGAGCTTGACAAAGATGGTTGCAGGACATTTGTAGTTAACCATATTCATGATTGTGATAGGATTTTGGCAAGGCTAGAAGAGGTACATCTTACCCTTTCTAAAGCTAAGTCGATTTTTGGAGTAGAAGAAGTCCTAGTGGTCGGTCATCTATGTGGCCCCTATGGACGCAAACCTTCTCCAATCAAGATAGATGCCATCAACAGAATGCAAGAAAAATGCATAAATGTTTCAGAGATGAGAAGATTTCTTGGCACATGTGTATTCTATCTCATATGGATACCACATTTTTCTCATGTAGCCAAAAATCTTTATAAATTATTAAGAAAAGGCCAAAGATTCTCTTGGAATAAAGAGCATACTCTCACTATGCGTAAATTAAAGAAGCTATTAATTTCAGCCCCCACTCTCAAAAGGGTTGACTATTCAAATGGTCAACCCATCATCCTTACTCTGTATACAAGTCCCATTGGGATAGGATGGGCTATTGGCTAAGAGGATCTTGAAGGTAACATGTATGCAATTCGTTTTGGAGCAAAAGTTCTCAATGAACGTCAAAGAAGGTATGCACAAGTAAAAAGGGAGTTGTGGGGAGTTGTAATAGAATTAAAGTGTGATTGTGAATACTTTATAGGTGCTTCCGTAGTGGTAGAAACTGATTGTCTTCCACTCTTGGGCATGATTGCCAACTGCTCTACACCCGACATTGCTATGCTAAGATGGATTGCATTTATTAAGTCTCTCAACCTAAATTTTGCAGGAAAGGCGAATCTAGTTGCTGACATGCTATCACGTGCAAGATATGACAATGAAGAAGAGTTGATGGAAAAAGATGAAGCTGAAGAATCTATACTTGTTGAATTTCATTCCATGGCTGCTGAAAATACCTTTTCAGTTACTGCATATACTGGTCCAAAGCTAAAAACAACAGGATGGTCAACTAGAAGCCAGCATGCTCATTGCATTGCTCAAGTTCTAGTTCATTTCCTTGAAGAAGATTATGAAGAAGATTGGCTAAAGATCGTCCAATATTTGAGCACAACGAAGAAGAAGGAGACTTCGACTGATGAGGAGTTCAAACATATCAAGAGGAAAGCTTATGGATTTTTTCTTAAAGAAGGACATCTATGGAAGCACGCAAAGAAGAAGAAAGGAGTGCCTATCCGAGTTTTAGGTAACAAAAGATTGCAACAATAGGTAATGAAGGAATTTCATGAAAGCCTGTGGGCTGGCCATAGAGGCATATGGGGAACCTTTAGTAAAGTCAAAGAAAAATATTGGTGGCAAAACATGTATCGGGACATAGCACATTTTGTTGAAACTTGTTATGTGTGTCAAATGTATTCTATAGTCAAGCATTGAGATGGGTTACAACCAACTTATCCTTTGTCTATACATTATAGAGGGGTTATTGATCTTATAACCATACCTACAGGAATATGGAATATGCGGTATTTAGTGCTTGCAAGAGAGGATCTAACCAATCAAGTTGAAGGCAAAGCCTTAACAACCAAATCCACTCAAGCTGCTTGTCGTTTTTTTCTTGAAGAAGTGTTTTGTAGATATGGTTGTGTGGGTAAAGTAACTGCAGATAGAGGAGAGTTGGATGCTAATGACACACCCAATTTCTTTGCTCAATTGGGTATTAAGTTGGCTTTAACATTATCCTATAACCCTGAAGGCAATGGAAAGAGTGAGAGAGGTAATCAACCTATTCTCAAAGCTCTAGCAAAGTATTGTAGAGAAAAGATCAAAGAATGGCCTAAAATGCTACCTTTTGCATTATGGGCTGACCGGACTACTCACAGTTCAGCGAGACTGGCTATATGCCAGCTGAACTTATGTATGGACAACAACCAATTATGCCAATTGAAGAATCTATTCTCACATGGAGTCTTCTACCTTGGGAGGAAGGCATCAGTAGAGAACAGTTATTGACTTTGCGCATATGGCAGCTAGAAAGAAGGCCTAAAGATGTTCAAGCAGCTATTGAGAAGCTAAAGATAGCAAGACTAAAGAACAAAAGAAGATTTGATAAGCGACATTGACTTCAACCAAGAGAAATTCAAGAAAATTGTTGGGTGCTTGTCTATGACAGCAGCCTAGACAATCAATA
Organism: Lygodium microphyllum; assembly: GCF_053477565.2. Classification (NCBI taxonomy): domain Eukaryota; kingdom Viridiplantae; phylum Streptophyta; class Polypodiopsida; order Schizaeales; family Lygodiaceae; genus Lygodium; species Lygodium microphyllum. Next base: position 27,291,740 of record NC_141152.1, on the reverse strand, counting down.
CAGTGCTTCTAGAAAGATGGTAAAGCGTTGGTTTGGCCCATATGTGGTAAAGGTCGTTCATGACAATGCCACATATTCATTGGCTGAATTGGATGGAACAAGCATGAAGATACCCATAGTTGGAAAAAGAATCAATCTCTTCAAACAAAGAGAAAGTTCAACATATGAGCTAGAAGACTTGAATATAATTCAAGAGCATGAAGACATAGAGGAAGAAGAAGAGGCAGCAGATCAAGACATTGACATGGTAGAAGATACTTCTTCTTACACTGCAAATCCGTAAGACTTTGGCACATACCAGAGTATGTGCATGTTAGGAGGGGATGGATGTCATGCCGCTACATGCACACCGTGTAAAAAAAATCTAGAGTGTGGCTTTCTTTTAGATTTAGAGAGCCAATGCCACTTTAGGCATTAGTATTAGTGTCCATGGTTCAAAATATTAGCTTTTTTTGGACAAGTTTTTAGTCAAATTTTGATATTCTAGATATTATCTCTTGTAAAAATCCATAAAACTATAGATAACTTCTAGATTAGGAGGACATGTAAAAGAAAACATGTAGCTTTCAGCAAATTCGAGAGGATTTTGTGTAAAAAAAGAGATTAGCGAAATTGCGCAATGCGTTATCGCTATTTTCAAGTAGTGAACAACACTCTGAAAGTAGGAGATGAAGGAGTGATCTGGCAGGATTTTGGCCAAGTGTCCTGGTTTTTAACCCTCCTTTCAGAGCCATTGGAAGTATCAGATTGGCAATCTGAGTAGCATAGAGGAAGGTATTATTTTGTACACGTTTTTGTCTATTAGAGTTATATTTTCTCATAATGCTAAAAGAAAAAGATAGGCTTCATCTCTGTTAGTATTCTTCTATATTTTTTAATTATTTTTGGGAGTATTCTTCTACATATTCAATCTCTTCAAACCCCTTCTCTTCTGTCTACTCCTCTTCTTGAATCTACCTACACCCTGCTGTCTCTTATCTTCAAGAACTTGACTTGAAACCTTCAACCCTTCTCTTATATCTACCATCTTCAAAGTCAAAGCTCTTGAACCCCCATACATTCTTCTCTTGCCAAACCCCTGTGGTGACCTTCAACCCTACGCGCTAAGACACTGTGCCCACCAACTTCCATTCATGGAAGAGGAAAGAGCGCAGTACAGCATCACTCTTGAGAGTCATGCCTACAACCATCTTAAGTTCCGAACCATTCACAACGTAGAGGGTGTGGTGGCCAAGGAGGAAGCGGCCAGGAGAGTCATTGAATAATTCAACTTCACCAAGTACCTCAAAAAATTTGCGCAAGAACCCGACCACACAAAGTGTGTGGAGTTTCTCAGGTCTTACGACCCTGACAATGAGTGTGGCACCATCATGGTAGGAAGGGGAGAAAATGCCAAACAAGTACAGGTTCGCTTAATCCCTGCTTGGTGAAGGCGTTGGGACTGGAGCCAAAGATAGAGAAGAAGCAAAAGAGGGATGTGTACACCATGCTGAAAATGAGAAAGGAGGACATGCTAACAAACGACGGCATCAGCATCCAGGACATCCCTGATGTGGAAGCTAGATTGCAAGCAAAACTAGTGCATGCACTACTCTCCAGCCAGCGCTACAATTCCTTAATGCATTGAATCAGCATGCCTATGCTGGAGAACGTAGCGACTTACACCCTACATGAAGTCGATTGGATGGTTATGTGCGCAAAATTATGGACCAGGCGGCTAAAGCACCGACTTTAGGAAGCACACCAGCAGGAGAAGAGTCCCTAGCTTCCAAGACCACGAAAAGAAAGAAGGCCTCGTCCAAGGCCTCGTTTATTGCCTATGGATGCATTTTGACTACACTCATCCAGGAGGCAGTGAAAGAGACATAGGATGGAGAAGAAGAGGAAGGAGAAATGCCCGACAGGTCACCCCCTCACCAGGACCAAGAGATGTCCAGTGACAGGACTGAGACTGATAAGGAAGGGTAGGGACAAGAAAAACAATTGAGCAAAAAGCAGGCCCAGGAACCTAAGAAGAAGACAACACAAAAGAAAAAGAAGTCAGATGAAGGCCGCAAGAAGGAGAAAGAGGATTTGGAAAAGGCAAAAAGACAATCCCTCAAGGAGGCCGAGGAGAGGGAAAAGAAAAAGAAACAAGAAGAAAAAAAAACAAAAGAAGAAGTCAAGAGGGCTAAAAAGGTGTCAAAACAAGAGGCCGAGAAGAGAAAAAGAGAAGAGCGGGAAGAAAAAGAGAAACTGGAGGAAGAGTAGAGGAAAGCTGAAGAAGAAAGGCAAAGAAGAGCCGTAGAGGTAGAAGAGGAACTAAGAAGGAAGGAGGAGGAGGACTTGGCCATTGAGCAGCAGTGGCAGGGCTGATAATCCAGGAGGCTGGAGCCCGCTGAGAGAAGAAGGGCCTAGCTCTAGCACACAGGTACTAGAAGTCACGTTGCCTGCTGTCTTTTAAGGCAAAGGCAAGGCCCTCCTCCATCCTATCCCCACCCTCATGGTGCTCTCCACTGAACCAACCACCCTCACCCCTAGCATCCCCATCAGCATGGGGGTTTCCAACTTTGTGGCTTGGATTAAATATTTTATCAATAAAGAAATGGCCCAAGAAAAGAGCACAGAAACCACGGCCACAGGGCAAAAGAGACCAGCTGCAAATGCTGAGTCATGACAAGACTAGAAGGATCCAAGAGTGGAAACCTCGACTACCCCAACCCACACAATAATGACACCACCAGCTAGTTACGACGAGTACATCACTGAGTTGTTCTCCCAATTGGAGAGGGCGAAGAAAGAAAAGAGGATGGTTGTGGCTGAGTTGGTGGCAGAAAAGGAGTTAGTAACTGCTTTTCAGCTTGAAAAAACTTGCACAATAGCCATGCAACAATGACTGATCTTTGACCTCAAGCAGGAATTAAAAGCCAAGGAAGACATGGAAGAAAGCTACAAGCAGCGGCTCAAGGATGAGAATCAAGAACTGGTGCAGATGCAGCGGGAATATAAGCTCCTCCTACTAATGCAACATGGGGAATCGGAGGCAGAAACCACCAACATCGAGCAAATGATGGAGGAATTAAATGCCAAAGAGGAGGAGAGAAAGCAAGAGAGGGAGCAGCAGCAAAAGGAGATCGAGTCTATGATCAATCAACTACACTTGGGAAGGAAAGAGAATGAGAATATGAGCAGAGAACTCAAAGCCCAGGAGCAGAAGCTCGTAACCCTAGCACAGAAGAAGGGGGAAAGCATAGAAGGAATGAACAAAAGAGCTGAGAAATGGGTGGCACAAAATGAGAAACGGGTGAAGACACTGGCACGACGCCTCGCTTTGGTGGAGAAAGAAAAAATCCTTACAGAAGGTAAAGCAGACGCCATCCAAACAGTCTTCAGTGCCCAACAACAGGCCTTCCTCAACACATTACTGGACACGAGCCGCCCAGAGGGAAAGGAGTCATTGAAGATGGTGCAGAAAAAACTGACCATCGCACGCAGAGCCCTGCATGTGGGGCTATAGATGCCACCCCAACCTACGGAGGTTAGGCTGAGCTTAGAAGAGCAACGGAAGTACCTACTACTGGCCGGCCTAACCCCCCAGGAATTGGATTCACTGGGCTTTGAGAAGGAGCACAACTAGAAGACCGACATGGGGAGGAGGCTGACCTTGAATTCGTTATGGGGATAATCAGAGAAGAGGTAATCCCACAAACCCCCTCACCACATGTCCAAGAACATCAACAGATTGATCCATCTACGCAAAGACAAGCCGCACTAAGGGAGAGACGAAGAAAATTAGTTGAGGAAACTAGGAAGCAGTTAAGAGCCAAACCGGGTGTGCAGCCGTCCGCACCCCTCCCACCGTGCCTTGATGACCTCCCTACTAGATTCCGCGTGGAGCTACTCATTTGGGAATGGCAAGAAAATAAAAATACCCATTCACCTTCAGCTTCCTCATGCCTAACAGCCTGCGAAGGGTCCTATCAATCAAGGTGATGGAGGAGGTGATCGTGATTGGCAACCGACTGGGACAAAAATGGCTGGAAGAGAGGGAGAGGACCCCCACTCTGTGGGGAAGGGAAGAAGCAGAGTTTTGGCAAGACAAGGTGTTCGAAATACCACATACTATACAGGGCTACAATTGCCAACCCCTATGGAGGAGGCGAGTGTGCGATATTAGCATGCTCACCTGGATGGCTTTTTGTAACACCCTGCCCTATGAGAGGAACGACCCCACATTCATGGCATAACCTCATAGGGTAGGTGTGGATTTTGTTGCCACCCTCCATGGGCGTCATGATTTCCCCATCATCTACAACTCCAATGCTGCCTCCTTCGAACATGCCCTCCTTTTTGACTCAGGAAGCCTAAATGATTCCATGACATGTTTTCTCACGGACTTCTCTTCATGCCCTGATCTAGCCTTTATAAGTACCTATAATTATCCTAGGCTACTTAAGCTACTACTCAAGCAAGACCTGACCCCGCAAGAGCGTGGCTTGCCTCCCTTCTTTTTTGACCCTAACGCCATTGACAGCTGTGCCATGGCGCATCTAATGATGAGAGCTAGCCTTGTCCCCTCCTTTTCCCTATCTCTCCTAGAGGATATGAACAACAACCAGTTCACTAGGTGCAACCATCCCTTCCTCTCCACCACCTCCCTCCACGTCCGTATGAACCTCAAAGGGTACATGCAAAGCCATCAATTTTTGAGCAAATCCATCCGACCCCCTTCTCCGCCTAAATTAGACGAGGAAGATTAGGTACATGCTATCGTTTTACTAGTGTAATACTACTTATTCTTTTAAAAAAACAAAAGAAAAAGAAAAAGCATCCAAGGAAGAGCAAGCGGAACATTACACATGGAATGGACAAAACAACTCACTTACAGCAGCAGTTAGCACCACATAGAGCACGATCACTGCACCTAGGGGTCCTTAAGTTAGGCGTGCCCGGTGGCTTTGGTCGGCCGGCTCCGCTCCTAACCCCCTAGCCCCTTTTACTTTCCCATTTCGCGCTTAGGGCCCATCAAGGGCAGGACATACCTAGGGAGGTCACACTCGCCTATGGTTAGACCTATCACCCTAAGCTACTTGCACTGCACCTCTTGCACAAATGGGACCCCCAAGCGTGGGATATCACCCCAACTAGCTGTGGTTAGATCCAACTCCCCATTTCACCAGCACGAGCACAAGGCACTACACAATAAGGTAGACACCCCCCTTAGGTAGAGCACCGCACCCTTTTCTTCAAAGCATCATAAAGGCGACCAACCACCGACTTCGGAGGCCCCCGTCAACGACTTGCTATCTTTTTGACTTCTCCAACAAACCTTACTACCAAGCTTCCACGAGCATCCGAGTCTACACGTGGCCCTGCCCTTACATGACTACTATACCAATTGCCTCTTAAACCCTAACAATCGCCAAGAGTGCCATGGGACTAGCACCCGTCTCGGAGGGGAGTAATGTTAACCCCAAGTCAAGAAGGTGGAAGAATGCCCAAGAGCCAAGAAGGTGGAAGAATGCCCAAGCCAAGAAGGCGGAAGAATGCCCAAACCAAGAAGGCAAAAGAATGAATGAAAAAGTGGGAAGAATGCCCAAGCCAAGAAGGTGGAAGAACGAATAAAAAAGTGGGAAGAAGATGGAAGAGGAGCAAAGACATGCAGTCGGCCTCTAAAGCTAAGCCGGGGCCAAAAGTGTAATTTTAAATAAAAGGCGCCTCAAAAACTCCAAAAAATCTTGTAAAAGAGCGCCAGGCTCCCTCCTGTGCCACTTGTAAAAGAATAAACGGGTATAGGCTTAGGGCATGAAGCAAGAAGAAGGAATTAGAAAAAGGGACCTTGCCACAATGGCCGGTCATGTAAAAAGGGATGGGCACCCATGGGGTTCTAGGGTTTGTATATATAAAGTTCAAAAAGTGAATGGAAGCTCATTCTTTGGTGTGTGGCTAACAAGAGCTCTTCTCTTCTTCTCTTCTTTTCTTCTTCTTCTCTTCTTGCTTGTGTGTGCTCTTGAGAGAGGGAGTGTGAGAGTGTGAGGGAGTGAGTGTGTGAGAGTGAGGGATCAAGAGGGTGAAGCTCTTCACCATCCCCTCTTTTCTTCTTCTCTTCTCTTCTCTTTCCTTCTCTTGCACGTGCGGCTATGGTGGATGGAGCTTGGATGAGGAGGAGGCTTGAGGATGCTTGAGCTAGCATCTAGGATCGTGGAGCTACTTGTTAGCAGAGTATTTGTCAGCTCATGTGTGAGTCTGAGCTTGATCTGGGCTGTGGCATTTTTATTAGGTATTTTAGGTATTTTTCTGGTGTGGCATTTTATGCACCAGTCGACCAGCATTAAATGCTGTCCGACCAGCATTATTGCTCCCCACTTTTTCAGCCTATTTATACTCAGTGGCTCCTCCTCAGTCAGTCACTTCATCTTCACCATCTGCAGACTCTGTGGAGAGAGGAGCCAGTGCCAGTGCCCACGCAGCCAGTGACTCACTATTGTATGCGACTGTCTCGTGTTCAGATATATGGATTCCATTTCCCGTGCATACATCTGGGTTCTCATCTGTATCGTGTTCTTTCTTTTCTCTTTTTGTCTTGTGTTTCAGCAGTTTATTTCAGCACATGTTTATGCTTCCACCGCTGCTCCACTTCTTACATGGTATCAGTTTTCAGGATTTGTGTTTCTACTGTGTTTTCTTGCTGATTTCAGGACTGTTTTGTACCCCTGCTAATCAGACGACTGCTGTCGCAGCCAGGCGACCTGTTTTGGGGCTGTTTTCAGCCTGCGTTTTTTGCAGTTTTGCCATCGCCTGCTGTCTCCGCACCCTCTGATGCCTACGCACCCTTTGCTGCCTGCGTTTTTCATCTGCAGCTGCTGGCGACAGTTTTCTACCTGTTTTTCTCCAGTTTACAGCCTGCGTTTTGCTGATTCAGCATCTCTCATGGCTGGGTGACTGTTACTTCAGGCCGTTTTCTCTGTTTTTGGCAGTTTTGGACTGATTTTTTGACTTTCTGCAGCAGATTTTGTCTTCTATTGATCAGATTTTGGGTTCTATTGCATGTGAACTCTCATTTTCTGTAGTCTGTGCTTGTGTTTTGGCCGTGTTTCCTCTCTAAATTCCATCTCTTCTCCACTTCTCTTCTTATCCTCTCCATATGGCTCCTCCGTGCACTTCCACTGATGATAAGTTACATGGACCTGATTATCTCACATGGAGTGCTGTCATGAAAGCTTGGTTTGTGCAGAAGCGGCAATGGTACATCGTCTATGGAGCTACTCCTCGATGCTTCTTGAGCATGAGGCATCCTTGAGATTACAGGGGCGGCTTCCGGCACATTATGGAGGTGAGGCTTATGTAGCTTCAGAGAGGGGTAACGGGAAGATGAAGTCGAAGGCCCAATGTTACCACTGTGGCAAGAAGGGACATTTGCAGAAGGACTGCAAGAAGTTAGTGGCTTCCAGGAAGAAGGAGCAGATGACGAAGAAGGAGCAGACGACGAAGCGGGATGCTGACTCTACCGATGAGTCCTCTCCTTCATCAGACTCCGACTGCGATCCTCCGACCAAGGTGAAGTCCAAGGCACGGAAGGAATCCTCTTCTTTGGATCGCGAGAAGGGCTTGGTGGCCCCTTCCTCGGCTGCTTTCTAGTGGTGGTGATGAGGTCATCCCTCGCGACTCTCTTGTGCCAGAGAGGGAGTGTGAGCGGGTGTTCAGATGGGGCAGCCGTGCCTCATCTATATTTTTATACAGGTGCACAGGTTCCAGAGAGGGACGTTCCTGACGCATCGACTTCAGTCTGGCGGAATCAAATCCTAGACCTGGGAATGACATCTAGGTTCATGATGAGCTGGTTATCTGACAGAGAGCAGGAGGCTTTCGTCTGGAGCTCACATGAGGGGACACTTTGGCGGTCTGGCCAAAGGCGGCGAATCCATGGTCACATATGTTCAGCGGTATTTTTGACAGGATGGTCTTGTATGCTACTGCGAGACATTGGTGATGGACACAGAGACATGCCATGATCTTCTCTATTTTCAGGTGTTTGGTACGATCGACATCAACATCAGGTTCTCTCCGAGGCGCCTTGGTGGTGGCTTGATCACCCACTGCTTGGGTATCCATGGTTCTACTTGGTGGTTCTATGTTGTATAGTTTCTGATCTCTTTTCATTGTACTATTGTATTGTATCAGATCACTCATGATCTGAGAGAGGGTGTTAGCAGAGTATTTGTCAGCTCATGTGTGAGTCTGAGCTTGATCTGGGCTGTGGCATTTTTATTAGGTATTTTAGGTATTTTTCTGGTGTGGCATTTTATGCCAGTGGAGCATTTTATGCACCAGTCGACCAGCATTAAATGCTGTCCGACCAGCATTATTGCTCCCCACTTTTTCAGCCTATTTATACTCAGTGGCTCCTCCTCAGTCAGTCACTTCATCTTCACCATCTGCAGACTCTGTGGAGAGAGGAGCCAGTGCCAGTGCCCACGCAGCCAGTGACTCACTGTTGTATGCGACTATCTCGTGTTCAGATATATGGATTCCATTTCCCGTGCATACATCTGAGTTCTCATCTATATCGTATTCTTTCTTTTCTCTTTTTGTCTTGTGTTTCAGCAGTTTATTTCAGCACATGTTTATGCTTCCACCGCTGCTCCACTTCTGACACTACTGGTGTGTGCAAAAGAGAAGGCAATTCACATCGGCATCAAGGTAAGCTCACTACACTCGTAGGATCGACGGCGCATTGACTATGTGAGAGGTAGCCATTAGAGCTCGCTTGGAATGCTTGAAGCAATAAGTGGTCCGTGGGGCTTGGAGGTTGAGCGAAAAATCCCACACTCACAAGCTTTCAGCCTATGCTTCGGTGATAAGGATAGGACATGGCACACAAGCCTAGACATTGTGGAGCGCAAAAATTTCAATGACCTCAAGAGTCTCTTCATTAAGAGATTCTCAAAGGCTGGGTACTCGGATGGTCTTATCGTGTGGTTGATGAATGTCAAGCATGGGGACAAAGAGGACATCAGGGACTACATTACTCACTTGCGGAGTCTCTATAAGAGATTCCCCACTAATGAGCAACCCATCAAGAGAGTGGTGTCCGCAGTAGTATTAATCAATGGAATATGTAGTGAGGAACTCTACAAGGCCTTGGTAGGCAACTCAAGCTTGCAAGAGAGACGCACTAGCTAGGGTCTTTGAAGAGGCCATACGAGTGGACAATCAAGTTAAGGAGAGAAGCTCTAGGACCTCAAATCGAGATGATGATGACTCTAGAATCCCAGAGAGGTCAATGCCATCTAGCAAACAGTCAGGCCCAAGAAACCAAGGTAAAGGGAAGGGTGCTGACCCAAGCCTGGGGCTAGCATAGATGAAAATGAAGCTAGATAGACTACAAGAAATGATGAGGAGACCTACATAGTCCTGACCTTGCACCAATTATGGAAGTTCAGTCATGATGCCATGCATTGCAGACTGTCGCGGAGACTCCCATATTCACAGTCTTATAACCAACCTTACCTAGGGAATAGGCCTCTAAATTTCTTTGGGAGAGGAGCCCCATTGGCCCTTTCATAACCTAATGATATAAATCCAGCCATCCTTAGGGTGGAGATCAATCTCACAGGCATACCTAGGCCGCTTGGACCCTACGTAACCCATCCATCGAGCTACGCCATCTAGCAAACGGTCAGGCCCAAGAAACCAAGGTAAAGGGAAGGGCGTTGACCCAAGCCCGGGGCTAGCATAGATGAAAATGAAGCTAGATAGACTACAAGAAATGATGAGGAGACCTACGTAGTCCTGACCTTGCACCAATTACGGAAGTTCGGTCATGATGCCATGCATTGCAGACTGTCATGGAGACTCCCATATTCACAGTCTGATAACCAACCTTACCTAGGGAATAGGCCTCTAAATTTCTTCAAGAGAGGAGCCCCATTGGCCCTTTCAGAACCTAATGATATAAATCCAGCCATCCTTAGGATGGAGATCAATCTCACAGGCATACCTAGGCCGCTTGGACCCTATGTAACCCGTCCATCGAGCGACGCTCCAATCCAGTACATGGAGGAACCAAATGATGAGGAGCCTTACGTAAACTCCTACTTCTCATACGACGAAGGGGGCAATCCGGTTCTCATGGACTATCAACCAATGCTGATGATGGCATTAGGAAGACGAAGAGACAGAGGCTTATGAGGGTAGACCCAAGAGCCAAGGACTTTTGGTCACCCAAGATCAACTCTTCATGCCCCCCCCCTTCGAGAGAAAGCAAACCAATCAAGATAAGGTTGATCTCAGATGTACTGAGTGTGGAATCACCCACTTGTGTTGCCAACTACCCTAGGTGGAGACCATCCTCTAGTTCGAAAATGGTACCATTAGCTCCATTGGGGCTGTTTGGCATCGAGACACTCAACGGGGAGGCTATGCCCATCTCGTTGCATGTTATGATCTGCGCACAGATGAAGTAGGCTGGCATATCATTGCCAGGGCCTAGTAACCTAATGTAGCCTCAATCGGAAAGAAATTTTGTAGGCGAAGAAAGAAGAAAAGTGAAGCAAAGGTCATGTTGAAAATCGAGAGCGCAATGACACTACCTACTATCGGAAAAAAAGTCACAGATGTTGAGGTAAAAACATCCACTCCAAAGATAGCTAAAAAAGGGAGCACCAAGGTAGGGGAGTGCCCCAATCCGAAGTGCCAAATCGAATCATAGAAAAGGTTAAGGAGTGGGTGAGAGAAGCCCATGAACACTTAAAGTATGCTGAGCCCATTTTAAAGGATGAGATCAATGATCTCTCTAGCGTGAGCACACCAATCTCTCCCATATGATCGGGAGACACGTTTGCATCTCAAATCGTGATGCCTAAATAGAACTCCACGGGCTAGCAAGCTTGTCAAGGCCAGTGGCCAAGAAGCACAGAATTAGGAGACAAGTAAGCAGCTAGCAATCTTCTCACAATGCTATTGACCACCCCTATAACTTTGAGCATAGGAGATCTACTTAGATAGCATTTGATGCTATGGCAGGAGCTAAAGCAATGGGTGGAGGGATCGATGGAGCAAGTTTCCATTGACTTGCAAGACTATGACACAATAACACAAATAACGAGCCTGATGCCACACTCAACACCTGTCTTTTCATGTTAATGCTTTTTGGAAAGGCACTCAAATGCACATGGTCTTGTCGATCCTAGCTCTAGGTGATACCATAAGGAAAGGGATTGTAGACACAGGGGCAGGAGTCTGTGTACTTAGCCCGCAGTACTCCACGCTTGGAGTAACCCGCTTGTCGAGAATGCTATGTTCAATATCATGCTGGCTAACAGAATGAAAGTGAAGCCATCCAGAGTGCTGATGAGAAATTGGCCATTGAAGATTGCAGGAGTATAGTTCTCTGTGGACTTTATAGTTATGAAAGAAGTGGACTATGATATCCTATTTAGGCCAACCCTGGATGCACAACGCATGAGTCATAGAAGACTGGGGTAACAGTTTGATCTTCCTAGGCAATCAAAGGGAAGAAATAAGAGTGGAGATGAATACTTGGAAGACTACACCAATCGACCTAGGAACCATTTCAGCTATGCTCAAGGACAATGCTCAGAACAAGAAATCTGATGGGCCACTGATTAATTATATCCCTTGCGTTGAGGATGAGTGAGATTGGATGCATATGCTAGCTGCAATCAATCTTCCATTCTCGAATAACAAGAAATACGAGGAAGCTGCTAAGGAAGTCAGTAAGCCCAGAGACACGCCCTTAGTACAAACTTGCATGATGCCTAGGAGCTCACATGGGTGACCTGCCTCTATCACATTTCATGTCCCGAACAATAAATGAGATCTCCATGAGATCTTAGAGCACCTGACGGTCAAATTAGCTGGTAACCCAATTGCAAATCTTAAACCACACAAGGATCTCTTGGATAAACCTAAGTGGTGATGGACCAAGGTGCATGACCTAAACTTTATGTACAATTGGGCCTTAGCCACTGTTGACAAGGTGGTATCAAAGAATGGCATTGCCACCGACTTCTCGAAAGTTAGGGCTATCATCAATCTTCCACCACCAATCAACTACAAGGAATTTCAATGCTTCCTTGGCCATATAGGGTACTATCGACGATTTGTGTTAAACTATGTATTAATCACTAGGCCTCTATACAAATTGCTGGTGATATTTGAATGGATCGAGGAATGCTGACATGCATATGAAGAGTTAAAGAAGGCTTTAACCACAACACCAATCCTACAAGCCCCAGAGACTAGACCATAACCTTCCACGTTCACATTGATGCCTTCAAGTCTACCATGGGGGCTATGTTGTGCCAGTTGGGTGAACAGAATTTAGACTATCCAGTGAGCCTTGCTAGTAGAAAACTCACGGATACTGAGATGAACTACTCCACCATGGAGAAGGAGGGTTTAGCCATGGTGTTTGCTATAAATAAATTGTGATATTACCTTTTGGCCACACCTTTTGTCTTCTTTGTTGACCATCAAGCCTTGATTTATTGTGTTAACAAACCCTACGCTACGGAACACATTGCTCAATGGTTACTTCTACTTCTTGAGTTTAACTTCTTTGTGGTTATACGCAAAGGGAAGTAGCACTACATGGCCGACCATATGTCTCCCATACCCACATGAGAAGCTGCTAGACATGGCATCACAGAGGACTTGCCAGACGCGCACCTATTTAACCTATCCAGTGAAAGGGACTTGTTTAGAGTTGACTTAACACCATATTGGGTAGACAACATAGTCCAAGTGCTCGAGCACGGACTACCTGAAAGACCTATCAAGAAGGACCAACTTAGACGACTCATTCTTAAAACACAACCCTACTAGTTGATAGTAGGACAACTCTATAGGTTAGGGCCCAATGATTGGTTGTGTAGATGTGTATGTGAACATAAGATGCACGACGCACTTGCAGAAGCACATGGCAGAATTGTAGGAGAGCACTTCAGCAGAGACACGATAGCTCGCAAGGTGCTGTAGTCTCAACTATGGTGACCTACTCTTTTTCGAGATGCAACACGATTTGTAAAGCACTGTGACGAGTGCCAACAGACCAAGGTACCAGTTCGCAAGGACAAAATGGAATCATTGTGAGAAAACCATTCGAGAAATGGGGAATTGACTTCATTGGGCCAATTAGTCTTGTGGCACAGTACATCTTTGTTGCTACTACATACTATCTCAGAAAGTAGGCAGAAGCACGAGCCACAAGGAAAAACGATGCTACAACCACTGCTAAGTTTCTTTGGGAGCAGGTGATCTCATGCTTTGGTTGCCCCATTGAACTAGTTAGTGATCAAGGCATACACTTCATTGATGAAGTGATTGCTCACCTCCTGTCAACCTTTCTAATCATCCATAAAAAATCCTCACCCGACTACCCTTAGGAAAATGGCCAAGCCGAGTCTATCAATAAGATCTTAGTGAATGACCTAACCAAAGTGGTCTCTGCCTATCGAATAACCTATAAAACAACCTATAGGACAAACTCCCTTGAAGTTAACCTACGGAATTGAAGCCATTCTACCTGTAGAGTTCTTTGTCTGGAGCCTGAGAGTAGCTACCCGAGAGAGATGGGACAGAAAGGAGGCATGGACTGACTACTTGATCGAGCTAGAACACTTATCAGAGACTCGACTTCTACCCACCCATGCATTGATTTGCCAAAAGGCACATCGCAAGGGTTGGCTTGACAAGCACATCAGCTACCAGTGAGAATTTGAACAGGGTAACTTAGTGTTGTTGTACTCAATAATGGGCCACAAATACAAAAGAAGTTCAAGGGATTAGGGCCTTTTCGAGTCCACACTATTGACAGAACTGGCAATGTAGAGCTTGAGACCCTAGATGGAGAGGGCATATGCTTCTTCAATAGGAGCTACATAAAGAAGTACTACCCTCCCACACATCCACTGCACGAGCCTCCCATGCTATAGCCCCTTATGAAAGTTCGAGTCACCATAATAACAAAAATTAAGGAGGAAGATGAGGAGTCAATAGCACACGCTTACCTATGCATGTGACGGCAGTCACTACCCAAGAGACACATACCTTCAACGCATTGATCGATGAGGGAGCTGATTTCAATATCTTAACTCATCATTGGATTCAAATTGACCGCCCACAACTTCAGCCTACCAATGCCAAACTTAGCCCATTTGGGGGCCGATCATATACCTCTTAGGAAGGTGCAAAGTAGCATCCTCTATCGAGTTTGAAAGCATACCCATAATCTTTTACGTGTTGCCGAACACAAAAGATGTTGGTCAAGAATCGTTGTTAGGATGCTCATTTAAAAAGCAAGCATATTGTAAGGTCGACTACAAGTCATAGTGTACTCACCTTGCTATCGGCAATGTACGAATAGTCATGGCTTTTAGCAAGGGCAGCGTGGCTTCATCAAGGTGGCTCGCAAGGCCACTAGTAGAGAAACCCACCACCAAGTCTAAGGAGGGGGTCAAGACTTATCACAACGTACCACATCACACCATCAGCATACTGCTGAGATCAAAGCTAAGGCCCCTGAACCACAGTTCAAGTGGGTGCCTAAACATCAAGGATTTCTTCCTAGAAGCATGTAATCACGACCTCGCAAGCCTAGGAACTCACACTCAAAATCCAAGAGGCAACAGAGAAACTATATGCACGGACGAATAGTCAACCTGAGATGGGTCTCCAAAACCTTACTACAAGAGTAAGGCTATTACGAGGGCAATGCCTAGATTTGGGTGCCTAAACCCAAAAGAGCTAGCGGCTCTCTTCAAACGCCACCCTCAAGCCTCGCTATACACAACCGCAGGATAGATCACGCACTAAAACCACGAAAAGCTCAAGCTAGAAGCCCCTAGAGCCCAACATTGTTAAGCCTATAGAACCTCAATGGTTCTATTTCCCGAAATTGTAGCTTGCTAACTCCAAACCATCCCAACCTAGCATTGCTAGTGCTACTCAAGCCTCACAAACATCTGGTAGCACAAAGTTAGAATCTTAGACCAAGCTTAGCGCATGAGAGGCCAAACTGCACACTCTAGAGCAGTCGCAACTGCAAATGTCAGCCTTGTTGAGTTGTCGAGTCCAATCAAACCCCAGCCCCCAGCAGGCCTTAAACCTTCTTATGAACAACATTTGATTCTTACCTTGGCCACCACAAACAAGGTTGAAATTATAGGGGATGACTTAGTTGGATTGCCTTTGGCGTTTGGATGCCACATTTACAACACTTGCTTAAAGTTATGACCGATTAAACCTAGGTCTCTTAGATGAGCCTTTAGCAATAGAGGTATGCATGCTACCTTGCTCTTGGAAAGAATCAGTTTTGTATTCATTAAAGCTCTCCAGGCAGCTGAGAAACTCATGGACACGGAGATTTCCCATGAATAAGCACGCAAGCAATGCCTCATTACATCTTACACCAAGGGCACGGCCCTTGCCACCAACCAAGATATTGCAAAGCTGAAATAGATGGCTGCTCAAATGACTTATCTTTCTTAAGACAATGGTATGCTCTCAGACTTCAATGGGAGCAAGAAGGCTACCAAATCATGACCAATGCTGAGTAGAGACATGCAATCAAGACCTCCCAACTTATGTAGCCCCAACCGCATGTTGACTGAGGCGGATCTACACATTGCCATCCGAATAGACTCCATTGATTTTCTCACAGATGTCCTCACTTACCTCACCCACGTAAGCATCCGACTTGTTGACATGGACCATTATGCTCAAATGGAGTATAACCTGAACTTCTACGCTTGGCTCATGCGAAGGTGAAACACAGTGAGCATGCGTTGAATGGTCTTCACCTTTCAACCTCTAATCCTAGAAAGGATTCTTCTCATCTGCAAGGGGGGAGGGTGTGAATGATAAAAGGTATATGGTACATAAAAACAAACCCTAAAACCTCAATCAACGTTCAAAAACAGAAAAGAATGCATAAAAATCAACTCATGATTGAGAAAAAGTGTTAGAAATTTTTGTAAAATGCATGGATTGTTTAAAGAAAATTTGTTTTTCTATATTTAATTATTTCAGTATTCATAAGCATTTCTTCCATCTCCTATGTGTCTTTTCACAAAAATTATCTGAAGAATACTAATTGTGGGCTATGCTTCATGACAGGCACCTATAATGACAAGACAGGAGAAAACTAGCAAGCTGTCGTTCTCAGAGGAAGAGCAGGCAAAGTACACTTAAAGGAGGTGCAACAAAAGGCTAACGAATGGATGGTGAAGAGTGAGAGAAGAGTAAAAGACCTAGCGAGCTACCTGATCCTTACAAAAGGAAATAGAGTGTTTGTGGAGAGCAGGGCAAAGGCTGTGAAGACAATACTAGAAGCCCAACAACATGCCTTTCTCAGCACTATAATGGATGTCACACAGTCAAAGGAGGAGAACGCAATTGAATCACTAAAGAAAAAGATGGAGATCACCCATAAAGCCGTAAGGCATGGGCTGTGTGCATAACCGCAAGAAGAAGGGATCAGCCTAAGCAGACAAGATCAAAGAGATTATTTGCTAAGGGTAGGGCTTACAGTCGAAGAGGTGAAACTAATAAGCTTCAAGGAAGGAGAACCACAAGAACCTAGGAGTGAAGCTGAAAGGCAAAGGCCACTCCTAGAAGTCGAGTTTGAAATAGGACTGCCAGAAGAGGGACTAGTACCGCAACCTCCCTTTCCACAACCAGAAATAAAGCAAGAGGTGGACACCATTGCTGAGAGAAAATCAAAACTCAAGAGGAAAAGAGTAGGATGTTGGAGCAGGCAAGGAGAAGATTAAAAGCCCAACCAACAATAGCCCTTAAAGCACCCATTCCACCACAAGCAAAGTGGATTGGAATGCGGAGCTCATAGTATGGCAGCAAAAAGAAAATTCATGCAAACCCTTCTATTTCACCTTTGAATTCCCCTCCACCTTATGCAAAGTGCTATCGACCAAAGTGGTGGAGGAGGTAATAAGTGTGGCAGGAAGGCTTGGTAGTAGGTGGAACTAGGAGAGGGAGAAGAACCCGACACGATGGAAAATGAAAGTATTCCAATACTGGGAAGAGAAAGTCCGGATAGTTCAAGGCTACGAGTCCCTCCCAACCAAAGTGGAGAAGGAGAATCTAGGATAGCAACATGGGCACATGGATGTCATTTTACAACACACTACCCTTTGAGAGAAATGACCCCACACATATGCCATATCCAAGAAGGGTAGGGGTGGACTTTAACCCTAATATCCATGGCAGATTTGATTTTCCAAAGATATATAACATAAATGCCACCAAGCCGAAGGTGACCTTCTCTGAAAACCGATCTATGGAACTCAATTGCCCATTTTCTCAACAAGTTCACTTTTTGCCCATATCCTGCCTTTAATACTACTTGTAATTATTTGAGATTACTTAGGGTACTACTTAGACATGAGCCTACGCTATAGGTGTACCACCTCCCGCTACTCTTTTTTAATCTCAATGCCAGCATAGATAGTTGTGCAATGGCTAGGCTAATGATGTGCACTACCCTCCTACCATCTTTTTGCATAGCCCTCTTAGAAGATATAAGCGACAACTGTTTCACTAGCTGCAACCTCCCTTCCTATCCGCCACTCCTCTTAACTCTCGAATAGGCCTAAAAGGATACATCCAAAGTAAACAATTTCTTAGCAAATTCATTAAGCCTCTAACTTTTCCCTCTCATGACTTTGATGTGACGAGGACTAGATCTTTGTCTATTTATATTTTTAAAAAAGGGGGAGAAAAGAAAGAAAGAAACAAGAAAAGAAAAGAAAAGAAAAGACAAAGAAAAAAAAAAGCAAATAAGAGATCACCACAAGGAAATCATAGGGAAAGCACTTGAATGATCTCGTTACATATAGGCCACAGTCACTATACCTAGGGGCCCTTAAGTTAGGAACATCCAGTGGCTTCAGTCGGCTGGCTTCGTCCCTAACCCCCTAGTCCATTTTGATTCCCCACATCACACTTAGGGCACATCAAGGGCAGGACATACCTAGGGAGGTCACACTCACCTATGGTTAGACATGTCTCCCTAATCCACACTCACCGCAACCCCTTAGGCAAGAACTAGATCCTCAAGTGTGGGACAACATGTAGGCCTACTTGTGGTTCGGCCCAACTCCTAGTTCCACTAGCACGAGCACAATGCACCATACGATAAGGTAGGCATATCCCCAGGCAGTACACCTTTTCTTTATAGGTAACTCTAAACAATTCAAGCCACCAACTTTCAAGGCCCCATCATCACCGACTCACACGACCGCCTATCAAATCGTCGAAACCGCATCAGCTGAAACCCACAAGTTCCATGGGACTAGCACTCATCTAAGAGGGGGATAATGTTACAAGACATGTCATGGGCATGGACGATGTAGAAAAAAAGAAGCAAATGAAGACCATGGAAGCCCAAGTCAAAAAGTGAATGAAGAAGCTCATTCTGCCCAAGTAAGAAAAGTGGAGGAGAAAGCAAGCTTTAAAAAAACATGGGAGAGCACCGCGTGGGAGAGCACCGAATATTCTAGCAAGGCTCTCTCAAGGATGAAGGAGAGCCTCCAAGGGCTCTCGCAAGGAAAGCGCGAGGTGCAATGTAATTCATTTGATAAGAGCACCAGGCTCTCTCTTATGCAAGTTGTAAAGTCTAAACGGATATAGGTGAAGGGATAAGGCAACTAGAAGGGAATAGGGAAAGAGGACCATGGCAAGATGCCCAGTCATGTAACAAGGGAATGGGTGCCCAAGGGATAGCCATTACCAATGCAGTTGAAGCACTTGAAACAACAAGTGTTCCATCAAGTTTTGTGTTTTTGTGAAGTTTTGATGTAAGTGGTAGCATTTTGGTTCTATTTTCACGAAATACAAAATCAACCATTACAAGATACATCTGCTCCACCATGTGACAGAATAGGAACAAGATTTAAAAAGGAATAAGAGTTTGGACTCTAAAACAAAATAGATATGTGAACTCCAAAATAGGGCATGGTATAGATAGGGAGTGAGCAAAGATTGATTTGTCATTTGAGGGTTTGGAATGATATTTCTAGTGTCATTTGAGGGTTCTTTCTACATCCTATGGGAGTGGAAAAAACAAAGCCTTGTGAGCTACTCTGCTTAGGCTTGGGAAGGGGGCAAGTAGCAAGGTATTTCAAGTAGTCTATTGCCCTTCGAGGGACCGAGGGGAAGCTTGACTACTCTTTGTGGGTTTGGATTCATGTTGTGAGAAGAGGTGAAACAAATCTCTATGTGAGAGCACCTTGCAATGCTTTACTCTCGTATTCACAAAGCTCTCCACAATTGCAATTGTCCAAGCAATGATCTTGTGATTCCTCTCCCAGACATAAAAGATATTTCCTGATAGGAAGTGAAGCTCATCCCTGGATTTGATCTCTCTTGAACTCTTCATTAATTTGATGCCGAATGGCATCCTAGCTCCCCATTACAATGTTATCCACCATGGTCATTTTATTATCACAAGTGCACAATGAAAAAATAAAAGCACATTTTTCTAGAACATACCCCTCTTTTGGCAAATGTAGACTTCAAACCTATAGATACAACCCCAAGGCAGTCACAAATCCAAAAAAATATGCAAATATTATTAAAACCAATATAAATGATAACACAACGTGAGATGTTGTCTTGTAGCCCCTTGACACAAGCATAATGGATCAACCTGCATAATGGTATTGATGGGCAATGAAAATAGCTCAATAATCGAATCTTTTTCATGATGTCCTCCCCTCTATCCATGTAAGCTTAGAGTCATCCATCTCATTGTCTAACGAGGCAACCTCAAGTTGAAACACATAAGGCACTATCCGCATGTTAGCTTCAAGTGGACCACCTTCATCTTCATTATCAAGTGCCTCCTCATTTACCTCATAGTTGATATGTTGGCTCGCAGCCTCATGGCCCAAAATATGCATCTTGACATGTTGCAAAATGAGGCCTCCATCATACTGACTTAATCACTTTTAAGTGCAAAAACTAGTGTATCAAGGAAAGAAAGTACCAACTTTGATATGTGATCTTGCCAGGCACTTATTGCATCACCACGCACAAATTTTCCCTTGATATAGAGCACAAAGAAGTCGTCAACACACCAAAGCACAAAAATGTCAAACCTTACCCTTGGAACCATTGTTGATAAACCCACAAACGCACAGCACACCACCAATACCACCATCATGTATGAACATTTTTTTATCATACCACCATGAAACTCCCTAATTCATTCTAGGTTGGCACGGAATGATTTGGAAAGAAACCATTATGCCACAAAGCACCAAGTTCATCCAAACAACATCAATCTCCTTGACTAAAAAGCCATATTAAAGATACCATGAAGCATTTACAAGCACACAACTCTTTCCTTCCCTTGTCCATGCTCTACATACCCTGCAATAAGTGCACTCCAAGACACTACATATTTGACAATACATTCATGAATTTCCTTATCCTTGGCAAATGCAAGACTTGGCATACGTACATAATAAGGCACTATCAAACACAACATTGCCCTCCCAAAACGTAGCCAAACAAGCATGTTCACAAATTTCTTTACCTTCCCCATGTTGTGCATATCTTGCCTAAGCAAAATCCAAGAGATCCCTTCAAAGTAAATTCTGACCTTGGTTGAGAATCTCCGAATTTTCAAGCACTTGTGCATTTAGAAGCAAGCATGATCTCTTAACCACTGTAGCCAAGCATGACCTATTTAACCTTAGTGCCATCATTAACTCCAACTTTTGCAAGGCCACTCGATAACATAGACAAACTTTTTCATCGTCTACAATGTTCATCATATTGATGTTACTGTGGGCACCATCGCTCTGGCATGATAGGAACATGCCATACTAGTTACTACAAAAATGTGGTTATTTTGCTTGTCACAAGCATCTAAATTCTCGAGTGATCTACAACATAACCAGCACTTAATCGAGGGCTAACATCTGCTAATTTTCCACTTGGCACTGCCCTACTAGAATGTGACCCGAGGGCAATCGCTAAGTTCCTAACCAACCAGACCTAAAAAATGCAGTCCTTGAACTGTAGTCCCCTTACTCGGTGGCTGAGATCAGATACATCCTCTTGAATCTTGGACTCACTAAACAACTGAAGCGAAACAAGTGCTCTTTACCCAATGCATTTCAAAATTACCGAGCTCACATCTACTCATCAAATGCATTTCAACATAAGATGGCTCACTCCACGCAGATTGAGTGAGCCAAGGCGATCACAACATATCTTCCTTGGACATACTCGACGGCTTCAGGAACGATTAGGGGGGCTTCATGTCTTGCCATTAACAAGAGTCCCAGTAACTCCACATTGGCGTCGAGCACAAAGAGGAGGCGCGCATCATGCTATTTGACATACCCGAGACGGAGCCTGTGTGGCTTGAATCTGCGCATCAAGACGAAGCCCGTGAGGTATGGATCTGATGGACTGACTCCACGCCGATGCGAAATGTTGCAGATAGTTTTTGGCAAGGCATAGCGGCTGCGAGTTGCAATGAAAGCCATGGCAGAAAAGACAGACTAACCCCTAAACAAAGCAAATCGAAGTGCATCTGTGAGAAGTGATGGTCGAAGCATTCGCCTTGTCGGTAGGAGGCCGTCATCCACCAAGAGAGAGGAAGAAGGAGAAGGTGAAGAAGCAAAACAGAGAGAAAGAAAAAGAGGAAGAAGAAGGAAAAAAGAAAGAAGAAAATTTTGGAGTTGTATTTGTGAGAGAGAGAGAGAGAGAGAGAGAGAGAGAGTGTGTGTGTGTGTGTGTTTTACGAAAAAAAAAGAGAGAGAGAGAGAGTGTGTGTGTGTGTGTGTTTTTACGGGTTACCAACTATCCGAGAGAGCATAAAGTAAAAAAGAGGAAGAAGAAGGAAAAAAAGAACGAAAGAAAAATTTGAGTTGTATTTGAGAGAGAGAGAGCGAGAGAGAGAGAGAGAGAGAGAGAGAGTTACCACAAACTCGACCAGCTCGAGCTTTCATGCTTGTTTCTCTCTGCACAAGATCATTGCTAAGATCTTCTATCTTGTTGTGATGAGTCACAAAGAGAGAGAGAGAGAGAGATTTATTTAGATGTGATATTATTTAAATATATGTTTTTAATGACTAAATATGAGATACATATCTTGAATTAAATTAGGAAATGTGATAATTGATAATTGATTTTCGGCAACATTGTGACTACAACGAAAGGTATCAAAATACGACTTGAGGAAATGATGACCATGGTCTTTAATTGTATTTGTGGACAAATTGTGGTGGTGTTGTAATGCATAGTTTTTTAAATACCATATAATAGAGCGTAAAGATTATACTTTGTTACTTGTCATGGCAATTATTCAAAAAGGATACTAAATATTTGAATCATTAATAGAAAATTCCTATATTTGAAAAACATCTAATGTGCAAGCTTTGTGGGTATTTTGGTCTCTTCCTCCTATGTTGATTTTGTTGTGGCAATAATGAATTTTGGCTTAGGATATCACAGTCTTTGGACCTTGCCATGGGCAGAAACTCATGTTGCTAAGCCAACGAAGAGTAGTGCCATTAAAGCTCTCAATTGTGAGAGATGCATTTGACCTTCAAGGATGTTATTTTCCTTTAACAACATTGGGCTTGAATACTTGAACCCTTGACTGTTGTTGGAGGGGAAGATGAATATATTCTCAACCATGATTTTTCTTTAACAACATTGGGCTTGAATACTTGAACCCTTGACTATTGTTGGAGGGGAAGATGAATATATTCTCAACCATGCTTTTTGTCAATGCTAACAAGTGAGTTTAAGTGGTGCCTCAAGCTTGCAAGGGAGACTACAAAAGAGAGACAAGAACAAATATTTCTTCTTCTATAAGATTCGGAAGTGTACTTAATCTCATCAAATGCTTACCAATACAAAGTAGCTTGCACATTGCACTTCAAAACATAAAGACCTTCAAGCAAGTGAAGGAATTGCCAAATCAATATGATGGTTACGTTGGCTTTGAGTTGTCCCCTCCTAGCTCCGGAAGAGTAATGTATGGAATGGAGCAACAAAATGATTGCAATCCATGGAAAGAATATGTGACCTCTAATTATGATATGTTTGGCCGTAAATTCTCTGCCTCCGAGTCCTACTCAAACGATCATCGTGGCTTGGGATAGATTCTTGAGGGGCCCTTGTTACTAGTGCAAGGTGGAAGCTTGGTCGAAATAAAGTGCATCCTTACGGATTGAGGATATTATCCCTTTTGAACAAGATTTGTATATCTGATAAATTGCTAATATTAGGTACTCCTATGGAACATGTTTGAATTTGTTTTCGTGTCAGTGCCATAAGATTACGTGAATGAACCCAGTCTTTTTAAAAGGATAATTAAAGAAGTTGTTTTTACATGTCACACCAAATGATACGGCTAATTAGACAACTAAAGTACGCCAAGTGAGGGAAGTGGGAGGACGAAACCCCCAACGGGTCTATCCTATGGCAGGGTAGTCCCAGAGAACTGGGAGGCTTCTCACAAGGTTTTACTAACAACCGACACTTAGAAATCGTTAGGTATGAATCCCGATTCATGCCGTTTTAGGGGATCGGAATGGGATTATGCCCTATGGGCAGAGAGGTGGAGTGCTGCATCCCTCTCGTTTCCCATTCTCTTTGAACCAAGTGTGGCATGGGTTTGCTTCGGCTTGGGTATCTCTACGTAAAGTAGGATGTCCAAAACCTGACGCTAGAATGCTGTGAGGAGACCTTGACCACTAGGGACTCAAGTTTAAGGTCGATCCTAGTGGGTTTGGCCATAAGCAATCCATTGTGAGGCGAAATTAAAAAACCCCATGACATTCTATGGGAGTGCCAGGCGGGGTCGCTTAGACTTGTCTCTCGATGGACCACTAAAAACGTGCTTGGATAGCCAATACGCGGGCACATTATAGTTGGTATCAGAGCCGACCTAGACTAAAAAAATTAGGGAGAAAATTCAGGAAGAGTGATGCAATGTGTTTATTAGAAAATGTTTCCCTTTTTTCTCACTTGTGGATTGCTACCGCTTCCATACTTATGAGGCATGGAGCAAGTTCCTTGTATTTAATATCATGTTCAAGATAGCTATGAACTCTACAAGCTATCGTAGATAGTCTGACATGATGGGGATCCTAGATCAGCTCTACAACCCCTCACCGCTACATATGGAAAGGCATTGGAATTGGAGCACACGATATTGCTACATAGATGCCAACCGACTCACCTATCTTCAAAACAATCTAAAGAGGTTAAAGTGGCTGGAAGACTTGAAGATTATCAAGTTATTCATCTTCCATGAGGCTCATGTGAACTCGACCCTACACATCGGACATCGGTAAGTAGATCGGAACTGCTACATCTACGAAGAGGTGGTTAAAATTTTACCAGCAGATAGAATTAAAGTAATGGGACAAAATGAACGTCATGGCTATCAAAAACAGGGATTTCCTGAACTTACCATGACTTATCACTTCCTGAGAATCCATTCCCCCAATCCATACTACTATTCTGCCACTGTAGCTGATTCTAATAGGGAATTATTAACTTGGCGTTAATGTAACTCTTGAGAAGAAAAATCATCTAAGCCAAACCCTATCTATTCCCAAATAATTGTACTTGAGGCTTACGCTTCCCTATGATTAAATAAGAAATTTATGTTCATTTGAATGGTTGCATAGTTGCAATAGAAATTATGTGTGCATTGATTTAAGTTGTATAGGGGTGTGTAAATGCAATCCTAACACGGGAAAGTTTAAATGGTAATCAGATACAATCCCAAGCACAAATCCAGAATCATGTTTCCTCACTAAGCCCAACAGAGGTACAAGAGAACAAGTTTCTTATGAAACAAATTAAACCACCGGAATTTGATGGAAAAGGGAAGACTATTGAAGCTAATATTGAAATATGGATTGAATCCATGGAGGACTGTTTTAGTGCAGCCAAAATAACATCTGTGAACCAAGCCATGATTGCTAAGCTCAAGCTCACCGGCGAGGCTAGTATGTGGTGGAAGCAATGGTGTAAAGACCAAGCAATCACTGAAAGCACAATAACTTGGAAAAAACTAAAGTAGTGCAGGGAAGGCATATGCCACCTGCGTATAGAACTCAGAAGATGAATGAGTTCTTTAAGTTGAGGCAGTTGAGCCTATCTTTGGAAGCATACTACTTGAAATTTGTTTCCTTGCTAAAATACGCCCTGACAATGAGCATCCCCCAACAGGTCTCGAAGTTTTATGATGGGATGAATCCGCCAAAAAATACTCGGTTGGAATCAATGCATCCTTCCGATTTGCAAGTGAAAGGTGAGAAGGATCAAAGCTTGCACTCGAGAGCTATGGTGGGAGAGCAAGAGCAAGAAAGAGAGAGAAAAGAAATGGGAACTCCAACAGTCACAATGTGTGATCGGGCCTTCCTTTATTCAAACTGTCACTAAAAGAATAAAGAATAAAATGATGGTGATGGGCACCCGCCACCTGTAGTGTGCAGTGGCAGTGATTGTCAGTGAAGTAATACACGGGCGGCTAGGCGGGGGCGCCTTTACCCCCAACAACCTCCCACTTAAAGGTGAATCTTCCCTAGTGAGGAGTGAAAAGAAAAAAGAAAAAAGATAGTACAACATGTATACATGTACAACAGGATGAGGAAAGACGCCATCTCATCCCATGCACATCAACCTCCTGAGGAAGGCGAAGAGCTCTATAGAGAGCCTTTTTGTGAGCAAATCTACAGGATTCTGGTCAGTCGAGATCTTGACAAGGTCAACAAACTTATCCTCAACGACCCCACTTATGAAGTGATACCTCACCTCAATGAGTTTTTTCTTCACATGGAAGATCGGATTCTTGGCTAACTAAATAGCACTCATAGAATCTAAATGCAGTATAGGGATAGCATCAATACCAAGGTCAGCAAAAAACCAAACGACCCAACCAAATGGCCTCCTTGCAAGCCTCAGTGGCTGCAACATACTCGGTCTCTGTAGTCGAAAGGGCCATGCATTTCTACACCCTGGACATCCAAGAAATAGCACCTCCAGCATAGGTGAATACATATCCGGAAATTGACTTCCTACTATCTGCATGTCCTGCATAATCAGAGTCAGTGTACCCTATGACTCCTGTATCCTGGCTACCATAGCATATGCACATATCTGCAGTGTCCTTCAAGTACCTCATGATACCCTTCACGGCATCCCAATGCTTCTTGCCAGGTGTAGCCATATAGCATGCCACAACACTAACTGCAAAGGCAATATCTGGACGAGTGGCTATCATGGCATACATAAGATTGCCCACTGCAGATGCATAGGGAATCTTGGCCATCTCAGCCCTCTACTCATCTGTCTGTGGACAATCAGCCTGTGATACCTTCACATAAGAAGGCAATGGACAGCCAATAGGCTTTATGTCCTGCATGTAGAAGCGCTCAAGGACTTTATGATGTACTCCCTCTATGACAAGTAGAGGAGCCCCTGATGCCTGTCGCATCTAATGCGCATACCAAGTATGTGAGAGGCATGTCCTAGATCTTTCATCTCAAAGCTCTTCTTGAGATGAGCCTTAAGAGCATCTAGCTCTTCATGAGCTTTCCCTGCTATCAGCATACCATCCACATAGAGTACCAAAATCAATAAAGAACCATCATGGGCTTTCTTTGTGTAAAGACACAGATCCATAGCACTCCTGCTATAGCCCTGTGACTGTATAAAGGCATCAAACTTATGATACCACTCCCTAGGTGCCTGCTTCAAGCCATAAAGACTTTTCTTCAATTTGCACACTAGGTGCTCCCTGCCAAGTTTTGCAAAGCCCTTAGGTTGCTCCATATAAATCTCATCATGCAAGTCCCCATGTAAGAAAGCTGTCTTGATATCCATCTGGTGTAAATCCAAGTCAAGCTGAGCAACCAAAGCCAAAACTAAGTGTAGGGTGGTCATCTTAACCACATGAAAAAAGACCTCATCAAAGTCCACACCATGCTCCTACTAAAAACCCTTTGCTACCAATCTAGCCTTGTATGCCGGCTTGGGGTGTCCAGGGGTACTTTTCAGCTTGTACACCCACTTGCATGGCAAAGCCTTCTTGCCCTTAGGCAAGGAAACCAAATCCCAAGTCTCATTCTTATGCAAGGAGTCTATTTCAGACTGCATAGCCCTCTCCTAGGAGTGACTGTCACCCTTGCGCATAGCCTCATCATAAGTGAAAGGCTCTCCTGCATCTGTAACCAAGGCATAATGCATCGAGGGCTGAAATTTGTCAAGTGGACGTCTATCTCTAGCAGACCGAGGCTCTGTTGCTTGCCTAGTTGCCTATTCAACACCCTGACCATGAGCATTTGCTTCAATTGTAGGCTGTCCAACTGGCTGTGCAGGAGCTCTCGGCTCCTCCTGAAATATGACCCTACGGATCTCAATAACTCTCTCAGGCTGCCTATGCATCTTGTCTTTATGGAAGACTACATCATGACTGCGGATGACTTTCCGCGCCTCTGCAGATCCCAGAGACAGTAACCCATCTCACCTGCATCCCCATAACCAAGGAAAATGCATTTGACACTCTTAGGATCCAGCTTACTTCTCTTGTCCTTGGACACATGGCAAAATGCCTCACATCCAAAGACACGGAGATATGCATAAGAGGGAGGTTTTCCAGTCCATACCTCCTCTGCAACCTAGAAATCCAAACCACTAGAAGGTGATCTAGTAATGATATGCACAGTTTTACTAATTGCCTCAGCCCAAAAGCTCTGTGGTAGGCCTGCATAGCTAAGCATATTGCGTACATGCTCCTGGATGGTTCTATTCATCCGCTTAGCCAAAACCATTTTGGGGAGGTGTAGAGGGCGGTCAACTGATGCTTAATACCCCTCTCATCACATAATTGCTCAAAAGCACATGAGACATACTCACCCCCATTATCTGTCCTTAGGCATTTTAGCCTATACCCAGACTGGTTCTCAACCAATGCAAGCCAACTCTGAAACATAGCCAAGACATCAGATTTCAGCTTAATGGGATAAGCCCAAACTTTCCATGAAAAATCATCTATGAAAGTAACAAAATAATTTGCACCACCCATAGACTTACAAGGGATGGGCCCACAGACATCCGAATGTACCAATGCCAAGGGCTCACTCATGCGTGGCCTACGAGACTTCTTATGCGTAAACCTAGTCTGCTTGCCATAAAGACAATGCTCACATGAATCGAAACATACATAATCAAGGGGCGGTAAGTACTGCAAACCAAAGCATTTTCATTCTCTTCAAAGACATATGGCCCAAACGGGCATGCCAAAGAGATACATGTGGGATAGAACCCACACACAAAACATGATCAAGGGAAGAAGCGGATACAATCAAGGGATAGAGGCTGCCAGTCTTGGCACCTCTTGCAATCACAAGTCTGCCACGAGTGATCTTCCATGCAGAGTCTCCAAAAGATACATTGTAACCTGCATCATCAAGCTGTCTAGAGACTGTGTGTCAAAGTAGGTATATGACGTACATCCTGCATAACAAAACTGCTGCTAGAAGAAAATTGCAGCCTAACATCACCAATGCCCACAATATCAAGAGACCTGTCATCACCAATGCCCACAATATCAAGAGACATGTCCAGCTGACATGAGACTGTATGTCAAAGTAGGTATATGACGTACATCCTGCATAACAAAACTGCTGCTAGAAGAAAACTGCAGCCTAACATCACCAACGTCCACAATATCAAGAGACCTGTCACCACCAATGCCCACAATATCAAGAGACGTGTCATCACCCAAGCACACAGAACCCGAAATATTACAGTATGAATGAAACCACTCTTGGCAAGGTGTCACATGAAAGGACGCACTTGAGTCCAAGAGCCAACACTGTGCATACATAGAGTGTATCTCTGTCATCTGCGAAGCATTAGAATAAGCTGTAAGGATATAATCATCATCAACATCCTTAGGCTGCATAACATTGATCTCTTCAATTTTAACACTGGACTTTGCAGGCACTATGCTGCGATCAGAAGACTTATCATGCACTTTGCCTTTCCCCTTTTCTTTGCACCTTTCATTGCGCAGTTCATGGCATTGTGGCCTAATATAGCCCTTTTTTCCACAATGGTGACAAGTAACATCTGCATTCCTGCCACGGTATTTGCTATGTGACTTCCCACGAGACTTGGACCGAGATTTCTGAGAATCCCGTCCACCACGGCCAGTGCCAGTGCCATGCTTTCCATATCCATCATTTCTGCCTCTAACTGTCATAGCATGTGACACACGAGAGACATCCAAATTCTTACGGTTAACCTCTTCCTGCAGAAGAGCACTCTCAACATCAGATAATTTCAAGGTAGCAGTAGAGGCACATAATGCAGTGCGGAATACATCCCATGACTCATTAAGAGTACCAAGCAAGAAAAGAGGAGTGACGTCCTTTGCAAAAGTGATGTCCTGTGAAGTCAAGTTCTTGAATATAGCATGGAACTGGCTCAAGTGAGCAGACATAGTCACATTCTCCTTCATGCACAGATCCATAAGCTACTTCAGCCAATACATTTGACTCACTGGACTTTTCTTGTCATAGAGATTCTTCATTTTATCCCACAGCTGCCATGCACTTTGTTCTTCCTCAAATACATTGTAATGAACGTGTTCTATGAGAGATAATACAATAGTGGACTTGCATAACTCATCAAGCTCAAACTATTCCTCATTTGGCATAGTTGCAGGCGGCTGCCCGAGCTGAACCTCAATGGTTTCATTTGCGATTTTTGCACCAACACCTGCCAAATATGGCTCCTCCAATAAGAGTAATTCATACCATCAAGCTTAGTGATGTTGAAAATAGCATGATTAGTGGACGAACTCGCCATAATGCAGACTGGAAGACTACAAACAATTCAAAATCGCTTGCTATTTACTGCAGAAAATGACAAAAAAATCACCAAAATTGAGAGAAAATGGCGAGAAAAGTGTAACCAAAGATGATGCCCACCAAGTACTAGTGAAAGTACATCATTTTAGAATATTTCAACATGAAAAATCCATGTCAGTCTGGAGTTATATGCTTTCTATAATATATGACAGCAGGGTACTGTGAGAGTCAAGCTGACCAAATCACTGCACCAAGTCAATAAATGATAGCCAAGACATGATCAACCATAAATGGGCATAAATCAACACCAAACAATCATCAGGACCCTAAGCAAACACCAAAACATGTCACCAAAGCATCCGTCAATGAGTAGGCATACCCCTTGGACAGTAGGGCAAAGTATACATAACACTGGCAAGACTTGACACCAGTACGTGTATGCTCACAAGAGTGCAAAGCCCAAGCTCAGGTCAAAAGCAACTCCGAGATATCAGTGCATGAACCATGTATCATTTAAGTGTAAGAGATCCCAAAGTCTCAAGTATCTGCAAAATGCTCAAATAGCATAAACCTCCTGCTCAATATCAGTCAAGCATACAAGATGCTCGCACTGGCGCAAAAGGCAGATAAATGAGCTCAATAGCTCAATCAAACCAAGTCAAAGTACCAAATATAGGTAACCAAGACAATGCCTCAATAGCATCCAAAGAGCATGACGGCTACAAAGCAACTATAGGTATCATCCATGAGCAAGAAATACATCCCAATAAAGATCTCTAACAACCAAAATGACATCCAATACAAAATTCCAAAATAGAAAATGAGAATCCAAGCCAAGTCTTCAGAGAGCACTAAAGCTCAACAAGTACATGGTACACCGGGCCAAGACAAATGCATCAAGCCGTAGGTGTTGGGTAAGCATGTACCCAAAGAGCATATAACTATCAAAGCACTGACCACTATCAAGTATAGACCAATGTCAATAAGTGCGGGCTGAAATAAGCTCAAGCTTCCAAAAGCATCCGGATCCAATGACAAGCTCGAAGTTGTCCCTCGATGATCAATACATCATAGCATAACCCAAGACATACACCCGGAACCAATAGGCATATGTCAAAGCATGAAAGATAGCTTCAGCCCAAGAGTATTCAGCATGCATCTACTGTTATAAACTATGTATTTCCAGCCCCACAATTAGGCCAAAATCATAGCATTACATGTAGCTTCAATCCCCCAATCAATCGGGATGCAATAGGCATCAAACCGGTTATGTAGTCATGCCCAAACAAGCATAGGCATAAACTATGAATGTAGCACTAGCATCAAATGTCTTTGGACTGTTTATAACAATCCTAAAACACTGTTTTTAGCCACCAAACCAATGCCTAATCTCAAAGTATCAATACATGTGCAAGAAGCTCAAAATGGAGCCCAAACAAGTGCTTAATGCCAAGCTGGCGCTAGAGCTGAAGTTGCTAAATAGTGGCTGTCCAAAATCAAGCACAAATTTGCATGATGATGTTGCTACTCCTGCTGGTCCATGTGGCAGGTCTGGAGAGATTGGAGGGCTCAAACATGAGCCAAAGAGGCCTTGGAACAAGCCTCTAGCAGCCCACAAGCAATGGTAAAGAGATATGAAGGTTGGAAGCTTCAATGGTGGCTACCTTGTTTACCTAGACTTGTGGACTGAGATAAATCTCTGAAATAATGAAGCAATACCTCAATGTCAATGCCATGATGGTGCTTCAATAGGCCGGGAAGAAGCTCGGGAAGCCGGGGAGTGACAGGAGCTCAAGAGAATGAGCTATGGCTACCGGGAAGGAGACCCAATGCGAGTGGGGAGCCGATGGGAAGTTGAGAATGACACGAGCCAAGCTCAAGAGTCGGGAAGCTGAAGTTGAAAGGTGAGAAGGATCGAATCTTGCACTCGAGAGCTATGGCGGGAGAGCAAGAGCAAGAAAGAGAGAGACAAGAAATGGGAACTCCAACAGTCACAATGTGTGATCGGGCCTTCCTTTATTCAAACTGTCACTAAAAGAGTAAAGAATAAAGTGACAGTGACGGGCGCCCACCACCTGTAGTGTGCAGTGGCAGTGACTGTCAGTGTAGTAATACACAGGCGGCTAGGCGGAGGTGCCTTTACCCCCAATAGCAAGATGCATTGATAAGAGCAGGACCTATTGCCCAAGAAGTCAAGTCCAGACCTTGGGCTTACAGAGACCAAAATTCGGGGCTATTGATAGCTCAAATTAAAAGGGTGCAAGGACAGGGTGAAGGCCAATAGAAGAAGCCAAGAGCAAATGCAATCAATGACTTTGTTCCCACTCAAAGAAGTGATCAAAGCCTGCATTGTTTCCACTGCAATGAACCTAGGCACTTCAAAAGAGAATGTCCCAAGCTTGGCAAGAACCTTTGTTAAGGGAAATTCGGAGGCCAAGCCAGGGCTACCCATGGCAGCAGTCATGCAATATTGGGAAGGGAAAAAACTTCCAATATTACCACTAAAGGATTAGATGAAGAAGAAGATCCGTGCATGGAAACCAAGATTGAGAGGACAACCATTCATGCTGCTCTGCATAAGAAGGGACCGAACCACCAATTCTCGATGATTCAAACACCATCGAACTTCTAGGGTAAGAAATTCAAAACCTTGATTGATTGTGGCACACATTCTTTCATTTCACCATCATGTGCAAGAAGGTTAGGGATAGCCACTATAGCTACACCCACTTTGCTTGTCGAACTAGCAAATGGGCAAGAAATCACTTGTACCAGACAAACTACTAAGGTGGAATTCTTACTCGAAAACGAGCCCACAATCGTTAAGTTTAGAGTAATGAATCTAGGTGTCCATGAATGTCTACTTTGGATGGATTGGCTAATCCCTAATGATGGTCACATTCATTGTGCAAAGGGTCAAGTCTCCTTTCGGAATCCTAAGGGTGAGCTAGTTACAACATAAGGTGAAGCAGGTATCCAGCTAGCTAAGGCAGCGCGAATAGTTCAAGGAATAAGGAAGGGATTACCCGACTATCTAATCAAGCTAAACAAACCCAACCAGGCAGAGGAAACTAATGAAGAACCATCATGGCTAAAGGAATATGTGGATGTGTTCCTACAGGATTTGGCTGATTTACCACTACCTAGGGAAGTGGATCATGAGATTAAGCTAATCCTAGGAGCTGCTCCAGTTGCAAAAAGGCCCTACAAGATGTCCATTCCTGAGGCCATTGAGTTAAAGGAACAACTCAAATAACTACTGGACCAAGGGTACATACGCCCTAGCAGTTCTCCTTGGGGAGCTCCAATCTTGTTCCAAAAGAAGAAGGATAGAACACTTCAACTCTGCATTGATTATAAAGGCCTAAACTAAGTAACCATCAAGAATAAATACCCCATTCCAAGGATAGATGAGTTACTCGATCGACTGCAGGGATAAAAAATCTTCTCCAAGATTGATTTAAGGTCAGGGTATTATTAGATCTACGTCAAGGATGAGGATATTCCAAAGATGGCATTCAATATCAAATATGGTCATTTTGAATTTACAGTAATGTCTTTTGGATTGATTAATGCCCCCGCCACCTTTAACAGGCTAATGTAGGACATTTTTAGACCACACCTTGATGATTTCATACTCGTCTTCTTTGATGACACCTTGATTTATTCCAAGGAGGATGCTGATTGTGAGTCCCAAATTCACATTGTCCTTGAGACCATGAGGACTCATAAGCTCTATGCTAAGAAGAAAAAGTGTGCCTTCTTAAAAAGGCAGATTGAATATCTCGGATTTATTGTGTCAAATGAAGGGATCTCTGTAGACCCTACCAAGGTTAAGGATGTTCAAGAGTGGTCTCCACTGGCTACTATTAAAGAAGTGCATAGAGCTTTTGGATTAAGAGGTTGGTACATGATCTTCATTAAGGACTATGCTTTAATCATAGCACCCCTCACAAATTTGCTGAAAAAGCAAGTTGCCATAGTGTGGACACTCTCTGAACAAGCAAGTTTTGATCAACTCAAGCATAACTTGGTGATAGCACCAATTCTGAATCTCCCTGACTTAAGCAAGGAATTTGAAGTTGCCACGAATGCTAACACTTGCACTGGCCTATGTACTAATGCAAGAAGGTCATCCCATAGCTTATTCCTCGCGGAAGCTAAAAACTCATGAGAGGAATTATGCCACCCATGACCTCGAACTGCTAGCAGTGATCCACACCCTCAAACTTTGGTGACATTACTTGCTTGGTAATAAGTTTTCTTTGATCACAGACCATAAGAGCCTTAAAAGGATCTTCACCCAGATGGACCTCAACATGAGGCAATGTCGTTGGATAGAAGTCCTATAGGAGTATGATTTTGAGATTAGGTATCGACTCAACAAAGAGAATGTGGTCACTGACTCTCTAAGTCGCAAGGCATTCCTCAACTCTCTTATCATGGAGGAACCCTTAATGACCGAATCTTTGGCAACTAGGGTGTTAATGCCCAGCAACCCTATCCTTAAACTAGCCAAGGAAGAAGCTAACCATGATTCAGAATATCTAGAGATGATAAAGAATTTTTTTGAAAAGGACCAAAACCCGAGACCTAAGGTCACATATCAAGAATTCTCCGTCAACGAGGGACTTGTCTATTTTAGGAGAAGATTATGCATACCCTCGAGCAAGAAACTCAAACAGAGAATACTTTGGGAAGCACATGACTCCCCCTTTTCAGGCCATCCCGGATATGTCAAGACCCTCAACACGGTCAGAAGGAGGTACCATTGGGGAAGGCTTAAGGGAGATGTGCTTAAATATATCACGGAATGTTTGTCTTGCTAGCGCATCAAGGTGGAACATGTCAAGATGCCTGGGAAGCGGTAACCTCTCGACATCCCCCAAATGAAGTGGGAATTTATTAGCATGGATTTTGTTGTTGGGTCACCC
This sequence comes from Lygodium microphyllum, assembly GCF_053477565.2. Lineage (NCBI taxonomy): Eukaryota > Viridiplantae > Streptophyta > Polypodiopsida > Schizaeales > Lygodiaceae > Lygodium > Lygodium microphyllum. The sequence continues at coordinate 27,256,927 of NC_141152.1, read as the reverse complement.
TCAATGCAAGGGGGCTATAACTCAATTATGGTTATAGTAGATATGCTCACCAATGTTGCACACCTCATTCCAGTCAAGACAAATTATAAAGCTTCAGATATTGCCAGACTGTTCATCAAGGAGATATTCAGGCTCCATGGGTTGCCTAGAAGGATCGTTAGTGACCTCTACTCCCTCTTCACATCTCACTTTTGGAGAGGGATATTCGGGGCCATTGGGACTCAACTTTGTTTCAGGATAGCATATCACCCTCAAACAGACAGCCAAACATAGAGGGTCAATCAAGTCATTGAAGATATCCTTAGAGCTTACTGCTATCGCAAACCCAAGAAATAGATTCAACATCTACCATTAGTATGGTTTTCCTATAATGCTTCCTACCAACAAAGCATCCAAATGACACCTTTCCAAGCATTGTATGCCAAGCAAAGGAGTCCTTGAGCTCTCGCCAACTAGAATCCTAGACATTTAGGAAAAGAGATTGAGGAATAGAATCCTCAAGGAGTACCTCATCCACCAGTGGAGGGACTTCCTAGAAGAAGATGCCACATGGATTGACGAGAGTACTCTCAACCAACAATACCCCCAATTCCTTTCAAGATGAGGACATCTCGATTCCTTAAGGGGGAAAGAATGTAACATTTTTCCCTCCCTCCCACTGTATGATCTCCCTCCCCTTTTAATGATTTTTTTAATTAAAAAATAATAATTCCCCCTATTCACGTTGCCAATTGGAGGATGGTGATGGGGGGCTGTCGTGATGTCAACGGGGGAGGGTTCTGTGTGGCGAAGAAGAGGCAGGGGGGCTGCCGCGTGCCTGGAGAGGGTAGGGAAGGTGCCATGTGCCCTAGAGGTGGCAGGGGGGAGGGGCTTCCATGTGCCATGGGAGGAAGGGAGAGGGCCTCCATACATTACTAATCCCTCCCCCCCCCCTCCCCCCTGCCAAGACCCTATAAAAAGGGCTTAGGCATGAAGAAGGAGGGCGGCAAGGACTGGAGTTGGTGGCCCTATATGCTGATTGTTGGTCGAAGGGAAAGGAGGTTCATTGCAAGAGAGAGAGAGAGAGAGAGAGAGAGAGAGAGAGAGAGAGAGGAGAGTAAGAGAGAAGAGAAAGAAAGAGAGAGAGAGATAGGGAATTTCTCTCTCTTTGAAGACTTTCGAGCTTGCCATCTTTGAAAAGATTCTCATGGATGAATTCCCACCACGAGGAGTCATCTCTCTCGTAACTTGGGCATGTAGCCACGAAGGAAAAACCAAACTTATACGATGCCTCCCAAGCGTAGTAAGGTCCAATCGAGCATGAATCGCACGTCATTTGGTAATCAGGTGCGTCTCATACACCCTACCCTGATGGGAGGCCTTAAGGACATAGGCCGACTTCATTGGGAAGGGAAATGTATTCCATGAAAGTCTATAATAACTAACCACCATTTAGTTACATCATTTTATCATATTGGAAATTGTGTTTACTTGCACTTTGTCATGTTTTTGAACGAGTAAATTGCATGAAAGATTTTGCATTCATGCACGCAAAAGAATGCAAGGACCTTATTGATTGTGCTCGTAATGCTTTAGATTATGCACTAACATTAGCATTATTGAAGGTACTGAAAAATGGATTGTTAGGACACTTATGCATATTCCTCGTTAAGCGAAAATCCTGCTTTTTCTTTGCATCACGAAATTTGCGAAATTGGAAAGGTAGAAGTAAAGGCTTGAATCAAGTACATGAAGTTCATGAATTACTACAATAACACTTAAGTATATCTAGGCCCTTGCAATACTAAAGCAGGTATTAGACTCCTATAAACCTTCAGAGGAAAGTGGTTCATTTTTGCATTAGGCCTGATAACTTCACATCCTCCATCCAAAAGAAAAATACATGTCTCTATTTGTGTTTTGCATAAGCGCGTCGAAATGTATTCCCAAAAGCAAAGGCCTGCATTGTAGCATTGTCTTAGGAAAGATACGCTTCTAAATTGCGTGGCATCATGATCAGTTTCAGTTGCATTGCTAGGGATTCATCTTGAAGATAACTATAAACCGCGCATAAGAAATACAAATAATTACTCAAGAGCCGTTCAATAAAAATGAACCCTATATACGCAAGGATAGGGCTTAGCTCAACTTATTCAGGGTTTTAAAGAAATTAAGCCAATCTATTGTTACTTCATAGAGGGACCATGAGACAAATAAAACACTCACTGGTCTCTATTCTAAATCTCACCTCGATAAAGCTGAAATGACCTTGAAGATATCACCTTTAACCATGACACAATCTGACATTAGTACAAGAGAGTTCAAGTGTCGTTTCTTCCAAGATAATAACCTAGATTTAAAGGCTAGCAAGCTAAGACAGCTACCATTCGCGAACTATATATATCCAATTGCATAATTGCTCATTTCTTTCACACAGCGAGGACGGAATGAAGGTATTCCCTATCCTTTAGAGGATATTGGAAATTATCACCAAGGCAAGAAGGACAAACGCTAGGGTCAAGAGAGGGACGTCCACCTTAGGAGATGTCTCGAGCACTCACCTGCACCTTTATTTGTGCTTGTAAATTTAGGAACACTGCTTCTATTAAAAAAAAAAAAACGAGATTGTGTAACCCCAAACACATAAATGAGCATAGTGAATCAGGTTGAGCTTTTGGAGGGCATGCTAAACCACCCCTCGGTGGTTGCCAACCCTAGCCAAGGGGGTTCTAAATAGTCCTGACAAGAACGTGGACCGAACCCACCACGAGAGGTCTCTCGGAAGATTGGTTTAAATGTAGGAGGATGCTTGGATGCGAGGGGGGCTTTGGCCGTGAATTCCCTACCTTCGAGGCCTACTTAAACGATCAGCGTGACTCGGGATAGGTTCTCGAGGGGCCCTTGTTACTAGTGCAAGGCTGAAACTTGGTGGAAATAAAGTGCATCCTTACGGATTGCAGATATTGTCCCTTTTGAACAAGATTTGTATCTTTGATAAATTGCTAATATTAGGTACTCCTATGGAACTTGTTTGAATTTGTTTTCATGTTAGTGCCATAAGATTACGTGAATGAACCCGGTCCTTTTAAAAGGCTAATTAAGGAAGCTGTTTTTACATGTCACACCTAAAAGTGATAGGGCTAATTAGACAACTAAAGTATGCTAAGTGAGGGAAGTGGGAGGACGAAACCCCTAACGGGTAGGGTGGTTCCACAGAACTGGGAGGCTTCTCATAAGGTTTTACTGACAATCGACGCTTAGAAATTGTTAGGTTAGAACCCCAATTCATGCCGTTTAGGGGACTAGAATGGGATTATGCCCTATGGGCAAAGAGGTGGAGCGCCGCATCCCTCTCGCTTCCCATTCTCTTTGAACCAAGTGCGGAATGGGTCTGCTTCGGCTTGGGTATCTCTACGTACAGTAGGATGTCCAAAACCCGATGCTAGAATGCTATCAAGAGACCTTGACCACTAGGGACTCAAGTTTAAGGTCGATCATAGTGGGTTTGGCTGCAAGCATTCTGTTGCGAGGCAGACTCGAGAAATCGTAGGCAACAAACCCTGTGACATTCCGTGGGAGTGCCGGGCGGCGTCGCTTAGACTCATCTCTCAATGGACCGCTAAAAATGTGCTTGGATAGCCATTAGGCGGGCACGTTACAGACCTGGATCACCTTTATTTTTTTTATATGAAGGCACATTTAAAATATTGAAAGTCTTCTCATCAATAAGGGGAATTGGCTCAAGGACCTTTGGAAATCTGTATCCCAGCCTCCTAAGAATGATCATGTCTTTTTTCATAAGTGTAAGCCTATGTGCATAAGCAGCACAAGCATAGGAATCTTGAAAAGCCTCAATCAAAAAATCTTCTAAAGTCTCCTAGATGTAATTGAGAGTTGTCCTTGTCCATTTAAAACTATTGAGTTTTGAAATTGCACTATCCAGAGCCTTTATTGCACTTCTAATCTCCTTCAAGCATCTAACATGCTATGAAAAATTTCTCCTTGGCTTTGATTTCCTTGGAAGTTTAGAAGGCTTAGAGGATTGATGGATCTTTGAAGCAAGGCCTCTAGGATCATTTTATGCTTTCTTATAGTAGCCTTAGTTCTAGGCATATAAAATCTCTAAAAAAACAAAAATAACTTAAAATTTGGATGGTCCTAAGGCAAACAAGTAAAATATTGACATAGCCAAGGATCTTATGCATCCATAGTTGTTAGCTTGATGTATGTCATAGTTGCTGCACATCTTTACATTGTCTATGCAATGGAACTAGTTAGCATGTATATAACAAACCCTAACAAAAAGCATTAGAAGGAGATATACAATATCATGAGATACTTGAATGACACTAATGTTTGCTTCAAAGTGCATAACAATATACTTACAAAATCCGATGTATAAAATGCGAGATGAAGACCAGGACATGAGAGAGAGCTGTTGTTTTCACGTTTCATAAGCCCAAAAATAATTTCAAAGAAAATAATTTTGAAAAAAATTTGTAAATGAAAAATGGTATAGAGCTAGCCAAGATCTATAGATAAAATTACATCACTAGATAAAATTACATTATTATAGAGAAAATGTCTTCTTTTTAGCCCAAGAGTATTGAAAATATTGTGCATTATGGGACCTAAGTGTGATGAAATTTTACCTTGGCTAGGTGTTGGAAAAATTTTGAGTTGTAATGAAGCTACCTCGTGCTAGTGAATTGGAGCAAGAAATGAGCTTAGTGGTTTGAAATTTACTTTGTGGTTCCAAAATTCTTTTTAAAAGGATATTTCATCGAAGTATAACGAGTAATTTACTTCACACGTGTGGTAGGCATACCATTGTCACCTCGAAACTTGTGCCACGTGTCATTGAACTTTTTGAACGCTATGGCAGTTTTATGGCATAACTTTTTGGATAAAAGGAAAGATTTTTAAGCCTTCTTTCTCTAGTTTAAATGTAGTGCATGGTTCATTTTGAGCAAGTTCCAAAGTGATTGATATTAAATAAGTAAATGTTGTGGAGCCAAATCAAGTCGGTTTTTACACAAACTTTCCTTCCACACATTTTTTTCTCTCTCCCACAACCATATACCTTGCACATTGTAAGCTCAGAGTACGTGTACTCTTGACAAAACTAGTTCATGCTCACAAAGCAATACATTTCTAAGGTGACAAACTTCTATTGGTCATTTCTCTTATACATAGGCATTGTGATTTATTCTTAATTCCATTGAGAGCAATAAAAATGATTAAATAATTTATTTTAAGGAGATAATCTCTACTTGTATTAAATTTTTCCATTGCTAAAGGGTACATGTGATGAGAAGCTCTTTGATTTCCTCCATGCAATAGGAAACTCATTGAGATTCACCTACATCAGAGATATGCTCAATGTTCCCTTTGATTTGCAAGATCTTTTGAAGGATCTTGAAGGAAAAATGAACGATTATGGGGAGTGTTATGATATACATGTGTAGGGCCTAGAGATTGCGGGATTTGTCCATTACAGTGATGTAGTAGAAGCTACCAATATGCAACTAGAACAACTTTCCAAATAATGTTTAGCCTCATTGATGAGGAATTCAAGAAGTGGAAAGCAGATTGCCCTTTTCATTAGAATCAACATCAATGTCTTCTTTTCCACAAGGATGTTGGATTTCTTATATATCTTTTGTTTATGGACAATTATTCTTTAGATATAATGCAAGAGAAGAAGACATTGGATATTGCAAGTAAAGATAAAGAGGTTGAAGAGAAAGGGAAAATGTATCAGGATGATGTTGAGAACCAAGTAGTGTAGGGATTTGATGTTGCTTTATTTAAAAGTAAAAATATTAGAAAAGTGGAAGAAAATGAGATAGAGTTAAGTGCAAAGATTGAACAAGGTCCTCTTGATTGTAGGGATTTGATGTTGCTTTATTTAAGAGTAAAAATATTAGAAAAGGTGCAAGATTGAAGAAGGTCCTCTTGATTGTGTCCCAACATTTCCCACTTACCTCATTAGTAAAAAGAGATATGTATTGCTAAATGATATTCAACACCTTTTTGATCTCAGAGAAGATTACTGCTTAGCGATCCTCGTAGGATGGAATGGGATCAAAATGATAAGAATTTTATAGGTTATGAACAAGAATTGCTAGCAACTCTTGATGTTGAGGGAGAGAATTTTCAAGACAATTCTATAGCCTTGCATTCATATATTAATCAGATTGTGGAATATGAAAAGGAGGGGCAACTTGCAGAAGAAAAGTTCTCACAAGTTCAATAGAGACTTGGTATTGATGACATGGGGTATGAAGAAAAAGTGAAGTCTCCATCAGAGGAGAAATAAAAAATTTCAAAAAATCTTTATGATGATAGTCTTCTTGAAGAAGATGAAAATTGTAAGGTATGGAAGATAGTTTTAAGATATCCATTAAGGTTTATATTAGATTTTGTTGTGTATTATCGACAAATACTATAGGATATTTACCTATTGATATCTTACACTATTGTGGTTTATTATGTAAATAGAAATTGAAGATTTAGACAATTTTCTTGGAAGAGCTAAGGGCTCAAGGCCATTGAAGCTTGGCAAAAGTGAAGGCCTTGGTCATTATATTGGAATTCAAAGCTTAAATAATCAAATAGTTGCAATTTATTATAGTAAGTTCTTAAGCTTTTCAAGCCTTCCAATGATGGATTTGAAAGCTATCTTCAAGTGATTGGATCCCAAGTTTTCAATAGAGGATCAGATAAGATAATTTTGGTGGAGAAGGAAGAAGTTGTAAGAGTTTTTGGCTTGATATATGGATATAGTGGATCTAGGGGGACATGATATTTTGGAGTGCTTGGCTCTTATTTGCTTTCCCATATAGCAAATACGAAGAATTTGAAGCTCCTTCCAAGCTATAGGAAACGAGAGTTCTTGAAATGTAGAGATCTTATTGAGTGGGATGAAACAAAAGATCCCTCTAGAGGCCCTAGTGAGTTGCTTGAAACTAGAGACTCTTCTACAAATATAGTCACACTAAAAGATGTCAAGAGTTTCTTAAAACACACATTTTCTCATCTCTTTATCTAGTTTGTAATAAACTTGAAAATTTTCACTATGCACAAGAGTTTAAATATTTTTCTTTTCTCCTTTGGGTGACAATTTATATAGTCCTTACCAAAAATGATGTATTACATGATGTGGTTGTGTCATTGAGCTTGAATTTGTGCCAAATTTGTTTATAAAACCATTGAAAGACCTCTAATAAATTGTTTGCTTTGTATCTTCCACCTCCATGTATTGTGTGTCTAAAGTATTTGTTCTTGCTTGATAATGTAATTTTTCCATACCTTGGGTTGACTAGATAGAGAGAGATCCATATTTCTTGATAAAATATGGAGCATGGTTGTATAAAATATGATGTATAGTCAACAAATAAAGAAAATTAATAAAAAAACCTTATGGGAGTTAGACAATGAAGATACATATATGCAAACTTCTTACCATATAGTGAGTAAAGTGTTAATCATCCCAAGCTTCTATCATTACCTTTAAAAAAAATTTCAATTGATTTTTGAAGTCCTTGAGATCATCTTCATTTCATTTGGTTTTATCACAATAAAAGAATACTTTATCTATTGTTTCCCAAACATTGGCTTTTCTATTTTGAACTTGTCCATTATCAGCATGATCCTTAATTACATTATTTAGAGACTTCCATTGATTGTATCTATAATAGCTGAGCAAGCATTCCTAGAGTTTATCTAACCAATTCTCCCATGAATACCTAGGAATATGCTAACCTTCAATCCACCAATAGATGGTTTTTTTGGGACACAATTGCCACCCTTAGACTTTTGAAGATTTGGTTCAATAACAACATTACCATCATGCAAGCCAATTACATATAAGACTTTTTAAATCTTTGTTATAGCATCTGTTCTAGCTAATAATGGCTTTATCTTCCATACACATCCTATATAAAGATGAACAAGCTTTTAAATTATCATACAAAGCGCATGAAGTGTATAGATATGGACATTCACTAAAGGAATATCTAGGATGCTTAAACTATGGATCCTTGTTGTGCTCGGAGGAAGCTCTATTCCAATTGCTTGAGTTCAACTCTATGGCTGGGGACATGAAATATAGGTAAGGAGATGTGGAGTTGGCTCCTTTGATATATTGTACATACATTTGTAAAGTGTATCTAGGTCACCAACTATGTGCCACTTAATCTTATGCTTTCCAAATCCTTCAACAAATAGCTCTTCTCTTGCCTATTGTCTCTTAATAACATCAAGAATTGGTGTTTGTTGAAAAACCCAATACAATATATCAAAATCCTTTGTATCTACTTTGAATGTTCCTAGCCACCTGGAGATGCTGTGTTCAGATTGAACACTAAATGACATTGAGCAATTGCAATGACTTGATAAAAATGATCTATTCATCAAGGTAATAGAGACCCTCTTTAATTTTGTGTATCTTAGAATATCTCTTTCATAAAGTTTAACCACAAATCTAGACACTTAATCTTGTGTCTCTTCTAGTGACAAGTCATAGAATCGGATAATTAAACATTGTAGGGTGGGAAAGTTAAGGAAAACATTGTTAAATTCATTGAATACAACTTTCTTTTTCCTGTCCTTGATGGTAGCCTTGATATGGAAAAGCTTACCCAGAATCTCCATTACTTTGTTATTCATTCTCTGTTTGATAGTTCTAACATTGGAAGTATGCAATTGCATACTTGTCCTTGCTTCATATTTGATTGTAAAAGTTGCATATAAGCATCTCGACGACTGATACCAATACTATCTAGTGTCTTTTGCACTAACTCTGTATCCAAATAATGATCCTTTATAAATGACTCCAAGCATTTTTTTTTCATTCTTAAATATTTTTTTCTCTAAAATATCTTTTGAAACTACAAAAGGAAGAGTATATTAATAAAACTGAGACACTTTTAAAGAATCTCTTTCACTTGCATTCGGTTGAAGAAGAGACCTAAATAAAAGTAACATCACAAATCAATACAATTAATTATAAACAAAGTTATATTTAATATTTTTAAAGTTAAAAAAAAACATTACTACTTGGATTCTTTTACTACAACCACCTCCTCATTTGAGAGTCTCAATATTTTTAAGAGTCCTTTGTCGATTTCGAATGTCTAAAATAGTTTGCTTTCATTGACAAGATTTGATGTAGTTTTCCAACAAATGGATCATTTATTGATAGTCCTGTAGCTTTTGCAATAACCCATTGTTATGTTTTGATAAAAGATGATTTTCCAATCTAAGGGCATTCTTTTATGTAACCTAGTTCAGTGTATAATCTAGAAATCCATTATAACCATCACCAATGAACCTCATCAATGAAGAGCTATTATAGAAAGGTGGAGTGCTATTTTTGCTAGGATCTTTGGAATATAGCCTACTATCTAACCAAAGATCAAGATTCTTCTTTGCTTGAAACTTGAGTATATGTGTTGTAGACTCTGTAATAGTAATGGGTTTTGTTCTCTTCCTTATTGGGTCATATTCACTATTCAACTCAATATGAAAATGATAGAGAGGTCTTTTACTAGGGCTACATAGATCATTGGATGACTGATCCATAGCTAAGGATGTGATTAGAAGATTGGATTGAAAAATTGATTAGAAAACTGGATTTAAAAACTATGTGAATTAGAAATAAGAAGGAAAACGAAGAAGTTGAACTAAGGAAAGAAAAGAAAGAGGAGAGTGAGAATGGAGAGAAGAAATCAAACGCCGAACAAAATTCAAATTAAATATTAGTTTTCACTTTAATGAAGATGAGTAAGATATTCATTATGATAACCTTTGTCACCTCTATGGTGGCCTAGATTTCCAAGTTTAATGTGACCACAAGAATATCATGACAATGACTTATTGATAAATTTTGATATATTTACTTATCAAAATATGTTTTTAAAATATTAAAAATGATTTTAGTTTCTAAAATATTTTCTCTCTCTAGGATCGCTTACAGGGCATTTTCGAGACTCTAATCAACCCCCTTGTTTTCTTTAATTAGCGTGTTAAAACATTGTATCTCGTACCCTAAAAACTTAATGACCTCTATAGGTATCGTAGCAAGGACTCATGAAAATATTATGACAAGGTATGATTTTTTGATGCATTAACTACCCTTCTATACTTTGTTCTCCCTATCTCATTGTCAAATATTACTGGTAGAGTGCACTAACCTTATCATACATTTCATATTAATAATTTACTAGAAATAAGATTGCATGCTAGATTGTTAAAAATACATTGCAAAAAAATAGGAATTCCTATTATGTAAGTGTACTGTAAATTGCACCCTACCTAGCACAAGTGCATTATGAAATGAATATTAGTGTCACACATATAATGCCATACTAAGAATAAAATTGAAGCCAATCGCCACCCTTCTAAGTTTGGTTGTCTACATGAAGTATAGATAATCTGCACCTACATAAGTACATGTCACTGTGCACAATGATTTAATCATCGTACGAAAACAATAATATTCTCTCTTATTAATTTCACTCTCCCTATTGCTGCAAAAAAGATTTTGACGAGATATCGTAAGGTGTCTAAGGTGTATTATTATTATTATTTTCTATTATTTTCACTCATATAATACATATATATTGCAAAACACCCGCTTACGGTATAATTAAAAAAAAGATTACGAATAAAGACATATATATAGTTACATACATATATCTATATAATATTATGGGTAATATATTTTCTTAGTAATGTTTTAGTCCCCCATATACCTACTCCTATATGTGTGTATGTGTGTTTTTTTTGGACAACCCCCACTAATTTTCCCGTTTCTAACCCATTGCCTAGATATGTGTATATATTTCCATATTTATGTAATTATAAAAAATAGTAGTTAGCTCCTGTAACTAGTCCATTTTAGATTCTATTAACTATCCTTACTCCATGTCTATATTATATTATCATCCTGTACTATCCTGTACCACCACTTCCAAACCACCATACCTTTTCACCACAAATAATCTAGAAATACCCTTATTCCTCACATTATGCATCTCCCCCTAACCCATCAACTAACCTAGGTACATACCCCCTTCCTCTTTATCTTCAATAACTTGTACTAACCAACCCTCTCATGGTCCATCATATTGCTAGTGGAATGAACCTCCACTATAAAATCCTTACAAGACATCGGACCACATTCTATCTCATTCAAATCTGTTTTGTTGTCTAGCAACTCGATTAAAATAGTTTACCCAATATGGATAGCAATGAGGTACGACTATAAGGTGGACAAGGATAACAACTAGGTGAGGTCATTGATACCTATAATACACATCAAAAGTCTTGGTTCTTACCTACTTCTTTTGTATGGATGCAGGTACTAGACTTTACCTCTACTCATATGGTGATATATTTTATTAGTGCTACAAATATTTGTAAGCAGTTACTAACCTTTTTTAAAAACATAAAATAAAAATGTTTTTCTTCTTTTGCAAAAATCTCTTTTGTATGCTTGTGAGAAATGGTAGACCATGGTTTAATAATAGTAAGAGCCCTCCTCCCCTCACCCAAAAATTAGTTGATTGTTCATAGTTATAGGCCATTTTTTATTTATATGGTTAATATTTTGAATATCTATTTAATGCTTTTCTATAGCATGCACATTCTACACTCATGCAAATATCACCCACACTCATAAAATTTGTCTTATTCACCCCTTGTACATATACATTCATACACTATCCACTCATTACACCTACCTATAGCTGGCATAGTTATAGCGTTAGTCTATTAGTATAGTTAGATATGTATTTTTTGACCTAATAGGTCACTTTCTTTTGTATTGTATCTTATGTATATGTCAAAGAGAGGAATTGGGAGAGAGAAAGAGGAGAGAGAAGACTGTAGAGAAGAAGAAGAAGAAGAGCAGAAGAGAGAGAAAGATAGTGACGAGGAGAGAGAAAGACTAGAAATAGAGAGAGAAAGACTAAAAGAGAGGGAAGGAAGACATGGAAGCTTGGAGAGCAAGGTGAAGGAGAAAGAAGACTTGTATATTTATCTGATAATGAAAAATTAAGTCTCTCTTACTTTATATACCAGCTAGTGTAGCTAGTATTTCCCTGTTTACTAAATCCCCCTCTCTTACATTCCATCCCCACTCGAAGGTTTTTGCCCTAAAAAACAATTTGGGCACGTGTGGTAACTGGGAGGGGTCAATCAGAGTACTACTCTGTGGCATTATTACAAGGGTATATTGATGAATGAAGAGGTATTATTATGTATAATGGGCCATGGGATATGTATAATACATAGGCCTTATTGGGGAGTTATAAACATGAGTTTTTGACCCAAATATCTGGAGTAAATGCGGGCTGCAGACAGTGGACAACATGTTGTTTACTATAGGACCGTGCTATAGTAAATCTATCATAAATTTCTGTGGGAGAATCCAAACGGGGTGTGCTATACATCAAAACGGAGCTCTCGAGAAGTACTTTCAGCCCATGTATGGTGTGCATTGCTGTCTATAGTGCAGAAAAAAAACTGCTCTAAAAGAGAGTGTTGTCTGCAGTCTGTCTCGGGAAAAATAGGGCCATAGTTAGCTAGATTTAAGCCAAATCTGCTTCTAAAAGGTATGGGAACTCTTCCAAAACTGAAGCTGGCCTCCAAGAAGCTTCCTCAAGTGGTAAAACTTGCCACTTAATCAAGTATTCCATGATCAAGCGAGAGCGAAGCCTTTTTTCCCTTTGTCCTATGACATTTTCGAGTATGTGTTGAATGATGCCTTCTTCATTTATTGGTGGGAGTTCCTCAACATAGTCCACAGCTGAGCCAATGAAGGGCTTCAATTGACTCACATGGAAGATGTTATGGATCTTTGTAGATGGGAGTAATGCCAATCGATCTACCAAGTCTCCCACTCTCTTGATAATCCCGTATGGTCCATAGAACTTGTGTGCCAACTTATTGCTAGACCCATCTTTAAGGGAGGCATATCGTGACTTAGGCACTTTCAAGAGCACCAAATCCCCTTCTTGGAACTCCACATCCCGTCTTTTTTCATCAGCATAAAGCTTCATTTGATCTTGGGCTCTCTTCAAGTTAGCTTTACACTACTGAAGTAAGGCCTGCATTCTCTCCAATTCTTCCTTGCTTTGTGGATTTATTTTATAATTGAAGATAACCATAGGAAGGGGTACCTTGTGGCCATACAAGGCCTCAAAGAGTCATGCTGCACATCATGACAGAAACGCCTCAAGTAAGTTTCTAGCCATTTATTGACCCTTTCTATCTAACCATCTGTCTATGGATGGTAAGCAGTGGAAGGGGCTAACTGAGTGCCCATAGAGTTGAAAACTGCCCACCAAAAGTTACTCATAAACTTAGCATCTTGGTCATGCACAATGACCTGTGGTAAGCCATGCAATTTGAAAACATATTCCATGAATTGGCTGGCTACTTGAGAAGCATTATATTGAGTCTTCATGGGAATGAAATGGGCTGCCTTTGTGGGTCTGTATAGAACTACATAGATGCTGTCCCAACCTTTCTTGGTCACCGGTAGGCCGGAAATGAAGTCCATAGTGATGTGTGTCCACTTGCCTTCAGGCATAGGTAATGGCTGAAGTAAACCAACCGATTTTAATGTGATGTCCTTGTTTTGCTGAGAAGACACGCAGCCCAAGACAAAGTATTTCACATCTTTCCAAAGGCCCTTCTAGTAAAAGCTTTTAGCAATTTTGTCATAGGTCTTAAAGACTCCCAAATGACCAGCTATGGGGGCTGAATGCATCTCTTGTATGATTTTCTGCTTGAATGGGGAGGTATGAGGGATGGCAATTCGGCCATTACACCATAAAAGCCCATTTTTCAGCTGATATAAAGAGTTATCCACACATTGTCCTTGTTGTAATTTCTAAAATGCATTGCTGAAATCAGTGTCTAGTAGGTAAGCCTCCTGAAGCTCATGTATCCAATCATTGTGTAATTCCATGATAGTAGAGACTTTACATGCCCACATTCTAGACAGGGAATCATCCACTACATTGTCCTTCCCACGAGTGTGGGTGATGTCAAAGTCATAGTTCTGTAAGGTGGCTACCCATCTCCTTTGCTTCGGAGTCAGATTTGATTGAGACAAGAAGTACTTGAGTACTCTATGGTCACTTTTCACTCTAAATCGGCTGCCATACAAATAGTGATGCCATTTCTTGATGGCATGAAGGATGGCTAGCATTTCCTGATCATAGACATTCATAACCCTCTCATTTTCAGCCAGCTTTTGGCTCTCAAATGCTATGACCCCATGTTCTTGCAACAAAATTGCACCAATTCCACTCCCACTGGCATCGCACTGAATGGTGAATTCCCTAGAAAAATCAGGGCATACCAAGATAGGGGCTGAAGTAAGCAAATCTTTCAGCTGATTAAAGCTTCTATCTGCCAATGCATCCTAGAAAAATGCTTCTTTCTTCAGCCTATCAGTGAGAGGGGTTGCAATAGTGGCATAGTGTTGAATGAACTTGCGATAAAATGAGGAGAGACCCAAGAATCCTCTCAAGGAGGTAGTATTTGCAGGTGTGGGCCAATCTCTAACACACTGCACTTTCTTTGGTTCAGCTCTAATGCCTGCTTCACTAACAATGTGTCCCACGTACTCAACCTCAGTCTGCATGAACGAACACTTTGTCTCCTTAGCAAAGAGTCTATGCTATCTAAGTATATCAAATATCTACCTCATGTGCATAAGGTGAGCTTCCTTTGAGCGGCTATAAATGAGGATGTCATCAAAAAATACCAATATAAATTTGAATAAGTAAGGCTGAAGTATTTTGTTCATGAGGATCTAAAACGTGGCTGGTGCATTAGTCAAACCAAAGGGCATGACTAAGAAGTGGTAGAGCCCATGGTCGGTCCTGAATGCAGTCTTTAACTCATCCCCTTCACGCATGCGTATCTGATGATAGCCAGATCTCAAATCAATCTTTGTGAAATACTTAGCTCCCTTCAACTCATCTAATAGGTCATCCACCCTAGGAATAGGGTATCTATTCTTGATAGTGATCTTATTCAGATCTTTGTAATCAATGCATATCTTGAAAGTGCCATCTTTCTTTTTTACTAGCAAGACAGGTGATGAAAAAGGGGATGAGCTAGGCTCAATGAATCCCGTATCTACTAAATCTTTGACCTACTTGGCCACTTCTTCTCTTTCACATTTGGACAGCCTGTAAGGGGGTTTATTGACGGGCTTGGAATGGGGCTCCAAATCAATGGGATGATCAACTGCTCTCTTGGGAGGTAATGCTGTAGGTAGCTAAAACAAGTCACCATACTCTGCAAGTAGAGCCTTAAGGGCTGAAACAAGTCACCATACTCCGCAAGTAGAGCCTTAAGGGCTGAATTATCCTGCATTTTCCAGGACTTATATGCATTTTCCTTGTTTAATTGTAGCACAAAAATCTGGGAGCGTTTCTTGAACTCTTTCTCGAGCTGCTTGATTGTAATAAGCTGAAATTCACTGCTGTGTTTAATTCGCTGCAGGTGAACAAGCTGTCTAGCCATGAAAAACTACATGTACAGCAATGAAAAATCCATGGAAATGGTGCCCAAAGTTTTCAGCCAATCGCAGCCCAACACAATGTCTATCGGCCCCATATTGAGTGCAATCAAATCCACTTTCTCCTCATAATTTTCAACAAGCTTAATAGGTACAGCTGGGCATACATGAGTACTAATTTCCTCACTCCCATTGGCCACTTGCACCCTCATTGGTGCTATAAATCAGAGACAAAACATTTTTGCCTGTCCATGGCTGCTCTATTTATGAAACTGTGTGTGCTACCACTATCTACCAAGACAAATACATCTTTCCCGTGAATCTTGCCTTGAAGACGAATAGTGTTGGGGCTCTTAGTTCCTGTCCAAGCATCTAGGGAGATAGTACAAATAGTGGCAGCAGCATGTGAATCATTCTTATTACCCATATTCACATCCACACGATCGTTGGGGTCAAATTGGAAGGTGTCAGCCTGGTCAAAGAATTCTTCTTGCCCACATTCCTCTTCAACCTCATCATTTTTAGCCGTGATTGCAAAGGCACTAGCATCCTCATGATCCTCATCCGATTCATCAAAGACCAACATGCTATGTACCCTTGCTTTTGCATTCCTGTAAGCACATTTAGATGCATGCTCGGCTATATAAATTTTTCCGCATTTAAAGAAAAGTCCTTTTTCTTTCCTCTCTTTGTAGAGGTCCATCGGGATAGAGCATTGATCACCAAAAGCTGAGACTTTTTTCCCCTTGCTGTCCCTTGTCTATTTTCAGCTCTTCCTTGGTTTGCAGTCCTAAAATTACTATTTTTCCTAGAGGCATTAAAGGTAGGGTATGTGGGGATCTTCGTGGTGCTGAATGGCATATTTCCACCACCATAACCTGCTGCAAACTGCCAGGGTCTTACAGCACTTCTTTGCTGCCCAAAATGTGACTGCATAGGTCCTCTTTGCTGCCCAAATAGTGGGTGAGACACCCCTCTTTGCGGTACTTACGAGAGTACCTCGGCGGTACTTACGAGAGTACCTCTAAGCCAACTCAATAGATTTGAACAAATTTGATGGGCTTTGGGCCGAAACATCAACTGAGAGTTGGGGATCCAAACCATAAATGTATTTGTGAAGCTTTGCATCGTGACTAATGGACTCAACATACATTGTGAGATTAAGGAATTGGTTTGTGTAGTCACGAACCGTCATCCCACGTTGCTCTAAACCATATCATTTCCTTGCAAGCTTCTCCTTCTCAACCGAAGATACAAAGACTTGAATCATAAGGGCTTTGAATGCATCCCAAGTGTCAAAAAGTTGCTGATGTTCCCTCTTTATGTACCGCCACCACGTGTGGGCAAAGCCCTCTGTTAACTTTCATGGATGTAGAAAAGAGAGCAACCCAAAGTGAAGCAACATACTTCCTCTCTCCATTCTACTCATTATTGATTCAACACACACTATAGTGCATATACAACCTAAGGTCATAAAGACCATTCACACCAGAAGTAGAACCGACTTATTTAATGTACCTAACTCGTCTAGCCAGACTAGTTGTGTCCAGAGCTTGATATTCTAACACTCCCCATCAAGTTCAAGATAACATCTATACTCCAAGCAGCTGTCTAAAACCACAAAACTTATCTTTACCCAAGGACTTGGTAAAGATATCCGCTACCTGTTCATCTGTCTTTACATGCATAAGATCAACTCTTGCAAGAACCATCTCTCTGATGAAATGGTATTGTACCTCTATGTGTTTCATCCTGGCATGATAGACTGGATTCATAGCCAGGAGTACACTACTTAGATTATCACATAGTAACTTCATTGGAGCATCTACTTGTATGTCCAAATCAGCCATAAGCTTGAGCAGCCATGAAATCTCGCATGCTGCCAATGTAGCACCCTTGTACTCTACCTCAGTACTCGACAAAGTAATCGTAGGCTGCTTCTTGCTGCTCTAGCTAATCATGCTGCTACCAAATCCAAATGCATATCCACTCGTATATCTACGGTCATATGAGCAACCTGCCCAATCTGCATCCGTGTATCCAGTCAATATCAAGGGCTTATCTCTGACATAGAACATCCCATACTCTACAGTGGACTTAACATATCTCATAATGCGTCTAACTGAATCCAAGTGCGGCTTTCTAGGCTTTTGCATAAATTGGCTGATGAGCCCTACAGCATAGCTCAAGTCAGGCCTAGTGATGGTCAAGTAAATCAAGCTGCCAACCATCTGCATGTACATAGTCACATCCTCTACTTCAGCCCCAGTGTTCATGTCCAGCTTGACATTCTGATCAAGAGGTATATCCAATGGTTTACATTCAGCCATGCTATACTTCTTCAGCATCTCCATGGCATAGTGCTTCTGCATCAGCCATAACCCATTGTCAGCTGTAACTACCTCAATGCCCAAGAAATACTTCAGTTCTCCTAGGTCTTTCATGTCAAATTGAGATTTCAACATCTTCATTACATGCTGTATTCCCAAGTCATCATCACCAGTGATTATCAAATCATCAATGTATATGACCAGCACTACCAAGCCACTGTCAGTTTTCTTTGTAAATAGGCTATGATCAGCCCTGCCAATAGCAAAACCCAATCTCTGCAAGTAGTTATTACTGATCCTAGCATGGCAAGCTCTCGGAGCCTGTTTCAGCCCGTACAATGCCTTTTTCAGCCTGCATACATAATGCTGAAAATCAGGGTGAACATACCCTTCCGGCTGAACCATATAGACATCCTTTGCTAGGTCACTGTTAAGAAATGCATTCTTAACGTCCATCTGCTGCAATTTCCATCCTTTAGGGGTGTTTTTATGAAGAAAAAGAGTGATATATTTGGGCGTTTCAAAACTTTCAAGGTTGTTGTTGAAATAAAAACATGCTAGAAAGTTAAGTGCTTGAGGTTAGATGGAGAGGGGAAAGTAGTACCTCTCTAATGAGTTCAATGACTACTTGATGTATGATAGGATAAAGTGGCAGTTTACTCGCAAGTCTACACCATACTAAAATAGAATTGCAGAAAGAAAAAATTGGCATATTGCAAAAGGTACATGAGCATTGATGGTTGAAAAGAATTCACCAAAACATTTTTGGTTTGAAGCTATTCAAACTGATGTATATATTATGAAGAAAACTCTCATGGCTATAGTTCATGGAATGACCCTCGAAGAATGCTTTACAGGTAAGAAGCCAAATGTTTCACACTTGAAAGTGTTTGGTTGTATTATATATGTTCATGTGCTAAATGAGCTATGAAAGAAGCTTGATCCAAAGGTTAAAAAATGTATTTCTATTGGATACTCTTTATATAAGAAAAGGTATCAATGTTATAACCCTATCATAAGTGAGTTCAGAGTGGGCACGGATGCTATTTTTTATGAAATAAATAGTTTGTATACATCTAGTGGTGATGCATTGGATGATGATGATAATCATGATAGTCGTGTGCAGAAAGAAAAGTAAGAATGATGGAGCCTTAGTGGAATAAAAACATAATCTAGTACTAGATCTATAGTTAGCCCTTGCTTTGGGAGTGTAAGGAGCAGTCCCACATCTTTAGGTGCATCTCCTAGAGTTGTAGATAAAGGCAAAGGGAAGAACAAAGAGTCAGATGGTAATGATGCATATGCTAGTCATTTGGGGTTTGATGGAGATTCTAGTGGTTTAGAGAGTGTAAATGATGAGCTTGGTATTCTTTCAATTAGGACACCAGGTATATAGAGAGAACATGGTAATGTAAAGGCTCCACTGAGTAATTGAGTAGTACACATGTCTAGCAAGGTCAAGGAGATGGTTGCATTAGATGCCAACAAGACTTGGGATCTAGTACCATCACCTAAGGGTAAGAAAGCTATTGGTTGTAAGTGAGTCTACAAAATTAAGCATAATGCAAATGATAATGGTAACAGGTATAAGGCTAGCCTAATTGCAAAAGGCTATACTCAAACATATAACATAGATTATGAAGAGACATTTAATCCACTTGCTATGATGGCACCTCTTAGATGTGTGATTGCTTTGATAGTAGACAAAGGTTGGAGTTTGCAACAAATGGATGTAAAAAATACATTCTTATATCATGAATTACAAGAAGAGATGTATATGAAGCAATGAGAAGGTTATGACGATCTAGAACATCCCACATATGTGTGCGGGTTGAAGAAGGTGCTCTATGGGCTAAAGCAAGCACCTAGAGCATGGTCTAACAAGATTGGAGAGTATCTCGTCCACATTTTCTTGTATGTTTTTGATGTTGATAACTCACTTTGTGTGAGAAAGGGAGATGTAGATTTGTTTATCATAGTTATTTATGTGGATGACTTATTTATTATAGGTGATAGTAATGGTGGGATTGCTGAAGTCAAGGACCTCTTGAAGAAGTTTGAGATAAATGATTTGGGTGAGTTGAGATACTTTCTTGGTATTGAGGTGACCAGATGTGATGATGGTATATGGCTATCTCAAAGAGAATATGGCTTTGATATGTTATCTAAGTATGGTATCACAATGTGTAATCCTCTTTCAGTGAAGTTGGAGAAAAATGTGAAGTTGAGCGCTGTTGTTGAATATGAGTGAGCTTCATGACATCACACATACTCAACAATACCTCATTTACATAGAAAAACACCTACAAAACACACACCATACAAACTATTTCATTTACACACTACTCCCCAACACATATATAAACATGTATTCATACACTCATAGTACCTCACCACTTGCACACTAGCACTTGCATCTTAGCACTCACACCACTCCACCACTTGCACTATAGCACTTGCACACTAGCACTTGCACCCTATCACTCCAACACTAGGACTCACATACTAGGACTTGTGCTGCTCATACACTACAACTTGCACTTAAGGCCTTGTATCCTAGCACTCACACTAGGACTCATACCCTTGTACTTTCACCCTAGGACTTGCACACTAGGACTCATGCACCTTAGCACTCATATCACACTACCACTCACACTGTAGCACTTGCGCCCTAGCACTCATACACGAGCACTCATGCACTAGAATTAGAACACTAGCACTCACACATAAGGACATGTGCCCTAGCACTCACACTCTTGGACATACCCTAGCACTTGCACACTAGGAATCACACCCTAGCACTCACACCTTAGGAGTAATGCACTAGAACTTGCACTCTAGAACTTGCACACTAGGAATCACACCTTAGGACTAATGCACTAGAACTTGCACTCTAGCATTGGCACCCTAACACTCACGCACTAGGACTAACACCCTAGTACTTGTCCACCACTAGCACTCATGCACTAGTACTGAGACATTAGGACTCGTGCACTATACCCACACTCTAGCACTTGCACATTAGCACCTAGCAGTCACACCCTAGGATTCACATACTACCACTCACACACTAGGATTTGCACTCTAGACATAGTAGAGATTTCCAATTGCACTTCCACACCTTCTACTCCATACACATTTTAAAATTGAACCTTTGGATTGAAGATCATATGTCAATGGCTCTTTTCTTTGATTTGAAAGCATGCCATTTAGGAATTCATTCACACAGATTCTAATTCCATCTAGGAGTTTTGACACATTGATATTTTATGGCATTGCTTGCACATGTGCACATTGATTTGGAAATGATGAAAGCTTGATTTTTCAAAATTACTTATTTGTTTGAAATGAAAGGGTATTATATACCTTGGAGTCTTGAATATCTTGAAACTTGCATGTAAAAAACATAAAATTACATAGCCTAGGCTACAAGCTCAAGGTTGATCTTGTTGCATACTTTTGTGAAGTGGCAAGGTGATATCCACTTCTTCTAGGGAATAGAGCCCTAGCCTCAAACCAATCACTACAACATTAGCTTCTAAATCCCCTCTAGTCACAAGCTCAAATTTTAAGGCCACGTTTCCCAAGGATCTCATTGATCCAATGATTGACCAAGTAAATCAAGACTAACCACAAGCCTACTTCCATGGATGAGGTGACATTTCTTACCTGTCTTATAAGAGATATTTGAGATTTGTTGGAGAGCTACAAATAAGCTACATACTTTAACCATGCTAGACATTCCAATACAAACCTAGAAACAATGCTCTTGGCTCTTAAGAACTAGGGATCCATTACTTTTAGAAAGCTCCTTGAACCCACTTGTATGCTGCATATCATAGTCACCCACAAAGTCACATAGAAGCTCATAGAAGGCACAAGAGTGATTAGAAGGGCCCTTCTTGGGGGCCAAGACTTGTATTTCTTGCAAAAGAGTGGTTACAACATAGCCTGGGCATGAAAGGGACTTGGTTCATGGATGAGAGTAGAGGTATCAACACACATCTAACAAAACTCAATGCCATGGGGTGAGGGACTAGCCCATAGAGAGGCTCATATTATACAGTGGACAAGAAGCAAAAATTCTAACCATGAAATCCAAAATGCACATGATCACGAACATGTTGAATGCATAAAGATCAAGATCATTTACTGACACATTGAAAGACCTTGTTCAATGCAGGCTCTTTGATCACACAGATGTGATTGTTGTAAGAGCTCATAAGACCCAAACATTTTTTATCCGGATGGAAAATACAACTGCCCAATGTGATCAAGCCAAAAGGCCCTTGGTGGCCAAAAAACTTGACAAATATTGTAGTAAAGATGATCCTTATAGCTTCATTGAGCAAGTTTCTAAAATTGATGACCTTACAAGTGATGCCAAGCAGGCTCAAGCCTTTGGGCTTTGCATGTTTGAAAAACACATTACTTTTTGTATTTTTAGACCTAGATATCTTATAGTACTAAAGATAAATCCTAACATGTGTTTTGATCCACCCAAAATTCTCATTAAGTCTATATAACTTAATAATGGAAACTTAGACTATTTTGATGGATCAAATTGAACCTGCCAAGATCGTAAGTATCCCGTAAGCATTTATCTAAAATACTCACATAGATGCATTTCCCTTGCTTTTTATTCATTAAACATGTAACCACACAATATCCACTACCTCCAAACTTGCATATCCTTTGGCATGTGCCAAACTATCATTCTTTTGTAAGTTTAGAGGCTTCTCCATATAGCTCAATGTCATTCTCATCATCCTCCTCCACATTATCATGGAAGGTACATGTATCCAAATCTTCTATCTCATATGCATTAGACTCACATACCTTGAAGAATTTGATCCACTTTCTTGCAATTGGAACCATCAATGCTATCCTATCCAACTCATTGAGAGAAAAGGTAGCATTATCATACACATGTCTCACTACATATAGACCAAACTATTGTTTTGAGACCTTTCAAATAGTGCTATGTAGTATGTTGATGATCCAAATTGTTGTTCATAAACCAATTCCCAATCTCCTTTATGTATTGTCATGTCCTTGTTCTAAGTATCTGCTTATTGTGAAGTATTTTCTTATTATGAAGCCTTGTTGCCCTCAATCTTGAAACTACTATCTCATTATCTTTTGGTCTCATCTCCAACTATTAAATATATAGAACAAGTAGTTTTTCACTATTCAACCCTTCCTCCTAAGGTAATACACTCCATGTGGCAACCACCTCTTCAATAGGAATAATAGGCTTTTGCCCATATATCAATTCAACATGCATATACCTAGCCATTGCACTATGTGTCATCAAATCAACCCATAATGCATCAGTAATAATCATGGCCACTCCTTTACCTCTACGTGACTTTACCAACACCTTGATCATAGGAGGATGGTCCCTCTCACTCTTCCCATTACCCTATAGATTATATGTTGAAGTTAATGTAAGCTTGATTCCCAACTAAGAGAAGAACACACAAGCCTCATTTGCATCCAATTCCCCTTTGCTAACTATAATCTTGCCCACACAACTATAGTGGCAAAAGACCTCTTCCAAGAGAAATTTACACATAGCTTGCATTTTATTAGTGCATATATCCCTTCCACCTAATTAGTCAAATCTTCATGTGCAAGGCAAGGTATATTATTTGCCAAATTCCTCTAGGCATGGTCATCAAATTAACCACCCACTTAAAATGAATGGATAAAGGATAAGTTGGTTGCAAACCATCTATG
Source organism: Lygodium microphyllum (assembly GCF_053477565.2). NCBI lineage: Eukaryota > Viridiplantae > Streptophyta > Polypodiopsida > Schizaeales > Lygodiaceae > Lygodium > Lygodium microphyllum. The sequence continues at coordinate 27,233,326 of NC_141152.1, read as the reverse complement.
TGCTTCACTAATGAATATATTTGATAGGTACTACATGACTCCACAAGGTGTGAGAAATCCTTATACATTCCATGCCACTAAAACCTTTACTTTATCTTCTCAAGTGTGCTCCGAACACCCCTATAACCAACCCACAAACTCCCATAGAACTCCTCCATTACTTGTAATTGCATAGATCTATCACTAAAAAATCAAAGTAGAGCCCCTTTATTTTTCTTTGTATATCTTAATGAACATGTGTTCTAGGGTATTCAAGGTGAAAATTGAGCTTTTAGTGCCCATGTATGTGTGTGTGTGCATTGAATAGAGTATATTCTAGTGCACTAGGGTGGTGTAAAAAGAATTGTGTGGTTTCATGATGTCAAGTGCATCGAGAAGAAAGATTTTAGCACGTGTTCATCACATGCATATGTAGGTTGAGGTGTGTGGATATATAGAATTACATAGGTGCACATTTGTGTGCACTACCTTCCTCTTGCACTTTCCTTCAATCATCCCTTTGAGTAGGGTGGGCGTAAGATTGTAGAGATGAAGGCTTTTGTTGTGCACTATCTTGGTTAGGTGTTTTGCACTATGTAGTATTAATGTGGTGTGAATACAAGAGGGTATGGCCAAGCTGCAAAGGTATAGAGGATCATATGGTACATAGTGTAGCATGTGGATTGTACTCGATGAGGGCTTATATGCACTATTATGATGCATGGGTGCTTGTGTACATGTGTGACGTAGGGGTGCAACTGACACCTTCATCCAAACCTCCCTTCCAGTAGAGTGGATAAACCCAACTTGTATATAGGCTATGCAAACAAAGCCTAAAAATAGAAAAATATTTAATTAATCAATAAGAGAAAGTGCACATAGATACTTCCAATGATTGCAGTGCTCACAAATCCATTAATGCATCATAGAAACAAGGACACATGTGCAATTTGAAGTGGAGTGCATGCAATCAATATTCAATGCGCCACTTAAAAGAAAGAATCAACATATACTCTTGCCATGAAATTAAGAGCATATGCTCCACAAAAATAAAAAATAGTCTCCAAGGAGGTGGTTGCTACATAGTCTACATCATAGCTCCCTCCTACTCTCTTTCTCCTTCATAGCACTCTCTCTTCCCTCAAGGTGCATGGAAAAGGTGGAGTAGTGAGATAGGATCCCTGCTTGCTTGACTCTGCTCCACTGACTGTGCTCCAATCAACCTTCTTCCTTCACCACCATTTAATGCACCTGATGATCATATTAAAACATACATTTTGTCTATCTTGGTGGTGCATGGTAATGGTGTTCTAGTTACTTCTCCCCTTATATGGCAACTCTTCCTTTATGTCTAATGGTTCTTGGCTCCTCCTCTCTCATCAATAGTTCCTCCTATGCACCAATAGTGCTTGCCTATGGCACATAGGTACAAAATAGAGGGAGTTGGGAGAGAGAAGATAGAGGGATGATGATGAGTGTGAAGACTATTGTAGGTAACGAATGGCAACAATCTTGATGAAGAAGATGTTGTGGGTTGTCTAAAAATTGCAGTCACTATTCTTGGGCAATCTTCATGAGGCTATCATGATGACAATGATTGTGAAAGTTGTGATGATGTAGGTTGTGTAGTGGCTAGAGACCATGGCAAGCACACCCGATGATAATGAGGGATGTGATGATGCAGTTGGTTGTGGCTTCAAGCAATGGCTATCATGGAAAGGCCAAAAGTAGGCCACTACTGTTGTCATGTTGTTGTTGCTATGTGCATAGGCATGGAGTGGTGATCATAGGCAAATTACTCTAGAGATCATGATGTAGCTAGGAGATCTTGGCACAGAATGGGAGCACAATACTGATTGATGGAGGAGTCACCAAGCACTAGGTGGCTAGCAACTTGATAGTGGTGGAGCTCTTGTCGTTAGTAGCCCCAATAATTAATAGTAACCTTGTCCACAATAGATGGTGTTGGGCATGGGGTGAGCGGCAACTAATAGCTCCTCTGCTATTAAGAAGTGAATTGGAGAAAGAGAAAGAGGAGAGAGAAGAATGTAGAAGAGAGAGAAGAAGTGCAAAATTTAGAGAAAGAGAGTGATGAGGAGAGAGAAATACTAGAATGGGAGAGAGAAAGATAGGAAAGAGAAAGAAGCCATTGAAGCTCAGAGCAAGGTAATGAGAAGAAGGACAATAATGTATTAATGTGTCAAAAGATGAGAAAAATTACATATTTCCTCCTTTTATACCTATGTCAGTGTGACATAGTATCTCTATTATTTACATCTTAAATCCTTATTCTTCCAAGCTTCTTACAATCCATATTGTCCCAAGGGTTTTTGCCCTAAAAAACAAGCTTACAAAGATTGGAAAAGGATGGATAGAATAGAGTACTACTCTATTTTTATCTTTACAAATGGGAAAATGAATAGAAGATAAGAGACATATGGACTGAAATGAAGGAATATAAGTAGGCCTCAGCTACGTACATTATCAAGAATACTTCAAAAGTACTTGGAGCCTTAAAGCCTTCAATTGATGCACGTGTTGATATTATCATTTTCAATACTCGAACATCCAACTAAAGATGCGTTTTTTCATCCTTTAGAAATCAGACAAGGCACTCGGTTCTGTAGAAGGCCCTTTTGTGGAGGTTCATGAGGAAGGATCACCTCCCAGCGATCTCCTTGAATTCGGTGACCAAGCTAGCTGTGAAAGACTTGATGTCAGATGTATACCAAGAGACACCATTAGAGCATGGGTGGATCGTGATCCTCATGGCAGCAATTGCAGCTACACTATTACAATCGTTATGAAACCACCACCCTTACCGCCATCTCCTCCCGATCCAAAGAAATAAGATCCCCTAGCCAGTGATGTTGTACATGATCATAATCATTACAAGATGGGTGATCTCAAAAACCATGTTCTGCTAGGATTGGTGGTCTCTATTGGAGTTAGCATCTTGCAAGTTGTCTTCCAATCAAATGCTCCAATCCCTAAACTAGTGCAAATATTTCTATTAATGCCTTCCGTTGGCTTAATCCTAATCATCAACCTCCTCATACTAGTCCATCCCTTGGATGCATATCAAGTGGAGGCACATGCTCGCAACATAAACCATGATTATTGAAATGTTTTGAGACAAAGGGTTTCATTTGCCTTGTACTTCCTCATAGCTACAGTACTGTCATGGTTTATGTTGGTGCTTGTTACCATGCATTACTTTGTGCTACAATGGTAGATTTTAAATTCACATCAATCCAATATATAAGCACTTGGAATTATCTCATGTATTCACATCACCCAATGTCAAGGGGCAACCCAAACTTGTTTAAGATCGATGGTAGATAATTATGTTATACTACTCAAGTATACAAAATATTGATCAAATGCATGAAATAATTACCATTATTAAATACGACCATAATGAATATTCTTACAAAGGGTATAATAGGCTAAGGTGATCAACAGCAAGTTGGCAAGAATCTCACTCTCAAAATGCAAGCTTACAATCTTTACCTTGAGTTTTTCTCTAATCTAGGTGCCATTGGATTTGTTGCAATCACAAAATGTCTATTAATTTGATGATGTGGCAAAGGAATTTCCCAATAACCAATAGACTGCAATATACGTGCATACATCTCAAAAGTGTGGAGAGGATATTAGAAAACTAGTTTGATGACGACATTAAGAGATGTATAAGAAGGATCTAGGTACATCTCATTTATGTGCCCAGTCAAGGATACTTGCTTTAAATACCTAGCTAGGCACATAAAGCTCCATTGCATGTTTACTCGAGGAAACATTGTACCCTCGAGCCCTATGCTACCAACCATACTCTACTTTGATGTGAGGGCATTGTTGTGCCCTTTAAGTTTGTATCCCTTTATAGCATGGTTTAAGGGTTCTTTCTACTTTGGATTCATGTACTTTTTAGCAACTCTATTGCAATAATGTAGGTATGCATGCCTATTCATGTATTTTCTGAACACAAATCAAGCTCTTCCACATTCATGTTCACTTGTTATCCATATGTAATTGATGGATTGAAGAACTATCAAAATATCCTAAATTAGCTAACCAATTAGAGAGTTATCAACATCTCACATTCCTGCATATCCACAAGAAAAAATCATCAATGGTTATTTGAAATGTCACCATTATGTTGGTTCATCAAGGAACAATATAAAGAAAGTGTTTCATCGATCATCATACAAGAAAGCCATCCACAAAATTTTGAAATTCATAGGTTGTAGTGATACCATTTTACTTTGTTGAGGGGGGTATGTGTCAAGCCACAAACCACAAGGATTCAAGAAAAGAATCAAGAAAAATGAAAGATAGAAAGATTCCAAAAAAGTTTTGTATATTGCTACTTTGCACAATTGCAACTACACCCTCATGTTACAAACACTGCATCTAAGTTGATTTTTCAGACTAAACTCTTCCAAGAAGATAAGTTGGACACTTTATGAAACCCAAAAGATTTCTACTATAGTAGTTGTAAAACACATGTTTTAAAATTTTTTTAAGGCTTGGATGCCTTGTAGCACTCTAGATAACTCATTGCATGTGGTTTAATCCACCCAAAGTTGTTAAGTTAATGGAACTTAATAATGGGCATTCAAACTATTTTGGATACAATGCTTGTGAACCTAGAAAAACATGTTCACCTCACGAGTAAGTATCCCATAAGCATATATTTGGATTATCTATATAAATGTCTTTTCCTTGGTTTTCCTTCATTGAACATGTAACCACATCATATCTATCCCCTCCAAACCTACACATCCACCCATCATGTGCCATTGCTACTCATCATTATTTATAGGTTAAACTATTAGTTCAAACTCTTCTTCTTTTGCTCCAAGTTTCTTATGTTCTACAACCTCTTCTCCTTCTTCATTTGCAATGTAATCTTGTGGTATGTCATCCACCAACTTTTCCATAGTATATTCCTTTTCTTCCCTCTTTTTGAACAATTTGATCCTGTTACCTGCTATGGGTAGTCAGTCCCATCTAACTCTGTCAAAGGATATGTTGCATCATCATAGGTGTGCTTTACAAGATAAGGTCCAAACCATCTCTTTGTCATTTTCTTGATAGTACTCTGTAGATTCTCAAGGCTACTATCATATACTAAGACCCAATCCCCTTCTTTGATAGCTCTAGATCTCAACCTATGTCTATTATCAAAGCTCTCCTTATTTCATGATCTTGCCTTTTGAGTCTCTACACTAATCTTTGAACATCTTCAAATATTATCTCAAGTTGTTGAATTCTCAGAGCTAAAAGCTATTCTCTAGTAATGGCATCCTATCATGGTAGTGTAATCCAAGTAACAACATTGGTTTCCATGGGCATTATTGACTTCTATCCATACATAAGTTCTATAGGCATATACCTAGTACAAATACTATTTGTGGTTCGGTCTGCCCATATAGTATAAGGCCAAAATCATGACCACTCTCTGATTTTTCCTCTGCAAGCATTAGCCATAGCCTTGACTATAGAAGGATGTCATTTTTCACTCTTTCCATTCCCCTCAAGGTTATAGGATAATGTCAAGGCTAACTTGATGTCAAGTCTAGAGAAAAATTCATTTGCTTCATCATCTTCTAGCTCACCTTAGTCAATAGTCACTTTACTTACACACCCATATATGCAAACCACTTCCTCAAGATTGATCTTACATACAACACTATTGATCTTTGTCCTTAATGTTGTGCCTTCCACTTTATTGGTTGAAACTCCATATTCGGGAATTTCCCATCAATATGGGAATTCCAAAATCAAAATGGATATCATGAATTTTGGAAATTTCATTAATTTGGAAGTTGGTAAAATGGAACATATTATTGCTTATAGGTGTTTCCAAGAGATTGAACAAAACTAAAAAAGGTGGTGTTAATAAACAGCTTAGTTTTAATATAGTTGAAAATCTTCAGTCTCAATGGATTCTTGTAGACTTTGTTTGGCCTTCAATACAACCTTTGGGGGAATTTTAAAAATTTTGGAGGATTGTTTACCTTTCTTCATCCAAGAGAAGACAATGTTGTCTATTGTTTCCCATCGTTTAGAATCATTTTTGTTGCACATCCAATATTCATCCCAACAATTAAGATACACCTTTGCATTTGTAGCATTTTGAAAACTACAAAATGGTGCCCAATATTGTATACGTGCCTTATTGAATTTTTTGGAATTTCTATTGTAACATTGGAACATCCTTTAGAAGAGTAGACTTTCGTGCAAAGTCTCTCTTCCGTATTTCAATGCCACCTTCTCTTGGTATAACTAGTTTGGGGAGTTTGGATGCATCTTGTATTGCATGACATGTATATCTCCTTGCATATAAAACCGAAATTGAAGAGGTTCTGAGTGACCCACAGGTGTATCTTTGGAATCACACAAGTATCCCTCAATGTATCTGTTAAAGTGATGTACATGTCTCAATAAGAAAGATGTGGTACTTGTCATCTGGAATGATTGAAAATGTTGCATAAGATGAGGAAAAGTGAAGATCATGCTCATCCTTAACTTCTCTGAAAATTTGTTCAACATTGCATCAATATCTTCATGTGTATGATCCACCATGAGAAACCCAAGCTGGATAATCTTGAATGTTCCTCACGCAATAAGCAATGATAGATATGCAAAGAGATAAGGATTTTTATTTTCTGATCCACAATTATTAAGTTGAAGTAGTAAGTTCTTTGGTAATCATTTGAAATGATGATGGCCATCCTGTGGTGTATTATCTTCCATGCATGCTTTATTTTATGCAACACCTTGATGTTGGTTTAGTTCTTTTTTTGAGTTGAGGGCGTTTAGTAGGATGGGGAGATTGATCTCGACATTCCATCTACTTGTAGATCACCATTTGCATGCCTGTGTAGTTGCTCCAAGTTCTTGAAGAGACAATGAGGCAATTGTGAAGTTAGGATCCTAAGGTCATAAATCAAGTGAGAAATGTCCATTTATGCCTTCTCCATGCCCATGTGTAATCATGCTTGTTAAAGAGATTGGTAGTTGATTAGATATTTTGGTCTCTTTTGATCAAAGCCTTAACCTAGGGATAGCTATCTTTTGCTGGTCCATCTTACACTACAAGATAAAAGCCTCATACTGATGTTCAAAGCGATGAAATTGTTCATAAAAGAAAATCGCCCCCACATCACTAAACACATTGGTACATTAGGAAAAAAATGAACTCACAAATGGGCCCTTAAAAATAATATAGTTTAAGATATGGGACTTTTGGATTGTCCAATAGAAATGCTAGATGTTGATATCCATGGAGGTGAATCTTCTCTCTCCAAATCTTGGGTTTTCTATTAAAAAAAGGGGTAGTGGGGGATTTAAAAAAAGAGAGAATGAATAGTACACAAAATTTGAGTTTCTCTCACCTTATATTTCCCCCCTTTTTTTGGAGAACTTTCAATTTTGGTTTTTTTCCCTCTCACAAAATCAGCTTGACCCAAAAGTTGAGTAACAAACCACTTTCCCTCTCTTCTCTATACTCATGAATTTTCGTATCCATTGAAGTTCCCTACTTAGAGTAATTAGGGTTTTGAGCATTCTGCTTACCTCTGCACTTTCTTCTCCATGCAGCTCCAGATTTTGGGCAAAACACAAGTGCCCATCTCTCTTTGCATTTTCTCTTGTTTGCTATTTTTTCAATAGGGTTTGATGTCGTTTCTTACTGTTATTGTTGTTTTATTGCAGAGGGTGTTTTGGGCAAGAGGCAGATGTGCTCATCTCTCTCTCTCTCTCTCTCTCTCTCTCTCTCTCTCTCTCTCTCTCTCTCTCTCTCTCTCTCTCTCTCTTTCCTTTCTTTCCCCCCTCTCTCTATGTGTTGTTTCTTTTTATGTTGTGTTTTCAATAGAATTTGATGTTGGTTCTAATTATTGTTTTCTTGCAGAGTTTATTTGGAGCAAGAGACAAAGGTGTTAATCTCTCTCTCTCTCTCTCTCTCTCTCTCTCTCTCTATTTGGTTTTTTTTTTTGCTGTTATCTTTTCAATACAACATGATGTTAGTTCTAACCCTTGTTGTTGTTTTATTTTAGAGATAATTTTGGGTGACATTGCATACGTGCTCATCTCTCTCTCCCTCTCTCTTTCTCTCTCTATGTTTCCTATTTTCTACTGTTTTTTGAGTATACTTTCATGTAAATACTAACTCTTGCTATTGTCTTTTACAGAGATCAATTTGGGCAAGATTGGATAGGTGCTCATTTTTTTTCTCTCTCCCGCATACTCACACACCCTCTCTTTCTTTGTCTCTGCATTATCCCTTTTCTACTGTCTTTACAATAGGGTTTGATGCTAGTTCTAACTCAAGGATCAATTATTATTACAATACTTAACATAAGGTAGAGCAGAGATTCAATAGCTCAATTTATAGGTAAATCTGTCATATTTTGTGGTGCCAAAATTTATTCATTTAATTAGTAACTTTTAGTTTGATGGGATTGATATTTTCTTATGTCCATAATTTGCAATGGGTTTTGATCAGCAACGATTCAATATTGTCTTCAGTAGATCGGCTTATAGGTAAATTGGCCCTATTTTGTATTGCTTCTATTCATGCAATTATCTAGATATTTTTTAAAAAAAGGGATTCATGTAGGTATTTTTTTGTACATGCAGGTATTGTGTAAGGTTTAGGTGAAGCACATAATTCTCGATCGACTATTTTGATGTGGTGAGTGATTCCTTTGTCCTGGATGATATGGATATGCTGGAAGTCGATGGGGTTAAAAAATCCTTTGCTTTATTGGTCATGTGTGTCCATTCGGATCTCCATGCAAATTGGAAATGATCCATGAAACTCTTGTATCATATCATCCATATAACAGACAATGTGTTGAGTCATAGAATATCTTAGGTGTCAATCCAATGTGCCTATTAAGGTTTGTATGCCATGTGGCTGCTATTCTTGTAACAACTACTATATAATAGCCACCTTCCATACAATGTATTGAGTCAAATCAAACTTCTATTCATTATAATAAAATTTATATTGGCAAAATTCTCTGAGTATTCTTATGCTATTCTTTTTATTATATTTCATGCAAATGGTATGATTAAAGTGATGCCTCGAAATTGAATCTATACTTTATGTCAATGTACATATCCAGATGCATTTTGATATCGATGTTCGTGTTTGTTTACAAAAGTGTAAACATCTCTTAATGCCATGTTGATTTGTATGGCATATTGGTGATTACTAGACAGACTTAAAATGCTTATTATTTAGGGGTTAATACATACTTCTTTACATCTAATGTGTAGGTTATAATACCTGAGAGAAGAACAAACATTCTCTCGATAGAAGTGCGTAACAAAAAAGATGAAGAAGGGAATTGGATCACTGATATGTATCATTGCTCGTCTTGGGTACATATGTGTCTAAGTATGAAGGGAGCTTTCAAAGTGAAAGCATATGCAATTGCAGATGTATCAAAGCATTGGAAGGGTAAAATTTTAGCTCTCAAACAAAGGAATGTTGATTCTCACCTTGAAATAGAGGCCTTTGTACAACATGTATTCATGCAAAAACAAATACATATTGCGTCCATTGTGCCCTTTCAATGAAACATTGCAAACAATAAGTATTTGCAACTCATTGAGAATGATAAATTTCATGATATCTATGTAACTACTTGTCTCATATTTACAAAAATATACCCTTCGGATTGCTGTGAGTGGAAAAATATTGAGAGTTTCACAAGTTCTTTTAAGTGTTACCACCTTGAAATTGGTAGATTTCTCTTTGAGGGGCATATAGCTAAGCAGTTCGCAGAGGACCTTGTTTTTTTCTATGATTCCAAGTACATATTGCCCAAGGGGGATCAAGAATATGGAACCTATGAGTCTATGCACATATTGAATCTCAATAGCATAGAATGGCCATTGTGTAGTAGCGGCATTTTACACATGTATAATACAAAAATTTCAGTAGAAATATTGAATTCTACGAAGCCAAGCACCGGCTTAAAGAATGCACATCTAAGTTGGTTCATACCGATTGCAATTTTTGCACACATGTTCAAGGAATGTAAGGGTTTGAGACGTACCAAAAGCACGTATATCATAAAAAGTGCATAAGAGAATTATGTAACAAGGATTCTAGACAAAACTTGGACATAAAAAAATGACTCACAGTCTTGACATAGTGGAGTGTCGAGTCACAATAAGGGACATGGCTTTCAGGTAAAATTTTTATCTCTTAGTTGACTATTAGCTTACTTTGGGATTAATCGGCTAACTTTCCTTTCCAATTATAGGTACTTTGCCACACGACAGACTTTATGCCTGGTGTTCAAGTATCGTAGATGGAGGATCCTCAAGGGTAAATGGTTGCGCCTTGATCAAGACACATGTGAAAGTGCAACTGTCGATGTTACTGTCATTTGTGAGGGCCACGAGCCCCAAGTGTTGCAAATGGAGGATGATTGGCCCTTGAGTATAATGCACCAAGAAATTATAATGTTAATGTAGAATCCACCGACTAGCTTCTATTTTAAACTAGATGGTAGGAAAATTCGAAGCCAAGTTGAGGATACTATTGCCAGTGGAAAGTGTGTGGCTCCCTATATATTTTAAAAATTGTAGAGTCTCCATAAAAATCCCAACACCACAAGTTGTAATATCCAACACCTAAATTTTTTTTGATTTTTTTTGCCAATAGAATATTGTCGCTTGCAAACTTGCAATATTTAAAAATTATGGTATTGATGTAAAATCATACACTTGTTATACACTTTTCACATCAACACATTTACATATGCATGTAAACTTTACAAAGACATAAGTAAAGCCATAACTAAATATCGTATGCAAACAACCCTTAATTGTTTAAAACTTAAGGTTTTTAAGGTAGAACTAGTTTAGTTCTTTTTTCATTGTTTCATTTCACACTTTCTCTCTTCATCTCTTTATATCCACCACATCCCTCCTACTTGCTACGATGGATGCTCGTGCACACTTTGATGAGTGGATCCACGAGACTATCTTTTCTAGCCAGGGTAACGAGATATTTCAGGTTTTCTCTAAGAACTTTAACCTTGAAAGCATGCTCTCATCGTTGGATCCCCCCCTTCAGGTTTTGGAAGACTTTGTGAGCACCATTGCTACTTGCACATACTCCATCAAGGGATTCGACATGACTTGGGTGCCTTTGGAACAGCTCATGGTATTTTAGGTAAGGAAGAATCACCAAAAAGTGGTGAATAGGTGTTTGGCCCATGTGGATTCTTCGCAAAAAATATGCAATGTTCCCATGGGTAGTACACTAGATACAACACCTTTGGATCTCGTGGAGTGTGTTTGCGCATTGGCAATTTAAGTCCTTGAATTGGATACATCCCTAGTGGAGGAGAGTGATGAAGACACAACTCCATAGGTTGTTGCTATCACATACACCGGAGAAGAACCAATCGAAGAGCTCATAAATGTTGAAGAGGAACATCAGGGTGGTGGCAAAGCAAGGGTTGACTCTCTTGGTGCCATCTTCTTCTTTAGAACAGCCACAAGTTGACAAACCCAACCTTGCCTCCTTGATGCCCATTGAAGTAGATGGTGTACAATACTTGCTTCTATTAGATGTTCTGCAATACTTGGAAATGAAGAAAAAAGAGTTGTTTTTCATCCTAGTTAGGGATTCAATGGAAGGCCTGATTGATTATGATTACATGGATGTGCATAAGACGATGGCAGAGATTGGAAGATATGATGGCACAAGCTTAGATACAGTGAGTGCCATCATAGTAGCATAGGAGCATATTATCCCGGTTGAAGAAGATTACCTTGTGCTTGATGCTGAATTTGAAGCACTATAGCATGATCTGTTTGGACCAAGGCCCTAGCTTCTTACCAAGGATTTTGTATATCCCTCTACCCAAAGAGGTGCATCCGCTGACACACGAGGAAATGAAGATACAAGATGACCTAGAGAAGGTGATATTTCTAACTACCATATATTTTTATGCGACGAAACTTTAACGTAGGGTGCCCCAAATGCCAGGGTAGCTGTAGGTATCATTTTTTGCCAAGATTTCACCGGTGGACTTTGGGGGACCCGATGCACCCTGCCGTCAAGTTTTGTCGCTTTCTGATAACTCTAAGTTAGTTGCTAAATATATTGTTTGATTTGACTTTGTCATTCAAGATGACATACTATATATAGAAGAGTTTGCATCAAGACAAGGAGGAGCTTAGCATGCAGATCGACATAAGGATTCAGCTCTGAAGGAGTACATTGGCAACCTTATTGCAGACTTGGTGGTCTTCCATAAGAAGTGCTCACCACGAGGATAAGAAATAATCATGAAAATTTGAGCTTGACCAAGTTTGGACCTTTTCGAGCGATACCTATGATATCTAGCGTGGAGAAGGTGGTGCTAATCAAGTGGTCAAAGCTTCTTTACTTGTTTGACCAAACGTGTGGGGGAGCAATGTATGCGCCTGCTACATTAGGTGACCTTGCTAAAGTGTCAGATCTGCTTCTCTTGGCGAAAGAGGTGAAGGGGGAGCGCATAATTTTTGAAGTAAAGAAGGAATTTATATTTTCATTAGAAGCTGGCCCCTTTGATGAAAATTCCAAGGAACAATTGAGAGTTCTTATTGGCTATCGGCTTTTTGTATGTGCAATCACTATCAGCCATCGCATGTATTTTTCTTGATAAATATAAGATATTTTACTTTATCTCTATAAATAAATATTTATTCAATAAATATGTGGTTTGTACAAGTGGGATGATAATGTGTCGTACGTGAATGACGCATTTGCATAAGTTAACATAATCCAATTTAATTATGTCAATGCGTAGTACTGCACTTACAATTGTGCATAAGCAATAATGTAACTTGTATCCGTAGGTATTACTACTTTCGATGCGTTCGTACGTAAAAGAAAATTAAGAGTTGTATGTTTCAAGAAACAAAACAAAACAACTTTACCCAATTATTTGAATTTGATACACATCACATGAGATATTATGTAAATATAAATAAATATTTCAATGTGGCAGAGTATACAAATTTTTTTGGCCTTCCAAGATGCTATGGTGCTGTAACACTCATTACAAAACCTTGCATCATTAATCTCATAACCTTATATGGAGGAGTCCCCTTATCGTGTCGAAGCTAAACGATAAGGTTCATGTCTTTATCTCTGATTGTGGCATGCTTTGCATGGATGGCTGCTAGCTGTGTATCATTGAACAAGTCGATGAGAAAACCCTTGTAGCTATTTGTAGGGCCTCCATAGCTGCAGGAGTCCACCTTCCTACTACTGGGCCATCCCGCACTTATGCCCAAAATCTTCCCATCCCTTTCAGCTCCAAGTCTTACATGACTTCCCGAATAACCTTATGAAAGATCTTTTCGGGATAAGAAGCTTGTATCCGCGTTGGATTCTCCTTATCTCCGGAAGGGCGACAGTGCCCGGTTTCCATGTCCTCTTCTTCCGTGGTGGTCATTGTGCTCTATGGGGAGCACCTGCTGTCTGCTACACTAAAGGAGACTCCACCTTGTGCTCTAGATGGCGGGCCTTGGCGTGAGGTCTTCACGAGGCCGAAATGGTGATATTTTTGCTTGTTTGGTGTGTGCCATGCAAGCTTGAGGAGGGCAAGATGGAGAAGAGATAGAGGTTGGGGGTGTGAGAATGGAGGAATCAAAGAAATCAAGATGTGAAAATGAGAAGAAGAATGAACTTTTAACCCATTTAAACCCCAAAATCGGGTTAATACAACTTCATATGCACTATACATTGTGTGATCATAAATCCATAACCTTTTATCACAATATGACGAAACTTCACAAACACACTCATTAGGTGGCCAAGAGGCCAAAATTATTCTTTTGGAAATAAAAGCTTGCAAACCCTGGTCTGAAGTTTGGCATTTGGAGCCACTTTCCTAGCACCCCCTGGTGGCGTTTGGAGCCAGAAAGTGGCTCCAAATGCCAGACTTTGGACTAGGGGTCTGCAAGCATTTTTTTCCCAAAAAGAATAATTTTGGGCTCTTGAGTGCGTGTGTGAAGTTTAGTCACATTTCGATACAGTTTTGTAATTTAAAAATTATTGCACACCAAAATTATGGATGGATTGATAATCGAGAAATCAACATTGCGACTAGTGGATCTTAGAAACTTTGTACCACATAAACTATACAAGAGACATCAGGAGTAAAGTTTGGAAGAAGAAATGAAAATTTTTTGCATGTTTTTCCTATTGAAATTGACAGTGATAGCAAAAGCTATAAGTAATAATTGAAAATATAGCAAAGATGTATAGTCAAAGTTGAGAGAGAAGGACAAGAGTAAAAGTTTAATTTATATTTTAAGGGTGTGTATAATAATTTTGCACTGAGACATAGTCATATGTCCAATACACGAGGAGAACACTATGCCACAAAAGATAACATTACAAACTATGTTTATTCCACTAGAAGGAATGCATCCTTCACTGCTTGAAGATTTCTTACAAGTTGGAAGTCCTTGGGAGTTACAGTGATGCGCTTCGCATGCATTGCACAATGCTGAGCATTAGTCATCAAGTCAACTAAAAAGGTCTTTGCAGCACACTCTAGAGCATGAAGATATTCTTTTGTGAAGCGATCAAGTCTATCTTGACCTTGTGGCAGAAACCACTTCTTACTTTCTGTGTGCGGTAGAGATCTTGCATAATCTTGTGAACAAGTCTCGAGAAGATTGCCTTCGAAATGATGAGATCAAAAGAGCATTGATACCTCCTCATTTCTCTCAGGGCCACTGTACATGGGTTCCACTTGCATTTCTTGTGGGGATGCTGAGGAGGACCCTTGTGTGAGGGTGGCTTGAGGAAGCTAGGTTAGGTTGAGAAGGGGGTGCATCAGAGCTAGTAGATCCTCCAAGGGGCTAAACATGATATGGAGCTCTAAGTGAAAGCTTATTTGCAACTACCTTAGACCTAGTCATCTTTCCTGTACAAGAGATGTGAGAATTCAATGAATAAGATAGAAAATGAAATCCTCTTTTATATAACCCTAAACTGTAAGACTCATTCACATAGATGCACACTCTCTCTTTCTCTCTTAAACTATGAATTGCAATTACACTGAACACATTGCTCATCTTACTATCTTAGCTCTCTTCGAATCCATTTGCTGCCTTGTCGAAGCCTTGTTTCTAGCCACTTTGCATGGTTTTCTTTGCCATTTGAGGCTTCATAATGCACTCTTTTAGTGAGACGACATGATTCTATCATGTCTACAGCCAATTCATCGACACTTTCATTTGCTCTCTTTTGTCAGAGTTTAGCTTCATCTGCTTCTATAATCCTATACCACCAAGATAGCAATTGGATCATTGGATTGCTACCATTCACCCCTCCACCATGATCAGTTTTTCTTTTCTATGCACCACGCTATCCAATGTGAATTTTCTATCCCTTGTGTGGACCGAATTCTGATGCTTCCCTTAAATTCTCCAAAGAGTATGGCCCATGTGCTTCAAGGATATGCTACAAAGACATATATCACACATGAGTAAAACTATGCTCAATAGTTTATACAATTCATATAATTTTAAAATATAACTTAGTACGTACCATGTAATGTGTGATAGAGCTTTTGCCCCACGCTTCCACCATGTTTTTGTAGAAGCTATGCACAACATCGATAAATTCTTGCTTATCTTCATTGTTAAACACCAGCTTGCGAAGTAAGGGAGCCAATTTGTTAAGACTTATCCAAAACTTAGCTTTGGCAAACCTTATTTTTCCTCCATTACCTCGATCAAGAACTGCAAAATGTAACTTTTTCCAACCCATTGTAGTCATGCGGCTTACGAACCATGACATTCTCTTCCTCATTGATAGGTGCTGAGAGAAACTTCCTAGCCTTTGCTCCTCCAAAGCAAGGCTTTTTTGGCAAGTTACCATATTTTTCAATTGTCACTTGATGCTTGTGAAGCCCAATTTTTGATAGCACTTGCTCCACATTCCTACACGTTACAATGGCTTCTTTTTCTAGTTGCGTCCTATAAGCAAAGCAAATGTATTCATATACAAGTTTCTCCATGATTCTAACAAAAGCATGCAATGAACAAATGTGAATACAATCCAATGGAATGTTGAAGATGGGCTTCCAAGTGGGATCTTCTCTATTGTACATTGGTGCAACACTTGTCATCCTTTGCTAGTTCTTCTTTTCGTCCTTTCCTTCCACCCTCTTTGTCAAGCAATATAGGCATGGATTCTTTGTATTTGCACCATTGGAGATTCCACACATGCATTTTAAAGTTTTCAAGACTCTTGCAAACCAAGTATTGACTATTCCCTTCAACCAAGAGCATCTCATGATGTTCTTGACGATTGATGATGCTTGGAATACTTGTGTGCATAAAGAACAATTACGCCACCTCAAATGTTTCCTTAGGAACTTCAAATGCAGCGAGCCACCACACATGGTGCTTGGCTTGAACACTAAATTTTCATGGGTTATTGTTGTCGAATTGTAAAGATCTATTCATTAGAGTTACACTAACTCTTTCAAGCTTTACTTCTTTGACGACCTCACTTTCATCTAATTTTATAACAAACTGCAATTTACCATTACATTCCTCAACAGACATATTGTAGTACATTACCATTACCGATTGCACCTTGTACGAATCTAAATAGTAATTGTTGAGTTTGGTGAACTTTACCTTATATGTATTTTTGGTCCCAACCTTTAGTGTTTCTACACATTGAACATGTATAGGATCTCCTATCAGCTCCAAAACTTTTGTATTAAGTTTCTGTCGGGCCTCTATTAACTTTGAAGGTTGAGGAAGAGGCACGATTCTATTTCTCTTCAGCACATGACCAGACCCAGCCTTCACACCTTTGAATATCTTTGAGTAAGTCGTTGTGCTAATACCGGCACTATCACAAATGGATTGTGCATCCACAACTGAGAACTCATTTGACAAATCTTTTAATGTGCACTCAATTACCTTTTCCTTCACAACCTTAAACTTAGGATTGCTCAAAGCAGTTTCTAATGTACTTGCCTTTAGCAATCTACTAATACATGATCCAACCTCACCCTCACCTAGGTTCTCATTCTGAGCTACCTTACATGCTTTAATACGTCACTTTCACTGGCCGCTGTTCACAATTAAATCATTGATTGGCTTCTTCTTTCGTTTGTGCTCCTGTCTTAGCGTGTTGTTGATCTTTCTTAGGTCGTCCAATTGTGCCTTTATCTCCTCATATGAGATACCAATGTCATGGATAGTGTCTTGCAATGAAATAATTTGATTATTTTGTTGACTTATAGTGTCATTTAGCTATACCACTTATCCTATGAGCTGTTGTATATGAAGTTGACGTGCATCGATCACATCATGACAATTTTTAATGGTTGCTTGGCAAGTTGTAAATACTTTGAACGCCTGATCATTGAGCCGCCTAGTGTAACCGAGAAACCCATTTTCACCCTTGCACACATACTTCAACAAATTTGTAATTCTTGAGAAAGTTGGAGGTCTATTGTTTTTTAGGGTCAATTGGGTAGATTTCTCACCCACAAGTCCACATGTTTCAATCCCATTTACCTGTAACTCTGCAAAACGTGAGGGTTGACATTGATACATTGGGTTCTTTTGAATAATGGGGCGTATTCAGTCTCTACCTCAATATGTAGCTCCTTCTTTCCTGTATTAATTTTATTATTAATAGAAAAGAGGAGCCTACTTGGTTGTCACAGGAGGTAGAGTGGAGATGCACAGAGAGGCACACAAAGGTGCCAATGGAAAGGAGGGTGTAAGTAATTCACTGTGTTAATGAAGGTTGCATAAACACAGAGAAGATGTTATAATAGAGAAATGAGAGAGTATAGATATGGGGAAAAATAGCTCAGAGGGTAGGGATGTCCAAGACTTTTTGTATTTTAGAAATTTCTATTTTACCTCCAAAAAGATTTTCAAAAAACACGAAATTTGACCATTTGGTTTGTCTTTTGACCAAAAGCTAGAATTAAAAAAATCCCCAAAATATCTTAAAATAAACTTTCAAAAGTTTTTTTTTCTTATTCTCGATTAAAAAATCAATTACCTCGTATCTACTTATCATTTTGCATTGAAAACGAAGCACCATACACCCATAACTAACTCCTTTTTTAATATTAAAATTGGTTGAAAAAGACTTCTTGAATGAGAAGAGAGAAGGAATCTGAGTATATCTTTGTAGATAATATAAAAAAGGCAAAATGAGATTGCAAAAGTAGAGAGAGAAGATGATTATTTTACTATTCTTCTCTCCTCATTTCCTTGTTTTAAGGAGGAGAGAGGGGGGGCTAAAAGTCCAATTTGTTATTTTTTTCCTAATGTTGGCATCTCCATAAAACCATTGCAATATGCATTAGTATCATTAGCATCATAATTTTTGTCACTTTTGTGACATTAATAGTGACACAAATACTAATACATATTGCAATGGTTTGTGACGCATATTGCAATGCCAATAGCGACGCGTGTAGTAAATTTGCGATGCTAATAGTGACGATTACAGAGTTTTTTTACAAATTGATTATATGTTGAGTGTGCGATGGTTGTCAAGATGAGTGCAAAATATACTTGAACCCATAAGACTAATACATAGAATAATTACAATATCGTGATGAAAACTCATGGAATTATAGCAAGATATAAAGGATAATAACAACATAGTACATAGAAGATGCCTACATAAATCATATGACCAAAAATGAAGAGGATGTGTGCTCCACAAATCTCATACCATGCCCTTCCACATACCACTTATCCATTGAAGATGAAGCTGTATTTCCTTGTTTCCACATGATGAATCATCCTGCATGATGATTCAAACTTGTCATAAACATAGAATTTGTGTGGTCTTTAAATTACAATCCCCAAAAGTATTTAAGTAATTGTTGCATTTCTTCGCTATCAACAAACTGTCAACACTTTTCTTGGCAACAATCAATCGAGGAACTTGTGAAATGGAGTCCATAGAAGCCCTCAAGTTGATATCTTTTGAATAAAAATTGATTTTTTTGTAGAAACAGAATCTTCATTGGTATCTTCCATGTTTTTGGCACAAGAATTTGTAGAGATAAATTGCATGTATGATTATTGTTCTAGCAGCGGTGTTCCATCATTAAAGGTGACATGTTTAATAGGCCATCTTTCCAAAGTGACACAATGGAGTTTGCCACCTATATATATATTCTTGTGGTTTGGTCAAGGGCTTTATCTACCACCACACCAACATCCTCTTCTCCCATTAGCTAAAAGTTTATCACATCATGTGGAAAAGCCAATAATATAACCCTTGTCCCAACACACATTGCGTTGCCTTCTGTCCATAGGATCACTCTTCATTCTCTCCAACTCTCACGAATGCTAATCACATCAATATTCTCAGAAGATAGGATATGGCTTGATTCGTAATCATCTCCTTCATCATGAATTGTTTTTGAGTTTAAAACAACCACTATAACTTTGTTTTTCCATTTTTGCAAAATCACCTACAGCTTCATGAACCTTCATTGCCTCAATTGTTGGGAATGGCAAATATACCGCTACATTTAGACATTTATCAATAGCCACTGAAATATATCCAACTTGAAGTGTTTCTCCATGGCATGTCTCATTGGGATATATTGCATATACTCTCCCAAGTGTAATAATCTCATGATCAACTAGCAAATTCACGATTTCTCCAAAATAAAATTCATTATTCATGATACCTCTATAAATGAAAAAATGGAGATTTTATAATTTGTATGTTGTCAACTCTCAGAAAGAAGAAAATAGTAATGAAATCGCTAAATACAATGAAGTATCAAGTTTCATTGAAAAGAAAAAAGCATTGAAATATTAGATAGAATGATTCCAACATCCATAATGCAACGTATTGATGGAAACATCTTACAGAAAGGAGATAGATTTGACCATATAGCCAAAAATAAACTTTCTTATAAATTATGCCATAAACTAAAGAAGAAAATATTCTTCTATTATTTTTAGTTTCCCTTAATTTTACTTTATTCTATTAGTTACTCTTTGTGTAAGAAAAAACTTTCTTATGTGTTCTCATTGGGGAAAGATATAGCAGATGTTCAAAACTTATACTATATCTATTCAACACGAGAAAAATGATTAAAATTATTTATAATGTCCATAGGAAAAGATTTAGCCACTTGGTCAAAAATCTATTGTTATTTTCCATACCATAGAAAATACAAAAAATATTTGTGATCCCCATAGAAAAATACATAATCAAATGATTGAAACATTTGTTGAATGTATTCTACATGACAAAAATGATAAAAGCTCATTGTGATCTTCATAGAAAAATATTTAGCTAGATGGTCAAAACCTCAAGCAAAATACATACAACAAGGATAAAAATTCATTGTGATCTTTATGGAAAAAGATTTAGTCACATGGTCAAAACCTCTATTGCAAGTATTTTACAGAATATTTATGATTAAAACTCTTTGTCATGTTCACAAGAAAAGATCTAGCCATATGGTCAAAACATGTATTGTATGTAACCTAGATGATAGCAAGGATAATATTGTTTGTGATATCCATAGAACAAGAATTAGCCAAATGGTCAAAGCCTCTATTATATACCAACAAGGATAAATAGTCCTTGTGATCTCCATAAAAAAATATTCGATCAAATGATCAAAACCTTTATTTCATGTATTCCACATAACAACAAGGATAAAGATATTTTATGAGAAACATTGACCTCATGCTTAAATGTTGAAACCACAAGGACCTCCAAAGAATAGGAGATTTCATTCCCTATGACATGAAGCTATAAAGATTGAGGAAAATTCATAATCAATTAGAAGCTATTTGAGAAGGAAATATAATTTTTATGATGTTAAATATTTATAAATCTTATAATACCTACTCGTTCATAATAATAAAATATATATTATATTATATTATTTTTAAAGTTATACTATTTTAGTCTTAATCATATTATATTGATAGATTGTACTATTTGCATATTATGGAAAATGGAATCAAAATATATTTCAATTTAATTTTATTTATAATTAATAAATATAATGAAAATATATTAAATCATATTTTGTAATATTGTATATTTAATGTCTCTAATATGTAATGTGTAATATCATTGAGAATTTTGAAGCCACCTGAGTGACAGTTTGAGAGTAGAATCTCCAGTAAGGTAGGATAGAGAGTACGTATACCATATCTCTAATTGTGGAAATAGGGGTAGTATCCCAATTGTGGGTTCTTAGTTTGGGGAAGGAGGGGGGAGGGGGAAGGGGAGGGAGGAGCACGTCTAAGAGAAACGCCCCCAGTGAGAGTTTGGGGGTAGTATCCTCCTTGATGGAGGTGTAGGGGCAACACCCTCGAGTCGGGGTTTGAGACAATACCCTTGGTAGGGCTTTGGGAGAAAAACGCCCCCTGGTGGGGGTCTAGGTGGGCAACACCCCCAATAGCAGGGGTTCAAGGGAAGTGCCTCCTAGTGGGGGTTTGGGGGCAATGCCCCCAGCAACAACGGTATAGCCATTATGTGATTTTTGAAAAAATTGCGACTTGAAATCTTTAAAAAAATTCAAAATTTATTACAAAAATAAGATATAAATCTATTCGTATTCTTTAACAAGTTATGCTTATTCGATTACTGCGATACATTAAATGATCCCTTTCACGAGGTCGGTCTTTACAACTAATCATGACATTTTTCAAAACGAGTTTCTCTTCCCCTCCCTCTCTCTTTCACAAAACTCTTTGACCTGAGTGTTTTCTTTGTTGCATTTTTACAATTGCAAGTTTTGCATCCCCAACCCTCTACGTTTTTATCTCTCCTCTCGTCGTCCCTCTCTTACTGCAAGTTTTGTGGCCCTAATCTTTGGTAGTTTTGTCATGTGCTCTTCTCTCAGTACTCTCCACTATTTTATTGTCTCAACTAAAACAGATTGTGCAGTGCAAATTTTGATTCGAATTTAGGTATTGTGACCAAAACTGCTTGTGTCTTCAAATCAGAAATCTTGCTCAAACGGTTCAGTAATTCTACATGGCAGTGAATGATTGCAAATCCTCAACGTGTTTGCTCTAGTTCATGGGTGATTTTTGTTACGTTAGTATAGATTGCTTACTTTTACTAACTACAATAGGTTTTAAACTCTTCCCTACTTTATTTCTAATTTTGAGTTAAACTATATTGATTTGGTGCTATTGATTCTCCACTTTTTTTCTAATCTCTACTAATCATACTCTCTCTTGATTAATTTAATCCATAAAATTACTACAAATCACACTACTACTCTTTCATATGACTAGTATAGAATAATAATAAGATTAAACACCACAAGCATTATCTAAATAAGAATCATGTATGAAAATTAAATGCAATCTTTATTTTTGTAGCAATGAGATTAGGCAGTTACTCTTAGAAATTTAATGTCTTTTTCTTCATTCCAATTGCTTGATTGATCTCTTGGACTGCTTGTCTTTTTTTATGCCCACTACCTTGCAAATGATAGCTTCTTTGCTATAAATATAAAAAACATGATTTTGTGTACTATTGAAAATACTCTATTCACCATGAATATGAAATATATATGATTTGTGCAATGTTGAAAAAACTCTCTTGGATGTGAATATGAAATAAATGGTTTGTGCAATGCTTTCATCAATGAGTGCTTTCAAAATACTAACCTTTCTTTCTATTGTGTGATGCTATATACCTTAAGGTTTCGTCTCAAGGCTAAATCTACCCTTATATTTCTTGTATCCTTCAGTAATATTAGAGTATTTTATCAAGTTCTTATACATCATATTATACTTCACTATATAGCACTCTCTATTATACTGTATGTTTATAGCAAAAGCATTTTCATAAGATTTGATCGTGATATTCTTTATGATTTTGCAATAAGCACATGGCTATACAACTTATCAATACTCAATAAAGCATAATACATGGAATGCAATATATGATTTTTCGAGATGTTGAAATTTGATCTTATAACAACACATATCATGATCTTTCATCAATCTACAGATTAGACCATATGGTTAAAAATTTTCTTACAATATAAGAAGTACTTGTTATTTTATTTAACACAATTTGAGATTTGGTCATATGGTCAAATCTTTCTTATAATATAAGATGTAATTTTTGTTATTTTTCCCAATATACTGTGAGACAATCTCGTCGCCAAAACAAGGACTCTTGCAGTATCACAATATCTTGCAATAAATCAACCACTTTGTTTATTCTACTATAAGAATAACATTTCACCATTTGGTCAAATGCTTTTTTATATTATCAACCCTTACTTCCAATAGGAAAGGCTAGTTTCTACTTAGAATTTCTTGCTTTCTATAATTTGGCCATGTGGTCAAATCTTGCCTTGCAACAAACAAACCAGTTTTTTGGGAATATCCTAAAAATTAAAGACTAAATATATGGTGGGTTCGATCACAAAAATTTTGGGTATGCTAGATTTGGCCATATGGCAAAATATTCTAAGACAAACATCTTCTATATTATCTCCAAAAAGGAAGACCATGTTTTACTTGGAACTCCTTAATCACCTGCTATATTTATAGGAAGTTTAGCCATGTGGTCAAAACTTGTCATGCAACAAACAAACCACTTTGTTTTCATAAACCATTTATTTCACTTCACTTTTTCATAACTTTCTATCTATATGGTCATATATAAATATTATATCATTTTACCAAAATTAGCCACTTTATCCATCCCACTACAAAATAAAAATTGGCCATATGGTCAAATCTTTCATTTTGTTATCAATGCTAGCATCGAAGAATCCCCCATTCTTGTTTTATTCAACCATATGATCAAATCTAATCTCATACATCTTGCAAACTAGGAGACCACTTTTTTCATTCCACTATAAAACAATATTGGGTTGTATAGTCAAGTCCAATTTCACAACATATTGCAACAAATAAACCACTTTCTTCATATGGTTATGAAACTAAATTTGTCCATATGGTTAAAAGTAGTTTATGAAAATATAGATATCTTGTAAGTTTCACCATGAGGTCAAATCTCCACCTTTCAAGGGTTTTTCACACTATGTTATGTTCATATCTATGGGATTTGCTACATAGCCACATTTTTTAATATGTGAATCTCATATAAGAATAAACCATATCCTTTGTTTAACTAGCCTTTAAAAACCACATGGAAAAGTTTCTAATCTCATAGATAAGTCTTATGACTAAATATGATTTGACCACATAGCTAAAACCAATGGCAATGTTTCTACAATATGACTCCTTTTAAGGAAAGCTTACATGTACACTAATTAAAATGTTAACTTTGGGCCAAATGGAATCGTGAGATTGCTACGTAACCACATTCATATATGGAGGGATCTCATATTGGACTAAATCTCATTCTTTGATTAAATTGGATTTGACCACATGGCCAAAAATCTTATCAAAGTTCTTAGAGTATGATCCTTCCATAGGAAACTTACATGGAGAAGAAATCCAATGTTAACTTAGGGACAAAATCATCCATGATATTCTCTATATAACCACAATGATTTTTCACTATATCTCATAGCACACTAATAGTCAATATTTTATTATTTCTTAACCATTAATAGAATTCGATCTTTTGAGTGAAGTCCATGGCAAAGTTTTTACTATGTGATTCTTGCAAGAGAAACATAATTAATGCTAACTTAGGGACAAGATAATATATGAGATTTGATACATAAGCACATCTATTTATGGTTAGATCTCATACCACACTTAATCTCAAATTTTAATATTTCATTTTATGGAAGAGTCCCTTTGAAGTATACTTATCTTGTATTTTGTAAAATCTTGTGGTGTTGTGTATTCAATTTTCAACCTAGAAATCTTATACATTTATTTAGGTTTTGTGAAATTTGACTATTTATAGATCCACTTTTGTTTGACAACTTTTTCTCTTTGTAGAACTATTCAATGGCAAAGAAAGATAGCACATCCAAAAAGGAGACCCAAACCATTGATGGAGATAGTGGTGATTTTGTGTATCCATGGTATGTGGATGTTTATGATAGTTAAGGAAAAATGGCTGACAATGTTCTCATATTTACTTTAAAGAGTGATATTGCATTTTTTCAACAAGATGGTGTCATAAAGGAGATAATACAAGGATGTGCTGGGAAAGAGAGAATACCATGTAATCTTGTGAAGATCAAGCAAAAAAATGCAGTATAAAAACTTCATCCTTTGTCATTTCACTTTGCATGTATTAAAGAGGATGAAGAATACTCTTTGAAAAAAATGGGTTGGACCTTATTTGAGGAGGTAAAGGTCACAAAGACATTAAATTAACATTCTAAGCTTTCCAAAATAGTGAGCTACTTTCCCTATCAAGAAAAGGTGATCGCCCCAACAAAAGAATAAAGCTCCAATATAAACAAATAGACTTGAAATCTTCACCTACTCCTCAAGAAGAAAATAATTCATCAATCCCACAAGCTCAAAGTCAAAATCACCTCAACAAAGTTCACTGTTACAAGCTCTAGTTGTTAGTATGGCTGAAAACACTAGTGAGAATGATGCCACTTTGCCTTCCATGCTAGAATTTACACTTGACATTAAGAACCTATAAGCTGACTATTTTCTTCCATTTTTTCCATTTTTATCTGCAAGTCATACATACTCTTAATCAATTCATCCATTGCATCATCCTTGATAGGTATAGCCATAGAAACATGTTATTTTGCCATAGCTTCTGTTGCCTTTCCAGGCACACTGGAGAAGTCACTAAAAGATCATGTAGTCATTAAGCCTAAATCTTGAAAATTCTTCTATCATCACCTTCTTAAACTCATCCCATCAAGATCTTTAGCATAGATATCTATTATGTATGTCTTCAATGTAGGAGTCAAGATCTGAAAAAAATATTGGCTCATCCTATGTGGTGATATTCCAAAGAGCTCCATCTTTGCATCAAACAACTTCAAGTATTCAAAAACTCTTTTAAATAGTTACAATTAGTTCTTTACTACCTACAATACTTTAACCTATTATCGACTCCTACTTTTTGAAATCCTATAATCTCTATAATTATTTTCGCTATTGCAAATGCATATTAAAGGATTTAAGAAGTTGACTTACTTCAATAGATGATATGTAAGCATGTCATGAAGATCCTATAGTATCTTCCATCTTCGTGATTCTAAATATGGCTTTCATATTAGATTCACCAAATATCAAGGGGAATATATGTCAATACACAAACCACACGGGTTCAAGAAAACAATCATGATACATGGAAGATAGAAAGATTCCAAAAAGATTCTATGTATTGCTCTTGATTAACTTTGCATAACTAAAACTACACCCTCAAGTTACAAACACTGTATCTAAGTTGATTGCTTAGATTAAACTCTTCCAAGAAGATAACTTGGACACTCTATGTAACTCAAAAGAATTCTACCATAATAGTACAATGAGAAATAACCTCTCTTTGATAGCCGAAAGTATCCACCAATAACAGTCACGTAGAAGTCTTAAGCAAGAAACCCTATATCAAAACCTTGAGGACAATAATCTTATCTTGGACTTACTACATCTTGTTTTCTCCCTAACTTTTTTATTTCACTACAACATATCGGCTTTATATTGACATTAAAAGCGACGAAAATGTAAATAAAGGATTTTTCTCCCTTCGTCACAAAAAACGTCATTATTGGCGACGCCATAGAACAATTGGTATTAGCGTTGTTATCATCGTCGTTATTTGCATTGGTATAGCGTCACAACGTTGATACCGACACAAATAATGACACTTTGCAACACTAATAACGATGCCAATAATGATGCGTGCATGAAAATTTACGATGCTAATAGGGACGGTAATAGGGAAAAAAATATTTGGGCCATACAAAATAATTTCTGCACTATGTACAATGCTCCTGTAAATAAAGACAAAGTGTACTTAAATCATAATACTGATACATAAAATAAATACATGATCGCATAATGAAAGCGACTGGTACAATCATGGTAAGATATCACTACTACATAGAAAATGTCTACACAAATCACGTGACCAAAAAAGAAGGGTGTGTGAGCTCCAGGGATCCAAGGGTGAGCTATAGATCATTGGCATCCGAAAGCTCGTCCCGCTGCAAAGGAGCATTGAACGGACTCTACAAAAAAAGAAACAACTACACATCAGTTCACCATACAATAATGCATTCTAATTAAACATGGTAACTACGGACAAGAAAGATGAGTGACTTACATGGCCGCCGTGTCCATATAATCGGTCCATCAATGTAATGAGACCCTGCCTCTCTGCATATCGAGTCTCAAGGCCGGTCGGATCGCGATTTGTAATGGAGTGTTGCAAAGAAAACAAAATACTAACAGTTAGAAACACGATTGTCAGCACAAATGATATTGCAAAAAAATAAGCAAGCAAAAAAAAAGAAAAACTTACAAAGTCCTCCAGATATGTCCTGTGGCTGCCACTCCCAAAATGATTGACCACTTCGGCCTCTAGTCATGCCCTCGTCACCTTGTGCTGCTATCTCCAACATCGTAGAGAATCTGTAGCCTCCTCCCTGAGTCATCGCTAGTCGTCCACGTCCAGCCACTCGGGCTTTACAGCCCCACTCTTGAGTGCCTTGCGTGCGTCCGATTGTCTGTGTGACATATATGCACGCATGCACTCCATCATCCAGCCCGTAGAAAACCTATCTGCTGCGGCTGGTACCGAAAACTCCTCATGCAAGGATGCTACTATGTAGTCATTGCTCCCCTCCGGTATCTTTTTCCAATGATCCAAGATGTTGTGCTGAAAAACTTATTGGCACAACTCTCTCATGTGAGCCATCACCCTCCTCCCCTCATCATTCATGATGATGGCTCTTGACCTATCATCTACAAGGTAGGCATACCCCTCTAGGGTATGCCTAAGATGGGTCCTCTCCCACCTGCGACTATGCTCCTGGGCATATCCAGGAGACCCCTGTACATATGGTGTACCGACTGAGGTGGTATCTATCGGAGTAGCACCCATAGGGGTGCCACCTGTGGATGGATGAGCAAAAGCCAGAGTGACTCGAGTAGACGTCCCCATAGGTGTGACAAATCCCAGAGGTGATGTAACTGCAGCAGAACAATGAGACGGAGATACCGCATCCATGCCTCCACAGCAACCACGTCAGCCACCCTCTCTGGAACTGCTATGAGAGTGAGGAGTAGTACATGTATCCCGAGCCGACCTCAGG
Organism: Lygodium microphyllum; assembly: GCF_053477565.2. Lineage (NCBI taxonomy): Eukaryota > Viridiplantae > Streptophyta > Polypodiopsida > Schizaeales > Lygodiaceae > Lygodium > Lygodium microphyllum. The sequence continues at coordinate 27,205,079 of NC_141152.1, read as the reverse complement.
CTCACTGCATCCGGATCTCTACAACATCCCCGTTGTCATCGTGTTAGGGGTTGAAGGTCTACCACTGGGGCTTAGAGCAGAAGAAGAGTATGGGATTCAAGGTTTGGAGAAGGGGAAAAGAATGGAGTTTGACAAGATTTGGGTTTTAGAAATGACTTAGTTGGAGAAGAAGATATCAAGCTTTTTCTGTGTTTTTAGCATACATGAATGGAATGAATGCCTTTAACTTGATTACATCAAATACATTTGGGAAAAAATAAGCCATTACATCAAGGATATTCTCAGATTTTAATCCAAATGCATATACCAAATGCAAGCTCAAATGGCTTTTATCTCATGTACATAGACATATTACAACTCCAAGAAACAAGTATTTTGATGGTAGACTCAAGTACATTCAAGACATAGATCAATAGTTCATGAAATGCATTGATGGAGCATAAATTTAACTTCAGCCGTGTTTTAAAACAGAAATTTCCAGCTCATAATCAAGCTCAAAAAGTGTACATAAACTCAAGAATAAGCTCCTCTAATCATTAATGAGTAAAGCCCTGATGATAAGAGATCAATTTCTTCTATTTCAACCACATGAATCACTTGTTTGCTCATCAAAATGGACAAGAACAGTGGGCTACCCTGTTTATGACTGGTTTTTTTTTCAGCCCATAATAGCCCATACACCTTCAAAATCCTCCCCCTTTGCTTGCCCCAAAGTCACTCAAGTACTTGGGTACAGGCTTCATTGGACCATGAATAAGGTAAATAAAATGAGAGAAGAAGTACATAAGAGCAGGCTCAATGCTTTTCTCTCAGATTTCCCCCTTTTATAGACTGTCATACCATTCATTTTCGTCAGACCAAATGAACGGGTAAGAGGAGCTCTCACCTTTCTTGTTTGTATCTTCATCTTCAGCTCTAGTTTACCTTTAGTTTGCATGCTCCAAAGCATGCACCATAGCTCACAGTTCTTCTCTAGTTGTTGCAGGTATGCAGGCCCGCATTTTGCACCGAAAAATGCGGGCTGCATCCTGCTCAGCTTCCACTTCACTTTTTGACCTACTTTGGTCATTGACATGTCACTTAAGTTCATTACTTCAAGTCCCCCATGAACCTAGTGGACTTTTGGCATTTTTCTTGAGTTCTAACCATTTTTTCCACTTGAATCAATGTGATTTATCCTGCAAACTGTCAATTACTTCTAGCTGACCAAGTTGAAGGTTCCCATAGACTTAGTTTTTTATCAATATACGTGGTACAACTGAACATTGTATGACAAATACAAATGAACTTATGTAACTAAGTGATATCTAAGTTGGTTGTTGGGTAACAATGGCTGAGTTATGTATGAAAATTCCTCATATAAATCCTAGTAAAGTTCTTTTGTATTCATAAGAATCCCATGATTTATATTATGAACAATAAACTCTTTGACATTCACTCCCTCCTAACCTGCACATCCTCCGGCATGTGCCATTTCACAAGATTACAGGTTTAAAGAGGGTCTTCTTCTTACATATCTTCATCTTCATCCTCTAAGTCTTCTCCTTCATGCTTGTCTTCAAGTTGATGGCTCATAACCAAGTCATCAAGCTCATAAGTTGAAGATTCTCTCCATTTGAAGAGCTTGATACGTTTACCAGCTATTGGTACTTTTACCATGGTTCCATCCATTTCAGCTAGAGAATAAGTAGCATTATCATGTACTACTTTTACTACATATGGTCCAAACCATCGCTTGGCTAGCTTTCTATGAGCACTTTATTGATTGTCTAGGCTGCTATAATAAACAAGTACCCAATCATTCTCTGGAATAGCTATTGGAGGGAGTCGATGATGCTTGTCAAACCTCTTCTTATTCTTTAATATTGCTATTTTCAGCCTTTCAATGGCTGTTTTGACATCTTCTGCCTTCTTTCAAGTTGCCTTATGCGCAAAGTCAGCAACTCTTCTCTATTCATGCCTTCATCCCAAGGCAAGATTCTCCATGTGACAATGGACTCCTCAATAGGCATAATAGGTGGCTGTCCATATATTAGTTCAGCCGGCATATAACCTGTTACTGTACTATGGGTAGTTCTATCAGCCCATAATGTGAATGGTAGCATTCTAGGCCATTCCCTCATCTTTCATTTGCAAGATTTTGCCAAAGCTTTAAGAATTGGTTGATGACCTCTTTCGCTCTTACCATTGCCTTCAGGGTTGTAGGCTGATGTAAGAGATATCTTGATTCCCAATTGAGCAAAGAAATGGCAAGCCTCATCATGATCCAATTCTCCTCTATCAGCAGTTACTTTGGCAACACAGCCATACCTGCAAAATACTTCTTCAAGTAAAAATCTACAAACGGCTTGAGTAGACTTTGTTGTCAAGGCTTTTCCTTCCACTTGATTTGTGAGATCTTCTCTAGCAAGTACTAGACATCTCATGTTCCAAATACTTGTAGGCATGGTTACTAAATCAATAACCCATCTATAGTGAATGGATAAGGGAAAGGTAGGCTGAAGCCCATCTCTATGCTTAACCATAGAGTACATTTGACAAACATGACAAGACTCAACAAAATGCTCAATGTCTTTATATATGTTTTGCCACCAAAATTTCTATTTTATTTTGGCAAAAGTGCCCCATATGCCTCTATGACCAGCCAATAGGCTTTCATGAAATTCTTGCATGACTTGTCTTTGAGTCTTTTTGTCTCCTAAGACACGAACATGCGCCCTTCCTTTCTTTTTCGCATGCCTCCAAAGGTAGCCATCTTTAAGAAAAAAGCCATAAGCTTTTCTCTTGCTTCTCTTGAACTCTTCATTAGTCCAATCTTCCTTCTTTGTCATAGTGCTAAAAAATTGGCCAATTTTTAGCCAATCATCTGCATAATATTCTTCTTTAAAGTGTGAACAAACCATAATAAAACATTGAGCATGCTCTCTATCAGCTGCCGAGTGTCTTTCTTTGGATGGTTCTTCCTTCTTTGCTAATGTAAAATTTGTTTTAGTAGCTGAACCTATTGTACTTACTGTAATTAATGTTGTACCTGCATTTTTGATAGCTGAGCCATCATTAGGTACAGTTGTACTTACTGTTTTCACATCTGAACCTACATTTACAGCATCATTTTTAGCAAATATAGACTCTGATTCTTCCTCATCCATCATCTCTTCTTCATCCTTATATCTGGCACGTGAAAGCATGTCAGCAACTAGATTATCTCTTCCTGCAATATGTTTCAAATCAAGATTTAAGGATTTAATATAGGCTATCCATCTTAGCATAGCTATGTCAGGGGTGGAACAGTTGGCAATCATGCCCAAGAGTGGAAGGCAATCTGTTTCAACTGTTACATGTGCGCCCATGAAGTACTCCTGATCACATTTCAATGCAGTTACTACTCCCCAAAGTTCTCTTTTAATTTGAGCATACCTTCTTTGTTGTTCATTAAGAACCTTCTCTCCAAATCGAATTGCATATCTGTTGCCTTCAAGGTCGTCTTGACCGATTGCCCATCATATTCCAATAGGACTTGTGTCCACTGTGAGTATAATAGGCTGACCATTAGAGTAATTAGCCCTCTTTAAGGTGGGGGTTGAAATCAGCAATTTCTTCAATTTCCGAATAGCTTGAGTATGTTCTTTTTCCCATATAAACCTTCGGCCTTTTCTTAGCAGTTGATAAAGATTTTCAGCAACATGAGCAAAATGTGGGATCCAAATAAGGTAGAAGACACATGCACCAAGAAATCTTCTCACCTCTGAAACATTTGTGCATATTTCCCGCATTTTGCTGATAGCATCAATCTTGGTTGGAGAAGGCTTTCGGCCATATGGACCACACATATGCCCTACCACAAGAACTTCTTCGACTCCAAAAACAGATTTAGCACCTGAAAGAGTAAGATGGACTTCTTCTAATTTAGACAAGATTTGAGCACAATCATTAATATGATCGGAAACAAACTTGCGACATCCAAGTTCATTGAGTTCTTCATTCTTCTCATGAACTTCACATCCTTTGATTGGTACATCATCAAGGAAAAGAAGAGTTAATTGGGGAATATAATCTCTCAACACTTTATGCATGGCATTCATCATGTGAGCTACTGAATTTGTAGCTCCTTGAGGTAGAGTACACATGCGGACTAAACCAAGAGGCATCTTCATTGTGGTAATGTCTCAGCTCTCCAAAGCAAGCTGAAATTGGTCATAGCTTGAATATAAATCTCCCATGGAATAAATTGCTCTACCTGCAAAAGCTTCAGCAAACTCATCAACAATTGGCCCCGAACCAACATTTCTAGTAGTGACTTTATTGACAGGCTGTAAATCTTGAATGAATCGCAAAGATCCATTCTTCTTCGGCATGGTAAACCATCGGTTGGAATATGGAGCTGAAGATGGCTTCAATATTCACATTTTTATCTTTTCATTTAAAAGCTCCAATAACTTAGACAAATGAGCCCTTGGTACGGGAATTGGTTTAAGATTCCAAGGAACATGCGGGACCATAAAAATCACCATTGGTGCCACAACACTTGGATCCACACAGCCAATTTCATGTGGCTGAAATGAAAAAGCTTTGCCATGATTCTTTAACATATGCATGAAGATTTTCTTTTCAGCTGTGGCAAGAGAAAAGAGTTGTCACCAATTTTCAGCTCTTGTAGACTTTCCACTGTAAATTGGTGACCAATATCTTTGGGATCACGAAGTCTTGGCTATTTGGATACCCTTTCTGCCAGTCCTTTGCTTTCGAGTGGTAAAGGAGTAGCCACCGGCTTGACCTTTTTATCAACTGTCTTATACTTTGTTTCTACTCTTACCTCATCCTTGTTTGGCTGTCCAAAAGCTTCATGATCTGCAAATTCTTAAATTATGTGATACATATCCAATGTGCATACTTGTATGGACTGATTTTCAGCTTGATTTTCTACATGAGCAGCTGCATATATTTCAGCCATTGTATCATTATAAATCAGCCCATAAAATAGCCCTGAAATTTCTTCATCTTTAGGCAAAACATCAATTTGCTTCAGTTCTTGTTCTACATGACATAAATGCTTTCTTTCAGCCCTATTCATGGCTAAAAACTGTTTATAACAGCCCACACTATTGGCCGTAAAAACCTGCAAGTCAGCTTTTGACCTTGCCTCCTTTATATGTGGAGGCAATTTTTTATAACATGATGCATTGCCATAGCCTCCACTTATAGCAGTGCTACTCAAAAACCCTTAAATTCTCGGGCATTAGGAGGAATAGGATGATCTCTCAATCGATCTCTATTCCAGTGATGATTTACACATACAGTCAAGAATTGGACAACTTTGTCATTATCCTCACTTCTTATCCAAGCATATGATGAACCATCATCAAGGGCCTTTGTCTCTAAATGAGACTCAGAAATAAAAGGTTGTCCAATAATGATAGGATAGCTGCATGAATCTTGAACAAATAAATGAAATTCATCTTTTACGTTACCAATATCAACTTGTACATAAGGGCATGCTGCATAAAGATCGCCAGAGGAGTTATTGGCTGCTTTCATGCGCCATCCTAGGTCCACATCAATGGGCCATCCACCATTCTCGTAGAGACTTCTTGACATGACATTAATCTCTGAGCCATGGTCTATAAGGGCAATTCATGGAGTTTCTTTTTCTCCAATCTTAACAACGGTTTCAGTGGTCGCCCTTGCCCAATGGGTACGGGAGTAGTGACTACTAGGAATAAAGTGAGCATCACTTTCTTCTTGCATGTTGTGAAGATGAACTTCTTTCTTATGCATGGGCTGCACTTTGGATTGAGAATTTCCCACCATAATAGCTTCTTCAGTTTCTTCTTCATAGATGTCTTCATCTTTGGCTTCTATGGCTGCAATCAATTCTTTGATTGCCTCCAATCGAATCCCTTGAGTTTTCAGTTTCTCTTCATCCTGCAAATACACATGAAGTGCTTGCAAAAAAAGCATGTATGGAATCTTCAGTTTCCTCACCAACATATTGTCTTTTTCGTTTAATTACATCATAAAATCCTCGTTTTGCAATTCTGAGAATTTCACCTAATGTAAATTCAATTCTACTTCCAAGAATCCTTTCTTCTAGGATCCGCTTAAGATCCGTTGCGGTCTCTATGTCAGACTGCAACTTGTAGCTAGGATATTTGCTTTTTCTTTTTCCTTCTATCTTCTTTGCTTGAGGGGCATCTCCCATCTCAAGCTCTTGCGGTGGAGGGTTTTCAGCAGCCTTCTGCTGATCTGGTTTACTTCTTGTCATGTGTTTAGTTGGCCCCGAAGAAGAGGGACCGACAACATCTTCATCTCTTCTTCTCTTTTCTTCGATCATAGCTTCATGATTATTAATTTCAGCTAACCGAGTAAAAGCTGAAAATGAGTCTACTGGCTCGGTCCATCTAGTTCTTCCTCGGATGCATTGACTGGCAGTCATTAAATCATCTTTGGTTGCCTTGCCTTGCTCCATGCGATCTAAGACCTGCATCCACACTTTAGATTTTGCATCAGTTTTACATGCTTTAACAAGTTCATTAGTTGGCTCAATTTGCAGCCCATAGGTTGCTGCATCAATAGCTGCATAGATTTTTTCTTGTTGCCAAATCCCCCAATCTTTTCTTCATGCCACCGTTACCGAAATTTGGCTTAGAGGAAGCCCAGTTTGGGTTGCATGAATTTTACCATCCTTCCAAAAGACTAATTTTTGTGCTTCAGCTTCACGGAATGCACCGCACTCCCTCTTATCATGCTGTAGGCTATCACACTAGATACAACATCTTTTGAAGCCTTCTCGTACAGGTCTTTGGGCAGTTGACCGTCCCCTTTCTTCCACTTTCACATCAAGCCTTTCCACTTTGGAATTAATCTCTGTTAGATTAAAATGGAGATCTCGCATGCTTTTAATTCGTTCGTCCATGACATCCTTCTTTGGAGATGGAACAACAGAATTTCTTGGTTGCTCGGCCATAGAGTGAGGAGTAGTACATGTATCTCGAGCCGACCTCAGGCTCACTGCATCCGGATCTCTACAACATCCCCGTTGTCATCGTGTTAGGGGTTGAAGGTCTACCACCGGGGCTTAGAGTAGAAGAAGAGTATGGGATTCAAGGTTTGGAGAAGGGGAAAAGAATGGAGTTTGACAAGATTCGGGTTTTAGAAATGACTTAGTTGGAGAAGAAGATATCAAGCTTTTTCTGTGTTTTTAGCATACATGAATGGAATAAATGCCTTTAACTTGATTACATCAAATACATTTGGGAAAAAAGAAGCCGTTACATAAAGGATATTCTCAGATTTTAATCCAAATGCATATACCAAATGCAAGCTCAAATGGATTTTATCTCATGTACATAGACGGATTACAACTCCAAGAAACAAGTATTTTGATGGTAGAATCAAGTACATTCAAGACATAGATCAATAGTTCATGAAATGCATTGATGGAGCATAAATTTAACTTCAGCCGTGTTTTAAAATAGAAATTTCCAGCCCATAATCAAGCTCAAAAAGTATACATAAACTCAAGAATAAGCTCCTCTAATCATTAATGAGTAAAGCCCTGATGATAAGAGATCAATTTCTTCTATTTCAACCACATGAATCACTTGTTTGCTCATCAAAATGGACAAGAACAGTGGGCTGCCCTATTTATGACTGGTTTTTTTTCAGCCCATAACAGCCCATACACCTTCAAAATCCTCCCCCTTTGCTTGCCCCAAAGTCACTCAAGTACTTGGGTACATGCTTCATTGGACCATGAATAAGGTAAATCAAATGAGAGAAGACGTACATAATGTCAAGATTGTGGGAGAGAAGGAAGGAGTCTCACTTGTAGCTTTCTTGCTTGCACAATGGGGGAATACACACATAGGTGGAGGCTGAAAACAGTTTTCCTCTTCTTAGTTGTGTAAGCCAAAAAGAACTCAAGTACATAGAAATAGAAGAACCCTATATATGGGTCTCAAACCAAACTCAAGTAACTAAGGTGGCATACTAACTGAGCCATGAACTAGAGTAGATAAGGATAGCTGTCATCTAGCTATTATTCATGGGCAGTGTACCAACCGCATCTGCAAACTAACAAGTTGATGACATAAATGCACAATAGTCACCCTGGCATATCACGAGTGGAGCTCGATATCTCAACACTCCCCCTCGAGCTCAATCCCAATTCCTGCACACCAAGCAGGTCTCTGAACTTGCGCAGCTTCTCTGCGCCCAATGCCTTCGTGAATATGTCAGCTACCTGATCCTCTGTGCTGACATAAACTAGATCAATAAGACCTAGTAAAACCCTCTCCCGCACATAGTGATAATGCACCTCAATGTGCTTTGTTCTAGCATGATAGACTGGGTTATTTGCCAAGTGTATACTACTCATGTTGTCACAATAAATGACAATTGGCCCATCTGTAGGCTAATGCATATCATAAAGTAGCTTATGCAACCAAGCTACCTCACATGCAGCCATTGCTGCACCCCTGTACTCAGCCTCTGTGCTCGACAAGGCAACTGCAGGCTGTTTCTTGCTGCTCCAAGTGACTGCAGCACTCCCAAAAGAGAACACATATCCACTAGTAGATCGTCTATAAGAAATACTACCAGCCCAATCAGCATCAGTGTATCCATGCAACTGTATTTGAACCCCAATCTCATAAAATAGTCCATACTGCAATGTGGACTTCACATATCTGAGTATGTGTCTAGCCGCATCCAAATGTGGTTTCCTTGGAGCTTGCATAAACTGACTTACCAATCCAACAGCATAGCTCAAATCTGGCCTGGTAATAGTCATATAAATCAAACTTCCTACTATGCGTCTATACATAGTAGGGTCTTCGAGAAGCTCACCTGCATCTGTGCTCAACTTCACATTCTACTCCAAAGGAACTCAAATAGGCTTACGGCCTGTCATCCCATATTTGGACACCATGTCCAATCCATACTGCCTCTGCAAGAGCCATATCCCACTTGGTGATCTAATCACCTCAATGCCCAAGAAATAACGCAGCTCTCCCAAATCCTTCATCTCAAACTTTTGCTTCAATAGCATTTTCACATGAAGGATATCTTCATCACTATCACCTGTGATAATCAAATCATCAACATAAATGACAAGCATCATAATACCTTTCTCTGTTTTTCTCACATAAAGTGAGAAATCTGCCTTGGAAATCTGAAAGCCAATAGTGACAAGATACTATCCTATCTTGTCAGACCATGCTCTAGGTGCTTGCTTCAAGCCATACAAGGCTTTCTTCAACCTGCAAATAAACTCAGGATGAACAGTATGCACATAACCTGGTGGCTGCTCCATATAGACCTCTTCTTGCAAATCACCATGCAAGAAGGCATTCTTTACATCCATCTGATGTAAAGACCATCCCTTTGATGCAGCCATAGCAATGACTGCTCTTACGGTTTCCATCCTTGCAACCGAACTGAATGTTTCTTCATAGTCAATGCCATATGTTTGTGCATACCCCTTGACTACTAATCTTGCCTTGTATCTGTTCACAGAACCATCTACGTTGTGCTTCACCTTATAAACCCACTTACAGCCAATTGCATTCTTATCTTTAGGCAAAAGTACCGACTCCCATGTAGCATTTGCTTCCAAGGCATTCATTTCTTCATCCATGGCTTTCTCCCATTTTTCTTTTCCCATGGCTTGCTCAAAAGAAGTGGGTTCTGGTTCCTGTATCACTTTGACTATATATGCATAGTGAATGGCTCTAAATCCATCATATTTCAGCCTATCCACAGGATACCTAGCTCTAGTAGACCTACGCAAAGTAGGCTCACTTCTAGGTGCTCTCAAAACATCCCTGGTCTTCCTTACTCTAGGTGTAACAATAGAAGGAATACCCAACTCATCATCAATGCTTTGTTCTGAGCCACTGGATTCACCATCCACATAAGAGTGACTTGCATTCACATCAAACATGGGTTGATCTACCTTCTCTTTTCCTTTCGTGATACCTGCATACCACTATCTGCATTGCTTTGAGAAGATTCTCCTAATCTCAATCTGTCTGTCCATGGCGAAGAATGTGAACCATTGCTAGAGGATGCTCCAGGTCCACTAATATCTTGTGACTGCTGCTGTGAATTCTGTGCAGCATTACCATTTTGTGCATCTACATTATCAATCACATTTACTAGTTTATACCAGCTACTCATCTCATAAAAAACAACATCTCTGCTCACTGTAAACTTACGAGTAGAAGAGTTATAGCATCTATACCCTTTCTACTGCAAAGAGTAACCAATAAAGATGCACTTCTCAGCTTTTGGATCCAACTTGGATCTCAACTCATCTGGCACATGAACATAGGAAATGCAACAAAAAATTTTCAAATGAGAAATATCTGGTTTCCTACCAGTATACCTCTCCTCTGGAGTCATCCCATGTATTGCTACAGTGGGAGTTCTATTCATTATGTAGACTGCTGTAGCAACTGCCTCAGCCCAATAAAAATCTGGCAGGTCTTATTCATTGAGCATGGCACGAGATACCTCTCCAATATGCATGTTTTTCCTTTCTGCAATTCCATTTTGTTGTGGGGTATGACTGCATGAATATTGCTGCTTTATGCCATGCTCTTGCAGTAACCTTGCAAACTCATTTGAGAGGTACTCTCCCCCTCCATCTGACCTTAGGCATTTTATTTGCAGGCCTGTTTCTTTTTCAACCATAGCTTTAAGAGTTTTGAAATGCCCAAAAAATTCACTTTTCTTTTTCATAAAATACACCCAAACTTTTCTGCTATAGTCATCAATAAAAGTGACAAAATAATGACAGCCTCCAAGAGATGCAACTTTAGTAGTCCACACATCAGAGTGGATTAATTCCAATGGCTTCTTACTCTCTTGAACATGTCTAGGAAATGGTTTCCTTGCTTGTTTTCCAAATTGACAGGCTTCACATACCTTATGCATTTCTGCAACCTTGAATTTAGGCAATCCTGCAACAATATTTTGGGCCTGCATTGATTTAAGTTGCTGTGCATTAACATGACCAATGCGTTTGTGCCAGATATCAATATCTGCAACTACACTGGTCCCATGTGCAAACATTGCTGCACTCAATTCAGGAATGTCTGCATCCAATGTAAACATTCTGCCCTTTTTCTTTCCTTTTGCTATCAAGCGACCTTTATTTTTCATATCCTCAACAAAGCATCCATGAGGATTAAATCTGACCTGCAAGCCGTGCTCAACTATTTGACCAACAGAAACCAGATTCTTGGTGATATTCGGGACATGAAATACATCTGACAGGTATTTCTTTTTCCCATCCGGCATAGACAAATGAATTTTTCCAATCTGCACAATAGGATGTGCAGTATCATCACCAGTCTCCACAAATCCTGGTTTTTCCATTTTTCTTGCATCCTGCATCCATTTTGCATGACCTGCCGTGTGGTTTGATGCACCTGAGTCAACATACCACACTTCGTTGCTTTCTTCTGCACTTGCACAGAATTGTTCATGTGCTGCACCATAAACAAATGCTCATTTCTGTCATCACCCTGTCTTCTAGGAGATGCATAATTTCCTTGTTGCAATTTCCCATTCATGATGTCATTCTGCTTTTTATAGCAGTCTTTAGCCATATGATCCATTTTACCACAGTAGTAGCATTCAACATTGCTGTTTGCATTTTGGACTCTTTGCCATCCACCACAACCTCTTTGGCTCCCCCTGTCTCTAGAGTTACCACGTCCTCCTCCATAGGACTGGTTTTCTTGAGTCTGTTGCATATTCTGATTTCTACCACGGCCTCCAGATCGGCCTCCTCTACCTCTGCCTCTACCTCTTCTAGCATTTGAGTAGAAGACAGTTTCTTTTGAAGTTCCTCCTGAAGAAGATGCACCACCATTTCTCTACTCCTCAGAAATTAGAAGAGCAATCAACTCCTCAAAATCAGGAAATCTCACACGAACTGAAATGGATGTCCGAAACTGTGCATAATCCTTTCCTAAACCATTCAAGGTCACAGAAACTAAATCATCATCTTCCACTGGCGACCCAATGGAAGCAAGTGAAACTGCAATCTTCTTCACCTTCATGTGGTAGTCATTAATGCTCATACTTTCTCTTTGCACATTATGCAACTCTTGCTTGAGCTGCATTTTCCTGGCTTGCGTATTTGTGCTATACATTTTTGACAAAGTATCCCATGCCTCCTTTGGCGTAATTGCATCCTGAATATGCACAATCATAGAGTCTGAAATACTGATAGACAGCTAGTACATAACTTTTCTGGCTCTCTCATGCCATGCTTTAAATGCCTACATTTGCTGTTGATTGGGAACATTAGGAAGAACTGGTTCTTCTTCATTTCCTGCAACAAATTTCCAATATCCTTTTCCCATAAGGAAATTCGTCATTCTAAACATCCATGCTTGGAAGTTGTTCTTGTCAAGCTTTTCAGTTACAATCTGTGAAAGAGAATCAGACGCCATTACAGAACACTGCAAAAAATTCTGTCACTACAAAAAACACAGCTTCACCCTCACAAGGACAAATCTGCAAAATTGACGAAAGTGGTATTTGACCACAAGTCACTTCCTAGTGACGATTTTGCATAAACAGGAAACAATGATGATTGTGTAACTCCCAATGTCTTTGCACACAAGCATACGATGCAATTTTTGTGGTAACTTTTCACCGACCTCTAGAACAATGGTCGCATAGCATAAAACAGGGCCTTTTCCTGAGTGCGTGCCAAAAACTTCCGCTTCCAAAACAGCCCCCGAAATGCCCTCTTGCTACACCGCGAAGGGCGTCTCAATCTGAGACAATGCACTCTTGCACTTTCTGGCTGTGCTACCTGCAGAGACTTGCTCCCAAAACAGAAAAATGAAAGCAACACTGGTCCTCTTACCAGAACACCGCGAACTTGGCTTGCTTTCTTGAGCTCCTTGCCACAAACAAGGCTCTGATACCATGTCACGATTGTGGGAGAGAAGGAAGGAGTCTCACTTGTAGCTTTCTTGCTTGCACAATGGGGGAATACACACACAGGTGGAGGCTGAAAACAATATTCCTCTTCTTAGTTGTGTAAGCCAAAAATAACTCAAGTACATAGAAATAGAAGAACCCTATATATGGGTCTCAAACCAAACTCAACTAGCTAAGGTGGCATACTAACTGAGCCACAAACTAGAGTAGATAAGGATAGCTGTCATCGAGCTATTATTCATGGGCGGTGTACCAACCGCATCTGCACCTGACAAGTCGGTGACATAAATGCACAACGGTCACCCTGGCATATCACGAGTGGAGCTTGATATCTCAATACATAAGAGCAGGCTCAATCCTTTTCTCTTAGATTTTCCCCTTTTATAGACTGTCATACCATTCATTTTCGTCAGACCAAATGGACGGGAAAGAGAGCTCTCACCTTTCTTGTTTGTATCTTCATCTTCAGCTCTAGTTTGCCTTTAGTTTGCATGCTCCAAAGCATGCACCATAGCTCACAGTTCTTCTCCAGTTGTTGTAGGTATGCAGGCCTGCATTTTGTGCCGAAAAATGTGGGCTGCATCCTGCTCAGCTTCCACTTTTTTTTTTGACCTACTTTGGTCATTGACAGGTCACTTAAGTTCATTACTTCAGGTCCCCCATGAACCTAGTGGACTTTTGGCATTTTCTTGAGTTCTAACTATTTTTTCCACTTGAATCAATGTGATTTATCCTGCAAACTCTCAATTACTTCCAGTTCACCAAGTTGTAGGTTCCCATAGACTTATTTTTTTATCAATATACGTGGTACAACTGAAAATTGTATGACAAATACAAATGAACTTATGTAACTAAGTGATATCTAAGTTGGTTGTTGGGTAACAATGGCTGAGTTATGTATGAAAATTCCTCATATAAATCCTAGTAAAGCTCTTCTGTGTTCATAATAATCCCATGATTTATATTATGAACAATAAACTCTTTGACACCATGAAGCACTCCCTCCGTCTGGCCCAATTTTGGAGCGTCGACCTCGTCTGCTCGAAATTGAAGCATCTGATCGCACCGAAGTAGATCTAATAGAGCGGCCTGACAATGTCCGAGACAGGTCCTGGTCCGCCATGTCTCTGAATCTCGCCACATCTGATCTGGAGACATACACGTGAAGATATCCTATAACTCCTCATCGCTCATCCCTTGACTCATCCTAATGATCTAAGTATCCACAAAGATCACTTGCACAAACAAAAAATGATGTTAGCATAATTAATTTAAATCATACAAAGCACGGTAATATAAATCTTAAAAAAAGATCTTACTTAGAATGCATATCTTATGTACCCTTATAAGCCATTTGTTAATGAATTGAGTAAGTGGATGCTCTAAGTATGAAGTATCCTGTGGTCCCATGTCAATCTCCTGACACAACTCGGCATAAACTGGAAGGTCGATAGACATGTCAATCTCCTAACATAACTCGGCATAAACTGGAAGGTCAATAGACATGTCACCACAAAAGGATGAGTCCACCTCGTTCTCAAAGAATTCTTGGACTTCTGTATTTCCATCATTATTACCCGATGTTGGCTCCTCTACATGCTCCAAGCTTTCGGTAGCCTCCACCCCTTGCAATATCAACTATTGACCCCTCTATTTGCATATTGTCCTCATTTATGCTCGAAACATCGCTTTGATCATATACTCTCGCACTTCGGGGAGCTGAAGGTATAATATACCACCATTGAGGTTGTCGGGGGTTTGGATAGAAGATTACTTGTTCACAAACATGTACAAGAGAGATTTAACTATTGTGACATGTACCATGTCGTAATACAATTAATAAACAGATGAGTTCATGCACTTGTTCACAATGGGCCAGCAACACAAAGGTGTTGCGCAAATCTGTCCTTTTTTTTCCAGAATTTATTTTGAGAAATCCAGATGGACCTCATCAAACTGTTGCTCCAGCTCCTTTAAGTACGGTAATCCACCGTAACAATACTTTGCAAGTTTCCAAAATACTCCATCTCGTCTATAACTATGTTTGGATCTGTTGCTTGTCGTCGGCTCCCTTGCTCGAACCTTGCCATGATACCACAGTCTATTGTGGAGCACATTTTTTCAATAGGCTCCACGCAGAAATGCCGCCTGTGCGACCACGCTGCACTATGCATTTTATACTATACATTGAAGCAATCAATTAGTTGTCGCATATAAAATATAGATACAACAAACCCTAAACACGTCATCACCTTTGGACTACATCCCCTCAAGAATTCCAGCTTCTCAGTTAAGACCTTTGCCCCTTCGTGAGATGCTGCAGTCAAAGCTCCATGCAACCATCGCGTTGACATAAACTGTGGCATCTCCTCCATGCCCTCGAGATATCTAATTGGTTGATGGTACATACTACGTTGAAATTCAGATCGCGCTTCCTCTCAATCTTGCCTAGCTTGCTGGTACCTGGCGAGCCACCTCTCCATAGAGGCATGGTGCATCATACAAAAGCGATTCACTTTCTCCTTCATTGTAGCATCCATTCTTTTTTCTACCCCATTTCCAACCACCACATCTCCGATCAAACTATCATCATCCTTCAGTGACCATAGCATACTCTTGTTTGGATCCATCGTTGATAGCCATTGTGAAATATGCACTAGCACCTCAGACACCAACCAACCTTCATCCATGCTACCTTCTGGCCGAGCTCAGTGTCGCACAAAGCCTTTCAGGTTTTTCACAAAGCGCTCCAAGAAGAACATCCATCACGTATGGAAAGGTCCAACAATCTCCACTTCATCTACAAGATGCACAAGAAGGTGGATTTGTATTGTGAGCATGCTGGTAGGTAGGTATTTCTCAAAGAGACAAACCGTCTCCACTGCTCCCCGCCTCACAGATTCAATAGAGGACGTCTTAATCTCCTTCCGTGAGATCCATTGCACTAAAGTCAACAACCTATAAATTGCCTTGTGTATTTTTAGAGTAAGGCATCCTGCGATTGCTATCAATAGTACAAACTGCCACAAAGGAGAAAGCATTATGAGCAATGACTACACTCCAAATAGAAAAATGCACAGGCCACTTACAATTCATTCGTAGTACAAACCTGACATATCTTATGCCAATCATGGGATTTTAGACGTGATAATTGGTTGTCTTTAGAAAACACAGACCTGAGAGAACGCATCATACCCATCAAAGTGCAGATAGACTTGACTATTTACTTCACAATGCACTCTTCTTTAGTGAACAAAACCCAAGGAGTGCGAGGTAGCTGCATGCGACCATCAGCACTCGACTACAGCCAAAGCACCTCCATCTTGCCTACCTCCTTTAAATCCATTCGTGCCCCTATAGTGTCTCTCTTTCCTGTGATGTGGTCCCATAGCAAGCTACCCACGTTCTTGAAAATATGTATGGGATGTAAGTGGGTCCAATATAGCAACTCGTAGAAAACTGAGAACCGCCACATTCCATTTGGATGTGACTTCGTGTGGACTATTTTCAGCTCGTACCAGATTTGGGCATTCATACGTGTTAGAGGTCATCCAAGAAAACCTTCCCTGAGTTCATGACCCTCTAGCAAGAAAGCGGCATGTCCTTGATATACCATCTTCTTCATGGTTTGTGACCTTCGGGAGTCTAACTGTGGCCCGCACAATGGACATGCATGATAACCGGAGGTAACCAGACCTGTCCCAACACCTCTATCTAGTGAATACAAAATTGAACGAGCTATGATAGATATTACCAACGAGAATGGAAGCCTATTTACCTGAGCACTCTCTAAATCCTGAAAAGTCATGCATCGTCCACATGAGAATGGCTGGAATATTGGCGGACCGTCGACCAATCGCGCTTGCTCATATCTTCCACGGTGATTCCCTCTTTCCACAAAATCTTAAGCTCATCGACTAATGGACGAAGATACACGTCCATATTTTTGACTTTGTAGTGCCCAGGGACGAGTAAGCTAAGGATGAGATGTCCTTTTGTCGTAGAAAGCCATGGAGGGATATTGTAGTTGACAAGGACTATAGGCCACACACTGTAAGAAGTTGAGTGCAAACCGAATGGATTCACGCCATCCATTGCAAGACCGAGTGGAAGATTCCTTGGCTCTCCGGCAAAGCCTGGGAAGGTAGAGTCAATGTGGCTCCATGTGCGTGAATCCGTTGATATTCATTGAACTCCATCTATGGACCTATTCTGCGCATGCCACGTTGTCAAGATCGCCATGCCAGACGTACGAAACATGTGGTTTATGCGGGGGATAAGTAAAAAGTGTCTAAGAACTTTTTGAGGGATGGTTTGCTATTGCAAGTCTTGTCAATACTTGTGAGAATCACACTTTGGACATGTCTCCATAGTCTCATATTCTCCTCAAAACAGTATGCAATCGTTGATACATGCATGGATGCTATTGTAGTCCATGCCAAGCTTTCGTAAAACATGTCGTGCATCATCAAGAGACTTAGGCATGGTATTTTCAAGTGGTAATATATGATACTTTAATAACTTGAAAAAAATCATAAAACACCTTGAAAAAGCACAAATTTTTAAAATGATAGTGTCGAAAAGAAATCAACGAAGCGTACGTATAAGGTACCTAATCAACTCGGTCACACTCGCATTGCTCCACCTGTATTTTGCTTGCACACTTAGGAGTGCAAGTAGTGTTTTCAAGTGAGATACTTGGCACCCATCATATAATGGTATGGATGCTTCCTCTCTAAGCAGACTAGAAGTCTCCACATCCATCGGAATCAATATCGATCATTGCCTCCATCTCAGGCTCCAAGATTGTAGGTAAGTCTCGAAGGCTATCTATCTCCTCTGGTATTGACGGTATAGATTGGGCAGTACCTTCCAAATGGTGGATTGGCTCAGGCACTCCATCCATCGTATGCCCACGAACTCTTCTAATTGGCCACAAAGGGTGCACTCCTCCTTGGGACGAGACGTCAACTCCCTGGGTAGAAAATTTGCTAGCCACACCCAATCTTTTTGTATATGGTATTCAATTATCTTGCGAGTACAATGTATGATTGATATCAACTTTTCTTACTGTTCGCTCAAAATCCAAGATCTCCTTATCAATTATCTCAGATTGAAACTCGCTGAAGCGTCGTACGTGTTCTATAGACAATCGACGTTTTCGTCTAATTGCCAACTTACATTGAGAGCAAGGACATGGGACACATTGATTAAGATACACCTCATGATCTTGAACATCAAGACCTTCATTGTTTCCCATTGGCTACGTTACGACAAACAATTTTTTTTAAAATCATTCTTTTTTTCTTTCTTAAATTGTTTGAGAAGGGATTTCTTCTCTTGTAGCTCAGCAAAAATTAGCGTATGTAAAGTCTCCACCCACCCACCCACCCACCAATTAACGTATGTCGAAGTGTTTTCTGTCTCGTGATATTGCACCGGACCTCACCGAACCTCGGCACCACTCTCTCTTTGTTTTTTATCCATTCATTATCTCCTCTCCTTCCATCTTGCTCTCTCTTTCTCTTTCTTTATTATGCTATATGTTTATTCCCTCTCTCTCGTTCCTTCTTCTTTTTTCTCTTAACATATCTCTCTCTCTACTACAACAACGACAACGACAACGACAACGACAACGACAACGACAACGACAACGACAATGACAACGACTACTACTACTACTACTACTACTACTACTACTACTACTACTACTACTACTACTACTACTACTACTACTACTACTACAAACAAGAAAAGAAGAAAAAACTACTACTACTACCACTACTATAATAACAACAACAAATAAGAAAACTAGACAACAATAAACAAGAAAACAAAAAAAAACTATTACAACAACAACAAAAAACAAGAAAACCACCACTACTACTACAACCACGACTACGACGACTACGACCACGACCACGACCACAACCACGACCACGACCACGACCACGACTATGACTACGACTATCACTACCACTACCACTACCACTACCGCTATAATAAACAAGAAAAGAAGAAACAACAACAACAACACCAACAACAACAACAACTACTACTACTACTACTACTACTACTACTACTACAATAACAATAAACAAGAAAAGAAGAAAAAACTACTACTACTATTACTACAACAACAACAAAAAACAAGAAAACTAAACAACAATAAACAAGAAAAGAAAAAAAACTACTACTACTACTACTATCACAAATAAGAAAACTACTATTACTACTACTAGTACTAGTACTACAATCACGACTACAACCACCACAACAAGTCTCTCTCTCTACTACTACCACTATCACTACCACTACAATAAACAAGAATAGAAGAAAGATCAACAACAACAACAACTACAACAACAACAACAACAACAACAATAACAACAACAACAAACAAGAAAAGAAAAGAAAAACTACTACTACCACTACTACAACAATAACAAATAAGAAAACTGAACAACAATAAACAAGAAAACAAACAAAACTACTATAACATTAACAACAATAACAACAACAAACAAGAAAACCACCACCACCACCACTACTACTACTACTACTACTACTACTACTACTACTACTACTACTACTACTATAACCACGACTACGACTACGACTACCATAACAACAAACCACTACTACTATAATAAATAAGAAAGAAGAAAAAACAATAACAACAACAACAACTACTACTACTATGACTAAAATAACAACAAACAAGAAAAGAAGAAGAAAAAAAAAACAACAACAACAACAAACAAGAAAACTAAACAACAATAAACAAGAAAAGAAAAAAAACTACTACTACTACTACAACAACAAACAAGAAAACTACTATTACTTCTACTAGCACTACTACTATAATCACGACTACGACCACAACTACGATTACCACAACAACAGCAAACTAGATGAGAAGAAATTAAACAACTACCACTACCACTACTACGACTAACACAACAACAACAAACAAGAAAATAAGAAATTAAACAACAACTACCACTACCACTACCACTACCACTACCACTACAATCACAAAAACAACAAATAGGAAAATAAAAAAGTAATCTCTAGCTACCACTACCGCTACCACTACCACTACCACTACCACTATTACGACTACCACAATAATAATAAATAATAATAAAAGAAAAGAAGAAAAAAAACAACAACAACAATAAAAACAACCTCTTCCTCTTTCTCTCTCTCCCTCCCTCTCCCTCTCCCTCTCTTTTTCTCTTTCCCTATTATGTTTAATATTTTTTCTCTCTCCTCTCCCTCTCTCATTTCCTTTTCTCTCTTCCTCTTTCTCACCCTCTCTTTCTCTCTTTCCCTATTATGTTTAATGTTTTTTCCCTCTCTCTCTTATTCCTTCTTTCCTTTTCTCTCTTCCTCTCCCTCTCTCATTTCCTCTCCCTTCCTCACCCTCTCCCTCTCTTTCTCTCTTTCCCTATTATGTTTAATGTTTTTTCTCTCTTCCTCTCCCTCTCTTATTTCCTTTTCTCTCTTCCTCTCCCTCTCTCATTTCCTCTCCCTCCCTCTCCCTCTCCCTCTTTGTGTATTTCTCTATTATGTTTAATGTTTTTTCCCTCTCTCTCTCGTTCCTTCTTTCCCTTTCTCTCTTCCTCTCCCTCCCTCTCCCTCTCCCTCTCTTTCTCTCTTTTCCTATTATGTTTAATGTTTCCCTCTCTTTCCTCTCCCTCCTTATCCTTGTCTTTCTTCCTCTCCCTCTCTGATTTCCTCTCCCTCCCTCACCATCTCCCTCCCTCTCTCTTTCCCTATTATGTTTAATGTTTTTTCTCTCTCCTCTCCCTCTCTCATTTCCTTTCCTCTCTTCCTCCCCCTCTCTTGATATAAAATAGCGGTGTCGCAAATATCCTTGTAGTTAATTTGAACTTAGAATATGATCATTATTCATTTGAAAATGCAAATATCCTTGTAGTTAATTTGAACTTAGAATATGATCATTGAGTTACTCAAATAAATCCGAACAAACTTGATATACTAGTTAATGCTGGTAAAATTGCAAAAATCATCCCAAAATAGTTGAAAATGCATTTTTTTTAAAAAAAAGGCTTGGATGCTTTGTAGCACTCAAGAAAACTCCTTGCATGTGTTTTGATCCACCCAAAGTTAGCACTAAGTTAATAAAACTTAATAATGGATATTTAGACTATTTTGGAGACCAATTCTAAACCTATAAAAATCTATTCACATCTTAAGTAAATATCCCATAAGCATAGATTTGGAATATTTATATAGATGTCTTTTCCTTGGTTTCCCTTTATTGAACGTGTAATCACATGCAAGGTCACGAATAAGACGTAGCATAATGTTGCTACAACCATCGCTTTCATCAATCACTTCGGTGATACTGGTTGTGACACATTGCATATGGAACAAGAGGCATCACTTATGCGACACCTAGGATTTTGTGTTGCTTAAGTGACATTATTCATTTCTAATGAGAAAAATTAGAGTATAGGAGTTTTTCTCTCCTCTCAAACTCTCACTATGTCTTTGTTTTGGTCTCTCTTTCTTGCACACACACCCTCTCTCTTACTCTTACTCTCTTGAAACCATTATGACAATTTTAAAAACTCTAGCATTTGAAGTAATATATATATTACTTTGAAAGGAATATATGTACTTTATATTGTAGTTTTTATCTAAAAAATCTAAATTAACTTATATATAAAAATATTAATTTAATTTATATTTATTTACTTATTTAACTAATTTATCTATTTTAATTAATTTGACTATTTAACTAATTTAATTAGTAATTTCAAAAACATAACGCAAGCTCAATTAAGAACATAAGATTGAGAACACAACACAAGTTGATATTAGAGTATGACTCAAACTATTGCTTAGGACAGAATTGATATTTTCAAAATTCGATATAAATAAGAGATTTGATAGCGCATGACATATCCAAGATGAGATACCCTTAAGGAATAATCTTACCAAGTTTAGTAGCGAATGGAGTCAGTATGTGGAAGATATAGGCTTTTGAAAGTTAGAGGTTTGAAGTGGATTGCAAGCAAGAAAAGTAAAATATAGGCTATGCATGATTTTGTTTGGGGTAAAAGCTTTCAAAATTTGATCCTAATGTCTTTAAAAAAGTTGTAGATTAGAAGTGGGACTTTCTTTAAAAAGCTTAGCGATTTGTGTTATGTATCAAATGTTATGGGTAGTTTTCTATATTGTAATATTTGATTGCCAATTTTTAGAGTAGAAGGGAATGATAAACCAAGACGGATGCTAAGTACTCACATTGACATTTGGATGAAAATGCCACATGTAAGTGAGATGATATAGAGGTTAGGATCACAATTGCAAGTAAAAAGATATTTAAGAAAAAAGAAGTAGAAGAGTACTGTGCATTGAAAGAGTTGAGAGATGAGACACCACAAGATGACATTGTAGAGAAAGAAAAAGAAGAGCTTGCAAAAGATTAAGAACTTGCAGTAGAAGAGAAAAGCTTTGAGTTTATAATTAATCTTGGAGATTATGATGAGTAGAACTAGCACATGTCGAAGGATGTGTGGGTTTTAAGGGATGCATATCATGTGGTTACAGGTTTAATGGAGGAAAGTAAGGAAAAGACATCTATATAAGTATTCTAGATATGTGCTTATGAAATACTTACTCATGATCCTAACAGGTTTTTCTAAGATCAAAACTAATCCACCAAAATAGTCTAAGTTTCCATGATTAAGTTGTATTGACTTAATGAGAACTTTTGGTGGATCAAAACATATGCAAGGAGTTATATTGAGTGCTACAAGAAGTGGAGGCCTAAAAATACAAAAAAGCAATGTGTTTTACAAAAGTGGCATTTTCAACTATTATGGGAGGATTTTGGCAAATTTGTCCAAATTGACTTGTGGATTAGGTCTGTTCTATTCAATTTGAGTACATGGATAACCATATTCAGAGCACCAATGTTAAACTTGGAGCAAAAACAAGTTACAACTAAGCTTAGGATAGGATTGCTTTGCCTAGGGTTTTGATTATATTTCATAATTTACTTACACATGGTGTCTTGCGTAAGGTATCTACTTGCCAATTGTTGGTGGATGCTTTGGGCTATCAAAGGGAATTCTTCTAGGTGATTTTGAGCAGAAAAGGAGTAATCTTCTACCACTATACATACCAATAAAACTAGGTTGAAGTACATCTAGTTGTCCATAAAGCATTCTGGGTTATTTTGATTAATATACAAAGCATAGTCTCTCATTGTATTGTTGTAGCAAAGTGTTTTCAATTGCATAGAGTGGTTAAGCAATCATCTTGACAGAATTTCAGATTTCATAGACTGGACAACCAATCATCTTGACAGAGTTTCGAATTGCATAGATTGGTCTCAAGAAATCATTTTGATGAAGTTTGCTCTAAGCCATCATCTTAAACACAAAGTTTGTAATATGAGAAAAGTGGTATCTTCTTCTTCTTCTTGATCATCACATATTTTATGCAAAAAAATATGTAATTATATTTATTCATAATTTAATTTATCATAATAAACGTTCCTACACAATGAAAACAAAGACAACCCGCATCAACATATACTTGCATCACGGCCCATTATACACAACAATATAAGCTTTGATTATAGAAGCAGCTTTCATCCATGTTAACTAATATACTTCTTATGCACTTCTTGAAATTATCATTGCCATTATATTGCTAAAGGTTTGTAGACATCAGGAAAATATGTTGACACACTTATCAGAGCATCTTCCAAAAACTAATACATGCTAGAGATTAGGGTTCGTAGATGTTAGGAAAATATATTAAGATGCATGTTAGAGCATTTCCCAAAACAAACACATGATAGAGATTAGGATTTATAGCTACAATGTTTACATGTTTGGATTACTTGTATTTGATACTAAATTGAAGGTATATCAATTTGGATAAAGTTGTAAGATGGTTGGATAATCAAGGCTAAGGCCTCATTCAACAAATGGGTTTAGTATATGAATGAGATTTATGTGAAATCTTTAGTGATTCCATTGTGGCAATAGTGAGAGACAATGGATGCATTTATGAGAGTATGCAATGGAAGAGAAACACAAACATAGAGAGAGAAGGGAAGAGATAGACTATAATGAACGAAGAGAATGGAAGGAGAAGATCTGTAACAATGGACTCTAAACAAAAGCTAAATACAAAGAGGACTGGTCAATCCATGTACATAGCCCAAGGCATCAATGAGGGCATCAGATCAATCTAATGATGGAAGCTAGTATTAGAAGATAGAGAAGAGTCCATGTACATTAGAATGTGTTGAAACTTGCAAAGAATGAGCCTATGAATTACCAATCAATTGTGGAGAATAACTATAAATTGCTAAAATATGTCAAAACTACCTAGTTGCTGCATATAGGGGCAAAAAATATTGGCTTCTGGATCAACAATAATAAAATATTTTTTAAAAAAAGATCGCCATTATAAATGTTGGTCACCATTATAAATCAATAAAAATGAATTCAGTAAGAAAATACCAACCAAGGTGGAGAATTCTAAATACAACTGAAAAGAAAATCCATGCTCTAAAAAGAGTTGCCTCCTCTCTCAAAACACATGATTGACTGAGTGTCACATCTCATTATGTCCCCATCTGACTTAGATTGAGGCTCATATGCAAGAGATGACTATGCACGATACACATGATTACATGCACAACCTCTCGAATCTTGGATGTGGCTTAAGGCCAAAGAAGGGTGGCAGAAGAAGTGCCAATGCTTATGAAGTTTATCAATGAAGTCCATTCGTGAAAAAAATCCTCACAATCCTACGAACCCCCCTCTAAAACACAAGGGCCAAGAATCCACACCCACATCATCGATGTTGTCTCCCTTTGAAAGGGATGGGAGGTATAAGAGAACCATTAGAGGAGATGGTGGGGTATGCGATGGAACTTGTGGGATAGATGGTGTACAATCAAGAATGGTTGGGAAATGGAAGATTATCTCATTGAAGTACCTTATATAAAGGAAGGGGAATGGATCCTATATAGCACAATCAAGAATGGGTAGTATGGCCATGAATGAAGAGGAGTGAAAAGCCCAAGTCTAGAACATGTAGGACTTCCAAATGGATCTCGATAAACACTCTAAGCTTGATGAGAAAGATGTAGGAAATCAGAAGAAAGACGGTGGCTCAAATTTTCTTGACCTATTAGACTGTGAATGAGACTATGAATGCTAATCTTCACATCATCTTTGCAATAATTTGTTTAATATGATTGCTCTATCGAAGGAAAACCAAATATTCTTTGCACATAAGTCATCAAACATATCAGACCAGGACTTCATGATTCTTCAAATAGACGTATTATCAACCAATAAACTCCTACACTTTGGGTCGATCATGCTAATTGAACAAATGAAAAATTAGCTATGCCCTACAAAGAAAAGTTGTATATGCATCATAGAATGTGGAAAACCTCCCCAAATAAGGCACAAAATGTATGTTCTTCATGATACAACTACTCCAAATAGCAAGCTAAGTGTAGTCTTGTCAAGCCTATTTATCATCAGGAAGCTATTATGGAGATGGATTTGGGTATTTTGGACGAAATGTTTCAATTCTTTTATCTATGAGCATTCAAGAGTGCTAAAAGACCCTTCAAGTTTAAAGCTACATCAACTTCTAAGCTACCATGGCTTGCTATTGTGTGGCATTGAGCTTCAAAAGCACTTTTGGAAGCTATTATTGGAGCTTTGTCACTGAGGATTGATTACATTTGATTCCTTCAAGATGTCAGCCATTCATTGAAGAGAATTTTCATCAAATTTATATTTTAAATCTCTCTATTCCACTTGCTCATGTCAAAACCGATTTGCCAAAAGAGAGATTACACCAATTATAGTCGTGATTTTCATTCTTGCATAGTGGAAATGCTTCGTTACTAAAGTTGAGGAATCCATAGAGCAATGCATTGTGGCATGATCTCCTATTCATGCTTCCATTGAATTCAATGTCTATGAATTGTTTCATCCCTAAGGTCTTGTGCTTAAATCATTATTAAATCCTAAGAAATTGTAAAGAGTAAGCTAGCAATTCAATGAGTCGTTGATTGTTGCTATGGTAATCCCTCCCCTTAATCACTTGATTCTATCCAATTTATTGCATATCATCAAGGCTGGAATCTTTCTTTTCTATATTAATAGCATGCAAAATAAGAGGAATTGTTAAGTTTGAGAGGAGATCATTACATAAAACATTATAAAAAGGGACTAAGCTTCCTCTCATGTAAATTATATTTGTATTATTCAGTAGCACCTAAAGTTAGAAATGTGTAACTTAATCAATATTGGCAAAGGTCTAGATGTATGCAAAAAGGGGAAAGCGGTCATTGGACTAATAAGAGGGTTGCATGCCTGGGGATGGGGAAACCCTAACCCTAGATTTATTTGTATAAAATGGATGAAAGTGCATGGAAAGGGTTATTCATGTGTGTGCAAACTTTATGTGCTTGCCTTCTTGTTTTTCTTCGTGAGAGAGGGAGAGTTTGAGAGAGTTGAGAGAGAGAGTGTGTGTGTGTGAGTAAGTGTAAGAGACTATGTGGGTGAAGTCTTCTCCTTCCTCTTGAGCAATTTAATTCTCATGCATATGCATATGCTTGTTCCTTGCATGCTAAGGCCATAGAGGGTTAAGGGCAAATGAAGCACATCCTAGATTGTGGAGCTTTCCAAGAGCATCCTTCATGCTTGAGAGAAGGTCATGCAAACTCGCTACAAGCATATCTTAGTATTCCTAATGAGAGGCTAGGTGAGAGAAGCCTTTGTGCCTCATGGTCGAACCTCTTGAATGAATAAGAAGGTGTCCAAAGTCCCATTGTTGAGCTCGTGTAGAACAATATTTTAGTTCCATTGTTGGGACCAAGGGCACATCAACTGCATAGTCACTTATATGCTTTGCATAGTGAAATAAGAGAGATGCACATGTATCAACTCTGAAATGCACACAAAATAGTTAGATATCTTTTTAATTCTTGTTGATGAAAAGAAAATGCTTGATGTTGAATGGAATATGTTTGTGATGATCCATTGTGTTAGAACATATTAATCCAAGTGGCAATATTATGAATGTTACATTCCATTGGTAAATAGGGAAGAAATGAGTTAAGTTAATTGAATTTGATTTTTTAGTAAAAGATCCATAAAGGCGCCAATAGGACATAGCAAGAAAGAGACACACACATATCACATTTAGAGAGGACAAAGAGAATATATAGAAAATCATGAGGGTGGAATACCTGATGACCCTGCTTGTGTACATCACAAATGCATTTTCGTGAAGAGGACATCGATAGAATACTCCCGCAGTTGAAGGAAATTACCGCACTTGTAATGCGAAGATTCCACGCGAAAGGGGGCTTACTACTTCCCCTTATTTTTCAAGAAGAAAAGGAAAAAAAGCAAGGCTCGGCCCTTAGAAGGACGTTGCCTTCTTTAGCATCTCCTTTTTCATCTTCACGCTCACCATCATTAGGCCTACATCGTCTGCATCGCCCCTCTCCCCATGACCACCGTCATCCCCCTCGCCTACATTTATCACCTTCACCCCCGATCCACAAGGTTGCCATCGCCACCCTCTAACCTGTCTTGCAGCCACCGTCACTTGCAAAACATGTTTCCTGATACCCAGGAGCTCGTTGAATCCATAATATCGGTCGCTTGTCACTCCGAGAATTCACTATGAGGCAGGTCTGGAACGATGTAACCAGAAGGAAGCATCGTAGCAAAAGAAGCATGTCGGTGCATGAGGAGGAGGCATCAACAGGTCAGTAGCTCTTCCAACAACTGTAGGACGCCACATGATCAGGGGCAAAAGGAAGCCATTGACGGGAATCGAGAGCTTGGCTTTCAACGTCTACAAGGCGCAGTTTGAACAGCCAAACAATTGGCATGGAAAGGTGTAGATGTAGCAAATTGCAGGCACTTCTAGAATTGTTTCTGAGAAGGTATTGTGGCCCTTTCAAAGCAACAGAACATGAAGCACTAGTTGACATGCGGATGTTATAAGAAAAATAGTTTGCCTTCATCTACGCCAACTTAGTAAGCTTCATCCATGCCAAACAGATGACTCGTGCGCCACCTAGCCAGAATCGGAACACCTGTGATGCCTTGTTGAAGAGATGGCGAAAATCAGCAAGGCTAAAAGAGGTTGACGGGGGGATTGGAAGGCCATTGATCACTCTACCATGCTGTCCTCATACTGCAGCACGGAAGCAAGATTGAACAGAAGTAACACATTGGTCGAAGAGTGCAAATTTGGGGAGTGAACTGGACTACAAGGGAGAGTTAGTTGAGCTATGAAGACAATCAGCTCAATCCGTTCCCAAGCATGAGAGGGGAATCAAGATCATCGCAATAACAAGGTGAGATGTTGGCTAACTATCAATGTTGGCCATCATGTATACCATCATGTATGCCACTCTCAGGTTCTTTGCTAGCTGAGTTGAGGCGTGTTTGCAGAGTCTCCTTGAGGGCTAATTGTTGGGAGAAAATTTGAGCTAAAGGCTAATTGACTAGAGTATTCCATATACATTTTGTGTTACTTGATCACAAGATCTAATAGGGCTTATAATCCAGAGTTCCTCTAGCTTTCCCCTTCTTACTTTACATAGATATCAACTTCTTCTTTGTCATACCTTCTTCTTGAGACTCCATGTCTTTCTGGCCATGGTGCACAGAGTGCTCTGACATATTTGGTAAACCTGACATGAAAGGCTGGGGTGAAGATTAGAGTATGATAGGTTCTATGGATGCAAATATGCTTTCTTTACAATATTTAAAACATGTATTGGATTATAATTTTACAGATGATTGATCTTGGATATGGAGATCTAGGTTTTGCGAGTATTTTTTTAGATTTATGTCATAGATTGGATGCGTTGTACAAGCAACGATAGGTAAAGCAAGAAAAGGATGCAATAAGAATGTAGGAAGAGGATGGAATAAGGATGTATAATTTAGGACAATGCTAGAAGGTTAGACAAGGCACAAGATGTTGCCCACATTATAGTACTTACTACGAAGCTAAGATTAGCCATACCAAGGAAGCCTATGCTAAGAATATTGAGGCTATGACTAGCCATATAGAGGATGTCTACTAATACTATTGATGCTTTGAGTTTCCATAAAGGCAATGCCTTGGAAGAACTTGAAGTAGATGAGACAGACATTACATATGTAGATCTTGTGAGTGCTTATGAGGAAGCCTATGCGGCTCATTTCTTCAATGATGCAGTGAATTAGAGAGAGATTGATGAATTGATGTATGCACATGAGACATAGGACACACTTGCAGTCTATGAGAAGGTTCAAGAGCTAGAGGATATACATTAAGAAGATGATGGATCTGATGCTAACAATTTAAGACTTGGTCATATGCTTTGATAGATACCTTAACAGGAATTTCAGAGGTGCTTTAGGATATTGAATGCCTAGATGCTTTCAGTGATGCTACTTAGAGTGTGTTGGATGCAAGTGATGCTTAGATTATGTTAAACGTGGATTGAAACTAGCTACAAGAGCAACATCGAGAGCAATGGATTAAAAGAGAGTAGGGATGTTACTATATATTTATTCGAGGACACAATGCAAGCATGTATATGTAGGTAAAATAGTCTCAAGTATATGTGACCCACCTGCGGCCTTATGATCTAGGAGAGGATACTTGGTGTGGTACCATAGTTGTGCAAATGTCTGTTATTTTGATCTATGATCTAGTTGGACACTTGCTTGTGCACATGATCAAAGGGGAGGTGATTATTTGGGTCTTTGACCTTGGTGGTTGCACATCTGGGAGATGTGTAAGTTTGGAGGGGGTGGGTGTCATGAGATTTTGTGTCAAAGGATGAAACCCTTCAACCATGGCTCATTTTGAGGTCCTATATGTTTGTGACGAAGAGGCCAGATTATCAACTTTCTAGGAGGGATGCATTATTAGATTTTAAGAGCAATAATGCACTAGTAAGTGCTTGGGTTATGACATGTGCTCATAAAAGCATACTTCTTGGATACCAAAAAGGAAGATAGCCATTTAATACCTTTGATTTGACTTGAGAACTTAGATTTACTTATGAGCTCATTAATATGTCAATTATTCTGTAGAACATCTTTAATTTTGCACTTGGGCACTACAACAGAAACGAGGCATAGACGCGCATGTTAGACGCGCAAAGTCGGGCGCGTCTATCATAGCGTCTATAAGTGCGTGTAAACGTGCGTGTAAATAGACGCGAATTTTGCGTGTATATATCTGCGCAAATAGACGCGCCAGCAGACACACAATTATTTAACCACCTAAAATTAGCAATTCACATAATTAAAAAGCCAAAGTTAATAATTATTTAATCACCTGAAATTGATTCTTGAGCATGCACGTGTACGCATGATAAAAACCATAGAATTAAGAATACACATTGAATCATTGAATTAAAGAAATAGAGTTAATAATTACTTTTTCATTGCTCTCTAATGAATGGTAGTTCCTCTAGTTGACAAGCCTGATATAATTAATTAGCGGCAAGCGACAGAAACCTTACAATTAGTAGCAAGCATTGCAATATGTATCTCGTAATTTCTCTATGTACTTGAAGATGATAAAATATACTTCCTTTTTATTATGGAAAATTCAATTTAGCTTTAAAATTGACTATTGATTCTTGAGTATGTACGTGTGCACATGATAAAAACCATAGAATTAGGAATACACATTGAATCAATAAGCAAATTAAGTATGTTATAGTGAATGATCCATCTCATCTTCAATAAGATCAGCCCTTGCTAGCTATTTACTTCTAGGTCTATGTTACCAAGAGGTAACGAAACAAATAAGTCTATCCCACTATCAGATGTGTTGCTATATTGCTCAATAACTTCATCAATATCATCGACAATCACATTATTGTCTTCTTCTGCGTTTCCTTGAACATCCTCGCGAGGTTCATCTTGTACTATATCACACATATAATCCATTATGGTGTCATCATGCACATCATCATTAATTGTTGGATTGTCCTCTGCTATCTCCATGTCGGTAATATTACTATATATTGGTTTTCAACGATTAGATATAGGGATGACATACCACCATTGGTTATTATTTACCATTGGATGATACACAACCTGTATTTGAAAAATAAAAGCAAAAAACTTAAGTACTTATTATATTGTGTATATGTATCACATGTATACATATAAAAAAATTAGCCTTTGCATATATACATGCTGGCATTGTTGAGGTAGTACTAATGTGTCATTCTTGTTTTGGTGAAATTTTGTAGAGTCAATGATCACAAAACCACTTGGATGATGTCTGATTGTGCAATGCTCACCATTTGTTACCACTTCTTTAAACCACTTCACATCCAGTACATATATAAAGAATCGTCTGAAGTTAAGCTTCAGAATATGTTGGATCAAGCCACAATAACCTTACATGGTACCATTGGTATCCTCGAAGTGAGCAAGGACACCACAATCTTGGGTATTTCTCTTTTCATCTATACGTTGAGTTCGAAGATGTTTACCCTCACACCAAAGTGCATTGAATAATGTGCACTAGTAGTAAAAGATAAAATATCAAACATGTCTTTCGCTTTTTCTTCTTGCCCTTGCTTCATTATATAGTGTCACCCATTTGCTCATTACATCACTATTGAGCACACAAAAACTATTTAACTTACGAAGTTCTTCTTTTGTTAGCACTTTACTCATTCCTTTTCCTTGAGGTACTATAGAGGTCATCCTCAAGTCTTCATCATCTTTCCATAGTCGTGGTTGAGAGGGATCCACTTCAGCAAGATATTCAGAGATATAAACAAGGGATGATTGCACTAACCAACCCTCAGCCTTGCTTCCCTTAGGCCGTGCTTTTTGCCTCACAAAATCTTTCAAGGTTTTCATGAAGCGCTCAAGAAAAAACATCCACCTTACATGAACTGCCCCACAAAGTGTGATCTCATCAATCAAATGTACGAGTAAATGTAATTGAGTAGTTAAAATGGATCGAGGGAAAATTTCCTCCACCAAACAAACCACCTCAACAGATAATACTCGAGAATCTTGCAATGTGTTTGGATCAATTTCCTTCGAGCTCACGTATCTGTCAAGATGTATGATGTGCTTGTTTATTTTTGTGTAGAAATTCAAAGATATATAATGAAAAAATACAATGTATACACACCTCACAAGCTCTCCCATCTTGTAAATGATATCACGTACATCTTTGGATACACAATGGGATATGCTAGTAGGAAGTATGAACTGAATGTAAATAATATTCATAAATCAAATGATTAGTTGAGGAAAAAGTCATCATACCCCAAAATTTACACATAGTTACTCCACTAATTACTATATTCATGGTTAGAGATACCCTTACTTGAATCATTTTGTGCCAATCGTGGGACTTCAAACCAGATAGTTGCTCCACACCTCTTTTCTTTTTCTTTATGAATGCTCCCTTGAGACATCTCATACATCCTGTGGGTGTTTGAAAGCTATATATTTGTTCCTTCACTATTTTTTCCTCGTTTTTTGACAACATCCAAGGTGCATGGGGTAGCTCAATCTTTCCTCTGGGTCTAATGCGTGGCCATGCTCGTCTCATACGACCAATGTTACGTAAATCCTCCCTTACATTAACTGAATCACGAGCCCCTATCAAGTGATCCCATAATGTAGATACAACATTTTTGAATATGTGCATGGGGTCCAACAGGTGATTGATCTTGAGTTCAGTCCAGTACGGAAGACGAAAAAATATAGAGAACCTAACAAACAAACAATATATTATGTAAACAATTCATCATGCTAAATACTTTAAAGTCAATCGAGAAAAATACACTTCTTACCGACTCATGCCGAGTGGAGGGTGGCTGTCGGCATTAATCCATCTCTCCTTCCAATCTCGAATGGTTAGAGATTGTGAAGTCATTCCATTAGTAGGGAGAACATATTTGGGATGGTCAATAGGAAGAAATCGATGATGATTGTCGTAGATAACCTTCTTTAAATGTGCCGGCCTTGAGGAAACTAGAGAGGGACCGCAAATAGGACATGCATGATATCCTGACGTGGTTAAACCTGAAAAAATAAGTGAATTAATAAAATGCAATTGATTCAAGTCTTGAATTTCAAATATAGAGTTATATACATGTACCTGAACACTCTCCGTATCCTGGAAAGTCGTGCATGGTCCACAATAACATGGCCTTCAATGTGAAATCTCTAGAGGATGCATATGCTCTCTCTTAGTTGGCAATTTGTTTTCTTTTGGAAGCATTTGTGATAATAACCTACATATAGTTTTAAAAGAGAGTTAAAAAACCACCAACATATATTTCTGTCTGATTTCAAAATAGAACAATTAATATTATGATTCATAAGCCAAACTGAATTGATACCTACTTCAATAACGCATCCAAACTGACATTACTCCATCCATAAATCGTTTGCAAGTTAAGTATCTCGAGGGACGCACGAAGAACGGAGTACGTACAACTTTCATACAATGGAGTAGATGATGCTACATATAGTGGATCATCTGACTTCATAGAGTGACATTCTCCCTGAACTGGTTGCGAAAATAGATGGTGTACCATGTTGTCCAAAATCTCATCATCTACGACTTGATGGGGCATTTCATGAGGGCTACTATCATGGTCGTCAGTCTCTACTCTTCTTGAATACTCTGCCTCCTCGCGTCGACGTTTTGCAGCCTCTCGATGCCCGGGAGGGAGCATCTGAGGATGTGGCACTGTATCCTACTCAACCACAAAAGGGAGTTTCATGTACGTTGATATATAATTCCCGTAACATAGACATGCAATCTTAGTGGTAAAAAAAAAGAATGAATACCGGTGATTTTTCTCGGTCCCATTCTCCATACAAGCTGAGGTGTGACATTGCAATTTGACGTGCTTGAAAAATACACCCTCGACAACTACCACACATGCATTTAAATTTTCGTCGTAGCCATGCATCTCGATTATGAAGACACAATGTTTCATCCTCACTTGAGGATGTGCTCATTGACTCATTAGCTTGCACCGCACTAGGTGATGACGACGTCGACATGATTAAACCTAACTCATGATAACATCAAAATATTTGTCATTCATATGTTTACATAAGATCTCAATTTTAAATACACAAAAATCATCATAAATATATTAAAACTTATTATAAGAATTCACTATCAAAACTTATCTTAAAAACAAAAAATTATGATAAAGCCCAAATGCGCATCTATATCCACGTTTACCTACGCGTCTATATTGGTGTCTATTTCTACGTCTATGTTCGCGTCTATACTCTCGTCTATCTGAACAATAGACACGCATATACACGTAAAAATAGATACACACGTCAAAATTCAAACCATACTTAAATCATTTCTTTTCAAACTGCGCCTTTCCTTTCCTGCATTTTTTGCGGTTCTGAAGATTGAGTTTAGCCGACATGCAGTCTCTTCATGCCTCACCTAGTCTCTTCATGCCTCACCTCCTTATGACTCACCTCTTCTTGCATTTCAAACACACAAGAAGGGAAAAAGGAAAGCCAAGGAGAGGAAGAAAGAGAGAACAAGAAAGAGGAGAACAAGAAGAAGCAGCATAAGCAAGCAAGCAAGCATCAAGGGAGGGTAACTTACCAAGGAGAGGAAGAAGGAGAAGGAAGAAGAGCCACCACCTGCCACACCAAACACCCAAGGTAAGTCTCTCTCTCTCTCTCTCTCTTTTTCTTTGTTTCTCTCTTCCTCTCTGCTCTATCTGTGTATTTAGGATTTGTGATTCCATTATGTATTGCATTTTGTAAATCATCAATGGCGGTCGTCGGCCTAAAATCAGCAGAGCGAGCGCGCTTGATGGCGTGTCTACATCTTAGTGTAGACACAGATATAGACACAAAAAATGCTTCCTCTCATAGCATCTGAGGGTGCGTCTTAGTGCGCGTGTGCTGGCACGTGTGCTCTGCAGTGTACACGCGATGATACAAGCGCTGCATAGAAGGTTGACCTGCAGTCTACACGTGATTATACACACGCATTGACCTGGAATGTGCGTCTAATAGTGCGTTTGTGCTGCATCTTAGATGCCAGATAGACGCGCTGGACAGAAGGTTCACTCTGGAGCACGTCTGAGGGCGCATCTAATCTGCAATTTAGACGCGGGGATACACGTGCCAGGTCTCCCAGTTCTGATAGTAAGCAATTTATTTTTGCAATGATGAATGTGACCAATCCCATGTTTGTGTTTATCAGTTTTCTTGTTTAAGAGAAGCTTTAGCACTTAAGTGTTATGCTCAATGTCTAAAGAAAGCTCTTTGAAAATGTAGGTAATATATGATTTTTTGTATGCAAATAAATTTGTCTTTTTTCTGTGTTTTTTCTGTAGATGTCGTATCCTGGTTCATCTAGCAATGACCCGGATGTGGATCGCATGAATGATATATTGGCCTCCTTTGACAGGGGGGTCAATGCATTGTTTGGAGGTTTTCCTAGTAGGGAAGACTTCATGGGAGAGATGACCAGACACCTTGGCCGCTCTCCCACAGCAGACGAGGTGTTCAGTGTCATGTCTGGGACGCCTTTGACGTATTTGCCTGGCACTACTTCCCAGACTCCACATGCAGGTACTCCACATGTAGGTACTCCATATGCAGGTACTCCACGTGCTCCGCGTGCATCAGCTGAAGCACAAGCATCTACAAAAGCATGTGCATCTGCAGAAGCTCGTGCATCCAGCGAGGCAGAGGGTAGTCGACAGAGAGGGAGGAGGGAGAGTTGAGGGATAGGATGAGGCTTGTGTGGGGGTTGCCTAGGAGGTGGCGAGCGATCACCCTCACTAGTAGATCACGTAGAGGATGTTGTACGCCAGTACTATAGAGTTACAGATGCTAGTGGCATCTTTCATGATGATGAGGGAAGGGATGTAATGGCATACATGAGGAGCGTCGTGCATGCGACGTATAACGATTGTTTCATTGCCTTCAAAAATCAGAAAAGCGGCTTTTGGCAGGAGGTGTTGAGGGCAGTCCATAGGAGGTACCCAAATCCTGAGGGTCAGCGATTCTTGGATGATTGGGGACGTATAAAAGTGAGGGATATGCTTCACAACAAAAGATCCCACCTCATGACACGGGCCAGGGACTCACTGCAGAGGCTGGAAGAGGGGCGTGGAGCCTATAGCCAACCACCTATGTGCCACCACATCGAGTGGAAGAAAGCCAAGAAGATCAAAGCAGCAGAAAAAGTGAAGAGTCGCCAGCATGCAGAGGCATGATGGATCCAAATGGAAACAATGGGATTGTCGCATTACGCATCCGGGGGTAGAGAGTATTGGGAGGCAGAGTTTGTAAGTATATTTTGATTTTTAGTTTTTCTTAATTTATATATCTTTCAATTATTTATATATTTTATTCTAATATATTGTGACTCATAATTGTTTGTATATCTCTAAATGTTTTGCAGACTACCATCGTTGGTAGGACACCTACTCCTAGAGAGGTAGGTTACCATCAAGGCCATAACCGCGCAACGACATGGCTTCACTTTTATGAGGAGGGTCTCATCACTGAGGACCAATACAACCGTGCCATGAGGATTCGACAGCCAGAGGATGTATGTTTTTCTTACTTTCCTATTAAAAGTATAGCTAACTATAACTTTTTCTCCACCTTGTCTATGTAAGCAACCCTGATCTTTTGTGTGTGTATGGCGAACCCGGATGTGGAGCATAGCGAGGAGGGGGATAGCGACGCTAGTAGCCATAGTGGTACTAGCAAAGATGTTTCCTCTTCAGATTCGTAGAGGAGCACCATACCTCCTCATGAGGCCTTATTTTCTTGTATATGTATGATATCTCTTTGAGCCTACTGCTTGCGGCCACGCTTTAGGTCGCAAGCACTTAAAGTTCCCTCGTAAATGCTTTTGATATATAATGAATACATGGACTTTTATTTTCAATTCTCGTGCCCGTAAGATACATTGTATTTTTCCCAAATACACAATCTGATGTATGGGAGGGGGAAAAAAAAACCAGAGAGCATCACATGCTCTCTGTTTTTTTTTTCTAGTTCTGTTTTACGCGTCTATCAGCGCGTCTAAATTGCAGATAATTTGCGTTTATACACGCGTCTATAATGCAGACTACACGCGCTTATACACACACTTCATAACTTAAATTTAAAAAAAATTAATATCTTTTTTTAAAGGATATTTTTTTTTCCATTCGCGTCTACCAGTGCTTGTAAAAGCATGTCTACCAACATGTCTATATGCGCGTGTATATGTGCGTCTATTGCACATCTATTTGTGCGTGTAAATTCGTTGATACATGCGATTATAGACGCGAAATGGTAGACGCACGAATAGACAGGCCCGTAAAAATTTCTCTATATTCAAAAATCGCGTCTATGTTCGTGTCCACTACAACACGTGCTTGTAGACGCAATATTTGAATTGTGAAAAAAATATCAGGCGTGTTTATTAACGCATCTATTTGCGTATCTACAAAATCGCGTCTAAAAGCGCGCTTATGCTCAGCAATACACACACATTTAGACGCGCGTATAAACGCGCTACATAAATATATAATCATATTTTTTAAAAAGTGGATATATTCATATTGTGCGTCTATACAAGCATGTATCTACGCGTCTAAAACCGTGTTTACTCTGAAAGTTTTTGACGAAAATAGACGCGCATTTATCCTGCAATTTAGACGCGCTGATAGACGCGCAAAACAGAGGTATGAAAAAAAAATCAGAGAGCATGTGGCCTGCAAAGCCACATGCTCTTTGGTTTTTTTCCCCCATCAACATCAAATTGTATGCTTAGGGATAACAGAGAAAGATTATTTCGAAGATTGGATATTGAAAACAAAACAATGTATGTAGCACATGAAATTTCATATATATAGATGAAACATTTTTACATTATGAGTTCTAGTGCTTGTGACGTCATGGTTGCAAGTACTAGCTGAAAGTAATACATATCAAAAATGAAAATTACAAGCCAAGGGGAGGCATGCATGCATGGGGCTCCTCTATATCTCCTCAGAAGAGGCATCGTCATCGCTACCACCACCGCTACCTATGCCGCTGCCGTTGCCGCCACAGCTACTGCTAGTCCCCCCTTCGCTATCCTCAACTGCATCAGGGTTTGCCTACACAAAGGATTAAGTTATATAAATACTATTACAAACAATAAATTAGAGTTATCTATACTTTTCATGTAAAAAAATAAAACCTTCCTTGCCTTATTGTTCTTGTAATTGCACACACTTTCAGCACACATGTCCTCTTTTTCTTCAAGAAATGCTCGCTGACGATGTAAAACTTACAACCTTTTCCTTTGATCCTTGAGTCTTCAAAATAAATATTCTTTGGATATGAACTTGTTTTTTATGCAATGTGCCCTAACAAGTGTATATGCTTTGGAATATAACTTCGTGCCCAATCATTCATGATTTGAAGAAATATGCAAAGTCGGATCCATGATATGCAGCAAATCAATCAATGTTCCACACAAAAATTATGAATGCACTGAAGAAGTTGTGCCTAGCCTATCTAGATGTCATCGTGCATCATGAAAAATGCAAACATAGTTCCTTACTTATTTAAATCCTTATCCTCTCCTCTCAACTCTCTTCAAAAAGATATGATATACTCCGCTCCTCCCATCCAAATCTCACAATTGGCGGCGTTCTTCTCGACCCTCAATCTCACCCAACCTCCTTACATACTCAACCAGAGGTTCCTAACTTGGTGATGAAAATTCCAAATATCGTGCGTGCTCAATGACAGGTGCTCTCTCATGTGCGCCCTCGATAGGGATTTGGGGGCAATGCCCCTGCTGGGGTTCTAGGTGGGCAACACCCCCAGCAGGGGTTCAAGGGAAGCACCTCCTAGTGGGGGTTTGGGGGCAATGCCCCTAGCGACGGTATAGACATTATGTGATTTTTTTAAAAAATAACAACTTGAAATCTTTAAAGAAATTCAAAATTTGTTACAAAAATAAGATCTAAATCTACTCGTATTCTTTAACAAGTTATGATTATTCGATTAGCGCGATACATTAAATGATCCCTTTCACAAGGTCGGTCTTTATAACTAATCATGACATTTTTCAAAACAAGTTTCTCTTCCCCTCTCTCTCTATTCCACAAAACTCTTTGACCTGAGTATTTTCTTTGTTGCATTTTTACAGTTGCAAGTTTTGCATCCCCAACCCTTTACATTTTTATCTCTTCTCTCATCATCCCTCTCTTACTGCAAGTTTTGCGGCCCTAATATTTGGTAGTTTTGTCTAGTGCTCTTCTTTGAGTACTCTCCACAGTTTTATTGTCTCAACTAAAATAGGTTGTGCAGTGCAAATTTCGATTCGAATTTGGGTATTGTGACCAAAACTGCTTGTGTCTTCAAATCAGAAATCTTGCTCAAACGGTTCAGCAATTCTATATGGTAGTGAATGATTGCAACTCCACAACATTTTTTCTCTACTTCACGGGTGATTTTTGTTACGTTAGTACAGATTGCTTACTTCTACTAACTACAACATGTTTTAAACTCTTCCCCACTTTATTTCTGATTTTGAGTTAAACTATATTAGTTTGGTGCTAGTGATTCTCTACGTTTTTTCTAATCTCTACTAATCATACTCTCTCTTGATTAATTTAATCCATAAAATTACTACAAATCACACTACTACTCTTTCATATGATTAGTATAGAATAATAATAAGGTTAAACACCACAAGCATTATCTAAATAAGAATCATGTATGAAAATTAAATGTAATCTTTATTTTTGTAGCAATGAGATTAGGCAGTTACTCTTGGAAATTAAATGTCTTTTTCTTCTTTCCTATTGCTTGATTGATCCACAGGGGATTCACTAGTGGTAATAAGGAGATGTCACCTGCGTGCAAGAAATATATGAGAATATCCCTTATCTACCCCCTATTTATGGGCCCTTACCTTATAAAATGTACATTCCTTCCCTTAAATAACCCCCTCCCTTACACTCACATGGTACCGTATGGTAAACCCTAGTGGACCCCTCGGGGATTGATCTCTTGGAGTGCTTGTCTTTTTTTATGCCCACTACCTTGCAAATGATAGCTTCTTTGCTATGAATATGAAAAACATGATTTTTTGTACTGTTGAAAATACTCTCTTTACTGTGAATATGAAATATATGATTTGTGTAATATTGAAAAAACTCTCTTGGATGTGAAAATGAAATAAATGGTTTGTGTAATTCTTTCATTAATGAGTGCTTTCAAAATACTAACCTTTCTTTCTATTGTGTGATACTATATACCTTAAGGTTTCGTCTCAAGGCTAAATCTAGCCTTATATTTATTGTATCCTTTAGTAATATTAGAGTATTTTATCAAGATCTTATACATTATATTATACTTCACTATATAGCACTCTCTATTATACTGTATGTTCATAGTAAAAGCATTTTCATAATGTTTGATCGTTATATTCTCTATGATTTCGCAATAAGCATATGGCCATACAATACTTATCAATACTCAATAAAGCATAATACATGGAATGCAATCTATGAGTTTTCCAGATGATTAAATTTATTCTTCTAATAACACGTATCATGATCTTTCATCAATCTATAGATTAGACCATATGGTAAAAAATTTTCTTACAATATAAGAAGTACTTATTATTTTATTCAACACAATTTGAGATTTGGTCATATGGTCAAATCTTTTTTATAATATAAGATGTAATTTTTGTTATTTTTCCCAATATACTGTGAGAAAATCTCGTGGCCAAAACAAGGACTCTTGCAGTATCACAATATCTTGCAATAAATCAACCACTTTGTTTATTCTACTATAAGAATAACATTTCGCCATTTGTTCAAATGCTTTCTTATATTATCAACCCTTACTTCGAATAGGAAAGGCTAGTTTCTACTTAGAATTCCTTGCTTTCTATAATTTAGTCATGTGGTCAAATCTTGCCTTGCAACAAACAAACCACTTTTTTGGGAATTGATCCAAAAAATTTAAGACTAAATACATGGTGGGTTCGATCACACAAATTTTGGGTATGCTAGATTTGGTCGTATGGCAAAATCTTCTAAGACAAACATCTTCTATATTATCTCCAAAAAGGAAGACCATGTTTTACTTGAAACTCCTTAATCACCTACTATATTTATAGGAAGTTTGGCCATGTGGTGTCCTGCAACAAACAAACCACTTTGTTTCCATAACCATTTGTTTCATTTTACTTTTTCATAACTTCCTATCTATATGGTCATATATAAATATTATATCATTTTGCCACAAATTAGCCACTTTGTCCATTCCTTTACAAAATAAAAATTGGCCATATGGTCAAATCTTTCATTTTGTTATCAACGCTAGCATCGAAGCATCCCCCATTCTTGTTTCATTCAACCATATGATCAAATCTAATCTCATACATATTGCAAACTAGGAGACCACTTTTTTCATTCCACTATAAAACAATATTGGGTTGTATAGTCAAATCCAATTTCACAACATGTTGCAACAAATGAATCACTTTCTTCAAATGGTTATGAAACTAAATTTGGCCATATGGTTAAAAGTAGTTTATGAAAATGTAGAAGTTTCTAATCTCATAGATAAGTTTTATGACCAAATATGATTTGACCACATGGCTAAAACCAATGGCAATGTTCCTACAATATGACTCCTTTCAAGGAAAACTTATATGTACACTAATTAAAATGTTAAATTTGGGCCAAGTGGAATCATGAGATTGCTACATAACCACATTCATATATGGGGGGATCTCATATTGGACTAAATCTCATTCTTTGATTAAATAGGATTTGACCACATGGCCAAAAATCTTATCAAAGTTCTTAGAGTACGATCCTTGCATAGGAAACTTACATGGAGAAGAAATCCAATGTTAATTTATTAGGGACAAAATCATCCATGAAATTCTCTATATAACCACAATGATTTTTCACTATGTCTCATACCACACTAATAGTCAATATTTTATTATTCCTTAACCATTTGGTTAAACCCATGCCAAGTCTCACTATTAATAGAATTCAATCTTTTGAGTGAAGTCCATGGCAAAGTTTTTACTATGTGATTCTTGCAAGAGAAACATAATTAATGCTAACTTAGGTACAAAATAATCCATGAGATTTGATACATAAGCACATCTATTTATGATTAGATCTCATACCACACTTACTCTCAAATTTTAATATTTCATTTTATGGAAGAGTCCCTTTGGAGTATATTTATCTTGTATTTTGTAAAATCTTGTGGTGTTGTGTATTCAATTTTCAACCTTAAAATTTTATACATTTATTTAGGTTTTGTGAATTTTGACTATTTATAGATCCACTTTTGTTTGAAAACTTTTTCTCTTTGTAGAACTATTCAATAGCAAAGAAATATAGCACATCCAAAAAGGAGACCCAAACCATTGATGGAGATAGTAGTGATTTTGTGTATCCATGGTATGTGGATGTTTACGATAGTCAAGGAAAAAGTGTTGACAATGTTCTCATATTTACTTTAAAGAGTGATATTACATTTTCTCAACAAGATGCTGTCATAAAGGAGATAATACAAGGATGTGCTGGGAAAGAGGGAATACCATGTAATCTTGTTAAGATCAAATGGAAAAATGTAGTATACAAACTTCATTCTTTGTCATTTCACTTTGCATATATTAAAGAGGACGAAGAATACTCTTTGGAAAAAATGGGTTGGACCTTATTTGAGGAGGTAAAGGTCACATAAGACATTATGTCACTTCCAAGCTTTCCAAAATAGTGAGCTACTTTCCCTATCAAGAAAAGGTGATTGCCCCAACAAAAGAATAAAGCTCCAATATAAACAAATAGACTTGAAATCTTCACCTACTCCTCAAGAAGAAAATAATTCACCAATCCCACAAGCTCAAAGTCAAAATCACCTCAACAAAGTTCCTTGTTATAAGCTCTAGTTGTTAGTATGGCTGATAACACTAGTGAGAATGATGGCACTTTGCCTTCCATGCTGGAATTTACACTTGACATTAAGAACCTATAAGCTGACTATTTTCTTCCATTTTTTCCATTTTGATCTGCAAGTCATACATACTCTTAATCAATTCATCCATTGCATCATCCTTGAAAGGTATAGCCATAGAAACATGCTATTTTGCCATAGCTTCTATTGCCTTTCGAGGCACTGGAGAAGTCACTAAAAGATCATGTAGTCATCAAGCCTAAATCTTGAAAATTCTTCTATCATCACCTTCTTAAACGCATCCCAATCAAGATCTTTTGCATAGATATCTATTATGTATGTCTTCAATGCAGGAGTCAAGATCTGAAAAAAATATTGGCTCATCCTATGTGGTGATATTCCAAAGAGCTCCATCTTTGCATCAAACAACTTCAAGTATTCAAAAACTCTTTTAAATAGTTACAATTATTTCTTTACTACCTACAATCCTTTAACCTATTAGTGACTCTTGCTTTTTGAAATCCTATAATCTCTATAATTATTTTCACTATTTCAAATGCATATTAAAGGATTTGAGAAGTTGACTTACTTCAATAGATGATCTGTAAGCATGTCATGAAGATCCTATAGTATCTTCCATCTTTGTGATTCTAAATATGACTTTCACATCAAGTTCACCAAATATCAAGGGGAATATATGTCAAGACACAAACCACAGGGTTCAAGAAAACAATCATGATACATGGAAGATAGAAAGATTCCGAAAAGATTCTATGTATTGCTCTTGATTAACTTTGCATAACTACAACTACACCCTCAAGTTACAAACATTGTATCTAAGTTGATTGCTTAGATTAAACTCTTCCAAGAAGATAACTTGGACACTCTATGTAACTCAAAAGAATTCTACCATAATAGTACAATGAGAAATAATCTCTCTTTGATAGCCCAAAATATCCACCAATAACAAGCACGTAGAAGTCTTAAGCAAGAAACCTTATATCAAAACCTTGAGGACAACAATCTTATCTTGGACTTACTACATCTTGTTGTATCCCTAACTTTTTTATTTGAACTTAGAATATGATCATTGAGGTACTCAAATAAATCTCAACAAACTTTATATACTAGCCAATGTAAGAAAAATTGCAAAAATCATCCCAAAATAGTCGAAAATGCATTACTTAAAAAAAAAAAGGCCTGGATGCTTTCTAGCACTCAAGAGAACTCCTTGCATGTGTTTTGATCCACCCAAAGTTATCACTAAGTTAATAGAACTTAA
Source organism: Lygodium microphyllum (assembly GCF_053477565.2). Taxonomy (NCBI): domain Eukaryota; kingdom Viridiplantae; phylum Streptophyta; class Polypodiopsida; order Schizaeales; family Lygodiaceae; genus Lygodium; species Lygodium microphyllum. Next base: position 27,160,796 of record NC_141152.1, on the reverse strand, counting down.
TAATGGATATTTAGACTATTTTGGAGACTAATTCTAAACCTAGAAAAATATATTCACATCTTAAATAAATATCCCGTAAGCATAGATTTGGAATATTTATACAGATGTTTTTTCCTTGGTTTCCCTTCATTGAACGTGTAACCACATGCAAGGTCACGAATAAGACGTAGCATAATGTTGCTACAACCATCGCTTTCATCAATCACTTCGGTGATGCTGGTTGTGACACATTGCATAAGGAACAAGATACGTCACTTATGTGACACCTAGCATTTTGTGTTGCTTAAGTGACATTATTCGTTTCTAATGAGAAAAATTAGCGTACATGAGTTTTTATCTCCTCTCAAACTCTCACTATGTATTTGATTTGGTCTCTCTTCCTTGCACACACACACACACACACACACACACACACACACACACACACACACACACACACACACACACACACACACACCCTCTCTCTTACTCTTACTCTCTCGAAACCATTTTGACTATTTTACAAACTCTAGCATTTGAAGTAAGATATATATTACTTTGAAAGGAATATATGTACTTTATATTGTAGTTTTTATCTAAAAATTCTAAATTAACTTATATATATAAATTATTAATTTAATTTATATTTATTTAATTATTTAATTATTTAACTAATTTATCTATTTTACTTAATTTGACTATTTAACTATTTTAATTAGTAATTTCGAAAACATAATGCAAGCTCAATCAAGAACACAAGATTGATAACACAACACAAGTTGATATTAGAGTATGACTCAAACTGTTGTTTAGGACACAATTGATGTTTTCAAAATCCGTTATAAATCAGAGGTTTGATAGCGCATGACATATCCAAGATGAGATACACTTAAGGAATAGTCTTACCAAGTTTAGTAGCCAATGGAGTCAGTATGTGGAAGATATAGGCTTTGAAAGTTAGAGGTTTGAAGTGGATTGCAAGCAAGAAAAGTAGATTATAGGCTATGCAGGATTTTGTTTGGGGTAAAAGCTTTCAAAATTTGATCCTAATGTCTATAAAAAAGTTGTAGATTAGAAGCGGGGCTATAAATTTACTTTAAAAAGCTTAGCAATTTTTGTGTTATGTATCAAATGTTATGAGTAGTTTTCTAAATTGTAGTCTTGATTGCCAATTTTTAGAGTAGAAGGGAATGATAAACCAAGATGGATGCTAAGTACTCACATTGAAATTTGGATGAAAATGCCACATGTAAGTGAGATGATATAGAGTTCAGGATCACAATTGCAAGTAAAAATATATTTAAGAAAAAAGAAGTAGAAGAGTACTATGCACTGAAAGAGTTAAGAGATGAGACACCATAAGATGACATTGTAGAGAAAGAAAAAGAAGAGCTTGCAAAAGATTAAGAACTTGCAGTAGAAGAGAAAAGATTTGAGTTGATAATTAATCTTGGAGATTATGATGAGTAGAACTGGCACATGTCAAAGGATGTGTGGGTTTCAAGGGATGAATATCATGTGGTTACATGTTTAATGGAGGAAAGTAAGGAAAATACATCTATATAAGTATTCTAGATATGTGCTTATGAAATACTTACTCATGATCCTAACATGTTTTTCTAAGATCAAAACTAATCCACCAAAATAGTTTAAGTTTCCATGATTAAGTTGTATTAACTTTTTGAGAACTTTAGGTGGATCGAAACATATGCAAGGAGTTATGTTGAGTGGTACAAGAAGTGGAGGCCTAAAAATACAAAAAAGCAATGTGTTTTACAAAAGTGGCATTTTCAACTATTATGGGAGGATTTTGGCAAATTTTTCCACATTGACTTGTGGATTAGGTCTGTTCTATTCAATTTGAGTACATGGATAACCATATTCAAAGCTCCAATATTAAAATTGGAGCAAAAACAAGTTACAACTAAGCTTAGGATAGGATTGCTTTGACTAGGGTTTTGATTATATTTCATAATTTACTCATACATGGTGTTCTGCGTAACGTATCTACTTGCTAGTTGTTGGTGGATGCTTTGGGCTATCAAGCGGAATTCTTCTAGGTGATTTTGAGCAAAAAAGGAGTAATCTTCTACCACTATACATACCTATAAAACTAGGTTGAAGTGCATCTAGTTGTCCATAAAGCATTCCGGGTTATTTTGATTAATATATAAAGCATAGTCTCTCATTGTATTGTTGTAGCAAAGAGTTTTCAATTGCATAGAGTGGTTAAGCAATCATCTTGATAGAATTTCAGATTTCATAGAGTGGACAACCAATCATCTTGACAGAGTTTTGGATTACATAGAGTGGTCTCAAGAAATCATCTTGATGAAGTTTGCTCTAAGCCATCATCTTAAACACAAAGTTTGTAATCTGAGAAAAGTGGTCTCTTCTTCTTCTTCTTGATCATCACATATTTTATGCAAAAAATATGTAATTATATTTATTCATAATTTAATTTATCATAATAAATGTTCCTACACAATGAAAACAAAGACAACACGCATCAACATATACCTACATCACGCACTACAACATATACATGCTATAACGACGTTTTCTTTATATATGAAAAATATCCCCGTCGTCGCTATTAGCATCGCTACAAAACCGTTGCTATTTGCCTCGCTATTTTCGTCGCTAATTTTGAAATTAGCGACCAAAATAGCGACGGTTACAGAGGAATTTTCGACGCTAATACCGACGATTGTAAAATGATTTTCTGACGCTGATACTGACGGTTGCATAATTTTTTTTTTCCCAAATAATGACAAGACTTTGCAAACAAGTACTTTCATGACATTAATTAACACAAATGTTCAGTGCATTGATAAAGAAAATAACAGAACTTAAATTGAGAAGTGCTACTGTGACAAAGCAAATATGTATACACCTATACATCAATATGTGGTGAAGAACATGGAGATGTGTATATGGAGTCATGCTACAACATAGAAGTCTGAATCATATACACTTAGCTATTACATATGGAGAATAGAGGCCATAAGGCCTTACATAATACAAGATGGCGAGTAATCCTATGTAGCCTAATTTGCTCTCTACGACTCATTCGAATCACGCAGACAGGCACAAGACCACCTTTGCCACTAAGTGGGGCGTCTTTGCGTACAAAGTCATGCCCTTTGGGTTAACCAATGCCCCCGCCATCTTTCAACGCCTTATGTGCACCATATTCAAGGACATGCTTTGCAAGGAGTTGGAGGTCTTTGTTGATGACCTATGTGTCCATTCGACCTGGATTGAACATCTAGGCAAACTCCGCACAGTCTTTGAACGGTGACGCTTATATCGTCTCTCCCTGAACCCCTTGAAATGTCAGTTTTGGGTGAAGCACGGATGCATCTTAGGACACGTGGTGTCGAAGAACGGCATTGCCACGGACTTCTCGAAGGTCAGGGTTATCGTTGACCTTCCACCCCCAAGTAATTACAAGGGAGTTCAATGCTTCTTAGGTCACACAGGATACTATTGGCGGTTTGTGCTGAACTACGCGGCGCTGATCGCTAGGCCATTGTACAAGCTACTAATCGTCTTCGAGTGGACCGAAGCATGCCAACGGGCATACAAACAATTGAAAAAGGCTCTAACAACAGCACCAATTCTATGAGCCCTGGACTGGACCACTACCTTCCATGTACACATTGACGCCTCTAAGTTTGCCATAGGAGCAGTGTTGTGCCAACCGGGTGAGCATAACTTGGACTACCCGGTGAGCTTCGCTAGCAGGCAACTCACTGAGACAGAGATGAATTATTCAACAACAGAAAGGGAGAGACTAGCCATGGTGTTTGCCGTGAAGAAATTCCGGCACTATCTACTGGCCACACCTTTCATTTTCTTCGTGGACCATCAAGTCCTGCTCTACTTGGTAAACAAACCTTGTGCTACAGGACGCATAGCTCGATGGCTCCTCCTACTCCTAGAGTTCGATTTCTCCATGGTGGTACGAAAGGGAAAACATCACTACATGGCTGATCACATGTCCCATATACCCACAGGAGAAGCAGCTGGACAAGGCATCATTGATGAGTTACCTGACGCCCACTTATTCCACCTGTCCAGAGAGAGAGACCTATTTAAGGCTGATCTGATGCCATACTGGGCAGATGACATAGTCCAAGTGCTCGAGCACAGACTACCTAAGCGACCAATAGAAAAGGCACGACTTAGGTGCTTGATATTGAAGCTCCAGCCCTACCAACTGAATGCAGGCCAACTCTATAGGTTGGGGCAAGACGGATTGCTGCGAAGGTGTGTGTGTGAACATGAGATGCATGATGTGCTCTCAGAAGCGCACAACGGCATTGCAGGTGGACACTTTAGCGGAGACACGATAGCACAGAAGGTGTTGCAGTCCCAACTATGGTGGCCCACACTTTTCCGCGACGCCAAGCGATTTGTCAAGCATTGTGACGAGTGCCAGCGGGGCAAAAGTTCCGATTCGTAAGGATCAAATGGAGTTAACCCCAATTATTGCTCGCCAACCCTTCAAAAAATGGGCAATTGACTTCATAGGACCAATAAGCCCCGTAGCGTAGTACTCGCAAGCCAAGTACATCGTAGTGGCCATGGATTACCTCACAAAATGGGCAAAGGCAAGAGCAACATGAAAAAACGACACTAGAACGACTGCCAAGTTCTTATGGGAGCAAGTGATCTTGCGCTTCGGTTGCCCCATCGAACTGGTTAGTGACCAAGGCACACACTTCATCAACGAAGTGATAGCACATCTCCTATCCACCTTTCTTATCATCCATCGCAAATCCTTGCCATACTACCCACAGGCTAATGGCCAGGCAGAATCGACTAACAAAATTCTTATTAACATCCTGACTAAGGTGGTCTCAACCTCGAGAAGCGACTGGGACAACAAGTTGATGGCAGCCTTGTGGGCCTACCGCACAGCTTATAAAACAGCCGTCGGTCAAACCCCCTTTAGGCTGACCTATGGGATTGAAGCAATTCTACCGGTAGAATTCTTTGTCCCTAGCCTGAGAATAGCACTCCAAGAACGATGGGAAGGGAAGGAAGCATGGACGCAACGCCTGACCAAGTTGGAACACCTGTCAGAGACTCATCTTCTAGCCATCCACGCGCTCATCTACGAGAAGGCTCGACGAAATATGTGGTTTGACAAGCATGTCAAGCAGCGAGACTTCGAACAAGGAGATCTTGTTCTGCTATACTTAGTGAAAGGACACAAACAGAAGATGAAGTTTCGAGAACTAGGCCCTTTTAGAGTACGCATGATTGGTAGAACTGGGAATGTTGAGTTGGAGACACTTGACGGTGAAGGAGTAGGCTTTTTTAACAGCAGCCGCGTAAAGAAGTATTATCCTCCTTCCCATCCATTACATGAGCCACCCATGCTAGAAGCCCCGTTGAATGTCCGAATGGCAACTGTAACCGATCTTACGGATCAGGACGAGGAAGCAGTGGCACCGGCGTATCTACAAATCATAGTCACAGCAGGCGTGGTGTATTCTTTCGACGCCTTGATTGATGAAGGGGCCGACTATAACATCTTGATGCATGACCATTGGACACGCATTGGTCAACCGACGCTACAGCCCACTAATGCCAACCTCACCCCATTTGGGGGTGCTGCCTATTCACTCCTGGGGAAGTGCAAGGCACTTGTTTCCATCGATACTGAAAGTTTACCAGCCTTCTTCCATGTGTTGCCTAACACTAAAGAAGCCGGTAATGTGGCACTATTGGGTCGCACCTTCAAGAAGCTAACGCATTGTAATGTGGATTACAACCTAAACCGCATTCATCTTGCCATCAGCAGCATCCATATAGTAACGACCTTCAGCAAGGGCTGTCATGATTCCTCCACCATCACGATACCACCGGTAGAAATCCCTAGGATCACGCCCCAGACCCAGTCTAAACGGGAGAAACGTGTGGCTTCGTGCCATGCACTCGACCCAAGGCCCAAATCCACCAAGAATGCTCACAAGGCCAAGGAGCCCAAACTTATGTGGGTGCCAAAACGGTAAGAACCGCATTCGGGTACACCATCCAAACGGGACCCTAACCACCAGAAACATCAGTCGTTCCGGCCTAGGAGGCAGTATAGATGCTATTGCCATAGACAAACAACCATGCTGCGATGGATTCGTAAGGATCTCTTGCGGACACAGGGATACTACGAGGGCAACCCCTGGATTTGGGTGCCTAAAAATGGCCGGCTAAAAAGCTCATCTACAAGTGATATCTCCCTAGAAAGGAAGGCTTGCACATGGGGTAACCAGCATATCATCAGCACGCCATTGCCAGCAACGGCTAGTAAGCCTCAACTCATCTATCGACCAAAGCAAATGCCACAAGCCTTAAACCTGCTTCATCCAGAGGGCTTAAAAAGCCCTATGACTACTCACTCAGAACCCAGCCCAACCCCCAGGCCCCCAGAGCTTCCTGTAGCACCTCAATGTGCTTCTGCGTACAAAGCCCAACCTGTGACACTGAGAAAGGAGTCACCACTGTCCAGTCCAGTTGCACCATCCCCATCAGCAGGTCTTAGACCCTCGTACGCGGTCCGACCTTTCCTCTCCTTGGCTAACGACCTTGCCGCGGCCTCTAGGGATGACTTAATAACCTGCATCAGGATGTTGGACGACACTTTCACCACATTCGCTAGAAGCTATGAGAGGCTAGACCTAGGCCTCCTTGACAGAACCCTTGCTTCGCAGGTTCGTGCATTACCATGCACATGGGAGGAATACGAACTTATAACTACTAAATCCCCCAAGATCGCTGCAGAACTCATAGCAAATGATGAAATCTCAAAGGGGCAAGTGGAGCTCAGACGCCTAGTCACTTCATATCGAAAGCCTCCCCCTCTGTTCCTGAACATGAGATGCACGAGCTCATGTAGATTGCAAGCTCGCCCTCCACGTTCTTACAGCAGTGGTTTGCTCTGCGAATCCAATGGGAGAAAAAAGGTTGCCGAATAATGACCAATGCTGAGCAATGTAGGGCAATTAAAACCATTGAATACGACCCCACTTATGTGGCACCCATCTCGTTTAGGGTTTTGGCCATCACCCGCAATCAGTAATTGGACAACCATGTGCTCGCCCACCCCTATATTGACCAACTCCTCACCAAAGAGGAATTACATGTCGCTAGCCGCCTTAATGCTGGGGATCTCTTTCATGATGTCTTGACCTACATCTCCCAGGTCTCTATCCAACCGGTTGCTCTCGATTGTCATGCGCAACTGGAATACAACCCACGATTCTACCCGTGCCTTCTTCACACATAAATTCCTACCCCAACAGCACCAACGCCACCCTTTAACTCCCAATCCTAGGAAGGATTCTTCTCTCAGCCGGAAGAAAGGTGGTATGTACGTAGGAAACCCGGTAAAAAGAAAAGTGGGAAATATGGTGGAAGGAATTGGATAGGAAATGAATAAAAAGGGGGGTATGGTAAAGTAAAAGTAGTGAAAGACATAAGCATTAGTATGAGAAAAATGGCTTCTAAAAATTCAGTTAAGAGTTTAAAAACAACAAAGTGCTATGTGGAAAACACTAACGGAAGTTATGAATTATAGTAGGAGCAGAAAATGTCGCAGCAAGACCGCGCCCACCGACTCCCATTCACTGACGAGAAAAGGGAGCTATATTGCACCCAATTGGAAAACCGCGCCTTCGGCCAGCTGAAGTTTCAAACCATCCACAACATCGGAGTCGTGGTGGCGAAGGAGGAGGCACCCAGAAGGGTGGTGGAATAGTGCAACCTGACAAAATATATTGAAATATTCTCGCAGGAGCTTGATCACTTCAAATGCGTGGAATTCCTCAGGACATACAATTCGGACCAGGAAGCGGGTATTGTAATAGTAGGCCGAGGAGAGGGCGCAAAGAAGGTACCGGTCCGATTGGACACAGTTTTGGTGGAAAAAGCTCTGGGGTTGGCACCTAGGACAGAAAGGTGGCAAAAAAGGGATGTTTACACCTTGCTAAAAATGAAGAAGGAAGAGGTACTTACGAATGACGGCATAAGCATCCAGGACATCCCCGACACTAACGCCAGGCTGTAGGCCAAGTTGGTGCACGTGCTCTTCTCCAGCCAACGATACAACTCCTTAATGTATCGGATTAGTGTGCCCATGCTGGAGAATGTAGCAGCCCACACTCTAGATGAGGTGGATTGGAATGGCTACATGCAGAAGACTATCGACCAAGCAGCCAAAGCACTAGCCCTGGGAAGTGCACCAACAGGAGGAGATTCTCCTGCTTCTAAGGTGACGGAAAGGAAGAAAGCCTCCTCCAAGGCCTCTTTCATCGGCTACGGAGGAATCTTAACTGCACTAATTCAGGAGGCAGTAAAGGCAGCACAAGAGCCGGAGGAGGGAGAAGGAGAAACGCCGGAGAAGTCGCCCCCTCGATAGGATAGAGACAGGTCCATTGACAGAATAGAAACAAAAGAAGAAGGGGAAGGACCAACTAGTAAAAGGGAAATCAGGACAATGAAGAAAAAGGCGGTGCAGAAGTAGAAAAAGGGTGATGAAGGTAGGAAGAAAGAAAGGGAAGACTTGGAAAGGGCAAAGAGGGAATCCCGGAAAGAAGCAAAAGAGAGAGAGAGGATGAAAAAGCAGGAGGAGCAGAGGGAAAGAGAGGAGTTGCAGAAAGCCAAGGAGGCATCCAAACAAGAAGCTGAAGCAGAGAAAAGGAGGGAAAAAGAACAAAAAGGGAAAAAGTAGGAGCAGAAGAAAAGGCAGGAGGAAAGGAAGAGGAAAGCGGAGGAAGAAGAGGAGGAGCTGCGAAGAAAAGAGGAGGAAGACCTGGCGGAGGCCACACGACGGTCCATCGAACAGCAGTGCTGAGCGGACGAACTAAGGAACCTAAGCCCATGCAAAGAGGAGGGGCCTAGATCCAACACACAGGTGCCAGAATTCGTGCCACCCCCAGTCTCCGAAGGCAAAGGCAAGGCCCCGCTTCATTCGATCCCTACCCTCCTGGTACCTCCCGCGGAACTCACCACCGTCACCCCCAGCATCCCCACTAGCGCAGATGTGTCGAATTTCATGGCGTGGATGTAGTATTTTATCAACAAAGAAATTGGCCAGGGGCGGAGTATGGAAACTACGGCCACAGGACAGAAAAGGCCAGTCGCAGATGCAGAGTCCAGGCAGGAACCCAAAAAGCAAAAAGTCAAAGCCTCCACCTGGCCTATTCACGCAACGATGATGCCACCGGCTAATTACGACGAATATGTTGCCGAGCTGCTCTTCTAGTTGGAGAGAGCGAAGGAGGAACACAAAACAGCCGTGGCTGAGTTGGCAGTCGAAAAGGAAACCATGGCCGCCTTCCAGTTGGACAAGACAAGAATGGTAGCCTTGCAGCAACGCGAAATTGCAGAGCTGAAACAGGAACTGAAGGCTAGGGATGAGAGGGAGGAACATTGGAGGCAGTTACTCGAGAATGAGACACACGATTTAGTAAACATGCAAAGAGGACACAAGCTTCTCATAGGGCAGTACCAGGAGCTTGCTGCAAAAGCTGCTAAGGTGGATGCACTGAGGGAGGAGCTAAGTGCTAGAGACGAAGAAAGGCAACGAGGCATGGAGGAGCAGGAAGAGGAGCTCAAGCGCCTAACAGATCAGCTGACCTCTGAACGACAAGAACAAGAGAGGCTGGTCAGGGAATTAGAGGATTATGGACAAAAAATCATGATGTTGACCTTGAGACAAGGGGAAGGCGTGGAAGTGATGAACAAGAGGGCAGAGGAGTGGGTGTCGCACATAACGAGAGGAGGGTGAAGACAAAGGCACGCTACCTTGCTTTAAGAGAAAAAGAGAAAATCATTGTGGAGAGCAAGGTAGAGGCAGCCCAAGTGGCCTTCAGCGGCTCAACAGAATATCTTCCTCTACACCATCTTGGACGCCACCCACACAGCACAAGGAGAGTCGCTGGAAGCAGTACAGAGGAAGCTTGGCATGGCGAGAAGAGCTCTACATGCTAGACTACAGATGCCACCACTGCCGGCGGAGGTAAGGCTGAGTCTGGAGGAACATCGGAAATACCTGATGAAAGCCGGCCTAACCCCCCAGGAAATAGATGCCCTCGGGTTCGAGGAGGAAGAAATACACGCAGAACGGTAGGGGGAAGAAGCGGAGCTCGAAATCAATGTGAATCACTTCAAGGAAGATGTGGTCCTGCAACCCCCCTCGCCACAGGCCCAAGATCCACCACAAGCAGACCCAGCTGTGCAGAAAGAAAAGCCATCTCTAAAGAAAGGAGAAAAAAGCTGGTGGAGGAGGCCAGACAGAAGCTGAGAGCCAAACCAACCGTGCTACTGTCTGTGCCTCTTCCTCCGTGCCCAGATGATCTCTCGACGGGATTCCATGTTGAACTGGTGGTGTGGGAGGTGCAGGAACTAGGAAAGGAGCCATTCTCCTTCAGTTTCCTCCTACCCAACAGTCTGCAGAGGGTCTTGCCCCTCAAAGTGATGGACGAGGTGATCGCGGTCGGTGGCCGGCTGGGGAAATGATGGCTAGAAGAGCGGGAAAAGACCCCAACCTCTTGGGGCACCGAAGCCACCGACTACTGGCACGATAAAGTTTTTGAAATCCCCTACACTATACAAAACTATAGGGACCAACCCCTGTGGAGGAGACAAGTATGCGACATAAGCATACTCGCCTGGATGGCTTTTTGTAATACCCTGCCGTCCGAGCAGAACGACCCTACTTATATGGCGTACCCTCGAAGGGTAGGCGTAGATTTTGATGCCACCCTCCACGGGTGCTATGACTTCCCCGTCATTTATAACTCCACTGTAGCATCCTTCGACAATGCCCTTCTTTTTACCACAGAAATCCTAGACGAATCTATGATGCGCTTCCTTGCGGACTTTTCCTCATGTCCTGACCCCGCCTTCATAACCACCTGTAACTATCTTAGGCTACTTAGGCTACTCCTTAAGCAGGACTCGACTCCACAAGAGCGTGGCCTGCCTCCCCTATTCTTCGACCCTAATGCTATAGATAATTGTGCCATGGCTCGTCTCATGATGAGGGCTACCCTCCTCCCTTCTTTTTGCCTAGCCCTCCTAGAGGACATGAACGACAGCTAGTTCACTAGATGAAACCACCCCTTCCTCTCCACTACCTCCCTACATGTTTGCATGAATCTAAAGAATTACATGCAGAGTCGCCAATTTTTGAGCAAGTCTCTCCGCCCACCTTCTCCTCCCCATTCCGACTAAGATACTTGGGCCTACGTCTCATCTCCAAAAAAAAAAAAAAAAAGCACCTAGGGATCTCCCTAGCCCACTTTCCCACTTCACGCCTAGGGCACATCAAGGGTAGGACTTTCAGACCTATCACCCTAAGGCTCGTACTGCACCACCAACGAAGCACAAGCTGGGTCCTCAAGTGTGGGACATTACCAAGGGCTTCCCCAAGGTTAGACCCATCTCCTAGTTCCACTGCCACGAGCATCACACACTACACGACAAGTAGCACACCCCTTAGGGAGGGCACAACTTTTCTTGCAGGTTATATCGACTCTTAGGGGCTGGCTACCCGCGAAAGACCATCACCCTTGGCACCCCTTAAGGACCTAAAGCGTGCTGGCCTCTAGCCACCCGCCTGGTGCTGATGGCCACCATGATCGAACCAACTCAAGGTGAGACTGCCATTGGCATAGATCTTGGAATTGTATCGTCCAACAATCCATGCCCTACGCCTCAAGATCCACGAATAGCTTATTGATTCCACCGGCCCGAGGACCTTCAAATCCAGGGCAAAAATCTTCAATCAAAGCCATAGGACTCAAGCCAAACTGAGCTCAAGGGGTTTTTACCAGAATAAATTTCCCCAACACCATCATTGCATTGCTTCAAGCACTTCTCCCACTCACAAGACGACCGGCTACAGCTGTGTGACAGATGCCGAGTGTCTCCATGGAGCTTACCATACGCCGGACTCGCTCCAGGTTACCATCCCTAACCACCCACCTATCGGTTCCACCTACCAGCCGACCTAACGTGCCCCCTTGTCCCACCCAGTGCCATGGAACTAGCACTTGGCTAGGAGGGGGGTAATGTTACCGTGTTTCCGACCACATTACCGCAGCATAGAGGAGCGGAAACTAGAAAGAAGGAAAAAGAGCAAAAAAGGCGCAAGAGCAAAAAAGGCGCCTTGACTGGCAACCAATCCCTGAAAAATTCAAATGTTCGGACACGACCCTCAAGAGGCTTCAGTGTTGGGCCATGGCAATAAAAGAGGAAAAGGCGCACCATTAAAATATGGGAGCGCTCCCAAATCTGTGTAAAAGAGTGTCAGGCTCGCTCCTGTGCAAAGTGTATGCATTAGTGGGAATAGGGTAAATTAGAATGGTGGGAAATGGGAAAGAGGGCCTAGGCTACGGCCGGCCATGTAAAAGAGGAAAAGAGGATGACCGCCCGGAAGGGATTTAGGGTTTTGTATATAAAGTTGAAAAATGAATGAGAAGCTCATTCTTTGGTGTGTGGCAAAAGGAGTCCTCTTCTTCTTCTCTCCTTCTCTCCTTCTTGCTTGTGTGTGCTCTTGAGAGAGGGAGTGTGAGAGTGTGAGGGAGTGAGTGTGTGTAAGGGTGAGGGATCAAGAGGTTGAAGCTCTTCACCATCTCCTCTCCTCTGTGAGAAATGCGGGATCTAGAGCATGGCAGTGAGTTATGGTGGATGAAAGGAGAAGTGTGGACTCATGATGAAGAAGATAAAGACACTGTTTGTTACACAAGTGAATTAGGTTCCAAGATTGAAACTTGGACTCATAAACACAATCTTGTGTATGTGGACAATGACATGGACACTTCACTGAAAAGAAAAGAGTACTATCATTGCATTAAGAAAAGGAAGCAAGTACAATGCTTTATAGGAAAGTAGAAAACTGCAATAGGCACCATTGTGCATATGTGATAGGTTAGCCTACATGTCCTTGGCCCTGAAGCTCCATACAAAGAGGCTGTTTAGTGAGTGTGATTGTTTGCTGATTCTCAACACCCCTCCTCAATCACAACTAGAAAGGCACAAAGTGTGTAGAGGCTGTAATGAGAACCACCTGCAAAGTGTGGGCACACTACAAACATGGTAGACACTAGAGGCTGTTGCAGAAAAGGATAAGTGTGGGCACCAAAACATGATGGACATCTAGAGGCTGTAACAGGGGCCTCACAAAGTGTACAGGGACTGTAATGCCAAGTTACATAAGGAGTTTACAAAGCTTATGGCAGGAAGCATTAGGGCAAGGAAATACAAGGCTTTTAAAACAGTCTATCAGAGTTATGAGAGTAGAAGAACTGATGAGTCTTGTCCTTTCGATCCTGGTGGTCTTCATCTTCATCTTCTTCTTCCTTTGCTCCATTTTCTTCTTCTTCTTTGACTTCGACTAGATAGGCCTTTTGGGATCTCTTTCTTGCGTGGTAGAACTTCTCGGTGTGTCCGGTCCTTTTGCAGAAGTCACAGAAGAGCTGATCCTTCTTGCCTTTGTACCTGTTGCCAACATATAATGCATGCTCATCTCTAGAGGTACTTGGTTCTTCCTTAGTTTTTAGCTTCTTTTCCTCTTCTAACAGTGATGCCTGGATATCAACAAGTTCAGGATTTGGCATGTTGATTAAAGTTGTTGATACATTATTATATTCAGGAGGCAAACTCTTAAGTAGAACACCGATGCAAACATCTTCATCCATTTTAATGTTGATTCCTGCAAGTTGGGTTAGGAGTCCTTCCATGTAATTGAGATGTGTGGCAAGTGATGTGTTGGACTTCATTTCAAGCCTGAAGAACTCAATCAGGAGACCATACTTTGATGATTTAGATTGTGCACCGAACAAGGTGTCAAGTCTTTTCCATGTATCCTGTGAGGTCTTACAGTTATCCACATGGTGGATATAACTGTCGTCTAGCTCCAGTTTGATAATGGTCTGGGCTCTGTCATCATTCTTTTGCCAAGTAGTTGCAAGGTCCGCGTCCCGAGGTTTCTTCTCTTTGCCATTTGTGATGGCCCAGAGACCCTTTTTCATCAAGATGAGCTTGATGCAGGTTTGCCAGGTGTGAAACCCGACTCCTTTGAATCAAGCATTTTTGGAGTCTTTTCCCATGTTGAGGTTGCAAGATCGGCAGCAAATAAACACCAGAATTCTGAGATTTTATCAGTAGAAGAGCAGAATGCAGTGAGTCAAGAGACACAGTTAGTGACAGTGTGAAAACACACTATGTTAGTGTTGATGTTGAGCTTGATTCTTCTTGTTCGGGATCGTTTGGTCGTTCTTCAATCTTCTCAGGTCCTTCCCCTCCTTGATTTGATGCTGGGTCAATGGATTAGAGTGACAGAGGCTTGGGTTGAGTGTCAGGAGAGAGAAAATGAAAGAAAAATGAGTTTTGGGAGATTTTAACTATGGTGGAATTAGGGTTTTTGAGACAGGGACCTGGTTTTTCTTAGATTGCAGGAGCTATACTTAATCATTTTCAAAAAAATTTACATGTCTAGGAAGCTTACTTCATGGGCTATCAAAACCCCATGATAATCAATTACATTGCAGGCAGTACGGCATGCGCAGACAGCTCGATCAGACACGGTGCGATTCAGGACAGCGATGACGAATTTTCGTAATGCCAGGGTCAGGGCGCAGCAATGTGGTCGATTGATGTTCTAGGGTGAAGCATCTTGAGTAGAAGAACATTCCCCTAGAAGGAATCGGGAGCTGAAGTGGCCTGATTGAGAAGTTATGGAAGCTCCAAGTGAGGTAGGTCCTGTCTGGCTATGGCAGACACAGAGCAGAGATTGAGAATTTTCACAATGCTGAGCTTCAGATAGCCAAATGTCATGGATTGATGTGATACAGGGAAGCTTTGTGAGTTGGGGAATACTTTTCCAGAAGGAACCTCCAAGAGATTTGACCTGTGGAGTGAGATATAAGCAGCTCAATCTGATAGGGTGCTGCTGGCTATGGCTGCCATGGAAGCTTCAGTGAGGGTAGAGTTGGGAGATGAAGTCATGGGATGGAACTAAGCTGACCAAAGATTATCATGAGCTGAGAGAGAGCAGAGGAGAGCTAAGCCGAGCTGAGCCATGCCCGATTGGGCTCTGATACCATGTGAGAAATGTGGGATCTAGAGCATGGCAGTGAGTTATGGTGGATGAAAGGAGAAGTGTGGACTCATGATGAAGAAGATAAAGACATTGTTTGTTACACAAGTGAATTAGGTTCCAAGATTGAGACTTGGACTCATAAACACAATCTTGTGTATGTGGACAATGACATTGACACTTCACTGAAAAGAAAAGAGTACTATCATTGCATTAAGAAAAGGAAGAAAGTACAATGCTTTATAAGAAAGTAGGAAACTGCAATAGGCACCATTGTGCATATGGGATAGGTTAGCCTGCATGTCCTTGGCCCTGAAGCTCCATACAAAGAGGCTGTTTAGTGAGTGTGATTGCTGATTCTCAACATCCTCTTCTTCTCTTCTCTTCCCTTCTCTTCTCTTACGCGCGCGGCTATGGAGGATGGAGCTTGGAGATGGAGGAGGCTTGAGGATGCTTGCACTAGCATCTAGGATCGTGGAGCGACCGGAGTGCAAGAGAGAGGAGGGTACTCGATTGAGCATCAAGGTAGGCTCACTACACTCATAGGATCGACGGCGCATCGGCTAGGTGAGAGATAGCCATTAGAGATCGCTTGAAACACTTGAAAGAATAAGCGGTCCGAGGGTCTTGGCGGTTGAGCGAAAGCTCCCACACATACACTCCATCATCCACCCACTGGAAAACCTCTCTGTCGTGATAGGTACCGAAAACTCCTCCTGCAAGGATGCCACTATATAGTCCTTGCTCCCCTCAGGTATATTCTTCCAATGGTCCAAGACATTGTGTCTAAAAACTTATTGGCACAACTCTCTCATGCAAGATATCACCCTCTTCCCCTCATCATTCATGATCGCAGTACGTGTCCTATCATCTACGACATATCCATAACCCTCTAGGGGGTACATCTAAGTGTGATAATAAGCTGCTCACATTCTTAAAAATATGCATGGGATCCAAGAAGTGGTTGATCTATAAGTGGTTCCAATATGGCAACTCGTAGAAAATTGAGAACCATTGCATTCCATTTGGATATGACTCCTTATGGATCATTTTCAACTCATACTAGCTTTGGGTATTTATTCTTGCTGAAGGTCATCCAAGAAAGGCCTCCCTCAGTTCGTGATTCTTCAGCAAGAAAGCGGTGTGTCCTTGATATATCATCTTCTTCATGGTTTGTGACCTTTAGGAGTCTAACTATGGCCCACACAATGGACATGCATGATAACATGAGATAACCAGACCTGTCCCAACATCCCTATTTAGTCAACACAAACTTGAACGAGCTATGTTAGATATCACCAATGAGAACAAAAGCCCACTTACTTGAGCACTCCTTGAATCGTGAAAATTCATGCATGGTTCACATGAGAATGGCTTGTATGTTAGCGGACTATCGACCATCGTGCTTGCTCATGTCTTCCACAACAACATCCTCCTCTCACAAAATCTTGAGCTCATCAACTAATGGACGGAGGTAGACATCTATATTCTTGACTTTATAGTGCCCAAGAATGAGTGAGCTAAGGATCAGGTGTCCTTTCTTCGTAGAAAGCCATGGCGGGATGTTATAATTAACAAGGACTACACTCCACTCATTATAAGAAGTTAAGTGGAGACCAAATGGATTCCCGCCATCCATATAGCAAGATTGAGCCGAAGATTCCTTGGGTCTCGTTCAAATCCTAAAAAGTTAGAGTCAATGTGGTTCCATGCATATGAATCTGTTCATATTCATTAGAATCCATATGTGGATCTATTCTATGCATGTCAGTTGACAAGCTCAACATGCCCAACGTATGAAACATGTGATGTATACACGGTATAAGTGAAAAGTGTCTAAGAACTTTCTGCGGGATGTTTTTCCGTTGTAAGTCCTATTGATACCTATGAGCACCACACTTTGGGCCTGTCTCCATAGTCCTATAGTCTCCTCGAAACAATACACAATCATTGACACATGCATGGATGTTGTTGCAGTCCATGCTAAGCTTTCATAACACCAGTTGTGCATCATCACACAACTCATACATCGTGTTTCAAGGTTGTAATATATGATACTTTAGCATCTTGAAAAAAAAATCACAAGACGCCTTGAAATAGCACAATAAGTGTTTTTTATAATGGAGTCAAAAAATTCAATGGCGTGCATAATGTACCTGAACAACTCGATTATACTCACATCACTCCACCCGTACTTTGCCTACATACTTAGGAAGAGCACAACCATTCTCTCTAGGCAAGATGCTTTGCACCCATCATATAATGGTATGGATGCTTCCTCTCTTAGTAGATCAAATGACTAGGCATCTATGGGCATCAATGCATCAATTATTGCCTCCGTCTCAGCCTCCAAGATTGGAGGAAGGTCCAAAAGGTTGATTGTCTCCTCTGGTGTGAAGGGTGTAGACTGTTGAAATATTTACAATCACACCTATTGTATCCTCTTTGTATGAGGAAGTTCTGAGCTTAGGACATGCAAGTACACTGAATCCCATATGCACAAAGAGGAAAACTGTAGCCATCCAACAACTATAAAGCATTATACTTGACTACCACTTTTCATATGGAATGAATACATGATGATACTTTTCTTTATCACTTAGTGTCAGTCTTGTACTTGTCAGTCCAATACACAAGATTGTGTTTATGAGTCCAAGCTTCAATCTTGGAACCTAATTCACTTGTGTAACAGTCAAGTCCATTGTCTTTGTCATCATGAGTTCATTCTTCTTCTTCCATCCACCATAGCTACATTGCCATGCTCTAGATCTGCGTGTTTTTAAACATGGTACTAGTCGGACATGGCACTACTTCTCTAGCCTCTTTGGGTTATTCTCAGCCTCTACCCAGCTACATCCAGCTAAGTGTGAGTGTATGACTTTGATTTCTCACTTGAACCCCATAGCCACTGTTTGGCAACCATAGCCAGACAGGACATACAACACTTGGAGCTTCTATATCTTACTCTACAGGCCAAATCAGCTCACAATTCCTTATGTGGACATCCTTCTCTACTCAGGGCACTCCTCCTTGGCATCTCAGAGTGCAACATTGGCCACTATATGATTCAGCATTGACAAAATTTGTTGCGCTGTTCAAAATTGCGCTTGTTGTTGTTCGTACTACTAGCGCGTTGCGTGTAGGTCACGATCTTACCTAGGATCATAGGGCTTTGGAAGCCCATTAACCAAGCCTCATTACCATACAAATTTTTTTGGAAATGGTTGAGGATACAATGCACACAGATTGAAAAACCAGGGCTTCCTAGAAACCCTAGAGTTGGTAGCCATAGCCAACTTCTCAAAAGCTTTAATCTTCTTCATTTTCTCACTCCTCTTGGTACACTGAAGTTACTGCCACTCAAATTTGAATATTCCAACAAGAATTTATCACCAAGGAGGAAAGTTGTGAAGATCTTTTGAAGAGAAGCATCGAGAATTAAGTCAACTTAAGCAACAAACATCAAATTTCAAAATAGTATCTTTTGATACTACACTGCCATTGCTTGTGTCTTTTGGCACATACAAAGATCAACTCATTGTTAGTTATTCTCAATTTGTGGGAACTGATTTTTGGTTATGTCAATGACAAGCAAGAAGATTTTTAAGTGGATGCTTCTTAGTAACATGTATCTTATGGCCCATTTACACTACATAGACAATGTTACTCTACCTACAAGAAGACATGGAGCTGCCTATATCCAAATGCCATCAATGCATCCATTTGACGGCCTTGAAGACATGAAAGTGAAAAAGTTTGAAGACATTTCCGCTGCCTCAAAGATTGTATCTTTGCTTGAGGGGATCATAAAGAAAAGAACCAGATGACTAATGAAAGTAAAGTCCATGAAATTGATGACCATGAAGGAAAGATCAAAGAGAAAAAGAATAAGAAGAAAAAGCAGAAAAATCATGGACTCTGAAGCGGCAAGCAAAGTGAAGAGCAAGTACATGATCAAAAAGAGCAAGTTGGACTACTCCAACAAGAAGACCTACAATGAATTGAAGATCTATGTCAAAAGTAATGCTGAAAATTCCAAGGGCCATCCGGTCCTTGATCATGATCCTATTTCTTACTGACTTTTTTAGCCATGTAATATCTAGACCAAATGTCTTTATCATAAGCTTGTAAACTCCTCATGTAGCCTTGCCCTACAGCCTCTGTAAGGCCCCTACTACAGCCTTTGGATGACCATCATGTTTGTGGTACCCACACTTAGCCTTTTTTGCAACAATCTCTGGTGTTTTGCCACATTTTTTGTGTGCCCACACTTTGCACATGTTACTTTCACTAAAGCCTCTACACACTTTGTACTTTTTGGTTGTGATTGAGGAGGGGTGTTGAAATATTTACAATCACACCGATTGTAGCCTCTTTGTATGAGGCAGTTCTGGGCTTAGGACATGTAGGTAGGCTGAATCCCATATGCACAGAGAGGAAAATTGTAGCCATCCAACAACTATAAAGCATTGTACTTGACTACTTCTTTTCATATGGAATGAATATATGATGATGCTTTTCTTTATCACTTAGTGTCAGTCTTGTAATTGTCATTCCCAATACACAAGATTGTGTTTATGAGTCCAAGCTTCAATCTTGGAACCTAATTCACTTGTGTAACAGTCAAGTCCAGTGTCTTTGTCATCATGAGTTCATTCTTCTTCTTCTATCCACCATAGCTACATTGCCATGCTCTAGATCTGCGTGTTTTTCAACATAGATTGATTCATGCCCTCCAATTGGTGTATCGGCCCAGATACTCCATCCATCACATGCCCACAAACTCTTCTAACTGGCTACAATAGGTGCATTCCTTAGGATGAGGTGTCACCTCTCTGTACAAATTTAATAGGTCCATATAATGTTTTTGTATATATGATATTCAATTACTTTATGAATGTAAAGCATGATGGATACACACTTTTCTTACTATTCACTCAAAGTTTGAGATTGCTTGATCAATTATCTCTAATTGAAACTCACCGAAGCATCATACGTGTTATATAGACATGTGACACTTTCGTCTGATTGCCAACTTCCATTAAGAGCAAGGACATGGGACACACTGATTAAGATACACCTTGCGATCTTGGACATCAAGATCATCATTCTCCATTTGGTCTATGTTACAACAAAAAACAAGTTTTTATTCTCCTCATTGATTATCTTCCTTTGTTTTAATCTCTACTTCTCTTTCTCTCCATTTTCCTTTATTTTTTTTTCCTCCTTCCATCTCTCTTTATCTATTCCTTTCTCTCCATGTCTCTCTGTCTTTATCTATACCCCCTTTTTTTCTCTCCTTGCTCCTCCTTCTTTATTTCTCTTCGCATCTTTCCAATTCTCTCTTTCTTTCTCTTTTTTTATTTTCCTCTCTTCATCCTTCTTTGTTTCTCTCTCCTCCCTCTCTCAATGTTTCTTTCTCTCCCCCATCTTCCCTCCCCACTCTCACTTCTTCTCTCTTTTTCTTTCCCTCCCTTCTTTTCTCTATCTTTGTCTTTTCCTCTCCACTCACACTCGACGTATCTCGTTATAATCAAAATCAAAGATGGAAAATAAAAAACTCATAAAATAAGACATTAAAAGACCCTCTCTCCACACCCCTCTTCGTGTCTCTCTTCCCCCTCTCCCTTTATTTTTCTATCATTCCATTCTCTCTAATTCTCTCATTGTTTCCATTTTTCTCTCTCCTTCTCTCTTGCTCTCTATTTGTTGATTTCTCTATTTCTCTTTTTCTCCCTCTTTTCGTCCCTTTTCCTCCCTCTCTCTTTCTAGCTCTCTCTTTTTTTTTCACTCTCCTTCCTCTCTTTACTCTCCACCTCTTCCTTCACTTTCCATTTCTTTTTCTCTCCCCCCTCTATTTATTTCTCTTTTTCTCTTTCTTTGTTTCTCTCCTCCCCCCTTGTTGTTTCTCTAACTCATTCTCCTCTCTCCCTCCCTTTCTCTCTCTCTTCCTCTCTTTCTTTGTTATCTTTCCTCTTTTTTCTCTCTCTCATTCTCTCTTCCTCTTCCTTCCTTCTTCTCCCTCTCTCCTTTCATCGCTTTCTCTCTCTTTTTGAATTCATCTTATCACAAACAAAAACAAACAAAAGAAAATAAGAAAACACAAGAACAAAACAAGAAGAGGAAATCTACCTACCACAAAGACCTAAGGATGAATTCTCCGCCTCCTCTTCACAACGTCCCTTGTTTCTCCCTCGTGCACCTCTCCCTCTTCTTCACGCATAGCAGTGTCAAGTGTTTTTTCTGAAAACTAAAAAGCCCTAGTCAAATTGTATTTAGGTTTGATTTTTGTTAGCTTAATTGTTTGTGTAACTGTTTGTTTTGTTATTTTCCAATTGTATTTCTTGTGTTTCTTTAGTTTAGGATTTGTTTTTGTCATTTTGTTTTATTTTTTGAGTGTGAAACTTGATAGCCTTGGTCGAGCTTGGTATTTTTTTTGGACAGGATGAAGCTTTTGTTTGTCAATAGCTACCGAACATTGAGGAGCTAGGTATGCTTTCTTGTCGAGACTTTTGCACATCACGGGGATAATAGGTTCACGAGCACTTCACATTGCACTTGTTGATGCACGACACTCGGGGGTCGTCTCCTATTCTAATCAAATACTTCCATGCCATGGGTTGTGATGAAGCACACTTTGCACCATCGTTCAGCTCTAGCATAGCATGAGGCCTGCTGCAGCTATATGCAGTAAATTTTAGATGCACGTGCACATGAGAGAGTACCTGTCATTGAGCACGCACGATATTTGGGATTTTCATCACCTAGTTGAGTATGTAAGGAGGTTGGGTGAGATTGAGGGTCGAGAAGGACGCTGCCAATTGTGAGAATTGGATGGGAGGAGCGGAGTATATCATATCTTTTTGAAGAGAGTTGAGAGGAGAGGATAAGGATTTAAATAAGTAAGGAACTATGTTTGCATTTTGCATGACGCACGATCACATCTAGATAGGCTAGGTGCAACTTCTTTAGTGCATTCATAATTTTTGTGTAGAACATTGATTGATTTGTTGCATATCATGGATCCAACTTTGCATATTTCTTCAAATCATGAATGATTGGGCACAAAGTTCTATTCCAACGTATATACACTTGTTAGGGCACATTGCATAAAAAACAGGTTCATATCCAAAGAATGTTTATTTTGAAGACTCAAGGATCAAAGGAAAAGGTTGTAAGTTTTACATCATGAGCGAGTATTTCTTGAAGAAAAAGAGGACATGTGTGCTGAAAGTGTGTGCAATTACAAGAACAATAGGCCAAGGAAGGGAATAAGTCGTCCAAGATAAAAGATGGAGAAAAATGATGTGATTTACAAAAATCAATATTTTTGCTCAGTTTTGATGGATTTTTGTAATTATGCCCGCATTTTTTTTGTAATTCTGCTCGCGTGAGATTGTCAACCAAATATGTTGCGATTGTTTTGAGTACCCGAAAAACTATATTCGGAGTTCAAATGAAAAAGTTATGATCCAAACAAGTTGCAAACAGGCATAGGACAGAAAAAACGAAAATAGTGAAAAGCAGTAGAAAAGCTGAAGCAAAAAGCTGAAAGCAAAAAGCCTAATGTGTGTGAGAGTGGATAGAAAACTATATAAGGAGATGAGAATGGAGAGTTAAGGGCCTTCCCTCTTGCTTACAATTGTATTTTGTGAGAGAGGAGAGTGGAGGGTCGCATGCTAGAGTGAGCTCTTGTCATGCCAATTTGAAAGTTGGAGCTTTTGGGAATCAAAGTGCCGAGTGTCGACTCAAGGTTGTTAAGATACGAAAATATATTTCACTTGGTTTATTTTTGAATTGTTGGTATTTTCGTTGTGTTGTGGTTGTGTGATGCTCTACCCACATTCGGGTTTTTAGTTGTTTTGAGCTATGAGAGGCATTGTGTGTTATCTTGTTTTCGTGTGTGGTTCGTGGTGTATTGTCAAATATTTGAAGTTTGCAAGTCGTGTTGTGCATCCAACAAAGTCAATCATCCCAACCGGCACTCCTTAACGTCTCGTTATCGAGTTGTGAGTGAGGCTTCTCTCGATCACCGTTCGCGTAACATCTATTTTTTGGTGCCCCCATTGAGGAGTGCCGAAATTTTTTTGACTTTCTGCGTGATTTGTGGATTGATTTCTTGTTTGTAATCAGTTTTTAGATGGCTAGTTCTTTTTCTGAATTTTATGGAAAGAAGGGAGAGGATCCTCAACGATTCCTCGAAAAACTGGAGCTTTGATGTATTATCCAACGAATAAATGACTCAACCCTGAAACTCCAAATTCTGAAATTTCAATTGTTGGATGAAGGTCGTAATTGGTTTGAGGATTATAAAAGGACCCTTAGATTGAGAAATCCTCCTGTTCCTATGGAATATGAAGCAACTAAGCATGCATTCCTTGATCGTTTTAAGAAAACTGAGACTTCCCAAGACCTTTGGAGAAAAATAGAAACTTGCCAAAAGAGAGAAGAACAGACCATAGAATTTTTTGCCATGGAGTACACTAGACTTTGGGATCGTTGGAATGTATCTTTAGCCCCACAAAAGAGAGCCGCAGAAATGTTGAAAATCAAACATTTCATTGAAAAACTGCAGGGAGAGGTGAGGACAAAATTGGAAATAAAAGAACCTAGTACTTTTGAAGAAGCTATGATGATTGCCGTATAAAAAGAGAGAAAAATTGAGAAAATTTGAGAAAATTAAAAAAAGAGAGTCATTTAGAACACCTGTTGAAAATAGAGACCAAAATTGGCAAGGACAAAACTTTCAAATGTTAACGAGACAAAATGCCCAATTAGCACCAGAGATTGAGGATCAACTGTCTGGCCAATTACAAAATATGAGATTAGAAGCTATGAGAGGAAGACCTTTGGGAAGAGGAAGTGGAGGACCTGTAGGACACACCAATCAGGAAAATTTAGGAAGTGGGAGAGGAGTAAATGGTAGAGGATATTTTCATAGACTGATGGTGACTTGTTTTTCCTGTGGAGAGTTAGGTTATGTGAGTACAATTTGTCTGTATCCGCCTAGAGCAGGTGGGGATATGTATCCTTTACCTCAAAATTTTCCTAACAGACAAAATGATTTTGGGATAGAAATAAAAAATGATTCTAACTCGCAAGAACCTAGGTTGAATGAAGAAGAGAAAGAAAAAAGTGCTATAAATTGTATTCTTTTAGAAAATAAAAAAAAGGAAAATAAAACTATTGATGTAATGCCTGCAATTGAAAGAAGAAGAGATGCTGAGAGAGATGAACATGAAACTAGTAAGGCTGGTGAGGAAAGAGGAAGAAAAACAAAGAGAGGAGAGAAGAAAAGAAGAGAGAGGAAAACAAATCAAGATTATCATGCTATTGATATTCCTTTGGGAAAAGGAGAGAGTGATTATGACCTAAAAAAGGATATGATGGGTAAGAAAGCTGATATATCTTTTGCCCAATTGATGGAGTTGTGCCCTAAGATGAGAGGACAATGGAAGAAATTAGTGAATCCAAAGTATAAGGAAAAAAAGAAAGGAACAGTGAGAGTTTTGAGTGTAGAGGAATTGCCTGATATTTGTCCTATTGTTGATGCTTGGTATAAGAATCAGAACATAGGAGAAGCATATACTGATGGAGGAGCGCAAATTAGTGTGATTACTCAGGCTTGTGTTGAGCAGTTTGGACTTCGAATCATTGAAGGATCTAAATTTTGAATCAGGCTTGCTAATCATGCTAAAGTGAGGTGCTTAGGTATGATTTAGATTTTGGAAGTGAAGGTTTATGGAGTCTCTATGAAAATTGATTGTCATGTTACGCCAATAGGGTTGTGAGCTTTTCCGCTCATATTGGGTAGACCTTGGCTGAGGAAAGCAAGAGAAATTCAAGACTGGGGAAAAGGGATAATAATAGTTTATGGTCGAAGGGGAGTACCAAAGAAGTTTGACATGTCTTCGAGAAAGGAACTTGTGAATAAAGAAGATTGCGAAGAAGAAAATGAGGAAGGGAGCGATAGCTCTTCCGAGGAAGATGATAGTGAGAATGAGAGTTCAGAGAGTGATTCCGATAGGGAGGTGTCATCTGTTGCAGTTGAGTTAGTGAGCTTTGAGAGAGAGGAAGAGAGAATTGAGGATGAATTTTTGAGTTTGTTAGAAGACCATGAGGGGGAGGGCTTAGAAACTATAAGTTTTCAAGATAAAGTTGAGAATTCAAATTTATTGCCTAATGAGTTTGTTGAGATTTGTTGTGAGTTTGGTTATATATGAGTTTGTTAATCAAGAGAGTATTGAGATTTTGGGTTCTGACTCTTGTTGTGATTTTGGTGTTGGTGTTGTTGATTTAGTTGAGTCTTGTGAGTTATTTGGTGATGGTTTGAGTAGCCTTGGAGAGGCTTCTGTTTGTGGTGTTGATGATGTTGTGTTGAGTAGACCTGACCTCATGCTTCTTGATAGTTGTGTAGATAATTGTTTGGTTGTTTTAGGCAACAATGTCGAAGAGAAAACTTCATCTCATAGTCTTGTAGTCTCTTTGATTTCTCCAGAAGTTGAGTAAAGCTTTGGAAAGGATTGAAAAGTTGAGGGAAGAGAAATCTAACACTGAGGGTAAAAAGTGTGAAGAAAGTTGTGAGGTTGAAGAAAATTGGACAATTGGGTGTTTGGATGAGGATAATGATCTTAATGTGTTGCCTAAAGTACTTATTTGTGAAAAGTCTTTTGAGAATGTTTGTGATAAAGAAATAAAAAATTTGGACTCTTTGAAGTCTCGTTGTTTGGATGGATGTTTTGAAGAGATTTATTTTTCTGAGATTTTTGCAATGTTTGTGTATGAGTTTAATATTGGAAATATAGAAAGGGTTCAAACCTTGTTTCAAAACCCTAGCTTTGTCATGTTTTTCTTATGGGAGGATGGGAAGGGTATGTGGATTGTCATTGTGGGTGATGAAATGTTTTGCTTTGACAATGTGAGTTGTTTTGAGAAATTTGGATTTGAAAATTTTGAGGATTTCAAAGAAAAATTTGTTGATGATATTTGTGTGCCCGTTCAGAAGTGGTTTGAGAATGGTGTGTCATGGATTTTTTTGATTTAAGAATTTGAAGAACTCAGAGATAGATCGTTGGATTTGATTTTTGATTGGCTTATAAATGTTGCATCGTTTTATGAAAGCAACTGCTACAAATAAATGTTTGTATACTAGGGGGAGGGCTAAATATGTCAAGTGTTTTTCTGAAAACTGAAAAGCCCTAGTCAAATTATAGTTAGGTTTGATTTTTGTTAGCTTAGTTGTTTGCATAACTGTTTGTTTTGTTGTTTCCCAATTGGATTTCTTTTGTTTGTTTAGTTTAGGATTTGTTTTTGTCATTTTGTTTGATTTGTTGAGTGTGAAACTTAATAGCCTTGGTCGAGCTTGGTATTTTTTTGGACAGGATGAAGCTTGTGTTTGTCAATACCTACCGAACATTAAGGAGCTAGGTATGTTTTCTTGTCGAGACTTTTGCACATCACAGGAATAATGGGTTCAGGAGCACTTCACGTTGCAGTTGTTGATGCACTATACTCGGGGGTCATCTCTTGTTCTTATCAAAAACTTCCATGCCATGGGTCGGGATAAAGCACACTTTGCACCATCGTTGAGCACTAGTATGGCATGAGGTCCGCTGCAGCTATATGCAGTAAATTTTAGATGCACACGCACATGAGAGAGCACCTGTCATTGAGCACACACATTTCTTGCATGCACGATATTTGGGATTTTCATCACCAAGTTAGGAACCCTTGGTTGAGTATGTAAGGAGGTTGGGTGAGATTGAGGGTCGAGAAGGACGCCGCCAATTGTGAGAATTGGATGGGAGGAGCGGAGTATATCATATCTTTTTTAAGAGAGTTGAGAGGAGAGGATAAGGATTTAAATAAGCAAGGAACTATGTTTGCATTTTGCATGACGCACAATGACATCTAGATAGGCTATGCACAATTTCTTCAGTGCATTCATAATTTTTGTATGGAACATTGATTTATTTGTTGCATATCATGGATCCGACTTTGCATATTTCTTTAAATTATCAATGATTGGACACGAAGTTCTATTCCAAAGCATATACACTTGTTAGGGCACACTGCATAAACAGGTTCATATCCAGAGAATGTTTATTTTAAAGACTCAAGGATCAAAGGAAAAGGTCGTAAGTTTTACATCGTTAACGAGTATTTCTTGAAGGAAAAGAGGACATGTGTGCTGAAAGTATGTGCAATTACAAGAACAATAGGCCAAGGAAGGGAATAAGTCGTCCAAGTTAAAAGATGAAAAAAAATGATGAGATTTATGAAAATCAATATTTATACTAAGTTTTGATGGACTTTTATGATTCTGCCCGCGTTGGCTTGTCAATCAGATAATTCCAATCGTTTTGAGTACCCAAAAACTATATTCGGAGTTCAAATGACGAAGTTATGATCCAAACAAGTTGTAAACAGGCATAAGAAAGAAAAAACGAAAATAGTGAATAGCAGTAGAAAAGTAAAAGCTAAAAGCTAAAAGCAAAAAGCCTAATGTGTGTGAGTGTAGATAGAAAACTATATAAGGAGATGAGAATGGAGAGTTAAGGGCCTTCCCCCTTGCTTACATTTGTATTTTGTGAGAGAGGAGAGTGGAGGGTCGCATGCTAGAGTGAGCTCTTGTCATACCAATTTGAAAGTTGAAGCTTTTGGGTATCAAAGTGCCGAGCATCGGCTCAAGGTTGTTAAGGTACGAAAATATATTTCGCTTGGTTTATTTTTGAATTGTTGGTATTTTCGTTGTGTTGTGGTTGTGTGATGCTCTACCCACATTCGGGTTTTTAGGTGTTTTGAGCTACAAGAGGTATTGTGTGTTATCTTGTTTTCGTGTGTGGTTCGTGGTGTATTGTCGAATATTTGAATTTTTCAAGTTGTGTTGTGTATCTGACAAAGTCAATTATCCCAATCGGCACTCCTTAAGGTCTCATTATCGAGTTGTGAGTGAGGCTTGCTCTCAATCACCGCTTGCTCTCCTTCTCTCTCTTTCCCTCTTTGTCTCCCTCTCCTTCTCAAGGCGACGATCTCTCTCGCTCTCTCTTAAAAATGTTTACAGCAAATGTCGTGCTCGGGTTTTCCGTAGTTTTTTTTTCTCATACCGGCATTGCTATTAGCATCGCTAATAGTGTCGTGAAGTTTTTAAGTTGTTGTTAATAAAATATATACCTCCACAATGGAGGTTCACTCCAATGATGATATATGCTAAACTTGCAACTAGAAAAAACCATTGTATATATTGAGCCTAGTGTTGGATTTGTTTTCTAGCAAAACATACCAATCAGCCCTCCAAGGTTAAAATATGAACCTAACTGTAGAGATTATATGATCGGATTGCACACCTCTTGCAAGGTAGGATCAAACCTTCTAGTTGAACAAAGTCTCAATTTCGGTCATTGATTGGAATCCCTTTCAAATCTAGTCACCTATCAAAAAATGTTATCCAATGGACCAAGGGTTAGGTACCTTAGCCATGGTATCAAGAGAGAATGTACAAAAAAGCCCTAGAAAAGCTTGAGGTGCAACAAGGTGTAGGACATTGAGAAATAATGGGACTATTAGAATAGTTTGAATTATTATCCTGATTTTTCTTTAATTATGTGCTTAACTTTAGAAATGCCTATAGGACCCAGAATTGAATGCCAAAAACTATTGGTATGTAAGGTTATTCATTGCGACACTTATTGGTCATTAAGATATGAATTCAAGGATCACATGATGAGGATTCTAAGAAGGATATACCTTCCCCATGTAAATATCCTATCATGTAGTTGGCTACTCTAACCTGATATGGAACATGCATAAATTTCTTCTTGCACATAATGCATATTCAAAAGCATCCACCTTAAAAAGAATTATTTTAATAAAAATAACCTAACATTGTCAGAGCACTATGCATGTGATGGCTAGAAAGAAGTAGGGTCTTGTGAAGCAAATATGACAAGACAAAAGCTCGAATGTAGGAATCCAATGTATTCACTAATGAAGAATTATTACATTCCCTTTACACTGCATACTTTGCATGGATCTCACACACACTAAGTCAAGATAACTTCTTGAGGGAGCTCACGAACTCTAACTCAAGACTGTTGCTTGAGCCTCACTCTATCATGATTTTTCCCAACTACACTATGATTTACAACTCTCTTTCATAGTGATTCAAAGGAAAATCTTCAAAACAAATCTCTATCATATTCTCAAGAAACATTTACTCAAGAAACTCTTATCATTGGTTATTTAGGAGCTTAATGGTAACATAGGATTGAAGAAAGGAAAATAAGAATTCTCCTTATTGCATTCGATGCAAGAGCAAGGCAAAGAGAATGGAATCCAAGCTCGTTCATTAGGAACACATCAAAAGCTCTATGAGGTTCATCACATGAAAGCTTGTATGATAGAGATGCATTACAAATCCACAATATCGTGATACTCTCTAAAGCTAGGACGTCACATTCTTATCAGTAATCATATTCATGATCTTGGCTACGACTTTAATTAGTGGGACTTGATGCTCATGTTGGATGCCCAACAAGATGACAATCTTTCACCCTAGATTAATGTCAGCTGCAAACTTCGAAGATTGCATTGCCTCCTTCCTCTAATTTCTGATGATGCTCCTCTCATAACATGTGATCACTGCAATGCTGCCAATTATAGATATACTTCAAGCTAAACTAGCCTACAACTATAATCCTTCGGGAGGATTGTTGCTACTTGTAGCATCACAAAACAAAGCTTTTCATCATCAAGAGTTAGCAGCATACCTTCAGTACCATTATGGCCACCCAAGGTAGGAGGTTGGATGGCGCACCATAAATTCAAAAAGATTCATGAGTTCCTATCTAAGTTGTCATTGTGAGCATCATTTCCTTGATAATCACATACCTTTCAGATAACCCTTTCGTACTAGGAATGATGTTAAGCTAGTCGCCCGGGAGCATCATCTGACTAAACTTCTCCCGTTGTTGATGAGAATGTTGTTGTAGCTGAAGGAAAATAATGGAGATGATGGCTACAACCCTCTTCTCTTCTTGTTGACCTTCTTTTGGGGACTTCAATCTTCAGGCCCTACATGATGGCCTCTAAAGCAGCAAACTTAGAGGCATCATAGTGGGGCCCCACGAGCCACTATCTGCTACTATTGTAGAGTTCGAGCCTTTATCAGATAGCAGCTTGCGCTTGAAACTACAGTAAGGTAGCCCAAATCTCACTCTCCAGCAATAATTGCACTAGGAAGCCTTCAAAAGCAATGAGTACTCTCCTTAATAGTCATGGAGCTGATCGTTCTCTTCAGCCACCATGTTGTTGTTTTCCACCATCTTCTTTGCTTATCCTCTCCTTCGTTGTTGCAGGTTGTTGAGCCTTTTTTCTCTCGATCAGAAGCATTCCTATGTATTTTTTAACATCTCCTTTTCCACATTTAGGCCCCCATGCAATATAAGCCTTGCCTTTTCTTTTTGAATTACCTCCTCTCCATGTAGTAATCTCTTGTGCTTTTTCTCAAAATCCGACTCTTTGTTTTCTTTAATAATAGCCATCTTCCCATGAAGCTTGGACATGTTCTACATACTTCATGCCTCTCAAAAAATAGGATATGCCTTCTTTCCACACGCCATGCTTTTTCTTTCATGCAAGATCATCTCATAAAAGCTCATTGCCAAAAGCTCTCTTTGCCTTCTAATCATCCCACCTATCACCATGTATCCTAAAGGCTACAATAGTTGTAGCTTGCAAAACCTCGGGGAAGTTACTATATGTATATCCTCTACATCACGTGCATTCAAGGCCTATTTATAAATATCCTTATCTATGAATTTCTCTTAAATAAAACATAACCCTTTTCTATTCAATTTGTAAATAACCCTTTTATATTACACCCTTTTATATGTAAAAAATATATAGAAATGATATTTTAAAAATACCTTATTTTGAACCCACGTGATGCACATATATATTCATGAGTAACTTACTCGAGTGGAAAATTAAAGATGTTCTATAGAATAATTGACATATTAATGAGCTCATAAGTAAATCTAAGTTCTTGAGTCAAATCAAAGGTATTAAATGGCTATCTTCCTTTTTAGTATCCAAGAAGTATGCTTTTATGAGCACATGTCATAACCCAAGCACTTACTAGTGCATTATTGCTCTTAAAATCTAATAATGCATCCCTCCTACAAAGTTGATAACCTGGCCTCTTCATCACAAACATATAGGACCTCAAAATGAGCCATGGTTGAAGGGTTTCATCCTTTGACACAAAATCTCATGACACCCACCCCCTCCAAACCTGCACATCCCCCAGATGTGCAACCACCCAGGTCAAAGACCCAAATAATCACCTCCCCTTTGATCATGTGCACAAGCAAGTGTCCAACTAGATCATAGATCAAAATAACAGACATTTGCACAACTATGGTACCACACCAAGTATCCTCTCCTAGATCATAAGGCCGCAGGTGGGTCACATATACTTGAGGCTATTTTACCTACATATATATGCTTGCATTGTGTCCCCGAATAAATATATAGTAACATCCCTACTCTCTTTTAATCCATTGCTCTCAAAATTGCTCTTGTAGCTAGTTTCAATCCACGTTTAACATAATCTAAGCATCACTTGCGTCCAACACACTAGTCTAAGTAGTATCACTGAGCGCATCTAGGCATTCAATATCCTAAAGCACCTCTGAAATTCCTGTTAAGGTATCTATCAAAGCATATGACCAAGTCTTAAATTGTGTAGCATCAGATCCATCATCTTCTTAATGTATATCCTCTAGCTCTTGAACCTTCTCATAGACTGCAAGTGTGTCCTATGTCTCATGTGCATACATCAATTCATCAATCTCTCTCTAATTCACTGCATCATTGAAGACATGAGCCACATAGGCTTCCTCATAAGCACTCACAAGTTCTACATATGTAATGTCCATCTCATCTACTTCAAGTTCTTCCAAGGCATTGTCTTTATGGAAACTCAAAGCATCAATAGTCTTAGTAGACATCCTCTATACGGCTAGTCATAGCCTCAGTATTCTCAGCATAGGCTTCCTTGGTATGGCTAATCTTAGCTTCGTAGTAAGTACTATAATGTGGGAAACATCTTGTGCCTCGTCTAACCTTCTAGCATTGTCTTAAATTTTACATCCTTATTCCATCCTCTTCCTACATTCTTATTGCATCCTTTTCTTGCTTTACCTATCGTTGCTTGTACAATGCATCCAATCTATGACATAAATCTAAAAAATTACTCGCAAAGTCTAGATCTCCATATCCAAGATCAATCATTTGTAAAAATATAATCCAATACATGTTCTAAATCTTGTAAAGAAAGCATATTTGCATCCATAGAACCTATCATACTCTAATCTTCACCCCAGCCTTTCATGTCAGGTTTACCAAATATGTCTGACACTCTGTGCACCATGGCCAGAAAGACATGGAGTCTCAAGAAGAAGGTATGACAAAGAAGAATTAGTTGATACCTATGTAAAGTAAGAAGGGGAAAGCTAGACTAGAAACTCTAGATTATAAGCCCTATTAGATCTTGTGATCAAGTAACACAAAATGTATATGGAATACTCTAGTCAATTAGCCTTTAGCTCAAATTTTCTCCCAACAATTAGCCCTCAAGGAGACTCTGCAAACACGCCTCAACTCAGGTAGCAAAGAACCTGACAGTGGCATACATGATGGTATGCTCCTTAGTTTCCAATCGATAGAGGTCAAGATTAAGTTCAAGAGGCTCTTATACAACTCCTTTACATGTGATTAAAGCTAACATGGCTTGGAAGACATCTTCAAATATTTTCTAAGATGGAAACACATGATTCTCAATCATATACATGAGTAATTCACGTAAAAGGAAGGGAGCAAACATAGAAACATATAGTTGTAAGTCATGGGAACTCTGATCATTGTAGCAGGTTTCACTAAGAATTTCAAATTAAGAGTTCTTGTGAACCATAGAGGTTGAGCTAGCTTTGGAGTTTTTCTATCTACGATCCTTGAAAGGCAATCCCAACACTATATCTCTACCGATGCATCTTCAAGGCTAACAAACTTTTCGACAACATTGATTAGGCACCTTCCATGTTTCTTTTTCCATACTCAACATTCATGATAGCCAACACCTCACCTTGTTATTGCGATGATCTTGATTCCCATCTCATGCTTGGGAACGGATTGAGCTGATTGTCTTCATAGCTCAACTAACTCTCCCTTGTAGTCCAGTTCACTCCCCAAATTTGCACTCTTCGACCAATGTGTTACTTCTGTTCAATCTTGCTTCCTTGCTGCAGTATGAGGACAGCATGGTAGAGTGATCAATGGTCTTTCAATCCCCCCGTCAACCTCTTTTAGCCTTGCTGATTTTCGTCATCTCTTCAACAAGGCATCACAGGTGTTCCGATTCTGGCTAGGTGGCGCATGAGTTCTCTGTTTGGCATGGATGAAGCTTACTAGCTAAGTTGGCGTAGATGAAGGCAAACTATTTTTCTAACATCCGCATGTCAACTAGCGCTTCATGTTCTTGCAGCAGTGTTCTGTTGCTTTGAAAGGGCCACAATACCTTCTCAGAAACAATTCTAGAAGTGCCTGCAATTTGCTACATCTACACCTTTCCATGCCAATTGTTTGGCTGTTCAAACTGCGCCTTGTAGACGTTGAAAGCCAAGCTCTTGATTCCCGTCAATGGCTTCCTTTTTTCCTTGATCATGTGGCGTCCTACAGTTGTTGGAAGGACTACTGACCTGTTGATGCCTCCTCCTCATGCATCGACATGCTTCTTTTGCTACGATGCTTCCTTCTGGTTATATCGTTCCAGACCTGCCTCATAGTGAATTCTCGGAGTGACAAGCGACTGATATTATGGATTCAACGAGCTCCTTGGTATCAGGAAACATGTTTTGCAACTTTTGATGCATGTTAGGTAAAAGAGCTCTCAGATTATGATCTTCGGGACTGCCGTATCGGCTTTCTCTTTCGGACAGCTCTTCCCAAATTGCCGCTAGGTCATTCGGACCCTAACTGTCTTTCCTCCAAGTGTTCCCGTGCCCTTCTGTACCCCTCTCTCTCTTCTACTTTCCCCCCGAAGTAGACCCGTTTGTCGCGCTGAGTAGCCTAACTGTAGCACGCTTCTACCTAGCTTATGGTAGCCATCCCCTAGGATATATACTAAATCCACACGCAAGTTGAAGACCATAACTCCTGCCGTGTCACCATGGTGTGTGAGGTTCTTGGTGGTTCCTCCCTTCTCTGTTGGTAGCCCTTCCTTTGACGGCGGCTTATTGACGATACGATAGCCCCTCCTCCTTCATCAACGCCTTGCCACATGGATTTCCGGTTACCTCGTGATGATCATGGCAGGGCAGGGCGCTATACACATGGTGGTGCCAATGGCGGTTGATAAGGCAGTTGATATCGAGGAGTTGATGCGAGTTAATGTGGGTGTGGTAATACGACACGTCGGCGGGGCACTTCCAACCCGATGGCGGACGCGTTCCAATACGGTGGCAGGTTGGATACGCAGCAGTACACGGTGGCCGTGCTGCGCGGCGGCTGGAAGCGGCTCGCAGACACTCCTAGG
This sequence comes from Lygodium microphyllum, assembly GCF_053477565.2. Classification (NCBI taxonomy): domain Eukaryota; kingdom Viridiplantae; phylum Streptophyta; class Polypodiopsida; order Schizaeales; family Lygodiaceae; genus Lygodium; species Lygodium microphyllum. Next base: position 27,126,108 of record NC_141152.1, on the reverse strand, counting down.
CGCTGCAGCGGTATGAAGTCAGCATTATGGCAGCACACGGTACTGGGTTAGACGGCAGCTCCTGCTGCGACGGGGCCGAAGATAAATATTAGTATGGGCTGTGGATATATATCCACAGCCCTGCGACTGACAAGCGCTGCAATAGTGCCAAGACAGCTCCTGCACATAATGGCACACGGCGGGCATGACAACAGCTCTTGCGGGGGCTCTTGCGGGGCTGATGGGCGCTGTAGCAGCGTGACGGTGGCTGCAAGACAGGTTAGACGGTGGCGATGGCAACCTTGTGGATCGGGGTGAAGGTGAAAATGTAGGCGAGGGGGATGACGGTGGTCATGGGGAGAGGGGCGATGCAGACGATGTAGTAAGCCCCCTTTCGCGTGGAATCTTCGCATTACAAGTGCGGTAATTTGCAAGAGCTTCTCCCTTCAACTGCAGGAGTATTCTATCGATGTCCTCTTCACGAAAATGCATTTGTGATGTACAAAAGCAGGGTCCAGTATTCCACCCTCGTGATTTTCTATACATTCTCTTTGTCCTCTCTAAATGTGATATGTGTGTGTTTCTTTCTTGTTATATTCTAGTAGGCGCTCCGCGCCTAGACTTAGCCCGGCGCTACGCGTCAGCTTTCTCCCGGCGTTTTGCGCCAAAATGTGAAGCACCAATGTTTTAATTTGTTCACACATTCTTCCACTTAGTAATGAATCAAATAGTCTTGCAATTTTTAAACTTCATTATAAAATCTAACAATTCAATACAATAACATTGATTATCTCACCCATAATAATTGGAAAAGATAACTGAAGTAAAAGTGATTTTTAAATATCACTGAAAAAATTCCAACTATAATAACAGGTAAATGAAATGAGTTCTCCTCAGTTCTATCCACAGAATCAGCACTATAGTATTGTTTAACTTCTCCCGGCATCAGCTGCAATGCATGATTGTTTATCATTTTCACATCATTGTTTCGAGGTGCAAGAATGGCACGTTCACTAAAGAACGTTTTGTAATCAATTACACAATTCATTTCACGATAGACAAAATTGATCAAGTCTTGCATCTATCCTCCCTTTAACAACAATGCAGGTGGAATTTGCAATATATTATTAGTATGTGTCAAATCTTTTCCATCTCCAATGTCTTGCAATCATGCAACAAACTAATCCTGATCTGATGCGACCCACATATTCTGTGTAAGTTTCAAAACATTGAAATATTGCCACAAATTGGAACAACATATAGCAGCACCGACAATATCCTCACGGGTACCCTTTGGTACAATAGGTAATATTTGCCTAAAATCTCCACCTAGTAGAATAACTTTACCACCGAATGGCATATCACATTGCATAATATCCTTTAAAGTTCTGTCCAGTGTCTCAAAGGTATTACAATGCAACATAGGAGCTTCATCCCACAAAATAAGACTTGCCTCTTTTAATAGTGCTGCAAGGTGACTTTGAACAGGTATATTGCATGTAGAATTATTATCTGCTTGCAATGGAATTTTGAACTTTGAATGGGCAGTACGACCATGTGGCAAAAGCAACGCAGCAATACTAGAGGATGCTGTAGCTATGGCAATGTGACCTTGACTGCGAGGCTTTGCAAGCAAACATTTGTATAGGAATGTTATTCTAGAATCACCTGGGCCATCTAAGAAAAATGGTTTACCCAAACCACTATCAATAGCATTCATTATTGCCATAAAACAATTTCTCGGTCCATCATTCAACATAGCTTGCATTGTTAAGAAGGTATTCTCTTGTTCTACCTTATCATATAGTTGTTCATCAAGGATCAAAGGATTTGTGTACTCTTGCATTGTCACCTCAGGCAATCCATGATACTCTGCCAAATTGCGTCCATGTTGATCTAAAAGTTTTTGAATATGCATCAACGCATGATTATTGGCCTCATCTTGCATATCAACATTTCACTTATTTTGCAAGGAGAGTCGATGTTTTATATCCTCTGTCAGTGGAACTAAGAACTCTTCTCATAGAGCCCCAAGTCGGGCAGGCGAACAAAATACCAAGATGGATGCAAAAAAATTTCTTAATTGAGCACCAGTTTGCATCAATGGAGCTTCACGCAAACACATTTTCCATTCATCATCTGTTGCCAACATTCATTTTGCAATGCAAGCCTTCTTAAAAGCTGAATATACCACATTATCAACCGTACGCAATGCCTCAAAGGATGTGCACCCCTGGCATACAGTGAGTAGTAGGCGCAAATAGTATTTTTCTCCACACGTAGGTGAAACAAAGTATATTCGACCACATGTGTTTCCTTGCTTTCTCTTTGTCCACATTTTTTTGTGTGCATTCCAAACCCAAAACATTGGAAAGTATTGATAGAGAACTGTGTTAGCGTCAGGGTGCAAACGATTGCATGTAAACCATTCTGTGAGAGTTGTTTTGAGCATTTTCATTTTGCACCACATCACAAATGTTATCAGAGTCACAAAAGGAAACAATATTCTCTCCATGTAAATGTATTTGCAATCATTGAATATCGGGTTTCTCATCATGAAGATTGAATTCAAATATTCGCCAACATGCTTCAGAAGCTGAAATATATCGTGCATCTAAGTATCTCTCAATCTCATCAATATTTTTTGCATCAATATTTTCTGTGTCAATATCATTGGATCTGGAACCACACGTACTTGTAAATCGAATGGTTGCTCGATCATGGCCCTTATATACATATTTATACAAATATTTGATATCTGCAATTGTCGAGCAAACCTCAACATTTATGTGAGCACTATACTTGGAACAACAAATAAGGATTGTAAGGCACTATCCATCGGTTATCCAAGAGGTTACCATTAGCATTATGAGTCCTTCCATCCTCTCAATGTCTATATAAAGGATAACCAGTTTTATCAACTGTAGTTGTATGTATAAACTTTTGTGGATAATCCTTTATACACTTTCCGTCCACCATGCAAGCACTTTTTGGATTGAACTCACCACACGGACCATGTATGTTACATTTGGTAATAATTCAATACAAATCCGAAAACCTTTCCTTATTAGGTAGCTCAGCACACACCATCTATCATAATGACGTGCTTCTAGTGGCTTAAAGCATGGTTCTAATATCAAGAGCATATGTGAATGAGGCAAGCCTCTCTTTTGGAATTCTATGACGGACACATATCCAACAACTTTACCAAACAACTCCTTTTTCACTATCGACTGCATCATGTCCTTGTGTTTCAAATGGAAAACTCTAGCAGTTAAATCTGGTTGATCATGTGTAGTTTGCCTAGGCAACAAAGCATATGTAAATTCAGACCACTTAGGATTGCATGTCATGGTGATAAACAAATTAGGTTTCCCTTTGCTACGCACAATTGCCATAGCATCTTGGTATAATTGGTACATGAATCTTGGTCCACCTGTAAAGCTAGATGGCAATACTATTCTCCTGCCCACACCAATCCCAGCCATATTACTATCAACTGCATCTGAACCATTGACCATATCAGCCAATCCCCTATACATTTCAACTCGCAATGTTGCTTCATTATGATGACACCAAGCCAATCTACATTGTTCAATGCTACAATAAGCATCGACAATGTATTGTTGTAGCAAGCGACCACCATGCAAAAGACATGCATTAGTATCATCTCGAATCTAAAGTCGAAAAGTGTAATACTACATTTGAGTGACACAATCTTTATTTGCAAGATCATTGGCATTAATATGAGCATCCATAAATGCATATGGAACTTTAGTATGCCATCCATCCTCTCCATTGGAAAAAGAAGAACATATAACAGTGACATATATGCCTTGTCTAAGTTAGAAATATAAATCAAATGGCCTTGTTGTGTGTGAACTTGAATGCTATGATGATCAAGTGTATCATCATCACCTTGTCCAGGCATGATTGCAGCAACCTCACTTGCAGTGGGAACTGAATATTGTCTAGAGGTGGATCGATTTTGAAAAATTGACATTCTTATTTCTACTTATGGATTGTGTTGCAAGCTTGCACGAACTGTTATAAAGGCCTGTGTGTAAGCATTCTGATCATGCATCATTTGTTGAAGCTCTTGTAGTAAGTCTAGCAAAAGCCCAGGTAAAACCCCCATGCGATTCAATAACTCATGATCAATGTCATAAATATAAAGTTGTGCAAACTTTGGTATTCGTTTTCCATCCTCACTTGGTAATAGGGAACCTATTCGGTGATATATTGATCCATGAACTCGAAAAGTATAACCATTTTCATTTTGAGGCAAAAGCTCATCAATTTTTGCACCCATTGAAACAAAAGCCAATGCGCTATTATAAGCACGTATACTTTTTTTTGAACTCTCTACTTTGTGGATGTGTGCAATCAAGCAAATCACATAGAGGTTGTGCTACCTGCTGTAGAGGTGGTAAAATTACTTTCCCTTCTCTACATCAATGCTTTCCAATCAAAGTTGTACGCATTGTTTTAGTTTCACTGTGCCACAACTTAGCCATGCAATGGTGACAAACCTTGCAAAGGGTACCAATTGCATGCAAATTTGGTTTTTGGAAGAGCAAAATTGTTGCTGATGGATAAATATCCAAAAAAGGTGGCATGTCATGGAGAATTGAATAGAATCCACCATTTTGAGGTAGAAATATAGGAGCTTGAATCTTGTACTGGTCATGTACCATCTCAGTACTTGCACCTGCATTATAGATAGCTTCATTCTTTTCTTGAATAACACAAGGCAATTGAACATCTAAGGATAGTAATGGTGCACCAGGCATTTGAGCACTTATATCAATTGTATTTGTTGTAGTGCGATGCAATTGTTGTAATTGCGCTCTTGCTCTTGCCCTGTGTCTACATTCGACTTTAGTAGCATCAAGCATTTGCCTACAATTTCTTTATCCACCATCTGGATTATTTGTGTTTCCATTTCTTTGTCGACTTGTGCTACGTATTCCCACTTTGAAGGGTAGCAATTCATGGTTATCCAACATCTCAACATCTATATTGTGGATAGTTGCATTGTCTTCTTGACGAATAGGAGGTGGTTCAACTTCCAACGGCAACAATGGTGCAACTGGCATTTGGACACTTGTAGCTTGGATGCCATTGTATCTCTCTCTATCTATGGTAGCATGATGCAGTTCTTGTAATTTTGTTCTAACTCTTGCCATGTGCCTACGTTTAGCTCTCGTAACATTAAGCATTTACCTACGCACACTCAAGCCACCATTAGGATTGTATTTTCGAGTTGTGGTAGACATCTGAACATGAAAGGATACCAAATCATGAGCAATAGAGCAAGATGCAGCGCAAAATTGATTGGTTTGATATAGTTGATTTGGGATTTGAACATCCATATTGTTTCCATTTGCATGATGTTGTTCATGTATACCTCTTGCATGGTCACGAACATGTAAGTGAGTCCTAACTCTTGCAACATGCCTACGTTTATGTCTAGTAATTTTGAGCATTTCCCTACATGCACGTAATACACGATCTCTAGGCACAGAATGTGTTGGAAGTACCATTGTCGAGAAAAACCTGAGATAAAAAGAAAAATGTACTTTGATATTAGTATTTACAAATGCGAAGTTTTTTGAAACATTATTATAGTCTATACTATGATAAAGATTATAATTTCACATAGGAAACAATGTAATCTCACATAGGCAAGAATATAAATTGAAATAGCATATTATGTCATTGTCGTGAGGGATACATAAGTCCAAATCACATGAAATTTCTCAAACCCAGCAATAGAATGATATATCTATTGGAGGATTTGTCCAAAAAGTCTTGAAGAAATTAGCTATGTTAAGAGAACTATGCATTGGACGATGAACTTGTATGACAATCCACACCAAAGTTCTGGCTTTGAAGTTTGATTAAACTCTTCATTTGCTTCTTAATTGCATCCAACCGATGCATGATCTTTAGGTATACAACACAATTGTTGTGTCATTTGACATGTTTGAGGGCACATCATGTTGAGATATCGAGCTCCACTCGTGATACACCAGGGTGACCGTTGTGTATTTATGCCATCGACTTGTCAGTTGCAGACGCGGTTGGTACACCGCCCATGAATAATAGCTACATGATAGCTATCCTTATCTACTCTAGTTCGTGGCTCAGTTAGTATGCCACCTTAGTTAGTTGAGTTTGGTTTGAGACCCATATATAGGGTTCTTCTATTTCTTTGTACTTGAGTTCTTTTTGGCTTACACAACTAAGAAGAGGAAAATTGTTTTCAGTCTGCACCCTTGTGTGTATTCCCCCATTGTGCAAGCAAGAAAGCTACAAGTGAGACTCCTTCCTTCTCTCCCACAATCTTGACATGGTATCAGAGCCTTGTTCGTGGTAAGGAGCTCAAGAAAGTAAGCCAAGCTCGCGGTGTTCTGGTAAGAGGAGCAGTGCTGCTTTCATTTTCTATTTTGGGAGCAGATCTCTGCAGGTAGCACATTCGGAAATTGCAAGAGTGCATTGTCTCAGGTTGAGACGCCCTTCGCGGTGAAGCAAGAGGGCAGTATATGCTGCGGGTAAGGGCTTTAGCCCTTGGCGACCCTGTTTTTTTTATTTGAGGCCATTTCGGGGCCTGTTTTGGAGGCGGAAGTTTTTTGCACGCACTCAGGAAAAGGCGCAGTTTTATGTTGTGCAGCTACTGTTCTACAGGTCGGTGAAAAGTTACTGTAGAAATTGCATTGACAAGTGCAGAAGAAAGCAACGATGTGTGGTATGTTGACTCAGGTGCATCAAACCACATGACAGGTCATGCAGAATGGATGGAGGATGCAAGGAAAATGGAAAAACCAGGATTTGTGGAGACTGGTGATGATACTGCACATCCTATTGTGCAGATTGAAAAAATTCCTTTGTCTATGCAGGATGGGAAAAAGAAATACCTGTCCGATGTATTTCATGTCCCGAATATCACCAAGAATCTGGTTTCTGTTGGTCAAATGGTTGAGCAGGGTTTGCAAGTCAGATTTAATCCTCATGGATGCTTTGTTGAGGATATGAAAAATAAAGGTCGCTTGATAGCAAAAGGAAAGAAGAAGGGCAGAATGTTTACATTGGATGCAGACATGCCTGAATTGAGTGCAGCAATGTTTGCACATGGGACCGATGTAGTTGCAGATATTGATATCTAGCATAAACGCATTGGTCATGTTAATGTACAGTAACTTAAATCAATGCAGGCCCAAAATATTGTTGCAGGATTGCCAAAATTCAAGGTTGTAGAAATGCATAAGGTATGTGTAGCCTGTCTGTTTGGAAAACAGGCAAGGAAACCATTTCCTAGACATGTTCAAGAGAGTAAGAAGCCATTGGAATTAATCCACTCTGATGTGTGGACTACTAAAGCTGCATCTCTTGGAGGCTGTCATTACTTTGTCACTTTTATTGATGACTATAGCAGAAAAGTTTGGGTGTATTTTATGAAAAAGAAAAGTGAAGTTTTTGGGCATTTCAAAACTCTTAAAGCTATGGTTGAAAAAGAAAGAGGCCTGCAAATAAAATGCCTAAGGTCAGATGGAGGGGGAGAGTACCTCTCAAATGAGTTTGCAAGGTTCCTGCAGGAGCATGGCATAAAGCAGCAATATTCATGCAGTCATACCCCACAACAAAATGGAATTGCAGAAAGGAAAAACAGGCATATTGGAGAGGTATCTCGTGCCATGCTCAATGAAAAATACTTGCTAGATTTTTATTGGGCTGAAGCAGTTGCTACAGCAGTCTACATAATGAACAGGACTCCCACTGCAGCAATACATGGAATGACTCCAGAGGAGAGGTATACTGGTAGGAAACCAGATATTTCTCATTTGAAAATTTTTGGTTGCATTGCCTATGTACATGTGCCAGATGAGTTGAGATCCAAGTTGGATCCAAAAGCTGAGAAGTGCATCTTTATTGGTTACTCTCTGCAGCAAAAAGGGTATAGATGCTATAACCCTTCTACTCGTAAGTTTACAGTGAGCAGAGATGTTTTTTTTTATGAGATAAGTAGCTGGTATAAACCAGTAAATGTGATTGATGATGTAGATGCACAAAATGGTAATGCTGCACAGAATTCACAGCAGCAATCACAAAATATTAGTGGACCTGGAGCGTCCTCTAGCAGTGGTTCATATTCTTCGCCATGGACAGGCAGATTGAGATCAGGAGAATCTTCTCAAAGCAATGCAGATAGTGGTATGCAGGTATCACGAAAAGGAAAAGAGAAGGTTGATCAGCCCATGTTTGATGTGAATGCAGGTCACTCTTATGTGGATGGTGAATCCAGCGGCTCAGAACAGAGCATTGATGATGAGTTGGGTATTCCTTCTATTATTACACCTGGAGTAAGGAAGACCAGGGATGTTTTGAGAGCACCTGGGAGTGAACCTACTTTGCACAGGTCTACGAGAGCTAGGTATCCTGTGGATAGGCTGAAATATGATGGATTTACAGCCATTCACTATGCATATATGGTTAAAGTGATACAGGAACCAGAACCCACTTCTTTTGAGGAAGCCATGGGAAAAGAAAAATGGGAGAAAGCCATGGATGAAGAAATGGATGCCTTGGAAGCAAATGCTACATGGGAATTGGTACCTTTGCCTAAAGGTAAAAATGCAATTGGCTGTAAGTGGGTTTATAAGGTGAAGCACAATGCAAATGGTTCTGTGAACAGATACAAGGCAAGATTAGTAGTCAAGGGGTATGCACAAACATATGGCATTGACTATGAAGAAACATTCAGTCCGGTTGCAAGGATGGAAACCGTAAGAGCAATCATTGCTATGGCTGCATCAAAGGGATGGTCTTTACATCAGATGGATGTAAAGAATGCCTTCTTGCATGGTGATTTGCAAGAAGAGGTCTATATGGAGTAGCCACCAGGTTATGTGCATGCTGTTCATCCTCAGTTTGTTTGCAGGCTGAAGAAAGCCTTGTATGGCTTGAAGCAAGCACCTAGAGCATGGTCTGACAAGATAGGACAGTATCTTGTCACTATTGGCTTTCAGATTTCCAAGGCAGATTTCTCACTTTATGTGAGAAAAACAGAGAAAGGTATTATGCTACTTGTCATTTATATTGATGATTTGATTATGACAGGTGACAGTGATGAAGATATCCTTCATGTGAAAGTACTATTGAAGCAGAAGTTTGAGATTAAGGATTTGGGAGAGCTGCGTTATTTCTTGGGCATTGAGGTGATTAGATTACCAAGTGGGATACAGCTCTTGCAGAGGCAGTATGGATTGGACATGTTGTCCAAATGTGGGATGACAGGCTGTAAGCCTATTTCAGTTCCTTTGGAGCAGAATGTGAAGCTGAGCACAAATGCAGGTGAGCTTCTAGAAGACCCTACTATGTACAGACGCATAGTAGGAAGTTTGATTTATATGACTATTACTAGGCTAGATTTAAGCTATGTTGTTGGATTGGTAAGTCAGTTTATGCAGGCTCCAAGGAAACCACATTTGGATGCGGCTAGACGCATACTCAGGTATGTGAAGTCCACATTGCAGTATGGACTATTTTATGAGACTGGGGTTCAGATACAGTTGCATGGATACACTGATGCTAATTGGGCTGGTAGTATTTCTGATAGACGATCTACTCGTGGATATGTGTTCTCTTTTGGGAGTGCTGCAGTCACTTGGAGCAGCAAGAAACAGCCTACAATTGCCTTGTTGAGCACAGAGGCTGAGTACAGGGGTGCAGCAATGGCTGCATGTGAGGTAGCTTGGTTGCATAAGCTACTTTATGATATGCATCAGTCTACAGATGGGCCAGTTGTCATTTATTGTGACAACATGAGTAGTATACACTTGGCAAATAACCCAGTCTATCATGCTAGAACAAAGCACATTGAGGTGCATTATCACTATGTGTGAGAGAGGGTTTTACTAGGTCTTATTGATCTAGTTTATGTCAGCATAGAGGATCAGGTAGCTGACATATTCACGAAGGCATTGGGCGCAGAGAAGCTGCGCAAGTTCAGAGACCTGCTTGGTGTGCAGGAATTGGGATTGAGCTCGAGGGGGAGTGTTGAGATATCGAGCCCCACTCGTGATACGCCAGGGTGACCGTTGTGTATTTATGTCACCGACTTGTCAGTTGCAGACGCGGTTGGTACACCGCCCATGAATAATAGCTACATGATAGCTATCCTTATCTACTCTAGTTCGTGGCTCAGTTAGTATGCCACCTTAGTTAGTTGAGTTTGGTTTGAGACCCATATATAGGGTTCTTCTATTTCTTTGTACTTGAGTTCTTTTTGGCTTACACAACTAAGAAGAGGAAAACTGTTTTCAGTCTCCACCCTTGTGTGTATTCCCCCATTGTGCAAGCAAGAAAGCTACAAGTGAGACTCCTTCCTTCTCTCCCACAATCTTGACACATCAAACTAACTTTGTCCTTGGCATGTCTTAGATTTTACAAACATTCATCCATGCATTGAGAACGCATGAAATGATGTCTGGTATAGGAACATTGTTTCTTGCATCAGATGTTTCAGCACACTCCATATGGTCATCGTTATACAACATATTTTTAGAGAGAGAGAGAGAGAGAGAGAGAGAGAGAGAGAGAAAGAGAGAGAACATTTTGTAAACGTAATTGCATACTTTTATGACCTAGGCGTACTAAAATTTCTTCCTATCTCTTAGGGAAGACTTTAGCAAAGATATACCTCAAGATAAATTTGTTCTAAACACTATTTCAATATAAAATTTGAAGATTATAACATCACATAAGCAACAATATAATCTTACATATGCAAGAATATAAATTAAAAGAGCATATTATGTTATTATCATGGGGGATACAAAAGTCCAAATCACATGAAAATTCTCAAACCCAACAATAGAATGACATATCTATCAGAGGATCTGACAAAAAGTTATTGAAATCCTTAGATATGCTAAGAGAACTATGCATTGGATAATGAACTCATGCTACAATTCAATAGGTCCAACATTTCAGAGAACCTATTGAGGCAAACTTTTAGAGATGTGACATGCACATCGAGGCAAATGCTCTCAGGTGCAAGCACGCTTGCATTCTTTTGAGCCAGTAATTCACACACTCCATCCTCTATACGATCATTGCTCTTAGCAAGGGCTCGCAGCTTTTCTGCATGGTCTTCCAAAGCACACCGTAGCCAGTGCTTGTGAACCAACTCATAGATTTCTCCTATATAGCCCTTTATTTCATCTATCTCATCTTGCAAAATTATCCCATAAGCCAAGCCTCCTTTATATTTTTTTGCTAAGATTTTTTCGATCCTTTGAAGGAAATCACCAAAGTTTTGACAGAAGGAGTTCGAAGCTCTTTGATGTTTGTTTAAACTCTTGATTTGCTTCTCAATTGCATCCAACCGATGCATGAGCTTTAGGGATACAACGGAAGTGTTGTGTCCTTTGACATGTTTGAGGGCACGCCGTACTGACTTCCTCCTAGCCATGTCTTTGACTTTACACACATTCATTCATGCATTGGGAGTACACAAAACAATGTCTGGTACATGGACATTGTTTCTTGTATCAGATGTTTCAGCATGCTCCATACTGCCATGGTTACACAAAGTATTAAGAGATCACACACGCACACACACACACACACAGCATTTTTAAAAAGTAATTGAATACTTTCATGACCTAGGCGCACCAAAGTATCACAATATTTATGCATACATGAGAGAGACACAATGAGACTATGTCGAGAAAATATTTGACACATCTTTTTCTCCACATCAAAGCATGAATATCCATACACACATGAGGGACATCATAAAAGCATTAAACTATTAAAGTATTCAAGCATTAATTAAAACTTAAATGAACAAAATATTAAGTTTTTAAAGTTTTAATAAACAATCTAATTAATTTATTCATCAACATTAACACATCTTTAACTCTATATTAAACCATGAATATCCATCGGTATTTGAGAAAGACAAAGTGTGTATCGATAAAGAAAAACATTTTACTTGCAATAATCACAATATTTAAATTTCAACTTTGTAACTTTTAGACAACACATAATACACATTAATTAATAGCACACATACACATATCAATACATAACATTAACATAAACATAACAATATTATCACACATCCTCTCCATTACACACTTAACATACATTCATATTAAATGCATAATACACATTAATTAATAGCACATATATACATATGAATACATACTATTAACACAAACATAATAATGTTATCACACATTTATACTAAAACACATACACACATTAATTAATAACACACTTAAAACATGTAATACACCTTAACAATGTAATGACACACATAACACATTAATTAATAACACGCATAAACACATTAAGAAATAATATTAACACACTTTCATATCAAAAGACATGACATGCATATATTAATAACACGCATAATACACATTATTTAATAACACACATTCATATTTAAATGCATAATACACATTAATTATTAGCACATATATACATATGAATACATACTATTAACACAAATATAGTAATGTTATCACACATTTATACTAGAACACATAACACACATTAATTAATAACACACTTAAAACACGTAATACACCTTAACAATGTAATGACACACATAACACATTAATTAATAACATGCATAAACACATTAGGAATTATATTTACACACTTTCATATCAAAAGACATGACATGCATACATTAAAAAATTAAACATGCAATAAATTAAAATACTTAAATTTTAACTTTTATAACTTTTAGAGAGAGAGAGAGAGAGAGAGAGAAAGTCTAGAGAGAGAGAGAGATGCACCTGAGAAGTATTGATGATGACGAAAGAGTAGAGTTGATGACGAAAGCAAAAGTACAAAAATTGCATGGAAAAATGGAAATGATGTTAGAGAGTAACGCCAAATATATTTAAGTGCATCATACACATTGGCAATGCAATAATGCACATTAATTATTAACATGAGTACACACATTAATACATAATATTAAAACACACTGATATTAAAACGCGAGACGATGTTCACAAGGCGGCGTGCTTGTCGATGCATTTCGAAATGCGGGCGGGGGCATAAAGATCGTGGGTGACAATCTTGTGAAGATTCGCGGGTGGCGGTCCAAGGTCGCGGGCAGGTTGCAGGGTGCGGGCGCAGGCAGGTTGCGAGCAGGTCCTGTTTTTTGCGGGCGGTGCAGGCACGATCTTTGCGGGCAAGGGCAGGTGCTGGACACGTGGCACCTGCCCCCGCGTTCTTCTTTTTATTGTGGGGAGGTGGGGGCTACCACGTGGCACCCGCCCCCCACCTCTCCTTAACTAATAGTAAAGATTTGCGCCTTTATGGATCTTTTACTAAAAAATTAAATTGAATTAACTTAACTCATTCCTTCCCTATTTACCAATGGAATGTAACATTCATAATATTGCCACTTGGATTAATATGTTCTAACACAATGGATCATCAGAAACATATTCCATTCAACATCAAGCATTTTCTACCAATAACAATCCACACAAGGTTCCATCATCCATGCAATACATTCTTGACCCTCACCATCTCAACCGGTGTCGTAGATTTTGTGTAAGAGCTGCTGAACACGGAGTTCAAGGTACGTCAATGGAAGTGACTAACAAGAAGAAAATTGAATTGTTGATACCAAAGTACACTATATTTCTTGTCAAGAGTGTTACAAGAAGTTCATGATCAGGAAATTCTGGTGACAGTTACATTGAATAGAAGAATGAACATTATCTAGTAATCCAGTCAAACATGTCCCTTAGTGCAGAGATCCAACTGTTGTCCAACACTCATTTCAGATTTCAATAGCTGCTTGATACACTCTTGTTGCAGAAAATCTTGCAGAAAATCATCCTGATCTGGTCCTTTATCCTTTCAATGGTTGCTTACTTTATCAGACTATGTAGAAAATGCTATTAGTAACAGCTTACAAATTCACGCCACAGGGAAAGAAGGGAAATTCAGCTTGCTCTGCTTTAATATGCATCCTCTGCGTAGCGCAGGAGTTCTTCAAATAGATAACATTCAAGACACCATAAATGTCAACTTCCTCCCTTCCTGAAGATATACTCTGATCTTTAATCTCATACAGCTGTTCACGAATTGCTACAGCAATAGCGGGGCCAACTTCAGGATCTTCAAGTTCAAGATCCCTGCATAAACACCTCGCAAACCCTTCTGGATTGCTGTCAAAATTTCCAACGTCCTTTAGACAATGTACTTTCTCTCCTATGGTCATCTCAAGGCCTTCATAAGAACGGAATTCAGACACTTGTCCATGAATTGACTGCACAATATGTGGTAAAAATGAGGCAGGAAGATTCAAATCCTTCACCGTGCGCTTTGCAAAAGCTGTAACTTCATAGTCTGGATCTTCGGCATTCCACGTGAAAGAGTCCTTGTATCTTTTCCCTTCCAATTCAAAATCTTTTCCCCTTCGTATCCTGCCGAAACTGCTTAGTTATGTGCTGGAAGGACGCCGATGCACAAGTCGCACGCTTGCGGCGGCATTGATCTGGTTTGGCGAGCTCGAACGCGATTTTCTCTCCGCAGAATGAAGACTTGAAACCCAGTGGGCGGCGAGACGAGAGGGACTGTAGAGGCTCCAGTGTTCACAGGGCACCCTGGGCGGGCATCCATGGCCTAGCTCTCTTCGATGCTCTTCTCTCCTCCATAGCTTATTCAAGTCTGCAACAAGTCCTATGGGCCAATTACACTCTGAGAGAAGTATTCACTGAACTTCCACAATGGAGGGCATTGTGAACAAAGATTTGGTCTTGAAAATCATGCACACGAGATGATCGAGGAGCCTCCCGAGTGCCAGAAATCGTCGATGTGCAGTACGATGACGAAGATTTCAAGTTTCGAAAAGTCACCTGTGTCCTCTGTACTGGCCAAACTATCATGAAGATGCATACCACAGTAAGAAGGGCCCCCCCCCTTCTCTCACCGCCATAAGAGCGTTGGATATGAACTCACCACACCTCCCTCTACACTTTCTCTCAAGATACACAAGACAGCCCCAGGAATGACTCCAGCCAGCCGGCCTCCAAAAATGGTCTGCTGACTATTGCTGACATGTGTTTATGAAACATATTCGGCATAGCCTCCTCGTCTCTTTTCCTGCGTGTCGCTTCCTTCTCCATTTTTGCCGCAGTTGCCTATCTTTTGGCGCTCAAAATGCCTCCTTTTTAAAAATAGCTCAAAAAGCTTCTCTTTTTTTTCCCTCAAAGCACGGCTCTCCTTTTCCCTCCTTCTTTAGCCTTTCAAAAACTCCTCCTTAGCCTTCGTAGCTTTATTTCCTAATTAAAGAGATCCGCCCTGTTTGTGATTCCCTTTTTCAAGTTAACCACATTCCAAGCTTCATGGGAAAGGTTATCATAGTTATTCTCGCAGCATAGATATGATACTTGACTGAGAAAATCTATGTCATCGCATGACATGATGAAGCAAAAGATCACTATAGAATTATAACGTGGCCTTTCAAAAGTTGAGCATATCCTGTGATTAGGACATTCCATGTGTCTAGATCTCGATAAGGAAACATTTCAAACACTGCTTGTGCCTCTGCCAGCCAACCACATTTAGCATACATATCAATTAATGCAATGCCCACATCCACATTTGTCTTCAATAGCCCTATCTTATCAATCTCAGCATGTATTCCTTAGCCCTTGTTTATAGCTCCAGCCATGCCACAAGCTTTTAAGGTGCAGACAATTGTGATACTATCCAAAGAGATACCCTCCTCATGCATTTGTTTGAATAATTGTAATGTCTTGTCTCCTTGATCCTGCCTAAAGCAACCCTTCATGCTCGCCACTATACTCATACGCAGAAAATAAATGTAATCACAACAACTAAATATGTACAAAGTACCAAATCCCATGCACAACTTTTGGGTGGTTTACACACCTCGAATGCGTAGCAATACGACATCCACCCCCTCTAAACCTGCGCATCCTCCGGATGTGCCAACTATCCAGGATCATTCAAGTCCACAAATAGGTCAAGTCCATCTTCTGATTCTAGTAAACCTGTTTCTCCATCGGCTTCATCATCTATGTTTTCTGTCTCTTCTGCTTGTCTTTCTTCTACCTGCTCTTCTTCTGTCAATGCTTCAAGTGCATATTCTTCATCCTCTCTTCTCTTGAAAATCTTGACTCGTTTTCCAGCACTAGGCACCCTCAATACTGTTCCATCTAATTCAGCCAGCTCATAAGTACCATTGTCAAAAACCTTTTTCACTTCATACGGTCCAAACCATCTTTGAACCATTTTTCTCATGCTACTATGCTGATTTTCTAGACTACTGTCATAGACTAGAACCCAATCTCCTTCTTTTATGGCTCTAGGCCTCAAGCGATGCCTTAAATCAAACCTGTCCTTGTTTCTGAGACGGGCTGCCTTCAAACGGTCAATGGCTAGCTGCACATCTTCTGTCCTTCTCTCTAATTGACGAATCCGAAGGGCTAACAACTCTTCCCTTGATAAATCCTCATGCCACGGAAGAACACTCCAAGTGAGAGCACAAATTTCAGTAGGCATGACAGGTTTTTGCCCATACATCAACTCCGCAGGCATGTATCCAGTAGTCACACTATGTGTAGAGCGATCAGCCCACAATGCAAATGGTAGTAATCTCGACCAATCTCCAATCCGTCCTCTACAAGCTTTTGCCAATGCTTTAACTATTGGCAAATGTCCTCTTTCACTTTTGCCATTTCCCTCTGGACTATAGGCAGTAGTAAGAGCCAATTTAATCCCAAGCCGTGAGAAGAATTCTCTAGCTTCATCAGCATCTAGCTCTCCACGATCAGCTGTAATCTTGCCTATACATCCATACCTGCAAAATATTTCTTCCAATAAGAATTTACATACTGTAGTGATGGTCTTCGTCCGCAACGGTCTACCTTCAACATAGTTTGTAAGATCTTTCCTAGCCAAGACAAGATATCTCATCTGCCAAAGTCCCACTAGCAAAGTAGCCAAGTCTACCACCCACTTGTAATGCATACATAGTGGATAAGTCGGATGCAGCTCATCACGATGTCGCACTAAAGAGTAAAGCTGGCAATCCCTGCAAGTCTCCACAAAGTGAGAAACATCTTTATACATCCCTTTCCACCAGTATCTTTCTTTGATTTTCTCATAGGTAGCCCACACACCTCTATGTCCAG
This sequence comes from Lygodium microphyllum, assembly GCF_053477565.2. NCBI lineage: Eukaryota > Viridiplantae > Streptophyta > Polypodiopsida > Schizaeales > Lygodiaceae > Lygodium > Lygodium microphyllum. Next base: position 27,108,922 of record NC_141152.1, on the reverse strand, counting down.
CCCATGAGCTCTCATGAAACTCTCGCATAATCTGTATCTGCATCGCTACATCACAAACTACTCTCAAGGGCAAGCCTCCTCTCTTTCTTGGATGCTTCCAAAGAAAACCATCTTTCAAGAAATACCCATAAGCCTTCCTTCTGATTTTCTTGAATTCATCATCTGTCCAATCAGCTCTTCGAGTCAATGACCTTAGATACTGTCCAATTTGCAGCCACTCATCAACATAAAGTTCTTCAATAAAAGCTTCAACAGTAGATACATGACAATCATGAGTAAGGACAGAAGCAGCAAACTCTGTCTCATCATCTTCTGCAAGCATTGACTCCTCATCCTCATATCTCGCTCTAGAAAGCATGTCAGCAACTGGATTAACTTTCCCTGCTATGTGTCGAAATTCTGGATTCAATGATTTGATATAGGCAATCCATCGAAGCATCGCTATATCTGGAGTCGAGCAACTAGTAATCATGCCAAGCAAAGGCAAACAATCTGTTTCCACAATAACTGAAGCTCCAATAAAATATCCTTTGTCACACTTCAGTGCAGTGACTACTCCCCACAATTCTCTTTTAATCTGCGGATATCTCCTTTGTCGCTCATTAAGAACTTTAGCTCCAAAGCGGATTGCATACCTATTTCCATCAGCATCATTCTGTCCCACAGCCCAACCTATGCCAATAGGGCTAGTATCAACTGTCAACATGATCGGTCGTCCACACTGATAATCCGCCTTGCGTAAAGTAGGAGTTGATTGCAACAGCTTCTTGAGCTTACGCATGGCTTTTGAATGCTTCTCATCCCAATGAAATTTCTGCCCCTTTCGAAGCAGCTGATAGAGAACATCTGCAATATGAGCAAAATGAGGAATCCAAATCATGTAAAATACACAAGCTCCCACAAATCTCCGCACCTCTGAAGTAGTTGAGCAATACTTTGCAATCCTGTTTATGGCATCCACCTTTGCAGGAGAAGGCTTTCTGCCATAGTATCCAACCATATGCCCAACTATGATGACTTCATTAACAGCAAAGACAGATTTCAGCCCTGAAAGTGTCAAATTTACCTCCTCTAATCGTGTCAATATTTGCTCACAAGCATTCAAGTGATCAGCCACAAACTGTCTACATCCACGCAAATCAAGACTTTCATTTTTTTCTTCTTCTGCACAACCCTTAATAGGCACATCATCTAGAAATGGCATGGTATACTGCGGAATATAGTCTCGAAGAACTCTATGCATAGCATTCATCATATGAGCAACTGAGTTTGTAGCACCTTGTGGCAAGGTAAACATCCTCACAAGACCAATAGGTGTCCGCATAGTAGTAATATCCCTCCCTGCTTTCCAAGGCAAGCTGAAACTGATCATAACCTGAATACAAGTCACCTAGTGAATAGATGGCTCGTCCTGCAAAAGCCTCAGCAAATTCATCCACAACTGGACCTGTTCCCACATTCCTGATTGTCACTTTGTTCACGGGCTGCATATCCTGAATAAATCTCAAAGTACCATTCTTCTTTGGTACAGTAAACCACCTGTTAGAATAGGGTGCAGATTAGGGTTCCAAAATCCCCATTTTAATCTTCTCATTCAGCAACTCTATCAGCTTTGACAAGTGTGCTCTAGGCACAGGTATAGGACGTATATTCCATGGTACATGAGGAACAGTGAAGATGACCATAGGTGCAACCAATTCGGGACTAATGCAGCCAATTTCATGTGGAAAGAAAGCAAATGCCTTACCATGACGTCCAAGCATCTCTCTAAAACATTCTTTTTCCACTGGAAGCAAAAAATCTTCATTTCCAATCTTCAATTCTGCAAGAGTTTCAACTGTAAACTTATGTCCAATATTTGCAGGATCCCTCAACATAGGCTGCTTCATAGCTTTTTCAATCTGTTCATCACTATCAGAAGGAAGCGGCCCTGCATCCGGCTTAACCTTCTTCTCAACTGTTTTATACTTCGTGTCAACCTTGGCATCAGTTAGGCACTCTTTTCTTTGCTGCAATTTCTGCAAATTTTCAGCAACTCTCAACTCTGTTGGTTGAAAAATTTCAGCCTTTAGCTCTATGGACTGCATGGGTGCAGCCTGAAACTCTGTATGCAGAAATTTTTCTGCATTCAACTCTGTTGGCTGAATGAATTCAACCCTCGGCTCAATGGACTGCATAGACACATCCTGAAACTCTGTATGCAAAAATTTTTCTGCATTCAACTCTGTTGGCTGAATGAATTCAGCCCTCTGCAATTCAATTAGCTGATCAAGATTAGCCATAAATTCAGTTTGCTGAGTTTTCTCAGCCTCTAACTTTTTTTGCAGCATAAAACCAGAAATTTCCTGAAACATATCCAAGGTTTGCACAGGTATGATCTTTGAACCCTTGCATACATCAGTTTTCAGCATTGCTCTCATCTCAAACAATGTATCTGCATAAGACATCCCTTCATACAATCCATCCACATGCTCTTCTGCTTGCAAAATACCTGCATTCTTCAACTCTTTCTCCTTACGACCAATGTACTGCCTGGCAGCTCTAGGCAAATCTGAAATTTTCTGATAACTCATTGAACTATCTGAAGTAAACCCAACAAAGTTATTGGAGAAAGACTGACTGCCAGGAGGCGAGATCTCCTCTTTTCTCCGCTCCGTACCACTGGCGTCTCGCAAGACAGTGGTACCTAATGAAAATCCAACTCCTTCGCAGGTAGTGGTGCCTCACGCAAGGAGTCCCTGTTTCTCGGATGATTTACCCCAACAGTCATAAACTGAACAGCTCGCATACCATCTTTACTGCGTATCCGCGCATAAGCTGATCCGTCATCCATCACTTTTGTTTCCATTCTTGCTTCTGTAATGAAAGGATGTCCAAGAATAATCGGATAAGAGCATGAATCCTGAACAAAGCAATGATAATCCTCTTCAACATTACCAATAGAAATTCTGATACTCGGACAAGCAGCATACATATCACCAGAAGTATTATTGGCGGCTCTCATGCGCCAGCCATGCTCTGCATCCATAGGCCACTTGCCACTCTCATAAACACCTCGAGCAATAAGATTAATTTCAGAACCATGATCAACTAAAGCAATCAAGGGAATTTGTTTCTCTCCAATCCTTACCACTGTCTCAGTGGTTGCTCTAGCCCAATGACTTCGTGAAAAATGGCTGCGTGGAATAAGAATAGGGGTCTCATCATCTTCATACTGCATAGGCTGCACTAATTTCTCCGATTGCGGATTAACAGAAGCATTCTCAACCATCACTGCATCATCATCATGCTCTTCCTCAAGAGCTCCATGCCATAATCCCTGTAAAGCAGGTCCTTCCATCGCATGCCATTTCCTCCGCAAAAGATCCTGCATCTGATCCTGTATTTCTCTTCTAGCAATCCCAAGAGCCTCTCCAACAGTAAAAGTGACTTCACTATTCAAAATTCTTTCATGAAAAATCTTACTCATATCCGTTTGCATTTCAAGATCTAACAAGAGCTTGAATCCTGGCTCTTTTCTTGGTTGCCTCTTTTCCTTCTGCTTGTCTTCCATTGGCTGATCGGAACCTGTTTGAGTTGGAGAATTTGACATAGGTGGAGCTGTAACAGGTGGTGAAACAAAGTCACCCCCTCTAGTCTTTTTGGAGGAGATAGGACCTTCCTCATCTCTTCTTCTCTTTTCCTCAACCATGGCATCTAAACCCTGTGTTTTAGCCATATAAGCAAAAATAGAATACCTGTCAACAGGAGAATCCCATCCTGTTTCTCCTCGGATGCTAGAGCCCACACAAGTCATAGTAGAAGTTTGAACTTTCCCTCTTCTCGCTATCTCCAAGGCAGAAGACCATAAAGCAGAGTCTCCATCAGATTTCTGCTCAAGCTGGACTCCAAAAGCTGAAGCATCTCCTCTAACACTCACATAAGCTGATCGCGCAGCCATATCATCAACAAGCTTCTTCATACCTCCTTTACCAAAGTTCGTGTCAAGAGGAGCGCCAGTCTCTGTCAGCCATATCTTCCCATCTTGTCCCCAGAACACTACATTCTTCTTACGTGCATCCTGAAAAGCATCACAATATCTGCAATGTTGATGCTCTGTACTATCACACCAAATACATCGTCGCCCTTTTCTTTGACCAGCTGGAAAAGCAGTCGCTGGAGCAGGTGCCACAGCAGGTACTGACATAAGTTGCTCCTTTAACTTACCAACTTCAGCTTTGACTGCTTCAATCGTCAAATCCGCCAAGCCTTTAATAACATCATCTACAGATAAAGGCATTGGAACAGCAGGAACTGATGGATTCACAACAGAAGGAGTAGGCTTAGGCAAAGAAGTTGCAGCAGGGGTAGAAGAAGAAGTCTCCAAGGATTTTTCAGGAACTAATCCTATATTTCGATGCAATCTGACTCTCCTGCGCTGCTTCTTGACAAGAGCATTCACAGCATCAATGACATGTCTCCACTCAGTCTTTAAACCTGAATCAGTAGCTTGATCTTCCAAAAGATCATCCAACTTTTCCTGCAAATCAGCATCTGCAGCTTGCAAAAATAACTCCACTTTCTGCATCTCCAAAGCTTGCTGTTTAGTCCCATCCAACTGATCATAATGGCTTTCAAAATCTCACAGAAGAGCGGTAACAGAAAGTCCCTTATTAGGCATAGAAACCCATGCTAAAAAATTCCTGCGATTCATAAGACCTGTATCCTCCAGGAAATATTCATCTTTTAATGCCTTTTTAAATTCAGCCCAACCTACATGTGCCTCTTGAATTTCTGCAATTCGACCTTCAAGAGCGCGCACCACGATCCGCAAGAAGTAGCGGATCCAAACATCTTGAGAAACCCCAAAAAACTTCATCTTTTCTTCATACAAATGCAGGTAAGTTGACACTTGCTGGCCATTAAACTGCTTCATCTCCTGTTGGACAGCTTTCAAGGCATCCATAGCATCACTGTCTTGTTTTGCATGAACTTGTTGCTGCATATACATGGTAAATGACTGAAACAGGTTCTTCATGACATTATCATCTGCCATCTCTTCTTGCGAGTCTCCCATCTTGCTGATGACGCAGCACTTTCACGTCGGGTTCACCAGAAATGTTGTAGATTTTGTGTAAGAGCTGCTGAACACGGAGTTCAAGGTACAGCAACGGAAGTGACTAACAAGAAGAAAATTGAATTGTTGATACCAAAGTACACTATATTTCTTGTCAAGAGTGTTACAAGAAGTTCATGATCAGGAAATTCTGGTGACAGTTACATTGAATAGAAGAATGAACATTATCTAGTAATCCAGTCAAACATGTCCCTTAGTGCAGAGATCCAACTGTTGTCCAACACTCATTTCAGATTTCAATAGCTGCTTGATACACTCTTGTTGCAGAAAATCTTGCAGAAAATCATCCTCATCTGGTCCTTTATCCTTTCAATGGTTGCTTACTTTATCAGACTATGTAGAAAATGCTATTAGTAACAGCTTACAAATTCACGCCACAGGGAAAGAAGGGAAATTCAGCTTGCTCTGCTTTAATATGCATCCTCTGCGTAGCGCAGGAGTTCTTCAAATAGATAACATTCAGGACACCATAAATGTCAACTTTCTCCCTTCCTGAAGATATACTCTGATCTTTAATCTCATACAGCTGTTCACGAATTGCTACAGCAATAGCGGGGCCAACTTCAGGATCTTCAAGTTCAAGATCCCTACATAAAGACCTCGCAAACCCTTCTGGATTGCTGTCAAAATTTCCAACGTCCTTTAGACAATGTACTTTCTCTCCTATGGTCATCTCAAGGCCTTCATAAGAACGGAATTCAGACACTTGTCCATGAATTGACTGCACAATATGTGGTAAAAATGAGGCAGGAAGATTCAAATCCTTCACTGTGCGCTTTGCAAAAGCTGTAACTTCATAGTCTGGATCTTCGGCATTCCACGTGAAAGAGTCCTTGTATCTTTGCCCTTCCAATTCAAATTCTTTTCCCCTTCGTATCCTGCCGAAACTGCTTAGTTATGTGCTGGAAGGACGCCGATGCACAAGTCGCACGCTTGCGGCGGCATTGATCTGGTTTGGCGAGCTCGAACGCGATTTTCTCTCCGCAGAATGAAGACTTGAAACCCAGCGGGCGGCGAGACGAGAGGGACTGTAGAGGCTCCAGTGTTCACAGGGCACCCTGGGCGGGCATCCATGGCCTAGCTCTCTTCGATGCTCTTCTCTCCTCCATAGCTTATTCAAGTCTGCAGCAAGTCCTATGGGCCAATTACACTCTGAGAGAAGTATTCACTGAACTTCCACAATGGAGGGCATTGTGAACAAAGATTTGGTCTTGAAAATCATGCACACGAGATGATCGAGGAGCCTCCCGAGTGCCAGAAATCGTCGATGTGCAGTACGATGACGAAGATTTCAAGTTTCGGAAAGTCACCTGTGTCCTCTGTACTGGCCAAACTATCATGAAGATGCATACCACAGTAAGAAGGCCCCCCCCCTTCTCTCACCGCCATAAGAGCGTTGGATATGAACTCACCACACCTCCCTCTGCACTTTCTCTCAAGATACACAAGACAGCCCCAGGAATGACTCCAGCCAGCCGGCCTCCAAAAATGGTCTGCTGACTATTGCTGACATGTGTTTATGAAACATATTCGGCATAGCCTCCTCGTCTCTTTTCCTGCGTGTCGCTTCCTTCTCCATTTTTGCCGCAGTTGCCTATCTTTTGGCGCTCAAAATGCCTCCTTTTTAAAAATAGCTCAAAAAGCTTCTCTTTTTTTTCCCTCAAAGCACGGCTCTCCTTTTCCCTCCTTCTTTAGCCTTTCAAAAACTCCTCCTTAGCCTTCGTAGCTTTATTTCCTAATTAAAGAGATCCGCCCTGTTTGTGATTCCCTTTTTCAAGTTAACCACATTCCAAGCTTTATGGGAAAGGTTATCATAGTTATTCTCGCAGCATAGATATGATACTTGACTGAGAAAATCTATGTCATCGCATGACATGATGAAGCAAAAGATCACTATAGAATTATAACGTGGCCTTTCAAAAGTTGAGCATATCCTGTGATTAGGACATTCCATGTGTCTAGATCTCGATAAGGAAACATTTCAAACACTGCTTGTGCCTCTGCCAGCCAACCACATTTAGCATACATATCAATTAATGCAATGCCCACATCCACATTTGTCTTCAATAGCCCTATCTTATCAATCTCAGCATGTATTCCTTAGCCCTTGTTTATAGCTCCAGCCATGCCACAAGCTTTTAAGGTGCAGACAATTGTGATACTATCCAAAGAGATACCCTCCTCATGCATTTGTTTGAATAATTGTAATGTCTTGTCTCCTTGATCCTGCCTAAAGCAACCCTTCATGCTCGCCACTATACTCATACGCAGAAAATAAATGTAATCACAACAACTAAATATGTACAAAGTACCAAATCCCATGCACAACTTTTGGGTGGTTTACACACCTCGAATGCGCAGCAATACGACACCGGTTAATCAACCCCTCGAAAACAAATCTCCATGAGACCCCATCATCATCGACTCCTATGACCCCCCTTTTTCAATCACCAAATATTCATCAACTCAAAACTGCCAGTCTCACAAAACTTACAATTTTCTAGGAGGGGGGTAATGTTCCACGAGATATCACCATGCAACCCAAACAACGCAGAGGATAACCAAGGAAGTCCCCCATGAAAAAGTGAATGAAGAAGCTCATTCTCCTTAGGTAGGAATCGTGAAAGAGAAGGCAAGCTTGGAAGAAATGACGAAGAGCACCGGATATTCTAGCAAGGTGCTTTGAGAGAATGTGGGAAAGCATCGGATATTCTAGCAAGGCTCTCTCAAGGATGAGGGAGAACATCTGGGGGCTCTTGCAAGGAAAGTGCGAGGCACAATGTAATTCATTTTGTAAGAGTGCCATGTTTCCTCCTTTGCCAGTGGTAAAGTCTAAACAGGCATAAGCAAAAGGATCAAGCAACTTGAAGGGAATCCAAAAAAGCTACACCTAGAAGGGTGAGGGGAAGGATCCGTCCAACATGATGTTCAATTTCAAAGGATAGATCCACTTAAGGCCAATGTCAAGGAGGGACCCACCATGACTATATCTTCAATTTCAAGGGTTAGTCCATCGAACATCATCCCCTACAAGGGCTTGTATACAAACTCAAAAAAGCCATCTGGCTACACTGATCCCACCTTCTAACTACTACACATCAGTGCCATAGGACTGACACTAAACTAGGAGGGGGGTAATGTTACCCTCAGCATAAGAAGAAAGTGAAAAAAGTGGAAAAAAGCAAGTCAAAACCTGAAAGAGATGGTCAGGGAGAAAATTAGACACAACGGAAAAGGCAAGATGGAGAGCTACTAAAAGTGCAAGGGTGGCCTCAAAAATCAAGTCAAAGACAAAAGCGCATTTTAAAGGCAAGGCGTCCCTAAAATCATTGTAAAAGAGTGCCAGGCCCCCTCCTGTGTAAATTATAAAAGGTAGATGGGCATAGGTAAGAGAGAAGGTGAGTAGAAGACACATAGAAGAAAATGGAAAAAGGACCTTGGCATAATGGCTAGTCATGTAAAAAAAAAGATGACCGTCCAAAAGGAATTTCGGGTTATGTATAAAAGCCAAAAAGTGAATGGAAAGCTCATTCTTTGGTGTGTGGGAAAAGTGGACTCATCTTCTCCTATCCTTCTCTTCTCTTTGCTTGTTTGTGAGTGCTTGAGGGAGGGAGTCTGAGTGAGTGAGGGAGTAGGTGTGTGAGAGCGAGGAATCTTGGAGGTGAATCTCTCCTGAGTGAGTGAGGGAGTAGGTGTGTGAGAGCGAGGAATCTTGGAGGTGAATCTCTCCATCTTCTCATGTCTTCTTCTTCTGTTCTCTCATCTCGCGCATGGCTATGGAGAATGGAGCTTGGAGGAGGAGGCTTGAGGATGCTTGAGCTTGCATTACGAATCGTGGAGCTACTAGAGTGCTTTAGGGAAGAGGCAACTCATTTGGGCATCAAGGTAAGCTCACTACACCCTAGTAGAATCCAAGGTGAATCGGATAGGTGAGAGATAGCCATAGGTGCTCGCTTGAAACGCTTGACAGAATAAGTGGTCTATGGTGGCGGTTGAGCATGAGCTCCCATTTTAGGCAACAACATCGAAGAGAAAACTTCATCTGACAGTCTTTCAGTTTCTTTGAGCTCTTCAAAAGTTTGATTTGGGTTTTGAGGATCCTGAGAGTGACATCGATGAGGATGTGAGAGAGAATTTGAGTAAGGCTTTGAAAAAAAGTGAAAATTTGAGGAAAGAGAGCTTTAAAACCAAGGAAATAGAGTTGGAAGGGGTCTGTGAGGAGGTAGTTGGGGATTTGGTAGTTGAGGAGTCTTTGGTTGAGGTTTTTGACCCAATGTTGTATTGTGAAAATGTTGTTTATAATGATGATGTTTCTTGTGAGGCTTCAAAGATTAGAACATTTCTAACACAAGAATTATGCATTGCACTTAGGAGGCGATACATTGTCACATTACTCCAAAAGTAATATTTTATGATAGTATATAATCTTGAGCACCAAAAAGGTAGTATTTTGAAAATGTAACAATTAAACTATATTTTCCTTGGCTCCTTCTTCTCCATCCCTCGTGATCTACCTCAATACACTCTGATGCTTCGATCTCTAGTAGGTGGAGTTGATGCTCTAGACTAACTTCAGAGAGAGGGAGTGGTTCTAGAAGGTGTTGGAAAGATGTAGATGTTGTGAGCCTACGTCGATTGGTTGCTACTCCTCGCTCTCATGCTCGTCTCATCAATCTAGTGTATCGTCTACATTACCTATGTCTACCTCCACACTCTCCAAGCCATCCTCGCCCTTCACCCTGCACAACATCAATCCCTCTACCTACATACTCCCCTCATCCACACTGGGGACATTGCTTTCATCATACACTCATGTGCTCCGAGGTATTGACAGCACAACATACCACCATCGAGGTCAGTGGGGATTTGGATGGGAGATTATCTATTCGATATCACATATAAGTGTATCGTAAAGGGTGAATCTACATTTGTGATTGTTTCGTGTCGTGGAAAAATTAACATAAAAGGTTATGTACCTGTCCACAATGACCTAGCAAGACAAACTTATCATATAGATCATTCTCTAGAAATCTAGATGGACCTCGTCAAACGATTTTCCAAGCTCCTTCTAATACCACTTTAAACCACTGTACATCGAATATGATCATGGAGAAGCTATGATTTGCAAGTTGCCAAAATACTCCATCTTATCTGCTATAGTATTCAGATCTATGGCCCTCCGTCAGCTCTGTTGCTCAAACTTTGTCATGACACCACAGTCCATTGTGGAGCACATTTTGTTGATGTGCTCAACTAGAAAATATCACAGGTGCAACCATGCCACGATGTAGATTTTGTACTGTACACTGAAACAATTAGGTTAGTTATTGCATTTAAAATCTAAATATGACAATAAAGAAAGCATACGGTCACCTTTGAACTACATCCCCTCGAGAATTTCGACTCCTCCCTAGAGACCTCTATGCTTTTGTGCCAAGCTGTGGTCAAAGCTTCATGCAACCACCTCGTTGGTATAAATTGTTGCATCTCCTCCATGCCCTTGGGATATCGAATTAATTGGTCGATGGTGTGTACTGTGTGAAATTTTTGATCACGCTCCCTCCTACTCTCTTTTGGTGTGTCTGTATCTACCGAGCTACTTCTCCATGGATGCATGATGCAACGTACAAAAACAGTTCACTTTCTCCTCCATGGCACATCCATCCTCTTTTCTGCTCCATTTCCAACCACTACATCTCCGGTCAATCTATCATCATTCTTTAGTGTCCATAGCATACTGTTGTTTGAATGCACCGTCGATAGCCACTCCGAAATATGCGCACTAATGCCTCTGATACTAGCCAACCTATAAACTCATTTTAAAGGTGAAGGGGTTTTGTTTGAAGGTGAAGAGTGTCCTCATTTTAAATGGGAAGGGGTTTCATTTGAAAAATTACGTACAATAAACTCATTTAACAAACTATAATTTGGTACACCAATGCTAAATTTTTAAAAGCTAAATTTTAGGATTCATACACTGAATTTTAAGAATGTTGTTTTTTTCTTGTTTCTTGTCTTAAAGAGGGGATCAACTATTGCATTCTTTTCACATTATTTCTTCCAAATGCCCCTTTATAGCTAAAGAAGAAAAATGACCAACTTCCTCTCTTGTGCACACAAGCAATAGGAAAACCTTCGGTAGAACACATAACACATGATCTCTATCTCAACTTCAATCCCATCCAATGATGCCTATGGAGGAGAACATGCATGAGCACTAGCAATACGCTAGGCACAATCCTAAAGATAGTACAATGTATGAAATTGTCTTGGCTAAGCATGAGGAATCATATGAAAAGTTTCTCTTTTAGGTGAACAAGATAAGGAAGGAGGCATTTGACACATTTGAAGAAACCTATGATATTATTTGCAAAGGTGTAATCAATGTTGAGCTACCATCATAGTTGGACACGAAGTGGCACTAGGCTAGAACGCATGCATTGCCTTCATCAAGTTCTAGAGCACATGCTTAAGCCTATGGATCTGGGAAGGTCCATATAAGAGTTTAGTCTTGAAAAGAGGAGCAATTGGAAGTTGGTTCTCTAGGTCTATATGGATGATTTTCTTGTATAGTTATTAGCCAAATGCTTGCATTCTGTTGTTCCTTGATGACAAATTACCAAGGTAATGATGACATGTAAAATAACCTTTGACACTTTTTCCCTATGTATATGCTAGGATGTGGTTATTAGCCAAATGCTTGCATTCTGTTGTTCCTTGATGACAAACCGAGGTAATGATGACATGTAAAATAACCTTTGACACTTTTTCCCTATGGATATGCCAGGATGTGGGATGTTGACAACTGTATGATCCAGCAGATTTTGGCAATGTTGATAGTTCTCTAATCCATCAATTAGATATGGGTAAATAGGTGAACATGAATGTGGAAGGAAAGCTTAAAGTGTATGATGCATTTATGGAACATGAAAATAGACACACATACCTATGCCATTGCAATAGAACTACTACAAAAAAGAAGATTTCAAAGTAGAAACAACCTTCAAACCATGGTATAAAGGGATATAAACTCCAATGCCACAACAATGCCCTCACATCAAAGTAGAGTGCACTTGTATAGTATAGGACTCGAGGGCGCAATAGTGCCTCGAGTAAATGTGCAATGGAGCTTTATGAGCCTAATTAGGCATGTAAAGCAAGTGTTATTGGTTGGGCATATAAATGAGATGTACCTAGATGCTTCTCATAAATCATTTACTGTCATCATCGAGCCAGTGTTCTCATAGCCTCTCGAGACTTTTGAGAAGTACGCCCACATGCTACAAGCTGTCGATTATTGGTCCATTCCTTTGCCACAAGGGACGTTTTGTGACTACATGAAAATCCATGTGGCACATAGATTGGAGAAAAGTAGAAGTTAAGTTTGCAAGCTTGTAGTCTACAAGTGAGATTCTTGGCAGCAGGTGTCAATAACCTTAACGTGCTATACCCTTTGTAAAGACACTCATTGTATGGCAATTATTCGATGCGTTACATAAATATCCATCACCAATCTTAAACAAGTTTGCGTTGCCCCCCTTGATATAGGCTGGTGTGAATACATGCAAATAATTCCACGTACTTATGTAATATTGGACTGATGTGAATTTAAAATCTAGTATCGTAGCACGAAGTAGGACATGGCAGCAAGTGCCAACATCAACCCTAGCAGAACGGCGGCAATGAGGACGTACAAGGCAAATAAAACGCCTCGTCCCAAAGCGTTCCAATAACCACGGTTGACGTTGCGAGCAGGTGCTGCTGGTTCCACAGCTGGATATGCATCCAAGAGATGGAGCACTAAGACGAGGCTGATAATGAGGATTAAGCCGAGGGAAAGCATTAATACAAATATTTGCAGGAGTTTAGGGATAATTGGAACAGTTGATTGGAAGATAACTAGCAAGATGCTGGTTCCAATCGAGAGCACCAATCCGAGTAGCTGACTTAGATGGTTGTTGCGATCATGAGATAGAGTACTGGCACTGGGCGGTGGGGGATCTTGTTCCTTGGTAGCTGGAGGGGACGCTTCCAGGACGTTGTTTGTTATAGCTGGTCGATGGCTGGAACTGCCGACATGATCAGAATCATGATCCACCCGTGTTCTGGTCAGCTCAAGATCTAACTTGGGTGTGCATTTTACGTCAACTCTTTGATCAGTACTGGCGGGAGGTGAAGATGGAGTTGAATGGTGGACTGAATGTTCCTCCTGCTGCTCATGAACCTCGAAATTAGGGCCTTCTGTGGAACCGATCAATGCCTTGTCTGCTGACTCCTGACGCATGGACAAAAACACACTTTTTCAGCAGTATATTGTTGGAATATCGAAAATGATAATATCAACACGTGCAGCTAAAAACTAGTTGATGGATGTAGGTTTGAATGATAAGAACTCAAATTATGCAGGACGGCTGAGGTGCAGGAAATCGTTTAGCACTAGAAGGCGGACGTAAACCAAGGGAACTAGGATCAGCTAGATTAATCGTTTAGTACTGAAGCTTCAAGAGAACCGAGGGATGGTTGCTCAGCTGATAAGGACTGATCAATCTCTCGATGCATGCCTGTTCCGAGAGAGAGAAAGAGAGAGAGAGAGAGAGAGAGAGAGAGAGAACCTTAATCTTGGACATTGGTTGATTCGAATAGTTCTCCTCACGCAGACACACCCAGAGAGAGAGAGTGTGTGTGTGTGTGTGTCTGTGTGTGCAAAATTAGCTGAATATATAGAGGCAAATTCGTAAACTAGGACGATCTGGAAAAGTAGGTCTGTGTGTGTGTGTCCGTCCGCCGTCTGGGCTCACGTTAAATATCGGCCTAGAGGAATATTCGTAAACTAGGATGATCTGGTAAAGTACGTCTGTGAGTGTGTGTTCGTCCGCCGTCTGTGTGTGTATAGATTGGTAATGGGCCTTCGAGGATCTTTCCTTAATGATGATAGTGAAAGGGAGAGAGAGACACACTCTTTTTGCAAGGACTTGCGCTGCCTGTTCTCGATTGCAAAAAGAATATCACAAGGAACTTTGGACACAAAACTAGATAGCAAATACACACATATCTAGTAGATACACAAATTTTTCTATATAGTACCTAGGAAATTTTTAGTTGAAACTAGGTTTTTAATTTTACTAGATCAAAGTGAAGCTATAACTAGTGAAATCCATGTCTATATGGCAAAGTGAGAAGATTTTCTATATAACATCTAATATAGCCATGTTTAGTGGATTAAAAAATCAAGCTATAACTAGCAAAATAATTGTGCATGGCAAATGAGAACAAATTTGTGCACAACATCTAACATAGTCATGCTTATGTAATTAAGTAACACACATCACAATGGATAGGCCTAACCATAATCCATGTAGAACAATTTCAAAAAAGACATTATGGATATATGCTCATAATGGATATGCACGTATATGTCCAAAATGTACATGTAAGATAAGATATACTTCATGCCTTCTTCATGAGCATTTAGATTAATTTCAATTCCCATAGACATTGCACAAATTCCAATTCAATTCAATGGCTCTAAAGCTTAAAATGTCCCCATCTATTGACATCATACAAACTATTCGGATTAAAATGGCTCGAACGCATACATCAACATGATCACAAACAATAATCAATTTGGGCCCCTTACAAACAAGGGGCACGCATATCTATTGATAGCATATAACAAACTATTTGGATTATAACCACCTTTTCCTTAAATGAATGCCATAAGCCCTCATAAGTATGTGGAAAATTGAGGTATAAAATGTCCTAACCCTTTTTTTCTAGTGAAGAATGCTCAGAGAATGCTAATAGTAGATATTCCATACCTTTGGGAAAACCAAGATACACTAAGTTCTTTAGCATATTCAAATTCAGGCTCTGATTGACAACACATTGGGTTGGAAATAAAGGTGGGTGGCTTTATAAAAATAGAGACACAAATGCTATTGTTTAACACTCATTAAAGGCTATATATGATGGCATTAATGGGTATCTTGATGTGCTGGTTCTATTCTCGTCTGGGAGTCTTCTTTCAAGAGCTATGTGGATTTGTGTGCTTTCCATGATGTTTTCCTTTTAGTCAACATATGAGACTCCTATGCCTCAACACCATAGTTTGTTTTTCTTCTTTTTTTTAATGCATCTCATCCAACAACATATTAAGATAGTGACACAATAGTCATTTAACATCGAAAGTGTAAGTTCACACTAAAGTTTTGTCAAATCCCTAGATATTCATCTTTCTTCTAAATGTCTTAGTGATGTGTAAGCATATATAATTAGATACATGATCTAGAAAAAACAATAAAATGACTAAATAGAACAATCACTTTTATTTTATAATCAACAAATTACCATAGATAAGGAAATTTGAAAGAAAAAAATACTTAAAAGGTAAAAAATTTTAATGTCATGAGATGAATATAAATCAAGATATTTATGGAATAAAATATTTTTAAAATATATTAAACAAATGGCAACCGTGTATTGGTGCATCACAAGAGGCCAAGAGTTTACTATTGGATAGCTTTGGATCCCTTTAGTTTAGTTTTGGGCATATTTAATGTTTGAGATTAAACCACCATTACATTTGTTTGCAATTCACAAAAAAAACCAAAGGTTTACAAAGGTATTGGTTTTATAAATATTTACTAAGTATTAGAAAAAGAAATACATTAAAACAAGAAGCTCCATCTTAGGGTGGGGGGAATATTGGTGTGGTGGGAACCAATGTTTCCCAAGAAAGCTACTTTGTCTTTCTCATAATGCAACAAAACACAACACAATCTTGTCGTGACTAGCCAAAAAAGAATATTTAGCCTCTCTCAATAAACTATCACACACACAATACAAATTCATCTTCTAGGCATCCTACAATTGAAGAAATAGTTTTTCTTGGTTGTATTTCATGCAACAAATTTCCTAGACATGAAAGAAGAAGCCTCATTCATAGTGTAACCTTCAGTGAGAATATCAAAGTGAGCATGACATCGATCTATTTTCTCGAAGCAAGGGAAAAATCTTTGTTTAAAAGGCTATAAGTACAAAAGTACAAATGTTTTTAATGATCCATAGGCCACTTGTATATTCAAGTTATAATGATTATCCATCGAGATGTCTAACTAAATTTATCATAATTCTTCACCCAACAATCAAATTTCCATATGCTCTTATAAAAGCTCAAAATCAGTTTCATCTTGTATTTAAACAGCTTAGACATCACTCTCAATGTAGAGGAGAGTGTAGCAGTTGTACTTGTGAACAACTCATTAAGTAAGATCTTCTTCTCGTACTCTCTCTCTCTCTCTCTCTCTCTCTCTCTCTCTCTCTCTCTCTCTCTCTCTCTCTTGTTCTCTTGACCTCACTCTCATATTTCAACTGGTATCAGAGCCACCTCTAATCCCTTTAGGTTTCCCAAACCTCAGCTTAACCTAAGTGCACAAGAAAAGCTTCATTTTCCCATCTTGGTCTTTCAACCTACATAGCTAACTAACACCTACAATCTTTTGCAAAATTTTTATTTGTAAATTCTATTGATCAATGATTTAACATTTACCATCATTTGACCTAGCTCGATACCTATATACAATAGAAACCAATTCGAATTCTCCTTTGCACAATGTACAATGTTATAAAAGATGTATCACTTACTAGGTTTATGTCTATGTGAAACTTCAACACAACTAGCCTCCAAAGAAAAATGTTAAATGTACTAAAATGTGTGGCATTCCATGTTGCAAAAATTAGACTTTTGCATTGATCACTCACGTCCATAAGTTCTTGATGCTTAATAAATGTTATGAGTAAACAGAAATGATTAAAAGACTTCAACAAAATGCTAGATCCATGGTTGTCCTAGTCCTATGCATAGACTAGATGTGCATGAGGGATAGCACAAAAAAGACTCCTCAAGTCAAAGCATGGGATGAAGAAACAACTCCCCACATATGGTCGCTTACCAATGTCTAGGGTAGTCCAATTGCTCAAAGTCCATGAAGGCCATCCTATTCTCATCAATCATACATAATATTTGAAAGAGCACTCAAAGCAGAAGCAAAAGCCAATCCCAAGCTGCTAATCACATTGAGGACTAGACTCACAAATTAGCTCCAAATGTAGCAATGGATTCATGAAGAAAGTGAAACAAAAGTACACCCAATAAGTACCATGGTCCTCAAGGTGAATGATCTAATATTTCCTAGGAAGGCACTAGTTCCTCCTCTTGAAATACCACTTCATGTAATCCTCCCATTGATAAGATAAACTAGGACGTTGTCACCATGAGGTTAGACAAGAAGCTCTTAGGTAGGGGTGGCCACATTGGGCCACCTCACCTTGGATCAAAGGGATTGTCTTAGTAGCTATAACTCAATCTCCTACATGTTGGGTTTTCTTCTAAGAACAATCTTTAACGAGATTCCTTCTTGCCATGAACCCAATACTGGGTCTTATTCTTCTTTCCTTGCTTCACTGGTATTATTGGTTGGTATCCCCTATAGCTTCCCTTGCACTTGCATTGATGAATTTTTAAAGCACCAACTTTTGGAAATTATAATCGATCTTAAATACATAAATCACATTTACCAAGGCACTAAGGCTAATGAGGTTTGGGCCATTTCATCACTTGTGTACAGGAGGTTGTAAAGTTGAGTTTGAAGAGTAATGGCACAAAAAGATGAACTCCATTCATGAAGCTATTGTAATTCTTCCAAAATCTCACAAGATATTTGAAAGATTGGGCAATAGGGGTTTAAGTTTAATATAAGGCTTATGAAAAATGGTTACCTTTGAAGTAAGGCTCGTTAGCAAGGTGGTAAAAGCATTGATGTCCCTTTTCTCCCACTCTTCAAGCAACTCTAAACATTCCTCTTCTTGGCTCTTCATCGTTTGATTGAAATCTTTAAGCTTTAGTAGAGCTTAACTTTAAGCTTTTAAAGAAAAAGCTTTTGATAAGTCTTTTGGCAGCGCGCAAGACGAGAGGACGTCGTCGTCAGATTTAGCATCGTTTAGTACATCCTTCCGTCGTTGACATTGAAATTGGAAGCTTAAGCTTTTTCTCTTAAGCTTTTTAAGCTTGTTAAACTCCAACTAATTGAAAATTTCTTCTCTACTTCTCTGAGAATAAACAACTTGGTAAAGGAGCTTGAGAAGTGGTCCTCCGTCTCCCGGAAGTGGTCCTTCGCGATTCTGATAGCACATCAGGGGGTTCTTCACCGCTAGGAACATGCTGGTATTGACGATTCGTCGTGAGACTGCATGTAGAGCCCATTCGTTCCAGGAGCTTCGCCTTCGCACAAGATGGTAAGCGATTGGAAGCCCTTGATCTTAGCTTTGCTCTAATACGAGTGGTGCATAAATCGGATGATGTATGCGTGCATAGTGAACGTCGGAAGGTCCCCAAGAACAAAGAACTCTACAAAAGCTCATAAAGCAAGAAGAAAGATTTGCACGACATGAGGCAAAAAGACAAATTGGGTGTAATCTCCCCCCATGCCTTGTGTGAGCGCTTTACAAGGCATGTATTTATAAATTTATTAATCTTCAAGCTCAAAAATAGCCCAATTTACAATTAGCATGCTTTGGATTTTGTGTTTGCTTTTGCCCAAATAAAGAATAAAGAGTTTGGGCATCCAAAAAGTTGGCATGTGCTCAAGTACCTAATAATGAAATATTTAAATCGAGCGCCTATGCACATACAAAATAATAAATGTTTGTTAAGCACTTTAATAAATAAGCGCAACTAAATAAATATTGTTGCCACGCCATTAGTGATAAGACTCACATCCATAAAAAATAGTAATAATTCTAGATAATCTAAATACACGCCATTGTTCGGTGGTTCCTAACGCCACTGCTCCAAATAGTTGGTGTAACTATCGAAGTCATGAGCTTAGTGAAGTAAGAATTCCTCCGGAGGCTGTCTTTTGCTTGTAGCAGACTTGATGGAATAGATGCTTGCTCTACATATCAATTGAAGCATTCACAATTGTTAGAAAATAATTAAACCAACAAAAGTGAATACCTAGTAGTCTTCAGCTACAAAATAGATAGATAGGTTGGAACTTATCCTAACCTTAATTTTATACGAGTGCTAATCAACCTTTTCCTTAGTCTCAGTATCAATATGATAGCTCAATTCTAGGCTAATCAAATGATGATGATATGCATAGAATGAATCAAAGGCTTTTAACTTTCCATGGGATACATGAAAATAGATGATTCAATGAGTAGGATAGGGATTATCTTTACTAATTAGCGACTCACTAAATTGCCTACTTACCCTTTATAAATTTTAGATCAATAGGGATGAAGCAAACACCCAAGATTAGGAATTAAGAAATCCATGAAATAAAATTTGAAGCATGAATTTAGGTAGATGCTACTATGAATAGCTCTATGAGTTTAAGGTAGCTCTATAGGTTCAATATTTCAATTAACATAGCAATTTCAACCCATATAAAATTAAGAACGAGGCTTAAAATGAATTAGTCTCTCTATGAGCAAGTGTATTTAGGCTCAAGCAAGTGGATTAAGAGACAATCTATGTTTTTTACGTATGTGGATTAAGCAAGTGTATTTAGGATTAAGCAAGAACATATAGATTGAATAGAAAAGTAGATTAAGCAAGTGTATTTAGGCTTAAGCAAGAACATAGAAAAGATTCCCATGTAGCCATGATTGGCATGATAGTTGCTCGGATGGAGGGAAATTCATGTTGTAAATGTGATTCTCACTTAGTCAAGTTGACCCAATGCATGAACCTAAAGGGACATGCAAGTTTTGGTGGATGCAATGACCATTCGTGTCCTGCTAGGGTGTGCATGAGATTAAGAGGAGATTTCATCATTTAGTTGCAAAATATTGTGAATAGTCCTTAGTGTAATAAGTAACAAGTACAATGTTATATGATGTTAGTTTTATGATTGTGGTGAAGGTTATTTAATGTTCAATGATATTAGTTTTCCTTGGTGTGCTTGAATGTACAAATCACCTTATTTGAAGGTATCTTATATGTTTCATGTATAAAATCAATACATCTATATCTATATCTATACTATATATTATTTTAGTTGTGGCTTAGGGATGTCCCAAATCTCTAGAGGACCTCCCAAACCTTAAAAGTGTCTCCCAAACTTACAACTATCTTCCAAACCTAACAAATTTGAATTTTAAAATATTTTCCTTTAAATGAGTCACCTCTCTCTCTCTCTATATATATATATATATATATATATATATATATATATAGTTGACAACCAAAACGACACTCTCTCTCCCTCTCCCTCCCTCTTTCTCTCTGTGCCAATCAAACACACTGGTAGGGGCCAAATAGCATAGCTAGGTGCAATCAAGAATGTTTTGAGTATAAAATCAAGTCAAAATACATAGAGAGATATGCACATTGGAGAGAGAGAGAGAGAGAGAGAGAGAGAGAGAGGCATTTCAAGCATCCTTCCAATAAAAAATTTGGAAGGGACCCCATTTGGCCAATGGAATGTAATCCCATAATGCTACTTGATAGACTAGTTTAGAAGACTTCAATAGGTAGGAAGAAACGAAGAAGAAGACAGGAAGGAACGAAGAAGAAGAAGAAGACAGCAAACGAAGACTAAGCAGAAGCAGACTGCCACACCTCAGAAGCCCCCCCCTGCGAGCATGCTTGGTACACATTGAGGCAATTGCCTGATCATTTCTAGGTCTAGATCATCACCCGCGGTCTAAGAAGACGACGACGACGACGAAGAAGAAGTTCCTTCTCGTAGATCCTCTCCCGCAGTCTAAGTTTTGCTTGTCATTCAAGCAGAGTATCTCTCTTCCGCCTACAAGCGAGAAAGAAAGGGCCTAATTCTTGGTATCGCTAATGCATTCTCACGTTTTGCAGGGTTAATTACCCCCGAGTAAGAAGGTTTAATGGTTTGTTTATGGATGAAGCTTTGCCTGCGTGTCTTATCTTGATCGATAGGAAAATGAGACACCTTCAGATCAACATATTGTAGAGGCAAAGTCACACATCCATGAGGATGGGGGAAATTGGCTAATAATTACATGTAAGATGGCCGGTTGTGTCATTTTGCTGGGATCGTTAATGGTTCTCTTTATCCATTACAAGTGCATTCTCAATCATTTTCAAGCTATGGAATTAGATAAAGATTGTACTCACCATTTTCAAGATGTGGCATAAGAGAAAGATTGTACTCAACCTCTTAGAACACAGGGCAGCATAACAAAGACGTGCCTCCTGTTCCAGTCAAGTGTATTGTTAGAAAAACTTTTGAAGCTGCCACCGAACTAGCTTCTGAGTACAGCACAGTGCTCTACAGCCTTGGATACTTTACAGGTTTAGCTATCTGTATTCAATGGGTTTGTAGTACAGTCTTGTTTTTATGAATGGAGGAATCAGTCAAATTCATGGTGTTTATAGCCAAAAATGCCCACCCATTTGAGCTGGCTTATCTAGCAGCCACCACAGTTGAGCTTGTTCAAACATGGTTGGTATCACTAGCTTGCATCCCATGCCAGGATCAGCTTTTGATTTGTGATGATGTACGCTTGGAAAACTAGCGTACACTACACATGCATGTGTGCAAGAACACACAAGCATGAGAGTTAGAATGATGCCCAGATTTCGGTCATTGACAAGTACAAGAAGAGTGTCCTCCACTATGCAGCTTGATATGGTCAAAGCTCCTGCAATATCAACCAGTTGTTGTTGGGCCAGTTTTGTGGCGATCTTTTAGATGAGGAAGAAGACTACAAGAATTTCCTTGAGAAGCTATGAAGAAAAGCCGTGAGGAATAACAGGGCAGGGAGCTGATATATATATCATGTATAGAAATTTATACACTAGAAAGGAGAGGGGTGGGTCAGGCCGACTGGCTGAGGATAAGTAAGGATGGGCACGGCAAGCTGGGAGGGGCTGCCTTATGATTTTGTAAAACCCTATTGATAGGTTTTTTTGTGATTCTATAGTATTAGGTGGTGTTAAGGTGTAACCAACTAAAAGCTTTATATGTATGAGTGTATAAACGATGAATTTGGTTTCTTTATAATGCTATCAGTACATAACTCCAAAATTTGCAGCCATCATGTGAAGGATCGCAAGCTACAACTTTACATGGTGCTAATTTTGACTCTTCAAACAGGTTATGGCTGAGGGAGCAACAACACATCATTTGAAATGATTGATCGCTACATTGCTCAGGTACCAATTTTCACCAACAAAAATCTTAATTTTGATGCACAATCACTATCAAAACTTTGTCTAGGATAGCAATTCACAACACAGTGCATGCCTTTCTTCTTTGAAGCACCCCCTATCATAGGCCCTATTCAAAAAGCATGTGGATAGACATGTTTGGGAGTATGTTCATCAGTGGAAACATCACTAGTAGCAATGGTAAGCTAAGGGCTGAAAGCTCACAGTGACATGTGGAAGAAGTAGGAGATGTATTCAGCAGAGATTACGCTGAATAGCATGATGCACAGAATTTGTAGAAGAAAACTAGAAAATGATCCCTTTTGTATCGAATCTTGAGGCTTAATGAATTAAAAAGAATCATTGGGCATATTGGATTTGAAAGAGTGGCTTCGTGAGTTCTCTTGAGACCATCTATGGATTGGTACTTTAGCTCACCTTGGATATTCAATAGCTAAGACCAATCTAACTTCTTGTGGGATATGGCTTGCTTGTAGGACATTTTTCATTGGCATCATCATTTCTAATAAGAGTATCAATGTTTAGCTAGTATTTGATAAAATCAATGCTTATTTCTTGTGAGTCTTTGTCTAATCTTTTAGATGAAGCCTATGTGCACTTCAAACCTCACTATGAGGATTGTTCTATCTAGCAGCTTTTTGCCTATGGAGTCAGAGTGGTCATGGTAGCAGCTCTTCTAGACACGGGCAATGCAAACAAGGTGCTTGGAGGAGGGAAAGAATATCAAACCCATGGTAGCAGCTCTTCTAGACACGGGCAATGCAAACAAGGTGCTTGGAGGAGGGAAAGAATATCAAACCCTGGACTGCCACCACAAGGTATGTATCCTTATGAAGGAAATCTATAAAAGGTATAGCTATTGCTACTTTGGTGCTCTTACATTAGATGCACCTCTTGCTACTTTGGTTGTAGCAAGCCCAATAAAAGGTTAGATTGGTTGAAGTTTGAGCTTGATGGATTTGTATGTTTCATCCTCCTATCTAAACAACTTGCTAAAACATTGAAAATGAAGAATGTAAGTTGAGGGTTTTGATATCCTATTTGCATGTAGTGGTAAGCTAAATCAATTTGACTTGGTATGATACTTCAATCTATTGGATTCCTATCATGCGGGCAAACTCAACACTATCATATATGTTTGGTAAATCTTATCATTTAAAGAGTCTAGATAGCATTGCATATTCCCACAAGAGTATGCATTGATTTGGATGGGCATTACATTTATCACCATTAGTAAATATGATACAACATGGTTCCATGAGCAAATAATTTAAATATCATTTCATTATTTGTCTTGGTGTGGATAGGACTACAGGGTTTGAAGCATACAACCAGTAGAGTAGATCTATGTTGTGGAGCTATGGGAGATTGCAGTGCTTTTAGGATAAAATGGAAGGAAGTTTGCTAAAAATGGTAGGTCTTCTCTTGTTGCTTTTGAGCTTTTTTCGCTATGTATATGTTTGAGCCTTTTGATATCCTTGCTGATTGTAAGCATAAAATGCATCTAGAGACAACATTGTTGGTGAAGCAGCAAGGATTTGCATTTCAAAAAAAAGAAAGGAAGACTTAGGAAGACCTAACAAGACTTAATTTTTTTAATGGTGGAGCAGATCCAAAGAGGATGACAACTCTAGACCTACCTTAGGTGCTGTAGAACATGGTGAAGTAGAGAGAATGTAGTGTTCAAGACAACTTTTTTAGTGAATTCAATCACAATTCTATTCCTAATAATACAACATTGTGAAAAAATCGTGATTAGTTTTCTTAACATGATATATTAGTGTGATAATGGCTTGTATTAATGATTCCAACTAGTTTTCTTGTATAGGAAAATTTTACTATATCTATAGTTTCAACTAGTTTTCTTATCTAGGAATATTTTACTAGATCATCAACTAGGAATTTTAACAATTTTCTATATAGAAATATTTTACTAGATCACTAACTTGTAAAGTGTTCCACTTTTACTAGTTGAGACTTTTTCTAGATACTTTGATAAGTATCTAGAAAATCTCTCTTTTTTTACTATATGGAAAAGTGTTTAAAGTTCCTTGTGAATGCCTGGACTAAAAGATTGCCTGTTCTCGATTAAGGTTGTCGCAATTTAGGTTGCGCAACCCTTTCCTTGGACAGGGTTGCGCAACCCAAGTCAAAAGGGGGCGCAACTCTTTCCTTGGCAAGTCCAGGCAAGTCCTTGCAGCAACCCTTTCCTTGGACAGGGTTGCGCAACCCCAGTCAAAAGGGGGCGCAACTCTTTCCTTGGCAAGTCCTGGTGCGCAGATCGGACGCAGGTAGCTCACGTAGTGAATTCCCAAAGGTCCCCAAGAACAAAGCACTCTACTTTTTAGCACAAAAACCAATGTAAAAACAAGCACGACATGAGACAAGAGACAAATTGGGTTGAATCTCCCCCATGCCTTGTGTGAGCGCTTCACAAAGCATGTATTTAATATATATTTCCAATCTTTTTGCTCAAAAATAGCCCAATTACAAAAATATGACAAGCTTTTAGCTTTTGAGTTTGCTTTCTACCAAAAATAAGAAAATAAAGCTAATGGACGGTGCCCATAGTGTCTGGCACGCCCGATCTCAATGTCCAAATAAAAATAACATATCCAGGCGCATAAGCGCATACAAAATAATAATAAATAATCGATGTCTCTATAGACATAATCAAAATATAGGCGTGGCGCCTATCAAAATATAGTCCAAAGGTCGAAAACCCGCTAGACTCCAATGCTTTCCTCCGCCACTGCTGCTATCTCTACACATCAACTGAAGCATTCACAATCGTTAGTAAAATAACACAATTAAACCGACAAAAGTGAATACCTAGCAGTCTTCAGCTACATAAATAAATCAACTGGTTAGAAATAAATCCTAACCTTAATTTATTACGAGTGCGCACTCTAAACTCATAAACGTTTATTAATTTAATATGCATTTTGCGGAATCACCCGCTATGGAATCACCCATGTACACACTAAATTAATGAAACGCCCGAAAAGGACAGGCGTCCCCATCAACTTCTCGCACAAAGAATCCTCTTTGCGTATGAGCCCCGGTCATCTAAGTTTACGGAATCCACCGTAAAACCTCACGGAATCCACCGTGGAATATGCCTCCTGGCATCATACCCCCGGGGTGGGATAGCAATTGACCTCAATTGCTATTAGCTCAATGTGGAGCTAACAGAGTGGGGAAAGCTACTCGTAAAGCCTCTATTGCGCTAATATATGCAATCCCTCGATTAGGTCTGCTTGATAGCTGTTCCTTCCCTTATGCAATTCGTTTAATTAGGTCTGTTTGCTACCTGTTACTCCCATTATGCTTGCCCTGCCAGGTAGTGATAGTTCTACTCCTGATTGGAAATTTGATGGAGTGGCCAATGCTTTGCGGGCGCAAACATCATCGACTCCTGTCAGTTTTACACATATGACCTCGATGCTTCTTGAGCATGAGACATCTTTGAGATTACAGGGGCGGCTTCCGGCACATTATGGAGGCGAGGCTTATGTAGCTTTAGAGAGGGGTGACGGGAAGAAGAAGTCGAAGGCCCAGTGTTACCACTATGGCAAGAAGGGACATTTGCGGAAGGACTGCAAGACGTTAGCGGCTTCCAGGAAGAAGGAGCAGAAGACGAAGCGGGATGTTGACTCTACCGATGAGTCCTCTCCTTCATCAGACTCTGACTCCGATCCTCCGACCAAGGTGAAGTCCAAGGTGCGGAAGGGATCCTCTTCTTCGGATCGCGGGAAGGGCTTGGTGGCCCCTTCCTCGGCTGCTTTCTAGTGGTGGTGATGAGGTCATCCCTCTCTGGCACAAGAGTGTCGTGAGGGATGACCTCATCACCACCACTAGAAAGCAGCCGAGGAAGGGGCCACCAAGCCCTTCCCGCGATCCGAAGAAGAGGATCCCTTCCGCACCTTGGACTTCACCTTGGTCGGAGGATCGGAGTCAGAGTCTGATGAAGGAGAGGACTCATCGGTAGAGTCAACATCCCGCTTCGTCTTCTGCTCCTTCTTCCTGGAAGCCGCTAACGTCTTGCAGTCCTTCCGCAAATGTCCCTTCTTGCCATAGTGGTAACACTGGGCCTTCGACTTCTTCTTCCCGTCACCCCTCTCTAAAGCTACATAATCCTCACCTCCATAATGTGCCGGAAGCCGCCCCTATAATCTCAAAGATGTCTCATGCTCAAGAAGCATCGAGGTCATATGTGTAAAACTGAGATTAGTGTCGACTTGCGAAACTTGACTTCTGGAGTGCGTGACCCGAAGTTTGCAGACTTGTCTGCCCAGTAGAACTTGCAGAGTATAGTAGGATTTAAGCTTAATTAGTTAAGCTTAAAGCTTAATAAGCTTAAGTAAGTCAGTAAGTCCGCCGTTTTTTTTCAATCGTGGGGGGGGGGCCGTTTTTCACAGCGCGGAATTTTCGAGCTGCTCCTCCTCTTGCCACGATTTGACGTTTTGAAGCTAATAAGCTTCTTAAGCTTAAAACTAAGCTTTTTAATGAAGAAGATTAGAAATTTCTCACTGTTCTATCACGACTTGTTCATGGAGTTGAGGGAGTGGTCCTCCGCCGACAGAGAGTGGTCCTTCGCGATCTGAGAGTGAAAACAGGGGTTCTTGATCGCCAGAAGTCTGCCTGTATCGACGGTTCGTGACGAGATTGACTGTAGAGGTCGTTTGTTCCTGGAGCTCCGCCTTTGCCCGAGATTGGTAGCGATTGGAAGCCCTTGATCTCTGCTCCGCTCTGATACCACTGGTGCGCAGATCAGACGCAGGTAGCTCACGTAGTGAATTCCCAAAGGTCCCCAAGAACAAAGCACTCTACTTTTTAGCACAAAAACCAATGTAAAAACAAGCACGACATG
Source organism: Lygodium microphyllum (assembly GCF_053477565.2). Taxonomy (NCBI): domain Eukaryota; kingdom Viridiplantae; phylum Streptophyta; class Polypodiopsida; order Schizaeales; family Lygodiaceae; genus Lygodium; species Lygodium microphyllum. The sequence continues at coordinate 27,081,724 of NC_141152.1, read as the reverse complement.
AGACAAGAGACAAATTGGGTTGAATCTCCCCCATGCCTTGTGTGAGCGCTTCACAAAGCATGTATTTAATATATATTTCCAATCTTTTTGCTCAAAAATAGCCCAATTACAAAAATATGACAAGCTTTTAGCTTTTGAGTTTGCTTTCTACCAAAAATAAGAAAATAAAGCTAATGGACGGTGCCCATAGTGTCTGGCACGCCCGATCTCAATGTCCAAATAAAAATAACATATCCAGGCGCATAAGCGCATACAAAATAATAATAAATAATCGATGTCTCTATAGACATAATCAAAATATAGGCGTGGCGCCTATCAAAATATAGTCCAAAGGTCGAAAACCCGCTAGACTCCAATGCTTTCCTCCGCCACTGCTGCTATCTCTACACATCAACTGAAGCATTCACAATCGTTAGTAAAATAACACAATTAAACCGACAAAAGTGAATACCTAGCAGTCTTCAGCTACATAAATAAATCAACTGGTTAGAAATAAATCCTAACCTTAATTTATTACGAGTGCGCACTCTAAACTCATAAACGTTTATTAATTTAATATGCATTTTGCGGAATCACCCGCTATGGAATCACCCATGTACACACTAAATTAATGAAACGCCCGAAAAGGACAGGCGTCCCCATCAACTTCTCGCACAAAGAATCCTCTTTGCGTATGAGCCCCGGTCATCTAAGTTTACGGAATCCACCGTAAAACCTCACGGAATCCACCGTGGAATATGCCTCCTGGCATCATTTATTTCTAACCAGTTGATTTATTACGAGTGCGCACTCTAAACTCATAAACGTTTATTAATTTAATATGCATTTTGCGGAATCACCCGCTATGGAATCACCCATGTACACACTAAATTAATGAAACGCCTGAAAAGGACAGGCGTCCCCATCAACTTCTCGCACAAAGAATCCTCTTTGCGTATGAGCCCCGGTCATCTAAGTTTACGGAATCCACCGTAAAACCTCACGGAATCCACCGTGGAATATGCCTCCTGGCATCATCAAGGTGGTTGCGTGCCAGGTATTAGGTCAATCTTATGGTCTTCTGGACGTGATGGAGGTAAACCTGGTGGTAGGTCTTCTGCAAAACAGTCCTTAAAATATGCAAGAAATTCCTTATGCCTAGGGTGCATATGAGTTTCTTTTGCGTGCAATTCATTCACCCAAATGAGATATGATTTAGTATTCTTGCGTAGTGCACGTTTTGCTTGAGTATGCGAAAGCAGTGGAAACATATGAGATGCATGCATACCAAATAAGGTAATAGATTTTCCCTGAAAATTTATATTCATTGTGTGCGTGGAATAATCTATATTAGGATTATGTTGGTGTCTCCATGGCATTCCTAGAATAATGTCGCTAGACTGTAATGGGACAACTAAGAAATTTCTTCTTTCAATATATGGACCAATTTGAATTTCTAAATTTTGAACTTCTTGTGTGCCATTGTACCTAGTGCCTAAAAATGCAGCCTTTATGCGATAGTGCGTAGGTACAGTATGCAATTTCAATTCCTTTACCAATTTTGCTGAAATAAAGTCATGCGTACTACCGTCATCATGCAATATAATTCTTTCTTTTCCATGCACCATACATTTCATAGTCAACAATGAATGTAAAGTAGGCATACCTGGTAAAGTGTCGGAAGTAGTAGTAGGATCATCTTCTTCTTCAGTGAAATCCGGCATATCCTCATGCTCGTCCTCGTCCATAGCTCCAAGGTAGTTGATATGTGCTAATGGCTTCTTTGAATAACAATTTGCTGCGAGATGGCCTGGCTGGTGACACTTGTAGCATACGATGGGCTTGGCTTTGGTCACATTATTTGTAATGGCTGGGAGTCTGGGTATATTTGGATTTGCTTGTTGGATAGGCTTAGGATTTGGATTGACAGTGGTTGGTAATGCAGGTGGTTTAGGCCAATTCTTACGGAAAGATGGTGATGAAAAACGACCTGGATTAAACCTTCTGAAATTTGAATTGAATTGTTTAGATCCATAATTACCGTTTGCTTGGAATGGCTGTGGTCGTCGATCTCTTCCACGTAACTTATCTTCAGTGTCGTGAGCTAAGGAGATGGCATCTTCAAGGGTAGCAGGCTTGAACATATTCACCTCAGCGTAGTAATGTCCAAGAAGTCCAGACTTGTACTTCCGCTTATGTGTCGTCTCTGGTACGTCTTCAAGCATGCGTAGCTGTAAAAGTGCATTCCAAAAACGCTCTGTATACTGTGGAATAGGCTCACGATCGCGTTGTTGAAGTAAATCCCATTGCTTGATAGCCTTCTCATGAAATTGTGGTGGAAGGAAATTTTGCATGAACTTCTTCTTGAAATCTTCCCATGTAGCAGGACATTCTATGCTCTTGCGGACGACAGTCCACCAAAGTGATGCTCTATCTATCAGATGATTAGTAACACACTTGATTTTATCTTTCTCAGGATAAGTTTCCTCATGGAAATAGTCATCAAACTGGCTAATGAATGATAAAACAGTCTTTCCTTCTCTTATGCCATTGAAAGTGCGAAACTTGAAACTTCGTTTACTTATCTTGGATTCCTTGCGAATGGTTTGTGCTTCAAGAGTAGCGTCGATGGTACGGCGAATCAAATCTTCAGCTTGGGGTTCTTCTTTATCAGTGGACGCTCCTTGTAGCTTTGTCAATTGCGCTTGCAAGGCTTGCCTAGCTCTTCGCTCTTCGTCCAATTGCAACATGATAAGATCCAGCTTTTGTTCCATGGTAGGCTCGGGTAGGTCGTCTTCAGCCATAGGATCATCCATATGTGGGGTAGTCATCCTGTAAAACTCAACAAACCTTTCTCACTCAAAATCAGTTAGCGGGATGAGCGTAGCTCAAATTTGGGGTTACAAGGCTATGTATTTTTGGGTATTTTCTTCTTCAATTTTCAGAAATTCTGAAATATTTCTGTCTCCGTTTGCTGAAAGTACTTCAACGAACTTGTAGATAGGTAGAACAGCTTGCTGCGAACAACTTTCCAGTTCTGAGTTTTTGCAAACGAACAAGTCTTCTAGGAGTTTCGAGCGTTAGTCAGTTCTGATTTAGTCTGACTTGCAGAGTTGCAGACTTAACAGACTTGCAGGGTTGTTGACTTGCTGGACTTAGCCGATTTGCAGAACTTGCAGGACTTGATTAGTGTCGACTTGCGAAACTTGACTTCTGGAGTGCGTGACCCGAAGTTTGCAGACTTGTCTGCCCAGTAGAACTTGCAGAGTATAGTAGGATTTAAGCTTAATTAGTTAAGCTTAAAGCTTAATAAGCTTAAGTAAGTCAGTAAGTCCGCCGTTTTTTTTCAATCGTGGGGGGGGGGCCGTTTTTCACAGCGCGGAATTTTCGGGCTGCTCCTCCTCTTGCCACGATTTGACGTTTTGAAGCTAATAAGCTTCTTAAGCTTAAAACTAAGCTTTTTAATGAAGAAGATTAGAAATTTCTCACTGTTCTATCACGACTTGTTCATGGAGTTGAGGGAGTGGTCCTCCGCCGACAGAGAGTGGTCCTTCGCGATCTGAGAGTGAAAACAGGGGTTCTTGATCGCCAGAAGTCTGCCTGTATCGACGGTTCGCGACGAGATTGACTGTAGAGGTCGTTTGTTCCTGGAGCTCCGCCTTCGCCCGAGATTGGTAGCGATTGGAAGCCCTTGATCTCTGCTCCGCTCTGATACCACTGGTGCGCAGATCAGACGCAGGTAGCTCACGTAGTGAATTCCCAAAGGTCCCCAAGAACAAAGCACTCTACTTTTTAGCACAAAAACCAATGTAAAAACAAGCACGACATGAGACAAGAGACAAATTGGGTTGAATCTCCCCCATGCCTTGTGTGAGCGCTTCACAAAGCATGTATTTAATATATATTTCCAATCTTTTTGCTCAAAAATAGCCCAATTACAAAAATATGACAAGCTTTTAGCTTTTGAGTTTGCTTTCTACCAAAAATAAGAAAATAAAGCTAATGGACGGTGCCCATAGTGTCTGGCACGCCCGATCTCAATGTCCAAATAAAAATAACATATCCAGGCGCATAAGCGCATACAAAATAATAATAAATAATCGATGTCTCTATAGACATAATCAAAATATAGGCGTGGCGCCTATCAAAATATAGTCCAAAGGTCGAAAACCCGCTAGACTCCAATGCTTTCCTCCGCCACTACTGCTATCTCTACACATCAACTGAAGCATTCACAATCGTTAGTAAAATAACACAATTAAACCGACAAAAGTGAATACCTAGCAGTCTTCAGCTACATAAATAAATCAACTGGTTAGAAATAAATCCTAACCTTAATTTATTACGAGTGCGCACTCTAAACTCATAAACGTTTATTAATTTAATATGCATTTTGTGGAATCACCCGCTATGGAATCACCCATGTACACACTAAATTAATGAAACGCCCGAAAAGGACAGGCGTCCCCATCAACTTCTCGCACAAAGAATCCTCTTTGCGTATGAGCCCCGGTCATCTAAGTTTACGGAATCCACCGTAAAACCTCACGGAATCCACCGTGGAATATGCCTCCTGGCATCAAGTCCGCTGCAAGGACTCCTTGGACAGGGTTGCGCAACCCAAGTCAAAAGGGGGCGCAACTCTTTCCTTGGCAAGTCCAGGCAAGTCCTTGCAGCAACCCTTTCCTTGGATAGGGTTGCGCAACCCCAGTCAAAAGGGGGCGCAACTCTTTCCTTGGCAAGTCCAGGCAAGTTCTTGCAGCAATCTTAATCGAGAACATGCAAGTCCTTGCAATCTTTTAGTCCAGGCATTCTTTTTGCAATCGAGAACAGGCAATTTCATATGATTCCTCATGCTTAGCCAGGACAATTTCATACATTGTACTATCTCTAGGATTGTGCCTAGCGTATTGCTAGTGCTCATGCATGTTCTCCTCCATAGGCATCATTGGATGGGATTGAAGTTGAGATAGAGATCATGTGTTATGTGTTCTACCGAAGGTTTTCCTATTGCTCAATGTGTGCACAAGAGAGGAAGTTGCTCATTTTTCTTCTTTAGCTATAAAGGGGCATTTGGAAGAAATAATGTGAAAAGAATGCAATAGTTGATCCCCTCTTCGAGACAAGAAACAAGAAAAAAACAACATTCTTAAATTTCAGTGTATGAATCCTAAAATTTAGCTTTTAAAAATTTAGCATTGGTGTACCAAATTATAGTTTGTTAAATGAGTTTATTGTACGTAATTTTTCAAATGAAACCCCTTCCCATTTAAAATGAGGACACTCTTCACTTTCAATCTATCATAGATCTTAATGCCCTAAGTGTGAGCTCTAAATGTGCTCCCTCTAATAACTTTGGAGTTGGTATGATAATGCCATCACACATATTTTGTCAAAAAATGTGTAAAAATCTTTGGGACAATAATTTTGATACCTCAATCATTTGATCTCCAACAATGGAAAAGGAAGCACATTTAGAGCTTACTCTTCAAAATCCTTTCAACAATAAAGTACATAAAGGGACTTTGACAAAAGTTTCAAATGTCTCCACATGCTCCCCAACATCTCTATTTCAATGAACCTTGCAAAATTGGACTTGGGTCTCCGAAAACTTCCAATAGGGTGATTAAAAAACTTTATTGTCAACTTGATAAACTCTTTTCTTAGAGTATTTTTCTATCAAGATACTCTAAACCTTAATCTTCATTGTTTGATATCCCTTGTATTTACATCATCTTATCGAACATTGCATGTCCTATGAAATCAAATCTCTCTAGCTTAGATCTCTTACATGTAGAGAGGATTCCAATTTTATTATTAGGCAAGCTACGCATATTAGAATGTTCCTATGATGTGGAACCCTTAGAGTTATATGGGGGTTGAGTATTGGGTCCATCAAGGGAAATCGGCTAGCTTGATGCCTTGCTAGCTTTCTTAAACAAGCTCTATGGTCCCTTAGAGCATGTAAGTCACTACAATATATGAAATATATACTCACGATATATAATATGGAAATACACATGAATAGTTTGTTTCGAAGTATCTTGCCCCACCATCAAAATAAGTGTCGATATTAGCTATGATCTATGTACACCGGTACCTAGACCAAAATAAATGGCCAAGAAAACATCAAAATTCTTGTCACTACATACCAAAGATTTTTTGGGGAAAACAATTTTAGTAGGGATCTATCCCTTTGGAAGGGCTAGATCCCTACTATCCATGTTTGCTATCATATCAAACATGGTTCATCTCCTTACTTGATAAAGATTTTATACCCTTAAAAAAGTGTTTCATCCACTTAGAAAGACTAAGTATGCAAATATAATAATTATACAACATATACTAGGTCATTTCCCATTGTTGAAGTTCTTTGACTAGAAAGTAGAAAAAACACATATTTGATATATTGTTTTACATGTTATCAATATTACTTATTCATTGGAGGGGTTCATTGAGCTCATTATCCTAAAAAAGAATGCCATGGGATAAGATCTAATGGCAATTATGTACATGCAATATGTGGAATGAGACGTGATGTCCCCTCCAAGCCGAGACCTTTCTCTATTTGTCCTTGCAAGCTATCCACAAAGGAGGTTCACTCCAATGACAATATATGCTAAGAGCTAGACTTGCAACTAGAAAAAAGCATCGTATATATTGAGCTTAGTGTTGGATTTATTTTCTAGGAAGACATGCCAATCGGCCCTCCAAGGTTACAATATGAACCTAACTATAGAGATAATATGATTTGATCACACACCTCTTGCAAGGTAGGATCAAACCTTCTAGTTGAACAAAGTCTCAAGTTTGCCCACTAATTGGAATCCCTTACAAATCTAGTTTCCTATATTAAAAAATGTTATCCAATGGACCAAGGGCTAGGTACCTTACCCATGGTATCAAGAGAGAATTTACAAAAAAAACCCTAGCAAAGCTTGAGGGGCAACAAGGTGTTAGACATTGAGAAATAATGGGATTGTTAGATTTCTTTGAATTATTATCTTGACTTTTCCTTAATTATGTGCTTAACTTTAGGAATACTTATAGGACCCAAAATTGAATACAAAAAACTATTGGTATGTTAGGTTCTTCATTGGGACACTTATTGGTCATTAAGATATGAATTCAAGGATCACATGATGAGGATTCTAAGAAGGATATACCTTCCCCATATAAATATCCTACAATGTAGTTGGCTAATCTAATGTCATATGGGACATGCATAAATTTCTTCGTGCACACAATCCATATTCAAAAGCATCGATCTTAAAAAGAATTATTTTAATAAAAATAATTGAACATTGTCGCAGCACTATGCATGCGATGGCCAAAAAGATACTGGGTCTCATGAAGTAGACATGACAAGATATGAGCTCAAATGTAGGAATCCAATGTATTCACTAATGAAGAATTAGTACATTCCCTTTGCACTGCATACTCTACATGGATCTCACACACACTAACTCAAGGCGATTGCTTGAGGGAACTCATAAACTCTAACTCAAGACTATCGCTTGAGAGAGCACACAAACTCTAATTCAAGACAATTGCTTGAGTCTCACTCTATCATGATTTTTCCCAATTACACTCTTCTTTACAACTCTCTTTTCTAGTGATTCAAAAGAAAATACAAGACTTCAATACAAATATCTATCATATTCACGAGAAACTCTTTACTCAAGAAACTCTGGTTCATGGTTATTTAGGAGCTTAATGGTAATATAGGATTGAAGAAAGGAAAAGAATACTTCTTATGATTGGATACACTACAAGAGCAAGGCAAAGAGGATGGAATCCAAGCTTGCTCGTTCAGAACACATCAAAAGCTCTATGAGGTTCATCATATGAAAGTCAATATGACATAGATGCATTACAAATCCACAATGTCGTGATACCATGAAGCTAGGATGCCACATTCTTATCAGTAATCATATTCACAATCTTGGCTATGGCATTACTTAGTGGGATTTGGTACTCCTGTTGGATGCTGAATAAGATGTCAATCTTTCACCCCAAAATGTCAGCTACAAACTTTGAAGATTATGCTTTCTTTATCCTTTGATTGCTTATTATGCTCCTCTCATAACACGTGATCACTACAATGCTACCAAATATAGATATACTTCAAGCTAAACTAGCCTGCAACTAGGATCCTTAGGGAGGATTGTTGCTACTTGTAGTATTGCAAAACAAAGTTGTAATCACTCAGAGTTGGCAACATGCCTTTAGTACTATTATGGCCACCAAGGTAGAAGGTTGGATGGTGCACCATATATAAAAAAAGCTTCATCAGTTCCTATCTAAGTCTTCATTGTGAGCATCATTTTTGTGATGATCACACACCTGTGGGATAACCACGTTGTATGAGAACGAGGTCATGCTAATCACTCGGAAGCATCATCTAGTTAAACTTCTCCTATTGTTGATGAGAATGTTGTTGTAGCTGAAGGAAAACAATGGAGACAAGGGTTGCAACCCTCTTCTCTTCTTGTCGACTTCGTCTTGGGAATTTCAATCTTTAGGCCCTACATGGCGGCCTCTAAAGCAACAAACTTAGAGACATCGTTGGCATCATCATGGAGCTTTATGAACCACTATCTCCTACTATTGTAGAATTTGAGACTTTGTCAAATGATGACTTGCTCTTGAGACTACAACAAGATAGCCCAAATCTTTCTCTCTATCAATAATTTCACAATGAAGGCTTCAAAAGCAATGAGTACTCTCCTTAATAATCACGGAGTTTATCGTTCTCTTCGACCACCATGTTGCTATTTTCAACAATCTTCTCTACTCATTCTCTCCTTGGTTGCTACAAGTTGTTGAGCCTTTTTTCTCACAATTAGAAGCCTTCATATGTATTTTTTTACATTTTATCCTCCACATTTATACTAAAAGGATATAGGGGAATAGCGACGGGCAGTTCCAATGCATTTTAGCAACATCGCTAACAGCAACACAAATAGCGATGGTACTCAGACAAAAAAAAAACGGGTTAAAACCTGAGCGCGGCATTTTTCTTGAAAGAACAAAAAGGAGAGAAAAAGAGAGAGCAAAATGGAGAGTGAAAGGGAGAGGGAGAGAAAGAGAAATTTTCCACTCGTCGCAAAGAAGAGGAGGAAGTGCAAGAAGGGTGAAGAGGAGCCGCCGTCGCAACGAGGAGACAAAAAATCCATCTTCAGGCCTTTGTAGTGAGTGCATTGCTCCTTCTTGGTTTGTTCTTATTCTTTCTTCTTTGCTTTTGTTTGTTTTAGTGGAGAATGAGGTGCATTGAGGAAGAAAGAAAGAAAATGAGAGAGGGAGAAGAAGAATGAAAAAGGAAGAAAGAACAAGAGAGAGAGAGAGGGAATAAACATGAAACATAATAAAGAAAGAGAGAAAGAGAGAGAGAGAGAGAGGGAGGGAGAGAGAGAGAGGAGAATGAATGAGAAATGTCGGGTGCAATACCATGGGACAGGGAACACTCTAACGTAGGGTAGCTAGTCTCTCGCCCCCATGCATGGCATATTAAACTTTACATACTGTAGGCTTGCTCGTAAGGGAGTGGAGAGAAACAAAGAGAGAGGCAACAAAGAAAGAGAGAGAGAAAGAAATAAAAAAAATAAGAGAGTAAGAAGAAGGAAGAGGAAGAGAGAACGAGAAGCAGAGAATAAACATAAAAGATAATTAAAACATGAAAGAAAAAGGGGAGAGAACATAAAACGAAGAGCACAAAGAAAGGTGCAAAGAAAGGGGCAGAAAACCAAGACTTTAATTGACATTAATTTTGTTGAGTTACAAGAGAAAAAATCCCTTCTCAAATAATTTAAGAAAGAAAAAGAGAATGTGAACAAAAACAACTTGTTTGTCACAACGTAGACCAAATGGAAAACGATGAAGGTTGTGATGTTCAAGATCACAAGGCATATCTTAATTAGCGTATCCCATGTCCTTGCTCCCAATGCAAGCTTGCAATTAGACAAAAACATTGATTGTCTATAGAACACATATGATTCTTTGGTGAGTTTCAATCGGAGATCATTGATCAAGCGATCTCAGACTTTGAGCAAATGTTAAGAAAAGTGTATATCAATCATGCATTACATTCACACATTGTATTCACAAACTAATTGAATATCATATACAAAAATATGTGATGTGGCCGTAAATATTATTACAGGGAGGTGACATCTCATCCCAAGGAGGAGTGCATCTATTGCGGCCAGTTAGAAGAGTTCCTGGGCATCCAATGGATGGAGTGCTTGAGCCAATCCACCACTTGGAAGGCACTATCCAATCTATACTGTCAATATTAGAGGAGACAGTTCAGACTTTCCTACAATCTTGGAGCTTGAGATTGAGGCAATGATCGATGCATTGATGCCCATGGATGCCGAGACATCTGATCCACTTAGAGAGGAAGCATCCATACTATTATATAATGGGTGCCAAGTATCTCACCTGAAGACATTTCTTGCACTTCTAAGTGTGCAAGAAAAATACATGTGGAGCGATGCGAGTGTGACTAAGTTGTTTAGATACCTTCTGCGTATGCTTCGTTTATTTCTTTTCAGCACCATTCTAAAAAAAAATTGTGCATTTTCAAGGTATTTTATGATTTCTTTTCAGGTTGCTAAAGTATCATATATTACCACTTGTAAATACCATGCCTGAGTTTCGTAATGATGTGCGATATGTTTTACGAAATCTTGACATGGACTACAACATCCAAGCATGTGTCAATGATTGCATGCTGTTTTGAGGACAATATGAGACTATGGAGACATGTCCAAAGTGTGGTGCTCACATGTGTTCGTCAGGCTTGGCGAGCTTGACAATGTATCATGCATAGAATAGATCCATAGATGGAGTCCAACGAATATCAGCGGACTCATGCATATGGAGCCACATTGACTCTACCATTCCAGGCATTGCACGAGAGCCAAGGAATCTTCCGCTCGGTCTTGCTTTGGATGGCGTGAACCCATTCGACCTTTACTCAACTTCTTACAGTGTGTGGCCTGTAGTCCTTGTTAACTACAATATCCCATCATGGCTTTCTGTGAAGAAAGGATGCTTGATCCTTAGCTTGCTCATTCCTAGCTACTACAAAGTCAAGAATATGGACGTCTATCTCTGTCCATTAGTTGATGAGCTTAAGATTTTGTGGGAGGAGGGGGTTGTCGTGGAAGATATGAGCAAGTGCATAGTTGATGGTCCGCTAATATACGAGCCATTCTCATGTGGACCATGCATGACTCTCCGGGATTCGAGGAGTGCTTAGGTAAGTAGGCTTCCGTTCTCATTGGTAATATCTATCATAGCTCGTTCAAGTTTGTATTCACAGAATAGAGGTGTTGGGACAAGTATAGTTACCTTAGGTTATCATGCATGTCCATTTTGTGGGCTAGAGTTAGGCTCTTGAAGGTCACCAACCATTAAGAAGATGGTATACCAAGGACACTCCGCTTTATTGATGGAGGGTCATGAACTGAGGGAAGGTTTTCTTGGACAATCTCCAGTATGAATGAATGCCCAAAGCTCGTATGAGCTGAAAATGGTGCACACAGAGTCACATCCAAACAAAATGCGACGGTTCTCAATTTTCTATGAGTGTCCATATTGGATCCACTTACAGATCAACCACTTGTTGGATCCCATGCATATTTTCAAGAATATGGATAGCTTACTATGGAACCACATCACAGGAAAGAGAGACACTGTAGAGGCATGAATGGATTTGAAGGAGGTAGGCAAGATAGAGATGGTTTGCAGACGAATGCGGATGGTCACTTACAACTACCTCACACTCCTTGGGTTTTGTCCACTAAACAAGAGCACTCTGCAAAGAAAATTATCAGGTCTATCCGCACTCTGATGGGTATGATATGTTCTCTCATTTCCACGTTTTCTTAAAACGACCAATTATCAAGGCTACAATCCCATGATTGGCATAAGATATGTCAGGTTTGTACTATGAATGGATTTTAAGTGGCCTGCATATTTTTTTATTTGGATATAGTTGTTCATAATGCTTCTTCATTTTTGATAGTTTATACTACCAATCGCGATCACAGGATGCCTCACTCTAGAAATACATGGGGCAATTTACAAGTGATCAAATTTAGTTCAATGGATCTCACTGAAGGAGATCAAGACATCCTCTATTGAATCCGCAAGGAGAAGAGCAGTGGAGACGGTCTGTCTCCTTGAGAAGTATCTTCCCACCAGCATGCTCACGATACAAACCCACCTCTTGGTGCATCTTGTAGACAAAGTGGAGATTTTTGGACCTATCCATACGCAATGTATGTTCTTCTTGGAGCGCTTCATGAAAACCCTGAAAGGCTTTGTGCAACAACAAGCTCGGCTAGAAGGTAGCATGGCTAAAGGCTGGTTAGTGTCTGAGGCGTTACTCCATATTTCATAGTGGCTACCAATGGTGGATTTAAACAAGAGTATGCTATGGTCGTTGAATGACGATGATAGACAGCTGACTAGAGATGTGGTTAATGAAAATGGGGTAGAAAAAATGATTGATGCTACAATGGAGGAGAAAGTAAATTGTTTTTGTATGTTGCACCATTCCTCCATGGAGACGTGGCTCGCTAGGTACGAGCAATCTGGAAAAGATCGAAAAGGAGCACGATCCAAATTTCAATGTAGTACGCACTATCAATCGATTTGATATTCCAAGCGCATGGAGAAGATGCAGTGGTTTATGTTAATGCGATGGTTACATGGAGCTTTGATCCTCGTAGCCTCTCGCAAAGGGGTGGATGTCTCAACTGAGGAGTGGAAATTCTCGAGGGGATGTGGTCCAAAGGTGACCACATGTTTTATAAGCTATGTCATATCAAGATTTTACATGCGATAACTAATTAACCATTTCAATGTATCTTACAAAATATAAAGTGTGACGTTGTCACGCGGGTGACATTTTCTACATAGAGCGTATGGACAAAATGCGCTCCACAACAGATTGTGGTATCATGCCAAAGTTTGAGTAAGAGAGTCGATGTAAGCCATGGATCCAAGCACTGTTATAGATAAGATGAACTATTTTGGAAACTTGCAAAGTATTATCACGATGGATGAGCTGGGGCAACTGTTGGACTAGGTCCTTTTGGATTTCTTGAAATAGATTCTGGATAGATTTGCACAACACATTTGTATTGTCAGCCCATTGTGAAGAGATACATAAACTCTAGTTTTTTAAAATTTTATTACCACATGGTATATGTCACAAATGTTAAATCTCTCTTGTATGTGATTTTGAATAGGTAAATTTTTTTCCCAAACCCTCGACAACCTCAATGGTGGTATGTTATACCTTCAGCTCCCGGAGTGTGAGAGTATATGATGAAAGCAATGTTCCCAGTATAGATGAGGACAATATGCAGATAGAGAGGTTGATATTGCAAGGATTGGAGGCACCCAAAGCTTGGTGTATGTAGAGGAGGTAAAATTAAGTAACAATGATGGAAAGACAAGAGGCAAAGAATTCTTTGAGAATGAGGTGGACTCAACCTTTTGTGGTGACCTTTCTATCAACCTTCTAGTGTATGGGAAGTTATGTCAAGAGATTGACATGGGACCGTAGGCTTCATCATACTTGGAGCATCCATCTACTTAATTCATTGATGAATCGCTTATAAGGGTACTCTAGAATATGCATTTTAAGTATGATCATTTTTTTAGATTTATATTACCGTTCTTTGCTTTAATCTTTCTATTGATTATGTTCACATCAATTTTTATCTGTGCAAGTGACCTTTGTGTAGGGATGAGTTACAAGGAGCTATAAAATATCTTCACATGTATGTCTCCAGATTAGATGGCTTGATTTAGAGATATGGCGGACCAGGAGCTATCTCGGACACCATCATGCCATTCTCTTGATTCTATTTCGGCATGCTCGGATGTTTTGGTTTCCAATAGACGAGACTGACCCTCTAGACTTGGGCTAGAGGGAGGAAGTGGTTTTAGGGGATTCTTTGGAGTGGTGGATGAGGTGAGCCCACGGTCAGCTCGAGATAGAGGTATTACTCCTCATTCTCATACAGGTTTGAGAGAGGGTGGCTCAGATGGTTGCTGTGGAGGTATTAATGCAGTGTCTCCGTCTCATCGTTCTGCTAGAGTTGCATCACCTGTGGAATTTGTCACACCTATGGGGATGTCTGCTCCTATCACTCTAGCTTTTGCTCAACCATTCATAGGTGGCACCCCTATGGGTGCTACTCCGAGATACCACCCATGTGGGTACACCAAATGTACAAGGATCTCTTGGATATACCTAGGAGCACGGTCATAGGTGGGAGAGGACACATCTTAGACATACCCTAGAGGGGTATGGATACCTTGTAGATGATAGGACAAGAGCCAATATCATGAATGATGAGAGGAGAAGGGTGATGGCTTGTATAAGAGAGTTGTGCCAATAAGTTTTTTGGAACAACATCTTGGATCATTGAAAGAACGTACCGGAGGGAAGGGAGGACTACATAGTAGCATCCTTGCATGAGAAGTTTTCGATACCCATTGCAACAAATAGATTTTCCACAAGCTGGATGATGGAGTGCATGTGTGGATACATGTCACACAGATAATCAGATACACATGTAAGGCACTTAAGAGTAGAGTCTCAAAGCCCAAGTGGCTAGATGCAGATGACTGGCACTAACTCAAGGAGAAGGCTAAAAATTCTTTAGGACATTGGAGACAACAACGCGAGGCAGCAAGGGCATGACTAAAGGAGGAGTGGTCCATCATCTTGGGAGTGGTGGCCACAGGACTTATCTAGATGACTTTGTAAGTTTTTCTTTTGTTCTTCTCACTTATTTTTTTGCAATATTGCTTGTACTAAAAATTGTGTTTCTAATAGTTGTATTTTGTTTTCTTTGCAATACTCCATTACAAACCACGATCCCACAGGCCTAGAGACTCGATATGTAGAGAGACATGGTCTCACTACATTGATCGATAGATTGTATGCAAGCGGCAGCCCAATGAGTCACTCATCTTGCTTGTCCGTAGTTACTAATTTTTATTAAAATGCATTATTGTATGGTGGACTAATATGTAGTTGTTTCTTTTTTTGCAGAGTGTGTTCAATGCTCATTTGTGGCGAGATGACGGCGAGGATCTATAGCTTGTGCTTAGATCCGTGGAGCGCACATCCTCTCCTTTTTTTGTCCTATGATTTATGTAGGCATTTTCTATGCACTATGTTATTATCATCCTTTGTATCTTGCCATGATTCCATGAGTGCTTTCATTCAGGGATCTTGTATTTATTTTATGTATCACTCTTCTGGACTCAAATACACTTTTGCCTTCATTTCGATGACCATTGTACACTTTATTGTAACCCTTTTGTATGGCCCAAATATAGCACATAGTGCTACATGTGGCAGACTACAATTTTTTTTCTCTATAATCATCGCTATTAGTGTCACAAATTTACCTACACGCGTCACTATTATCGTCCCAATTTGCATCACAAACCATCGCTATTGGCATCACTATTTGTGACATTATTTGCATCGCATTTGCAACGTAAATAACGACATAAATAGTGACGTCGATAATGATAGTTCTATGGCGTCGCTAATACCGATGTGTTTAGCGATGATGGGGGCAAATTTTTTGGTGAAAAATTTTTCGCTTTGAACATCGATAGTATGAGGCCTGTATCTTGTAGTGTTAGGCCCCCATGCAATATAAAACTTTCTTTTTAATTTTGATTCACCTTGATCTACATGCAATAATCTCTGGTGCTTTTTCTCAAAAAATAACTCTTTGTTTCTCTTTGATAATAGCTATCTAAAGCTTGTACACATGGCCTACATGCTTCATGCCTCTCAAAGGTTAGGATATGCCTTCTTTCCACACACCACCATACTTTTTCTTTCATGCAAGTTCATCTTGTAAAAACTCTTTGCCAACTGATTTCTTTCCCTTCTAATCATCCCACCAGAATCAAAGGTATTAAATGGCTATCTTCCTTTTCAGATTTCAAGAAGTATGCTTTTGTGAGCATGTCATAACCCATGCACTTATTAGTGCATTATTGCTCTTAAAATGTATAATGCATGCATACTACAAAATTGATAATCTTGCCTCTTCATTCACAAACATATAGGACCTGGAAATGAGCCATGGTTGAAGGGTTTCATCCTTTGACACAAAATCTCATGACTCCCATGCCCTCTAAACCTGCACATCTCCTAGATGTGCCATTTATGAAACCACCCAAGTCAAATACCCAAATAATCACCTCCTCTTTGATCATGTGCATAAGCGAGTGTCCAGCCAGATCATAGATCAAAATAATATACATTTGCAGAACTATGGTACCACACCAAGTACCCTCTCCTAGATCATAAGGCCTTGAATGGGTCACATATACTTGAGTCTTTTTTACTTGCATATACATGCTTGCAATGTGTCCATGAATAAATATATAGCAACATCCCTACTCTCTTTCAATCCATTTCTCTAGAAGTTACTCTTGTAGCCAATTTTGATCCACATCCAACATAATATGAGCATCACTTGCATCTGGCATACTCTTGAGTATCACTGAAAGCATCTAGACATTTAATATTACGAAGAACCTCTGAATTTCTTGTCAAGGCATTTGTCAAAGCATATGACACAGTCTCAAATTATGTAGCATTAGATCCATCATCTTCTACATGAATATCCTCTAGCTCTTGAAACTTCTCATAGAATGCAAGTGTGTCCTCTATATAATGTGCATACGTCAATTCATCAATGTCTCTTTAATTCATTGCATCACTAGGGACATGAGCCTCATAGGCTTCCTCATAAGCACTCATAAAATCTACATATGCAATGTCTGTCTCATCCACTTCACGTTCTTCCGAGTCATTGTCTATTTGGAAACTCAACGCATCAATGGTCTCAGTATAGACATCCTCTATACGGATAATCATAGCATCAATATTCTCAACATAGGCATCCTTGGTATAGCTAATCTTAGCTTGGTAGTAAGAACTATAGTCTAGGAAAATTCTTGTGCCTCCTCTAACCTTCTAGCATCATTTTCTTGCACCCTTATTTCATCCTCTTCTTGAATTCTTATTACATCATCTTCTTGCTTGATCTATTGTAGCTTCTACAATGCAACCACATCTATGACATGAATCTAAAAGGTTCCTCACAAAATCTAAATATCCATACCCTAGCTCAATCATATGTAAACTATACTCCAATACATGTTGTAAATCTTGTAAAGAAAGCATATTTGCATCCACAAAGCTTATCATACCTGAATCTTCACCCTAGCCTTTCATGTGAGGTTTACCAAAGATGTGAGAGTGCTCTTGCACTGTGGGCAGAAAGATGTGGGGTCCTGTGAGGAAGAAGGTACGACAAAGTAGGAGGTGATACCTATGTAAAGTAGGAAGGATAGCAAGACAAACTATAGATTATAAGCCATGTTAGATCAGCTTGTGATCAAGTAACACAAAACTTATATGAAATACTCTAGTCAATTAGCCTTTAACTCAAGTTTTCTCCAAACAAATAGCCCTCAAGGAGACTCTTATACATCCTTGGATCATTCATCACTCTATACATCAGTATTCTCAAGTTCCAATCCATAGAGGTTCAAGATTAAGCTCAAGATGCTCTTATACAAATCCTTTATATGTGATTAAGGCTAGCATGGCTTGGAAGACATCTTCAAATATTTCCTAAGATGGAATCAAAAGATTCTCAATCGTATACATGAGTAATCTAGGTTAAAGGAAGGGATCTAACAAATATGCATATGGTTGTAAGTCCTAGGAACTCTTAATGCAGTAGGTTTTAGTGAGAATTTCATATTGAGATTTCTTGTGAACCATAGAGCTTCATCTAGCTTTGGATTTTTACTGTCTACGATCCTTGAAATGCAATCCCAACACTAAATCTCTATTGATGCATCTTCAAGGCTAACAAACTTTTTGAGAACATTGATTGGTCACCTTCCATGTTTCTTTTTCCATACTCAACATAGCAAACACATCGCCTTGTTGTTCAAATGATCTTGATTCCCCTCTCGTGCGTCGGATCGATTGAGCTAATTGTCTTCATAGCTCTATTGACTCCCTTGTAGTCTAGCTCACTTCCCAAATTTGCACTCTTTGACAAATGTGTTATTTTTATGCAATCTTGCTTCCTTGATGTAGTATGATGATAGCGTGATAGAGTGATGAATGGTATTTCAATCCCCCCGTCTCGGGGAAGTTACTCATGAATGTATGTGTGCATCAGGTGGGTTCAAAATAAGAACTTTTTAAAATATCATTTTAATACATTTGTTACATATAGAAGGGTGTAATATAAAGGGTTTATTTATAGATTGAATAGAAAATGTCTATATTTTATTCAAGAGAAATTCACTGATAAGGGTATTGATAAATCGGCCTTGAACACACGTGATGTACAAGATATACATATAGTAACTTCCTCGAATCCCCCCGTCAACCTCTTTTAGCCTTGCTGATTTTTGTCATCTTATGCTACAAGCTCAGGGGGGTCACTCATGAATAGATGTATATATAACGTGAGTTCAAAATAAGGGGTTTTTAAAACACCATTTTTATACATTTTTTACATATAGAAGGGTGTCATATAAAGGGGTTACTTACAGATTGAATAGAAAAGGGTTGTTTTTTATTCAAAAAAATTTCAAAGATGAGGATATTTATTAATAGGCCATGAATGCACATTATATAGAGAATATATATATAGTGAACCCCTCGAGGCTACAAGGCCTCATAGGTGTTTCAATTCTGGCTAGGTGGCACAGAGTCCTCTATTTGGCATGGAGGAATCTTACTAAGTTGGTGTTCATGAAGGCCAACTATTTTTCTAACTTCTACATGTCAACTAGTGCTTTGAAAGGGCCACAAGAACTTCTCAAAAACAATTCTAGAAGTGTCTACAATATGGCACATCTACACCTTTCCATACCATTTTTTTGGTTGTTCAAACTGTGCCTTGTACACGTTGAAAAGCCAACCTCTTAATTTCCTTCAGTGTCTTCCTTCTTTCCTTGATGATCACATGGCATCCTACAATTGTCGAAAGGACTACTAACCTATTGACACCTTCCCCTCATGGATTGACATGCTTCTTTTTCCATGATGCTTCCTTCTATTTACATTGTTCCAACCCATCTCATAGTGAATTCTCAAAGTTACAAGCAATTGATATGATGGATTCAACCAGCTCCTCTATATGAGGAAACATGTTTTGCAACTTTTGATCCATGTTAGGTAAAGAAGCTCTCAGATAATAATCACTCTGCCAAAATTGTTACTAGGTCATCGAACCCCTAACTGTCTTTCCTCCAGGTGTTCTCATTTCCTTCTCTAGTTCCCTCTCTCTACTAGCCTTTTCCTCAAGTAGACCTATTTGTCATGCTGAGTAGCCTAATGTAGCAAGCTTCTATTTAACTTTCTTCTTTCTCCTCTAGCACACTCTCACAATGATGATCAAGAAGCAAGTGAGATACTAAGTATTGCTTTTTTTTTCTATGCTGGGCCTCTTCTCGCACCTGTCGAATATCCTCCCTTTTTGGAGTCCCAAGAGGAACACTAAGAAAACATGGAGCCTAATACAAGAAAATATATCGTGCTCATCAACAAGCATTCTTCATATTTAATGTGACCACAACAAGAAAACGAACACAAATCTCCTCAAATCTTCACATAGCATATTCTCCCATGGCTTTAACTTGAAAAAAATTGATTATGCTCTTCATATTCTTCATGTAATTCATCAAGAGACCACAAAAACACAAGATAATACACCACTTTGAATGGAAATCATCACATATTATTCATATTCCATATTTCCATAGCTTTCTCTCACAATCTCTCACTCATAAATACATTGTGTTGTATAGATTTGGTTATCTCTCACTCTCACTCTCACTCTCTCTCAATGGTACAATGGAATAATAAAGAATAATCATACATAACCCCTCTTTGGTTTTGGATACCCCTCCCAAGAGGTATGTCTACTATGAAGGTCATCAGAGCCACTATAGTGTCCTTTCGCAACTTAACCGTGTCAATGTCACTTAAGTCTTCACTTGAGTCTTTAGAAGCTACTTCTTTCACTTCTTTGAGCTATTTTGAGCTTGTATTCATCTCTTTGCAAGGTTATAAAACTTCCCCAAGCTACACATTCATCCTAGATAACACTTATAGAGGCATACAAAACAGAGATAGAGGCTCTACTAATGGTCAACAGAGGGTTAATAGAAAGTCATCAGAAAGCCTTTAGCTCAACTAAAACCATCAAGAATCATTCAATAAGCTTCCAAAAACTCTCAAACTCCATCAATCATAATTCCATCCTCTCATATTATGAAAAGAAAATATAGCAAAAAGAAGCTCAATAGAACCAATCGAACACTAATATGACATCAATAGAACATGTCAGAACATCATATCTCCACTGAAAAATATCATTTCCTTCTAAAATCTATTCAACCTTATTTAAAAACTCCCAAACACTTCCAAGTCAATTAATCACCATATAAAATCCATAAAAAATCAACCATTGAGTTCTAAAAAACAACAAAAATCAGCCAAAAAATCAAGTCATTTTACTCCTTAGAATATCCCCACACTTAATTAGGAAGTGTCCTTGCAACCTAGGAAAAAGAGAATAAAAGTTCAAAATATAGCTTAACTTGATCTTCCACATCATCTTTATGAAACACCATCCAGGCGTGACTCCAACTCATAACTTGCATCTAATAAAGAGTTATAACAAAAGAAAAAGATATTTATCCATTCATTCAACTTAGAAACAAAAAAGCATGAACAAGCTTTTAAAGGATATAAGAGGTTTGTTTTCACCATAAGCATCCATCCATCATATAGAATCAGGAATCACCATCCATCAACTTCTCAATCAGTTCTATCTTCATCTTCAACTCTACCCAAGAAGGATAAAACACCACATATACACCTTTAAACATGTTAAAAACTCACATAGACACAATACAATGTAGTCTAAATGGAACTTGCTCCCAAAAAATGAAGAACAAAAAGAAAGATTTTCATTAAAAGGATCAGTACATCCAAGAGAGTGTCCACAATCTATGTAGGATGAATATATTTTTTCTTGGACTTCATACTCATCTTGAGATGTTCCTCACTCTTCTTCTCATGTATCAATACGTGTTTGCCGATCCTGGCAATGTAATCCAGGAACCTCAGTGGCTTCTTGGTGACCATCGTGGCTGGTCATAGCCACTCTCCCGAATCCCACTCCAACTCACCAAGTGGCCTGCCCTCCCAAATCCACAGGCGCCACTCCCTAAGCTCCTCCCAGAAGACAAAAGGGTCTAGTCGCCATGTCTTCCCCTGAAGGCCAATCACCCAAATCCTCCTCCATGAAAGGACAACTATTCCCTCATCATGCTATCCTTTGTCAAGAGCTAGATGCCCCCCTCCTTGTATGGTGAAGAAGGTCTCAAGTGGACCGCCACCCACTCTACCTACCACCTGTAGGGGGATGTCTTCCATATCCTACAAAAAATTGGACATGGCCTGCATACATATGTGACTGAAAGCTTCATGCTATGCATACAAACAAGCACCCAAAAAACCCATAATCAAATATTCAAAAGAAAATAAAATTCCATGCATCTCGTATCCCATACACAATATGAAAATCGAGACTAAACCATAGACTTGATCCATCACAATAAATAGATAGAATCTTTGTCTCTGACCAAGAAAAACAACTCATTTTTATTAGATAACCAATTAATCACAATTCTTTATTAAATTATTCCATTAATGCATGGTGAGTCATATTCTCATCCTAACCCCTACTTAGACTGACTTGAATGGACTAGACTAGGGGTCTCTACAAATGCAGTTCATTTTTAAAAAGTCAAATAATTTGTGGCACAAAGCGCATGCATAGGTGGCTTTGGGGGGTTCAATTATTTACAAATTAAATGTGTGTATAGTGCATATGCACATACACTATGAATGGATTTTAAATTATCAAATTAAGTGGGTTATGGTGTTGAGTGCTTGTGCAATGGCAGGGTTCCTTTTATAAATTAACAGTCTATTCTTTTTAATTAAAAATTTATGAGATGCATTGTGTTTGTTTGGTGGGGTGCAATAGTTGGTTGATTTTTAATTACAATTATATATGTATTAGGGCGCATGTGAAGAAGGGAAAAAGAAAAAAATATGGTGGTATGTGGACACTCGCAAGGTTTGATGTGCAAAATCCCACTTCCAAATAAGCCCAAGAATAGAAATTCCTCGTATGAAAACAACAGGTTGACCAAGTAGCATACCAAAATAAAAAGAATATGGACAATGAAGGGTTTGTCAGTAAGTGATTATGGGTTGAAGTTTTATTTATTTTTTAAATATATATTTATGTTGATGTGTTTTAGGTTGGGTTTTTTTTAAATAAATAAATAAATAGATGAATGTAAGTAACCAAATGGAAAAATACATATAAGGAATATGAAAAAAAAATTATAAGAAATATTATACAATTAAACAAATATTTTTGTACATTTTGGTATTTTTTATTATTTAAGTTATTTTTTATCAAATAAATCATTTCCAATATTTTTTCTAATTCTTATGTTTTTTTAATTATTCATAATCATAATATAAATTTATTTCTACTTTTTGGAATTTTTTTTCTACTTTTTTTGAGATCTTATTGACTTTTTAAGGCATGTTAAATTTTTTTAAAAAATCTAATATTTTAATATTTTTCCATTTTTATTGACTTCTTTTAAATTAATAAAAATTCTTCAATTTTTCAACAAATTTTTAGATTTTTTTCTTATTTTTCTATAGATTTTTCAAATGGATGTCATGCATTATTTTGCATAAGCTTTTCCTACCAAATTTATTATCCTGTTGGAAAGGATGTGTTGTTTAGAGTTTCTCTAGAATGTGCATCTATGTTGTACGGATGAGAATAAGAGTCTAGAACATCTAAAGCTGAGTATGAAGTTTAAGAGAAAACATATTTATCCTACATATAACATGTGGACACTCTCTTGGATGTACTGATCCTTTTAATGAAAATCTTTCTCATTGCTCTTCATTTTTTAGGAGCGTGTGTCATTTAGACTACATTGTCTTGTGTGTATGTGAATTTTGTATATGTTTTATGGTGTATATGTGGTGTTTTATCCTTCTTGTGTGGAGTTAAAGATGAAGGTAGAGCTGATTGAGAAGTTGATTGATGGTGGTTCATGATTCTATCTGATGGATGGATGCTTATGGCAAAAAAAATTCTCTTATATCCTTTAAAAGTTTGTCATGCTTTTCTATTTCTAAGTTGAATTGATGGATAAAGATGTTCTCCTTTTGTTGCAATTCTTTTTGAGATACAGGTTATAAGTTGGGATTGTGCTTGGATGGTGTTTCTTAAAGATGCTATGGAAAATCAAGTTGAGCTATATTTTGAACTTTTATTCTCTTTTTCCTTGGTCACGAGGACACTCCCGATTAAATGTGGGGATATGCTGAGGGGTGAAATGACTTGATTTTTGTTGTTTTTTAGGACCGAATGATTGATTTTTGATGGCTTATATATGATGATCAGTTGATTTAAAAGTGTTTGGGAGTCTTTCAGATAAGGTTGAATAGGTTTTAGAAGCTCATGATGTTTTTCAATTGAGATATGACGTTCTGACATGTTATGTTGATGATGTCCTATTAATGTCTGATTGGTTCCATTGAGCTTTTGTTTTGCTCTCTTTTCTTTCTATAGTATGAGAGGACGAAATTATGATTACTAGATTTTGAAAGTTTTTGAAAGCTTAGTGAATGTTTCTTGATGGTTTTGAATGGTTTTAGCTGAGCTAAAGGCTTTCTGATGACTTTTTGTTAATCCTCTGTTGAATGTCTATAGAATCTCTAACTCTATTTTGTATGCCTGTGTAAGTGTTATGTGGAATGAATGTGTAGCATGGGGAAGTTTTCTAACCTTGGAAATAGATGAATACAAGCTCAAAATAGCTCAAAGAAGTGGAAGAAGTAGCTACTAAAGACTCAAGTGAAGCCTTGCATGACAGTGATACTGTTGAGTTGTGAAAGGACACTATAGTGACTCTGGTGACCTTTCATACTAGACATACCTCTTGGGAGGGGTATCTATAACCAAAGAGGGGTTATGGATGATTATTCTTGATTATTCCATTGTACCCTTGAGAGAGAGTATGTGAGAGAGAGTGTATGTGTGACATATAGCTAAATCTATGCAAAGCAATGTATCTATGAAGGAGAGATTATGAGAGAAAGCTATGGAGCTATTGAAGATTAATAATATGTGATGATTTCCATTCAAAGTGGTATATTCTCTTGTGTTTTTGTGGTCTCTTGATGAATTCTATAAAGATTATGAAGAGCATAATTGATTTTGTTCAAATTAAAGCTGTGGGAGAATAAGCTATGTGAAGATTTGAGAAGATTGATATTATTTTCCTTGTTGTGGTCACACAAAATATGAAGAACATGCATGTTGATGATACAAGATAGATTTTCTTGTAATAGATTCCCTGCTTTCATGGTGTTCCTCTTGGGACTCCATGTTTTTTGTGTGCAGCCAGATAAAATTGCCATCAGCAAGCCTCAAAAGGGGTTGAAAATGAAGGAAATGGCAATGCTGAGAGAAAAAGAATTCATTAGATGCTTCCAAAGTTCCTTCTACCACTAAAGATTGGAAATTATTATTGCCAAGGCCACTTTTTACAAGAAATTCATCCCACAATGGTCGAAACATATTACCATGTTGATACAAGCTCTTTTTGGTAGACTATTTTCTCTCCCTACTAAGATACTTAGTATGTCCAGTTGTACACATGCTGACATTAAATAAGGTGGTGTTTAGCTTAGCTGTCTTTGGTGTGAATGGTCCCATTGTGACCTTAGGTTGTAAGTACTCTCTTTAGTTACATGTTATGGATAATGAAAAAATGTGTGTGAGCTCTTTGCTATGCATTGTTGGCTTCAACCCTTCTCTCACTTTGATCATGGCATCAGAGCCATGAATGGGCTCTCTGGAGGATGGCATTGGTGGAGCAGACCCTGAAGCTTGAAGACAAAGTATATCTCTTGAAGAAGTAGGCTGCCATTTATCTCATCTGAAAGGCATGCATTTAATTTTGAGTCTTTGGAACTATCAGACCTTGTTGGGGGTTGCTCAAGGGATCAAGAACATGTATTAGAGCCTATGTATGATGTCATCCATGCTCAGCATGAGCAGCTGAATACAAATGTGGAGCTGGAATTTTTGCGCTGTTTTTTATGGGAAGGATTGGATAGCTTAAATCATCCAATGGTGCACTTTATTGCTCACGAAGGAGGAGCAATGCTATGTAAAGATTGGAGAAGCTTGTTTGAGGATGGTGAAGTGGATGCTAATCTTCATAACTGGCAGGTTTGAGGTAAAATATATTTAGACAGATCAAGTATTTGAGCCTGGCTTCTACCTACACTCTGCTAGTCTAACCCAAGCCATAGGAAGGGCGGATAGTGCTCTACTACTTGATGAACTGCTTGTCAAGGGGTATGCAAGAACCCATGGTATTGATGCTTTATCATGAGCTCATTTTTTAGCTACATGGTTATGTATAGATCTGAAAATAGGGATAGACTTGTTGCTAAACTTTCAGGGAAACATACTCTTGAAGTTTGGAAGCTATCTGACATCTACAATGAACTCTTTTGAAGCATATGCATACTTGGCAAGGTTGAAGTTTTATCTCTCATGGTTTTGAGCTTGGGTTTGGAGTGTCAAATGCTCAGATTTTGAAGGGAATAACAGGCTGAAATCTGTCTAGATGTTTCTAGCACTATATAGGGCAATGTTTGGTCCACAAATGCCTTTGGAATTATGCATATGTTCATCAAGAATGCTTGGTAAATGTATGTGCAACACCCATGTCACCTAGACATGACCAAAGGGGATTACAACTTCAGTTCTAGAATGCATTTACAGATTTGAAAATTAGAGGCTAAATTTGAAATTGAATGTATAACAGTTTTCACTTGAAGGTTAAAGCATTTTGACATTCACTTGTACCCGTAAGGCTTGAGTCATGCCATTGGAGCTATAGGTGTGTTGTAGGATACTGTGAGCATTAAATGCCCAAATTTTGGACTGATGTACTGCTGGTTATAGTAGGGTATTGACTATTATTATTAGTTGGAAGGATATTTAGCTTCCATACATGATGTACATGCATTGCAGTGTGCCTAGTTGAACATGTATGGATACTTGCATGTAATAGCAACTGTCTAAGATGTCTTGGGGATGTTTGAGGCACATAGACTCTATTGTTTGGCTAGGAGAGAAGCTATTGGTCATTATCATTTGATGCTTACAGACTGCTTGTCTATACATGAATAGTCTACTTGATTACAGCTTCAATACCTAAGTGATTGCCAACTGATAGGAGGTGAATGTATCATTGTTTTTGGACTGAAACAGTGCTTGTCTGAGCAGAGGCTTTGCTAAAAACTGTCATAAATAGTTGCAGGCTCAAATTGAACTATCAAAATGATTTGGTTTGCAAGTATCTAGGCAAGGTTTACACTATGGCAAATGCTGAGAGGACAGACAACATTACCCAGATTGTGTGGGAAAAGTTTGATAGCAACAATTATGCCATATGGAAGTTTTGCATGGAGAACTTCTTGGTAGGGAAAGGGTACTAGGAGCTAGTGACTAGAGGCGAGGTTGAGCCCAAGCTGCCTACATGTGACAAGCATATAACACAAGACTAGTTTCGAGCTCATTGAGCATGGACGAAGAGAGCACACAAGGTTTTGCACTAGCTGTCCCTATGTATATTGGATGCCATGGTAATGCATATAATGAATTGCAGCTCTCCTAAGGATGCGTGGGACATTTTGATCAGGTACTACGGCACCACTACAAGTGCCAAGAAGATACAGTTAAAGCCAAAATTTAACAACGTGGAGAGAAAGGGCAAGTCCATACAGGACTATGTGACAGAGATCAAGACCATTGCGGATGAGCTAGCATCTGTTGGTACTCGTGTTGAAGATGAAGATATGGTTGCCGTGACTTTGAATGGCTTTGGTCTAGAGTATAAGTCTTTTGATACTTCTGTGTTTGTGTGGGCTGAAATTCCAGATCTCAATGAGTTGGTTGCATTGCTTATCCATGAGGAGGTTAAAATTGGCTTGGTTATAGGCTCTAGTAGTACAAAAAGCAAGGATGTAGTCTTTTATTCCAACCAACGCGACCGTGGAAAACGTGGTAGAGGCTATGGTTCTAGCAAAGGAGGCTAGCAAAATGCATCCTATGGCAATAATAACCAGTAGGGATCAAATGCAAGAGGAGGTGGAAACTTCAAAGGCAAGGGGAGATCTAGCTCTTGTGGTAGAGGCTCTTGGCACAGTAGCAACGCCCATCTGACAATCCGAATAAGGATAAGGATTTTCATTACTACAAAAATTATGGTCATATTGCAAAGGACTATTGGAAGAAGCAGGGCAATCAAAAGGGCAAACAACATGGACACTTTACTTTGTCCAATCAGGCAGATGATGCTTCTAGAGATATACTTTTTTCAATGCAGTATGTGAAAGACATGGCTGCTGAAAATTCCATTGATGATGCAATATGGTACATTGATTGAGGGGCATCGAATCACATGACCCCTCATGGTGATTGGTTCACTGAGATGTTGGCTGAGAGAAATGGCTATATATGCACAGGTGATGACACGTAGCATAACATTGAGCATAAAGGCAAAGTGCCTCTTGTGATTCATGATGGTAGGAAGAAGCACTTACATGATGTACTGCATGTCCCATTGATTACGAAGAACTTATTGTCTATGGGACAAATGACTGAGCAGAACTTGTAGGTTAGGTTCAATAAGCATGGGTGCTTTATTGAAGAATTTGGCAATGGATGCAAGTTGATTGCTTGAAGTCATAGGAATGGAAGGATGTTTACTATTGATGCCACTTTGGGAGAGCTGAATTCAGCTATGTTTGCCCATGGTTCTAGCACTATTAGAGATTTGGAAATTTGGCATAAGAGAGTGGGGCATGTTAACTTGCAAATGATGCATAAAAAATAGCTTGATACAGGTTTACCCAAGTTTGCATATTTTGACATTAATCATGTCTACAATGCTTGCTATTTTGGTAAACAGTCTAGGTTGCCATTTTTCAAGCATGTAAGGTAGAGTACACGTCCGTTGCAGTTAGTGCACTCTGATTGTCTAGGGGCCAGCCCATAATGCATCTATGGGAGGCTCCAGGTACTATGTGACATTTATTGATGATTACAATACCTATAATTGGATGTATATACTAAAGGCAAAAGATGAACTGCTGACTATTTTTCAACATTTTAAGAAGCAGGTAGAGAAAGAGTTTGACTGCTATATCTCTTGCTTGAGATTAGATAGAGGTGGTGAGTATATGTCAAATAATTTTGACAATTTTTTGGCTAAAAATAGCATATGTAGGTAGCTTACATGTAGCTATACTCCACAGTAGAATGGAGTGTCTAAACGTAAGAACAGGGT
Source organism: Lygodium microphyllum (assembly GCF_053477565.2). Lineage (NCBI taxonomy): Eukaryota > Viridiplantae > Streptophyta > Polypodiopsida > Schizaeales > Lygodiaceae > Lygodium > Lygodium microphyllum. Next base: position 27,053,164 of record NC_141152.1, on the reverse strand, counting down.
GTTGATGGAAGTTGCTCATGCGATTATGAATGAGAAGAGTATGCCATTGTATTATTGGGCAAAGGCTGTTATGATAGCCATGTACATTCTTAACATGAATCCCACTGCAAGTATTCATGATGTGAAGCCTTTTCAGAGCCTGTATGGCTACAAACCGGATGTAAATCACATGAAGGTATTTGGTTGCATAGCTTATGTGCATATCCCTGATGAGAAGAGGAGGAAGCTAGATCCTAAAGCACGTAATTGTGTCTTTCTTGAATATTTGCAAGAGAAGAAGGCACAAGAATGATATGATCCCTCTACACATGAAACACTTGTGAGGAGGGATGTGATTTTTTATGAGATGGCCTCTTGGTATGCATTAGCTACTGTAGTGCCATATGATATGCCTTCTACACAGTTGTCTACAGTTGACTTGTAGCAAAGTATTGCATTGACAGGTCCTACAATACATATGTTTCTTCTCTTGTGTCTCCTTAGACAGGTAGATTCAGGAGGACTATAACACCATCCACTGACAGCATTATGTCAGTGAGGGGGAGACATGATGTATTGGACAGCAAAGGGAAGGAAAAATCATTTGATGATACATCTGGTTTGATGACACCTAGTATCACAACTTTAGGCTAAGACTCCACTAGCACTTTAGATAGTGAGCTTGGCATTCCGACTGTCTATACACCTAGCACAAGGCAAAATAGGTACATTCTACCTCATGAGAGAGGGGAATTGAGTAGTGCACCACAGCTTAGATGCTTGTTGAGAGTCAAGTACCCTATTGACAGGTTGATTTATAGTGGTTACTCTGCAAAACACTATGCTTATAAGACAAAGATGATGGAGATTGAAGAACCAGGTACATATGTTGAAGCAGTGAAAGATGAACATTGGTGCATAGCTATGGATGAGGAAATTAATGCCTTGGCTATAAATGCAACATGGGATCTTATGAAAATGGGTCTACAATATCAAATGCAAGTCGGATGGCAATGTTGAAAGGTACAAAGCTAGGCTGGTTGCTAAAGGGTATGCTCAACAGTATCGACTTGATTATGAGGAAACATTCAGTCATGTTGCCAAGATGGCAACCATATGCACAGTGATTGCATTGGCTACTGCTAAAGGCTAGAAATTGCAGCAGATGGACATTAAGAATGCCTTTCTTAATGGTGACTTGGCAGAGGATGCCTATATGGATCTGCCTGAAGGGTATGTTCACCCTGATTTCAGCATTATGTGTGCAAGCTGAAAAAAGCATTGTATGGGCTGAAGTAGGCTCTAAGAGTGTGGCATGCAAGGACCAATAACTACTTGTAGAGCTTGGGATTTACTGTTGCTAGGGCTAATCACAGTCTATTTACAAAAAATACTGACAGTGGCCTGGTAGTGCAGGTCATATATGTTGATGATTTGATAATTACTAGGGATGATGACTTGGGCATACAGCATGTTATGGAAATGTTGCAATCAGAATTTGACATAAAAGACTTAGGTGATTTGAAGTATTTCTTAGGCATTGAGGTAGTCAAAGATGAAAATGATTTATGGCTGATGCAAAATCACTATGCCACGGAAATGATAAATAAGTATGGCATGGTTGAATGCAAATCATTGGATACATCTCTTGAGCAGAAAGTCAAGCTAGATGTGAGCACTAGAGTTGAAAAAGAGGATGTGACTATGTACAAGTAGACGGTCAGAAGTCTAATCTACTTGGCCATCACTAGGCCTAACTTGAGCTATGCTTTAGGGCTCAGCCAATTCATGCAGAAGCCCAAAAAGCCATATTTGGATGATGTTAGGTGTACTATGAGATATGTTAAGTCCACTGTAGATTATCGATTGTTCTATGTGAGAGATAAGCCCTTGAAACTGGTTGGATACACGGATGCAGATTTGGCAGGATGCTCATATGACCATAGATCTACAAGCGGCTATGCTTTTGGCTTGGAATGTGGAATGATCAGATGGAATAGCAAGAATCAACCTACAGTTTCTTTGCCGAGTACTGAGACTGAGTATAGGGGTGTTGCATTGGCAGCATGTGAGATTGCATGGTTGCTCAATCTTATGGCTGATTTGGACATACAGGAGGATACTTTGGTGACTTTGTTATGTGACAATCTTAGTAGTGTACTCCTAGCTAAAAATCTAGTATACCATGCCAGGACTAAACACATTGACGTACACTACCACTTTATCAAAGAGATGGTTCTTACAGGGAGAGTTGATCTCATGCATGTGAAGACTGATGAACAGGTTGCGTATATCTTTATCAAGTCTTGGGTTCAGTGTTTTCAGATAGCTGCTTGGTGTACAGATGTTGTCTTGAGCGTGAGGGGGAGTGTTAGACTTCAAGCTCGACTTCTCTATCTTTGGTATGACTATACCCAACACTTAGCATCTTCAGTTATACACATGCTAACATTGAATAAGTTGGTGTTTAGCTTAGCTGTCTTTGGTATGAATAGTCTCATTGTGACCTTAGGTTGTGAGTACTCTCTTTACTTATGTGCTATAGATAATGAAAAAATATGTGTAAGCTCTCTGCTGTGCACTGTTGGCTCCAAACCTTCTCTCACTTTCATCAAGGGGTCATCCCAGCCCTCATTGGCAAAGACGTCGATTCTAGTGGAGCATCAAAACAGGAGACCACTCCCTTGAAGGAGCCAGATCTACACCCAAAAGTAGTCCATGGGACCTTCATCTACAAAGTGGAAGGTGAAAAGCACTTAATATTCATGGATGCTGATGGTATTGAACGACACCTAAAGGTGGGTATCAGTCTTTCAAAAGAAGAGCTATCGGTCCTACATGACCTTCTGAAGGAGAACTTGGATGTGTTTGCATGGTCCTACAAGGATATTAAGGGGATTGATCCCATGGTATGTCAGCATGACATTGACCTAGAGCCTAATGCCAAGCATGTGAGGCAAAGATAGAGGTGCATGAATCCAAATTGCTCTAGCCTGGTGAAAGCTAAACTGTTGAACCGTCTTGAAGCTGAGTTTATCTATCGAGTGGCCAATAGCAAATGGGTTTCGCCCATCATGGTAGTACCCAAGATGAATGGAAAGCTATGAATATTTGTGGACACTGAACTCCAAGACCAAGAAGGATCATTTTCCTATCCCTTTCATAGACCAATTGTTGGACACAGTGGTAAGCCATGAGCTCTATTCCCTCTTGGATGGATTCAATGGATACAAAAAAAGTCCAAATCATAGAAAGAGATCAATCCAAAACAACCTTCACAACAGAATGGGGAACCTATGCTTACATAATGATGTCGTTTGGACTCTGTAATGCTACACCAACTACCTTCATGATGATGGCCACACTCCAAAACCTTCAGCATGATCTCATTAAGGTGTACCTAAACTTTTGTGTCTATAACTGTGTCTTCATAGTCTCTTCAAGAGTTCTTTTGGGCCACATTGTCTCTACACAAGGGATAGCAGCAGATCTTGCAAAGATTGAGAAGATTGCAGCTCTAACAATGCCAACCAGCCTTAAACAATTGAGGGGATTCTTGGACAATGTTGGCTATTACAGAAGGTTCATTGCACACTTTGCAACAAAGGCAGCCCCCTTGCATAAGCTCCTGCAAATAGATGCAGAGTTTACATGCACTATTGATTGTTATGAAGTATTCAAAACATTAAAGTAGTGTTTGATTGAAGAACCCATCATGCAACCTCCTGATTGGACAAAGGAGTTCCATGTGCACACTAATGCATTTGTTAAAGGCTTAGGAGTTGTCTTATGCCAAAATAGCTCCTCAAATTTAAATCAATGTATCTATTATATAAGTTAAAAGGTAACCGACAGAGAATGAAACTATACAGTGATGGAACGTGAGTGCTTAGCAATGGTGTTTGCCTTGGAGAAGTTGCGACACTACCTACTATCGACGCATTTCAAATTCTATGTGGATCATAAGGCCCTGTCCTTCTTGATGAACAAAGCAGATGTAAAGGAAAGAATGATGAGATGGATTCTTCTGTTCAAAGAGTTTGACTTTGAGCTAATCACCAAACCCGATTGCTAATCTTCTGTCATGCATCCCTTAGAGCCACAAAGAGGAGTAGGATGATCCAGACATTCCTAATGCTTCCCTCTTTCTAGTTGAAACTGTTACCCCATGGTATGCAGACATAGGCAACCTCTTGGCAACTCAATAGTATCCTCTTGGTATCTCCATCAATAAGAAGAAGAAGCTTCTATTGGATTCTACCCCTTACACCCTATTAGGAGGCACTCTGTACAAGAAGGGCAAAGATGAAGTACTACGAAGATGTATTGCAGGAGATGAGATAGGGATAGTTCTAAAGGCATGCCATGATGGGCCCTATGGAGGACACTTTACAAGACATACAACAACAGAAAGACCTTGCCATGATACTAGTGCTTGACCCTCCATAAGGATACTTATGACTACTACAAACGTTGTGATGCTTGTCAACAAATGGGAAAGCCTATCAAATCTAGCACTATGCCACTATATACCATCCTTCTCCTAAAGTCGTTCGAGAAGTGGATAATCAACTTTGTTGGCCCCTTTGATCCTCCAACCAAACGGAAGCAAAACAGATACATTTCAATCTATATAGACTATGTGACAAAATTGTGTGAAGCCAAAGTTCTTAAGCTAGATGATGGAAATAGCATTGCCCTATACCTATACAAGAATAGACAATTCCCTAGAGCTAGTGAGTTGATAACATAAGTACTCACTTCCTCAACAAGATTGTGGAAGAATTGATAGAGTTATATAAGATCCACCATCGCAAGTCCACCCTACTAGAACAGAGCCAATGGCGAAGTCGAGGTTGCCAATCACATCCTCTACACAATCCTAATAGTTTTTTTTGTCAAATAAATCATTTCCAATATGTTTTCTAATTTGTATGTATTTTTTACTAGTCATAATCATGATGAAAATTTGTTTAGAATTTTTTATTTTTTAATTATTTTGAGATTATATTGAATTTTTAAGGCATGTTGAATTTTGTTAAAAAATATTTTTTTATTGATAATTTTAAAAATCTCTAAAATTTCAACAAATTTTAAATTTTTTGTAATTCTTTCATTTAATTTGAATTTTTAATGGTTTTTGGATATTTTTCATGTATTTACGGTTTCTTCGAAAATTAAAAGGGTTAAAAATATGGTACCTGGTAATGGATTGCGGTTTACTACGTGTGAAAAGTTGCAAGCTCTCTACCGTGCATGATAAAAATCACACATGCATCCTCACGCGTGAACGATCGCTATCACGACGAGCATGCTAAAAAACAAAAGCCCATGCACACGAACAAGAGCTTATAGAGGCAACACACACGAACATGGCATGGTAGGAGGGGACGATCATGTTTCTTGAATACATACATACATACATACATACATACATACATACATACATGCATACATATATATATATATATATATATATATATATATATATATATATATATATATATATATATATATATATATATATATAAGGGGGCTAAGGGGGTATGGGAGGGTTAAGGTGGGAGGGGAGGAAAAATGAATGGGAGGGGGTAATTTTGTAAGGTATGGGAGGGTTCAATGAACGGGTGGAGGGGGTTAGGTGAATGGGGTTGGTGGGGTAAAGGGGTTGGGTGGGTATGGTGGGTGAGTTGGGGGGGTTGGAGACGTTAGGGAATGGGGGGGACTAGTTTTGTGGGGCAAATGACCATTCGGGAATGGGGATGGCCTTAGGAGGAGGATAGTGGGAGTGGGGAGGATGGGGCACTCCACGGCGGGCGTATTAGTGGCGTCACTAGCACCAAGCCCACCAATCAGTGAGCCGACGTAGGGGCATGGCGGCATGAGGCCCTCCAGTAGTGTTTGTCAAGTGCGGATGACATTAGCATTTCTATAGGGCATGATGCAAGTTCCGTGCAGTCATGGTGGCAGGTTCCTACGGTGGGCGAGGCGGTGTGTCACAGTGAGCGAGAGAGAGGTAGTGAGGGAGAGAAAGGGAGAAGGAGGGAGGAAAGGGGAGGAAGGAGGGAGGTGGGAGGAGAAGAAGGGGCGAATAAGGAGGAGGAAGAAAGAAACGAGGAAGAAGGGAGGAGGAAGAAAAGAGGAGGAGAAGATGGAGGAGATGGAGAAGAAGAGGAGGGGAGGAGGTGGGGGAGGAGATGGAAGGAAGGAGGGAGGAGAAGAACAAGGGAGGATGATGCATGATGAGGAGAGGAACGGAGACAGGGGAGAGAGAGAGAGAGGGAGAGAAGGGGTGTTGGTTGGGGGGGGAAAGATTTTTAATTTATTATTATTTTTTTGTTTTCCAAAATTTGTTGGTCTTTTAAATTAGGATCTCTCCACGTTGTGCCTCGCGCAGGAACGCGGGTGGGGGGGTAAAAAATTTGTGCTAATGGGAACGATCGATCGTGACTATAAATCCAGACGCCTGAATGCGACATCGTGAAGATCACACATGTTGATCAAGGCAAAGAACTGATCATTGACACGACACGCGGGGGTGCGAAGGCAAAATTAACTAGAAAATTTAATTTGGAGAGATCCAGGCATTAGATCAAGATGGCGTAAAAATCAAAACTGGGTAGGGTGCAATGAACCTTATGTAATAGCCCACATAACCAAGGAGCCCCCTCAACTATTTAAGGTTGGTTGGCATTGTTAGAGTTGCAATCTTCACAATATTTGCAAGATCTATTGCTATCCCATGTGTAGAGACAATGTGGCCCAAAAGAACTCCTGAAGAGACTCTTAAATCACATTTGTTAGGGTTGAGAGAGATCCCATACTCTCGACATTTGTCAAAGCACTCCTCTAAGTACCCCCAATGCTCATGAATTAGGCTATAGACACAAAAGCCATCTAGGTACACCGTAATGAAATCATATAGATGGTTTTGGAATGCGGCCATCATCACTTGTTGAAAGGTAGGCGGAGCATTAACATAGCCCAAATGGCATCACTGTATAAGCATAGCTTTCCCATTCTAGTTGTGAAGGTTGTTCTCCATTAATATTCTTCTGCAATCTAGACTTGGTTGTATCCACTAAATCCATCCAAAAGGGAATAGAGTTTATGGTCTGCCACTATGTCCAACAGTTGGTTTGTGAAAGGGATAGGAATGACCCTTGCTTGTAGGAATGACCCTTCTTTGTCTTGGAATTCAGCTTTTAGAAGTCCACACATATTCGCATCTTTCCATTCTTCTTGGATACTACCACGATAGATGGATGAAACCCATTCACTATTGGCCATTGGATAGATAAACTTAGCTTTAGGGAGCTTTAGCAATTTAGCTTTTACCAGGGCATAGTAATTTGGATTCATGTGCCTCTGTCTTTGCCTCACAAGCTTGGCATCAAGCTCTAGGTCAATATGATGCTAATACTCACCTTGAGGTGCCATTCAGTACCATCTGCATCCATGAATATTAAGTGCTTTTTACCTTCCAGTTTGTAGATGAAGGTCCCATGGACTGCTTTTGGGTGCAGATGTGACTCCTTCAAGGGAGTGGTCTTCTATTTTGTTGCTCGAGTAGAATCGATGTCTCTACCAATGAGGGTTGGGGATGCTCAAAGGGTATCCAGGCTATTTCGAATTTGGCTTGGGAATTAGTTACCTCTTGGCTCGAGGACTTGTCTTCTAAGGATGCCTCCTAGAGTATCACATATAACAAGACCCTTTAGAGTTATGTTTGGGCTATAGGATTGATGGCTAGTCCAAAAGGTACCAGAGTCACTTCATGTAGCATCCTGCGATCTTCTACTTGTGAGGCTTCTAGAACTTCTTTCTCATTTGTTTCTTGTCTGGGTAGGATAGATTCTTCCAATGCACTATCATAATCTTCTTCTCTACAATGTCATCTTTGTCCTCTTCAAACTCTGTTTCTCCTGCTGTAGAGTCTCTATAAGAGAATAAAAAATTCTCTATTGTATCCTCTATCTCTACTTCTATATATATCTCTCCTTCTATCTCTGCCTCTGTCTCTGTCTCTGGATCTACGTCAGTCTATGTCTCTGCTTCAGCCATGAAACAGGGAGAACAATACATCCATACCTCTATCTCACTATCAGAAGGAAAATTTAGAAGTCAACTCGGGTTCAAGCAAGAGGTATTCACCCATTGACAAAGACTTTGCTTCTTTCAAAAGTTGTCTTATAGTGCCCACTATTAGGGACTATGCCTCTAATTTCTTAGGAAAGATCTATTTAATAGCTTCTTCGTCTCTTGATGTGCCATTTGTTACCTCATTGGAAGAGTCTATGACAACTTCAATGGAAGTAGATCCATTACACTTTTGTGATCCATACAGCTTCAGCCACTTTTTTGAGTCCTTTGCCTAGGGTTAGGGACCCTTTGAGCCAATCTATCCGTGCCCTTACTTCAAAAAGCCATGGTCTTTTTAGTAGCAAAGGGTATGAGGTCTCGTAGGAATTCGATTTTACCACTAAGATAGGTCAACCAATAGTTTCTTCATACTCCGAGGGTTTTCTTGACATATAGGAGAATTCCCAAAGGCTTAATTTTTCTTTGGTCTACCACTCTGATAAGCCATTATGTTGGCCACATATCTTGTAAGCCTAGATCCTTCATTGTCACATCCGTCATTATGTTTAATCATGAACCTCCATCAATCAATGCATCTGCAATAAAGCATCCTTCAATCCACACATCAATGTGTAGAGTACCAAGATCCAATAAGGCATTAGCACATCCACTTCTTTCACAAGATTTGGGGCATTGTTGGACTTAGTTGCTGTTGAGGGAGCAATCCTTAGGCCTCTTCTTCTCATCAGTACCCTTTTAAATTTCTTTCGGCAATTGCGAGACAACATCCACAATTTTTGGAATGTTAGCTTTTGTTTAAAGGTATCTAGGTCTTTGACCAAGTCATAATCTTTGATAGGATCCACAAGCTTCTCCAATCAGATAGGGAATGGGGCAACCTCCACTTTTATCTTCCCTTTTTCCTCTAGAAGTGACGATGTCTGCACTTCTTCTACTACTAGAAGTACTTCTACATCCTCTATCTCTTGGACGTCTAGTCCTATCTCTGTAATTGTCTTTGTATCCTTCTGTACTGTTGGATGGCTCAATACTATACCATTGTGTTGTATATTGTTCTATTTTTCCTTGGAAAGATTGAGTTCTTGGGTCTTCTATTGGGTATCAGGGGGGTAGCCTTTTGTAGTGTGGCCTTCTCCTTTTGCATCAACTACATAAGGGTTTGTAATCCATGGGCCTTCTAGGGTTTAAGCAATTTAGTGAGATATGACCCTTTTCTCCACATTTGCAACACTCGACTTCTAGTCTATGGCCACCGCGAGACTATCTTTCATCTATAACTTTGAGAGAAAAATATCCTTGGGACAAAATTAGGACCAAACTCTCTAGGCTTTGGTCCAATCTCCTAGGTGGTCATCTTTGATTCCAACAAGTTCAATCTTGCTTTTTCATCTTTCTTCCTTCTTTCATGCATCTCATTCAAGGAGTAGATATCCTTTGTATGGTTCTTCCTTAAACAATACGAATAGAAGGCTCCCAGGATAGTTGGTTTTTGGGTACATTCAGTGTGGCTAAATGTCCCACTTGATGACACTTTTCACACCATGTATAAGATCACCGCTCATATCTCTTCCACATCCTGCAAGACTAGATATGTTGGTGGTATTCACCTTCAACATCTGCAACTCTTTGGTAATCACGTCCATCAGCTCTTTCTTGATGCTTACAACTAAATTGGATAGGTAGTCCTTCAAATTTTCTCCTCCTAGAGTACTTGCAATAGGGTTTTGGGAAGCCTATGTAATCATTGCATAGGCTGGTTGGGTTAATCCAGAGGGTCCTCTATTCCAATTCTCATTCAAAGCTCCTATTGAGACTAGTGGTTGTTGATTCTAGTTGGTAGGGTTCCACTGTTTTTGTTGAGTTGCCATTGGGGAAACTGTTTGAGGCTAGTGGTATTGTGATTAAACCATCATTTGAGGTATTTTCATCTATAGCCACTATGGATTTGGTGCACTGTACTACAGTATTGTTTGCATTTAATGGTAGGGGTAGGAAACTGCCATTAGAACTACATTTGGTGGGTATACCAATCCTGGCATGAAAGGAGATAAAAATCCTCTTCCTGAGGTCATCGAAAACCTTGGTTCAACTTTATCATACAGTATTGCACTCCCTTGTGGATACCTTCATTTAAGTGATGGTTGGTCCATCCCTCCAATATGGACTCCATTCTAGAGACATATGCTTCCACTTGTTCACCAGAGGACTCACTTAAGTTCATGAACTCTTCTCCATCTGCTCTTCAAAATATTCATGCCTAAATTTAGTGAGGAAGGTCATCCCATGTGCCAAAAGTTCCTACTGCCTGTCTCTCATATCACAGAAGCGCCACACCTTTCAAAGTGGTGAGGAATATTGCCAACCAATGCTTGTGGGTTCTGACATTGTTAGTTACACATGCTACCATGAACTCAACTACATGAAGATTAGGGTCTTCATTGTACTCTCTCTTAAAGATGGACAATGGAACTACATTCGTTGGCCTGCTTATCAATATTTCTAGGACATATTTGGTTAGGAAGGGAACATTGAGCTTCCATAGGGACTTTTTTAAGGAGTGTAGCAAGGGCGTGAAAGGAGGCTTCTGCTACTAGCTTGTTTTCGGATTTGATTTTTTCATTTTCTCTTCTCTCATACCTCTAGATTTATATAGTGCTTGCCTCTTGATCACATCATTCATTAGGGAGCTACTCCATCCAGTTTGCTTATACTCAATAGAATAGAGTCAAAAGGGCTTCAATCTCTAGATGACTCTCTTGCCAACATTTCTTCTACTTTCTTCTTTTCAACGTCTCTAAATTTAGCTTTTATTCCACTACAAAGGGGAAGATATTTAATTTTGAATATATCAAAACTCATTCTTCTGAGGATCCTTGTGGTGCCCTCGTCATAGTAATGCTAGATTTATGATGGTTTCAACAATGTATGCTATGAAAAACACTTTGTCTACCAACTTCCAATGGTTCACCAATTGAACAAACAGAAGGTTGTTAGTGCACCAAGCATCCCACGTATCTTGCTGTTGAGAATCCACAAATAGATTCATATTCTTTTCCTTCTTGTCCTTGTAAACATCAATTGACCACGACTCTTGAAGCTTCTTCACAATCTCCCACTTAATGATGTTTGGAAACTCTTCAATGAAAGACAAATCTCCCATGGATGGTCATTCTCTTTACTTTTGCTCTTTAGTTTGCTCTTAAATAATTTGCCACCAAGATGCAGGTCTTTATTGCTTCAGCAGGGAGAGGAAATAGTCCATCACATAGAGCATGGCATTAAGATGGTAATATGCTTCTAGTATTGTGGGATGAATTTCTTGTAGAAAGTGGCTTTGGCAATAAGAATTTCCAATTCTTCACTAGTAGAAGGAACTTTGCAAGCATCCATTTAATTCTTTTCCTTTTAGCAATGCCATTTCCTACATTTTTAGCCCCTTCTAATACTTATTGATGGTAGTTTTCAACAACTGCGCACAAAAAAAATGGAGCCCCAAGAGAAACACCAAGAAAAAGGGGAATCTACTACAAGAAAATATATCTTGTATAATAAAAAATCACGTTCTTCCTATTTTATGTAACCACAATAAGGAAAAGAACACCAATCTTCTCAAATCTTCATGTAGCTTATTCTCCCACGACTTTAACTTGAACAAAATCGATTATAATCTTCATATTCTTCATAGAATTCATCAAGAGATTACAAAAACACAAGAGAATACACCGCTTTTAACATAAATCATTACATATTATCCATCTTCAATAGTTCCATAGCTTTCTCTTACAATCTGTCACTCATAGAAACATTGTTTTGCTTAGATTTGGCTATATCACACACACATACACACACACACACACACACACAGAGTCTCTCCTATATACTCTCTCTCAATTGTGCAATGACTAATCAAGAATAATCATCTAGAAAACCTATTTTGTCATGGATATTCCTCCCAACATATATGTCTACTATGAAAGGTTACCAGAGCCACTATAGTGTCCTTTTGTAGCTCAACAATGTCACTGTCACTTAAGTCTTCACTTGAGTCTTCAACATCTACCTCTTCCACTTATTTGAGCTATTTTGAACTTGTATTCATCTCTTCCCAAGGTTAGAAAACTTCCCCAAGCTACACATTCATCCCACATAACACTTACATATGCATACAGAACAGAGACAGAGGCTCTACAAACAATCAACAGAGAGTTAACAGAAAGTCATTAAAAAATATTTAGCTCAACTAAAACCATTAAAAACTATCAAGAATCATTTAATAAGCCTCCAAAGACTCTCAAAATCCATCAATCATAATTCCATCCTCTCATACAGAAAGAAAACATAGCAAAACAGAAGCTCAATAGAACCAATTAGACACTAATAGGACATCACAACAGAACATGTTAGAGCTTCTAAAACCTATTCAACCCTATCTAAAACATTCCCAGACACTTCCAAATCAACTAATAATCATACAAAATCCTTCCAAAATAAACTATTGAGTCCTCAAAAACAATAAAAATCAGCCAAAATATCAAGTCACTTCATCCCTCAACACTTTCCTTGTGAACTGTCTCTTTTTTTTGCATGCAGCCAACCTCCAGCTTTTTTTCCCCATCATAGCAAAAGCTTTCTCTTTTCCTCCTCCTCACAGGGTGACTCTTTTCATGCATGCTCAAAATTTTGCATGCTTTTTGTTTTATTGCCTTTGTTTCCATATCATTAAGGCTTCAAGACATATGATTTTAACACCTTAAGAGGTAAAACCAACATTAAGGCCTATTTATTTTCCTTAGACTTCTCATGGCTAACAATAGCCTTAGCTTGCAATCTAAGGGTTTATTGACTCAATTTGGTAAAGCTCTTATTCGACACTAAGTCCCTCATAATTCAAACAAACTCTTAGCACATCTACGTGCTCCTAAATCTTCGGAATGTGTGAGAAGAACAAACATCCTAGAAGTTACCTCATCACATTTAGCATTTAGAGGTTTTACATAAAAGATGATAATCTACATGATATCTATCCCCTCCAAATCTACATATCCTCTGGATATGCCACATGTGCAACCACCCACGTCAAAGACAAAAATAATTACCTCATCTCCAATTATGTGCATAAACAAGCATCCACCTGGATCATAGATCAAAATAATAAACATTTACACAACTACGGTGTTTAGTGAGCGGTGATTGAAGACAAGCCTCTCTCACAACTTAGAAATGAGACAATAAGGACTGTTGGTTAGGGAATTGACTTTGTTAAAGGACAACACAAAATGAAAAATTTCAATGTTTCATGAACACAACACAACCAACACTCGAACCCAAACAACCAAATATGCCTCTTGTAGCCTTAAATACTCCAAAATCAAACACCAAGCAAAGCATTGACAAACTTGAAAACATTAAATTTTGAGTTTGGAGAAAACAATCACTTCATACCTCTATAGGTTTGTTACAACACTTCAACCCAAGTTTCCAAAAATTTCTATTAACTTGACAAGCTTCCAAATTCTTGTGTATGACCCTCCACTCACCTCACACAAGATACAAATTGTCATTCAAGGGAAGGGCCCCTAAGCCTTCACTACTCCCCTTTATACAGGTTTTCTCCTCTCAAAACACACATTGTGTTTTTGCATTTTGAAAAGCCTTAAGCTTTTCAATCATTTTAAAGCTTTCAATAAAGGCTTTTATCATTTGAATACTTGGAAGCCTAAAACGCTTTTTAAACTCTAAGCTTTTCAAAAAGTTTAAACAATGTTTATTCGTTTTCCTTTGCTTTTTCTTTTTTGCTACTAGCCTTGAAATGCTTTTATTGATGAGGTTGCTACCTTTTCAAAGTTGACGTCGTGTCATCTCCGTCTTTTTCCTATCAATCATCCTTCCTTTGCAGCATACATACTCTTCCGGATGCCAAACAACAATGGGATGTCCTTCACGAGGGTCATCATCTTCATTGTCGAGTCATGTCTATCAACAATTCATGAGAAGAATGCACCCATTAAGATTATTAAAAATACCATGACTCAGTAGTAGCATGGCACGACTGGATGCACTCTAAGCTTTTCTTCTTCTCTCCTGATGATGTCCTTTGTGCCACCTTTTGTTTAAAAGCCTTCTATTAATGCCCAAAAACATATGCTCTATCCCAAAAAATAGAAATCAAAACCATCAATCTATGAATATTGAGCATGCCTTCGTCAAATAGAGATGTACTTTAGAGATAACTTCATGCAACTCCACCTCCAGGTGAAGCAGATAATAGCCGCTTCACAAATTTTGGAGTCCAATTGCAAAATCCTCTTATCGCTATTTGTTCAATCCTTGAGCTCTGCACTGTTCATCGAGTATTTTTAGTGGTCTTCCTACTTCCAACAACCTTTATGACATATTCTGAACCAAGCTAGATTTCGAATTGAACCAAAACTCCCACAATTTCAAAAATCCCCAAGGTTCAACCACCTTTAAATTATATCTTCCATCTGCCCATACTCTCAACCAAAAAAATCTATAGTATGTGCTGACTTAAGTAGTGTCAGAGAGAGAACTAGAGAGAGAAAAAGAGGAGAGAGAAGACTATAGAAGAGAGATAAAGACTGCAAGAAGAGAGAGAAAGAGAGTGATGAGGAGAGAACTAGATTTGGAGAGAGAAAGACAAGAAAGAGAGAGAAGCCATGGAAGCTATAAGCAAGATGGGAGAGAAGGACAATAATTTGTATTAATGTGTCAAAAAGATGTGAAAATTTACATGTCCTCTCATTTTATACCAATGTCAGTGTGACATGGCATAATATCAATATTCTTTTACACTAAGTCTTTATTCCCAGCTTCTTACAATCCATCCCTTCCCAAAAGTTTTTGTCCTCAAAAACAAACCTGAAAGACTAGAAAAGGATGGATAGAACAGAGTACTACTTTGTTTTTACAGCTTTACAAATGGGAAAATGAATGAAGTATGGCCAACCATATGGACTAAAATTGAAGAATAAGAGTAGGTCTCAACTATATGCATGATCTAGAATACTTCAAAAGTATATGGAGCCATAAAATCTTCAAAAGATAATCTCAAAATGAAGTAGATAGCTTGCTGTGTAAACAGACCTTGCTGGACCAAATCTGCCATAACTTCTAGTAGAAGTGTCCAAATGAGGCATGCCATATATAAAAAAGGAGCTCTTGAAGATTACTTTAAGTCCATGTAGATAGCTTAATTCTGAAAATTAAGCACAATAAAAACTATTTAAAATAGTGTGTTGTCCTGATCCTGTCTGCATCATCACTAGCTCCATAATCAACAGGCTTCAGCCACCCAATGTATCCCTTAAGAAAGGAAACTCATCCAATATAGAATCACACCTCCAAGAAGCTTCCTCAAGTGGTAAACCTCTCCATTTGATCAAATATTCCACGATAGAATGAGATCAAAGCTTCTTTTCATGCTGATCTATAACAGCCTCTGGGATGTACTGAACAAGACCTTCTTCATCAATAGGTGGTAGCTCATTAACTATATCCATTGGATCACCATAAAAAGGCTTGAGCTGACTAACATGGAAGACATTGTGAATATTTGTGGAAGAGGGAAGCTCTAATCTATATGCCAAGTCTCCAATACACTTAAGGATCCGATAAGGGCCATAAAACCTATGAGCAAGCTTATTACTAGATCCATATTTTAATGTAGAGTACCTAGACTTGGGCACCTTCAATAAGACCAACTCTCCTTCTTGGAACTCTAAAGGCTGCCTCTTCTCATCAGCATACATCTTCATTTGATCTTGAGCTTTCCTAAGATTCATCTTGCATTGCTGAAGAAGGGTTTGCATTCTTTCTAACTCTTCCTTCCCATGAGGATTGATCCTTTCATTAAAGATGACTGTGGGTAAGGGCACCTTGTAACCATACAAAGCCTCGAAGGGTGAAACTCCAATACTAGCATGGGTAGAATTGTTATAAGCAAACTCAACCAAGTGTGACCAAGAATCCCATGAAGTTTGGACATCATAGCAAAAATGGCAAAGATAAGTCTCCAACCATTTATTAACTCTTTCTGTCTGTCCATCAGCTTGTGGATGATAGGCCGTAGATGGAGCCAATTTAGTGCCCATAGATATAAATACCACCTGCTAAAAGTTACTCATAAACTTTGAGTCTCTATCATGAACAATCACCTGCGGTAATCCATGTAGTCTAAAAATCTGCTCCATAAACTGGCTGGCCACTTGAGAGGCAGTAAACTGAATCTTGGTTGGAATAAAATGGGCTGCCTTGGTTATTGTATCTAAAATTTTATTGATCCTATCATCGGCCTTGAAAAATCCTAAATGTCTAGCTAAAGGTGAAGAATGTAGTTCCTCCATAATTTTCCGTGTAAAATAAGAGGTAGAAGGAATAACAATCTTGCCTTTCAACCAAATAAGGCCATTTTTGAACTGATAATGCGAGTTTTCTTCCATAAAACCTTGCTATAATTTTTGAAAAATATGGCTAAATTCTTCATCCAAAAGATAAGCCTCTTGTAATTCTTCAATCCAATCATTATGCAAATCAGTCATAGCTGAAACTTTGCAAGCCCACATATGAGAAAGAGAATCAGCCACTATATTGTCTTTGCCCCTTGTATAATCATAATTCTGTAGTGTAGCTACCCACTGACACTGCTTAAGAGTAAGATTGGACTGAGTAAGGAAATACTTAAGAACTCTGTGATCACTATGTACTCTGAATCGGTTTCCATGCAAATAATGGTGCCACTTCTTAATTGCATGTAAGATAGCCAACATCTCCTGGTCATAAACATTCAGGCCATTTCTTTATCTATAAGCTTACGGCTCTCAAATGCAATCACTCCATGCTCCTGTAACAAAACGGCCCAATGCCATGGCCACTAGCATCACACTATATGGTAAATTCTTTGGAGAAATCCGAGCATACTAAGATAGGAGCAAAGGTAAGGAGTCCCTTTAACTGGTTGAAGCTATTATCAGTAAGAGCATCCCAAAAGCTATTATCACTCCATTCTATCGCTGATTCATCAACCTATTAGCCAAAGGAGCTGCAATGGCTGCATAATGCTTGATGAATCAGCGATAGAATGAAGATAAACCAAGGAATCCTCTAAGAGAAGTAGTAGTAGTGGGTGTTGGCCAATATTTTATACATTGCACCTTCTTGGGATCAGCCTGTATTCCTTTTTCACTAACAATATGTCCCAAGTATTCCACTTCAGTCTGCATGAAAGAACACTTCTTTTCCTTAGCAAAAAGCCTGTGATGTTTCAATACATCAGAAACCCTCCTCATATGTGCCAAGTGATCTTGTAAAGTCTTACTGTAGATCAGAATGTCATCAAAGAACACCAAGACAAACTGAAAGAGGAAAGGCTGTAAAATCTTATTCATCATGCTCTAGAAGGTAACTGGAGCATTTGTAAGCCCAAATGGCATCACTAAGAAATGATAGAGCCCTCGATCAGTCCTGAAAGCAGTCTTGACTTCATTATCCTCTCGCATACGAATCTGATGATAGCCTGACCTCAAATCAATCTTCGTAAAAGAATCAAGCCCCCTTAAGCTCATCAAGAAAATCATCAATCCTGGGTGTATCGGATACCTGTTCTTCACTGTGACCTTATTAAGATCCATGTAGTCCATGCACATTCTAAAAGATCCATCTTTCTTTTTGACTAACAGAACTGGAGATGCATAAGGTGAAGAACTTGGTTCAATGAATCCCATCTCAAGAAGCTCCTTGATTTGCTTGGCCACTTCCTCTTGTTCACACTTTGATAATCTGTAAGATGGCTTATTGATTGTCTTTGAGTTGGGCTCCAAATCAATAGGGTGATCTACTACTCTCTTGGGAGGCAATGAAGTAGGCACCTCAAACAAATCCCTAAGCTCCTCAAGAAGAGCTGTCAAGGCTGGTGAATTATTGGGCTGATCTTGCATCTCTTTATTCAAATGCAAAACAAATATTTGTGAGCACCTCTTGTACTCCCTTTTGAGTGTTGAATGGTAATAAGTTGAAAATCTGATATACTAGGAAATCCCTATAAATGGATATGGCACTGTCCATTGAAGATAAACTCCATATACAACTGTGAGAAATCCATAGTGATCCTGCCTAATGTCATCAACCAATCACAACCGATTACGACGTCTATAGGCTCCATTTCCAAAGTGACTAGGTTTACTTTTGCTTCAAAATTTTCAGCCAGTTGTAAAGAAACATGTGGGCATATCTGTGTGCTGATTTCCTCTTTACCATTGACCACTTGAACTCTAATGGGTTGCTATAAATCTATGGGAATATAATTCAGCTTGTCCATGATGGACTTATTCACAAAACTATGGGTACTGCCACTGTCTATCAGAATGAACACTGGCTTTCCATGAATGTTACCCTTCATACAAAGTGTATAAGGGCTCTTAGATCTTGTCCAAGCATCCATGGAAATAGAAAAATTAGTGGCAACAAGTGGCTCATGACAAGTCCCATCTAGATCAAAAGGAACACTTCCACCTGGATCAAAAGGAAAAGAATTGGCTGGATCATAGAAATACTCTTGCCCAACTTCTTCCTCAAGATCTTCATTTTCAGCATTAAGTGCAATTGCATTAGCTTCATCCATCTCATCTTCAAAATCCTCAAAGACTAACATACTCTAAAGCTTGGGTTTGACATTTTTGTATACACACTTTGAGGCATGATCATGTGTATACTTTTCCCCACACTTGAAACATAAGCCTTTCTCCTTTCTTTCTTTATAAAGATCCATAGGAATAGACTTAGGATTTATGCTAGCTGAAATGGATTTAGGCTTGCTGTCCCCTTGTTTGAAGTCAACTCTAGGACTTTTTGCTGTCCTGAAATTACTTTGAGGTCTAGAAGCATTTAATGGTGGATAAGTTGGTACCCATAAGCTCCCATTTGGCACATCATTGCTGCCATAAGTGTTACCAACTTGCCCCTGTTTAAAAATAATCACTGGCTATCCAAAACTAGGCTGAAATGAAGATTCTCTTCTATATTTTCTTCCATAGCGCTCCACAAGCTCAATAGCCTTAAAGTGGGAAGTAGGGTTTTGTGCCATGACATCAGTTGATAAAGATGGCTCTAACCCATACATGTACTTGTGGAGCTTAGCCTCATTATTGATGCTTTCTACATACATGGTTAGGTTGAGAAATTGGTTAGTGTACTCTCTTACACTTAGGCCTCTTTGTTCCAAACCATACCATCTCCATGCCAATTTCTCTTTTTCAAGAGGGGAGACAAATACTTCAGCCATAAGTGCCTTGAAAGCTTCCCAATTCTCTACAAGTATGTTTTCTTTTTTTATATACCTCCACCAAGTATGGGCAAATCCCTCCAAATGTAAAGAAGTAAAATTAATATTCGTGCCATCAATTTTAGGGAAAATGACAAAGTAGGATTCCATCTTAGAGGTCCACTCCTCTAAATCGGATCGTGAAGATGACTGACGTTTAAATTTGGCTAAAACAATCTTGTCCTTTAGCTCTCTTTCATGGAATGGTTGTTGTCCCAAAATACACTAATCATGAGTATCATGCATTGAACCCCCAAATTGAGATGAAAATCTCCCAATAGGTGGCTAACAACCACTATGCAATCTTCCTGTTGGTAGAGGACCCCTAGGAACTTGAGTATTCAGCCCAAAAGCTTGAGAGTTAGCTCCATTCAAACTGCCCAAATAGTTATCATGCATTTGTGAAGCCTCACCTACTTCATGTTGGCTATTTGGGATGCCTCTTCTTCCAATAATCCCATGACCATGACCATTTTGGTTGGATGGCTAAAGTGGGACTGAAGGCTCACTGTTTGAATAGGCTTTCTCCTTAGCTTCTTTAGATCCCATTTGTATCTACATCCATTGGGAGAATTGTGCCATAATTTGAGCATTAGATTCCACCAACTTTTCAATAGAAACCTTTGTTTGAGTCGTTGAATCTACTAACTTCTAAATGGAAGACTTCGTTTGATCAGTAGAAAAAACCATTTGCTCCATTCTTGATAATAGGGCCTCATGACGTTTACTATGTCTTTGTTCATGTACGCACAAGGTATTATTGAGTATACTAACTTCCCCTTGTTGTTGAGGCTCTTCAGGACTCTCTTGAGGTGCATTATCCAACATGGAATCTCTGATTTTTTGAGCATAATCATCCTGGACCTTATTTTTACCCTTATGTCCTGCCATAATAGTGCAGTCCTACAGTACCCCCTGTAAAAAAAATGGCTATAACTTTTGCTAGGGAACTCCGATTTCAAATTTTTTTAGTTTAAATCGAAGCCAGGAATGCCCTCTTCGAGATGAGCTATAGTATGCTATAATATATTTAGGACAAAAAATTCTACAACTCAATTTCTAAGTCTAAACTATCCAGGCCTACACCCTGTTTTAACCTGTATGTGCCCTGTCTTGACCCGGTTAGGTAAAATGGTAACCCCAAATGGTTACCAAACCCCGTAGAAGGCTGAGTAGGACCTGTGGGTAGCCTATAGTACCTGCATCTATACTTCAATAATGAAGGATTTACCTGTAACAACTTGTAAATGCCTTGTAGTGCCCTGTAAAATCCCTGTTTTACCTTGCTTTGATCCTGAAGATACTTGAGCCTTTAGAGACTCTTCAATCTTCAATTCTCCACTCGTTGTACCTGTGTGAGGGATAAAACGACATGACAGGCTCCCTACATGGGCTCCGAATCACCAAGAGGTGAGCAAAGTTCTCCCTAGATTGGTTGGTTGCACCCCTTTTTAAACATTTCTTCAATATCACTTCCTTCAGCCAAAGTCTCTTTCAGCTCCCCGAAATCCGCAAGACATTCCACAATACTGTGCAACCTTGGTGGCTTACTCTTAATCTTATAATCGAACTCCTGCAAAGTGATTAACCACTTTGCTAGATGATCAGGCGGTTGCAGCTTGTTCATAAGTAATCTAAGCCCTTCCGCCTTCGTATAGAATACTACCTTTTCATAGAGGATGTAGTGCTTGAATTTCTTAGTCCCAAAGACCATTGCAAGACACAAATTCTCCATGTAGGTATAATTGATCTTCAAAATGCCCAATTTTCGACTCGCAAAAGCTATCGGATGATACAACTTTCCCTCCCAGATTTGGGCTAAACAGCAGCAGCTAATACTATGCATGGTGGCTGGCTGAAAATATGTAGAACATGTCGCCTCTTTTAGGTGCTTTTAAAACCACCTTTTTCCTTGGTGGGTATATCAACATGGTAGTAGCTTTCTAATCTAATCAATCAGCATGAAATGCATTTCTGAAATATTCATTTAGCCCCTTTCATGAGATGCAATTGAATGAAATCTTGAAAGTTTGGATAGGGAAAGGGCCTTACCAATGCAGTTCAATGACTCAGTGATTGCTTTAGTACTTACCCTTGTACAATATTTCAGCTTGGGCAAAATAATTCAACCAAAACAAGTCAAGCTTATGCATCAAACTTGGCAAATGATATCTATGATGAAGTAATGATTGAATCAAGACTGAAATTCAATGGAATAGGCTGAGATTAATGAGAAATAACACTAATCTCTGATCTATTGATCAATTCACAGAATTAATTGATCAATAATCTCCCATCAACAAATGGAAAAGAATTAGCAAGTGGATTATTGAGAGATTTCAGAGATTAAGTAAAAAAATACATCGATTAAGCTTGAAGAAGATTATAGATGTCAGATCCAATCCCATTGATGGAAGAATTCTTCAAAATCCACCATAAATCCATCATAAAGCTTGAAATATCCATAGAATCAGTACATACAAGCTCCAATATGATCAAAATCATGAAGAATCAATGCCCCGGGCTTGCTTGAACACTTGAATACCAAAGATTCAAGCCTCTTGAAGAAAAGCCTCAAAATAATCCTTCAATTTGAGCTCCAATGTCCTCCATGAGTTGAAATCTCTACAATGTCTTCAATCTTCAAGTCTATCTGGCTTGTACATAGTACTAGAGAAGCCTTGGAGGTCAGAGAAGTCCAAAATTTGAAGAAATTTGAGCTTCCAGGTCTATGGATATGGCTGCCCTACTGTGTTTTAGGGTTTTGAACAAAGGAGATGAAGATTAGAGTTCCCCTCCAGCTGGAAGTTGCTGAAATAATTCCTGATGAAGTGCTTCAAAGAACGCAACCAATCTGTAGAAGATCTAGAGCAGATCAGAAAGAGTTTTAGAGCAAGAAAATCAACGCATTTTTCGACGCAAATTTTGGACTACATACTGCTCCATCTTCTGCATCAACCACCTAACCAAGATACTCAACTTGAAGCTCAGATGATAATGAATCATTGCTCCATGGTTTGGCTGTGAGAAATGATCAGTAGAGAGGGAGCTTAAAGGATTTCTTGGCAACCACCATTGAAGCTTCAACCAAAAGCTTGGAAGAGAGAGAAGAGAAGCTCCCTTTTGAAAAGTAACTAGAGTTTAACCCCAAACTAAGCCCGATTAACTCTCCTTTACCCTAGTTACCTCCAATTTTGCATGAAATTTGATGAGACGACCTGCCACTTTAGCCATCCTCTGCCATATCTGACCTTGGATATTTCTAGATGTAGTCTCTTACTAACTATAGATGGTTTGCAGTACTCCACTAGTCACTGTCTTGTACAATACTTGTCTGAAATTGATTTTGATGGAAGAAAATAGGACTGAAAAATAGAAGGAAAAATGGATCAAAGACCAATGCTTTGATACTACTTGTCAGAGAGAGAACTAGAGAGAGAAAACGAGGAGAGAGAATACTGCAGAAGAGAGAGAAATATTGCAAGAAGAGAGAGAAAGAGAGTGACAAGGAGAGAGAAATACTAGATTTGGAGAGACAAAGACAGGAAAGAGAGAGAAGCCATGGAAGCTGTGAGCAAGATGGAAGAGAAGGACAGTAATTTGTATTAATGTGTCAAAAAGATGTGAAAATTTACATGTCCTCTCCTTTTATACCAATGTCAGTGTGACATGGCATAATATCAATATTATTTTACACTAAGTCCTTATTCCTAGCTTCTTACAAGTAGGTCAGACCATATTATACAGCTGCAACTTTGCTCATCAAGGATCTCCTCTTTACAATGGGCTACTTCAAATGGAAAATTTTTCTTAACCCTTTGCACACTTGGCTCCTAATTCCTCTATGCAATAACATAGATTCCCATGTGACTTTCTCATCTTCTTTGAAAGTTTCTTGGCCACCTCCTTGTCATCATTAAACATGAAGTGTCCTACTTGATGACATGCTTTGAAATGGAAGTTTGTGCCTAATCATTCATGACATTGAGAAAAAATGTAAATTTGAATCAATGTGATACAATTGAACAAGTGGTGCTCCACACAAAAAAATGGATGCACATGAAAATATAGTGCGTATAATATCTACATGTGCCCGTGCATCATGCAACATGCAAACACGAATTCTTGATTACTTTCAATCCTTAACCTCATCTCTCATCACTCAGCAAGATAAAAATTGTACTCCACTCTACCCTCCCAAAATCTCACAATCTCTCAACAAAAATATGGTCCTCAATATGTTGACCAAGAAAATAACCTATCTCACAACTGACTATGCCCTTCATGACCCTCAAACTCACCCAACCAGCTTTTCCACTCAACCAAAGGTTCCTATTTGAGTGATGAATATCTAACTCTCGTGCGTGCAAGAAACAATGAGTACATAATGAAAGGTGCTCTCTCACCACATGCGTGTGCTTCTAAGATTTACTACATATAGCTACAGCGTGCCTCATGCCATGTTAGTGCTCCATGATGGTGTAAAACATGCATTAGCCCAACCCATGGTATAGAAGTAATTGATAAAATCAAGAGACTACTCTCAAGTGTAGTGTATCGGACAAATGCAATGTGAAGTGCTCGTAAATCCATAATCCCTCTAATATGCAAAATTCTATGTAAGAAAATATACATGTTTCAAGATGTTCGGCAACTACCAACAAACTCTAGCTCCAACAACTTGTCTAGAAAACTCCAAACTTGACCAAGGCTATCAAGTTTTCACACTCAAAAATCCAAATAACTCTTGAACTAAACTAACAAAAAAAATCAACTACAAAAGAACAAACCAAACAATCACACAACATCTAGACTACAAAAGAAGCTACCTACCTAAGTTTTTTGTAGGGGGTTTTCAATTTACATGAAAACATTTACGTATTTAGCCCTCCCCCTTATCTGCAAGCATTTATGCGCAACAGTTACTTTCATAAAGTGATGCTACATGTATCATCCATTCCATTTTTTCATTCTTTTGTTCTAAATGTTTTTGTTTTAACCACTCTTCTATTTGAATTGTCATCAACCTTAATACATACTTCTTTAATCTATATCCATTGATTCTTTGTTTATGTGCCTTTTCCTCTAAACTTTGCAATGCACAAGTTTCATTTTTATAAGTTTATGTGACCTTGAATGGTCCTTCCCATTTTGTTTGAAATTTCTTTTGAAAAGTATGATCCAATTGACTATTGTATCTCATAACCAAATTCTATTTTTTATATATTATTTTTTGATTAATTTATTGAAGATCTCTTTCTTGGCTTCTTTCATAATGATCACATACCTCTTGCGTGTTGAATTGTGCTTCTTGTAATTGCAACAATCTCTCCATGAAATACTTATTGTCCTCATCCTTACTTATTTTTTCAAGCATCCTCAAACTTGGTATTTCCACTTCTATAAGTAACAAAGATTCTCTTCCATAAACCATTTTAAAAGGAGAAAAACATGTACTCTCTTTCTTGGCTAAACAATAAGCCCACAAAGCACTTGACAACTCGATGTCCCATGTTTGAGGATGATCTTTTGTCATTTTTTATAACATTCTCACTAACTCACCATTGAATCACTCATTTATACCATTACACTAAGGACAATATGGTGAAACAAATCTCTTTGTTATCTTCATTTTCTCACAAAGATAATCAATTACTTCTCCCTTAAACCCTAGTCCCCTATCAGAGAGAATATCTAAAGGTATTCCACATTTATAGCATATGTACTCAAATGAATTTCCCCACATCTAATGGCTCTCATGTTTTTAACAACTTTAGCTTCAGCCGAACAAGAAAGATAATCAAAGTAGTCAAAATGTATATTTTTCCTCTTGAAGTATCCGATAATGGACCAATTGCATCTATTCTCCATTTTTTAAACTTTTGTAAAAAATATCATAAGCAATATTTTTTTTTGTCATAATGTTTTCTTACTCATTCTTTGATATTTATGACAAGATTTACACCAATGAGTGATATATTTATGAACATTTGGCCACATATGTCCTTTAGCTTAAAAAAATTGAAGATTTATTTTGTAGGAATAATGTCCTCCACAAGCTCCCTCATCATTTGTTTCAAGAATGTGATATATTTCCTCCTTCCAAGGTTCTCTTCTCAAGATTAAGTCCACTCCCTTGGCATAAAGAACATCATTCACTAACTTATACCTTTCAACTCTTCTTAAAAACCCATATTTCTTGTCTTTGGGGACATTGAATGGTATTTTCCTAGTTACAAGAAATTCCTCTTCTAATTCAAGAGTTTCTCTTCCTCTATACAAAGGAATTTCATAACAAAAACTTGAAAAAAAAAATCTTGAGCTGCATTATGGGCTTTTTGATTCTCTTCCTTGGATATATGTTTCAAACTCCAAGCCTCAAATTTATTTAAATCTCTTCGAACTCTATTACATATTCTCTTTAGTTTGAGATTCTTGATCTACTAGACTTTGAGAATTTTCTTTACTAATAGTAGAGCATCACCTCTAGTCCTCAATCTTCAAATTCCCATTCTTCGACAAAGTAAGATAGCTTCTTGTAAGATTGCATATTCAGCTTCATTGTTACTAGTTGCATCAAGCTTAACAATTTCTCTCCTTATCTTCCCATGTGGATCATAAACTAGAATCCCTTCTGATGATGCTTGATGTGCTTTTCGATATGATCCATCAAAATACATCAAAATTGAGTTTTCAATTTTTGGTTTCACTTCTTCTTTATCTCCAAACTTTCCGTTTAGCGAGAATGAACTTCCTTTGTAAGTCAAAAGATTTACTGTTGTAACTCGAATTGAATCCTCAACCTAAAACTTATACTGAAATTCTTCAAGTTCAACAATCCATTTCATAGCTCTCCTCAAAAGATTTGAGTTATTCACTAACTCTGGCAATAGTTTATAGCTTGTAAAAATTGTAAAGGGTTTTGGTAGTAAATACCTCTTAAACTTTCTGTAAGAAAATATTACACTAATCATTACCAATTCAATTTCAGTATATGTCCTTTCTATTTGAACTTCACTCAACTTGCAAAATAAATAGGTCTCATGTATCTAGAATTCTTTCCTTGTTGCATAAGGATTTATCCAATAGCATCTTCTCCTACAGATTGATTCACAAAAATTTCCCTTTCCAAATCAGGTGCTTGGACCGATGATGCATGAACTACAATTTTCTTACCTTGTTGAAATACTTCCCCAGCCTCTATTGTCCACTCTAAATGATCTTTCTTGGCTATGATTTGCAATGGATAGAGGAACTGAGATGCCAAAGGTATGAATCTTGATAGATATCTTACCTTATGAATAAAGGTCATGAGCTCTTTTGTATTGGCAGGTGATACTAAGGTAACCAAAGCTTTTACATTTTCAGGATCAAGCTCAATTCCATTTTCTGAAATCGCATGACCAAGAAGTTTCACTTTTTGTTGAGCTATCTTGCATTTTTTGGATTTAATTGATTAAAACCATAACTGTCCAATCTTTCAAATGCTTTGTCAAGTTTTTCACAATGTTCAAGTCTTGTACTACGTACGTACACAAACATCATTAATGAAATCTCTCACAAACTTCCCTAGGAAAGGAGCTAACATTTTATTTACCCTCCCTTGATACCAAGCCAGCCAAAAGGTAAAACTCTATAACAAAAACAACCCTATGGTGTTATAAAAGTTATTTTCCTTTGATCTTCAGGAGCAATGGATAATTGAAAGTACTTGAATAACCATCACAAACCCTATATCTTTTATATCATGCAACTAAATCTAAAATTTCATCTATGAAAGGAGGTGGATAATGGTCTCTCTTTGTGATTGCATTTAGAGGTTTATAATTTACATAAACTCTCCAACTTCCTATTTTCCTTGGTGTACTTACCCATTCTGAATGTTCAACAGGATAAATAAAGCCTTCTTTGCAACAAGTTATCAGCCTCTTCTTTCAAAACAAACATTTGTTCTAAAGTCAAGGGTTATAGTTTTTGACAAACTTTCTTGGAATCTTCCTTAAGTTCCATTTTTAGGCCTTCCCCTTTCATACCTCTGATTTCTGTGTAAGAAGTTACAAAGAGATTTGGATATTTATAGATGAATCTTTGATATTGTTTTCTCTCCCCTTCTATTAGGTCTTGACTCAACATTTTCTCCAAAAACTCTCTTTTTAATGATGAAACTTATGATCATTCCATCAATCTTTCTAATTCATCTAGTTTCCATTCTTCATCTTCTCCAATCAATTATATGC
Organism: Lygodium microphyllum; assembly: GCF_053477565.2. NCBI lineage: Eukaryota > Viridiplantae > Streptophyta > Polypodiopsida > Schizaeales > Lygodiaceae > Lygodium > Lygodium microphyllum. The sequence continues at coordinate 27,025,510 of NC_141152.1, read as the reverse complement.
TTTCATGATTTTCTTTAGTATTAACATTCATAATTTGAACCTCATTTGTATCTTCCTGTGAAAGTTCTTCTTTAGATGATAATTATTCATCCTTTATAGAAAAAACAAAAGTCATTTTTCTTTAGATGAAGGATGAAAGCTATGTTTTTCAAAAATTTTGGATACTCTTGAAACTATTCAATGTTTGTCATGTGTTATTGACTTCTCCTTGATGTCTAAGGATGTTTTCTTTTTTTCATTCTTTTTCTCTATTATTATTAATGAAACTTGTGGGTATTAGTCAATTTCTAAAATTTCATCCTCACTTTCTTCTTCTTGAGAACTATCACTCTCCTCCTCTTCTTCTTCTTCAATGTCATTCTCATTCACTAGTTCTTTTCTTGAGGCCATATCAAATTTTTTTTGCTATTCCTCTACGATAAAAAATTGTTATGATTCCTATTCCCTAATCATGTATTGCACATGCCTTCCTAACCTAAAATCTACCTAAAATAAGTGGAAAAGCACCCAAACAGTTTGATCTTTTATTTGTATACGATAATCATTTTGTCTATTGAGAATATTTAAAGGCAAACGATACATGTCCCGTCCTACTTATGGGACAATTTGGGCTTATGTGACCTATCTCCCCACATGAATAACAAGTAACCATTGATCTTAAAAAATATCATCTCCCGTTTCCTCCGCTTTCTCCTCTCATATTTTCTTGATAAGTTTGTCCCATGAGTCCCTCGTTACCTCTACCCAAAGGCCTACCTCTCAAAGCTCCTAGCCTCATGTTTTGCGTTTGTCCTCACAGTTGGTCCTCAATCTTTGGAGCTGATTGATCATTTTGTCTTGCTAAAATTTGATAATTTTATCCATTCCCTTGCTAGTTTTGATCTCTGGTTTCATTGCTAGTTATTTAATAGGGTTCTCTTTTTTTCATTTTCTTAAATTTTCTTTCTTTTTCTATGACAATCATTACAAATTTCTCAAATGTGCTCAATTATTTTATTTCTAACTTTTTCTCACCTCTCCCTATAAATTTCCCAAAAATATTTTATTTTCAACATTTCAGGTGCTTTCTCTCTTGGGCCTAAGGATGTGTTCCAACGATCCCAAAGTCGCATATATTCTAGGGAAAAAAAATCTATGGTCTGGTCTTTTTTTTTTGTAAGTTTCTATTTTTCACTAAAGGTCTTGAGAAGTTTTTAGTTTCTTAAATCAGTCAAGAAACCCCTGCTTTGTAACTTCATATTTTATAGGAATAGGAGGATTTCTTAATCTAAGGTTCTTTCATAATCCTCAAACCAATTTCAACCCTCATCCAATAACTAAAACTTTACAATTTGGAGTTTTAAAGTCGAGTTAGTAATTTGATGAATGATGCATCCAAGCTCTAACTTTTTGAGGAATTGTTGAGTATCCTCTCCTTTTGTGCCATGAAATTTTGAAAAAGAACTAGCAATCGAAAAACCGTCTCAAAATTCACAAAAAGTCAAAATTTGTTGCACTCCTAAGTGGGGGACACCAAAAAATAGATGTTCAGTGAGCTGTGATTGAAGACAAGCCTCTCTCACAACCCGAAAATGAGACATCAAAGAGTGTCAGTTAGCGAATTGACTTTATCAAAGGACAACACAAAACAAAAAATTTCAATGTTTCATGAACACAACACAACGAACACACGAACCCAAATGACCAAATATGCCTCTTGTAGCCTTAAATACTCCAAAATCAAACACCAAGTAAAGCATCGACAAACTTCAAAACATTAAATTTTGAGTCTAGAGAAAACAATCACTTTTTACCTCTATGGGGTTGTTACAACACTTCAATCCTTCAGCATTCAAGTTTCCAAAAATTTCTATTAACTTGACAAGCTTCCACATTCTTGCATGTGACCCTCCACTGACCTCACACAAGATACTGGAGCCCAAGAGGAACACCAAGGAAAAGGGGATTCTACTGCAAGAAAATCTATCTTGTACATCAACAAGCTTTTATTTCATTGTGCTGATGACCAAAACAAAGAAAACAACAATTCTTCACGCAACATCATAGTAGATATCTCCCACGGATTTGATAGAATCAACCATAATCTTCAACATCTTCATAGAATAACTTAATAGAACAATGAACATAAAAGAATACACCATCTTTGAATGGAAATCAATCACATAGTATTCATCTTCAATGTCTTCATAGTTCTCTCTTTCAATCTCTCATATACAGTTACATTGTTTTGATAGAATTGACTATCTCTGGCTCTCTCTCTCTCTCTCTCTCTCTCTCTCTCTCTCTCTCTCTCTCTCTCTCTCTCAATAGTACATCATCTACTCACTACAATGCTCTCATAATGACTCTCAATAATCCTTCTTAGGTCGTGGGATGCACGTCCCAAGAGTTATGTCTGATGTGAAGAGGCACCAAAGCCACTACAGTGTCTTTTCATAGCTCACTACTGTCACTGTCACTTCAGTCTTCTCTTCAGTCTTCAGCAATTGCTTCTTCCATTTGTTTTAGCTCTTTTGAACTTAGATTCATCATTTTCAAAAGTTAGAAAAATTTTCCAAAGTCACACATACTTTCTACAGAACGCTTACAGAAGGTCTACAGAACAATACAGTACATAACCAAAACAGATACAGAACAGTTACAGAGTAGATACAGAAGGTTTACAGAGGGTTATCAGAACCTCATAACTCATACTAAAACCATTCCAAACTATCAAAAACTATTCAATATAATTTCAAAAGATCTCAATCTTCATCCATCATCAATCCATGCTTTATACAAAAGAAAATCAGAACAAAACAAAAGCTATACAGAAGGTATACAGAACCAATCAGAACCTCAACAGAACCTATCAAAACATTACAGAGCTTCATATCTCTACTGAGAATCATCATGATATTCCAAAATATAATCAATATCATCCAAAACACTCTCAAATACTTCCATTATCAACCATACATCACTCTAAATCCATCAAAAATCAATCATTCAGTCCTCAAAAACAACAAAAATCAGTCAAAAATTCAGTTGTTTTCCACTCTCAACATATCCCCACACTTAGAAAGGAAGCGTCCTCGCGACCTAAGGAAAAGAAGAATATAAGTTCACTAAAGAGCTCAATTTTATTTTCTATAGGATCTTCAACAATCTCGCCAAACCACGACCCCAACTTATTGCCTGATTTCTAGAAAAAACTACTAAAGGAAAACTTCGTTATTCATTAAGTCATCTGATAAACATTTAAAAGTCATAACAAATTTGTAAAGGATATAAAAGGTTCTTCTTCAGCTTTCCATCATAGGCTTTCCATCCACCATCAATAGTTTGAAAAGATCTCTCGAACAAATTATTCTCAATTAGCACGAACTCGTCACATAAAATTAACCCACAATACAAACACTAACACAACCATCTGAATGACACCTCCAAAAAGAGAGATATATATCATTAAGAATCATCCAAAATACATTGCAAAGGCATCAATGAAGGTGATCCCTTTTGAAGGCTTGGTAGTTTCGAAAACATTCCATGGAAAAGGACTCATCCACAAATGTCTTTGGAGGATTTTGAAAGAACAGGATGCAGCACATCCTTTCTAGCAAAACAAGGTATCTGCTAGGTAGACATAGGGCATGAAAATAGAGGACATCCAACTGTTGGGAATCAATGTTCACATTGACATTCATACAAAGCTTTGGAATAGCCTTTTGATCATTATGGGAATGCCTATGCATGTATGCTAGATACCAAGAAAAATGAGTTGTCAATCTCACTGAAGGATCTAGAGATTGTGAATATTGGTGAGCAAAATGAAGGTAATTCTGGTATGCTTGACTAGCACTTGTCCTGTCCCCTGGAATTATTGGGCAGTTAATCTGGGGTCCCGTAAAAGAATCAGTCAAGCTCCATCCTCTTCTTCTGGGAATCTGCTGATCAAATCCATCATATTCACTAACCAACTGAGGGGGTTGAGAAATAGAAGTGGCAGGAGATGGAAGTGGAATAAGTAAAAGAGGATGAAGAGATGGGTAGGAAAAATCATAAAAGGAGGAATAGGCTAAAGAAGGAGTGGGTGAAAATTTAAGTGAATTAGTTAGGAAAGGTGCCAATTGATAAACAGGAAAAGTAGAATGTATATGGATAGATGGAGAAGGGCATGGTGGAGAAGGGGAAAAAACTCGATCTTCGATGAAAGAATAATAGGTAAATATAGGAATTTGAGGAAAACCCTGAGGTTGGAAAAGAAGAGGTAAGATAGCTGTTGAATTGGTATGATAAAGGGAAAGATAAGTATCATAGCAATGAGCCATTTGTTGATAGTACAATAGGCTAGGAATAGAAGGACCTAAGATAGATCTTCTCTGGTAGGCATAAAAAAAGGATGAATCAAATGGATGGTTTTTGGAAAGATAAGCTAGGAGATACACCCTCAGTAGGTTAGTGCTCTGTATATAAGTAGAAGCTGTATTCTGACATTGATTCGGGACCACAGAATCAATCATTGAGTGCCATGAATTGTCAGGGCAAGTAGCCACTTTTGAGGAATAACACTGGATCATGTCATCTATCCGCAACTCCAAATAGTTGACATTTAAAAAAGCTTGCAAAACCACATCCCCCACATACCATGCTAGATCTACATCATCTGAAATCAACAGATCACCTTGTACATACATGTAAGACAGCAACATGGTATCCGTCATCACAGAATCTTCAAACACCATATGGACCACTTCTGTCAGCAAATCAGGAGACGAAGCCCCACTCCAACCATCCTCTAGAAGAGAGAGATCCATCGTTGAAAGCTTCATATAGAAGGCCAACTTCTGCAACTGATAGTGGACAAAGAAAGAATGGTCCGGAGGAATATACTCCTGAAAGTGCTCAAATGTAGACCATAACAAATCCATCCTAGACTGCAATCTTTCCACTTTATCTTGAAACAGGGGACACAAGGTGGGCTATCTCTGGAGAACTGCCAAGTCCTGCTTAGAGATAGAAGGAATAATAGGAACATTGGGGCTTGGAGGAACAGACCGTGACTGTGCCGGTTGGTCTTGCAATTGCTTAATCTGGGAATCTTGTTATTCCACTGTATTATGAGCAATCTATAAGGCTGACAGTTTTGTATCTAAAAGAGTCTGAAACTCTTGAGCTTCTTTGGATATCCTCTCTTTCTCCTCCGAGACTTTAGTGACTTCTGACTGAGCTTCTACTAACTGAATCTTCAAAGAAGATATTTCTTCTCTCTGGGTCTCAATCATTTGGGTTTACTGCTCCATCTGCTTAAACAGATCTGCAAGTGTGTCTTTAGCAGAGGCTAACTCTCAGGTTGCCTTATGCAACTGGTCTTTGGACTGCATCAGTTCTTCATAGAAAGAAGCATACAGTTGTTGAACACAAGTTGTCATCACTGAAAGTTCAATCAAACTCTGGATGTCATTACAAAGGAATGGAATAGCATCTCCTGACACAAAACTATTCAGTGAAGGGACTGATATTTCCAAAGAACCATCTCTATGTGCCCTGAATAAATTGTTGCATGTGAGGTAAGCAAGGAGATCACTGCAAGAAGTAGCACGAACTGTGACTGAAGGAAGGACTGAGGGAGTTTTATCTACCACACGCTTCAAGCGCTTCCACTGAATGACCAATGGAGGAGGGGAATCAAGATCCTCTATGTCAATAGGTTCTGACTCTTTTGAAGGTGGAGGGGGAGGTACTGGATCAAATGGAGGAGGTGGTAGCAAACCCTTCTTAAGACCTAAGTATGTCAAGAAAGCATATAAGTAGGAACCACAAGTGACATTTGTAACATTTCCTCTGGTTACTTTGACAAAATGTTGGTCCATCCTTCTAAGCAAGTAAGTACTCCAATCAATGGCCGCCCCTTTTAACACTATCTTGGAAGCTGTGAAGACTTCCTTGGACAAATAATGGGATGGTGTTTTGGCATGCATAAACCTGTCTTGGAGGAACTGGCAAGACTAACTTCCAAAGAGGATTAGAGATCATGGAAAAAGATACTCCTGAAGTGTTTATCACTTTCTTGACATCCGGAATCTCCTTGGTCTGCTTCTGCAAAACAGCTTGAAAATCTCATCATTGGAGAATAATTGTCTGGCTGTACCAAAGGGATCTCCTTTGTAGGGAAGAGACAAAGCCTTCCCTAACCCTAGGGGTATCAACATCATGGAAGCACCATGAACCAGGTCCGACTTCTTACTCTATGAGGCAAGAAACTCATCACACAAAGATGGATATCTAGAATCAATGGGAATGAAGCAGCCCCACAAAAGTCGCAAGTCTGGCTTTCGCTATAGGCTCAAAAGCCAGTAGGGAAGAATAATCCCTACTGATCAACGGTACATACTGGATAGGAGGAGGAGCATGAGGCGCCATTCAGATGGAAAACACACACACCACAAACAAAGACAATCGCAAAGAATGCCTGCAAAACAACCAAAATAGCTATAAAAAAGAAATCAATCAAAAGAAGGACACACACAGACGTAGCTAATCAATTTACCACCCCAAACAACCCACATCCTAGAAAAAATTCGGCATGACCTCTACACATATGTGGCCGAAAGCTTCATGCGATGCAACAAGCAGGCACCCAAAAACTCGTATCAGGAAAAAAAAAAGAAAAAAAACTATAAAATTCACCCGTAATCGTAGCACCTAAGCAAACCATAATACCATAAAAATCTAATCAGGACTTGACCGTAACTTTAACCAACAACTTTAGATAAGAGAACTTTATGCGCCCATCCCACGAAGCATGTTTATTAAAAATGAAAAAAAGTGTAGTGAGGGGAAATGGTTTTAGTGAAGGGTTCATTTTAAGAAATTATTAACAATGGGTGACATTTTATTATGTTATAAACCCTAATAAAAAATGGCTTTTATTCTTAAAATTTTAATTATAATTTATTAGGGAACAGAACATCAAACGTCAACAATGAAAGGCGGCCTGAGGACTCTCTTTCCCTATTAACCATGAAGAAAAAGACACAAGCCTTACTCAGCCACATTGGAAAACATATAGACAGATAGAGATTCCGGAGAGAGAGAGAGAGAGAGAGAGAGAGCATAGTTTTCTTGTCATCATCCCCTTCAACAACAACAACAATGCTTTTCCATTGTTATTCCTTAGATTGATGCATGTAGAGAACTCATCATAGGGAACTCACTCAACCATAACACTCTGCCTGTAGTGACAGACCCCTCTTCAGTGAATCTCCATCAAGGAGAGAGAAAGAGAGAGCAATTGGAGAATAGAAATTGAGAAAAATAGAAAAGAACAAGCACAAAGAGAAGATGAAGAAGAAGACAAAATCGAAAACTTTAGCTGCCGTAAGAGAAGCCATACCTTTGCTGCCCAAACCCAAACCTTAACCCTGACAGACAGACCGATTGGATGAAAGGGCTTATTTTCAACCCTTGCATGTCGTGCTTCTACTTTTGCTGCAGCCAAAAGAAGGGCAAGTCCAGGCAAAGGACCATGCCCCCTCGTAGAAACCCTTGCCTCCAGGAGAAGCCATGCAATGAGTGTGGCTGAGACTGTGATTGTCATGGCACCAGAGAGAGAAAAAAATCAAAGGAAACAAATGCATCAAATAGAAGAAGAAGAAGAAGAAGAAGAAGAAGAAGAAGAAGAAGAAGAAGAAGAAGAAGAAGAAGAAAGACGAGGCAGGCTACCACAAATCTTATCCATCCCCCTCAGCAAAAATAATGGCTCTCTACCACTATCGGACATGCATCACAAGGCTGTATGCATTAAATCCAAGGCAATAGCACTCACCTTGCTTCAAGCTCACAAGGCCTAAGGGCTTAGTAGAAGATGAGGGGGAGGAAGAAGAAGCAGAAGCACAGGGTCGAAGAGAAGAAGAATATGGAAGGGGATAGAAATCTTCCCTCTTCATCATCCTTATCTTTGTAGTACAAGCCCACGGATTGCTCAAGATTCTGTCAATATTTTCCCCCTCACAGAGGAATTAGCATTGCAAGAGAGAGCGCAATCGGATCTCTATTTGTAGAAGGAATAATGGAAGAAGAAGATGTGTGGTTATCTGTGGAGGCCTCCCCTTCTCCACCAAACACTCAACCCCTTGATGCCTTCCAGCCTTGCCGATTATCCTACCACAGTCGACTCGTCTCCTCCATCAGCATCCCAGCTTCTATGCCGTCCTATCCCGAGCACCCGAGCACATCTCATTATATCATTTTCTTCCCTTATCCCTGCCCCTAACACAACATATTATTTTATCCTAACCCTTAGCCATTTTTATAAAAAGAGAAATCCCTTAAACATAAGCATTTAATTCAATAAACTACTCTTTAAGAAAATGAGGGATAATTTGAAAACATAACATTTAAAGAACTAGTACATAATATTTTAGTAAGGGTTGTTTCCATGCTCTACTCTATGCCTATACAACTTTGTCGGAAGCCCCCTATTACAAACCCTCATTAGCTTTACCTCCTCCTTAACTACCTCTCCCATAGAGCTCACATACTCCACATTACCATTTTCTTAACACGGTTTCAACCCTTCTTTCTTTCCCTTCTTGATCTTTATGTCCACATGGCCAACCCTCAATGCCATTTTAAAGTAAAAAGTAATGACACAAATTTAAAGTGAGACATAACACTATCATGTCAAAAATCGTGTGATGGGGGAATGTGCTTGAGCTGTTGCGCCAATACACACTGTATACACAAGAGGAAGCTCACTCATGAACACAAGAAGAGAGATGGAGGCCAAAACGTTTTCTTGCTACTTTCTTCTTCTTCTTTCACACACTATACAATGTACACAAAGTATAGATAAGATACAACATAAAGGAAAGTGGCCTTCTAAGTCAAACAGTGCATAATTGACTACGCTAATCAACTCGCGTTATATCTTTGCCAGCTGTAGGTAGGTGTAACAAACCAAATATAATAAGTGATAAGTAAATGGCCATGTGAGTATCATAATGACCACCAACATGCTAAGTGTAGACGTGAGGACTCATCTAGCCAGGCGGTCCATCATCAATGTCGGCACTTGTTGAGCTTGCCATCTCAACACTCCCCCTCAAGCTCAATTCTATCTCTGCACTTCCAAGTAAGATTTGAAACTTTCGAAGCTTCTTTGCACCAAATGCCTTTGTGAAAATGTCAGCTATCTGATCCTGTGTGCTGACATATACCAAGTCATTCTCTCCTACAAGTACCTTCTCTCTCACAAAGTGGTAGTGCACCTCAATGTGTTTTGTCCTAGCATGGAACACTGGATTTCTAGCTAGCTGTATGCTACTCATGTTGTCACAATGAATGAAAATTGGACTATCTCCCTTCATGTCCAAATCACCTAATAACTTTTGCAGCCATACCACCTCACATGCTGCCATAGCAGCACCTCTATACTCAGCCTCTGTACTACTCGATAAAGCAATTGTAGGTTGCTTTTTGCTGCTCCATGTAATTGCTGCACTACTAAGGGAAAACATAAATCCACTTGTAGATCTTCTGTCTGACATGCTACCAGCCCAATCTGCACTTGTGTATCCAAAGACCTGTACGTCCTTACCTGCCTCATAAAAAAGTCCATAATGTAAAGTGGACTTCACGTACCTCAATATACGTATGACTGCATCCAAATGAGGCTTTCTAGGCATCTGTATAAACTAACTGACAAGGCCAACATCATATCTTAAGTTTGGCCTTGTGATAGTAATGTAAATCAAACTCCCTACTATCCTTCTGAACATAGAAGGGTCTTCTATCTCATCCCCAATGTCAGCACTCAACTTCACATTTTGCTCCCATGGTACTGAAAGAGGCTTGCATGCTATCATACCATACTTGGATAACATATCCAAGCCATACTGCCTTTGGGATAGCCATATACCATCATCACATCTGATCACCTGAATATCAAGAAAATATATCAGATAACCCAAATCTTTCATCTCAAACTTCTTCTTCAAGAAGTCCTTAACTTCAGCAATCCCTTTATCACTGTCACCTGTAATAATCAAGTCATCCACATAGATGACTATGATGACCAAACTTGCATCTCCCTTTCTTACATAAAGTGAGTGATCAACATCAGAAATACAAAATCCAATATTGACAAGATACTCTCCAATCTTGTCAGACCATGCTCTAGGTGCTTGCTTCAGCCCATAGAGCCCCTTCTTTAACTTACACACATATGTGGAATGCTAAGTCCTCATAGCCTGCTGGCTGCTCCATATACACTTCTTCTTGCAATTCACCATGCAAAAAGGCATTCTTAACATCCATTTGCTGCAAACTCCAACCTTTGGCTACTGCCAAGGCAATCACACACCTAACAGTTGCCATCCTAGCAACTGGACTGAATGTCTCGTCATAACCTATGCCATATGTTTGAGCATAGCCTTTTGTAACTAGCCTAGACTTATACCTGCTAACTGAACCATCTGAATTATGCTTGACTTTGTAAACCCACTTACAGCCAATAGCTTTCTTACCCTTAGGTAAGGGTACCAAATCCCAAGTCTTATTGGCTTCTAATGTAGCCATCTCCTCATCCATTGCTACATCCCAATGAGCATGACTAACAACATCCTCAAAAGAAGTGGGCTTTGCATCCTCAACTAGTTTCACCATATAGGCATAATGGTGAGATGCATAACCTGCAAAAATAAATTTTTTAACAGGGTATCTGACCCTTCTAGATCTGCGTACCATCGGATCACTCAATGGAACCTTTACATTACTATGAGCTCTCTGTACACCTGGTGTCCTAACTAAAGGAATACCAAGCTCATCATCCAAACTCTTTGAGCCATTGGAGTTGCCGTCAAATCCCAAATGACTAGTAGATGCATCATTACCATCCAGCACTTTCTTCATTCCTTTGTCCTTCCCTGCAATACTTATAGATCCACTTGAAGATATGGGGCTACTCCTTAGTCTCCCAGACCAAGGGCTCACTCTAGCAGATGATGTTTCTAGTGCACTAAGACTTCGTGATTCTTGTTTATCTTTGCACATAGCTGTCCTGATCATTATCATCATCTAATACATAACCAGTAGGTGCATACCAGCTGCCCATCTCATCAAAGATAACATCCTTGCTCACTCTGAACTCACCTATGACAGGGTTATAGCAGCGATACCCTTTTTGCTCTAAAGAGTACCCAATAAAAATACATTTTTCAGCCTTTGGATCAAGCTTCTTCCATAGCTTATCTGGCACATGAACATATAAAACACATCCAAATACCTTCAATTGCGATACATGGAGTTTCAGTAAAGCACTCTTCAGGAGTCATCCCATGAACTACAGCTGTGGGAGTTCTGTTCATAATGTAGATAGTAGTATGATAGCCTCAGACAAAAAATGTTTGGGCATATTCTTTTCAACCATTAATGCATGTGCAACTTCTGCAATATGCCTATTTTTTCTTTGTACAACACCATTTTGTTGTGGGGTATACCTAAAAGTAAATTGCCTCTTTATCCCATAAGTCCTCAAGAAGCCACTAAACTCATTAGAGACGTACTCTCCCCCTCCATTTGATCTCAAGCACTTCACTTTTAAGCATGTTTCCATTTCAACAGTTGCCTTAAAATATTTGAAGTGCTCAAACACATCACTCTTTTCCTTCATGAAGTATGCCCATAGCTTCCTTGAACAATCATCAATAAATGTGACAAAGTATTTGCTGCCACCAAGAGATATATTCTGTGTAGGCCCCCAAACATCTGTATGTACTACATCAAGTATATTTCTACTCACTTCTCTATCATGCAAGAAGGGTTGTCTTTTGCTTGCTTACCAAACTGGCATGCTTTGCAGACTTTATGCAATTTGTGCAAGTCTAAAAGAAAGAAACCATGTAACCAATCCTCTGGATTGCATTAATTTCAGCCTTTGCACATTTGCATGTCTAATATGTTTATGCCATATTTCAATATCTGCAACTACTCCTTTTCCTTTAGCATACATAGCAACATCCATTACAGGAATTCCAGCATCTAAAGTGAACATTCGGCCAACTCTACTTCCTTTTGTGACCAACCTGCACTTATAATTAAAGTCTTCTACAAAACAATCTTTTGCATTGAATCGGACTTGGACACTAGATTCTTTGTAATTGATAGCACATGTAATACATCTCTCAAACTCTTTATCTCGCCATCATACAAGGACAAGGGAACCTTTCCAATGTGTGAAATTGGGTGGCATGAATAATCACCCGTCTGCACATAACCTGGGTTTTGTAAGTCCTGCATCTCTCCAAACCATTCAACATGACTGGTCATATGATTAGATGCACTTGAATCAACATACCATACATCATCATGTGTCCCCTTTCCTATAATTGCATTCATCATATATTGCATAACAAACATACGCTCATTTTTGTCTTCGTTCTATCGTGAAGACGATGCATAATTTCCTTGCTGCAATTTACCACTGCGAATATCATCCATCTTTACATAGCAATGGGCTGCAATATGGCCTATTTAGCCACAATAATGGCAAACAATAGCAGAATTTTCAAAACCTCTATTCTGCCATCCACCTCTTCCTCTATAGCTTCCCCTGCCTCTAAAGTTTCCTTTGCCTCTAGAAACCTGCATTTCACCAAACTGTTGATTGAACTTGTTTTGCTGGTTATTGCCAGCACGTCCCATACCACAGCCTCTCGAAGAGGATCTACCACGTCCCCTTCTTAAACTCGAGTAAAATGCTTGGACCTGTTCACCATTTCTTTCAGATGAATCACCCTGCATATTGATCTCTTCAGTAATCATGAGAGAGATCAGGTCATCAAAATCTGGAAATGGCTTCTGTATATATAGTGAAGTAACAAATGATTTCCATGCCTTCTCATTGTTAAGGCCACTCAGAGTGGATGAAACCAAATCATCATCATCTGGCATTGCATCAATCGCTACTAAAGCATCTGCAATGCTCCTCACCTTCAACACATACTCATTGATAGACATTTTCCCTTTCTTCAAGGCATTCAATTATTGCTTGAATTGAATCTTTTGTGCCTTTGTATTTACCGAAAACATGCTCTCAAAAATTTTCCAAGCTGCATGTGAAGTTTTTGCATTCCTGATATGTCCCAGCATAGTATTATCAATGACTGCTGATAGCTAGTATATCACCTTTTTGTCTTTCGCATTCCACTCTTCCCATGCTTTTAACTCATCTACAGTCTGAGGGATACCCAGCTCTAGCTCCTTTTCTTTACCTGAAACAAACTCATAAAGGCCCTTTCCAATGAGGAAGTTCGTCACATGAAACTTCCATAAAGGATAGTTGTTCTTGTCAAGCTTCTCAATAATGGGATTTCCACTGTTCTCTGCCATTATCACAAACAAGGATACAACATAGCAAGCTAGTCTTCTGCAATCTTTCACAACATGTGCACAACAATATATCAAGCAACCTTTTTCAGTGATTGCTCAATAGTATATGTAATCTGCAACCTGTTTGCAAATAAACCTTATGTTTGCTTCTTGCAAACACCTGAAAAATTACAGATTCGCATTATGTAACCTATGCACCTACTTTTGGTCAATACAACCGAAATCATAGTGTACCTGAAACTACTATTCGCAAATCTCACAGCAATCTGAGATTTTTGCTCGACCCTGCTTCCAGTGCTTTCACAGGCACTATCCAAGAGAGAGAGTGGAAGAATGGGAGAGCTTCCTACCTGTTTCTTGCTTGCTTGAACCTTGCTTCTTCTCCTTCACTTTAGCCTTCAAAATCAGCCTCTCTTGCGCGGCTTTGATACCATGTCAAGAATCGCGTGATGGGGGGATGTGCTTGAGCTACTGCACCAAACACATACTATATACACAAGAGAAATCTCACTCATGAACACAAGAAGAGAGATGGAGGCCAAAACGTTTTCTTGCTGGTTTCTTCTTCTTCTTCCATACACTATACAATGTACACAAAGTATAGGTAAGATACAACATAAAGGAAACTGGCCTTCTAAGCCAAACAGTGCATAACCGACTACACTAATCGACTAGCATTATATCTTTGCTAGCTGTAGGTAGGTGTAACAAACTAAATATAATAAGTGATAAGTCAGTGACCATGTGAGTATCATAATGACCACCAACATGCTAAGTGTAGACATACGAACTCATCTAGCCAGGCGGTCCGTCATCAATGTCCGCACATGTTGAGCTTGCCATCTCAACATATCAAAGAAACAAAAAGCTAAAAATATCAAAACTAAGTACATATTCTAAAATTTTAAAACACACCCTTGTGATACCGATCACTAGTAATCACAATGCGAACCCTTTTGCAAGGGGATCACTAGCTAAAATAATTTTATCCTCATCGATAACAATGCTAACAAAACTTGAAGTGCCTTTGAAGCTACGTGAGGATGCTTCACGTTTCAGTGCGGGAGGAATATGATGACACCCAAAAGAAGTATAAAAACAAGGCACAAAATAATCCAAGCATGCATCATATTTTCATTTTTTATCAAGAGAATATTTATAAGTTGTTGCAAAAGCACCAAAAAGAGATAGAGACATGAGGGGGCCACATCCACATCCATTATAAATAAACGGTATACATAAAAGTGTACATGCATGCATTGCAAAATCTTAGAATAAATTGAAATGTGAAGGCTAAAGCCTTACAAATACAAATGTATCAAAAAAATCAAAGAAATAATAAAAATATGAAGGGTTGTGTGTCTTTTGGGGAAAAGGTGGGGTGGAGTGCACGGTTGATTATGTGCCTCTTTCTCTCCTTTCTTACAAGATTCACACACTCTCCCTTTATGGTGCAAGAATTTATCTCTCCTCTCTCCTCTGTCTTTTGTGCAGAATTTTCTCTTTTTCCTTGTTGTTTCAAGATTAATGGTAGAGCCATACACATAGATTTTGTGTGCTTTGTCCATGGTTTTCTGTTCAGTTTATGTCGTGGGAGGGCAGCTTTCACCAAAGCTTTGCTAAGCTAATTGGTCAAAGAATCCACATTGTCTTGCAGTGAGGTATACACTCCTATATAGATTATCTAAAGACACAAAGTCATGGAAGTCTCCAAAGCAGACAGAACACCAGAAACTAGCTGTGATAGCAAGTAATGTTTGCAACAAGGAAAGAGGAATCTATGGATCCAATTGTCCTTCTTGTTACGCTACAAAGAGGTTGATGCAATATAAGAATAAGGAAATGGAGCTACAAATATCTCAGGTATTGGAATCTGTACGACATGGGTTTGAACAGGTAGAGGAGCAGAAGGGCCTTGTGTGCAACACTTCTTTCGAATGATTTTGGCAAGGGGTACATCTGCCGGATCTGAATTGACTTCCATAGAAGGATAAGGAACAGAAGGAAACTGTTGCGAAAGTGGAATAGGATCAGGCACAGGAATGCCACCTGGGGGAGTTGCCAACCAAATGATCTTCTATAGAAAGATGCCATAAGACATAGTATTGAGTTGACCTTTCGTGACACGCTGAAAACGTTGATCCATTTTAGCCAACAAAAAGATTGTCTAATTAAGCTTAACCCCTTCTAGGATTCTGATAGATGCCGTAAAGAGTTCTTGGGACAAACACTTTGATGCAGACTTGCCTAACATAAAGCTGACATAAAGCAATTTTGGAGAAATTGGCATAATTGCTTCCATAAGGGAGAGGAAATATGTGCCACTAACACTCCTGAACTAGTGATAACTTTATTTGCTACCAAAGGAGTAGATGTTTTCTTCTACAACAAGGTAAGGATCTCTATAGTGGATAATAAATTACTTCCACTAGGCACAGGAGAAGCTGCAAAGGGCAAGAACAAGGCCTCGTTGACAGTAACAAGGGGGGATAAACAAAATCGATAGCCATAAACTAAGCCTGAAAGCTTCTTGTAAGTCTCTAGAAAAGAGTAACATAGTTTCGTATCCATTGGAAGGAACTTCATGATGCCAGGAGGCATATTCCACGGTGGATTCTGTGAGGTTTTGCGGTGGATTCCGTAAAATTTTATTACTGGGGCTCATACACAAGGTGGATTCTTTGTGCGAAAAGTCGATAGGGACGCCTATCCTTTTCGAGCGTTTTGTTAGTTTAATGTGTAAGTGGATGATTCCATAGCGGGTGATTCCGCAAAATACATATTTAAATTAATAAACATTTATGAGTTTAGAGTGCGCACTCGTAATAAATTAAGGTTAGGATTGAGTTCTAACCAATTTATTTTTGTAGCTGAAGACTGCTAGGTATTCACTTTTGTTGGTTTAATTGTATTATTTTCTAACAATTGTGAATGCTTCAGTTGATGTGTAGAGCAAGCATGGGTGGCATTGGGAAGCATTGGAGGATAGCGTGTATTCAAATTATCATCAATTTTTTATGGGCGCGTATCTTAGGCATGGCGCCTATATTTTGACGTGCTTATTTATCAAAGCGCTTGATATTTATTTATTACTTTTGTATGCGCATGGGCGCATGATTTAAATATTTGTATTGGACATTGTATTTGCGTAGTGAGCATCAGAAGGTCCCCAAGAACAAAAGAACTCTACTTTTTGCATAAAAACCAATGAAGAAAGCTTGCACGACATGAAGCAAGAGACTAATTGGGTGCAATCTCCCCCCATGCCTTGTGTATGAGCCCTGATAATAAAATTTTACGGAATCCACCAGAAAACCTCACGGAATCCACCGTGGAATATGCCTCCTGGCATTATACATGCTTTGTGGAGCACTCACACAAGGCATGGGGGGAGATTGCAACCAATTAGTCTCTTGCTTCATGTCGTGCAAGCTTTTTTCATTGTTTTTTGTGCAAAAAGTAGAGTTCTTTTGTTCTTGGGGACATTCTGACGCTCACTACGCACACATACGGTGTTTGATCTGTGCACCACGATTCAAGATCTATCTTATTGAATATGGAAGATCCTTGCAGCTTATCCATAAGATCATCTACCCTAGGAATCGGGTATCTATTCTTAACAATAATTTTATTTAGGGCACGATAATCAATACACATGCGATAAGTATTATTTTTCTTTTTCACTAATAAAACCGGTGCACCAAATGGAGAACTACTAGGTCTAATTAATCCTTTGTTAAGCAATTCGTCTATTTGGTTTTGAGTTTCTTTCCATTCAATTTGGTTATGTCTATATGGTGCTTTACATGGTGGTTGTGTCCCATGAATTAAATCTATCTTACGATCTTTAGGACGTGAAGGTGGTAATCTAGGTGGTAAATCAACAGCAAAACAATCTTGGAATTGGGTGAGAAATTGTGCATACCTAAGATGCATCTAGTTTTCTTTAGCTTGAATTTCATTCACCCATATTAAATAGGATTTGCTACTTTTACGTAATGCACATTTAGCCTGTGTATGAGTAAGCAATGGAAAATTATTGGAAGCATGCATACCATGCAGTGTGATTTGTTTTCCTTGAAAATAAATTTTAATTGAATGCATAGAATAATCTATATCAGGATTGTATTGATGACGCCAAGGCATTCCTAAGATAATGTCACTAGACTGCAAAGGTACAACTAAGAAATTTCTTCGTTTAATTTAATCACCAATTTTAATTTCTAAATTATGCACCTCTTGTGTTCCATTATATCTTGTACCTAGGAATGCAGCCTTGATGCGATAATGTGTAGACACAGTATGTAAATTCAATTCTTTGACCAATTTTGTAGAAATAAAGTCATGTGTGCTCCCATCATCATGTAAAATAGTCTTTTCTTTACCATGCACAAAACATTTCATTGTTAATAAGGAATGGGGAGTTGGCATACTACCTGGCAAAGTATCAGAAGTAGTACCAATGTCATCATCATCTTCTGTAAAGTCCGGCATCTCTTCACGTTCTTCATCTTCTATTGCTCCCAGATAATTGATATGAACTAATGGCTTTTTGGATTGACAATTGGCTGCTAAATGCCCAACTTGATGACATTTATAACAAACTATGGGTTTTGCTTTGGATACATTATTGGTAATGGCAAGAAGTTTAGGAATGTTGGGATTTGACTGAAGAGATGGCTTAGGGTTTGGATTTGTGTTTGATGGCAAGACAGGTGGTCACGTCCAAGATTTATGGAATGAAGATGGAAGAAAACGACTTTGATTGAATCTTCAAAATTTTGAATTGAATTGTTTGGAACTAAAGTTACCATTAGTTGGGAATTGTTGTGGTCGCTTGTCTCGTCCACGAATTTTGTCTTCAGTGTCATGGGCCAAGGAAATTGCATCTTCAAGGGTTGTTGGCTTGAACATATTGACCTCTACATAAAAATGTCCAAGTAGGCCAAACATAAACTTGCATTTATGAGTTGCTTCAGGTACATCTTCAAGCATTCATAGTTGCAATAGAGCATTCTAGAAACGTTCAGTATATTAGGAAATAGGTTCGCGATCCCTTTGTTGTAGAAGATCCCATTGTTTGATGGCTTTTTCATGGAATTGGGAAGGAAGGAAATTCTGCAAAAAATTCTTTTGGAAAGTCTCCCAAGTAGTGGGACAATCAACGCTTTTGCGGACCACAATCTACCATAAAGATGCTCGATCAACTAAATGGTTAGTGACACATTTAATTTTTTCTTTCTCAACATATGTTTCTTCATGAAAATAATCATCAAATTGACTGATAAAAGCAAGAACGGTCTTTCCATCGCGTGATCCATTGAAAGTACAAAATTTGAAGTTTCTTTTACTTATCTTTGTTTCTTTCCGAATAGATTGGGCTTCAAGTGTTGCATTGATGGTACGTCATATAAGATCTTCAAGTTGCGATCCATCTTGGTCGGTGGTAGATTGTTGAAGATTGGCCAATTGAGCTTGCAAAGCTTGCCGTGCTCATTGTTCCTCTTGAAGCTGCATCATAATCAAATCCAACTTTTGCTCCATTGTTGGTTTGGGTAAGTCACCTTCAGCCATAAAATCATCCATGTTTTGATTAGTCATCCTGCAAAATTCCAAAAGACCTCACACGCTCGAAACCTTGTTAGCGGGATGAGCATAGCTCAAAGACGGGTTTACAAGGTTTGTATATATTTTTTTAAGTTTGGCTTTTGTAGTATTTCTCCTTTACGATTGCGAAATTCGATGTCACAACCGTCTTCCAAGAAAATAATTGTGCGTATAGACTGAGTAGAGTCTGCGTGTTGATGATTGTTTGCTGTAATCTGCTTCTCTCAGTTCACAGGTGTGAACAAGGGCTTCCACAGGGTAGTAGACTGATTTGTGAGTTGCTGAATACGAACTGCCTTTATGATAGTTATTGAAGATGACTTGTAGGACCTTAGTAACTTGGATAACTTAGAGTACTTGGGGTTTTTAGTCTAAAAGACTAATCGTGAATTTTGAAGGACTTCAGGAGCTTTTCACAAGATTCGGCGACAGGTAGTACGTGCTGCCGCACCGACGTGTGGATTTGAAGATTGAAGCTTTTAAACAAGCTTCTTTTGAAGCCTTAAAACTAATCCTTAAAGCTTGAAAAGCTATGGTAAGGAATTTATTATCTGTGAAGAGAAAACCAACGACTTCTTGAAGGATCTTCCCCCGTGGTCCTCCGCCTGTCTGCAGAGGCCGGTCTCTTGCGATCTGAGTGTACATCAGGGGGTTCTTGACTGCCAGGAACACGCTGGTATTGACCGTTTGCCACGAGACTGACTGTAGAGCTTGATTGTTCCAGGAGATCTGCCTTCGCACGAGATGGTAAGCAATTGGAAGCTCTCGATCTCAGCTTCGCTCTGATACCACTGGTGCACAGATCGGACGCCGTATGCACGCGTAGTGAGTGTCAGAAGGTCCCCAAGAACAAAAGAACTCTACTTTTTGCACAAAAAACAATGAAGAAAGCTTGCACGACATGAAGCAAGAGACTAATTGGGTGCAATCTCCCCCCATGCCTTGTGTGAGCACT
The DNA here is from genome assembly GCF_053477565.2 of Lygodium microphyllum. Classification (NCBI taxonomy): domain Eukaryota; kingdom Viridiplantae; phylum Streptophyta; class Polypodiopsida; order Schizaeales; family Lygodiaceae; genus Lygodium; species Lygodium microphyllum. Next base: position 27,005,577 of record NC_141152.1, on the reverse strand, counting down.
CCACAAAGCATGTATTTTATATATTATTCATCTTCAAGCTCAAGAAATAGCCCAATTTACAATTAGCACGCTTTAGCTTTTGTGTTTGCTTTTGTGCCACTAAAGAATTAAAGCTATTGGGCACCCAAGAAGTTAGGCGGTACCCAAATACAATGTCCAATACAAATATTTAAATCGTGTGCCCATGCGCATACAAAAGTAATAAATAAATATCAAGCGCTTTGATAAATAAGCGCGTCAAAATATAGGCGCCATGCCTAAGATATGCGCCCATAAAAAATTGATGATAATTTGAATGTACACTATCCTCCAATGCTTCCCAATGCCACCACTGCTTGCTCTACACATCAACTGAAGCATTCACAATTGTTAGAAAAATAATACAATTAAACCGACAAAAGTGAATTCCTAGCAGTCTTTAGCTACAAAAATAAATTGGTTAGAACTCAATCCTAACCTTAATTTATTACGAGTGCGCACTCTAAACTCATAAACGTTTATTAATTTAAATATGTATTTTGCGGAATCACCCTTTATGGAATCACCCACTTACACATTAAATTAATAAAACACCCGAAAAGGATAGGCGTCCCCATCGACTTTTCGCACAAAGAATCCACCTTGTGTATGAGCCCCAGTAATAAAATTTTATGGAATCCACCGCAAAACCTCACGGAATCCACCGTGGAATATGCCTCCTGGCATCACTTCAAGGCCACAAAGAGATGAAGACCAATCTTTCAAATATAGTCAGCATCCAAAAGAAGAGAATAATCATGGACCGGTAACGGTACATGTTGAATCACAAGCGGGGAAGTGGAAGAAGATGCCATTTAGACCACACTTGACTTACCCACACATATACAAAACCAAGAAAAGGAGGAAGGGTTCCTGCAAAACCCACATATATCACCATTGAGACAAATAACAAGGAAATAAAAGCAATAACAAAAAACTGACTGCAGACCTCCCCAAGCATTCCACATCCTACAAACAAATTGACATGTCCTAGATACATATGCGATCGAAAGCTTCATGCTATGCATACAAACAAACACCCAAAAGCCCTGTAATCAAATACTCAAAAGAAAATAAAATTCCATACATGTTGTATCCTAAACACGATACAGAAACTAGGACTCAACCACAGACTCACACCATCACAAAAGTGAATACCTAGCAGTCTTCAGCTACAAAAATAAATTGGTTAGAACTCAATCCTAACCTTAATTTATTACGAGTGCACACTCTAAACTCATAAACATTTATTAATTTAAATATGTATTTTTTGGAATCACCCGCTATGGAATCACCCACTTACACATTGAATTAATAAAACACCCAAAAAGGATAGGCGTCCCCATCGACTTTTTGCACAAAGAATCCACCTTGTGTATGAGCCCCAATAATAAAATTTTACGGAATCCACCGCAAAACCTCATGGAATCCACCGTGGAATATGCCTCCTGGCATCACTTCAAGGCCACAAAGAGATGAAGACCAATCTTTCAAATATAGTCAGCATCCAAAAGAAGAGAATAATCATGGACCGGTAACGGTACATGTTGAATCACAAGCGGGGAAGTGGAAGAAGATGCCATTTAGATCACACTTTAATTACCCACACATATACAAAACCAAGAAAAGGAGGAAGGGTTCCTGCAAAACCCACATATACCACCATTGAGACAAATAACAAGGAAACAAAAGCAATAATAAAAAATTGACTGCAGACCTCCCCAAGCATTCCACATCCTACAAACAAATTGACATGTCCTATATACATATGCGACCGAAGGCTTCATGCTATGCATACAAACAAACACCCAAAAGCCCTGTAATCAAATACTCAAAAGAAAATAAAATTCCATGCATGTTGTATCCTAGACACAATATAGAAACCTGGACTGAACCACAGACTCACACCATCACAATAATATATAGACAGATTGGAGTGTGTGCCATTTAGACTACATTGTCTTATGTCTATGTGAGTTTTGTATATGTTTTATGGTGTATATATGGTGTTTTATCCTTCTTGCGTGGAGTTGAAGATGAAGATAGAGTTGATTGAGAAGTTGATTCATGGTAGTTCATGATTCTATCTCATGGATGGATGCTTATGGCGAAAACAATCCTCTTATATCCTTTAAAAGTTTGTTATGCTTTTCTATTTCTAAGTTGAATTAATGGATAAAGATGTTTTCTTTTTGTTGCAATTCTTTTTGAGATACAGGTTATAAGTCGGGGTCGTACTTGGATGGTTTTTCTTAAAGATGCTATGGAAGATCAAGCTGAGCTATATTTTGAACTTTTATTCTCTTTTTCCTAGGTCATGCGAGGATGCTCCCTGATTAAGTGTGGGGATATGTTGAGGGGTGAAATGACTTAATTTTTTGGCTACTTTTTGTTGTTTTTGAGGACTGAATTATTGCTTTTTTATGGATTTTAAATGATGATTAGTTGGTTTGAAAGTGTTTGGGAGTCTTTTGGATAAGGTTGAATAGGTTTTAGAAGTGAATAGGTTTTAGAAGCTCATGATGGTTTTTTAGTGGAGATATGATGTTCTGACATGTTCTATTGATGTTATGTTAGTGTCTGATTGGTTCGGTTGAGCTTCTATTTTTCTCTATTTTCTTTCTACATGAGAGGGTGGAATTATGATTGATAGAGTTTGAGAGTGTTTGGAAGCTTATTGAATGATTTTTAATGGTTTTGAATGGTTTTATTTGACCTAAAGGCTTTCTGATAGATTTTTGTTAATCCTCTGTTGACCATCTGTAGAGCCTCTGTCTCTGTTCTGTATGCCTCTATAAGTGTTATGTGGAATGAATGTGTAGCCTGGGGAAGTTTTATAACCTTGGGAAGATATGAATAGAAGCTCAAAATAGCTCAAAGAAGTGGAAGAAGAAGCTATTGAAGACTCAAGTGAAGACTTGCATGATAGTGATAATGTTGAGTTGTGAAAGGACACTATAGTGACTCTGGTGACCTTTCATAGTAGACATACCTCTTGGGAGGGATATTTACGATCAAAGAGGGTTTATGGATGATTATTCTTGATTATTCCATTGTACCATTGAGAGAGAATATGTGTGAGAGAGAGTGTGTGTGAGAGATAGCTAAATCTATGTAAAACAATTTATTTATGAGTGAGAGATTATTAGAGAAAGCTATGAGACTATTGAAGATGAATAATATGTGATGATTTTCATTAAAAGTGGTGTATTCTCTTCTGTTTTTGTGGTCTCTTGATGAATTCTATAAACAATATAATGAGCATTATCAATTTTTTTCAAGTTAAAGCCGTGGGAGAATAAGTTGGGTGAAGATTTGAGAAGATTTGTATTCATTTCCTTGTTGTGGTCACACAAAATATGAAGAACATGCTTGTTGATGATACAATATAGATTTTCTTGTAATAGATTCCCCATTTTCTTGGTGTTCCTCTTGGGACTCCATATTTTTGGTGTGCAGCCGAGGGAAAACTACCATCAACAAGCCTCAAAAGCGGTTGAAAATGAAGGAAATGGCATTGGACAAGAAAAGAATTCATTGGATGCTTGCAAAGTTCCTTCTACCACTAAAGATTAGAAATTCTTATGGCCAAAGCCACTTTTTATAAGAATTTCATCCCACAATGGCAGAAACATATTACCATCTTGATGCAGGCTCTATGTGGGGTAGACTATTTTCTCTCCTTGCTAAAGCAACAGAGATGTGCATCTTGGTGGCAAAATGTTTGGGAGTAAACTAAAGAGTAGAAACAGAGAGAATGACCATCCATGGTAGATTTGGCTTTCATTGAAGAGTTTCTAGACCTCACCAAGTAGGAGATTGTAAAGAAGCTTTAGGACTTGTCGTCAATTGAAGTTCATAAGAACAAGAAGGAAAAGAGTTTGAATCTATTCGTGGATGCTCAACAACAAGATACGTGGGATGCTTGGCGCACTCACAACCTTCTGTTTGTTCAATTAGCAATCCACTGGAAGTTGGTAGGCAAAGTGTTCTTTACAACATACAATATTGACACCATCAGAAGTTGGCATTACTATGATGATAGCACCACAATGATCCTCAGAAGAATGAGTTTTGATACCTTTATAATTGAATACCTTCTCCTCTGTAGCGGATTAAAAGTTGAATTTAGAGACGTTGAAAAGAAGGAAATAGAAGAAATGTTGGCAAGAGAGTCCTCCACAAAGACTGAGGCCCTTCTGACTCTATTTTGTTGAGTATAGAGAGAAACTAGGTGGAACTAACTCCCTCATGAATGATGTGATTAAGAGGCAAGCAATAGAATGAGTTTAGAGGTACGTGAGAAGAGAGAAGGTAAAAATCAAAGCCAAAAACAAGCTAGAAGTAGAGGCCTCCTTTGATGCCCTTGTGGCACTCTTTACAAAAGTCCCTAAGGTGAATCAAGGTCCCCCTCCTAGCCAGATCTGTCCTAGAAATATTGATGGTAGGCTAGCAAATGTAGTCTCATTGCCCATCTTTAAGGGAGAGTACAATGAAGACCCTGATCTTCATGTAGCTGAGTTCATAGTAGCGTATGTAGGTAACAATGCCAGAACACATGAGCATTGGTTGGCAATATTCCTTGCCACTTTCAAAGGCATGATATCTCAATGGTATGAGAGATAATTAGTAGGAACTTTTGGCACATGGGACGACTTGAAGTTGGCCTTCCTCATTAAATTTAAGTATAAAGGTTTTGAAGAGCGGATGCAAGAGGAGTTCATGAACTTAAGTCAGGTCCTCTGGTCAATGGGTGGAAGCATATGTCTCTAGAATGGAATCCATATTGAAGAGATGGACCAACCATCACTTAGATGAAGGCATCTTGAAGGGAGTTTTTCTTAGAGGCTTACAACTAGAAGTTCATAAGTTTGTGGAATTGAGAAGACCAGTCAACCTACAAGTTGCAGTGCAAGGTGCAAGATTGTATGATGAAGTTGAAGTAAGGCTGTTGATGACCTCATGAAGAGGAGTTTTACCTCCTCCCATGCCAAGAATGGTATACCCCACCAAATGTAGTTCTAGGAAGAGTTCCCTACCCCTACCCTTAGATGCAAACAATGCCACAATACAGTATATGGGATCCACAGTGGCCACAGACGACAATATCTCAAATGATGGTCCAACCACAATAACAGTGGCCTCAAACAATTCCCCCAATGGACACTCTACAGTAACAATGGAACCCTACCAAATTGAACAAATCACCACTAGTCTCAATAGGAGCTCTGAATCAAAATTAGAATAGAGAACCCTCTGGATCAATCCAATGAGTCTATGCTATGATTATAGAGGCTTCCCAAAACCCTACTGCAAGTACTCCTTTCCGAAGGAGGAGAAAATTTGAAGGACTACCTATCCAATTTAGTTTACAAGCATCAAGAAGGAGCTTATGGATGTGATTACAGAATAGCTGCAAACGTTGAAGGTGAATGCCACCAATATATCTAGTCCTGTAGGAGGTGAAAGAGATGTGATGTGATCTAATATGTTGAGATGGCAAGCTCAACACGTGCGGAAATTGATGATGGACCACTTGGCTAGATGAGTTCGCACGTCTACACTTAGCATGTTGGTGGTCATTATGATATTCACATGGCCACTAACTTATCACTTATTATATTTAGTTTGTTATACCTTCTACAGCTGGCAAAGACATAGCGCCAGTCAATTAGTGTAGTTGGTTATGCATTGTTTGACTTATTAGGCAACTTTCCTTTATGTTGTATCTTATCTATACTTTGTGTACATTGTATAGTGTGTGGAAGAAGAAGAAAAAACCATCAAGAAAACGTTTTGGCCTCCATCTCTCTTCTTGTGTTCTTGAGTGAGCTTCCTCTTGTGTATATAGAGTGTGTTTGGCACCGCAGCTCAAGCAAATCCCCCCACCACGCGATTCTTGACATGATATCAGAGCCACACCACTGAGAGAGGCTAATTTCAAAGGCTGAAGTGAAGGAGAAGAAGCAAGGTTCGAGCAAGCAAGCAATGGGTAAGAAGCTCTCCCATTCTTCCACTCTATCTCTTGGATAGTGCTAATGGAGGCACTGGAAGTAGGGTCGAGTAAAAATCTCAGACTGCTGTGAGATTTGGTGTGCGAGCAAATCACTGTATATTCTGCAGTTATTTTGGGCGTCCCGCAATTATTTTGGGCGTCTGAGGCCGTTTCAGGCCCCGTTTTAGAGCCGCAAGGTTACGGACAACAATTTCAGGATACACCGTGATTTCCTTTGTATTGACCAAATGTGGGTATGCAAGTTACAAATTGCGAATTTGTAATTTTTGAGGTGTTTGCAAGAAGCAAACATAAGGTTTATTTGCAAACAAGTCACAGATTATAGGTATTACTGAGCAATGAGTGAAAAAGGTTGCTTGGTGTATTGTTATGCACGTGTTGTGAAAGATTGCAGAAGATTAGCTTGCTGTGTTGTATCCTTGTTTGTGATAATGGTAGAGAATAGTGGAAATCCCATTATTGAGAAGCTGGACAAGAACAACTACCCTTCATGGAAGTTTTGTGTGACAAACTTCCTCATTGGAAAGGGCCTTTATGAGTTTATTTCAAGTGAAGAAAAGAAGCCAGAGCTCGACTGCAGATGATTTAAAAGCATGGAAAGAATGGAATGCGAAAGAAAAAAAGGTGATGTACTGGTTATCTGCAGTCATTGATAATCATTAGGGCCAAAAACGTTTCAAAAATGGCACTTGTAAGAAAATGATTAAGTTACTAATTAGTTGAGGTTTTAAAATAATGAACCCTCCAAATTTGGCCATTCAGACGTGATTAATGAGAGAATTTATTATTCATTTAAGAGGTTAGCCATTATATACCTAAGGACGTTAACTCATGTCAAAGGTCACTTTTCGGCCATTATTCTTTCATTTTGAATATTTTACTATCACGTTTCCCACCAAAATCACGCTTGTTTTTTCGCCTGCATTCATTTGAATCATCGTTCTCTCCTCTTCACTTTGTTTCTTAGTTCTTAAAGTAGATTTTACTCTGTCGTAAAATTTCTCACCAAAATCACGTCCGGTTCTTACCAGCAGCGTGCATTGGTCTCCCTTCGTCTCCCTTTATCTCCTTTCACAAAATCTTGAGAAGGTGATCAACAATCAAAAGAGTCTCTACACAGAGGATCAATACCACTTACTTGCCGATTGAGCTATAGAGATATGGTCCTCCATGGACCTGAGACGAGATCATCTTGTTAGTTTTCAGCAGACCCAACTAGGTTGGGACATCCAAGCCGCATCTTTACTTCAACCCCTAAGATATCCATTCTGTAAGATTTTGTTTCAACTAAATCCAAGCTTTTTCTTCAATCTCTTCAATTTGATTCATAAGAAAATGGGTAAAAGAGTCCCATGGTGTTGATGCAAATTGGTAGGGATAGATATACTAAGGATAGTCCTTAAGCTAATAGAATAGAAAGTGAAAATTTTCACTTTGATCTTGATACTTGAAAATAGAATATCTTCATTATACAGTGTTGTAATATCAACTTTTTAGCAAGGACTAATTGATAAGACAAGGATAATATATTATAATTAGAAAAAAGGAAGTACTTTGATTTCTAGGAGATAAAAATATTTACCTAGTAATAGATTAAAAATATTTATTATTCAATTTTGTCTCTTAAAATATAAAAAAATTAAACAAGTAATAGATAGAAGTATTAGTGATATTGTGTATCATATCAACTTTAGGACTAAGATGATTTTATGTGTGCAGGATGCTTCGAAGAATATGAAGGATACAACTTCTTACTTAATATTAGCTCTTGGGAGTATTTTTCTCATCATACCCTCAACAATGATTAGCACTATGGGGTTTCAAGTTTCAATATCTTCAATTGTGATTCTTATTAGCACTATCAGATTTCAATACCTAAATGGTGGCTTGATGTCATGGGATGATACTACTCATGATATCATATCCTAGCAAATCTCTTAAGATCTATGCCCTTGATTTGTAAGAAGAAATAGAAAGGACTTGAATCTATTTCTTTCTCTCAGAACTCTGATTCTAAAGCAGACTGATTTTATAATTGAAAGCATCACTACATTATTGATGCTTTATCCTTGTATATCTTTTTTCAAATGTAATATATCTCAATTTCACAAAAAAAAGACCATCAAAATAATCAGTCTCCATTTCACAAAAAAAAATTACATAACTTTATTAGGCTCTGAAAAAAATTTAGAAATTTTTAAAGCTTTTTTTGAGCTCATTTGCTATTTTAAAAATATTTTAAAGCAAAAGAAGCCTAAAAGAGACCCAAAAAAACACAAAAACACCACCAAAAAATAGCATTGCCGATACAACGCGAATATGGGTATCCGAGCGTCTCGGATACCCATATTCGCGTTGTATCGGCAATGCTATTCTCGGATACCCATATTCGCGTTGTATCCGCAATGCTATTTTTGGGAATATGGGTATCCGAGTGTCTCGCATACCCATATTCGCGTTGTATCGGCAATGCTATTTTTAGGTGGTTTTTTTGTGATTTTTTGGGTCTCTTTTAGGCCCTTTTTTACTTAAAAATATTTTTTAAATAGCAAAAGAGCTCAAAAAAATTCAAAAAAAATTCCATGAGTTTATTGGGATTTGAAAAATTTTTAGAAATTATTTAAAAAAATTTTGAGCTCATTTGCTATTTTTAAAAATATTTTTAAGTAAAAAATGGCCTAAAAAATACCCAAAAAATCACAAAAAAACCACCCAAAAATAGCATTGCCGATACAACGCGAATATGGGTATCCAAGACATCTCCGATACCCATATTCACGTTGTATGGGCAATGCTATTTTTGGGTGGTTTTTTTTGTGAATTTTTGGGTTTTTTAAAGGCCTTTTTTGCTTAAAAATATTTTTTAAAATAGCAAATGAGCTCAAAAAAATATTTAAAAATTAATAAAAAAATTTCAAAGCCTAATAAACTCATGGAAATTGTTTTGAATTTTTTTGATAGGTTTAAGATCTCACAAAAAATAAGTCATTACAAGGGGGGGTGTACTTTGCACGCGCATGTTTACTCCTTCACGATACTGAGAGAGAAGGACCCCTACGGAGATTTTGTTGTGCCACTCTTGCACCATATCAAGTCATCCATGATATGCAGCGAAAAGTATAGTACCAAACATTATGCTTTTTGCCACGCTCGCGCCGTATGAACTGCTCCACGATACGGTGCGAATATGACCCTGCGAAAATTTGGCTTTGCTGCTCTCGCGTCATATCAACTTATTCTCACATGGTTGACTTTATGAATTTATGAATTATCCTTACATTGTTGCTGCTCATGCTCATAAGATCACCCTAATGAATAAAGATTTCAATATAATTAGCAGAATAAGGTACCGAGGATGATGTTTGCAAGAGAAAAATCAATGTACTTGGACCTGTTAATTATAAGAGAATGGGTGAGGCGTATGGGCAAATGGTTATTAATGTTTCTTGCACTTCTGAGGAAGAGGACTATCTTAGCATATCTCATGAGGACAAGTCCATGCTAGTTGTAAAAATGATATTTAATTGTTAGATTTTGTAGTTTATTATTGCATAAGGTAAGGCATTTTGAGTCTAAAAAATTTTAGTATATAGAATAATTGTGCTATTGATTGCAAATAACACTCCTTTATTTTTGCTATTAGCTTTAGGACATTGATTGCATCTCTTAGCCAATAAATCTCTAAAATTATGTGTATTGTTGATCCACTGTTATCAATGGTTTTTTTTTTAAGATTTGGTTCAAATATAACAATGTCTTTCAAAGCTTTTGATTCCATCACAACTACCATAAAAATTTTTATTACATCGGATACACTCACCAGAGAAATTATCCTCATGAACTCTCTAAGTGGTATCCATGGCCAAGGAAGAATGTGGGTTGAATGGAATACTGCTTGCTTTTTGGTTAATTATTTATTTTATTTGATTATCTATTTTAGTTACATGTTTCCATTTGCAGTGCTGGCAGTCTCCTGACTACCTTCTTGGACACCACATGTGAGGATATTGTTGATCCTAGAAAACCATATAACTCTCTCTAACAAGAAGTACCATTGCAAAGTCACAAAGTCATACATATACTTATGGAAAAAGAGTGCTTTTCAAATGTCTGCAGGACAATAGATTCAAAGATACTCAAGATAGATGGAGTGAATGTAAGTCTCTTTCATATTGTTAGTTTTTTTAGGGACCCCTTTTTACCAACTTGTTACATTTTTTCTCGCAGTGCTGGCAGGCTCTTCTTTTGAAAAGTTTCTACTTAGCTAGGATACCTTCGTTCTTTGTAAATTTGCTATTTTGAAGCAAGCCACGAAGATATGGAGGGGTCCAAACCATGATAAACGTATTCTTCTTGAGATCCTTCCTGCTGTCATCGACTTTTTAATATCCTGATATATTTTGAATTTGAAACTCTGCACTATTACCTTGTCAGGAATCTCCCAGTTTAGAGATGAAAGACTTGGCAATGGCAAATCTTCGATATTCCCATACCTATCCGCTTTAGAGGGAACCACATACTGTGCATAATATATAAAAACCTTGCATTCACTAAAAAAAGACACAGTTTGATCGGCATAAATAATGTCTGCCAATACCTTATGAATGGCATGGAAAGTCCCACTTAGGCTTTCCACAGGTTGCCATTCAATACTTGTTGACGAAAAGATATCTACAATGACGAACCGTTTGTTAGAACTTGCATAAATGGAAAAGAATTATACACGTTATTCAACTAATAAATTACAATGTGTTTGTTGGGGAACACATTCGTTTGGAGGCAAGTGCATATCCTTGGCCATGTAAACATGTTGCACCTTGACAAACCAGCCTTCGGGCATAATTTTGAAGGCAATGATATGCCCCTTCCAGTGATGTTTTATATCATCTCGTTTTCTTCTTTTCACCTTATGAGAGTCCTTGCAAGATGGCAGCATGGTAACCCAATCGTTTACAGCAAAGGTTTTGGGCTCAAAATTTTCATCTGCTCCCTGGCTATAGACTGTGCAAGAGTGTATTAAACGAGAAGGGCGCCTGGAGGAAGCCATGAAAAGAATGAAAGCGCAGAGAAAGAAGCTCAAAGAGGGGTGAATGAACTAAAAAGTAGCGCCAAGAATACAAATGAGTATGTATTGGGCGCCAAAAACAATATTGAAAGATCTCCCGACTTTCAAAAAACTCATTATTAATTTCATCATATCTTTGTCACGTATTTTGTTAGATTTGTAAGTAAATAACATCTTTGGGACTCCAAAACATGTCAGACTTTAGGGGTTTTGGCTAAAAAAGAAGAGAGAATCACGAAATGGACTCCACTATCTCTAAAAAAGAGGAGACAAGAATACCATATTCTTGCACACGTGGCGAACTCTCTTTGGCCCTTTCCTTAATCCCGTGATTAACAAAAGTGCATTTTATGAAGCGTTTTTGGCCCTAATGACTACGCTGGGACATATCAAGAATGCAGAAACTTCACATGTAGCTTGGACAATTTTTGAAAACATGTTTTCAGTAAATACAAAGATACGAAAGATTCAACTCAAGCAATAGTTGAATGCCTTGAAGAAATGGAAAATTTCTGTCAATGAGTATGTGTTGAAGGTGAGGAGCATTGCAAATGCTTTAGCAGCGATTGATGCAATGCCGGATGATGATGATCTAGTTTCATCCACTCTGAGTGGCCTTAACAATGAGAAGGCATGGAAATCATTTGTTACTTCAGTATATGTACGGAAGCCATTTCTAGATTTTGATGAGCTGATCTCTCTCATGATTACTAAAAGAGATCAATATGCAAGGTGATTCGTCTGAAAAAAATGGTGAACAGGTCCAAGAATTTTACTCGAGTTCATGAAGGGGACGTGGTAGATCCTCTTCGAGAGGCCGTGGTATGGGATGTGCTGGTGATAACCAGCAAAACAAGTTCAATCAACAGTTTGGTGAAATGCAGGTTTTTGGAGGCAGAGGAAACTTTAGAGACAGGGGGAGCTCTAGAGGAAGAGGTGGATGGTAGAATAGAGGTTTTGGAAATTCTGCTATTGTTTGCCATTATTGTGGTAAAATAGGCCATATTTTAGCCCATTGCTATGCAAAGAAGGATTATATTTGTAGTGGTAAATTGCAGCAAGGAAACTATGCATCATCTTCACGATAGAATGAAGACAAAAATGAGCATCTCTTTGTTACGCAGCATATGATGAATGCAGTTACTAAAAAGGGAATACATGATGATGTATAGTATGTCAATTTAGGTGCATCTAATCATATGACCAGTCATGTTGAATGGTTTGGAAAGATGTAAGACTTACAAAACCCAAGTTATGTGTTAATGGGTGATGATTCATGCCACCCAATTTCACACGTTGGAAATGTTCCCTTGTCCTAGTATGATGGCCAGACAAAGAGTCTGACAGATATATTACATGTGCCATCAATTACAAAGAATCTAGTGTCTGTTGGCCAAATGGTAGAGCAAGGGTTGCAGGTACAATTCAATGCAAAAGGTTGTTTTGTAGAGGACTTTAATGATAAGTGCAGGTTGGTCGCAAAAGAAAGTAGAGTTGGCCGAATGTTCACTTTAGATGCTAGAATTCCTACAATGGATACTGCTATGTATGCTAAAGAAAAAGGAGTAGTTGCAGATATTGAAATATGGCATAAACGCATTGGACATGCAAATGTGCAAAGGCTAAAATTAATGCAGTCCAGAGGATTAGTTACAGGGGTGCCTTCTTTTAGAGTTGCAAAATTGCATAAAGTCTGTGAAGCATGTCAGTTTGGTAAGCAGGCAAGACAACCCTTCTCGCATAATGATAGAGAAGTGAGTAGAAAAATACTTGATGTAGTGCATATAGATGTTTGGGGGCCTACATAGAATGTATCTCTTGGTGGCAACAAATACTTTGTCACATTTATTGATGACTTTTCAAGGAAGCTATGGGTATACTTCATGAAGGAAAAGAGTGATGTGTTTGAGCACTTCAAATATTTTAAGGCAGCTGTTGAGATACAAGCATAAAAGTGAAGTGCTTGAGATCAGATGGAGGGGGAGAGTACCTCTCTAATGAGTTTAGTGGTTTCTTGAGGACTCATGGGATAAAGAGGCAATTTACTTACAGGTATATCCCATAGCAAAATGGTGTTGTAGAAAGAAAAAACTGGCATATTGCAGAAGTTGCACGGGCATTAATGGCTGAAAAGAATATGTCCAAACATTTTTGGTCTGAGGCTGTCCATACTGTTGTTTACATTATGAACAGAACTCCCGCAGCTGCAGTTCATGGGATGACTCCTAAAGAGTGCTTTATTGGCAAGAAGCCCGATGTATTGCACTTGAAGGTATTTGGATGTGTTGCATATGTTCATGTGCCAGATGAGCTATGGAAGAAGCTTGATCCAAAGGCAGAAAAATGTGTTTTTATTGGATACTCTTTAGAGTAGAAAGGGTATCACTATTATAACCCTGTCACATGTGAGTTCAGAGTGAGCAGGGATGTTATCTTTGATGAGATGGGAAGTTAGTATACACCTGCTGGTGATGTTTTGGATGATGATAATGATCAGGACAGCTATGTGCAGAAAGATAAACAAGAATAATGAAGTCTTAGTGGACCAGAAACATCATTTGGTACTACACCTAGAGTGAGCCCTTGGTCTAGGAGACTAAGGAGTAGCCCCATATCTTCAGGTGGATCTGTAAGTGTTGCAGGGAAGGACAAAGGAAATAAAAAAGTGCTGGATGGTAATGATGCATCTACCAGTCATTTGGGATTTGATGGAGATTCTAGTGGTTTGGAGAGTTTGGATGATGAGCTTGGCATTCCTTCAGTCAGGATGCCAGGTGTGCAGAGAGCTCATAGTAATGTAAAGGCTCCATTGAGTGATCCGGTGCTACGCAATTCTAGCAAGGTTAGATATCCTATTAAAAGATTTGGTTTTGAAGGTTATGTAGCTCACCATTATGCTTATATGGTGAAACTAGTTGAGGATGTTGAGCCCACTTGTTTTGAGGATGCTGTTGGTCATGCTCATTGGGATGCAGCAATGGATGAGGAGATGGTTGCATTACAAGCCAATAAGACTTGGGATTTGGTACCCTTATCTAAGGGTAAGAAAGCTATTGGCTGTAAGTGGGTTTACAAAGTCAAGCATAATTCAGACGGTTCAGTTAGCAGGTATAAGGCTAGGCAGGTTACAAAAGGCTATGCTTAAACATATGGCATAGATTATGACGAGACATTCAGTCCAATTGCTAGGATGGCAACTGTTAGGTGTGATTGCCTTGGCAACAGCCAAAGTTTGGAGTTTGAAGCAAATGGATGTTAAGAATGCCTTTTTGCATGGTGAATTGCAAGAAGAAGCGTATATGGAGCAGGTAGCAGGCTGTGAGAACTTAGCATTCCACATATGTGTGTAAGTTAAAGAAGGCGCTCTATGGGCTGAAGCAAGCACCTAGAGCATGGTCTGACAATATTGGAGAGTACTTGTCAATATTGGATTTTGTATTTTTGATGCTGATCACTCACTTTATGTGAGAAAGGGAGATGCAGGTTTAGTCATCGTAGTCATCTATGTGGATGACTTGATTATTACAGGTGACAGTGACAATGGGATTGCTGAAGTTAAGGAATTCTTGAAGAAGAAGTTTGAGATGAAAGATTTGTTGAGATTTAGCGATCACACTCATTGACAGCCTCTTTGTATGGAGCTTCAGGGCCAAGGACATGCAGGCTAACCTATCCCATATGCACAGTGGTGCCTACTGCAGTTTCCTACTTTCCTATAAAGCATTGTACTTGCTTCCTTTTCTTAATAAAATGATAGTAATCTTTTCTTTTCAGTAAAGTGTCAGTGTCATTTTCCACATACACAAGATTGTGTTTGTGAGTCCAAGTCTCAATCTTGGAACCTAATTCACTTGTGTAACAAATAGTGTCTTTGTCTTCTCTATCATGAATCCACTCTTCTCCTTCCATCCACCATAACTTACTGCCATGTCCTAGATCCCGCATCTTTTACATGGTATCAGAGCCTAGACGGGCATGGCACTACTCCTTCAGCTCCATTTCACTTTCATTTAGCTCAGCTTGAGCTCAGTCCAGCTCAAGACTTCATCTTCTACTCTTTTTTCTCACTACCCTGTTTGGCAGCCATAGCCAAACCTGCATCTACCTGCCTTTGAGCTCTTAGATCTCTTGAACCAGGAAATATCTCCCCAAGCTCTCTTCTGGAGGATTGTTTCTAAACTCCCTGAGATTCCCTCTATTGCATAACAATCCAACACTGGGCTCCTATAGCTCCAGCATTGTCATTCTTCTGTGTTTCTGTCCTATGGCCACCATAGCCAGCTTGGACATGCCTCTGATAGAGGGCTGAGATCTCCCTCTACAGGTCAAATCAGCCTATGACCTCTTCTTGGAAGATATTCCGCAACACTAGGCACAAATCCCTATCATAATAACTGATGACATTGTTGCTCTCTGGCCCCGACATTACAGAAATCGACTGCGCCTGTCCTGAACTGCGTCGATTCTGATCAAGTGCTCTACATGCGCCGCATAGCCCACGATCTGGTTGATCTCCATGGGGATTTGATAGCCCTTGACATAAGCTTCCTAGACATGTAAAAAGTTTTGAAAATGATCAAGTATTGAGGTCACAACAGCTGAAAAACCAGGCCCTTGTCTCAGAAACCCTAATTCCACCATAGCCAAAATCTCCCAAGCTCATTTTTCCCTCATTTTCTCACTCCTGACACTAAACCAAGATAAAGCCCACTCTGATCCACTGTCCCAGCACCAAATCAAGGAGGGGAAGGACCTAAGAAGATTGAAGAACGATCGAAGGACCTCGAACAAGAAGAATCAAGCTCAACATCAACACAGGCATAGTGTGTTTTCACACTGTCATTACTTGTGTCTCTTGACACATTGTAATCTGCTCTTCTGCTGATAAAATCTCATAATTCTGGAGTTGATTTGATGCTGATCTTGCAACCTCAACATGGGAAAAGACTCTCCAAATGCTTGATTCAAAGGAGTCGGGTTTCACACCTGGCAAACCCACATCAAGCTCATTCTGATGAAGAAGAGTCTTTGGGCCATCACAAATGGCAAAGAGAAGAAACCTCGGGATGCGGACCTTGCAGTTACTTGGCAGAAGAATGATGAAAAGGCACAAGCCATCATTAAACTGGAATCGGACAACAGCTACATCCATCATGTGGATGCTTGTGACACGTCCCATGACACTTGGGACAAGTTGGATACCTTATTTGGTGCACAGTCAAAGTCATGTGAGTATGGTCTATTGATTGAATTTTTCCGACTTGATATGAAGCCTCATACATCCCTAGCATCCCATCTGAACTACATGGAAAGCCTGCTTACTCAACTTGCAGGGATAAAGCTAAAAATGGATGAAGATGTTTATATTGGTGTCTTGTTAAAAAGTTTGCCTCCTGCTTATGATAATGTATCAACCACTCTAACTAATATGCCTGATCCTCAACTTGTTGATATTGAAGCCTCTTTGCTAGAGGAAGAAAAGAAACTTAAAAGCAAAGAAGAGCCTAGCACTTCAAAGGATGAACAAATGTTATATGTAAACAACATATACAAAGGTAAAAAGGAACCGCTCTTCTGTGACTTCTGCAAAAGAACCGGACACATTGAGAAGTTCTGCCATGCTAGAAAGAGGTCCCAAAAGGCCTATCTTGCAGCTGTGAAAGAAGAAGAAGACCATGGACCAAAAGATGAAGATGAAGATGAAGATGAAGACCACCAGGATCAGAAGGACAAGACTCATCAATCCTTCTACTCTCATTACTCTAATAGACTGTTTTAAAAGCCTTGTATTTCCTTGCCCTAATGCTTCCTGCCATAAGCTTCGTAAATTCCTTATGTAACTTGGCATTACAGTCCCTGTACACTTTGTGAGGCCCCTATTACAGCCTCTGGATGTCCATCATGTTTTGGTTTCCACACTTAGCCTTTTCTGTGACAGCCTCTGGTGTGTACCATGTCTGTGGTGTGCCCACACTTTGTAGGTGGTTCTCATTACAGTCTCTACACACTTTGTGCCATTCTAGTTGTGATTGAGGAGGGGTGTTGAGATTCAACAATCACACTCATTGACAGCCTCTTTGTATGGAGCTTCAGGGCCAAGGACATGCAGGCTAACCTATCCCATATGCACAGTGGTGCCTACTGCAGTTTCCTACTTTCCTATAAAGCATTGTACTTGCTTCCTTTTCTTAATGAAATGATAGTACTCTTTTCTTTTCAGTAAAGTGTCAGTGTCATTGTCCACATACACAAAATTGTGTTTATGAGTCCAAGTCTCAATCTTGGAACCTAATTCACTTGTGTAACAAATAGTGTCTTTTTCTTCTCCATCATGAATCCACTCTTCTCCTTCCATCCACCATAACTAACTGCCATGTCCTAGATCCCGCATCTTTTATATGGTATCAGAGCCTAGACGGGCATGGCACTACTCCTTCAGCTCCATTTCACTTTCATCTAGCTCAGCTTGAGCTCAGTCCAGCTCAAGACTTCATCTTCTACTCTTTTTTCTCACTACCCTGTTTGGCAGCCATAGCCAAACCTGCATCTACCTGCCTTTGAGCTCTTAGATCTCTTGAACCAGGCAATATCTCCCCAAGATCTCTTCTGGAGGATTGTTTCTAAACTCCCTGAGATTCCCTCTATTGCATAACAATCCAACATTGGGCTCCTATAGCTCTAGCATTTTCATTCTTTTGTGTTTCTGTCCTGTGGCCACCATAGTTAGCCTAGGCACAAATGCCTATCACAATAACTGATGACATTGTTGCTCTCTGGCCCCGGCATTACAGAAATCGACTGCGCCTGTCCTGAACTGCGCCGATTCTGATCAAGTGCTCTACGTGCGCCGCATAGCCTGCCATCTGGTTGATCTCCATGGGGCTTTGATAGCCCTTGACATAAGCTTCCTAGACATGTAAAAAGTTTTGAAAATGATCAAGTATTGAGGTCACAGCAGCTGAAAAACCAGGCCCCTGTCTCAGAAACCCTAATTCCACCATAGCCAAAATCTCCCAAGCTCATTTTTTCCCTCATTTTCTCACTCCTGACACTAAACCAAGATAAAGCCCACTCTGATCCACTGTCCCAGCACCAAATCAAGGAGGGGAAGGACCTAAGAAGATTGAAGAACGACCGAACGACCCCGAACAAGAAGAATCAAGCTCAACATCAGCACAGACATATTGTGTTTTCACACTGTCATTACTTGTGTCTCTTGACACATTGTAATCTGCTCTTCCACTGATAAAATCTCAGAATTCTGGAGTTGATTTGCTGCTAATCTTGCAACCTCAACATGGGAAAAGAATCTCCAAATGCTCAATTCAAAAGAGTCGGGTTTCACACCTGGCAAACCCACATCAAGCTCATTCTGATGAAGAAGAGTCTTTGGGCCATCACAAATGGCAAAGAGAAGAAACCTCGGGATGCGGACCTTGCATTTACTTGGCAGAAGAATGATGACAAGGCACAAGCCATCATTAAACTGGAATTGGACGACAACTACATCCATCATGTGGATGCCTATGACACGTCCCATGACACTTGGGACAAATTGGATACCTTATTTGGTGCATAGTCAAAGTCATCTAAGTATGGTCTATTGATTGAGTTTTTCCGACTTGATATGAAGCCTCATACATCCCTGGCATCCCATCTGAACTACATGGAAAGCCTGCTTACTCAACTTGCAAGGATAAAGCTAAAAATGGATGAAGATGTTTGTATTGGTGTCTTGTTAAAAAGTTTGCCTCATGCTTATGATAATGTATCAACCACTCTAACTAATATGCCTGATCCTCAACTTGTTGATATTAAAGCCTCTTTGCTAGAGGAAGAAAAGAAACTTAAAAGCAAAGAAGAGCCTAGCACTTCAAAGGATGAATAAATGTTATATGTAAACAACATATACAAAGGTAAAAAGGAACCGCTCTTCTGTGACTTCTGCAAAAGGACCAGACACACTGAGAAGTTCTGTCATGCTAGAAAGAGGTCCCAAAAGGCCTATCTTGCAGCTGTGAAAGAAGAAGAAGACCATGGACCAAAAGATGAAGATGAAGATGAAGATGAAGACCACCAGGATCAGAAGGACAAGACTCATCAATCCTTCTACTCTCATTACTCTAATAGACTGTTTTAAAAGCCTTGTATTTCCTTGCCCTAATGCTTCCTGCCATAAGCTTCGTAAAATCCTTATGTAACTTGGCATTACAGTCCCTGTACACTTTGTGAGGCCCCTATTACAGCCTCTGGATGTCCATCATGTTTTGGTCTCCACACTTAGCCTTTTCTGTGACAGCCTCTGGTGTGTACCATGTTTGTGGTGTGCCCACACTTTGTAGGTGGTTCTCATTACAGCCTCTACACACTTTGTGCCTTTCTAGTTGTGATTGAGGAGGGGTGTTGAGATTCAGCAATCACAGTCATTGACAGCCTCTTTGTATGGAGCTTCAGGGCCAAGTACATGCAGGCTAACCTATCCCATATGCACAGTGGTGCCTACTGCAGTTTCCTACTTTCCTATAAAGCATTGTACTTGCTTCCTTTCCTTAATGAAATGATAGTACTCTTTTCTTTTCAGTAAAGTATCAGTGTCATTGTCCACATACACAAGATTGTGTTTATGATTCCAAGTCTCAATCTTGGAACCTAATTCACTTGTGTAACAAACTGTGTCTTTGTCTTCTCCATCATGAGTCCACTCTTCTCCTTCCATCCACCATAACTAACTGCCATGTCCTAGATCTCGCATCTTTTACAAGATTTGGGTGAGCTGAGATACTTTCTTGGTATAAAGGTGATCAGATGTGATGATGGTATATGGATGTCCCAAAGGTAGTATGGCTTGGATATGTTATCCAAGTATGGTATGATAGCATGTAAGCCTCTTTCAGTACCATTAGAGAAAAATGTGAAGTTGAGTGCCGACGTTGGGGATGAGATAGAAGACCCTACTATGTTCAGGAGGATAGTAGGGAGTTTGATTTACATGACTATCACAAGGCCAAACTTGAGCTATGTTGTTGGCCTTGTCAGTTAGTTTATGCAGATGCCTAGAAAGCCTCATTTGGATGTAGTTAGATGTATATTGAGGTACGTGAAGTTCACTTTACATTATGGACTTTTTTATGAGGGAAGTAAGGATTTACAGGTCTTTGGATACACAGGGGCTGGTAGCATGTCAGACAGAAGATCTACAAGTGGATTCATGTTTTCCCTTGGTAGTGCAACACTTACATGGAGCAACAAAAAGCAACCTACAGTTGCTTTATCGAGTACAAAGGCTGAGCGTACAGAGGTGCTGCTATGGCAGCGTGTGAGGTGGTATGGTTGCAAAAGTTATTAGGTGATTTGAATGTGCAGGGAGATATTCTAGTTGTCATTCATTGTGACAACATGAGCAGCATACAATTAGCTAGGAATCCAGTGTTCCATGCTAGGACAAAACACATTGAGGTGCACTATCACTTTGTGAGAGAGAATGTACTTGCAGGAGAGATTGACTTGGTATATGTCAGCACACAGGATCTGATAGCTGACATTTTCACAAAGGCATTGGATGCAGAGAAGCTTCGAAAGTTCCGAAGCTTACTTGGAGTTGCAGAGATAGAGTTGAGCTTGAAGGGGAGTGTTGAGATGGCAAGCTCAACACGTGTGGACATTGATGATGGACCACCTGGCAAGATGAGTCCGCACGTCTACACTTAGCATGTTGGTGGTCATTATGATACTCACATGTCCAATGACTTATCACTTATTATATTTAGTTTGTTGAACCTACCTACATCTTGCAAAGATATAGCGCCAGCAGTCGATTAGTGTAGTCGGGTATGCACTGTTTGACTTAGTAGGCCACTTTTCTTTATGATGTATCTTATCTATACTTTGTGTACATTGTATAGTGTGTGGAAGAAGAAGAAGAAACCAACAAGAAAACGTTTTGGCCTCCATCTCTCTTCTTGTGTTCTTGAGTGAGCTTCCTCTTGTGTATATAGAGTGTGTTTGGTGCCGCAGCTCAAGCAAATCCCCCCACCACACGATTCTTGACATAATACATTGTGTGGAAAGTACCATCAAGCAGGACATTTAGCCATTGAATGTACCCAAAAACCAACTATCCCTAGAGCCTTATATTTAAGGAAGAACCATACAAAGGATATCTTCTCCCTGAAGGAGATGCATGAAAGAAGGAAGAAAGATTAAGAAGTAAGATTCAACTTATTGGAATCGAAGATGACCACCCAAGATATCAAACCAAGACTAAAGAGTTCGGTACTAATTTTGGCCCAAGGAGGTTTCCCTCTCAAAGTTACAGAGGATGGCAACCGAGACCAGAAGTCGAGTGTTACAAATGTGGAGAAAATGGTCATATCTCACTAAACTGTCCAAATCCTAGAAGGTCCATGGACTACAAAACCTTATGTAATCGATGCAAAGGAGAAGGCCACACTGCAAAAGATTGTCCTAGTCTAGCTCCTGTGAAAGCCATCCCCCTTGATACCCAACAAAAGACCCAAGAATGTGCCTCTAACTTGGTGGAATTGGAAGTTGCCCCAATAACATGTGCCAAGAAGAGAGAACCCATAGTTCCAAAAGAGAACATTCTCTGTACCAAAATGGTGAAGTTCAATCTTCCCAAGGAAAAATAGAACAATATAGAATAGAATGATACAATATAGAGCCATCCAGGAGTACAGAAGGATACAGAGACAGCTCCAGAGATAGGACCAAAGGTCCAAGAGATAGAGGATGCAAAAGTACTTCCAAAAGTAGAAGTGTAGATATTGCCACTTCTAGATGAAAAAGGGAATATAAAAGTGGGGATTGCCCCATTCCCTAGCCGATTGGAGAAGCCCTTGGATCCTATCAAAGATTGTGACTTGGTCAAATACCTAGACATCTTTAAAACAAACCTAACATTCTAATAATTATTGATATTGTCTCCCAGTTTTGCCAAAAGAAATTCAAAAGCATACTGACGAGAAGAAGAGGCTTAAGGATTTCTCCCTCAAACAACAACAATTAAGTCCAACAAAGCCCCAGAGCTTGTGAAAGAAGTGGATGTGGCTAACACCTTCTTGGATCCTAGTACTCCAGAGATTGGCATGTGGATTGAAGAATGCTTTATTGCAAATGCATTGATTGATGGTATATTCATAGGTGAACATAATGATGATGGATGTGACAATGAAGGACCTAGGCTTGCAAGGTATGCAGCCTACATAGTGGCTTATCAAACTAGCGAACCCCAAAGAAAAATTAAACCTTTGGGTATTCTCCCATATGTGAAGACAACCCTCGTAGGAAGAGACTATTGATTGACCTATCTGCTGGTAAAACCAAATTCCTACAGGACCTCATGCCCTCTAGTGTTGGAAAAACCATGACCTTTTGAAGCAAGGGCACAAATGGATTAGTTCAAAGGATCCCTAACCCTGGGCAGAGGACCCAACAAAGTGGTGCTAAAGTTGTATAGATAAAAAAAAGGTAATGGATCTACATCCATTGAAGTCATCAGAGACTCTTCCAATGAGGTAACAAATGGCACATCAGGAGAGGAGGAAGCTGTTAAATAGATATTTCCAAAGAAAATAGAGGCACATTCCCAGTGGGCATTGTAAGCCAACTCTCGAAAGAAGAAAAGCCTTTATCAATGGGTGAATATCTCTTACCTAAACCCAAATTGAATTCTGAAGTCACCTCTCTGACAGTGAGATAGAGGCATGGATGTATTGTTGTCCCTGTTACATTGCTAAAGTAGAGACAGAGACAGATGCAAAACCAGAGACAAAGATAGAGACAGAGACAGAAGCAAAGACAGATGCAAAAGTAGAGGCAGAGGACACAACAAAGAATATATTCTTCTCTTAGAGCCCTTAGAGAGGCAAAAAAAGAGTCTAAAGAGGACGAAAATGACATTGCAAAAGAAGATTATGATAGTGCACCAGAAGAATCTATTCTACTCAAGAAAGGCACAAATGAGGAAGAAGTTCAGAAACCTCAAAAGTAGAAGATCCCATGTTGTTAGACAGAGTGACTCTGATATCCTTTGGACTAGCTAATAAAGTGCAATATATGCAAAATATCCATAAGAAATGGAAACAGAATAAGTTTTTCTTCAGTAGTGGCTCTTCTTACCCTAATCCTTTATTCCAAAAGAAGGATGATGGCTATGCAACATGCCAACAACCACCACTCCTATAGCCCAAATAGAACTCCTAAGGGTCTATTTATGTGTGGCGTTCTTGGAGGCATCCTCAGAAGATGAGTCCTAGAGCCAAGAGGTAACTAATTCCCAAACCAAATTTGAAACAGCCTTGATACCCTTTGAGCATCCCAAGGGGTTTGCCTAGCCCTCATTGATAGGGCATGTCGTTTCTAATGGAGCATCAGAAGAGGGGACCACTCCCTTGAAGGAGTCGGATCTGTACCCAAAAGCAATCTATGGGACCTTCATCTACGAAGTGGAAGGTGAAAATAAATTAATATTCATGGATGCTAATGGTACTGAATGGCACCTGAAGGTGGGTATTAGTCTTCCAAAAGAAGATCTATCAATCCTACATGACCTTTTGAAGGAGAACTTGGATGTGTTTGCATAGTCCTACAAGGATATTAAGGGAATTGATCCCATGGTTTTTCAGCATCACATCGGCCTAAAGCCTAATGCCAAGCTTGTGAGGCAAAGACAGAGGTGCATAAATCCAAATTATTCTTCCCTAGTGAAAGCTAAATTGCTGAAGCTTCTTGAAGCTGAGTTTATCTATCTAGTGGCCAATATAGTGAAGGGGTTTCGCCCATTGTGGTAGTACCCAAGAAGAATGGAAAGATGCTAATATTTGTGGACTTCAGAAAGGTGAATTCCAAGACAAAGAAGGATCATTTCCCTATCTCTTTCACAGACCAACTATTAGACATAGTGGCAGACCATGAGCTCTATTCCCTCTTGGATGGATTTAGTGGATGCAACCAAGTCTAGATCACAAAAGAAAATCAATCCAAAACAACCTTCACAACAGAATGGGGAACCTTTGCTTATATAGTGATGCCATTTTGGACTCTGTAACACTCTGACTACCTTCTAAGGAGTGATGATAGACGCATTCCAAAACCATCTATATGATTTCATTAAGGTATACCTAGATGACTTATGTGTCAACAGCCTAATCTATGAGCATTGGGGACACCTAGAGTAGTGCTTTGACACATGTTGAGAGTATGGGATCTCTCTCAACCCCAAGAAATGTGTCTTTGGAGTTTCTTCAATTCTTTTGGGCCAAATTGTCTATGCATAGGGGATAGTAATAGATCCTGCAAAGATTGAGAAGTTTGCAGCTCTAACAGTGCAACCAACCTTAAACAATTTAGGGGATTCCTTGACCATGCACAGTTTGCAAGAAAGGCAGCCCCCTTGCATAAGCTCCTGCAAAAAGATGTAGAGTTTATATGGACAACTGATTGTGATGAAGCATTCAACACCTTGAAGGCTCATCTGATTGAAGCACCCATCTTGCAACCTCTTAATTGGACAAAGGAGTTCCATGTGCACACTGATACATTTGTTGAAGGCTTAGGAGTGGTCTTATGCCAAAAGGGCTCCTCAAAGTTAGATCAATCTATCTATTATACAAGCCAAAATGTAACCAATAGAGAATGAAACTATACAGTGATGAAACATGAGTGCTTGGCAATGGTGTATGCCTTGGAAAAGTTTTGATACTACCTAGTGTTGACGCATTTCAAATTTTATGTGGACCATCAAGCCATGTCCTTCTTGATGAACAAAGCAGATGTGAAGAAAAGAATGATGAGATGGCTCCTTTTGTTCCAGGAGTTTGACTTTGAGGTAATCATCAAACCCGTTTGCTCCTATATCCTGGACTGATCATTTGTCACGCAGATCCCTCAAAGCAACAAAGAGGAGTAGGATGACCCATACCTTCCTATGCTTCCCTCTTTCTAGTCGATAGTGTTACCCCATGATATGTAGATATAGCCAACCTCTTGGCAACTCAATAGTATTCCCTTGGTATCTCTAGCGGTGAGAAGAAGAAGCTTATGTTGGAATCTGCCCCTTACATCCTATTAGGAGGCACTCTGTATAAGAAAGGAGAAGATGAAGTACTAGGAAGATGTATTGCAAGAGATGATATAGGGATAGTTCTAAAGGCATGCTATAATGAGCCATGTGGAGGACTGTGGGAGCTTTCACTCAACCGCCAAGACCCACAGACCGCTTATTGTTTCAAGCGTTCCAAGCCGAGCACTAATGGCTACCTCTCACATAATCGGCGCACCATCCATATCTATGGGTATAGTGATCTTACCTCCATGCCGTTCGAGTTATCTCCTCTCCCGCGCACTCCGGTAGCTCCACGATCTGAGTGCAAGCTTCAAGCAAGCTCCATCCTCAAGCTCCACACTCCAAGCTCCACTACCACGAGCAAGACAAGAGTGTTGAGATATTGCGCTCCACTCGTGATATGCCAGGGCGACCGTTGTGCATTTATGTCACCGACTTGTTAGCTGTAGATGCGGTTGGTACACTGCCCATGAATAATAGCTACATGACAGCTATCCTTATCTACTCTAGTTTGTGGCTCAGTTAGTATGCCACCTTAGTTAGTTGAGTTTGGTTTGAGAACCATATATAGGGTTCTTCTATTTCTTTGTACTAGAGTTCTTTTGGCTTACACAACTAAGAAGAGGAAAATTGTTTTTAGCCTCCACCTGTGTGTGTATTCCCCCATTGTGCAAGCAAGAAAGCTACAAGTGAGACTCCTTCCTTCTCTCCCACAATCTTGACATGGTATCAGAGCCTTGTTCATGGTAAGGAGCTCAAGAAAGCAAGCCAAGCTCGCGGTGTTCTGGTAAGAGGACCAGTGTTGCTTTCATTTTTTTATTTTGGGAGCAAGTCTCTGCAGGTACCACAGCCGGGAAGTGCAAGAGTGCATTGTCTCAGATTGAGACGCCCTTCGCGGGGTAGCAAGAGGGCGGTTGCTTTGTTTTTTTTATTTGAGGTCATTTCGGGGCCTGTTTTGGAGGTGGAAGTTTTCTGCACGCACTCAGAAAAAGGCGTTGTTTTATGCTGTGCAACCACTGTTCTACAGGTCGGTGAAAAGTTACTGTAGAAGTTGCATCGTATGCTTGTGCGCAGAGACATTGAAGTTACAAAATCATCCTTATTGCCTATTGATGCAAAATCGTCACTAGGAAGTGACTATGTGGTCAAGTACCACTTTTGTCAGTTTTTGCAGATTTGCCCTTGTGAGGCTAAAGCTGTGTTCTTTGTAGTGACAGAATTTTTTGCAGTGTTCTGTAATGGCATCTAATTCTCTTTCACAGATAATCACTGAAAAGCTTGACAAGAACAACTTCCAAGCATGGAAGTTCAGAATGACGAATTTCCTTATGGGAAAAGGATATTGGGAATTCGTTGCAGGAAATGAAGAAGAACCAGTTCTTCGTGATGTTCCCAATCAACAGCAAATGTAGGCATTTAAAGCATGGCATGAGAGAGCCAGGAAAGTTATGTACTGGTTGTCTATCAGCATTTCAGACTCTATGATTGTACATATTCAAGATTCAAGTACGCCAAAGGAGGCATGGGATACTCTGTCAAAAATGTATAGCACAAATACTCAAGCCAGGAAAATGCAGCTCAAGCAAGAGTTGCACAATGTGCAAAGAGAAAGTATGAGCATCACTGACTACCACATGAAGGTGAAGAAGATTGCAGATGCACTTGCTTCCATTGGGTCGCCAGTGGAAGATGATGATTTAGTTTATGTGACCTTGAATGGTCTAGGAAAAGATTATGCACAGTTCCGAACATCGATTTCGTCGGTGAAAGATTTCCTGATTTTGAGGAGTTGATTGCTCTTCTGATTTCTGAGGAGCAGAGAAATGGTGGTGCATCTTCTTCAGGAGGAACTTCAAAAGAAGCTGTCTTCTACTCAAATGCTGGAAGAGGTAGAGGCAGAGGTAGAGGAGGCCGATCTGGAGGCCGTGGTAGAAATCAGAATATGCAGCAAACTCAAGAAAACCAGTCCTATGGAGGAGGACATGGTAACTCTAGAGGCAGGGGGAGCCAAAGAGGTCGTGGTGGATGGCAAAGAGGCCAAAATGCAAACAGCAATGTTGAATGCTACTACTGTGGTAAAATGGGTCATATGGCTAAAGACTGCTATAAAAAGCAGAATGACATCATGAATGGAAAATTGCAACAAGGGAATTATGCATCTTCCAGTAGATAGGGTGATGACAGAAATGAGCATTTGTTTATGGTGCAGCACATGACCAATTCTGTGACAAGTGCAGAAGAAAGAAACAATGTATGGTATGTTGACTCAAGTGCATCAAACCATATGACAGGTCATGCAGAATGGATGGAGGATGTAAGGAAAATGGAAAAACCAGGATTTGTGGAGACTGGTGATGATACTGCACATCCTATTGTGCAGATTGGAAAAATTCATTTGTCTATGCAGGATGGGAAAAAGAAATACCTGTCGGATGTATTTCATGTCCCGAATATCACCAAGAACCTAGTTTCTGTTGGTCAAATGGCTAAGCAGGGCTTGCAAGTTAGATTTAATTCTCATGGATGCTTTGTTGAGGATATGAAGAATAAAGGTCGCTTGATAGTAAAATGAAAGAAGAAGGGCAGAATGTTTACATTGGATGCAGACATGCCTGAATTGAGTGCAGCAATGTTTGCACATGGGACCGGTGTAGTTGCAGATATTGACATCTGGCATAAACGCATTGGTCATGTTAATGTACAGTGACTTAAATCAATGCAGGCCCAATATATTGTTGCAGGATTGCCTAAATTCAAGGTTGCAGAAATGCATAAGGTATGTGAAGCCTGTCAGTTTGGAAAACAGGCAAGGAAACCATTTCCTAGACATGTTCAAGAGAGTAAGAAGCCATTGGAATTAATCCACTCTGATGTGTGGACTACTAAAGCTGCATCTCTTGGAGGCTATCATTATTTTGTCACTTTTATTGATGACTATAGCAGAAAAGTTTGGGTGTATTTTATGAAAAAGAAAAGTGAAGTGTTTGGGCATTCCAAAACTCTTAAAGCTATGGTTGAAAAAGAAACAGGCATGCAAATAAAATGCCTAAGGTCAGATGGAGGGGGAGAGTACCTCTCAAATGAGTTTGCAAGGTTCTTGCAGGAGCATGGCATAAAGCAGCAATATTCATGGAGTCATACCCCACAACAAAATGGAATTGCAAAAAGGAAAAACAATCATATTGGAGAGGTATCTCGTGCCATGCTCAATGAAAAAGACCTGCCTGATTTTTATTGGGCTGAGGCAGTTGCTACAGCAGTCTACATAATGAACAGGACTCCCATTGTAGCAATACATGGGATGACTCCAGAGGAGAGGTATACTGGTAGGAAACCAGATATTTCTCATTTGAAAATTTTTGGTTGCATTGCCTACGGGCTAGGGGACTAGGGATGGAGCCAGTCAATCAAGATCACTGGACGTACCTAATTTGAGGACCCCTAAGTGCTGTGCTGTGATTGTGGGTGCTTCTTTTCGTTCGTTTCTTTTCTTTTTTTTTTGGTTTTTTCTCTCTTTTTTTCTTTATTTTTTGTTTCTTTTTCTTGTGCTTTTTTTCTTTTTTTCTTTCTTTCTTTCTTTCTTTCTCTTCTTTTTTTTTTTTTTTGACTTTCCTGAGTACAACCATTGCAATATGTTGAGGCTATCAGCCTTTCAGTGGGTTGGAAAATGTCAAACTCGAAGGCTCAAGAAATGGATATTACAGTGATGATTGTGCTCTAGCCTCGTTGTTAGAGAAGCAATTGTTGAGATGGGGAGATACACTTGAGATATTGCAAACCTCTTTACGACACATGTGATGTTGGTACAATTGAGGTAACGACTGCCATG
Source organism: Lygodium microphyllum (assembly GCF_053477565.2). Taxonomy (NCBI): domain Eukaryota; kingdom Viridiplantae; phylum Streptophyta; class Polypodiopsida; order Schizaeales; family Lygodiaceae; genus Lygodium; species Lygodium microphyllum. Next base: position 26,976,566 of record NC_141152.1, on the reverse strand, counting down.
AGCCAACTATAGAGCTTGACCTAGAAAGGGAGCATGGCCCATGAATGTGTGTTGGGCCATGCGATGTGGGTGGTCGGCAAGGGTGATTTTTTATTTTGGCAGCGTGGCTTTGTCGCGGCTCTTTGTGGGGTCAATGGTCTTGCGGCGATCGGGCATTGAACACTTTCGCACAAGGACTTGTATTATCCTGCATCCACTTGTAACTTCGTGAGAGTACATGCTCGCTTGTGTTAAGTGCATCGAACAAATGCAATCATGATAAGACATAATTTTTCAAAATTCTATGATGTTTATTGGGATGCCTATTTCATTGCTTGTTAAGGTCACGTTCATTAACGAGAAGTAACGGGAATGTGTACAAGTGGGGATCTTGCCCCTCTACTCATCAAAAAACAAAATGTTATTGCATGCTGACTTGTCGAGCTACTTGTACACCAGAGGGATTTAGTCGATAGGTACGAGGCGGGGTGAGTCCAGTTGGCTAGGCGATTGGGGCGGTGCCAGTGCGGGGCTCTCGTGAGGCTGGGCAGGGAACATGTCAGCCAGGACATGAATGCTGTAGTCCCAGGCCGCTACTATTTCCAGAACGTCTTTAAACAATTCATTAAATTCTGCCCTATCCCTGTCCGCCTTGTCACTTCGTGAGCACCTGGTGCCCGAGAGTGCATTGGGGGTCTGTGCAACTGGCGTTGCCACATTTTGTGTGCCTTCTAGAGCGTTTGCTCCCCTGGCCCGCAGATTCTTCGGCCTTCGTTCGAGGCGGTGTCGCTTGGGGCCGCATTTCTTGGCGTACCTTTTAAGAGTGGGCACGTAGCGCACTGGCGGAGAGGCGTGTGCTGCATGTTCCCGTCGGCTATGAAGAGCGTCCTTGCAAGCTAGCTGCCCTTGATTCCTCATGTTTTCCTTGCAGGGGGCCTGTAAGATGCGAATCAAGGATTAGGATTTGTCACATGATAAGACCCTTCATATGTAAGGGATTATTGTGCAAATTATCAAGCGCATAGGATGAGAAGGGGAGGGGTGGGGCATGTAGTGCTTGTTGTTGAGGGATGGCCCCTGTGATGTATATTTAGCCTCCTGCCATTAGCAGATCTTGGTTCACACCGAGTTACCTCGGCTGGCAGTCATGGATTTAGGCAGGGCTCCTCCTCGGAAGGATAGACCAGAAAGGGAAGAAGGTGTATAGAAAGGGACTATACCCTGTTTACACCATCAGAGTTGTTGGTCAAGGCTTCCTATGGCGGTAATGTGGATTGCATGCCCTTCACTTGGAGGTGGGGATGGTCACATAGCTTTTAAAAGCGTGATGAGAGGGGGACCTGAGGAGCTTAGCATGTCCAACCCAATTCTTCTCCCTATGCTTGACTATCATTGCTTGTGTGTGTTGATAGTATCTATACAGGGTGACACAAAAATCATTGTTTATATATACATCTATACATACATGAATCCATGTCACCTCACGAGGATAGAAACCAATTGTAGAACTCATGATTGTACTGGAGTGTGGCACACGCATCTAGTATTCGTGGTAGCTTACTCAATACCGATAGATATTTTACCACATCGAGTAGCATGGAACCTTGTTCGAGTCTACTAGCAATATGTAACTCCTCCTCAGTGAGAACCTTATCAAACAGAGTGTTATCTTGGCTAGTTCCAACTAAGTCCGTACCCCGAATGGCATTTAGCACTCGAAGGGAAGTTGGTGCCACATAGGTTGGGTCCCTTTGGGATCGCCATTTGGCCAATTGCTCCTCAGAGACTGTCATGATCTGAGCCCCTAGTTTGGCCATTGCAACGCGGTTCTCACACCAACGCCATTCAAATTGACTTCGGCCCTTTGTTAGTCGCTTTAGTTGCTCTATGTCTACAAGATTCGCTTGGCAGAGCACTTCATTGAATGTGACGGTTAAGTGCAGTTCATCAGCTTCCTCGTCAGAGATGAGTCACATGCGTTCATGTAAGAGCTTGTTATAGTGCTCGTCAAGATGTTCTTGCTCTTCCCAAGATAGAGGAAAGGGCAAGTAATCTCCAAGCTGCTCCTTGGGGATTGTGCCCACGTCTGCAAGGACGGAAACTTGTGCAAACACCTTGAGCTTAGCATCCAACTCAGCTAAGCATTCTGCGATACTTCTATGTTAAACGAGGGCTTACTCGGTTGCCATCTCATGCAAGGTTCTAGGAGTTTGCCTAGGCTTTAGCATAGCTGGGGATTCAGGCCTGTATGAGCAAGATTGGTCAATGCTAGGATTGCTCATGCTCTTGGGGTTTCCTTGTTTCTCTTGAGGCTTCGTTATTGCATCATGGTTCTCCTTGGGTGTGACTGGTATGACCTTGTCACCCTATTGTGATAGCATTGTATCCACTCTTAATTGATCGATGTGAGTTCTATTGTCAGTGGATAGAGTGTTGCAAGAAACTGTTGATGGCAACGGTTGCTTTGGTTTTTCAGAGCACACGGATGTGTCTGAGGGTTCACCACTACTAAGAGAGGCATTAATGGGTCCATTGGTGGATGGACTCGATGCTTTATTCGTCAGCTCTCCAGCGCTCTTCGTCCCAATGTTCTAGGGGTCCATAACCACCTGCAACTGTTGTTGTTTTTGTTGTTTCCTCCTCTTTTTCTTGGTCAACACAGGTGCATCTAACATCTCAGGACCCTGGGCTATATCGACAGTTGATGTGCTTGGTTGGGCCTCAGCATTTCCCTTCTCTAGTGTGTCCTTATGGGACATAGCCGTGGCCTGCTGAATAGTCTTGCCCGGTTGTGAGGGCACAACTGCCGCTCTTTTCGGAGAGTCTAGCTTTTCAATCAACTCCCTTGCGTTTAGCTCCTCCTTCCTAGGCTTTAGGCACTTTGAAAGTGCTGGAGTTGTCGAGGAAGTTGGTTGCGACACCTCCTCCACAGGTAAACTACTAAGGACATGTTCCACAAGGGCGTTGTCACGGCCAAGGGCTGTGACTACTGTGATTTCTGATTGGAAGTAGTGGTGGCTAGTTCAGTGGACTAGCTACCATTGGTAGCTTGCGGTGTCAAGTCCTTAGGCAGATCAAAAGTGATCGTGCCTTTTGTTGCCCTTTGCGTATTCACTTGTGTAGATTGAGTAGTGGTTGAGCTAGCCACAGTGGATTGCACAGGCACATCCTTAGGTTGAGAGCTAAGGTTGGTGTCGTGTCTTGCCTCTTGGACATTTGGAAGCTCTGATGTAGGTAGAGATTGGGATTGAGTAGCCTCACTTGACAAGTGTTGTGCTTCATTTGTCCGTTTAGGGGAAGAGGGTGTAGGAGGCTTGGAACTCCTAAGTGGCTTTGACACTGGCTGGGAGATTTGCTCGTGGCTGTTAGATGATTGTGCTATTTGCTTTATTGAGCATTTAACCTTGCCCTGAGCAATGTTGTGCCTATGATGCTTGCTATCCTCTTGGGGAATCAAAAGCTCCTTGGGCACTAGTGGCTTCTACGTATCCTCAACGATTACATCTGGCATCTGCTTGTCAAGCATGCTAGGCCGAGGATCTACCCTCCGATTGGTCCCGTTTGGTTTCTTGATTTCGACCATGAGGGGCTCAGTCACATTGTTGTTGACTCGAGACTTGGTTTTTTGTTTAGATCTCCTCCTACGCTTCTTTGCTCTTGATACGATCTGGCCTTCAGTCGACCAGGGAGGTTTAGCAAGGGGTTTTGGCACCCAAATCCATTGGTTGCCTGCATAATACCCTTGAGCCCAAAGCAATGCCTTGGATATCCATCGTCGTGTTGTGCTGGCTCTCCATCGACTCCTCCGTCTATAAGGCTTGGACTTCTTTCGTGGTCTTCTATGATATCTGTAAGTGCCAACTCCATCCTTGGCCTTGTCTCCTGACCTTTTTGTTTCAAGCATGGCTCTTGTTGTTTGACCTGTGCTTATATCAACTCTTCCAACAAGTCCTTGCCCTCGTTTGTAGGCTTGACTCTTATGTCATCACCTTCCTTGCCTTTCCCTCGAGGTTTGATGAGGTCACCCTTGCTAAAGGTTGTGACTATCCTCACACCCGGTAGTGTCAAGCGTATCCTCTGTGCTACATAGTCGGCCTCACACTTGGTCGCCCTTTTGAAGGATCTTCCTAGGAGGATTTCCTTTCCACCATTCTCACTATTGGGAGGAACATAGAACAGGAGTAGCAAGCTTTCTATTTCAATAGTTACAAGTATTTTGCACTTCCTAGAAGTGCTTGTGGGTGTTCCCCGTAAGGATTAAGTGTTGCATCAGTCAGTGTGAGCTCTGGTTGGCCTAGTAGGGTCCATGATTCATAGGTCAAGATATTTAAATCTGCTCCTTTATCAATTAGAGCATCAATAGTATGCTCTCTTTTCGTGGTGAGTTTGACCCTAAGATAAGCAGGTGGTACTATGTCTTCATCTTCTGGGTCTTGACTTGTAAATTTAAGCCTTCTAATAGATGCCCTTGAGTTCTCGACTGCATGACCAGATGTGGATTCTCCACTGCTGTCTTGGATCGTCAGCGTAGTGCTATTCAAGGTACATCTCTCGTCAAGAGTATCATGTCTAGTCATCCTCGCATTTGTAGCTTGCTGATGTTGCATTTCGCTCTGACTAGACATGGTATGAACACAATGTCTTTGTATTCTCATGGCGTGGCCTTTTTGCCCTTGATGGCTAGTTTAGCCCATTGATGTTCTAGGGTCTCTCTTTCTCTCTGTTCAGGTATGGGCTTTTGGTTGCTCTTTTGCAAGTGAGGATACACACTCGTGTAGAGCCATTACTACACTAGGGTTCAATTTGGAGGACCTGTCACAGCGCGCGTTTTCTCTCCAATCTATTTGGGGGAGGTGCGGAGGGGGCAGAGCCCCCTCTATGAGGGTCCGGGCGGGGCAGTTCCCCCCGGCCCGCAGGGCCGTTACGGTAAAATCCATGCACAATTTGGAGGACTGTTTATAGCCAAATTTTGAACTACGTGCTCTAAATTTTAGCCGAGTGATGGATCTATGATGTGCCTTTAGCTCTACGTAGCCTTTGGGGTCAATCTCCGGGTTTAGATGTGTCAAAATTTGTGTTCTAGATACCTGTCCGATTTTGACAGTTTTCTGTCCGATTCTCAGATGTCCGATTTTCAGGAGTCCGATTTATCAAAATCGGACGTCCGATTTTGGGTTGGTTTGATCGGCCCAGTGGTCCGATTCTGGGAGTCGGATAAAAAAAGTGGTCCGATTTTGGGAATCGGATCAGATAGGGTGGTCCGATTCTGACTGGTCCATGGTCCGATTTTGGACTGGTCCAATTTTCGAAATTGGATGGGTTGGTCCAATTCTGGGTGGTCGGAGTGGTCCGATCGGACAAGGTGGTCCAATTGCCTCGATCGGCTTCCGATCGGATAGGGTGGTCCAAGTGGTCCGAGTGTCCGAGTCGGACGGGTTGGTCTGATCGGACAAGTGTCCGATTTTCAAAAATCGGACGTCCGATTCTGAGACTCGGACACTAAATCGGGTGTCCGATTCCGCCAACCCAAACGCCCTTTCGAGCATGAAATCGTCCAAAATCTTAAGGTATTGCTTATTGTAAGCTACAAGATTCCACATGAACGATGTTGGAGTGATGGGAAAGAGATCTATATACCTAGGATAGCCAATAAACTCCAAAATGCAAACCAGCAAAACGAATCAAACCCTCATGCCCTAACAGAAACCTTGATGCTTGTTTTTCTTCCTTTTCTTTGTTTTTTCCTACCCTAATGCACCCAAATCACAAAGTAAATACCTACACTACTTCATTCCACAACATAAATCTCAAGAAAGAAAAAAACCTAATTGCCAAGGAGATCGAATACCATCTTCAACCCCCTCGCTTTCTACCTATCTCAAGCACCGGTGCGAGGAAACCCTTACTTTGATGCTCGATTCAAAGCGTGCAAGCACTCAAGGCTTGAATCCGTTGGTCCCGGAAATGGAACCAAAATGTGGGAGCTTTCTCTCAACCGCCAAGACCCATGGACCGCTTATTGTTTCAAGCGTTCCAAGCCGAGCACTAATGGCTACCTCTCACATAACCGACGCGCCATCCATATCTACGGGTGTAGTGAGCTTACCTCCGTGCCGTTCGAGTTACCTCCTCTCCCGCGCACTCCGATAGCTCCACGATCCAAGTGCAAGCTTCAAGAAAGCTCCATCCTCAAGCTCCACGCTCCAAGCTCCATTGCCGCGAGCAAGACAAGACAAGAGAAGAGAAGAGAAGAAGGGAGGAGAAGATGGAGAGCTTCTCCTCCTCGGTCCCTCACCCTCACACACTCACTCTCTCACACTCTCACACTCCCTCTCTCAAGCACAAGCTCAAGCAAGCAAGAACAAGAAGAAGAAGAAGAAGAGGAGAGCTACTTTTGGCCACACACAAGAATGAGCTTCTCATTCACTTTTCAACTTTATATACAAAACCCTAAATCCCTTTTGGGCGGTCATCCCCTTTTCCCCTTTTTACATGGCCGGCCGTAGCCTAGGTCATTTTTCCCATTGTCCTTCTATCTTCCTAGCTTCCTTTCCACCGTCCATCTACATTTACAAATTGCACGGGTGAGAGCCCGGCGCTCCTTGAATCAAACCATGATGCGCTTGCACTCTTTTACAAAAGTTTTGACTTGCGCTTTTCCTTGTGCGCCTTTCTTCCTTATTTAGGACTCTTCTCCTTGTGCGTCTTTGTCTTCCGTTTCTCTTTTCCTTGGCCTTTGTCTTTGTCTTCTGCTTTAGCTTTTCCGGATTTTCCACCTTTGTTCGTTTGAGGATTAATAAGGACACTTTGCAGGAGATACGATAGCAGAAAGGCCTTGCGTGTAGTAGGATATTGGTGGCCGACCCTCCATAAGGATACTTATGACTAGTGCAAACATTGTGATACTTGTCAACGAATGGGAAAGACTACCAAATCTATCACTATGCCATTGTAGCCCATCTGATGGGATCTAAAATGGGCCAACACTGGCTATGGCACTAGTCGGACCTCATGCTCATGACACACAAATACCCTCACGGCCTCGCGGACCAAGAGCGTCAATCTAATGCTAAAGGACAAACTTTCCTAAGGCTTAATTCATGTGTTTATAGTTTATAGTCCAACGTTTCCCTTAAAATCCTCAGAGGGAGAACCTTTACACATTGGCAATGCCACGATCACACACATATGGAGGCAATCTCTCGGTAGAAACACCGTGGCCCCATTGCAGCTCTCCTACATCGCAGGGATTGGCTCTTTGATGCGCTGCTCAACATATAACACATACGAACACAAACTCCTCTCTTTTATATTTTTCGTATTTCCAGGAGATATACCATGTGTCCTCACTTAACAATCCCTTAGGAAACCGACCCGCTATCCTACGGCAAGGGATAACCTCACACTCTCAATCATGGGTCAAATTCCTAAGAAAACAATTGCTATGCAGTCCAGGAGATTTTCCTTTGATACCATGAACCATGAATAGTGCATAATGTGAATGGTCTAGTGCACAAACAAAAGAAAATCAGCATTGTGCATCGTGCGGAACCAATCTTTTCATGATTTCCATCCTAACGTTTATGTATTGAAAAGAGGAGAGACACCGAGCCTTACGCTCATGCTGCCTTTTCCTTTATTTTTTAAAAAACGTCCTATAGGCATGATGCAACACATAAATTAGATTTAATATTATACTTTGACACTCAAACTCCCCTCTCACCCTACCGTTTAATGCTTTGCATTCGTTGATAGGTGAAAGAGTCATTTTATGTGTATTTCTTTATAGAGCAAGCAATAAACACGGACAAAAACATAGAAACGAAGGTAAACGGATGCCAACCTCATGCTCTACCTTCATTATACATTGCACAAACACTTATGTAATTTTTTGGAATTTTCCTTTCATCGTTTCCTAATTTTCTCCCATTTAAAACCCATTTTTCACATTTTTTAGTATTTTTCCTCTATTTTCTTCAATAAAAAATGACTAGAAATTAGAATTGATTGTGGGCTGTGGCCCTTAGGTTTCTTGATAGCAAAATTTCAGGTTTCGTTGATGTTATATCTCATACTTCCCCTTTATTTTGCAAAAAAAACCCCCATTTTACCCCTTAAACGCGTGTTTTCATGTATTTTGACACTAATTTCGGCCATGTAGCCTTATATTTTCTAATTTTCAGGTTGCAAACAATTGAAACTCATGGAAAAAAATATTATAATGAACTTTCATCCCATATGAACAAGGTTTCATAAAGCAAATAGCATAAAAAGATCATTTTTCTTTGTAAAAATAACATTACCGCTTATTTTCGGGTTTCGATTTTTTGTTCTTGGTAATGGGACTGATTTCCAGCATGCATTTAATGCTCAGTATGACTCTGTATTTTCGTCTTCAGCCCCTCTTTATCACGAAGCAATTCGATCTTCACCGGACGAGCATCTGCCATTCCTTCTTCTTCTTTCTTCTTCCCACGTGCACCGCCCCTTAGAGGAGAGGGAGGGAGGAGAGAGAAAGACCAATTTTTTTCTCTCTCTACAATCCATCATTCCATGCGTGAGAGGCAGCGATTTGAAGCGAAGAATTAATGTGTTTGCCTACTGCCTTCATTGCTATGGCTTCTTCATAGCCATCAACATCGATTTTTGAAGGGGGGGGCGTTTTGCTGCGCGACGTCGACGGGCAGTTTATGCTGCTGCATGAGACATTGAAATTGGGGGGTGCTACCAAAGGGCACCCCCCTTTGGTCACTCCTAATTGTGCACCTTTTCGGTTTTTGACCAATTTTTGGCATCTCCTTCATCCGGCGTCTGATTCGCAATCCGAAAAATCCTGGGCGTCCATCTTGACATCATGTATTGATTGACAGCTCCCGCAACTCGATCCGGCGGACAAAAAAATTACTAAAAATCTGCAAGTGTCACACGGGCACCTTTAAAGCACTTGACGCTTAAAATCGTCCTAGGTTGAGGTGCCGCCTTCGTGATTGAACATTTTTTTGCTAAAGTCCACATTTTTCTACAATTTTTAGGCCCATCTCAAGCTCAAAACTCCGCTCTCATTGGCGACCACGGGATAGGGTGAATCAGCCCGTCAAATCCCACAATAGATCTGCACAAAACAACCAAAAGAAGCATCAAGCTGATACAAAATAGATACATACTTAAAACATAGCACAATGCTCACCCTACCCCTTGACAAAACCAAGACATGACATCCACAAGGAGTAGGCCTAGCATTATCCGATAGAAGGTCCGAAGCTATTCACACCGACTGCTCCAACACGGCCAAACTAAAAAGAACTATCAAAGAGGTTGCCCTAAGTGGGGGTCTGAACTACCTACCTAACTAAGGACAACATAACCAGGAGCTCCTACTAGGCAAGGACTCCTATAGCCTAATCAAGAAGTATTTGCTTTCAGCACATTTCTTCTTTTAGGTTTTTTTTTTTAAATTTCTCCATACTCGAGCATGTAAAAAGGAGGGAGCTGAGCGTAGTGACCCAAGGAGAACAGGGCATCGGCCTCAGGTCCTGTCTCGGTACCCAAGAACCTACCAAGCCCTCACAAGGTGACACTTAATCCTTTTCTGACGCTCACTTTTATTTTGGCTCCAACCTTCCTAACTTTCTTCTTTTCTAGCAAGACACCCTAGGAAGACAAGGCATCGGCCTCGGGTCTGACTCGTTCCCAGGAACCTACCAGGCCTTCACAAGGCGATGATCAACTGCTTATAAATTTTCCTTTCTTTTCTTTTCTATTTTTATAGGGGGTTAGAACCCCTTTTTACACACCTTTGTATATATTTAGTTCTTTGAGATATTCAGGGTTTTTACTATCTATCATCATTATTTTTCTTATGGCAGGCTTCTCTAATTGCCTCACCACTAACAAGAACTCCTAGAACGGATGGCTAGCAGGCTAGCAGAACAGGGTCACTAGAATTGCCTTCTAAAACAGGTCTTCCAATGCCTAGCAATGTCTTTACAAGAGGCAACGACTACTCAGACCTCCCTCAGACATACCCAACCTAAACCTTGGGACTTTATGCCTTGGACGCCTGTCCCCAATAAGAAAAGAAAACCCCCTACAAGTATACAGACACATATAGAATAAAACACGGTACTCATAAAGGAGAAATATCACCTGGATAGGGCCACGAGAAGCTTCTGCGCAACAAAAGGTTCCTTCCAAGCTCTTCTTCCGAACTTGTCTAGCACAAAACTAAAACAAGAAACCATTAACCGTATCTGCACTAAACAGACAACTGGCCCTCTTGACCTAATAAAATAAAGCATTTTTCTACAAAACTGATCGGCCCTCTTGGCCTAATGAAATAAAACATTCAAAACCTCGCAAAACTGGCCCTCTTGGCCTATCGAGATCAAACAGAATAGCACCTACACATCCCTCCCTAAAAGAATACAGATATACAATAATGGGCTCCTTTCCAAGGAGGAAAAACCCAGGGCTTGTAGCCCTGAACTAAATGCATAAGGTTATGACCCATCCCTCCTGTATATATAGCAAGAGGCGTACGCATAACATGTTGTCTAATCAGCCTATGGATCCAGGATAATAATAGTAGATTGGTCTCAGTGACTCTTTGCATCACCCATATCAACCATCATCTGCCATATATAGCATGCTCTGATAACATTCCCCACAAGTGACCAGGTCCTGTTTCATCATTGATCACAATATCCAAACTAGGACCAGAGTTAAAGAAAAGGTCTTCTTCATAAGCAAGATTTGCCAGTGAATTCGCAAGCTGATTCCAGTAACGTGGAATCAACTGAAAAGACACTCTCTCAAACTCCTCAAGTAGGGTCATGGCAGTTCGATGATACATACAAAGAATGGGATTCCGCACTGTGTATGTCCCATCTAGTTGATTCAGGATTAACTGGGAATCCCCTTTTACTAACAACCGCCGAATACCACCTTGCTTGGCAATACGTAGTCCCATAATCAAGGCTTTATACTCCGCCATATTGTTAGTGAATCCTACCTCGAGATAAGTAGCTAACTTCATCGTAACTCTACGTCGGGGAGCTCGGATTACTACTCCAACACTCCCTTTTTTATTAGGGCCCCTTGACGCTCCGTCAAAATATAATGTGGACATCCACAATGGGTTTACATAGCCTGCCATCACAAAATCCTCTATTCGTAATTATGATAGTAAAAATTCAATATGTTGAGAGGATGAACTGACGGCTCCATCCCACCTTCTTCATTGAACTCAACAGGGATACCTATCAACAGTCATAAGCAGTGATGGAAGAAGACTTTAATCTCCCACACAAAGGTTCCGTCTTCTTGCTCAATCACTTTGTATCCTTTGCTCCACTAGATAAGTTTCCCCTAATGGTATCTTTGCTCCAGATATGGGTGCTCCAAATAAGGAATTAACCGCCCCATCAACCGGCTTTAAGCTCTTTTGCAGGTCTCTAATCAGCCCCAACATGGACCTGCAATGCATTTTCTTTGTATTAGCATACTTAGAAATAATAAGGTTGAATCTTATTAAGATTAACCTTATTTTTAAACTCTACTCCCTGTAGATCAGCTAATAGAGCCGTAGACCTATTTTTCCCCAGCCTAACAATCTTGTAGGGGCCATCCCATTTAGATTCCAGCTTCCCTGGAAACAGCTCCTTACGTGCATCATAGTACAGAACTAATTGCCCTTTTTTAAAGGTATACTTCTTTGCTCTAAGGTCATGCAATTGCTTCATCCGACGTTTAGCTACCTCCTGGTGTAATAAGCTCTATAGTTTCAGCTCATCCAGATGGGCTATGGTCGTGAAATGTTCAAAGAGAGAATCCTCATCTCCCAAAGAGTGGTTGATCGCAAACCATATGGTTGGTAGCTCGATTTTGAGGGGTAACACAAACTCTTCCCCATAAACCAATTTAAATGGAGTATGGCCAGTAGCTCGCTTGAACGTTGTATTATACGCCCATACTGCCACATACAACTTCATGTCCAAGTCTTGTTTCTTCTCAGAGACTATTTTAGACAAGATATCCACAAGCTACTTATTAGTACTTTCGACTTGCCCATTTGCTTGCGGATTATAGGGGGTCGTTTTATTATGCTTGATTTGCCAAGGCTTTTGATCACTTTGTTCAAAAAATGGGTTCCACGGTCGGACACTAGTTCCTTTGGGGGACCGAAACGGCAGATAATCTGCTCTAAAAGAAAACTTGCAGTCTCTTTTGCATTGTCTTGCCTCGTCGCCCGCGCTTCAGACCATTTTGTAAAATAATCAGTTGCTACTATAATGTACCTCTTCAGCGTAGTAGAGACGGGGTGATAGGACCCACAAAATCAATGCCCCACTTCTCAAATGGAAGGATAGCCATGATAGGCGTAAGTGGGCATTTCCTATTCTCTCTGTTGTCATGTCTTTGACAGGTATCACATCTCTTAACATACTCAAAAGAATCTTGGAATATGGATGGCCACCAATATCCAGCTCGTAAGGCTTTCTGTGCCGTCAACCGTCCCGCGAAGTGCCCTCCACATGCAGAGTCATGGCACTCTTCCAAGATGAAAGGAACCTCGTCAGGCATCACACAACGGCGATAGTTATCATCAACCCCTTGCCGATATAGTGTTCCTGCGATCAAGGAAAACTTCAAATCCTGTTGTTTGATTTTCCTCTTTTCTGATTTTGATAAAGCAGCTCCAGTCTCTCTTGTTGATAGATAATGCGTGATAGCAGCATACCAAGATGGGATAGAAGCTGTATCAATTTTAAACATTTCCTTCCTGAATTTCTTAATCCCAAAGACCATCGCAAGACACAACTTCTCCATGTAGGTATAATTGATCTTTGAAATGCCGAATTTGCGACTAGCAAAAGCTATCAGATGATACCACTTTTCCTCCCAAATTTGGGCTAAGCAGCAGCTTATACTATGCATGGTGGCTGCTGAAAATATATAGAACACCTCACCTCTTTTAGGTGCTTTTAAAACAGGTGCTTTTACTAGATCCTGTTTCACATCCTCAAAAGCTACCTTACAAGGGTCGCTCCATACAAATGAACAGCTAAAGGATAATAAATTCATTAATGAAAACGTCCTTTCTGCCAAGGCATTTATAAACCTCCGATAGTATCCTATTGATGACAGAAAGCTATGTACCTCTTTGGGAGTGCGTGGTGGACTCATAGCGACTATGACCTTGATCTTTTCAGGGTCAGTTGTGATTCCTACTGAACTGACCACATGGCCTAGCAATAGACCATAAGGCACTCCAAAGACACACTTCCGTGGGTTAAGAGCGATACAAAATTGTCTACAGCACTCAAAGCATTTTCTTGAGATAATCAACATTCTTTCCCTTACAGTGGCTGCCTCCAAGTCATCGATAAACACTTTCAACTCATCTGGGGAGATGTCACCAAAGGTCTTGTCTGTTGTTCATTGCCATGATCTAAGTGCATTGCACAAACCAAAGGCCATCACATGGTACACAAAAGTACCAAAGACAGTAATAAAAGTTGTTTTCAGCTTGTCCTCTTCTGCAATAGCCATCTGGTTATAACCCACAAAGCAATCCATGAACGAATATATTTCCCTACCTGCTAATTGATCCAAAATCTGGTCAATAAATGGCAATGGGTAGTAATCCTCAACTGTCTGCTTATTTAGCTCTCTAAAATCTACACATAATCGGATCTAGTTGTTTTTCTTCTTCCTGATGACAACTGGTGAACACCATTCTGTGTCCTGTACAGGAAAGATTAAACCAGCTTTCCGTAACTTCTACAACTCCTCAAACAGCCCGTCCCTCAATTCAAAAGGCATACGTCTTACCTTCTGACGCACAGGACGACTGCCTTCTTTTACAGGAATAGTATGAACAGCTAGGCTGGGAGGAATGCCTCTTAGCTCATCATAACTCCAAGCAAAGATATTGCGGAATTCTTGAATCAAGGACACATAGTCCTCCCTTTCTGCTGAACTGAGCATGGAACCTAATTTAATTGGCTACAAATCATTCGGCGTGCCAAGGTCTAACTCAATCACATCCGCGTCTCTTATCCTATCTTGCGGCTCTATTGGCTCATTAAGAGTTATCTGATAAATATCCTCTATAGTGGACCCCTCTTTAGATTCATCACTGGATGATGTCTCACTACCAGATGGATCATCTGCTGTCTCTAATTCCTTAGAGGGTAAAGGAGCTCTCTCACTCTGAGGAGACTCCGGGTAAGCATCGACTATCACTCGATTAGCACTTCTACCTAGGACCACTCGATCGGTGGGTATATCGACTTGACGGTCTGTTCATAAGATCCAAGGCCTCCCTAGCAAGACTCGATAGCTAGGAAGTCCTGCAAATCTGATCACCCTAAAGTCCAAGAAGCATTCTACACTTGCGACTGTAACATGGACCTTAGTAACGCAACCTTCTGGTTGTCTCAGACTATCACCAGCCATTCTAAGGAGGGTGCAGCTATCTTTTTGGATGCCTAGACCCAGCCTCTCTATCAATTCTAAACTCATGATATTGATGGAGGACCCAGTGTCTACAATAGCATGTTCCACCAATATTCCATCCACATAAGCTGGAACCCTAGAGCAATTCTTTTCAACATGATCAAACCAATCTTCCCCTACTTGTGCTATGCCCAAAGGTTCTACAATATAACCGACACGCAGGATCTTCTTGAATTCCTTGCCTACTCCTGGAGATAATTTAATCAATTGCAAGAGGTTCACATCTGGTTTGACTTCGCAAAGAGAACTTGCTAAATCAAAGTCATGATAGGTAGCCAAAGCTCTCTTTTCTCGCCAAACTATCCTCTCTTTTGGTCTTTGAATCAATTTTGGTGCTTCTTTCTTAGCTCTTTCCTTCTTTCTTGGCACTTCCTCATCCTTCTTAGGATCAAATTTCTTGTCAACGGGCCTTAGAGGCCCACCTTCCATGCTAGGACTCTGGACTTGCGTCCCCTTATCCCCTTTCTTAGGGTTTCCCTCAACCGATGTTGCATTATCTTTGTCAACCTCTTTAGACTTTTGGCCTCTTTTCACGGCTCTTAGGTTAGAGGTTTCGGTGTCATTGACTCGCACAGCCTCAATAAGGGTGACTCCATTGCCTTGTGGCAACTCTTCTATAGTGGTCTTTTCCCTTTGCAATATTTGTCTTGGTACATCATTTTGCTGTAGGTTATTTCCTTACGCTCTATGATTCACAGGACCTGGCTGTTTACTCCCTTGTTGGAGGGAAATAATCTTACTCCAATAGGTAGTAGCTAAATGGCCCGACTTCCCACAAATATCACATTTAACATTTGGACAGTTCTTAGGGAAATGTTGTCCACCACACCACTTACAACAGCTAAATCTTGAGGGTCCACCCTCTTCAGGGCATCGACTCCCTATCAGATTCTACTGCTTCTTCAAGAAATTAACGTCAAAAGCTATTTGTCGATATTGTTTGTAAATCATGTCGGTATAATGCTTCATCATATCCTTAACTTCCCCAAGGACATTAGATGCACTTGACTCATAGCCTAGATTGTCGACCTGTCGTTCCATTGGCCTAACAATCTGATTTGGCATTTGTTCTTGACTCATAGGAACAACATTAGAATTTGAAACTTGGCCTCCAACATTTGGTGGAGCCAACTGACTTGCCATAGGCATAGTCACACTGGGAGGAGCTGGCAGCAAAGGCACATTTTGAACTATGCTTCCTCTCCCATTAGGGTTAGTCATAGGCATCCCTTGACTACCATTCGTCAATGGTAGTATTGCCTCCAGGTACTAAACCCGCATTAACATTCATTCGAGAGGAGTAGGCCATTTGTAATCATGCTTCTACTCCCTCTGCCCGCATAATAGCGGTGTCTATATCTGCCAAAGCCACATTGCTCAATTGCACTTAAATATTGAAATCCAATCCATGCAAGAAGTATTGCAATTGGGCAGCTGGCGGAATAGGGATGTAAGTTTGTAACTTACGAAACACTTCCTTAAGCTTCTTGGCATAGGCTTTCACATTCTCATGGGGGTCTTGGCGTGTTACATTCAAGACATGCAACCAATATTGGCCACCTCTTTCAGGGGCATATTCTCCTCGGAAAGCTACATAAAATTGATCAATTGTGGTTATGGTTCCAGACTCTATGCTGTGATACCATACCGGAGCCCTTCCTTTTAATGTCATATTAAAGAACATCATAAGATGTCCCTCATCTTGGATGCAATAATTGAACATCAATCTTTGGAACTCACAAATGTGAAATTCCACATCCTCTTCAGCTAACCCATTAAAAATGGGCAAGGGAACTCCTAAAGCTGGTAAATCTGGCATCCCTTCAGGAATTGCAATGGGTTGTGCCATGGCAACAATCGGATTAGCAATGGGATTTTGAACTGGCAGAATCACACCCCCACTTGAAGTGGGTAGACTTGGTAGAAGAGAGGAAGAACTAGCGCTTCCTCCTGCACCTAACGGACTATGTGGAGCAGTTGAGTTACTAAGAACACTGCCTCTTATGCATACTGGGCTACTCCTTTGAGGAGAGTAACGACTTACAATCTCTAACTGTCGTTTAGCCCTCTCAGCACGTTTTGCTTTTTGTATTTCAGCTTGATGGTCCTTGTCAAAGGACATGAACCAACTTTCTTTTGGTCCCTAGAAACCCTAGATTCGAAAACCACCACTTATAGGAAGCTCCCAGCAGATGCACCACTGATGGGACCTAAAATGGGCCGGCACTGGCTATGGCACTAGCCAGACCTCATGCTCATGACACGCAAACACCCTCACGGTCTCGCGGACCAAAGGAGCGTCAATCTAATGCTAAAGAACAAACTACCCTAAAGCTTAATTCATGCATTAATAGTTTATAATCCAACGTTTCCCTTAAACTCCTCCGAGGGAGAACCCTTACACATTGGCAATGCCATGATCACACACATATGGAGGCAACCTCTCGGCCATTCTCCAATCCGTCCTCTGCATGCTTTGGCTAATGCTTTCACTATTGGCGGATGCCCTCTTTCACTCTTCCCATTTCCCTCTGGATTGTATGCTGTGGTTAGAGCCAGTTTGATTCCTAGCTGAGAGAAAAACTCCCTAGCTTCATCTGCATCCAATTCACCACGATCCGCAGTGATCTTACCCACACAACCATACCTGCAGAAAATTTCCTCCAATAAGAGCTTACACACTGCACTAGTGGTCTTCGTTCTCAAAGATCTGCCCTCAACATGATTAGAAAGATCCTCTCTAGCCAAAACAATGTATCTCATCTGCCATAGACCCATAGGCATGGTAACCAAATCAACTACCCACTTATAATGAATGCATAGAGGATAGGTTGGATGAAGCTCATCTCTATGACGCACTACTGAATACATCTGGCAGTCTCTGCAAGTCTCAACAAAGTGAGAAACATCTCTGTACATGCCTTTCCACCAATATTTCTCCTTGATTTTCTCATAAGTAACCCATACTCCTCTATGACCAGCCCAAGGACTCTCATGAAACTCCCTCATCACCTATAACTGTGTCTCTCTATCGCAGACAACCCGCAAAGGTAATCCGCCTCTTTTCTTCGGATGCTTCCAAAGAAATCCGTCTTTGAGAAAATAAC
This sequence comes from Lygodium microphyllum, assembly GCF_053477565.2. Classification (NCBI taxonomy): domain Eukaryota; kingdom Viridiplantae; phylum Streptophyta; class Polypodiopsida; order Schizaeales; family Lygodiaceae; genus Lygodium; species Lygodium microphyllum. The sequence goes on along the minus strand of NC_141152.1, from coordinate 26,958,960 downwards.
CATAGGCTTTCCTTCTGATCTTCTTGAACTCTTCATCTGTCCATTCATCTCTTTTGTTTAGTGTACTAAGGTACCTGCCAATCTGCAACCAATCTCCAACATAGAGTTCTTCTGTAAAAGCCACAATATCAAAGACATGACAAACATGATCAACCATAGTGGCTGAAATTTCTGCATCATCCTCTTCTGCAAGTAGAGTCTCCTCATCATCATACCTGGCTCTAGACAACATATCTGCCACTGGATTATCCTTCCCTGCTATGTGTTTAAATTCCGGATTTAATGACTTGATGTATGCAATCCATCTCAACATAGCTATATCCGGAGTAGAGCAACTCGTGATCATACCAATCAATGGCAAGCAATCTGTCTCTACCACAACTGAAGCTCCAATAAAGTACTCCTTGTCACATTTGAGAGCCGTGACAATCCCCAATAACTCCCTTTTGATTTGCGGATATCTCCTCTGTCTCTCGTTTAGGACTTTCGCCCCAAACCGAATAGCATACCTATTTCCATCTGCATCATCTTGACCCACAGCCCAACCTATGCCAATTGGACTAGTGTCAACTGTCAATACAATAGGCCTATCACAACTAAATCCGCTTTCCTGAGAGTAGGAGCATTCTGCAATAACTTCTTCAATTTCCGCATGGCTCTAGTGTGGCTCTCATCCCAATAGAATTTCTGTCCCTTTCGAAGCAGCTGATACAAACAATCTGCTATGTGTGCAAAATGAGGTATCCAAATCATATAAAACACGCAAGCACCAATGAATCTCCGTACCTCTGAAGTAGTAGAACAATACTCAGCAATCTTGCCTATAGCATTCACCTTATCAGGTGAAGGTTTCCTGCCATAATATCCACACATATGCCCAACAATGACAACCTCATTCACTCCAAAAACAGATTTTTGCCCTGAAAGTGTCAAGTTCACTTCTTCTAACCTGGCCAAAATCTTCTCACATGCTGAAATATGATCAGCCACAAAGTATCTGCATCCCTGCTCATTTAGGCTCTCATTCTTCTCTTCTTCTGCACACCCCTTAATGGGCACATCATCCAAGAAAGGCATAGTAAGCTGAGGTATGTAATCACGAAGGACCTTATGCATGGCATTCATCATATGCGCAACAGAATTAGTGGCACCTTGAGGCAAGGTACACATCCTGACAAGCCCAATAGGAGTTCTCATGGTGGTTATGTCCCTGCTTTCCAAAGCCAGCTGAAACTGATCATAACCTGAATACAAATCACCCAAAGAATAGATGGCACATCCAGCAAATGCCTCTGCAAACTCATCCACAACTGGACCTATACCAACATTCCTGATAGTAACTCTATTCACTGGCTGCATGTCCTGAATAAATCGAAGAGTACCATTCTTCTTTGGAACTGTAAACCACCTGTTTGAGTATGGTGCAGATGAAGGCTCAAGGATTCCCATCCTGATTTTCTCATTCAATAAATCAATCATCTTTGGCAAGTGTGCTTTAGGCACTGGAATAGGTCGGAGATTCCATGGAATATGAGGAATAGTAAAAATGACCATAGGAGCAACAATATCAGGATTCACACATCCAATCTCATGTGGAACAAAAGCAAATCCCCTTCCATGACGCTCAAGCATCTCCTGAAAGCATTGCTTCTCCATGGGTAACAAGAAATCACCATTTCCAATTTTCAATTCAGCAAGTGTCTCTGCTGAAAATTTATGACCAATATGCTCCGGATTCCTCAAAATTTGCTGTTTAGCAGCCCTTTCTATTTGCTGATCACTGTCAGGTGGAAGCGGTACAGCAACCGGCTTCACCTTCTTATCCACAGTTTTGTATTTCGTGTCAACCCTGGCTTCATTATGCTCTTCTGCATTACATAAACCTTGCTATAAATCAGCAATTCTGCACTCCAATGGCTGAATATTCTCAGCCCTCTGCTCTATGGACTGCATAGAAACAGCCCCAAACTCTGAATGCTGAAATATTTCAGCAGTAAACTCTGTTGGCTGAAAATTTTCAGCCCTCTGTCTTTCTGAAAGCTGATCATAACCAGCTGGAAACTCTTTTTGCTGATTTTCTTCAGCACTCAACACTCTTTGCTGAGTTACCTCAGCCTCTGACTCAATCTGTGACATAAAATCTGCAATTTCATGAAACATGTCCAGGGACTGCACTAATACATTACCATGACAATTCAGCATATCAGTTTTCAGCATATCTCCCATCTCTGTCATCGTATCTGTACAAATCACACTGTCATACATACCATCTATGTGCTCATCATCCTCCAAAATTCCTGCATTTTTCAATTTTTTCTCCTTCCTGCATATATACTGCCTGGCAGCTCTAGACAATCTAGAAGTCTTCTGATAGCTCATCGAACTGTTTGCTGAAATCCCAACATAACCGGAGGAGAAAACACTGCTGCCAAGAGGCGAGAACTCCAATCTCCTCTCCTCTGTACCACCGTCGTCTCGCGAAACGGCGGTACCTAATGAAAACCCGAATCCCTCACAGTGGGTAAGGGTGTTTCTCTGAGAGTATCCCTGTTTCTAACATGATTCACACATACAGTCATAAACTGAACTGCTCTCATACCATCCTTACTGCGAATCCGTGCATAAGCAGATCCATCATCCATGACCTTTGTTTCCATGCGCATCTCTGTAATGAATGGCTGTCCAAGAATTATGGGATACGAGCATGAATCCTGCACAAAGAAATGAAAATCCTCTTCTACATCACCAATAGAAACCCTGACACTAGGGCAAGCAGCATATAAATCACCTGCAGTGTTATTGGCGGCTCTCATACGCCACCCATGCTCTACATCCATAGGCCATCTGTTACTCTCATAAACTCCACGAACAATGAGATTAATCTCTGAACCATGATCAACCAATGCAACATAAGGCACCTGTTTCTCTCCAATCTTTACCATTGTCTCTGTAGTTGCCCTAGCCCAATGGCTCCGCGAAAAGTGACTACGCGGTATCAAAACAGGTTCATCAACTTCAGCATAATGCATAGGCTGAACCCTCTTCTCTACCTGCGGCAAAACAGAAGCATTATCAACCATAACCTCATCATCATCCTCATCCAACTCTCCAATCAAAACTCCCTGTGTATCAGTGGTAGCCAATGCATGTCTTTTCCTCTTCAGGACCTCCTGAAATTGATCCTGAAACTCTCTTTTTGAGATGCCCAAAATCTCAGAAATAGTGAAAGTCACCTCACTGCCAAGTATCTTATCATTAAAGATTTTCTTCATATCTGTAGATGTCTCAATATCGGACATCAATCTGAATCCTGGCTGTTTTCTCTCTCTAGGCTCTTGCCTCTTTTCTCTCTTTTGAGCATCCTCCATCTGTCGATCTGGCCCTGGTCTTGAAGACAGTCCTGCAGTAGGTGGAGTAACAAACTCACCCCCTCTAGTCTTCTTAGCTGCACTTGGATTTTCTTCATCCCTCTTACGCTTCTCCTAAACAAATACATCTGCACCATGAGATTTAGCCAAATAAGCATAAATAGAATACCTGTCAACAGGCGAGTCCCAACCTGTCTCTGATCTGATGCTAGAGCCTGCACTAGTCAAAACAGTTTGTTGAATTTTCCCCTTGTTTGCAGTCTCCATAGCATAAGTCCATAGCGCTGACTGAGTCTCTGATCCCTTCTCAATCTGTACTCCATATGCAGAAGCATCACCTCTAGCCGTCACATAAGAAGTACGTGCAGCCATGTCCTCCACTAACTTCTTCATTCCACCTTTACCAAAGTTGGTAGCAAGTGGAGCTCCTGTCTCAGTCAACCAAATCTTACCATCTTGCCCCCAATATACCAAATTCTGCCTCCTTGCATCCTGGAAAGAGTCACAATCCCTGCAATGCTGATGCTCCATACTATCACACCAAATACATCTCCGATCTCTCCTAGGTGCACTAGGAGCACTCCTAGGTGCAATAGGAGCACTAGAAGAAGTAGCAGGCGCAGTCGAAGCAAACTGCTCCTTCAACTTACCCACCAACTCCGCTTTGACTGACTCAAGTGTCAAATCTGTGATACCTTTGATTATGTCATCAAGAGAAGTAGGCACCGATGGAGCGGATGGTTTTGGAGCAGAAGGTGTAGGCATCGGTCGTGGAACAGGAGGAATAGGTGGAGTAGAAACAGTAGGCACTGGCATAGGCCAAGAAACTGGCTGAGGAGGAGAAGAAATAACAGGGATAGAAGTAGGCATAGGAGCAGATGATGATGTAGGTGTCATGGAACCATTCTGTAGGCGAGTCTTCCATATCCTCCTCTTGGTCAAAGTCGAAACTGCATCCTGAGCATCCTGCCAATCCGTTTTAAGATCCATAGGCTTCGTGCGATCCTCAAGAAGCTCACCCAATTCTTCTTGAAGAGCAGGATCTGCAGCTTGCAAGAAAAGCTCAACTTTTTCAACATCCAATGCTCTTTGTTCAATGGCATCAAGCTGACTATACCTCTATTCGAATTCTCGAATCAACTCCGAAGCAGCAAGACCCTTGTTTGGCATGTAGACCCACTCTCGAAATGAACGCCGAGTAGCCATACCAAAGTCCTCAAGGAAGTATTCTTCTTTTAGAGCCTTCTTAAAATCTTGCCAATGTGTATTTTGAATAAATAGATCAGTCACTTTTGTTCTCAAAGCAGGTGCGACAAGACGAAGGAAGTACTTACTCATAAGTCCAGCAGGAACTCCAAAAAATCCCATCTTCATCTCATATGTCTTCAAATATGCTGAAACATTACGCCCGTCAAATAGCTTCTTCTCACTCTCAACTGCTTCAATAGCCTTAGTCGCGCTGTTTGCATTCTCCTGCTCTGAATAGAGTTGCCTTTGCTGAGACAACTATTGTTGATGCAATTGTTGTTGCTGCTGCATATACATTTGTGTTTGCTGATTTTGGAGCTGCATATACATGGACATATTCTGCAAAATCTGTTTTAGATCCTCCGTTGAAGTACTTGACGCAGCAGTCATAGATGGAGCTGAAGTAGAGGCAGCTGGAATTGTAGAAGAAGCTGAAATAGAGGCTGAAGTGTCTCCCATCCTGAAATTTCTGCGACGCTTTCACGTCGGGTTCACCAAAGATATCGAAGGGTTTTCGAAAGCCAAGTCGCGACCACTGAGGACTTTGAATAATTTCAGGATAGAAGATTCAACATATGAATAATCCTATTGATCAATTTTCCACGCAGCAACAAGTTCCAGACAATTTTGTTTTATGGTTGTGAGTGTATTCCTTCAGATTTCATGACAGCATTACAATATGAATGGATTATGGCATCTACACATGGCTCTTGTAAGTTTCGTAAAGCTGAATAATGCTTGACACCTCAAACTCCAACATACATGTGAATGCAGGAAATAGCCAGCCTGCTAACCTCTTTGAAAAGGTTTTGTATTAAATGTCAGTCTGAGAAGCATCAGTAGGTGCTAGTTGTATTCCAATACAGAAATTAAATTCGCATGACATTGCATGATCAAACGAGCAATAAGTCTTTGCTAATGTTTTCTGATTTTGTTTTTAATGTCTTCATAGGCATCAGGTTGCAATATCACTGAAAAATCTTCTCAAAGCTGCTGCCACTTTGTTTATGTGCTTTGCTGGTTACATCCTTTAATTTCTTCTCAGACAAGTACTTCATGATTTCCCATAGAGGAGCAGCAGAGCAGCAGAATACAGAGAGATTGATGTTTTCCCCTGCACCTTCATGGACACCTTGGCCACCTCTGTCTTCAAGCCTTGGTTAGCCTTCCTTCCTTTCTTCCTTCGTGCTCTCTTGCAAGTTATTTTTGAATAATATTCAGGTGCTGTCAAACTGGTAATAGTTGCCCAATATAGGCTTGATTGCCTCTGAATAATAATCAGTTTAGTTGCATGATAGTGTGGCATTGTAGAGAATATGTGATGAGTCACGTGAGTGTCTGTTATGTGATGAAACACATGATTGATGATTTCATCGTGAGTGTCTGTTATGTGATCAAACACATAATTGAGGATTTCATCATCACGATTCACTGTCGAGAGCGCTCCACGTAGTCACTCCCACTCTACCTCAGAGTAGTGAGGAAGGGCCGGATGTGTGTGCTGAAGGAATGTTATGAAGACAAAAAAAAAAATCCTCCCGATTAACAGAGGAACGGCATCTATTTTTGAGAAGCCATAATAGCCCATATGCCGCAAGCTGGCCCAATTATGTCATCGAGCCCTGCTGGTCTCGTCGTCCCACATCGATCCACCGCTTGGAGGCCGCAGTCAGTTCAGAAGACCCGTTTTTTCCACACAGCAGCGTCTAATGCTTTTCTGCCCCTGTGTGTCGACTCCTTTCTCAAGAATTCTCTGTTCCTCCTGAAAAGCATACTTTCTCGATTGTCTCTCTCTTCGATGTGTCTTGTAAATTCGCTGGGTTACCAATGAAAATCTCGAAGTTTTTTTTACACATGATTACTGCTGGTTTCATGTTCGATAGAGAGCGCTCCTCCATTCACGGTCTCCCGACCAAAACCAGGCTCCATGCCCCCTTGATTCCCTCTCAGTCTGCGCTTTTCTCTTGCGTGTCGACTCCCTCTCCCCTTCTGCAACCTGTCCCCCAAAGCGCGGCTCCCCTGTCCCAAAAAAGATTGACCCAAATACTGCTCTGTCCAGTAATCTGCACTTCGCAGTTAAAAAAAACCTCCCAAGGGGTTTTCTATAGCATTCAAATTATCCAAATCTGCCCAAAATTGGTGGTTGCCCAAATAGCAAACACATCAGCTGAAGAAAGTTTCCATGTTGTGTAACCATCGCATGTACTCTCGTTGCTCCTTTGACCTTAGATAATCTAGCATATTTGCTGCAAGTTTTACAGTAAGCCCTTTGGCTTTTATGATATCCAGGAATGCCCGTTGAAGGTTCTCATCAAGCTCCTCAAAAGAAGGCCCTCATATTGTGCCAAGGGTTTTTCAGACTTCTCGGTCTCATCTTCATTAACATATACAACAGACTCGACCATAATCTCTGTGGCTCCACTGATGAAGCTACCATGTATTTCCACAGCAGGTTTTGTTTCACCTTTCTTATTGTTGCAATGCATATGTATGACATCAACATAACCATCGTCAGAACCAGAGCCCTCTTCCTCCTCAATGAGGTCATCACATGCTTGAAATGTGATCTTAAATGTCTACTGATTTGAGAAAATATCCTCCTCTTGCATCTGTTTGTATAGTTGTAATGTCTTGTTCAACATAGATTGAAATCAACCCTTCATGCTCGCTACTATACTCATACGCAGAGAATAAATGTAATCACAACAACTAAATATGTACAAAGTACCAAATCCCATGCACAACTTTTGAGTGGTTTACACACCTCAAATGCGCAGCAATACGACAGCGGCCCCACTGCAGCTCTCCTATATCGCAGGGATTGGCCCTTTGATGCGCTGCTCAACATATAACACATACGAACACAAACTCCTCTCTTTTATATTTTTCATATTTCCAGGAGATATACCGTGTGTCCTCACTTAGCAATCCCTTAGGAAACCGACCCGCTATCCTACGGCAAGGGATAACCTCACACTCTCAATCATGGGTCAAATTCCTAAGAAAACAATTGCTATGCAGTCCATGAGATTTTCCTTTGATACCATGAACCATGCATAGTGCATAATGTGAATGGTCTAGTGCACAAACAAAAGAAAATCAGCATTGTGCATCGTGCAAAACCAATCTTTTCATGATTTCCATGCTAACGTTTATGTATTGAAAAGAGAAGAGACACTGAGCCTTACGCTCATGCTGCCTTTTTCTTTATTTTAAAACAACGTCCTATAGGCATGATGCAACACATAAATCAGATTGAATATTATACTTTGACGCTCAAACTCCCCTCTCACCCTACCGTTTAATGTTTTGCATTTGTTGATAGGTGAAAGAGTCATTTTATGTGTATTTGCGATAAACACGGACAAAAACATAGAAACGAAGGTAAACCGAGGCCAACCTCATGCTCTACCTTCATTATACATTGCACAAACACTTATGTAATTTTTTGGAAATTTCCTTTTATCGTTTCCTAATTTTCTCCCATTTAAAACCCATTTTTCACCTTTTTTAGTATTTTTCCTTTATTTTCTTCAATAAAAAATGACTAGAAATTAGAATTGATTGTGGGCTGTGGCCCTTAGGTTTCTTGATAGCAAAATTTCAGGTTTCGTTGATGTTATATCTCATACTTCCCCTTTATTTTGCAAAAAAAACCCCATTTTACCCCTTAAACGCGTGTTTTTCATGTATTTTGACACTAATTCCGGCCATGTAGCCTTATATTTTCTGATTTTCAGGTTGCAAACAATTGAAACTCATGGAAAAAAATATCATAATGAACTTTCATCCCATATGAACAAGGTTTCATAAAGCAAGTAGCATAAAAAGATCATTTTTCTTTGTAAAAATTGTATTATCGCTTATTTTCGAGTTTTGGTTTTTTGTTCTTGGTTACGGGACTGATTTCCAGCATGCATTTAATGCTTAGCATGACTCCGCATTGCCGTCTTCAGCCCCTCTTTATCCACGAAGCAATTCGATCTTCACCGGACGAGCATCTGTCATTCCTTCTTCTTATTTCTTCTTCCCACGTGAGGGAGGAGAGAGAAAGACCGATTTTTGTTCTCTCTCTACAGTCCATCATTCCATGCATGAGAGGCGGCAATTTGAAATGAATAATTAATGTGTTTGCCTACTGCCTTCATTGCTATGGCTTCTTCATAGCCATCAACATCGATTTTTGAAGGGGGGCGTTTTACTGCGCAACATCGACGGACAGTTCATGCTACTGCATGAGATGTTGAAATTGGGGGGGTGCTACCAAAGGGCACCGCCCTTTGGTCACTCCTAATTGTCCACCTTTTTGGTTTTTGACCAATTTTTGGCATCTTCTTCGTCCGGCGTTCAATTCACAATCCGAAAAATCCTAGGCGTCTGTCTTGAAAGCCCGCATTGACTAGCAGCTCCCACAACTCGATCCAGTAGACGGAAAAATTACTAAAAATCTGCAAGTGTCTCACGGGTGCCTTTAAAGCACTTGACGCTTAAAATTGTCCTTGGTCGAGGCGCCGCCTTCGTGATTGAACATTTTTCTACTAAATTCCACATTTTTCCGCAATGTTTAGGCCCATCTCAAGCTCAAAACTCCGCTCTCACCATCGTTCTTCTAAAGCTCTTTGAGAAGTGGAGAATCAACTTTGTTGGCTGCCCCATTGATTGGCCAACAACAAATGGAATTAAAACAGATGCATTTTGGTCTCTATAGACTATGTGAGATAAGGGTGTGAATCCAAAGTTCTTAAGCGGGATGATAGCAATAATGTGGCTCTGTTCCTATATGAGTATATCATCACCCGTTTTAGCAGTCCCCTAGAGCTAGTCAGTTGATGACACAGGTACTCACTTTCTCAATAAGATTGCGGAAGAATTGATAGAGTTCTTAAGCGGGATGATAGCAATAATGTGGCTCTGTTCCTATATGAGAATATCATCACCCGTTTTAGCGGTCCCCTAGAGCTAGTCAGTTGATGACACAGGTACTCACTTCCTCAATAAGATTGCAGAAGAATTGATAGAGTTGTATAAGATCCGCCATCGCAAGTCCCCCCTTACCACCCTAGAGCCAACAGTCAAGTCGAAGTTACCAATCACATTCTCTACTCGATCTTGATAGTTATTTTTTGTCAAATAAATCAATTTCAATATGTTTTCTAATTTGTGTGTATTTTTAACTAGTCATTATCATGATGAAAATTTGTTTACAATTTTTATATATTTTTTAAATTATTTTGGTATTTTATTAAATTTTTAAGGCATGTTGAAGTTTTTTAAAATATTTTAATATTTTTTATTTTCATTAGTTTTTTTTAATTAATGAAAAATTATCTAGTTTTTTATCAAATTTAAAATTTTTCTTTTTTTTGGAATTTTGTCATTTTATTTGAATTTTTAATATTTTTTAGACATTTTTAATGTATTTATAGTTCTTTCAAAAATTAAAAGGGTCAAAAATATGGTACCTGGTCAGACTATGGTTTGTTGCGTGTGAACAACTAAGTTCTCCACCGCGTTGTCGTAGCACGTAGGGCCCCTACAAGATTGTTAGACTCGGGAAAAATAGGTCTACGGATCTATTAGCTGATTTACAGGGAGTAGAGTTTAAAAATAAGGTTAATCTTAATAAGATTAAACCTTATTATTTCTAAGTATGCTATTATAGAGAAATGCATTGCAGGTCCATGCTCGGGATGATTTGAGACCTGCAAAAGAGCTTCAAGTTGGTTGATGGGGCGGTTAATTCCCTATTTGGAGCATCCATATCTGGAGTAGAGATACCATCAGGGGAAACTTATCTGGTGGAGCAAAGGATACAAAATGATTGAGCAAGAAGACGAAACCTTTGTGTGGGAGATTAAAGTCTTCTGCCATCACTACTTACTACTGTTGATGAGTATCCCTATTGAGTTCAATGAAGAAGGTGGGATGGAGCCGTCAGTTCATCCTCTCAACATGCTAAACTTTGATTACCATAATTACAAGTAGAGGGGTTCGTGATGGCCAGCTATGTAAACCCATTGTGGACGTACACATTATATTTTGACAGAGCGTCCAGGGGCCCTAATAAAAAAGGAAGTGTTGGAGTAGTAATCCGAGATCCCCGACGTAGAGTTACGATGAAGTTAGCTGATTATCTCGGGGTAGGATTCACTAACAATATGGCGGAGTATAAAGCCTTGATTATGGGACTGCATATTGCCAAACAAGGTGGTATTCGTCAGTTGTTAGTAAAAGGGGATTCCTAGTTGATCTTGAATTAGCTAGATGGGACATACACAGTGCGGAATCCCATTCTTTGTATGTATCATCGAATTGCCATGACCCTACTAGAGGAGTTTGTGAGAGTGTCTTTTCAGCTGATTCCACGTTATTGGAATCAGTTTGCAGATTCATTGGAAAATCTTGATTATGAGGAAGACCTCTTCTTTAATTGTGGTCCTAGTTTGGATATTGTGATCAATGATGAAACAGGACCCGGTCGCTTGTGGGGAATGTTATCAGCGCATGCACTATATGGCAGACGATGGTTGATATGGGTGATGCAAAGAGTAGCCGAGACCAATCTACCATTGTTATCCTGGACCCATAGGTTAATTACACAACATGTTATGCGTACGCCTCTTGCTATATATGCAGGAGGGATGGGTCATAATCTTATGCATTTAGTTTAGGGCTGCGAGCCTATTTTTCGTCCTTGGGAAGGAGCCTATTATTGTATATTTGTACTATTCCAGGGAAGGATGTGTAGGTGCTACTATGTTTTATTTCATTAGGCCAAGAGGGCCCGTTTTGCGAGGTGTTATTGTTTTATTTCATTAGGCCAAGAGGGCCGATTAAGTTTTGTAGTGAAGTGCTTTATTTCATTAGGCCAAGAGGGCCAGTTTTCTGTTTAGTGCAGGTGCGGTTAATGGTTTCTTGTTTTAGTCTTGTGCTAGACAGGTTTGAAGAAGAGCTTGGAAGGAGCCTTTTGTTGCATGGAAGCTTCTCGTGGCCCTATCCAGGTGATATCTCTCATTTATGAGTCATGTGGTTTTTATACTATACATGTTTGTGTCCTGTAGGGGATTTTTCTTTTCTTGATGGGGACCGGCGTCCAAGGCATGAAGTCCTAGGTTTAGGTTAAGTATGCCTGAGGGAGGTTTGAGTAGTCGTTGCCTCCTGTAAAGACATTGTCAGGCATCAAAAGACCTATTTTAGAAGGGGGGTCCTAGTGACCCTATTCTGCTAGCTTGCTAGGCACCCGTTCGAGGAGTTCTTGTTAGTTGTGAGGCAGTTAGAGAAGACTGCCAGAAGAAAAATGATGATGATAAAGAAAAAGAAACCCTGAATATCTTAAAGAAAATAAAAATATACAAAGGTGTGTAAAAAGGGGTTCTAACCCCCTATCAAAATAGAAAAGAAAAGAAAGGAACATGTATAAGCAGTTGATCATTGCCTTGCAAAGGCCTGGTAGGTTCCTGGGAATGAGTCAGAGACCCGGGGCCGATGCCTTGTCTTCCTAGGGGTGGCATCTTGCTGGAAAAGAAGAAATTAAGGAAGGTTGGAGCAAAAATAAAAGTGAGCATCAGAAAAGGATTAAGTGTCGCCTTGCAAGGGCTTGGTAGGTTCTTGGGTACCGAGATAGGACCTGAGCCCGATGCCCTGCTCTCCTTGGGTCACTAAGCTCAGCTCTCTCCTTTTTACATGCCCAAGTATGTCAATAAAATAAAAAATCCTAAAAGAAGACATGTGTTACAAGAAAATACTTCTTGATTAGGCTATAAGAGTCCTCGCCTAATAGGAGCTCCTAGTTGTGTTGTCCTTAGTTAGGTAGGTAGTTAAGACCACAACTTAGGGCAACCTCTTTGATAGTTCTTTTTAGTTTGGCCGTGTTGGAGCAGTTGCTTAGTAACTAGCTTCGGACCTTTTATCAGATTATGCTAGGCCTACTCCTTGTGGATGTAATGCCTTGTTTTTATTAGGGGATACGGTGAGCATTGTGCTGTCTTTAATATGTATCTATTTTGTATCAGCTTGATGCTTCCTTTGGTTGTTTTATGTAGATCTAGTGTGGGATTTGATGGGCTGAGTCGCCCTATCCCATGGTCGCCAATGAGATCACAATTTTGATGCCAAGAAGTGCTTAAAAATAGCTAAAAATTACGAATATCAAGGGAAACATATTCAACGTCGAAGGCGGCGTCTCGACCTAGGACGATTTTAAGCGTCAAAGTGCTTTAAAGACGCCCGAGAGACACTTCTTGATTTTTGATAATTCTTCAGACTGCCATGCAACTTATCAAGAGTTACCGGCCAATGTGGGATGTCAAGACGGACACCCAAGATTTTTCAGAGCTCAATTCGGAGTCCGGAACCAACAGATGGGCAAGATTTGAAGAGGTGGACCAAAGTTTGGCCAAGTGGGAAGTCACCATGGGGTAGTTGGAGCATTTCATGCAACATAAAATGTGGGCATCAAAACGTGGTGAGAGAAAGGAAGAGGGAGCGTGAGAAAATGGCGCCGAAAAATGCGCCCAATTCTTGGGGATTGGAGATGGCAGCCTGCACACAACCCATATAACAGACATTGGCCCTTGATTCCCTCTTGTATGCTGACTCTATCGCCGCCTTTCACTCCTCAAATGGTGGCCTCAATGGAGATCTCTCATTTCAGTTTTTCTCTCTTCTCCCTCTCTCTCCCTTAAGGGGTTGTTCTTGTGTGGAAGAAGACAATGAAGAATGATGGAGGAAAGCTTGTCCAGATGAGACCGAATTGCTTTCGGGTGGATGAAGATATGAAGAGTGCTGTTCTTGAAGATGCTGGACATTGAATGAGGGCTGACACGCAGTCCCATAGCAAAATCGAAATCTCGAGACACAAAACCTAAGCGGTAATTCAATTTTTATTTAGGAAAAATGAGTTTTTATGCTATTTGGTTGATGAAATATTATTCCCATGGGCTGATTATGCATTATGTTCTTGTTTGCTATGAGTTTGATCAGTTTATGCTCAAAAAATCAGAAAATCATAAGTGTTATGGACTGAAATCAATGGTATAAACCCCGTAAAACACGCGTTTAAGAGGCAAAAGGAGGTTTTTTGCAAAATAAAGGGGAAACATGAGATATAACATCAATAAAATCTAAAATTTTGATGTCAAAGAACCTAAGGGCCACAGCCCATAATCAATCTCAATTTCTAGTCCTTTTTTATTGGAAATAATAGAGGAAAAATACTAAAAATGGTGGAAAATGGGTTTTAAATGGGGAAAAATTAGGAAACAATAAAAGGAAAATTCTAGAAAATCACATAAGTGTTTGTGCAATGTATAATGAAGGTAGAGCATGAGGTTGGCCTTGGTTTACCCTCATTTCTATGTTTTTGTCCGTATTTATTGCTTTCTCTACAAAGAAATACACATAAAACGACTCTTACACCGATCAATGATTGCAAAACATGAAACGGTAGGGTGAGAGGAGAGTTTGAGCATCAAAGTACACTCTTAAATCTGATTTATGTGTTGCATCATGGCTATAGGACGTTGTTTTAAAATAAAGGAAAAGGCAACATGAGCCTAAGGCTCGGTGTCTCTCCTCGTTTCAATACATAAACGTTAGTATGGAAATCATGAAAAGATTGGTTTTGCACGATGCACAATGCTGATTTTCTATTGTTTGCGCACTAAACCATTCACATTATGCACTATGCATGGTTCATGGTATCGAAGGAAAAATCTCATGGACTGCATAGCAATTGTTTTCTTAGGAGTTTGACTCACGTTTGAGAGTGTGAGGTTATCCCTTGCCATAGGGTAGAGGGTCAGTTTCCTAAGGGCCTGTGAAGTGAGGAAGCATGGTATATCTCCTAGAAATACGAGAAATATAAAAGAGAGGAGTTTGTGTTCGTATGTATTATATGTTTAGCAGCGCATGAAAGGGCCAATCCCTGAGATGTAGGAGAGCTGCAGTGGGGCTCTGACTATTAGTCGGTGGAGTGCCTCCTATGTGTGTGTGATCGTGGCATTGCCAATGTATAAGGGATCTCCCTTTGAGGAGTTTTAGGGAAATGTTGGACTATAAACTATAAACCCATGAATTAAGCTTTAGGATAGTTTGTCCTTCAGCCTTAGATTGACGCTCCTGGTCCGTGAGGCCGTGAGGGTATTTGTGTCATGAGTATGATGTCCGGCTAGTGCTATAGCCAGTGCCGGACCGTTTTAGGTCCCATCATCCACCTTCATCATTGATGACTATTTCTTCCTTTTCGACTGATGAGATGAAGACTTTTTTACAAACTCTTTCTATAGCCATTATGATGCAAAATTAGCAAATGCAATTATCTATGAAAGCAGCAGCAATGTTGCATTAGTAGCAGTTGGGGATCAACAACGGCTGTTGTATCAAGAACAGAAGCATATGCTTGGTGCGACTACGGCAATGAAGGCTGTGATTAGTGAGAAAAAATTATTTGATGGCCGGAATGTTTCAGCGTACATTAAAGCCTTTGAAAGCCAAATGCGCTTTTTCAAAGTTTCGACCAATTGGAGCAACTATTTCTTACAGCTTGTCACGCCTGCTTTGTAGGTTAGAGTGACAAATCTTTTTGTAGAGGACTCAAACTAGGATACTTTCAAGAAAGCACTCAAAGAAGAATATTTTCCGGAGGATTATGGTATTGCTACATGAAAGACATTTAGGGAGTGGGTTTATCAGTCAAACAAAGGACTTGTTGCTTCTGAACTATTGTGGGAGTTTAAAGAGCGATACAACTAGTTGGATGCATTGGAGCAAAGAGCTCTAAACTCAGAGAAAGTGGAGTTATTCTTGTAGGTGATTGATCCTGCACTTCAGGATGAGTTGGGAGAGCTGCTAGAGGACCATATGCATCCTATGGGATTGAAGACAAATTGGCAGGATGATGTCTATGTGGTTCTACACTGACAAAGAGCTGGAGATGGAAGGCTCACTTGTAGAACCGGATGCACTCACAACCAGTGATGTCTTCTCTTACCACGACTTCTCCTACTTCTCGTGTTGCACCATCCAGTACTTCTCCTATTTCTCAGTCTGTGTCTATGCATATGCCTATTCCCACTGCAGTTGTTAGACCAATCGACTGTCAAAGATATGGTGGAAGAGATATCAAAGAACTTAAAAGACCTACAAATCAAGATGACTAGAATGGAGCAGCAACCGCTTAGTCTAGCTCGGTTTTAGCCCCAACTTCTTCTACTCCTACAAGTTCTTCTAAGAGTGATCGTGCCCATCATTGCATATGGTGTGATAGTCCAGATCATAAGCAAAAGGACTGTCAAGATTTTGACGAGGCGAGAAGGTTGAAGTTGGAATTTCGGTAAGGGTGGTATGAAGAAATTGTTATAGGAGTCTCTTTTGCGCTCTTCTTATGTAATGCGAGAGGGTGGCAAGAGAAGTTGCTAGCCTATGGCCTTCAATTAGAGGTCCTATGCATTACATTCAGAGAAAAAGGGAAAAGCTTCAACATCTAAACTTTTAGTCATAGATGATGAGATCAGGAAAGGGACTGGATGGGATGATCGAGTTGCTGTCTTTTCTATTTATGCCCATATAGCGAAATCTCAGGGATTCGAAGCACTTGTTGAGGAGAAGCGAAAAAGGGATAATGATGAGTCTTCTAAAGGTTTGAAGAGGGTGACTAGGAGGAGTGATCCACTTTCTCAGCCTTCTTTTCTAGGTCCAAATCAAAGTATCGCTGATGTTTAGAAGCCAAAAGTACAAGAAGATCAAAAAGACTCGAAGACAAAGGATCGAAAGCTGAAAAACCAACTTGGACTCAAGCTACTTCTAACATTGAGATGACTACAGACTTGAAGAAGGTGCTTGAGGATCGGATTCTTAACTGCAAAATTGAATTCACTCTTGGAGAAGTCTTGGAAATTACCAAAAGAGAATTTCATGATGTTATCATTGACATTATTACAAGAAAATAACAAATGATTGAAGAGCCGACACAAGATATGATCCATCGAGAGGCTTTAGCAACTGCTGAGGCTATTATCTATGGCTTGAAAATTGAGGAGGTTACTAAGGATTCTACAAATGGAGCTTTATATATGCAATTCGAGAAGACTCTTCAACCTTTACTTCAGCCCCCATACAGTATGTGAAGAGTGATGATGCGTCCAGATTAGTGCCTCATCGCCATTTTTCTTACAGTCATTGGGCTCGTGCGACTATACAAATGGTAGTCAAGCTTGGTGAGATGGAGACCCCTTGTGTTACTCTTTTGGATCATGGCTCTGAGATTAATATCATAGTGCATGGATTTTATGATACTGGTAGATGGTGAGCTAATATGGATCATGGTTGGGGCATGCATATGGCCAACAACACTGTAGGAGATTTGTATGCTGCTTGTCCGAACTTGAAGATTTATATTGGAGATGTGGATGAGACTTATCATTTCTTTATGTAGAACTCTTATTCCTATCCTATTACTTTGGGACAGCCATTCATTTCGGTGAGTCTCGGATGGAGGCTAAGATTCTCGACGATGGGTCTGCCTATGCACGAATCCGAAGCAAGGATGGAAAGAGGGTTGTCTAGTTCATGATAGTTTGTCTAAACCATTAGCGGAATAAGGATTCTTTGAGGGATTCCCCTCTTCCAGTAGGAGAGCCATAGGTACACTCTCTTGTGAGATGACAATGGTACGAGACAGGGAAAGCTCTCGCCTCTCCTAGCAACGTCACTTTTTTCTTAGGAGTTTATCTCCTAAAAGTACTTTGTGTTTTCAGCATATTACAGGCATGCCTAGAGCTTTCAAGCAGTACTTGAAGAGAAAAGAAAAAGAATTGAAGCTTGCAAGTGTTTTACAGGATGAAGACAGGGTAGATGGTTTTTATGATGGGCTGTCATGTTGGGATACTATGGAGGATCTTTCAACATTGTTGAAAACTAAAAATCAAGAGCTGCCATATGTCTTACAGATCCATTCTCTAGCGATGTATTGCGAAATTGTTGATTTCATGCTGCAAGAAATTTTGGGTGCTAAGAATTCTCAGCAAAAATTGTTCTTTGCTGAAACATTTCAACAAAAAGATTTATAGGGTGCTGATTTACAGCAATAAAAAAGATTTACAATTGAAGTAAGCTATGAGTATGGCTGATTTTTGTCAGTTAAAAGAGTTGGGTGATGTTTATACACAGTAAAATTTGTGTTTACTAGGGTATTTACAACAAGGGCTAAAATTTGCAGGTTGTACCAAAGAAGCCAGAGTACAAACAAAATATAAGACAGTTGACAAGAAGATCAAACCAGTTGTAGGACTGCTACCTTTGGATAGTGATGAGATGATTAAGAGAGAAGCTATGTAGCCGCCTTTACAAGATCCTGCAGGTATTGGACAAGGGTTTTCAGCTAAGACACTAAAAGAAATGAAGATTGGGACTGAATAATTTTTACTTCCAGCAAAGGTGAAATGTTTTGAGGAGATGTTGAGCATACATGGGAGAGCCTTCACTTTTTTCCAGAATGAGATAGATTGTGATCCTGGGGTTGTGATGCCTATGGTTAGTTTTACCATTCTGCATGTCCCTTGGAATCTACGGTCTATTCCTGTGCCTAGGGCTCACTTTCCTGAATTTGTGGAGCTTTTGAATGAGTGGATCAGGATGGGGATTCTAGAACCATCTTCAACTTCATATTCTAATAGATGGTTCATAGTTCCCAAGAAGGATGGGACACTCAGATTCATACAGGACTTACAACTGGTGAACAGGGTCATTATATGGAATGTTGGTGCATGACCTATTGTGGATGAGTTCATAGAAGCTTTTGTTGGACGTGCTATCTATTCACATAGCAGTCTTTATACTAGCTATGACTATTTCAAGCTTTCCCTCCTTGAGAGTAGAGATTTGACTATGATGAAGACACCTTTAGGCCTTGTCCAGATGTGTACACTTCCATAAGGAGCTACTAATTCGATTGCTCATATGATGAATGGGATGAACAAGGTCTTACAGGATTTTATTCTAGAGCTTACGATGCCTTTCATTGATGCTCTGCCTATCAAGGGTTGTTTGGAGAAAGAGAAGGATGAGACTTTAGATGATCATGGATACATGTACTTTATAGTTGTGCATATCAGAGATGTTGACACGATTCTTTGCAAGCTAGAGGAAGTGAATTTGACCTTGTTGGGACTGAAGTCTATTTTTGGTGGCAAAGAGGTTTTGATTTTTGGACATATGTGTGGTTATTATGGCAGGAGGCCTTCCCTTGCGAAGGTTGATGCCATAGAGAAGATTTCACAGACTTGCTCTTCTACTTTAGAGGCTCGCAGGATTCTTGGAGCTTGTGTATTTTATCTTATTTGGATTTCTCATTTCACTCATATTGTAGATGATTTCTACTAGTTCTTGAGGAAAGGGAAACGTTTTTCTTGGGACATGAGACACACTAGAGCTATGCAGAAGCTAAAGAGATTGTTGAGAGTTGCTGAGACTATTTACAAAGCAGATTATGAGTGTGGGAGACTTATTGTACTCATTGTTGATACTAGCCATATCGGCATTGGATGGGTTGTTGGCTAGAACGATGTAGATGGGAATAGGTATGCCATTCGGTTTGGGAAAAAAGTCCTAAACGAGTAGCACCGTAGGTATCCACAGATTAAGAGGGAGCTCTTGGGAGTTGTCACAGCTCTGAAGAATGATAAAGAGTACTTCATTGGTGCTACTGTGGTGGTAGAGACTGATTGCTTATCTCCTCTAGGTATGATCACGAGTTGTTCTACTCCATACATTTCCATGCTTAGGTGGATTGGGTACATAAAATCCATGAATCATGAGTTTAGGCACACAGGAGATAAAGACTACTGTCATGAGGGAGGTATGATGATATGGATTATTATTGCACTGTGTATGTTGATGATGAGACCGATCTTTCATCCATGCATGTTGATCATACTTGTCATGTATTTGATTTGGAGAGCTTTGATGAGTTTTTGTATATAGGAGAGTATTTGTAGATTGCTGGTTATTTGAGTACCATGTGTAGACAGGATGGATGGATTGATGTTGAATTCAAGAAGATCAAGAGGAAAGCTTATGGTTTCTTCTTGTGGAGTGGGCTGCTTTGGAAGCATCCATGGAAGTGAGAAGGACAACCTTTGAGAGTTGTATGTGACATAGCTTCACAAGTGCGAATCACGAGAGAGTTTCATGAAAGTCTTTGGCAGGATATAGAGCTATTTGGGCAACTTATGAGAAGATTCGAGAGTGCTATTGGTGGAAAGGCATGTATAGAGATATCTCATAGTTTGTTGAGACATGCACTAATTGTGAGTTGTTTTCTTTAGTGAGGCATAGAGGTGAGCTACTTCACCCTACTTACCCGCTATGTATTCACTATAAGTGGGTTCTTGATTTGATTACTATGCCTATTGGATTGTGGCATATGCGTTACATTATTTTGGCATGAGAGGATCTCACAAATCAGGTGGAAGGAAGAGCATTGAGAAGAAAGACTACTTAAGTGGTCTGTAAGTTTCTGTTGGATGATGTTATTTGCATGTATGGTTGCACTGGGAAAATTACAACAAATAGAGGTGAGTTGGATACTAATGAGGCTAGGGAGTTTTTCTCTTGTCTTAACATTAAACTTGCTTTGAATTTAGCATATAATCCAGAAGGCAACAGGAAGAGTGAGAGAGGTCATCCACCGATTGTGAAAGCCTTGGCCAAAGCATGTAGTGGGACGGGTTAGGGAGTGCAGGTCAGGGAGTGGCCTAGATTGTTGTCTTATGCCTTATGGGCTGATCACACTACCGGCAATGTGACCATAGGTTATATGCCAGCTAAGTTGATGTATGGACAAAAACCAATCATGCCTAAAGAGACTTGCACACTCACTTGGAGTGATTTATAGTGGCAGTAGGATGAGATGACTAGAGAGGATCTTTTGGCTGTTCTTATTTGTCAATTGGAGAGGAGATCTGAGGATATTGAGAGAGCTATCCAGAAGCTCAAAAAGGCCAAAATTTACAACAAAGACCGATTTGATAGAAGACACGGATTGAGATCTAGAGAGATTAAGGAGGGAGATTGGGTGTTGGTCTATGACAACAATCTAGACAACCAGCAGAGTACTATTCGTCGGTCTCGGCAATGGAACCAAAATAAAGGGAGCTCTCTCGCTCAACCCTCGAGACCTATGGGACCAAATAGTTGGTTTATGTCCTCTGACAAGGACCGTCAAGACGAAATACAAAAAGCAGAACATGCTAAGAGGGCTAGATGGCAGTTGGAGATTGTAAGACGTTATTCTCCTCAAAGGAGCAGCCCGTTATGCATAAGTGGTAGTGGTTCTAGTAACCTAGGTGTTACATCGAGTGCAAGTGGAAGTCTTGGTACTTCCGTATTTCCAGTTAATCAACCCACAACAAGTGGGGGTGTAGTGTTGCCTACACAAACTACTGTTTTCAATCCGGTTGTACCCATGGCACAACCTATCGCAATTCCAGTAGGTACACTGGATTTACTGGCATTAGGAGCACCATTGCCCATTTTCCATGGGTTACTACAAGAAGATGGAGAACTCCACATTAAGGAGTTTCAAACGATCATGTTCAACTATCGAATCCAAGATGAAGGACACCTAATGATGTTCTTCAACATGACATTAAAAGGAAGAGTGGTAGTGTGGTATCATGGTCTAGAAGCCGAAACCATAACTAGCAGTGCCCAATTCTTTACGACTTTCCGTAGGGATTTTGCCCCTAAGAAGGGTGGACAATATTGGTTGCGTGTTCTGAACATAACATGCCAAGAGCCAAATGAGAATGTCGAGGCATATGCCAAGAAACTAAAGCAAGTTCTTTGCAAACTTAACGCTTATATTCCCATTCCAGCGGCTGCACAGTTGTAATATTTCCTACATGGATTGGATTTTAATATCCAGGTGTAGCTAAGTAGTGTTGCTTTGGCCGATATTGACACTACCATTACCCAAGCAGAAGGAGAAGAGTCACGCTTGCAAGCAGATTATGCAGCAAGGATAAATTGGAATGGTAATAATTTGGCCTTGACCAATGGGAGTCAAGGGGACCCCATGTTAAATACGAGTGGCAGAGGGAGTATTATGTCGAATGTGCCTATGTTAGCAGCTCCTCCTAGCATGACTATGCCTATGGCTAGTCAGGTGGCCTCACTAAATAGTGGTGGAAACCAAACAATGAATTCTAATGTTGTCCCAGGTGGTCAATGGCTAATTCCTAATCAAGCGGTTAGGCCCATGGGATGACAAACTAACGATCGCGGCTATGAGTCGAGTGCTTCTAATGTCCTTGGTGAAGTTAAGGACATGATGAAGCACTATACCGATATGATCTCTGAACAGTATCGACAAATAGCTGTGGATGTCAATTTTCTTAAGAAGCAACAGAATTTGATAGGGAGCTGACACCCTGAAGAGGGTGGCCCCTCAAGATTCAGCTGTAAGTGGTGCAGGGGCCAACATTCCCTAGGAATTGCCCAAATGTTAAATGTGATATTTGTGGGAAGTCTGGCCACTTACCTGCTACCTGTTGGAGTAAGATCAGTTCTCTCCAACAAGGGAGTAAACAACTAGGTCTAGTTAACCAGTGCACACAAGGGAATAATCTCCAGCAAGGTGATGGACCAAGGCAAATACTGCAAAGAGGAAAGGCTGTTGTAGAGAAGTTATCTCATGGCACTGGAGTCAGCCTTATTGAGGCTGTACGTGTCAATGATGCTGAAACTTTTAATCTACGAGCCGTAACAAGAGGTCAAAAGATATGGGCGGAATCTTGGATTAGTAATCCCTATGGATTGATGGATTGCCTTTAGACGAATTATGGATTGCCTTCGGGCGGATTATGGATTGCCTTCGAGCGAATTATGGATTAGCCTATGGGCTGGATAATATGATGTTTTCCAAAGATAAATAAGATCAACTGTTGAAAAGGAACTTGGTTAACACTGCTTTTCTATGTCAATGCTAAGATTACGTGAAGGAACCGGTGTCTAATTGGCTAATTAAGGAAGTTGTTTTGTGATGTCCAACTAAATGTGGTAGGTAATTAGACAACTAAAACAACCCTGAGGAAAGTGCGGTGGATGTGGCCATGGGTCCGTCCCATGGATGGGTAGTCTAGGTTGGCTGGGAACTTTCCTCCAATGGAATCGATAACAGGGAACTTTGCTCGAAAGGAATGAACAGCGGCAACGCTGACCTAGAGTTCAGGCTACTAGAATCTCGATTTATGTTGTTTTAGGGGAACGAAATGGGACTATATCTTATGGGTAGAGAGGTCGAGCTTTGCATCCCTCTCGTTTCCCATTTTCCTTGAACCAAGTGCAGCATGAATCCGCCGCTTCGACCTTGACATTTCTGCGTAAAGTAGTTCGCGCCTGGGGTTCGACGCTAGATACTCTCTAGGAACCTGACCATTAGGGAAACCCTAATTCAGGTCG
The DNA here is from genome assembly GCF_053477565.2 of Lygodium microphyllum. Taxonomy (NCBI): domain Eukaryota; kingdom Viridiplantae; phylum Streptophyta; class Polypodiopsida; order Schizaeales; family Lygodiaceae; genus Lygodium; species Lygodium microphyllum. The sequence continues at coordinate 26,935,885 of NC_141152.1, read as the reverse complement.
GTCATAAGTGGGAACGGTCGGAATACTTCTGCTACGTGGCAGACTCAGGAAGACATGGATTGCAAACCCCGTAACATTCCAAGGGAGTGCCGGGCGGAGCTTTCTAGACGCTCTTTTTGATGGGTTGCTAAGACATGTCCTAAAAGCGAACAGGTGGACACGTTACAGTTGGTATCAGAGCGAACCAACAAAGGATCTATCTTTATAAGAAAACTTAATAATAAGAAGTAAAGAAAATGTTGCTATTAAGAACATTTCCTTATTTATCGATACTGTCTTGTAGAGTCATGAAGCATGGAACAGATTCATGGTGTTCCAGATGATGTTTATGACCGCAATGCATGCCTCGGATTATCCATATGATGAACATCCTAGACCGCATCTACAATCCATCGCCTCTGTACATGGAACGAGATGGACGGGTGACTTAGGGAGCTATTACATAGGTGCCCACCGATTTGCTTACCTTCGAACCAACCTAAAGAGAATCAAGTGGTTGGAGGATGTGAAGATCATGAAGCTTTTCATCTTTGTTGAGGCTCACGTAAACACAACTTTACATGTTGAAGGTCGGAAGGTCAAGCTGTACACGTATGTGTACGAGGAAGTGACCCGTATAATCCCTGCCGACAGGATCAAGGTGTTGGGACGCTACGAGAAGAATGGGTACCAAAGGAAAGGATACCCTAATCTTCCAATGACTTATTGATTCCTGAAGATCCATGATCCAAATCCATACTATTACCCAGGTTCCCGTAGCTAAATGTAACACAACCTTATTCTCCCCGAATTAATGTATGAGCTTGCTCTACCATTCCAAGAAATATTGTACTCCGAAAGGGCTATACCCGTATGAATGAAATAAGACTTCTTCTTATCAATGATTGTCTTGACTATGAATATTGATAAAGAAGTAAGTGATTTGATCATGTGGCTAAAAGCTAAATTGGGCATGAAATGTAATGTAAGAAACGTTTGGCAAGTTGTTAACGTTAAGAATCTCAATGCCCAGGCACAACCTCAGGTACAGGTTCCTAGTCCGACCCCTACACCAAGTACGGCCATGATTCAGGAGAATAAGTTTCTTCTCAAGTAGATCAAGCCGCCAGAATTGGACAACAAAGGAAGGACTATCCAAGCTGATGTTGAGATTTGGATCAAGTCCATGGAAGATTACTTTGAAGCGGCTGGTACCAAACCCGCCAACCACGCAATGCTCACCAAGCTGTTGAAGCTCACCGGCGAAGTCAGACTTTGGTGGAAGCAATGGTCCAGAGACCAAGGGATCGTGGAAGGGTCCGTTACCTAGGAAAAGCTGTGCAAGGAAGATACTTACCACTTGCGTACTGCATGCAGAAGATGAATGAGTTCTATGAGCTGAAATAGCTTGGTCTGACCCTTGACGCATACTACTCAAAGTTTGTCTCACTTTTGAAGTATGCGCCACAAATGGATATAACACAACAGGTGTCGAAGTTTTGTGCCGGATTAAATCCACCTATAAATACCTGCCTCGAATCAATGCGCCCAATAGATCTTCAAAAGACGTACTCATTTGAGCTACACCCATAATTCAGGAGGTACAGACCAAGCCAAGAAATAACAAGACTTGGTCTTATAATGATCAGAACAAAGGAGTATATAGGTCCCAGGCGAAGAGAGTTCAAGGTGAAAACCGAGAGGAAAGGAAGAAAGCGAGGACCAACAATATCAATAACTTTGTTCCTACCCAAGGTAATGGCCGCAATCTCCATTACTTCCATTGCCAGGAGCCCAGTCATTTCAAAAGGAAATGTCCCAAACTTGGCGGAGGACAACATCAAGGACTATTCCAAGGAACCGCCCGTGGCAAGGAGCTGCCACCTAAGGCAGAGGAAGAACCACCTGTGTTGCCAACAGGGAAATGTGCGATGAAGAAGACCAAACCATGGAAGCAGACTTTGAGAGGGCAACAGTCCATGCCGCCCTTCACAAGAAAGGCCCGAATCGCTAGTTTTCGGTGATTCAGACACCATCGGATTATCAAGGTAAAGGCTTCAAAACCTTGATTGACTGTGGTAGTACGCATTCCTTTATCTCACTAGCTTGTGCAAGAAGATTAGGAATAGCCAAAATAGATGCATCCATCTTGCTTGTGGAGTTGGCAAATGGTCATGAGGTCACTTGTACCAGGCAAACTGCTAAGGTAGAATTCTTTCTGGGAGGAAAGGCTACTTCGGTCAGATTCAGGGTCGTGAACCTAGATATCCATGAGTGTTTGCTCAGAATGGATTGGCTTAAACCTAATGATGCCCACATTCATTGTGGAAAGGGGCAAGTTTCCTTTCGAAATTCTAAAGGGAAATTGGTCACGACTCAAGGAGAGGATGGAAAGCCGAAAATTCAATTGGCCAAAGCATCTCGGATAATAAAGGGAGTTAGAAAGGGACTACCTATCTACTTGATTAAGCTTAATAAGCTAGATCAAAAGCAGGAGTCTAGTGAAGAACCCTCATGTCTAAAGGAGTACGCAGACATATTTCTTGAAGAGCTGACAGAACTTCCGCCTCAAAGGGAAGTTGACCATGAGATCAAGCTAGTGTCGGGAGCTGCACCAATTGCAAAGAGGCCTTATAGGATGTCCATCCCGGAAGCGATTGAGTTGAAGGGGCAACTCAAGCAACTGCTAGATCAGGGCTACATCCGTCCCAGCAGTTTGCCATGGGGAGCTCCAGTGCTGTTCCAAAAGAAGAAGGATGGAGCGCTTCAGCCGTGTATTGATTACAAAGGGTTGAATCAATCAACCATTAAGAACAAGTATCCTATTCCAAGAATAGATGAACTTCTTGACCGTCTTCAAGGTACGAAGATCTTCTCCAAGATTGATCTTAGGTCTGGATACTATCAGATAAGGATCAAGGAAAAAGATATCCCAAAGATGGCATTCAACACAATATATGGATACTTTGAGTTCCTAATCATGTCATTCGGATTGACGAATGCACCTGCCACCTTCAACAGGTTAATGTAGGATATCTTTAGGCCATATCTTGATGACTTTGTACTCGTCTTCTTTGACGATACCCTAGCCTACTCCAAACAGGAAGAAGACCATGAACTCCAGCTTCGCATTGTCCTTGAGACAGTGAGGGCACACAAGCTTTATGCCAAGATGAAGAAGTGTGCATTCTTCAAACGTCAGATTGAATATCTGGGATTCATCGTGTCAACGGAAGGAATCTCATTGGATTCAGCCAAAGTCAGAAGAGATATTCTAGAATGGCCAATACCAACAACTGTAAAAGAAATACGCAATTTTCTTGGATTGACAGGATGGTACATGGTCTTTATCAAAAACTATGCTTTGATTGCAACGCCTCTGACGGATCTACTGAAGAAGCAAACATCGATTGCCTGGTCAACTGTTGAACAATCTAGCTTTGATAGATTAAAGCAAAGTTTGGTATTAGCACCTATCCTAAAACTTTCAGACCTCAGTAAGGAGTTCGAAGTAGTAACTAATGCTAGCACGCTTGCCTTAGGATGTGTGCTTATGCAAGAAGGGCATCCTGTAGCATACTCTTCAAGAAAACTAAAGAGCCATGAGAAGAATTATGCTACCCATGATCTAGAGCTGTTAGCTGTCATCCATGCTCTAAAGCTTTGGAGACACTACCTATTGGGTAACAAGTTTACCCTAGTGACGGATCATAAAAGCCTCGAGTGGATCTTTATCCAAAATGAGCTCAACATGAGGCAACGCCGATGGATTGAAGTGCTGGAGGAGTATGATTTTGAAATCAAATACGGACCTGGAAAGGAGAATGTAGTTGCCAATGCACTTAGTCGCAAGGCCTTTCTTAATTCTCTAATCTTGCAAAAATCCATCGACAGCTAGATCTCTAGCCACAAAGGTATCCATGCCAAACAATCCAATACTTGAGCTAGCTAGAGAAGAAGCATGCCATGATCCAACCTATCAAAAAGTGCTAAGGGAGATCCCTATCAAGGATCAAGACCCGAAGCTACAGGCTAAGTATCAAGAATTCTCTATCGATAATGGACTTGTCTACTATAGGACAAGATCATGTATACTGGTGGCAAGCCAGTCACTCAAGCAAAAGATACTTTGGGAAGCTCATGATTCCCCTTTCTCAGGACATCCTAGCTATGCCAAGACCCTCAATGTAGTCAGAAAGAGCTACTATTGGGAGGGGCTTAAAGGTGACGTTCTCAAATATGTCACTGAGTGTTTGTCTTGTCAACGTATTAAGGCCAAACATGTCAAAATGCCAAGAAAGTTGCAACCACTTGACATTCCCCAAACGAAATGGGAATTCATCAGTATATGGACTTTGTTATTGGCCTACCCCAAGTCCAGGGAGGATACAAATCCATTATGGTTGTGGTTGATATGCTCACTAAGGTTGCACATCTTATTCCTATTAAGACAAACTATAAAGCCTCAGAAATTGCAAGATTATTTATCAAGGAGATATTCGAACTGCATGGGTTTCCCAGAAGAATCATTAGTTATCGTGATTCTCTCTTCACATCACACTTCTGGAGAGCTATCTTTGAAGCCATTGGGACTCAACTCTGTTTTAGTACAGCTTACCATCCCCAAACCGATGGTCAAACGGAGCAAGTCAACCAAGTCATTAAGGATATGCTAAGGGCACACTACTGCGGTGAACCAAAAAGGTGGATTCAATACTTGCCACTGGTTGAGTTTGCCTACATTGCTTCTTATCAACAAAGCATTCAAATGACCCCTTTTCAAGCATTGTATGGGCATGACTATCGAAGTCCTTTAAACTTCTCGGATCCAACCCTAAGAGTTGAAGCTTCAAAGCAAATGCTAGAAGATATGGATGACCAAATGAAGTCAATAAGACAGGACATCCAAGCTGCCAAGGATAGACAAAAGGCATACACGGATTTGAAACGTCAAGATAGAACCTTCGCTAAAGGAGACATGGTCTTCATTCGCGTACACCCAAAGAAGAGTTCCCTATCCTTAGGAGAATGCAAGAAGCTAAGTCCAAGGTATTGTGGACCCTACAAGATCCTCAAGTGCCTAGGACCCAATGCTTATAGACTGTAACTCCCTGAGAACCTAAAAGTTCATAATGTATTTTATATCAGTCTACTGAAGAAGTATGTACCTAATCCTAGCCATATACTTGATGATCAACAAGTTGTAATGCCTAGCCAAGGAGTCCTTGAGCTATGGCCTGAAAGGATCTTAGATGTTAGGGAAAGACAATTGAAATCCACAACCTTGAGAGAATGTCTCGTCCAGTGGAAATATTATCCCAAGGAGGATGCCACTTGGATGGATGAAAGTACTCTCAAGCAACAATATCCCCAGTTCTTCTCGAGATGAGGACATCTCGATTCCTCCAAGGGGGAGAGAATGTAATATTTTCACTCGAAATATTAAGGACCTTTGATCACTGTATGCCGTGAAAAAACTATGCAAAATCATCTCCCACGTCGACTAATGACGGTGGCCAAGTGGTTACCGTGCGCGCGATAAAAATCCCCATCCCCGCGAGGTGCAATCAAGACCGGGGTTCAAAACCGCAAAGCCGCATGAGAACACCCTTATGGGAAAAAGGGTAAAATGGATAATGATGAGATTTAGGCCAAAAACAATTAATTATCCCTTCCCCCAGCCGATGCATGGCTGGAGGAGAGGAAGTGGGAGAGGGATGTGCAGAGGTGGAGTGCGTGGCGAGAAGGGAGGAGCATGAGAACTCAACGTGTGTGAAGTGACTCTCCCCCCCTTAGCCTATATAACCTCCCCCTTAGGCATTGGGGGGAGGCACGATCATGAAAGAAGGGCTGCTGTGCTGCTTGGGACCACCGCCTGCCGTGCTACAGCCGCCGAAATCCGGCACCCTACTACGCCAGCGTTGGGCAACCACCCATACTCCCTGCCATCATCGCTATCAATCATTACTCCCTCCCCCTTTCCATCATCGACCTCTACTCCAATCATTACCCCCTTTTTCCTCCCACGTCACAGAAGCTTCCTTAGAATCTTCTAAGGATAAGGCTACTTTAGGCCTTGTGCATGCGGGTTTTGGCCCGGGTGCTTATAACCCAAAATTGTAAAGCGTATTCTTGCGTAAGGAAGAAGTGGACCAGATTTTGGAACTTGGAGGGAATTCGCAGACCTCTCCAAACACACTACATCTACGATGGCTCCCAAGAAGACGCAAGGCGCACCCGCGGGAGGTTCTTCCCCGAACTTACACGTGGACATCCCCATGAGCCCTCAAGCCCAGGTTTCACGAATTTAATTCCACATAAATAAATGCTTTAAGCACGCTAAATTCCATAGGGAGAATACATTTTACGCTTATCGTTAATTCATGTGGTAGTGATAAAAGTACATTTGAGAAATTATCTCTTTGAACGATGGACAAGGGTTGGTGCATGTCATGAAATTGGATCGTTTGCATTTCCAAAAGTTGTGAACATAAACTACTTGTCCATCTTAGGAGCTTAGTTGCATGTTTCTTTTTCGTGCATTTTGAAGTGAAAAGCCTAAACGCATATTGCCTAGGGTTAAAAGATGAAGTTGTTAAGTGCATCCTTGTTTGGTCATGAAAAAACAAGCGTATCTTGCTTTTCGTCAATAACTTCCTTGTTATGACTCGCATGGAAAGAATTGTTAACGTCCGATGCGTAGTATGGAAATGCGACCATAGACTTGCACATTGCATGTGAAGATGTTTGTCAAACAGGATTAAAGGTTGCATGTCACATGAATTTCAATAACAGTGTTGTATCTAGGAAAGGGTTGCATGCTACATATTCATCATGCGAAAAATTCATTCATCAAGAGTTACATTTAGGAAAGGTTGCATGGCTTATCAAAACATGAAATTCAATTGCTTAGACAAAGAGTTGTAGGCACAGTTCCTTAACGTAAATCCTAGTAGGTCCTATGTAAGTTATTCTCCAAATTGTTGTTTGCCACGACTTTAGCAAGGAAAGAGAAGGGTTATTGCAATCCATATAGTTTCCTAAAAGTAATGAATTGCATGTTGCACTTATTTACACCTCCAGAACAAGTTTAGCATCTCTAGGAAAGGATTGTCCTTGTCGCAAGACAAGTTGATCAATTTAGCTAAATCACCTAACCCGAAAGGGATTCATATAGGCATAACTAGTCGATACGATAAACACCTCAAGTACTAGCTAGAGCTTGGCATGTTAGAAATGCAGCCTAGTATCGTACTTAGACACCAAGTCAAGACCATCAAACCCAAAGGTCCTACCCACATTCACGGAATGTTTGGGTCAATTGGACGCCCATGCAAACAACGATCTAGGGTTTCTACCCTGAGGATCGACCGATGTAATGTTAAAACTTGGATTGAGTTTGGAAACCCTAGGACGTTGTCGGCCTAGTACAATTAAGAAGACACCCTAAACCCTGCATCTTGTCTAAAAAAAATTCCTTGACGAGGAAACGCCGTTCAATGGGTGAAATGATCCCATGAGTTAGGTGCGACACTTGTGCAACAAGTTGCAACGTCGCATGGCCTTGTGGTTTAATCACAAGATAGATTTTCCATTCCTTGGAATGAGGTTGGCAGGTTCTAGTGCAAGTCTAACTTGCAAGAGGATGAGTAGACATCTTGTTACATCACCCTTCTTGGGCTAACTTGCCAAGTTAAGGGAAGTTATGTGTTGCCTAGTAAGCAAAGGATCAAACAAGTTAGGGCGACGTGATCGCCAAGATTCAATTTCTTAACTTAAGAAACCTAAGGTGTTGGTTAATTTGGGTTGACAGGGTATGACCCTAACCCAAGGACAAAAGGGGAAACAAACAAACCCTTGGGGATCTTGCCAAGTCTCAATTGATCCCGGATTGAATGCTGGATGCATTCGGAGATAAGGATTCACTCCTTAGCAGTTGGCAAAATAAACGACCACTGGATTGATTGTGTTTGTAACAGTTTAGGAGCACTGTTTGCATTGTTTGCTCAAGGAACTAGAGATGGAAAGAAAATTAATGCTTCAGGTTGAAGGCCTGAAGGGAGAGGCAGCATCAGTTACCCCCGAGCTGTCTGCCTGACCCTAACCAAGGGGGTTGTTAGCCACGCCCGGAATGTTGTAACATGTCCACTTGTATCTTCAGGACACATCTTAGTAGTCCATCGGAAAGGATGTCTAGAAAGCTCCGCGCGGCACTCCCATGGAATGTTACGGGGTTTGCAATCTAGGGCTTTTTGTGTCTGCCATGTAGCGGAAGTATTCCAGCCGTTCCCACTTAGGATCGATCTGAATTAGGGTTTTCCTTATTGGTCATTTCCTAATGGCAACTAGCGTCGGACCAAAGCAAACTACTTTATGCAGAAACGCCAAGTCCGAAGCGGATTCACCCTGCACTTGGTTCAAGGAGAATGGGAAATGAGAGGGATGCAAAGCTCAACCTCTCTGCCATAAGGCATAGTCCCATTTCGTTCCCCTAAAACAACATAAATCAGGATCAATCATAACTTTAGGTCAACGCTTTTGTTTTTCATGTTCTTTGACGATCTTCCTACTGTCCATCGTGATCTGAGAAAAGTTTCCGGCCAACCGGGACCACCTATCCGTAGGACGGACCTATGGCCACATCCACCGCACTTTCCTCGGGTTGTTTTAGTTATTTAATTACCTAACACATTTAATTGGACATGTATCAATCAGCTACCTTAATTAGTCCGTTAGGCACTAGTTCTTTCACATAACCATAGCACTGACATAGAAAAGAAATGTCAAACAAGCTCCTTGTTAACATGTTATCATATTCATCTTGGAAATACATAAAGTCCAGCCCATAGGCTTGTCACAATCTTCCCGAAGGCTATCTAGCAATCCACAGGGATTACCAATCCAAGACTTTGCCCGTAGTCTAGTATGCGGGACTCGAGATCCAATCCCGAGTCACGTTAGTCTCTTGTGTAAGGCCCGGAAGGCGAGGGATTTACGGCCAGAGCCCCCTCTAGCACCCAAGTGTCCTCCTGCTCAAAGTAGCGCTCAACGGAGAGACCTCTCGTGGCGGGTTCGGTCCACTTACCCAGCGTGGTTAACAACCCCCTTTGTTAGGGTCAGGCAGGCAGTCGGGGGTATCTGAAGTTGCCTCTTCCTTCAAACCTTCAACCTGAAGTATTAGATATCCATTTATCTTTTAATTCATTGATCAAACAAAGCCAAACAATGCTCTTAAATCTATAACAAGCACAAACATTTTCATTGGTCGTTTTTGTTGGCAAACTGCAAAGGACCGAATCCTTCCTCTCGAACGCATTCAGAACTCGATCCGGGATGACTTGCGACTTGGCAAGATCCCCTATATCGTGGGTTAGGGCATACCCTAATAATCCGACTTGGTCAAACCTTAAGTTCATAGATTATTTCAGTTTATCGGCTAGTCTTTTGCTTTCAAACAATTATCTTTACTCAAGAAAGATACTATATTAGGATGATTATTCCTCCTCTTGCAAGATAACTTGCGTAAGGACCTGCCAACCTCATTGCAAAAAATGGCCATTCCCTTGTGATCCAAACACAAGATCATACGACTCCACACTTGTTGCACAAGTGTTGCATCGACTATGAGACTATTCTACTCATCAAATGGAGTCATGAAACAATCTGTTCCTGATTACATTAGGCTGACGTCGTCAGTCCTAGGGTTCCAACTTCCATCTCGTAAGATTCTTAGGGACAAACCCTAGATCACTTCCCAATTATGTTTCATTGTTCCTACATTCGGTGAATGTGGGCAAGTATTTAGGGTATAGGAGTTTCAGTTTTGGCAATACGTACGATTAGGTCACGTATTAATTCCTAGTGAATTTCTTGGAATTTAACTCATTCTAAACGAGTACTCCGCGGTTTAGGTGTTTAGGTTTATGCCAATTTGTTGAACTCTTGAAGATACTTACGTTATCATTTCATAAACACATGACTCGTTGTCTATGCGTAAATTGATTTTTCAACCCTAATTATCGATTTAAGGTTAGGCATAGGTTAGGTTAATTCCAACTAATCTTCCTATAACTTGCGAACAAAATTCATGCTAAACAAGAAACCTTTTACTTGATAATTTATGCAGTTGACAAACGATAATTGCCTAGAGTTATGCATCGTAAGAATCATTTCATGCCTTGCACTTTCCTGAGGATTCCTAGCACTTCCCATGATGAGTCATTGCGAAGAGGATATGGTTTAATAATGCGATATGCAGTTTATACTTCCATGTTTAAACAAAGTATACTTGTTTTAATTCCGTTTTATAACAATGGACATTGATCTAATTTTAATTCATTGCAATGCATAAAGCTATTTGCTAGAAATGCATTTATGCTCCCTTTATTTTGCTGGTTTTATTGAAAATATTAATGACTAAATTCCTCCATCGTGAGCTAATTTTTCTAAAGCATTTAAGACGAAAAATACATCCTATTTTCAACAATTATCCTTGCACAATTGAATTATAACAATACCAAATAAAAATTAGGAAGGAAAACCTGGACTTGGGGTGAGATGTCGACATGGATGCTAGGAGACGATCCTCCTGCGGTTGTGCCTTGGGGCTTTCTTAGGAGGCATCGCAATTGGAGCCTTTTCGTCGTGGATGTAGCTTTGTGAATTCCCTTTTTAAAATACCACCGTCCTTTATGAGTCTTCTGTTCTTTCCTTTCGTAGCAGCTCTTCGAAGGGTTACTTGTGGAGGAGGGAAGAGACCACGAAAAGGGGTCCAAACTGGGAAGGGGGTGTTTCAAAGTCTTTCCTGAATAAGGCCCATTAAATCCATGGGAAAGGCCATTAGATGTAGCTTTGTGAATTCCCTTTTTAAAATACCACCGTTCTTTATGAGTCTTCTGTTCTTTCCTTTTGTAGCAGCTCTTCGAAGGGATACTTGTGGAGGAGGGAAGAGACCACAAAAAGGGGTCCAAACCGAGAAGGGGGTGTTTCAAAGTCTTTCGCAAATAAGGCCCATTAAATCCATGGGAAAGGCTTAATGGCCTTATAAAGACTCACACGAACGGGGAATAAAAGGTGTAAAAATCCTTACGAGGGCTTTTGTATGGGGAAGGAAAAGTGTCAAAAGACCCTTAACACCCTAACTTCTTTTTGTAAGGGGGTAAACAAAAGGCTATAAAAAGGGCCTAAAAGTGGTATTTTTGCATGGAGAAAAAAAAAGGGGGGGCTAAGGGGCCCTTAGGGGGATTTAAGATACGGGGGGGAGAATAAGGGCTTTTAAGGTAAGAGCTTTTGAGGGGGTGAGAAAGGGCCTAAGGGGTCCAAGGGGAAAATTTAAGGGGGGAAGGGAAAGGGCTAAGGGGGCCCTTAGGGTGGAAATTCCAGGGGGGGAAAAGGGTAGCCTTAAAGGCTATGGGAAAGGGGGCCTAAGGGGGTCCTTAGGGGGTATTTACAAACACGGGGGATAAAAAGGACCTTTTAAGGTCAAACTTTTTTTGGGGGGAAAAGGGGGCTTATGAAGCCCCCCCTTAGAAGCTTTGGAAGCTTCTAGAAGCACGTGGGGAAGGGGGGGTACAGTCGACAGCTGGCCCTCACAAAATGTCGTAAGACTTCGACGGTAGGGCGATCTCCTTGGCGGCGACCTATCTACGCTACTACTGTAGCTCACGGCCTCTTCCAGCGTGATGACCACCTCTCTCTCTCTCGTCCAGCGTCACGACAGCACAGAATCCGATGACTTCAATCTCTCCCTCACGAGTCTCTACATAGCGTGCCCCTTTTGGTATTAATGGCAGCGCCTCCCTTTGCCTTCCGCTTGCATTCTCCCCCCCCCCCCCCCCATTTATATAGGTAAGGGGAGGGGGGATCCTCCCTTCCCAGCATGTCAGTGGGCATGGTGATTTATTGCATGCGAGCTCCACCGAGGAGCTTCCACATACCTTCTATTCCCCTCCCCCTCCAGCACGACAGTTGGCTGGGGGGGGGGATAAGGAAAAAAAATTTGCCATTATCCTACTAAATTATCAAAATGCAATATTATTATCCCCACTACTTATAAAGGGGGGACTCACTCGTGACTTGTAATGTTCGGTATGTTACATTCTCTCCCCCTTGGAGGAATCAAGATGTCCTCATCTCGAGATAAGCTGGGGATATTGATGGTTGAGAGTGCCTTCATCTATCCAAGTGGCATCCTCTTCGGGATAATCTTTCCACTAGATGAGGCATTCTCTCAAGGTTCTGGATCTCAGTTGTCTCTCGCTAACATCTAAGATCCTGTCAGGCCTTAGTTCAAGGACTCCTTGACTAGGCATTACAACTTGTTGGTCGTCAAGTACATGGTTAGGATTAGGTACATACTTCTTCAATAGGCTGATATGGAATACATTGTGAACCTTTAGGTTCTCAGGGAGTTGCAGTTTATAAGCATTAGGTTTTAGGCATTTGAGGATCTTGTACAGTCCACAATACCTTGGACTTAGCTTCTTGCAATCTCCTAAGGATAGGGAAATCTTCTTTGGCATATGTGAATGAAGACCATGTCTCCTTCTTCGAAGACTCTATCTTGATGCTTCAAATCCGCGTAGGCCTTCTGTCTGTCCTTGGCAGCTTGGATGTCCTGTCTTATTAACTTTATTTGGTCATCCATCTCTTCCAACATCTGCCTTGAAGCTTCAACCCTTAAGGTTGGATTTGAGAAGTTTAGGGGACTTCGAGAGTCATGACCATACAATGCTTGGAAAGGGGTCATCTGAATGCTTTGTTGGTAAGAAGCATTGTAGGAAAATTCAACCAAAGGTAAGTATTGAATCCACCTTTTTGGCTCAAGACAACAGTATGCCCTAAGCATATCCTCAATGAATTAATTGACTCGCTCTGTTTGGCTATCCATTTGGGGATGGTAAGTTGTGCTAAAGCAGAGTTGAGTCCCAATGGCTTAAAAGATAGCCCTCCACAAGTGTGATGTGAAGAGAGAATCACGATCACTAATGATTCTTCTGGGTAACCCATGTAGCTTGAATCCTGATAAACAATCTTGCAATGTCTGAGGCTTTATAGTTTGTCTTAACTGGAATAAGGTGTGCAACCTTAGTCAGCATGTCAACCACAACCATGATGGAGTTGTATCCTCCCTGAACTTGGGGTAGGCCAACAACAAAATCCATCATGATGAATTCCCATTTCATTTGGGGAATGTCAAGCGGTTGCAGCTTCCCTAGCATCTTGACATGTTCGGCTTTGATATGTTGACAAGACAAACACTCGGTGACATATTTGAGAACGTCACCTTTAAGCCTCTCCCAATGGTAGCTCTTCCTAACTACATTGAGAATCTTGGCATAGCCAGCATGTCCTGAGAAAGGGGAATCATGAGATTTCCACAATATCTTCTGCTTAAGTGACTGACTTGCCAGTATACACAACCTCGTTCTATAGTAGACAAGTCCACTATTGATAGAGAATTCATGATACTTAGCCCACAGCTTTTAGTTCTAATCCCTGATAGAAATCTCCCTTAGCATCGTTTGGTAGGCTGGATCATGGCATGCTTCCTCTCTAGCTAACTCAAGTATTGGGTTGTTTGGCATAGATACTTTTGTAGCTAGGGATCTAGCTATTGATGGGTTCTGCAAGATTAGGGAATTAAGGAATGCCTTGCGACTAAGTGCATCGGCAACTACATTCTCTTTTCCTGGTCGGTACTTGATTTCAAAGTCATACTCCTCCAGCACTTCAATCCACCGACGTTGCCTCATGTTGAGCTCATTTTGGGTAAAGATCCATTTGAGACTCTTATGGTCAGTTACTAGAATAAACTTGTTACCCAACAGGTAGTGTCTCCAAAGCTTTAGAGCATGGATGACAGCTAGCAATTCCAGATCATGGGTAGCATAATTCTTCTCATGACTCTTCAGTTCCCTTGAAGAGTAAGCTACAGGATGGCTTTCCTGCATGAGCACACATCCTAAGGCAAGTGTGCTAGCATCAATTACTACCCCGAACTCCTTATTGAGGTCTAGAAGTTTTAGGATAGGTGCCGATACCAAACTTTGCTTCAATCTGTCGAAGCTATTTTGTTCGGGAGTTGACCATGCAATGGATGTTTGCTTCTTCAGTAAGTTTGTTAGAGGTGTTGCAATCAAAGCATAGTTTTTGATGAAGACCCTATACCATCCTATAAATCCAAGAAATCTGCGTATTTCTTTGTCAGATGTTGGTATTGGCCATTCTAGCACATCTCTGACCTTGGCCGGGTCTACTGAGATTCCCTCCGCTGATACGATGAATCCCAGATATTCAATTTGACGTTTGAAGAATGCACACTTCTTCATCTTAGCATACAGCTTATGTATCCTCATTATCTCAAGGACAATCCGAAGTTGGGGTTCATGATCTTCTTCCTGTTTAGAATAGACTAAAGTGTCATCGAAGAAGACGAGCAGGAAGTCATCAAGATATGGTCTAAATATATCCTGCATTAACCTGTTGAAAGTGCCAGGTGCATTCATAAGCCCGAATGACATAACTAGGAACTCAAAGTGCCCATATCTTGTGTTGAAGGCCGTTTTGGGGATATCTTCTTCCTTGATCCTTATCTGATAATAACCTGACTTGAGATCAATCTTGGAGAAGATCTTTGCACCCTGAAGGCGATCAAGAAGCTCATCTATTCTACGAATAGGGTACTTGTTCTTGACAGTTGATTGATTCAACCCTCGGTAATCAATACATAGTCAAAGTGTCCCATCTTTCTTTTTCTGGAATAGTACTGGAGCTCCCCATGGTGAACTGCTAGGACGGATTTAGCCCTGATCTAGTAGTTGCTTGAGTTGTTCCTTCAACTCAATTGCTTCCGGTATAGACATTCTATAAGGTCTTTTTGTAATTGGCACAGCTCCTGGTACTAGCTTAATCTCATGATCCACTTCTCTTTGAGGCGGGAGTTCTGTCAACTCTTCAGGGAATACGTCCGCATATTCCTTTAGCCAAGAAGATCCTTCACTAGACTCTTGCTTCTGATCTAACTTGTTGAGCTTGATCAAGTAGACAGGTAATCCTTTCCTGACTCCTTTTATGATCCGAGATGCTTTGGCCAATTGAATTTTTGGCTTCCCTGCTTCTCCTTGAGTTGTGACCAATTCCCCTTCAAGGTTTTGAAAGGAAATTTGGCCCTTCCCACAATGAATGTGGGCATCATTAGGCTTAAGCCAATCCATTCCGAGTAGACACTCATGGATACCTAAATTCATGACTCTGAATTTGACCGAAGTCTTCTTTCCTCCCAGAAAGAATTCCACCTTAGCAGTTTGCCTGGTACAAGTAACCTCATGACCATTTGCCAATTCCACAAGCAAGATAGGTGCTTCTACTGTGGCTATTCCTAATCTTTTTGCACAAGCTGGTGAGATAAAGGAATGTATACTGCCACAATCAATCAAGGTTTTGAAACCTTTACCTTGATAGTCCGACAGTGTCTGAATCACCAAGAATTGGCAATTTGGGCCTTTCTTGTGTAGAGCGGCATGGACTATCGCCCTTTCAAACTCTGCTTCCATGGTCGGATCTTCTTCTTCTTCTTCTTTGCACATTTGCCTATTGGCAACGCAGGCCATTCTTCCTCTACCTTGGGTAGCGGCTCCTTGACCACGGCTCGTTCCTTGGAAAGGTGCTTGGCGATGTCCTCCTCCAAGTTTGGGACATTTCCTCTTGAAGTGACCAGGCTCGTTGCAATGGAAACAACGAAGGTTTCGGCCATTGCCTTGAGTAGGAACAAAGTTGTTGATGTTATTAGTCCTTGCTTTCTTTCTTTGTCCCTGATTGTGACCTTGAACTCTCTTCATCTGAGGTCTGAATGCTCCTCTGTTTGGGTCATTATAAGACCAAGTTTTGTTACCCCTTGGTCTGCACCTCTTGAATTATAGGTGCAGCTCGAATGAGTGTGTCTTGAAGATCTGATGGACGCATAGATTCAAGACGGGTATTTACTGGGGGATTTAAATTAGCACAAAATTTGGACACCTGCTGTGTCATGTCCATCTACGGCGCATACTTTAAAAGTGAGACAAATTTAGAGTAGTATGCATCAAGAGTGAGCCCCAGCTGTTTTAGCTCGTAGAACTCATTCATTTTTTGCGTGCGATATGCAGGTGGTAAGTATCTTCCCTACACGGCTTTCTTCAGCTTCTCCCAGGTAACGGATCCCTCCGCGATCCCTTGATCCTTGCACCATTGCTTCCACCAAAGCCTGGCTTTGCCAGTGAGCTTTAACTTGGCGAGCATAGCCTGATTGGCAGGTGCAGTACCGGCTGCTTGGAAGTAATCCTCCATGGATTCAATCCAAATTTCAGCATCTGCTTGGACGGACCTGCTTCTCCCGTCAAACTCGGGTGGCTTAATTTGCTTGAGAAGAAACTTCTCCTGGATTACAGCAGTACTTGATGTAGGAGGCAAACTAGGAACCTGTACCTGGGGTTGTGCCTGGATAAAGGTTTCTTAACGTTATTATACGATAAACGTTATTGATTTATATTACATCTTCAATTCCGCTATCACCCAAGTAATCTAACCACTTAACTTTTTATCAATTCTCATGCACAATCAGACATTGATAAAAAGAAGTCTTATTTGTATTTATATGGACATAGCCCTTTCGGAATACAACATTTCTTGCGATGATAAGCCAACTGTTAAATTTAGTTTGGGGAGAACAATGTTGTATTACATTTATCTACAGGAACTGTATAATAGTATGGTTTCAGGTCATGGATCTTCAGGAATTGGTAACTCATTGGAAGTTCAGGGTATCCTTTCCTTTAGAACCCATTCTTCTCATGGCGCCCCAACACTTTAATCCTGTCGGCGGGGATCACACAGGTTACTTCCTCATATACATATGAGTTCATCTCAACCCTTCAACCTCGAATATGTAAAGTTGAGTTTACATGAGCTTCCACAAAAATGAACAGCTTCACGACTTTCAGGTCTTCCAACCACTTGATCCTCTTTAGGTTGGTTTGTAGATAAGCAAACTGGTGGGCGGCTATATAGTAGATTCCTAAGGCACCCATCCATCTTCGTTCCATGTACAAAGGCGATGGATTATAGATTCGCTCTAGGATGTTCATCATCTCAACCCTTTGTTGATAATCAGGGGAATGCATCGTAGTCATAACATGACTCGGAACACTAAGAACTTGTTCCATGCTTCGTAATTCTGCAAGATAGCATTGAAGGTAAGGAAATGTTTGGAACATCAACATTTGCTTTATTTCATCTCATTAAGATTTGATAAAGAACAAATCCTTTGTTGGTTGGCTTTGATACCAACTGTAACGTGTCCGCTTGTATCTTCAGGACACGTCTTAGCAGTCCATCAGAAAGGATGTCTAGAAAGCTTCGCCTGGCACTCCCATGGAATGTTATGGGGTTTATGATCTAGGGATTTCTGCGTCTGCCACATAGTAGAAATATTCCGGCCGTTCCCACTTAGGATCGACCTGAATTAGGGTTTTCCTTATTGGTCATTTCCTAACGGCAACTAGCGTCGGACCCAAGCGAACTACTTTACGCAGAAACGCCAGGTCCGAAGCAGATTCACCCTGCACTTGGTTCAAGGAGAATGGGAAACGAGAGAAATGCAAAGCTCAACCTCTCTGCCATAAGGCATAGTCCCATTCCGTTCCCCTAAAGCAGCGTAAATCGGGATGAATCATAACTCTAGGTCAACACTTTTGTTGTTCGTGTTCTTTGACGATCTTCCTACTATCCATCGTGATTTGAGAAAAGTCCCCGGCCAACCGAGACCACCCATCTGTAGGACGGACCTATGGCCACATCCACCGCACTTTCCACGGGTTGTTTTAGTTATTTAATTACCTACCACATTTAATTGGACATGTATCAATCAGCTTCCTTAATTAGCCTGTTAGGCACTGGTTCTTTCACGTAACCATAGCACTGACATAGAAAAGCAATGTCAAACAAGCTCCTTGTTAACAGGTTATCATATTTATCTTGGAAATACATAAAGTCCAGCCCATCGGCTTGTCACAATCCGAAGGCTATCCAGCAATCCACAGGGATTACCAATCCAAGATTCCGCCCATAGACTAGTATGCGGGCCTCGAGATCCAATCCCAAGTCACGTTAGCCTCTTGTGTAGGGCTCCAAAGGCGAGGGATTTACGGGGGCCAGAGCCCCCTCTGGCATCCAAGCGTCCTCCTGCTCCAAGTAGCGCTCAACGGAGAGACCTCTCACGGCGGGTTCGGTCCACTTACTCGACGCGGTTAACAACCCCCTTGGTTAGGGTCAGGCAGGCAGTCGGGGGTAACTGAAGCTGCCTCTCCCTTCAGGCATTCAACTTGAAGTATTAGATATCCATTTATCTTTTAATTCATTGATCAAACAAAGCCAAACATTTCTCTTAAATCTGTAACAAGCACAAATATTTCCATTGGTCGTTTTTGTTATCAAACTGCAAAGGATTGAATCCTTCCTCTCGAATGCATTCAACACTCGATACGGGATGACTTGCGACTTGGCAAGATCCCCTATATCGTGGGTTAGGGCGTACCCTACTAACCCGACTTGGTCAAATCTTAAGTTCATAGATTATTTCAGTTTATCGGCTGGTCTTTTGCTTTCAAACAATTATCTTTACTCAAGAAAGATACTATATTAGGATGATTATTCCTCCTCTTGCAAGATAACTTGCGTAAGGACCTGCCAACCTCATTACGAGAATTGGCCATTCCCTTGTGATCCAAACACAAGATCATATGACTCTGCACTTGTTGCACAAGTGTCGCATTGACTATGAGACTATTCTACTCATGTAATGGAGTCACGAAACAATCTGTTCCCGATTACATTACGCTGACATCGTCAGTCCTAGGGTTCCAAGTTCCATCTCGTAAGATTCTTAGGGACAAACCCTAGATCACTTTCCAATTATTTTTCACTATTCCTACATTCGGTGAATGTGGGCAAGTATTTAGGGTATAGGAGTTTCAGTCTTAGCATTATGTACGATTAGGTCACATATTAATTCCTAGTGAATTTCTTGGAATTTAACTCATTCTAAATGAGTACTCCGCGGTTTATGTGTTTAGGTTTATGCCAATTTGTTTAACTCTTGAAGATAGTTACATTATCATTTCATAAACACATGACTCGTTGTCTATGCGTAAATTGATTTTTCAACCCTAACTTATCGATTTAAGGTCAGGCATAGGTTAGGTTAATTCCAACTAATCTTCCTATAACTTGCGAACAAAATTCATGCTAAACAAGCAACCTTTTACTTGATAATTTATGCAGTTGACAAACGATAATTGCCTAGAGTTATGCATCGTAAGAATCATTTCATGCCTTGCACCTTTCCTAAGGATTCCTAGCACTTCCCATGATGATTCATTGTGAAGAGGATATGGCTTTATAATGTGATATGCAGTTTATACTTCCATGTTTAAATGAAATATACTTATTTTAATTCCATTTTATAACAATGCACATTAATCTAATTTTAATTCATTGCAATGCATAAAGCTATTTGCTAGAAATGCATTTATGCTCCCTTTATTTTGCCTATTTTATTGAAAATATTAATGACTAAATTCCTCTATCGTGAGCTAATTTTTCTAAAGCATTTAAGACAAAAAATGCATCCTATTTCCAACAATTATCCTTGCACGATTGAATTATAACAATACCAAGAAAAAATTAGGATGAAAAACCTAGACTTGGGGTGAGATGTCCACGTGGATGCTAGGAGACGATCCTCCTGCGGTTGCACCTTGGGCTTTCTTAGGAGGCATCATAATTGCAGCCTTTCCATTGTGGATGCAGCTTTGCGAATTCCCTTTTTAAAATACCACCATCCTTTATGAGTCTTCTGTTCTTTCCTTTCGTATCAACTCTTCGAAGAGATACTTGTGGAGGAGGGAAGAGACCACGAAAAGGGGTCCAAACTGGGACGGGGGTGTTTCAAAGTCTTTCACGAATAAGGCCCATTAAAGCCATGGGAAAGGCTTAATGGCCTTATAAAGACTCACACAAACGGGGAATAAAAGGTGTAAAAACCCTTACAAGGGCTTTTATATAGGGAAGGAAAAGTGTCAAAAGGCCCTTAACACCCTGACTTCTTTTTGTAAGGGGGCAAACAAAAGGGTATAAAAATGGCCTAAAAGGGGTATTTTCGCATGGAGAAAAAGAAAAGGGGGGCTAAGGGGCCCTTAAGGGGGTTTAAGATACGGGGGGGAGAATAAGGGCTTTTTAGGTAAGAGCTTTTGAGGGGGTGAGAAAGGGCCTAAGGGGTCCAAGGGGGGAATTTGAGGGGGGAAGGGAAAGGGCTAAGGGGGCCCTTAGGGAGGAAATTCCAGGGAAAAAAGAGGTAGCCTTAAAGGCTATGGGAGAGAGAGAGAGATCCCTCATGAGTCTCTACACAGCGTGCCCCTTTTGGTATTAATGGCAGTGCCTCCCTCTGCCTTTCGCTTGCATCCCCCCCCATTTATATAGGTAAGGGGAGGGGGATCCTCCCTTCCCAAGGTGTCAGCGGGCATGGCGATTTATTGCATGCGAGCTCCACTGAGGAGCTTCCACATAGCTTCTATTCCCTTCCCCCTCCAGCACGACAGTCGGCTGGGGGGATAAGGAAGAAAAATTTGCCATTATCCTACTAAATTATCAAAATGCAATATTATTATCCCCACTACTTATAAAGGGGGGGTTCACGTGTGACTTGTAATGTTCGGTATGTTACAAATGTGGACCGAACCCGTCGCGAGAGGTCTCTCTATTGGGCACTACTTGGAGCAGGAGGATGCTTGGGTTCCAAGGGGGGATCTCGCCGTAAATCCCTTTCCTTCCGGGCCCTGCACAAGAGGCCAACACGACTTGGGATTGGATCTCGAGGCCCGCATACTAGTCTACAGGCGGAATCTTGGATTAGTAATCCCTCTGGATTGTTGGATTTCCTTCGGGCGGATTATGGATTGCCTTCGGGCGGATTATGGATCAGCCTACGGGCTGGATTATATGATGTTTTCCAAAGATAAATAAGATCAACTATTGAAAAGGAACTTGGTTGACACTGCTTTTCTATGTCAGTGCTAAGATTACATGAAGGAACCGGTGTCTAATTGGCTAATTAAGGAAGCTATTTTATGTGTGTCCAACTAAATGTGGTAGGTAATTAGACAACTAAAACAACTCTGAGGAAAGTGCGATGGATGTGGCCATGGGTCCGTCCTACGGATGGGTGGTCCCGGTTGGCCGGGAACTTTTCTCAAATGGAATCGACAACAAGGAACTTTGCTCGAAAGGAATGAATAGTAGGCAACACTAACCTAGAGTTCAGGTTACTAGAATCTCGATTTATGTTGTTTTAGGGGAACGAAATGGGACTATACCTTATGGGCAAAGAGGTCAAGCTTTGCATCCCTCTCATTTCCCATTCTCCTTGAACCAAGTGCAACATGAATCCGCTTCGACCCTGACGTTTCTGCGTAACCCAGTTCACCTGGGGTTCGACGCTAGATACTCTCTAGGAACTTGACCATTAGGGAAACCCTAATTCATGTCGGTCCTAAGTGGGAACGGCCGGAATACTTCCACTATGTGTGGAAGACTCAGGAAGACCTGGATCGCAAACCCCATAACATTCCAAGGGAGTGCTGGGCGGAGCTTTCTAGACCCTCTTTTCGATGGGCTGCTAAGACATGTCCTGAAAGCGAACAGGTGGACACGTTACATTCTTCTACATCTTGTATTTCTTTCTATAATTATTCTTCTACATCTTGTATTTCTTTTAGCCCCTTCTCTTCTGTCTTCTGCTCACCCTGAATCTCCCTTTACTATGATGTCTCTTACCCTTGCGGTAGACTTTTGACCTTGTTACAGGATGTCCATGTTTGGCATGTTTGGCATCTTGTTACAGGATGTCCATGTTTGGACCTTGTACACAACTACATATGCTATATAGCTGAAACAACATTCTGGTTTTGATTGACAAAGTGCATGTACTGGCACAACTACAAACATAACTCACTCACAGATTTAGTCACAATGTGGAGAGAAGGAGATAGTGTCAAGATTAAGAGGGAGGATCAAACATGGAATCCAATTGTCATGTTGAAGTGTTGGCTCAAGACTGAGCTTGCAAAAGAGAGTCGTGAAGAGGTAGACTTTAGATCAGTTCATGTTGAGGGAGAAGACTATGACTAGAGGACGATGCTCTTGGACCATAGCATTAGAAAGAGGCCAATTTTTGCAATCATCATGATATCAAGAAGCTAGAGTTTCAGATAGTCTCAAATAGTATTGATCCACATGCTAAGGATAATGTTGGAGAAGGATAGAATGAAGAGGTTTGAAGATGGTTTGAGGTGGCTGCTAAGGAATCAGACAAAAGAAACTATAGTGAAAGGGATTGAATGTAATGGAAGATCAAGAGCTCCATAGGCCAACCAGAGTGTGGATATGAACTTCTATGAGAGATCGATGCTAGAGAATTGTCAGGAGGAGGATGCCATGAATATCTAAATAAGAGAGGGTGGCAGGCTACTCGTTCAAGCTGTATTAAAAGCTAAAGGACCAAAGTTTAGTGCTTTGGAAGCAAAAATAAAGAAAAGATTAATGCTTTTCATTTTAAAAAACGCAAAGAAAAGCTTAAAGTTTAAAAAGGATAACACGTATAAGAGAAGGAGAAAACCTATAAAGGGGGGAGAGTGAGAAACTAAGGGCCCTTCTCATGATTTTGTTCTTTCTTGCCTCTTATGTGAGAAGAGAGGAGGGTCACATATAAGATTTTGGAGTTTGGTTTGTGTTTATCAAACTTCCACAAGCCTGATGCTCAAGGCTAGATGTATTAGCACAACCCCAAAGAGGTATGAAGATTTTATGCAATTTTTTTTTCAAGCTTGCATTCTCAACATTGTTCAAGGTTGTAGATGCTCTACTTGTGAGTGTTTTTTTTGTGAAATTGAGGCTACAAAACGGCACAGTTTTTCAATTTTGCTGGTGTTTTGGTTGTATATTTTCAAATTTTCTTGTTTGGTGTTGTATTTAGACAAAGTCAATCAAATAATTGGCACTCCTTGTCATCCTGTTTTTGGGTTGTGTGTGAGAATTATCTTCGATTACCACTCATGAAGCATCTTTTTTGCCTCCTCTAAGAAGTGCCAAAAAATGAACCTTGTTTTTTGTGATCTGTGAATTGTTTTGTTTAACACTATGTTTTCAATGGCTAACTCTTTTTTAGAATTTCGCGGTTCAAAAAGAGAAGATCCTCAACGATTCCTCAAGAAATTGGAGCTTGGATGTATCATCCATGGAATAACTGACTCAACCTTGAAACTTTAAAATTTAAAATTTCAATTGTTGGATGAAGGAAGAAATTGGTTTGAGGATTATGAAAAAACTCTTAAAATGAGAAATCCTCCTATTCCTATAGAATATGAAACTACCAAACATGTGTTTCTTGACCAATTTAAAGAAACTGAAACTTCCTAAGACCTTTGGCAAAAAATAGAAACTTGTAAGAAAAAATAAGACTAGGCCATAGAATTTTTTGCTCTAGAATACATTCGACTTTGGGACTGTTGGAACACATCATTAGGCCCAGGAGAAAGAGCACCAGAAATGTTAAAAATAAAACATTTTGTGGAAATTTTACAAGGAGAGGTAAGAACAAAATTAGAAATTCAAGAATCAAGTACCTTTGAGGAAGCACTGATGATCGCCATAGAAAAATGAAGAAAATTTGAGAAAATAAAAAAGAGAAAACCCTGTAGAACATCTAACCATGAAAACCAAGATCAAAACTAGCAAAACGGGATGGACAAAACTATCAGATTTAGTAAGAAAAAATGTTCAATCAACTCTGGAGGTTGAGGATCAACAGTCAGAACAAATGCAAAACATGAGGCTAGGTGCTTTGAGAGGTAGGTCCTTAGGAAGAGGTAATGGGGGATTGATGGGACAAACAAAATAAGAAAATATGAGAGGAGGAGGAGAAAGAAATGGAAGAGGATATTTTAGACAACTACCAATTTGTTATTCATATGGGGAGATAGGTCACATAAGCACAAATTGTCCATATCCACCAAGAGCAAGAGGGGACATGTATCATTTGCCTCAAAATCTTCCCAATAGACAAAACGATTACCATATAGAAATAAAAGACCATACTTCTTGTCAAACACCAAAGTCTACAGAAGAAGAGAAAGGAAAGACCGCCATAAATTGTATCCTTGTTGAAAAAATAGGGTGAGGAAAATAAAATTGTAGATGTGATGCCCGCAACAAAAAGGAGGAGAAATGTGAAGAGAGGCGAGAAATTGAGACTAGTAAAGATGGAGAGGAAAAATGGAGAAAGATAAAAAAAGGAGAATAGAAAGAAGGTGAGAAAAAAAGAAAACCTATGAAACAATATCATGCATCTAATATTCATTTAGGGAAAGGGGAAAGTGACTATGACCTAAAAAAGGATTTGATGGATAGAAAAGCATATATAACATTTGCACAATTGATGGAGTTGTGTCCCAAGATAAGAGGACAATGGAAGAAAGTAGTAAATCCAGAAGAGAGAGAAAGAAGAAAAGGAACAATAAGAATTTTGAGTATAGAAGGGTCACCTAATATATGTCCTGTGATTGATGCTTGGTATAGAAATCAGAAACAGAGGAGAGGCATATATTGATGGAGGAGAACAAGTCAATGTAATTACACAAGCATGTGTAGAACAATTCAAACTCTAAATAATTGCTGGATCTAGATTTGGAAATGTATAGAAATAATCCAAAATTTGGAAGTCAAGGTCTATGGAGCAGCTATGAAAATAATTTGTCATGCTACGCCAATAGGTTTGGGCGCTTTTCCATTGATCCTAAGTAGACCTTGGATTTGAAAGGTAGGTTCAATACAGGATTGGGGGAGAGGAATCATAACAATTTATGACCATAGAGGAATAGTAAAGAAGTTTGATATGGCCTCAAGAAAAGAATTAGTAAATGAGGATGATATTGAAGAAGAAGAAGAGGAGGAGAGTGATAGTTCTGAGGAAGAAGAAAGTGAGGATGAGAGTTTAGAAAGTGACTCACCTAGAGGTTTCACTAATAATAATAGAGAAGGTGAAGGAAAAAAAAAGTCCTCAAACATTAGGGAGACGTCGTAGAGTTCATGCAAGAGCTGTAGAACACGGGGTTCAAGGTACAGCAAGGAAAGAGGCTAACAAGAAGATCTCAATAACTCAATATTTGATGCCAAAGATCACTATATTGTTTGTCAAGTAAATTACATGAGGTCCATGTTCAGAAAAATCTGTAGTATCTCATAACCAGCTTTGCATTTAGGTGTTCAAGAACAGTTTTGCCATTGGCACATAGGCTTGATGAGTTCAGCTGGGCAACAATCCCTGTGATCAATTCTCAGAAATCCATACAGTGCCAATACATTGAAGTTCTGTGAGCAACTGGTATAACATACAAAAACTGCGTTCACTGCAAAACTATGGTATCAAAGTACAACTAGTACAACTGAGCCATCGGCCATACTTCAATTTGGTCATTAATTGCTTCAATTTTCCCTCTAGTGCATGAACCAGAGTACACCCAATCAATCTTCACACTGATACATTCTCTTACAAGAACATAGTTATCTGAAAAATGTAGCTTTGTATCAACAAGTTTCAGTTTAGAAACTTCAAAACTGTATTCAGCAGCAAACCTCCAAAAGAGTACATGTCAGATTTTTCTATGAGTTTTCCACTTGAGGAATTCTCAGGGGCCAGATACCCAAATGTTCCCATAACTCTAGTGGTCACATGTGTATTTGTATCTGATGTTGGCTTTGCAAGGCCAAAATCTGAAACTTGTGCCTCAAAACAGTTGTCTAGCAGAATATTAGAATATTTGATGTCCCGGTGGATAACTTGAGGATGACAATCTTCATGCAGGTATGCCAAACCACGAGCAGCACCTCGTGCAATTTTCATGCGTGTTTCCCAGCTCACTGGAGGCCTTCCATTCTTCCCATGTAGATGGCATTCTAGAGTGCCATTTGGGACGTAGTCATACACAAGAAGCCGCTGCTTTGCTTCCAGACAATAGCCTACCAGGGAGACCAAATGCCTATGATGAACTCTGCTGATGATCTCCACTTCGGCCTGGAATTCCTTTTCACCGTGGCTTCTCCTAGTCTTCAGCTGCTTAACAACTATAAGCTTTCCATCAGGTAGGATTCCTTTATACACACATCCAAATCCTCCTTCACCAATCAAGTTGGCTTCTGAGAATCCCTGTGTGGCTTTTGACAACTCATTATAAGTAAACAATGGCATGGAATTTCCCAAGCTCGGCGTCTGAGGACTTTGAGGAGAGGCGGTTAAATCTGTAGGTGGCCATGGATGGGGACGCACCAGCTATTGGATGGGAAAGATGCGTTCCAGCAAACCACCAGAAAAGAAAAGCCTAACAACAACAATGTGTTTGTGCTCGTTCCGTTGAGGATCAGGATATCATGATTACAAACGCCAGAGCATTCTCCTGCTTACGTTTTGATGCTTGTATGTGAGCAAGCTTGAGTCGTGCTATTTGCCTGCTATCTTTTCTCTCAAGAAGTCCCCTAGAGCTTCGTATGCTCCTTCGCCTTTCCATCCAAAATCAAAAGTCTCGTCCTTGAGAACATTAACGATGTAATCCACGTTGGTGGTATCCACAACAAGAAGGAGCTGGCCGATCACATCTCGGATGATCGCCTCCACATTCACCTGATGCGATTGTTGCGTCGATGGAGCTGGAGCCGATCAGCAGGTCCCCCAATTCGATGCACATCCAGGAAAACAAACAGCAATGACCTGTTTCTAGTTGTGGATTCGATTCCCCCCTCTCCACTCGACATTCTGGTCAGGGCGAAGGTTGTTGATGATGAGGAAGAAGGAGAAATGTATGAAGACATTGATATTTTATTTGGTCAATCAGACCATTGAACATTGGAAAAGAGAAGCTGACAGCATCCTCCGACGCCTCTTCGGCTCAAGAGACAGGCACAACTGCATGTGGTACCCAAAAATTGCAAGAGCCAAAGATAGGCTATGGTGGTCCGGGGAAACAGGGCGTATCCGAGAATAGAGACTGTAGTCTTCGCGCCTCCATAAATTTCCAAAATTTTCCATGTTAGACGCGTAGACCCCCCCCCCCCCCCCAATCTCAACATAGAATTGGTAAGGCTATTTTGAGAATGCAAAGCTTTTTATCTTTCCCTCCAACTTTCGAAACAGGAAGCCTAACCCACCTCTTACACTTGTTCTAGACACTTGTCTCTTATCTCCCCCAAGATTGTTTTCATAGAGAGAACAGAACCAATCTCCCTCCGGTATGCAGGATAAACCAGCACATTCTATGTGTTATGCTCCTAGGCATCCATCACAAAGAACAAGATCTCCCCCCATCACCACATTCTGCACAAATGTCAACATTATCATTGGGCTTATACCAGCAGCTCTATCCTGTCTCTTCACTGAAAGAGCTACTGCAACCTCATGTACTGACTGCCCATCTGATAGAAATATACTCAAATACGGATTTCGTTGAGAACCCCAACCAGCATGAGCTTCAAATGATGAACAGCTAACCACTTCATCGCAGCATCCACAGCGAATTCCCAAGCCTTCCTTCAATTCCATGATATCTTGCACTTTTCTTGGAATTCATCTTTGTAATTGACAACATAATATTACTCTTTGGCATCAGTTTTTCATATTTTTTTGACACACACACAACATGCATACAAACTGAAACACACACAAACACAAATACAAAAGTGGAGCATGTACATTGGATGCGGGTACTGAAAGGACGGGAAGATAATGCAGCAATCACACACAATGAAACGCACGTGAAAAGATAACACAGATGCACAACAAAAATGGAGGTGTTTACGGCTCGGATGCGCAGCAGCATGACATCCACCCCCTCTAAACCTGCGCATCCTCCGGATGAGCCAACTATCCAGGATCATCCAAGTCCACAAATAGGTCCAGTCCTTCATCAGTTTCTGATAGACCTATTTCTCCATCAGCTTCATCATCCATATTCTCTGCTTCTTCTGCTAGACTTTCTTCTACCTGCTCTTCTTCTGCCAATGCTTCAAGTGCATACTCTTCATCTTCTCTTCTCTTGAAAATCTTGACTCGTTTTCCAGCAATGGGCACCCTCAATATCGTCCCATCCAATTCAGCCAACTCATAGGTAGCATTGTCAAAAACATGTTTCACCTCATATGGTCCAAACCATCTTTGAACCATTTTTCTCATGCTACTATGTTGATTCTCTAAGCTACTGTCGTAGACTAGAACCCAATCTCCTTCTTTTATGGCTCTAGGCCTCAAGCGATGCCTCAAATCAAACCTGTCCTTGTTTCTGAGTCGGGCTGCCTTCAAACGATCAACTGCTAGTAGCTGCACATCTTCTGTCCTTCTCTCTAGTTGACGAATCCGAAGAGCTAGAAGCTCCTCCCTTGATAAATTCTCATGCCATCGAAGAGCGCTCCACGTGAGAGCACAGATTTCTGTAGGCATGACATGTTTTTGCCCATACATCAACTCTGTAGGCATATACCCAGTAGTCACGCTATGTGTAGAGCGGTCTGCCCACAATGAAAAGGTAGTAATCTTGGCCAATCTCCAATCCGACCTCTACAAGCTTTTGCCAATGCCTTAACTATCGGCGGATGTCCTCTTTCGCTCTTGCCATTCCCCTCTGGATTATAGGCAATAGTAAGAGCCAACTTAATCCCAAGCCGTGAGAAAAATTCTCTAGCTTCGTCTGCATCTAGCTCTCCACGATCAGCTGTAATCTTGCCTATACATCCGTACCTGCAAAATATTTCTTCCAACAAGAATTGACTCCTCATCCTCATATCTCGCTCTAAACAGCATGTCAGCAACTGGATTATCTTTTCCTGCTATGTGTCGAAATTCTGGATTCAATGATTTGATGTAGGCAATCCACCGAAGCATCGCTATATTTGGAATCAAACAGCTAGTAATCATGCCAAGCAAAGGTAAACAATCTGTTTCCACAACATCTGAAGCACCAATAAAATACCATTTATCACACTTCAGTGTAGTGACTACTCCCCACAATTCTCTTTTAATCTGCGAATATCTCCTCTATCGCTCATTAAGAACTTTAGCTCCAAAGCGGATTGCATATCTGTTCCCATCAGCATCGTCATGTCCCACTTCCCATCCTATGCCAATAGGGCTAGTATCAACTGTCAACATGATTGGCCGTCCACATTGATAATCCGCCTTGCGAAGAGTAGGAGTTGACTGCAACAGCTTCTTGAGTTTACGCATGGCTTTCGAATGCTTCTCATCCCAATGAAATTTCTGCCCCTTTCGAAGCAGCTAATAGAGCACATCTGCTATGTGAGTAAAATGAGGAATCCAAATTATGTAAAATACACAAGCTCCCACAAATCTCCGTAGCTCTGAAGTAGTCGAGCAATACTCTGCAATCCTGCTTATGGCATCCACCTTTGCAGGTGAAGGCTTCCTGCCATAATAACCAACCATGTGCCCAACTATGATAACTTCATTAACACCAAAGACAGATTTCAGCCCTGAAAGAGTCAAATTCACCTCCTCTAATCGTGTCAATATTTGCTCACAAGCAACCAAGTGTTCAGCCACAAACTGTCTACATCCTTGCAAATCAAGACTCTCATTCTTTTATTCTTCTGCACAACCCTTAATAGGCACATCATCTAGGAAAGGCATGGTATACTGCAGAATATAGTCTCGTAGAACTCTATGCATAGCATTCATCATATGAGCAACTGAGTTGGTGGCACCTTGAGGCAAGGTACACATCCTCACAAGACCAATAGGTGTCCGCATAGTAGTAATATCCCTGCTTTCCAAGGCAAGCTAAAACTGATCATAACCAGAATACAAGTCACCTAGGGAATAGATGGCTCGTCCTGCAAAAGCCTCAGCAAACTCATCCACAACTGGACCTGTTCCCACATTCCTGATTGTCACTCTGTTCACGGGCTGCATATCCTGAATAAATCTCAAGGTATCATTCTTCTTTGGTATAGTAAACCACATGTTAGAATAAGGCGCAGAAGAGGGTTCCAAAATCCCCATCTTAATCTTCTCATTTAGCAACTCTATTAGCTTTGGCAAGTGTGCTCTAGGCACAGGTATAGGACGTATATTCCATGGCACATGAGGGACAGTGAAGATGACCATAGGCGCAACCAATTCGGGACTAATGCAGCCAATTTCATGAGGAAAGAAAGTAAATGCCTTACCATGACGTCCAAGCATCTCTCTAAAACATTCTTTTTCCACTGGAAGCAAGAAATCATCATTTCCAATCTTCAATTCTGCAAGAGTTTCAGCTGTAAATTTATGTCCAATATTTGCAGGATCTCTCAACATAGGCTGCTTCATAGCTTTTTCTATCTGCTCATCACTATCAGGAGGAAGCGGCCCTGCAACCGGCTTAACCTTCTTATCAACTGTTTTATACTTCGTGTCAACCTTGGCACTCTTTTCTTTGCTGCAATTTCTGCAATTTTTCAGTAACTCTCAACTCTGTTGGTTGAAAGATCTCAGCCCTTTGCTCTATGGACTGCATGGGTGCAGCCTATATGGTGTAAATGACTAAAACAGATGCTTCATGACATTGTCATCTGTCATCTCTTCTTGCGAGTCTCCCATCTTGCTGAAAATTGACGCAACACTTTCACGTCGGGTTCACACACGGGGTTCAAGGTACAACAAGGAAAGAGGCTAACAAGAAGATCTCAATAACTCAATATTTGATGCCAAAGATCACTATATTGTTTGTCAAGTAAATTACATGAGGTCCATGTTCAGAAAAATCTGTAGTATCTCATAACCAGCTTTGCATTTAGGTGTTCAAGAACAGTTTTGCCATTGGCACATAGGCTTGATGAGTTCAGCTGGGCAGCAATCCCTGTGATCAATTCTCAGAAATCCATACAGTGCCAATACATTGAAGTTCTGTGAGCAATTGGTATAACATACAAAAACTGCATTCACTGCAAAACTATGGCATCAAAGTACAACTAGTACAACTGAGCCATCGGCCATACTTCAATTTGGTCATTAATTGCTTCAATTTTCCCTCTAGTGCATGAACCAGAGTACACCCAATCAATCTTCACACTGATACATTCTCTTACAAGAACATAGTTATCTGAAAAATGTAGCTTTGCATCAACAAGTTTCAGTTTAGAAACTTCAAAACTGTATTCAGCAGCAAACCTCCAAAAGAGTACATGTCAGATTTTTCTGTGAGTTTTCCACTTGAGGCATTCTCAGGGGCCAGATACCCAAATGTTCCCATAACTCTAGTGGTCACATGTGTATTTGTATCTGATGTTGGCTTTGCAAGGCCAAAATCTGAAACTTGTGCCTCAAAACAGTTGTCTAGCAGAATATTAGAATATTTGATGTCTCGGTGGATAACTTGAGGATGACAATCTTCATGCAGGTATGCCAAACCACGAGCAGCACCTCGTGCAATTTTCATGCGTGTTTCCCAGCTCACTGGAGGCCTTCCATTCTTCCCATGTAGATGGCATTCTAGAGTGCCATTTGGGACGTAGTCATACACAAGAAGCCGCTGCTTTGCTTCCAGACAATAGCCTACCAGGGAGACCAAATGCCTATGATGAACTCTGCCGATGATCTCCACTTCGGCCTGGAATTCCTTTTCACCGTGGCTTCTCCTAGTCTTCAGCTGCTTAACAGCTATAAGCTTTCCATCAAGTAGGATTCCTTTATACACACATCCAAATCCTCCTTCACCAATCAAGTTGGCTTCTGAGAATCCCTGTGTGGCTTTTGAAAACTCATTATAAGTAAACAATGGCATGGAATTTCCCAAGCTCGGCGTCTGAGGACTTTGAGGAGAGGCGGTTAAATCTGTAGGTGGCCATGGATGGGGACGCACCAGCTGCTGGATGGGAAGGATGCGTTCTAGCAAACCACCAAAAAAGAAAATCCTAACAACAACAATGTGTTTGTGCTCGTTCCGTTGAGGATCAGGATATCATGATTACAAATGCCAGAGCATTCTCCTGCTTACGTTTTGATGCTTGTATGTGAGCAAGCTTGAGTCGTGCTGTTTGCTTGCTATCTTTTCTCTCAAGCAGTCCACTAGAGCTTCTTATGCTCCTTCGCCTTTCCATCCAAAATCGAAAGTCTTGTCCTTGAGAACATTAACGATGTAATCCACGTTGGTGGTATCCACGTCAAGAAGGAGCTGGCCGATCACATCTCGGATGACCGCCTCCACATTCACCTGATGGGACTGTTGCGTCAATGGAGCTGGAGCCGATCAGCAGGTCCCCCAATTCGATGCACATCCAGGACAACAAACAGCAATGACCTGTTTCTAGTTGTGGATTCGATTCCCCCCCTCTCCACTCGACATTCTGGTCAGGGCGAAGGTTGTTGATGATGAGGAAGAAGGAGTAATGTATGAAGACATTGATTTTTTTTTTGATCAATCAGACCATTGAACATTGGAAAAGAGAAGCTGACATAATCCTCCGACGCCTCTTCCGCTCAAGAGACAGGCACAACTACATGTGGTACCCAAAAATTGTAAGAGCCAAAGATAGGCTATGGTGGTCCGGGGAAACAGGGTGTATCCGAGAATAGAGATTGTAGTCTCCGCGCCTCCGTAAATTTCCAAAATTTTCCATGTTAGATGGGCAGCCCCCCCCCCCTCCCCCGCCCCAATCTCAATATAGCATTGATAAGGCTATTTTGAGAATGCAAAGCTTTTTATCTTTCCCTCCAACTTTCCAAACAGGAAGCCTAACCCACCTCTTACACTTGTTCTAGACACTTGTCTCTTATCTCCCCCAAGATTGTTTTGACAGAGAGAACAAAACCAATCTCCCTCCGGTATGCAGGATAGACCAGCACATTCTATGTGTTATGCTCCTTGGCATCCATCACAAAGAACAAGATCTCCCCCCATCACCACATTCTGCACAAATGTCAACATTATCATTGGGCTTATACCAGCAGCTCTATCCTGTCTCTTCACTAAAAGAGCTACTGCAACCTCATGTAGTGATTGCCCATCTGATAGAAATATACTCAAATACGGATTTCGTCGAGAACCCCAACCAGCATGAGCTTCAAATGATGAACAGCTAACCACTTCATCGCAGCATCCACATCGAATTCCCGAGCCTTCCTTCAATTCCACGATATCCTGCACTTTTCTTGGAATTCATCATTGTAATTGACAACATAATATTACTCTTTCGCATCAGTTTTTCATATTTTTCTGACACACACACAACATGCATACAAACTGAAACACACACAAACACAAACACACAAGTGGAGTATGTACATTGGATTAAAGAAAAATGACTGTTATTTTTACTAAAGGATGAAGAATTATCATTTGAAGAAGAAATTTCAAAGGAAGAAACAAATAGAGTTCAAGTTATGAATGTAAAAACTAAAGAAGATAAGGAGAGCATAATGATCGAAGAAGATGAAGAAAGAAAACTAGAGGAATTAGAAAGATTTATGAAACAACATCAAGTTTTCAAAAAAAAAAAAAAAGAGAGTTGTTGGAGAAAATGTTGACTCTAGACTTGATTGAAGTAGAGAAAAATAATACCAAACATTTATTAATAAATATCTAGATATCTTTGAAACTTCTTACACAGAAATCAAAGGTATGTGAGAGGAAGGGCTAAAAATTGAGCTTAAGGAAGATGCCAAGCCATTTTGTCAAAAACTAAAACCTTTGACTTTAGAAAAAATGTATGTTTTGAAAGAAGAGCTTGAAAAGTTATTGCAAGTAGGATTTATTTATCCTTTTGCACATTCGGAATGGGTAAGTACAATGGTTATAGCACCAAAGAAAACTAGAGGCTCAAGAATTTGTGTAAACTATTAACGTCTAGACAAAATCACAAAGAGAGATCATTATCCACTTCCTTTAATTGATGAAATTCTAGATTCAGTTGCGGGATATGAAAGTTATAGTGTTTGTGATGGCTATTCAAGATACTTTCAATTACCCATTGTTCATGAAGATCAGAGGAAAACAACTCTTATAATACTATGGGAATTTTTTTGTTATAGAGTTCTACCTTTCGGACTCAGTAATGGGCTTTCTTGGTCTCAAGGGAGAGTAAACAAAGTGCTAGCTCCTTTCCTAAGGAAGTTTTTGAGAGAATTCATTGATGATATCTACATACATATAGTACAAGACTTGAACATTATGAAAAACTACACAAAGAGTTTGAAAGAATGGATAGTTATGGTTGTCAATTAAATCCAAAAAAATGCAAGATATCTCAACCAAAAGTGAGACTCCTTGGTCATGTGGTTTCGAAAAATGGAATTGAGCTTGATCCTAAAAAGGTGAAAGCTCTAGTTACTTTAGTATCACATGTGAATACAAGGGAGCTTATGACTTCCATTCACAAGGTAAGATATATATCAAGATTCTTACCTTTGGTGTCTCAGTTGCTCTATCCATTGTAGATGGTAGCCAATAAAGATCCTTTAGAGTGGATAGTAGAAGCTAAGGAAATATTTCAATAAGTTAAGAAAACTATAGGCCATGCATAATCAGTCCAAGCACCTGATTAGGAAAGGGAAACTTTTGTGAGTCCATCAGTAGAAGAAGATGTTATTGGAGCAATCCTTATGCAACAAGGAAAGAATTCTCAATTCATGAGACCTATCTATTTTTCAAGTCGAGTGAAGTTGTAAGTAGAAAGGAAATATATTAAAATTTAATTGGTAATGATAAGTATAATATTTGCTCACAAAAAGTTTAGAAGATATTTACCACCAAAACCCTTTACAATTTGAAAAGCTATACACTGTTGCCACAGTTAGATTAACTCAAGACTTTCAAGGAGAGTTATAAAATGGATTGTTGAACTTGAGGAATTTCTAAATCAATTTCAAGTAGAGGATTCAACTCAAGCTACAATAGTAGATCTTTTGACTTGTAGGGGAAGTTCATTCTTGCTAAAAGGAAAATTTGGAGATAAAGAAGAAGTGAAACTAGAAATTGAAAACTCATTTTTTAGGTACTTTGATGGATCATATCAAAAAGCACATCAAGCATCATTAGGAGGGATTATAGTTTATGATCCACATGGAAATTTGATAAGGAAAGAAACTTTTAGACTTAAGGCAACCATTAACAATGAAGCATAATATGCAACCTTGCAAGTAGGTATCTTACTTTGTCAAAGGATGGGAATTCAAAGATTGAGGATTAGAGGTGATGCTTTACTTTAATAAAGCAAATCCTTGGATTTTGGCAAAACAAGAATCCCAAACTTAAGATAATGTGTAATAGAATCCGAAGAGATTTAAATTACATTGAGGCTTGGAGTTTAAAACACATACCCAAGG
Organism: Lygodium microphyllum; assembly: GCF_053477565.2. Taxonomy (NCBI): domain Eukaryota; kingdom Viridiplantae; phylum Streptophyta; class Polypodiopsida; order Schizaeales; family Lygodiaceae; genus Lygodium; species Lygodium microphyllum. Next base: position 26,900,454 of record NC_141152.1, on the reverse strand, counting down.
AAGAGAATCAAGAAGCTTGTAATATTTCCCAAGAAGCGATCTATCAAGTATTTGCTATGAAAGCAGATTTTCCTTTGTACAGAGGAAGAGAAACCCTTGAATTTGAAGAGGAATTTCTCTTAATTGGGAGAGTATCGTTGAGTGTTCTTAAATAAAGAAGTATGGGTTTTTGAGAAGAATTGGAAGGTATAAGTTAGTGAATGATATTGTTTAAGCCAATGGAGTGGATTTGATTTTGAGAAGAGTACCTTGGAAGGAGGAAATATATCATATTCTTGAAATAAATCATGAGGGAGCATGTGGAGGACATTATTCTTACAAAATAACTCTTCAAAAATTTCTAAGTGAAGGATATATGTGGCCAAGTGTTCATAAAGATGCCAATCACTAGTGTAAATCATGTCATGAATGTCAGAGAATGAGTAAGAAAATATTAAGACAAAAAATAAGGAAAATATTTTTTTCTTTTGAAATTTTTGAAAATAGAGAATAGATGCAATTGGTCTATTATTGCATATGTCAAGAGGAAAGATATACATTTTTACTATAGTTGATTACCTTTCTCATTGGGTGGAAGCTAAAGCAGTTAAAAACATTAGAGCCATTGATGTGGGTAAATTCATATATGAGGACATATGCTACAAGTTTAGGACACCTTTAGAGATTTTTTCTGATCGGGGACCACCTTTCAAAGGAGAGCTCATTGATTATCTTTGTGAGAAAATGAAGTTAAAAAAGAGGTTTCCTTCACTATATTATCCTTAGCGTAATGCTCTAAATGAGGGATCCAATGCTGAGTTAATAAGAATGTAATAAAAAATAACAAAAGACCATCCTCAAACATGGGATATTGAGCTAGCTAGTGCTTTATGGGCTTCTCGCTTAGCCAGGAAAGAGAGTACAGGATTTCCTCCTTTTAAGATGGTTTATGGAAGAGAAGCCTTGTTACCTATAGAAGTGGAAATACTAGCATGAAGGATGTTTGAAAATTTGAGTGAGGGTAATGATAAAAATTATCTCAGAGAGAGATTGGTGCAATTACAAGAAGCACAATTGAACAGACAAGAGGCTTATGATCATTATGAATGGAGTCAAGAAAGAAATCTTCAACAAATTAATGAAAATATCAAAAATAAAAATATAAAAAAAGAGATTTGGTTTTAAGGTATAACAATAAATGTGATTATACTTTCCAAAAGAAATTTCAAATGAAATGGGAAGGACCATTCAAGGTCACTCAAACATATAAAAATGAGACTTATGCATTAGAAGATTTAGATGGAAAGACACATAGACAAAGAATCAATGGATATATATCAAAGAAGTATGTCTCAAGGTTGATGACAATTCAACTGGAAGAGTTGTCAAAACAAAAGCATGTAGAATAAAAGAATGAGGAAACTAAATTGATGATAGATGTAGCATCACTTTATGAAAGTAACTACTACACGTGACTACTTGCAGACTAGGGGGAGGGCTAAATATGTCAAGCGCTTTCCCATAAACTAAAAACCCCCTAGAAAAACTTTAGGTAGGTTGGATCTTTGTAGCTTAATTGTTGTGTGATTGTTTGTCTTATTATTTTGTAGCTAGATTTTTTGTGTTTTTCTAGATCATGAGTTATTTTTGCCTATTTTTTGGGATTTTTTTAGCATGAAAACTTAATAGTCTTGGTAGAGATTGGATTTTTCTAGATAGGTTAGAGTTAGATTCTATTGGTAGCTATTCGATATCTTGAAATAGGTATATTTTCTTCTCAATATTTTTACACATCATAGGGATTGTAGGTTCATGAGCACTTCACATTGCACTTGCCTAATACACAACAGTCCAGGGTCATCTCTCCTGATTTTATCAATTACTTCCATGCCAAGGGTTGGGTTGATGTATGTTTTGCACCATCATTGAGCACTAGTATGGCATGATGCCCACTACAGCTATATGCAGCAAATCCTAGATGCATGCATAGTTGATAGAGCACCTTTCATTGTGCAGCCATAGCTCTTTGTATGCATGAGAATGGGATATTCATCACCAAAATAGGAATTGCTAGTTGAGGGGTGAAGGTGGTTGGGTGAGTTTTCATGGTCGTGTAGGACACCTTCAGTTTTGAGATGGGTTGTCTTACCTAGTCAACATCATGAGGACCACTATTTTCTTGAGAGAATGTGAGATTTTGGGAGGGTGGAGTAGAGTACAACATTCCTTATTTGTTGAGGGATGAGAGATGAGTTTAAGGATTTATAGTAATAAATGAATTGTGTTTGCATCTTGCATAGCACACGAGCACATGTAGATAGGCTAGACACTATATTTCTAGTGCATACATCTTTTAGACTATACCATTGCTTGTATGATTGCTTAGCATCATGGATCCAATTTTGCATTTCTTCTGGAAGTCATATATGATTGAGCACAAAGTTCATTTTCAAAAGCATATTTTTACTAGGACACTTGCATGAAACCAAAACTAGGAAAACAAAAGAAGATTGTCATCAAAAGAGTAATTGTAGGTGCTATGATGGGAACAATAATTGGAGGATATATCAATGTTAAGTTTGGAAGTATAGGAAGGAATTAAGAAGCATCGAAGTGCTTATTGTTACTCGAGGTCAATTTTTTTCGGTGCCAGTATTCCTGGAAAAGAAAGAAGACTTATAGAAGTTTAAAGTATCATTTGTGAGAGTTTTTTTCCCGAAGTCCTTGTTGGGTCTATAGATACAAAGTGAGGACTTGGCTTGAATGGGCATGGACATTGAATGTGTGCAACAGCTTGTTGAGGGTTTGAAGACAAAGATAGATAAAATTGAAGGAAAGCATGATCTTACCAATATAGGAGTTGTCTATTTACTAATTTGTTCAAGGCCTAACATGCTCACCAAAACCCGATATGTTACAGTTGTTTTATGTAATGTATCCTTTTTCTAGGAAGGCTCAATTAGAGTGGTCACCCTCACTCGCCATTGGACTCACTGGTTTTAAGAAACTATAGTATTTCATCAAATCTCTTCAACCAAAGAAGAATTCCAAATCTGCTAATGGAAGTGTATCTCCTGATATAAGGGAGAAAACTTCACATGGAATGATGCACAGGAAAATGAAGTGCTATTAATCCAAGTCAAAGTGTTGCTTGAGGGTTGGAGTTGAAGAGTGCAAGGACTTTAGACCAATCTTTGGGTACACTTCTTCTAGCGATGCTAACTATCATAAAAATATTAATTCCATCTAGCATCTTGTTACAAATATCAATTCCATCTGGCATCTTGTTATAGGTTGGTGGACCTTGTATACGATTGTATATGCTATATAGCTGAAACAATATCATGGTTTTGATTGAGAAAGTGTATGTGCTAGTACAAGTTAAACATAACTCACCCATGGATTTAGTCATAGTTTGGAGAGAAGGAGATAGTGATCAAGCTTAAGAGGGGGGATCAAAACATGGAAGCCAATTGTCATGATGACGTGTTGGCTCAAGTTTGAGCTTGCAGAGAGAGCCGTAAAGAGTTAGACTTTAGATCAGTTCATGTTGAGGGAGAAGACTGTGACCAGAGGATGATGCTCTTGGACCATAGCATTAGAAAGAGGGGGATTTTTGCAATCATCATGATATCAAGAAGCTAGAGGCTCAGATAGTTTGAAGACGGTTTGAGACGGCTACTACTAAGGAATCAGACATAAGAAACTATAGCAAAAGGGATTGAATGCAATGGAAGATAAAGAGCTCCATAGGCCAACCAAAGTGTGGACACAAACTTCTATGAGAGATCGATGCTAGGGAGCTGTCAAGAGGAGGATATCGTGAATTTCTGAATATGGGAGAGGGTGACGGCCTACTTGTTCAAGCTGTATTAAAAGCAAAAGCACCAAGGTTTGGTGCTTTTCATTGAAGAAAAACTAAAGAAAATCTTAAACTTTAAAAAAGCATAACACAAATAAGAGAAGGAGAAAAACCTATAAAGGGGGGAGAGTGAGAAACTAAGGGCCCTTCTCATGAGTTTGTTATTTCTTGCCTCTTATGTGAGAACAGAGGAGGGCCACATATAAGATTTCTAAGTTTGGTTTATGTTTATCAAACTTCCACAAGCCTAATGTTCAAGGCTCAATGTATTACCACAACCCCAAAGAGGTATGAAGATTTTATGCAAAAAAAATTTCAAGCTTGCATTCTTAACATTGTTCAAGGTTGTAGATGCTCCACATTGTGAGTGTTTTTTTTTTTGTGAAATTGAGGCTAAAGAGGCATAGTTGTTCAATTTTGCTGGACCTGTTTTGGTTGTAGATTTTTGAAATTTCTCATTTGGTGTAGTATTTAGACAAATTCAATCAAATAACTAGGACTCCTTATTGTCCCATTGTGAGAGAATTTTCTTCGATCACCACCCATGAAACAACATTAAAGAAAAAGATATAAGCTTTTCAAAAACACATCTTTTATGAGAATGGAAAACTATAAAAGGGAGAGAGAAAGAAACTAAGGGCCCTTCTCTTTGGACTCGTGCCTCAGGGGGTTCACTATATATGGATTCTCTATATAATGTGCATTCATGGCCTATTTATAAATATCCTAATCTGTGAATTTTTCTTGAATAAAACACAACTAATTTCTATTTAATCTGTAAGTAACCCCTTTATATGACACCCTTCTGTATGTAAAAAATGTATAAAAATGGTGTTTTAAAAACCCCTTATTTTGAACTCACGTTATATATACATATATTCATGAGTGACCCCCCCGAGACTCATGCACAAGACTTGGAATGTGAGAAGAGGAGGGTCACATACAAAATTTTTGAAGCTAGGCCTACTCTTTGCAAACATCTTCAATCACAAGACCAAGTTGTTGAAGGTTTCATCACAATAAAACTGGAGGTATGAAGATTTAAGAGGTTTATTTTTTTTAGACTCAAGTCTTTTTGACTTTATTGTTTGAAGATGCTCTACACTGTGTGTGTTTTTTGTGTAATTGAGGCTGCAAGAGGCGTACTTGTTGTATATTTTGGATCGGTTTTGCTCATATTTTGGTTTTCAATTTTCAAAATATCTCACTTGGTATAGTATTTACACAAAGTCAATACCGGCACTCCTTGTCGTCTCATTTTTGGGTTGTGGGAGAGGATTATCTTTGATCACCGCTTGTGAAACAATGTTGTACTTGTTAGATACACTAGAATCGAGGGTCATCTCTTGAATTTTTCAATTATTTCCATACCATGGGTTGGGTTGATGCACTTGTTACACCATCATTGAGCACTAGTACGGCATGATACCTGCTGCAACTATATGTAGTAAATCTTAGATGCACACACACTTGAGAAAGCACCTTCATTATACATGCATAGTTCCATGCACATACAAGAGTTTGGGATTTTCACCACCAAATTAGGAACTCAAAGATGAGCGGGAAAGGTGGTTGGGTGAGTTTGAGAGTTCAAGGTTGTTTTATTTGGTCAACATCATGAAGACCATAATTTTGTTGAGTGATTATGAGACTTTGGGTGGGTGGAGTGGAGTACAACATTTCTTCTTTGCTGCTGATGCGAGGTGAGGTTAAGGATTGTAAAGTAATCAAGGAAATATGTTTGCATCCTCCATAATTCACGAGCACTTGTAGTTAGACTAGGCACTACATTTTCAATGTATCCATCTTTTCATGTATTGCATGGATTGTGTGACTGCATGGCATTGGTTCTGACTTTGCACCTTTTCAAATACTACAACTGACTGAGAATGAGGTTCATCTTCAAAGCATGATTTTTCTGTTGATAGGTCACTTTGCATTATATCAAAAGTAGGTTTGTATGGAAGACAACACTCTTTGAAGACTCAAGGGGGGAAATGGAAATTATCTTTCTTGAAAACCTCATATAGCCCTTGCAAGAAAAAAAGTGATTATGTGGAAGTTCACTCTTATAATTAGTCTTATGGTAGCCTACAATTATTGGGGGCACACCATCTAAGCTTCAAGAAGGGGAGGAACAACCTTCTCATGAAGAGCAGCACCATCGATTGTAATAGACTCTTCTCCTTTTCAATCATGTGTGGAGCTAGAGACTATGTAAGATAGCTAGAAAGTAGTAGATTTAACATACATTGGGAGGGCTATGTCATGAGCTGTCAAGCTTGTGTCTTGATGGGAAATGATGGGAAGGAGGGTAGCATTGTCTTGCCTATCATGAAGAGCCTTCATCAACAAATGAAAGAGTAGGAGATTATCTACAATGCAAGGGGTCAGTTTTGAGTAAGGGGAAAGGGTCATCAAGATTTGATGAGGAGATGCAATTGATTTTGTAGCCACAGTGCTATAGGACTTGAAAGAAAGATGGCAAAGTGGTTTCAGATGTGACCCTTAGTCTAATGAAGAGGTGATGCATTGTAGTAATCAGCTGAATTCAAGGTGGCAAGTACATCTCAAGGCACTAATTAGTAGACCCTCACCATCGTGCAGAGTGCAAATGGAGACACACCATGATAAATTCCATATCCCTTCTTGAGGTCCTCAAGGTTCTGATTCTCCCTGATATCGTGAGCTTTTTCCTCTTAATCTTAGCATAGTACATGCGGTATCCCTACAACTCCCTACCCTACAAGGCATCCAAAGAAGGAAGGCCATGATTAATTCCAAGCTTCAGCTAGTGTAAGGAGACAAGTAGTATATCATCGCAACCAAATTCATCAAAGTATTCATGAACTTTAGTAAGGTGGTTGCTATATCTGGGGATGGCCGCATTGAAAAGAAGTCTACATGGTACTAAAAAATTTAACAATTTCTATTGCAAAACAAGAAAAAACATTAACGCAAAAAATGGAAAAGATTCAAAGTTTTTTACCAAAAGGAAAACAGAAAGGAAAAGCAATAAAGCTTTTTAAAAAGCATATGTTGTGTATGAAGGAGTTAGAAATTGTATAAGCATGGAAGAATAAGTAGGAGGGGGCCCTTCTTTTGTGAATGTTTTCTTTTGAATGGTGAGGAGAGGAGGGTCACTCCCAAGTCTTTTGGAACCAAGTTTGTATTTGTCTAACTTCTACAAGCTTGATGCAAATAGTTCAATGTATCATCACAACCAAAATATGAGCTATGAAGATTTTGTGTGAGTTTTTTCTTAAAAGGTTTTCCTTATTTCCTTTGAGGTGGTCAATCCTATACATTTTATGTGTTGTCATTGTGTGTGTGTGATAATATGAAGTTTCAAAGTTGGATTGTGAATTGGGTGTGCTAGTGTTTTGGCCATAAATTGTCATAGTTTCTCGTTAAGTTTAGTATATAGACAAATCAATTACATTATTGGAACTCCTTGGCATCTCGTTTTTGGGTTGTGTGAGAGGATTGTCTTCACACACCACTCATGAAACATATTCTTTTGGTGCCCCTCCTAAGAAGTGCCAAAATTGACTTTGCTTGAGAATTGTGAATTGTTGTACTTGAGACTATTCTCAAATGGCTAGTTCTTTTTTAGAATTTCATAGTACAACAAGAGAAGATCCTCAGTGATTCCTCAAAAATTTAAAGCTTGGATGCATAATCTAGCACATAACTCACTCGACTTGAAACTCAAAAATTTAAAAATTCAGTTGTTAAATGAAGGTAGAAATTGGTTTGAGGATTATTAAAAAAATCTCAAATTGAGAAATCCTCTTGTTCCTATGGAATATGAAGCTACAAAACAAAACTTTCTTGACTAATTTAAAGAAATCAAAACTTTACAAGACCTTTGGCAAAAAATAGAAAGCTGCTAGAAAAAATAAGTCTAGACTATAGATTGTCTTGCTCTAGAATACACCCGAATTTGGGAACGTTAGAAAATATCATTAGGCCTAGGAGAGAGAGCACATAAAATGTTCAAAATAAAACATTTTGTGGAATTTTTGCTAAGAGAGAGTCTCAATTTCAAATAAGTGATAAATATTTGACCACGTGGCTAAATCTTGATCCATATTTGCAAGTGGGATTTGGAAAGGTACCTTATATAGTATTTAGGGTAAACTTCACCTTTAAGTAAGACAACAAGATTTGACCATGTGGTCAATTAAAAAAGGTATTGGGGGTTCCCAAAGCGCATGAAAATTTTCAAATTCCCTAATATAGTATTGGTGAGAATAAAATTAGAAATTAAGGAACCAAGCACCTTTGAGGAAGCAGTGATGATTGCCATAGAAAAGAAAGAAATTTTAAGAAAATAAAAAAGACAAAACCATATAAAGCAACTAACTTCCAAAACAAAGATCAAAACTGGCAAGGTGATGGACAAAATTTTTAGATTTTAACAAGACATAATACTCAATTAGCTCCAGAGGTTGAGAATCAATTGTATGGGCAAATGCAAAACATGAGGTTAGGAGCTTTGAGAGGTAGGCCTTTAGAAAGAGGTAATGGGGGATTGATGGGACAAACTAATTAGGAAAATATGAGAGGAGGAAGAGGAGGAAATGGAAGAGGATGTTTTATACAACCATTGATTTGTTACTCCTATGGGGAGATAGGTCACATTGAGCACAAATTGTCCATATCCACCAAGAGCACGAGGGGATATGTATCATTTACTTCAATAAATAGAATGATTATGGTATAGAAATTAAAGACCGTGCTTCTTCTCAAACGCTAAAGCCAATGAAAGAAGAGAACTGGAAAAACTGCCATAAATTGTATCCTTGTTGAAAAAAAGGGTAAGGATGATAAAATTGTAGATGTGATGCTAGCAACCAACCAAAAGGAGGAGAATTGTAGAGAGAGATGAACGTGAGACTAGTAAGGCTGGTGAAGAAAAAGGCAGAAATATTAAAAAAAGAGAAAAGGACGAAGGAGAGAGAAAGAAAACCTACAAAACATTATCATGCATTTGATATCCCTTTTAGGAGAAGGGGAAAGTGACTATGGCCTAAGAAAGGATTTAATGGGAAGAAGAGTAGATATAACATTTGCTCAATTGCTGCTAAAGGAGTTTATCCGGGTTGAGAGGACGATGGAAGAAATTAGTAAATCCAAAAGAGAGATAAATAAGAAAAGGAATAGTAAGAATTTTGAGTGTAGAGGAGTTTGGTAAAGAAGAGGTTGAAAATTTTTTACAAGAAGGATTTATTTATCCTATTCAACATTTTGAATGGTAAGCACAATAGTCATAGCACCAAAGAATACTAGAGGTTGGAAAAAAAATTTAAACTATAAACCTCTAAATGAGGTCACAAAGTAAGATCATTATCCACTTTCTTTCATTGATGAAATTTTGGATTCAATTGCAGGATATGAAAGGTATAGTATTCGTGATGAATATTTAGGTTACTTTTAATTACCCATTGCTCCTAAAGTTGAGAGGAAAATAACTTTTATAACACCATGGGGATGTTTTTGTCATAGAGTTCTATCATTTGGACTTAGTAATGGACAGCTTGCTATCAAGGGAGGGTAATCCAGCTCCTTTCTTAGGGAAGTTTGTGAGATATTTCATTGATGATATTTATGTACATAGTACAACACTTGAACATTGTGAAAAGCTAAACAAAGTGTTTCAAAGAATGGACAATTATGGTTGTCAATTAAATCCACAAAAAAATGCAAGATAGCTCAACCAAAAGTGAAACTTCTTGGTCGTGTGGTTTTGGAAAATGGAATTGAGACTGATCCTAAAAAGGTTAAAGCTCTGGTTACTTTAGTATCACCTACAAATACAAAGGAGCTTATGACTTTCATTCATAGGGTAAGATATCTATCAAGATTCATACCTTTGGTGTCTCAGTTGCTCTATCCATTGTTGCAAATGGTAGCCAAGAAAGATCCTTTAGAGTGGATAGTAGAAGCTGAGGAAGTATTTCAATAGGTTAAGGAAACTGTAGGCCATGCATCATCGGTCCAGGTAGCTAATTGAAAAAGGGATTTTTTCGTGAGTCCATCAGTAGGAGAAAATGCTATTGGAGCAATCCTTATGTGACAAGGAAAGAATTCTTGATACATGAGACTTGTCTATTTTGCAAGTAGAAAGAACTTATACTGAAATTAAATTGGTAATGATTAGTGTAATATTTGCTTGCAGAAAGTTTAGGAGGTACCAAAACCCTTTACAATTGTGACAAACTATACATTATTTCCATAGTTAGTAAATAGCTTAAATCTTTCAAGGAGAGTTATAAAAGGGATATTTGAACTTAAGGAATTTCAAATAAAAGAACTCTTTAAAAAAATTAATTAAAGGATATATGTTGCCAAGTGTGCATAAAGATGTCAATCACTAGTGTAAATCATGTCAAGAATGTCAAAGAATAAGTAAGAAAATATTAAAACCAGAAACAAGAAAAAAAGGTCTTACTTATGACATTTTTGAAAAATGGAGAATAGATGCAATTGGTCCATTACTGCATGCATAAAGAGGAAAGATATACATTTTGAATGCAATTGGTCACCTTTTTCATTGAGCAGAATCTAAAGAAATTAAAAACATTAGAGCCATTGATGTGGGTAAATTCTTATATGAGAACATGTGCTGCAAGCTCGAGACACCTTTGGAGATTCTCTTTGATAGGGGACCAGGCTTCAACGGAGAGTTGATTGATTATCTTTGTGAGAAAATGAAGATAATAAAGTGGTTTGCTTCACCATATTATCCATTGTGTAATGGTCTAAATGTGCTATTCAATGGTGGGTATAATAAGAATGTTGTAAAAAATGACAAAAGACGGTCCTTGAACATAGGATATTGAACTACCAAGTGCTTTATGGTCTTACCGTTTATCCAAGAAAGATAGTATAGGATTTTCTCCATTTAAGATGGTTTATGGAAGAGAATCCTTGTTATCTTTAGAAGTAGAAATACAGTCTTTGAGGATGTTTGAAAAATTGAGTGAGGATGAGGAAAAAAATTATTTCACAGAGATATCATTACAGTTACAAGAAGCAAAATTTAATAGATAACATGAAATTACATGCTAGTTAACAATCATCTATATGCTAGGAAACTCATATATATTCTATTCAACACTAATATTAATGAATTAACCTATAAGTTTCTTAGTTGGAGGCATGTATACTAATCCATATTAACCTATATGCTATCTAGTCAATACATGTGTATTTTAGTCAACACTACAATGAATTGTTGCTAGGAATATGTTAAGGAGAGGGTTGAGACATGAGAGAAAGAAGAGCTGAAGAGAGGGAAAAGAGGAGAGAATGAGTGATGAGGAGAGAGAAAGACTACAAATATAGGAAAGAAGAGAAAGAAGCCATGAAAGTTAAGTACAAGCAAGTGAGATGAGAGATAGTAATTGTATTATGGTAAAAAGATATCAAAACTTACATGTCTCACATCTTTTTTACCTATATCAGTGTGATAAAGTATTATTAATAATTCTCTCACTAAAACATGCATTTCCAAGTTCTTACAATCCATCATTGCCCAAAGGTATTATTGGTAATTCTCTCACTAAAACATGTCTTCCCAGCTTCTTACAAAATATGATAGATGTTTAAAAAGTAGCATGCAAGGTATCATAGCAACATACAAACAATGCTATGTATACTAAATTATAGATTGAATCTAAGATATTTGAGCATAATTATTACATTGAAGGCTCATCAAGTAGATGGACCTGGATGTTTGAGGCGAGTTTTCTTTCCTAATCTTTCTCTACATATGACATTCTAATTAGGAGAAATACGGGAATCTGTCTCCCAAAACACGTAAACCATTTGTTTAACTTCTTAGATAATAGTACCGCTCTATGGTTGCTTTCAATATCTTGCAAATGAGAATAAGCCATTTCCATCTCCTCTGTTGGTTTCCACATGGGACCTTGCCCAATACAAGGATTACTTGGAAACTTGTAGAACCCTTGCCACCTTATGAATAGGCATTGTGTAACATGACTTTTCATAGTCATGATAAATCATATAGCCAATCAAACTAAATATTGAAGAGAAATATAGGGAAACTAGAGAAGAAGAGAAATCGATATAATATCTGATCAAGTCTATAGAGTAGGAACAATGAAACATCATAACATGCACTCCAATATGGAGCTCGAACCTCTTGACCGTCCTCGAGCTTATATCATGCACATAATACGGGATCTCAATCTTACTCTCACTCTTAATCACAATCACAATCTCAAATTTTTGAATGAAGATGAAGAATAAAAATTGCCTCAATTAGCTCTTCTATATGAATTTGTGAATTGCATGTCTTCTTAAACAATGTATTTCTCAAGAAAAGCCCATTCCAACTGATATGATATACTAAGTTAGATGTGTATGCATGACTTGTAATCCTACTTTTGATCTTCATTCTCATAATCAAACTCAACAAATTAAGAGAAATAAATCATACATAATAGAAGTAAGGATAGGAACTCCATGTGTCTTTGTAGTCTAAACTATCTTGAAGTAGAATACAACTTGTTTTTGTACTAAATGACAAACAAAGAATAGAAAAATACAATCACACCTTAGTCATCAATATAGATTCGATATATAATTATATGCCTAATAGGGATGATTTTTTTTTAACTTTATGAGTAGAGTAATTTTCAAATATAGTGAAGCATAATAGCTTTTTATCTTATTAAAATATAATTTTTAAATCTATGTAGCTTTATTTAAAATGTTGATTTTTTATTTTAGTAAAAATAAAAAATAAAATATTTCTTAATTAGTTAAAATTTTATTTTTAGAAATATTAAGAGTAAAATTTAATAAGAATATTTAATTATTTATTATAAATTTTTAAATAAAAATATTTTATTACAAGATCCAAGCTTAGATAATTCTCTTTTCGAATCTAGTCAAGATTTTCTTTGAGAATGATGTGATCAATATTTTTTATTCTTTTAAAAGTGAATGGAGTTTTTCTATTAAGAAATTACTTTATTTCATAGGATTAGTTTTTGTATAGAACGCATGCTCTAAAAAATTAAATATAGAAGTAGCATGAGGGAGAAAGGGTGGTATCTAAACTCCTTTGTTGCAACTCATAGGTTTATCTTTTTAATTTTGTGGTGAATTATAACTCACTTTATGAGGATTATTTATTATATGGTGATTCTTATATTATGTTTCATGGAGTATTGAATCTCAAAACTTGTTTGGAGAAAAAGAGTAAGAATCATATATGACCATATTATTTGGACAACTTTGAGCAATATATAGTGTAACTATCATAAGAATATTCAAGTTATATGACACTCAATAGATAACCTCTTACTTCTCTTACTTATGCGGATAAATTTCAACATATTTTCTATATTCATTCTTTTCGAAACTATATGAATTATAAAAGAAAGTAAAATAAATAAAATGCATACACTAGAGTATTTTAAATTCACTAGAGTCGTCATTTTGTGATTCTTAAGAATGAGCTATTTTTTATAAATGCTAGGTATTATGATCAAATACTTTAAGTAAACTAATTACTTCATGAGCTTTATTTTGTAATTAGATAGTATGAAATCTACATTATAAGGTGGTGTATGTAATTATGTATGTTTAAATATTCTTTATCATTTATTTTTTATTTTTTAATTTAAACAAAGTATAATTACATATATTGTAAAAATTAAAGTTATATTATTTATAAATAATGTGATTGTTATTGAGGGTGGACTAAATGAGAGAATATACATGTAACTATGAGAGAGAGAGAGAGAGAGAGAGAGAGAGAGAGAGAGAGAGAGAGAGAGAGAGAGAGAGAGAGAGAGAGAGAGAGAGAGAGAGAGAGAGAGAGAGATGGAAGAAAATTCAATTCTATTTTGTGTTTGCAAATGATATATTTTACAAATATTTATATTCTCTTACTATGAAATATCAAATATATTTTATTCTATAGATATAGATATAATACATATCATGATGGTGATATATAGAGTGTTAGTCTTTTGAATGTGTTGATTCATATTCTATGATATCGTCTTATATATAAATATCATGATGGATATTATAGAAACATTGAAATGGGAAGCTTCAATCTTATTATGCGAGACTTTTTTTGTGATGTTATATTATCGATGGTGATTGAATACTTCTTTTGAGAGATATTAAGATGAAGAGTTTCATTGGAGGGGATATCATATAAGTATCTTGCAAAAGACACAACTTTAAATGAGAATAAAAGAATATGTCTAGCTACCCAGAAGACTCTTTATGAAAACTTTATGAAGATTATATGAGCTATTGAAAATACTCTTTAATATGGATAAATTCTAATAGAGTCTCCAATTTGAAGACTCTACTCTTATGAAGATACATATGAATTTGAATTTGAATACTCATGCAAGTGATGCTCAAGATTTACAACCACATTCATGATACAATACTAAATATAGAGGCAATGCAAAAGATAAGTTTGAAATTTTAGCTTAATAAGTCTAAATTTTATTTGAAAGTAATAAATAATATTTAAAAATAAAATGATTAAAGAGATCAAATGTCATTTATCTTTCCTAATCCATGTTAGATAGCAAAGCTTTGAAGAGGGATCCATGTATGTAAGGATCTTCTCTGTAAAACTATCAAACCTTAAATAGATATTATTATATTTTTGAATTAAAAATATTAAAAATATTGAAATAGTATATATGAGTGGTAGAAAGTTAAAAACATACTTTTTACGATGCTTGACCTAAAATCATCATTTTATCTTACAAAAAGACTAATTTCGTAATTTGGCCCGCGTTCCCTTGTCAAATACACCTGATTCGGTGGATTTGAGTATCCATACATCTATATTCTGAGTTCAAAGGAGAAAATTACAACGAAAACAAGTTGCATACTACTTTAGGACACTTCAAATTACATGGATAAAAGGAGTTTCTACTCCTTACTTATTTTGTTTTTGAGTTATGTATAAGTACTTTCTCTTAAACCATTGAATTTAATTATGAGAAATGAGATAGAAACTAGGATTAAGAGTCATACATACACATCTAACTTGGTATGTCACATAGATTGGAACTTGCTTTTCTTGAGAAATACATTATTTGAGAAGACATGCTGATCTGGGTTTTTTACAAACCGAATTTTTATCACAAAATTTGGCCAAAACCCCTATCAAGAGCCTTACCATATCACTTTGGGTTTACTCTTCAAGCACTAGGTATGCTACATTGCTTCTCGATTATGATAACTCTAGCAAATGGGGGGAACAAGTTCTTAGGAGGGATGCCAATGTTAAGGGTAAAAGGGATGGTCATTTTAGTGAAGATGGAAATGGATTACATCTAGGAGTTGAGTGAGTGCATAGATTTTTCAAAGGACTAGCCTCCAACTACACATGGGTTCCGCCTGCATCACTAAGATTTGGAATCTATCACCATCATTAGAGGACACCTCACCCTAATACACAAGTCAATATCCACATCATGGTGTCATTTGGATCTTACACAAAAGCTTACAAGCATGGGCCCCTTCTGTCACATGCTTATATGTATTTATATATATGGTGGACTAAAGTCAAAGCAGCTTTTGAAAGCCATTTTTTATAGTCTCAATAACTCCCAATGAAACACGAATTTCAAGAAAATCCCCACGATACCCAATCATTTTCGACCTGGTCTACAAAGTTGCAAAAGAAACTTTTTTTAGATTCTTCATCGATTTGAAGTTACGAAGGCGCAGACTGCTGGCTACATGCAATTTTCTTCTCTCTTTCACCACATTAACTTTCCATTCTATCCTTCTTGTAAATATATAATGATATGCTTTGGGAACCCACCTCTTGTAATCTAGCTCCCTTTCTCTATTTTGTCTACCACCACCCTTGGCTTCTTGCATGATGACCAAGGTGGGGACTTGTCCCATCCACTATTCTCCATATTTTTAAAGATGCCATACATCATCTAGGGTTATGTTAATCAAGAAGATTAGCTTATTAATCTCTCATGGAGGCTATATAAGGAGCCCGTCGAGATGTAAAGAATGACAAGGACAATAGAAAGGAGAATGACAAGCACATGAGAGCACTCTAGAATACCCTCATGCTAGTCCATCTCTTTGAGGTAAGCTATGAGTGAGTTCTTTTATTATGTAGCATAATGGCAAGCTTCCTCTACCTCTTCTCCTAATGGCAAGTTCCCTCTACGCCTTCTCCTCTTGTATCCCTCTCTTCTCACCTTCTCATTCCATGAATACATAGTGGCAAAATTTCTTTACCTCTTCTCCTCTTCTCTCCCTCTCCTCTCATCTCTCTCTCTCTCATGTTCTAATATGGTATCTAGTACATATATTCTCTCTTATGAAGTTGTGTCTTGGTTCTTTTGATTCTCTTTTAGAAAAGGGATGTCCTAGTCCATCCTCCCTTTGGCTAGGTGGTGCTCCTCTTTAGTTCTCTTAGTGAGGATTGGAGGTTGGATGGGTAAGAGGCAACCCATTCATCATTTTTGCCCTCATTTTTTGTGCCCCCACTGAGGAGTTCTCAAGCTATGCTCTACAATTTCTATGAAGGAAGAAACATCTAAGGAGTTGTCCTCTTCTTCAACGAGTGTTTGTCAAGGAATCACTAAGAAGGAATCTTCATCAAACCCTATTCAAGGAATTCATTGCTCAAGAGTACCACTATGGTCTCCAAAAGAAGCTCGAGAGAAGAAGAATCTTTATCAACAAACGACACGTATGCAGGTAAAGCAAGTTAATTACACACACCCTTCTTTGCTTCAAGAGAAATCTTGCTCTCATCAAGTCTCTAGGTCGAGGCATTGTGTGTGCTTTGGTATCTAGTGTAAAGACACTCCCAAATGAGCCTCGTCTTCAAGTGGTGAATGCACTTTCAAATTTGGGGATTAACAAGTTTTTGGAGGGGGAGTTACACATCAATGGGGTGTGGTATTGGCGAGAGGCTACATATGGTGATGTGCTTCAACAACTACTAGCAAGAAGACTCAAAGTAATTGAGAAGGTAGCTATCGAAGCCTATGAACTTTATAAGGCTGATGATGGTCACACCAAAGCTACGCTAATCAGTGGTGAGCAAATCCTTTGCATCTCTCGAATGGTGGGATCTAAGAGGCCAGAGCTTCAGCAACACGCTTCATGAAAGTTTGTAGTGAAAATTTGTAGTTAATGCATAAATGACTACTCCTACTTTCTACAACTTTTAATTGGCTCAAAACATTCGGGTGGATGTTTGCATTAGTAGAAAGATGCATTTTCAGCAAAGGTTGGTCTTCTATTTTGGAGCTGAGAGGTTGAGAGAGATCTTGTTGTTCCCTGATCCCATAATACTCCCTATTTTGGATTATAACATCTCCTTTAATGTGCACATATTCATTCTACTCTAAGTGTATCCCATGAACCATAGAGATTTGTATGGACCTATCCGTTCACTTGCTAGACAAACTGTGCATATAATCGTTAGCACAAAGCTCAAGTTTTAAAATATTATAAGGGTCTTATTAGGCCCTCGTCGTCTTGCTGAGATTAATGCATCTGTGAATCCATTTATTCTACCCTTAATAAGATATGACTTGGGCCTAGATGTGTTCATATTTATTTTGTATTGAGCTAGATCAACATCTTCCTATCATGGGTTTTCCAAGCTTTTTTGGCCACAAAGGGGAGAAAGCTCTAGAATTTTTGGATGACTTAGAAATGGCCTTTCTAGTCACAGGCCGGGACGATGAAGCAACCAAAGTACGGGCATTCTTTTTAGTTCTAAAGGGTGATGCTCGAGTGTGGTATCAAGCTCTCCCAAAGGCTACAAGGGGTAATTGGGAGGATCTTAAGACGGCATTCATGCACAAGTACCAAGATACAGAGCCACATAAAGATATTTGGAGATAGCTCTTAGATCTTTGTCAAACCTTACCAGGGGAGTACCAAGCATATGAAGGCATGTTTATAAAATTGTGGGATAAATGGACAGCCTTCTTAGCCGAGGGAGAAAGAGTACCTGATTGCCTTAAGAAAGATTTTTTTCTAGCCAGACTCCATCCTCTACTAAGGGAGAAGGTCAAAGGAAAGTTTCCCACATCCTATGAAGAATCAGTCACTTATGCCAAGGAGAAAGACAGAAAATTGAAGTATCAAGCCCAATTGAAGGGGGGCGTTGAGCCCATGCAGGTTTTACCAACTATGCCAATGCCTAGAGAAATAGCAGAGGCCCCACCCGAACCAGAGATACCATAGCAAGAGCTCCTATAACGCATTACTAATCAATTTGAAAGACTTTTATTGAATTTAGTACAAGGAGTACGGCCCCCTCCCCTCACAAATGAAGGCAATCAAGGTCCAAGGAGACAAGAAAGAGAGTATGTTTGCTATAATTGTAGGGAGACTGGCCATGGTATGTACTTTTTCCCTCATCCCAGGCACTTGCTAGGAAATGGATTCCAACCAAGAAGGAGGGGACAAAAAGTGACACCACCTAGGGAGAGGCTTGTTCCACCAAATCTAGGGCTCCACCGCCGGTTCAAGTTCTCTAGCATCCTCGACCACTTGTAGAGGTGCCACCCTTGCCTGTCCAGCCTCGCCAGAGAATCGTGATATCAGGATGAGAGTGATGTCAAAGGGAAGGCCAAAGTAGCAAAGGTTGAAGCAATGCCGGTGAAGAAAGCCCGTAGAATTGAGAGGATGAGGAGGCAGAGTCTTCAAAGGCTGCAAAGACACGCAGTAGTAAAAAGAGGAGGGCTCGCTCACGCCAACACATTGAGCCAGATGATTTTTCCCTGGGTAAAGGTACTAGAGCTTATGATTTTCTTGCTGATGTGAGAGATCAAGGACCAAAAGGTTCATGGCCACAATTACTACATCTATCTCCAACAGTGCGGCGAAAATGGTCAAAGATGGTAACCATTAGACCCATGAAGAATAGACATGTGAATGCAATCTAGGCTAGAAAGACGAAAGATATTGTGCCTCTAGTGGAAGCCAAAATCAATGGGCAGAGAGTATCAAAGACATATGTGGAAGGAGGTGCAGAGATTTGTGTCATGACGGAAAAGTTGATGCATCGTTTGGGATTAGAGGTAAATGAAACTACTGAATTTGGGGTCAAAATGGCTAACAATGTAGTAGTAAATTGTTTGGGAGTTATAAAGAAAGTCAAGGTAAAGGTGTGTGGAGTGCAATTGGAGCTTGACATGTATGTGATGCCAGTGAAGGGGGAAGGCTATCCACTCATTCTCGGGCGACCATGGCTAATGGGAATGAAAGCCAGACAAGATTGGGATACAGGGGCTTTAGAGGTAAGGCCACAGAAGGGGTTGTAGGAAAAATAGAAGAGCACTATCTACAACATGAAGGAGGGCCGACAAGAGGATCTTGTGTTAAAGACCACCGCTGATGAATGGAGTTTAATATTTTCACCTCAAAATATTGAAGGCCCGTAATCCACGCCAAAAAGAAAACTAAAATAATCCCCTGCATTGATAAATGTGGTGGTTAAGTGATTACCCCGCGTACATTGATAAATTCTAGCTCTGTGACATGCATAAGAGGCCGTGGCTTGAAGACCGCAAGCCCGAATGAGAACACATCTTCTAGAGGGAAAAAGGGATAATGCTAGGGGGAGAGGGAGTGTGAGAGGAGTGATGAGAAGTAGGAGAGCACGGGGGAAGGAGGAAGCATGCAATAGCCACGTGTATGGCTATCCCCTCCCCCCCTCTAACTATATGAACCTCCCCCTTAGGCTTGAGAAGAGGGAAGAGGAGGGAGCCGTGCTGCTGCTGAAGGGAGGAGAGAAGATTGTGATCGTGCTGCCCGCCTGTGGAACCAGGCCACCGCCATCCTCCTCCACGCTGCCTGCCACCGCCACGCTGGCCCACTGCCGCCTCATCTCCATCACCATCACCTTCATAATCATCATCCTCAGCTCCTTTGTCGTCATCTTCCCCCTTCCCAATCATTTCCTCCTCCCACGTCATCCCTGTACCTCAAAATCTTAGAAGCTTCTAAATAAAGGCTTCCATAAGCCTTGTACACACGGCCTTTCTTGGGTTTTTCATAAACCACATCTTGTAAAGGAAATTCCTGCACAAGGGGGAGAGTAGGCAGTTTTTGAGGCTGATTTGCCAAGCCTGGAGGAAGTTCAGAGATCGGATAAAGGCAAGGACAAGTTTATAGAGTCAAGGATCCACGTCAACGATGGCCCCCAAACAAAGGATGCGAGGCGCACATGCGGGAGCCTCCAACCCAAGTTCACGCGTGGACAACGCTACGAGTCCTCATGCCCAGGTTCCAATTGTATTCTCGCATGAAAGGGATGCGTTAAGCATGACGGGTTTTAGGAAAAGTTTAAATGCATTTATTCATTTGTTTATGAAGTTAGTGCATGTCGTGCATTTGAAAATGCTTGCACTTCTAAACGCATATTGCATAAAAGGTGGACTTCTCTAAATGCATCCTTGATTTCCTCGCGAAAAATAACAACGCATAATGCATTTAGATAATAATCTCCTAGTGGTGATTTGTATGAGTTAATCATTGACATCCATTAGATGTTGTCCAAGTAGTTGCATTGCATGAAAGGGATTTACAGACCTTGGAAATTGCATGTGGTGAAAATTACATCCTAGGTTGGGCTAGGTGTCGAAGGACGAATTAAATCAATAATGGTCTCATGGTATTCGTTCATGCATGGAGTCTTTCCATCAAAGATTGCATTTAGGAAAGAATGCATTTCATATTAAAGCTTGAATTCAATGCATTAAGCGAAGGGTTATGAGCATAGTTCTTGTTGAAATTCCACATAGGTTTTATATGAGTTAGCCGTAAATTGTCTATCATTATAGATTAGGCAAGGAAAAGAAATGGTCAAATGTACATTTTATAGTTGCATAGAAGGGAAAAGTCTATGAATCGCATTTTGCATGGAATGCTATATCTTGCAATTATTGACATCCTTTAGGAAAATTATTGTCGCAAGACAATTACATCAATTAGGTAAATCGCTTGTAATGATATAACTCAAATGACAATTACCTCAATACGCTAAGTAGAGCTAAGCCGTGACAAAATTATGCCTAGTATTGCACTAAGGAAACCAACTTAATATTTCCAATCCCAAAGATCCTACCCACATTCACGGAATGTTACGGTTAGCTAAATTCCTATGCAAGAATGATCTAGGGTTTTACCCTAAGGATCAATTGACCAAATACTAGACTTCCGATTGAATTTAGAAACCCTAGGGCCAAACGTTGTCGGCCTAGTAGGATTAGGGTTGGGTTGGGTCAAGAGGACATCCCAAACCCTACACCTTGACCAAAGGTATTCCTGACCAAGGAATACCATGCGATGGGAGAAATGATCCTGCAAGTTAGGTGCAACACTTGTCTCGTGCAACAAGTTGCAATGTTGCATGATTTTGTGACTAAACCACAAAATAGTATTGCCACTCCCTAAAACAAGGTTGGCAGGTTCTAGGTACAAGTTTAATTTGCAAGAGGACGAGTAGTCTTCCTGCTTCATCACCCTTTCTTGGGCTGATTGCCAAGTTAGGGGGATTTATGAATTGCCTAGCAAGCAATTGACCAATCAAGTTAGGGCGATGAGGTTGCCCACGAATTATTGACCCTAATGTACTGAAACCTAAGGTGTTTTTTAATTTGGGTTAATAGGGTATAAACCCTAACCCAAGGAGAGAGGGTAAACAAACAACAAAACCCTTGGGAATCTTGCCAAGTCGCAATTGATCCCAGACCGAATGCTAGATGCATTCGGAGAGAAGGATTCACACTTTAGCAGTTGGCCAAATAAACGACCACTATATTGATTGTGTTTGTACAGTTAGGAGCACTGTTTGTACTTCTTTGCTCAAGGAATTAAAGCTTGAAAAATAATTAATGCTTTAGGTTGAAGGTCTGGAGGGAGAGGCACCTCAGTTACCCTCGACTGTCTGCCTGACCCTATCCAAGGGGGTTGTTAGCTGTCCCCATTGGCCGGGAAGTTTTCTCAAAGGAAATTGACAGCAAGAAATGATGACCTAGAATCTACAGTACTAGAGTTCCGATTTATGTTGTTTTAGGGGAACGGAATGGGACTATGCCTTATGGACAGAGAGGTCGAGCTTTGCATCCCTCTCGTTTCCCATTCTCCTTGAACCAACTGCAGTATGAATCCGCTTTGACCCTGACGTTTTTGCATAAAATAGTTCACCTGGGGTTCGATGCTAGCTATCATTCTAGGAATTTGACCACTAGGAAAACCCTGATTTCAGGTCGTCCTAAGTGGGAATGGCTGGAATGCTTCCGCTTCATGGCTGACTCGGAAAGACCTAGATCGCAAACCCTGAGACATTCCGTGGGAGTGTCGGGTGGCACTTTCTGGACTCTCTTTCTGATGGGCTACTAAGACGCGTTCTACAAGTGAATAGGTGGGCACATTACAGTTGGTATCAGAGCAAACCAAGGAGGAACTAATATTTACAAGAAAACTTAATGAGGAGAAGTAGATCAAATGTTGTTGTTAAGAAATTTTCTTACTTACTTATCAATGCTGACTTGCAGAGTCGCGAAGCATGGAACAATTCTTGGTGTTCCAGGTTATGTTTATGACTGCGATGCGAGCTTCGAATTATCGTCGGAGACTCGATATGATGAATATCCTTGACCGCATCTAAAATCCTTCACCCTTGTACATGGAACAGAGATGGATGGGTGATTCAGGAATTTATTACATAGCTACCCATCGACTTGCGTGCCTTCGAACCAACTTGAAAAGAATCAAGTGGATGGAGGACCTAAAGATCATGAAGCTGTTCATCTTTGTTGAGGCTCACGCAAATGAAACCCTACATGTTGGCAGTGGAAAGGTCAAGCAAAACACGTATCTGTACGAGAAAGTGACTCGAATAATCCTGCCGACAGAATCAAGGTGTTGGTGTTGAGATTCAGAGAGGCAGAGACAAAGTGAGGAGCAAGCATGCTCTCATCTTCTTCATTCATTCATTCTATCATAACCACACACAAAGAGTAAGTGTATACAATAGTACTAAGGTCCATAGGACCATTCACACTGGGTCTAAGACCAACGACTTATTTAATGTCCCACACTTGCTGATACAGCTGGACAAGACTAATGTCGGTCACACATACTATGAGGATGATATTCTAACACTCCCCCTCAAGCTCAAATCATCTGATGAACTCCAAGTAGTTGTCTAAAACTACTAAACTTATCTTTATCCAAAGACTTGGTAAAGATATCTACAACCTGTTCATCAGTCTTCACATGAATAAGATCTACTCTCCCTGCAAGAACCATCTCTTTGATAAAATGGTAGTGTACCTCTATGTGTTTTTTCTTGGCATGGTAAACTGGATTCGTTGCTAGGAGTACACTACTACTGAGATTGTCACATAATAAGGTCACTGGAGCATCCACCTGAATATCCAGATCAGCCCCATAAGATTGAGCAGCCATGAAATCTCACATGCTGCTAATGCAGCACCCCTATACTCTGCCTCAGTGCTAGACAATGCAACTGTTGGTTGCTTCTTGCTGCTCCAGCTGATCATGCCACTTCCAAAGCCAAAATCATAACCAATCGTAGACCTATGATCATATGAGCATACTGCCCAATCTGCATCTGTGTATCCAACTAGTTTTAAGGGCTTATCTCTCATATAGAACAACCCATAATCTACAGTGGATTTAACATATCTCATAATCCGCCTAACAGCATCCAAATGTGGCTTCCTAGGCTTCTGCATAAACTAACTTATGAGCCCAACTACATAACTCAAATCCGGCCTATTGATGGTCAAGTAGATCAAACTTCCAACCATCTGCCTGTACATAGTCACATCCTGAATTTCAGCTCTAGTGCTAATGTCCAGCTTAACATTCTGATCAAGGGGTGTATCCAATGGTTTGCATTCAGCCATGCCATACTTCTTCAGCATTTCCATGGCATAATGTTTCTGCATCACCGTAAACCATTTTCAGCCTTGATTACCTCAATACCGAAAAATTACTTCAATTCACCTAGATCTTTCATGTCAAATTCAGATTTCAGCATCTTCATTACATGTTGTATGCCCAAGTCATCATCACTCGTGATTATCAAATCATCAACATATATGTCCAGCACTACCAAGCCACTGTCGGTCTTCTTTGTAAATAGGCTATGATCAGCCCTACCAATAATAAATTCCAACCTCTGCAAGTAATTACTGATCCTAGCATGCCAAGCTCTCCGAGCCTGCTTCAGCCCATACAGTGTCTTTTTCAACTTGCATACATAATGATGAAAATCAAGGTGAACATACCCTTCTGGCTGAACCATATAGACATCCTCTACTAAGTCACCATTAAGAAATGCATTCTTAACGTACATCTGCTCTAATTTCCACCCTCTATCAGCAGCCAAGGCAATCACAGTGCGTATGGTTGCCATCTTGGCAACAGAGCTGAATGTTTCCTCATAATCAAGTCCATATTGTTGGGCATACCCCTTAGTAACCAACCTATATTTGTACCTTTCCACACTGCCGTCCGACTTACATTTGATTTTGTAAACCCATTTACAGCCAATGGTCTTTTTTCCTTCAGGTAGTGGCACAAGATCCCATTTCTTATTTTCAGCCAAGGCATTCATTTCTTCATCCATAGCTGCACATCAGTTCTCATTTTCCACTGCTTTAGCATATGTACCTGGTTCTTTGATCTCCATCACTTTTGTCATGTAAGCATAATGCTTTGCACTATAGCCACTATATGTAAACCTGTCAACAGGGTATCTGACCCTCTAGAGCATCTAAGATGTGGTGCATTGCTCGATTCCCCTCTCTCATGAGGCGGAGTGTACCTGCTTTGCCTTGCGCCAGGCGTATAGACAGTCGGAATACCAAGTTCACTGTCTAAAGTGTCAGTAGACTCATATCTAGAAGTCATTCTACCAGGTGTCATCATCCCAGATACATCCTCAGTAACTTTCTCTTTTCCTTTATCCACAACATCATATCTCCCCCTCACTGACATACTGGTGTCGGTGGACGGTGAGCTCCTCAATCTCCCTATCCATGGGGATACTGTCTGACTACTAGGTCCTGTCATAGTAGTGCTCTGCTGCATATCAACTATAGATACAGGAGTGGAAGGCATATTCGATGGCACTGTTGTCGGTGATACATACCAAGAACCCATCTCATTAAAAAAACATCCCTGCTCACCAAGGTCTCCCTCGTAGAGGGATCATAGCATTTGCATGCCTTCTTCTCCTGCGAATATCCAATGAAAAAACACTTATGCGCTTTTGGATCCAACTTCTTCCTTTTTTCATCTGGAATATGCACACAAGCAAGATAGCCAAAGACTTTCATGTGATTGACATTTGGCTTATAGCCATACAGCTTCTCAAATGGTGTCATCTCATGAATACCTACAGTGGGAGTCCGATTCAAGATATACATGGCTGTCATAACCGCCTCAGCCCAATAATAGAGCGTCATCCTATTATTTCTTTCAGCTACTCCATTCTGTTGAGGAGCGTAGCTGCAGGTAAGCTGCTGCGTATGCCATTTTGAGCCAAAACATTGTCAAACTCATTTGATACATACTCTCCACCGCTATTTGATCTCAAGCAAGAGATATAACAGTCAAATTCCTTTTCAACCTGCTATTTAAACGGCTGAAAAATAGCAAACACCTCATCCTTTGTCTTCAAAATGTAAACCCAAGTATAGCAACTGTAATCATCAATGAATGTCATGTAATACTTCGAGCCTCCCATGGATGCATTATGGGCTAGTCCCCCAAACATCAGAGTGCACTAACTGCAACGGATGTGTACCCTGCCTTACATGCCTGACAAATGGCAATCTCGACTACTTACCAAACTGGCAAGCATTACATACATGACCAATATCTAAATATTGGAACTTGGGTTAAACCTGTAATAAGCTGTTTTTTCTGCATAATTTGCAGCCTTTGCAAATTTACATGCCCCACTCTCTTGTGCCAAATTTCCAAGTCTCTGATAGTGCAAGAACCATGGGCAAACATAGCTGAGTTTAGCTCTGGCAAGGTAGCATCAAGAGTAAACATTCTGCCATTCCTGTGATCGCGAGCTATCAACTTGCATCCATTACCAAACTCTTCAATAAAGCAACCATGCTTGTTGAATCTAACCTGCAAGTTCTGCTCTGTCATCTGACCAACAAACAATAGGTTTTTTGTAATCGAAGGAACATGCAATACATCATGCAAATTTTTATTTTTGCCATCATGAACCACAAGAGGCACTTTGCCTTTATGCTCAATGCTATGCTGCGTGTCATCACCTGTACAGACATAGCCATTTTTTTCATCCACCATATCAGTGAACCAATCACCATGAGGAGTCATATGGTTCGATGCCCCTGAATCAATGTACCAAACTGCATCATCAGTGGATTTTTTAGCAACTCTGTCTTTTACATACTGCATGGCAAACAATCTATCTCCTTAAGTATCATCTGCCTGACTAGATGTAGCAAAATGCCCATGTTGTTTGTCTTTCTAATTGCCCTGCTTCTTCTAGCAATCCTTGGCAATATGCCCATACTTCTCGTAGTATTGACAATCCTTATCCTTGTTCGGATTGTCAGATGGACGCTGCTGTTGCTAGGAGCCTCTACCTCTAGGGCTAGATCTCCCCTTGCCTCTAAAGTTTCCACCACTTCTTGCATTTCATACCTACTGGTTGTTATTGCCATAGGATGCATTTTGTTGGCCTCCCTGCACAAGAGGCCGACGTGACTCAAGATTGGATCTTGAGGCCCGCATACTATTCTACAGGCGAAAACTTGGAATAGCAATCCCTAAGGATTGTTGGATTAGCCTTCGGGCAGATTATGGACTAGCCTTTGGGCGGATTTATGGATTAGCCTTCGGGTTAAATTACATGATGTATTCCAAAGATTGATAAATAAGATCAATTGTTGAAAAGGAACTTGTTTGACAATGTTTTTCTATGTCTGCTTAAGTTACGTGAAGGAACCAATGATTAACAGGCTAATTAAGGAAGCTATTTTTGTTTGTCAAACTAAATGTGGTAGGTAATTAGACAACTAAAGCAACCCTGAGGAAAGTGCAGTGGATGTGACCATGCGTCCATCCTACAGAAGGGTGGTCCCGGTTGGCCGAGAACTTTTCTCAAAGGAAATTGACAGCAAGGAACGATGACCTACAATCTAGAGTACTAGAGTTCCGATTTATGCTATTTTAGGGGAATGGAATGGGACTATGCCTTACGGGTAGAGAGGTCGAGCTTTGCATCCCTCTCGTTTCCCATTCTCCTTGAACCAAGTGCAGCATGAATCCATTTCGATCCTGATGTTTTTGCGTAAAGTAGTTCGCGCCTGGGGTTCGATGCTAGCTACTGTTCTAGGAATTTGACCAGTAGGAAAACTCTGATTCAGGTCAGTCCTAAGTGGGAGTGGCCGGAATGCTTCCCCTTCAAGGCAGACTCGGAAAGACCTAGATCGCAAACCCCGAGACATTCTGTGGGAGTGTCGGGCGGTGCTTTTTGGACTCTCTTCCCGATGGGCTACTAAGACGTGTCCTACAAGTGAACAGGTGGACACGTTACATGGAGTTCTACCAAGGGTTGGTCATCTACGACAGAGGGGGAGTCTTCTAATGAGGAGGAAGAAAGCTCTGTAGAAGTAATGGGGACTACATTAAAAGGGCCTTCTAATAGTGAAATTCCGCAGTAACTTCCAAAGGTCGAGAAGGAGGTTTTAGAAAAAATGTTGGCTAAGGATCTATCAGTTGAGGAGAAGGCAGCCTACATGGAAGTGGTGATAAAACACTCTACACTTTTTATTTCTGATTATGAACACATCACAGGTGTGACAACAGTACAACATCACATTAATCTAAGAGAGGGAGCAAGGCCAGTGGTGTAGCGACTACGACGGTTGGGAGTAGTTCAACAAAATGCTCTACTCACTAAGGTGTAGCGACTTTTGAAGATAGGTTTCATTTATCCAATAGGGGACTCAGAGTGGGTTTCACCTGTAGTGGTAACACCCAAGAAGAATGGCAAATGGAGGATTTGTGTGGACTACAAGCCGTTAAATGCTACAACAAAGAGAGATCACTTTTCTCTTCCCTTTCAGGATGAAATACTCAACGAGGTGGCTGGGCATGAGAGATACACTGCTTGTGATGGGTATTCAGGTTATTTTTCCAGATCCAAATAGCTAAGGAGGATCAACAGAAGACCACCTTCATCATGCCTTGGGGAAGTTTTTCTTACAAAGTAATGCCATTTGGATTAACAAATGCCCCAGCTACCTTCTAGGGATTCATGCATTATGACTTCCAACCATATTTTGAGGAGTCCATCAGGGTCTTTATTGATGATTTTTGTATTTATAGTTCTAAGGCTCTACATCTAGGGAAGGTGGATGAAGGTTTCAACCGTCTCGCACAAATGGGGGGGCAGCTAAACCATGAGAGGTGTCGTATTGGTGAAAGTAGTGTAACTTTGTTAGGGCATGTCGTAAGTGAGAGGGGCATTGAAGCGGATCCAAACAAAATTAAGGCCCTATTGGCAGTGCCATCACCATCTTCTGTGAAGCAACTAACCTCTTTCATTCAAAAGGTGTGATATATGGGGCGGTTCATTCATCTCCTCTCCCAATTAGTATTTCCATTGCAATAGTTGACCCACTTTGAGGAGCTCTTGTGGAGTGACAAAAGTGAAAGATGCTTTCACGAGGTGAAGAAGGATCTCAACACCCTTCCTATAATTTTACATCCTTGCTGAGATCAAGAGTTTTTTGTCAACCCGAGTTTTGGGGAAGATGCTCTAGGGGCAGCACTAATACAAAAGGATGCTAAAACTAGCCTGATGAGCCCGGTTTACTTTTCTAGCAAATTAATGACATCATCAGAATGAGGGTACAAAATGGTGGAGGTGATGGTTTTGTCTATGTTTGTTGTAAGAAAGTTTCGTCCTTATCTTCTCCCTAGCCTGTTCACCGTGATCACGACATAAGAGCATTTTCCCTATGCCTTATAGCACATGGATGTTTCAACCAGAATTGCTAAGTGGGTGATACAACTCCAAGAGTTTGACTACACCTTCAAGGTGGAGGATTCTACTCGAGCTTGCCTAGCTGATTTGTTGGCCCATAGATGCCATCAAAAGAAGGAAAAAGAGAAGGGAAAGGTAAAACAGGAGACACCTCCTCTTGAGGATCCGCCACGGGTGGAGAATGCGGGCCTACAAGCATACTAAAGATAGAGCGGCAGTAGGAATAGTGGTGTTTAGTCTCAAGGTGACAAACTTTATGGAGAAGGTATCAGCTTGGAGGATGTCCATTCTAACAATGAGGCAGAACATCAAGCCTTGCTTTTAGGTTTGAGGTGCTGTCTCTCACATGGTGTCACTCGACTTAATATTTTTGGGGATTCTATGCTAATTGTTAAGCAAATGAAAGGAATCTGGGCTTGTAAAAATGATAACTTAGCAGTGAAAATAAGAGAAGCTAAAACTCTCATGAGAAAGCTACAAAAAGCCCAAATCTATTTTGTGCCAAGGCGCACAAATGGCTACACAGATGCTCTAGCAAGTGAAAAATTGAAAGAGGTAATGGTGGGCATCATTGCAGTAAAGCTTCCCTTGTTTCAAGGTAAGTTTTAACTACAAGATGTGCTTTATTTTCTTGAGCATGGTGAGCACCTACATATATGAGTAAGAGTGAGAAAAGGTGGCTGGCTACTAAGGCCACTAAATATCACTTGATAAATGATGTGTTGTATTGCAAAGGAAAGGATGCAGTGCTTAGAAGGGTGCCAACAGCAAAGGAGATTATGGATGTGATTAAGAGCTGCCATGAGGGGGTTTGTGGCGGACATTTTGCTCAAGAAATAACCAGCAAGAAGATTCTCTAGGCTGGTTTTGTGTGGCCTAGTCTACATCGAGATGTGCAACATTGGTGCCGCACTTGTGATGATTGCCAAAAGGTTGTACCAAGGAAGCTAGTGCATGAGGAACAAAATCCCATAACTACATATGGCCCATTTGAGAAATGGGGGATTGATGCAATAGGGCCACTTCCAAAAACTCAATCTGTTAAGGAATACATCATAATGGGTGTGGACTATATGACGAGGTGGGCAGAGGCTTCAGTAACTAGTAGGATCACAGCCCAAGAAGTGGGAAAATTTGTGTTTGAAAACATTTGTTGCAGGTTTGGCACACCTTTGGAGATTATCTCTGATCGGGGTCCTGGTTTTAGGGTGAATCTAGTAGGGGGGCTAATGGAAAGGCTAAAAATCAAGCGCACGCATTCTACTCCCTACTACCCACAGTGTAATGGTTTGTTTGAAAAAGTGAATGGGCTGATTTCTAAGATAATTAACAAGCAAGTACACATGCATCCCAAGCACTGGGATAAAAAATTGAGTGCAGCTCCTTGCGCCTACAGGACTTCATTCAGAACCTTACTTGGCTATACTCCATTTCACCTCGTCTATGGCCAAGAGGCTTTGCTTCCTATAGAGGTGGAACTGGCCAGTTTGCGTGTTTTAGTAGCCAATTGAGAGAAGAATCAAGATAAGAAGTTAGAGGAAAGGATCTTGGATCTAGAGAGGCTCGAGTTAAACAGAGAAGCAGCAGTCCAACATTATTCCATGCAGGCTGAAGAGAGGAGGAAGACATTTAATAAGAAGCTGGCTAGCAAACACATAAGGGAAGGATCACTTGTGCTACACTGTAATGTGTCCGCCTGTCCACTTGTAGGACACGTCTTAGCAGCCCATCAGGAAGAGAGTTCAGAAAACACCGCCCGGCACTCCCACGGAATATCACAGGGTTTGCGATCTCAGTCTTCCCAAGTCTGCCATAAAGCGGAAGCATTCTGGCCGTTCCCAGTTAGGATCGACCTGAAATAGGGTTTCTCTAATGGTCAAGTTTCTTGGAGGTAACTAGCGTCGAACTCAAACTACTTTATGCAGAAACATCAGGGTCGAAGGGGATTTATACTGCACTTGGTACAAGGAGAATGGGAAATGAGAGGGATGCGAAGCTCAACCTCTCTGCCCATAAGGCATAGTCCCATTCTGTTCCCCCTAAAACAACATAAATTGGTGTTAAGATTGTGGGAGAGAAGGAAGGAGTCTCACTTGTAGCTTTCTCACTTACACAATGGGGGAATGTACACAAAGGTGGAGGCTGAAAAGAGTTTTCCTCTTCTTAGTCGTGTAAGCCAAAAGAACTCTCATATAGAGAAATAGAAGAACCCTATATATGGGTCTCAAACCAAACTCAACTAACTAAGGTGGCATACTAACTGAGCCACGAACTAGAGTAGATAAGCATAGCTGTCATCTAGCTATTATTCATGGGCGGTGTACCAACTGCATCTGCAGCTAACAAGTTGGTGACATAAATGCACAACGGTCACCCTAGCATATCAGGAGTGGAGCTCGATATCTCAACACTCCCCCTCGAGCTCAATCCCAATTCCTACACACCAAGCAAGTCTCTGAACTTGCACAGCTTCTCTGTGCCCAATGCCTTTGTGAATATGTCAGCTACCTGATCCTTTGTGCTGACATAAACTAGATCAATAAGACCTAGTAAAACCCTCTCCTGCACATAGTGATAATGCACTTCAATGTGCTTTGTTCTAGCATGATAGAATGGGTTATTTGCCAAGTGTATGCTACTCATGTTGTCACAATAAATGACAATTGGCTCATCTGTAGGCTGATGCATATCATAAAGTAGCTTATGCAACCAAGTTACCTCACATCCAGCCATTGCTGCACCCCTGTACTCAGCCTCTGTGCTCGACAAGGCAACTGTAGGCTGTTTCTTGCTGCTCCAAGTGACTGCAGCACTCCCAAAAGAGAACACATATCCACTGGTAGATCGTCTATTAGAAATACTACGAGCCCAATCAGCATCAATGTATCCATGCAACTGTATCTACACCCTAGTCTCATAAAATAGTCCATATTGCAATGTGGACTTCATATACTTGAGTATGCGTCTAGCCACATCCAAATGCAGTTTCCTTGGAGCTTCCATAAACTGACTTACCAATCCAACAGCATAGCTCAAATCAGGCCTGGTAATAGTCATATAAATCACACTTCCTACTATGCGTCTGTACATAGTAGGGTCTTTGAGAAGCTCACATGCATCTGTGCTCAACTTCACATTCTGCTCCAAAGGAACTGAAATAGGCTTACAGCCTATCATCCCATATTTGGACAGCATGTCCAATCGATACTGCCTCTGCAAGAGCCGTATCCCACTTGGTGATCTAATCACCTCAATGCCCAAGAAATAATGCAGCTCTCCCAAATCCTTCATCTCAAACTTCTGCTTCAATAGCATTTTCACATGAAGGATATCTTTATCACTATCACCTGTCATAATGAAATCATCAACATAAATGGCAAGTAGCATAATACATTTCTCTGTTTTTCTCACATAAAGTGAGAAATCTGCCTTTGAAATCTGAAAGCCAATCGTGACAAGATATTGTCCTATCTTGTGAGACCATGCTCTAGGTGCTTGCTTCAAGCCATACAAGGCTTTCTTCAACCTGCAAACAAACTCAGGATGAATAGCATGCACATAACATGGTGGCTGCTCCATATAGACCTCTTCTTGAAAATCACCATGCAAGAAGGCATTCTTTACATCCATCTGATGTAAAGACCATCCCTTTGATGTAGCCATAGCAATGATTGCTCTTATGGTTGCCATCCTTGCAACTGGATTGAATGTTTCTTCATAATCAATTATTCCATATGTTTGTGCATACCCCTTGACTACTAATCTTGGTTTCTATCTATTCACAGGACCATCTGCATTGTGCTTCACTTTATAAACCCACTTACAACCAATTGCATTCTTATCTTTAGGCAAAGGTACCAATTCCCATGTAGCATTTGCTTCCAAGGCATCCATTTCTTCATCCATGGCTTTCTCCCATTTTTCTTTTCCCATGGCTTGCTCAAAAGAAGTGGGTTCTGGTTCATGTATCTTTAACCATATAGGCATAGTGAATGGCTATAAATCCATCATATTTCAGCCTATCCACAGGATACCTAGCTCTAGTAGACCTGCGCAAAGTAGGTTCACTCCCAGGTGCTCTCAAAACATCCTTGGTCTTCCTTACTCTAGGTGTAACAATAGAAGGAATACCCAACTCATCATCAATGCTCTGTTCTGAGCCACTGGATTCACCATCCACATAAGGGTGACCTACATTCACATCAACCATGGGCTGATCTACCTTCTCTTTTCCTTTTCGTGATACCTGTATACCACTATTTGCATTGCTTTGAGGAGATTCTCATGATCTCAATCTACCTATCCATGGCGAAGAATGTGAACCACTGCTAGAGGACACTCCAGGTCCACTAATATCTTCTGAGACTGCTGCTGTGAATTCTGTGCAGCATTACCATTTTGTGCATCTACATTATCAATCACATTTACTGGTTTATACCAGCTACTCATCTCATCAAAAACAACATCTCTGCTCACTGTAAACTTACGAATAGAAGGGTTATAGCATCTATACCCTTTCTGCTGTGTAGAGAGTAACCAATAAAGATGTACTTCTCAGTTTTTGGATCCAACTTGGATCTCAACTCATCTGGCACATGATCATAGGCAATGCAACCAAAAATTTTCAAATGAGAAATATCTGGTTTCCTACCAGTATACCTCTCCTCTGGAGTCATCCCATGTATTGCTACAGTGGAAGTCCTGCTCATTATGTAGACTACTATAGCAACTGCTTCAGCCCAATAAAAATCTGGCAAGTCTTTTTCATTGAGCATGGCACGAGATACCTCTCAATATGCATGTTTCTCCTTTCTGCAATTCCATTTTGTTGTGGGGTATGACTGCAGGAATATTACTGCTTTATGCCATGCTCCTACAAGAACCTTGCAAACTCATTTGAGAGGTACTCTCCCCCTCCATCTGACCTTAGGCATTTTATTTGCAAGCATGTGTTTCTTTTTCAACCATAGCTTTAAGAGTTTTGAAATGCCCAAGCACTTCACTTTTCTTTTTCATAAAATACACCCAAAATTTTCTGCTATAGTCATCAATAAAAGTGACAAAATAATGACAGCCTCTAATAGATGCAAATTTAGTAGTCCACACATCAGAGTGGATTAATTCCAATGGCTTCTTACTCTCTTGAACATGTCTAGGAAATGGTTTCCTTGCCTGTTTTCCAAATTGACAGGCTTCACATACCTTATGCATTTCTGCAACCTTGCATTTAGGCAATCCTGCAACAATATTTTGGGCCTGCATTGATTTAAGTCGTTGTACATTAACATGACCAATGCGTTTATGCCAGATATCAATATCTGCAACTACACCGGTCCCATGTGCAAACATTGTTGTACTCAATTCAGGCATGTCTGCATCCAACGTAAACATTCTTCCCTTCTTCTTTCCTTTTACTATCAAGCGACCTTTATTTTTCATATCCTCAACAAAGCATCCATGAGGATTGAATCTGACCTGCAAGCCCTGCTCAACCATTTGACCAACAGAAACTAGGTTCTTGGTGATATTCGGGACATGAAATACATCCGACAGGTATTTCTTTTTCCCATCCTGCATAGACAAAGGAATTTTTCCAATTTGCACAATAGGATGTGCAGTATCATCACCAGTCTCCACAAATCCTGGTTTTTCCATTTTCCTTGCATCCTGCATCCATTTTGCATGACCTGTCATGTGTACCACGAACCAGGCTCTGATACCATGTCAAGATTGTAGGAGAGAAGGAAGGAGTCTCACTTGTAGCTTTCTCACTTACACAATGGGGGAATGCACACAAAGATGGAGGCTGAAAATAGTTTTCCTCTTCTTAGTTGTTTAAGCCAAAAGAACTCTCATACAGAGAAATAGAAGAACCCTATATATGGGTCTCAAACCAAACTCAACTAACTAAGGTGGCATACTAACTGAGCCACAAACTAGAGTAGATAAGCATAGCTGTCATCTAGCTATTATTCATGGGCGGCATACCAACCACATCTGCAGCTAACAAGTCGGTGACATAAATACACAACGGTCACCCTGGCATATCACGAGTGGAGCTTGATATCTCAACAATCGGGATCCTAGCTTTCTAGATTCTAGGTCATTGTTTACCTTGCTGTTAACTTCTTTGAGAAAAGTTCCCGGCTAACCGAGACCACCCTTCCATAGGACGGACCCATGGTCACATCCACAGACACTTTCCTCAGGGTTGCTTTAGTTGTCTAATTACCTACCACATTTAGTTTGACAAGCAAAAATAGCTTCCTTAATTAGCCAATTAATCACCGGTTCCTTCACGTAACTTAAGCACTGACATAGAAAAACAATGTCAAGCAAGTTTCTTTTCAACAATTGATCTTATTTATCATTCTTTGGAATACATCATATAATCCAGCCTGAAGGCTAATCCATAATCCGCTCGAAGGCTAATCCATAATCCACCCGAAGGCAATTCCAGCAATCCTTAGGGATTGCTATTCCAAGTTTCCACCCGTAGACTAGTATGTGGACCTCGAGATCCAATCCCGAGTCATGTTGGCCTCTTGTGCAGGACCTAGAGACAAGGGATTTACGGCCAGAGCCCCCTGGCACCCAAGCATCCTCCTACTCCAAGTAGTACCCACGGAGAGTGCTCTCGCGATGGGTTCGGTCCACGTACCCGGTGCGGCTAACAACCCCCTTGGATAGGTTAAGGCAGACATTCGGGGGTAATTGATGCTGCCTCTCCCTCCATGCTTCAACCTGAAGCATTAGTTATTTTCCAGCATTAGATTCCTTGAGCAAAGAAGTACAAACAGTGCTCCTAATTGTACAAACACAATCAATCCAATGGTTATTTGTTTGGCCAACTGCTAAGGTGTAATTCCTTCTCTTTGAATGCATCCGGCATTCGATCCGGGATCCATTGCGACTGGGCAAGATCCCAAGGGTTTTGTAAGCTTTGTTGCTAGTTTACCCTCTTTACTTGGGTTAGGGTTCATACCCTGTTAACCCAAATTAACAAATACCTTAGGTTCCTTTAAGGTCAATAAATTTTGGACAATCTCGTCGCCCTAACTTGATTGTCAATTTCTTGCTAGGCAATTCATAATTACCCTAACATGGCAAATCAACCTCAAAGAAGGGTGATGTAGCAAGATGTCTACTCATCCTCTCGCAAATTAGACTTGAACGTAGAACTCGCCAACCTTGTTCCAAGGAGCGGCAATACTATTTTGTGGTTTAGTCACAAAATCATGCGACGTTGCAACTTGTTGCATGAGACAAGTGTTGCGCCTAAACTTGTGGGATTATTTTTCCCGTCACACGGTATTTCTTGGTCAAGAATACTTTGGTCAAGATGTAGGGTTTGGGAGTCCTCTTGACCCAACCCAACCCTAACCCTACTCGGCCGACAACATTTGGCCCTAGGGTTTCTAAATTCAATCGGAAGTCTAGTATTTGGCCAATTGATCTTTAGGTGAGGACCCTAGATCGTTCTTGCATGGGCGTTTAACTAACCCTAACATTCCGTGAATGTGGGTAGGATCCTTGGGATTGGAAGTCTTGACTTGGCATCCCAAGTGTGATACTAGGCAGAATTTTTAACGTAACTAAGCCCTACCTAGCACTTTGAGGTGTTCGTCGTGCTAACTATTTATGCTTTTATGAATCCCATGTGGGTTAGGCCATTACAAGCGATTTACCTAAATCGATCTAATTTCCTTGCGACAAGAGGTGATCTCTCCTTAGAGATGCAAATACTTTTCCTAAAAAGATGTAAATAATTTCAAGATACAACATTCCATACAAATATGTGATTCATAGACTTGTTCCTTCTACGCAACTATAAGATTTACAATGACCATTTCTTTTCCTTGCCTAAATCATAATGATTGACAAATTTAGGGCTAACTCATATAAACCTTACGTTGATTTACATCAAGAACTATGCCCATAAACCCTTCGTTTAATGCATTGAATTCAAGCTTTAAATATGAAAATGCATTCTTTCCTAAATACAATATTTGATGGAAAGACTCCATGCATGAACGAATACCATGAGACTATTGTTGATTTAATTCGTCCTTCGACACTTAGCCCAACCTAGGATTTAATTATCACCACATGCCATTTGCAAGGTGCTTGAATCCCTTTCATACATTGCAACTACTTGGACAACATCTAATGGATGTCAACAAGTATCTCATACGAATCACAACTAAGAAATTATTACCTAAATGCATTATGTGCTTTTTTTTTTCGTGAGAAAATCAAGGATGTATTTAGACAAATCCACCTTTTAACTTATGCAATATGCATTCAGGATTGCAACTTGGAAATGCAAGCAATTTCAAATGCACATTATGCAAGTAAATCTTGAAAATTGGGCAATCAATTAAAATTTTCAAGTGTAATTAAACTTGCCTATTAGAATTGGACATGCCTAGTGCATTCTTTTCATGTGAAATCAATTTTAAGAACCTGGGTATTGGGGTTCGAGGTGTTGTCCACACACAAACTCCGAGTGAAAGCTCCTGCATGTGCGCCTTGCGTCTTTAGCTTCGGAGCCATTGACTAATCAAATCCTGGTTCAGCAACTTCCTCTCACGTTATGAAGCTCTTTCTGCTCGGGGTTCTCTTCTTCTGTGCAGAAATGGGCTTTATAGTTGCGGTTTTTGGAAAACTCGAGAGCACGGGTGAATAGGGCTTAAGGGGGCTTTAATTTGGAAGCTTCCAAAGAGTATTCCAAGCTTCTGTGGTAGAAAATTACATGGAGAGAGAAGGTAATAATGGAGAGGATGATGGGGCGGACGACGAAGGGGATGATGGTTATGATGATGGTGGCGATGGTGATGCCAGAGGCGGCAGCTTGGCGGATAGCATGGCGGTGATGGTGGTAGCACGACAGCTCCACAACCTGCTCTCTCTCCTCTCTTCCCTCCCCCCCTCAATCCTAAGGGGGATTCTTATAGGATAAAAAGGGTGGGGGGTAGCCTCCAAGTGTCAGGCCAACATGATCCTCTCCCCCCATGCTCCTCCTCCACTTCACTCCTCTCACACTCATACTCCCTCTCCCCCCCATGCATCAGGGGGAGGGGGTTATTAATAAAAAAATTTTACCAACATCTAACCATTATCCATTTTCCTTTTCTCGTGAAGGGTGTTCCCGTGTGTAACTATAGGTTTCAAGCCTCGGCTATTGTGCTACATGGGGGCTAGAGTTTATTGATGCACGTGCGGGGTAAGCACTTAACCACCAACATTTAACATTGCGGGAGATCACTTTGAGTTGCATTTTTGCATGAGGAGTGCGGGGTCTAAAATCCTTAATATTTTGTGTAGAAATATTACATTCTCTCCCCCTTATTAGAGGAATCGAGATGTCCTCATCTCGAGAAGAACTGGGGGTACTGTTGGTTGAGAGTACTTTCATCCATCCAAGTGGCATCCTCTTCGGGATAATCTTTCCACTGGATGAGGTATTCCTTCAAGGTCCTGGATCTCAAATGCCTCTCCCTAACATCTAAGATCCTGTCAGGCCGTAGCTCAAGGACTCCTTGGCCAGGCATTACAACTTGTTGATCATCAAGCACGTGACTAGGGTTAGGCACATACTTTTTCAATAGACTAATATGGAATACATTATGAAATTTTAGGTTCTCAGGGAGTTGCAGTCTGTAAGCATTAGGCCCTAGGCACTTGAGAATCTTTTAGGGTCCACAATACCTTGGGCTTAGCTTTTTGCGACTTTGCTTTCAAAATCCTTCGACATCTTCGGTGAACCCGACGTGAAAGCATCACAGAAATTTCAGGATGGGAGAAACTTCAGCCTCTCTTTTAGCCTCTTCTACAATTCCAGCTGCGTCTTCTACTTCAGCTCCATCAATGACTGCTGCGTCAAGTACTTCGACAGAGGATCTAAAGCAGATTTTGCAGAATATGTCCATGTATATGCAGCTCCAAAATCAGCAAACACAATTGTATATGCAGCAGCAGCAACAATTGCATCAACAACAGTTGTCTCAACAAAGGCAACTCTATTCGGAGCAGGAGAATGCAAACAGCGCGACTAAGGCTATTGAAGCAGTTGAGAATGAGAAGAAGCTATTTGACGGCCAAAATGTTTCAGCATATTTGAAGACATATGAGATCAAGATGGGGTTTTTTGGAGTTCCAGCTGGACTTATGAGTAAGTATTTCCTTCGTCTTGTCACACCCGCTTTGAGGGCAAAAGTGATTGATCTTTTTATTCAAAATACACATTGGCAAGATTTTAAGAAGGCCCTGAAAGAAGAGTATTTCCTTGAGGACTTTGGGATGGCTACACAGCGGTCATTCCGAGAGTGGGTCTACATGCCAAACAAAGGTCTAGCTGCTTCAGAGTTGATTCGAGAATTTGAGGAGAGGTATAGTCAGCTTGATGCCATTGAACAAAGAGCATTGGATGTTGAAAAAGTTGAGCTTTTCTTGCAAGCTGCAGATCCTGCTCTTCAAGAAGAATCGGGTGAGCTTCTTGAGGATCGCACGAAGCCTATGGGTCTTAAAACGGATTGGTAGGATGCTCAGGATGTAGTCTCGACTTTGACCAAGAGGAGGATATGGAAGACTCGCCTACAGAATGGTTCAATGACACCTACACCATCATCAACTCCTATGCCTGCTTCTATCCCTGTTATTTCTTCTCCTCCTCAGCCAGTTTCTTAGCCTATGCCAGTGCCTACTGTTTC
The DNA here is from genome assembly GCF_053477565.2 of Lygodium microphyllum. Classification (NCBI taxonomy): domain Eukaryota; kingdom Viridiplantae; phylum Streptophyta; class Polypodiopsida; order Schizaeales; family Lygodiaceae; genus Lygodium; species Lygodium microphyllum. The sequence goes on along the minus strand of NC_141152.1, from coordinate 26,860,802 downwards.
CACTCCACCTATTCCTCCTGTTCCATGACGGATGCCTACACCTTCTGCTCCAAAACCATCCGCTCCATCGGTGCCTACCTCTCTTGATGATATAATAAAAGGCATAACAGATTTGACACTGGAGTCAGTCAAAGCGGAGTTGGTGGGAAAGTTGAAAGAGCAGTTTGCTTCGACTGCGCCTACTACTTCTTCTAGTGCTCCTACTGCACCTAGGAGTGCTCCTAGTGCACCTAGGAGAGATCGGAGATGTATTTGGTGCGATCGTATGGACCATCAGCATTGCAGGGATTGTGAATCTTTTCAGGATGCAAGGAGGAAGAATTTGGTATATTGGGGGCAAGATGGTAAGATTTGGTTGACTGAGACAGGAGCTCCACTTGCTACCAACTTTGGTAAAGGTGGAATGAAGAAGTTAGTGGATGACATGGCTGCGCGTACTTCTTATGTGACAGCTAGAGGTGATGCTTCTGCATATGGAGTCCAGATTGAGAAGGGATCAGAGACTCAGTTAGCACTATGGACTTATGCTATGGAGACTGCAAATAAGGGGAAAATTCAGCAAACTGTTTTGACTAGTGCAGGCTCTAGCATCAGATCAAAGACAGGTTGGGATTCGCCTGTTGACAGGTACTCTATTTATGCTTATTTGGCTAAGTCTTAGGGAGAAGATGCACTTGTTGAGGAGAAGCATAAGAGGGATGAAGAAAATTCAAGTGCAGGTAAGATGACTAGAGGGGGTGAGTTTGTTACTCCACCTACTGCAGGACCGTCTTCAAGATCAGGGCCAGATCGACAGATGGAAGATGCTCAAAAGAGAGAAAAGAGGCAAGAGCCTAGAGAGAGAAAGCAGCCAGGGTTTAGATTGATGTCCGATATTGAGACATCTACAGACATGAAGAAAATCTTTAATGACAAGATACTTGGCAGTGAGGTGACTTTCACTATTTCTGAGGTTTTGGGCATCTCGAAAAGAGAGTTTCAGGATCAGTTTCAAGAGGTCCTGAAGAGGAAAAGACATGCATTGTCTACCACTGATACATAGGGAGTTTTGATTGGGGAGTTGGATGAGGATGAGGATGAGGTTATGGTTGAGAATGCTTCTGTTTTTCCGCAGGTAGAGAAAAGGGTTCAGCCTATGCATTATGCTGAAATTGATGAGCTTGTCTTGATACCGTGTAGTCACTTTTCATGGAGTCATTGGGCTAGGGCAACTACAGAGACGATGGTAAAGATTGGAGAGAAAGAGGTGCCTTATGTTGCATTGGTGGATCATGGTTCAGAGATTAATCTCATAGTTCGTGGAGTTTATGAGAGTAACAGATGGCCTATGGATGTAGAGCATGGGTGGCGTATGAGAGCCGCTAATAACACTGCAGGTGATTTGTATGCTGCCTGTCCTAGTGTCAGGGTTTCTATTGGTGATGTAGAGGAGGATTTTCATTTCTTTGTGCAGGATTCATGCTCTTATCTATAATTCTTGGACAGCCATTCATCACAGAGATGCGCATGGAAACAAAGGTAATGGATGATGGTTCTGCTTATGCACGGATTTGCAGTAAAGATGATATGAGAGCAGTTCAGTTTATGACTGTATGTGTGAACCATGTTAGAAATAGGGATACTCTCAGAGATGCACCTTTGCCCACTGTGAGGGATTCGGGTTTTCATTAGGTACCGCCGTTTCGCGAGACGACGGTAGTACAGAGCAGAGGAGATTGGAGTTCTCACCTCCTGGCATCAGTGTTTTCTCCTCCGGTTTTGTTGGGATTTCAGCAAATAGTTCGATGAGCTATCAGAAGATTTCTAGGTTGCCTAGAGTTGCCAGGCAGTACATATGCAGGAAGGAGAAAAACTTGAAAAATGCAGGAATTTTGGAGTATGATGAGCACATAGATGGGATGTATGATAGTATGATTTGTGCAGATACGATGGAAGAGATGGAAGATATGCTGAAAACTGATATGCAGAGTTGTCACAGTAATGTATTAGTGCAGTCCCTGGACATGTTTCATGAAATTGCAGATTTTGTGTCACAGATTGAGTTAGAGGCTGAGGTAGCTCAGCAAAAAGTGTTGAGTGCTGAAGAAATTCAGCAAATAGAGTTTCCAGCTGGTTATGATCAGCTTTTAGAGACACAGAGGGCTGAAAACTTTCAGCCAATAGAGTTTACTGCTGAAATATTTCAGCATCCAGAGTTTAGGGTTGTTTCTATGCAGTCCATAGAGCAGAGGGCTGAGGATATTCAGCCATTGGAGTGCAGAATTGCTGATTTACAGCAAGATTTGAGTAATGCAGAAGAGCATAATGAAGCCAGGGTTGACACGAAATACAAAACTGTGGATAAGAAGGTGAAGCCGATTGCTATACCGCTTTCACCTGACAGTGATCAGCAAATAGAGAGGGCTGCCAAACAGCCAATTTTGAGGAATCCGGAGCATATTGGCCATAAATTTTCAGCAGAGACTCTTGCTGAATTGAAAATTGGAAATGGTGATTTTTTGTTACCCATAGAGAAGCAATGCTTTCAGGAGATGCTTGAGCGACATGGAAGGGGATTTGCTTTTTTCCCACATGAGATTGGATGTGTGAATCCTGATATTGTTGCTCCTATGGTGATCTTTACTATTCCTCATATTCCATGGAATCTCCGACCTATTCCAGTGCCTAAAGCACACTTGTCAAAGCTGATTGACTTATTGAATGAGAAAATCAAGATGGGAATTCTTGAGCCTTCATCTGCACCATACTCAAACAGGTGGTTTACAGTTCCAAAGAAGAATGGTACTCTCCGATTTATACAGGACATGCAGCTAGTGAACAGAGTTACTATCAGGAATGTTGGTATAGGTCCAGTTGTGGATGAGTTTGCAGAAGCATTTGCTGGACGTGCTATCTATTCTTTAGGTGATTTGTATTCAAGATATGATCAGTTTCAGCTGGCTTTGGAAAGCAGGGACATAACCACCATGAGAACTCCTATTGGGCTTGTCAGGATGTGTACCTTGCCTCAAGGTGCCACTAATTTTGTTGCGCATATGATGAATGCCATGCATAAGGTCCTTCGAGATTACATACCTCAGCTTACTATGCCTTTCTTGGATGATGTACCCATTAAGGGGTGTGCAGAAGAAGAGAAGAATGAGAGTCTAAATGAGCAAGGATACAAATCCTTTGTGGCTTATCATATTTCAGCATGTGAGAGGATTTTGGCCAGGTTAGAAGAAATGAACTTGACACTTTCAGGGCAAAAATCTGTTTTTGGAGTGAATGAGGTTGTCATTGTTGGACATATGTGTGGGTATTATGGCAGGAAACCCTCACCTGATAAGGTGAATGCTATAGGCAAGATTGCGGAATATTGTTCTACCACTTCAGAGGTACGGAGATTCATTGGAGCTTGTGTGTTTTATATGATTTGGATACCTCATTTTGCACACATAGCAGATTGTTTATATCAGCTGCTTCGAAAGGGGCAGAAATTCTATTGGGATGAGAGCCACACTAGAGCTATGCGGAAATTGAAGAAGTTATTGCAGAATGCTCCTACTCTCAGGAAAGCGGATTATAATTGTGGAAAGCCTATTGTATTGACAGTTGACACTAGTCCAATTGGCATAGGTTGGGCTGTGGGTCAAGATGATGCAGATGGAAATAGGTATGCTATTCGGTTTGGGGAAAAAGTCCTAAACGAGAGACAGAGGAGATATTCGCAAATCAAGAGGGAGTTATTGGGGATTGTTACGGCTCTCAAATGTGACAAGGAGTACTTTATTGGAGCTTCAGTTGTGGTAGAGACAGATTGCTTGCCATTGATTGGTATGATCACGAGTTGCTCTACTCCGGATATAGCTATGCTGAGATGGATTGCATACATCAAGTCATTAAATCCGGAATTTAAACACATAGCAAGGAAGGATAATCCAGTGGCAGATATGTTGTCTAGAGCCAGATATGATGATGAGGAGACTCTACTTGCAGAAGAGGATGATGCAGAAATTTCAGCCACTATGGTTGATCATGTTTGTCATGTCTATGATATTGTGGCTTTTATAGAAGAACTCTATGTTGGAGATTGGTTGCAAATTGGCAGGTACCTTAGTACACTAAGCAAAAGAAATGAATGGACAGATGAAGAGTTCAAGAAGATCAGAAGGAAAGCCTATGGTTATTTTCTCAAGGATGGATTTCTTTGGAAGCATCCGAAGAAAAGAGGCGGATTACCTTTGCGGGTTGTTTGCGATAGAGAGATACAGTTACAGGTGATGAGGGAGTTTCATGAGAGTCCTTGGGCTGGTCATAGAGGAGTGTGGGCTACTTATGAGAAAATCAAGGAGAAATATTGGTGGAAAGGCATGTACAGAGATGTTTCTCACTTTGTTGAGACTTGCAGAGATTGTCAGATGCATTCGGTAGTGCGTCATCGAGATGAGCTTCATCCGACCTATCCGCTATGCATTCATTATAAGTGGGTAGTTGATTTGGTTACCATGCCTATGGGTCTATGGCAGATGAGGTATATTGTTTTGGCTAGAGAGGATCTTATCAATCATGTTGAGGGCAGATCTTTGAGAACGAAGACCACTAGTGCAGTGTGTAAGTTCTTATTGGAAGAAATTTTCTGCAGGTATGGTTGTGTGGGTAATATCACTGCGGATCGTGGTGAATTGGATGCAAATGAAGCTAGGGAGTTTTTCTCTCAGCTAGGAATCAAGTTGGCTCTAACTACAGCATATAATCCAGAGGGAAATGGGAAGAGTGAAAGAGGGCATTCGCCGATAGTGAAAGCATTAGCCAAAGCATGCAGAGGATGGATTGGAGAATGGCTGAGACTTCTACCATTTTCTTTATGGGCTGATCGTACGACTCACAGTGTTACCACAGGATATATGCCTGCAGAGTTGATGTATGGTCAGAAACCTGTTATGCCGATTGAGACTTGTGCTTTGACTTGGTCAGTTTTACCTTGGCAGGAGGATTTGACGAGAGAGGAGCTCTTAGCTCTTCGGATTCGACAGTTGGAGAGAAGACCAGAGGATATTCAACTAGCTATTGACAGGTTGAAGGTTGCTAGACTAAGGAATAAGGACAGGTTTGACAGCAGGCATCGCTTGCGGCCTAGAGCAATAGAAGAGGGAGATTGGGTATTGGTCTTTGATAGCAGCCTTGAAAATCAGCATACTGCACTTCGGAAGATGGTGAAAAGATGGTTTGGACCGTACATAGTCAGACATGTCTTTGATAATGCAACATATGAGCTGACAGAATTGGATGGGACAGTGCTTAGAGTGCCTATTGCTGGAAAAAGAATCAAGATTTTCAAGAAAAGAGATGATGAAGATTATGCATTGGAAGAATTTGCAAGAGAAGATCAACGAGAAGAAACTCCAATGGAAGAGACAAATGATATGACAAATAATCTTATTGATATACCGAAAATGCATAATGAAGAGATTGATCTGTTTGTGGATCTTGATGATAACGATCATGGGTAGTTGGCCCATCCGGAGGATGCGCAGGATTAGAGGGGGTGGATGTCGTATTGCTGCGCATTTGAGGTGTGAAAATCACCCAAAAGTTGTGTGTGTGATTTGATACTTTGTATATACTTAGTCGTTATGTTTGCTCTTTTACTTTATGTGGGTAATATAGTGAAGAGGGGTTTGAAGCAAGAGGAAGAAATAATTCGTGATGAGTTGACATACATGACTACTCTTCAAGCCTGTGGTGCACTTACAGATGTAGAAGTTATTGTTTGGAAGGAACAATTGTCTCTACTTGGGTTTCTGGAAATTGGTCAGACATTGCATCATGATGCTTGTATGATGGGTTATACTTCAGATGTCTTTGTTGGTAATGGCCTTGTGAGTATGTATGGAGTACATGGGACCATACAAGAAGCAGAGAGGATGTTTATTGGCTTACCATTTCGAAATGTCATATCATGGAGTGCAATGAGACTTTTGGACTTGACCTAGGAGAAGAATTGATGAAAGATGCAAATGCTTGGACTGAGCGCGGTGCAATCCATGGCTTGGATCGAAGCTAGTGCTACATACGCAAAGCGCTGGTTTTACTAGCTCGCCCTTCAGGCCGTTGGCTTAAGGTGACTGTTTTGCTTCATCACAGCATGATCAAGGAGACTGCCAACCCGGCCGGCGCTGGATACTGAACATGTGAGAGTTCCTTTTTAGGGGTTAAGATGACTCTTCTGCTTCATCACAGTATGAACAAGGAGATCGCTACTCGGCGGAGGATATTGAACATATACAATAAGTGAGAAGAAGATTTCCCATCACTGCGTGCTTGCAATGATTACTTGGAAGAAGTTGAGGATATAATCTTCAATTTGATAGAAGGAGTAGATGTTGAGGCTACTGAACAGAAGGTGAAAGCATATCAAGAAGAAAATGCTGATCAAATCATTGCATCCAATGCACGGAAGGCAGAAGAGCAATCAATGGCTCTAAGAAGACAAAATGCATAAGGAACTACACAAGCAGCTCCTACTGTGGAAGAACCTTCCGACCAGACATCTGGACAACCAAGTGGAACATATGCACCAGCTGTGGCACTTGGTGTTGTCTTCATGTAGCCAAAACCCACTGGTCCTGCATCACATTCTGGTCAAGATCGTGATGGCCTGTTTGAAGATGAGGAATCAAGGAAGCAAAGAGAAGAAAAAGCAGCCACGGCAGGAGGCTGGACTCCTGAATTGGGTCGTAGAAGAGCTTTTGAAGAGGCATTTGCTAGTTTGTGGGTGAACTGAAGCAATCAGCCTTTGATGTTAGCTATGATTATCCGATTCACTTGCGGTGGCCCGCTTTCTTGGGGAAAAAGGGGCTGCTTTTCCTCGGAATTCTGCGATTGGGACCAGGGGTGCTTTTCTGGTTCTGGGAGGGAAGCCAATTTGAGGCTGGAACGGCCATAGCGGAAGAATCGGATGAGAAGAAGGCGAAGGGTACGACAAAGCCTGAAGACGACGAGCGTGCCGAAGGAAGTAGACGTAGTTGTTTGTAGTGGAACGCAGCAGAAGAGAAGAAGACAATGATCAAAGAAAAGGAGGCTGAGGAGAAGCTGAAGATTCGGACGAAGAAGGTGACAGGGACTCAAACGGTGGATGAAGAGGCAAAGAATAGCTAAGCTGGTGCTTTCTGAAGATTAGCTTTGATTTGACTCTTCACGCCGTCGGCCGCATCTATCAAAGACCTTGTGTAGCGACTTTCTTTGATGTCCTTACAGCCACGGAGAGGGGATGAGCGTGCCGAAGGAAGATGTAGACATGAAGAAGGAGGAGGAATCAAAGAAGAAGAATTTGAAAAAAGGAGATGAGTTTTTGGCATCAGCTCGGATGATTGGCAGTTCTGAATAATTACTTCTGGTTTGGAAGATATGTGACAGACGCACCTTCCTCCCAGAAGAAACTCAGAGCTCAATTTTTGTCTTTACTTCAGTATCTGATTGGTATTACATCAGATTCTGTAGAAAATTCTTCCATGGTTGTGCAGCTTCTTCTTCCTGCTCTTTGTCAAGTCACTTTGGAAAAAGAAGGATACAAGACTCTTGTATTATTTGGGGGCCATAAGAAGGTCTTTCATTCTTCTGGTTGAGAACTTGCGGATTGAAACAGTGGTCCTTTTTAATGAAATTGCACGATTTTGGTTTAATCCAGAATATGCATCTCTGGTCAAATCAGAGGAATCAAGAAGGAGAATGCTCAGAGGAGATAGAGAGAGATATCCAGTGATAGCTGTTGCAACAACACTTAGAGATTCAGCACAATTTACCATGACTTTACTTAGAGTTGATCCAGAACAGCACCTTATGATAGGTTTTGTTTGTGAAGATGTTGATCTTGCCCGACATGATTCTCTTTGTATTATGCAGTTTGCCTTTGAAGATGAAGTTTAGCCTGTTGATGTTTTGAAAGGCAGAAATACATTGATGCAAACTTACAAACTTGCATTAGAATCTCCTCATATTACTGATGTTGTGCATGAATGTACCCTGGTTATTTACACATTCAGAGACTAGAAATGGTGCAGAAATAGAGCTTTCAAATTGAATTTGATCTGCTAAATTGACCTTCTAACCTGAAATTATTCAAAGTCCTCTGTGGTCGCGACTTTGCTTTCAAAATCCTTCGACAACGAGTTTGTTTCAGGTGAAGAAAAGGAGCCGGAGGTGAGTGATCCTCCAACTGCAGAAGAGACAAAGGCACGGAAGGAATGGAATGCAAAAGATAAAAATTCCATGTATTGGCTATCTACAGTAATTGAAAATAATATGCTCGAACATATTACAAATGCAGAGAATTCATATGCAGCTTGGACCATACTTGAAAGTATGTTTTCTGTAAATACAAAGGCACGAAAGATTCAACTCAAGCAAGAGTTGAATACATTGAAGAAAGGAAAGATGTCTATCAATGAGTATGCAAGGTAAGGAGCATTGCAGATGCATTGGCAGCGATTGATGCAATGCCCGATGATGATGATTTGGTGTCGTCTACCTTGGGTGGACTTAATAATGAAAAGGCTTAGAAGTCGTTTGTAACTTCTGTATATGTCAGAAAGCCATTTCCAGATTTCGATGAGTTGGTCTCCCTTATGATCACTGAAGAGATCAACATGCAGAGTGAGACATCTGAAAGAAGTGGTGAATAGGTCCAAGATTTCTACTCCAGTTCAGGAAGGGGACATGGCAGGTTCTCTTCAAGAGGCCGTGGTACAGGATGTGGTAGTGACAATCAACAAAATAGATTGAATCAGCAATTTGGTGATATACAGGTTTCAGGAGGTCGTGGTAACTTTAGAGGCAGGGGGAGCTTTAGAGGAAGAGGTGGATGGCAGAATAGAGGTTCTAACAACTCTGGCATTGTGTGCCACTACCGTGGCAAAACAGGTCATATCGCAGCCCAATTTTATGCTAAGAAAGATGATATTCGCAGTGGTAAGTTGCAGCAAGAAAACTATGCATCGTCTTTACGACAAATTGAAGACAAAAATGAACGTCTGTTTGTTATGCAGCATATGCTGAATGCTGTTACAGGAAAGGGAACGCATGATGATGTTTGGTATGTTGATTCAGGTGCATCCAATCATATGAGCAGCCATGCAGAATGGTTTGAAGAGATGCAGGATTTGCAAAATGCAGGTTATGTGCAGACGGGTGATGATTCATGCCACCCAATTTCACACATTGGAAAAGTTCCCTTGTCCTTGCATGACGGTAAGACAAAGAGTCTTTCAGATGTATTACATGTGCCATCTATTACAAAGAACTTGGTGTCAGTGGGTCAGATGGTAGAGCAAGGGCTGCAAGTTAGATTTAATGAAAAGGGTTGCTTTGTAGAAGACTTCAATGACAAGTGCAGGTTAGTAGCAAAGGGAAGTAGAGCATGAGGTATGTTTACTCTGGATGCTGGAATTCCTACTATGAATGCTGCTATGTATGCTAAAGGAAAAGGTGTTGTTGCAGATATTGAAATTTGGCACAAACGCATTGGACATGCAAATGTACAAAGGCTGAAATTAATGCAGTCCAAAGGGTTGTTTGCCTACATTTAGAGTTGCAGAATTTCATAAGGTATGCGAAGCATGTCAGTTTGGTAAGCAAGCAAGACAACCTTTTTCACATGACAAAGATGTAAGTAGAAATATCCTTGATGTTGTGCATACAGACATTTGGGGGCCTACACAAAACGTATCTCTTGGAGGCAGTTCATACTTTGTCACATTCATTGATGATTGTTCTAGAAAGCTGTGGGTATATTTTATGAAGGAAAAGAGTGAAGCGTTTGAGCACTTTAGAACTTTCAAGGTTGCAGTTGAAAGAGAAACAGGCTTGAAAGTAAAGTGCTTGAGGTCAGATGGAGGGGGAGAGTACCTCTCAAATGAGTTCAGTGATTTTCTGAGGTCTCATGGGATAAAGAGACAGTTCACATGCAGGTATACCCCACAGCAAAATGGGGTTGCAGAAAGGAAAAACATGCATATTGCAGAAGTTGCACGCGCCTTGGTGGTTGAAAAAAATATGCCTAAGCATTTTTGGTCTGAGGCTGTTCATACTGTTGTTTATATTATGAATAGAACTCCCACAGCTGCAGTTCATGGTATGACCCCCGAAGAATGTTTTACAGGTAAGAAGCCTGATGTTTCACAATTGAAAGTGTTTGGCTGCATTGCGTATGTTCATGTGCCAGATGAGTTGCGGAAGAAATTAGATCCAAAGGCTGAAAGTGTGTCTTTATTGGATATTCTTAGAGCAGTTGGTATGCATCTAGTGGTGATGCATTAGATGATGATGATGATCATGACACTCATATGTAGGCTGAAAAGCAAGAATCACGGACTCTTAGTGGACCAGAGACATCATCTGGCAGTCCTTGATTTGGGAGACTAAGGAGTAGCTCTACATCTTCAGGTGCATCTAGTAGCACTATAGGTAAAGACAAAGGAAAGAGTAAAGTGTTAGAAGGCATTGATGCAGTTCTTGATGGAGACTCTAGTGGCTCAGAGAGCTTGGATGATGAGCTTGGCATTCCTTCAGTGAGGACTCCAGGTGTGCAGAGAGCACACGTTAATGCAAAGACTCCATTGATTGATCCAGTGGTACGCAGGTCTAGCAGGGTGAGATACCCTGTTAAAAGATTTGGTTTTGAAGGTTATGCAGCTCACCATTATGCTTATATGGTGAAACTAGTTGAGGATGTTGAGCCCACATGTTTTGAGGAGGCTATTGGTCATGCTCATTGGGATGCAGCAATGGATGAGGAGATGGCTGCATTAGAGGCCAATAAGACTTGGGATCTAGTATCATTGCCGACGGGCAAGAAAGCCATTGGATGTAAGTGGGTTTATAAGATTAAGCACAATGCAGATGGTTCTATTAGTAGGTACAAAGCTAGGCTGGTTGCAAAAGGTTATGCCCAGACATATGGCATAGATTATGATGAAACCTTCAGTCCAGTTGCTAGGATGGCAACTGTCAGATGTGTGATTGCTTTGGCAGCAGCCAAAGGTTGGAGATTGTAGCAAATGGATGTGAAGAATGCCTTCTTGTATGGTGATTTGCAGAAAGAAGTGTATATGGATCAACCAACAGGTTATGAAAATTTAAAGCATCCCATGTATGTGTGCAGGTTGAAGAAGGCACTCTATGGGCTCAAGAAAGCACCTAGAGCATGGTCTGACAAGATCAGAGAGTATCTTGTCAATATTGGCTTTTATGTTTCTAACGCTGATCGCTCACTTTATATGAGAAAGGGAGATGTAGGTTTGGTCATCATAGTCATCTATGTGGATGACTTAATTATTACAGGTGATAGTGATAGTGGGATTGCTGAAGTCAAGGACTCTTTGAAGAAGAAGTTTGAGATGAAGGATTTAGGTGAGCTAAGATACTTCCTTGGCATTGAGGTGATCAGATGTGATGATGGTATATGGCTGTCCCAAAGACAGTATGGCATGGATATGTTGTCAAAGTATGGTATGACAGCATGCAAACCACTTTCAGTCCCATTGGAGCAGAATGTAAAGTTGAGTGCTAATGTTGGGGATGAGATAGAAGACCCTACTGTGTTCAGGAGGATAGTGGGGAGTTTGATCTACATGACCATTACAAGGCCAGACTTGAGCTACGATGTTGGTCTTATGAGTCAGTTTATGCAAGTACCTAGAAAGCCACATTTGGATGCAGTCAGACGCATATTGAGATATGTGAAGTCCACATTACATTATGGACTTTTCTATGAGGCAGGTACAGATGTACATGTGTTTGGATACACAGATGCAGATTGGGCTGCTAGTATGTCTGATAGAAGATCTACCAGCGGATACAAGTTCTCTCTTGGTAGTGCAGCAGTTGCTTGGAGCAGCAAAAAGCAATCTACAGTTGCTTTGTCGAGTAAAGAGGCTGAGTATAGAGGTACTGTTTTTGTAGCATGTGAGGTAGTATGGCTACAAAAGTTAATGGCTGATTTGGATGTGCAAGTGGAAGGTCCAGTTGTCATCTATTGTGACAACATGAGCAGTATACAGTTGGCTAGGAACCCTGTGTTCCATGCCAGGACAAAACATATTGAGATACACTACCACTTTGTGAGAGAGAAGGTACTAATAGGTGAGATTGACTTGGTGTATGTCAACACACAGGATCAGATAGCTGACATCTTCACGAAGGCACTGGGTATAGAGAAGCTTCAAAAGTTTCGAAGCTTACTTGGAGTTGCAGAGATGCAGTTGAGCTTGAGGGAGAGTGTTGAGATGACAAGCTCAACACATGTGGACATTGATGATGGACTGCCTGGTTAGATGGGTCCACACATCTAAACTTAGTATGTCAGTGGTCATTATGACTCTCACATGGCCACTGACTTATTACTTATTATATTCGGGTTGTTACACCTATTTATAGGTGGCATAGTTATAGCGCCAGTCGACTAGTGTAGTCAGTTATGCATTGTTTGACTTAGTAGCCCACTTTTCTTTATGTTCTATCTTATCTATACTTTGTATACATTGTAAAGTGTGTAGAAGAAGAAGAAGAAATCAGCAAGAAAACGTTTTGGCCTCCATCTCTCTTCTTGTCTCTTGAGTGAGCTTCTCCTTGTGCATTCTATGTGTGTTCGGCGCAGCATCTTGAGCAACTCCCCCCACCACGCGATTCTTGACACGTTTGGCCCTAGGGTTTCTAAATTCAATCGGAAGTCTAGTATTTGGCCAATTGATCTTTAGGGTGAGGACCCTAGATCGTTCTTGCATGGGCGTTTAACTAACCCTAACATTCTGTGAATGTGGGTAGGATCCTTGGGATTGGAAGTCTTGACTTGGCATCCCAAGTGCGATACTAGGCAGAATTTTTAACGTAACTAAGCCCTACCTAGCACTTTGAGGTGTTCATCATGCTAACTATTTATGCTTTTATGAATCCCATGTGGGTTAGGCCATTACAAGAAATTTACCTAAATCAATCTAATTGTCTTGCGATGCAAATACTTTTCCTAAAAAGATGTAAATAATTTCAAGATACAACATTCCATGCAAATATGCGATTCATAGACTTGTTCCTTCTATGCAACTATAAGATTTACAATTACCATTTTTTTTCCTTGCCTAAATCATAATGATTGACAAATTTAGGGCTAACTCATATAAACCTTATGTTGATTTACATCAAGAACTATGCCCATAAACCCTTCATTTAATGCATTGAATTCAAGCTTTAAATATGAAAATGCATTCTTTCCTAAATACAATCTTTGATGGAAAGACTCCATGCATGAATGAATACCATGAGACCATTATTGATTTAATTCGTCCTTCGACACTTAGCCCAACCTAGGATGTAATTATCACCGCATGCCATTTGCAAGGTACTTAAATCCCTTTCATGCATTGCAACTACTTGGACAACATCTAATGGACGTCAATGAGTATCTCATAAGAATCACAACTAGGAAATTATTACCTAAATGCATTATGCGCTGTTTTTTTTCGCGGGGAAATCAAGGATGCATTTAGACAAATCCACCTTTTAACTTATGCAATATGCATTCAGGATTGCAACTTGGAAATGCAAGCAATTTCAAATGCACATTATGCAAGTAAATCTTGAAAATCGGGCGATCAATTAAAATTTTCAAGTGTAATTAAACTTGCCTATGAGAATGGACATGCCTAGTGCATTCTTTTCATGCGGAATCAATTTTAAGAACGTGGGTATTGGGGTTCGAGGTGTTGTCCACATGCGAACTCGGAGTGTAAGCTCCCGCGTGTGTGCCTCGCGTCTAGCTTCAAAGCCATTGACGAATCAAATCCTAGTTCAAAAACTTCCTCTCACGTTACGAAGCTCTTTCTGCCCGAGGTTCTCTTCTTCTACGCAGGAATGGGCTTTATAATTGCGGTTTTTGGAAAACTGGAGAGCACGGGTGAATAAGGCTTAAGGGGGCTTTAATTTGGAAGCTTCCAAGCTTCTGTGGCAGAAAATTACGTGGAGAGAGAAGGTAATAATGGAGAGGATGATGGGGCGGACAACGAAGGGGATGATGGTTATGATGATGGTGGCGATGGTGATGCCAGAGGCGGCAGCCTGGCGGACAGCACGGCGGTGATGGCGGTGGCAGCACGGCAGCTCCAGGACCTACTCTCTCTCCTCTCTTCCCTCCACCCCTCAAGCCTAAGGGGGGTTCTTATAGGATAAAAAGGATGGGGGGTAGCCTCCAAGTGTCAGGCCAGCATGATCCCCTCCCCATGCTCCTCCTCCACATCACTCCTCTCACACTCATACTCCCTCTCCCCACCATGCATCGAGGGCTGAGAGGGAGGGGATTATTAATATAAAAAAAATTGCCAACATTTAACCATTATCCATTTTCCTTTTCTCGTGAAGGGTGTTCCCGCATGGAACTATAGGTTTCAAGCCTCGGCTCTTGTGCTCCATGCGGGCTAGAGTTTATTGACGCGCGCATGCACTTAACCACCAACATTTAACGTTGCGGGAGATCACTTTGGGTTACATTTTTGCGTGAGGAGTGCGGTGTCTAAAATCATTAATATTTTGTGCGGAAATATTACATACACTATGATAACAGAAAGGAAGCTAAACTTGTGTTCAAGTGAGAAGGGCCATTCATAGTCATAAGAAGATATCCAAATGGCAGCTATAAGCTAGGTGACATGGGTGGGAGAGTTCACAAGACAAGGATAAATGGATGGCGACTCAAGCCTTATTTTCAAAGAAATAGGGACGCTTTGGAGCAGTCATTTGATGAAGAGCCACCAATGAGGGGGTACAGTCCTCCTTACTCTATTGGTTATCACAAAATTTGGCCAAGACCCCTTTCAAGAGCCTTACCATATCACTTTGGGTTTACTCTTCAAGCACTAGGTATGCTACATTTCTTCTCGATTATGATAACTCTAGCAAATGGGGGGAACAAGTTCTTAGGAGGGATGCCAATGTAAAGGGTAAAAGGGATGGTTATCTTAGTGAAGATGGAAATGGATTACACACAGGAGTTGAGTGAGTGCATAGATTTTTCAAAGGAAGAACCTCCAACTACACATGGGTTCCACCTGTATCACTAAGATTTGGAATCTATCACCATCATTAGAGGACACCTCACCCTAGTACACAAGTCAATATTCACATCATGGAGTCATTTGGATCTTACACAAAATCTTACAAGCATGGATCCCTTCTCTCACATGCTTAAATGTATTTATATATATCGGGGACTAAAGTCAAAGCAGCTTTTGGAAGCTGTTTTTTATAATCTCAATAACTCCCAAGGAAACACGAATTTCAAGAAAATTCTCACGCTACCCGCCGATCAGTTTTGACCTGATCTACAAAGTTGCAAAAGAAACTTTTTTCAGATTCTTCATCGATTTGAAGTTATGAAGGCGCAAACTGCTGGCTACATGCAATTTTCTTCTCTCTTTCACCACATCAACTTTCCATTCTATCCTTCTTGTAAATATATTATAATAATGTGCTTTGGACACCCACCTCTTGTAATCTAGCTCCCTTTCTCTATTTTGTCTACCACCACCCTTGGCTTCTTGCATGATGACCAAGGTGGGGACTTGTCCCATCTACTATTCTCCATATTTTCAAAGATGCCATGCATCATCTAGGATTATGTTAATCAAGAAGATTAGCTTAATCTAATCCCTCATGGAGGCTTTATAAGGAGCCTATGGAGATGCAAAGAATGACAAGGACAATGGAAAGGAGAATGACAAGCACATGAGAGCACTCTAGAATACCCTCATGCTAGTCCATCTCTTTGAGGTAAGCTATGAGTGAGTTCTTTTATTATGTAGCATAATAGCAAGCTTCCTCTACCTCTTCTCCTAATGGAAAGCTTCCTCTATGCCTTCTCCTCTCGTCTCCCTTTCTTCTCATCTTCTCATTCCATGAATACATAGTGGTGAGCTTTCTTTACCTCTTCTCCTCTTGTCTCCCTCTCCTCTCATCTCTCTCTCTCTCTCTCATGTTCTAATATGGTGTCTAGTACATATATTATCTCTTGTGAAGTTGTATCTTGGTTCTTTTGATTCTCTTTGAGAAAATGGATGTCCTAGCCTATCCTCCCTTTGGCTAGGTGGTGCCCCTCTTTAGTTCTCTTAGTGAGGATTGGAGGTTGGATGGGTAAGAGGCAACCCATTCATAATTTCAGCCCTCAATGCATTTTACGAATTCATATGAAGACAACTAATTGAGGCAATTCTTATTCTTCATCTTCATCCAATAATTTGAGATTATGATTGTGATTATGATTGTGAATGGGATTGTGAGTGAGAGTGAGACTGGGTTCCCTTATTATGTACATGATATAAGCTCAAGGGTGGTCCGGAGGTTCAAGCTCCATATTGGAGTGCATGTTGTGTTGAGATATCGAGCTCCACTCGTGATACACCAGGGTGACCGTTGTGTATTTATGTCACCGACTTGTCAGTTGCAGACGCGGTTGGTACACCGCCCATGAATAATAGCTACATGATAGCTATCCTTATCTACTCTAGTTCGTGGCTCAGTTAGTATGCCACCTTAGTTAGTTGAGTTTGGTTTGAGACCCATATATAAGGTTCTTCTATTTCTTTGTACTTGGGTTTTTTGGCTTACATAATAAGAAGAGGAAAACTGTTTTCAGCCTCCACCCTTGTGTGTCTTCCCCCATTGTGCAAGCAAGAAAGCTTCAAGCGAGACTCCTTCCTTCTCTCCCACAATCTTGACATGGTATCAGATCCTTGTTCGTGGTAAGGAGCTCAAGAAAGCAAGCCAAGCTCACGGTGTTCTGGTAAGAGGAGTAGTGTTGCTTTCATTTTCTATTTTGGGAGCAGATCTCTGCAGGTAGCACAGCCGGAAAGTGCAGGAGTGCATTGTCTCAGGTTGAGACGCCCTTCGCGGTGAAGCAAGAGGGCAGTATATGCTGCGGGCGAGGGCTTTAGCCCTCGGCGACCTTGTTTTTTTTATTTGAGGCCATTTCGGGGCCTGTTTTGGAGGCGGAAGTTTTCTGCACGCACTCAGGAAAAGGCCCAGTTTTATGCTGTGCAGCCACTGTTCTACAGGTCGGTGAATAGTTACTGTAAAAATTGCATTGTATGCTTGTGCGCAGAGACATTGGGAGTTACAGAATCATCCCTGTTGCCTGTTGATGCAAAATCGTCACTAGGAAGTGACTGTGTGGTCAAATACCACTTTCGCCAGTTTTGCAGATTTTCCCTTGTGAGGGTGAAGCTGTGGTTTTTGCAGTGACAGAATTTTTTGCAGTCTTCTGTAATGGCATCTGATTCTCTTTCACAGATTGTCACTGAAAAGCTTGACAAGAACAACTTCCAAGCATGGAAGTTTAGAATGACGAATTTCCTTATGGGAAAAGGATATTGGGAATTTGTTGCAGGAAATGAAGAAGAACCAGTTCTTCCTGATGTTCCCAATCAACAGCAAATGCAGGCATTTAAAGCATGGCATGAGAGAGCCAGGAAAGTTATGTATTGGCTATCTATCAGCATTTCAGACTCTATGATTGTGCATATTCAGGATGCAAGTACGCCAAAGGAGGCATGGGATACTTTGTCAAAAATGTATAGCACAAATACGCAAGCCAGGAAAATGCAGCTCAAGCAAGAGTTGCACAATGTGCAAAGAGAAAATATGAGCATCAACGACTACCACATGAAGGTGAAGAAGATTGCAGATGCACTTGCTTCCATTGGGTTACCAGTGGAAGATGATGATTTAGTTTCTGTGACCTTGAATGGTCTAGGAAAGGATTATGCACAGTTTCGGACATCCATTTCAGTTCGTGAAAGATTTCCTGATTTTGAGGAGCTGATTGCTCTTCTAATTTCTGAGGAGCAAAGAAATGGTAGTGCATCTTCTTCAGGAGGAACTTCAAAAGAAGCTGTCTTCTACTCAAATGCTGGAAGAGGTAGAGGCAGAGGTAGAGGAGGCCGATATGGAGGCCGTGGTAGAAATCAGAATATGCAGCAAACTCAAGAAAACCAGTCCTATGGAGGAGGACGTGGTAACTCTAGAGGCAGGGGGAGCCAAAGAGGTCGTGGTGGATGGCTAAGAGGCCAAAATGCAAACAGTAATGTTGAATGCTACTACTGTGGTAAAATGGGTCATATGGCTAAAGACTGCTATAAAAAGCAGAATGACATTATGAATGGAAAACTGCAACAAGGGAATTATGCATCTTCTAGTAGACAACAGAAATGAGCACTTGTTTATGGTGCAGCACATGAACAATTCTGTGACAAGTGCAGAAGAAAGCAATGATGTATGGTATGTTGACTCAGGTGCATCAAACCATATGACAGGTCATGCAGAATGGATGGAGGATGCAAGGAAAATGGAAAAACCAGGATTTGTGGAGACTGGTGATGATACTGCACATCCTATTGTGCAAATTGGAAAAATTCCCTTGTCTATGTAGGATGGGAAAAAGAAATACCTGTCCGATGTATTTCATGTCCCGAATATCACCAAGAATCTGGTTTCTGTTGGTCAAATGGTTGAGCAGGGCTTGCAGGTCAGATTTAATCCTCATGGATGCTTTGTTGAGGATATGAAAAATAAAGGTCACTTGATAGCAAAAGGAAAGAAGAAGGACAGAATGTTTACGTTGGATGCAGACATGTCTGAATTGAGTGCAGCAATGTTTGCACATGGGACCGGTGTAGTTGCAGATATTGATATCTGGCATAAACGCATTGGTCATGTTAATGTACAGCGACTTAAATCAATGCAGGCCCAAAATATTGTTGCAGGATTGCCAAAATTCAAGGTTGCAGAAATGCATAAGGTATGTGAAGCCTGTCAGTTTGGAAAACAGGCAAGGAAACCATTTCCTAGACATGTTCAAGAGAGTGAGAAGCCATTGGAATTAATCCACTCTGATGTGTGGACTACTAAAGCTGCATCTCTTGGAGGCTGTCATTATTTTGTCACTTTTATTGATGACTATAGCAGAAAAGTTTGGGTGTATTTTATGAAAAAGAAAAGTGAAGTTTTTGGGCATTTCAAAACCCTTAAAGCTATGGCTGAAAAAGAAACAGGTCTGCAAATAAAATGCCTAAGGTCAGATGGAGGGGGAGAGTACCTCTCAAATGAGTTTGCAAAGTTCTTGGAGGAGCATGGCATAAAGCAGCAATATTCATGCAGTTATACCCCACAACAAAATGGAATTGCAAAAAGGAAAAACAGGCATATTGGAGAGGTATCTGGTGCCATGCTCAATGAAAAAGACTTGCCAGATTTTTATTGGGTTGAAGCAGTTGCCACAGCAGTCTATATAATGAACAGGACTCCCACTGCAACAATACATGGGATGACTCCAGAGGAGAGGTATACTGGTAGGAAACCAGATATTTCTCATTTGAAATTTTTTTGTTGCATTGCCTATGTACATGTGCCAGATGAGTTGAGATCCAAGTTGGATCCAAAAGCTGAGAAGTGCATCTTTATTGGTTACTCTCTGCAGCAAAAAGGGTATAGATGCTATAACCCTTCTACTCGCAAGTTTACAGTGAGCAGAGATGTTGTTTTTGATGAGATGAGTAGCTAGTATAAACCAGTAAATGTGATTGATGATGTAGATGCACAAAATGGTAATGCTGCACAGAATTCACAGCAGCAGTCACAAAATATTAGTGGACCTGGAGCGTCCTCTAGCAGTGGTTCACATTCTTCGCCGTGGACAGGCAGATTGAGATCAGGAGAATCTTCTCAAAGCAATGCAGATAGTGATATGCAGGTATCACAAAAAGGAAAAGAGAAGGTTGATCAGCCCATGTTTGATGTGAATGCAGGTCACTCTTATGTGGATGGTGAATCGAGTGGCTCAGAACAGAGCATTGATGATGAGTTGGGTATTCCTTCTATTGTTACACCTGGAGTAAGGAAGACCAGGGATGTTTTGAGAGCACCTGCGAGTGAACCTACTTTGCGCAGGTCTACGAGAGCTAGGTATCCTGTGGATAGGCTGAAATATGATGGATTTACAGCCATTCACTATGCATATATGGTCAAAGTGATACAGGAACCAGAACCCACTTCTTTTGAGCAAGCCATGGGAAAAGAAAAATGGAAGAAAGCCATGGATGAAGAAATGGATGCCTTGGAAGCAAATGCTACATGGGAGTTAGTACCTTTGCCTAAAGGTAAGAATGCAATTGGCTGTAAGTGGGTTTATAAGGTGAAGCACAATGCAGATGGTTCTGTGAACAGATACAAGGCAAGATTAGTAGTCAAGGGGTATGCACAAACATATGGCATTGACTATGAAGAAACATTCAGTCCAGTTGCAAGGATGGCAACTATAAGAGCAGTCATTGCTATGGCTGCATCAAAGGGATGGTCTTTACATCAGATGGATGTAAAGAATGCCTTCTTGCATGGTGATTTGCAAGAAGAGGTCTATATGGAGCAGCCACTAGGTTATGTGCATGCTGTTTATCCTGAGTTTGTTTGCAGGTTGAAGAAAGCCTTGTATGGCTTGAAGCAAGCACCTAGAGCATGGTCTGACAAGATAGGACAGTATCTTGTCACTATTGGCTTTCAGATTTCCAAGGTAGATTTTTCACTTTATGTGAGAAAAACAGAGAAAGGTATTATGCTACTTGTCATTTATGTTGATGATTTGATTATGACAGGTGACAGTGATGAAGATATCCTTCATGTGAAAATGCTATTGAAGCAGAAGTTTGAGATGAAGGATTTGGGAGAGCTGCGTTATTTCTTGGGCATTGAGGTGATTAGATCACCAAGTGGGATACAGCTCTTGCAGAGGCAGTATGGATTGGACATGCTGTCCAAATATGGGATGACAGGCTATAAGCCTATTTCAGTTCCTTTGGAGCAAAATGTGAAGCTGAGCACAGATGCAGGTGAGCTTCTAGAAGACCCTACTATGTACAGACGCATAGTAGGAAGTTTGATTTATATGACTATTACCAGGCCAGATTTGAGCTATGCTGTTGGATTGGTAAGTCAGTTTATGCACGCTCCAAGGAAACCACATTTGGATGCGGCTAGACGCATACTCAGGTATGTGAAGTCCACATTGCAGTATGGACTATTTTATGAGACTGGGGTTCAGATACAGTTGCATGGATACACTGATGCTGATTGGGCTGGTAGTATTTCTGATAGACGATCTACCAGTGGATATGTGTTCTCTTTTGGGAGTGCTGCACTCACTTGGAGCAGCAAGAAACAGCCTACAGTTGCCTTGTCGAGCACAGAGGCTGAGTACAGGGGTGCAGCAATGGCTGCATGTGAGGTAGCTTGGTTGCATAAGCTACTTTATGATATGCATCAGTCTACAGATGGGCCAGTTGTCATTTATTGTGACAACATGAGTAGTATACACTTGGCAAATAACCCAGTCTATCATGCTAGAACAAAGCACATTGAGGTGCATTATCACTATGTGCGAGAGAGGGTTTTGCTAGGTCTTATTGATCTAGTTTATGTCAGCACATAGGATCATGTAGCTGACATATTCACGAAGGCATTGGGCGCAGAGAAGCTGCGCAAGTTCAGAGACCTGCTTGGTGTGCAGGAATTGGGATTGAGCTTGAGGGGGAGTGTTGAGATATCGAGCTCCACTCGTGATACACCAGGGTGACCGTTGTGTATTTATGTCACCGACTTGTCAGTTGCAGACGCGGTTGGTACACCGCCCATGAATAATAGCTACATGATAGCTATCCTTATCTACTCTAGTTCGTGGCTCAGTTAGTATGCCACCTTAGTTAGTTGAGTTTGGTTTGAGACCCATATATAGGGTTCTTCTATTTCTTTGTACTTGGGTTTTTTGGCTTACACAACTAAGAAGAGGAAAACTATTTTCAGCCTCCACCCTTGTGTGTCTTCCCCCATTGTGCAAGCAAGAAAGCTTCAAGCGAGACTCCTTCCTTCTCTCCCACAATCTTGACATGTTGTCATGTTCCATTGTTCCTACTCTATGGACTTGATTAGATATTATATCGATTTCTCTTCTTCTCTATTTTTTCTATATGTATCTTTATTGAGTTCAATTGGCTGTGTGATTTTTTATGATTATGAAGGAGTCATATTGCAAGTGGAATAATAGAAATATCTTTCCATAAAAAGAGACTACAAATCATAATATCTAATCAATGTAAAAATATACATCATTGATAATATTTTAAAAATAAGACAAATAAAAGAGAAAAATATATTTATCTATTTTAATTATCATGATGAATCATGGGGAAAACATGAAATCCAAACACTGCATAATCTCATATAACCCTTGCACTACTATTGTGTTTGATATAGATACTCTTTTATTGTTTATCTGTATCACTTCCTTGTTAACTTCTGTCTTTACTCTCTTAAACATCAGCTTCATAGTCAAATCTTCATTCTATCTTCAAGTCGATCGAAAAATCATCCTCCTTAATAGAATATTCTCCAATGTTATTTTCAAAATATCTTTCTCTTCTCTTCACTTATTGTTTTGACCTTGATCGTTGAGATGGCTTTCTAGTTGACCCAGCCATATGAGTCGTATTTGCATCACCTCCTAGATCCACGATGATCTTTGGTATCTTTGTAGCTTTCTTGCAAACTTGTTCTCTTCTCATATCACTAAGAAGACACTGAATAAATTTTTGTTACTCCTTGATTCTTTGCTCGAAGCTTTTTATCTTCACATATTAGAATTGCTCTGATACCACTTGCAACACGATAACCACAATTTGAAAAAAATCAATACAAATTTTGATAGAAGAGGTAAGTAGAAAGATACAAAGAGAAATATGTATTATAGTTTGAAGCAAATAGAGGAGTAGTAGATAGCATGATAAAAATTTGCACTCGGATACGGAGCTCAAACCTCTCAACCTCCCCGAGTTAAGCTCATGTATATGAAAGAATTGTAGTCTCACTCTCAATTGCACTCTCACTCACAATCTAATTTGCAATCATAATCCCAATCATTGTGTCAATCTTGGATTTTAAAAGACGAAGATTATGAAGATGTCAGCTTTTCTATCAAAATGCCTTCACATGTCTAGAATAGAATTTTCCAAGAATGGTGCATTTTCCAAGAAAATCGTGTGCCAACACTGATGTGATTCTCCCAAATTATGACTTGTATCATGCAGCCTGTCAAAAACAACTAGTGTAATTTGGTTCTTAATTGTAATGTTGAAATATTTTAGTGTAATATTTCCGCACACTGCGTACCGTAAATATTGACTTCCCGCACGCCGTGTAAATCCTGTGCAAGGGTATCACCTACATCGTATTATTGGTAGCTTAATCCATACCATTCACGCTCAAAAATGAGGCCGCCACATTGTAAATTAGAGGCTGGGGTTGAGGACCGTAAAAACCGCGTGGGAACACCCTTTTTGAAGGGGCAATTGGATAAATTCAAGGCAAATTTTTTTTAATTATTATCCCTTCCCCCAGCCGATGCATGGCTGGAGGAGAGGGAGTGTGGGGGGGGAATGGCCAAGGAGGAGTGAGTTGGACTGCATGAGGGGGAGTCCTCCACGTGTGTGGAGGCCCTCTTCCCCACCCCCCCCCCAAGGCCTATAAAACCCCCCCCTCCCCAGGGAGTCAGGGGGAGAGGAGGGCGGGCTGTGAGAAGGAGGAGGTCGCCGTCGTGAAGCCGCCACGCTGCCACCCCAGTCCGCCAGCTGCCATAGCTGCCGCCCCAGACCGCCAGGCCACCTCAGTCCGCCGCCGCCCGCTAGATTACGACTCCCCCCCCCCCTCGACGTTGCTGCAGTCAACTAGAAGCTTCTTAGAAGCTTCTTTAAGAAGCTTCTAAGGGGGCTTTCTTAAGCCCCCCTTCCCACTAGGTCCCATAAGCCCCGTTTCCACGAGCTTTCCGGGATCTTAAAATCCATACCCTATAAAGGGGTATTCCTACATAAGGGAGAAGTAAACATATTTTGAGACTACTTGCCAAGACTCGGAGGAAATTTAGGGAGCCATAAAGGGTAAGGATAAACCCCGGAGCCCAAATCCTCTACATCTACGATGGCTCCAAAGCCAAAGTCACAAGGCGCACATGTGGAGGTCTCTTTCCCGAGCATACAAGTGGATATCTCCCCGAGCCCACAAGTCCAGGTTTTTTTTCAAGTTTATTCTCGCATAAAGAAATATTTAGGCACGCTTAATTCCATAAGGAAGAACGCATTTTACGCATTGTGGCAGCGTTAAAAATACATTTGATAAATTATCTCTTTAAACATTAGATAAGGTTGATGCATGTCATGAAATTGAAACGGTTGCATTTCGAGAGTTGTCCGCCTTAGAAGACTAGCTGCATGTTGCTATTTTGGAACATTATCAAAGTAATGAGTCTAAACATATATTACTTAGGGCAAAGAAATGAAGTTGATAAGTGCATTTGGTTACTAGACATGGTAGGAATAAGCGTGTGCCGCATTTTGGGTAACATCTTCCTTGTAATGATTTGTGGGGAAAAGTTAACACCCATAAGATATTATCCGGAAAGAAATAGAAGAGTACGAAAATGATCTTATGAACTTGCAAGTAGCACGTAACATGGAATAAGTTAACACTAGTTTTAGTTGGTATGAACTTCGTTAACTACATTGTAGCTAGGGGGAAGTTGCGTGTTGCATAGTCATCATGCAGAAATTCCATTCATTAGGAGCCGTATCTAGAAAAGGTCGCATGGGTTATCAAAGCATGAGATTCTAAAGTGTAGACAACAAGGTTGTAAGCATGATTATTTGATGTAAGTCCTAGTATGTCCTAGGAAGGTTAGTATCCAGATTATCATGCATTTTTACTATACCAAGGAAAGATAGAGTTATTGTGAACCATGTGATGCGTGGGAGCAATGAAGCACATGTTTACATGTAATATGTTAGTTGCAACTATTTTTCCTCTTTTAGATCTAGTTTATTGTCTCTAGGAAGGATTCATCCTTGTCGCGAGACAAGCATAATGAATTATCCAAATCACCTAACCACAAAGGAATCATATGGTACGATAGACACCCCGAACACTAACTAGGTTAAGGATTCGGCCAAGTTTTCCAAATGTCGCGAAGTCGAAACCTTCAAGCCAATAGTCCTAACCACATTCCCAAAATGTTGAGCTATTTGGATGCTCATGTAAACAATAATCTAGGATTCCTACCTTAAGGACCAAGCGTTCAAGATGATGAAACTCGATTTAAGTTGGACTAAACGCTGTCGATTTAGTGAAATTAAGGATGGGTGGGTAAGAAGACACCCTAAACCCTCCTTCTCGACTGAAGTTAATTCCGTGACCTGAATACGCCATTCATTAAGGGAAATGATCTCTTAGAATGGAGGCGACACTTGTGCAATAAATTGCAACGTCACTTAGCTTTGCGGTTTGACCATAAGAAGTTTTGCCATTCCGTGGATTAAGGTTGGCAGGTTCTTGCGCCAGTTTAAACTCGCAAGGGGAAAAGGGTAGTCGTCCTTTTACTCTATCCTCATTAGGGAAACTTTGTCAAGTTAAGGGAAGCTAGGCATTTGCTTGGACGAAAATGATTAATCAATAAACTAAAGCGACATGGTCGCCGGAATTTACCATAAACCAAACCTAAAGTATTGACAGGGTATGACCCTAGCCCAAGGACGATAGGAATCTTGCCAAGTTGCAATTGATTCCGGATCGAATGCGGGTTGCATTCGGAGAAAAGGAGTCACTCCTTAACAGTTTGCCAGCTAAAACGACCACTGGAATTGATTGTGCTTGTAACAGTTTAGAAAGCACTGTTTGCATTGTTTGCTCAATGAACTAAAGGATGAAACGATATCTAAATACTTCAGGTTGAAGGCCTGAAGGGAGAGGCAGCTTCAGTTACCCCCGACTGCATGCCGACCCTAACCAAGGGGGTTGTTAACCGCGCCGGGAACGTGGACCGAACCCGCCGTGAGAGGTCTCTCCGTTGAGTTCTACTTGGAGCAGGAGGACGCTTGGGTGCCAGAGGGGGCTCTGGCCGTAAATCCCTCGCCTTCCGGGCCCTGCACAAGAGGCTAACGTGACTCGGGATTGGATCTCGAGGCCCGCATACTAGTCTACGGGCAGAAGCTTGGATTAGTGATCCCTGGTGGATTATTGGATAGCCTTCGGGCGGATTATGAACAAGCCTACGGGCGGAACTCCTTGTATTTCAAAGATAAAAGGATAAAATGATAATAAAGAAGTTGTTTGACATTGTTTTCTTTATGTCCTGTGATAAGATTACGTGAAGGAACCAGTGCTTAACAGGGCTAATCAAAGAAGCTGTTTGTTATATGTCAAATTAATGTGGTAGGTAATTACATAACTAAAACAAACCGAGGAAAGTGCGGAGGATGGACCATGGGTCCGTCCTATGGATGGGTGGTCCCGGTTAGCCGGGAACTTTTCTCAAAATCTTCGGCGAACAAAAGGATGATCATCGAAACGAATAACGAGAACGACGACTTAGAATTACCTATTACCCGATTCACGCTGTTTTAGGGGAACGGAATGGGACTATGCCTTAGGGCAGAGAGGTCGAGCCTTGCATCCCTCTCGTTTCCCATTCTCCTTGAACCAAGTGCAGCGTGAATCCGCTTCGGACCTGGCGTTTCTGCGTAAAGTAGTTCGCTCGGGTCTGACGCTAGTTGCTGCTAGCTAATGACCAAACTAGAAAACCTTAATTCCGGTCGATCCTAAGTGGGAAACGGCCAGGACACTTCCGCTACGTGGCAGACGCGGAAAGACCTAGATTACAAAACCCGTAACATTCCATGGGAGTGCCGGGCGGAGTTCTCTAGACAGCCTTTCCGATGGACTGCCAAGACGTGTCCTAGAGGATTCTAGTGGACACGTTACAGTTGGTATCAGAGCAAACCAACAAAGGACTTGTTTTTAGGAAATTTTAATAAAGACGGAAGTAAAGCAAATGCTACTGTCCCAAACATTTCCTTACTTTCAATGCTGTCTTGCAGAATTATGAAGCATGGAACAAGTTCTTAGTGTTCCGAGTCATGTTTATGACCGCGATGCATTCCACGGATTATCGACAAAGGGTTGAGATGATGAACATCCTAGACCGCATTTACAATCCACCGCCTGTGTACGTGGAATGGAGATGGAAGGGTGTTACAGGGATCTATTACATAACTGCCTATCAACCTGCGTACCTTCAAATTAACTTGAAGAGAATCAAGTGGATGGAGGATTTGAAGATCGTGAAGCTGTTCATCTTTGTTGAGGCTCACGCAAACGCGACCCTACAGGTTGGAGGTCGAAGGGTTAACCAGAATAAGTATGTGTACGGGGAAGTGATTCAAAGAATCCCTGCCAACCGAATCAAGGTTTTGGGACGTCATGTGAAGAAGGGATATCAAAGGAAAAGATACCCTAATCTTCCAATGAACTATCGATTCCTGAAAATCGATGACCCCAATCCGTACTACTACTCAGTTCCTGTAGCTGAATGCAATAATATTTTATTCTCCTCAAATTAATGTATCAACTTGTTCCATCGCCCCAAGAAATAATTGTACCTCGAAAGGGCTATGTTGATATGAATGGAATAAAACTTTTTCTTCCGATTGTCTTGACTATGAATATTGATAAAGAAGTAAAGTGATATGGTCACTTGGCTAAAGGAATACGTGGACGTAGTTTCTGAAGAGTTAACAGAACTCTCGCTTCAAAGAGAAGTAGATCATGAGATCAAGCCAGTAATAGGAGCTGCGCCAATTGCGAAGAGACCATATAGAATGTCTATTCCGGAAGCTATTGAGTTGAAGGAACAACTCAAGCAACTGTTAGATCAGGGTTACATCCGGCCTAGCAATTCACCATGGGGAGCTCCAGTTCTATTCCAGAAAAAGAAAGATGGGACACTTCGACTATGTATTGATTACCGTGGGTTGAATCAATCAACAGTCAAGAACAAGTATCCTATTCCTAGAATAGATGAGCTTCTCGATCGCCTTCAAGGTGCAAAGATCTTCTCCAAAATTGATCTCAGGTCAGGTTACTATCAAGTCAGGATCAAGGATGAAGATATTTCGAAAACAGCCTTCAATACAAGATATGGGCACTTTGAATTCTTGGTTATGTCATTCGGGCTTACAAATGCACCTGCCACCTTCAATAGATTAATGCAGGATATTTTTAGACCATATCTTGATGATTTCGTGCTTGTCTTCTTCGATGATACTTTAGTCTATTCTAAACAGGAAGAAGATCATGAATCTCAACTACGGATTGTCCTTGAGACAATGAGGTCTCATAAGCTGTATGCAAAAATGAAGAAGTGTGCATTCTTCAAGCGTCAGATTGAATATCTAGGATTCATAGTATCATCAGAAGGAATATCAGTAGACCCAGCCAAAGTCAGAGATGTGCTTGAATGGCCAATACCAGTATCCGTCAAAGAAATACACAGTTTTCTTGGCTTGACAGGATGGTATAGGGTCTTTATCAAAAACTATGCTTTGATTACAGCACCTCTTACCGACTTACTAAAGAAGCAGACTTTTATTACATGGTCAACTCCCGAGCAAAATAGCTTCGACCAATTGAAGCAATGTTTGGTATCAGCACCTATTCTGAAACTTCCCGACCTCAATAAGGAGTTCGAGGTAGTAACTGATGCCAGCATTCTTGCCTTGGGGTGTGTACTCATGCAGGAAGGTCATCCCGTAGCATATTCTTCAAGGAAATTGAAGAGTCATGAAAAGAATTATGCCACGCATGATCTGGAGTTATTAGCTGTCATCCATGCTCTAAAGCTTTGGAGACACTACCTGTTGGGTAACAAGTTTACTCTAGTAACAGATCATAAGAGTCTCAAATGGATTTTTACCCAGAACGAGCTCAACATGAGGCAACGTCGATGGATCGAAGTATTGGAGGAATATGATTTTGAAATCAAGTATCGACCAGGGAAAGAGAATGTAGTTGCCGATGCACTCAGTCGCAAGGCATTCCTAAACTCCCTAATCTTGCAGAATCCATCAACGGCCAGATCTCTGGCTACAAAGGTATCCATGCCAAGCAACCCTATACTCGAACTAGCTAGGGAGGAGGCATGCCATGATTTGGCCTACCAAACCATGATAAAAGAAATAGCTACCAAAGAGCAGAATCTGAAGTCACAAGCTAAGTATCGGGAATTTTCCACTGATAATGGACTTGTCTATTACAGAACAAGGTTATGTATACCAACAAGCCAGTCACTTAAGCAAAAGATATTATGGGAAGCTCATGATTCCCCTTTCGCAGGACATCCTGGCTATGCAAAAACTCTTAATGTAGTTAGGAAGAGCTATCATTGGGAGAGGCTCAAAGGTGACGTTCTCAAATATGTCACTGAATGTTTGTCTTGCCAACGTATCAAGGCTGAACATGTCATGATGCCAGGAAAATTGCAACCACTTGACATTCCCCAAATGAAATGGGAATTCATCAGTATGGATTTTGTGGTGGGCTTACCCCAAGTCCAAGGAGGATACAACTCCATTATGGTTGTAGTTGACATGCTTACTAAGGTTGCACACCTGATTCCAGTAAAGACAAACTATAAAGCCTCCGACATTGCTAGAGTGTTTATCAAAGAAATATTCAAGCTACATGGGTTACCTAGAAGGATCATTAGCGATCGAGACTCTCTTTTCACTTCACACTTCTGGAGAGCTATCTTTGAAGCTATTGGGACTCAACTCTGTTTTAGCACTGCCTACCATCCCCAAACGGATGGACAAACAGAACGAGTAAATCAAATCATTGAGGATATGCTTAGGGCTTACTGCTGTCGAGAGCCGAAGAGATGGATTCAATACTTGCCGTTAGTAGAATTTGCTTACAATGCTTCTTACCAGCAGAGCATTCAAATGACCCCTTTCCAGGCATTGTATGGTCATGATTGTCGAAGTCCCCTAAACTTTTCTGATCCTACCCTAAGGGTGGAAGCCTCAAGACAAATGTTGGAGGACATGGATGACCAAATAAGGTCAATAAGACAAGACATACAAGCAGCCAAAGATAGACAAAAGGCATATGCGGATTTGAAACGCCAAGAGAGGGTCTTCGGAGAAGGAGACATGGTCTTCATTCGTGTACGGCCGAAAAAGAGTTCTCTATCTCTAGGTGAATGCAAGAAGCTAAGTCCAAGGTATTGTGGACCGTATAAAATCCTCAAATGCCTAGGACCCAATGCTTATAAATTGCAACTTCCAGATAACCTAAAAGTTCACAATGTATTCCATATTAGCCTCTTAAAAAAATATGTACCCAACCCAAATCATGTACTTGATGACCAACAAATTGTAATGCCTAGTCAAGGAGTCCTTGAACTAAGACCGGAAAAGATTTTAGATGTCAGAGAGAGACAGTTAAGATCTAGAATCTTGAAAGAATACCTCGTCCAGTGGAAAGATTATCCCGAAGAGGATGCTACCTGGATGGATGAAAGCTCTCTCAGTCTTCAATATCCCCAGTTTTTCTCGAGATGAGGACATCTCGATTCTTCTAAGGGGGAGAGAATGTAATATTTCCGCACATTGCGTACCGTAAATATTGACTTCCCGCACGCCGTGTAAATCCTGTGCAAGGGTATCACCTACATCGTATTATTGGTAGCTTAATCCATACCATTGACGCTCAAAAATGAGGCCGCCACATTGTAAATTAGAGGCTGGGGTTGAGGACCGTAAAAACCGCGTGGGAACACCCTTTTTGAAGGGGCAATTGGATAAATTCAAGGCAAATTAATTATTATCCCTTCCCCCAGCCGATGCATGGCTGGAGGAGAGGGAGTGTGGGGGGGGAATGGCCAAGGAGGAGTGAGTTGGACTGCATGAGGGGGAGTCCTCCACGTGTGTGGAGGCCCTCTTCCCCACCCCCCCCAAGGCCTATAAAAACCCCCCCTCCCCAGGGAGTCAGGGGGAGAGGAGGGCGGGCTGTGAGAAGGAGGAGTTCGCCGTCGTGAAGCCGCCACGCTGCCGCCCCAGTCCGCCAGCCGCCAGCCGCCAGCCGCCATAGCTGCCGCCCTAGACCGCCAGGCCACCTCAGTCCGCCGCCGCCCTCTAGATTACGACTCCCCCCCCCCTCGACGTTGCTGCAGTCAACTAGAAGCTTCTTTAAGAAGCTTCTAAGGGGGCTTTCTTAAGCCCGCCTTCCCACTAGGTCCCATAAGCCCCGTTTCCACGAGCTTTCCGGGATCTTAAAATCCATACCCTATAAAGGGGTATTCCTACATAAGGGAGAAGTAAACATATTTTGAGACTACTTGCCAAGACTCAGAGGAAATTTAGGGAGCCATAAAGGGTAAGGATAAACCCCGGAGCCCAAATCCTCTACATCTACGATGGCTCCAAAGCCAAAGTCACAAGGCGCACATGTGGAGGTCTCTTTCCCAAGCATACAAGTGGATATCTCCCCGAGCCCACAAGTCCAGGTTTTTTTTCAAGTTTATTCTCGCATAAAGAAATATTTAGGCACGCTTAATTCCATAAGGAAGAACGCATTTTACGCATTGTGGCAGCGTTAAAAATACATTTGATAAATTATCTCTTTAAACATTAGATAAGGTTGATGCATGTCATGAAATTGAAACGGTTGCATTTCGAGAGTTGTCCGCCTTAGAAGACTAGCTGCATGTTGCTATTTTGGAACATTATCAAAGTAATGAGTCTAAACATATATTACTTAGGGCAAAGAAATGAAGTTGATAAGTGCATTTGGTTACTAGACATGGTAGGAATAAGCGTGTGCCGCATTTTGGGTAACATCTTCCTTGTAATGATTTGTGGGGAAAAGTTAACACCCATAAGATATTATCCGGAAAGAAATAGAAGAGTACGAAAATGATCTTATGAACTTGCAAGTAGCACGTAACATGGAATAAGTTAACACTAGTTTTAGTTGGTATGAACTTCGTTAACTACATTGTAGCTAGGGGGAAGTTGCGTGTTGCATAGTCATCATGCAGAAATTCCATTCATTAGGAGCCGTATCTAGAAAAGGTCGCATGGGTTATCAAAGCATGAGATTCTAAAGTGTAGACAACAAGGTTGTAAGCATGATTATTTGATGTAAGTCCTAGTATGTCCTAGGAAGGTTAGTATCCAGATTATCATGCATTTTTACTATACCAAGGAAAGATAGAGTTATTGTGAACCATGTGATGCGTGGGAGCAATGAAGCACATGTTTACATGTAATATGTTAGTTGCAACTATTTTTCCTCTTTTAGATCTAGTTTATTGTCTCTAGGAAGGATTCATCCTTGTCGCGAGACAAGCATAATGAATTATCCAAATCACCTAACCACAAAGGAATCATAAAGTACGATAGACACCCCGAACACTAACTAGGTTAAGGATTCGGCCAAGTTTTCCAAATGTCGCGAAGTCGAAACCTTCAAGCCAATAGTCCTAACCACATTCCCAAAATGTTGAGCTATTTGGATGCTCATGTAAACAATAATCTAGGATTCCTACCTTAAGGACCAAGCGTTCAAGATGATGAAACTCGATTTAAGTTGGACTAAACGCTGTCGATTTAGTGAAATTAAGGATGGGTGGGTAAGAAGACACCCTAAACCCTCCTTCTCGACTGAAGTTAATTCCGTGACCTGAATACGCCATTCATTAAGGGAAATGATCTCTTAGAATGGAGGCGACACTTGTGCAATAAATTGCAACGTCACTTAGCTTTGCGGTTTGACCATAAGAAGTTTTGCCATTCCGTGGATTAAGGTTGGCAGGTTCTTGCGCCAGTTTAAACTCGCAAGGGGAAAAGGGTAGTCGTCCTTTTACTCTATCCTCATTAGGGAAACTTTGTCAAGTTAAGGGAAGCTAGGCATTTGCTTGGACGAAAATGATTAATCAATAAACTAAAGCGACATGGTCGCCGGAATTTACCATAAACCAAACCTAAAGTATTGACAGGGTATGACCCTAGCCCAAGGACGATAGGAATCTTGCCAAGTTGCAATTGATTCCAGATCGAATGCGGGTTGCATTCGGAGAAAAGGAGTCACTCCTTAACAGTTTGCCAGCTAAAACGACCACTGGAATTGATTGTGCTTGTAACAGTTTAGAAAGCACTGTTTGCATTGTTTGCTCAATGAACTAAAGGATGAAACGATATCTAAATACTTCAGGTTGAAGGCCTGAAGGGAGAGGCAGCTTCAGTTACCCCCGACTGCATGCCGACCCTAACCAAGGGGGTTGTTAACCGCGCCGGGAACGTGGACCGAACCCGCCGTGAGAGGTCTCTCCGTTGAGTTCTACTTGGAGCAGGAGGACGCTTGGGTGCCAGAGGGGGCTCTGGCCGTAAATCCCTCGCCTTCCGGGCCCTGCACAAGAGGCTAACGTGACTCGGGATTGGATCTCGAGGCCCGCATACTAGTCTACGGGCAGAAGCTTGGATTAGTGATCCCTGGTGGATTATTGGATAGCCTTCGGGCGGATTATGAACAAGCCTACGGGCGGAACTCCTTGTATTTCAAAGATAAAAGGATAAAATGATAATAAAGAAGTTGTTTGACATTGTTTTCTTTATGTCCTGTGATAAGATTACGTGAAGGAACCAGTGCTTAACAGGGCTAATCAAAGAAGCTGTTTGTTATATGTCAAATTAATGTGGTAGGTAATTACATAACTAAAACAAACCGAGGAAAGTGCGGAGGATGGACCATGGGTCCGTCCTATGGATGGGTGGTCCCGGTTAGCCGGGAACTTTTCTCAAAATCTTCGGCGAACAGAAGGATGATCATCGAAACGAATAACGAGAACGACGACTTAGAATTACCTATTACCCGATTCACGCTGTTTTAGGGGAACGGAATGGGACTATGCCTTAGGGCAGAGAGGTCGAGCCTTGCATCCCTCTCGTTTCCCATTCTCCTTGAACCAAGTGCAGCGTGAATTCGCTTCGGACCTGGTGTTTCTGCGTAAAGTAGTTCGCTCGGGTCTGACGCTAGTTGCTGCTAGCTAATGACCAAACTAGAAAACCTTAATTCCGGTCGATCCTAAGTGGGAAACGGCCAGGACACTTCCGCTACGTGGCAGATGCGGAAAGACCTAGATTACAAAACCCGTAACATTCCATGGGAGTGCCGGGCGGAGTTCTCTAGACAGCCTTTCCAATGGACTGCCAAGACGTGTCCTAGAGGATTCTAGTGGACACGTTACATCTAGCTTGCATAATCCTATTGTTTAGTAAGGTTTAGCTTTTCTAATTACAAGCATTATGCTTCTAGTATTTAATAAGCTCTAGTGTTACTAATTATAAGCATTGTGATATTTTTTGTATAGGTAGAAGACATTGAAAGAAAGAAAGGGTGAATCAAATGGTTTTGGCAAGGGTAGTAGAGGGTGCATACTATCTTAGGTTGCAAATTTTTTACTTTGAATCCAAGCTAAGAGTTGATAGCTTTGATTTCTTATAAATTGTAAGCAAAGATTATTGTAATGTAAAGAACAATACTATTTGATCATCATTCATTTCTAATTCATAGTCTTGATAAATGTTTCTCATGTCAAGCTATTTTATTATGTGTAAAGCCATAATTTTGGAACTAGCAACTCCCTATTTTTTAAATATATATAGAGAAAAATCAATTTTGTATCTAATAGAGCATAAAAATAACAAGTAATAGAGCATTTTTAAACAATTGTTTAAATTATCACAAGAACTCTAGGTTGACTATGTTTAAAATTGATTTAAAATCATTATTATCTGTTGTGGATTACACACAATTGTAGACATTGACCTTCTGATGTAATGTTGAGAAAAATCTTAGATGTGCCCATAATTTCTTTTTAAAGTTCAAAAAATGTGTCAATGTGGCCATTTACAAGCCTAATCCCTCATAGTGAAAATTTGATTAATTGATTCAGAATAATATGCAGCCTAGTTTTAAATTCAAGCAACATCTTAAATGGACGTATCCAAGGATGAATCCCCTCTTCCATTAAAATATCATCCAATAACCAATAGAAATGTAAATTATGTGGTGAATGTTCTAGTTTAGACTTGGAAAGTGAGGCAAATTATTCTCTAAATGTAATGAAATCAAATATAAACAAGATTAAGGAAATATTGATGTATTTGTAAAAAAACAACTTGGTAGCATATGGACACAAATATAAATAGATATAAGAGTCAATTTCATGGGGATCATCATTAAGCAATAAAACCAGTCTCTCAATCTTCTGCAAGCTTTTGTTGCACCTTTCATGCTTTTCTGTCTTTGTCTTAGTCTTCTTTCTCCTCTTTCTCTTGTGCTCTTCTATTTTGTCTCTCTTCTCTATGTCCTCTCCTTAGAAGTGGTATCAGAGCCACTTTGATTCATTTTTCTCTCATTTCTTCCATTTCAAATATGATTTTGAACATAAGAAATCCAATATAAGATACTACAAGAAAATTAAGGTACATCTCTGTGACTTGAAGATCTTTCACAGTTGGAAAGAGACAAGCTAAGAGTTCTTTTGAATCTAGAATGGATAAATATGGTGAAAGGAGGAGAAATTTAGCAGTTATTCACTCATTTCAATGCATTTTTTATAGACACTTTTGAGAAAATAAGGTTTACTAAAGTTATAAGAGGACATTAGTGTTAGTTAGTTTTAGAAATGTGAATCTTCTTCAACTTTTCCAAACTTCCCTTCCATTGCAAATCTTCACTTTCTCCATTTTTCTTCCAAATCTTCATCCCCAATGATCAATAGTTTATAGAGAGAACTTCTACACATCATTGGCAAAGCAATAGATAGTCATCTTGTGGTGTATCTAACTAGAGTGAAGTTATAGGAGTAGCCCCAAAAATCACAAGCTAGTTTTAGGGATATCTATTAGCATTTTTCAGCCACCACATATCATTGTCAAAATCATTGTCATGACCTTCTGCTCCATCTTGGCATCAATGTTTATCAGTATGGAGGTCTAGTTTCTCATTCTTCTTGGAATTTTGTCATTCTTGAAGCCCTAGGATAGCAATGATAACTATTATTTATTTTAAAAAAGCTTCAAAATCTGGCTCATTTACATCAAGTCTCTTGAAGGAGACATTAAAAGTTGAAGGATTGAAGACTCTTTCAACTAAAATTGCAGGTGAAGCAAAGATTTGGGGCAAAACTTGAGTTCATCCCATTTATTCATACTAGAGTATTCAAAACACTGAGGAGTATTGGAATTCCATGTTGGAGTTTTATTTTAAGTCCCATGATGTAACGTGTCCCCCTTGTCCACTTGTAGGACACGTCTTAGCAGCCCATCGGAAAGATAGTCTAGAAAGAGCCCCCCGGCACTCCCAAGGAATGACATGGGGTTTGCGATCTAGGTCTTCCCGATTCTGCCATGAAGCGGAAGCATTCTGGTTGTTCCTACTTAGGACCGACCTGAATCAGGGTTTTCCTAATAGTCAAGTTCCTAGAAGGTAGCTAGCGTGGAGCCCCAGATGAACCACTTTACGCAGAAACATCAGTGTCGAAGAGGATTTATTTGGTTCAAGGAGAATGGGAAACGAGAGGGATGCAAAGCTCAAACTCTCTTCCCTAAGGCATAGTCCCATTCCGCTCCCCTAAAAAAACATCAATCATGACTCTAGCTCTATAGATTCTAGATCATTGTTACCTCGCTGCCAATTCCTTTGAGAAAAGTTCTCGGCCAACCGGGACCACCCTTCCGGAGGATGGACCCAGGGTCACATCCATCGCACTTTCCTCGAGTTTCTTTAGTTATCTAATCACCTACCATATTTACTTTGACAAGCAAAAACAGCTTCCTTAATTAACCAACTAAACACTGGTTCCTTCACGTAACTTAAGCACTGACACATAAAAAAATGTCAAGCAAGTTCCTTTTTCAACATTTGATCTTTATTTAACAGTCTTTAGAATACATCAAATAAACCTGCCCGAAGGCTATTCCAGCAATCCTTAGGGATCGCTATTCCAAGTTCTGCCCATTGACTAGTATGCGGGCCTCGAGATCCCATCTCGAGTCACGTCGGCCTCTTGTGCAGGATCTGGAGGCAAGGCATTTACGGCCAGAGTCTCCCCTGGCACCCAAGCGTCCTCCTGCTCCAAGTAGCGCCCATGGAGAGACCTCTCGCAGCGGCAGGTTCAGTCCACGTACCCAGCGCAGCTAACAATCCCCTTGGATAGGGTCAGGCAAACAGTCGGAGGTAACTGGTATTGCCTCTCCCTTTAGGCTTTCAACCTGAAGCAGTAGTTATTTTTCCTGAATTAGTTCCTTGAGCAACAAACAGTGCACCTATGTGTACAATCAAGAATATTCCAGTGGTCATTTGTATGGCCAACTGCTAAGGTGTGAATCCTTCTCCCCGAATGCTTCCAGCATTCGATCCTGGATCAATTGCGACTTGGCAAGATCCCAAGGGTTTTGTAAGCTGAGTTGCTTGTTTACCCTTTTTCCTTAGGTTAGGGTTTATACCCTGTTGACCCAAACTGTCACTACTTTAGGTTTCCTTATATTATGGTTGATAAATCCTGGACAACCTCATCGCCCTAACTTGGTTGGTCAATTGCTTTCTTGGCAAATTCGTAACTCCCCTAGCTTGGCAAATCAGTCCCAAGAAAGAGTGTTGTAGCAGGATGACTACTCAATTCGTAGGAAATTTAACTTGCAATTAGAACTCACCAAACTTGGTCTAAGGTGCAGGGGTTCTATTTAGTGATTTAGACACAAGCGCATATGACGTTGCGGCTTGTTGCACGTGATAGGTGTCAATACCTAACTTGTGGGGATTACATCTTTGTTTTTATGGTATTTCTTTATCAAGAATACCTTTGATCAAGTTAAGGGCTTGGTAGTCCTCTTGACCCATTCCAAACCCTAACTCTACTAGGCCAATAACGTCTTGGCCCTAGGGTTCCTAAATTCCTTGCCGAGACCTAGTATTTGGTCAATTGACCCTTAGGGTGAGAGCCCTAGATCATTCTTGTGCGGCGATTAGACAATTCTAACATTTCAAGAATGTGGGTAGGGCCTTTGAGATTGGAATTATTAGATCAACATCCTAAGTGCGATACTAGGCAGAATTTGAACATAGCTAACCCTACCTAGCTCATTGAGGTGACCATCATATGCTAACTAATCATGAATTTCATGTAGCCTACTCATTTACGCGAATTAATTAATTGATCTTACCAACCCACGATTTAAGATGATCTTCCCTTTTAAAGATGCAAATACTTTCTTTAAATTTGCAAGTGATGCTAAGAGGCATATTCCATAGTGGATTCTATGAGGTTTTGCGGTGGATTCCGTAAAATTTTATTATCGGGGCTCATACACAAGGTGGATTCTTGGTGCGAAAAGTCGATGGGGATGCCTATCCTTTTCGGGCATTTTGTTAATTTAATGTGTAAGTGGGTGATTCCATAGCAGGTGATTTTGTAAAATACATATTTAAATTAATAAACATTTATGAGTTTAGAGTGCGCACTCGTAATAAATTAAGGTTAGGATTGAGTTTTAACCAATTTATTTTTGTAGTTGAAGACTGCTAGGTATTCAATTTTGTCTATTTAATTGTATTATTTTTCTAACAATTGTGAATGCTTCGGTTGATGTGTAGAGCAAGCAGCAGTTGCATTGGGAAGCATTGGAGGATAGTGTGTATTCAAATTATAATCAATTTTTGATGGGCGCATATCTTAGGCATGGCGTCCATATTTTGACGCACTTATTTATCAAAGCGCTTGATATTTATTTATTACTTTTGTATGCGCATGGCCGCACAATTTAAATATTTGTATTAGACATTGTATTTGGGTACCGCTTGACTTCTTGGGTGCCCAATAGCTTTAATTCTTTAGTGACGCAAAACCAAACACAAAAGCTAAAGCCTGCTAATTGTAAATTGGGCTATTTCTTGAGCTTGAAGATAAATAATATATAAAATATATGCTTTGTGGAGCGCTCACACAAGGCATGGGGAGATATTGCACCCAATTAGTCTCTTGCTTCATGTCGTGCAAGCTTCTTCATTGGTTTTTGTGCAAAAAGTAGAGTTATTTTGTTCTTGGGGACCTTCTGACGCTCATTATGCGCGTATACGACGTCCGATCTGTGCACCAGTGGTATCAGAGTGAAGCTGAGAGAAAGAGCTTCTAATCGCTTACCATCTCGGGCGAAGGCGGAGCTCCTGGAACGATCGAGCTCTACAGTCAGTCTCGTGGCAAACGGTCAATACCAGCCTGTTCCTAGCAGTCAAGAACCCCCTGTTGTATACTCAGATCACGAGGGACTGGCCTTTGCAGGCGAAGGACCACGCGGATAGTTCCTTCATCAAGTCGTTGATTACAGATAAGAAAATTTCAGCCATAGCTTTTCAAGCTTTAATAATAAGCTTAATAAGCTTAAAAAGAAGCTTAATAAGAAGCTTTATTATTCAAATTCATCAAATGGCGGCGACAACACGAACTGGTCGATGCCGCCGAATTGAGCCAGGACATACTCAGGTCCTCAAAATCCAAGCTAAGTCATAAAGACTTAAAACTCTAAGTCCTCTAAGGTCCTCAAGTTACTAAGGTCCTACAAGTCATCTTCATTAACTATCGTAAAGGTAGTTCATATTCAGCAACACACAGCTCAATTTACTACCCTCTGGAAGCCCCTATTCACACCTGTGAACTGATAGAAGCAGATTACAACAATCAATTATCAACACACAGACTATACGCAGTCTATACGCAGTCTATACACAAAATTACTTTCTTCGAAAACGGTTGTGACATCGAATTTCGCAATCGTAAAGGAGAAATACTACAAAAGCCAAACTTTTTTTTTAAAAAAGTACAAGCCTTGTAAACCCGCCTTTGAGCTACACTCATCCCGCTAACAAGGTTTCGAGTGTGTGAGGTCTTTCGGAATTTTGTAGGATGACTGATCAAACCATGGAAGATTTTATGGCTGAAGGTGATCTACCTGAACCAACAATGGAGCAAAAGTTGGATTTGATTATGATGCAGCTGCAAGAGGAACGAAGAGCACGACAAGCTTTGCAAGCTCAATTGGCCAATCTGCAATGATCTACCACCGACCAAGATGGATCGCAACCTCAATATCTTATACGACGCACCATCGATGCAACACTTGAAGCCCAATCTATTCGGAAAGAAACAAAGATAAGTAAAAGAAACTTCAAATTTCGTACTTTCAATGGGTCACGCGATGGAAAGACTGTACTTGCTTTTATCAGTCAATTTGATGATTATTTTCATGAAGAAACATATGCTAAGAAAGACAAAATTAAATGTGTCACTAACCATTTAGTTGACCGAGCATCCTTATGGTGGACTGTGGTCCGCAAAAGCGTTGATTGTCCCACTACTTGGGAGACTTTCCAAAAGAAATTTTTGCAGAATTTCCTTCCTCCCCAATTCCACGAAAAAGCAATCCAGCAATGGGATCTTCTACAACAAAGGGATCGCGAACCTATTTTCCAATACACTAAACGTTTTTGGAATGCTCTATTGCAACTACGAATGCTCGAAGATGTACCTGAAGCAACTCATAAACGCAAGTTTATGTCTGGCCTACTTGGACATTTTTATGCGGAAGTCAATATGTTCAAGCCAACAACCCTTGAAGATGCAATTTCCTTGGTCCATGACACTAAAGACAAAATTTGCGAACGAGACAAGCGACCACAAAAATTCCCAACTAATGGTAAATTTGGTTCCAAACAATTCAATTCAAATTTTTGAAGATTCAATCAAAGTCATTTTCTTCCATCTTCATTCCGTAAATCTTGGACACGACCACCTGCCTTGCCATTAAACACAAATCCAAACCCTAAGCCATCCCCACTGTCAAATCCCAACATTCCTAAACTTCCTGCCATTACCAATAATATATCTAAAGCAAAACCCATACTTTGTTATAAATGTCATCAACCTAGACATCTAGCAGCAAATTGTCAATCCAAAAAGCCATCTGTCCATATCAATTATCTGGGAGCAATAGAAGATGAAGAACGTGATAAGATGCCGGACTTTACGGAAGAGGATGACGATATTGGTACTACTTTTGATACTTTTCCAGGTATGCCAACTCCCCATTCTTTATTAACAATGAAATATTTTGTGCATGGTAAAGAAAAGACTATTTTACATGATGATGGGAGCACACATGACTTCATTTCTGCAAAATTAGTCAAAGAATTGAATTTACATACTATTTCTACACATTATCGCATCAAGGCTGCATTCCTAGGTACGAGATATAATAGAACACAAGAGGTGCATAATTTAGAAATTAAAATTGGTGATTATACTAAACGAAGAAATTTCTTAGTTGTACCTTTGCAATCTAGTGACATTATCTTAGGAATGCCTTGGCGTCATCAATACAATCCTGATATAGATTATTCTACGCATTCAATTAAAATTTATTTTCAAGGAAAACAAATCACACTGCATGGTATGCATGCTTCCAATAATTTTCCATTGCTTACTCATACTCAGGCTAAACATGCATTACGTAAAAGTAGCAAATCCTATTTAATATGGGCGAATGAAATTCAAGCTAAAGAAAAACAGATGCATCCTAGGCATACACAATTTCTTGACCAATTCCAATATTGTTTTGCTGCTGATTTACCACCTGAATTACCACCTTCACGTCCTAAAGATCATAATAGAGATTTAATTCCTGGAACACAACCACCATGTAAAGTACCATATAGATATAACCAAATTGAACAGAAAGAAATTCAAAACCAAATAGAAGAATGCTTAACATAGGATTAATTAGACCTAGTATTTCTCCATTTGGTGCACCTGTTTTATTAGTGAAAAAGAAAAATAATACTTATCGCATGTGCATTGATTATCGTGCCCTAAATAAAATTACTGTTAAGAATAGATACCCGATTCCTAGGGTAGATGATCTTATGGACAAGCTACAAGGATCTGCCATATTCAGTAAGATAGATCTTAAATCTGGATATCATCAAGTAAGATTGGACAAATTTGATATATTTAAAACTGCATTTAGAATACAATTTAGACACTATGAATTTCTGGTTATGCCTTTCGGTATAACTAATGCACTAGCCACATTCAGTCGTATGATGAATCGCATATTTTTGAAACATCAGCATTGTGTCATTGTTTTCTTTGATGACATATTAGTTTCCAGTAAAA
The DNA here is from genome assembly GCF_053477565.2 of Lygodium microphyllum. Classification (NCBI taxonomy): domain Eukaryota; kingdom Viridiplantae; phylum Streptophyta; class Polypodiopsida; order Schizaeales; family Lygodiaceae; genus Lygodium; species Lygodium microphyllum. Next base: position 26,818,624 of record NC_141152.1, on the reverse strand, counting down.
AAGAGAATGAGCATTATGAACATTTGTCTTTAGTTTTTAAGTTATTAAAAGACAATCAATTATGTGCTAATCCAGAAAAGAGTGAATTCTTCCAAACAAAAATTGAATATCTAGGACATATTATTTCATCCGAAGGTATTAAAGTCGACCCTAAAAAGATAGAAGCAAGTTTAAATTGGCCGATACCCAAAAATGTGCATGAATTACGTTCTTTTCTAGGTCTTGCTAGCTTTTACAGAAAATTTGTGAGGAATTTCTCATTACTTGCATTACCTTTGACAAAACTCTTAAAGAAGGGTATCGTTGTCAAAGGGTTTTCAAAAGCAAAGTCGCAACCACAGAGGTTCTTGAGAAATTCCAAGATAGAAGATCAATCAAGCAAAATCATGCTATGCAAGATAATCTGTCCATTCTCTAAGCTCCAACATAGTTTGCTCTTCTCGTCCAAGTTGCATATGAGCTGAAATAATTGCAATCCACGTGAAAACATTTTTCTATTGAGTATGCCAAAATATATATAGTGTTTCTAGCAAACTGTAAGCAGGTCTTTCTTTTCTATTCAACTCTGTATAAGGTAAAATTCAATGAAAGAAGATTCAATATGCCTTTGCTAGACCATGCAATCCGCAGATTACAATGGTATCGGGTTTAATGTATGAAACTATGCCTTTTGCAGCAATCCAGTCTGGTTTTATCTGAATAACTAGGCCTTCTATCTCATGAAATAAAATGATAAAATGAGTCTTTGTCTACATTCACAAATCAATTCCTCAATTGCTGTGCCTCTGGAGTACCCACAAATTTCCCGTTATAGTCACTAATGCAGCCTACCTTGACAGCCAAAACAGGATAGAACTTCCACCTAAAGCTTACTTTAAACATCTGTACCATTCAAACGGTGTAGATATGCAATTGCATGTCCATTTCACAGGTTTGCCACATGGTAAAATTCTTATTGAATGAACTCAGACATGTCTACAGAGTGGGCCCTGGAAGCAGAAAATATGATCAGACTTAGTTCATCCACAGCGTTGTATTTCCATACCCCTGGTCTTCATTTGCAATCAAAGGCTTTTTGCAGACTATTTGATAGATCTCCATCAATGCCATTTAAAAGGCATTCTCTTCATTGGTTGTTTCTAAAGCTGAAGTCTCCAAAAAGAACAATTCCTCTTTCTCTGTCAGATCCACTACATTTCTTCTTCTCAACAATTGCAGGAGCTCCTTCAAGTAAGTTTGTTACAGTATTTCTCTTTACAACTTGCTTGCTAAGATCACTGCCAATATTAGTATCACATCTGGCTTTGTTGGGCTTAGCAATCTCTAGCTCACTGGCACTTTCACTACAGCTATCACTGTCACTGTCACTGTTGCTATTAATGTTGTAGCTGCCACTGTCACTATCACTGTAATCACTCTCTGAACTCCACTTACAAGGTAAGCAATGATAAAGCATAGATATTGCACAAGTTCTGAAGTTATCTCTTTACACCTCTCCCTGGGAATTCTTTATTCAAGGCTTCAATGAATTTTGTGACAACAATACATTCGATCCCGTGTAACTTCAATCAACTCCTGGAACATCTCAGCAAATCCTGTTTCCTGGTAAGAGCAAGTTGCTCAGCTTTTAGATATCCAGTGGATAAAAGGAAAGCTTCAACGAAATCCGTTTTTTTTTCTTGGCTACTTCTCTCTGTTAACAGGGTAAAGAACTCCACAACATGAAGCATCTTCGTCACAGAACTTGGTCCTCAAATCCCTGAGATACAGCCGCCTAACTTCATCTCTGTCGCAGCAGCAGTCGCTTTCTGCCTCCTCCGAGCTTTCTCCTCCTTGACCACTTCTTTAGCTGCATCACAGCCTCATCTCGAACTTTTGCGTTTCCTCCAGCTTCTTTTGTCTTCTGCTATCATCTTCAACTTTGATTTCTTTTTCAGAAGCATTCCCCAATTATTTGATCATCGTCTTTTTCCATCCTTATCAGTCCTCTTCTCCGCCTTCTAAGGTGGCAGTTGACATCTCAGGATGCGGAAGAAGCTGCCTTCTCCTCTTATTTGTAGGCCTTGACTCGATCAGCTCCGATTACAGTCTTGCTCCTTTCCCAATTATGTCATCGAGCCATGCTGATCTCGTCGTCCTCTTTAATAAGCATCTTCCGCACAATTAAGGCTTTCGTCGCCCACGTTGATCTCCGCTTGGAGGCTGTAGTCTCGGTTGAGTGTCACACGATTGTCGAGAAGAGCAATTGCATAGAAGATGGAGTCTTCTTCTCCATCTTCATCGTCTTCTTTCTCATCACCATCTGTCCCATTGTCTTTTCCCTCATCACCAGCTGCATCGTCTCCCCTCTTGTCACCTTCTACAGGACTTTTTCCCCCCCAAAAAGCCTCTTTTTGAAAATAGCCATCCGTGGCTTTATTTTTCTCTTTCCCCAGGCTAAATTATCCATAGTCATAGCGCAACCCAAGTCCAAGGTCTTGAGTTGAATCATTAGGAGAAATGTGTGATTGTCATGATTGTAAGTCCCAATCACATAGAAATCCAACTTGGTATTATCCATGCTCGCCTTAAGGACATGTTTCACAGTGTCCCCATAAATGGAGGTATCAACACCTGCAGAATCACCCGAAACTAGGATAGGATAAAAATCCAGGCATTCCCACATGCTAGTGCCTTCTACTTGATGCAGATAATGGTCTTGCAATGACCAATTTATGAAATCAGAGCTGTGATAGATGATGGCACTGCCAGTCTGGTCAACTTTGGATCCAATACCCAGGCTCCATAACCCATCAGCTCCAACCCAAGCAGTTGTAGGGTCACGGAAATCTGTTGGAAGGATGCCTGTGGGAGGCACAAAAATAGGATTTCCAACATTTTTGGTCCAGTTTCGGAGAAGGAAATCTGAAGAATCCTCAGGAAGTGCTACAGCCTGCACTTGTACGGATTCATTAGTAGATCCTGTATAGATGATCACAGGAGTACCATTTTCCAAGAACATTGTAGAGCCTGTCCAAACACCCCGAATGTCGTACCACTGGCCAAGCTCCATGGCATAATCAAGGTATAGCCAGCGGATGAGATCAACCGAGATTGCATGCCCCAAAATACTGTCGTATCCCCCATGTCAACATAGTCAAGGATAAGGGAACTCCAAGAATACTCATTGTGTTGTGGCAGGTAGTCAAACGTGTGCTGAACATCAAGCAAGCTCCCACATTTGGCATACATATCCACCAGTGTACTTCGATCTACATCTCTTTGAAACAGTTTAGTACTTCCTCACAAAGCCCATAATTGGCATATCCTGAAATAAGTGTAACCTATGAGACTGCATCTTGAGTTACCAATCTATCAAAAACTCCCTCTTCTTCTACAAGCATGTCACATTTAGCATACATGTCAACCAGAGCGCCATTACGGATAAGTTCCTCTTGCACCAAACCCCACTTCACTATATTACCCACATAGAATAAAAGAGCAAACATAACAACTAAGTATGTAGAAAGTATCAAATCCCACACACACAACTTTTTGGTGGATTCCACACCTTGGATGCGCAGCAGTACGACATCCACCCCCTCTAATCCTATGCATCCTCTGGATGGGCCAACTACCCATGATCATTATCATCAAGATCCACGAACAAATCAATCTCTTTATTGTGTATTTCCCGTACTTCAGCAAGATTATCTATCATATCATCTGTCTCTTCTACTGGAGTTTCTTCTCGTTGCTCTTCTCTTGCAAATTCTTCCAATGCATAATTCTCATCATCTCTTTTCTTGAAAATCTTGATTCTTTTCCCTGCAATAGGCACTCTAAGCATTGTCCCATCCAATTCTGTCAGCTCATATGTTGCATTGTCAAAGACATGTCTGACTATGTACGGCCCAAACCATCTTTTCATCATCTTCCGAAGTGCAGTATACTGATTTTCAAGGCTGCTATCAAAGACTAATACCCAGTCTCCCTCTTCTATTGGTCTAGGCCGCAAGCGATGCCTGCTGTCAAACTTGTCCTTATTTCTTAGTCTAGCAACCTTCAACCTATCAATAGCTAGCTGAATATCCTCTGGTCTTCTTTCCAACTGCGGAATCCGAAGAGCTAAGAGTTCCTCTCTCGTCAAATCCTCCTACCAAGGTAAAACTGACCAAGTCAAAGCACAAGTCTCAGTCGGCATAACCGGTTTTTGACCATACATCAACTCTGCGGGCATATATCCTGTGGTAACACTGTGAGTCATACGATCAGCCCACAAAGCAAATGGTAGAAGTCTCGGCCATTCTCCAATCCGTCCTCTGTATGCTTTGGCTAATGCTTTCACTATCGGCAGATGTCCTCTTTCACTCTTCCCATTTCCCTGTGGATTGTATGCTGTGGTTAGAGCCAACTTGATTCCTAGTTGAGATCTTACCCACACAACCATACTTGCAGAAAATTTCTTCCAATAAGAACTTACACACTGCACTAGTGGTCTTCGTTCTCAAAGGTCTGCCCTCAACATGATTGGTAAGATCGTCTCTAGCCAAAACAATATACCTCATCTGCCATAGACCCATAGGCATAGTAATCAAGTCAACTACCCACTTATAATGAATGCATAGCGAATAGGTCGGATGAAGCTCATCTCGATGATGCACTACCGAATACATCTGGCAGTCTCTACAAGTCTCTACAAAGTGAGAAACATCTCTATACATGCCTTTCCACCAATATTTCTCCTTGATTTTCTCATAAGTAGCCCACACTCCTCTATGACTAGCCCAAGGACTCTCATGAAACTCCCTCATCACTTGTAACTGTGTCTCTTTATCGCAGACAACCTGCAAGGGTAATCCACCTCTCTTCTTCGGGTGCTTCCAAAGAAATCCGTCCTTAAGAAAATAACCATAGGCTTTTCTTTTGATCTTCTTGAACTCTTCATCTGTCCATTCATCTCTTTTTCTTAGTGTACTAAGGTACTTGCCAATCTGCAACCAATCTCCAACATAGAGTTCTTCTATGAAAGCCACAATATCATAGACATGGCAAACATGATCAACCATAGCGGTTGAAATTTCTGCATCATCCTCTTTTGCAAGTAGTGTCTCCTCATCATCATATCTGGCTCTAGACAGCATATCTGCTACTGGATTATCCTTTCCTGCTATGTGTTTAAATTCTGGATTTAATGACTTGATGTATGCAATCCATCTTAGCATAGCTATATCCGGAGTAGAGCAATTCGTAATCATACCTATCAATGGCAAGCAATCTACCACAACTCAGGCTTCAATAAAGTACTCCTTGTCACATTTGAGAGCCATAACAATCCCCAGTAACTCCTTCTTGATTTGCAGATATCTCCTCTGTCTCTCGTCTAGAACTTTCGTCCCAAACTGAATAGCATACATGTTTCCATCTGCATCATCTTGACCCACAGCCCAACCTATGCCAATTGGACTAGTTTCAACTATCAATACAATAGGCCTTCCACAATTATAATCCGCTTTCTTGAGAGTAGGAGCAATCTGCAATAACTTCTTCAATTTCCGCATGGCTCTAGTGTGGCTCTCATCCCAATAAAATTTCTGCCCCTTTCGAAGCAGCTGATATAAACAATCTGCTATGTGTGCAAAATGGGGTATCCAAATCATATAAAACACACAAGCTCCAATGAATCTCCGTACCTCTGAAGTGGTAGAACAATACTCCGTAATCTTGCCTATAGAATCCACCTTCTTAGGTGAGGGTTTCCTGCCATAATACCCACACATATGTCCAACAATAACAACCTCATTTACTCCAAAAACAGATTTTTGGCCAAATAGTGTCAAGTTCACTTCTTCTAACTTGGCCAAAATCTTTTCACAGGCTGAAATATGATCAGCCACAAAGTATCTGCATCCCTGCTCATTTAGACTCTCATTCTTCTCTTCTTCTGCACACCCCTTAATGGGCACATCATCCAAGAAAGGCATGGTAAGCTGAGGTATGTAATCACGAAGGACCTTATGCATGGCATTCATCATATGCACAACAGAATTAGTGGCACCTTGAGGCAAGGTACACATCCTGACAAGTCCAATAGGAGTTCTCATAATGGTTATGTCCCTGCTTTCCAAAGCCAGTTGAAACTGATCATATACCGAATACAAATCACCTAAAGAATAGATGGCACGTCCAGCAAATGCTTCTGCAAACTCATCCACAACTGGACCTATACCAACATTCCTGATAGTAACTCTATTTACTAGCTGCATGTCCTGTATAAATTGGAGAGTATCATTCTTCTTTGGAACCGTAAACCACCTATTTGAGTATGGTGCAGATGACGGCTCTAGGATTCCCATCCTGATTTTCTCATTCAACAAGTCAATTAGCTTTGGCAGGTGTGCCTTAGGCACTGGAATAGGTCAGAGGTTCCATGGAATATGAGGAATAGTAAAGATCACCATAGGAGCAACAATATCTGGATTCACACATCCAATCTCATGCGGAAAAAAAGCAAACCCCCTTCCATGTCGCTCAAGCATCTCCTGAAAGCATTGCTTCTTTGTGGATAGCAAGAAATCACAATTTCCAATTTTTAATTCAGCAAGAGTCTCTGCTGAAAATTTATGGCCTATATACTCTGGATTCCTCAAAATTGGTTGTTTGGCAGCCCTCTCTATTTGCTGATCACTGTCAGGTGGAAGCGGTACAGCTACCGGCTTCACCTTTTTATCCACAGTCTTGTATTTCTGTCAACCCTGGCTTCATTATGATCCTCTACATTACTCAAATATTGTTGTAAATCAGCAATTCTGCACTCCAGTGGTGGCTGAATATCCCCAGCCCTCTGCTCTATGGACTGCATAAGAACAGCCCTAAGCTCTGGATGCTGAAATATCTCAGCAGTAAACTTTGTTGGCTGAAAATTTTTAGCCCTCTGTGTCTTTGTAAGCTGATCATAATCAGTTGGAAACTCTGTTTGCTGAATTTCTTCAGCACTCAACACTTTTTGCTGAGTCACCTCAGCCTCTGACTCTATCTGTGACACAAAATTTGCAATTTCATGAAACATGTCCAGGGATTGCACTGATACATTACTATGACAACTCTACATATCAGTTTTCAGCATATTTTCCATCTCTGTCATCGTATCTGCACAAACCATACTATCATACATCCCATCTATATGCTCATTATCCTCTAAAATACCTGCATTTTTCAAAATTTTCTCCTTCCTGCATATGTACTTCCTGGCAGCTCTAGACAACTTAGAAGTCTTCTGATAACTCATCGAACTGTTTGCTGAAATTCCAACAAAATTGGAGGAGAAAACACTGCTATCAAGAGGCGAGAACTCCAATCTCCACTGCTCTGTACCACCATCGTCTCGCGAAACAGCGATACCTTATGAAAACCCGAATCTCTCACAATGGGCAAAGGTGCATCTCTAAGAGTATCCCTGTTTCTAACATGGTTCACACACGCAGTCATAAATTGAACTACTCTCATGCCATCTTTACTACGAATCCGTGCATAAGCAGATCCATCATCCATTACTTTTGTTTCCATGCGCATCTCTGTAATGAATGGTTGTCCAAGAATTATGGGATAAGAGCATGAATCCTGCACAAAGAAATGGAAATCCTCCTCTACATCTCCAATAGAAACCCTGACACTGGGAGAGGCAGCATACAAATCACGTGCAGTGTTGTTGGCGGCTCTCATATGCCACCCATGCTCCACATCCATAGGCCATCTATTACTTTCATAAACTCCACAAACTATGAGATTAATCTCTGAACCATGATCCACCAAAGCAACATAAGGCACCTATTTCTCTCCAATTTTTACCATCGTTTCCGTGGTTGCCCTAGCCCAATGACTCCGCGAAAAGTGACTACGCGGTATCAAGATAGGCTCATCAATTTCAGCATAATGCATAGGCTAAACCCTCTTCTCTATCTGTGGAAAAACAGAAGCATTCTCAACCATAACCTCATCCTCATCCTCATCCAACTCCCCAATCAAAACTCCCTGTGTATTAGTAGTAGGCAATGCATGTCTTTTCCTCTTCAAGACTTCTTGGAACTGATCTTGAAACTCTCTTTTGGAGATGCCCAAAACCTCAGAAATAGTAAAAGTCACCTCACTGCCAAGTATTTTGTCATTAAAGATTTTCTTCATGTCCGTAGATGTCTCAATATCGGACATCAATCTAAACCCTGGCTGCTTTCTCTCTCTAGGCTCTTGCCTCTTTTCTTTCCTCTAAGCATCTTCCATCCGTCGTTCTGGCCCTGGTCTCAAAGACGGTCCTGCAGTAGGTGGAGTAACAAACTCACCCCCTCTAGTCTTTTTAGCTGCATTTGGATTTTCTTCATCCCTCTTACGCTGACTTAGCCAAGTAGGCATAAATAGTGTACCTATCAACAGGCGAATCCCAACCTGTCTCAGATCTGATGCTAGAGCCTGCACTAGTCAAAACAGTTTGCTGAATTTTCCCCCTGTTTGCCATCTCCATAGCATAAGTCCATAATGCTGACTGATTCTCTGATCCTTTCTCAATTTGAACTCCATATGCAGAAGCATCTCCTCTAGCTGCCACATAAGAAGTACGCGCAGCCATGTCATCCACTAATTTCTTCATTCTACCTTTCCCAAAGTTGGTAGCCAGCGGAGCTCCTGTTTCAGTCAACCAAATCTTACCATCTTGTCCCCAAAATACCAAATTCTTCCTCCTTGCATCCTGAAAAAATTCACAATCCCTACAATGTTGATGGTCCGTACTATCACACCAAATACATCTTCGATCTCTCCTAGGTGCACTAGGAGCACTCCTAGGTGCAGTAGGAGCACTAGAAGAAATAGTAGGTGCAGTTGAAGCAAACTGCTCCTTCAATTTTCCCACCAATTCTGCTTTAACTGACTCCAGTGTCAAATCGGTTATGCCTTTGATTATGTCATCAAGAGAGGAAGGCACCGATGGAGCAGATGGTTTTGGAGCAGAAGGAGTTGGCATCGGTCTTGGAACAGGAGGAACAGGAGGAGTAGAAACAGTAGGCACTGGCATAGGCCAAGATACTGGCTGAGAAAGAGAAGAAATGACAGGGATAGAAGCAGGCATAGGAGTAGAAAATGGCATCGGTGTCATAGATCCATTCTGTAGGCGGGTCTTCCATATCCTCCTCTTGGTCAAAGTCGAGACTTCATCCTGGGCATCTTGCCGATCCGTTTTAAGACCCATAGGCTTCGTGCGATCCTCAAGAAGCTCTCCTAATTCTTCCTGAAGAGCAAGATCTGCAGCTTGCAAGAAAAGCTCAACTTTCTCAACATCCAATGCTCTTTGTTCAATGGCATCAAGTTGACTATACCTCTCTTCAAATTCTCGTATCAACTCTGAAGCAGCTAGACCTTTGTTTGGCATGTAGACCCACTCTCGGAATGACCGCCGTGTAGCCATCCCAAAGTCCTCAAGGAAATACTCTTCTTTCAGGGCCTTCTTAAAATCTTGCCAATGCGAATTTCAAATAAAAAGATCTGTCACTTTTGCCCTCAAGGTGGGTGTGACAAGACGAAGGAAATACTTACTCATAAGTCCAGCTGGTACTCCAAAAAATCCCATCTTGATCTCATACGTCTTCAAGTAAGCTGAAACATTACGACCATCAAATAGCTTCTTCTCATTCTCAACTGCTTCAATTGCCTCAGTCACGCTGATTGCATTCTCCTGCTCCGAATATAGTTTCCTTTGCTGAGACAATTGTTGTTGATGCAATTACTGCTGCTGCTGCATATACAATTGTGTCTGCTAATTTTGAAGCTACATATTCATAGACATATTCTGCAAAATCTGCTTTAAATCATCCGTTGAAGTACTTGAAGCAGCAGTCAATGATGGAGCTGAAGTAGATGACAAAGCAGGAATCATAGAAGAGGCTGAAATGGATGCTAAAGTATCTCCCATCCTGAAATTTATGCGACGCTTTCACGTCGGGTTCACCAAAGATGTCGAAGGGTTTTCAAAAGCAAAGTCGCAACCACAGAGCTTCTTGAGAAATTCCAAGATAGAAGATCAATCAAGCAAGATCAGGCTATGCAAGATAATCTGTCCATTCTCTAAGCTCCAACATAGTTTACTCTTCTCGTCCAAGTTGCATATGAGCTGAAATAATTGCAATCCACGTGAAGACATTTTTCTGTTGAGTATGCCAAAATATATATAGTGTTTCTAGCAAACTCTAAGCAGGTCTTTCTTTTCTATTCAACTCTGTATAAGGTAAAATTCAATGAAAGAAGATTCAATATGCCTTTGCTAGACCATGCAGTCCGCAGATTACAATGGTATCAGGTTTCATGTATGAAACTATGCCTTTTGCAGCAATCCAGTCTGGTTTATCTGAATAACTAGGCCTTCTATCTCATGAAATAAAATGATAAAAAGAGTCTTTGTCTACATTCACAAATCGATTCCTCAATTGCTGTGCCTCTGGAGTATCCACAAATTTCCCATTATAGTCACTAATGCAGCTTGCCTTGACAGCCAAAAAAGGATAGAACTTCCACCTGAAGCTTACTTGAAACATGTGTACCATTCAAATGGTGTAGATATGCAATTGCATGTCCATTTCACAGGTTTGCCACATGGTAAAATTCTTATTGAATGAACTCAGACATGTTTACAGAGTGGGCCCTGGAAGCAGAAAATATGATCAGACTTAGTTCATCCACAGCGCTGTATTTCCATACCCCTGGTCTTCATTTGCAATCAAAGGCTTTTTGCAGACTATTTGATAGATCTCCATCAATGCCATATAAAAGGCATTCTCTTCATTGGTTGTTTCTAAAGCTGAAGTCTCCAAAAAAAACAATTCCTCTTTCTCTGTCAGATCCACTACATTTCTTCTTCTCAACAATTGCAGGAGCTCCTTCAAGTAAGTTTGTTACAGTATTTCTCTTTACAACTTGCTTGCTAAGATCACTGCCAATATTAGTATCACATCTAGCTTTGTTGGGCTTAGCAATCTCTAGCTCACTGGCACTTTCACTGCAGCTATCACTGTCACTGTCACTGTTGCTATTAATGCTGTAGCTGCCACTGTCACTATCACTGTAATCACTCTCTGAACTCCACTTACAAGGTAAGCAATGATAAAGCATAGATATTGCACAAGTTCTGAAGTTATCTCTTTACACCTCTCCCTGGGAATTCTTTATTCAAGGCTTCAATGAATTTTGTGACAACAATAAATTCGCAATGTCCCGTGTAACTTCAATCAACTCCTCGAACATCTCAGCAAATCCTGTTTCCTGGTAAGAGCAAGCTGCTCAGCTTTTAGATATCCAGTGGATAAAAGGAAAGCTTCAACGAAATCCGTTTTTTTTTCTTGGCTACTTCTCTCTGTTAATAGGGTAAAGAACTCCACAACATGAAGCATCTTCGTCACAGAACTTGGTCCTCAAATCCCTGAGATACAGCCGCCTAACTTCATCTCTGTCACAGCAGCAGTCGCTTTCTGCCTCCTCCGAGCTTTCTCCTCCTTGACCACTTCTTTAGCTGCATCACAGCCTCATCTCAGACTTTTGCGTTTCCTCTAGCTTCTTTTGTCTTCTGCTATCATCTTCAACTTTGACTTCTTTTTCGGTAGCATTCCCCAATTATTTGATCATCGTCTTTTTCCATCCTTATAAGTCCTCTTCTCTGCCTTCTAAGGTGGCAATTGGCATCTCGGGATGCGGAAGAAGCTGCCTTCTCCTCTTATTTGTAGGCCTTGACTCGATCAGCTCCGATTACAGTCTTGCTCCTTTCCCAATTATGTCATCGAGCCATGCTGGTCTCGTCGTCCTCTTTAATAAGCATCTTCCGCACAATTAAGGCTTTCGTCACCGACGTTGATCTCCGCTTGGAGGCTGTAGTCTCAGTTGAGAGTCACACGATTGTCGAGAAGAGCAATTGCATAGAAGACGGAGTCTTCTTCTCCATCTTCATCGTCTACTTTCTCATCACCATCTATCCCATCGTCTTCTCCCTCGTCATCAGCTGCATCGTCTCCCCTCTCGTCACCATCTACAGGACTTCTTTCCCCCCAAAAAGCCTCTTTTTGAAAATCGCCATCCATGGCTTTACTTTTCTCTTTCCCCAGGCTAAATTATCCATAGTCATAGCACAACCCAAGTCCAAGGTCTTGAGTTGAATCATTAGGAGTAAACGTGTGATTGTCATGATTGTAAGTCCCAATCACATAGAAATCCAACTTGGTATTATCCATGCTCGCCTTAAGGACATGTTTCACAGTGTCCCCATAAATGGAGGTATCAACACCTGCAGAATCACCGAAACTAGGATAGGATAAAAATCCAGGCACGGATGATGGCAATGCCAGTCTAGTCAACTTTAGATCCAATACCCAGCCTCCATAACCCATTAGCTCCGACCCAAGCAGTTGTAGGGTCACGAAAATCTATTGGAAGGATGCCTGTGGGAGGCACAAAAACAGGATTCCCAACATATTTGCTCCAGTTTCGGAGAAGGAAATCTGAAGAATCCTCAGGAAGTGCTACAGCCTGCACTTGTACGGATTCATTAGTAGATCCTTTATAGATGATCACAGGAGTACCATTTTCTAGGAACGTTGTAGAGCCTGTCCAAACACCCCGAATGTCGTACCACTGGTCAGGCTCCATGGCATAATGAAGGTATAGCCAGTGGATGAGATCAACCAAGATTGCATGCCCCAAAATAATGTCATATCCCCATGTCAATATAGTCAAGGATAAGGGAACTCCAAGAATACTCATTGTGTTGTGGCAAGCAGTCAAACGTGTGCTAAACATCAAGCAATCTCCCACATTTGGCATACATATCCACCAGTGTACTTCGATCTACATCTCTTTGAAACAGTTTAGTACTTCCTCACAAAGCCCATAATTGGCATATCTTGAAATAAGTGTAACCCATGAGAAAGCATCTCGAGTTACCAATCTATCAAAAACTCATTGTTCTTCTACAAGCATGTCACATTTAGCGTACATGTCAACCAGATCATTACGGATAAGTTCCTCTTGCACCAAACCCCACTTCACTATATTACCCACATAGAATAAAAGAGCAAACATAACGACTAAGTATGTACAAAGTATCAAATCCCACACACACAACTTTTTGGTGGATTCCACACCTTGGATGTGCAGCAGGACGACATCGTGTATAATTGGTCTAACAATCAACAAAAGTCCTTTGATTTGCTGAAACATGCTTTAACTCATGCTCCTGTATAACAATTACCTGACTTCAATAGACCATTCTTCTTAGTTGTTACTGACGCTAGTGGATATGGAATAGGAGCAGTCCTTATGCAAGATTCTCATCCCATAGCTTACTCTAGCTGCAAACTCAAACCATCTGAACTTAAATATTCTACCTATGACAAGGAATTGTTAGCCGTAGTATAAGCCTTACATCAATGGAAACATTATTTAATGGGATTTGAATTCATGATCACAACTGACCAACAAAGCATTAGACATCTCCTTAGTCAACCACAAATATTTGATCGACACATTAAATGGGCTGCTTTTATTAAAAGTTTTCATCCCCTTATACAATATCAACCTGGAAAAGAGAATGTTGTTGCTCATGCTTTGAGTAGAAGACCGACAATTCAAAATATTTCTGTGATATCATTTGATTTCCTTATTCCTATGAAAGATACTTATCACCAAGATCCTACTTTTCAAGCTAATTGGAATAAACTAGTTGCAAATAATTGGATTCCTATTGATTCATTGTATTACACTAATGAATTTATATTTTATGAAAAAAGATTATGTGTGACTGTTCCATTTCGATCATTTGTTTTGCATGAAATTCATTGTCCCCCATATCAAGGTCATAGAGGAATTATATCTACTTTGCGTACATTGATTGAAGATTTTTATTGGCCACATATGGACACTGATGTATCTACTTTTGTATCTGAATGCTTAATTTGTCAACGAGTTAAAAGACACCATGGTAAACAATATGGTTTACTAATGCCATTATCCATTCCATCATGACCATGGGAATAGATTTCAATGGATTTTATCACTGGTCTACCTAACACTAAAGCTAATCATGATATGATTTGGACTGTTGTAGACAGGTTCAGCAAACAAGCATATTTTATTCCATGCAAAAAAACTTTAACTGCATCTCAAGCTGCTCAATTGTTTTTTAAAACGGTTTTCACTAACCATGGTTTACCAAAAGTCATTATTTCTGATCGTGATTCTAGATTCTGCAATAATTTTTGGATTACTTTGTTTGCTAACTTAGGAAAAAAGATTGATTTTTCATCTGCATTTCATCCTGAAACAAATGGTCAAACAGAAGCTACTAACAGTACTATTTTAGATCTTTTGCGTGCTTACACCATTTCAAAACCACATGCATGGGATACATATCTACATTTACTTCAGTTTGCATATAATAACACACCACATACAGCTACAAAGAAAGCACCATTTGAAATTATCTATGGATATCAATTGACTACACCTTTATCAAACAAAATTCAAACTGCTGATGATTTTGCTAATATGCATGCTACTATTTTTGATGAAGTTAAAGATATGATTGCCAAAGCCCAACAATCATACACAAAACAAGCAAACAAGAAAAGACAGGCTATGAATTTTAAAGTTGATGATTATGTTTGGTTACGAATTGAAAAATGCAGATTACAAAGTGTAGATAAACACCCCATTGTCAAATTAGCACCTAGATTTTATGGACCATTCAAGATCATACACAAAATCAATGACAATGCATTTAAACTAGAACTACCACAACATTGGAAAATCCACAATACCTTCCATATCAGTTTATTACGACCTTTTAGAGGTCAATTACCTATACACCCTGTATATGAAAACCCTCCTTTGCTAGATGATGAAACTGAAATCCTTGACCTTGGAACTATTATAGATACTGACTTTATGACCACTAGAACTGGCCGTAGATATTCTAGATATTTGGTCAAGTTTAAAAATCATCCTGTTGAAGAGGCCCAATGGATGCATGCTAGAGACCTAAGTGCTTTCCCCACACTGTTAGCTCCACATTGAGCTAATAGCAATTGAGGACAATTGCTATCTCACCCTGGGGGTATTATGCCAGGAGGCATATTCCACGGTGGATTCCTTGAGGTTCTACGGTGGATTCTGTAAAATTTTATTACTGGGGCTCATACACAAGATGGATTCTTTGTGCGAAAAGTCGATGGGGACGCCTATCCTTTTCGGGCATTTTGTTAATTTAATGTGTAAGTGGGTGATTCCATAGTGGGTGATTCCGCAAAATACATATTTAAATTAATAAACGTTTATGAGTTTAGAGTGTGCACTCGTAATAAATTAAGGTTAAGATTCAGTTTTAACCAATTTATTTTTGTAGCTGAAGACTGCTAGGTATTCACTTTTGTCGGTTTCATTGTATTATTTTTCTAACAATTGTGAATGCTTCAGTTGATGTGTAGAGCAAGCAGCGGTGGCATTGGGAAGCATTGGAGGATAGCGTGTATTCAAATTATCATTGATTTTTGATGGGCGCATATCTTAGGCATGGCGTCCATATTTTGACGTGCTTATTTATCAAAGCACTTGATATTTATTTATTACTTTTGTATGTGCATGGGCGCACGATTTAAATATTTGTATTGGACATTATATTTGGGTACCGCCTGACTTCTTGGGCGCCCAATAGCTTTAATTCTTTAGTGGCACAAAAGCAAACACAAAAGCTAAAGCGTGCTAATTGTAAATTGGGCTATTTCTTGAGCTTGCAAATGAATAATATATAAAATACATGCTTTATGGAGCACTCACACAAGGCATGGGGGGAGATTGCACCCAATTAGTCTCTTGCATCGTGTCGTGCAAGCTTCTTCATTGGTTTTTGTGAAAAAAGTAGAGTTCTTTTGTTCTTGGGGACCTTCTGATGCTCACTACGTGCGCGTACGACGTCCGATCTGTGCACCAACAAAAGTACTTTCCTTTAAAAGATATAAGTAATTGCAAGATAGGTGAGATGCATCATTCCATGCGAATTATGAAAATTCAAGATCATAGACCTTTTTGCCTTTATGCAACTTAAAGGATCTACATAGATCTTTCTTTTCCTTGCCCTATGCTACTATGATTGACATGCAGAGCTAAATCTTATAAACCCTACGTTGATGCATGAAATCAAGCTTTAATATTTTTAATGAAGATGCATTCAAACTTCGATAAAAGAACTCCATGCATGAGCAAGTGCCATGAGTCCATCATTGATTTAATCCGTCCTTTATCACTTAACCCAACCTAGAATGTAACTATCACCGCATGCAATTTGCAAAGTTCATAAATCCTTTCCATGCATTGCGACTATTTGGACATCATTTAGTGGGCATCTACGATTATCTTATACACGAGTCACAACTAGGGAATTATTACATAAGTGCATTATGTGTTATATGCCCTGTCCTTTGCGCGATGCAACAAGGATGCCTTTGCACAATTCAGTCTTTTTACTTATGCATCATACATTCAGAATTTCAACTACCCTTGCCCACGGAAGTGCAATCAATTGCAAATACTCGGCATGCAACTAAACTTTGTAGATCGAATGAGTATATAAATTTTACGATGCTTTTAAGTTTCCCTACGTGAATTAAAATATTCTTTATGCATCCTTTCCATGCGAAAATAATATTTGGAACCTAGGCATTCATTTTCGGAGCATTTTCCACTCTCAGACTTTGGGTGGAAGCTCCCGTGTGTGCTCCTCTTGCCTTTTGCTTGGGAGCCATTGATGCAGCAGATTTTGATTCAGCAAACTTCCGCTTGGCTATTTTATGCATTATGAAGTCACTTCTGCACGAGATTACTTCCCTACGCAGAAATTGGGCCTTGCAAGACACAATTTTGCAAAAAATTCCCGAGGGGCACGGGTGAACCAGGCCTAGGGAAGCTTTAGTTAGAAGCTTCCAAGCTTCTGTGTATAGGGATGATGTGGAGAGAGAGTGATGATTGAGGATGATGATGACGACAGTGAAGACGACGATGATGATGCTGATGATGATGATGAAGCGTAGCAGCCTGGCCGCGGCAGTAGCACGATGACAGCGGCAGCAACGGGCAGCACACGATGCCTTCCTCTTCCCCTCAAGATTTGGGAGGGGGGTTCATATAGATTGAAGGGGGGGCGGGGGTAGCCACACAAGTGGCAGGTAGCATGCTTCCCCTCCCCATGCCCCTCCACCACTCAACTTCCACACATACTCCCTCTCCCCACCATGCAACGGCTAAAGGGGAGGGAGTTTATTCATAAAAAAATTTGCAAAAATTATCCCCTTTTTTTTGTCCCTTGAAGGGGTGTTCCCGCGTGGGCTACGATTTTTAAGCCATGGCTTCCTATACACGACGCGGGGTTGGTGTTTGTTAATGCACGCAGAAGGAGCACTTAGCCCAAGGTTTTTCTGTTTGCAAGAGATTACTTTGAACCGCTTTTGCGCGAGGTCTAGAGTTGTTAATATTTCGTTGTGGAAATATTACACATGACCAATGGATCAATCTATGCAAGGCATTGTGCATGTCCAAGCTAACAAAATGTGGTCCGATTACCAAGACTAAATATTTTTTTAATAAAGGAATAAATGCAAGGTCATTCTTAAATGTGGTCCAATTTACTCCCTTATTTTGGAATTTTTTGCAAAAAATGCAAGTTGAACTATGATGTTTTACTACCACAAAATACAATTAGGGACTTAATTGGAAGGCCTTTAGGAAAGGACTTGCATTTTGATTGACCTTTGTAAGGGATGTAAATTTCTTCTACTAGAAACAACTTAAGAATATCATCACACAAGGTAGCAATTGTGTACATCATTGCAATTGTGAGTATTTATGGTTTGTGCTAGAAAATTGTTATAAAGACTATAATCGTCATCACCAAGTTCTAATCCTTGAGGTTGTAGTGACCAAGCTCTCTTTCTTGGAGGTTTCTTCTCAAGAGATTGGAGGGTCCATTTAAATAACTTCTCTTAGTTCTCACTATACTATGTTTCCCATGGCTACTTCTTTTCTAAATCCCAAGGTGACACCCCAATGTGGCCCTACCTTGACATCATAAAAAAGGAAACTATAGCACAAATTTCAAGGTGACACCCAATGTGGGCAAGTTGATATTCTTTGTTTAGAGATAGCTTTTATACTTAAGATTTATGTTCATGTTTGTTGCTATGTAGGGTTTAGTGTATACTTGTTTTCCACTTGTCTGTTTGTTCCATATGAGGTAACTTTAAATCTTGGGATTTGTATGAATTGAATTTAAATCTTATTTCAAGGATTGCCCCATGTAGTGTATAATATTCAAATATTTTTAGCACTCTCATCCATGAAATCTCTATCCGATTATTGTTCACTCAAGATATACTCAGACTGTTGATGTTGGTACAAATTAAATATATGTGGATTCCTATAAAATAATGGAAAGATAATCTATCCTACCTTCAAGTGATTTCAAATAATGATGGTGAATCAAGCATGCTTTATTTTATCAAGGCCTACATTTGTGTGTAGATTTAAGCAAATGGAAGGTTTCATATTCAATAATAAACTAAGTCCTTACCCCCTTCCTTGGATATCAAGATACAAGAACACATTAATTGAATGGTCAATTCCTATGAAGTCTCAATTTGAGAAAGTATTCAAAGGGTTCACCTACTACAAAGGATGACATTGTTCTTGAAGAGCTACAACATTTGCCATAGTTTTGTATAAGCACTCAAAGGTATAGGAAACACTCTTATTCTAGTATGATTTGGTCTTAATCGTAATGTTGCAATATTTCAGCTATCTATTCTTTTACAGAATCTATTTCTTGAATATTTGAAGGCTCGAATTCCTTTTGAAGACATCCAAATTATGTAAATGGTAGTGGAGACTTTCCTTTTTTATATCTTCATTTTAGCAAATAACTATTCATTACTCGATCTACTTCCTCATCTTTTGTATAGCTGAAATCAAAGCAGTACTCTGTTTTATCTATCCTTCTTTGCCATTGTAAACTTTTTTTTGTAGGTAAAAATCTTTGGACATTATGTTTTTAATCAAGTGGAAGGATTTACCACTTGAGAAGGCTTCTTGGAGACCATATCCTATTTTGGATACATTGTCAGGCATTTTTGCAAAAACTAGATCTACCTCAAGTAAGGTGGAAACAAAAGTTCGATGAAGTGGAGCAAACACAAACTAGTTTGCAAATGGGTAGAGAATGATGAGAAATTTTTGGCCTGATAAGGGGTTTTTTTGAATGCAGAATCGTTTTAGATTTAGTAACTATATAGGATGCACCGAATGGGATTTTGGAGGTCATGAAGATATTGATTTAAAGGTGACTTTGGATGATTTTTAATCAAAAAGAAATTGCAATAAGGCATTTAAGCTATGGTCATAAGCATTAGCGTGATTTAAAACTTATCAAAAGCAATGGAAAAAAAATAGAGAAGTATGCGGGCCGTTTAAAAAAGGAGGGTGGTTGTCAATTTGGAGGGAGAGCTAATTTGATTTACTCCTTTTATAAGAGGATCGATTGTTTTAGATGGGAAGAAATTCGAGGGACGGACAGACATGAGAAGAAGAGGTTGAAGATAGATTTCAGTATGGGTCCCACTTTTACGGGGACGTGTCGGTAACTCCTGGTTGCTTGCATGTTACGCAACCTTTTTGTTTTTTAAAAATTTAATTGAAACGAGATAGATTACCTTCATCAAAGTTATTCGCGGGCTTGTGGTTTAGAGCAGCTCCGCATACATGCCATTGAGAGCTTCCGCTCTTCATCGGCCACTTCTTATTCAACGTGTTTGGATGCTCCGAATGTTTTACAGAACAAAAAATAACAGATGATGATGGGGCGCTACTCCTTCATGTGAGATCATCTCCCTTTGTGATTCCTCTCAGGGGCCATGTCAAATAGCAAATACATCGCATCATCTTCTTCTTCTGCTTGTCGAAAAACAAGCCTTGATCAGCCATCGGTCAAACACAATCGATGCTGCCAAAGAACCCAGGACAACACGCCATCGTGCAACCTTTTCAAAGCAGTTGTATTTGCAGCATACATGCCAGAGCTAGATGGAGTGCTCAATATCTTTCAAGCATATTGAACGAAAAAAAAAAACTTTAGTGTGGAGGTGCTCCTTGATGAAGTACTCTTGTTATTTGTGGTTGTCAAAGGCTTTATTGGGTTTTGAAGTATTGCTAGTGTATAAGAAGATATTTCCTTCCTTGGTTGTGTTGATGTACTTTGTGAGCTATAAGAGGCACAACTTTGAATTTTTTCTCGTGAGTTTGGGTTGGGGAAATACTATTGAATTGTTGAGTTCTTTTGAATCTTGAAGATAGTTATTGCTCTAGGTAGAATTCAAGTTTTGTGAGATCTAGCATCAAGCCACAAGCTATACCAATGCTCCTTTTTCTTGTGTGTCTTGGGTTGTGGGAGAGATTTATCCTTGACCACCACTTGCAATATAACATTTTCCTATCTATGGGATGCATTGGTGGTTGAGACATAGTCACATGGGAACCAGTTGTACTATAAACAAGGTTTAGACAACAACAATTTGTTTTAGCATAGATTTTACTTTGCCTAATTTTTAGAATTTTACCACCTACATAGGATCAAATTACTCTTCAATAGCTACGTTTTGATAGTTGGCACACCCTATTTGGATACTTCTACCAGAAGTTATGGTAGTTTTCTTCAACATGGCCTGCCTTTTACAGTAAGCTATATATTCTTTACAGATTCTATTTCTTGAAGATCCAAAGACTCCAATTCCTTTTGAAGACATCTAGAATATATTTATAGCAAAGACTTTTCCTTAAGTTTTTATTTGAGAAAATAAATCTTCATCACTTAATCCACTTTTCATCTTTTGTATAACTGAAAACTAGAGTAGTACTCTATTTCATTTATCCTTCTTTGCCATTGTTAATTTATTTTTGTAGGCAAGAATCTTTGTGCAAGGATGGATTGTAAGAAGCTAGGAAGACATGTATTAGAGAGAGAGAGAGAGAGAGAGAGAGAGAGAGAGAGAGAGAGAGAGAGAGAGAGAGAGAGAGAGAGAGAGAGAGAGAGAGAGAGAGAGAGAGAGAGAGAGAGAGAGAGAGAGAGAGAGTGAGTGAGTGAGAGTGAGAGTTATCGATAATACCTTGCCACAGGGATAGGCATAAAAAGTGTGAGACATGTAATTTTTTACATATTTGATCATATATAATTAGTGTCTCTCATCTCACCTTCTTGCACTCAGCTTTCATGGCTTCTCTCTTTTTTTAAATATTTCTAGTCTTTCTCTCTCCTCGTCACTCATTCTCTCTCCTATTTTTTTCTCTCTTTTGCTATTCTTTCTCTCACCTCAGCCCTCTCCTTAAACCTGTTGAGGAGGCTTCTTGGAGGATAGATTCTATTTTGGATGAGTTTTCTTATCTATGGGATGCATTGGTGGTTGTGACATAGTCACATGGGAGCACAAGGGATTCACTAGTAGTAATAAGGAGACATCACCTGCGTGCAAGAAATATATGAAAATACCCCTTATCTACCCCCTATTTAAGGGACATTATCTTATAAAATATACATTTCTTCCCTTATATAACCCCCTCCCTTACACTCACGTGGTACCATATGGTAAACCCTAGTGGACCCCCCAGGCATGGGAGCCATTTGTACTCTAAATAGGGTCTCGATAATAGAAATCTGTCTTAGAAGAGATTTTACTCTGCCTATTTTTCAGAATTTTGTCACCTACATAGGGTGAAAGTACTAGACTTCAAGAGCTACATTTTGATATGTGGCATTTGGATATTTCCATCACAAGTTATGGCAGTTTTCTTCAACATGGCCTATCTTTTGTAACACTAAGCTAACTTTTCTTTACAGAGTCTATTTCTTGAAGATTTAAAGGCTCCAATTTCTTTTGAAGACATCTTGATTATGTGTCCGCGGTGATAGAGACTTTCCTTTGTGCTTTTATTTTAGCAAATAACTCTTCATTACTTGATCCACTTCTCATCTTTTGTATAGCTAAAATTAGGGTAGTACTCTCTTTCCTTCATCCTTCTTTGCCATCGTAAATTTATTTTTGTGGGCAAAAACCTTTGGGCAAGGATGGATTGTAAGACGTTGGAAAGACATGTGTTAGTGAGAGAGTATTATTAATAATACCTTGTCACACTAACATAGGTATAGTAGGTATGAGACATGTAATTTTTGACATCTTTGATCATAATACAATTACTATCTCTTATCTCACCTACTTGCACTCAGCTTTCATGGCTTCTCTCACTTCTTTTAAATCTTTCTAGTATTTCTCTCTCCTTCTCACTCATTCTCTCTCCTCTTTTCTCTCTCTTTTTCTCTTCTTTGCCTCACCTCTCAGCCCTCTCCTTGACACTAGTGGGTCATAGGGTCTGGATCATGAGCTTGGTATACTTCAGTTAAGACACGAAGTATACAAAGAGCACATGGTAATGCAAATGCTCCATTGAGAAATCCAATGGTATGCAAGTCTAGCAGGGTGAGATACCATGTTAGAAGATTTGGTTTTGATGGTTATGTGTCTCACCATGATGCTTAAATGGTAAAGATAATTAAGCATGTTGATCCAATTCATTTTGAGGATGCTATTAGTCATGCTCATTGAGATACAACAAGGAATAATGATGTTAGTAAAGGCAAGTGACTCCAATGGGCACTGCTTGATACACTGGCCAAAGGTTGAGTGGTGTGAGATGGCTATCATTTTAGGTTCCTTTTATTAAAGTAATTCCTTTTAAAGTGGATTCGTTTAAATATGGGTTGTGTGCATGAAGAAATATATGCATATCTGATACCACATCAAACTAGCCAACTACATTCTAGGATGTTCACATGTGGAGTGGATGTCCTTCTTAGAATCCTCATCATGTGATCTCTAAATTCATAACTTAATGGCCAATAAGCGTCTCAATGAATAACTTACATACCAGTTATTTTTTATACTCAACTTTGGATCCCATAAGTACTAAAGTTGATTACATGATTTAAGCAAAATCAAGATAATAATTTAAATTATTCTAATAGTACTTCTACATCTCAATGTCTTGTAGTTTGTTGCCCTTCAAGCTTTTCCAAGGTTTTTTTGAATGTTCTCTCTTGAACCATGGGTAAGGTATGTTACCCCTAGTCCATTGGATAACTTTTTTTGATAGGTGACTAGATTTGTAAGGGATTCCAATCAATACCCAAATTTTGAGACTTTGTTCAACTAGAAGTTCTAATCCTAGCTTGCAAGAGTTGTGTGATCAAATCATACAAGCTCTATAGTTAGGTTCATAATGTAACCTTGGAGGGTTCATTGGCATGTCTTTCTAGAAAATAAATGCAATACTAGGTTCAATGTATATGATGTTTTTTCCTATATGCAAGCCTAGCTCTTAGCATGTATCACCATTGGAGCAAACTTCCTTTGTGGAGGTATAAATTTTCTTATTACCTTGCAACAAGGACAAATAGAGAAAGGTCTCAACTTGGAGGGGATAGCTCCTCTCACTCCACGTACAACATGTACACTTTGCCATTGCAATAGAAATACTCTATAAAGTACAAGATTTTAAAGTAGAAACAACCCTTGAACCTTGAGGGTGCAATATTGCCTCAAGTGAATGTGCATTGGAGCTTTATGTGCTTAGCTAGGCATACAAAGCATGAGTCCCTGACCGAGCACATGAATGAGATGTATCTAAATGCTTCTCATACATCCTGTAATGAGATATAGGCTGGTGTGAATACATGCAAATTATCCCAAGTGACTTATATACTACAGGAGTGATGTGAATTTAAAAATCTAGTGCTCTAGCATGAGATAACACATGGCAACAAGTGCCAACATCAACCATAACGATACTGTAGCTATGAGGAAGCACAAGACAAATGAAACCCCTCCTTTCAAAGCGTTCCAAGAATCATGGTTGATGTGCAAGCATGTGCTACTACTTCCACATGACATGCATCTTGCAACTCGTGGATCTATCCCTCTTGTAGCTCATGAACCTCAAAATTAGGGCCTTCCATGGAATGGAATGCCTTCTCTAATTCTTGGAGAATGGAAAAGCTCATTTTTAGTTGGACATTGGTTGAATATTGAAATCGTATCCAAGAAGGGTATTTCAAATTTAAGAAACAGAACCAACTTGACTTCGGTGAGTCAGATTGCTACACAAGTTTTCAAGTTCCCTCGTAGTTCCTACTCCTACCATTGTGATATAATTTTCTTTTGGCTAGTCATAATGGATTCCATTTCATAAGAGTTGAGGTTATGATCATTTTGTGTTTCCTTTCTAAGAAATTCCTTGTCTCATAAGTTTTGGATTTTATTCTTTAAACCAACATACTATTGCATGAAAATAATGAGATTTATGTTCATGGGCTAAGTGAAACTAGAGAGAAGGGGATAGATGGGAGGGTTGTTCAAGGATTTTGCCTTGTGTAATAGTGATCCTTATGGTCTAATATTAGTACTATTGGGAATCGATTGATCATATTGTAAGAGTTCTTTCTCAAAGTGAACAAGTTCTAAGTTGAAGCAAACTTGCCTTTTTACGAACACTAGACTAGACTGTCCTTGAGGGGAGACATACTTCATTTTTATAGTACTAAGTGTACTTATAGATTTTAGAAAATCCATCCTCCTAGGAAGCTATTATGAGGATTGGCTATCTTGGTGTTATAATATTAGTCATCTTGGCCTGTTTCTTTGATAAGAAAACCTTATATGAATTTATGTACTATGATCAAAAGGATGGACAAAAAAGTTAGAGTAAATTGAGAACTAAGCCCTAAACACTATATTACGGAATTTGGAAATTCTCATATAGTTTTGGAATTCCCAATATAGTTAATAGTTGGCCACATGATCAGATCTTGTGCCCTTACTTGAAAGTGGAGTCTACCCTAATTACTATACAGGTTGTCTTTCCAAGTTCCACTTTGAAGCATGGGTTAAGATTTAGCCACATGGCCAAATCTTTACCCTTTATTTGAAAGTGAGACTTGGGAGATTTCCAAATTCTCTAATATGGTGTTCCTAGGATAAAATAAGAGTGAAGGTAGCCTTTGAATATCTATGCATATATTACAATGATTAGATTGAACATGTATGATAAGATACTATACTCCTTTACTGAGGACATTTGATTTTGATAGATTGATTGAAAATATGTTAGAAGATTTTTTTGGAAATGTTAAAATGCTACATTCTGAGCTTTGGAAAAGAGATGATTTCTAGTAGAAAATAGGGTGTTTGCCTTGCTTTTGTTTTAACCTTGGGAATTCCCCAAGGGGGAGAGTTATACTCATTTTGAAGGTTTGTCGGATGAGGTTTTGATGCATGGGTGGATCATCTACATGATTACACCATGTAAAATAATGCATGTAAAGGCAAGAGACTCGTATGGACATTGTTTGATACATTGATGGACGTGGCTGAAGGTCTAGTAGTGTGAGAAGGCAACCACATTGTTGTGAGGTTTTGTGTCAATGGAATGTATTATTAGATGTTAAGAGAAATAATGCATTAGTAAATGCTTGCATATTTTTCCCTTTGTAGTGAAATAAAAGTTAAATTCAAAGACATTGAAAAGAAGGAAATAGAAGAGATGTTGGCAAGAGAGTCTTCTAGATATTGAATTCCTTTTGATTCTATTTTGTGGAGTACAGACCAACTGGGTGGAGCTAACTCATTGATGAATGACGCAATCAAGAGGCAAGCACTAGAACGAGCCCAGAGATATGTGAGAAAAGAGAAGGCATCTGAGAACCA
This sequence comes from Lygodium microphyllum, assembly GCF_053477565.2. NCBI lineage: Eukaryota > Viridiplantae > Streptophyta > Polypodiopsida > Schizaeales > Lygodiaceae > Lygodium > Lygodium microphyllum. The sequence continues at coordinate 26,792,771 of NC_141152.1, read as the reverse complement.
CATCAGCAGAAGCCTCCTTTAACGCCCTAGGGTGTCCTATCTCTCACTCAACGTGGGTCAAGGTCCTAATGAAAGCAATTGCTGTGCATCCAGAATTTCTGATACCTTTAAATATTTACATGGTCTATGCATATTGTGGATGCTAAGTGCTCAAACAATTATAAAATCAATATTGTGCACATGTGGGAAAACATCCTTTCAGTGATTTTCAACTACCGTTCTTATGCGGCGCTGCACATACCTAGCACCAAGGAAACCCTCGTGCTATAGGCTCTTATTTTATAATTATTCACTAACCTATATGGCATGCAAACAAAAAAAGCAATCTTTTCATCATGTTACTCCACATTTAGACACACTTTAACCACTCTACCCTCCCATCGATCAAATGTTGCATTGTGGTATGGATTTATAGGGCATTTTGCCATCATTTTATGTGTAAAAAGTGGGAAAAACACACTAGGACAAGAAGGTGGGGTTGAACTGAGGCAAATCCTCATGATTCAATCCCCACAAACATTCACGAACATTGTTCTTAATTTTCATTCATTTTCCGCACCCAAAATGCATTTTTCCCTATTTTTAGTGATTTTTCTCTATTTTCCTTGTATTTTCCCTTATTTTTTTCATTATTTTATTACTAAAAATTCAAGATAGGTTATGGGTTATGGCCCTTGGTTCCTTCTTGCAGCAAAAATGAAAATTTAGTTGGTGTTCCTATTCATTTTTCCATTTTTATGCCCAAAAACATCATTTTCCCTTGATTTTCCATATTTTACGTGTTTTAATGTATTATTTTGAGCCACAAGATGCATATTTTTCTAATTTTCTAATTATGATCAACAAGTACTCATGGAAAACAGCAACACAAACAATTTTTAGCCCACATGAACAACATTTTATCAATCAAAAGCCATGAAATCTCAAATTTCCTTTGAAAAAAAATTGAATTACCGCTTATTTGCGTGTTTCGGGTTTCATGTCCATGGCTGCAAATCTGAAAATCAGCAGCACTTCATGTCCAGCACGATCACAAATCACCATTTCCAGCCCGTGGAGCAATCCGATCCATGCCGAACAAGCCTCCACCATTCTTTCTTCTTCCTTCTTCTTCCCACATGAACTCCCTCTTAGAGGAGAGAGAGGGAGGAGAGAGAAAGACTGATTTTCTCTCTCCCTCTACAGGCTGCCATTCCTCGCGTGGACCGAAGCGATGCGGAGCAGAGATCGAATGTAGTTCCTTGCTGCAGTTGGATCCATGGCTTACATTAAAGCTCTCATCTTGATTTTTTGGGGGGGGGGCTGTTTTTTTCGGCGGCTTGAACAGCCGCCGCCCCCCCTCCATCACGATTTCTTAGAAGGGGGGGTGCCCCTTCACAAAGGCACCCCCTCATTTCTCAATTTTTGGGCACCCTCCCAATTCTTGACCAACCGTTTGACCTTTTCACTGCCTCTCGCGCATACGATGTCCAAATCGCAGTCTGAAAATTTCTGTGAGCTCGTCTCAGCATCCCGCACTGACTGATAGCTCCACTGACCACCACAGGCGCATGGAAAAGTTACTAAAAATAGGCAAGTGTTGCACGGGCGTCCTTAAATCACTTTGACGCTTAAAATCGTCATTGGATATTTTTCCCTTGATATTCATAATTTTTAGCTATTTTTAAGCAATTCCCGGCACCAAAATTCTGCTCTCATTGGCGACCATGGGATAGGGCAACTCAGCCCGTCGAATCCACGAACATATCTGCACATAAGCAACCAAAGAAGCATCAAACTGATACAAAACAAATATATAATCAAACTCAGCACAACGCTCCCCCTACCCCTGGACAGAACCAAGGCATGACATCCACAAGGAGTAGGCCTAGCATCATCTAATAGAAGATCCGAAGTGAGTCGCTAACCAATTGCTCCAACATAGCCAAACTAAAAAACCTATCAAAGAGGTTGCCCTATGTGGTAGTCTGAACTACTTATCAACTAAAGACAACACAACTAGGAGCTCCTACAAGGCGAGGACTCCTATAGCCTGATCAAGGAGTATTTTCTTCCAGTACATTTCTTCTTTTAGGGTGTTTATTTTATGAACATACTTGGGCATGTAAAAAGGAGGGAGCTGAGCGTAGTGACCCAAGGAGAACATGGCATCGGTCTCAGGACCTGTCTCGACACCCAAGAACCTACCAAGCCCTCGCAAGGCGACACTTAATCCTTTTCTAACGCTCACTTTTATTTTCGCTCCAACCTTCCTTGTTTTGTCATTTTTTTTCCAGCAAGAAGCCACCCCGAGGAAGACAAGGTATCGGCCCAAGGTCTGACTCGTCCCCAGGAACCTACCAGGCCTTCGCAAGGCAATGATCAACTGCTTATACATTTTTATTTCTATTGTTTTCTTTAATAGGTGTTAGAACCCCTTTTTACACACCTTCGTATTTATATTCATCTATTAGGATGTTCAGGGTTTCTTGGCATCATCATTATTATCTTCTGGCAGGCTTCTCTAACTGCCTCATTACTAACAAGAACTCCTAGAACGGCTGTCTAGGAGGCTAGCAGAACAGGGCCACTAGGACCTCCTTCTAAAACAGGTCTTTCGATGCCTGACAATGTCTTTACAGGAGGCAATGACTATTCCGACCTCCCTCAAACATACTTAGCCTAAACCTGGGACTTCATGCCTTAGTTGCCGGTCCCCAACAAAAATATATCCCCTCGACAAGTACAAATACACATACAATAGGAAAGAAAGGCACTCGAAAAGGAGAGGTATCACCTGGATTGGCCACAAGAAGCTTCCATCGCAGCAAAGGCTCCTCCAGGCTCCACCAAATTCCACGAACCACGAAATCTGTCCAGCACAACACTTAAAACAAAAACCCAATTAAACGCACCCGCACTAGACATGAAAATGGCCCTCTTGGCCTAATGAAATAAAATATTAATTTGCCAATAAATGGGCCCTCTTGGCCTAATGAAATCAACCAATACTACGCATAACATCCTCCTGGAAACAACTATGATAGACATCAAAGCATACCATTCCCAGGGGAACAGAGGCTCGTAGCCCTAAACTAGGTGCATTAAATTATGACCCATCCCTCCTGCGTATATCACAAGAGGTGTTCGCATCACATGTCGTCTAATCAGTCTGTGGGTCCAAGATAATAAAGGCAGATGAGTCTCGCTTACCCTCTGCATCACCCAGATCAACCATCGTCTGCCAAAGAGGGCATGTTCAGAAAGCATACCCCACAAACTACCAGGTCCTGTCTCACCATCAATAGATATATCGGGACAAGGGCCACAATTAAAGAAGAGGTCTTCTTCATACGCAAAATTAGCCAATGAATCAGCAAACTGATTCCAATTTTGTGGAATCAGTTGAAAAGACACTCTATCAAATTCGTCTAGCAGGGCTATGGCAGTATGATGGTACATGCAAAGGATGGGGTTTCGTACCATGTACGTCCCATTGAGTTGATTTAAAACCAACTGAGAGTCCCCTTTCACCAATAACTGGCGGATACCACCCTTCTTTGCAATATTCAAACCCATAATCAGGGCTTTGTATTCGGCCATATTATTGGTAAAATTCACCCCGAGATAAGCAGCTAACTTCATGACAAGGCGTGATCGGGGGTCTCGGATGACAACTCCTACACTTCCTTTTTTGCATGCACCCCTGGACGCCCCATCAAAGTACAAGGTGTACATCCATAGAGGGTTTACATATCCCGCCATCCTGAACTCTACTCGTAAGTATGGTAATCGAAATTCAGCATATTCAACGGGTGGACCGTAGGCTCCATCTCTCCATCATCATTGAATTCAATAGGGATGCTCGTCAACATTTGTAGGCAGTGATGGCAGAAGACCTTGATCTCCCAAATAAATGTCCCGCCTTCTTGCTCAATCACCTTATATCCTTTGCTCCACCAAATGAGCTTTCCCTGATAATATCTCTGTTCTAAATACGGCTGTTCTAAATAAGGGATCAGACGACCCATCAACCTCTATCATGATTTCCTTGCAGATGTTTGATCGATCTCGCCTAGACCTGCAAGGCAGTCATAATATTAGTGCAATTAGAAATAATAAGGTTTAATCTTATTAAGATTAACCTTATTTTTAAATTCTATCCCCTCAAGGTCAGCTAACAAGACTGTGGATTTATTCTTTCCTATTCTAACGATCCTATAGGGCCCATCCCATTTGGGCTCTAGCTTGCCTGGAAATAATTCACGTCGTGCGTCATAATACAGAACAAGCTGTCCTTTCTTGAAGGTATATTTCTTGGCTTTGAGGTCGTGTAACTGCTTCATTCGGCGCTTCGCCACTTCTTGGTGCAATAAGCTCTACAGCTTAAGCTCATCTAAATGTGCCAGTGTCGTCAAGCGCTCAAAAAGTGTGTCTTCATCACTCAAAGAATGATTGATGGCAAACCGAATAGTCGGCAGCTCAATCTCTAAAGGCAAGACACACTCCTCCCCATATACTAACTTGAACGGGGTATGGCCAGTGGCTCGTTTGAAGGTCGTATTATAGGCCCACATTGCCACGTATAACTTTTTATCCCAATCCCGTTTCTTTTCCGACACAATTTTGGACAGGATGCCCACAAGCTGCTTGTTGGTCTCTCAACTTGCCCATTGGCTTGCGGGTTATATGGGGTTGTCTTGTTATGCTTGATTTGCCACATCTCTGTCAAACCTTTGATCACCTTATTCAGGAAATGGGTTCCGCGGTCCGACACTAATTCTTTCGGCGGACCAAAACGGCATATTATCTGCTCTAAAAGGAAACTAGCAGTTTCTTTAGCATCATCTTTCCTTGTTGCACGTGCTTCTGACCACTTCGTGAAGTAGTGAGTTGCTACAATGATGTACCTCTTTTGCGTAGTCGACGACGGAGTAATAGGACCCACAAAGTCTATTCCCCACTTCTCAAATGGAAGTATCACCATAATAGGGGTGAGTGGTCGTTTCTTATTCTCTCGACTATCATGTCGTTGACAAATATCACATCTCTTAACATATGCAAACGCATCCTGGAAGATGGCAGGCCACCAATAACCTGCTCTTAAAGCCTTTTGTGCTGTAAGCCATCCAGCAAAATGGCCGCCGCAAGTAGAATCATGGCACTCTTCCAAAATGAATAGCACCTCATCAGGCATCACACATCGGCGATATATGTCATCAACCCCTTGCCGATATAATGTACCTGCGATTAAGGCAAACTTTAATGCTTGTTGCTTAATTTTCCTTCTCTCAGCTTTAGATAATTCGGATCTCGCCTCTCCCGTCGATAAATAATGTGCTATTGTAGCATACTAGGAGGGAATAGATGCCGTATCTATTTTAAATAACAACTCCATGTCACTACCGTCAGCCACAGATTCTTTCGGCTCCCCAAAGTCCACAAGACATTCCACGATGCCTTGCAACCTTGTTGGCTTACTCCTGATTTCATAATCAAATTCTTGCAAAGTGATTAACCACTTTGCTAGACGATCAGGCGGCTGTAGCTTATTCATCAATAATCGAAGTCCCTCCGCCTTCGTATAAAGCATGACTTTCTCATAGAGAATATAATGCCTAAATTTCTTGGTCCCAAAGACCATCGCTAGACACAATTTCTCCATGTAGGTATAATTGATTTCGGATACCCCCAGCTTCCGGCTAGCAAAAGCAATCGGGTGGTACCACTTCTCTTCCCAAATTTGGGCTAAACAGCACCTGATACTATACATGGTGGCTGCTGAGAATATATAAAACACCTCACTTCTTTTAGGTGCTTTTAAAACGGGCGCTCTTGCTAGCTCCTGTTTCACATCCTCGAATGCTACCTTACAAGGGTCACCCCATACAAACGAACAGCTAAAGGACAATAAATTTGTAAGCGGCAACATTCTTTCTGCCAAGGCGTTTATGAATCTACGGTAATAACCAACCGAAGACAGAAAGCTATGAACTTCTTTCGGAGTGCGTGGTGGACCCATGGCAACTATAACTTTGACCTTCTCGGGGTCTGTCGCAATTCCAACCGAACTGACCACATGACCCAGCAATAGCCCATAAGGTACTCCAAAAACACACTTCTGTGGGTTTAAGGCGATGCAAAATTGTCTACAGTGCTCAAAGAATTTTCTTAAAATGATCAGCTGCCTTCCTCTCATGGTGGCGGCCCCTAAGTCATCAATAAACACCTTCAACTCCTCAAGGGATATGTCACCGAATGTCTTATCTGATGTTCGTTGCCACGAACCAGGCGCATTGCATAAACCAAAGGCCATCACATGGTACGCAAAAGTACCAAAAATAGTAATAAAAGTTGTTTTCAACTTGTCTTCTTCTGCAATTGCCATCTGGTTGTATCCTGCAAAGCAATCCATAAACGAATATATCTCCCTACCCGCTAATTGATCCAAAATCTGGTCAATAAATGGCAACGGGTAGTAGTCCTTAACTGTCTGCTTATTCAGCTCTCTAAAGTCTACACATAATCGAATTTGATTATTTTTCTTTTTTCTGATCACGACTGGCGAACACCATTCCGTGTGTTGCACAGGAAAAATCAAACCTGCTTTCCGAAGCTTCTGTAACTCTTCAAACAGCCTGTCCCTCAGTTCGAAAGGCATACGCCTTACTTTCTGTCGTATAGGACGACTGCCCTCTTTCAACGGAATTGTATGAACAGCAAGACTAGGAGGAATGCCTCTCAGCTCATCATAACTCCAGGCAAAGATATCACGGAATTCCTGAATCAAGGCCACATAGTCCTCCCTTTCTGCTGTGTTGAGCATAGAACCTAATTTGATTGGCCATGAATCATCATGCGTACCAAGTTCTAGCTCAATAACATCTGCATCTCTTATACGATCTTGGGCCTCTATCGGCTTATTCAAAGTGATCTGATAGATGTCTTCCGTGGTGGATCCCTCTTTGGACTCATCACTCGATGATGTCTCACTAGCAGATAAATCTTCTAATGTCTCCAATTCTGTAGAAGATAGAGGAGCTCTCTCACTCTACGGGGACTCAGGATAAGCATCAACCACCACACGCTGGGCACCTCTGTCGAATATTAGTTGGCCGGCGGGTATATCTACTTGGCAGTCCGCTTGCAAGATCCAAGGTCATCCGAGTAATACTTGGTAACTTGGATGCCCTGCAAAACGAATCACCCTAAAGTCCAACATGCATTCTACATTTGCAACAGTGACATGGACCTTAGTAATGCAGCCTTCCGGCTGTCTCAAACTATCATCTGCCATTCTGAGAATTGTGGAGGTATCTTTCTGGATCGCAAGACCCAACCTTTCCATCAGTTCAGAACTCATAATGTTAACAGATGATCCCGTGTCGACAATGGCATAATCTACTAATATCCCATCGACATAGGCTGCAACCCTTGGGCAATGCTTCTCAGCATGCTCGAACTAGTCATCACCAACTCGCGCAATACCCAAAGGTTCTATGATATACCCGGTACGTAGGATCTTTCTAAATTCCTTGCATACTCCTGGGGAAAGCTTAATAAGCTGTAAGAGGTTCACGTCCGGCTTGACTTCGCAAAGAGAGCTCGCCAAATCGAATTCATGATAGTTTGATAGAGCTCACTTTTCACGCCAAACCATCCGCTCTTTAGGTCACTGAACTGGCTTTATTGCCTCTTTCTTAACTTTCACCTTCTTCTTTGGTGGTTCCTTATCGGCTTTACTCTCCATGGGCTTCAAAGGTCCCCCTTCCATGGCAGGATCCAAAACTTGCATTCCTTTGTCGCCTTGTTTAGGGTTTCCATCGACAAGCTTATCCTTGTCGACTTCTCTACCCTTTTGACCTCTTGTAAGAACAGCTCGTAGATCAGAGGTTTCAGCATCATTAACGTGTACAGCCTCAATCATACTAACCCCACTCCCACTGGGTAGCTCCTCCACTGTAGTCTTTGGTCGTTGAAGTATTTGTTTAGGCCCGTCTTCTCGTTGGGAATCATTTCCTTGCGCACGATGATTAATAGGCCCTGGTTGCCAACTACCTCGCTGGAGGGAAGTGATCTTACTCCAGCAAGTAGCTGCTAAATGGCCGGATTTTCCACAGATATCGCACTTAACATTTCGGCAATTCCTTGGATAGTGCTGCCCACCACACCATTTGCAACTAAACCTCGAAGGTGCACCCTCATCTGGGTATCTACTTCCTATCAAATTTTGTTGTTTTTTAAGGAAGTTGACATCAACGGCTATTTGCCGATACTGCTCTGTAATCATATCGGTATAATGCTTCATCATGTCCTTAACCTCGCCAAGAACATTGGAAGCGCTCGACTCATAGCCTTGGTCATTACCATGTCGTTCCATCGGCCTAACAATTCAATTAGGCACTGGTTGTTGAGCCACAGGCATGGTATTAGAATTGACCGCCTAGCCTCCACCATTTGGAGCCATTTGACTGCCCGTAGGCATCGACATGCTAGGGGGAGCTGGTAATAAAGGGACATTTTGCATCATGTTCCCTCTCCCATTAGGGTTAGCCATCGCTATCCCTTGGCCACTACTGCCATTGGCCATCGCCACATTGTTTCCCAATACTAAACCCATATTCGAATTGGCTCAAGAAGCATAGGCTGCTTGTAGTCGGGATTCCACCTCTTGTGCTCGTGTAATGGCAGTATCTATATCCCCCAAGGGGACACTACTCAACTGCAATTGGATATTAAAGTCCAAACCATGTAGGAAATATTGCAATTGGGCAGCTGCGGGGATAGGAATAGAGGTGTCCAACTTACGGAAAACCTCTTTTATTTTCTTCGCATAAGCACGAATATCCTCGTGTGGTTCTTGGCGGGTCACGTTAAGTACGCGCAACCAATATTGCCCACCCCTTTCAGGGGCAAACTCCCTTCGAAAAGCTCCATAAAATGAATCAATATTCAATATGGTTCTGGCTTCTAAACCATGATACCATATGGCAGCTCTTCCTTTGAGAGTCATATTGAAGAACATCATTAAATGTCCTTCTTCTTGAATGCGACAGTTAAACATCAGCTTTTGAAACTCCCTAATGTGGAGTTCCGCATCTTCCTCAACTAGCCCATTAAAAATGGGTAGCGGGTAACCTAGAGCCGGCAAATCCGTCGTTCCTATTGGAATTGCAATAGGCTGCGCCATGACGAGGATTGGATTTGCACTAGGAATAAGGGACGGTGGGGTTACACCTCCCGCACTTGATGTAGACTGGCTTATGGAAGAAAGGGGAGCACTAGAGCTTCCACCTTTTCCTAACTTACTGCTTGTGGCCCCAAGACCACTAGATCCACTCCCTCGTAAGGGTTCAACACTGCTACGCTTAGGGGAATATCTCCTAAAAATTTCAGCACGTCGCCTAGCTCTTTCATCTCTTTCTTGCTTTTGGATTTCTGCTAGATGATGCTTATCGATAAATAATGGATCAATCACAGTATCCTTTGGCATAAACTGCTAGTTGGTCCCTAGACAACCAGGATTCGAGGACCGCCACTTTTAAGCGGCTCCCGGCAGACACACCACTGAAGGAACCTAGAACGGGCCGGCACTGGCTCATGCACTAGCCGAACCTCTATCTCACGCGCTCAACAACCCCACGGCCTCGCGGCCAGGAGCGCTGATGACACATACATTGCCTTCCTAGACATCTTGCGTTTGTATTACGTCATTTGTAATCCACTCTTCTCTCACCCACTACTCCTCAGAGGGAGTCCCTTACACATTGCCTAATGGCACGAAGCACAGACATAGGGGGTCCTCCAATGGCTGAATGCCGCCACCCCTCTGCGACTCTCCTACACCTTGGGGATTGGCCCCTCGATGCGTCGCTCAACATATAAACATTTCGTACAAAATCCACTCAAGGTACCATTTAATCGTATACAGGAATGTACCATTGTCCTCACTTCTCTTTTCCCTAGACCCCACGACTAGCCTATGGCTTAGGGTGTCCTATCTCTCACTCAACGTGGGTCAAGGTCCTATTCACTGACCTATATGGCATGCAAACAAAAACAGCAATCTTTTCATCATGTTACTCCACATTTAGACACACTTTAACCACTCTACCCTCCCATCGATCAAATGTTACATTGTGGTATGGATTTATTGGGCATTTTGCCATCATTTTATGTGTAAAAAGCGGGAAAAACACATTAGGACAAGAAGGTGGGGTTGAACTAAGGCAAATCCTCATGCTTCAATTCCCACAAACATTCACGAACATTGTTCCTAGTTTTCATTAATTTTCCGCACCCAAAATGCATTTTTCCCCTATTTTTAGTGATTTTTCTCTATTTTCCTTGTATTTTTCCTTATTTTTTTCATTATTTTATTACTAAAAATTCAAGATAGGTTATGGGCTATGGCCCTTAGTTCCTTCTTGCAGCAAAAATGAAAATTTAGTTGGCGTTCCTATTCATTTTTCCATTTTTATGCCCAAAAACATCATTTTCCCTTGATTTTCCATATTTTACGTGTCTTAGTGTATTATTTTGAGCCACAAGATGCATATTTTTCTGATTTTCTGATTATGATCAACAAGTACTCATGGAAAACAGCAACACAAACAATTTTTAGCCCACATGAACAACATTTTATCAATCAAAAGCCATGAAATCTCAAATTTCCTTTGAAAAAAAATTGAATTGCCGCTTATTTGCGTGTTTCGGGTTTCATGTCCATGGCTGCAAATCTGAAAATCAGCAGCACTTCATGTCCAACACGATCACAAATCACCATTTCCAGCCCATGGAGCAATCCGATCCATGCCGGACAAGCCTCCACCATTCTTTCTTCTTTCTTCTTCTTCCCACATGAACTCCCTCTTAGAGGAGAGAGAGGGAGGAGAGAGAAAGACTGATTTTCTCTCTCGCTCTACAGGCTGCCATTCCTCGCGTGGACCGGAGCGATGCGGAGCAGAGATCGAATGTAGTTCCTTGCTGCAGTTGGATCCATGGCTTACATTGAAGCTCTCATCTTGATTTTGGGGGGGGAGGGGGGGAGCCGTTTTTTTCGGTGGCCTGAACAGCTGCCGCCCCCCCCTCCATCACGATTTTTTAGAAGGGGGGTGCCCCTTCACAAAGGCACCCCCTCATTTCTCAATTTTTGGGCACCCTCCAAATTCTTGAGCGGCCGTTTGGCCTTTTCACTGCCTCTCGCGCATACGATGTCCAAATCGCAGTCTGAAAATTTCTGTGAGCTCATCTCGGCATCCTGCACTGACTGATAGCTCCATTGACCACCACAGGTGCATGGAAAAATTACTAAAAATAGGCAAGTGTTGCTCGAGCGTCCTTAGAGTACTTTGACGCTTAAAATCATCCTAGGTCGAGCCACCGCCTTTGACATTGGATATTTTTCCCTTGATATTCATAATTTTTAGCTATTTTTAAGCAATTCCCGGCACCAAAATCCCGCTCTCATCTAGGAGGTGAAAATTTGAACGACCACCTATCCAATTTAATTGCAAGCATTAAGAAGGAGTTGATGGTGGATGTGATTATAGAATATTTGCAGACACTAAAGGTGAATACCACCAACATATCAAACCCTGCAGAGGAGGTGAAGAGATGTGCTGAAATCTAATATATGGTGCAGAAGAAGGTGCCATCAAGTGTGAAATTTAGGCACGAATATACCCAAAAACTAACTATCCCTGGAGCCTTCTGTTCATGCTATTTGAGAGGAAGAACCATACATAATATATTTTCTCTCTGAAGGAGATGCATGAGAGAAGAAAGAAAGATGAAGAAGAAAGATTTAATTTCTTGGAATCCAAGATGACCATCTAGGATATCAAACCAAAGCCTAGAGAGTTTGGTCCTAATTTCAGCCAAAGGAGGTTTCCCTCTCCAAGTTACAGAGAGGACAAGAGTTTGGTGGTGGCCAGAGATCAGAGGTCGAGTGTTATAGATGCGGAGAAAAGGGACACATCTCACCAAACTACCCAAACCTTAGAAGGTGCATGGACTATCAAACCTTATGTAGTTGATGCAAAGGAGAAGGCCACATTGCAAAAGACTCTTCAAGTCCAGCTCCTGTAAAAGCTACCTCTGATACTCAACAGAAGACCCAATAACCTACTTCTAATTTGGTGGAATTGGAAGTTATCGCAATAATGTGTGCAAAGAAAGGAGAACTCGTAGTTTCAAAAGAGAACATTCCCTCTGCCAAAACGGTGAAGTTCAACCTTACCAAGGAGAAATAGAATAGTGCAAAGCAGAATGATGTTACAGAACACTACAGTATCACAGTGAGCTACAAAGATAGTAGTAGAGATAAGACCAGAGGTCCCAGAGATGGAGGATATCAAAATATATCCATAAGTAGAAGAATTTTAGATGTTTTCGCTCTCCTGGAAGAAAAAAGAAAGATAAAAGTGGGTGTTGCCCCATTTCCTAGAGCTGGTTGGAGAAGCTCGTGGATCCTATTAAAGAATATGACTTGGTCAAAGACCTAGACACCTTCAAACCAAACCTAATATTCTGACAATTACTAGTGTTGACTCCTAACTATCACAAGAAATTCAAAAGCATACTAACAAGAAGAAGAAGTCTAAGGATTGCTCCCTCAACAACAACCGATTCCAAACAAAGTCCCCAAGCCTATGAAGAAAGTGAATGTGGCCAACGCCTTCTTGGACCCTAGTATCCTAGAGATTGGCATGTGGATTGAAGGATGTCTTATTGTAGATGCATTGATTGATGGAGGCTCATCAGTGAAATAATGGCAGATGTGACAATGAAGGATCTAGGCTTGCAAGGTATGCAGCCTACACAATGGCTTATCAGATTGGTACACCAAAGAAAAATTAAGCCTTTGGGCATTCTCCCATACATGAAGACAACCCTTGTAGGAAGAGATTACTGGTTGACCGCCCATATTCTTTATTCATATATATATGAAAGTGCAATAAGACTGTCATAACATTGTTGGCAGCACCTACATTGTGTGTGCTCTTGTCTCCCGTGTCTCATGCATCCCTTTCAACTGGTATCAGAGCCGCTCCTTCTCGAGCTCTTCCTAGCATCCACACGAGGTATGAGATCTTGTTCTCTCTCATTCATTTAAGTCCACATAGGTACAACAGGGTTTATAGGTTGGGGCAGCCATTGATGAGCTTCCCCCTTGAAGCTTAAAGCTTCCCCCCTTGAACTTGGCTTGTTGAGTCTTGGTTTGGAGGCTTCTATTGGCTTCCTTGAGGCCCCTTGTGACTCCCTTGAGCCTCCCCTTCATCAAAAATGTGATCAGCTCCCTCCCTACAGTTTGTGCTAATTTTTGGCACTTGAAAGAAACTCGTGATCCTCTTCCTTTAGCTCCCCTCCTTGTTGGCACTCTTTGGCACTTCAAAATGGCTTCATGAAAGCCCCCGACACTTGGCATTTGATCTTGGCACTCAGCATTTGAATTGGCATTGATTTGTGGGCTGATTTACTTCAGTCCAAGACTATTCACAGACAATTTACAACAGTGCTACATTAGCATTTTATGTTTGGGCCACATTGGCATTGACATTGGTCACTCGATTGGCCCCAAATTCTCCCCGAATGATGTGGAAATGTATGCCTATCATGTGAGATGGTTTTGGAGCTGATCTTGCTCAGCCATTGAGTATTTTACACAGTCCACAGGTAGCCCAAAACAGGGCAGTTCCCCTGTCATTACATTTTATGCTCATGCTACATGGTCATTTGATGCCTGATTATGCACGGTTGGTGCCTACGTCTGGGAATGTATGCCTATGAGTTGGAACTTGATTTGAGCTTGGTTTGAGAATTATTTTACTCAATTTTGGGCTGTTATTTGCTGCTAGAAACTTCATGGCTGAAGCTATTTATGCTACAGTTGGGTTATGTCTATTGGTCACAGGGTGCTCCTGGCTACTCGGGATGATGCCATGATGTATTTGGACTATGCCACATGTCTTTTTTGTGCTTCAGAATGCTTTTGAGATGAGATTAGAGCTTGATTTGGGTTTGACTGTCACTTCTTTGTAGCTAGCATTTCATCTATGACATGGTTTATGCCTAGGCTACCTAGTATGGGTATGATGTCTTGGTGAATACTTTATGCTTTGGCTATGGATGACAGTTGTTTGAGCTTGTCTCGACATTCATTTGAGTATTCCCTTGAGCAGTTGGACATTGACTTGGCTTTTTCCGTTACAACTTGGCTTTTCCATTACAAACTTGGATGCTATATGGGATTTGATGCTCTGATTATGGATCTTGGCTATTACTTGGATGCACTTACAGATATTGAGCAGTGAACTACTCCCTTGTTTTGGCAATTGCCTATTGAGTTGTGATTGCTCGTTTGCATTTGATATGCGGGATACTTACTGATCAGTGGACTTGGATAGGGCTTGGGATTTACAGTTATGGTCGTCCTGCTTCTCTATTGTATGGCATCTATGCTATTTGGGCTGCTATTGCCCGTGTATGTCAGGGAGCAGTTGATCTTTATGGCCACCCATGTATACCCATGGTCTATTGCTATGTATTTTAGAAAGCCTCTTACCCGGATGCTTTTACACAGATATTTGGGCTTTTATTGGAGCTTGATTCTTGTAGGTTTATTTTCCACCTGCCATTCTTGGCTGGACATGTATGTCAATACATGGTATGAAACACTACAAAGTTATGTATACTCCTATGTTTTGGGGATGCTTATGCATTTATGGCTCCGAGGTCTGCATATGCTTTTATGACTATGAGCTATATTGGTTGGATATGTCATGCTTTTGTTTGCTAGACTTGTTCGTGTGGGAGCTTTTGCATCCATGATTGATGCCTTTGTGTTCTCCCCTTCTGGTTTGGATGAGTCCCCTTTGCAGTATGCTATGACGACTTCCAGCTCTTCTAGTCATGCAGGCAGTCCTCTTGATGAGCGTGTTCTCTCTTATGAGAGCTCCCCTAATTCTTTGAGATCCTTGGATGTATTGGACAGCCCTACTCATGCTATTAGAGAGCAGTTGTCCTCTTCTACAGGTTTTACAGGTTCTGTTTGCTTTCATTGTGGAAAGACAAGGCATGTGAAGTGTAAATGCTTCAAGTGGATTAGAGAGTAGAAAAGATTGTGCCACACTAGACATGAGAGTAGAATCAATGATATAGTAAGTGAGACCACTATTGATAGTGGTATGGTGCATGTAGTTACCCATGATGATGCAGCTGAGCCTAGACTTCTGGCATCATGTTACCTGTAAATTACTTGCTCAGTGATATGACCTATACCTTTGGTTGGCTTTTAGATAGTATGGCATCTTGTCATGTTACTCTGCATAGAGCTTGGTTCTCTTCTTACAGGGAGGTTGACGAATGTATTTCTTTGGGCCTTGATCAAGATTATCATGTTATTGATACAGGGGATATACACTTCACTTTGCCAAATGGGTCTTCTCTTATGCTCCATGATGTCTTGCATATACCTATGCTCAATAAGAGCCTGATCTCTGTCAGTCAGTTGCATGGTGCAAGATATTATGTCTCTCTTGGGGATACTTCATGGAAAATCTATCTTGGTTGCTTGGTATCGGCTAGAGGTGCTAGATATGGTAGTGATTATGTAGTGCATGTCTCTCATGTGGGAGATTCTATGGTTGCAGTTACATAGATACCACATGCATTGTTAGGGCATTGCCGCCTAGGCCATGTACAACACACTGAGATGGATGCTTTATGTGATATGGGCTTATTGCCTTCTCTTTCCCATGCTACTTGCCCTCATTGTACTCATGGTCCGTGCAGAGCCTCTTTGGCTTATGGAGATCATGTGAGGCATGCTCTTCTAGATCTAGTCCATGTTATAGTATATGGACCTATGCCTTCCCAGTCACTTGATGGAGCGTCGTATTTTGTGACCTTCATGGATCATGCTACCCACCGTGTTTGGGCTTACCCTTTGGTAAGGATTGAGGATGTTGTTACTATGCTTTACAGGTTTATGGATTCTGTTGGTAGTAGGCCTAGATGCTTGTAGATGGATTATGAGAGTCATGCTATCTCTCCCAGCTTACGGATCTCTTGTCAACAATATGACATTGATTTCTTATTCCCACAGTATTATGGGATTGCTCATGGTATGTGCCTGACTTTACAGGTAAAGGTTGCTTCTATGCTTACCACAGCTAGGTTGTCTTATGGCTTTTGAGCGAGGCCCTTATGATGGCAATCTACTTGGTTAATCGGACATCGTGTTTCTCTTTGGATGTTATTACTCTGCATGAGGCATGGAGTAGCATGAGAACCTCCTATGATCACTTGAGGATGTTTGGCTGCCAAGCATCTGTTAGTATGCCACATGAGCCTATGTCACGCAGATGCATACTCCTTGGTTATGGAGATGGTGACTTTATGGCTTACAGGTTTTGGGATTTAGATGCCCAACAGGTTCTACGCAGCCCTCATGATGTCTTTTATGAGACGCA
The DNA here is from genome assembly GCF_053477565.2 of Lygodium microphyllum. Taxonomy (NCBI): domain Eukaryota; kingdom Viridiplantae; phylum Streptophyta; class Polypodiopsida; order Schizaeales; family Lygodiaceae; genus Lygodium; species Lygodium microphyllum. The sequence goes on along the minus strand of NC_141152.1, from coordinate 26,776,317 downwards.
AACACCTCTCAGGCCTCTTGATCCACATTCAATGTGCTTTATGGATGATTCTACAACCGTATGTTAGTCTTCCGCTTTGCTAAGGCCGCATATGGATGCTGGCCCTCTTTTGATGATTGAGCTTGAAGAGTCTCTATGCTCTCCACTATCTTTTATGCATTGTGCTGATGCTCTGTGCCACTCTGATGCTTTATAGCCATGCACTTATGAGTTGTGTTGCTTGCTTTATGGGAAGCAGTCATGGATTGCTCTATTGTCTAGAGCTATGGGATCACTTATCTCCTAGATGTCATGGACTCACTGATGCTTGACTCTTCTTGTGAGGAGGTTCCCACCACTTATTGCACAGCTCACTTTTCGATTGGGCGTTGGGTGAGATGTCATGATTCCTCACCCTGCCTCTTTTCTTTTATTTTGTTTTTTCACTCCCTGGCCCATTGGCCTTTTAGTGGGAGGTTGTTGGGGTAAAAGGCCCTTGGGCCTGCCCGTGTATAGTGACCGCCCATATTCTTTATTCATATATATATAAAAGTGCAATAAGGCTTCCATAACATTGTTGATAGCACCTACATTGTGTGTTCTCTTCTCTCCCGCATCTCATGCATCCCTTTCACCATGGCTTTTTGAAGCAAGGGCACAAACGAATTTGTTCAAAGGAACCCTAACCCTAGACAGAGGAATCAACAAAGAGGTGTTGAAGTTGTACGGATCACAAAAAGGTAATGGATTCATTTCTATTGAACTCATAACAGACTCTTCCAATGAAGTAACATATGGTACATCCAGGAGACAAAGAAGCTATCAAACAAATCTTTCCAAAGAAAATAGAGATATAGTCCCTGACAATGGGCACTGTAAAATAAAAGAAAAGATAGACGTAGAAGTAGAGGCATAGGACATAATAGAGAGTTAGTTCTTTTCCTACTACAAAGCCCCCACAGCGGGCAGAAACAGAGTTTGCAGGGGACAAAGAGGACATTGTGTAGAAGAGGACTATGAAAGCGGGCTGGAAGAATCTATCCTACTCGTAGAAGGCACAAATGAGGAAGAAGTTCCAAAAGTCTCAAAAGCACAAGATCCCATGCTAATAGACAGAATGACTCTGGTACCCTTGGACTGGCTAATGGGTCACATCATATGCAAATTACCCATAAGAAATGGATTACGCAGAAATACGTCCCTCCATATCATCCAAACTCCTAGTTATTAAAACAATATATCTTGTATGTTGCTTTAGCCTAAAGTATATCTATCATTGGTAATGTTTCAGTGATCATATATTATGAGAGGAGCATCATCAGTAACCAAAGGGAGGAGACAACACAATCTTTGAAGTTTGCATCCAACATTCTAGGGTGAAAGATTGTCATCTTGTTGGGAATCAAACATGAGTACCTAGTCCCACTAATTAATGTCATAGCCAAGATCATGAATGTGAATATTGACAAGAATGTAGAGTCCTATCTTTAGAGAGTATGAGAATATTGTGCATTTGTAGTGCATCTCTATCATACTAACTTTTATGTGCTAAATCTCAAAGAGTTTTCGATGTGTTTCAAATGAGGAATCTTGGATTCCATCCTCTTTCCCATGCTCTTCTGCCTTATCCAATAATGAGAAGTATTCTCTTCCTTTCATTAATCTCATGGCACCACCAAGCTCTGAAATAATTGCAAACAAGAGTTTCTTGAGCAAAGACTTTGTTGAGAATATAATAGAGCTTTGTATCGAAGTCTCATATTTTCCTTTGAATCACTGTAAAAGAGAGTTGTGAATCATACTATAGTTGGAAAAAATCCTAATAGTGTGAGGCTCAAGCAATAATCTTGAGTTAGAGTTAGTGAGTTCCCTCCAGCAATCATCTTGAGTTAGTGTGTGTGAGATCCATGCAAAGTATGTAGTGTAAAGGGAATGTACTCAGTGTTTGTCTTTCAATACATTGGATTTCTACATTTCCACTTTTGTCTTGGTATGTCTCCTTCATGAAACCCCATGTCTTTTTGGCCATTACATGCATAGCTCTCCAACATCTTTAATGAACCCGATATGAAAGGCTAGGGTGAAGATTCAGGTATGAAAAGTTCTACGAATGCAAATATGCTTTTTATGCACATGATACGTGGGGCACACTTGCAGTCTATGAGAAGGTTTAAGAGCTAGAGTATATACATATAGAAGATGATGGATGTTATGCTACATAGTTTGATATTGTTTCATATGCTTTGATAGATGCCTTGATGGGAAATGAGAGGTACTTTAGGATATTGAATTCCTAGATGCTTTCAATGATGCTCAAAATGTCTTAGATGAAAGTGATACTTAGATTATGCTGGATGTGGATCAAAAATGCCTATAAGAGCAACTTCCACACTGATGGATTAAAAGAGAGCACGGATGTTGCTATGTATTTGTTCATGGACAGATTACAAGAATGTATATGGAGGTAAAAAATCCTAAAATGTACGTGACCCAAGGCCTTATGATCCAAGAGCAGATGCGTGGTGTGGTACTGTTTTCAAGCATTTTCGCGTAAATGGAAAACCCCCTAGAAAAAACTTAGGTAGGTAGATTTTTTTGTTGTCTAGATATTGTGTGGTTGTTTGGTTTGTTGTTTTGTAGTTGATTTTTTTGTTAGTTTAGTTCAAGAGTTATTTTTGTCATTTTGGTTTGATTTTTTAGTGTGGAAACTTGATAACCTTGGTCGAGATTGGAGTTTTCTCGGCAAGTTGGAGCTAGAGCTTATTGGTAGCTGCCAAACATCTTGAAACATGTATATTTTCTTGCCTAGACTCTTACACATCATAGGGATTATGGGTTCACAAGCATTTCACATTGCACTTGTCTGATACATTGCACTCAGGGGTCATCTCTTGATTTTATCAATTACTTCTATGCCATGGGTTGGGTTGATGCACGTTTGCACCATCGTGGAGCACTAGCACAGCATGAGGCCTGCTGCAGCTATATGCACTAAATCTTAGATGCACTTGCACCTAAGAGAGCACCTTTCATTATGCACGCACTGTTTCTTTCAGGCCATTAGCTGTGAGATGGGTTGCTTTCTTGGTCAACATATTGAGGACCATATTTTTGCTGAGAGATTGTGAGATTTTGGGAGGGTGGAGTAGAGTACAATTTTTCTATTGCTGAGTGAGGCGAGATGAGGTTAAGGATTTTTCTATTGTTGAGTGATGAGAGATGAGGTCAAGGATTTAAGGTAATTAAGGAACTATGTTTGCATGTTGCGTGATGCACGAACACATGTAGATAGGCTAGGCGCTATATTTTCTAGTGCATCCATTCTTTTGTGTGGAGTAGCGCTTGTTCGATTGCATCTCATCTATTCAATTTTTCATTTCTTCTCAATGGGCATGGAGTTCCATTTCAATGCATCTCATCAAGTAGGATACTTTGCATGAAATCAAAAGCAGGAGGACAAAAGGATATTATCATCAAAAGAGTAAATGTAGGTGCTATGAAGAAAACAAAAAAGTGGAAGATATATCAATAACAAGTTTGGAGTAAAGGGAGACATTGGAAAACATAAAAGTGCTTTGGTATTATAGGATGGAGTTCATGGAGGACTTAGAATCTATTCCTATTAGTTGGGGGAGATCATTTTATCCGATTTGCAAAATTTAGAATTGGATGCACCCGTAGAGGGAGTTATTAAGTAACAAGCCTTTACAGCTTATGATCAAGGTTATGATATCTTTCTTGGAAACTTTCAAGGTCTTGATTCTAGGGAACATGTAGAAAAACAAAATCTAGTCAAAAGGGTTTAGTAGTAACTCAAAACTAGTAATTCTAGTGGTATTATCAGTCTTGAAGTGCCCATAATACAAAGATTTATAGATAGTGTTTTGGGAATTGCATAAGAGTCATTGAGAGCTTTTAGCCAAGATTCATTAAACAACATTAAAATTTTGATCAATGGATTCAAACTAGAAATTCAAGTTATCTCTAAAGTACAGTTCTATTTGATGAAGACATGCTCATCGTTCACAGGTCGATGGTCTTGATTTCTATTTTTTGGAATAGAGCATATGTTTTTGGGCATTAATCAAAGGCTTTAAAATGAAAGGTGGTGCAAAGAAAAACATCAAGAGAGAAGAAGAAAATCTTGGAGAGCGCATCTAGTCATGGAGCCCCAAGAGGAACACCAAGGAAAAGGGAATTCTCTTGCAAGAAAATCTATCTTGTAACATCAACAAGCTTGTTTATCATGTTTCATATGATCATAATGAAGAAAAGAACACCAGGCACAACAAATCTTCATGCAGCATCATGTAGATCTCCCACGGATTTGATAGAATCAACCATATTCTTCAACATCTTCATAAAATCCATCAATAGAACAAAGAAAGCAAAGGAATACACCATCTTTGAATGGAAATACATCACATAGTATTCATCTTCAATATCTTCATAGTCTTCTCTCTCAATCTCTCATATACAATCACTTTGTTTCAGTAGAATTGGCTATCTCTGACTCTCTCTCTCTCTCTCCATCAATAATACATCATATCCTCACTACAATCTCTCAAAATCACTCTCAATAATCCCTCTTAGGTCGTGGATACCCCTCCCAAGAGGTATTTTTGATATGAAGAGTCACCAGAGCCACTACAGTGTCCTTTCATAGCTCACTATTGTCACTTCACTCGAGTCTTCACTTGAGTCTTCATCAGCTACTTCTTTCACTTCTTTCAGCTCTTTTGCACTTGTATTCACCTCTTTACAAGGCTAGAAAACTTTCCCAAGCTACACTCTCATCCATCAGAACACATACAGAAGCATATAGAACAGTCACAGAAAAGTACCAGAACAGTTACAGTACAGAACAGAACAAAACAGAGACAGAAGCTCTACAGAAGACCTACAGAAGGTTACAGAAGGTCATCAAAACCACATAACTCATACTTAAACCATTCCAAACTCTCACAAACCATTCAATAAGCTTTCACAATATCTCAATCTTCATCAATCAATACTCCATCCCTCCTTACAGAAGACAATCAGAACAAAACAGATCAAAACAGAGCAAAACAGAAGGTATACAGAACCAATCAGAACCTATCAGAACATCACAGAACCACCAATAAACATCATGATCTTCCAAAACCCAATCAATATCATCCAAAACACTCTCAAACCACTTCCAAATCAATCAATCATCTCATAAAATCAACCATTCAGCTCTCAAAAACAACAAAAATCAGCCAAAAAACAAGTCATTTCAACACTCAACATATCCCCACACTTAATAAGGAAGCGTCCTCGCGACCCAAGAAAAAGGGAATACAAGTGCATTTAAAAGTGCAACTTTGATCTTCAATATCTTTTCACAATGAATCCATCCACCACGACCCCAACTTATAACCTGTTTCTGATATAAAAATACAAAGAAAGGAAAACCCTTTATACATTAACACCTCTTATCAAACTAAAAAAAATCACAACAAATTTGTAAAGGATATAAAAGTTTGCTTCTTCTTCATTAGCATCAGCTTCAACTCTGCATCCACGACCCCATCACCACAATTCTCCAAAATGTAGCTCGCACACAAAATCCAATCCAATCCAATAGGAAACCACCACATTCGTTTTACATAAATGAACTCACAACACAAACACTAATACACAACACAACCATCTGAATGACTCCTCCAAAAAGAGAGATTTTCATTAAAAAGCATCCACCATACATTGGAAAGGTATCAATGAAGATGATCCCTCTTAAAAGATTGATGTTGTCGGAAACGATCCATAGACAAGGATTCATCTACAAAGTTTTTGGGAGGATTTTGAAAAAATTGGAGACAGCACATCCTTTCCAACAGGACCAGGTATCGTCTAGGCAAACAAAGGGCATGAAAATACAATATCTCCAGTTGCTGGGAATCAATGCTCACATTGACATTCATGCACAACTTTGGAATAGGCTTGGAATCATTATGAGAGTGGCTATGCATATATGCCAGGTACCAAGAAAAGTGAGCAGTTAATCTCACTAAGGGATCTGTAGACTGTGAATACTGCTGAGCAAAATGAACATAGTTCTGATAAGCTTGACTAGAAGCTGTCCATTCTCTTGGAATTACTGGCCAATTAATCTGAGGTCCTGTAAGGGAATGATCCGAACTCCATCCCCTTCTTCTGGAAATCTGATTATCAAACCCGTCACAGTCACTAACCAACTGAGGTGGTTGAAATATAGAAGTGTTAGGAGAGGGTAATGGAATAAGGAAGAGTGGGTGAAGGGAGGGATAGGAAAAATCATAAAAGGAAGAAAAGGTTAAAGAAGGAGTGGCAGAAATTTGTAGGGAATCACTAAGGAACGGTGTTAACTGATAAATAGGAAATGTGGAGGGTACATGAATGGATGGAGAAGGACAGGGCGGAGAAGGGGAAAATACCCTATCCTCAATAAAGGAACAGTATGTAAAAATGGGAATTTAAGGGAAAGATGAAGGTTGAAAAAGAAGGGGTAAAATAGTGGTGGAATTAGATTGACAAAGGGAAAGATATATAGCATAGCGGTGAGCCATTTGTTGGTAATAGAGGAGGGTAGGAACAGAAGGTCCTAAGAGAGATCGTCGATGGTAGGCATCAAAGAAGGTAGCATCAAATGGATTATGTTTTGAAAGATAGGCTAAGAGATCCATCCTCAGTTGATTAGTACTCTGGGCAGAGGTAGGAGCTGTGTTTTGTCTTTGATTTAGGACCACAGAATCAATCATGGGATGCCACGAATTATCATGACAATCAGCCACTTTGGAGAAGTAGCCGTGAAACATGTCAGCTATGCGCAACTCCAAATGGTTGACATACAAAACAGCCTGTAAGACCACATCCCCCACATACCATGCCATATCCACCTCATCTGGAATTAACAAGTCTCCTCGTAGATACATGTAGGACATCAACATGGTATCTGGCATGACAGAATCTTCAAACACCATTCTGACTACATCTGTCAACAACTCAGTAGACCAAGCCCCGCTCCAGCCATCCTCTGGAAGAGGTAAATCCATCGTGGAAAGTTTCATATAGAAGACCAACTTCTGTAAGTGGTAGTGGACAAAGAAAGAATGGTCTGGTGGAACATATTCCTGAAACTGCTCAAAGGTAAACCATAACAAGTCCATTCTGGACTGCAATCTTTCCACTTTATGTTGGAATAGAGGGCACAAGGTAGCCTGTCTCTGAAGAGCAGCCAAGTCCTACTGTGAAAGAGAAGGAATCAAGGGAACATTAGGGCTTGGAGGAACAGAGCGTGACTTTGCCAGTTGATCTTGCAACTGCTTGATTTGGGAGACTTGGGATGCCACTGTGTCATTAGCAATCTGTAAAGCAGAAAGTTTGTCATCTAAGATAGCTTGGAACTCCTGTGCTTCTCTGGACATCCTCTCCTTCTCCTTTGAAAGGCTAGCAACCTGTGAGAGCCTCTAGTAACTGGATCTTCAAAGAAGAGATCTTATCGTTTTGGGTGGCAACCAGTTGGGTTTGCTGTTCCATTTTCTTAAATAAATCTGCTAGGGTATCCTTAGCAGAAGCTAACTCAGATGTTGCCTTATGCAACTGGTCCTTAGACTGCATGAGTTCTTCATAAAAAGACGCCTACAACTGTTGAACACAGGCTGTCACTGACAACTCAATGGAACTCTGAATATCTTTACAGAGGAAAGGAATTGCATCTCCTGAGATTAGACTGTTCAGGGAGGGAACTGATATCTCCAATGATCCTTCTCGATGTGCTCTGAATAGGTTATTACAAGTGAGATACCCAGGGAGATCACTGCGAGAGGTAGCAGGAATGGGTACTAAAGGAAGTACTGAAGGAGCTTTATCTGCGACCCTCTTCAAGCGTTTGCGCTGTATGACCAGGGGAGGCGGAGAATCATCATCCTCTATGTCAATGGGTTCGGACTCATCTGAAGGTGGAGGAGGAGGTACTGGATCTGATGGAGGAGGTGGAGGCACAGTCCTCTGTAAACCTGAATAGGTCAAGAAGGCAGACAAATATGATCCATATGTGACATTGGTAACATTACCCCTGGTGACTTTGACGAAATGTTGATCCAGTTTAGTGAGGAGGTAAGTGCTCCAATCAATAGCAACTCCTTTCAACACTATCCTGGAAGCTATAAAAAGCTCTTTGGACAAGTACTGGGATGGCGTTTTGGCAGGCATAAACCTATCCTGGAGAAACTGACAGATCATCTTCCATACGGGATCAGTGATCATAGAAAAGGAAACTCCTGAAGAGTGGATCAACTTCTTAACATCCAGCATTTCCCTTGTCTGCTTTTGCACCAGCTTGAGAATCTCTTCATTAGAGAAAAGCTGACGAGTGGTCACAAAAGGTTCACCTTTGAAGGGAAGAGACAGAGCCTTCCCTAAGCCTCGAGGTGTCAAAGTCATAGAAATGCCCTGGACTAGTCCTGTCTTCTTTTGCTGTAAGAGGCCAGAAACTCATCACATAACGACGGATCCTCTGGAAGCAATGGAAAAGAAGTAGCCACAAAAGCAGCGAGTCCCGCCTTCGTGAGAGGCTCAAAAGTAAGTAGGGAAGAGTAATCCCGACTAACTAATGGGACGTACTGGATAGGGGGAGGAGCATGAGAAGGCACCATTCAGATGGTTACACACACACCACAAACACAGACAATCAAGGAGAATGCCTGCAAAGCAACAGACAAAAAACCAAGGATAAGAGAACAACCAAAACAATAAAACGTGACTCAACCAACTAACCCCAAGCAAACCACAACCTAGAAAAAATTTGACATGACCTTGAGACATATGCGACCGAAAGCTTCATGCTATGCATCAGACAAACACCCTGAACCCCGTAGCAGGCAATAAAAGAAAAAACTGCATACCGTTCCCGTAACCGTAACAAAGACAGTAAACCAAAACAATACCACATCTGACACATATCAAGACTACATCGTTGATAAACCAGTGTTTGACCATGGAAATAACTCCAATGACTGCGCATACCCATCCCACGAAACGGTTCATTAAAAAGGGGAATTAAGTACAGTGAGGGGGAATTAATTTAATGAAGGGTTGATTTTAATAAATTATTAAGAATGGGTGAAATTTTATTAAGTGATAAACCTTAGTAAGAAAACGGCGGTTCTTTATTATAAATTAAATTACCAATTATTAGGTGAAGCAGTACATTAATTCGAATCTCGGACTGCGATACCCAGACTGGGTCTCTAAATGCAAGTTCATTGATTACAAATTAAGGTGATGTGGAGCACTTTTTTGCCAGCGCGTGCTCATGTGACGGCTGGTTCATTTTAATTAAAAATTAAAGTGCCTCTGTAGCGCACGTAGCGCATGCGAAGTGAATGGCGGGTTGATTTTAAGGAAAAAGAATGTGTGTGTATAGCGCGAATGTGCGTGGAACTGTGGGTGAATAAAGAGTTCATTTTAACAATTAATTTGTGATTAAGGGGGAAATGAAAATAAATAAAGCACATAAAATAAATACCTTGAAGGGGTGTGTATGTAATGCAGAAATGCGCTGTCGTATTGCTGTGCATTCGAGGTGTGAAAACCACGCGAAAGTTGTGTGTGCGATTTAATACTTTATGCATACTTAGTTGTTGTGATTACATTTATTCTCTGGGTATGAGTATAGATGCTCGCATGAAGGGCTTCACTTCAGATGCTTTTGTTAATAGCACACTTATTAGTATCTATGGTAAATGTGGCAACATTTTAGAAGCAGAGAGCATGCTTGATGGGATGTTTGATCAGGACATTGTCGTGGCATGGAATGTGATGATCTCATTACACTCTCAACTGGAGAATGGATGTGGAAGTTGGTGATGGAAAAAAGACATTGGAAGTATGGCTCCCTCATCATTTACAAGTCTTTTAGAGAAGAGAAGGGTTTCAAGCATAGAACTTGCACGCAACAAGGAGATTGTGAGTGCACACAAGAGAAGCATTAATAGTCTTCAGGTACCTGATTTCGGGAGCATCAGATGGATCTGTTGCTGCTTATGACATTCAGCAGCCAAGCGGCTTTGTGATATGGCAACAGGAGCATTCACTCATATACTCACTGGTCATCGAGATAGTGTGTGGGCTGTACAGTGGTCTAGGAGAAGTGAATGGGTTCTTGTTACGGGTGGTTGTGATGGAGCCATTCGATTTTGGGACATTCGAAGGTCAGGGCTGTTACAGATGGATGAACAGTTGAACAACAGGTTTTGGAGTCAAATCCGCTTCTTGAGGCTTTTGACAATACAAAAAAAAAAAGTGTGAAACGACAAATTGAGAGGAGCCGTGCTTTAGGGGAAAGGAGCCGTGCTTTGGGGGGGAAAAGAGGAGCTTTCGTGTTTTTGAATCGAGCTTGGGGGATTTTTTTTCCCGGGATTGATGGATCTGGCACACGATTTTTTTGGAGGTGAATCAGAAGGAAAAACGGGAGAATTGTCATCTGGATGACAATACTCTGCGTAGAATAGAGAGGAAAAAATGACGAAAAAGCTGGGGGAAAAGCTCGGAATGCAGAGGGAGTGCAAAAGCCTTGCGTGAGAGAGAGGATTGGAGGGGAATCTCTGTAACTTGGAAGAGGAGTTGAGGACAGGAAGAATAGAGGAGCGGGATGAAAGAAAATAGGAGATTTTTTTTAATCAGAGAATCATTGTTTGACTAGAAGGAGGGAGGATTGATTAAGGGTAACCGAGAAGCTCTGCAGGACAAAGATACAACTTCTGTTTCATATGGAAGGACGTTTCAACGCTGGAGGGCATTTCAGTGATTGATCATCTTCTCGGACAGTGCCTAGAGCGATTGCAAATACGGTAGAAGATAACAACGAAACGGCATTCCAGAAGTTGACAAAGATACAGATGAGGACGAAGACATGTAGCAAAAAAAACTACTGAAGGTGATGATTGAACTGAAGGAGAGGAGGACATGGATGTGGAGCCCTCGCATATCCACGAGTGTATGAAAGAGCTTGGCTTCACTATATCTTGCGAAGCCTTTTGCCATCATAAAAAAAATCTGATCGTGATTGCATCGATGTAGTGGAAGACGAAGCAACAACGAAAAACTGCGGCAGGAACGTGCAGAAGAGAGCCGAAGTTGAGCTCAGACGTCGAAAAAAAAAACAAAAAAAAAACCAGACGGCTGATGTTTGTGTATCGAAATTGAACTGTTGGTGAGGCATGTTCATCTGAGAAACCTCTTCAGACTTGAAATTGCACACTCCAACAAAGGAATTTGCAGTATTCATGATTCTATGCCATGGCGGCTACTGCAGCACCAGGGCGAATTCATAGAGCGAGGTAACAATACTGCCTATACCCAAGAGCAATAAACAGCTAGAATCTCTCATCGAGATGCGGAAAAAGGCATTTGCGGCTGGTTTTCTCCATTGTTAGTTTTTGTTCCAAAGGATCCAGAATCCTACCGGCATGAATGTCTCTGGATGCATTTTGATCACATTTTTTTCACGATTGATGTCATCTGAGGTAGGTGGCAGACTTCTAGTTGATCTGATTGGATTTGAAAATTCTGGCCATAGGGAAAATTTAGGTGGCAAACTCCTTGTTGAATTAAACTCTAATCCAAACAGAACTGAAAATTCCTTCCACTGGGAAGATCAAGATCTTTATGTTGATCTGCCTTTCTTTCCCCTGGGCGAGAGTGAGGATGAGAAGGCTCAAAGTGTCTTTGAAGAGCAGGCATTGAGCATGTAAAGAAGAAGAACTGCGGTACTGAATCTTGAAGTTGATTGAGCAATGCCATCTTTTTCAGCAAACAGGAAAAGTTACTCAAAATTTTCTAACATGTGTCAGTAATTTACAAAGTACATGTGCTAGACTTGAAGATGATAATGCTGTGTTGGGCTGTGAGATATGCTGTCCTAGTACTGCAGTCAACCAGGCTAAAAGTACGGAACTATATCATTAAAGATGATGCATAAAAAGTGGCTATGTTATACAATGATTGATGTGCAGGTGCATGGAGAGGTTACAAAGCATTCAGAGCTGAGTTGGATGATATGAACGTGATGATTGTAGTCCTACTTTGTCAATCAATACTCTATCTACAATATAAAAGGCTTTGTGCCTATCAACCGTGTACTATTTCCAACACTCCAGGCTGTAAACTAGCTGGTCCCATGCAGTAGCTTATGTATGGTACTGTTTGCTATAACAGGCTCTGCATTTGGTATTATCTACTACATATTCAGTCATGAACAAACTACTTGGAACATTCACTGATTTCACCTTATTTGTTGCTACAAAGTTTTGTTTTGTGTCTCTTATAGACTGGAAAAGGGCTACTAGCTCAACTAGTCACTGTTAAAATAGTGACAACAGCTTTGTACAAAGATTTTTTTTCATCATCGCATCTTTGCTGATCTTCTATCCAGAAATTTATCAAAGTCTTCTGAAGACGCGACATTGCTTTCATAAACCCTTCGACATCTTTGGTGAACCCGACGTGAAAATGTCGCAGAAATTTCAGGATGGGAGATACTTCAGTATCTATTTCAGCTTCTTCTACAACTCCAGCTGCGTCTACTTCTGCTCCATCAATGACTGCTGCGTCAAGTACTTCAACGGAGGATCTAAAACAGATTTTGCAGAATATGTCCATGTATATGCAGCTCCAAAATCAGCAAACACAAATGTATATGCAGCAGCAATAAAAATTGCATCAACACCAGTTGTCTCAGCAAAGGCAACTCTATTCGGAGCAGGAGAATGCAAACAGCGCGACTAAGGCTATTGAAGCAGTTGAGAGTGAGAAGAAGCTATTTGATGGGCGTAATTTTTCAGCATATTTGAAGACATATGAGATCAAGATGGGGTTTTTGGGAGTTCCTGCTGGACTTATGAGTAAGTACTTCCTTCGTCTTGTCACACCTGCTTTGAGGACAAAGGTGATTGATCTTTTTATTCAAAATACACATTGGAAAGATTTTAAGAAGGCTCTAAAAGAAGAATACTTCCTTGAGGACTTTGGTATGGCTACTCGGCGGTCATTCCGAGAGTGGGTCTACATGCCAAACAAGGGTCTTGCTGCTTCAGAGTTGATTCGAGAATTCGAAGAGAGGTATAGTCAGCTTGATGCTATTGAACAAAGAGCATTGGATGTTGAAAAAGTTGAGCTTTTCTTGCAAGCTGCATATCCTGCTCTTCAAGAAGAATTGGGTGAGCTTCTTGAAGATTGCACGAAGCCTATGGGTCTTAAAACTGATTGGCAGGATGCTCAGGATGCAGTCTCGACTTTGACCAAGAGGAGGATATGGAAGACTCGCCTACAGAATGGTTCCATGACACCTACACCATCATCTGCTCCTATGCCTACTTCTATCCCTGTTATTTCTTCTCCTCCTCAGCCAGTTTCTTGGCCTATGCCAGTGCCTACTATTTCCACTCCACCTATTCCTCCTGTTCCACGACCGATGCCTACACCTTTTGCTCCAAAACCATCCGCTCCATCGGTGCCTACCTCTATTGATGACATAATCAAAGGTATCACAGATTTGACACTTGAGTCAGTCAAAGCGGAGTTAGTGGGAAAGTTGAAGGAGCAATTTGCTTCAACTGTGCCTACTACTTCTTCTAGTGCTCCTATTGCACCTAGGAGTGCTCCTAGTGCACCTAGGAGAGATCGGAGATGTATTTGGTGTGATAGTATGGAGCATCAGCATTGCAGGGATTGTGATTCTTTCCAGGATGCAAGGAGGCAGAATTTGGTATATTGGGGGCAAGATGGTAAGATTTGGTTGACTGAGACAGGAGCTCCACTTGCTACCAACTTTGGTAAAGGTGGAATGAAGAAGTTAGTGGAGGACATGGCTGCGCGTACTTCTTATGTGACAGCTAGAGGTGATGCTTCTGCATATGGAGTATAGATTGAGAAGGGATCAGAGACTCAGTCCGCACTATGGACTTATGCTATGGAGACTGCAAACAAGGGGAAAACTCAGCAAACTGTTTTGACTAGTGCAGGCTCTAGCATCAGATCAGAGACAGGTTGGGACTCGCCTGTTGACAAGTATTCTATTTATGCTTATTTGGCTAAATCTCATGGTGCAGATGTATTTTTTGAGGAGAAGCGTAAGAGGGATGAAGAAAATCCAAGTGCAGCTAAGAAGACTAGAGGGGGTGAGTTTGTTACTCCACCTACTGCAGGACCGTCTTCAAGACCAGGGCCAGATTGACAGATGGAGGATGCTCAAAAGAGAGAAAAGAGGCAAGAGCCTAGAGAGAGAAAGCAGCCAGGATTCAGATTGATGTCCGATATTGAGATATCTACAGACATGAAGAAAATCTTTAATGATAAGATACTTGGCAGTGAGGTGACTTTCACTATTTCTGAAATTTTGGGCATCTCAAAAAGAGAGTTTCAGGATCAGTTTCAGGAGGTCCTGAAGAGGAAAAGACATGCATTGGCTACCACTGATACACAGGGAGTTTTGATTGGAAAGTTGGATGAGGATGATGATGAGGTTATGGTTAATAATGCTTCTGTTTTGCCACAGGTAGAGAAGAGGGTTCAGCCTATGCATTATGCTGAAATTGATGAGCCTGTTTTGATACCGCGTAGTCACTTTTCGCGGAGCCATTGGGCTAGGGCAACTACAGAGACGATGGTAAAGATTGGAGAGAAACAGGTGCCTTATGTTGCATTGGTTGATCATGGTTCAGAGATTAATCTCATAGTTCGTGGAGTTTATGAGAGTAACAGATGGCCTATGGATGTAGAGCATGGGTGGCGTATGAGAGCCGCCAATAATACTGCAGGTGATTTATATGCTACTTGCCCTAGTGTCAGGGTTTCTATTGGTGATGTAGAGGAGGATTTTCATTTCTTTGTGCAGGATTCATGCTCTTATCCCATAATTCTTGGACAGCCATTCATTACAGAGATGCGCATGGAAACAAAGGTCATGGATGATGGATCTGCTTATGCACGGATTCGCAGTAAAGATGGTATGAGAGCAGTTCAGTTTATGACTGTATGTGTGAATCATGTTAGAAACAGGGATACTCTCAGAGATGCACCCTTGCCCACTGTGAGGGATTCGGGTTTTCATTAGGTACCGCCGTTTCGCGAGACGACGGTGGTACAGAGGAGAGGAGATTGGAGTTCTCGCCTCCTGGCAGCGATGTTTTCTCCTCCGGTTATGTTGGGATTTCAGCAAACAGTTCGATGAGTTATCAGAAGACTTCTAGGTTGTCTAGAGCTGCCAGGCAGTATATATGTAGGAAGGAGAAAAATTTGAAAAATGCAGGAATTTTGGAGGATGATGAGCACATAGATGGTATGTATGACAGTGTGATTTGTGCAGATACGATGGCAGAGATGGGAGATATGCTGAAAACTGATACGCTGAATTGTCATGGTAATGTATTAGTGCAATCCCTGGACATGTTTCATGAAATTGCAGATTTTATGTCACAGATTGAGTCAGAGGCTGAGGTAACTCAGCAAAGAGTGTTGAGTGCTGAAGAAATTCAGCAAACAGAGTTTCCAGCTGGTTATGATCAGCTTTCAGAGAGACAGAGGGCTGAAAATTTTCAACCAACAGAGTTTACTGCTGAAATATTTCAGCATTCAGAGTTTGGGGCTGTTCCTATGCAGTCCATAGAGCAGAGGGCTGAGAATATTCAGCCATTGGAGTGCAGAATTGCTGATTTACAGCAAGGTTTATGTAATGCAGAAGAGCATAATGAAGCCAAGGTTGACACGAAATACAAAACTGTGGATAAGAAGGTGAAGCCGGTTGTTGTACCGCTTCCACCTGACAGTGATCAGCAAATAGAGAGGGCTGCTAAACAACAAATTTTGAGGAATCCGGAGCATATTGGTCATAAATTTTCAGCAGAGACACTTGCAGAATTGAAAATTGGAAATGGTGATTTCTTGTTACCCATGGAGAAGCAATGCTTTCAGGAGATGCTTGAGCGTCATGGAAGGGGATTTGCTTTTTTGCCACATGAGATTGGATGTGTGAATCCTGATATTGTTGCTCCTATGGTCATTTTTACTATTCCTCATATCCCATGGAATCTCCGACCTATTCCAGTGCCTAAAGCACACTTGCCAAGGCTGATTGATTTATTGAATGAGAAAATCAGAATGGGAATCCTTGAGCCTTCATCTGCACCATACTCAAACAGGTGGTTTACAGTTCCAAAGAAGAATGGTACTCTTCGATTCATTCAGGACATGCAGCCAAAGAACAGAGTTACTATCAGGAATGTTGGTATAGGTCCAGTTGTGGATGAGTTTGCAGAGGCATTTGCTGGACGCGCCATCTATTCTTTGGGTGATTTGTATTCAGGATATGATCAGTTTCAGCTGGCTTTGGAAAGCAGGGACATAACCACCATGAGAACTCCTATTGGGCTTGTCAGGATGTGTACCTTGCCTCAAGGTGCCACTAATTTTGTTGCGCATATGATGAATGCCATGCATAAGGTCCTTCGTGATTACATACCTCAGCTTACTATGCCTTTCTTGGATGATGTGCCCATTAAGGGGTGTGCAAAAGAAGAGAAGAATGAGAGCCTAAATGAGCAGGGATGCAGATACTTTGTGGCTGATCATATTTCAGCATGTGAGAAGATTTTGGCCAGGTTAGAAGAAGTGAACTTGACACTTTCAGGGCAAAAATCTGTTTTTGGAGTGAATGAGGTTGTTATTGTTGGGCATATGTGTGGATATTATGGCAGGAAACCCTCACCTGATAAGGTGAATGCTATAGGCAAGATTGCAGAGTATTGTTCTACTACTTCGGAGGTACGGAGATTCATTGGTGCTTGTGTGTTTTATATGATTTGGATACCTCATTTTGCACACATAGCAGATTGTTTGTATCAGCTGCTTCGAAAGGGGCAGAAATTCTACTGGGATGAGAGCCACACTAAAGCCATGCGGAAATTGAAGAAGTTATTGCAGAATGCTCCTACTCTCAGGAAAGCGGATTATAATTGTGATAGGCCTATTGTATTGATAGTTGACACTAGTCCAATTGGCATAGGTTGGGCTGTGGGTCAAGATGATGCAGATGGAAATAGGTATGCTATTCGGTTTGGGGTGAAAGTCCTAAACGAGAGACAGAGAAGATATCCGTAAATCAAGAGGGAGTTATTGGGGATTGTCACGGCTCTCAAATGTGACAAGGAGTACTTTATTGGAGCTTCAGTTGTGGTAGAGACATATTGCTTGCCATTGATTGGTATGATCACGAGTTGCTCAACTCCGGATATAGCCATGTTGAGATGGATTGCATACATTAAGTCATTAAATCCGGAATTTAAACACATAGCAGGGAAGGATAATCCAGTGGCAGATATGTTGTCTAGAGCCAGATATGATGATGAGGAGACTCTACTTGCAGAAGAGGATGATGCAGAAATTTCAGCCACTATGGTTGATCGTGTTTGTCATGTCTATGATATTGCGGCTTTCACAGAAGAACTCTATGTTGGAGATTGGTTGCAGATTGGCAGGTACCTTAGTACACTAAGCAAAAGAGATGAATGGACAGATGAAGAGTTCAAGAAGATTAGAAGGAAAGCCTATGGATATTTTCTCAAGGATGGATTTCTTTGGAAGCATCCGAAGAAAAGAGGCGGATTACCTTTGCGGGTTGTCTGCGATAGAGAGACACAGTTACAGGTGATGAGGGAGTTTCATGAGAGTCCTTGGGCTGGTCATAGAGGAGTATGGGCTACTTATGAGAAAATCAAGGAGAAATATTGGTGGAAAGGTATGCACAGAGATGTTTCTCACTTTGTTGAGACTTGCAGAGACTGCCAAATATATTCAGTAGTGCGTCATAGAGATGAGCTTCATCCGACCTATCCGCTATGCATTCATTATAAGTGGGTAGTTGATTTGGTTACCATGCCTATGGGTTTATGGCAGATGAGATACATTGTTTTGGCTAGAGAGGATCTTACTAATCATGTTGAGGGCAGATCTTTGAGAACGAAGACCACTAGTGCAGTGTGTAAGTTCTTATTGGAGGAAATTTTCTGCAGGTATGGTTGTGTGGGTAAGATCACTGCGGATCGTGGTGAATTGGATGCAGATGAAGCTAGGGAGTTTTTCTCTCAGCTAGGAATCAAATTGGCTCTAACCACAGATACAATCCAGAGGGAAATGGAAAGAGTGAAAGAGGGCATCCGCTGATAGTGAAAGCATTAGCCAAAGCATGCAGAGGACGGATTGGAGAATGGCCAAGACTTTTACCATTTGCTTTATGGGCTGATCGTACGACTCATAGTGTTACCACAGGATATATGCCTGCAGAGTTGATGTATGGTCAGAAACCTGTTATGCCGATTGAGACTTGTGCTTTGACTTGGTCAGTTTTACCTTGGCAGGAGGATTTGACGAGAGAGGAGCTCTTAGCTCTTCGGATTTGACAGTTGGAGAGGAGACCTGAGGATATTCAACTAGCTATTGACAGGTTGAAGGTTGCTAGACTAAGGAATAAGGACAGGTTTGATAGCAGGCATCGCTTGCAGCCTAGAGCAATAGAAGAGGGAGATTGGGTATTGGTCTTTGATAGCAGCCTTGAAAATCAGCATACTGCACTTCGGAAGATGGTGAAAAGATGGTTTGGGCCGTACATAGTCAGACATATCTTTGATAATGCAACATATGAGCTGACAGAATTGGATGGAACAGTGCTTAGAGTGCCTATTGCTGGAAAAAGAATCAAGATTTTCAAGAAAAGAAATGATGAGGATTATGCTTTGGAAGAATTTTCAAGAGAAGAGCAACGATAAGAAACTCCAATGGAAGAGACAGATGATATGACAGATAATCTTGTTGATCTACCGGAAATGCATAACGAAGAGATTGATTTGTTTGTGGATCTTGATGATAATGATCATGGGTAGTTGGCTCATCCGGAGGATGCGCAGGATTAGAGGGGGTGGATGTCGTATTGCTGCGCATTCGAGGTGTGAAAACCACCCGAAAGTTGTGTGTGCGATTTAATACTTTATGCATACTTAGTTGTTGTGATTACATTTATTCTCTGCGTATGAGTATAGATGCTCGCATGAAGGGCTTCACTTCAGATGCTTTTGTTAATAGCACACTTATTAGTATCTATGGTAAATGTGGCAACATTTTAGAAGCAGAGAGCATGTTTGATGGGCTGTTTGATCAGGACATTGTCGTGGCATGGAATGTGATGATCTCATTACACTCTCAACTGGAGAATGGATGTGGAAGTTGGTGATGGAAAAAAGACATTGGAAGTATGGCTCCCTCATCATTTACAAGTCTTTTAGAGAAGAGAAGGGTGGGTTTCAAGCATAGAACTTGCACACAACAAGGAGATTGTGAGTGCACACAAGAGAAGCATAATAGTCTTCAGGTACCTGATTTCGGGAGCATCAGATGGATCTGTTGCTACTTATGACATTCAGCAGCCAAGCGGCTTTGTGATATGGCAACAGGAGCATTCACTCATATACTCACTGGTCATCGAGATAGTGTGTGGGCTGTACAGTGGTCTAGGAGAAGTGAATGGGTTCTTGTTACGGGTGGTTGTGATGGAGCCATTCGATTTTGGGACATTCGAAGGTCAGGGCTGTTACAGATGGATGAACAGTTGAACAACAGGTTTTGGAGTCAAATCCACTTCTTGAGGCTTTTGACAATACAAAAAAAAAAAGTGTGAAACGACAAATTGAGAGGAGCCGTGCTTTAGGGGAAAGGAGCCGTGCTTTGGGGGGGAAAAGAGGAGCTTTCGTGTTTTTGAATCGAGCTTGGGGGATTTTTTTTCCCGAGATTGATGGATCTGGCACACGATTTTTTTGGAGGTGAATCAGAAGGAAAAAGGGGAGAATTGTCGTTTGGGTGACGATACTCTGCGCAGAATAGAGAGGAAAAAACGACGAAAAAGCTGGGGGAAAAGCTCGGAATGCAGAGGGAGTGCAAAAGCCTTGCGTGAGAGAGAGGATTGGAGGGGAATCTCTGTAACTTGGAAGAGGAGTTGAGGATAGGAAGAACAGAGGAGCGGGATGAAAGAAAATAGGAGATTTTTTTTAATCAGAGAATCATTGTTTGACTGGAAGGAGGGAGGATTGATTAAGGGTAAACGAGAAGCTCTGCAGGACAAAGATACAACTTCTATTTCATATGGAAGGACGTTTCAACGCTGGAGGGCATTTCGGTGATTGATCATCTTCTCGGACAGTGCCTAGAGCGATTGCAAATACGGTAGAAGATAACAACGAAACGGCATTCCAGAAGTTGACAAAGATACAGATGAAGACAAAGACATGTAGCAAAAAAAACTACTGAAGGTGATGTTTGAACTGAAGGAGAGGAGGACATGGATGTGGAGCCGTCGCATATCCACGAGTGTATGAAAGAGCTTGGCTTCACTATATCTTGCGAAGCCTTTTGCCATCATTAAAAAAAATCTGATCGTGATTGCATCGATGTAGTGGAAGACGAAGCAACAACGAAAAACTGCGGCAGGAACGTGTAGAAGAGAGCCGAAGATCAGCTCAGACGTCGAAAAAAAAAACAAAAAAAAAACCAGACGACTGATGTTTGTGTATCGAAATTGAACTGTTGGTGAGGCATGTTCGTCTGAGAAACCTCTTCAGACTTGAAATTGCACACTCCAACAAAGGAATTTGCAGTATTCATGATTCTATGCCATGGCGGCTACTGCAGCACCAGGGCGAATTTATAGAGCGAGGCAACAGTACTGCCTATACCCAAGAGCAATAAACAACTAGAATCTCTCATCGAGATGCGAAAAAAGGCATTTGCGGCTGGTTTTCTCCATTGTTAGTTTTTGTTCCAAAGGATCCAGAATCCTACCGGCATGAATGTCTCTGGATGCAGTTTGATCACATTTTTTTCACGATTGACGTCATCTGAGCTAGGTGGCAGACTTCTAGTTGATCTGATTGGATCTGAAAATTCTGGCCATAGGGAAAATTTAGGTGGCAAACTCCTTGTTGAATTAAACTCTAATCCAAACAGAACTGAAAATTCCTTCCACTGAGAAGATCAAGATCTTTATGTTGATCTGGCTTTCTTTCCCCTGGGCGACAGTGAGGATGAGAAGGCTCAAAGTGTCTTTGAAGAGCATGCATTGAGCATGGAAAGAAGAAGAACTGCGGTACTGAATCCTGAAGTTGATTTAGCAATGCCATCTTTTTCAGCAAACAGGAAAAGTTACTCAAAATTTTCTAACATGTGTCAGTAATTTACAAAGTACATGTGCTAGACTTGAAGATGATAATGCTGTGTTGGGCTGTGAGATATGCTGTCCTAGTACTGCAGTCAACCAGGCTAAAAGTACGGAACTATATCATTAAAGATGATGCATAAAAAGTGGCTGTGTTATACAATGATTGATGTGCAGGTGCATGGAGAGGTTACAAAGCATTCAGAGCTGAGTTGGATGATATGAACGTGACGATTGTAGTCCTACTTTGTCAGTCAATACTCTATCTACAGTATAAAAGGCTTTGTGCCTATCAACCGTGTACTATTTCCAACACTCCAGGCTGTAAACTAGCTGGTCCCATGCAGTAGCTTATGTATGGTACTGTTTGCTATAACAGGCTCTGCATTTGGTGTTATCTACTACATATTCAGTCATGAACAAACTACTTGGAACATTCACTGATTTCACCTTATTTGATGCTACAAAGTTTTGTTTTGTGTCTCTTATAGACTGGAAAAGGGCTACTAGCTCAACTAATCACTGTTAAAATAGTGACAACAGCTTTGTACAAAGATTTTTTTTCATCTTCGCATCTTTGCTGATCTTCTATCCAGAAATTTATCAAAGTCTTCTGAAGACGCGACATTGCTTTCATAAACCCTTCGACAGCGCATGGAAGAGTCTCCCAAAAGAAGTGAATCCAATAAAGGAAAAGTAAAGACCACTGACGAACAACAAACACAACACCTTAGTGGATGGGTTGATTTGGTTTTTGTTGGTTTTTTTATTTTTTATTTTTGTAAGTTGTGATTATTTATGGTTGGTTTGTGTTTGTGACGTTATTATGTTTTGTGGATGTGTTTTCTTTTCTTTTTTTTTGTGTAGTTTGTGGTTTGTTTGTTTGTTTGTTTTTTGTTTTTTTTATAAAATAAAAATAATAAGAATAAGAAGGAAATCAAGATATATAGCACATGAATATGGGATGAAGAGAAAAAATGAAAATGCATACATGGAGGAAATATCCACAATGGAGCGTATGAAAATAAAATAGAGAGGGGTATGGTTAATTTCCATTTGTTGGTTTGTTGTTGTTTTTTTTTTGTAATAATAGGGGTACCATGTATGATAATATTTTAAAGTGAAAAATAAATGGAAAATGGTCAAGGGGGTGAGGGGAAATTTTTAAGAATTTTTTAAAGAATTTTTTACTATTTTTAAATGAATTTTCTACATTTGTTGGTAATTTGGGGGATAACTTGGGAAATATGTAATTTTCAGAAATTGTGGGGGTGGAAATTTCCAGCGAACAAATTTCCAAAAATTGGTAAAAAGCGAAGGAAATTTTTAGAAATTTTTCTGAATTTTTAAGAGGTGGAAATTAATTTATAAATTAATTAAATCTGGTAAATCAGGTTAGTCTGATAAGTAAGTTGAAAGTAAGTCAGTTAAGTCAAAGTAGTCTAGATAAGTCATGTTAGTCTGACTAAGTCAAATCAGGTTAGTCAGATGGAATTAGGTTAGTCTAGGTGAAGTTAGATAAGTCAATTAGGGGAACTAAGTCAATGGAGACTAACCTAAAGGGGGTTAGTTAACCTAAGGTGGGTTAGGGTTAGGGTTAGGGACCTAACTGTGGGTAGGTAGAACTAACCTAACTAAGGTTAGTTAGAACTAACCTAGCTAGGGTTAGGGAGAAGGGATTAGGTTAAGTTAGTTAAACTAACTAAGGTTAATTAGGGGGGGTGTTAGGGTTCGTTAATTAAACTAACTAGTGTTAATTAGTGGGAGGTTAGGGTTAGTTAATTAACCTAACTAGTGTTAATTAGTGGGAGGTTAGGGTTAGTTAATTAACCTAACTAGTGTTAATTAGTGGGAGGTTAGGGTTAGTTAATTAAACGAAGGTTAGGTTAGTGGACTTAGGTTAAGTTAGTTAACTGACCTCAAGTTAGTGAGGGAGGACCAGGGGGACGAGGAGGAGGGAAGGTGGCGGATGTGGCGGGGCGTCGGCCACTGGACGGTGCGCGCAGGCGGCGAGGACGATGGGGCGGCCACTAGACGGCGCGCGCAGGCAGCGGCAGCGAGCGGGTCGACGGCGATCAGGGCGGCGAAGGCGATTCGGCGGCGTCGACAGCGACTGCGGCGGCTGGTCGGCGATGGGGATGGCGTCCGGGCGGTTGGACCGCGGGTGGCGACGGCGTTGGAGACGAGGCGCTGACGGGCGCCGACGGGGAGGGGCGGGAGGCAACAGGCGAGGGGCGGGCTGCGAGTGTGGCGGCGGCGGCTGCGAGCGTGGCGGCGACGGCGTCGAGCGCAGGGGAGAAGAGAAGGTGGCGTGGGAGAGAAGGGGAGGAGGCGGAGGAAGAGAAGGGGAGGAGGCGGGCAGGAGACGGGGTCGGGGAGAAGGAGGGGAGGTGGAGGCATGGGAGAAGGAGGGGAGGAAGGAGTGCAGGAGGTGGGGAGAAAGAAGGGAGGAGGCAGCAGGTGGGGAGGAAGAAGGGAGAGAGAGAGAGAGAGAGAAAGAAGAAGAGAGAGAGAGAGAGGAGGGTGGTTGAGAGTCGGGGAGGGAGAGGGTGTCCGTTGGGGGGAGGGGTGTGGTTTTTTTTAAAAAAATAAAAAAATAAATGAATTAATTAAGTAATTACTTTAAAAAAAGAAAAGGTGAGACGCCCCTGTCCCGCGCGCATGCGAGGGGCGGGGGTAAAAAAATTTGCAGGGCCGGTTGTGAAAAGGCGTCCGGATACGGGGACGGAGCACGCAGACACGATCGGGGCGCGTTAAGACGCGTAAAATTGAAAAAGGGCGTGTTCACGCGCGGGACGGGGCGCGTAAAAACTCATAAAAATAAAGAAAAATTAATAACTCCCAATCCGGACGTCAAAACGAAATGTCATAAAAACAAAAAGGGGGCAGGACGGCAGGAGGAAGACAGGAAAAATATGCGACGGAGGTTCCGGGAGGGGGAAAGGGCAGGCACATGCAAAAAACACAAAAAATGAACCAAAAAACACAATTAAAAATTATTATCGGAAGATCCGTGCATCAGAATGAGGTGCAGAAAAAAGGAAAAATGTGTAGAAAGACGTGACCGACAATCCTATCACATCAAAACATAATTCCGACTGAGATAATATGCGTTCACATGGGAAAACCCCAAAAAACAAACCCGAAAATGGAATCGAAAATTAATATCGGACAAACCGTACACCGGAATGACATGCAGTAAGAAGGAAAAATGTCCACAAGAAGGAGTGGCACAGGGTTATCATGTTAAACTGCAATTCCGGTGGAAATAAGAGGGGTGCACATGTGAAAAACTCCAAAAAGACTCCCGAAAACTTATTTAAAAATTAATAAGTAAAAATCCGAAAGTCGAAAGAGGGTGGAGGAAAAAGGAAAAAGATGAGGGAAGACACAAGGGACACGGCTGTCAAATCAAATTGAAATGCCGATGCAAATAGGGCAGGTTCACATGGAAAAAGGTCAAAAAGACGCACGAAAAATGCGAAAAAAACCGGAAAAATAATATTGGACAAACCGTGTAGCGGAATGACTCGGAGTAAAAAGGGAAAATGTCAGGGGAAAAGTGATTGGCAGGGCTATGACATCAAATCATGGTTCCGAAGCAAGAAAAGCACGTTCATATGGAAAACCGGCTAATTGGCGCAAAATGCTTCAAAAATTAATAACGCAAAAATTGTGCACCGGAACAGGGGTAGGTAAAAAGGAAAAATGGTCAATTCAAAGGGAGGAACAGGGCTATAAAGTTGGATTTGGACTTCGGTGAACGTAGGGTGCATTCACATGGCAGGACCTCAAAAGCAGGGAATGAAGGAAACTGCAAGGGAACAGCCCCAAGGGAAGGTGGAACATAAACGGGTGGGTGGGAAGGGACCCATTAGGGTAAAAGCAAGGCGTGGCAGACATGCATGAGCAGGTTAAGGCATATGCAGAAGGATATACAATGTAGACGCGCAGGGACGCGTCCCCACACTTAAGACCTTAACGGATAGGGTTAACCGAGCAACAGGGACCTAGGACCATGCCACAGACCATCCACTAACGTCCCCACGCTTAAAACATGAACGTCACGGAGAAACAGAAGTTGTAGGGTTAGAAAAACTTGGCCCATTTCGTCAAGAAGCAAGGTTAAGTGTTGATGGCACGTCCAGTGTTGTTGTCGACTGCAGGAGGTACCAAGGCATCTTTACAACGCATGTCCTTCATGGCAGGGACCACGCAGCAGCACCCAGGAAGGTAGCTGGTTGAAGGAATCGCAGGAAATTCGTCGATGATGAGGGATACTACACTCAACTCGCAGTCACTCAAATGGAATGAAAGAATTGTCACTCGCCCCATGACTAATATCACTCGAGGAAAAATGATTAAAACCCATATCTCCTACCCGGTTTAGGAATCAATAAGGGAATGGTACAGAGGGAGAGTATGCCAGGGTGCACAGTTGATGGTGCATTAGTGCGTCGAACCCGTCTGGCATAAGTGCAAGGAGGAAGGCAAGGGAGCCTTACAGTGCAGTGTACAGAACAGGGTGACGTGTCCTGTGATGACAATAGAGACCCATCCCGTGGGTGCATAGGGAAATGGAAACATACTTGACTCCAAGTGTCGTAACGTCCCTCAATCTCACCTCTCGGTAATTGATTGAAGAAACTCCAGTCACACTCATCCCACCCTCTGTCGCATGCTCTGTTGATAGATACAGGAGGGCAACCATATCCTGAAACCCATTGATGTAATCCTCTCGGTCACTTGTGCAAAGGTTGTATGCCTTGTATGCATTTGATGGTGCAACTGTGCATCCCGCCCTATGCCGGCATACAGTGCAAGAAAGAAGGCCAGGGAGCCTTATGGTGCAATGCACAGAAACAAATCGTGCTTTGTGCATTGAGAGACCCATCCCGTGCGTGCAACACTTCATTCACACTTCTCACCTCTCATTTGATTTGAAGGGAAAAAACTGGTCTCTCGGCCCACCCTCTGTCTCACTCTCTGTTGATAGTTACAGAGGGCAACCCCATACTCACTTCCCCATCCGGTTAGGATGAAAGCTCACGTCACTTGATTATTTGTCGATGAAGATCGCGTTGTCAGTTGTTGTTGAAGAGGCGTACCCAGGGAGGTAGCCATCAAATCGAATATTGTATTGGATAGGAACATGTTGTCTGCTAGAGGACAGTTAGACACTCTGCAGAGAGACCCAGGACACAGCGTACCAAGGGAGGTAGATTTGGAATTGAATCCTAGGGATATCAATCAATGAATCCACTTTCTGGATTGCTGGGTGTTGCCACCTTTTCCACAGCCAGCTTCTCGCCCAAGGGTGATTGCCACATTTTCTTAGAACGAGGCCTGCTATGACAGGGAATTGCTTCCTTTTCTCTCATAACAGATTTGTTTTTCTTTTGTTTGTCTTTTGTTTTTCTTTTTTTTTTCTTTTTTTTTTTGTTTCCCCTATTCTCGAGGGTGTTTCCACCTTTTCTCAAAGAATAGGTCGGCATGACAGGGACCTTAGTCCTTTTCTCCCATGACCGATATGTATAGTTTTTTTTTCTTTCTTGTTTTTTCCTTCTCGAATTAAGCAAGGGAATGGTAGAAAGACCATGTATCAGAACCAACCTCGCCACTGTCGCTGGTGGAAAATAGAGGATAAGAGATCACGGCTGGAAGGTAGGGTTGAGGGGACAGAGGGTTGCGTCCACCTCATCAGGAGTGACTGAAGAACGGATATCAGAAGTAGCATCATAAGAGTGATAGTGCCACGCCAACGAGGGAAAGGATCAAGTGACCATGATTGTCAAGATCCCCAAGGATGGAAGTACTTCTTTAGGCGATATCCATTGATCAGAAAGGGATCATTAGAGGCATCAACGGTCTGTACTTGGACAGAGCCATTAGGGTTGACGGCAAGTACCTTATAGGGGCCCATCCACCGCTGCTGGAGCTTGCCAGGAAACTTGCCAAATTGTGAATCATAGGCTAGGACCAAATCACCTTCTTTGAACTCCTTGTGCTTGATGAAGCTGTCATGGTAAGCCTTGCGTCGAGCTTGCGTGGCTTCCATGCACCGGAGAGCCATCCTACGAATTTCATCCAAACATTCCAAGTGCAGGAGATGGCGTTGCAGTGAATCATCGTCCCCCAAACGCTCTTTGATAGCCACTCTCAAAGAGGGTAGTTCCAATTCAACAGGAAAAACAGCTTCCGTTCCATACACCAGCTGGAAGGGTGTCTGTCCTGTTGCTGCTTTATGGGAGGTTCTGTACGCCCAGAGGGCCTCTGTAAGTCGATCGTCCCAATCACGACGATGTGCGGCAATTGTTCTTGTCAGAATCAAGCAGAGGATGCGATTGGTGACTTCGACTTGGCCGTTGGCTCTGGGGTAATACGGAGTGGACTTGCGATGGCGGATCTTATACAACTCTGTCAACTCTTCCATGACTTTGTTAAGGAAATGAGTACCTCTGTCACTTACCAGCTCTAAGGGACTGCCAAAACGGGTGATGATATTCTCGTACATGAATAGAGCCACGCTGTTACCATCATCCCGCTTGAGGGCTTTAGCTTCACACCACTTTGTAACATAATCCGTACATACGAGGATGTATCTGTTCTGTTTCCTTCTGGTAGGATGATCTATTGGACCTACGAAGTCGATGCCCCACTTCTCAAACGGCTTCAAAGGAAGAATAGGTTGCAGTGGCATGGCACTTGTCGTGCTGGGTTTCCCCATTCTTTGACAAGCATCACATCTTTTACAGTAATCATAGGCATCTTTGTGAATTGTAGGCCACCAATATCCTGCTAGCAGAGCCTTCCTGGCTGTAGCTTCTCCTGCAAAGTGACCTCCACATGGCTCGTCATGGCAAGCCTTCAGAACAATTCCAATCTCATTTCCTGCAACACATCTTCTAAGCACTTCATCTTTGCCTTTCTTGTATAGTGCGCCACCTAGCAGGGTGTATGGGGCTGATTCTAGCAGAAGCTTCTTCCTCTCCCGACTAGAAATGCCAGGAGGATACTGTTGGGTTGCTAGCAGATTGGCAATGTCTGCATACCAGGGAGTTACAGTTTCCACCAAGAATAGGGAAGCATCAGGGAGGTCTGGATCATCCTGCTCCTCATCTGCAGTTTGTGGGATACGCGACAGATGATCAGCCAAAACATGGGAATGACCAGGCTTAGTAATCACCTCAAAGTCGAACTCCTGGAATAAAAGAAGCCATCTCATCATTCGTCCTTTCACATCCGCTTTGTTCATCAGGAAGGACAGGGCCTCATGATCCACATAAAATTTAAAGTGGGTAGATAGGAGGTAGTGGCGAAACTTCTCTAGGGCAAACACCATTGCCAAGCACTCCAGCTCCATCATTGTATAGTTCCGTTCCCTATCAGTGACTTTTCGGCTTGCATAATAGATCGGTTGATCCAGCTTCAAGGAGCCCTTCTGGAAAATGACAGCACCTAAGCCTTCAATAGATGCATCAGTGTGTACATGGAACTCTGTCATCCAATCAGGAGGTTGCAGAATGGGTGCCTCTATCAGACACTGCTTCAGAGTGTGGAAGGCTTTGTCACATTCTTCCGTCCAAGTAAACTCTGCATCTTTCCTTAGGAGCTTGTGCAAGGAGGTTGCCTTTGTTGCAAAATGGGCTATGAACCTTCTGTAGTAACCCACATGGCCTAGGAATCCCCTCAACTATTTGAGGTTGGTGGGTGCGGTCAGAGCTGCGATATTTTCAATCTTTGCAGGGTCCGTTGATATCCCTTGTGCAGAGACAATGTGGCCCAATAGGACTCCAGAAGAGACCCCAAAGATGCATTTATCGGGGTTGAGGAAAATCCCATACTCCCGGTATCGGTCAAAGCATTGTTCCAGGTGTTCCCAGTGTTCACGGATCAAACTATAGTCACAGAAGTCATCCAAATATACCTCAATAAAGTCGTGCAGATGATTTTGAAATGCAGCCATCATGACTCGCTGGAAAGTAGCAGGGGCATTGCAGAGCCCAAATGGCATCACTCGGTAAGCGTAGGTCCCCCATTCTGTGGTGAAGGTTGTTTTGGATTGGTCCTCTTCTGCGATTTGGACTTGGTTGTATCCGCTGAATCCATCCAGAAGGGAATAAAGCTCATGTCCTCCCACTGTGTCCAACAGTTGGTCTGTGAAAGGGATAGGAAAGTGATCCTTCTTCGTCATGGAATTAAGCTTTCGGAAATCCACACATATTCGCAATTTGCCATTCTTTTTGGGTACAACCACGATGGGTGAAACCCATTCACTATTTGCCACTGGATAGATGAACTCGGCTTCCAGAAGCTTCAGCAGCTCCGCTTTCACCAATGTGGAATAATTCGGGTTCATTCGCCGCCGCTGTTGTTGCCGTACTGGCTTGGCATCAGGCTCCAAGTCAATAAGATGTTGACATATTGTGGGATCAATCCCCTTTAGGTCTTTGTAAGACCATGCAAACACGTCCAAATTTTCTTTCAACAAGTTGTACAAGGTTGACAACTCCTCTTCTGGAAGGCTGCTACCCACCTTCAAGTGGCTTTCAGTGCCTTCTGCATCCACAAAGGTTAACTACCTTTCACCTTCTACTTCACGGATGAAAGTCCCACGGACTGCTTCTGGATACAGATCCGACTCCTTCAAGGGAGTGATGTCCTCTTCTGATGTCCCACTAGAACCAACTTCTTCTTTTGGTGGAGACTTAGGTTGCTCCTTAAGATGTTGGAATGGAATTAGAGCCGTTTTGGGTTTGGTTTCAAAATTAATTACCTCTTGGCTTGAAGACTCCTCTTCTGAAGATGACACATCTAGGAACATCACATAACAGGGACCCTCTGATGCCTGTTGGGTTGGTGGGATTGGTGCTTGTTGGCACGGTGCGTCATCATCATCTTTCTTTGGCAAGGATGGGTGAGGATGGCATGAGCCACTGTTGAAAGATGGCTTGTTCTTCTTAACCCACGTCTTATAAGAATTTTGCATATAAGAAGATCCATTTACCAGACCAAATGGTACCATCACCATTCTGTCCCATAGCATGAGCTCATCTGCTTTTGATGCTTCTGGAACTTCTTCTCCATATATCACCTCTTCGGGTGGGATAGACTCTTCTGGCTCACTTTCATAACCTTCTTCGTCCATATCATCTCCATCCTCTTCTGTTTCTATCTCTGCTTCTGTCTCTGCTTCGGTCTCTGCTTCTGTCTCTGCTTCTGTCTCTGCTTCGGTCTCTGCTTCGGTCTCTATTTCTGTCTCTGTTTTTGTCTCTGCTTCTGTCTTTGTAGGCGCTCTGTAACATAAGAACAGATTCTCTGTTTCCTCTCCTGCCTCTGTCGCTGTCTCTGCTATGGCCATGTAACAGGGAGAGCAGTACATCCATGCTTCTATCTCACTATTAGAAGTGATTTCAGAAGTCATTCCCGGTTCAGGCAGGAAGTATTCACCCATTGATAATGGCTTTGCATCTTTTGGGAGTTGGCTTACAGTATCCACTGTTAAGGAACGTGCCACTGTTTTCTTGGGAAGGATCTGTTTGACAACATCTTCGTCTGCTGATGTTCCATCTGTAGCCTCATTAGGGGAGTCAGAAGATAATTCCAAGGAGGCGGATCCATGTCCTTTTTGAGAACCATACAGTTTCAGCAGCACTTTATTGGGTCCTCTACCCAAGGTCAAGGTTCCTTTGAACCAATCCGTCCTTGCTCGGGCTTCAAAAAGCCATGGTCTGCCCAGTAACAGAGGATAGGATGTGCCATAAGAGTTTGGCTTCACCACCAAATAGGTTAGCCAATAATCTTTTCCAGCCACTGTAGTCTTCACATATGGGAGAATGCCCAAAGGCTTGATTCTACTCTGATCCGCCAGTTTGATGAGCCATTGGGTGGGTTGCACACCTTGTAGGCCTAGATCCTTCATTGTCACATCTGTCATAATGTTCACTGATGAGCCTCCATCAATCAGTGCATTTGCAATGAAGCAGCCTTCTATCCACACGCCAGTCTCTAGGGTACCCGGATCTAGGAAAGCGTTAGCTACGTCCACTTCTTTGACAGGCTCTGGAGCTTTATTGGACTTTGTTGCTGTTGAGGAAGCAATCCTTAAACCACGTCTTCTTGTCAATATACTTTTGAACCTTTTCCGGCAACTGGAAGACAACATCAATAATTGTCGGAATGTGAGGTTTGGTCTAAATGTATCTAGATCTCTGACCAGATCGTATTCCTTAATAGGATCCACTAGCTCCTCTAATTGGTTAGGGAATGGGGCAACGCCCATTTTCATTTTCCCTCTTTCTTCCAACAGGGGCATCATGGGAACTTCTTCTGCCACTTGTGGCACTTCCGCCTCTTCTGTATCCTGGACCTCTGGTCCTGTCTCTGTAACTCTCTGTGGCACTGTAGGGCTCTGTACGGCACTGTTAGGCTCTGTTCTGTTCTGATCTTCTGGTGGAAGATTGAACTTCACTATTCTGGCAGGAGGGTTATTTTCTTTCTGGACAGGTGGTTCCTTCTGCTTTGCACGCGTGATGGCAGTAACTTCCAATTCCACTAAATTGGAGGTAGGCTCTTGGGCCTTGGCCGGACTATCAGGAGCACTATTTTTCACTGGGGCGGGGCTTGGACAGTCTTTTGCAGTGTGGCCTTCTCCTTTGCATCGACTGCATAAGGGCTTGTAATCCACTGACCTTCTGGGATTTGGACAATTTGGTGAGATGTGTCCCTTTTCTCCGCATCTGTAACACTCCACTTCTGATCTCTGACCACCGCCAGACTGTCTTCCTCTGTAACTTTGAGAAGGAAATCTTCTGGGTCCGAAATTAGGGCCAAACTCTCTAGGCTTGGGTCCAATATCCTGTGTTGTCATTTTGGATTTCTTCCGCAAACAGTAGGAACAGAAGGCCCCAGGAATAGTTGGTTTGCGTGTACATTCAGTGGCTAAATGGCTTGCTTGATGACACTTACCACACCAAGTATTTGACTGCATCACATCTCTTCCTGCTCCTGCAACATTGGATATGCTAGCGGTATTCACTTTCAGCATCTGTAGTTGCTCTGTAATCACATCCATCAACTCCTTTTTGATGTTTGCAACTGAGTTGGATAAGTAATCCTTCAAGCTTTCTCCTCCTAAGGCACTGGCAAGAGGGTTTTGAGGAGTCTCAGTAATCACTGCATAAACGGGTTGGGCTAGTACAGAGGGGTCTCAGTTCTGGTTCTGATTCAAAGCTCCTGTTTGAACTGTTGGCTATTGGCTCCACTTGGTAGGGTTCCACTGTTGCTGCTGATTTGGCATTGAGGAAATCATAAAATCAACCATTCAGCTCTCAAAAACAACAAAAATTAGCCAAAAAACAAGTCATTTCAACACTCAACAAGTCACCATGCTACTACTGAATTAGTGTATTTTTGATAATCTTAATGGGTACATTTCTCTCACGCAAAGAGGCAAATCTCAACCGTGTAATAATGAACATTGGTGGAGATTGCAGTCTGGAGCATGAGCAAGTGGTGTAATGGTCTGGACTACAAATCATAGAGAAGAAGGAGACAATGTTGCTGATAAACATGACTCGATGATGAAGATGATGACCCTCGTGAAGGACATTTGGCATCCAGAAGGTCATGGATGCTAGAAAGGAAGGATGGTCGATAGGAAGAAGAGGAAGATGACACGAAGTCAACATTCCAAAGGTAGCAACCTTGTCAATAAAGAAACTTTAAGGCTAATAGTAAAAAAGAAAAAGCAAAGGAAAACAAAGAAACATTGTTTAAGATTTTTGAAAAGCTTAGAATTTAAAAAGCCTTTTAGGCTTCCAAGTATTCAAATGATAAAAACTTTTATTGAAAGCTTTAAAATGATTCAAAATCTTAAGGCTTTTCAAAAAGTAAAAACACAATGTGTATTTTGAGAGGAGAAAACCTATTTAAAGGGGAGCACTGAAGGCTTAGGGGCCCTTCCCTTAAATGGCAATTTGTATCTTGTGTGAGGTGAGTGGAAGGTCACATGCGAGAATGTGGAAGCTTGTCAAGTTAATAGAAATTTTGGGAAACTCAAATGCTGAAGGATTGAAGTGTTATAACAACCCCACAGAGGTACGAAGTGATTGTTTTCTCCTATGTCGTGACGTTGTCGTGCTGCTGTGCATCCGAGGTGTGGAATCCACCAAAAATTTTGTGTGTGTGACATTCGTGTTTCGTGTATACCTAGTCGTTGTGTTTGCATTTTGTTCTATGTGTGGCTTGCATGTTTGTGTGTGTATAAACCCTAGCTTTCCCGTAAGTGTGTTTCCAGTTATCGTCTCAAACCCGTGTGTGTGCTGGGACTTCGTTCCATTGTAAATAATATTATCTGTGTGCATTTATCTCTGTGTGTGTGTGAATGAATGCTTGTGCTTGTGTGCATGTCAAAAATATTGAAAAAACCGATGCCAAGGAAGATTGTTGAAGCTGTCAAAGCGGTAGAAGAAATCCCGGATCTAAGATAAGAAGAAATACAAGAATGCCCTACAAGTGGACGACTATGGGCTGCTGCAATCGAAATGGCCCCAGGCCTCAAAGAAAGACCAAAAGTGTGGATGCTTTGAAAAAGTGCGATCATGACCCTTATGTTATGGCATCTGTTGCGAAAGCTATTCGGGGGGGGGGGGGAAGCATGAAATCAAGCCATCAAAGGGCAATAAGGGGGTGGCCGGAAAAGCTCCACAAGAGGTATGCAGGGAGAACGAGAAGACAGCGGACTATTATAAGCTTATTGAATCCTTTGAGCTCTATGGCAAACTGAAAGGGGCTACAGCGCTGCAACGGAAAAAATTTAAAGACAAGGACGATCTGCATATGGAGATGATTACGAGCAGAGATTGCAGTGAAGCAGAGCTTCATAAAAAGAGAGTTAAAGCTTTAAAGACTTAAAGCAAGCTTTCCTTAAGCTTTGGAAGAAGGATGAATTATGTTACTTGCAGCAGAGACGCGTATGTTTATGTATGAATCAACGTCTTAAAGAACATACCGAGGCTATTCATGAACAAATCATGACAACAAAGCTCAACAATTGTGGATCAGATTGCTCTTCTGATGCAGAGCAGCACGATAGTAATCCACACCTCTTTATGGCTGATTATGAAGCAATTTGAATGATGATTCTCATGGATTTTGCATTACCTCATAGACTACCTCTTGAGAAATGTTAAGTCCCCATAGTCTGCGTATCCTTTTTAAGTTTGGACTGCATCATGCTGATGAAGAAAAGACTGAAGACAACTATATATGGGTGGCCAAAGCCCAGAGGCCGCTCGGGTTTCTTCTTCTTGTACCTTGTATTTGTTATTGGCAGAAATAAAACAGAGTCTTGGCATCATTTTCTTGTCTTGCTTATTCGCTTGATTGATCTTCTATCTTGAAATTTGTCAAGGTCCTCTGTGGAGGCGACTTTGTTTTTGAAAACCCTTTGACATCTTTGGTGAACCCGATATGAAAGCATTGCATTTAAAAATTTCAGGATGGGAGATACTTCAGCATCAACTTTAGCTCCTTCTACGATTCCTACTTTGTCCTCTACTTCGACTCCATCATCGACTTCTGCTTTAAGTACTTCTACCGATGATTTAAAGCAAATTTTGTAGAACATGTCTATGTATATGCAACTTCAAAATCAGCAGACACAATTGTATATGCTGCAGTTACATCAACAAGAGTTGTCTCAGCAAAGGCAACTACATTCAGAGCAAGAGAATGCAATCAACGCAACTAAGGCAATTGAAGCAGTTGAAAATGAAAAGAAGCTATTCGATGGCCATAATGTATCAGCTTATTTGAAGTCGTATGAGATTAAGATGGGATTTTTTGGAGTACCAACAGGACTTATGAGCAAATATTTTCTTCGCCTTGTCACACCCGCCTTGAGGGTAAAAGTGACTGATCTTTTCCTTCAAAATTCGCATTGGCAAGATTTTAAGAAGGCCCTAAAAGAGGAGTATTTTCTTGAGGACTTTGGCATGGCTACACGACGGTCATTTCAAGAGTGGGTCTACATGCCAAACAAAGGTCTAGCTGCTTCAGAATTGATACGAGAATTTGAAGAGAGGTATAGTCAACTTGATGCCGCTGAAAAAAGAGCATTGGATATTGAGAAAGTTGAGCTTTTCTTACAAGCTGCATATCTTGCTCTTCAGGAAGAATTAGGAGAGCTTCTTGAGGATCGCACGAAGCCTATGGGTCTTAAAACAGATTGGCAAGATGCTCAGGATGCAATCTCGACTTTGACCAAGAGGCGGATATGGAAGACTCGACTACAGAATGGATCTATGAATCTGACGTTGTCTTCTGCTCCTATGTTTGCTTCTACCCTTGTCATTTCTTCTCTTCCTCAACCAGTTACTTGGCCTATGCTAGTGCCTACTGTTTCTAATCCTCCCGTTCCTTCTGTTCCTAGACTGATGCCGACTCCTTCTGCTCCGAAATCATCCACTCTTTTGGTTCCTTCCTCTCTTGATGACATAATTAAAGGCATAACGGATTTGACACTGGAGTCAGTTAAAGCAGAATTGGTGGGAAAATTAAAAGAGCAGTTTTCCTCAACTGCACCTACTATTTCTTCTAGTGCTCCTAGTGCATCTAGGAGAGATCGAAGATGTATTTGGTGTGATAGTATGGACCATCAGCATTGCAGGGATTGCGAATCTTTTCAAGATGCAAGGAGGAAGAATTTGGTATTTTGGGGACAAGTTGGCAAGATCTGGTTGACTGAAACATGAGCTCCCCTTGCTACCAATTTTGGGAAAGGCGGAATGAAGAAATTAGTGGATGACATGGATGCGCGTACTTCTTATGTGGCAGCTAGAGAAGATGCCTCTACATATGGAGTCCAAATTGAGAAAGGGTCAGAGAGTCAGTCAGCATTATGGACCTATTCTATAGAGATGGCAAACAAGGGAAAAATCCAGTAGACTGTTTTGTCTAGTGCAGGTTCTAGCATCAGATCCGAGACAGGTTGGGATTCGCCTGTTGATAGATACACTATTTATGCCTACTTGGCTAAATCTCAGAGAAGCAGTGCTTTCAGGATATGTTTGAGCGACATGGAAGGGGGTTTGCTTTCTTCTCACATGAGATTGGATGTGTGAATCCGGATATTGTTGCCCCTATGGTGATCTTGAATATCCCTCATATTCCCTGGAACCTCTGACCTATTCCAGTGCTTAGGGCACACCTTCCAAAGCTAGTTGACTTGCTGAATGAGAAAATCAGGATGGGAATCCTAGAGCCGTCATCTATGCCATACTCAAATAGGTGGTTTATGGTTCCAAAGAAGAATGGTACTCTACGATTTATACAGGACATGCAGCCAGTAAACAGAGTTACTATTAGGAATGTTGGTATAGGTCTAGTTGTGGATGAGTTTGCAGAAGCATTTGCTGTGGATGTGCCATCTATTATTTAGGTAACTTGTATTCGGGATATGATCAGTTTCAGCTGGCCTTGGAAAGCAGGGACCTAACCACTATGAGAACTCCTATTGGGCTTGTCAAGATGTGTACCTTGCCTGAAGGTGCCACTAATTCTGTCGGGCATATGATGAATGCCATGCGTAAGGTCCTTCGTGAGTACATACCTCAGCTTACCATGCCTTTCTTGGATGATGTGCCTATTAAGGGATGTGCAAAAGAAGAGAAGAATGAGAGTCTAAATGAGCAGGGATGTAGATACTTTGTGGCTGATCATATTGCAACTTGTGAAAAGATTTTGGCTAGGTTAGAAGAAGTGAACTTGACACTATCATGGCAAAAATCCATTTTTGGAGTAAATGAGGTCGTCATTGTTGGACATATGTGTGGGTATTATGGCAGGAAACCTTCACCTGCGAAGGTGGATGCTATAGGAAATATCACATATTATTGTTCTACCACTTCAGAGGTACGGAGATTCATTGGAGCCTGTGTGTTTTACATGATTTGGATATCCCATTTTGCACACATAGCAGATTGTTTATATCAACTGCTTTTATTGGGATGAGAGCCACACTAGAGCCATGAAAAAATTGAAGAAGTTATTGCAGACTACTCCTACTCTCAGGAAAGCGGATTATAATTGCGGAAAGCCTATTGTATTGACAGTTGACACTAGTCCAATTGGCATAGGTTGGGCTGTGGGTCAAGATGATGCAGATGGAAATAGGTACGCTATTCGGTTTGGGACGAAAGTCCTAAACGAGAGACAAATGAGGTATCCGCAAATCAAGAGGGAATTACTGGGGGTTGTTATGGCTCTCAAATGGGACAAGAAGTATTCTATTGGAGCCCTAGTTGTTGTAGAGACAGATTGCTTGCCATTGATAGGTATGATTACGAGTTGCTCTACTCCGGACATAGCTATGCTGAGATGGATCGCATACATCAAGTCATTAAATCAAGAATTTAAACACATAGCAGGGAAGGATAATCCAATGGGGGTGGTGGATATGCTATCTAGAGCTAGATATGATGATGAGGAGACACTACTTGCGGAAGAGGATGATGCAAAAATTTTAGCCGCTATGGTTGATCATGTTTGCTATGTCTATGATATTGTGGCTTTCATAGAAGAACTCTATGCTAGAGATTGGTTTGCAGATTGGCAAGTACCTTAGTACACTAAGCAAAAGAGATAAATGGATAGATGAAGAGTTCAAGAATATCAGGAGAAAAGCCTATGGTTATTTTCTTAAGGATGGATTTCTTTGGAAGCACCCAAAGAAAAGAGGTGGATTACCCTTGCAGGTTGTCTGCGATAAAGAGACCTAGTTCAGGTGATGAGAGAGTTTCATGAGAGTCATTGGGCTGGTCATAGGGGAGTGTGGGGTACTTATGAGAAAACCAAAGAAAAATATTGGTGGAAAGGCATGTACAGAGATGTTTCTCACTTTGTAGAGACTTGCAGAGACTGTCAGATGTATTCCGTAGTGCGTCATCGAGACGAGCTTCACCGGACCTATCCGCTATGCATTCATTATAAGTGGGTAGTTGACTTGGTTACTATGCCAATTGGTCTATGGAAGATGAGATATATTGTATTGGCTAGAGAGGATCTTACCAATCATGTTGAGGGCAGACCTTTGAGAACGAAGACCACTAGTGCAGTGTGTAAGTTCTTATTGGACAAAATTTTCTGTAGGTATGGATGTGTGGGTAAGATCACTGCAGATCGTAGTTAATAAGATGCAGATGAAGCTAGGGAGTTTTTATCTCAACTAGGAATCAAGTTGGCTCTAACCATAGCATACAATCCAGAGGGAAATGGAAAGAGTGAAAGAGGGAATCCGCCGATAGTGAAAGCATTAGCCAAAGCATGCAGAGGACGGATTGGAGAATGGTTGAGACTTCTACCATTTTCTTTGTGGGCTGATCGTACGACTCACAGTGTTACCACAGGATATATGCCCATAGAGTTGATGTATGGCCAGAAACTAGTTATGCCGACTAAGACTCGTTCTTTGACTTGGTCAATTTTACCTTGGCAGGAGGCTTTGACAAGAGAGGAGCTCTTAGCTCTTCGGATTCGACAGTTGGAGAGGAGACTAGAGGATATTCAGCTAGCTATTGACAGATTAAAGGTTGCTAGACTTAGAAATAAGGAAAGGTTTGACAGCAGGCATCGCTTGTGGCCTAGAGCAATAGAAGAGGGAGACTGGGTATTAGTCTTTGATAGCAGCCTTGAAAATCAGCATCCTGCACTTCGGAAGATGGTGAAAAGATGGTTTGGGCCATACATAGTCATATTTGTCTTTGACAATGCAACATATGAGCTGACAGAATTGGATGGGACAGTGTTTAGAGTGCCCATTGCAAGAAAAAGGATTAAGATTTTCAAGAAAAGAGATGAGGAGGATTATGTATTGGAAGAATTTGCAAGAGAAGAGCAATGAGAAGAAACTCTAGTAGAAGTGACAGATGATATGTCAAATAACCTTGCTGATATACCGAAAATAGACAACGAAGAGATTGATCCTTTCGTGGATCTTGATGACAATGATCATGGGTAGTTGGCCCATCCGGAGGATGCGTAGGATCAGAGGGGGTGGTTGTCATGCTGCTGCACATCCGAGGTGTGGAATCCACCAAAAAGTTTGTGTGTGTAACATTCGTGTTTCGTGTATACCTAGTCATTGTGTTTGCATTTTGTTCTATGTGTGGCTTGCGTGTTTGTGTGTGTATGAACCCTAGCTTTCTCATAAGTGTGTTTTCAGTTATCGTCTCAAATCCGTGTGTGTGTTGGGACTTCGTTCCATTGTAAATAATATTATCTGTGTGCATTTATCTCTGCATGTGTTTGAATGAATGCTTGTGTGTGTGTGTGTGTGTCAAAAATATTGAAAAAACCGATGCCAAGGAAGATTGCTGAAACTGTCAAAGCGGTACAAGAAATCCCGGATCTAAGATAAGAAGAAATACAAGAATGCCCTACAAGTGGACGACTATGGGCTGTTGCAATCAAAATGGCCCCAGGCCTCAAAGAAAGGCCAAAAGTGTGGATGCTTTGAAAAAGTGTGATCATGGCCCTTATGTTATGACATATGTTGTGAAAGCTAATCGGGGGGAAAAAGCATGAAATCAAGCCGTCAGAGGGCAATAAGGGGGTGGCCGGAAAAGCTCCACAGGAGGTATGTAGGGAGAATAAGAAGACGGCAGACTGTGAGAAGCTTAGTGAA
Source organism: Lygodium microphyllum (assembly GCF_053477565.2). Lineage (NCBI taxonomy): Eukaryota > Viridiplantae > Streptophyta > Polypodiopsida > Schizaeales > Lygodiaceae > Lygodium > Lygodium microphyllum. Next base: position 26,736,394 of record NC_141152.1, on the reverse strand, counting down.
TCCTTTGAGCTCTACGACGAACTGACAGGGGCTACAGCGTTGCAAAAATGGAAAAAATTTAAAGACAAGGACGATCTGCATGCGGAGATGATTACGAGCAGAGATTACAGTGTAGTAGAGCTTCATAAAAAGAGAGTTAAATCTTTAAAGACTTAAAGCAAGCTTTCCTTAAGCTTTGGAAGAAGGATGAATTATGTTGCTCGCAGCAAAGACGAGTATGTTTATGTCTGAATCGACGTCTTAAAGAGCATACCGAGGTTATTCATGAACAAATCATGACAACAAAGCTCAAAAATTATAGATCAGATTGCTCTTCTGATGCAGAGCAGCATGATAGTAATCCCAGACCTCTTTATGGCTGATTATGAAGCAATTTGAATGATGATTCTCATGGATTTTGTATTATCTCATAAACTACCTCTTAAGAAATGTTCAGTCCCCACAGTCTGCGTATCCTTTTTAAGTCTGGACTGCATCATGCTGACAAAGAAAAGACTGAAGACAACTATATATGGGTGGCCAAAGCCCAGAGGCCGCTCGGGTTTCTTCTTCTTGTACCTTGTATTTGTTATTGGCAGAAATAAAACAAAGTCTTGGCATCATTTTCTTGTCTTGCTTATTCGCTTGATTGATCTCCTATCTTGAAATTTGTCAAGGTCCTCTGTGGACGCAACTTTGTTTTTGGAAACCCTTCGACAACGCTGCACGTCCACCACTGCAAACCTGAGGGTGAAGTTTTTCATCGAGAATTCGAACTCATTAGTTAGTGTCATTATTAGGAATTTGCTTTCCATTGTGTGTGTCTTTTTGTTTGCATTTTTGCATGACACATGAGCACATGTAGATATGCTAGGCACATTTTCTTCAATGCATTCGTAATTTTTGTGTGGACATCGTTTGATTGATTGCATCGCATGGATCCAACATTGCAGATTTCCTCAAATCATGAGTGGATGGGCACGAAGTTCTATTTCAAAACATATTTCTACTAGGACACATTGCATGAATCAAGCAGGAGGTGATGATAGTGAAAGGTAACAACTGGGTGTGGAAAACAAGTAGCAAAGGATTAAGATCATATTCACATCTTTGCAAAGGCTTACCAACTATGTTTTCTTGGGTAAAAGAAGTTTTCTTAGTGGTGGAATATTGTCTTTTGGATATTCTATTGGTGATGGGGAGATTATATTTGAGGATGCCAATGTGATTGTTGGTGCATCCAATAATTTTCAGCAAGGTTTATAAGGCTAAGCAAGGCTTGAAAGGTCCATATTGCAACAATTTTGAAGAACATCGCGTGAAGAATCAAGTGCCAATACAACTAAAGAATTTGGGCGGGTTCTAATATCTTCTTGCTTTGAATGCATGCAAGAGGAAAAGATTATAAAAAAAAACTATGATGCTAATACCATCATTAAAGCTCAATGGGATGAAGATTAGCCATGGGCACATGACTAAGATAGTGAATGAGTCAACATCACAAGCTGAAAAGAAAGTAAGAAGCGAAATGCTAGTGCTAAGGGACCAGTAGATGCTATTGATTAGGCTGTGAAGGAGGTGGAGTGATTGTTAGCGAGCTATCTCATTATCAGTGTGTTTGTGAGGTCTTGGAAGGGGAAGTTATTTGTTGATATTAAAGAGTTTTACATGAATGAAGGTGACATTATTGACTGAGATGATGGCATATTCCACATGACCGTTGCCTTGTAGGCATTGTTGATGAGAAGATGGTTGAAATGGTGGCTTTGACACGTGGGGAAGGATGGTGATTATCAATGATGATGGGCTGCTACTCATGCTTTGGAAAGGTTAGGCATGCAACAATGGTTCATATAGTGACAACATTTAGGAAAAATGGCGACCTATTAAGGATCATGGCAGAAAACTCAGACATAATCCAGATCCAGATCGCAAGGAGATTTGACAGTCGTTGATGAAGAGCTACATGGCACGTCATGTATTAAAGTTGGCAGTTTGGCTATTGACTTACGGAGAATGACAGCGTTCAAAATGCGAGGAAGATGGTATTTTAAGAAAGCAAGAATTTTAAAATGATAAGTTTAATAGCTTTTAAGCTATTAAAGCCTTAAATCTTTTAACTTTCGCCTTAACATTAAAGCTTTTAACTTTTAGGGAAAGCTAAAGGCATAAAAGCTTTATGCCTTGGAAAACAAAACTCAATGTATGAGTATTTAGAAAACTATATAAGGAGATATGAGTGGAGTCTTAAGGGGGGTATCCTATTCCTTGAAAAGTTACTTGTATCAAGAGTGCTCTCACATCATCCTATTCTTTGTACAAGGAGATATGAGTGGAGTCTTAAGGGGGGTACCCTATTCCTTGAAAAGTTACTTGTATCAAGAGTGCTCTCACATCATCCTATTCTTTGTAGACGCTTCTTGAAAGAAGCTTCTTAAATCTTTGTCAAGGCTTCTTGTATCTTTGTAGAAGCTTCTTGATTCTTTGAAGAGGCTTCTTGATTCTTTGTAGAGGCTTCTTGAATCTTTGAATAAGGTTCTTGAATCTTAATTAGAGATCTTTGCCGTACTCTACTTCTTGAAAATTTTCTTGCATAGTGTTCTTGCGACAAGCGATTTTCATTGAGGGTTTCCATCTTGCAAAGCGTCCCTACAGCGAGCGACTTTCACGAACTCCCGCACGTATTCTGTACGATATCTAGTGAACCCAATGTGAAAGCGTCGCTCTTCTAATCATCAAGATGGAAAACCCTTTGAATAATCCACCTTGATCGTCGATTGTTTCTTCCTTTTTGACTGATGAGATGAAAACTTTATTAAAAACTCTTTCTTCAGTCATTATGATGCAAAATCAACAGATGCAATTATCTATGCAACAACAGTAGTTGCATCAATTGGATCAACAACGATTGTTGCATCAAGAACAAGAGCATACTGTAATGAAAGAAGCTGAGAGGAGAGAGGAGAGGAGCTGAAGAGAGAGAAAGAGAGCAAGAAGAAGAGAAAAGAAGACTAGAAGAGGAGAGAGAAAGACAGAAAAGAGAAGAGTAGGAAAGAGGAATCCATGAAAGTAGGAGATGAAGGTGAAGAGTATAATCTTGATAATAATTGGTTGGCCTAATGTGGGGCTCTTACACCTTATATATCCTAGTCAGTGTGACTAGGTATCTAAACCCTAGTCGGTGTGTATCCCGCTTGTTACAATCCATCCCCACCCTGAAGGTTTTTGCCCTCAAAAACAAGGAGAAGTAGACGGGAGTGATGGGTGGGCTAAGGGAGGGTGGTAGACTACTACTTTAAGCCCTTTGACAATCAAAATTGGATGGGTAAAGACTAGGGAGAGCATACTGCCTGCTAAAGTAAACAGGACATAACTTTTGATAGGCTACTCCAAATAGGGTGTACCACATGTTGAAATGAAGTTATGACGAGTACTTTCAGCCTATGTAGGATGCACATGCCTAAGATTTGAATAAGTACAAAACTATTCTAAATTAGTGTGCAGTCTGCAGGCAGAGGGTGGTCAAATGGGGCACGATCGGCTAGTCTTCCAACCGTGGGGCCTCTTGGATGTAGGGGAATTCATTGACAATGGTTGCTAGGCACCAAGAGGATGATTTTGGAGGTAGACCTTGCCATTTGATGGATCAAGATCGTAAGTGCTTATCTCACTTCCCAATGATTACCTTAGGGATATACTGAGTGATGCAACATAGTCCACTGAGGAGCCCACGAAGGGTTTGAGCTGGCTAACATGAAACACATTGTGGACTTTGGTGGTAGAGGGGAGTTCTAAGCGGTAGGCCAAGTCACCAACTCTCTTTAGAATCCGGTATGGGCCATAGAAGCGGTGGGCCAACTTGTTACTATTGCCTTCTTTGAGAGTCGAGTAGCGGGACTTAGGCACTTTCAAAAGGACCAATTCCCCTTCCTGGAATTCCAAATGCCTTCTTTTATCATCAAATTAGAGTTTCATGTGTGGGCCTTTTGAAGGTTCACTTTACATTTTTGAAGTAAGGCTTGCATGTGATCCAACTTAGCCTGACTTTGAGGGTTAATCTTATCATTAAATAATATTGTGGAGAGGGGAATCTTATACCCATATAAGGCCTCAAAAGTGAAAACTCCAATACTATAGTGTGTGGAGTTATTATATGCAAACTCAGTCAAGTGGAGTCACGTATCCCAACTATGTTGTACATCATGGCAAAAGTTCCTTAAATATGTCTCAAGTCATGTGCTCACTCTTTTAGTCTGGCCATCAATCTAATGGTATGCAGTGGATGGAGCAAGCTTGGCCCCCATGGATGTGAAAACTGTCTGCCAGAAGTTTCTCATAAAATTTGCATCCCGATCATGTATTATGACTTGTGCAAGCCATGCAACTTGAAGACATTTTTCATAAACTGAGTGGCAACCTAAGTGGTGCACAGATCAGATGTTGTATGTGCATGTAGTGAGCGTCGAAAGGTCCCCAAGAACAAAATAACTCTACTTTTGCACAAAAAACAAGAAATAAGACTTGCACGACATGAAGCAAAAGACCAATTGGGTACAATCTCCCCCCATGCATTGTGTGAGCACTCCACAAAGTATGTATTTGATATAGTATTCTTCTCCAAGCTCAAAAAAATAGCCCAATTTACAATTAGCACGCTTTAGCTTTTTTGTTTGCTTTTGTCCCACTAAAGAATTAAAGCTATTGGGTTCCCAAAGAGTCGGGGGATGTCCAAATACAATGTTTAATAATAAATATTTAAATCGTGCACCTATGCGTATACAAAATAATAAATAAATGTCAGGCGCTTTAATAAATAAGCGCGTCAAAATAAATATTGGTGCCACGCTTAAGACACTTGCCCATAAAAAATGATAATTTCTTCTAAATAACTTGAATACATGCTATCTCCCAGTGCTTCCCAATGCCACCACTACCTGCTCTACACATCAAGTGAAGCATTCACAATTGTTAGAAAACAATAAAATTAAACCGACAAAAGTGAATACCTAGCAGTCTTCAGCTACAAAATAAATAAATTGGTTAGAACTCAATCCTAACCTTAATTTACTACGAGTGTGCACTCTAAACTCATAAACTTCTATTAATTTAAATATGTATTTTGTGGAATCACCCGCTATGGAATCACCCACTTGCACATTAGATTAACAAGAAAAGGACATGCGTCCCCATCGACTTTTCGCACAAGGAATCCATCTTGTGTATGAACCCCGTCAATAAAATTTTATGGAATCCACCGCAAAACCTCACGGAATCCACCGTGGAATATACCTCCTGGCATCATACCCCCGGGGTGGGATAGCAATTTTCCTCAATTGCTATTAGCTCAATGTGGACCCAGGCAGTGAGGGGTAAGCACTTATGTCTCGAGCGTGCATCCATTGGGCCTCTTCAACAGAATGATTTTTAAACTTAACCAAATATCTAGAATATCTACGGCATGTTCTAGTAGTCATAAAGTCAGTATCTAGAATAGTTTCAAGTTCAAGGATTTTGGTTTCTTTTTCTAGTAAAGGAGGGTTTTCATAGACAAGATGTACAGGTAATTGGCCTCTAAAAGGTCTTAATAAACTGATATGAAAAGTGTTGTGGATTTTCCAGTGTTGTGGTAATTCTAGTTTAAATGCATTGTCATTGATTTTGTGAATGATCTTGAAAGGTCCATAAAATCTAGGAGCTAACTTTACAACAGGGTGTTTATCAACACTTTGTAATTTTCGCTTTTCAATTCGTAACCAAACATAATCATCAACTTTGAAAATCATAACTTTTCTTTTCTTGTTGTCTTGTTTTGTATATGATTGCTGGGCTTTCGCAATCATATCTTTAACTTCATAAAAAATAGTAGCATGCATGTTAGCAATATCATCAGCAGCTTGAACTTTGTTTGACAATGATATGACAGGTGTAGGTAATCTATGTCCATAAATAATTTCAAATGGTGCTTTCTGTGTAGCTGTATGTTGTGTGTTATTGTATGTAAATTGAAGTAAATGTAAATGTGTATCCCATGTTTGTGGTTTTGAAATTATGTATGCATACAAAAGATCTTAAATGGTATTGTCAGTCGCTTCTGTTTGCCCATTTGTTTCAATATGAAATGCAGATGAAAAATCAATCTTCATTCCTAAATTAGCAAACAAAGTAATCCAACAATTATTATAGAATCTAGAATCACGATCAGAAATAATAACTTTTAGCAAACCATGATTAGTGAAAACAGTTTTCAAGAACAATTGAGTAGTTAACGTTTTCTTGCATGGAATAAAATATGTTTGTTTGCTAAACCTATCGACAATAGTCCAAATCATGTCATGATTAGCTTAAGTGTTAGACAAATGAGTGATAAAATCCATTGAGATTTGTTCCCATGGTCGTTCTGGAATTGGTAAAGGCATTAATAAACCATACTGTTTACCATGGTGTCGTTTAACTCTTTGGCAAATTAAGAATTCAGATACAAAGTAAGATACATCAGATTCCATGTGTGGCCAATAAAAATCTTCAATCAGTGTACGCAAAGTAGAAATAATTCCTCCATGGCCTTGGTATGGGGGACAATGAATTTAATGCAAAAAAAACGATCGAAATGAAACAGTTATACATAATCTTTTTTCATAAAACATAAATCCATCAGTGTAAGACAATGAATCAATGGGAATCCAATTATTTGCAACTAATTTATTCAAATCAGCTTGAAAACTAGGGTCTTGGTCATAGGTATCTTTCATAGGGAGAAGAGAGTCAAAAGATATCACAGAGATATTATGAATAGTTGGTCTTCTACTTAAAGCATCGGCAACATCATTCTCTTTTCCGAGTTGATATTGTATGAGTGGATGAAAACTTTGAATAAAAGCATCCCATTTAATGTGTCGGTTAGATATTTGTGGTTGACTAAGGAGATGTTTAATGCTTTGTTGGTCAGTTTTAATCATGAATTCAGATCCCATTAAATAGTGTTTCCATGGACGTAAAGCTTGTACTACAGCTAGCAATTACTTATCATAAGTAGAATACTTAAGTTTAGAAGGTTTGAGTTTGCAGCTAGAGTAGGCTATGGGATGAGAATCTTGCATAAGGACTGCTCCTATTCCAGATCCACTAGCATTAGTGACTACTAGGAAAAATGGTCTATTGAAGTCAGGTAATTGCAATGCATGAGCATGAGTTAAAGCATGTTTCAGTAAATCACAAGGACTTTTGTTGATTGTCGGACCAATGATACACAATGCCTTTCTTTAATAAAATTTTCAAAGGTAATGCAAGTAATGAAAATTTTCTCACAAGTTTTTTGTAAATGCTAGCAAGACCTAAGAAATAACGTAATTTGTGCACATTCTTAGGTATGGGCCAATTCCAAATTGCTTCTATCTTTTTAGGGTCAACTCTAATACCTTTAGATGAAACAATATGTCCTAGGTATTCAATTTGTGTTTGAAAAAATTCACTCTTTTTTGGATTAGCATATAATTGATTCTCTTTCAATAATTTGAAAACCAAAGATAAATGTTCATAATGCTCATTCTCATTCTTATTGAAGACCAATATGTCATCAAAGAAAACAATGACACAATGACGATGCTTCAAAAATAAGTGATTCATCATACGACTGAATGTGGCTAGTGCATTAGTTAAACCAAAAGGCATAACAAGGAATTCATAGTGTCCAAATTGTGTTCTAAATGCAGTTTTGAATATATCATATGTGTCCAATCTTACTTGATGGTATCCAGATTTAAGATCTATTTTGCTAAATATTGTAGACCCTTTTAGCTTGTCCATAAGATCATCTACCCTATGAATTGGATATCTATTCTTAATAGTGATCTTATTTAGGGAACGATAATCAATGCACATGCGATAGGTATTATTTTTCTTCTTCACTAATAGAACAGGTGCACTAAATGGAGAGCTACTAGGTCTAATGAGTCCTCGGGTTAACAATTCTTCAACTTGGGCTTGAATTTTTTTCTATTCAATTTGGTTATGTCTATATGGTGCTTTACATGGTGGTTGTGATCCAGGAATTAGGTCTATTTTGTGATCTTCGGGACGTATAGGTGGTAAGCCAAGTGGTAAGTCAGCAGCAAAATAATCTTGAAATTGCGAGTGCTTAAGATGCATTTGATTTTCTTTAGCTTTGATTTCATTCACCCCTATTAAATAGGATTTGCTACCTTTTCGTAATGCACGTTTAGTCTGTGTATGACCAAGAAATGGAAAATTATCAAAAGTGTGCATAACATGCAATGTGATTTGTTTCCCATTAGAATGAATCTTCATTGAATGCGTGGAATAATCTAAATCAGGATTGTACTGATGATGCCAAGGCATTCCTAAGATAATGTCACTAGATTGCAAAGGCACAACTAAGAAATTTCTTCGTTCAACATAATCACTAATTTTAATTTCTAAGTCATGCACTTCTTGTGTTCCATTGTATCTAGTGCCTAAGAATGTAGCCTTGATGTGATAATGTGTAGAAACAGTACATAAATTCAATTCTTTGACCAATTTTGCGGAAATAAAGTCGTGTGTGCTCCCATCATCATGTAAAATAGTCTTTTCTTTACCATGCACAAGACATTTCATTGTTAATAAAGAATGGGGATTTCGCATACCTGCTAAAGTATCTGAAGTAGTACCGATATCATCATCGTCTTCCGTGAAATGTGGCACTTCTTCTAAATCATGTTCTTCATCTTCTGTCACTCCCAAATAATTGATGTGTACAATTGGCTTTTTGGATTGACAATTCGCCGCTAGATGTCCAGGTTGATGACATTTGTAATAGACTATGGGTTTGGCTTTAAATACATTATTGGTAATAGTAGGAAGTTTAGAAATGTTGGGATTTGACTGGAGAGATGGCTTAGGGTTTGGATTTGTGTTTGCAGGTGGTCTTGTCCAAGATTTACGGAATGAAGATGGAAGGAAATGGTTTTGATTGAATCTTCGAAAATTTGAATTGAATTGTTTTAAACCAAAGTTACCATTAGTTTGAAATTGTTGTGGTCGCTTCTCTCGCCCTTGAATTTTATCTTCAGTGTCATGGGCCAAGGAAATTGCATCTTCGAGAGTCGTTGGCTTGAAGATGTTGACCTCCACATAAAAATGTCCAAGTAAGCCCGACATAAATTTGTGTTTATGGGTTGCTTTAGGTACATCTTCGAGCATTCATAGTTGCAATAAAGCATTCCAAAAACGCTCGGTATATTGTGAAATAGGCTCACGATCCCTCTGTTGCAGAAGATCCCATTGTTTGATTGCTTTTTCATGGAATTGGGGTGGAAGGAAATTCTGCAAAAATTTCTTTTAGAAAGTCTCCCAAGTAGTAGGACAATCAATGCTCTTGCGGACAACAGTCCAACATAGGGATACTTGGTCCACTAGATGATTAGTGACACACTTAATTTTGTCTTTCTCAACATACTGTTCTTCATGGAAATAATCATCAAATTGACTGATAAAAGTAAGTACAGTCTTTCCATCGTGTGACCCATTGAAAGTATGAAATTTGAAATTTCTTTTATTTATCTTTGTTTCTTTCCGAATAGATTGCACTTCAAGTGTTGCATCGATCGTATGTCATATAAGATCTTTAGATTTTGGTCCATCTTGGTTGGTGGTAGATAATTGCAGATTGGCTAATTGAGCTTGCAAGGTTTGACGTGCTCTTCGCTCCTCTTGAAGCTGCATCATAATCAAATCTAGTTTTCCCTCCATCATTGGTTCGGGTAGGTCACCTTCAACCGTAAAATCTTCCATGGTTTGATCGGACATCCTGTAAGATTCCAAAAGACCCCACACACTCGAAATCTTGTTAGCAGGATAAGCATAGCTCAAAGTCGGGTTTACAAGGCTTATTTCTCTTTTTTTTTAATGGCTTTTTGTAGTATTTCTTCTTTGTGGATGCGGAATTCGATATCACGGTCATCTTCCAAGAAGTTAATTCGTGGGTGTAGACTGCGTGTTGCAAACTGTTTGCTAGAATCAGGCTTTGTTAGTCCATAGGTGTGAACAGGGTTTGCAGAAGGTTGAAGACAAGTTCATGTTTAACCTAGTGGGAACTGCCGCTATGGAAGAGAGTTGAAATTGAAACTTGTGACTTAGTAGAATTGCAACTTAGTAAGATTAAAGCTTTTAAGCTTTGGACTAGTCGTTTTTTTGAAATTAGGATGTCGATATGTTCAGAACGACGTCGACGCCCTTCAGTGTGTCCTGCCGCCACGATTCATGAGATTATGGAGAGCTAAGTTTTTTCTTTATAAATCTTTTGTTAAGCTTAATTAAGCTTATAAACTAAACTTAATGATAATGTCTTATCTGCTTCTCTAAGTATGAAGCGACTTGCAAAGGAGCTTGGGAAGTGGTCCTTCGTGATTTGATAGCACAACAGGGGGTTCTTCACTGCCAGGAATGCACTGATATTGACGGATTGTCGCGAGATTGACTGTAGAGCTCGATCGTTCCAGGAGCTTCGCCTTCGTGCGAGATGGTAAGCGATTGGAAGCTCTCGATCTCAGCTTTGCTCTGATACCACTGGTGCACAGATCAGATGATGTATGCACGCGTAGTGAGCGCCGGAAGGTCCCCAAGAACAAAACAACTCTACTTTTGTACAAAAAACAAAAGAGAAGACTTGCACGACATGAAGCGAAAGACCAATTGGGTACAATCTCCCCCCATGCCTTGTGTGAGCGCTCCACAAAAGCATGTATTTGATATATTATTCTTCTCCAAGCTAAAAAAAAAAGCCCAATTTACAATTAGCACGCTTTAGCTTTTTTGTTTGCTTTTGTCCCACTAAAGAATTAAAACTATTGGGCGCCCAAAGAGTCGGTCGGTGCTCAAATACAATGTCCAATGACAGATATTTAAATCGTGTGTCCATGCGCATACAAAATAATAAATAAATATTAGGTGCTTCAATAAATAAGCACATCAAAATAAATATTGGTGTCACGCCTAAGATGCGCGTCCATCAAAAATGATAATTTCTTCTTAATAACTTGAATACATGCTATCACCCAGTGCTTCCCAAAGCCACCGCTGCCTGCTCTCTACACATCAACTAAAGCATTCACAATTGTTAGAAAATAATAAAATTAAATTGACAAAAAGTAAATACCTAGCAATCTTCAGCTACAAAATAAATAAATTGGTTAGAACTCAATCCTAACCTTAATTTATTATGAGTGCGCACTCTAAACTCATAAATAGCTATTAATTTAAATAATTTATTATGAGTGCGTACTCTAAAATCATAAACATCTATTAATTTAAATATGTATTTTGTGGAATCACCCACTTGCATATTAAATTAACAAGATGCCCAAAAAGGACAGGCATCCCCATCGACTTTTCGCATAAGGAATCCACCTTGTATATGAGCCTCGGCAATAAAATTTTACAAAATCCACTGCAAAACCTCACGGAATCCACCATGGAATATGCCTCATGGCATCACTAAGAGGCAGTGTATTGAGTCTTAGTGGGGATAAAGTGGGTAGCTTTGGTGAGGTGATCAACTACCACATAGATACTATTCCACCCTTTCTTGGTCGTGGGAAGACGAGTGATAAAGTCCATTGTGATATGAGTCCATTTCCATTCAGGGATAGGGAGAGGCTGCAAGAGGCTAGCGGGCCTGAGTATACCGTCCTTGTTCTGCTGGCATGGAACACATTTGGTTAGAAAGTCTTTGACATCCCTCCATAAGCCTTTCTAATGAAAGCTCTTGGCAATCCTATCATAAGTTTTGAAAACACCCAAGTGACCAACAGTGGGGCAAGAATGCATCTCGTCCATGATCTTCTATGTGAAGGGAAAATTGTGGGGGATGATGATCTCACCATGGGATCAAATAAGGCCATGCTTGAGCTGATTTTGGGAGTTTTCAACCATGACCCCATGCTATAATTTTTGGAATATGTGGCTGAAGTGATCATCTAACAAGTAAGCCTCTTGAAGCTCTTCAACCCAATCACTATGCAGTTCAGAGATAGAGGATACTCTACACGCCCACATTCAAGAGAGTGAATCAGTCACAACATTGTCCTTGCCCAGAGCATGTGAAATGACAAAGTCATAGTTTTATATTACTAGAGGACTCGGTGGTTGCTTTTCACTTGGAAACGGCTACCATACAAATAGTGGTGTCATTTCTTGATGGCATGGAGGATGGCCAACATCTCCTGGTCGTATACATTCATTTTCATCTCCTTCTCATCAAGTTTGTATCTCTCAAATGCAATCACACCATGCTTTGCAACAATACTATACCAATACCCTGTCCAATGGCATCACAATGAATGGAAAACAGCTTAGAGAAGTCAAGGGTAGACAAGGATGGGGGCTGAAGTAAGCATGTCCTTTAACTATTTGAAGCTATGATCAATAGTGGCATCCCAAAAGAATGGCTTCTTTTTTAAGCGATCAGTCAAAGGTACTGCAATGGTGGCATAGTGCTTAATGAAGCATCTATAGAGTGAAGAGAGACCAAGGAAGCCACGCAAAGAAGTGGTGTAACACATTGCACCTTCTTCGGGTGAGCCTGTATGCTATTTTTTCTCACAATCTGTCCCAAGTACTCCACAGATGCCTGCAGGAAGGTGCATTTACTCTCCTCAGCAAAGAGTCGATGCTCTCTCAATATATCAAACACCCTTTTGACATGTGTCAAGTGCTCCTTGGATGGCTTGCTGTAAATGAGGATGTCATAAGAGAAAACAAGCACAAATTTGAGTAGAAAGGATTGTAGGATTTTTCTCATGAGGCTTTAAAATGTGGCAAGGGCATTAGTCAATCCAAAAGGCATCACTAGAAAATGATAAAGTCCATAATCAGTCCTAAAGGCCGTTTGACCTCATCTCCCTCCCTCATACGATGGTAGCCAAAACGCAAGTCAATCTTAGCGAAAAAGCATGCCCCTTTCAACTCATCCAGCAAGTCCTCAATCCGTGGGATGGGGTATCGGTTCTTCACTATGATTTTGCTCAATTCTCTATAGTCAATGAACATGCAAAATGAGCCATCTTTCTTCTTGACTAACACGACAGGGGATGCATAGGGGGAAGAAAACGATTCAATGAAACCCATCTCTAACAACTCCTTGACTTGCTTTGCAACCTCTTCATACTCACACTTAGAGACCCTGTAAGGGGGCTTGTTTACTGGCTTGGAATGGGGCTCTAAGTCAAGTGGGTGGTCCACTTGTCTCTTAGGAGGAAGGGGTGTAGGCATTTGAAATAGGTCATTGTATTCCTCAAGTAAGGCCTGCAAGGATGAATCATTAGATATTGTAGAGGGTTGATCGGAATTTTCCTTATTCAATTGCAAAAAAAAGATTTGTGAGCATTTCTTAAAATTCCTTTTGAGTTGCTTTGCTGTAATGAGCTAAAAATCAGCATGATCTTGAACTCCCTCTAGGTGGATAGGCTATCCATGCATCATAAACTCCATGTAGAGCTGAGAGAAGCCCATAGCAATTTTTTCCAATTGTTTCAGCCAATCATAGCCCAAGACAACATCAATGAGTCCATATCTAGGGCAATCAGATCAACCAGTGCCACATAATTTTCAGCCAAGCATAAGGGAATTGCAGGACATACATGTGTGCTAATTTCTTCTTCTCCATTTGCTACTTGGACCTTCAAAGGGTGGTGTAGTGCCATAGGGTGCATTTCAACCAGTCAATGGCTGATTTATTGACAAAAATGTGAGTGCTACCACTATCCACAAGGATGAAGACATACTTTCCATTGATACTGCCTTGAATGCAAAGGGTGTTGGGGCTTTGGGAACCCATCCAAGCATCCAAAGAGATCGAACAAAGGGAAGTGATAGGTGGGAGGGATGTCAAATCAAGTATCCATGATGGATCACTACTTGGGTCGAAGGGAAACCCATCCTATGGGTCATAGAACTGCTTGTGATCAACATCCTCCGTAGGCTCCCCTAGTCAGTGGGGGCAGGTCATCCTCATCATTGTGCCAATCTTCCATGTCATACATGCTATGAACTTTGATGTTAGCTGTCTTTATGAGCATTTTCAGGCATGATCAACAGTGTACTTATCTCCACACTTAAAACATAGGCCCTTTTCCTTCCATTCCTTCACAACATCTGGGAAAATGAACCATTGACCTGCTATTGGATCTATGGGAAGATGATGCAGTAGCACTACAAGATATAGACCTTATAGCGACGTTTAAAGCGACGAAAATACAAACAACAAAATTTGCCCCCGTCGTCGCAAAAAGCGTCGTTATTGACGACGCCATAGAATCGTCGCTATAACCGTCGCTATATGCGTCGCTATATGCGTCGCATATAGCGACGCATATAGCGACGATTACAGAGAATTTGCGACGCTGATAGCGACGGCAATAGCGACGCGTGCAGTAAATTTGCGACGCAAATAGCGACGGTAACAGAGAAAAAAAAAATTTGTGGCAGGGCAGCAAGCTGCCCTGCCACATATAGCACTGTGTGCTGTATGAGAGCCATACAAAATAGTTTCTGCACTGCTTCATACAAAGCGTTTACAAACAAAAAGAATGTATACTGAAATCATAAAACTGATGGATGAAATAAATACATGATATCGCATAAAATGCGATTGGTACAATCATAAAACAATATCACTAATACATAGAAAATGTCTACATAGATCGGGCGACTAAAAACTAAAGGTATGTGAGCTCTAAGGATCCAAGGGCGAGCTACAAATCGTCGTCCCTCGAAAGCTCTTCCCGCTGTAAAGGAGCATCAAACGGATTCTGCAGAAAAAGAAACAACATATCAATCCACCATACAATAATGCATTCAAATATCTCATGGTAACTACGGACAAGAAAGATGAGTGACTTACTGGGCCGCCGCGTCTATACAATCGGTCGATCAATGATCTGAGACCGTGCCTCTCCGCATATCGAGTCTCAAGGCCTTGTGGATAGCGATTTGTAATGGAGTGCTGCAAAGAAAACAAAATGCTAACTGTTAGAAACATGATTGTCAGTACAAAGAATATCTCAAAAAAACAAATAAGCAAAACAAAAGAGAATCTTACAAAGTCCTCCAAATATGTCCTGTGGCCGCCACTCCCAAGATGATGTACCGATCCGGCCTCGATTCGTGCCCTCACCGCCTCCCACTGCTGACTCCAACGTCCTGGCGAATTTGTAGCCTCCTCCCTCAGTCGGTGCCAGTCGTCTGCATCTAACCACTCGAGCTTTGGAGCCCCACTCTTGATTGCCTTGCGTGCATCGGATCGTCTATGTGGCATGTATGCACGCATGCAATCCATCATCCAGCCCGTAGAGAATCTATCCACTGCGGCTGGCACCGGGAACTCCTCGTGCAAGGATGCTACTATGTACTCCTTGCTCCCCTCCGGTATGTTCCTCCAATGATCCAGGACGTTGTGCCGAAAAACTTGTTGGCACAACTCCCTCATGCGAGCCATCACCCTCCTCCCCTCATCATTCATGATGATGGCTCCTGACCTGCCATCCACTAGGTATCCATAATCCCTAGGAGTGTGCCTTGTATGGGCCCTCTCCCATCTCCGTCCACGCTCCTGGGCATATCCAGGAGATCCCTGAACATCCGGTGTACCGACGGGGGTACCCTCTCCCGGAGTGCCACACAAAGGGGTGCCGCCAGAGGGTGTGCCACCAAAAGGAGTGCCACCAGAGGGGGTGCCACCAAAAGGAGTGCCACCAAAAGGCGTGACATTTGCCGACGGCTGCGCAAAAGCCGGAGTAACTGGAGTGGACGTCCCCACAGGTGTGACAAATCCTGGCGGTGACCGAGCTCCAGCTGAACGACGAGACGGAGACACCGCGTCCGTGTCTCCACAGCAGCACCCCCCTGATCCTCCTGCAGTCGCAGTCCCTCCCTCTGGCCCAAGTCGCGAGCGTCGAGATCGTCTACTCGAAGCTGAAGCATCTGATCGCGCCGAAGCTGATCTAACAGAGCGTCCTGACGAAGAACGAGACAGCTCCTGATCTGCTATCTCTCTGAATCTCGCGAGCTGATCTGGAGACATACGTGCCATCATCTCCTAAAACTCCTCATCGCTCATCCCTCGACTCATCCTGAAAATGTCGATACCTGCATAGATAAAAAATAATGTTAGAATAATCAATTTAAACTATACAAAGCACATTAATAAAATCATTTTTGAAAAATCCCTCTTAAAATGCATATCTTATCTACCTTTATGGAAGATCTAAACAACGAATTGAGTAATACAATTCTCCAAGAATGAAGTATTCTATGGTCCCATGTTAATCTCCTGACACAACTCTGCATACACTGGAAGGTCGATAGACATGTCACCACAAAACAACGAGTCTGTCTCGTTCTCAAAAAATTCTACGACTTCTGTATTTCCATCATTGTTAGCCGATGCAGGCTCCAAGCTTGCGGTGGCCTCCACCCCTTGTAATTTCGATCCCTCTATTTGCATATTTTCTTCATCTATGCCTGGAACATCGCTTTGATCGTATACTCTCGCACCTCGAGGAGTTGAAGGTATAACATACCACCATCGAGGTTGTCGGGGATTTGGATAGAAGATTACATGTTCACAAACACTTACAAACCGTCTTCAAACCATTGTGACATAAACCATGTCGTATTACTATTAGCAAGCAAATGCCTAGTTGCACCTGTTCACAATGGGCCGGCAACACAAAGGTGTCGCGCAAATCCATCCATTTTTTTTCGGAATCTATTTCGAGAAATCTAGATGGACCTCGTCGAACTATTGCGCCAGCTCCTCCAAGTACCACTTTGAACCACTGCACGTCGAATATTATCATGGAGAAGCTACGGTAATCCACCGTAATAATACTTTGCAAATTCCCAAAATACTCCATCTCATCCACAACCGTGTTCGGATCCATTGCTCGTCGTCGGCTCTCTTGCTCAAACCTTGCCATGACAGCACAGTCCATTGTGGAGCGCATTTTGTT
Source organism: Lygodium microphyllum (assembly GCF_053477565.2). Taxonomy (NCBI): domain Eukaryota; kingdom Viridiplantae; phylum Streptophyta; class Polypodiopsida; order Schizaeales; family Lygodiaceae; genus Lygodium; species Lygodium microphyllum. The sequence continues at coordinate 26,719,409 of NC_141152.1, read as the reverse complement.
AATACGCTCCACCCAAAAATGCCGTCCGCGCGACCACGCTGCACTATATATTTTGTACTGCACATTGAAACACTCAAATTAGATGTAGCAAGAAAATTTAGATACGACACATTCTAAACCCCTCATTACCTTTGGACTACATCCCCTCAAGAACTCCCACTCCTCCATTGAGACCTCTGTCCCTTCGCTGGATGCTGCGGTCAAGGCTCCATGCAACCATCGTGTTGACATAAACCGTGGCATCTCCTCCATGCCTTCGGGATATCGAATCGGTCGGTGACGCGTACTGCGTCGGAATTCGGCTCGTGCTTCCTCTCGATCTTGCCTTGCAATCTGGTACTTGGCGAGCCACGTCTGCATGGAGGCATGGTGCAACATACAAAAGCGATTCACCTTCTCTTCCATTGAGGCATCCATTCTTTTTTCTACCCCATTTCCAACCACCACATCTCCAGTCAGCCTGTCATCGTCCTTCAGCGTCCATAGCATTTCATTGTCTGGTTCCACCGTTGGTAGCCATTGTGAGATATGCACTAACGCCTCTGACACCAACCAACCTTCCGCCATGCTACCTTCCGGACGAGCTCGTTGTCACACAAAGCCTTTTAGGGTTCTCATGAAGCGCTCCAGGAAGAACATCCATCGCGTATGGACAGGTCCAGCAATCTCCACTTCATCCACAAGATGCACAAGAAGGTGAACTTGTATCGTGAGCATGCTAGTGGGCAGGTATTTCTCAAAGAGACAGACCGTCTCAACTGCTCCCCGCCTTGCGGATTCAATAGAGGACGTCTTAATCTCTTTCTGTGAGATCCATTGCACCAAAGTCGATAGCTTGTAAATGGCCCCGCGAATTTCTGGAGTTAGGCATCCCGCGATCGCGATCGGTAGGACAAACTGCCAAAAATGAGAAAGCATTAAGAATAATGGTCACTTTTCAAATTTCAAAATGTCCACGCTAATTAAAATCCATTCTGTTCACAAACCTGACATATCTTATGCCAATCATGGGATTTTAGCCCAGAAATCTGGTCATCTTTAGAAAATGCGGACCTGAGAGAACGCATCATACCCGTCGGAGTGCGGATAGACTTGATTACTTGCTTCACAATGCGCTCTTCTTTGGTAGACAAAACCCAGGGAGCGCGAGGAAGCTGCACTCCCCCTTCAGCACTCGACTGCGGCCAAAGCGCCTCCATCTTACCTACCTCCTTTAAATCCATTCGTGCCCCTATAGTGTCTCTCTTTCCTGTGATGTGGTCCCATAGCAAGCTGCCCACATTTTTGAAAATATGCATGGGATCCAACAAGTGGTTGACCTGTAAGTGGGTCCAATATGGCAACTCGTAGAAAACTGAGAACCGCCGCATTCCATTTGGATGTGAATCCGGGTTTACCATTTTCAGCTCGTACCAGCTTGCAGCGTTCATACGTGCTGGAGGTCGTCCAAGAAAACCTTCCCTGAGTTCATGATCCTTCGGCAAGAAAGCGGCGTGTCCTTGATATACCATCTTCTTCATGGTTCGTGACCTTCGGGAGTCTAACTGTGGCCCACACAATGGACATGCATGATAACTAGAGGTAACGAGACCTGCAAGGCAATCCACGACCTAATGAATACTTGATTGAATGAAATAAAATATAGATATTACCGGCGAGAACAAAGGTCTGCTCACCTGAGCACTCTCCCAATCCCGGAAAGTCATGCATCGTCCACATGAGAATGGCTCGAATGTTGGCTGACCGCCGACCATCGCGCCTGCTCATATCTTGCACCGTGACCCCCTCCTCCCACAAAATCTTAAGCTCATCGACTAATGGACGAAGATACACGTCCATATTTTTTACTTTGTAGCGGCCCGGGACGAGCAAGCTAAGGATGAGATGTCCTTTCTTCGTAGAAAGCCATGGAGGAATGTTGTAGTTGACAAGCACTATAGGCCACACACTGTAAGAAGTCGAGCGCAGACCGAATGGGTTCACACCATCCATGGCGAGACCGAGCCGAAGATTCCTTGGCTCTCGCGCAAAGCCTGGGAAGGTAGAGTCAATGTGGCTCCATGCGCGCGAATCTGCTGATATTCGTTGAACTCCATCCGTGGACCTATTCTGCACATGCCACGTTGTCAAGCTTGCCATGGCAGACGTGCGAAACATGTGGTTTATGGGGGGGATGAGTGGAAAGTGTCTGAGGACTTTTTGAGGGATGGTTTGCCCTTGCAAGTCCTGTCGATACCTGTGAGCACCACACTTTGGGCATGTCTCCATACTCTCGTATTCATCTCGAAACAATATGCAGTCGTTGATACATGCATGGATGTTATTGTAGTCCATGCCAAGCTTCCGTAAAACATGTCGCGCATCATCACGAGACTCAGGCATGGTGTTTGCAGGTGGTAATATATGATATTTCAATAACCTGAAAAAATCATAAAACACCTTGAAAAATCTATCCATGTTTGCAATAATACTGTTTAAAAAAAAACAATGAAGTCTGTGTGCAAGGTACCTGAATAACTCAGTTACACTCGTATCGCTCCAACCGTATTTTGCTTGCACACTTAAGAGTGCAAGCAATGTCTTCAACCGAGATACTCGGCACCCATCATATAATGGTATGGATGCTTCCTCTCTGAGCGGGTCAGATGTCTCAACATCCATGGGAATCAATGCATCGATCATTGCCTCCATCTCAGGCTCCAAGATTGTAGGCAAGTCGGGAAGGTTGTCTGTCTCCTCTGGCATTGACGGTATAGATGGGCCTTGCGAGTGGTCGATTGGCTCCTGCAATCCATCCATCGCACGTCCATGAACTCTTCTAATTGGCCGCAAAGGGTGCACTCCCCCTTGGGTCGAGACATCACCCCCCTGGATACAAAATTTACCAACAAGACCCAATCTTATTGTGTATGGTTTTCAATTAGCTTGAGAGTACAATGCATGAAAAATGCTAACTTCAAATTACCGTTTGCTGAAAGTCTGCAATCGCCTGATCAATGATCTCAGATTGAAACTCGCCAAATCGTCGTACGTGTTCTATAGACAATCGGCGTTTTCGTCTAATTGCCAACTTGCATTGAGAGCAAGGACATGGGACACGCTGATTAAGATACGACTCGCGGTCTTGAACAATAGGACCTTCTTCGTTTGCCATCTTATCTACATTACAGCAAACAAGGCTTAAATGGATAGCTTTATGGAGATGTACGTCAAGTTGCAAGTTGACCATAAACCTTGCATTGTATATAGTAGTCGAGAGATTTTCCGATGTTATATCTCGGCCTTGTATCATGCTCAACGATTTGTTTGTCCCGGTAGATAATTTTTTGTTATATCTCGGCTTTGAGTATAAGTAATCCATTTTAAAATTAATGCGCGCCATCTATGAAATTTTATAACTATAGTAATAAAATTTATTTCAATCAATTCTACTCATAGTCATAAGACCTGAGAGAAATTATCCTATACTCAATTTAAGGGTTTCTTTTTCTATAACAATAATTTTGGGTTCATTTTGATGAAGTACGTGGCCGTATGCAAAGCATATTGCATACCATTATCAATACGTATATTATCTTAAATTTTCTTCCCTTCCCTCTCCCTCTCTTTCTCTCCCTCTCCCTCTCTTCCTCTCTTTCTCTCACCCTCACCCTCTCCCTCTCCCTCTCGTTCTCTTACTCTCCCTCTCTCATTTCCTCCCTCCCCCTCCCTCTCCCTCTCCCTCCCTCTTTCTCCCTCTCCCTCTCCCTCTCCCTCTCCCTCTCCCTCCCTCATTTCCTTCCCCTCCCCCTCCCTCTCCCTCTTCCTCTCCCTCTCCCTCTCTTTCTCTTTTTTTCCCTCTCCCTCTCTATCTCTCTTTGTCTCTCATTTCCTAAACAAGCAAAAAATAAAGTGATTTAAACATCCTCCAAGCAAAAGGGAGAGGGAGAGATACAATGCACTCTCCCTCTCTTTCTCTTTCTATCCCTCTCTCATTTCCTTTCCCTTCCTCTCCCTCTCACTCTCTTTCTCTCTCATTTCCTCTCCTAAACAAGTAAAAAATAAAGTGATTCAAACATTAAACAAGCAAAAGGGAGAGGGAGGGAGAGAGAGAATGCACTCTCCCTCCTTCTCCCTCTCTTTCTCTTTCTCTCCCTCTCCTATTTCCTCCCCCTCCCTCTCCCTCTCCCTCTATTTCTCTTTCTCTTTCTTTCCCTCTCCCTCTCCCTCTCCCTCTCCCTCTCTCTTACTCTCTCATTTCCTCTCCTAAACAAGCAAAGAAGAAAGTAATTTAAACATTAAACAAGCAAAAGGGAGAGAGAGAGAATGCACTCTCCCTCTCTTTCTCTTTCTCTCCCTCTCTCTCCCTCTCCCTCTCCTTCTCTTTCATTTCCTCTCCTAAACAAACAAAAGAGAACGATTTAAACCTTCAACAAGTAAAAGAAAGAGAGAGGGAGACTCACCAATGAGATATGGCGAGCGTGGGCGGCTTCTCTTTGCAACGAGGGCTCCTCCTCTCCTTCACGAACAACGACGGTGGCGGTGGCGGCGGCGGCGGCGGCGGCAAGTCTCTTCCTCCTCTTCTCCCACAAAGCCTTGGCTCTCTCCCTCGCTCTCTCCCTCGCTCTCGCTCTCAAAAGGCGAAGAAACAAAATGAAAACGGCGCTCTGGTTTCGGCCGCGCTTTTTTTCCCTGCGGCGTCGCAATTGGCAAGAAGGAAGCAAAAAAAGAGACATTAAGAGGAAAAGCACAAGGTGGAAAAAAGAAAAAGGCGCCTCGCAAGAGAACGGGCTTGGAAAAACTTTAAAAGCATGTCATGGGACTGGCACTTAACTAGGAGGGGGGTAATGTTTACTGCAAAGTGAAGGAAGCAAAAAAAGAGACATTAAGAGGAAAAGCACAAGGTGGAAAAAAGAAAAAGGCGCCTCGCAAGAGAACGGGCTTGGAAAAACTTTAAAAGCATGGGAACAACCACCAAGAGTCCAAGGCACAACCATGGAAGCTACAAAAAAGCCAAAAGTAAGGAGGCGTACCTTTAAATATAAAGGTGCGGCCAAAATCTTTGTAAAAGAGCGACAAGGAAGGGAAAAATGATCATGAATTGAGAAAGGATTTGATGGGTAGAAAAGTAATTATAACATTTGCTTAACTGATGGAGTTGTGTCCTAGGATAAGAGGAAAGTGGAAGAAATTAGTAAATCCAAAAGAGCGAGAAATAAAAAAAGAAACTCTAAGAGTTTTAAGTGTAGAGGAGTTACTTGATATTTTTCATGTGGTTGATGCTCGGTATAAAAATCAAAATATAGGAGAGGCATATATTGATGGAGGAGCACAAGTCATTGTGATTACACAAGCATGTGTAGAATAATTTAGACTTCGAGTAATGGCAAGATCTGGATTTCAGATCACGCTGGCAAATCATGCTAAAGTGTAATGCATATGAATAATTCAAAATCTGAAAGTCAAGATGTATGAAGTAGCTATGGAAATCAGTTGTCATGTTATCCCACTAGGTTTGGGTCCTTTTCCACTTATTTTAGGTAGATCTTGGCTTAGGAAGGAAAAATCAATACAAGATTTGGGAACATGAATCATAATGATTTATGATCGTAAAGGAATAGCAAAAAAACATTATATGGCCTCAAGAAAAGAGCTAGTGAATGAGAATGACATTGAAGAAGAAGAAGAGGAGGAGGAGAGTGATAGTTCTGAAGAAGAAGAAAGTGAGGATGAAAGTTCAGAAAGTGACTGAGACCCAGAGGTTTCATTATAATAATAGAGAATAAGAATGAAAAAAAAACAAAACATCCTTAGACATTAGGGAGAAGTCAATAACACATGACAAACATTGAATTGTTTCAAGAGTATTGAAATTTTTTGAAAAACATAGCTTTCCTCCTTCATCTAAAGAAAAATGACTTTGTTTTCTGCTATAAAGGATGAAGAATTATCATCTAAAGAATAACTTTTGCATGAAGATACAAATAAGGTTCAAATTATGAATGCTAAAACTAAAGAAAATCAAGAAAGCATATTGATTGGAGAAGATGAAGAATGGAAACTAGATGAATTAGAAAGATTGATGGAATGACCACATGTTTCATCAGACAAAAGAGAGTTTTTGGAGAAAATGTTGAGTCAAGACCTAAAAGAAGGAGAGAGAAAACAATATCAAAGAGTTATCTATAAATATCCAAATTTCTTTGTAACTTCTTACACAGAAATCAGAGGTATAAAAGGGAAAGGGCTAAAAATTGAACTTAAGGAAGATGCCAAGCTAGTTTGTCAAAAACTAAAAGCCTTGACTTTAGAACGAATGTTTTTTTTGAAAGAAGAGGTTGATAACTTGTTGCAAAGTAGGATTTATTTATCCTATTGAACATTCAGAATGGGTACGTACACCAAGGAGAACAAGAGGTTGGAGAATTTATGTAAGTTATAAATAAACCTCTAAATGCAGTCACCAAGAGAGACCATTATCCACTTCCTTTCACAGATGAAATTTGAGATTCAGTTGTAGGATATGAAAGGTATAGGGTTTGTGATGGTTATTCAGGGTACTTTCAATTACCCATTGCTCCTGAAGATCAAAGGAAAACAACTTTTATAACACCATAGGGTTTTTTTGGTTATAGAGTTTTACCTTTTAGACTCTACAAACTTTCCTAGGAAATGAGCTAACACTTTATTTACCCTCCCTTTATTCTCGATGCATGAGACCTATTTATTTTGCAAGTTGAGTGAAGTTGCAAATAGAAAGGACATATACTAAAATTGAATTGGCAATGATTCGTGTAATATTTTCTTGTAGAAAGTTTAAGAGGTATTTACTACCAAAACCCTTTACAATTTTTACAAGATATATACTATTGCTACAGTTAGTGAATAACTCAAATCTTTTGAGGAGAGCTATGAAATGGATTGTTGAACTTGAACAATTTCAATATAAGTTTCAGGTTGAGGATTCAATTCGACAGTAACTATTTTGACTTACAAAGGAAGTTCATTCTTTCCAAACACAAAGTTTGGAGATAAAGAAGAAGTGAAACCAAAAATTGAAAACTCATTTTTTATGTATTTTGATGGATTTGTAACGTGTCCATTAGTATCATCCAGGACACGTCTTAGCAGTCCATCGGAAAGGATGCCTAGAAAGTTCTGTCTGGCACTCCCACCGAATGTTACGGGATTTGCGATCTAGGGTTTTCCGCATCTGCCATGTAGCAGAAGTATCCCGGCCGTTCCCACTTAGCATCGACCTAGATTAGGGTTTTCCTGATTGGTCATTTCCTAACAGCAACTAGCGTCGGACCCAAGCAAACTACTTTATGCAGAAACGTCAGGTCCGAAGCAGATTCATGCTACACTTGGTTCAAGGAGAATGGGAAACGAGAGGGATGCAAAGCTCAACCTCTCTGCCATAAGGCATAGTCCCATTCCGTTCCCCTAAAACATCGTAAATCGGGTTAAGACATAACTCTAGATCAACGCTTTTGTTGTTCGTGTCCTTTGACGATCATCCCACTGTTCTTCGTGATTTGAGAAAAGTTCCCGGCCAACCGGGACCACCCAACCGTAGGACGGAGCCATGGCCCATCCTCCGCACTTTCCTCGGTTTGTTTTAGTTATGTAATTATCTAACACATTAGTTGGACATTTAACAACCATCTTCTTTAATTAATCCGTTAAGCACTGGTTCCTTCACGTAATCTTATCACGTGACATAGAAAAACAATATCGGACAAGTTCTTTATTAACATATCATCATATTTATCTTTGAAATACAAGGAGTTCCGCCCGTAGGCTTGTCCACAATCCGCCCGAAGGCTATCCCGCAATCCACAGGGATCACTATTCCAAGTTTCCGCCCATAAACTAGTATGCGGGCCTCGAGATCCAATCCCGAGTCATGTTAGCCTCTTGTGCAGGACCCGGAAGGCGAGGGATTTACGGCCAGAGCCCCCCCTGGCACCCAAGCGTCCTCTTGCTCCAAGTAGTGCTCAACGGAGAGACCTCTCGCGGCGGGTTCAGTCCACATTCTGGACGTGGTCAACAACCCCCTTGGTTAGGCTCAGGCAGGCAGTCGGGGGTAATTGAAGCTGCCTCTCATCTTCAGGCCTTCAACCTGAAGTATAGATACTTATTTATTTTGTAATTCATTGGTAAAACAAGTCAAACAGTGCTCTAAAATCTCTAGCAAGCACAAACATTTCCATTGATCGATTTTGTTGTTGGCAAATTGCTAAGGAAGGAATCCTTCCTTTCAAATGCATCCAACACTCGATCCTGGTGTCTTGCAACTTGGCAAGATCCCTTATATTCTGGGTTAGGGTGTACCCTATTAACCCAACTTGGTCAAACCCTAAAGTTCATTGGATACTTCAGCTTCTGGTTTTTAACCTTCCTTACTCAAAAGGATATCAAGGTATACATCCTCTTGCAAGATAACTTGCGTAAGAATCCACCATCCTTGTTGCGAGAATTTAGCCTTTCTTCTTGTGATTCAATCACAAGACCATATGACTTCGTACTTGCCGCACAAGTCCTGCATCGTACAATGCGATAATGGAGTTACAAAACAATCCATTTCAGTTTGTTTAAGCTAACGTTGTCAGACCTAGGGTTTCCTAGCTTTATTATTTTCTTTTAAGAAACTCAGGGACAAACTCTAGTTTCTTTTACGTTTATAATTTACTGACCCTACAATCAGGGAATGTGGGTAAGTATTTAAGGTATAAACGTTTCTTGGATTTTAATTCATTCCCAATGAATATTTCGCAGCATAGGTATTTCTAAGTCCATATTAATTTTGTTAACTTTAGAAGGTAATATCGAGATCATCTCCGCATGATTTCTTATCTATGTGTCAATTGATTTTTCAATCCCAAACTTTATCGATTTGAGGTTAGGTTAATTCAATTAATCTTCCTTTTTCCTTGTGAACAAAACTCATGACAAATAAGCAACCTTTCCCTTGCTAACTTATGCAGTTAGCAATGATAACTTCCTAGAGTTTAAGCATTGTAAGAATCCTTTCATGATTTGCACTTTCCATGATGATTTGTTGTAAAAAGAATAGGGTTAATAGTGCAAGATGCAATTTTATACCTTTTAGGCTTAACCGAAGTATACTACTTTAATGGGTAAATAATCTTGCTCATAATTCATTTCAATGCATAATGCTATTTGAAAAAAATACGTTTATACTTTATTTATTTTGCATGTTCCATTAAACTAAATTCCTTCGTCGTGAACAACTAGGAAAAAAAATATATCCTATCCCTAACAATTCATCTTGCATGATTGAATTACAACGATATAAAATTAAGAAGGAAAAACCTGGGTTTGGGGTGAGATATCCACATGGATACTGGGAGATGACCCTCCTACAGCTACTCCTTGGACTTTCTTAAGAGGCATCGCAGTTGTAGTCCTTCGAACGTGGAAGCAGCTTTACACTCCTTTTCAGAATTCCACCGTCGCTCCCTTGCACATCAATACTCTTCTTCTCTTTTTCGAGTAGAGGAAAAACCAAGTCCCAAGGGTATTTTGGAAAGGCAAGGAACCGTTAAGGGTTTAACCATGAGGAGGGGGTAATAAGAACTTTAAGGCCTTAATTCTTTTGGGAGGGAAAGGCTTACAAAGCCCAAGGAAAAGGCCTATAGGGTTTTACACACGGGGGGGAAAGTAAGAAGCCCAAAAGAAAGGGGCTTAAGGGTTAAATACGGGGGAGGAGAGGTTTAAATTACGGGGTTCCAACACCCATGGGATGAGGGGACTTAAAACACGGGGCGGGGGGGGGGGGGGGGGTGTGGTTCCAAAGGCATAAGAAGGGGGCCTTGGGAGATCTTTGGACAAGGAAGTGAAAGGTATAGGAAGGGGGATCTTGGAGGGATTTTAGGACACGAGGGAGGGGTGTGTGGACACGGGGGTGAAAAGGACTTAGGGGTTTTAAAACCCAGGGGGGAAAGATGAAAGGCAACACAAGGGGGTAAAAGGGGCTTAGGAGGATTTAAAAAAAAAACCGAGGGGTTGAAAGGGGGAAAGGGTGAAAGGGGGGAAAGGGGGAAAGGGGGCTTATAGAGCACATATGAGGGGGCCTTTTGGAGGCCCAAGGGGAAAAAAAAACACTAATATCCAAGGAGAAGGGGGGTGATAATTAAGTCGCTTGGGAAGGGGGCTTATGAAAGCCCCCTTAGAAGCTTCTAAGAGAAGCTTCCAAAGAGCTTCGTTACGTGGCAGCAGCTTCAGCGGAAGGTGGCTAGAAGACACAGATGGCGGCGATCAGCGCCTCCTCATGCTCCCACAGCAGAACTCAGGCAGAAATTTGCCCTCCCTCACCCAGCAACTGCAGGCGGCGGCCTCTTCTTACCCTACAGTGGCACATGGCGTGGCGAGGTCGTTGAGCTCTCCCTCCCTTTTGGCATTCGGACGGCATTTAGCGTCGACTCTTCCCCCCTTCATGGAGGCAGCAACTCCTCTCTTAAATAGGGGAGGGAGGGGAATCCTCCCCCTCCTTATGTGTCAATGTGCATGGCGGTGGAAGGCGCCAAGCTCCACCAAGGAGATTAGTCCTCCATTCTATTTCCCTCCCCTTACAGCACGACAGTCGGGAGGGAAAATAAGAAAATTTGCATTATTCCATTTGATATATTACATTCTCTCCCCCTTAGAGGAATCGAGATGTCCTCATCTTGAGATAAACCGGGGATATTGATGGTTGAGTGTGCCTTCATCTACCCAAGTGGCATCCTCTTCGGGATAGTCTTTCCAGTGGAGGAGGCATTCTCTCAAGGTTCTGGATCTTAATTGTCTCTCCCTAACATCTAAGATCCTGTCAGGCCTTAGTTCAAGGACTCCTTGACTAGGCATTACAACTTGTTGATCGTTAAGTACATGGTTAGGATTAGGTACATATTTCTTCAATAGGTTGATATGGAATACATTATGAACCTTTAGGTTCTCAGGAAGTTGCAATTTATAAGCATTAGGTCCTAGGCTTTTGAGGATTTTGTATGGCCCACAATACCTTGGACTTAGCTTCTTGCAATCTCCTAAGGATAGAGAACTCTTTTTAGGGCGTACACAAATGAAGACCATGTCTCCTTCTTCGAAGACCCTTTCTTGACGCTTCAAATCCGCGTATGCCTTTTGTCTATCCTTAGCCGCTTGTATGTCTTGTCTTATTGATTTAATTTGGTCATCCATCTCTTCCAACATTAGCCTTGAAGCTTCAACCCTTAGGGTTGGATCAGAAAAGTTTAGGGGACTTCGACAATCATGTCCATACAATTCTTGGAAAGGGGTCATCTGAATGCTCTGCTGGTAAGAAGCATTGTATGCAAATTCTACCAAAGGCAAGTATTGAATCCACCTCTTTGGCTCTCAACTGCAGTATGCCCTAAGCATATCCTTGATGACTTAATTTACTCGCTCTGTTTGGCCATCCATTTGGGGATGGTAAGCGGTGCTAAAACAGAGTTGAGTCCCAATAGCTTCAAAGATAGCTCTCCAGAAGTGTGATGTGAAAAGAGAATCACGATCACTAATGATTCTTCTGGGTAAACCATGTAGCTTGAATATCTCCTTGATAAATAATCTTTCCATGTCTGAGGCTTTATAGTTTGTCTTTACTGGAATAAGGTGTGCAACCTTAGTAAGCATGTCAACCACAACCATGATGGAGTTGTAATCTCCCTGGACTTGGGGTAGGCCTACAACAAAATCCATGCTGATGAATTTCCATTTCATTTGGGGAATGTCAAGCAGTTGCAGTTTCCCTGGCATCATGACATGTTCGGCTTTGATACGTTGGCAAGACAAACACTCAGTGACATATTTGAGAACGTCACCTTTGAGCCTCTCCCAATGGTAGCTCTTCCTAACTGAATTAAGAGTTTTAGCATAACCAGGATGTCCTGCGAAAGGAGAATTGTGAGCTTCCCACAATATATTCTGCTTAAGTGACTGGCTTGCTGGTATACACAGTCTTGTTCTATAGTAGACAAGTCCACTATTAATGGAAAATTCCTGATACTTAGCCTGCAACTTTTGATTCTGATCCTTGATAGAGATCTCCTTTAGCATTAATTGGTAGGCCAAATCATGGCATGCTTCCTCTCTAGCTAGCTCAAGTATAGGGTTGTTTGGCATAGATACTTTTGTAGCTAGAGATCTTGCCGTTGATGGATTCTGCAAGATTAGGGAATTTAGGAATGCCTTGCGACTAAGCGCATCGGCAACTACATTCTCTTTCCCAGGTCGGTACTTGATTTCAAAGTCATATTCTTCCAACACTTCAATCCACCGACGTTGCCTCATGTTGAGCTCGTTCTGGGTAAAGATCCATTTGAGACTTTTATGGTCAGTTACTAGAGTAAACTTGTTACCCAACAGGTAGTGTCTCCAAAGCTTTAGAGCATGGATGACAGCTAGCAATTCCAGATCATGCGTAGCATAATTCCTTTCATGACTCTTCAATTTCCTTGAAGAGTATGCTACTGGATGACCTTCCTGCATAAGTACACACCCCAAGGCAAGAATGCTAGCATCAGTTACTACCTCGAACTCGTCTGGAAGTTTTAGAATAGGTGTTGATACCAAACTTTGCTTCAATCTGTCGAAGCTATTTTGTTCGTGAGTTGACCATGCAATGGAAGTTTGCTTCTTTAGTAAGTCCGTCAGAGGTGTTGTAATCAAAGCATAGTTTTTGATGAAGACCCTATACCATCCTGCCAATCCAAGAAAGCTACGTATCTCTTTGACGGATATTGGTGTTGGCCACTCAAGCACATCTCTAACCTTGGATGGGTCCACTGAGATTCCTTCTGTTGATACTATGAATCCCAGATATTCAATCTGATGCTTGAAGAATGCACACTTCTTCATTTTAGCATACAGCTTATGTGACGTCATTGTCTCAAGGACAATCCGAAGTTAAGGTTCATGATCTTCTTTCTATTTAGAATAGACTAAAGTGTCATCGAAGAAGACAAGCATGAAATCATCAAGATATGGCCTAAAGATATACTGCATTAACCTATTGAAGGTGGCAGGTGCATTCGTAAGCCCGAATGACATAACTAGGAACTCAATGTACCCATATCTTGTATTGAAGGCCGTTTTTGGGATATCTTCTTCCTTGATCCTTATCTGATAGTAACCCAATCTTGGAGAAGATCTTCGCACCCTGGAGACGATCAAGAAGCTCATCTATTCTAGGAATAGGATACTTGTTCTTGACTGTCGATTGCTTCAACCCTCGGTAATCAATACATAGTCGAAGTGTCCCATCCTTCTTTTTCTGGAATAGTATTGGAGCTCCCCACAGTGAATTGCTAGGCCGGATGTAGCCCTGATCTAGTAGTTGCTTGAGTTGTTCCTTCAGCTCAATTGCTTCTGGTATGGACATTCTATAAGGTCTCTTTGCAATTGGCGCAGCTCCTGGTACTAACCTAATTTCATGATCCACTTCTCTTTGAGGCGGAAGTTCAGTCAACTCTTCAGGGAATACGTCCGCGTATTCCTTTAGCCAAGAAGGTCCTTCATGAGACTCTTGGTTCTGATCTAATTTGTAGAGTTTGATCAAGTAAACAGGTAATCCTTTTCTGAGTCCTTTTATGATCCGAGATACTTTGGCCAATTGGATTCTCGGCACTCCAGCCTCACCTTGAGTTGTGACTAATTCCCTTTCAGAGTTTCGAAAGGAAAATTGACCCTTTCCACAGTGAATGTGGGAGTCGTTAGGCTTAAGCCAATCCATTCCGAGTAGACACTCATGGATACCTAAATTCATGACTCTGAATTTGACCGAAGTCTTCTTTCCTCCCAGAAAGAATTCCACCTTAGCAGTTTGCCTGGTACAAGTAACCTCACGACCATTTGCCAATTCCACAAGCAGGGTAGGTGCTTCTACTATGGTTATTTCTAATCTTTTTGCACATGCTGGTGAGATAAAGGAATGTGTACTGCCACAATCAATCAAGGTCTTGAAACCTTTACCTTGATAGTTCGACAGTGTCTGAATCACCGAGAACTGGCGATTCGGCCCTTTCTTGTGTAAAGCGGCATGGATTGTCGCTCTTTCGAATTCTAATTTCATGGTCGAATCTTCCTCTTCTTCTTCTTTGCACATTTTCCTATTGGCAATGCAGGCGGTTCTTCCTCTTCCTCAGGTAGCGGCTCCTTGACCACGGCCTGTTCCTTGGAAAGGCGCTTGGCGATGTCCTCCACCAAGCTTGGGACATTGCCTCTTGAAGTGACCGAGTTTGTTGCATTGGAAAAAACGGAGGTTTCGGCCATTAGTAGGAACAAAGTTGTTGACATTATTCGTCCTTGCTTTCTTTCTTTGTCCCTGATTATGACCTTGAACTCTCTTAATTTGAGGTCTGAATGCTCCTCTGTTCGAGTCATTGTAAGACCAAGCTTTGTTACCTCTTGGTCTAGACTGTACCTCCTAAATTATAGGCGCCACTCGAATGAGTGCATCCTGAAGATCTGATGGACGCATAGATTCAAGACGGGTATTTACTGGTGGATTTAAACCGGCACAAAATTTGGACACCTGCTGTGTCATGTCCATCTGTGGCGCATACTTTAAAAGTGAGACAAATTTAGAGTAGAATGCGTCAAGAGTGAGTCCCAGCTGTTTTAGCTTGTAGAACTCATTCATCTTCTGAGTGCGATATGCAGGTGGCAAGTATCTTCCCTACACGGCCTTCTTCAATTTCTCCCAGGTAACGGATCCCTCTGTGATCCCTTGATCCCTGCACCATTGCTTCCACCAAAGTCTAGCTTGGACGAATCTGCCTCTCCCGTCAAACTCGGGTGGCTTAATCTGCTTGAGAAGGAACTTCTTCTCCTGGATTACAACAGTACTTGATGTAGGAGGTGAATTAGGAACATGTACTTGGGGTTGTGCCTGAATAAAGGTTTTCTTAACGTTATTATACGATAATCGAAGTTAACTTATATTACATCTTCAATTCCGCTATCATGTAACCAATGTAGCTATTTAACTTTTTATCAACTCTTATGCACAATCAGACATAAAAAGAAGTATTTATTTGTATTTATATGGGCATAGCCCTTTTGAATACAACATTTCATGCGATGATAAGCCAATCGTTATATTTAGTTTGGGGAGAACAACGTTGTATTACATTTATCTACATGGACTGTATAATAATAAGGTTTCGGTTCATGGATCTTCAGGAATCGGTAAGTCATTGGAAGTTCAAGATATCCTTTCCGATGGAATCCGTACTTCTCATGGTGGCCCAACACTTTAATCCTGTCGGTGGGGATTACGCGGGTTACTTCCTCATATACATATGAGTTCATCTCAACCCTCCGACCTCGAATATGTAAAGTCGAATTTACGTGAGCTTCCACAAAAACGAACAGCTTCACGACTTTCAGGTCTTCCAACCACTTGATCCTCTTTAGGCTGGTCTCTAGATAAGCAAACCGGTGGGCGGCTATATAGTAGATTCCTGAAGCACCCGTCCATCTTCGTTCCATGTATAAAGGCGATGGATTATAGATCTGCTCCAAGATGTTCATCATCCCAATTCTTTGTCTATAAAGCGGAGAATGCATTGCAGTCATAAACATGACTCGAAATACCAAGAACTTGTTCCACACTTCGTAATTTTGCAAGAAAGCATTGAAGGTAAGGAAATGTTTGGACAACAACAATTGCTTTACTTCATTTCATTGAGATTTCATAAAAACAATTCCATTGTTGGTCGGCTCTGATACCAACTGTAACGTGTCCACTAGTATCATCCAGGACACATCTTAGCAGTCCATCGGAAAGGATGCCTAGAAAGTTCCACCCGGCACTCCCACGGAATGTTATGGGATTTGCGATCTAGGATTTTCCACGTCTACCACGTAGCGGAAGTATCCCGACCGTTCCCACTTAGGATCGACCTGGATTAGGGTTTTCCTGATTGGTCATTTCCTAACAGCAACTAGCGTCGGACCCAAGGGAACTACTTTATGCAGAAACGCCAGGTCTGAAGCGGATTCACACTACACTTGGTTCAAGGAGAATGGAAAATGAGAGGGATGCAAAGCTCAACCTCTCTACCATAAGGCATAGTCCCATTCTGTTCCCCTAAAACAACGTAAATCGGGTTAAGACATAACTCTAGGTCAACGCTTTTGTTGTTCTGTCCTTTGACGATCATCCCGCTGTTCTTCGTGATTTGAGAAAAGTTCCCGGCCAACCGGGACCACCCAACCGTAGGAAGGATCCATGGCCCATCCTCCGCACTTTCCTCGGTTTGTTTTGGTTATGTAATTATCTAACACATTAGTTGGACATTTAACAACTAGCTTCTTTAATTAAGCACTGGTTCCTTCACGTAATCTTATCACATGACATAGAAAAACAATATCACACAAGTTCTTTATTAACATATCATCATATTTATCTTTGAAATATAAGGAGTTCCGCTCGCAGGCTTATCCACAATCCGCCCGAAGGCTATCTCGCAATCCACATGGATCACTATTCCAAGTTTCCGCCCGTAGACTAGTATGCGGGCCTCGAGATCCAATCCTGAGTCACGTTAGCCTCTTGTACAGGACCCGGAAGCGAGGGATTTACGGCCAGAGTCCCCCCGAGCACCCAAGCGTCCTCCTGCTCCAAGTAGCGCTCAACGGAGAGACCTCTCGCGGCGGGTTCGGTCCACGTTCCCGGCGCGGTCAACAACCCCCTTGGTTAGGGTCAAGCAGGCAGTCGGGGGTAACTGAAGTTGCCTCTCATCTTGAGGCCTTCAACCTGAAGTATAGATACTTATTTATTTTGTAATTCATTGGTAAAACAAGTCAAACAGTGCTCTAAAATCTCTAGCAAGCACAAACATTTCCATTAATTGATTTTGTTGTTGGCAAACTACTAAGGAAGGAATCCTTTCTTTCGAATGCATCCAGCACTCGATCCGGGGTGTCTTGCAACTTGGCAAGATCCCTTATATTCTAGGTTAGGGCGTACCCTATTAACCCAACTTGGTCAAAACTTAAAGTTCATTGGATACTTCAGTTTCTGGTTTTTAACCTTCCTTACTCAGAAGGATATCAAGGTATACATCCTCTTGCAAAATAACTTGCGTAAGGATCCGCCATCCTTGTTGCGAGAATTTAGCCTTTCTTCTTGTGATTCAATCACAAGACCATATGACTTCGTACTTGCCGCACAAGTCCTGCATCGTACTATGTGATAATGGAGTCACAAAACAATCCGTTTCAGTTTCTTTAAGCTGACGTTGTCAGACCTAGGGTTTCCTAGCTTTATTATTTTCTTTTAAGAAACTCAAGGACAAACCCTAGTTTCTTTTATATTTATAATTTACTGACCCTACAATCAAGGAATGTGGGCAAGTGTTTAAGGTATAAACATTTCTTGGATTTTAATTCATTCCCAATGAATATTTCGCAGCATAGGTATTTCTAAGTCCGTATTAATTTTGTTAACTTTAGAAGGTAATATCGAGATCATCTCCGCATGATTTCTTATCTATGTGTCAATTGATTTTTCAATCCTAAACTTTATCCATTTGAGGTTAGGTTAATTCAATTAATCTTCCTTTTTCCTTGCGAACAAAACTCATGCCAAATAAGCAACCTTCCCCTTGCTAACTTATGCAGTTAGCAATGATAACTTCCTAGAGTTTAAGCATTGTAAGAATCCTTTCATGATTTGCACTTTCCATGATGATTTGTTGTAAAAAGAATAGGGTTAATAGTGCAAGATGCAATTTTATACCTTTTAGGCTTAACCGAAGTATACTACTTTAATGGGTAAATAATCTTGCTCATAATTCATTTCAATGCATAATGCTATTTGAAAAAAATACGTTTATACTTTATTTATTTTGCATGTTCCATTAAACTAAATTCCTTCGTCGTGAACAACTAGGAAAAAATATATATCCTATCCCTAACAATTCATCTTGCATGATTGAATTACAACGATATAAAATTAAGAAGGAAAAACCTGGGTTTGGGGTGAGATATCCACATGGATACCGGGAGATGACCCTCCCACAGCTACTCCTTGGACTTTCTTAGGAGGCATCGCAGTTGTAGTCCTTCGAACGTGGAAGGAGGTTTACACTCCTTTTCAGAATTCCACCGTCACTCCCTTGCACATCAATACTCTTCTTCTCTTTTTCGAGTAGGGGAAAAACCAAGTCCCAAGGGTATTTTGGAAAGGCAAGGAACCGTTAAGGCTTTAACCACGAGGAGGGGGTAATAAGACCTTTAAGGCCTTAATTCTTTTGGGAGGGAAAGGCTTACAAAGCCCAAGGAAACGGCCCTATTGGGTTTTACACACGGGGGGGAAAGTAACAAGCCCAAAAGAAAGGGGCTTAAGGGTTAAATACAGGGGAGGAGAGGTTTAAATTACGGGGTTCCAATACCCATGGGATGAGGGGGCTTAAAACACGGGGCCGGGGGGGGGGGGGTGTGGTTCCAAAGGCATAAGAAGGGGGCCTTGGGAGATCTTTGGACACAGGAGTGAAAGGTATAGGAAGGGGGATCTTGGAGGGATTTTAGGACACGGGGGAGGGGTGTGTGGACACGGGGGTGAAAAGGACTTAGGGATTTTAAAACCCAAGGGGGAAAGATGAAAGGCAACACAAGGGGGTAAAAGGGGCTTAGGAGGATTTTTAAAAAAACCTGGGGGGTGAAAGGGGGAAAGAACAAAACAAAAGCTATACAGAAGGTATACATAACCAATTAGAAGCTCAACAGAACCTACCAGAACATCACAGAGCTTCATATCTCCACTAAAAATCATCATGAACTTCCAAAACATAATCAATATCATCCAAAACACTCTGAAATGCTTTCATTAACAACCAAACATCACTCTAAATCCATCAAAAATCAATCATTCAGTCCTCAAAAACAACAAAAATCAGCCAAAATTTAAGTCTTTTTCCACTCTCAACATATCCCCACACTTAGAAAGGAGGTGTTCTCGCGACCTAAGGTAAAGAAGAATATAAGTTCACTAAAGAGCTCTATTTTATCTTCCATAAGATCTTCAATAATCTCTCCAAAACACGACCCCAACTTATCACCTGTATCTAATAGAAAAATACTACTAAAGGAAAACTTCCGTTATTTATGAACTCATCTGATTAATCATTCAAAAAACCATAACAAATTGGCAAAGGATATAAGAGGTTTTCTTCAGCTTTCCCCCATAGGCTTTCCATCCACCATCAATCGGTTGAAAAGAGCTCTCGAACAAGTTATTCTCAATCAACACGAACTGATCACATACAATTATTACAACACCCACACACAAACACTAACACAACCATTTGAATGACACCTCCAAAAAGAGATATATATAATTAAGAATCATCCAAGATACATTGCAAAGGCATCAATGAAGATGATCCCTTTTGAAGGCTTGGTGGTTTCAAAAGCGATCCATGGAGAAGGATTCATCTACAAATATCTTTGGAGGATTTTGAAAGAACTGCAAGCAGCACATCCTTTCTAGCAAAACAAGGTATCTGCTAGGGAGACATAGGGCATGAAAATATAGGACATCCAACTGGTGGGAGTCAATGTTCACATTGACATTCATACAAAGTTTTGGAATGGCCTTTTGATCATTATGGGAATGCCTATGCATGTATGCTAGATACTAAGCAAAATGAGCTGTCAATCTCACCGAAGGATCTAGAGATTGTGAATATTGGTGAGCAAAATGAAGGTAGTTCTGGTACGCTTGAATGAACCATCCTCTGGAAGAGGAAGATCCATCGTTGAAAGCTTCATGTAAAAGGCCAACTTCTGCAATTGATAATGGACAAAGAAAGAATGGTCTGGAGGAACATATTCCTGGAAATGCTCAAATGTAGACCATAGCAAATCCATCCTGGACTGCAATCTTTCCACTTTATCTTGGAATAAAGGACACAAGGTAGCCTGTCTCTGGAGAACTGCCAAGTCTTGCTTTGAGAGAGAAGGGATCAGTGGAACATTAGGGCTTGGAGGAACAGACCGTGACTATGCCAGTTAGTCTTCCAACTGCTTGATTTGGGAAGCTTGTGATTCCACTGTGTCCTTAGCAATCTGTAAGGCTGAGAGTTTTATATCTAAAAGAGTCTGAAACTCTTGAGCTTCTTTGGACATCCTCTCTTTCTCCTCTGATATTTTAGTGACCTCTGATTGAGCCTCTGTTAACTGAATCTTCAAAGAAGATATCTCTTCTCTTTGGGTCTCAATCATTTGGGTTTGTTGCTCCATCTGCTTAAACACATCTGCCAGTGTGTCTTTAGCAGAGGCTAACTCTAATGTTGCCTTATGCAACTGGTCTTTGGACTGCATCAGTTCTTCATAAAAGGAAGCATACAACTATTGAGCACAGGCGATCACTGAAAGTTCAATTGAACTCTGGATGTCTTTACAGAGGAATGGAATGGCATCTCCCAACACTAGACTATTCAATGAAGGGACTGATATGTCCAAGGAACCCTCTCTATCTGCTCTGAACAGGTTGTTACATGTGAGATAAGCATGAAGGTCACTACCAGATGTAGAAGGAATTGTAACTAAAGAAAGAACTGAAGGAGCTTTATCTGCCACCCGCTTCAAGTGTTTTCGCTGAATGACCAGTGGAGGAGGAGAATCAAGATCCTCTATATCAATAGGTTTTGAATCTTCTGAAGGTGGTGGAGGAGGTACTGGACCAGATGGAGGAGGTGGAGGCACACCCTTCTTTAAGCCTGGGTACGTCAAGAAAGCATATAGGTAGGATCCATATGTGACATTTGTGACATTTCCCCTGGTTACTTTGACGAAATGTTGATCCATCTTTGTGAGTAGGTAAGTGCTCCAATCAATAGCTACTCCTTTTAATACCATATTAGAAGCTATGAAGAGCTCTTTAGACAAGTAATGGGATGGTGTTTTGGTAGGCCTAAACCTGTCTTGGAGGAACTGGCAGACCAACTTCCACACAGGATTAGTGATCATGGAAAAGGAAACTCCTGAAGTGTTGATCACTTTCTTGGCATCCATAATTTCCTTGGTGTGCTTCTGTAACAGCTTGTAAATCTCATCATTGGAGAATAGTTATCTAGCTGTAACAAAGGGCTCTCCTTTGTAGGGAAGAGACAAAGCCTTCCCTAACCCTCGGGGTGTCAATGTCATGGAAGTACCATGGACCAGTCCCAAATTCTTGTTGTATGAGGCAAGGAACCCATCACACATGGATGGATCTTCTGGAATCAAGGGGAATGAAGCAACCACGAAAGTTGCGAGTCCTACCTTCGCTATAGGCTCAAAAGCCATTAGGGAAGAGTAATCCCTACTAACCAGCGGGACATACTGGATAGGAGGAGGAGCGTGAGGTGCCATTTAGATGGAAAACACACACACCACAACACAGACAATCACAAAGAATGCCTGCAAAACAACCAAAGGGCTATCAAAAAGAAATCAATCCAAAAAGAAGGACACACGTACAAAAACGTAGCTAACCCATTTACCACCCCAAACAATATACATCCTAGAAAAAATTCGGCATGACCTCTATATATATGCGACCGAAACTTCATGCGATGCAACAAACAAGCACCCAAATCCCCGTATCAGGCAAGAAAGAAAGAACTACACACCGTGCCTGTAATCGTAACAACACATAGACAAATCAGACTACCAGAAAAATGTACATCAAGACTTGACCATAACCTTGACCATCAGTGTCAACTAAAAAGACTTTACGTGCCCATCCCACGAAGCGTGTTTATTAAAAAGAGGAAAAAATGCAGTGAGGGGAAATTATTTTAATGAAGGGTTCATTTTAAGAAATTATTAACAATGTAACATTTTATTAGGTTCTAAACCTTAATAGAAAAACGACGGTTCCTTCTTAAAATTTTAATTACAAATTATGATGGTGAAACGTTGCTTTAGCGCAACCCGAACTACGATTCCCAGACTGGGTCTCTAAATGTAAATTCCTTAATTAAAAATTAATAGTTATGTAGAGCACTTTTTGCCCGTGCGTACTTTTTGTGACGGCTGGTTCATTTTTACTACAAATGAAGGTACCTCTTAAGCGTACGTAGCGCGTGCAAAGTGAACGGATGGTTGATTTTTAAATTATTAAATTGTGTGTTTAGCGCGAATGCACGTGGAAAAGGTGGGTGAATAAAGTTTATTTGATCAATTAATTGTGATTAAGGGGATAATGAAAATAAATAAAGCTCACAAAATAAATACCTGGTAGGGGTGTGTATGCAATGGCCTGAAGGCGCACGGAGGAGTTCCCCAAAAGCAATGAATCCAATCAAACAAAATCAAAGACCACTGACTGAACAAAAAAGAAAACACCTTAGTGTGTTTGTTGATTTTTAATGTATTTTTAATTTTTACTTTTGTATTGTGTTTGTGTTATATTTTAGGTGTGTTTTTTTTGTTTTTATAGTATGGTTTGGTTTATTTGTTTTTTTTAAATTGTTTGTGGTTTTTGGTTTGTTTTTATTTTTTTGTTTGTTTTTAAAATAATAATAATGAAATCAAGATATATAGCACATGGATATGTGATGAAGGGGGAAAAAAGATAAATTTCAGCCATGTAGGAAATGTCCACAATTGCTGTTAATGCAGCCATGACTGTTAGATGATGTGTAGAAATTAAAATGAATGTGTATGATGTGTAGTATTAAAATGAGGTTTTTTGTGTTTTTTTTTCTTGTTTATTTTTTAAATAATATTTTTTGCCTTTTATGAAAATATTTTTTAAAGTGAAAGTTTAGTAGAAAAAGGGTAGAGGGATGTGTGGAATTTTTTGAGATTTTTCTAAATTTATTTCTGTATTTGTACGAATTTTTAATGAACTTTAGCCATTTTTCAGGTAATTTTGAATGAATATTCAGAATTAAAATTTTCTGTAATTTATTTGTTGTAATTTCCACCTTACAAAATTCCAAACAATTACAAAAATAGGGAAAAAAATTAGAAAATTTTTTGTAAATTTTTTGAGTTTAAATGAATTTTTGAAATTAACTAAATCAATTAAATGATGTAAATCAGGTTGGTTGGTTAAGTGAGGTCAAGTCACGTCAACTAAGTCAGGTTAGTCTAGATAAGTCAGTTAAGTCAGAATACGTCAAGTCTGATCTAGTTAGGTTAGTCAGGGGTGATTAGGTTAGTCGGAGTTAGTCTTCAGTTAATTAGATTAGTCTAATGGGGTTAGTCAAGTTAAGGTAGTTAGTCAAGTCCTAACTAACCAAGGTTAGACTAACTAACCTAAGGTTAGTTAATAGGGTGGAAACTAACTAGGGGTTAAGTTAGTGGGGGTAACTAACTGGGGTCAATTAACTGGGGTCAACTAACCCTAGGTTAGGTGAGTGGGTAGGAAACTAACCTTACTTACGTTAGTTAGTACTAAAGTAGAGTTAGGTTAGAGGGTACTAACTAAGGTTAGTAAGTAGGGACTAACCCTAGTTAGGTTAGTGACTAACTCTAGGTAGTTTAGGTTAGGGCTAACTAAGGTTAGGTTAGTGGCTAACTTTAGTTAGGTTAGGTGAACTTAAGTAGGGTTAGGTTAACTTAAGTGGGGTTAAGTTAACTTAAGTGGGGTAAGTGAACTAAATTGGGGTTAGTTAACTAAAGTTAGGTTAAGTTAACTAACGTTAGGTTAAGTTAACTAAAGTGGAGTAAGTTAACCAAAGTTAGGTTAAGTTAACTAACCTGGGCAGTTAGGTGGTGGGGGGAGGAGGAGAGGGAGGAGGTGGAGGGGCAGGGTGGTGGGGGAGGAGGAGGGGAAAGGAGGAGGAGGAGGAAGAGGAGGAGGAGAAGAGTGGAGAGAAGGAAGAGGTGGCGGATGGGGAGGAGGAGGAAGAGGTTAGAGGTGGCGGTGGAGGTGTAGACTGCAACAACGGGCATCTAGGCGACGAGGCGTCTGGGCGACAAGGCGTCGGCGGATGGGCGTTCGGGCGACAAGGCGTTGGCGGACGGCAAGAGCGCTGTGGGGCCGCATCCAAGGTTGGAGGCAGACGGCGGGGACACTGTGGGGCGGCGTCTGTTGGAGGGAACACTAGCGAGAGGCGACCGAGGGAAGAAAGGCGGCCGACAGGAGTGGCGCCGACAGGAGTGGTGGAGGGAAGAAGGAGGAGAAGAAAGAAGAGAAGGAGGGGGAGGAGGAAAGAAGGAGCAGGAGAGGAAGGGGAGGAAGAAGGAGGGAGGAAGGGAGGAAAGAAGAGGAAGGAGAAGGAGAGGAGGAAGGAGAAGATGCGTCAGTCGACAGGTAGGTTGTTTTTTTGTTTTTTTGTTTTTTTGTTTTTTTTTTCTTTTGTGACTTTGTTGCTTTTTTCTTCTTCTTTTTTCTTTCTCTTTTTTTTTCTTTCTTTGGTTTTCTTGCTATGATGAAAACTTATTTTTATTTCTTTTTTTAGTTATTGTTTTTTAATATTTTTAAATGTATTATTATGATTATATAGTTGAGTGTTTTTTTTTCTGTTTTTTTTTTCTTGCTTCTTCGTGTTGTGGCCGTGTTGTTTGTTTTTTTTCTTTTTCTTTTTATTGTTCGAGGTAGGTTTTTCTTTCTCTTGCTATGTTTGTTTTTTTTAATGGAAAAATAAAAATAAATTTAAATTTAAAAAATGGAAAATGGAGAGGCAAGAAACACACCCCCCGGCCCGCGCGCATGCACTGGCAGGGGTAAAAAAATTTGCAGTGACGGTGTCAAATGGGCAGGGACAGGGACACACTGGCCACGGACGCCATAGGGGCATCCCGAGGCGCGTAAAACAAAAAACAAGCGCGTTCACGCGTGAGGCAAGAAACGCGGTTAACGGGAAAAATAAAGAAAATTTAATAAAATCCAAACCGTTTGTCAGAACAAAAATTTGTAAAAAGAAAAAATGGGCGGGGAGATGAGAGAAAAATGTTGGAAACATGCAACATGGGTTTCGGGACAAAATCAAGGTGTTCACATGGAAAAAACGCAAATAAAACCCGAAAATACATACGGGCATTAATATCGAAAAATTCGTGCATCAAAATGAAGTGCAAAAAGAAGGAAAAGTGTACAAAACAATGTGTCCAACAATCCTATCATGACAAAACACCGTTTCGAGTGAGATAGGACACGTTCACATGGGAAAAACCCCAAAAATAGGCCTGAAAAGGAACTCGGAAATTAATACGGGAAAAACCGTGCTTCAGAATAGCAATCAGTTAAAAGGAAAAATGTTTAGAGAAAAGGAATTCACAGGACTGGTGCATCAAAACTGAGTGTGGGGGAAATTAGGAAGGGTTCACATGGGAAAAACACAAAAAATGCATTAAAAAATGCTCTAAAAATTTAATAACTAAAAATTCGGCAAGCAGAAAAGGGGGAGGGAAAAGAAAAAAGTGGGAGAAAGGCTGGCAGGACATGGCTGTCAAATCAAACTGGAATTTCGGTGAAAATAAGGCAGGTTCACATGGAAAAAATGTGAAGAATAAGCATGAAACAGGCCCGAAGCCTGTAAAAATTAATAAAACGGATGAACCGTACCTCGAAAGGACACAGAGTAATAAGGAAAAATGTCAGGGGGAAGGGGTAGGACAAGGCTGGCACATCAGATCAGGGTTCCGAAGCAATAAAGATGCATTCACATGGAAAACCATTTCAATTTACGGAAATTGCTTCAAAAATTAATAACTTAAAAACCGTCTATCGAAACAGGGGTTGGTAGAAAGGAAAAATGGGCAAGTCGAAGGGACAAACATGGTAGTAAGGTTGGATTGAGTTTCCAGTGAACGTAAGATCCGTTTGTATGAAAGAAGCACAAAACCATAAATAAGGGTAAACGGTTAAGGAACAACCCCTAGGAGAGGGTGAAATAGAACGTAAGGGTTGGGAAGGGACCCCATCAGGGTAAAATGAAATCACGACATAGATGCATGATTAGATTTGGGTGTATGCATGGGGGTATGCAACATGGACGAGCAGGGATGCGTCCCCACACTTAAAACCGGAGCAGGAAGGGTAAACCAAACATCAAGAACCTAGTACCTCACATAAGACCAACCACAAACGTCCCCACACTTAAAACATGACCGGTATTGAGAAACAGAAGGTGTAGGATTAGAAAAACTTGGCCCATATTCCCGAGGAGGAATGTTGACTATCGAGGTTGCATCTAGTGTCGTCGTCCTGCAGGAGGTAGCAAGACATCTTCATAGCACACGTTCTTCGTCATTTGTGATAGGGACCAAGCGGCAGCACCCAGGGAGGTAGCTGGCTGAAGGAATCACAAGAAGTTCGTCGATGGCGAGGAATATTATACTCAACTCACGATCACTCAAATGGATTGAAAGAGCAGGCACTCGCCCCATAACTAATATCACTCGAGGAAATCAAGATGAAACCCATAGCTCACACCCGGTTTAGGAATCGACAAGGGAATGATGCAAAGGGAGTATGCCAGTGTGCACAATTGATGGTGCATCAGTGCGTCCAACCCGTCTGGCATAGGTGCAAGGAGAAAGGCCAGGGAGCCTTGTAGTGCAGTGTATAGAACAGAGTGATGTGTCCTATGCTGATGGCAGAAACCCAACTTGTGGGTGCATAGGGAAACGAGAACGTACCTGACTCCAAAGGTCGTAATGTCTCTCAATCCTCACCTCTCGGTAATTGATTGAAGAAACTCCAGTCACATTCAGCCCACCCTCTGTCTCACGCTTGGTTGAAAGATACAAGGGGCAACCCTTTCCTGAAACCCATTGATGTAATCCTCATTGTCACTTGTGTAGAGATTGTATGCCCTGTGTGCTTTTGATGGTGCAACTATGCATCCCGCCCTATGCCAGCATATAATGCAAGAAGGAAGGCCAGGAAGCCTTATGGTGCGGTGCACAGGAATAGATCGTGCATTGTGCATTGAGAGGCCCATCCCGTGTGTGCAACACTCCATTCACACATCTCACCTCTCATTTGATTTAAAGGGAAAGACTGGTCACTCACCCCACCCTCTGTCTCACGCTCTGATAGATACAGAGGGCAGCCCATACTCACGTCCCCATCCTGTTAGGATGAAAGCTCACATCACTCAAGGGGTTGGTGATGAAGATCATGTCGGCTGTTGTTGTCATGAGGATCTTGAGGACGAGGCATACCCAGGGAGGCAGCCAACAAATCTCGTACTTCAATGACTTGTAAGAAGATTCGTCTGTTAAGAAGGGCAGACGGATTGATATTGCAAAGACAGCGCACCAAGGGAGGTGGCTTCAAATTACTTGCTGGAGAGGGTCTACTAGTGAGTCAGCTCCCCTGAATTGCGGGGTGTTACATCCTTTTCCACAGTCAGCTTCTCGCCCAAGGGTGTGTCCACCGTTTCTTGGAACAAGGCCTGTTATGACAGGGAATTTCTTCCTTTTCTCCCATAACAGTTTTGTTGTTTTTTTTCTTTCTTTTTCTATTTCTATTTCTTTTTCTTGTTTTTATTTGTTTGTTTGTTTTTTTTATTTTCTTTTTTTTTGTGAAAAAGAGAATGGTAGAAATACCATATGTCAGGACCAACCTCGCCATCGTTGTTGGATCAGACAAGAAGAGAATAATGTCGGGTTGAGATGTTTCTGCGAGGAGTTAGCAGAACGAGACCGCCTCATGAGGAGAATCATAATGGCTATCAGAAGCACGACAAGAAGGACAGTGCGACGCCCAAAAGAAAAGGGGTAGGTTGACTGTGATTGTCAAGATCCCCAAGGAGGGAAGTACTTCTTCAGACGATAGCCATTGATCAGGAAAGGATCATCAAAGGCATCAATGGTCTGTACCTGAACAGAGCCGTTAGGATTGACGGCCAGTACCTTGTACGGGCCCATCCACTGTTGTTGAAGCTTGCCAGGAAACTTGCCAAATCTCGAATCATATACTAAAACAAGATCACCTTCTTTGAACTCCTTGTGCTTGATGAAACTGTCATGATAGGCCTTGCGTCGCGCTTGAGTGGTTTCCATGCACTGTAGGGCCATCTGTCGTATCTCATCCAAGAATTCCAAGTGCAGGAAACGGTGTTGTAGTGACTCATTATCTCCCAAGTGTTCTTTAACTGCCACTCGCAAAGAGGGCAATTCCAGCTCAACAAGGAAGACAGCTTCTATACGATACACTAGCTGGAAAGGGGTCTGTCCTGTAGCTACCTTATGGGAGGTTCTGTACGCCCAAAGGGCCTCTATAAGTCAATTGTCCCAGTCGCGATGATGTGCAGCAATCATTTTTGTCAGAATTGAGCAGAGAGTGTGATTGGTGACTTCAACTTGGCCGTTGGCTCTAGGATAATAAGGAGTGGACTTGCAATGGCGGATCTTATAAAGCTCAGTCAGCTCCTCCATAATTTTGTTAAGGAAATGAGTACCTCTGTCACTTACCAGCTCAAGGGGACTGCCAAAACGGGTGATAATATCCTCATACATGAACAGGGCTACACTGTTACCATCATCCCGCTTCATGTCTTTAACTTCACACCACTTTGTGACATAATCCCTACATACTAAGATGTATCTATTCTGCTTCCGTCTGGTAGGTGGATCAATGGGACCCATGAAATCAATCCCCCACTTCTTGAAAGACTTTAGGGGAAGAATGGGTTGCAATGGCATGGCACTTATTTTGGTGGGTTTTCCCATTCGTTGATAAGCATCACATCTCTTGCAATAATCATATGCATCCTTGTGGAGGGTCGGCCACCAATATCCTGCTAACAAAGCCTTCCTGGCTGTCGCTTCTCCTGCAAAGTGTCCACCACAGGGTTCATCATGGCATGCTTTCAATACTATGCCGATTTCATCTCCTGCAACACATCTTCGCAGCACTTCATCTTTGGCTCTCTTGTACAAGGTTCTGCCTAGCAAAGTGTAGGGGGCTGATTCTAACAGAAGCTTCTTCTTCTCACGGCTTGAGATACCAGGAGGATATTATTGAGTTGCCTAGAGGTTGGCTATGTCTGCATACCAGGGAGTAACTATTTTGACTAGAAACAAGGAAGCGTTAGGAAGGTCTGGATCATCCTGTTCCTCTTCTTTTGTTTGAGGGATCCATGACAGATGATCGGCTAGGACATGGGAACAACCAGGCTTAGTGACTACTTCGAAGTTGAACTCTTGGAATAAGAGCAACCATCTCATCAGTCATCCTTTAACATCTGCTTTGTTCATCAGGAAGGACAGGGCTTCATGATCCACATAGAACTTGAAATGCGTTGACAATAGATAGTGTCAAAACTTCTCCAGTGCAAACATCATTGCCAAGCACTCAAGCACTGTGATTGTATAGTTATGTTCCCTATCAATGACCTTTCGGCTTGCATAATATATCGGTTGATCTAATTTAGAGGGGGCCTTTTAACATAGGACAGCACCTAGCCCTTCAACTGATGCATCTGTGTGCACATGGAACTCCTTTGTCCAATCAGGAGGTTGCAAAATAGATGCTTGGATCAGGCACTATTTTAGGATATTAAAGGCCTCTTCATAGTCATCAGTCTAAAGGAAATCAGCTTCTTTCCTTAGGAGCTTAAGGAGAGGGGCTGCCTTGGTTGCAAAACATGCAATAAATCTTCTGTAATAGCCCACATGACTAAGAAATCTTCTCAATTGCTTGAGGTTTGTTGGTGCTGTTGAGGCGGCAATCTTCTCAATCTTTACCGGGTCTGCTGCAATCCCTTGTGCAGAGACAATATGGCCTAAAAGAACTCCTGAGGAGATGCCAAAGACACATTTTTTGGGGTTGAGAGAGATCCCATACTCTCGGCATTTGTCAAAACATTTCTCTAGGTGTCCCCAGTGCTCATGGATCAAACTATAGACATAGAAGTCATCAAGATACGCCTCGATAAAATCATGTAGATGATTCTGGAAGGCAACCATCATTACTCATTGGAAGGTGGCAGGAGCATTACAGAGCCCGAATGGCATCACTCTATAGGCATAGGTCCCCCATTCCGTGGTGAAGGTTGTTTTAGATTGGTCCTCTTCTGCAATTTGGACTTGGTTATATCCACTGAATCCATCCAAGAGGGAATACAGCTCATGGCCTGCCACTATGTCTAAGATTTGATCTGTAAAAGGGATAGGAAAATGATCCTTCTTTGTCTTTGAATTGAGCCACGGGATAGATGAACTCTGCTTCAAGAAGTTTCAATAATTCGGCCTTCACCAGAGTAGAATAATTAGGATTCATCCGCCTTTGTCTTTGCCTTATAGGTTTGGCATCAGGCTCTAAGTCAATGTGATGTTGGCATACTGTGGGATCAATCCCCTTTAGGTCTTTGTAAGACCAAGCAAACACGTCTAAGTTCTCTTTGAGTAGGTCTCGCAGGACCACTAGTTCTTCTTTTGGAAGATTGAGACCCACTTTCAGGTGACATTCAATATTGTCAGTATCCAAGAACGTTACTTGTCTTTCACCTTCTACTTCACGAATAAACGTCCCACGGATTGCTTCTGGATAGAGGTCTGACTCTTTCAAGAGAGTAGTATCCTCGTCTGATGTCCCACTAGAACCAGTGTCCTCCTTCTATACATATGACTCATTCGTCTGTTTAGGTTGCCGGAAGGGGATCAAAGCTTTGTTTGCTTTGGTGTGAGTGGTAATTTCTTCTAGACTTAGGGATTCATCTTTCGAGGATGCGTCCAGGAATGTAACATAGCACGGACCTGCTAGAGGCCACGGCTCTAAGGGCTTTGGCTTCTGTTGACAAGGGGCATCATCATCATCTTTTCTTTGGACTGAACAGTCATAGCAACAGGAGCCACTGGTGAACTTAATTTTTATGCTTTTAATCCATTGCTTATACAAATTCTACATACTTTGTGGTCCATTGATCAACCCAAATGGAACCATAGTCATTCCATCCAGCACCCGGAGATCTTCGACCTCTGAGGTCTTTGTAGGGACATCAACAAGATCATCCTCTATCAGAGGAAATTCTTCATCTGCACTTGCATAACTTGCTTCATTTTCTTCCTTATCATTTTCATCCTCTTCCTTTGGAGGCTCTATCTCTACTTCTATAGAGGCTCGTAGAAGAAGAACACATCTTTTGACTCTGCATGTGCTTTTGCTTCTGTCACAGCTTCTGACTTTGCTTCTGCCTCTGGCTCTGGCTGTATTACTGCCTTTGTAACTGTCTCTGTATCCACTCTGTCTCTGCTCTATAGCTGCTCTGTATCCGCACTGCCTTTGTACTGTCTCTGTACTGTAACTATACTATCTCTGTACTATCTCTGCTCTGTCTCTGCGATTGTCATGTAACAGGGAGAACAGTACATCCATGCTTCTATTTCACTGTTAGAGGTGATTTCATAAGTTAATTCTAATTGAGGCAGGAAGTATTCACCCATGGACAAGGATTTTACATCCCATGGCAATTGGCTTACAGTGCCCACTGTCAAGGATTGTGCCTCTGTTTTCTTAGGAAAGATTTGCTTAATAGCGTCTTCATCTCCTGATGTACCATCGGTTACCTTGTTAGAGGAGTCAGTTATGACTTTGATAGATGTGGATCCATTGTCTTTTTGCGATCCATATAGCTTTAACACCACTTTGTTGGGTCCTCTGCCTAGGGTTAGGGTTCCTTTGAACCAATCTGTCCTGGCTCTTGCTTCAAGAAGCCAAGGTCTTCCCAACAGCAGAGGGTATGAGGTCCCATAAGAATTTGGTTTGACCACCAAATATGTCAACCAATAGTCTCTTCATGCAAGGGTTGTTTTTCCACTGTGTAGGTTGAATTCCTTGCAACCCTAAGTCCTTCATTGTGACATCTGTCATTATATTTACTGACGAGCCTCCATCAATCAATTCATCTGAAATAAAGCATCTGAAATAAAGCATCCTTCTATCCATACACTATTCTTTGGGGTTCCAGGATCTAGGAAGGCATTAGCCACATCTACTTTCTTTACAGGATCTGGGACCTTATTGGTCTTGGTCGCTGTTGAAGGAGCGATCCTTACTCCACGTCTTCTTGTCAAGATGCTTGTGAATTTCTTTCCGCAGCTGGGAAACAGCATCAACAACTATCGAAATGTTAAGTTTGGTTTAAAAGTGTCTAGGTCTTTGACCAAGTCATAATCTTTGATAGGATTCACAAGCTTTTCTAGCCTGCTGGGGAAGGGGACTACACCCATTTTCATCTTTCCTTTTTCTTTTAGTAATTGCAGCATCGGCACTTCTTCTGTTTCTGGAAGTGCTTCTGTCTCATCTATCTCCTAGACCTCTGGTCCTATCTCTGGGACTCTCTGTGGCACTGTAGTTCTTTGTACTGCACTGTTCTGTTATGTACTGCTCTGTCCCTCTATAGGTAGGTTGAACTTCACAGTCTTGGTAGGAGAGGTATGTTCATTCTGAACCACTGGTTCCTTCTTCTTGGTGCGCGTAACAGCAACAACTTCCAACTCAACCGAATTGGAAGCAGACTCTTGTACCTTCTATTGGCTATCAGTGGCATTGGCCTTTACCAAGGCTGGACTTGGACAATCCTTTGCAGTGTGGCCTTCTCCTTTGCATCAGCTGCATAAGGGCTTGTAATCCAAAGAGATATGTTCCTTTTCTCCACACCTATAACATTCCACCTCTGATCTAGGGTTTGGACAATTCAGAGAGATATGTCCCTTTTCTCCACACCTATAGCATTCCACCTCTCATCTCTGACCACCGCCAGACTGTCGTCCTCTGTAACTTTGAGAGGAAAACCTCCTTGGACCGAAATTAGGACCAAACTCCCTAGGCTTTGGTCCAATATCCTATGTTGTCATTTTGGATTCTAGCAAGTTGAATCTTGGATTTTCATCCTTCTATCTTCGTTCATGCATCTCTTTCAGAGAGCAAATATCCTCTGTATGGTTCTTTCACAAACAATAGGAACAGAAGGCTCTAGGAATGGTTGGTTTTCGAGTACATTTAGTGGCTAAATGCCCCCCTTGATGACACTTCCCACACCATGTATGAGAGTGCATCACATCTCTTCCAGCTCCTGCAGGAGTGGATATATTGGCAATATTCACCTTCAGCGTCTGTATCCAGAAGTTCTTTCTTGATACTTGCAACTGAGTTGGATAAGTAGTCCTTCAGATTTTCACCTCCTGAAGTGCTTGTAGTAGGATTTTGGGAAGCTTATGTAATTATTGCATAAACTGGTTGGATCGATCCAGAGGGTCCTCTGTTTTGGCTTTGATTCAGAGCTCCTGTTGAGACTTGGGGTTGTTGATTCCAGTTGGTAGGGTTCCACTGTTGTTGAGTCGCCATTGGAGGAACTGTTTGAGGCCACTGTTGTTGTGGTTGAACCATCATTTGAGGCACTGTCGTCTGCGGTGACCACACTGGATTAGGTGCATTATACTGCGGCACTATTTGCATCTGGGGATAGGGGTAGGAAACTGTCCATGGGACTACATTTGGTGGGTATACCATTCCATGCATGGGAAGAGGTAAGACTCCTCTTCCTGGAGTCATTGACAGCCTTGCTTCAACTTCGTCATACAATCTTGCACCTTCCACTGCAGCTTGCAGATTGACTGGTCTTCTTAATTCTACGAACTTGCGAACTTCTGGTTGTAGGCCCCTGAGAAACACTCCTTTTTGGATTCCTTCATCCAAATGATGGTTAGTCCATCTCTTCAGGATGGATTCCATTTGCGAGACATAAGCTTCTACTCTTTCTCCAGAGGACTGACTTAGGTTCATGAACTCCTCTCGCATCTGCTCTTCAAAACCTTCACACCTGAATTTAGTGAGGAAGGCCAACTTTAGATCATCCCATGTGCCAAAAGTTCCTGTTGCTTGTCTCTCATACCACTGAAACGCCGCGCCCTTGAAAGTGGCGGGGAATATTGCTAACCAATGCTCAGGGGTTCTGGCATTGTTAGCCATACATGCTACCATAAACTCTGCTACATGAAGATCAGGGTCTTCATTATACTCTCTTAAAAACTGGAAATGGGACTACATTTGTTGGCGTGTCATCAATATTTCAAGGACGAATCTGACTAGGAAGGGGACCTTGAGTTACCATGGGAACTTCTGTAAAGAGTGCTTTTAGGGCGTCAAAGGAGGCTTCTGCTTGCAAGCTCATTCTCAGCTTTGATTTTTTCCTTCTCCACGTACCTCTGAACTCATTCTAACGCTTGCCTCTTTATTGCATCATTCATCAGGGGGTTGGCTTCAACTAGTTGGTCTGGACTCAACAGGATAGTATCAGAGAGAGCTTCAGTCTTTGATGGATTCTTTGGCCAACATCTCCTCTACTTCCTTCTTTTCAACATCTGTGAATTCGGCTTTCAAACCACTACAGAGGGGGAGATATTCTGTTCTGAAAGTATCAAAATTCATTCTTCTTAGGATCATCGTTGCGTCATTATAATAATGCCAGCTTCTGAGGGTTTCAACAGTGTATGTTGTGAAAAACACTCTGTCTACCAATTTCCAGTGGGTTGCTAATTGGACAAACAGAAGATTGTCAGTGCACCAAGCATCCCATGTATCTTGCTGTTGAGCATCCATGAACAAATTCCAACTCTTTTTCTTCTTGTTTTCGTGAACATCTACAGACCAAGACTCCTGAAGCTTCTTCACAATCTTCCACTTGATGATATCTGGAAACTTCTCAATGAATACCAAATCTTCCATGGATGGTCATTCTCTCTGTTTCTACTTTTCAGTTTGTTCCCAAACAGTTTGCCACCAAGATGCAAGTTTCTACTGCTTCAACAGGAAGAGGAAACAGTCCACCACATAGAGCATGCATCATGATAGTGATATGTTTTCACCATTGTGGGATGAAATTCTTGTGGAAAGTGGCTTTGATTATGAGAAATTCCAACTCTTCAGTGGAAAAAGGAACTTTGCAAACATCCATTGAATTCTCCTCTTCTTGGCATTGATGTCATTTCCTTCATTCTCAACCTCTTCTGGTGCTTTGTTGATGGCAAGATTCCCTGACTGCGCACCAAAAACATGGAGTCCCAAGAGGAACACCAAGGAAAAGGGAATTATCTTGCAAGAAAATCTATCTTGTAACATCAACAAGCTTATATTTCATTCTTTTGATCATCAAAACAAAGAAAACAACAATTCTTCATGCAACAGCATAGTAGATATCTCCCACGGATTTGATAGAATCAACCATAATCTTTAACATCTTTATAGAATCCATCAATATAACAAAGAATACAAAAGAATACACCATCTTTGAATGAAAATCAATCACATATTATCCTTCTTCAATGTCTTCATAGTTCTCTCTCTCAATCCCTCATATATAGTTACACTGTTTTGATAGAATTGACTATCTCTGGCTCTCTCTCTCTCTCTCTATCAATAATACATCATATCCTCACTACAATGCTCTCATAATAACTCTCAATAATCCTTCTTAGGTCGTGGATGCACCTCCCAAAAGGTATGTCTGATATGAAGAGTCACCAAAGTCACTATAGTGTCTTTTCACAACTCACTACTATCACTATCACTTAGTCTTCTCTTCAGTCTTCAGCACTGCTTCTTCAACTTGTTTTAGCTCTTTTGAACTTAGATTCATCGTTTTAAAAAGTTAGAAAATTTTTCCAAAGTCACATACATTCTACAAAACACTTACAGAAGGTCTACAGAATAGTTACAGTACAGCACTAGAACAGCTACAGTACAGTTACAGTACAGAGATAGAGTAGAGATAGAGGCTCTACAGAGGGTTTATAGAAGGTTATCAGAACCTCATAACTCATACTCAAAACTTTCCAAACTATCAAAAACTATTCAATAGACTTTCAAAAGATCTCAATCTTCATCAATCATCAATCCATGCTTCATACAGAAGAAAATTAGAACAAAACAGAAGCTATACAGAAGGTATATAGAACCAATCAGAAGCTCAACAGAACCTACTAGAACATCACAGAGCTTCATATCTCCACTAAAAATCATCATGAACTTCTAAAACATAATCAATATCATCCAAAACACTCTCAAATACTTTCATTAACAACCATACATCACTCTAAATCCATAAAAAATCAATCATTCAATCCTCAAAAACAATAAAAATCAGCCAAAAATTAAGTCTTTTTGCACTCTCAACAGAAAGGCACATAAACAAAGAATCAATGGATATAGATTAAAGAAGTATGTCTCAAGGTTGATGACAAATCAAATAGATGAGTGGTCAGAAAATAAACATTTAGAACAAAAGAATGAAAAAATGGAATGGATTATAGATGTGGCATCACTTTATGAAAGTAATTATTGAGCATAAATGCTTGCAGACAAGTAGAAAAAACTTAGGTAGGTAGCTTCTTTTGTAGTCTAGATGTTGTGTGATTGTTTGGTTTGTTATTTGTAGTTGATTTTTTTATTAGTTTAGTTCAAGAGTTATTTTTGTCATTTTGTTTGGATTTTTGAGTGTGAAAACTTGATGACCTTTGTCAAGATTGGAGTTTTCCAGACAGGTTGGAGTTGTTGGTAGC
This sequence comes from Lygodium microphyllum, assembly GCF_053477565.2. Lineage (NCBI taxonomy): Eukaryota > Viridiplantae > Streptophyta > Polypodiopsida > Schizaeales > Lygodiaceae > Lygodium > Lygodium microphyllum. The sequence continues at coordinate 26,682,941 of NC_141152.1, read as the reverse complement.
TGCCGAATATCTTGAAACATGTATATTTTCTTGCCTAGACTCTTGCATATCACAGGGATTATGGATTTATCAGCACTTCACATTGCACTTGTCTAATACACTACATTCCAGAGTTGTCTCTTAATTTTATCAATTACTTCTATACCATGGGTCGGTTTGATGTACATTTTACACCATCATGGAGCACTAGCATGGCATGAGACCCGCTATAGCTATATGAGGCACGTTTTACAACCAAGCAAGGGCAAACTACGACTCTTTAAAATTTTTTAAAAAGAAATTGTAAAAAATAAATCAAAAGAGTAAAATGGATAATTTGTAATAACAAAATTTGCAATCTTTCTACCGACAAAATCTAGTCCCTTTGTTTTATAAATGCAAAATCCTAACTAAGCACTTGCGTTTCAAAGATGGCACTTTCCCACCCCTCTTATTCCACACAGCAGCAACTGCTTCATGGTCGATGTGTCCTCAATCTTGGAAACCAAACCAAAATGTTATGCTACACGAGATCAACATAGTGGAACGTTAGTCACACTCTTATTCCTTCAAAAGCTTTGATGCACGAGAATTAACAATTACCTCTCACATAGTCTCTTGTTGTTTGTAGTGAGCCACATGGCCTTCCTTCAATCCCATGAAGTATATGCTTTTCATATGCCATGATCCAACCGAGTGTTTCTTTAACTCTCAATCCCCTACGACCTCCACACATTAAAGAGAAGCATGCGCATGGCAAGAGAGAGTGCTTGGAGAGAAGATTTGTAGAGTTTTACCCTCCTGGTTCCTCACCCTCACTCTCTCACTCTCACCCTCACTGACTCTCTCACAGTGCTTCGGTATTATGGGATGGATTTTATCAAGGACTTAGAAATTATTACTATTAGTTGCAGGAGATCATTTTATCCAGTTTGTAGAATTCAGAATTGGATGCATCCGCAAAGGGGGTTGTTGGGTCACAAGCCTTTGCAGCTTATGATCAAGGTTATGATGTCTTTCTTGGCAACTTTGGAGGTCTTGCTTTTAGGGAACATGTAGGAAAAAAAAATCTACTCGTCAAAGGGATTCAATAGCAACTCAAGACTAGTAATTCTAGTGGTATTATTAGTCTTGAAGTGCCCATAATGCAAAGATTTATAGAGAGTGTTTTGGAAACTGCAAAAGAGTCATTGGGAGCTTTTAGCCAAGCATCATTAAACAACATTATCAAGTTGATCAATGGATTCAACGTGGAAAGCCAAGCCATGTTTAAAGATGGCAAGGAGGTGTCCAAGAAACTTGCAAAGAAGATGAGAAAGCTACATGGGAATCTATGTTATTGCATAGAGGAATTAGGAGTCTAGTGTGCAAAAGGTTAAGAAGATTTTTCCTTTTGAAGCAACCCATGATCGTAAAAGAGGAGAGCCTTGATGAGCAAAGTTGCAGCTGTATAAAATGGTGGGCATTAATCAAAGGCTTTCGAACAAAAGGTGGCGCAAAGGACATCATCAGGAGAGAAGAAGAAAAGCTTAGAGTGCATCTAGCCGCGCCATGCTACTACTGAGTCGGGGTATTTTTAATAATCTTAATGGGTGCATTTTTCTCAGGCAAAGAGGCAAATCTCAATCGTGCAACAACGAACACTGGTGGAGGTTGCAGTCTCTCGAGCGTGAGCAAGTGGGGCGCACTGGTCTGCACAGCAAATCATAGAGAAGAAGGAGAAATTGTTGCTGATAAACATGACTCCACGATGAAGATGATGACCCTCGTGAAGGAGATCCCACTGTTGTTTGGCATCCGGAAGAGTATGGATGCTGCAAAGGAAGGATGATCGATAGGAAAAAGACACAGATGACACGAAGTCAACGTCCAAAAGGCAACAACATTTTAAGTCAAATAGCAAAAAAGAAAGAGCGAAGGAAAACCAAGAAGCATTGTTTAAGCTTTCTGAAAAGCTTGGAGTTTAAAAAGCCTTCCAAGTATTCAAATGATATTAAAAGCCTTTATTGAAGCTTTAACATGATTGAAAAGCTTAAGGCTTTTCAAAATGCAAAAACACATTGCGTGTTTTGAGAGGAGAAAACCTATATAAAGGGGAGTAATGAAGGCCTAGGGGCCCATCCCTTGAATCACAATTTGTATCTTGTGTGAGGTGAGTGGAGGGTCACATACGAGAATGTGGAAGCTTGTCAAGTTAATAGAAATTTTGGGAAACTCGAATATGCTAAAGGGTTGAAGTGTTGTAACAAACCTGCAAAGGTACGAAGTGATTGTTTTCTCCAGATTCAAAATTTAATGTTGTCATGTTTGTCGATGCTCTACTTGGTGTTTGATTTTGGAGTATTTAAGGCTACAAGAGGCATATTTGGTCATTTGGGTTAGCGTGTTGGTTGTGTTTTTGTTCGTGAAACATTGAAAATTTTCATTTGGTGCTGTCCTTGAACAAAGTCAATTCCCTAACTGACACTCCTTAACGTCTCATTTTTGGGTTGTGAGAAAGGCTTGTCTTCAATCACCGCTCGCTAAACGCTGTAGTTGTGTAAATGTCTATTATTTTGATCTATGATCCAGGTGGATGCTTGTTTCTGCACATAATTGGAGATGAGGTAATTAGTTTTGTCCTTGACATGGGTGGTTGCACATTGGCACATCCAGAATATATGTAGATTTGGAGGGGATAGATATAATGTGGATTATCATATTTTATGTGAAACCTCTAAATGCTTCATGTGATGAGGTAACTTCTAGGATGTTTGTTCTTCTCACACATTCAGCAAATTTAAGAGTACGCAGATGTGCCTAGAGTTTGTTTGGACTATGAGGTACTTAGTGTCGAATAAGAGCTTTACCAAATTGAGTCAACAAACCCTTAGATTGCAAGCTAAGGCTATTGTTAGCTATGAGAAGTCTAAGGAAAATAAAGAGGCCTTAATGTTTGTTTTACCTCTTACAGTGTTAAAATTGTATGTTTTGAAGCCTTAATGGTATGGAAGCAAAGGCAGTAAAACAAAAAGCATGCAACTTTTTGAGCATGCATGAAAAGAGTCACCTTGTGAGAGGACGAAAAGAGGAAGCTTTTGCTATGATGGGGAAAAAAAGTTGGAGGTTGGCTACATGCATAAAAAAGGGACAAGTCATAAGGAAGGTACTAAGGGTTGAAATGGCTTGATTTTTTGGCTGGTTTTTGTTGTTTTTGAGGACTGAATGGTTGATTTTTGATGGATTTTGTATGATTATTAGTTGACTTAGAAGTGTTTGGGAGTGTTTTAGATAAGGTTGAATAGGTTCTAGATGCTCATGATATTTTTCAATGGAGATGTGATGTTCTGACATGTTCTGTGTTGTGATGTCTTGTTAGTGGCTGATTCATTCTGTTGAGCTTCTATTTTGCTCTATTTTCCTTCGATATGAGAGGATGGAATGATGATTGATGGAGTTTGAGAGTGTTTGGAAGCTTATTAAATGATTCTTGATGGTTTTTAATGGTTTTAGTTGAGCTAAAGGCTTTTTGATGACTTTTTGCTAACCTTCTATTGACTGTATATAGAGCCTCTATCTCTCTTATGTTTCTGTTGTGTATGCCTGTGTAAGTGTTATGTGGGATGAATGTGTAGCTTGGAAAAGTCTCCTAACCTTGGGAAGAGATGAGTAAAAGTTCAAAATAGCTCAAAGAAGTGGAAGTAGTAGCTGATGAAGACTCAAGTCAAGACTTAAGTGACAGTGACACTGTTGAGCTACAAAAGGACATTGTAGCGGGGCTCTAGTGACCTTTCATAGTAGACATATCTCTTGGGAGGGGTATCCATGACCAAAGAGGGATTATGAATGATTATTCTTGATTATTCCATTCTACCATTGAGTGTGTGTGTGTGTGAGTGAGAGATAGCCAAATCTATATAAAAAAATGTATCTATGAGTGAGAGATTGTGAGAGAAAGCTATGGAATTATTGAAGATGAATAATATGTAATGATTTTCATTCAAATTGATGTATTCTCTTGTGTTTTTGTGGTCTCTTGATGAATTCTATGAAGAAAATGAATAGTATAATCAATTTTATTCAATTTAAAACTGTGGGAGAATAAGCTACATGAAGATTTGAGACGATTGGTATTCTTTTCCTTGTTGTGGTCACATAAAATATGAATAACATGTTTTTTTATGATACAAGATAGATTTTCTTGCAGTAGATTCCCCTTTTTCTTGGTGTTCCTCTTGGGTCTCCATGTTTTTCGTGCGCAGTTGGGAAAAACTGCCATCAACAAGTATCAAAAGGGGCTAAAAATGAAGGAAATGGCATTGCTAAGAGGAAAAGAATTCAATGGATGATTTCAAAGTTCCTTCTACCTCTAAAGATTTGAAAATTCTTACTGCCAAAACCACTTTCTACAAGAAATTCATCCCGCAATGGTGGAAACATATTACCATCTTGATGCCGTGCTCTATGTGGTGGACTATTTCCTCTCCCTGCTGAAGCAACCGAGATGTCCATCTTGGTGTGGCAAATTTTTGGGAGAAAACTAAATAGCTAAAATAGAGAAAATGACCATCCATTGGAGTTTTGGCTTTCATTGAAGAGTTTCCAAACATCATCAAGTGGAAGATTGTGAAGAAACTTCAGGAGTTGTGGTTAATTGAAGTTTACAAGAATAAGAAGGAAAAGAGTTGGAATCTGTTCGTGAATGCTCAACAGCAAGATATGTGGGATGCTTGGTGCACTGACAACCTTCTGTTTGTTCAATTGGTGACCCACTGGAAGTTGGTAGATAGAGTAGTCTTTACAACATACATTGTTGAAACCATAAGAAAGTTGGCATTACTATGATGATGGCACCACAACGATCCTCAAAAGAATGAGTTTTGATATCTTCAAAATTGAATATATTCCCCTCTGTAGTGGAATAAAAGTTGAATTCAGAGACATTGAAAAGAAGAAAGTAGAAGAAATGTTGGCAAGAGAGTCCTCTAGTGACTGAAGCCCTTCTAACTCTGTTTTGTTGAGTACACGCAAATTGGGTGGAGCTAACTCCCTAATGAATGACGCGATCAAGAGGCAAGCACTAGAACAAGTCCAGAGGTATGTAAGAAGAGAGAAGGCAAAAATCAAAGTCGAAAACAAGCTAGCAGTAGAAGCCTCCTTTGATGCCCTTGTGGCACTCTTTACAGAAGACCCTATGGCAACTCAAGGTCCCCTTTCTAAACCAAATGCATCCTTGAAATATTGATGACAGGCCAATAAATGTAGTCCCATTGCCCATATTTAACGAAGAGTACAATGAAGACCATGATCTTCATGTAGCTGAGTTTATGGTAGCATATGACAATGTCAAAACCCCGAGCATTGATTGGTAATATTCCCTGCCACTTTCAAAGACACATCACTTCAGTGATATGAGAGACAAGCAGCAAGAACTTCTAGCACACGGGATGAGGACCTAAAGTTGGCCTTCCTCACTAAATTTAGGCATGAATATTTTGAAGAGTAGATGGAGAGGAGTTTATGAACTTAAGTTAGCCTTCTAGTGAACGGGTGGAAGCATATGTCTCTAGAATGGAATCCATACTAAAGGGATGGACCAACCATCACTTAGATGAAGGTATCCAAAAGGGAGCTTTTCTTAGAGGCCTATAGTCAAGTTTGTAAATGTGTGGAATTGAGAAGACTAGTCAACTTGCAAGCTACAGTGGAAGGTGCAAGACTGTATGATAAAGTTGAAGCAAGGTCGCCAATGACCTCAGGAATAGAGTTTTACCTCCTTCTATGCTAGGAATGGTATACCCACCAAATGCAATTCTAGGGATAGTTCCCTAACCCTATCCTCAGATGCAAACAATGTTGCAATATAGTGCACCAAATCCACAATGGCCGTCGATGATAGTACCTCAAATGATGGTTCAACTACAATATTACTAGCCTCAAAGAGTTCCCCCAATGGTGACTCAACAACAGCAGTGGAATCCTACTGACTAGAATCAACAACTAACAGTCTCAATAGAACATCTGAATAGAGGACCCTCTGAATCAACCCAACTAGCCTATGCAGTGATTACAGAGGCTTCCCAAAACCCTACCACAAGTACTCTATGAGGAGAAAATTTGAAGGACTACTTGTCTAATTCAGTTGCAAGCATCAAGAAGAAGCTAATGGATGTGATTATAGAATAGTTGCAGACATTGAAGGTGAATACCACTAACATATCCAGTCATACAAGATGGGGAAAAGATGTGATGTGATCTAATACATGGTGTGGAAAGTGCCATCAAGTGGATTTAGCCACTGAATGTACCTGAAAAGCAACTATCCTTGGAGCCTTCTACTCGTACTATTTAAGGAAGGACCATACAGAGGATATCTGCTCCCTGAAGAAGATGCATGAAAGAAGGAAGAAAGATAAAAAAGAAAGATTTAACTTGTTGGAATTGAAGATGGCCACCTAGGAGATTGGAGCAAAGCCTAGAGAGTTCGGTTCTAATTTTAGCCCAATGAGATTTCCCTCTCAAAGTTATAGAGGAAATAGGCTAGAGACCAAAGACCAGAAGTCGAGTGTTGCAGATGTGGAGAAAAGGGTCATATCGCACTAAACTACCAAAACCCTAGAAGGTCCATGGACTACAAACCCTTATGTAGTCAATGCAAAGGAGAAGGCCACACTTCGAAAGGCTGTCCTAGTCCAACTTCTGTGAAAGCTACCCCTGATACCCAATAGAAGACCCAAGAACGTTTCTCTAACTTGGTGGAATTTGAAGTTGCTACAATAACATGTGCCAAGAAGAGAGAACCCAAAGTTCCAAAAGAGAGCGTGATGGGACCTAAAATGGGCCGGCACTGGCTATAGCACTAGCTGGACCTCTGACATGCACAAGACAACCCCACAGCCTCGCGGCCAAGAGTGTCTACAGGACACATCGCCCTGCCATCATACGTACAATTTGTGTTTGTATCTTGTTTGTAGTCCAACCCTTAACGTTCTCAAACTCCTCAGAGGGAGACCCTACACATTTTGGTGTAATTCACCACGTAGAACAACATAGGAGGCACCCCTAAGCTGATTGCGATGGCCCCACTGCGACCCTCCTACACCTTGGGGATTTTCCCCTCGATGTGTCGCTAACATATATAACACATATGAAACAGACTCCGCTCTTGGTATCAATATTATATCATTCCAGAAATGTACCAGTCCTCACTTACTTATCCCCTTGGACCCACCGTCTAGACCTACAACTTGGGTGCCTTACTCTCTCCTGCGTGGGTCATTTATAATTCAACCAATCGCTATGCATGCTAAGAATAGATACCATGTGTATGATTCATGCAATAGTGGATGCCTTATTATGCACAAACAGTTATGGTTTAAAATCAGCCTATGTGTCGTGCAAAAATAACCCTTTTAATGAATTTTCGTACGCAATGCTTCGTTGTAGGAACCTATGGCACCAAGGCGAACCTCGTGCCGCTGGATCCATTATTTCCAAATAAACCAAATCCTAAATGTTATGCATAAAGAGAATAATTAGAATTTGTATTATTTCAGTGCTTAAACTGTTGTATAACATCATCCTCCCCCTCACCGTTTAAATTTTACTGCGTTGCATAGGTGTAGAGGTTCTTTTATGTCATTTTTTGTATGTAAAAGCAATAAATACGCACTTTAACATAAAGGAAAAGGGCCAAACTGAGGCTTAACCTCATGCTTCAGCCCCTCAGACATTCACATACATAGATCTCATTTTTCCATTTTTTTCAAACGCAAGAAACCCAAATTTTCCCATTTTTCTCTATTTTTTCTTATTTATTTTTAATAAAAAATAGGTATTTTCATGTTTTTTTCTGATGACTGATCATTGGAATTGAAACTTAGCATTTTTCCTTATTTTACTCCATGTTCACTCATTTCCCCCACTCAAAATCAAAGAAACTATGAATTTCCATAAAAATTTGTGTTTTTTCAGGTTTTGAAAATTTATAATTGTTGTAAATCGATATGGATTTTGCATAACAATGATCGCAGCCCTCAAACATATTGCAAGGAACATTCAAATAAAATTTCAGCTCATGTGCACACCATTTAGACCATGAATGATAAAAAACAAGCAAAATTCTTTCATAAAATAGAGCATACCGCTTTTTTGTATGTTTCGAGTTTTTTGAATATTTAATTGGGACTGTGTATCAATGAACCAGCCATGGATTTCAGCATAGATCTTCAGCCGTCAGCCTCCTTAGCCTCTTGGAACAATCCGATGCCTCTCGGACAAGCATCCATCTCCTGATTCTCTTCTTGATTCTTGCCACATGAAGTGCCTCTATGTAGGAGAGAGAAAGACTCATTTTTTATCTCTTTGCTCAGTGCATCAATTCTTGATCCATTTATGGCGATGGAGGGCAAAGAATAGAGGCATCTCAGGTCCAAGAGGATTCCCCATGCCTTAGACTGATCAAAAATCACAAAAAAATGGGGATTTGGGAGGCACTGAAAAACTGACCCTCCCCCCTCCCCCATGGTGTTTCATTTGTTGAGTTTTTTGCCAAGCTTAAGCAAGCTTAAGCTTTTAAACCCAAAGTTTCTAGTTCATGATTTTTTCTTTCACACTTTCGACAAGTGGGTTTTTCAGTTTTGAGGGGGCAAACAACGTCAGAATCGAGATCCCGTCTGGATGGGTGGTTCCGTGACGTTGAAATCTACAAAGCTGGGCCCCGTCCCACTCTTCTTAGCTTCCAAATATAGTAGTCACTTCACAACTCCGAACCTTGCATGGATTAAATGGAGGATCAAATGACCTTGGAATGGAGATCCGAAACTTGCATTAGATTCTTGATATTGTTTTATATCTAGAAAAACTCCAGCTCGGCCATCTGCCACCGTTTGATTTTCCATGAAAATAAGCACTAGCGCTTTAGGGACTTGCCGCTTAAAATCGTATTGATTGCAGCTGCCACCTTTGATAAAGTCTATTTTTTCCCTGAAATTCAGGATTTTTGGCTATTTTTAAGCACTTCTCGGTATCAAAAATCATATTCAGAACGTTTCCTCTACCAAAACGGTGAAGTTCAATCTTTCCAAGGAAAAATAGAACAATACAAAATAGAATGGTACAATACTGCAAAGACATCCATTAGTACAGAATGATACTGAGACAATTGCAGAGATAGGAGTAGAGGTCTAAGAGATAGAGGATGTAGAAGTATCTCCAATAGTAGAAGTGCAAATGTTGTCACTTCTAGGGAAAAATGGAAGATAAAAGTGGGGGTTGCCCCATTCCCTAGCTGATTGGAGAAGCCCATGGATCCTATCAAAGATTATGACTTGGTCAAAAACCTAGACACCTTTAAACCAAACCTAACATTTTTGACAATTACTGATGTTGTCTCTCAATTGCCGAAAGAAACTCAAAAGTATACTGTCAACGAAAAGAAGAGGCCTAAGGATTGCTCCCTCAATAGCAACTAAGTCCAACAAAGCCCCACAACCTGTGAAAGAAGTGAAATATGGCTAATGCCTTCTTGGATCCTTGTACTCTTTAGATTAGTGTGTGAATTGAAGGATGCTTTATTGCAGACGCATTAATTGATGGAGGTTCATGAGTGAATATAAAGACGGATGTAACAATGAAGGATCTAGGCTTGCAAGGTATGTAGCCTACACAGTCGCTTTTATCAGACTGATAGAACAAAGCAAAATTAAGCCTTTGAGCATTCTCCTATATGTGAAGACAACCCTTGTAGCAGAAATAGACTATTGGCTGACCTATCTTGGTGGTAAAATCAAATTTCTATGGGACCTCATACCCTCCGCTATGCTGGAAAGACCATGGCTTTTTGAAGCAATGGCATGGATGGATTAGCTCTCAAAGGATCCCTAACCCTAGGCAGAGGACCCAACAAAGTGGCTGAAGTTGTATGGATTGCAAAAAGGTAATGGATCTACTTCCATTGAAGTTGTCACAGACTCTTCCAATGAGGTAACAGATGGCACATCAAGAGGAGACGAGAAAGTTATTAAATAGATATTTCCTAAGAAAATAGAGGTATAGTCCCTAACGGTGGGTACTATAAGTGAACTTTTGAAAGAAGCAAAGTCTTTGTCAATGGGTGAATACCTCTAGCTTGAACCGGAATTGACATCTAAAGTCACCTCTGATAGTGAGATAGAGGCATGGATGTAGTATTCTCCCTATTACATGGTTGAAGCAGAGATAGAGACAGATGCAGTGCCAGAGACAGAGACAGAAGAAGAGACAAATGCAGAAGTAGAGATAGAGGATACAATATAGATTTTTTTTCCTCTTATAGAGACCCTACAAAGGCAAAAACAAAGTCTGAAGAGGATGAAGATGGCATTGTAGAAGAAGATTATGATAGTGCACTGGAAGAATCTATCCTACTTGTAAAAGGCACAAATGAGAAAGAAGTTCTAGAAGCCTCAGAAGAAAAAGATTCCATGCTGTTAGACAGAGTGACTCTGATACCTTTTAGACTAGCTAATGAAGCGTAGCCTCGGGTAAGTTACTCATGAATATATGTGTGCATCACGTGAGTTCAAAATAAGGTATTTTTAAAATGCCATTTTGATACATTTTCTACATATAGAAGGGTTTAATATAAAGGGGTTATTTACAGATTGAATAGAAATAGGTTATGTTTTACTTAGAAAAAATTCACAAATAAGGATATTTATAAATAGGCCTTGAACACATGTGATGTAGAGGATATACTTATAGTAACTTCCCCAAGAGCGTAGCATATGCAAATGTCTATAAGAAATGGATTAGGTAGAATAAGCATTCCGTCAGCACTGGTTCTTGTCACCCTAATCCATCCTTTCCAAAGGAGGAGGATAACAATGAACCGTGCCAACAACCACCAGTCATACAACCCAAACAAAACTCTGAAGAGTCATGTTGTATGGTGTTCCTAGAGGCATCCTTAGAAGGTGAGTCCTTGAGCCAAGAAGTAACTAATTCCTAAACCAAATTTAAAATATCCCTGATACCCTTTCAGCATCCCAAGGGGTTAGCCTAGCTCTCATCATAGGATGTTGATTCTAGTGAATCATCAAAAGAGGAGACCACTTCCTTGTAAGATTCGGATTTGTACCCCGAAGTAGTCTATGGGACCTTCATCCACAAAGTGGAAAGTGAAAAGAAATTAACGTTCTTGGATATTGATGGTACTGAACGGCACCTGAAGGTGAGCATTAGTCCAAAAGAAGAGCTATCGGTCCTACATGACCTTATGAAGGAGAAGTTGGATGTGTTTACATGGTCCTACAAGGATCTTAAGGGGATTGATCCCACAATATGTCAACATCACATTGACCTAGAGCCTGATGCCAAGCCTATGAGGCAAAGACAAAGGCACATGAATCCAAATTACTCTGCCCTGGTGAAATTTAAATTGGTGAAGCTCCTTGAAGCTGAGTTTATCTATCCATTGGCTATATAGTGAATGGGTTTTGTCCATCAATTGTGGTAGTATCCAAGAAGAGTGGAAAGCTACGAATATCTGTGGACTTCCGAAAGCTGAATTCCAAGACCAAGAAAAATCATTTCCTATCCCTTTCACAGACCAACTTTTGGACAACATAGTGGCAGGCCATGAGCTCTATTCCCTCTTGGATGGATTCAGTGGATACAACCAAGTCTATATCGCAGAAGAAGATCAATCCAGAACAACCTTCAGAATCAAATTGGGAAAGCTGTACATATAGAGTGATGTCATTTGGGCTTTATAACACTCCAGCTACCTTCCAATGAGTAATGATGGCCACATTCCAAAACCATCTATACGATTTCATTAAGGTGTACCTAGATGACTTCTGTGTCTCTAGCCTAATTCGTGAGCATTGGAAACACCTAGAGTAGTGCTTTGATAAATGTCAGAGTATGGGATCTCTCTCAATCCTGACAAATGTGTCTTGAGAGTCTTTTTAGGAGTTTTTTGGGCCACATTGTCTCTGCACAGGGGATAGTAGATCCTGCAAAGATTGAGAAGATTGTAGCTCTAACAGTGCCACCAACCTCAAATAGTTGAGGGGGTTCCTTGGTCATGTGGGCTATTACAGAAGGTTCATTGTACACTTTGCGACAAAGGTAGCCCCCTTCATTAAGCTCTTGTGAAAAGATGTAGAGTTTACATAGATTACTAATTGTGATGAAGCATTCAATATCTTGTAGTGTCTTATTGAAGCACCCATCCTGCAACCTCCTAATTGGATGAAGGAGTTCCATGTGCACACTAATGAATCTGTTGAAGGTTTAGGAGCGCTCTTATACCAAAAAGGCTCCTTAAAACTAGATCAACATATCTATTATATGCAAGCCGACAAATAACAAAACTATACAGTGACGGATCTTGAGTGCGTAGCAATGGTATTTGCCTTGGAGAAGTTTCGACACACTACCTATTGTCGATGCATTTAAAATTCTATGTGGACCATGAGGCCCTATCCTTCTTGATGAACAAACCAGATATGAAGGGAAGAATGATGAGATGGCTCCTTCTGTTCCAGGAATTTGACTTTGAGGTAATCACCAAATCTGGTTGCTCCCATGTTCTCGCTGATCATCTATTGCAAATCCCTCAGAGCCGGAAAGAGGAGCAAGATGATCCAGACCTTCCTAATGCTTCCCTCTTTCTAGTGAAAACTGTTACCCCATGGTATACAGACATAGCCAACCTCTTGGCAACTCAACAATATCCCCTTGGTATCTCTAGCCATGAGAAGAAGAAGATTCTATTGGAATCGGCCCCTTACACCCTGTTAGGAGACGCTCTGTATAAGAAAGGCAAAGATAAATTACTACAAAGATGTATTGCAGGAGATGAGATAGGGATAGTTCTAAAGGCATGCCGTGACAAGCCCTGTGGAGGACATTTTGCAAGAGAGACGTGATGGCCACAAAGGCCTCGCTTGCAGGATATTGGTAGCCGGCCCTCTATAAGGATGCTTATGACTAGTGTAAACGTTGTGATCCTTGTCAATGAATGGGAAAGCCTACCAAATCTAATGCTATGCCACTGCAGCCAATCCTTCCCCTAAAGCCATTTGAGAAGTGGGGAATTGAATTCGTTGGCCCCATTGATCCACTAGCCAGAAGGAAGCAAAATAGATACATTTTAGTCTGTACAAACTATGTGACAAAGTGATGTGAAGCCAAAGCTCTTAAGTGGGATGATAGCAATAACGTGGCCCTATTTCTATACAAGAATATCATCACCCATTTTAGCAGTCCCATAGAGCTAGTTAATGTGACAGAGGTAGTCACTTTCCCAACAAGATTATGGAAGGATTGACAGAGCTGTATAAGATTGCCATGGCAAGTCCACCCCTTACTATCCCAAAGCCAATGGCCAAGTTGAATTTACCATTCGCATCCTCTGCTTAATCCTAATAACAAGGACTATTGCCACATTGGCAAGTTGGCCCTATAGTGCATGGAAGCCACGCAAGCTCGACTACGGGTCTCAATTATTATCCATCGAGTGACATGAGTCATGGGGCGAATGACTCATTTATCATTCCAATATGAATGACTGTCGAGATTGAGTGATGAATACTACACCATTAACAACTTAACCAACTCTTCATTAGTAATGTTAACTCCCTAGGTATTGCTACATGGCCCCCACCATGATGCAATCGTGTTGAGGCAAGCCTTGGTGCCTCATGTGGATGATTTCCACTCCCCCACATGTGCCGACAATTATCTACATAAACTAACTGAATGGGCCAAGTGTTTCTAATTCTATCCATTTTGTTTACACAATTCAGTCATATTTCAAGTGTGGGGACATACATGTATGAGTGATGGTCACATGTTGGGTCCCTGTTGATTAGTCAACCCGCTCTATTAAGGTATTAAGTGTGGGGACGCATTCCTATGTCTCTATTTTACATATCCTCATGGAAACATTCCTATTTGATTATTCATGTATACCATATCTTGATTTTGCCTTGATGGGGTCCCTTCCCACCCAAATGTCTTCTTTTCACCCTATCCCGAAGCCGATCCTTGTCTGTTTGGCTTTTTCTTTTATTTTGCCACTTTTTCATGTGAACACATCCTACGTTCATCAAAATTAAAATCTGGTCTTATAGCCTTGTTTGTTCCTTTGAACTAGCCACTTTTCCTTTTTACAGCTCCCTGCTCTTAGCCATGGGTCATGAGTTATTACTTTTTATTAAAAAAATATATAAATTAGATGTGCTCCCATGAGAACATGTATTTTTCATTTTGAAACAATGATTTGATGTGACAACCCTGACCTGTCCCTTCCCTTTTACATTTTTCCCTTTTACTACTTGTCATTCCAATGCATGGTTTGTTCATTATTAATTTTTTTGTGTTTTTGGATATTCTCGTGTATGATTTTTTCTATTTTTCCATGTGAACCTACCCTATTCACCTCAAAATTCAATTATGAATAGGTAGCCTTGTTTGACTTGCTCCTTTGCACAATTTTTATTTTTTCTCCATCGTGTTTCAGCCCACCGATTTTATGTTATTAATTTTTACGTGTATTTTGGTGCTCGTTTTTTCTACTTTTTCCATGTGAACGTGCCTTTCTTTTGCCGGAATTGCATCTTGACTTGAGAGTCCTGTCGACCACCATTTGTCATACATTTTTTCTTTTTGTTGCCCCATATTGTGACATACGAATTGTTTGGAATTAATTTTTGTTCGAATTTTTGAGTGTGTTTTTATCATTTTTTTCCATAAGAATGGATCATATTCTTGACGGAATTGTGTTCTAACTTGATAGCCCTATCCATCTCTTCATTTCCAATGATTTTTCCTCTTTCCTCATTTCGTTTTGCCTGACGGATTTTGTGCAATTAATTTTTGTGTGAGTTTTCATACTCAATTTTTCATACTTTTTTCACATGAACCCCCTTTTTGTTGCCAAACATGTTGGATGTGTTGCCCATGTCACTCCCTCATCATCTTGCCTAGTTTTTTTTTTTTACAAAATCTTGATTCGATGCCCAGATCTCTTCGAATTAATTTTTCTCATTAATTTTGCCTCTGCGCCCCCACGTGGTGTCGCGTCAATTATCGCTTTTTTGCCTTGATCAACGTGTCCGATCTTCATGATGTAGTGTTCAAGCATCTAGATTTTTAGTCACGATCGATTGTTCCCATCAGTGCAATTTTTTTACCTCCCATGCGTGTTTGCCCGGGGGACGATATGGGGAGATCCTAATTTTTTAAAAAACCAACAATTTTTTAAAAACAACAAAATAATAATAAATTCAAAATTCTTCCCCCCCAACCGCCACCCCCCTCTCTCTCTCTCTCTCTCTCTCTCCTGTGTCTGTGTTCCTCTCCCCATCCTACACCATCCTCCCCTCTTCTTCTCCTCCCTCCTTCCTTCCATCTCCTCCCCCACCTCCTCCCCTCCTCTTCTTATTTTATGTATATTTCCATCTTCATGCTCAATAATAGCCCAATTTACAAAAATATGACAAGCTTTTAGCTTTTGAGTTTGCCTTTTACAAAAATAGGAAATAAAGCTAATGGACGGTGCCCATAGAGTCTGGCACGCCCAATCTCAATGTCCTAAATAGAAATAACATATCCGTGCGCATAGGCGCATACAAAATAATAATAAATAATCGATGCCTCAATAGACATAACAAAATATAGGCGTGGCGCCTATCAAAATATAATCCATAGGTCGAATACTCGCTAGACTCCAATGCTTTCCTCCGCCACTGCTGCTATCTCTACACATCAACTGAAGCATTCACAATCGTTAGTAAAATAATACAATTAAATCGACAAAAGTGAATACCTAGCAGTCTTCAGCTACATAAATAAATCAACTGGTTAGAAATAAATCCTAACCTTAATTTATTACGAGTGCACACTCTAAACTCATAAACGTTTATTAATTTAATATGCATTTTGCGGAATCACCCGCTATGGAATCACCCATGTACACACTAAATTAATGAAACGCCCGAAAAGGACAGGCGTCCCCATCAACTTCTCGCACAAAGAATCCACTTTATATATGAGCCCCGGTCATCTAAGTTTACGGAATCCACCGTAAAACTCACGGAATCCACGGTGGCACAGAATCCACTGTGGAATATGCCTCCTGGTATCATACCCCCGGGGTGGGATAGCAATTGACCTCAATTGCTATTAGCTCAATGTGGAGCTAACAGAGTGGAGAGAGCATTTAAGTCTCGAGCGTGCATCCATTGTGCTTCCTCTACAGGATGGTTCTTAAATTTTACTAGATATCTAGAATACCTTCGGCCAGTTCTAGTGGTCATAAAGTCAGTGTCTATGATAGCTTCTGGTTCAAGTATTTCAGTCTCTTCCTCTAATAAAGGTGGGTTTTCATAAACAGGGTGGATAGGTAATTGGCCTCTAAATGGTCTCAATAAACTAATGTGAAATGTATTGTGAATTTTCCAATGAGATGGTAATTCTAACGTGAATGCATTATCATTAATTTTATGAATGATTCTAAATGGTCCATAGAATCTAGGAGCTAGTTTGACAACTGGATGTCTATCTACACTTTGCAGTCTACGTTTTTCTATTCTCAGCCAAACATAATCATCAACTTTGAAATTCATGGCTTGTCTTTTCTTGTTGGCTTGTTTGGTATATGATTATTGGGCTTTAGCAATCATATCCTTAACCTCATAAAAAATACTATTATGCATAGTAGCAATATCATCAGCACTCTGAATTCTATTAGACAAAGATGCAACAGGTGTAGACAATCTATATCCATAAATGACTTCAAAAGGTGCTTTCTTTGTAGATGTGTGCAGTGTATTGTTATATGCAAACTGTAATAAATGCAAATGAGTGTCCCATGTCTGAGGTTTAGAGATAGTATATGCACGTAAAAGATCTAGAATGGTGCTGTTTGTGGCTTCTGTTTGTCCATTTGTTTCTAGATGAAATGCAGATGAGAAATCAATCTTTGTGCCTAGATTAGCAAACAGTGTAATCCAAAAATTGTTACAAAATCTAGAATCACGATCTGAAATGATAACTTTGGGCAATCCATGGTTAGTAAAAACAGTTTTAAAAAATAACTGTGCTGCTTGTGATGCTGTTAAAGTTTTCTTACATGGAATGAAATATGCTTGCTTACTAAATCTATCTACAACTGTCCAAATCATATCATGGTTAGATTTAGTATTTGGTAAACCAGTAATGAAATCCATAGAAATATGTTCCCAAGGTTTAGATGGAATAGACAAAGGCATTAGTAATCCATACTGTTTACCATGATGTCTCTTAACTCTTTGACAAATCAAACATTCAGAAACGAAATTAGATACATCTGCATCCATATGCGGCCAATAAAAATCTTCAGTTAACATACGCAATGTAGATATGATACCTCTATGACCTTGATATGGGGGACAATGAATTTCATTCAAAACAAAAGATCGGAATGGAATAGTAACACACAGTCTCTTTTCATAAAACATAAATCCATCATTATATGACAATGAATCAACAGGAATGAAATTATTTTGAACTAATTTATGCCAATCAGAATGAAAAGTAATATCCTAGTGATATGTATCTTTCATAGCAATCAAAGAATCAAAAGATATGACAGAAATATTATGAATTGCAAGTCTTCTACTCAATGCATCAGCAACTACATTTTCTTTTCCAGGTTGGTATTGAATGATAGGATGAAAACTTTGAATGAAGGAAGCCCATTTGATATGACGGTCAGAAATTTGGGGTTGGCTAAGTAAATGTCTAATGCTTTATTGGTCGGTCTTTATCATGAATTCTGAACCCATTAAGTAGTGTTTCCATTGTTTTAATGCTTGTACAACTGCTAATAGTTCTTTGTCATAGGTGGAATATTTCAGCTCAGAGGGTTTCAGCTTAGAACTAGAATATGCTATTGGATGATTGTCTTGCATTAGTACGGCTCCTATTTTGGATCCGCTAGCATCAGTCACAACTAGAAAGAATGGTCTATTAAAGTCAGGCAACTGTAGAACAGGGGCATTGGTTAATGCATGTTTCAATAAGTCAAAGGATTTCTGCTGATTTTCAGTCCATTGATAAACAATTCCTTTCTTAAGAAGTTTTGTTAATGGTAAAGCACGTAGTGAAAAATTACGTACAAACTTCCTATAGAAACTAGCAAGACCAAGGAATGAGCGTAACTCATGCACGTTTTTAGGAATAGGCCAATGCAATATTGCATCAATTTTCTTAGGATCAACTTTAATTCCTTCAAATGATACAATATGACCTAAATACTCTATTTCTGTCTTAAAGAATTCACTATTTTCAAGATTTGCAAACAATTGATTTTCTTTCAATAATTGAAAAACTAATGACAAATGCTCATAATGCTCTTTCTCATTTTGACTAAACACCAAAATATCATCAAAGAAAACAATCACACAGTACTGATATTTCAGAAAGATACGGTTCATCATTCTACTGAAGGTGGCAGGTGCATTAGTCAATCCGAATGGCATGACTAAGAATTCGTAATGGCCAAATTGTGTTATGAATGCAGTCTTAAATATGTCAGATTTATCTAGCCTCACCTGATGATATCCAGACTTAAGGTCAATTTTACTAAATATAGAAGATCCTTGCAGTTTTTCCATAAGGTCATCAACTCTAGGTATAGGATACCTATTCTTTACAGTGATCTTATTTAAAGCTCGGTAGTCAATACACATACGATAAGTATTATTCTTTTTCTTAACTAAGAGTATAGGTGCACCGAATGGAGAACTGCTAGGTCGTATCAAACCTCTATTTAGTAATTCTTCAAGTTGACTCTGGATTTCTTTTTGCTCTATCTGATTGTGCCTATATGGTGCTTTGCAAGGTGGTTGTGTGCCAGGGATCAAATCAATCTTATGGTCTTCTGGACGTGAAGGTGGTAAACCTGGTGGTAGGTCTTCTGCAAAACAGTCCTTAAAATATGCAAGAAATTCCTTATGCCTAGGGTGCATGTGATTTTCCTTTGCTTGCAATTCATTCACCCAAATGAGATATGATTTAGTACTCTTGCGTAATGCATGTTTTGCTTGAGTATGCAAAAGCAGTGGAAAAACATTATATGCATGCATACCAGATAATGTAATAGATTTTCCTTGAAAATTAATATTCATTTTGTGTGTGGAATAATCTATATTTGGATTATGCTGGTGTCGCCAAGGCATTCCTAAATAATGTCACTCGACTGTAATGGAACAACTAAGAAATTTCTTCTTTCAATGTATGAACCAATTTGAATCTCTAAATCTTGTACTTCTTGTGTACCATTATACCTAGTACCTAAAAATGTAGCTTTTATGCGATAATGCGTAGGTACAGTCTGTAATTTCAATTCCTTTACCAATTTTGCTGAAATAAAGTCATGAGTACTACCGTCATCATGCAAGATAGTCTTTCCCTTTCCATGCACCAAACATTTCATAGTCAATAATGAATGTGGAGTAGGCATACCTGGTAAAGTGTCGGAAGTAGTAGTAGTGTCGTCCTCATCTTCAGTGAAATCAGGCATATCCTCATGCTCGTCTTCATCCATAGCTCCAAGATAGTTTATATGTGCTGGTGGCTTCTTTGAATGACAATTTGCTGCGAGATGTCCGGGCTGGTGATATTTATAGCATACTATTGGCTTGGCTTTGGTTACATTATTTGCAATGGCTGGAAGTCTAGGTACATTTGGATTTGCTTGTGGAATAGGCTTAGGATTTGGATTGACATTGGATGGTAATGCAGGTGGTTTAGGCCAATTCTTGCGGAAAGATGGTGAAGAGAAATGACCTGGATTAAACCTTCTATTGGAATTGAATTGTTTAGATCCATAGTTACCATTGGCTTGGAATTGCTGTGGTCGTCTGTCTCTACCGCGTAACTTATCTTCAGTGTCGTGAGCTAGTGAGATGGCGTCTTCAAGGGTAGCAGGCTTGAACATGTTCACTTCAGCGTAGTAATGCCCAAGAAGTCCAGACATATACTTCCGCTTATGTGTCGTCTCTGGTACCTCTTCAAGCATGCATAGCTGTAGGAGTGCATTCCAAAAACGCTCTGTATACTGAGGTATAGGCTCACGATCCCGTTGTTGAAGTAGATCCCATTGCTTGATAGCCTTCTCATGAAATTGCGGTGGAAGGAAATTCTGCATGAACTTCTTCTTGAAATCTTCCCAAGTAGCAGGACATTCTATACTCTTGCGTATTACAGTCCACCAAAGTGATGCTCTGTCTACCAAATGATTAGTAACACACTTGATTTTATCTTTTTCTGGATAAGTTTCCTCATGGAAATAGTCATCAAACTGGCTAATAAAGGATAAAACAGTCTTTCCTTCTTGTATGCCATTGAAAGTGCGAAATTTGAAACTTCGTTTACTTATCTTTGATTCCTTGCAAATGGTTTGAGCTTCAAGAGTGGCGTCGATGGTACGTCGAATCAAATCTTCAGCTTGAGGTTCTTCTTTGTCGATGGACGCTCTTTGTAATTTTGTCAATTGCGCTTGCAATGCTTGCCTAGCCCTTCGTTCTTCTTCCAATTGCATCATGATTAGATCCAGCTTTTGTTCCATGGTAGGCTCAGGGAGGTCGTCTTCAGCGATAGGATCATCCATATGTGGTGTCGTCATCCTGTAAAACTCAATAGACCTTTCTCACTCAAAATCAGGTTAGCGGGATGAGCGTAGCTCAAATTCGGGGTTACAAGGCTATGTGTTTTTGGGTATTTCTTTCTCAATTTTCAGAAAATCTGCAATATTTCCTTCTTCATATGGTGAAAATACTTCAGCGGACCTGTGGATGGGTAGAATACCTTGCCACGAACAACTTTGTAGTTCAGAGTTTCTGCGCACGAACAACCCTTCTAGGAGTTTTGAGCACTAGTCAGTTCTGACTCCAGTTGACTAGTCTGACTTGCAGAGTTGCAGACTTGCAGAACTTAGTGAACTTGCAG
Organism: Lygodium microphyllum; assembly: GCF_053477565.2. Classification (NCBI taxonomy): domain Eukaryota; kingdom Viridiplantae; phylum Streptophyta; class Polypodiopsida; order Schizaeales; family Lygodiaceae; genus Lygodium; species Lygodium microphyllum. The sequence continues at coordinate 26,661,998 of NC_141152.1, read as the reverse complement.
AACTTGATTACAGTCGACTTGCAGGACTTGACTTCGGAAGTGCAGGACCCGGAGTTTGTTAACTTGATTGTCTTGTCTGACTTGCAGAAAGCTTAGTGTCTTAAGCTTATGGAACTTATGGCTTACCAAGCCAAATCTGATTTTCGGGTATCGTAGTATGTTGACGATGTGGTTGAACTCGGCGAGTTTATACTGACGCCGCCCGAGATGAATTTTCGAGGTTAAGCTTTATTAAAGCTTAACTAAGCTTTAAGACTTTTGATTTTTTTAAGCTTTTAGGCTTGTAATTGAAACTTAGCTCTGGTTTTTGACGACTTGATGAAGGAGATGAATGTGTGGTCCTCCGCCTGTACAGCCTGGTCCTTAGCGATCTGAGAGTAGAAACAGGGGTTCTTGATCACCAGAAGTCTGCCTGTATCGATGGTTCGTGACGAGATTGACTGTAGAGCCCGAGATTGACGGTTCGCGATTGGAAGCTCTTGATCTCAGCTCCGATCAGATACCACTGGTGTGCAGATCGGTCGCTGTATGCTCACGTAGTGAATCTCGGAAGGTCCCCAAGAACAATGAACTCTACCTTTTTGCACAAAAAACAATGTAAAAGCATGAATGACAAGAAGCAAGAGACCAATTGGGTTCAATCTCCCCCCATGCCTTGTGTGAGCGCTTCACAAAGCATGTATTTTATGTATATTTCCATCTTCATGCTCAATAATAGCCCAATTTACAAAAATATGACAAGCTTTTAGCTTTTGAGTTTGCCTTTTACAAAAATAGGAAATAAAGCTAATGGACGGTGCCCATAGAGTCTGGCACGCCCAATCTCAATGTCCCAAATAGAAATAACATATCCGTGCGCATAGGCGCATACAAAATAATAATAAATAATCGATGCCTCAATAGACATAACAAAATATAGACGTGGCGCCTATCAAAATATAATCCATAGGTTGAATACTCGCTAGACTCCAATGCTTTCCTCCGCCACTGCTGCTATCTCTACACATCAACTGAAGCATTCACAATTGTTAGTAAAATAATACAATTAAACCGACAAAAGTGAATACCTAGCAGTCTTCAACTACATAAATAAATCAACTGGTTAGAAATAAATCCTAACCTTAATTTATTACGAGTGCGCACTCTAAACTCATAAACGTTTATTAATTTAATATGTATTTTGCGGAATCACCCGCTATGGAATCACCCATGTACACACTAAATTAATGAAACACCCGAAAAGGACAAGCGTCCCCATCAACTTCTCGCACAAAGAATCCACTTTGTGTATGAGCCCCGGTCATCTAAGTTTACGGAATCCACCGTAAAACCTCACGGAATCCACCGTGGCACGGAATCCACCGTGGAATATGCCTCCTGGCATCAGGCATATCACGAGTGGAGCTCGATATCTCAACACCTTCAACCCTACATGCTGCGACATTGGTGAACCCAATGTGAAGGTCGGTATAAGAGAACTCCAAGATGGGGGATTCTTCAGGAGATACTCTACAACAATTGGTGCGCATACTGTAGCAGACTCAGCAACAACAAATCCAAATGTTATAACAACAACAAAAAAGGCAAGACGAAGAGAAGATTGATTCCACAGTTATCAAGGCCCTAAAGGAAGTTGGGCATGAATTAAAACAATTTAATGGTCAAAATGTTTCTATTTTTATTCACTTATATGTTGAAAATATGCTCTTCTTTGGTGTACCACAATATGCATGGAGTTGTTATTTTGCCAGACTAGCCAAGCATGGTCTTCAAGAAAGATTCCATGGTCTTTTTCAACAAGATGCGGATTGGGCTGCATTCAAAAAAGCCCTACGCGAAGAATTCTTCTTAGAAGACTCTGGCCTAATGACGAAGAAAAGTTTCATTGAATGGGTTGAAAAACCCAACAAAGGTTTAGCTGCAATAGCTTTATACCATGAGTTTGAAAGTAAATTTAGACAACTTGATGCTAAAGACCAACAAAGTATGGAAGGTCAAAAGATTGAATTATTCCTTAAGGATGCAGATCCCATTCTGCAAGAGAAGCTTGCTGATCGCCTAGAAGATGCTACCTCCGAATCAGGAGTCAAGACTACATGGATAGATGTTATTGATGCAGTTAACATGATTGCTCGAAGAGAGTGGATGCGACTAAGATTGGGATCTACTCCAACTTCAACAACTCCATTGATAGAGCTTGTTCCACCTTCAAAATCCCCTATTCCTTTGACTAATCAACCAACTCTTTCTTCTTCTGTTCCTTCAAAAAATGATGTAATGGATGAACTCATTAAAAGCATGTGTGACCTTCATCTGAATCTTACAGAAATTAGTTCCAAAATAGAGAAGCTGGATGTCAAAGTTGAAGAGTGAGGATGAGCATCAACTCAAAGACCCATGAGAGAAGGCTTTAAGAGCCGCTGTATTTGGTGTGATAGCCAACAACATGACAAGAGGGAGTGTTCTGCCTTCTGTGAGGCTGAAGCACAGAAGCTCGTCTTTTGGAAAGACAAAAATATTCATGCGACTGAAAATGGTCTTCCATTGGAGCCAAATTTTGGCAATGGTGGAATGAAGAAAATTTTAGAAGATTTAGCTGTAAAGAATGCCTATGAAGCAATTGATGCAACTATCTATGGGCTTCAAATTGAGCCAATTAAATCAAGTTTGAATGCATGTAAAGCTAATGTGCAATCTAAAGTATGGATACAGACACTAGATCAAATGGAACGTGGTAAAGCAACCAAAGAAGATTTGGCTAACACCAGTCAGTATATTCGAGGAATAACTAGTTGGAAAGAACCGGTAGATTCTTTTTTTGCCTTTGCACATTTGGCTGACATCAATCATAAATAAGTCTTGATTGAAGAGAAAAGGAGAAGAGAAGATGAACCAGAGCCTTTCTCTTTTGGCCCTCCAAAACAGGTAACTAGAAGAACACCTGAACAACCAAAGCGTGCTGAAAATATAACCCTAGATCAAGAGATGGAAGATGCACCACAAACAAAGAAGAACGAAGAAAAGAAGAAAGGCAAGCAGCCAGGCTACAAATTGCAATCTGACATAGAAACTGCAACAACTAATCTCAAACGAGTCCTAGAAGAACGAATTCTAGGAAGCAAAATTGAATTCACCTTAGGCGAAATTATTGGAATTGCCAAACGTGAATTCCATGATGTAATTATTAATGTAATCAAAAGGAAAAGACAATATGTTGGTGATGAAGAAACAGTGCATGCTTTTTTGCAAGTTCTTCGAGTTTTTGTGTAGGATGAAGAGAAGTTGACTTCACAAGGAATTCAACTTGAAGCAATTAAAGAATTAATTGCAATTGAAGCTGAAGATAAAAGAAAACATGAATGTAAAAATTAAAGAAGTGAAATCTGAAAATGTAATGGTCGGCTGGTCCAAATCAGTTGGGCAGTCCATCCACCTCTCAAAAAGAAGGCCGTCTACAGTACATGCATGAGGAAGAAGAGGCTCGGTTCATTCCAAGCAGTCACTACTCCCGTACACATTGGGCAAGAGCAACAACGGAGATAGTCGTCAAAATTGGAGAAAGAGAAACACCATATATTGCACTCTTAGACCATGGTTCGGAGATAAACGTCATGGCAAGGAGTCTCTATGAAAGTGGCTCATGGCCCATAGATGTTGATCCATGTTGGCGAATGAGAGTTGCAAACAACTCTTCTGGAGAGTTATATGCTGCATGTTCTAATGTGTAGGTAACTATTGGAGACATAAAAGATAATTTTCACTTTTTTGTTCAAGACCCTTGTAGTTACCCTATCATTCTTGGACAACCTTACATTTCTGAAGCCCACTTGAAAACAAAAGCTCTTGATGATGATTCTTCCTATTCTCGAATCCGAAGCAAGGATAATGAACGAGCTGTCCAATTTCTTACTGTGTGTGTTAACCATCATCGAAACAGAGATCGACTGTGTGATTATCCTGTGCCTCCTAATGTGCAATAATTCAAGGGTTTTTGGGCTGCACTACTATAAAGGGAGGCTATGGTAGTGCGTCATGTAAAAAGATTCAACCTCCTCATGCAACAAAAATTGTGTCTCTAGCAAATTTAAATGTATGTACAACCAATAGTATGGGCTGTTATAAGTCTCTTCCGGCTATGATTAAGGCTGAAAGAAAATATTTATGTCATGTAAAAAGGGAGCGGAAAAAATATGACATAATGGTTGAAAATGAAGATATTTCGGGCATTTTTTTTGGACTGATTACTACTGATGCATTGGCTGAAATATATGCAACTGCTCATGCAAAAAATCACGTTGAAAATAGTCCATAGAAGTATGTACATTGGATTTTTATCAAACAATTCAAGAATTTGTTGAATAGAAAGACAATGGCTTACTCAACAAGGCTGAAGCACAAGTGGAGACAAAATACAATACAGTGGATAAGAAAGTCAAACCTGTGGTAGTCCCACTGCCTCCTGAAAGTGAAGGGCTCGCTGATAGGGCAGCAAATCAGCCAAGTCTTCGTGATCATTCCAACATTGGTCACAAGTTCACATCTCAAAGTATAAAAGAGCTCAAAATAGGTGAAAATTCTTTCCTTTCGCCGGCTGAAAAACACTCTTTTATGTAAATGCTAATGAAACATGGAAAAGCTTTTGCTTTTCAACTAAGTGAATATAGGCTGCGTGGATCCAAATATTGTGGCTCCTATGGTCATTTTTACGGTCCCACATGTGCCTTGGAACCTCAAGCCCATTCCCGTTCTAAGGGTGCATTTGCCCAAATTATTAGAACTTCTAAATGAGAAGATCAGAATGAAGATTTTAGAACCTTCTTCAACATCTTACTCAAACCGATGGTTTACTGTGCCTAAGAAAAATGGATCTTTATGATTCATTCAATATCTATAGCCTTTCAATCGTGTCACAATCCGAAATGTTGGTTTGGATCCAATCGTTGATGAGTTTGCTGAAGCTTTTGCAGGTAGAGCAATTTATTCTATGGGCGACCTATATTCAGGATATGACCAATTTCAACTTTCATTAGAAAGCCGAGACATTACCACAATGAAGACACCTCTTGGATTGGTCCGCATGTGCACTCTACCACAAGGTGCAACAAACTCCGTAGCCCATATGATGAATGCCATGCACAAAGTCTTAAGGGACTTTATTCCACAACTTACTCTTCCATATCTTGATGATGTACCTATCAAGGGATGTGAAGTCAATGAAAAGAATGAGGAGCTTGACAAAGATGGTTGCAGGACATTTGTAGTTAACTATATTCATGATTGTGACAGGATTTTGACAAGGCTAGAAGAGGTACATCTTACCCTTTCTGGAGCTAAGTCAATTTTTGGAGTAGAAGAAGTCCTAGTGGTCGGTCATCTATGTGGCCCCTATGGATGCAAACCTTCTCCAATCAAGATAGATGCCATCAACAGAATGCAAGAAAAATGCACAAATGTTTCAGAGGTGAGAAGATTTCTTGGCGCATGTGTATTCTATCTCATATGGATACCACATTTTGCTCATGTAGCCAAAAATCTTTATCAATTATTAAGAAAAGGCCAAAGATTCTCTTGGAATAAAGAGCATACTCTCACTATGAGTAAATTAAAAAAGCTATTAATTTCAGCCCCCACTCTCAAAAGGGCTGACTATTCAAATGGTCAACCCATCATCCTTATTGTGGATACAAGTCCCATTGGGATAGGATGGGCTGTTGGCCAAGAGGATCTTAAAGGTAATAGGTATGTAATTCGTTTTAGAGCAAAAGTTCTCAATGAACGTCAAAGAAGGTATGCACATGTAAAAAGGGAATTGTGGGGAGTTGTAACAGCATTAAAGTGTGATTGTGAATACTTTATAGGTGCTTCCGTACTGGTAGAAACTGATTGTCTTCCACTCTTGGGCATGATTGCCAACTACTCTACACCCGACATTGCTATGCTAAGATGGATTGCATATATTAAGTCTCTCAATCCCGAATTAAAGCATATTACAGGAAAGGCAAATCCAGTTGTTGACATGCTATCACATGCAAGATATGACAATGAAGAAGAGCTGATGGAAGAAGATGAAGCTGAAGAATCTATACTTGCTGAATTTCATTCCATGGCTATTGAAAATACATTTTTAGTACTGCATATACTGGTCCAAAGCTGAAAACAACAGGATGGTCAACTAGAAGCTAGCATGCTCATTGCATTGCTCAAGTTCTAGTTCATTTCCTCGAAGAAGATTGGCTAAAGATTGGCCAATATTTGAGCACAATGAAGAAGAAGGAGACTTGGATTGATGAGGAGTTCAAACATATCAAGAGGAAAGCTTATGGCTTTTTTCTTAAAGAAGGACATCTATGGAAGCACGCAAAGAAGAAGAAAGGAGCGCTTGTCTGAGTTTTAGGTAATAAAAGATTGCAACAACATGTAATGAAGGAATTTCATGAAAGCTTGTGGGCTGGCCGTAGAGGCATATGGGGAACCTTTAGTAAAGTCAAAGAAAAATATTGGTGGCAAAATATGTATCGAGACATAGCACATTTTGTTGAAACTTGTTATGTGTGTCAAATGTATTCTATGGTCAGGCATCGAGATGGGTTACAACCAACTTATCCTTTGTCTATACATTATAGATGGGTTATTGATCTTGCAACCATGCCTACATGAATATGGAATATGCGGTATTTAGTGCTTGCAAGAGAGGATCTAACCAATCAAGTTGAAGGCAAAGCCTTAACAACCAATTCACTCAAGCTATTTGTCCTTTTTTGCTTGAAGAAGTGTTTTGTAGATATGGTTGTGTGGGTAAAGTAACTGCTGATAGAGGAGAGTTGAATGCTGATGAGGCACGCAACTTCTTTGCTCAATTGGGTATTAAGTTGGCTTTAACATCATCCTACAACCCTAAAGGAAATGGAAAGAATGAGAAAGGTCATCAACCTATTCTCAAAGCTCTAGCAAAGTCTTGTAGAGTAAAGATCAAAGAATGGCCTAAAATGTTACCTTTGCGTTATGGGCTGACCGGACTACTCACAGTTCAGTGACTGGCTATATGCCAGCTAAACTTATGCATAGACAACAACCAATTATGCCAACTGAAGAATCTATTCTCACATGGAGTTTTCTAGGAAGGCATCAGTAGAGAAGAGCTGCTGACTTTGCACATATGGCAGCTAGAAAGAAGGCCTAAAGATGTTCAAGCAGCTATTGAGAAGCTAAAGACAGCAAGACTAAAGAACAAAAGAAGATTTGATAAGCGACAAGAGCAATTCAAGAAAATGAATGGGTGCTTGTCTATGACAATAGCCTAGACAATCAATACAGTGCTTCTAGGAAGATGGTAAAACGTTGGTTTGGCCCATATGTGGTAAAGGTCGTTCATGGCAATGCCACATATTCATTGGCTGAATTGGATGGAATAACCATGAAGATATCCATAGCTGGAAAAAGAATCAAGCTCTTCAAACGAAGAGAAAGTTCAACATATGAGCTAGAAGACTTGAATATAATTAAAGAGCATGAAGACATAGAGGAAGAAGAAGAGGCAGAAGATGAAGACATTGACATGGCAAAAGATACTTCTTCTAACACTCCAAATCCGTAAGACTTTGGCACATGCCAGAGGATGTGCAGGTTAGGAGGGGGTGGATGTCATGCCATTGCGCGCACATCGTGTAAAAAAATCTAGAGTGTGGCTTCCTTTTAGATCTAGAGAGCCAATGCCATTTTAGACATTAGTATTAGTGTCCATGGTTCAAAAATATTAGATTTTAGTCAAATTTTGATATTCTAGATATTATCTCTTGTAAAAATCCATAAAACTATAGATAACTTCTAGATTAGGATGACATGTAAAAGAAAGCATGTAGCTTTCAGCTAATTTGAGAGGATTTTATGTAGAAAGAGAGATTAGCAAAATCGTGCGACGTGCAATTGCTGTTTTTAGGCAGTGAACAGCACTCTGAAAGTGGGAGATGAAGAAGGAATGATCTGGCACGATTCTGGCCAGGTGTCCTAGTATTTAACCCCCCTTTCAGAGCCATTGGAAGCATCAAATTGGAAATCTGAGTAGCATAGAGGAAGGTATTATTTTGTACACGTTTTTGTCATTTAGAGTTATATTTTCTCATAATGCTGAAAGAAACTGACAGGCTTCATCTTTGTTAGTATTCTTCTATATTTTCTAATTCTTTCTGGAAGTATCCTTTTGCATCTTCAATCTCTTCGAACCCCTTCTCTTCCATCTACTCCTCTCCTTGAATCTACCTACACCCTAATGTCTCTTATCTTCAAGAACTTGGCTTGAAACCTTCAACCCTTCTCTTATCTCTACCATCTCCAAAGTCCAAGCTCTTGAACCCCCATACATTCTTCTCTTGCTAAACCCCTGTGGTGACCTTCAACCCCCATTTAAGTTCCAGCTTCCCTCGAAACAGCTCCCTACGTGCATCATAATACAGAACTAATTGCCCTTTTTTAAAGGTATATCTCTTCGCTCTAAGGTCATGCAACTGCTTCATCCGACGTTTAGCTACCTCCTGGTGTAATAAGCTCTGCAACTTCAGCTCATCCAGGTGGGCTAAGGTCGTGAAACGTTCAAAAAGGGAATCCTCATCTCCCAAAGAGTGGTTAATTGCAAACCATATGGTTGGCAGTTCGATCTCGAGGGGTAACACACACTCTTCCCCATAAACCAATTTGAATGGAGTATGGCCGGTAGCTTGCTTGAACATGGTATTATACGCCCATACTGCCACATACAGCTTCCTGTCCCAGTCTTGTTTCTTCTCAGAGACTATCTTAGACAAGATCCCCACAAGCTGCTTATTAGTACTTTCCACCTGCCCATTTGCTTGCGGATTATAAGGAGTCGTTTTATTGTGCTTGATTTGCCAAGCTTCTGTCAGGCTTTTGATCACTTTATTCAGAAAATGGGTTCCACGGTCCGAGACTAATTCTTTAGGGGGACCAAAATGGCAAATAATCTGCTCTAAAAGGAAACTTGCAGTCTCTTTTGCATTGTCCTACCTCGCCGCCCACGCTTCTAACCATTTTGTAAAATAATCAATGGCTACTATAATATACCTCTTCTGGGTAGTAGACGACGGAGTAATAAGACCCACAAAGTCAATGCCCCACTTCTCAAATGGAATAATAGCCATGATAGGTGTAAGTGGGCGTTTCCTATTCTCTCTACTTTCATGTCTTTGACATGTATCACATTTCTTAACATACTCAAAAGAATCTTGAAAGATAGATAGCCATCAATATCCAGCTCGTAACGCTTTCTACGCCATCAACCGTCCTGCGAAGTGTCCTCCACATGCAGATTCATGACACTCCTCCAAGATAAAACGAACCTCGTCAGGCATCACACATCGGCAATAGATATCATCAACACCTTGCCGATATAGTGTCCCTGCGATGAAGGAAAACTTCAATGCCTGTTGTTTGATTTTCCTCTTTTCAGACTTTGACAAACCAGCTCGCGTCTCTCCTGTTGATAAATAGTGTGTAATAGCAGCATACCAAGATGGGATAGAAGCTGTATCAATTTTAAACATTTCCTCGATATCACTTCCTTTAGCCAAAATCTCTTTTGACTCCCCGAAATCCACAAGGCATTCCACAATACCCCGCAACCTCGGTGGCTTACTCTTAATCTCATAATCGAACTCCTGCAAAGTGATTAACCACTTTGCCAAACGATCAGGCGCCTGTAGCTTGTTCATAAGCAATCTAAGCCCTTCCGCCTTCATATAGAACACTACCTTTTCATAGAGGATGTAGTGCCTAAATTTCTTAGTCCCAAAGACCATCGCCAGACACAACTTCTCCATGTAGGTATAATCGATCTCTGAAATGCCCAATTTTCAACTAGCAAAAGCTATCAGATGATACCACTTTTCCTCCCAAATTTGGGCTAAATAACAGCTAATACTATGCATGGTGGCTGCTGAAAATATATAGAACACCTCACCTCTTTTAGGTGCTTTTAAAATGGGTGCTTTTACTAGCTCTTGTTTCACATCCTCAAAAGCTACCTTACAAGGGTCGCTCCACTCAAATGAATAGCTAAAGGATAATAAATTCGTTAATGGCAATGTTCTTTTTGCCAAGGCATTGATAAACCTCCGATAGTACCCTATCGATGATAGAAAGCTGTGAACCTCTTTCGAAGTGCGTGGTGGACTCATAGCAACTATAACCTTGATCTTTTCAGGGTCAGTTGCTATCCCTACTGAACTGACCACATGACCTAGCAATAGCCCATAAGGCACTCCAAAGACACACTTCCATGGGTTAAGAGCGATACAAAATTGTCTGCAACACTCAAAGCACTTTCTTAGGATAATCAACATCCTTTCCCTTACAGTGGCTGCCCCCGTGTCATCAATAAATACTTTCAACTCATCTGGGGAGATGTCACCAAAGGTCTTGTCTGCTGTTCATTGCCACGATCCAGGTGCATTGCATAAACCAAAGGCTATCACATGGTACGCAAAAGTACAAAAGATAGTAATAAAATTTGTTTTCAACTTGTCCTCCTCTGCAATTGCCATCTGGTTATATCCTGCAAAGCAATCCATAAATGAATATATCTCCCTACCCGCTAATTGATCCAAAATCTGGTCAATAAATAGCAATGGGTAGTAATCCTTAACTGTCTACTTATTCAACTCTCTAAAATCCACATATAATCGAAACAGACCGTCCCTCAATTCAAAAGGCATATGCCTTACCTTCTGACGCAGAGGACGATTGCCTTCTTTTACAGGAATAGTATGAACAGCTAGGCTGGGAGGAATCTCTCAGCTCATCATAACTCCAAGCAAAGATATCACGAAATTCTTGAATCAAGGACACATAGTCCTCCCTTTCTGTTGAACTGAGCATGGAACCTAATTTAATTGGCCACGAATCATTCGGCGTGCCAAGGTCTAACTCAATTACATTCACGTCTCTTATCCTATCTTGCGGCTCTATCGGCTCATTTAGAGTTATCTGATATATATCCTCTGTAGAAGACCCCTCTTTAGATTCATCACTAGATGATGTCTCACTACCAGATGGATCATCTACTGTCTCTAATTCAGTAGACGATAAAGGAGCTCTCTCACTTTGAGGAGACTCAGGATAAGCATCGACTATTACTCGATTAGCACCTCTACCTAGAACCACTCGACCGGCGGGTATATCGACTTGACAGTCTGTTCGTAAGATCCAAGGCCTACCTAGCAAGACTCAATAGCTAGGACGTCCTACAAATCTAATCACCCTAAATTCCAAGAAACATTCTACACTTGCAACCGTAACATGGACTCTAGTAACGCAACCTTCTGGTTATCTTAGACTATCATCAGTCATTCTCAGAAGGGTGGAGCTGTCTTTCTGGATGCCTAGACCCAACCTCTCCATCAACTCTGAACTCATGATGATGTTGACGGAGGATCTAGTGTGTACAATGGCATGTTCCACTAATATTCCATCCACATAAGCTGGAACCCTAGGGCAGTTCTTTTCAGCATGGTTAAACCAATCTTTCCCTACTTGTGCTATGCCTAGAGGTTCTACAATATACTCGATACGCAGGATCTTCTTAAATTCCTTGCATACTCCTGGAGATAATTTGATCAATCGCAAGAGGTTCACATCTGGTTTAACTTCGCAAAGAGAACTTTCTAAATCAAAGTCATGATAAGTAGCCAAATCTCTCTTTTCTCGCCAAACCATCCTCTCTTTTGGTCTTTGGACCAGTTTTGGTGCTTCTTTCTTAGCTCTTGCCTTCTTTCTTGGCACTTCCTCATCCTTCTTAAGGTCACTTTTCCTGTCAACCGGCCTTAGCGGTCCCCCTTCTAGGCTAGAATTCTGGACTTGCATCCCCTTATCCCCTTGTTTAGGGTTTGCCTTAATCAATTTTGTATTATCTTTGTCAACCTCTTTAGCCTTTTGGCCTCTTGTCACGGCTCTTAAGTTAGAGGTTTTATCATCATGGACTCGTACAGCCTCAATAAGGCTGACTCCGTTGCCTTGTGGCAACTCTTCTATATTTGTTTTTCCCCTCTGCAATATTTGCCTAGGTGCATCATTCTGCTGCAATTTATTTCCTTGTGCTCTGTGATTCACTGGGCCCGGCTGTTTACTCCCTTGTTCGAGAGAGCTAATCTTACTCCAACGGTAGTAGCGAGATGGCCCGACTTCCCACAAATGTCACATTTCACATTTGGACAATTTCTGGGGAAGTGTTGTCCACCACACCACTTACAACTGAATCTAGAGGGTCCACCCTCTTCAGGGCGTCGACTCCCTATCAGATTTTGTTGCTTCTTCAAGAAATTAATGTCGACAGCTATTTGTCGATATTGTTCAGAAATCATATCCAACATTTGGTGGAGCCAACCAACTTGCCATGGGCATAGTCACACTGGGAGGAGCTGGCAAAAAAGGTACATTCTGAACCATACTCCCTTTCCCAATAGGGTTAGTCATAGGCATCCCTTGACTTCCATTCGTCAATGATGGATTGCCGCCAGGTACTAAACCTCCATTAACATTCATTCGAGAGGAGTAGGCCGTTTGTAATCGTGCTTCTACTCCCTCTGCCCGCGTAATAGCAGTATCTATATCTGCCAAGGCCACACTACTCAATTGTACTTAGATATTAAAATCCAACCCATGCAAAAAGTATTGCAATTGGGAAGCTAGTGGAATGGGAATGTAAGTTTGCAACTTACGGAATACTTCCTTCAACTTCTTGGCATATGCTTTCACATTCTCGTGAGGATCTTGGCGTGTTACATTCAAGACCCACAACCAATATTGGCCACCTCTTTCAGGGGCATATTCTGCTCGAAAAGCTCCATAAAATTGATCAATGGTGGTTATGGTTCTAGACTCTATGCTGTGATACCATACCGCAACCCTTTCTTTTAACGTTATATTGAAGAACATCATGAGATGTCCCTCATCCTGGATGTGATAATTGAACATCAATCTCTGAAATTCACAAATGTGAAATTTTGCATCCTCTTCCGCTAACCCATTAAAAATGGGCAAGGGAACTCCTAAGGCTGGTAAATCCGGCGTCCCTGTGCAGGAATCGCAATAGGATGTGCCATGGTGAAAATCGGATTAGCAATAGGAGCTTAAAGTGATGGATTCACACCCTCACTTGAAGTGGGTAAACTTGGTGGAGGAGAGAAAGATCTTACACTTCCTCTTGCACCTAATGGAATAGGTGGAGTAGTTAAATGACTAAGAACATTGCTTCGTATATGTACTGGGCTACTCCTTTGAGGAGAATAACAGCTTACAATCTCTAACCGCCGTCTAGCCCTCTCAGCACATTCTGCTTTCTGGATTTCGGCTTGACGGTCCTTGTTAGAGGACATAAACCAACTTTCTTTTGGTCCCTAGAAAACCTAGATCCGAAAGCCACCACTTATAAGTGGCTCCCAGCGAACGCACCACTGATGGGACCTAAAATGGGCCGGCACTGGCTATAGCACTAGCCGGACCTCATGCTCATGACACACAAACACCCTCACGGCCTCGCGGACCAGGAGCGTCAATCTAAGGCTGAAGGACAAACTGCCCTAAAGCTTAATTCATGCGTTTATAGTTTATAGTCCAACATTTCCCTAAAACTCCTCAAAGGGAGATCCCTTATACATTGGCAATGCCACGATCACACACACATAGGAGGCACTCCACCGACTAATAGTCGAAGTGTTGAGATGGCAAGCTCAACACATGTGGACATGGATGATGGACCGCTTGGTTAGATGGGTCCACACGTCTACACTTAGCACGTCGGTGGTCATTATGACTCTCACATGGCCACTGACTCATTACTTATTATATTCAGGTTGTTACACCTATTTACAGCTGGCATAGTTATAGCGCCAGTCAACTAGTGTAGTCGGTTATGCATTGTTTGACTTAGTAGGCCACTTTCCTTTTATGTTGTATCTTATCTATACTTTGGGTACATTGTAAAGAGTGTGGAAGAAGAAGAAGAAATCAGCAAGAAAACGTTTTGGCCTCCATCTCTCTTCTTGTCTCTTGAGTGAGCTTCTCCTTGTGCATTCTGTGTGTGTTCGGCGCAGCATCTTGAGCAACCCCCTCCACCACGCGATTCTTGACATGGTATCAGAGCCGTGCCATTGAGAGAGGCTGATTTCAAAGGTTGAAGTGAAGGAGAAGAAGCAAGGTTCGAGCAAGCAAGCTACGGGTAAGAATCTCTCCCATTCTTCCACTCCTTCTCTTGGATAGTGCCTGTGGAGGCACCGGAAGCAGGGCAGAGCAAAAATCTCAGATTGCAGTGAGATTTGGTGTGCCCGCAGAGATTTTGGGCATTTGAGGCCGTTTCAGGGCCCGTTTTAGAGCCGCAAGGTTGCGGACAGTAGTTTCGGGGTACACTGTGACTTCGACTGTATTGACCGAACGTGGGTGCGCAGGTTACAGATTTCAGATCTGTAAGTTCAAAGGTGTTTATCAGTGAGTAAACACAAGGTTTATCTGCAAACTGGTTGCAGATTGCATGTATTGTTGAGCAGACAGTAAAAAAGGCTGTCTGGTGTATTGCTGTGCACTACAGGTCAAGGGTTGCAGAAGATTTGCTTGCTGTTTGGTATTAGTTTTGTGATAATGGCAGAGAACAGTGGAAGCCCCATCATTGAGAAGCTCGACAAGAACAACTACCCATCATGGAAGTTTCGTGTCACGAACTTCCTTATTGGAAAAGGCCTCTACGAGTTCGTTTCAGGTGAAGAAAAGGAGCCGGAGGTGAGTGATCCTCCAACTGCAGAAGAGACAAAGGCACGAAAGGAATGGAATGCAAAAGACAAGAAGGTCATGTATTGGTTGTCTGCAGTAATTGACAATAACATGCTGGGACACATTAGAAATGCAGAGAATGCATATGCAGCTTGGACCATACTTGAAAGTATGTTTTCTGTAAATACAAAGGCACGAAAGATTCAACTCAAGCAAGAGTTGAATACATTGAAGAAAGGGAAGATGTCTATCAATGAGTATGCACTGAAAGTAAGAAGCATTGTAGATGCATTGGCAGCGATTGATGCAATGCCCGATGATGATGATTTGGTGTCGTCTACCTTGGGTGGACTTAACAATGAAAAGGCTTGGAAGTCTTTTGTAACTTCCGTATATGTCAGAAAGCCATTTCCAGATTTCGATGAATTGGTCTCCCTTATGATCACTGAAGAGATCAACATGCAGAGTGAGACATCTGAAAGAAGTGGTGAACAGGTCCAAGCTTTCTACTCCAGTTCTGGAAGGGGACGTGGCAGGTTCTCTTCAAGAGGCCGTGGTACAGGACGTGGTAGTGACAACCAGCAAAACAGATTGAATCAGCAATTTGGCGATATGCAGGTTTCAGGAGGTCGTGGTAACTTTAGAGGCAGGGGGAGCTTTAGAGGAAGAGGTGGATGGCAGAACAGAGGTTCTAACAACTCTGGTATTGTGTGCCACTACTGTGGCAAAACAGGTCATATTGCAGCCCAATGTTATACTAAGAGAGATGATATCCGCAGTGGTAAGTTGCAGCAAGGAAACTATGCATCGTCTTCACGACAGAATGAAGACAAAAATGAACGTTTGTTTGTTATGCAGCATATGCTGAATGCTGTTACAGGAAAGGGAACACATGAAGATGTTTGGTATGTTGATTCAGGTGCATCCAATCATATGACCAGCCATGCAGAATGGTTTGGAGAGATGCAGGATTTGCAGAATGCAGGTTATGTGCAGACGGGTGATGACTCATGCCACCCAATTTCACACATTGGAAAAGTTCCCTTGTCCTTGCATGATGGTAAGACAAAGAGTCTTTCAGATGTATTACATGTACCATCTATTACAAAGAACTTGGTGTCAGTCGGTCAAATGGTAGAGCAAGGGCTGCAAGTCAGATTTAATGCAAAGGGCTGCTTTGTAGAAGACTTCAATGACAAGTGCAGGTTGGTAGCAAAGGGAAGTAGAGTTGGACGTATGTTCACTCTAGATGCTGGAATTCCTACTATGAATGCGGCTATGTATGCCAAAGGAAAAGGTGTTGTTGCAGACATTGAAATTTGGCACAAACGCATTGGACATGCAAATGTACAAAGGCTGAAATTAATGCAGTCCAAAGGGTTGGTTACAGGTTTGCCTACTTTTAAAGTTGCAGAATTTCAGAAGGTATGTGAAGCATGTCAGTTTGGTAAGCAGGCAAGACAACCCTTTTCACATGACAGAGATGTAAGCAGAAATATCCTTGATGTTGTGCATACAGACATTTGGGGGCCTACACAAAATGTATCTCTTGGAGGCAGTTCATACTTTGTCACATTCATTGATGATTGTTCTAGAAAGCTGTGGGTATATTTTATGAAGGAAAAGAGTGAAGCTTTTGAGCACTTTAGAACTTTCAAGGCTGCAGTTGAAAGAGAAACAGGCTTGAAAGTAAAGTGTCTGAGGTCAGATGGAGGGGGAGAGTACCTCTCAAATGAGTTCAGTGATTTTCTGAGGTCTCATGGGATAAAGAGACAGTTCACATGCAGGTATACCCCACAGCAAAATGGGGTTGCAGAAAGGAAAAACAGGCATATTGCAGAAGTTGCACGCGCCTTGATGGCTGAAAAGAATATGCCTAAGCATTTTTGGTCTGAGCCTGTTCATACTGCTGTTTATATTATGAACAGAACTCCCACAGCTGCAGTTCATGGTATGACCCCCGAAGAATGTTTTACAGGTAAGAAGCCTGATGTTTCACACTTGAAAGTGTTTGGCTGCATTGCGTATGTTCATGTACCAGATGAGTTGCGGAAGAAACTGGATCCAAAGGCTGAAAAGTGTATCTTTATTGGATACTCTTTAGAGCAAAAAGGGTATCGCTGTTACAACCCTGTCACATGTAAGTTCAGAGTGAGCAGGGATGTCATCTTTGATGAAATGAGCAGTTGGTATGCATCTAGTGGTGATGCATTGGATGATGATGATGATCATGACACTCATGTGCAGGCTGAAAAGCAAGAATCACGAACTCTTAGTGGACCAGAGACATCATCTGGTAGTCCTTGGTCTGGGAGACTAAGGAGTACCTCTACATCTTCGAGTGCATCTAGTAGCACTACAGGTAAAGACAAAGGAAAGAATAAAGTGTCAGAAGGCATTGATGCAGTTCTTGATGGAGACTCCAGTGGCTCAGAGAGCTTGGATGATGAGCTTGGCATTCCTTCAGTGAGGACTCCAGGTGTGCAGAGAGCACGTGTTAATGCAAAGACTCCATTGAGTGATCCAGTGGTACGCAGGTCTAGCAGGGTGAGATACCCTGTTAAAAGATTTGGTTTTGAGGGTTATGCAGCTCACCATTATGCTTATATGGTGAAACTAGTTGAGGATGTTGAGCCCACATGTTTTGAGGAGGCTGTTGGTCATGCTCATTGGGATGCAGCAATGGATGAGGAGATGGCTGCATTAGAGGCCAATAAGACTTGGGATCTAGTATCATTGCCAAAGGGAAAGAAAGCTATTGGATGTAAGTGGGTTTATAAGATTAAGCACAATGCAGATGGTTCTATTAGCAGGTACAAAGCTAGGCTGGTTGCAAAAGGCTATGCCCAAACATATGGCATAGATTATGATGAAACCTTCAGTCCAGTTGCTAGGATGACAACTGTCAGATGTGCGATTGCTTTGGCAGCAGCCAAAGGTTGGAGGTTGCAGCAAATGGATGTAAAGAATGCCTTCTTGCATGGTGATTTGCAGGAAGAAGTGTATATGGATCAGCCAGCAGGTTATGAAGATTTAGAGCATCCCACGTATGTGTGCAGGTTGAAGAAGGTACTCTATGGGCTCAAGCAAGCACCAAGAGCATGGTCTGACAAGATCAGAGAGTATCTTGTCAATATTGGCTTTTATGTTTCTGATGCTGATCACTCACTTTATGTGAGAAAGGGAGATGCAGGTTTGGTCATCATAGTCATCTATGTGGATGACTTGATTATTACAGGTGATAGTGATAGTGGGATTGCTGAAGTCAAGGGCTATTTGAAGATGAAGTTTGAGATGAAGGATTTAGGTGAGCTAAGGTACTTCCTTGGCATTGAGGTGATCAGATGTGATGATGGTATATGGCTGTTCCAAAGACAGTATGGCTTGGATATGTTGTCCAAGTATGGTATGACTGCATGCAAACCACTTTCAGTCCCGTTGGAGCAGAATGTAAAGCTGAGTGCTGATGTTGGGGATGAGATAGAAGACCCTACTATGTTCAGGAGGATAGTGGGGAGTTTGATCTACATGACCATTACAAGGCCAGACTTGAGCTATGCTGTTGGTCTTGTGAGTCAGTTTATGCAAGTACCTAGAAAGCCACATTTGGATGCAGTGAGACGCATATTGAGATATGTGAAGTCCACATTACATTATGGGCTTTTCTATGAGGCAGGTACAGACGTACAGGTGTTTGGATACACAGATGCAGATTGGGCTAGTAGTATGTCTGATAGACGATCTACCAGCGGATACATGTTCTCTCTTGGTAGTGCAGCAGTTTCTTGGAGCAGCAAAAAGCAATCTACAGTTGCTTTGTCGAGTACAGAGGCTGAGTATAGAGGTGCTGCTGTTGCAGCATGTGAGGTAGTATGGCTGCAAAAGTTACTGGCTGATTTGGATGTGCAGGTGGAAGGTCCAGTTGTCATTTATTGTGACAACATGAGCAGTATACAGTTGGCTAGGAACCCTGTGTTCCATGCCAGGACAAAACATATTGAGGTACACTACCACTTTGTGAGAGAGAAGGTACTAGCAGGTGAGATTGACTTGGTGTATGTCAGCACACAGGATCACATAGCTGATATCTTCACGAAGGCATTGGGTACAGAGAAGCTTCAAAAGTTTCGAAGCTTACTTGGAGTTGCAGAGATACAGTTGAGCTTGAGGGGGAGTGTTGAGATGGCAAGCTCAACACATGTGGACATGGATGATGGACCGCCTGGTTTGATGGGTCCACACGTCTACACTTAGCACGTCGGTGGTCATTATGACTCTCACATGGCCACTGACTCATTACTTATTATATTCAGGTTGTTACACCTATTTACAGCTGGCATAGTTATAGCGCCAGTCAACTAGTGTAGTCGGTTATGCATTGTTTGACTTAGTAGGCCACTTTCCTTTTATGTTGTATCTTATCTATACTTTGGGTACATTGTAAAGAGTGTGGAAGAAGAAGAAGAAATCAGCAAGAAAACGTTTTGGCCTCCATCTCTCTTCTTGTCTCTTGAGTGAGCTTCTCCTTGTGCATTCTGTGTGTGTTCGGCGCAGCATCTTGAGCAACCCCCTCCACCACGCGATTCTTGACACGAAGCCCCACTGCAGCTCTCCTACATCTCACGGATTGGCCCTTTGATGCGCTGCTAAACATATAACACATACGAACACAAACTCCTCTCTTTTATATTTCTCATATTTCCAGGAGATATACCATGCTTCCTCACTTCACAGGCCCTTAGGAAACTGACCCTCTACCCTTCGGCAAGGGATAACCTCACACTCTCAAATGTGGGTCAAACTCCTAAGAAAACAATTGCTATGTAGTCCAGGAGATTTTTCCTTCGATACCATGAACCATGCATAGTGCATAATGTGAATGGTTTAGTGCGCAAACAATAGAAAATCAGCATTGTGCATCGTGCAAAACCAATCTTTTCATGATTTCCATACTAACGTTTATGTATTGAAACGAGGAGAGACACCGAGCCTTACGCTCATGCTGCCTTTTCCTTTATTTTAAAACAACGTCCTATAGCCATGATGCAACACATAAATCAGATTTAAAAGTGTACTTTGACGCTCAAACTCTCCTCTCACCCCACCGTTTCATGTTTTGCAATCGTTGATAGATGTAAGAGTCGTTTTATGTGTATTTCTTTGTAGAGAAAGCAATAAATACAGACAAAAACATAGAAATGAGGGTAAACCGAGGCCAACTTCATGCTCTACCTTCATTATACATTGCACAAACACTATTTTCTGGAATTTTTCTTTTATCGTTTCCTAATTTTTCCCCATTTAAAACCCATTTTCCACCATTTTTTGGTATTTTTTCTCTATTATTTCCAATAAAAAATGACTAGAAATTGAGATTGATTATGGGCTGTGGCCCTTAGGTTCTTTGACAGCAAAATTTCAGGTTTTATTGATGTTATATCTCATGTTTCCCCTTTATTTTGCAAAAAACCTCCTTTTGCCTCTTAAACGCGTGTTTTACAGGTTTTATACCATTAATTTCAGTCACTTATGATTTTCTGATTTTCTGAGCATAAACTAATCAAACTCATAGCAATCAACAACATAATGCATAATCAGCCCATGTGAACAATATTTCATCAACCAAATAGCATAAAAACTCATTTTTCCTAAATAAAAATTGAATTACCGCTTAGGTTTTGTGTCTCGGGATCTTGATTTTGCTATGGGACTCTTTGTTAGCCCTCATTCAATGTCCAGCATCTTCAAGAACAGCACTCTTCATATCTTCATCCACCCGGAAGCAATCCGGTCTCATCCGGACAAGCTTTCCTCCATCATTCTTCATTGTCTTCTTCATTCCTCCATCAAAGATCTCCATTGAGGCTTCCATTTGAGGAGTGAAAGGTGGCGATAGAGTCAGCATACAGGAGGGAATCAAGGGCCAATGTCTGTTGTATGGGTTGTGTGCAGGCTGCCATCTCCAATCCCCAAGAATTGGGCGCATTTTTCGGCGCCATTTTCTCACGCTCCCTCTTCCTTTCTCTCACCACGTTTTGATGCCCACATTTTATGTTGCATGGTAAGTTGTTGGGCGGAGTTGTTGGAGGACTGTGTAGGGGCCAATCCAGCGATGGAGTAATGGTTCGCTAAGGCCTTGACGTCTGATGGGGTAGTATAGACTGACCTGTGATCCATCGGCGTAGTCTTGCAAGCAGCGGCCTTCGTCGTATTGTCGCTTCTGTTTTTCTTGGGCTTGTTGTAGGTTGGTCGAGATAGCGCTACGGAGAAGTGGGAGAGTGGTGGAGAGGTATGCAGGCCAATCCATAGCATCAGCCTTGGTGGCCGTGATGATGTTGGTGTTGGGATCAGGTGGAAATCGTGGGTCTCTGCCATACAGAGCTCTGAAGGGGCTAACTTTGGTGGAAGCTTGCACAAATGTGTTATAGGCATGTGCAGCATATGGGAGTAGCTCATCCCAATTCTGGTGTAAGGGATCGATGTCCAACTCCCCCCAAAGGTCGCTTCCCACTTGGCCAAACTTTGGTCCACCTCTTCAAATCTTGCCCATTTGTTGGTTTCGGACTCCGAATTGAGCTCTGAAAAATCTTGGGCGTCCGGCTTGACATCCCGCATTGGCCGTAACTCTTGACAACCCGCACAGTAGTCTGAAGAATTATCAAAAATCAACAAGTGTCGCTCGAGCGCCTTTAAAGATCTCCATTGAGGCTTCCATTTGAGGAGTGAAAGGTGGCGATAGAGTTAGCATATAGGAGGGAATCAAGGGCCAATGTTTGTTGTATGGGTTGTGTGCAGGCTGCCATCTCCAATCCCCAAGAATTGGGCGCATTTTTCGGCGCCATTTTCTCACGCTCCCTCTTTCTTTCTCTCACCATGTTTTGAGGCCCACATTTTATGTTGCATGAAATGCTCCAACTCCCCCCAAAGGTCACTTCCCACTTGGCCAAACTTTGGTCCACCTCTTCAAATCTTGCCCATCTATTGGTTTCGGACTCCGAATTGAGCTCTGAAAAATCTTGGGCGTCCGGCTTGACATCCCGCATTGGCCGTAACTCTTGACAACCCGCACAGCAGTCTGAAGAATTATCAAAAATCAACAAGTGTCGCTCGAGCGCCTTTAAAGATCTCCATTGAGGCTTCCATTTGAGGAGTGAAAGGTGGCGATAGAGTTAGCATATAGGAGGGAATCAAGGGCCAATGTCTGTTGTATGGGTTGTGTGCAGGCTGCCATCTCCAATCCCCAAGAATTGGGCGCATTTTTCGGTGCCATTTTCTCACGCTCCCTCTTCCTTTCTCTCACCACGTTTTGATGCCCACATTTTATGTTGCATGAAATGCTCCAACTCCCCCCAAAGGTCACTTCCCACTTGGCCAAACTTTGGTCCACCTCTTCAAATCTTGCCCATCTGTTGGTTCCGGACTCCGAATTGAGCTCTGAAAAATCCTGCGCGTCCGTCTTGACATCCCGCATTGGCCGGTAACTCTTGATAAGCTGCATGGCAGTTTGAAGAATTATCAAAAATCAAGAAGTGTCTCTCGGGCGTCTTTAAAGCACTTTGACGCTTAAAATCGTCCTAGGTCGAGCCGCCGCCTTCGACGTTGAATATTTTTCCCTTGATATTCGTAATTTTTAGCTATTTTTAAGCACTTCTCGGCATCAAAATTCCGCTCTTAGTGGATCACTCAAAGGGTCTCCCATCTCGATGAATAGAGGTGATGTTTTCACGTTGCGTTCACTAGATGTCGCACGAAATATGCATAGGAGTTCATGAAAGTCGCTCGCCCCACAGGGACGCTTTGTGAGATGGGAGCAAAGGATTATGAAGAGTACTCAACTCAAGGCAGATACATGGAGTAAGAAGAATGGTTAGGACTCACATTCAATCAAATACATATGTGGGCAAGGTAAGATGAAGTGGGGATACAAAGAATACAATCTTCACAATACATCATTTCAACTTAGATGAGCATGTTCATGTTCAGATATGGAGAGTTCAAGGTGTCTGCAAATATATTTTATTGGCATAGCTTCACAATACACATGGCATAATCTTGCTATTGATCTATCTATGTTTCCTTGTACTTGCCTTGATGAACTAGTCTTCAAAGCTCTCTTTAGTAGCTCCTTGATGCCTTTGGCTTCCTATCTTAATGGCCTCATCAATGTAGCTATTATGAGTTCAAGATTCTTTCCTGATGTACACCCATAATAGTAAACTTGAAACTTGCCTTTTAGATATGAACAAGACAAATCTCCAAAACTAAGAGCAAAACAATGAGCTCATTCAAAGAGCTCCCATCCTTTCAAGTATAGCCACCTTGTCCTTGAGCTCGGCTCACCGGCATGAAGTTATAGTTCTTGTGAACACGATAGGCCATGATCACGATGGCACCCTGCATGTGTTAGTTGACCCTTACGCTTATAAATTGAGTTTTAAGGCCACCCTTTACACCAAAAGGAAGATTAAACCCCATAATTAGCTCGGTTCCCTCCACCAACTCTCCTTGCTTCCAGAACAACACTAGTAGTAAACAAGAGCATTGTTCTCTGCACGTCAGTGCGCTAAGTGCATTGCAGCACCAATGTTCTCATCACGAACTCGCCAATCTACACCTTTGGCTTGAGACGCCGTTTGAATATATTTTCTCTCAGGTCTTCGGCTGCACCTTTCTTGAATGGTCATTGTTTTCAGAAGCTGGAAGTTGCAATATCCAGCGTGAACTACAAATCCAGATTCTGTAAATCTGGCCTGAAACATAGGGCACCTTAGCGCTTATTGCACTGCAAATCTCTCATCTTTACGCAAATTCAGAGCCACTCAAGCTTGAGGAGACGCCACCTTTCTGTTGTTAGATCGAGGATTTAGATTGTAATTTGCCACTTCATTCAACATCATCAAACTCTGGCAGCACAGCTTCATATGAAGGGCCGACGCCTTCCTACAACATGATTCACTTCTTATAGGTTCAGCGAGATGCCACTATCGTCGTCGTCCTCTCCAAACCTCGTACTCGGAAGCCACTCTCCTTCAACAGCCAATAGGCCAGCGCCTTCTTATGATCATGACTCGCCTTCTTGCAGAGTCGGCGGGTTCAAAAGCTGACCATGATGATGATTTTGATGTTTACTATGATGTCTAGGAATCAATAGAATAAAAGGCACAATTAATGAAGTTCATGGTGATGATGGTGCTACCTATGCTGGCCACAAATAGTGGAAGATGGAGGCACAAACTATTAAAGGAGAAGATGGATGTTGTCCACGAAGAGCACAAGAAAAAGCACGAACTGCCATAGATTATATTGATGAGTGTCTTCCTCCAGGTGCCCATGATTTGCCAACATCTATCTTCTTTCATGATTACTCTTTCCTCCAAAAAGCACATAGCTTTCTCTATGCAAGATGGCTAATATTAGCTTTGCTTTACCAAAGCTTTGCAACCTTTCTCCAATCTAGCCTCGCCCCCATACAAAGATAGCCTCATACATCTTTCAATCGGTCACCCAATGACTCAAGCAAACACCTCACTCCTCCACCCTTGTAGCATGAGGTAGGTCTTAAGATCCATGTAGCTTCAGAATTAAATGGCATATGCTTGAAGACTAGTGAATCATTACTTTGATTCCACTAGCTTGGTAAATCCCGGGAGTAGTCTTACAAATATGTGTTTTTGTTGATCCCTACAAATTCCTTTGAGGATGAAACTAACTTGATGTTGATCTTAGCTTTTCTTCTCTGAGAATACTAACTCTAAGCACTATAATGTATTGCTATCCAATCCAAAGTTTCGCTTTGAAGTAGGACAATTTAGTGAACCAAAAAAATAATGCATTTGCCTGAATAGAGTTTCTCTGGAACCATCCTTGCCAGCTCTACTGGATCAAACGAAAAGGGAGCAAAGAAGGGGTGGAAGGTGGCTATGAGAGCTAACTGAATGAGGCCACCTCATCAAGATAAGTAAGAGGGCTATCCGAAGCAATATGTAAGGCCGTACCAATCGATGTGCAAAGAATGAAGGAGCTATCTGCGGTGATTGTTAGGATTCCCAAGGAGGGTAATACAACTTGAGGTGATAACCATTAATCAAGAAGGGATTATCAAGCATCGAGTGTCTTTACTTGGACGATAGAGCCATTAGGGTTGACAACAAGTACCTTATATGGGCCCATCCATCGTTGTTGAAGCTTGCCTGGAAACTTGGCAAATCTTGAATCATAAGCAAGGACTAAGCCACCTTCCTTGAATTCCTTCTACTTGATGAAGCTATCATGGTAGGCCTTTTGGCGAGCTTGGGTGGCTTCCATGCAATGTAGGGCTATCTTGCGAGTCTCATCCAGACATTCCAAGTGCAAAAGATGGCGTTGCAAGGACTCGTCCTCTCCCAAGCACTCTTTGATAGCCATGCGTAAAGTCGACAACTCTAACTCAACAGGGAAGATGGCTTATGTACCATACACCAACTAGAAAGGGGTCTATCCTATAGCATCCTTATGGGAGGTTATGTATGTCGAGAGGGCCTCTATAAGTCAATCATCCCGATCAAGACGATGTGTCACAATTGTTCTTGTCAAAATTGAACAGAGGATGTGATTGGTAACTTCAACTTGGCCATTGGCTTTGGGATAGTAAGGTGTGGACTTACGATGGCGTATTTTGTACAACTCTATTAATTCTTCCATAACCTTATTAAGGAAGTGATTACCTCTGTGTCACATAGTCCTATAGAGCAAGATATATATGTTTTGTTTCCTTCTAGTTGGTGGATCAATAGGGCCCATGAAGTCAATTCCCCATTTCTCGAATGGCTTTAGGAGAAGAATGGGTGGCGTGGCGCTAGATTTGGTAGGATTTCCCATTCGCTAAAAGCATCACAACGTTTGTAGTAGTCATAGGCATCGTTGTGGAGGTTTGGCCATCACCAATATCCTACAAGCAAGGCCTTCCTGGCTATGGCTTCTCCCGCGAAGTGTCCACCATAGGGCTCGTCATGGCATGCTTTTAGCATTATCCCAATCTCATCTCCTGCAACACATCTGTGCAGTACTTCATCCTTTCATTTCTTATACAGAGCATCACCTAACAGGGTGTATGGGGCTGATTCCAATACAAGCTTTCTCTTATCACGGCTAGAAATACCAAGGGGAAACTGTTGCCTTGTCAAGAGGTTAGCTATGTCCGCGTACCATGGGTTAATAGATTCGACTAGAAAGATGATCAACCAAGACATGGGAATTATCGGATTTGGTAACCACTTCAAAGTCAAACTCCTAAAATAGAAGGAGCCATCTCATCACTCTTCCCTTCACATCCACCTTGTTCATTAGGAAGGACAGGGCCTCATGATCCACATAGAATTTGAAGTGCCTCAATAGTAGGTAGTGTCGGAATTTCTCCAAGTCAAACACCTTTGCCAAACACTCAAGCTTTGTCATGGTATAACAACATAGCAAACATCAAAATCATCATCATGGTTAGCTTCTAAACCCAACTCTACAAGAAAGGCGCATCATGATCATAAGAAGGCATTGGCTTGTGATTATTAAAGGAGGGTGGCTTTTGAGTACGAGCTTTGGAGAGGACGACGACGATAGTGGCATCTCCATGAACCTATAAGAAGTGAATCATGTCGTAGGAAGGCGTCGGCCCTTTGTCTGAAGTTGTGCCACCAGATGTTGATGATGTTGAGTGAAGTGGAAAATTACAATCTAAATCCTAGGTCTAACAGAAGGTGGTGTCTCCTCAAGCTTGAGTGGCTATGAATTTGCGTAAAGATGACAGATTTGCAGTGCAGTAATTACTGAGGTGCCTTATGACTCAGGCCAGATTACAATGTCTTGATCTATAGTTCACGCTGGATATTGCAGCTTCCAGCTTGTGAAAACAATGACCATTCAAGAAAGGTGCAGTTGGAGACGTGAGAGAAAAGATATTCAAATGACATCTCAACAGCCAAAGGTGTAGAGTGGTGAGTTCATTATGAGAACTATTAAGAAGTGGAAAACGTGGCAAATCTAACAAATCAAACATCTCAACTATTAAATACAGATAATATTATAGTACATAAGAGGATTTGAATAACTCAATAGATTGAGAAAGAGAAGAGAAAAATACATGATTGGGCCCAACCTCCCCCATGGCAAAAGCCATGGTTTGCCATCCTTAATTATATATTATAGTTTTACATGGATATTTGCATTCATATCTTACATATAATTACAAAGAAATAACAAATATCAATTGAAATACAGAGTTTTAAGAGTCAAGAGGTATCCTATAACATGCCGCAGTTGCTACAGAAAATTCGGTGCTCTGAATCCTGACGTATAGACATCACCATCATGTCCAAAGCATGCAAGAACCCCCTAAATGACTATTGAAGCTCTGAATTCCGATTCTGAATAAGGGATAAACGAAAAAACTCAGTTTTCACCCTATTCTTCTATTTTGTGCATGATCTTGTTGATTTTATAAAGAAAGCTAAAAAATCCTTCTAAAACTTAACCACATTAAGAAAATAGCAAGGTATTCCATTAAAAAATCTTATTTTAATAAAAGCATATCTTAAACCTCATATTCTAAAATAATTTATATTAAAAATAAATAAATTAATAGTACTAAGAACAATAATCTAATTATTATTAAAGAAGTTAAAACTTATAACTTACAAATAGAGTAATAATTTTAATAATACAATATCATATAGATATATATTATTATACATTATACTTAAAATAAGTAATCATAATTATGAAATTTACGCTTGGACTTACGCTAATGCCTAGTGCTACCCAAAGCCATAGCTACATACTCTACACATCAATTGAAGCATTCACAATTGTTTATAAATAAAATAAACAAAAAATAGTGAATACCTAGCAGTCTTCAACTACAAATAATTAAAATAGGTTGGAACACTGTCCTAACCTTAATTTAATTCGAGTGCACATTTTAAACTCATAAATGTCCATTAATTTGATATGTATTTTGAGGAATCACCCGATTTAAAACCACCCATGTGCACATTAAATTAATTTGATGCCCGAAAAGGACAGGTTTCCCCGTCAACTTCTCGTATAAGGAATCCACCTTGTGTATGAGCCCCGGCAAATAAATATAGTTTTACGGAATCCACCGAAAAACCTCACAAAATCCAGCGTGGAATATGCCTCCTGGCATCATACCCCCGAGGTGAGATAGCAATTGTCCACAATTGCTATTAGTTGCTCAATGTGAAGCTAGTAGTGTAGGGTAAGTACTAAGGGCGCAGGCGGTCAATCATTGCACATCTTCAACTGAATGAGTTTTTTTTTTAAATTACAAAGTATCTAGTATAGGACAATGAATCAATTGGAGTCTAATGATTAGCAAAGAATTGATTCTAATAAGATTAAAAACTAGTGTTAGTGTCATAGATGTCTTTCATGGGGGTAAGAGAGTCAAAATATAAGATAGAAATATTATGAATGCTAGGTCTCATACTCAAAGCATCGACAATAATAAATAAAATTGTTATTCTAGTTTAGTAGTAAGTAAAAATTTAACTAAGTATTCTAGAAAAAAAATTAGTAAAAGACTTACCTATCTTACCTTGATTAGAGATCTCTACCTTTACAAGAAAGCGTGAATTCGCAACAGAATTAGGAAGTTGATGAATTTTCCAAAGTACTTTTAAGAAAAAATTGCTGGTCTCAATGTTTATCAAATCAAAAGATAACAAAATTAGAGGCATATTATAATCATAAAAAATTAGACTGAGAATCATATTGAAGGCCTACTTTGAATAAAAACAACTTATATCTTCTAGTGAATCAAGTTAGTCTATAACTAGAGAGTTGGAGCTTATAAGGAATTTTACAAAACATTTACTTATGACTAAGACTAAAATTTAAAAAGAAATATATTAAAGATAAGGCTAAAGTTGGATAAAATACTAGTCTTTTAGTTTTAAAAAATAGTAATATTCAAGCTCTATGGCATATTTAGATATAATTATCTTTTAATATATGCATATTTAGACAAAACCATGTCTAATATAAGTTTTAGATCTTTGTACAAGCTAAAACTTTTTCTTTTGGGAGTATACTCAAATTCCAAATGAATTAAAAGCTATTCTACTAGCAAAATTAGATGTTTGCATAAGTTGAAATTTACAAATTTCAAAGTCTGGGTTAACTACAAGACCTACTTTCAAGATAAATAACTTTCTTTGTAGATTGAATCAAGTCATGATAATAACTAGAGAGTTGTAGACAACAGAAAGGTCTACAAATCATGTCCCTATGATAGATTACCAAATGTGAAGGTAAGGTCATAAAAAATAGGGCTCAAAGTTGGCTACTACACAGTTTTATACATACTGTTGTGAAATTTACATTCAGGGTCACTTTAGGACTCAAATAACTCGCTAAATATTCAGAATTTGTAAAATGTGTGTCCAATAACAATTGTAGATCTTTTTGAGGGCTAAAACTTTTGTTTTTATACTATCCTCAAAATATGAATCAGTAAAAAGTTACATTACCTGAAAAATAGTTGTTTGAGAGAATTTTGATGGTGAAGCATATGCAATAGCTAGACTACTTTCAAGTGCCTCTTCTATATAGCCTGTTACATAAATAAAGACTTAATATGCTTAAACTTGAAACTTTTATAAAATAAAATAAAGCTATAATTTACTATGAAATAAAATTCAAACGAAGCGGAATACCTGGCAAATCTAACAAATCAAACATCTCAAGTATTAAATATAAACAACATTATAATACATAATAGGATTTGAATAACTCAATATATTGAGAAAGACAAGAGAAAAACACACAATTGGATCCAACCTCCCCTATGGCAAAAGCCATAATTTGCCATCCTTAATTATATATTATAATTTTACATGGATATTTGCATTCATATCTTACATATAATTACAAAGAAAGTACAAATATCAATTGAAATGTAGAGTTTTAAGAGTCAAGAGGTACCTTGTAACATGCTGCAGTTGATGTAGAAATTTCTGTGATCTGAATCTTAACTTTTGACATCACCATCACGTCCGGAATGTGTAAAAACCCCTGAAATGACTCTTGAAGCTCTGAATTTTGATTCTGGATGAGAGACAAACAAAAAACCTCAACTTTCACCCGATTCTCCTGTTTTGCATGCGATCTTGTTGCTTTTATAAACAAAGCTACAAAAGCCTTCTAAAACTTAACCATATTAAGAAAATAGCAAGGAAATTTCATAAAAAAAGCTTATTTCAATAAAAACAGATCTTAAATCTCATATTCTTAAATAATCTATATTTTTAAAAAATTAATAGTACCAAGGACAATGATCTAATTATTACTAAAGAAGTTTAAACTTATAACTTACAAATAGAGTAATAATTTTAATAATACAATATCATATAAATACATAATATTATATAGCATACTTAAGATAACTAATCATAATTATGAAATTTACACTTGGACTTATGCTAACACCTAGTGCTACCTAAAGCCACCGCTACTTGCTCTACACATCAACTGAAGCATTCACAATTATTTATAAATAAAATAAACAAACAATAGTGAATACATAACAGTCTTCAGCTACAAATAAGTTAAAATAATTTAGAACACTGTACTACCCTTAATTTAATTCGAGTGCGCACTCTAAACTCATAAACGTCCATTAATTTGATATGTATTTTGTGGAATCACCAGCTATGGAACCACCCACATGGAACCACCCACATGCACATTAAATTAATCTGATGCCTGAAAAGGACAGACATCACCATCAACTTCTCACACAAGCAATCCACCTTGTGTACGAGCCTTAGCAAATAAATATAGTTTTATGGAATCCACCGAAAAACCTCACGGAATCCATCGTGAAATATGTCTCCTGGCATCAAGAACATTGGTGCTGCAATGTACTTAGCGCATTGACGTGTAGAGAACAATGCTCTTCTTTACTTCTAGTGTTGTTCTAGAAGCAAGGAGAGTTGGTGGAGGGAACCAGGCTAATTATGGGGTTTAATCTTCCTTTTGGTGTAAAGGGTGGCCTTAAAACTCAATTTATAAGCCTAAGGGTCAACTCACACATGTAGGGTGCCATCACAATCATGTCCTATCATGTTCACAAGAACTATAACTTCATGCTAGTGAGCCAAGTGCAAGGACAAGGTGGCAATACTTGAAAGGATGGGAGCTCTTTGAATGAGCTCATTGTTTTGCTCTTAGTTTTGGAGATTTGTCTTGTTCATATCTAAAAGGCACGTTGCTTCAAGTTTAGTACTATGGGTGTATATC
Source organism: Lygodium microphyllum (assembly GCF_053477565.2). Taxonomy (NCBI): domain Eukaryota; kingdom Viridiplantae; phylum Streptophyta; class Polypodiopsida; order Schizaeales; family Lygodiaceae; genus Lygodium; species Lygodium microphyllum. Next base: position 26,630,936 of record NC_141152.1, on the reverse strand, counting down.
AGAAAAGAATCTTGAATTCATAATAGCTACATTGATGAGGCCGTTAAGATGGGAATCCAAAGGCATCAAGGAGCTACTCAATAGAGCTTTGAAGACTAGTTCATCAAGGCAACTACAAGGGAACATATATAGATCAATAGCAAGATTGATACCGTGTGCATTGTGAAGCTATGCACCTTTTCGTTCTTCTTGGGGTACTACCACAATGGGCAAAACCCATTCACTATATTGGCCACTAGATAAATAAACTCAGGTTCAAGAAGCTTTACCAATTCAGCTTTCACCAAGGCATAATAATTTGGATTCATGCACCTCTATCTTTGCCTCATAAGCTTGGCATTAGGCTCTGGGTTGATGTGATGCTGACATATCGTGGGATCAATCCCCTTAATATCTGTGTAGGACCATGCAAACACATCCAAGTTCTCCTTCAGAAGGTCATCTAGGAGTGACAGCTCTTCTTCTCAAAGACTGATACCCACCTTCAGGTGCCATTCAGTACCATTAGCATCCATGAATATTCATTACTTTTTACCTTCCACTTCGTAGATGAAGGTCCCACAGACTGCTTTTGGGTACAAATCCAACTCCTTCAAGGGAGTGGTCCCCTCTTCTGATACTCCACTAGAATCGATATCCTCTTTCAATGAGGACTGGGCTGGCCCCTTGGGATGCTCAAAGGGTATCAAGGTTGTTTCAAATTTGGTTTGGGAATTAGTTACCTCTTGGCTCGAAGACTCGTTTTTTGAGAATGCCTCCAAGAACATCATACATAAATGGACCCTTCAGAGTTCTGTTTGGGCTATACGGTTGGTGGTTGTTGGCATGCTACATCCTCATTATCCTTCTTTGGGAAGGATGGATTAGGGTAACAAGAGCCACTGTTGAAGGAAGTCTTATTCTTCCTAATCCGTTTCTTATGGATATTTTGCATATGTTGTGCTTCATTAGCAAGTCCAAAGGATATCGAAGTCACTCTGTCTAACAACATGGGATTTTCTACTTCTGAGGCTTTTGAAACTTCTTCCTCATTTGTTCCTTCTAAGGGTAGAATAGATTCTTCTAGTGCACTATCATAATCTTCTTTTGCAATGTCATCTTTGTCCTCTTTAGACTCTATTTCCCTCTGTTTGTGCTTTAGTCTCTGTCTCTACTTTTGTCTCTGTCTCTAGCCCTACGTCTATCTCTGTCTCCACTTCAGACATATAATAGGGACAACAATATATCCATGCATTTATCTCACTGCCACATAGGTGACTTCAAAAGTCAATTTGGGTTTAGGCAAGAGATATTCACCCATTGACAAAGACTTTACTTCTTTCGGGAGTTGCCTTATAGTGCCCACTCGGTGAACTATTGGGAAATATCTATTTAACAGCTTCCTTGTCTACTTATGTGCCATCTGTTACCTCATTGGAAGAGTCTTTGATGACTTCAATGGAAGTAGATCCATTACCTTTTTGCGATCCATACAACTTTAATACCACTTTGTTGGGTCCTTTGCCTAGGGTTAGGGATCCTTTAAACCAATCCGTCTATGCCCTTGCTTCAAAAGGCCATGGTCTTTCCAACAATAGAGGGCATGAGGTCCTGTAGGAATTTGGTTTTACAACTAGATAGGTCAGCCAATAGTCTCTTTCTACTACAAAGGTTGTCTTCACATATGAAAGAATTTAATTCTGCTTTGGGGTTTGCCAGTTTGATAAGCCACTGTGTAGGTTGCATACCTTGCAAGCCTAGATCCTTCAATGTCACATCCGTCATCATTATGTTCACCAATGAATCTCCATCAATCAATGCATCTGCAATAAAACATCCTTCAATCCACATGCCAATCTCTAGAGTACCAGGATCCAAGAATGCGTTAGCCACATCCACTTCTTTCATAGGCTCTGGGACTTTGTTGGACTTAGTTGCTACTATTTGAGGGAGAAATCCTTAAGCTTCTTCTTCTCGTCAGTATGCTTTTGAATTTCTTTTGGAAAAACTGGTGATGGAACCTAGAACGGGCCGGCACTGGCTCCTGCACTAGCCGGACCTCTATCTCACGCGCTCAACAACCCCATGGCCTCGCGGCCAGGAGCGCTGATGACACATACATTGCCCTCCTAGACATCTTGCGTTTGTATTATGTCGTTTGTAGTCCACTCTTCTCTCACCACTACTCCTCAGAGGGAGTCCCTTACACATTGCCTAATGGCACAAAGCACAAACATAGGGGGTCCTCCAACGGCTGAGTGCCGCCACCCCTCTACGACTCTCCTACACTTTGGGGATTGGCCCCTCAGTGCGTCGCTCAACAAATAGACACATCGCACAAAAGTCGCTCAAGGTACCAAATAAGCATGTCCAAGAGTGTACCATTTCTTCCTCACTTGCTTTCCCCTTTGGGACCCGCGTCTATCTACAGCATGGGTACCTCACTGCCTCTCAATGTAGGTCATGTCTTAATAAACCAATTGCAATGCATGTCCAGGAGCTGGTCTCTGATACCTTTAAATTATTTTCATGCTCTATGCATTTGGTGGATGCCTAGTGCTCAAACATTTAGCAAAACAGTATCGTGCACAAGTGCAAAAACATTCTTTTAATGGTTTCCTTTCTCTAGCGTTCGTGTTTCGTTGCATGGGCCTAGCACCGAGGTGATCCTCGTGCTACTAGGCTCTTAATTTTAATTATTTTCCGTCCTAAATGCTATGCATAGAAATCAGCAACTTTTCCATCATCTCACACGGCATTTAGACATATTTCGACTACCCTACCCTTCCCCGTTTAAATATTGCATCATTGCATAGATTTATAGGGTAATTTGCCATTATTGTGTATATAAAAAACTGGGAAAAACGCACTAAAATACAAAAGTAGGGCTAATCTGAAGCAAATCCTCATGCCTCAGCCCTACTTTCCATCCACGGACATTGCTCTTATTTATCATTATTTTTCGGAAGCCCGAAATGTATTTTTCCCTATTTTTAAAGGGTTTTCCCCTATTTTCTTGCTATTTTTCCCATTTTACTTCATTTTTTAATTACTAAAAATTGAGATCAGTTTATGGGCTGTGGCCCTTAGTTCCTTTCAACAAAAATAAAAATTTAGTTGATGTGGATTAATTATTTCATCATTTTTATCCCCAAAAACCCCCTTTTCCTTTGGTTTTTTTTTTCATTTTACGTGTTTTAGTTTACCGTTTTCCGCCATCCGACACATGTATTTCTGATTTTTAAATGATAGAGGGACAGAAAACAACTCAAACAATGATATACTCGAATCTCATTCCATATGAACACATTTTCATAAACCAAAATTGCATCCAAAGACCATTTTCTTTATAAAAACTATTATTACCGTGATTTGCGGGTTTTTGTATTTAATTTGGCGCATCTCACGACTGATTTCCAGCCATGAATTCTGCTTGGAATCAGCAATCTATAATGATTTGGCATTGCCCTTCAATCTCATCAAGAATCGGCATCCATCCGGTCGTCCATTTCCATTCTATTCTTCTACGCACGAACGGGGTTTAAGAGGAGAGAGGAGGAGGAGAGAGAAAGACTGAAATTGCAGGTTTCGATCCGGGCCACCATATCTCGCGCGAGGGGCGGCGATGCGGAGAGGGAATCAAGTGCAGTGGCCTTCTGTGATTGGATCTATGGCTTACTTACAGCCTGCATATCGATTTGTGGGGGGGGGGGGTTTCGGCGCTGATCTGTTCGCGGCACTTCCTGGACCTCCACGAAAAAATTGGGGGGTGGGGAAGCCAAAAGGCAGGCCCTCCACTAGTCATGCCTTTTGATTTCTCAAATTTGGCCACTCTCTTGGGCGTCCTGGCCGGTTTTTGGCTATCTTCCTCGTCCAAGCTCCGATTGACGTGCTGTAAAATTTTGGGCGTCCGTCTCGGCATCCCGGACAGGCCTGCAGCTCCCGCATCCCGTCCCAAGTGACAAAAAAAAAATACTAAAAATCTGGACGTGTCACTTGGGCGCCCGTCGACTGCTTGACGCTTAAAATCTCGTCCTAGATCGAGCCGCCGCCTTCGAGATCCGGTATTTTTCCTCGCATTTCCACATTTTTCTCCTATTTTTAGGCACGTTCCGAGGCCTAAAGTCCAGCTTTCATTGGCGACCACGGGATAGGATGACTCAGTCCGTCAAACTCACGAACATATATGCAAAAACATCAACAAGAAAGAGCATCAAGCTGCTACAAAACAAATACACAACAAAACACAATGCAGCTCTCACCCAACCCCTGACAAAACCAAGGCATGACATCCACAAGGAGTAGGCCTAGCAGCATCTAATAGAAGATCCGAAGCGAGTCACTAACCACATGCTCCAACACAGCCAAACTAAAAAACCTATCAAAGAGGTTGCCCTAGATGGTAGTCTGAACTGCTTACCAACTAAAGACAACACAACTAGGAGCTCCTACAAGGCGAGGACTCCTATAGCCTGATCAAAGAATATTTTCTTTCAATACATGTCTTCTTTTAGGGTTTTTATTTTATTAACATACTTGGGCATGTAAAAAGGAGGGAGCTGAGCGTAGTGACCCAAGGAGAACGGGGCATCGGCCTCAAGACCTGTCTCGGCACCCAAGAACCTACCAAGCCCTCGCAAGGCGACACTTAATCCTTTTCTAACGCTCACTTTTTTTTTCGCTCCAACCTTCCTTGTTTTGTTATTTTTCTTCCCCAGCAAGAAGCCACCCCTAGGAAGACAAGATATCGGCCCCAGATCTGATTCGTCCCCAGGAACCTACCAGGCCTTCGCAAGGCAATGATCAACTGCTTACACATTTTGATTTCTTTTTTTTTCCTTTGATAGGGGTTAGAACCCCTTTTTACACACCTTCGTATTTATATTCATCTTACAGGATGTTTAGGGTTTCTTGGCATCATCATTATTATCTTCTGGCAGGCTTCTCTAACTGCCTTACTACTAACAAGAACTCCTAGAACGGCTGCCTAGCAGGCTAGCAGAATAGGGCCACTAGGACTTCCTTCTAAAATAGGTCTTTCGATGCTTGACAATGTCTTTACAGGAGGCAATAACTACTCCGACCTCCCTCAAACATACTTAGCCTAAACCTGGGACTTCATGCCTTGGTTGCCGGTCCCCAACAAAAATATATCCCCTCGACAAGTACAAATACACATATATCAGGAAAGAAAGGTACTCGTAAAGGAGAGGTATCACCTGGATTGGCCACAAGAAGCTTCCATCGTAGCAAAGGCTCCTCCGGGCTCCACCAAATTCCACGAATCACAAAACCTGTCTAGCACAACACTTAAAACAAAAACCCGATTAAACGCACCCGCACTAGACAGGGAAATGGCCCTCTTGGCCTAATGAAATCAAACATGACTTTGCTACCAAAATGAATCAGCCCTCTTGGCCTAATGAAATAAAACATGACTCCGCATAACATCCTCGTGAAAACAACTATGATAGACATCAAAGCATACCATTCCCAGGGGAACAGAGGCTCGTAGCCCTAAACTAGGTGCATTAAATTATGACCCATCCCTCCTGCGTATATCACAAGAGGTGTTCGCATCACATGTCGTCTAATCAGTCTATGGGTCCAAGATAGTAAAGGCAGATGAGTCTCGCTTACCCTCTGCATAACCCAGATCAACCATCGTCTGCCAAAGAGGGCATGTTCAGAAAGCATACCCCACAAATGACCAGGTCCTGTCTCACCATCAATAGATATATCGGGACAAGGGCCACAATTAAAGAAGAGATCTTCTTCATACGCAAAATTAGCCAAAGAATCGGCAAACTGATTCCAATTTCGTGGAATCAGCTGAAAAGACACTCTATCAAATTCGTCTAGCAGGGCTATGGCAGTATGATGGTACATGCAAAGGATGGGGTTTCGTACCATGTATGTCCCATTGAGTTGATTTAAAACCAGCTAAGAGTCCCCTTTCACCAATAACTGGTGGATACCACCCTTCTTTGCAATATTAAAACCCATAATTAGGGCTTTGTATTCTGCCATATTATTGGTAAAATTCACCCCGAGATAAGCAGCTAACTTCATGATAATGCGTCGTCGGGGGTCTCGGATGACGACTCCTACACTTCCTTTTTTGCATGGACCCCTAGACGCCCCATCAAAGTACAAGGTGTACATCCATAAAGGGTTTACATATCCCGCCATCCTGAACTCTACTCGTAATTATGGTAATCGAAATTCAGCATATTCAACGTGTGGACTGTAGGCTCCATCCCTCCATCATCATTGAATTCAACAGGGATGCTCGTCAACATTTGTAGGCAGTGATGGCAGAAGACCTTGATCTCCCAAATAAATGTTCTGTCTTCTTGCTCAGTCACCTTATATCCTTTGCTCCACCAAATGAGCTTTCCCTGATGATATCTCTATTCTAAATACCGGTGTTCTAAATAAGGGATCAGACGACCCATCAACCTCTATCACAATGTCCTTGCAGATATTTGATCGATCTCTCCTAGACCTACAAGGCAGTCATAGTATTAGTGCAATCAGAAATAATAAGGTTTAATATTATTAAGATTAACCTTATTTTTAAATTCTACCCCCTCAAGGTCAACTAAGAAGACTGTGGACTTATGCTTTCCTAGTCTAACGATCCTATAGGGCCCGTCCCATTTGGGCTCTAGCTTGCCTGGAAATAATTCACGTCGTGCGTCATAATACGGAACAAGCTGTCCTTTCTTGAAGGTGTATTTCTTGGCTTTGAGGTCGTGTAACTGCTTCATTCGGCGCTTCGCCACTTCTTGGTGCAATAAGCTCTGTAGCTTAAGCTCTTCTAAATGTGCCAGTGTCGTCAAGCGCTCAAAAAGTGCGTCTTCATCACTCAAAGAATGATTGATGGCAAACCAAATAGTCGGCAGCTCAATCTCTAAAGGCAAGACACACTCCTCCCCATATACTAACTTGAACGGGGTATGGCCAATGGCTCGTTTGAAGGTCGTATTATAGGCCCACACTGCCACGTATAACTTTTTATCCCAATCCCATTTCTTTTCCGACACAATTTTGGATAGGATATCCACCAGCTGCTTGTTGGTGCTTTCAACTTGCCCATTGGCTTGCAAATTATATGGGGTTGTCTTGTTATGCTTGATTTGCCAAGTCTCTGTCAAACCTTTGATCACCTTATTCAGGAAATGGGTTCCGCGGTCCGACACTAATTCTTTCAGCAAACCAAAACGGCATATTATCTGCTCTAAAAGGAAACTAGCAGTTTCTTTAGCATCATCTTTCCTTGTTGCACGTGCTTCTGACCACTTTGTGAAGTAATCAGTTGCTACAATGATGTACCTCTTTTGTGCAGTCGATGACGGAGTGAAAGGACCCACAAAGTCTATTCCCCACTTCTCAAATGGAAGTATCGCCATAATAGGGGTGAGTGGTCATTTCCTATTCTCTCAACTATCATGTCATTGACAAATATCGCATCTCTTAACATACGCAAACACATCCTGGAAGATGGTAGGCCACCAATATCCTGCTCTTAAAGCCTTTTGTGCTGTAAGCCGTCCTGCAAAATGGCCGCCGCAAGCACAATCATGGCACTCTTCCAAAATGAATGGCACCTCGTCAGGCATCACACATCGATAATAGATGTCATCAACCCCTTGCCGATATAATGTACCTGCGATCAAAGCAAACTTTAACGCTTGCTACTTAATTTTCCTTCTCTCAGCTTTAGATAATTAGGATCCCGCCTCTCGCGTCGATAAATAATGCGTTATTGCAGCATACCATGAGGGAATAGATGCCGTATCTATTTTAAATAACAACTCCATGTCACTACTTTCAGCCATAGATTCTTTCAGCTCCCCAAACTCCACTAGACATTCCACGATGCCTTGCAACCTTGGTGGCTTACTCCTAATTTCATAATCAAATTCCTGCAAAGTGATCAACCACTTCGCTAGACGATCAGGCGGCTATAGCTTATTCATCAATAATCGAAGTCCCTCCGCCTTCGTATAAAGCACGACTTTCTCATAGAGAATATAATGCTTGAATTTCTTGGTCCCAAAGACCATCGCTAGACACAACTTCTCCATGTAAGTATAATTGATTTCGGATACGCCCAGCTTCCGGCTAGCAAAAGCAATCGGGTGGTACCACTTCTCTTCCCAAATTTGGGCTAAACAGCAGCTAATACTATACATGGTGGCTGCTGAGAATATATAGAACACCTCACCTCTTTTAGGTGCTTTTAAAACGGGAGCTCTTGCTAGCTCTTGTTTCACATCCTCGAATGCTATCTTACAAGGGTCACCCCATACAAATGAACAGCTAAAGGACAATAAATTTGTAAGCAGCAACGTTCTTTCTGCCAAGGCGCTTATGAATCTATGGTAATAACCAACCGAAGACAGAAAGCTATGCACTTCTTTTGGAGTGCGTGGTGGACCCATGGCAATTATAACTTTGACCTTCTCGGGGTCTGTCGCAATTCCTACCGAACTGACCACATGACCCAGCAATAGCCCATAAGGTACTCCAAAAACACACTTCCGTGGGTTTAGGGCGATGCAATATTGTCTACATCGCTCAAAGCATTTTCTTAGAATGATCAACTGCCTTTCTCTCACGGTGGCGGCCCCTAAGTCATCAATAAACACCTTCAACTCTTCAGGGGATATGTCATCGAATGTCTTATCTGCTGTTCGTTGCCACGAACCAGGCGCATTGCATAAATCAAAGACCATCACATGGTACGCAAAAGTACCAAATACAGTAATAAAAGGTGTTTTCAACTTGTCCTCTTCTTCAATCGCCATCTGGTTATATCCTGCAAAGCAATCCATAAACGAATATATCTCCCTACCCGCTAATTGATCCAAAATCTAGTCAATAAATGGCAACGGATAGTAGTCCTTAACTGTCTGCTTATTCAGCTCCCTAAAGTCTACACACAATCGGATTTGATAAGGCATACGCCTTACTTTCTGTCATATAAGACGACTTCCCTCTTTCAACGGAATTGTATGAACAACAAGACTAGGAGGAATGCCTCTCAGCTCATCATAACTCCAGGCAAAGATATCACGGAATTCCTGAATCAAGGCCACATAGTCCTCCCTTTCTGCTGTGCTGAGCATAGAACCTAATTTGATTGGCCGCGAATCATCAGGCGTACCAAGGTCTAGCTCGATAACATCTGCATCTCTTATACGATCTTGGCCCTCTATCGGCTCGTTCAAAGTAATCTGATAGATGTTTTCCCTGGTGGATCCCTCTTTGGACTTATCACTCGATGATGTCACACTGACAGATAAATCTTCTAATGTCTCCAATTCTGTAGAAGATAGGGGAGGTCTCTCACTCTGCGGGGACTCAGGATAAGCATCAACCACCACACATTGGGCACCTCTGCCGAATATTAGTTGACCGGCAGGTATATATACTTGGCAGTCCGCTTGCAAGATCCAAGGTCGTTCGAGTAATACTTGGTAACTTGGACGGCCTGCAAAACGAATCACCCTAAAGTCCAACAGGCATTCTACATTTGCAACAGTGACATGGACCTTAGTAATGCAGCCTTCTGGCTGTCTCAAACTATCATCTGCCATTCTGAGAATTGTGAAGGTATCTTTCTGGATCGCAAGACCCAACCTTTCCATCAGTTCAGAACTCATAATGTTAACAGATGATCCCGTGTCGACAATGGCATAATCTACTAATATCCCATCGACATAGGCTGCAACCCTTGGGCAATGCTTCTCAGCATGCTCGAACCAGTCATCACCAACTCGCACAATACCCAAAGGTTCCACGATATACCCGGTACGCAGGATCTTTCTAAATTCCTTGCATACTCCTGGGGAAAGGTTAATAAGCTGTAAGAGATTTACATCCGGCTTGACTTCGCAGAGAGAGCTCGCCAAATCGAATTCATGATAGTTCGATAGAGCTCCCTTTTCACTCCAAACCATCCGCTCTTTAGGTCGCTGAACCGGCTTTATTGCCTCTTTCTTAACTTTCACCTTCTTCTTTGGTGGTTCCTTATCGGCTTTACTTTCCACGGGCTTCAAAGGTCCCCCTTCCATGGCAGGATCCAAAACTTGCGTTCCTTTGTTGCCTTGTTTAGGGTTTCCGTCGACAGGCTTATCCTTGTCGGCTTCTCTATCCTTTTGACCTCTTGTAAGAACCGCTCGCAGATTAGAGGTTTCAGCATCATTAACGCATACAGCCTCAATCAAACTAACCCCACTACCACTTGGTAGCTCCTCCACTGTAGTCTTTGGTCGTTGAAGTATTTGTTTAGGCCCATCTTCTCGCTGGGAATCATTTCCTTGTGCACGATGATTAACAGGCCCTGGTTGCTGACTACCTCGTTGGAGGGAACTAATCTTACTCCAGCAAGTAGCTGCTAAATGGCCGGATTTTCCACAGATATCGCACTTAACATTTGGACAATTTCTTGGATAGTGTTGCCCACCACACCATTTGCAACTAAACCTCGAATGTGCACCCTCATCTGGGTATCTACTTCCTATCAAATTTTGTTGTTTTTTAAGAAAGTTGACATCAACGGCTATTTGTCGATACTGCTCCGTAATCATGTCGGTATAATGCTTCATCATGTCCTTAACCTCGCCAAGAACATTGGAAGCGCTCGACTCATAGCCTTGGTCATTACCATGTTGTTCCATCGGCCTAACAATTCGATTAGGCACTGGTTGTTGAACCACAGGCATAGCATTAGAATTGGCCGCCTGGCCTCCACCACTTGGAGCCATTTGACTGCCTGTAGGCATCGACATGCTAGGGGGAGCTGGTAATAAAGGCACATTCTGCATCATGTTCCCTCTCCCATTAGGGTTAGCCATCGCTATCCCTTGGCCACTACTGCCATTGGCTATTGCCATATTGTTTCCCAATACTAAACCCATATTCGAATTGCCTCGAGAAGCATAGGCTGCTTGTAGTCGGGATTCCACCTCTTGTGCTCGTGTAATGGCAGTATCTATATCCCCCAAGGGGACATACTCAACTGCAATTGGATATTAAAGTCCAAACCATGTAGGAAATATTGCAATTGGGCAGCTGCAGGGATAGGAATAGAGGTGTCCAACTTACGGAAAACCTCTTTTATTTTCTTCGCATAAGCACGAATATCCTCGTGTGGTTCTTGGCGGGTCACGTTGAGTACATGCAACCAATATTTCCCACCCCTTTAAGGGGCAAACTCCCTTCGAAAAGCTCCATAAAATGCATCAATATTCAATATGGTTCCGGCTTCTAAACCATGATACCATATAGCGGCTCTTCCTTTGAGAGTCATATTGAAGAACATCATTAAATGTCCTTCTTCTTGGATGCGACAGTTAAACATCAGCTTTTGAAACTCCCTAATGTGGAGTTCCGCATCTTCCTCAACTAACCCATTAAAAATGGGTAGCGGGTAACCTAGAGCCGGCAAATCCGTCGTTCCTGCTGGAATTGCAATAGGCTGCGCCATAACGAAAATTGGATTTGCACTACGAATAGGGGACGGTGGGGTTACACCTCCCGCACTTGATGTAGACTGGCTTATGGCAGGAAGGGGAGCACTAGAGCTTCCACCTTCTCCTAACTTACTGCTTGTGGCACTAAGACCACTAGATCTACTCCCTCGTAAGGGTTCAGCACCGCTACGCTTAGGGGAATATCTCCTAAAAATTTCAGCACGTCGCCTAGCTCTTTCATCTCTCTCTTGCTTTTGGATTTCTGCTAGACGATGCTTATCGATAAATAACGGATCAATCTCAGTATCCTTTGGCATAAACTGCTAGTTGGTCCCTAGACAACCAGGATGCCTGGACCGCCACTTTTAAGCGGCTCCCGGCAGACGCACCACTGATGGAACCTAGAACGGGCCTCGTGCACTAGCTGGACCTCTATCTTACACGCTCAACAACCCCACGGCCTCGCGGCCAGGAGCGCTGATGACACATACATTGCCTTCCTAGACATCTTGCATTTGTATTATGTCATTTGTAGTCCACTCTTCTCTCACCCACTACTCCTCAGAGGGAGTCCCTTACACATTGCCTAATGGCAAAAAGCACAAACATAGGGGGTCCTCCAACGGCTGAGTGCCACCACCCCTCTGCAACTCTCCTACACTTTGGGGATTGGCCCCTCAGTGCGTCGCTCAACAAATAGACACATCGCACAAAAGTCGCTCAAGGTACCAAATAAGCGTGTCCAAGAGTGTACCATTTCTTCCTCACTTGCTTTCCCCTTTGGGACCCCCGTCTATCTACAGCATGGGTACCTCACTGCCTCTCAACGTAGGTCATGTCTTAATAAACCAATTGCAATGCATGTCCAGGAGCTGGTCTCTGATACCTTTAAATTCTTTTCATGCTCTATGCATTTGGTGGATGCCTAGTGCTCAAACATTTAGCAAAACAATATCGTGCACAAGTGCAAAAACATTCTTTTAATGGTTTCCTTTCTCTAGCGTTCGTGTTTCGTTGCATGGGCCTAGCACCGAGGTGATCCTCGTGCTACTAGGCTCTTAATTTTAATTATTTTCCATCCTAAATGCTATGCATAGAAATCAGTAACTTTTCCATAATCTCACACGGCATTTAGACATATTTCAACTACCCTACCCTTCCCCGTTTAAATATTGCATCGTTGCATAGATTTATAAGGTATTTTGCCATTATTGTGTATATAAAAAACCGGGAAAAACGCACTAAAACACGAAAGTAGGGCTGATCTGAAGAAAATCCTCATGCCTCAGCCCTACTTTCCATCCACGGACATTGCTCTTATTTATCATTATGTTTCTGAAGCTCCAAATGTATTTTTCCCTATTTTTAAAGGGTTTTTCCCTATTTTCTTGCTATTTTTTCCATTTTCCTTCATTTTTTAATTACTAAAAATTGAGATCAGTTTATGGGCTGTGGCCCTTAGTTCCTTTCAACAAAAATAAAAATTTAGTTGATGTGGATTAATTATTTCATCATTTTTCTCCCCAAAAACCCCCTTTTCCTTTGGTTTTTTTTGCATTTTACGTGTTTCGGTTTACCGTTTTCCGCCATCCGACACATGTATTTCTGATTTTTAAATGATAGAGGGACAAAAAACAACTCAAACAATGATATACTCAAATCTCATTCCATATGAACACATTTTCATAAACCAAAATCGCATCCAAAGACCATTTTCTTTATAAAAACTATTATTACCGTGATTTGCGGGTTTTTGTATTTAATTTGGCGCGTCCCATGACTATTTTCCAGCCATGAATTCTGCTTGGAATCAGCAATCTACAATGATTTGTCATTGCCCTTCAATCTCATCAAGAATCGGCATCCATCCGGCCGTCCATTTCCATTCTATTCTTCTACGCATGAACGGGGTTTAAGAGGAGAGAGGAGGAGGAGAGAGAAAGACTGAAATTGCAGGTTTCGATCCGGGCCACCATATCTCGCGCGGGGGGCAGCGATGCGGAGCGGGAATCAAGTGCAGTGGCCTTCTGTGATTGGATCTATGGCTTACTTACAGCCTGCACATCGATTTGTGGAGGGGGGGGCGCCGTTTTTTCGGCGCTGATCTGTTCGCGGCACTTCCTGGACCTCAACAAAAAAATTGGGGGGTGGGGAAGCCAAAAGGCACCCCCCCCCACTAGTCATGCCTTTTGATTTCTCAAATTTGGCCACTCTCTTGGGCGTCCCGGCCAGTTTTTGGCTATCTTCCTCGTCCGAGCTCCGATTGACGTGCTGTAAAATTCTGGGTGTCCGTCTCGGCATCCTGGATAGGCCTGCAGCTCCCGCATCCCTTCCCAACTGACAAAAAAAAAATATTAAAAATCCGAACGTGTCACTTGGGCGCCCGTCGACTGCTTGACGCTTAAAATCGTCCTAGTTCGAGCTGCCGCCTTCGAGATTCGGTATTTTTCCCCGTATTTCCACATTTTTCTCCGATTTTTAGGCACGTTCCGAGGCCTAAAATCCAGCTTTCAACTAGGAGACAACATCAATAATTATTGGAATGTTAGGTTTGGTTTAAAGGTGTCTAGGTATTTGACCAAGTCACAATCTTTGATAGGATCCACGGGCTTCTCCAATTGGCTAGGGAATGGGGTATCCCCACTTTTATCTTTCCTTTTTCCTGTAGAAGCGGCAACATCTACACTTCTTCTACTATTGGAGATACTTCTACATCCTCTATCTCTTGGACCTCTGGTCCTGTCTCTGTAATTGTCTCGGTATCCTTCTGTACTACTGGATGGCTCTATATTGTACCATTCTGTTCTGTATTGTTCTATTTTTCCTTGGGAAGATTAAACTTCATTGTTTTGGTAGAGGAAGCATTCTCTTTTGGAACTATGGGTTCTCTCTTCTTGGCACACGTTATTGCTACAACTTCCAATTCCACCAAAGTAGAGGCACGTTCTTGGGTCTTCTGTTGGATATTAGGGGGGGTAGCTTTCACAGGAGCTAGAATAGGATAGTCTTTTGCAATGTGGCCTTCTCATTTGCACCAACAACATAAGGGTTTGTAGTCTGTGGACCTTCTAGGGTTTGGGTAGTTTGGTAAGATATGACCCTTTTCTCCAAATTTGTAACACTCGACTTCTAGTCTCTGGCCACCGCCATTGTTGTCCTCTGTAACTTTGAGAGGGAAACCTCCTTGGAACAAAATTATTACTGAACTCTTTAGGCTTTGGTTCGATATCGTGGGTGGTCATCTTTGATGCCAACAAGTTGAATCTTGCTTCTTAATCTTTCTTCCTTCTTTTATGCATCTCCTTCAGGGAGCAAATATCCTATGTATGGTTCTTCCTTAAATAAAAGGCTCTAGGGATAGTTGGTTTTTGGGTACATTCAATAGCTAAATGTCCTGATTGATGGCACTTTTCACAGAATGTATTAGATCACATCACATCTCTTTCAACTCCTACAAGACTGGATATGTTGGTGGTATTCACCTTCAACATCTACAACTATTTTGTAATCACATCCATAAGCTCCTTCTTGATGCTTATAAATTGAATTAGATAAGTAGTCCTTCAAATTTTCTCCTCCTCTAGAAAGGAGTACTTGCATTAGGCTTTTGGGAAGCCTCTATAATCACAACATAGACTCGTTGGGTTGATCCAGAGGGTCCTCTGTTCTAATTTTGATTTAGAGCTCCTATTGAGATTGGTGGTTGTTGGTTCAATTTGGTAGGGTTCCATAGTTGTTGTAGAGTGGCCATTGGGGGAATTGTTTGAGGCCAATGTTATTGTGGTTGAACCATCATTTGAGGTATTGTCGTCTCTGGCCACTATGGATTCCATGTACTGTACTGTGGTATTGTTTACATCTGAGGGTAGGGGTAGGGCACTGTCCCTAGAACGGCATTTGGTGGGTATACCATTCTTGGTATGGGAGGAGGTAAAACTCCTCTTCCTGAGGTCATCAATAGCCTTACTTCAACTTCATCATATAGTCTTGCACCTTGCACTGTAGCTTGTAGATTGAATGGCCTTCTCAATTCTACAAACTTACGAACTTCTAGTTGTAAGCCTTTAAGAAAAACTCCCTTCAGGACGCCTTCATCTAAGTGATGGTTGGTCCATCTCTTTAGTATGGATTCCATTCTAAAGACATATGCTTCCACCCGTTCACCAAAGGACTGACTTAAGTTCATGAACTCTTCTTGCATCCGCTCTTCACAACATTTACACTTAAATTTAGTGAGGAAAGCCAACTTCAGGTTGTCCCATGTGCCAAAAGTTCCTACTGCTTGTCTCTCATACCACTGAAATGTTGTGCCTTTGAAAGTGGCAGGGAATATTGCCAACCAATGCTCGTGGGTTCTGGCATTGTTACCTACATACGCTACCATGAAATCAACTACATGAAGATTAGGGTCTTCATTGTACTCTCCCTTAAAGATGGGCAATAGGACTACATTCGCTGGCCTGTCATTAATATTTCTAGGAAAAAATCTGGCTAGGAAGGGAACCTTGCATCGCCATAGGGACTTCTGTAAAGAGTGCCGCAAGGGCGTCAAAGGAGGCTCCTACTAATAGCTTGTTTTCGGCTTTGACTTTTGCCTTCTCTCTTCTCACATACCTCTAAACTTGTTCTAGTGCTTGCCTCTTGATTGCATCATTCATCAGGGAGTTAGCTCCACCCAGTTTGTCTCTGTACTCAATAGAACAGAGTCAGAAGGGCCTTAGTCTCTATGGATGACTCTCTTGCCAACATTTCTTCTATTTCCTTCTTTTCAACGTCTCTTAATTAAGCTTTTAATCTACTACACAGAGGGGAAGATATTCAGTTATGAAGGTATCAGAACTCATTCTTCTAGGGATCATTGTGGTGCCATCACCATAGTAATGCTAGCTTCTGATGGTGTCAATAGTGTATGTTGTAAAGAATACGCTGCCTACCAACTTCTAGTGGGTTACCAATTGAACAAAGAGAAGGTTGTTAGTGCACCAAGCATTCCACATATCTTGTTGTTGAGCATCCACAAATAGATTCGAACTCTTTTTATTCTTGTTCTTATGAACTTCAACTGACCACAACTCCTAAAGCTTCTTCACAATCTCCTACTTGGTGATATATGGAAACTCTTCAATGAAAGCCAAATCTCCCATGGATAGTCATTATCTCTATTTCTACTCTTTAGTTTTCTCCCAAACATTCTGCCACCAAGATGCACGTCTCTATTGCTTTAGCAGGGAGAGAAAATAGTCCACCACATAGAGCCTGCATCAAGATGGTAATATGTTTCCGCCATTGTGGGATGAATTTCTTGTAAAAAGTGGCTTTGGCATTAAGAATTTCTAATCTTCAGTGGTAGAGGGAACTTTGCAAGCATCCAATGAATTCTTTCCTCTCAGTAACGTCGTTTTCTTCATTTTCCGCCCCTTCTGAGACTTGTTGATGGCAATTTTCCCTTGGTTGCATACAAAAAACATGGAGTCCAAAGAGGAACACCAAGAAAATGGATAATCTAGTGCAAGAAAATCAATCTTGTATCATCAACAAGCATGTTCTTCGTATTTTATGTGACCACAACAAGGAAAAGAGTACCAATCTTCTCAAATCTTCACCCAGCTTATTCTCCCATGGTTTTAATTTGAACAAAATCGATTATGCTCTTCATATTCTTTATAGAATTCATCAAGAGACCACAAAAACATAAGAGAATACACCACTTTGAACAGAAATCCTCACATATTATTCATCTTCAATAGTTCCATCGCTTTCTCTAATAATCTCTCACTCATAGATACATTGTTTTGCATAGATTTAACTATCTCACTCACACATACACTCTCTCTCACATATTCTCTCTCAATCATACAATGGAATAATCAAGAATAATCATCCATAACCCTTCTTTGATCGTGAATACCCCTCCCAAGAGGTATGTCTACTATGAAAGGTCACCAGAGTCACTATAGTTTCCTTTCGCAACTCAACAGTATCACTATCATGCAAGTCTTCACTTGAGTCTTCAATAGCTACTTCTTCCACTTCTTTGAGCTACTTTGAGCTTGTATTCATCTCTTCCCAAGGTTAGAAAACTTCCCTAGGCTATGCATTCATTTCACATAACACTTATAGAGGCATACAGATTAGAGGCAGAGGCTTTACAGACGATCAACAGAGGATTAACAAAAATTCATCAAAAAGCCTTTAGCTCAACTAAAACCATTCAAAGCCATCAAGAATCATTCAATAAGCTTCCAAACACTCTCAAACTCTATCAATCATAATTGCATCCTCTCGTACAGAAATAAAAGAGAGCAAAACAGAAGCTCAATAGAACTAATCAGATACTAACAAAACATCAACAGAACATGTCAGAACATCATATCTCCACTGAAAAATATCACGAGCTTCTAAAACCTATTCAACCTTATCCAAAAGACTGCCAAACACTTCCAAACAAACTAATCATCATATAAAATCCATCAAAATCAACCATTCAATCCTCAAAAATAACAAAAATTAGCCAAAAAATCAAGTCATTTCACCCCTCAACATATCCCCACACTTAATCAGGGAGCATCCTCCCATGACCTAGGAAAATGAGAATAAAAGTTCAAAATAGAGCTCAGCTTGATCTTTCATAGCATCTTCAAGAAACACCATCCAAGCACGACCCCAACTTATAACATGTATCTCAGAAAGAATTGCAACGAAAGGAAAACATCTTTATCCATTAATTCAACTTAGAAATAGAAAAGCATGACAAAATTTGAAAGGATATAATATGATTGTTTTTGCCATGAGTATCCATCCAAATCAGATAGAATCATGAACCACCATCAATCAACTTCTCAAGCAGCTATATCTTCATCTTCAACTCGTAGGTAAGAAGGATAAAACACCACATATATACAATAGGATATATACAAAACTCACATAGACACAAAACAATATAGTCTAAATGGCACATGCTCCTAAAAAATGAAGAGCAAAGAGAAAGATTTTCATTAAAAGGACTCGTCCATCCAAGAGAGTGTGCATAGGCTATGTAGGATGAAGATATTTTTTCTTAAACTTCATACTCAGCTTGAGACGTTCTAGAATCTTATTCTCATCCACAAAATGTAAAGGCACATTTTGCAGAAACTGTAAACAACACATCCTTTCCAACACAATAATAAATCTGGTAGGAAAAGCTTGTGGAAAATAATACAAGACATCCATATGAAAAATCTATAGAAAAATAACAGAAAAATCTAAAAATTTTGTTGAAAATTTAGAGAATTTTTATTAATTAAAAATACCAAAAATAGAAAAATATTAGAGTGACAAACCCTTCATTATCCATGTTCTTTTTATTTTGGTATTAGTATTTGGCCCTTCAAAAGCCTTTCAACAATAAAGTACAGAAGGGGATTTTGACAAAAGATTCAAATGTCTCCACATGCTCCCCAATGTTTTTGTTCAAATGAACCTTGCAAAATGGGACTTGGGTCTCCCAAAACTTCCAATAGGGTGATTTAAAAACTTTATTAGCAACTTGATAAACTCTTTTCTTAAACTATTTTTTTATTAAGATACTCTTAACCTTAATCTTCATTGTTTGATATCCCTTGTACTCACATAATCTTATCGAACATTGCATGTCCTATGAAATCAAATTTCTCTAGCTTAGATCTCTTACATGTAGAGAGGATTCCAATTTTATTATTATGCAAGCTACACATATTAGCACATACCTATTATGTGGTACCCTTAGAGCTATATGGTGGTTGAGTATTGGGTCCATCAAGGGAAATTGGCTAATTTGATGCCTTGCTAGCTTTCTTAAACAAGCTTTGTGGTCCCTTGGACCATGTAAGTCACTACAATATATGACACTACAACAAAAAGGGTTCATAGATGCGCTTGTAGACGCAATATTTGAATTGTGAAAAAAAATGTCGAGCGCGTTTATTAACGCGTCTATTTGCGCGTCTGCAAAATCACATCTAAAAGTGCGCTTATGATTAGAGTTACACGCACACTTAGACACGCCTATAGACGCGCGTATAAACACACTGCGTAAATATATAATTATATTTATAAAAAAGTGGACATATTCGTATTGTGCGTCTATACATGCGTGTATCTCCGCGTCTACAACCGCATTTACTCTGAAAGTTTTTGACGAGAATAGACACGCATTTATCCTGCAATTTAGATGCGCTGATAGACGCGCAAGCCACATGCTCTCTGGTTTTTTTTCCCCCATCAACATCAAATTGTATGCTTAGGGAAAACAGAGAAAGATTATTTCGAAGATTGGATACTGAGAACCAAACAATGTATATATCACACGAAATTTCATATATATAGATGAAACGTTTTTACATTATGAGTTCTAGTGCTTGTGACGTCATGGTCACAAGCACTAGCTGAAAGTAATATATATCAAAAATGAAAATTACAAGCCAAGGGGAGGCATGCATGCATGGGGCTCCTCTATATCTCCTCAGAAGAGGCATCATCATCGCTACCACCACCGTTGCCTGTGCCACTGTCGTTGCCGCCACCGCTACTGCTAGTCCCCCCTTCGCTATCCTCAACTGCATCAGGGTTTGCCTACACAAAGGATTAAGGTATATAAATACCATTACAAACAATAAATTAGAGTTATCTATACTTTTCATGTAAAAAATAAAACATATATCTTCTAGTGGTAAAATCCTCATGGCGCGATTATATTGCTCCTTCGTGATGAGTCCCTCCTCGTAGAAATGCTGCCAAGTGGACGCCCGGTTATGACCTCGATGGTAGCCTACCTCTCTAGGAGTAGGATCCTACCAACGATATGATACTACAAAACAATTTGAACATACAACGTATTAAAACACACTACATAATGAAGTGAAACAAATTACAAAATTTAATTTAAAAAAAGAAATCAAATAATACTTACAAACTCAGCCTTCCATGACTCCCTGCCACCCGATCCATAATGCGACGATCCCATGGTTGCCATCTGGATACGTCGCGCCTATGCATGCTGGCGGCTTGTCATTTTCTCCACTGCTCCCTTCTTGGCCTCTTTCCACTCCTTGCGGTGGCAATTGGGTGGTTGGCCATATCCAGGGAGCCCCTGCTCTTGTCTCCGTGCATCATAAGGTGAGACCTCTTGTTATGAAGCGCGTCTCTCACCTTTGACCATCCCCAATCATCTGAGAATCGTGAATTCTCGAGATTAGGGTACCTTTTATGTACTGCCCGTAGCACCTCTTGCCACAAACCATTTTTTTGGTGCTTGAAGGGAATCATGCAATCTTTGTATGTGGCATGCACGACACTCCTCAAGTAGGCTATCACTTCCCTCCCCTCAAAGTCATGCAAGATACCACCAACATCAGTGATAGAGTAGTACATTTGTGGAGGCTCACCTCTCTCATTTTCTGGTGAGGGTGATCGAGAGCCACCACCTAGGCAACCCCCACAAAGCCCTCAACCTCCTCGTCCTCCTGCACCACTTTCCCTCCTCCCTCGACGTGCACTACCCTCTACCTCACTCGATACACGTGCTTCTGTAGATGCACGTGCTTCGGCCGATCCATGTACCTCAGCTGATCCCTCTGTAGGCAAAGATGTGATAGGTGTCCCAGACATCACACTCAAAACCTCATCTGCAGTGGGAGGGCGACGAAGATAATTGGTCATCTCCCCCATGAATTGCTCCTTGTTGAATGGGGTGCTGGAGGATCCAGGATTCCACATCTACATAAGAAAAATCATATTACCCTATGCAGATAAAACATATTACATACAACGTCTATACCTGCGTCTTTATGCGCGTCTATACCTGCGGCTCTGTGAGTGTCTGTTAGCACATCTCTGTGGCGTCTGTCAGCGCGTCTATTTTCGCGTCTATAGCCGCATCTACACTGTCATCTGGACGTGCTGACATACGCGCACAGTCACACCATTTCTTCTCAAACTTGCTTAAAAAACAAAGCTTAAAAACCTCCATAGATGACAAGATCCAGCACGTGAAGAGAGAGAAGAAAGAGACAAACAAAAAGAGAAACCAAACAAGATTGAGAGAGAGAAGAAGAACTCACCTTCTTTCCTTGTTCCAACGGGTGACGGCGGCTAGGTTGCAAGCTCCTTGTCCTCCTTCTCCCTTCCCTTGGTAAGTTGCTTCAATCTTGTTCTCTTCCTTGCTGTTTGGCTCTTGTTCTTTACTCTTTGGCTCTTCTTTCCTCCTGTCCTCTTTTTACTCTTATTTCCTTGCCTCATTGTCTTCATAAAGTGATATATAGACACGAGTAGTGATGTAAGATAATGCAATGAAGGTGTACACGAAAGAGATAGAGAAAGGCATATTATCCATCAATCAATCAAAGATATGTGAGCTATAAGTGCACCTTGACATGATTGGAATAGCTTGCATATGCACAAGCCAACTGATTTACATCAATCTATTCATGCTATGAATTGGCATGCATGGCTAGGTTAAGTGCACAACATTAAATGAGACATGTGAGTGTATTGATCAGTTATATTTATATTTATATATATATTGCAAATGCACAAGTCAACCTTTGATTTATATATACATCCAATCATCATGCCCTATCCAATCACATTTGTATAGGGCATGATTGGATATATATATGGCATGAAATCACATATAGGTTTGGTCATATTGAGGTAACCTCTTGCTTGCATGATATGTTTTAAACTACTCAGAATCTTGGGAAATTTAAAGAAAAGATAGGATTCCTTGCCACCCAAGCCTACCTTGCTTACTCTATTGTTGCCTGAGAGATTGTTGCAGGGGCTTCCTCCAATTATGAGGTCAATCTTTCCCACTGCATCCACAATCTCAGCCAACTTATCATCAGTAAGATCTCTAACATCATCCTCCATTTGAAATCGGCCTGTTTGAAAGGTTTTGTTCCACTAGCTGGCTATTATGTTTTTACATTTATAATTTATCTTCACAATAACAACATCCTTTAAAATTATACCCAATTTGTGCAATGCCACTTCTTTCCCACCAAGGCTCAAAAATAAGGACAGAACTGTTAAACCTTGCGGATATAATTCTTTCAGTGAGTTGCCCAATGCATCATACCGATCTGAAAGGATAGAGCAGCCTCAAGTGTGGTCACGATCATATCCAAACACTAGCTCAATCTCATGGGGTTCAAGTGGGGCAGCTTGGCCTGGGCTACTAACCCAAACCAAGTTCCATATTTTGCATGCCAGGACAATCTCATGTTGAAGATAAGAAGGTATCTTGCTTTCTTTGTGGGAAGAAAATATTTTTCTGATCAATCCACATATAGTGCTAGGGCACCCCGTGTGTTTATGCAATTCAGCTTCTCTCTCAGATCCCATGGGGGCCAATACTTCTTTGTTTTCGGAAGCACCTCAAATATTTTCATGGGAGCAGGGGGAAGGATCAACCTTCTTCCATTACTGGAAGGTTATAAACATAACCACCTCAGCCTAAAGCATGCTGAAAAATATCTAGAGTTTGTGAACTTTGGATCTATGCCATTAAAATGTTGTTTGATGGTCTCCCACTCTGAATTGGGAACGTTCTCAACATTTTCAAAATAGAAAAAGGGAGGGCCTTCCATCAAACTATTCAATGGTTTTGGCTTGCCTTTAAAAAAGCCAAGAATTCCAAACCCCATGCCCTTTTTGAACTTGAAGGGTGGGATAGAACCTAGATGTGGACGTGATGTTTTTCCATTCATAGATTGAGTCTCGAGCCATAAAACACTCGAGTCTTCACTGGCACTTTTATCCAAGTCTAGAGTAGGAGTAATGCTGATCTTTGTTTTAAGGCCCAAGTAAGTGTACAATAGCTTAAGGGCTCTTTCATCTACCTAGTATATTTTGCTACAGACACCTCGTGAGGGTCCAGCATGTCTAGTTATTTGAACACCTCGTGAGGGTCCAGCATGTCTAGTTTGATCTTTTATCTTTTACAACTAGTGCACATTATTCAATGCACTTTGGTGTGAGGGTAAAGATCTTCGAACTCAACGTATAGATGAAAAGAGAAATACCCAAGATTGTGGTGTCCTTGCTCACTTCGAGGATGCCAATGGTACTTCGCGTAATTATTAACTCTAATTTTTTAATTCAATGATTCAATGTGTATTCTTAATTCGATGGTTTTTATCATGCGCACACGTGCATGCTTAAGAATCAATTTCAGGTGGTTAAATAATTATTAAATTTGGTTGTTTAATTATGTGAATTGCAATTTTAGGTGGTTAAATAATTGTGCATCTGCTGGCGTGTCTATATTAGCGTCTATTTACGCAGATATATAGACGCACAATTCACGTCTATTTACACGCACGTTTACAAGCACTTATAGACGCTATGATAGACGCGCCCGACTTTGCGCGTCTATGTCTCACTTCTATTGTAGTGTGAAAGATATACTCACAATATATAATATGGAAATACACATGAATTTGTTTTGAAATATCTTGCCCCACCATCAGAATAAGTGTCGATATTAGCTATGATCTATGTACGCCCGTACCTAGACCAAAATAAATGGCCAAGAAAACATCAATATTCTTGTCATTAAATAGCAAAGCTTTTTGGGGGAAAACAATTTTAGTGGGAAGGGCTAGATCCCTACTATCCATGTCTGCTACTATCATATCAAACATGGACCATCTATTTACTTGATAAAGACCTTATACCCTTAAAAAAGTGATTCATCCACTTAGAAAGACTAAGAATGCAAATATAATAATTATACAACATATACTAGGTCATTTCCCATTGTCGAAGTTCTTTGACTAGAAAGTAGGAAAAGCGCATATTTGATATATTGTTTTACATATGATCAATATTACTTATTCATTGGAGGGGTACATGGAGCTCATTCTCCTAAAAAAGGATGCCATGGGATAAGATCTCTTGGCAAAGATGTACATGCAATATGTGGAATGAGACATGATGTCCCCTCCAAGTCGAGACCTTTCTCTATCTGTCCTTGCAAGTTAACTATAAAATATATACCTCCACAAAGGAGGTTCACTCCAATGAGAATATATGCAAAGATCTAGACTTGAAACTAGAAAAAAACATTGTATATATTGAGCCTAGTGTTGGATTTATTTTCTAGGAAGACATGCCACAATCGACCCTCCAAGGTTACAATATGAACCTAACTATAGAGATGATATGATTTGATCGCACACCTCTTGCAAGGTGGGATCAAACCTTCTAGTTGAACAAAGTCTCAAGTTTGCTCACTAATTGGAATCCCTTACAAATCTAGTCACCTATCAAAAAACTTTATCCATTGGACCAAGGGCCAGGTACCTTACCCATGGTATCAAGAGAGAATGTACAAAAAAACCCTAGTAAAGCTTGAGGGGCAATAAGGTGTTAGACATTGAGAAATAATGGGATTGCTAGAATAGTTTGAATTATTATCTTGATTTTTCCTTAATTATGTGCTTAACTTTAGAAATACTTATAGGACCCAAAGTTGAATACCAAAAACTATTGGTATGTAAGTTATTCATTGGGACACTTATTGGTCATTAAGATATGAATTCAAGGATCACATGATTAGGATTCCAAGAAGGATATACCTTCCCCATGTAAATATCCTACAATAATGTAGTTGGCAAGTCTAACATGATACGGGACATGCATAAATTTCTTCATGCACACAATCCATATTCAAAAGCATTGACCTTAAAAAGAATTATTTTAATAAAAAGAATCAAACATTGTCGGAGCATTATGCATGCAATGGCCAAAAATATATCGGGTACTCTCAGATAGGAGCTCAAATGTAGGAATCCAATGTATTCACTAATGAAGAATTAGTACATTCCCTTTGCAGTGCATACTCTGCATGGATCTCACACACACTAACTCAAGAAGATTGCTTGAGGGAACTCACAGACTCTAACTCAAGACTATTGCTTGAGAGAGCTCACAAACTCTAATTCAAGAGTATTGCTTGAGTCTCACTCTATCAGGATTTTTCCCAATTACACTCTGCTTTACAACTCTCTTTTCCAGTGATTCAAAGGAAAATACAAGTCTTCAATAAAATATTTATCATATTTGCGAGAAACTCTTTACTCTGGAAACTCTGGTTCTCAGTTGTTTAGGAGCTTAATGGTAATGTAGGATTGAAGAAAGGGAAAGAATACTTCTCATGATTGGATATAGTGCAAGAGCAAGGCAAAGAGGATGGAATCCAAGCTTGCTCGTTCGGAACACATCAAAAGCTCTATGAGGTTCATCACATGAAAGCCAGTATGATAGAGATGCATTTACAAATCCACAATATCCTGATACCATGAAGCTAGGATGCCGCATTCTTATCAGTAATCATATTCACGATCCTATTGGATGCTGAATAAGATGACAACATTTCACCCCAAAATGTCGGCTACAAACTTCGAAGATTACGCTTCCTTCATCCTCTGATTGCTTATGATGCTCCTCTCATAACACATGATCACTGCAATGCTTCTTATAATTATAGATATACTTCAAGCTAAACTAGCCTGCAACTATAATCCCCAGGGAGGATTGTCGCTACTTGTAGTAGTGCAGAACAAAGTTGTAATCACTCAGAGTTGGCAGCATGCCTTTAGTACCATTATGGCCACCCAAGGTAGAGGGTTGGATGGCACACCATAAATTTAAAAAAGCGTCATGAATTCCTATCTAAGTTGTCATTGTGAGCGTCATTTTTGTGATGATCACACACTTGTGGGATAACCACGTTGTACGAGAATGAGGTCATGCTAGTGACTCGGGAGCATCATCCAGTTAAACTTGTCCTATTGTTGATGAGAATGTTGTTGTAGATGAAGGAAAACAATGGAGACAAGGGCTGCAACCCTCTTCTCTTCTAGTCGACTTCTTCTCGGGAATTTCAATCTTCAAGACCTACATGGCGGCCTCTAAAGCAACAAACTTAAAGGCATCATAGTGGGGCTCTATGAACCAGTATTTCCTACTATTGTAGAATTTGAGCCTTTGTCAAACGACTAGCTCTTGAAACTACACCAAGCCAGCTCAAATCTCCCTCTCCACCACCAATAATTTCACTAGGAAGGCTTCAAAAGCAATGAGTACTCTCCTTAATAGTCATGGAGCTGATCATTCTCTTCGACCACCATGTTATTGTTTTCCACAATCTTCTCTGCTCATTCTCTCATTGGCTGCTACAAGTTGTTGAGCCTTTTTTCTCACGATTAGAAGCCTTCCTATGTATTTTTTTACATTTTCTCCTCCACATTTAGGCCCTCATGCAATATAAACCTTGCTTTTTATTTTTTATTTACCTCCTCTCCATGCAATAATCTCTTGTGCTTTTTCTCAAAAGCTAACTCTTTGTTTCTTTTTTATAATACCTATCTAAAGCTTGGACACATGGCCTGCAGGCTTCATGCCTCTCAAAGGCTAGGATATGCCTTCTTTCCACATGCCACTCTTTTTCTTTCATGCAAGATTATCTTGTAAAAGCTCTTCACCAAAAGCTCTCTTTCCCTTCTAATCACCCCACCTATCACCATGCATCCTGAAGGCTATAATAGCCTTAGCTAGATGTTCTAGGGAATAATTGACATAGAAATGAGCTCATAAGTAAAGCTAAGTCCTTGGAGTCAAATCAAAGGTATTAAATGGCTATCTTCCTTTTTAGACTCCAAGAAGTATGCTTTTGTGAGCACATGCCATAACCCAAGCACTTACTAGTGCATTGTTGCTCTTAAAATCTACTATTGCACCCATACTACAAAGCTGATAATCTTGCCTCTTCATCCACAAACATATAGGACCTCGAAATGAGCCATGGTTGAAGGGTTTCATCCTTTGACACAAAATCTTATGACTCCCACCCCCTCTAAACCTACACATCTCCTAGATGTGCCACTTATGCAACCACCGGGATCAAAGACCCAAATAATCACCTCCTCTTTGATCATGTGCATAAGCAAGTGTCCAACTAGATCATAGATCAAAATAACAGACATTTGCATAACTATGGTACCACACCAAGTACCCTCTCCTGGATAATAAGGCCTCAGGTGGGTCACATATACTTGAGTCTTTTTTACTTGCATATACATGCTTGCAATGTGTCCATGAATAAATATATAGCAGCATCCCTACTATCTTTTAATCCATTTCTCTGGAAGTTTCTCTTGTAGCCAATTTCGATCCACACCCAACATAATATGAGCATCACTTGCATCCAACACACTCTGAGCATCACTAAAAGCATCTAGGCATTCAATATCCCAAAGCACGTCTGAATTTCCTGTCAAGGCATCTCTTTACACATTGTAAATATTGTAAAGAAAGCATATTTGCATCCATAAATCCTATCATACTTGAATCTTCACCCCCTAGCCTTTCACGTGAGGTTTATCAAAGATGTTAGAGTGCTCTTGCACCATGGGTAGAAAGATGTGGGGTCCTGTGAAGAAGGTACGGAAAAGTAGGAGGTGATACTTGTGTAAAGTAAGAAGGAAATCTAGAGAAACTGCGGATTATAAGTCATGTTAGATCTTGTGATCAAGTAACACAAAACTTATATGAAATACTCTATTCAATTAGCCTTTAACTCAAATTTTCCCCTGACAATTTTCCCTCAAGGAGACTTTAACTCTAGTCAAACACACCTCAACTCAGCTACCAAAGAACTTGACAATGACATACATGTCAGTTTCCAATCCATAAAGGTCAAGATTAAGTTCAAGAGGCTCTTATACAACTCCTTTACATGTGATTAAGGCTAACATGGCCTGGAAGACATCTTCAAATATTTCCTAAGATGGAAACACATGATTCTCAATCATATACATGAGTGATCCATGTTAAAGGAAGGAAGCTAACATAGAAACATATGGTTATAAGTCCTAGGAACTCTCACTATAGTAGGTTTCACTAAGAGTTTCAGATTGAGAGTTCTTGTGAACCATAGAGTTTCATCTAGCTTTGGAGTTTTACTATCTACGATCCTTGAAATGCAATCCCAACACTAAATCTCCACTGATGCATCTTCAAGGCTAACATTCCATGTTTCTTTTTCCATACGCAACATTGATAGCCAACAACTCACCTTGTTATTTCAATGATCTTGATTCCCCTCTCATGCTTGGGATCGATTGAGCTGATTGTCTTCATAGCTCTATTGACTCCCTTGTAGTCTAGCTCACTCCCCAAATTTGCACTCTTTGACCAATGTGTTGCTTCTGTGCAATCTTGCTTCCTTGTTGTAGTATGATGATAACATGATACAGTGATCAATGGTCTTTCAATCCCCCTGTCAACCCCTTTTAGCCTTGCTGATTTTCCTCATCTTGTGCCACAAGGCATCATAGGTGTTCCAATTCTGGCTAGGTAGTGCATGAGTCCTCTATTTGGCATGGAGGAAGCTTACTAAGTTGGCATTGAAGAAGGCCAACTATTTTTCTAACTTCTGCATGTCAACTAGCACTTTGAAAGGGCCACAGGATCTTCTCAAAAACATTTTTAGAAGTGCCTACAATATGGCACATCTACACCTTTCCATACCAATTGTTTGGCTATTTAAACTGTGCCTTGTACACATTGAAAGCCAAGCTCTGAAATTCCTTCAATGTCTTCCTTCTTTCCTTGACAATCATGTGGCATCCTACAATTGTCAGAAGGACTACTAACTTGTTGACACCTTCTCCTCATGGATTGGCATGCTTCTTTTGCCATGATGCTTCCTTCTAGTTACATTGTTCCAGACCTGTCTCATAGTGAATTCACAAAGTTACAAGCAATTGATATGATGGATTCAACCAGATCCTCTATAAGAAAACATGTTTTGCAACTTTTGATCCGTGTTAGGTAAAGGAGCTCTCAAATTATAATATTTGGGGTTGACCTATCACCTCTCTCTTTGGGATTGCTCTGCCAAAATTGTTGCTAGGTCATCCATTCCCTAATTGTCTTTCCTCTAGGTGTTCTCGTTCCCTTCTCTAGCTCTCCCTTCCTTCCTAAGTAGACCTGTTTGTCATGATGAGTAGCCTAACGTAGCAAGTTTCTATTTCACATTCTTCTTTCTGCTCTAGCACACTCTTGCAATGATAATCCAGAAGTAAGCGAGATACTAAGTATTACTTACTTTTTTTTATTAATGCTGAGCCTCTTCTCCCACTTGCGGAATATCCTCCCTTTTTGGAGCCCCAAGAGGAACACTAAGAAAACGGGGAATCTACTACAATAAAATCTATATTGTATCATCAACAAGCATGTTCTTTGTATTTTGTGTGACCACAACAAGGAAAATAACACCAATCTTCACGAAGCTTATTCTCCTACCGCTTTAACTTGAACCAAATCGATCATGCTCTTCATATTCTTAAAATAATTCATCAAGAGACCACAAAAACACAAGATAATACACCAGTTTGAATGGAAATCATCACATATTATTCATCTTCAATAGTTCCATAGCTTTTTCTCACAATCTCTCACTCATAGATACATTGTTTTGTATAGATTTGGCTATCTCTCACTCCCTCACTCTCTCTCACATACTCTCTCTCAATGGTACAATGGAGTAATCAAGAATAATCATCCATAATCCCTCTTTGGTTGTGGATACCCCTCCCAAGAGGTATGTCTACTATGAAAGGTCATTAGAGCCACTACAGTGTCCTTTTGCAGCTCAACATTGTCACTGTCACTTAAGTCTACTTGAGTCTTCAGCAGCTAGTTCTTCCACTTCTTTCAGCTATTTTGATCTTGTATTCATCTCTTCCCAAGGTTATAAAACTTCCCGAAAGCTACACATTCATCCCACATAACACTTATAGAGGCATATAGAACAAAAACAAGGGCTCTACTGATGGTCAACAAAGGGTTAATAGAAAGTCATCAGAAAGCCTTTAGGTCAACTAAAACCATCAAGAATCATTCAATAAGCTTCCAAACACTCTCAAACTCCATCAATCATAATTCCATCCTCTCATACTACAAAAAGAAAATAGAGCAAAACAGAAGCTCAACAAAACCAATCAGAATCAATCAGGCACTAACAGGACATCAACAGAA
Organism: Lygodium microphyllum; assembly: GCF_053477565.2. Classification (NCBI taxonomy): domain Eukaryota; kingdom Viridiplantae; phylum Streptophyta; class Polypodiopsida; order Schizaeales; family Lygodiaceae; genus Lygodium; species Lygodium microphyllum. The sequence continues at coordinate 26,600,403 of NC_141152.1, read as the reverse complement.
CATGTCATAACATTATATCTCCATTCAAAAATATCATGAGCTTCTAAAACTTACTCAACCTTATTCAAAATACTCCCAAACACTTCCAAATCAACTAATCATCATACATAATCCATCAAAAATCAATCGTTCAATTCTAAAACAAAACAAAAATCAACCAAAAAATGAAGTCATTTCACCCCTCAACATATCCCCACACTTAATTAGAGATGTCCTCGCGACCTAGGAAAAAGAGAATAAAAGTTCAAAATATAGCTCAGCTTGATCTTCCACAACATTTTTAAAAAACACCATCCAAGCACGACCCCAACTCATAACCTGCATCTAATAAAGAATGCAACGAAAGGAAAACATCTTTATCCATTAATTCAACTTAGAAACAGAAAAGCATGACAAACTTTTAAAGGATATAAGTGGTCTGTTTTTCTCCATAAGCATCCATCCATCAAATAGAATTAGGAAGAACCACCATCAATCAACTTCTCAATCAGCTCTATCTCCATCTTCAACTCCATGCAAGAAGGATAAAACACCACATATACACCACTAAACATATACACAACTCACATAGACACAAGACAATGTAGTCTAAATGGCACTTGCTCCCAAAAAATGAAGAGCAAAGAGAAAGATTTTCATTAAAAGGATCAGTACATCATCCAACAGAGTGTCCACAGGCTATGTATGATGAATATATTTGTTCTTGAACTTCATACTCAGCTTGAGACGTTCTGGACTCTTGTTCGCATCCACAAAATGTAGAGGCACGTTTTGGAGAAACTGTAAATAATACATCCTTTTCAATAGGATAATAAATCTAGTAGGAAAATCTTGTGAAAAATAATACATGACATCCATCTAAGAAAGAGTCACATCCTTATTAGGATTAATCATCAAGTGCAAAATACTCTTTCAAGTATTTAAGTGAGATTGTTGATACATAAAAGTAAGATACCAACAAAAAAGAGACACCAAGTGTACCGAAGTATCCTCACAAGAAGCATGTGATCTAACAAATTGAAGATAAGAAGTAGAACATTACACAAAAGTGTCCTAGAAACCAGGAATGATAGGCCAAAAACACTGGTCCTGCTAAAGAATCATTCAATGTCCACTACCGTCAATGGAGGATATCACTGTTATACCCAGAAGTATCCAATGATTGTGGAGGAAGATTAATATAGTCAGATGGAGATGATAAAGGGATAATAAGAGAACACTGAAGAGGTGGGTAAGATAAATCATAGAATGAAGATATTTGAAGGGATAATGATGATGGGAAAGAAGGGAAAGAAAGTAGAAAGTTCTAAAGGGATTCTACTAGAAAAAGTGAAGGAATAGGTGGAACAACATGAGTAGGCGAGGATATAGAATCAACAATAAATGGACATGTAGTGAAAACTGGAATTTGAGGAGAATTTGTAGGTGCAAAAGATAAGAGAGAGATATTATCCAGACTAGATTGGAGAATACCAATATACAAGAGTAATGATAAGAAATTAAGGAATAAGATAGGATATCATGAGGATCATATGGATAGATGGAACATCAAAAATCAAAAGCTAAAAAGAAATTATTAGTGAATAAGGGATTGTTAGCAATATGGTTCAACACCTAGGATCTCAATGGCTGAATATTTGACTTGTGAAAGAAACTTTGTCAATGGTGAGGATCCAGAACATCATTTTCTAAAGGAGGATGCCAAGCATAGCCTTGATACCACAATGTCTGCTGTATGATAATTCTTGAGGCCATCAATCAAAGTCATTTCAGCCAAATGGACATACATGATTCCCTGCAAAATCACATCTCCTACATAAAGATTCATGTCCTCCTCATTAGGGATGTCCAGATCTCCTCGGAGATTCTGTGAATCCATCAAAGTTGCAGCTACAATTATTTGTGTATAAATATCACTCAAAGCAATCTTTTCAGAAGCTAAATTTGCTAAAGCTTTGCTAAGCTAATTGGTCAAAGAATCCACCTTGTCTTGTAGTGAGATATACACTCTTGTATAGATTATCTAAAGACACAAAGTCATGGAAGTCTCCAAAGCAAACTGAACACCAAAAACTAGTTGTGAAAGCATAGATCCAGAAAGTACTGTTTACAAGGAAGGAGAAATTTGCGGATCCAGTTGTCCTTCTCGTTGCACTACAAAGAGGTTGATACAAGATAAGAACAAGGAAAGGGAGCTACCAAACACCTCAAGTATTGAAATCTGTACCACAGGGGTTTGAATAGGTGGAGGATCAGAAGGACCCTGTGTGCGACACTTCTTTTGAATGATTTTGGAAAGGGATACATCTACTAGATCTGAATTGACTTCCATAGGAGAAGAAGGAACAGAAGGAGATTGCTGCAAAAGTGAAACATGATCACACACAAGAATGCCACCTAGGGGAGGTGGCAACCGAATGATCTTCTGGTAGAAAGCTCCCATAAGGCACAATACTAAGTTGACCTTCGATGACACGTTGAAATTTTGATCCATTTTAGCCAACAAAAAGATTGTCTAATTAAGCTTAACCCCTTCCAAGATTCTAATAGATGCCGTAAAGAGTTCTTGGGACAAATACTTTGTTGCAGACTTGCCCAACGATCCTAGAGGAATTGGCATAACTGCTTCCATAAGGGAGAGGAAATATGTGCCATTAACACTCCTAAACTAGTGATAACCTTGTTTGATACCAAAGGAGTAGACGTTTTCTTCTACAACAAGGCAAGGATCTCTATAGTGGATAATAAATGATTACCACTAGGCATAAGAGAAGCTGCAAAGGGCAAGAACAAGGCCTCCTTGATAGTAACAGGGGGGATAAATAAAATCGATGGCCATAAACCAAGCTTGAAAGCTTCTTGTAACATAGTTTCACATCCGTTGGAGGGAACTTCAAGGCCACAATGAGATGAAGGCCAACCTTTCAAATATAGTCAGCATCCAAAAGAAGAGAATAATCATGGATCAATAATGGTACATGATGATGAATCACAAGCGAGGAAGTGGAAGAAGATCCCATTTAGACCACACACTTGAATTACCCACACACACAAAACTAGGAAAAGGAGGAAGGATTCCTGCAAAATCCACATATACCACCACTGAGACAAATAATAAGGAAACAAAAGCGACAACAAAAAAGTGACTGGACTAGACTAGACATCCCCAAGCATTCCACATCCTACAAAAAATTCAACATGACCTATACACATATGCGACCAAAAGCTTCATGCTATGCATACGAACATGCACTCAAAAACCCCGTAATCAAATACTCAAAAGAAAATAAAATGCCATGCATGTTGTATCCTAGACACAATATAGAAACCAGGACTGAACCATAGACTCAAACCATCACGATAAATATAAATAGATAGGATCTTTATCCCTGACCAAGAAAAACCCCAATCATCCCCGTAAGCGTAAGGCATGTATACCTATGGTGCAGTGAAGTGGGTGTATGAAAACTACACAACTCATTTTTATTAGATGACCAATTAATTACAATTTATTATTAAATTATTCCATTAATGCATGGTGAGTCATATTCGTATCTCAACCCCTACTTAGACTGACTTGATTGGTCTAGACTAGGGGTCTCTAGAAATGCAATTCATTTTTAAAAAGTTGGATAATCTGTGGCGCAAAATACATGGATGCGTGACTTTGGGGGGTTCATCATTATTTACAAATTAAATGTATGTATACCGCGTGCGCATATGCACTATGATTCATTTTATAAATTAATAATCCATTCTTTTTAATTAAAAATTTAGTAGGTGCATTTTGTTTGATTGGTGGGTGCAATAGTCGATTGATTTTTAATTACAATTACATATGTGTTAGGGTGCATGTGAAGGAGAGAAAAAGAAAAAAAATTGGTGGTGTGTGGACACCCACAAGGTTTGATGCGCAAAATCCCACTTCCAAATAAGCTGAAGAATAGAAAATCCTCGTACGAAAATAATAGGTCATCGACCAAGTAGCAATCAGCCCCTTGGAAGGTACGAAAAAGTTTTTTTTTCGTATATATATTTATGTTGATGTGTTTTAAGTTGGATTTTTCTTTTGAATAAATAAATAAATAAATAGATGAATGTGAGTAACCAATTGGTAACACAAATATTGGAAATATAAAAAAGAATTTTATAGGAAATTTTATACATTTAAACAATTTTTTAAAATTTTTTAGTTTCTTATTGTTTAAGTTGTTTTTTTTGTCAAATAAATCATTTTCAATACGTTTTCTAACTTTTATGTATTTTTGACTAGTCATACTCATGATGGAAATTTATTTGGATTTTTTTTTCTAACTTTTTTGAGAATTTTTTAAACTTTTAAGGCATGTTAAAGTTTTTTTGCCCTAAGTGTGGGCTCTAAATGTGCTCCCTTTGATAACTTTGGAGTTGGTATGATAATGCCATCATAGATATTGTGGCAAAATATGTGTAAAAATATTTGGGATAGCAGTTTCGATACCTCAATTATTTGATCTTCAACAATGGAAAAGGAAGCATATTTAGAGATTTACGATAGATTGAAGGTGGTGTCCTCATTTTAAATGGGAAGGGGTTTCATTTGAAAAATTACATACAATAAACTCATTTAAGAAACTATAAATTGATGCACTAATGCTAAAATTTTAAAAGCTAAAATTTAGGACTCATACACTAAAATTTAAGAAGGTTATGGAGGAGAACATGTATGAGCACTAGCAATACACTAGACACAATCCTAGAGATAGTACCATGTATGATATTGTCTTGGCTAAGCATGAGGAATCATATGAAAAGTTCCTCTTTTAGGTGAACAAGATAAGGAAGGAGGTATTCGACACGTTTAAAGAAACCTATGATGCTATTTGCAAAGGTGTAATCAATGTCGAGACACCTTCATAATTTTACATGAAGTGGCACTAGGCTAGAATGCATGCATTGCCTTTATCAAGTACTAGAGCACATGCTTAAGCCTATGGATCTCTAAAGGTCCATATAAGAGTTTAGTCTTAAAAAGATGAGCAATGGGAAGTTGGTTCTATAGGTCTATATGGATTTTTTTGCTGTATGGTTATTAGCCAAATGCTTGCTTTCCATTGTTCCTTGATGACAAACCGAGGTAATGATGACATGCAAAACAACCTTTGGAACTTTTTCCCTATGGATATGCTAGGATGTGGTTATTAGCCAAAATGCTTGCAATCTGTTGTTCCTTCATGACAAACCGAGGTAATGATGACATGTAAAATAACCTTTGACACTTTTTCCCTATAGATGTGCTAGGATGTAAGATGTTGACAACTCTCTGATCCAACAGATTTGGGCAATGTTGATAGTTCTTTAATCCATCAATTAGATATGGGTAAATAGGCGAACATGAATGTGGAAGAGAAGCTTAAAGTGTATGATGCATTTAATGTGGAATATGAAAATAGACACACATACCTACGCCATTACAATAGAACTACTACAAAATAAACGAGAGCATGAGTACTTCCTTATCCATGGATCCTTCCTTTTCTGTCTGTTGAAATGTGAGGCGATTCCCAGCTAGTGACGTGTCCATAATTGGCTTCCATGTGTATGGTCGAGTCAGTAAACCAGGACCAAAAAGTCTTCAATCAAAGAACTTATATAACATGTTGAGGTTCACTTTAACATCCCATATCTACATATTCTCGTATTAATATTTCTTTAGTCACTACCTTAACATCCTATCTCCACAAGTTCTTCCCAAGATACATAATATTTTATTGAACCGATAAACATTGGCTCTAATATTATTCACATGGGATTCTCTACCAAAGAAATCTCATTTATTACGTGCTATCAAAGATATAACAAAGATCCTTGTATAATAGCATGTTTTCATGAAATAAATATCCGATTTCACTCCATAAACTTATGTTCTTTAACTCTTTTAAAGAACTTGGATTTTGAAAACCATTCTCAAAACATTAACTCTGTAAAGCTAATTCACAACATGAGTTAAATTATCCCTCATGATGAACTCATGTTCAAAGCATTATCAAATATATAAATATAGTGTTAGACAAGAAGTTCAAGCTCTAACGAAGCTTCTTAACTTGGAGAAGATCAGGTAACTTACTTCACCCTTGGACTTTACAGCAAACAATTCAATTATCCACCAACAAAGAGTTTTAAAAAGGTTAGTAGAATCAACCATAACCCAAGCTATAATGTTAAATAGCACTTTATTTCCGCATTCCCCTATTTACTAAATAAGAAGCTTCACCATAATAGTGGATAGCGACTTGCCTCTAGTTAGAGATCCTATCACAAATAAGGAGCTTCACCATAATAAGCCTTCAAAGTAACAAATTAAGTTTTACAAATGGCATGGCCTTCCAAATAGCAAGAGCCAAACTTTTTGAGCTTCCTTGGTGATAACATTCTACTATGTTTAATAAAAAAATTTGACCCTTCTCCATCCAATATTTATATGTTGAAGGGGGGAATGGATTTAAATCTTAACATAAAGCACTAACAAAATGAAAGCAAATGTGCAAATGCTAGATGTGAACAAGTAGGCATGTTTAAGCATTTTTTCTCATAGATCGAGATAAACTCATGGAGAGAAAGAATAAAAAATCACATCTTTATGCATACAAGAGAACACAAAACAAAGTTATATTTTACACATGTATTAGTGTGTATATACATGTGTGCTGATTTAAAATACCACTCCATCAAATTTAAGCATTCTAAAAGGAAAAAGCAAAGAAAAAAAGCAACACTTGTGGAAAATACAAAGTAAATAAGAGAGAGAGAGAGAGAGAGAGAGAGAGAGAGAGAGAGAGAGAGAGAGAGAGAGAGAGAGAGAGAGAGAGAGAGAGAGAGAGAGAGAGAGAGAGAGAGAGAGAGAGAGAGAGTGTGTGTGTGTGTGTGTGTGTGTGTGTGATAGAGCCTTAGAGATCACAAGATGCTGGAGCAAAAAGTCCTATTGGAGAAGTCTTTGTAGTAGTAAGAGAAGCCACGTCTTGAAAGGTTCAAGGTATGCTTCAGTTGATGTGTTCTCATAATTAATTGTTACTAGATGTTTCTTTCAAGCTTTGGTCACTTTATTTGGAGCTTGGGCCTTTTGTTCCACTTGTTGATGTTTAAGGTTTTTGTTTAGGATTTCTAGTTGTGATCTTTTATGCCTAGCAAAGAAAATGCAAAGGTTAATAGCTATTCAAATGTAAGAAATTGTAATGTAAATACATTGTTAAACATGTTCAACCATCATGTTCTGGTGGTATTTAATTTGGTTTGCTCTTCTATTTCTATCATGTGGTCTTTGTCTATTGGTACATTTCTTAACATATATAATTAATCAATACTTTAAATTTGGATTAATTAATATAAAATATGAGTTCAAACATCGATTTTGGTGCGATTTCAAACATGGCCCTGCTTATTGTAGATATGTAAACTTTGTCTTATAAAATTCATATCTTTTGCAAACTATACTAGATATTAACATGTTAATTTGTTGAAATAACTTTGGCCTTGAGTGTTTCCAAACAAGATGTATGTATCTCATGCATAAAGAGTGCATAAATTAAAATAGACCTAGTATTCTTGAAACTCGACCTTGACATCCTCTTGTGGTAAAGGAGAGATCCCAAGCTTCCTATTTTGTCCTTTAGCAACCCAATGGCCCACCAACTTGTAGAACTTGAACCTTTCAAGGAGATGCTTTTTCATATATAATAATAAGAGAATCTTGTTATCTATCCATAGCCCTCTCTTGTGCTATACTCTTGTAAGATAATTCACCAAGTTGACTATTAGCGAAAGTTGGTAGTTCAACATGTAGTAGCCTTCACCTTACATCTTGTTCCATATTAACATCTAAGAAGCCAACTTGATAGTGGTGCGCAGATCGGTCGCAGTATGCTCACATAGTGAATCCCGGAAGGTCCCCAAGAACAATGAACTCTACCTTTTTGCACAAAAAACAATGTAAAAGCATGAACGACAAGAAGCAAGAGACCAATTGGGTTCAATCTCCCCCCATGCCTTGTGTGAGTGCTTCACAAAGCATGTATTTTATGTATATTTCCATCTTCATGCTCAATAATAGCCCAATTTACAAAAATATAACAAGCTTTTAGCTTTTGAGTTTGCTTTCTACAAAAATAGGAAATAAAGCTAATGGACGGTGCCCATGGAGTCTGGCACGCCCAACACAATGTCCCAAATAGAAATAACATATCCGTGCGCATAGGCGCAAACAAAATAATAATCAATAATCAATGCCTCAATAGACATGACAAAATATAGGCGTGGCGCCTATCAAAATATAATCCATAGGTCGAATACTCGCTAGACTCCAATGCTTTCCTCCGCCACTGCTGCTATCTCTACACATCAACTGAAGCATTCACAAATCGTTAGTAAAATAATACAATTAAACCGACAAAAGTGAATACCTAGCAGTCTTCAGCTACATAAATAAATCAACTAGTTAGAAATAAATCCTAACCTTAATTTATTACGAGTGCGCACTCTAAACTCATAAATATTTATTAATTTAATATGCATTTTGCGGAATCACCCGCTATGGAATCACCCATGTACACACTAAATTAATGAAACGCCCGAAAAGGACATGCGTCCCCATCAACTTCTCGCACAAAGAATCCTCTTTGTGTATGAGCCCCAGTCATCTAAGTTTACGGAATCCACCGTAAAACCTCGCTATGGAATCACCCATGTACACACTAAATTAATGAAACGCCCGAAAAGGACAGGCGTCCCCATCAACTTCTCGCACAAAGAATCCTCTTTGTGTATGAGCCCCGGTCATCTAAGTTTACGGAATCCACCGTAAAACCTCACGGAATCCACCGTGGAATATGCCTCCTGGCATCATACCCCCGAGGTGGGATAGCAATTGACCTCAATTGCTATTAGCTCAATGTGGAGCTAACAGAGTGGGGAAAGCATTTAAATCTCTAGCGTGCATCCATTGTGCTTCTTCTACAGGATGGTGCTTAAATTTTACTAGATATCTAGAATATCTTCGGCCAGTTCTAGTAGTCATATAGTCAGTGTCTATGATAGCTTCTGGTTCAAGTATTTCAGTCTCTTCCTCTAATAAAGGTGGATTTTCATAAACAGGGTGGATAGGTAATTGGCCTCTAAATGGTCTCAATAAACTAATGTGAAATGTATTGTGAATTTTCCAATGAGATGGTAATTCTAACTTGAATGCATTATCATTAATTTTTTGAATGATTCTAAATGGTCCATAAAATTTAGGAGCTAATTTGACAACTGAATGTCTATCTACACTTTGCAGTCTACGTTTTTCTATTCTCAGCCAAACATAATCATCAACTTTGAAATTCATGGCTTGTCTTTTCTTGTTAGCTTGTTTGGTATATGATTGTTGGGCTTTAGCAATCATATCCTTAACCTCATCAAAAATACTATTATGCATACTAGCAATATCATCAGCACTCTGAATTCTATTAGACAAAGATGCAACAGGTGTAGATAATCTATATCCATAAATGACTTCAAACGGTGCTTTCTTTGTGGATGTGTGCGGTGTATTGTTATATGCAAACTGTAATAAATGCAAATGAGTGTCCCATGTCTGAGGTTTAGAGATAGTATATGCACGTAAAAGATCTAGAATGGTGCTATTTGTGGCTTCTGTTTGTCCATTAGTTTCTGGATGAAATGCAGATGAGAAATCAATCTTTGTGCCTAGATTAGCAAACAGTGTAATCCAAAAATTGTTACAAAATCTAGAATCACGATCTGAAATAATCACTTTTGGCAATCCATGGTTAGTAAAAACAGTTTTCAAAAACAATTGTGCTGCTTGTGATGCTGTTAAAGTTTTCTTACATGGAATGAAATATGCTTGCTTACTAAATCTATCTACAACAGTCCAAATCATATCATGGTTAGATTTAGTATTTGGTAAACCAGTAATGAAATCCATAGAAATTTGTTCCCAAGGTTTAGATGGAATAGACAAAGGCATTAGTAATCCATACTGTTTACCATGATGTCTCTTTACTCTTTGACAAATCAAACATTCAGAAACGAAATTAGATACATCTGCATCCATATGCGGCCAATAAAAATCTTCAGCTAACATACGTAATGTAGATATGATACCTCTATGTCCTTGATATGGGGGACAATGAATTTCATTCAAAACAAAAGATCGGAATGGAATAGTAACACACAGTCTCTTTTCATAAAACATAAATCCATCATTATATGACAATGAATCAACAGGAATGAAATTATTTTGAACTAATTTATTCCAATCAGAATGAAAAGTAATATCTTGGTGATATGTATCTTTCATAGCAATCAAAGAATCAAAAGATATGACAGAAATATTATGAATTGCAGGTCTTCTACTCAATGCATCAGCAACTACATTTTCTTTTCCAGGTTGGTATTGAATGATAGGATGAAAACTTTGAATGAAGGAAGCCCATTTGATATGACGGTCAGAAATTTGGGGTTGGCTAAGTAAATGTCTAATACTTTGCTGGTCGGTCTTTATCATGAATTCTGAACCCATTAAGTAGTGCTTCCACTGTCTTAATGCTTGTACAACTGCTAATAGTTCTTTGTCATAAGTGAAATATTTCAGTTCAGAGAGTTTCAGCTTACAACTAGAATATGCTATAGGATGATTGTCTTGCATTAGTACGGCTCCTATTCCTGATCCGCTAGCATCGGTCACAACTAGAAAGAATGGTCTATTAAAGTCAGGCAACTGTAGAACAGGGGCATTGGTTAAGGCATGTTTCAGTAAGTCAAAGGATTTCTGTTGATTTTTGGTCCATTGATAAACAATTCCTTTCTTGAGAAGTTTGGTTAATGGTAAAGCAAGTAATGAAAAATTACGTACAAACTTCCTATAGAAACTAGCAAGACCAAGGAATGAGCGTAACTCATGTACGTTTTTAGGGACATGCCAATGCAATATTGCATCAATTTTCTTAGGATCAACTTTAATTCCTTCATATGATACAATATGACCTAAATACTCAATTTTTGTCTTAAAGAATTCACTCTTTTCAGGATTTGCAAACAGTTGATTTTCTTTCAATAATTGAAAAACTAATGACAAATGCTCATAATGCTCTTTCTCATTTTGACTAAACACCAAAATGTCATCAAAGAAAACAATCACACAGTACTGATATTTTAAAAAGATACGGTTCATCATTCTACTGAAAGTAGCAGGTGCATTAGTCAATCCGAATGGCATGACTAAGAATTCGTAATGGCCAAACTGTGTTCTAAATGCAGTCTTAAATATGTTAGATTTATCTAGCCTCACCTGATGATATCCAGACTTAAGGTCAATTTTACTAAATATAGAAGATCCTTGCAGTTTGTCCATAAGGTCATCAACTCTAGGTATAGGATACCTATTCTTTACAGTGATCTTATTTAAAGCTCGGTAGTCAATACACATACGATAGGTATTATTCTTTTTCTTGACTAAGAGTACAGGTGCACCGAATGGAGAACTGCTAGGTCGAATTAAACCTCTATTTAGTAATTCTTCAACTTGACTCTGGATTTCTTTTTGCTCTATTTGATTGTGCCTATATGGTGCTTTGCAAGGTGGTTGTGTGCTAGGGATTAAATCAATCTTATGGTCTTCTAGACGTGAAGGAGGTAAACCTGGTGGTAGGTCTTCTGCAAAACAGTCCTTAAAATATGCAAGAAATTCCTTATGCCTAGGGTGCATATGATTTTCCTTTGCTTGCAATTCATTCACCCAAATGAGATATGATTTACTACTCTTGCGTAATGCACGTTTTGCTTGAGTATGCGAAAGCAGTGGAAAAATATTAGATGCATGCATACCATATAATGTAATAGATTTTCCTTGAAAATTAATATTCATTGTGTGTGTGGAATAATCTATATTTGGGTTATGCTGGTGTCGCCAAGGCATTCCTAAAATAATGTCACTCGACTGTAATGGAACAACTAAGAAATTTCTTCTTTCAATGTATGAACCAATTTGAATCTCTAAATCTTGTACTTCTTGTGTGCCATTATACCTAGTGCCTAAAAATACAGCTTTTATGCGATAATGCATAGATACAGTCTGTAATTTCAATTCCTTTACTAATTTTGCTGAAATAAAGTCATGAGTACTACCGTCATCATGCAAGATAGTCTTTTCCTTTCCATGCACCAAACATTTCATAGTCAATAATGAATGTGGAGTAGGCATACCTGGTAAAGTGTCGGAAGTAGTAGTAGTGTCATCCTCATCTTCAGTGAAATTAGGCATATCCTCATGCTCGTCTTCGTCCATGGCTCCAAGATAGTTGATATGTGCTGGTGGCTTCTTTGAATGACAATTTGCTGCGAGATGTCCAGGCTGGTGACATTTATAGCATACTATTGGCTTGGCTTTGGTTACATTATTTGCAATGGCTGGAAGTCTGGGTACATTTGGATTTGCTTGTGGAATAGGCTTAGGATTTGGATTGACATTGGATGATAATGCAGGAGGTTTAGCCCAATTCTTGCGGAAAGATGGTGAAGAGAAACGACCTGGATTAAACCTTCTAAAATTGGAATTGAATTGTTTAGATCCATAATTACCATTGACTTGGAATTGCTGTGGTCGTCTGTCTCTACCGCGTAACTTATCTTCAGTGTCGTGAGCTAGTGAAATGGAGTCTTCAAGGGTAGCAGGCTTGAACATGTTCACTTCAGCGTAGTAATGCCCAAGGAGTCCAAACATATACTTCCGCTTATGTGTCGTCTCTGGTACGTCTTCAAGAATGTGTAACTGTAGGAGTGCATTCCAAAAACGCTCTGTATACTGTGGAATAGGCTCACGATCCCGTTGTTGAAGTAGATCCCATTGCTTGATAGCCTTCTCATGAAATTGCGGTGGAAGGAAATTCTGCATGAACTTCTTCTTGAAATCTTCCCAAGTAGCAGGACATTCTATGCTCTTGCGTACTACAGTCCACCAAAGTGATGCTCTGTCTACCAAATGATTAGTAACACACTTGATTTTATCTTTTTCTAGATAAGTTTCCTAATGGAAATAGTCATCAAACTGACTAATAAAGGATAAAACAGTCTTTCCTTCTCGTATGCCATTGAAAGTGCGAAATTTGAAACTTCGTTTACTTATCTTTGATTCCTTGCGAATGGTTTGAGCTTCAAGAGTGGCGTCGATGGTACGTCGAATCAAATCTTCAGCTTGAGGTTCTTCTTTGTTGGTAGACGCTCTTTGTAATTTTGTCAATTGCGCTTGCAATGCTTGCCTAGCCCTTCATTCTTCTTCCAATTGCAGCATGATTAGATCCAGCTTTTGTTCCATGGTAGGCTCAGGTAGGTCGTCTTCAGCCATAAGATCATCCATGTGTGGTGTCGTCATCCTGTAAAACTCAAAAGCCCTTTCTCACTCAAAATCAGGTTAGCGGGATGAGCGTAGCTCAAATTCGGGGTTACAAGGCTATGTGTTTTTGGGTATTTCTTTCTCAATTTTCAGAAAATCTGCAATATTTCCTTCTTCATATGCTGAAAATACTTCAGCGGACCTGCGTATAGGTAGAATACTTTGCCACGAACAACTTTGCAGTTCAGAGTTTTTGCATAGGAACAGCCCTTCTAGGAGTTTTGAGCACTAGTCAGTTTTGACTCCAGTTGACTAGTCTGACTTGCAGAGTTGCAGACTTAGCCGACTTGCAGAGTTGCAGACTTGCAGAACTTAGTGAACTTGCAGAACTTGATTATCTTGTGTGACTTAAGTAGTGTAACTTAGCTTTAATGGATTAAGCTATAAGCTTAATCGTTGAATTTTCGTGGGGGGGGCGTTTTCTGCACGGCGCGAAAAAAGCAGACACCTCTTGAGATACCACGATGACGATTTGATGGAGATAAGCCTTGTTAGGCTTCTAATCAAATTGGTTAAGTATTAACTTGAAGCTTTGAAGCTTAATGAAGGAAAAAGTTACTCTTTTTGTCTGTTATCCACGATTTTGGTGAAGGAGATGAATGCGTGGTCCTCCGTTTGTACAGCCTGGTCCTTCGCGATCTGAGAGTAGAAACAGGGGTTCTTGATCGCCAAAAGTCTGCCTGTATTGACGGTTCGCGACGAGATTGACTGTAGAGCCCGATCGTTCCAGGAGCTCCGCCTTCGCACGAGATGGGTAGCGATTGGAAGCTCTTGATCTCAGCTCCGCTCTGATACCACTGGTGCGCAGATCGGTCGCAGTATGCTCATGTAGTGAATCCCGGAAGATCCCGAAGAACAAAGAACTCTACCTTTTTGCACAAAAAACAATGTAAAAGCATGAACGACAAGAAGCAAGAGACCAATTAGGTTCAATCTCCCCCCATGCCTTGTGTGAGCGCTTCACAAAGCATGTATTTTATGTATATTTCCATCTTCATGCTCAATAATAGCCCAATTTACAAAAACATGACAAGCTTTTAGCTTTTGAGTTTGCTTTCTACAAAAATAGGAAATAAAGCTAATGGACGGTGCCCATGGAGTCTGGCACGCCCAACACAATGTCCCAAATAGAAATAACATATCCGTGCGCATAGGCGCATACAAAATAATAATCAATAATCAATGCCTCAATAGACATGACAAAATATAGGCGTGGCGCCTATCAAAATATAATCCATAGGTCGAATACTCGCTAGATTCCAATGCTTTCCTCCGCCACTGCTGCTATCTCTACACATCAACTGAAGCATTCACAAATCGTTAGTAAAATAATACAATTAAACCGACAAAAGTGAATACCTAGCAGTCTTCAGCTACATAAATAAATCAACTGGTTAGAAATAAATCCTAACCTTAATTTATTACGAGTGCGCACTCTAAACTCATAAACGTTTATTAATTTAATATGCATTTTGCGGAATCACCCGCTATGGAATCACCCATGTACACACTAAATTAATGAAACGCCCGAAAAGGACAGGCGTCCCCATCAACTTCTCACACAAAGAATCCTCTTTGTGTATGAGCCCCGGTCATCTAAGTTTACGGAATCCACCGTAAAACCTCACGGAATCCACCGTGGAATATGCCTCCTGGCATCAGATAGCCATCGTCAAAAGAACAATTGAGGAAAAAGGTGGCCTAGGGATACACACCATTTTATCAAATCCATGATAGGTTATTTAGATAGGCCTTTCAATATCTTGTCAAGAAACTTCATAATAAGAAAAGTCCATTGATTCAACCTCAAGGATGAGAAGTTAGTGTATTCAAGAGAATCCAAAAAGTAATGCTTTGGTGGGGGCAGATGATATTGTCATCCAAATGTGTTTAGACACTCATAAAACAATACACATGGGTGTATGTTAACTAGAAGAAGTAAGAAGTAAGAAGCATGCAACATGCAAGAAAGCACAAGGAAGAGCCTAATTTTTTGGATTTCACCATAGTGTAATGTGCAAGAGGCACATGCATATTCGAATAGCCAAATGGTTGCAACAATTGTATTGATTTATTATATAAATCTACAAGCATGTCATGATCCCATGGAAATTGTAATGATAACATAGGTTTCCATGGAAAAACTACAAAGGTTCTAGCTCATTCTCACCATAGGAAAAGCATACAATGAGAGATGACCAATCTTGAGGCCCTAAAATGGGATGGATGCCCAAGAGGGATAGAAAAATTCTAACCCTAAAAATCATGTATAAATAGGATAAGAATGAATAGATAGATTAGGCTATACATTTATATGCAAACTTTGTACGCTTACCTTACTAATTTCATTGTGAGAGAGTCAATGAGGGTGAGAGTGAGAGATTGAGACCAAAAGAGTGAGGATGAGGACCCAAGAGGGTGAAGCTCTATTGATCTTCTCTCCAAGCATGCTCTCTTGCCATGCCCATGCTTCGTAGGGGGTTGAGAGTTAAAGAAGCACTCACTTTGATCACGGAGTATGAAAAGCATATCCTTCATGGAATTGAAGGAAGGCCATGCAGCTCACTACAAACAGTGAGAGACTACGTGAGAGGTAATCATTAATTCTCGTGCACCAAAGTTTTGTAAAGAATAAGAGTGTGTCCAAGATTCCACTATGTTGATCTCGTGTAGCATAACATTTTGTTTTGGTTTCTAGGATTGAGGACACATCGACCATGCAGTCAGCTGTGTGCTACATGTGCAAAATAGGAGGGGTGTGAAAGTGCCACCTCCGAAATGCAAGTGCCTAGTTAGGATTTCACGTTCATAAAACAAAGGGACTAGATTTTGTTGATAGAAAGATTGCAATTTCTTGTTATTATGAATCATCCATTTTACTCTTTTGATTTATTTTTTACAATTGAAATTTTTTAAAAAGTCTTGGTTTCCCCTTGGTTGGTTGTGCATGTGAATTTGTGGTTTTTCTTCTCCCAAATTTAGTTAGTGTTCTCATTAAATTTTGCTTAGCATGTGAGGAAGAAGGGTAAAATAAGAAGAATAAGAAGTGAAAGTAGAAAGGAGAAATAGGAAAAGGACGAGGAGGAGGAGGAGGAGGAGGAGGAGGAGGAGAAGAGTAAAAGAAGAAGAAGAAGAAGACAAAGAAGAAAGTAAAGAGAAAGGAGGAGGAGGAAGGAAATCGGAAAAAAATGAATGGGAGAAGAAAAAAAATAAGAAAAGGAAAAGGAAGAGAAGAAAAAGAAGAGGAAGAACGAGAAGAAAAAGAAGAAGAAGAGGAGGAAGAGAAAGAGAAAAAGGTGAAAGAAAAAGGAAAAAAGAGAAAATTAAGGAGAAAGGAGGAGAAGAAGAAGAAGAAGACAAGGAGAAGAGGAGGAGGAGGTAGGAAAAAAGGGGGTAGAGGGGGGTAGTGTGCCCATTGAATGCCCACCCACCCAAAAAATAAAAAAGGGCTTTTTCCCTATAGGGTGCAGGGTGGTAGGGCTTGCTGCCATTGGCTCTAAGCTCATCACAGCTTTGCTGCATCCAACAACTTGCTGCTACCATCCCACTGTTGGCATCATTAGGGCCAAAAACGCTTCAAAAAATGCACTTTTGTTAATCACGGGATTAAGGAAAGGGCCAAAGAGAGTTTGCCACGTGTGCAAGAATATGGTATTCTTGTTTCCTCTTTTTTAGAGATAATGGAGTCCATTTCGTGATTCTCTCTTCTTTTTTAGCCAAAACCCCTAAAGTCTGACATGTTTTGGAGTCCCAAAGACGTTATTTACTTACAAATCTGACAAAATACGTGACAGAGATGTGATGAAATTAATAATGAGTTTTTTGAAAGTCGGGAGATCTTTCAATATTGTTTTTGGCGCCCAATACATACTCATTTGTATTCTTGGCGCTACTTTTTAGTTCATTCACCCCTCTTTGAGCTTCTTTCTCTGCGCTTTCATTCTTTTCATGGCTTCCTCCAGGCGCCCTTCTCGTTTAATACACTCTTGCACAGTCTATAGCCAGGGAGCAGATGGAAATTTTGAGCCCAAAACCTTTGCTGTAAACGATTGGGTTACCATGCTGCCATCTTGCAAGGGCTCTCATAAGGTGAAAAGAAGAAAACGAGATGATATAAAACATCACTGGAAGGGGCATATCATTGCCTTCAAAATTATGCCCGAAGGCTGGTTTGTCAAGGTGCAACATGTTTACATGGCCAAGGATATGCACTTGCCTCCAAACGAATGTGTTCCCCAACAAACACATTGTAAGTTATTAGTTGAATAACATATATAATTCTTTTCCATTTATGCAAGTTCTAACAAACGGTTCTATATACTAAAATTTTTTAGAGTCAAAATGCCTTACCTTATGCAATAATAAACTACAGAATCTAACAATTAAATATCCTTTTTACAACTAGCATGGACTTGTCCTCATGAGATATGCTAAGATAGTCCTCTTCCTCAGAAGTGCAAGAAACATTAATAACCATTTTCCCATACACCTCACCCATTCTCTTATAATTAACAGGTCCAATTACATCGTTTTTTCTCTTGTAAACATCATCCTCGGTACCTTATTCTGCTAATCATATTAAAATCTTTATTCATTAGGGTGATCTTATGAGCATGAGCAGCAACAATGTAAGGATAATTCATAAATTCATAAAGTCAACCATGTGAGGATAAGTTGATATGACGTGAGAGCAGCAAAGCCAAATTTTCGCAGGGTCATATTCGCACCGTATCGTGGAGCAGTTCATACGGCGCGAACGTGGCAAAAAGCATAATGTTTGGTACTATACTTTTCGCTGCATATCATGGATGACTTGATATGGTGCAAGAGTGGCACAACAAAATCTCCGTAGGGGTCCTCCTCCCTTAGTATCGTGAAGGAGTAAACATGCGCGTGCAAAGTACACCCCCCTTGTAATGACTTATTTTTTGTAAGATCTTAAACCTATCAAAAAAATTCAAAAAAAATTCCATGAGTTTATTAGGCTTTGAAAAAATTTTAGGAATTTTTTAAGATTTTTTTGAGCTCATTTGCTATTTTTAAAAATATTTTTAAGCAAAAAAGGCCTAAAAAAGACCCAAAAAATCACAAAAAAAACCACCCAAAAATAGCATTGACGATACGGCGCGAATATGGGTATCCGAGACGCTCGGATACCCATATTCGCGCCGTATCGTCAATGCTATTTTTGGGTGGTTTTTTTTGTGATTTTTTGGGTCTTTTTTAGGCTCGGATACCCATATTCGCGTCGTATCGTCAATGCTATTTTTGGGTGGTTTTTTTTTGTGATTTTTTGGGTCTTTTTTAGGCCTTTTTTGCTTAAAAATATTTTTAAAAATAGCAAATGAGCTCAAAAAAATCTTAAAAAATTCCTAAAATTTTTTCAAAGCCTAATAAACTCATGAAAATTTTTTTGAATTTTTTTGAGCTCTTTTGCTATTTAAAAAATATTTCTAAGCAAAAAAGGCCTAAAAGAGACCCAAAAAATCACAAAAAAAACCACCCACAAATAGCATTGACGATACGGCGCGAATATGGGTATCCGAGACGCTCGGATACCCATATTCGCGCCGTATCGTCAATGCTAAAAGAGACCCAAAAATAGCATTGACGATACGGCGCGAATATGGGTATCCGAGACGCTCGGATACCCATATTCGCGCCGTAACACTACAACTAAGTTATATTTCAAGATAAGAAGCATCAATACTTACCAAATCCTTGAATGCTAGGAACAAATATTTTAGCACATTCATGGAGCTAGACTCTAAATATTCACGAGTAACTTCATCCCATGAAGAACAATTGAGGTTCTTTGTCATCATCTCTTGTATTTTCATATAAACTTTATGTTTGCAAACATAAATATTTTCTTAGTATTTGAAAAAGTAGACTATAAAATAAAATAAACATATTGAAAAGAAAACTTACGAGTTCAGCTCATTGACCATCTCATCTAAGGAGAGTTCCTTTGCTATTACCCTAGATAAGGTGAATATAAGAATCCTCTCATCCTTCACACCTTGAAGAGAGCGCCATGGTAACAACTTCACATCATCACCAAGCTCTTCAATGGACACATCTAGCTTCTTAGACTTTCCCTTCAAATTTACATTTGCATTGTCCTGAGCCTTCTTTAACTTCTGACCTTTTAATTGCTTATCTTCTCAAATGCAGAAGATTTGATCATGTAAATCTCAAATTTGGTCCATTCTAAATGCAAGTTGGAACATTGGATCATACTTACAAAAACCCTATGTCTTTGAGTTCTCATCAATTACCACACCAACCTCTAATAAGCATAGTCTTCTAAGACTCATGTCTACCTTTCCATACTTTTCCATGTACTCCTCATATTTTTCATGAGAAAGTCTTATCTTCTCGATGAATGACATTTTTCTCCTAATATCATTGTCATTATTGTGATTTGAGGCCAAAACCTTCGCTTCTTTAAAACTTTTCCATTTCTTTTGCCTTTGGCTAGTTTTTTAAATAAAAAAAGAAAACGATTAGCATTGACGATATGGCGCGAATATGGGTATCCGAGCGTCTCGGATACCCATATTCGCGCCGTATCGTCAATGCTAAAAGAGACCCAAAAAACGGCCGTTTTTTGCTTAAAAATATTTTTAAAATAGCAAACGAGCTCAAAAAAAGCTT
Organism: Lygodium microphyllum; assembly: GCF_053477565.2. NCBI lineage: Eukaryota > Viridiplantae > Streptophyta > Polypodiopsida > Schizaeales > Lygodiaceae > Lygodium > Lygodium microphyllum. The sequence continues at coordinate 26,580,317 of NC_141152.1, read as the reverse complement.
AAAAAATTTCTAAAATTTTTTCAAAGCCTAATAAAGTTATGTAAATTTTTTGTGTGAAATGGAGACTGATTATTTTGATGGTCTTTTTTTGTGAAATTGAGATATATTACATTTGAAAAAAGATATACAAGGATAAAGCATCAATAATGTAGTGATGCTTTCAATTATAAAATCAGTCTGCTTTAGAATCAGAGTTCTGAGAGAAAGAAATAGATTCAAGTCCTTTCTATTTCTTCTTACAAATCAAGGGAATAGATCTTAAGAGATTTGCTAGGATATGATATCATGAGTAGTATCATCCCATGACATCAAGCCACCATTTAGGTATTGAAATCTGATAGTGCTAATAAGAATCACAATTGAAGATATTGAAACTTGAAACCCCATAGTGCTAATCATAGTTGAGGGTATGATGAGAAAAATACTCCCAAGAGCTAATATTAAGTAAGAAGTTGTATCCTTCATATTCTTCGAAGCATCCTGCACACATAAAATCATCTTAGTCCTAAAGTTGATATGATACACAATATCACTAATACTTCTATCTATTACTTGTTTAATTTTTTTATATTTTAAGAGACAAAATTGAATAATAAATATTTTTAATCTATTACTAGGTAAATATTTTTATCTCCCAGAAATCAAAGTACTTCATTTCTTCTAATTATAATATATTATCCTTGTCTTATCAATTAGTCCTTGCTAAAAAGTTGATATTACAACACTGTATAATGAAGATATTCTATTTTCAAGTGTCAAGATCAAAGTGAAAATTTTCACTTTCTATTCTATTAGCTTAAGGATTATCCTTAGTATATCTATCCCTACCAATTTGCATCAACACCATGGGACTCTTTTACCCATTTTCTTATGAATCAAATTGAAGAGATTGAAGAAAAAGCTTGGATTTAGTTGAAACAAAATCTTACAGAATGGATATCTTAGGGGTTGAAGTAAAGATGCGGCTTGGATGTCCCAACCTAGTTGGGTCTGCTGAAAACTAACAAGATGATCTCGTCTCAGGTCCATGGAGGACCATATCTCTATCGCTCAATCGGCAAGTAAGTGGTATTGATCCTCTGTGTAGAGACTCTTTTGATTGTTGATCACCTTCTCAAGATTTTGTGAAAGGAGACGAAGGGAGACGAAGGGAGACCAATGCACGCTGCTGGTAAGAATCGGACGTGATTTTGGTGAGAAATTTTACGACAGAGTAAAATCTACTTTAAGAACTAAGAAACAAAGTGAAGAGGAGAGAACGATGATTCAAATGAATGCAGGCGAAAAAAGAAGCGTGATTTTGGTGGGAAACGTGATAGTAAAATATTCAAAATGAAAGAATAATGGCCGAAAAGTGACCTCTGACATGAGTTAACGTCCTTAGGCATTTAATGGCTAACCTCTTAAATGAATAATAAATTCTCTCATTAATCACGTCTGAATGGACAAATTTGGAGGGTTCATTATTTTAAAACCTCAACTAATTAGTAACTTAATCATTTTCTTACAAGTGCCATTTTTGAAACGTTTTTGGCCCTAATGTCTCCTCTCCTTACCACGCCCCCTAATGAAATATTAATGCTTGATCTCAAAATTAACAAATATATTTATGAATATTATTTATTACTAAAAATGACACATCTGTGAGATGAAGAGTCACAAATGATTATTCGACAAATATGTACTTGCAAATATGATCAAAATACAATAATTCTTTGGTTCAAAATTTTCTCTATACGTTGAGCAACAATGAATGTGTAATCAGCAAGCATCTATCTCCCTATTGTGTTTCCCTACATGGTATCATGCCACTGATGAGGGGCCAACAAACCTATAAAGGCAGTGCACGAGTCTTCTGATATGTGATCCGGAGAGACATCAAACCACTGCTGCCTCACGCACCTACAAAGTCAACAAATTAACCGACTCAAATTATCAAAAATGGAAGATGATCATGAAATTGCTCATGAAATTGCTCCTATAGAAACTCGACCTACTTACCATTGTTGATGGTACTGCTCCTATGGCAAATGCAACCAACTCAGCAAACGCGCAAAAGCTATTGCGGACTGGAAAGGAAAAGAACTTACGACTCGTCTTGAACTATTTTTGCATATGGATGACAAATAGAAATACTCTCCATTTTCCTTTTAGCATCACTTCCTTCATCATGCCAACTCTTAATTACAATCAAAACCAATCAAGTGAATTTAACTATACCCACGCTAATTCCTCCCATATTCCAAGAGTCCACAATGTGCAATTTCATGACTTTCCCTTTTACATCTTCCAATTCTACTCTTGATATGTATGCAAGACCTCATACATGCTCCTCTAATCCCACTTCTTCTATCCCCAATCGCAGCCGTTTTTGTACTAATCCACAAAAACCCTTTCGGTCTTCTTCTATGTCAAAATATTTTCAACTTATCAAACCTCACTGTGGTATTTGCAATCGTATAGGTCATATTTCTTATGATTGTAGGTACAATAAAAACAATAAAGATAAAAATGAAATCAGGAATAATCATGTTAGTTATGCATCTGATTGTGATGGACATGATACTACTTGTGATGAACAAGATGATACCTTTTTTGCCTTCATGGCCTCACATATTTCACTAGATACATCATCTACATGGATTTTAGATAGTGGTGCTACTTGTTATCTTACTTCTCGACAATATTGGCTTTGCCAATATCAACCGTTGTCTACTCTGTCTGACATCTAGTTTGGGGATAACGGCATTCAAAAAGCCATAGGTGTGGGTATTGCTCATATTGAGTTGCCTAATGGCAACATGGTTTTTATTAGTCATGTCTATTATGTGCCTCAACGTGCTAAAAATCTCATCTCGGTTAGTAAGATTACTAACCCCTCTACTTTTGTTGAATTTCATCATGACCATTGTGTCATACATCACCATCTTTCCTCTGGCTATACTTATGTCGTAACATGTCCTAACTATGACTGTCTCTATTTTCTTGCAAACACGATCAAAACACAATAATTCTTTGGTTCAAAATTCTCTGTGTACGCTGAGCAACAGCGGCTGTGTAATCATCAAGCATCTATCTCCTTGTTTCGTTTACCTACACCGGCTGCCTAGCCCATAGGTCAGTACCACCCTCTAAACCGCTCCCACATCTGCCACCGCTACCGTCCTCCCTCAGGCTGCGTGCACCTGCAGTTGTTGCCATGACTACCGTGCCGATTTTCCAGCCACCAGCTCTCACCACATCTACCACAAGGTTGCTAGCTTCTTTTCCATCAACCAACACATACGCCTCCTCATCTCCCAAACCGTTGTTCTAGCCCGCCTCCACTGCCACCCAACACCACCGCTACTCCCAAAGCAACCATATATGCAAACATCTCTACCATATACATACAAACATTCACGATAACACACACACTCTCTCTCTCTCCTTACCACCCACATTAACTCATAGAAACATACCACACCACGTGAACCTCATCCCACATATATAGACTAACCCCACACACACTACAGTTGCACTCCACATCCACAACACATTAAATACATAACACACACACACATGCACTACACACACAAAACACATGGCCCCACACTGCATGAACCCCACCACACATGACACACTACACATTCCCCAATTAACATCGTGCACACACACAAACTTAACACACAAACGCGGACACACACCACATGTATACACACACACTTAAGCCACACATCCATTAGACAACTAACACACACAAACACATTCCTAACTCACACCTACACACACATATATATATTTAACACACACACACATATTTACCGTACACGTATATGCATACATACACGTATAACCTTAATGCACATGCATAATGATAATTGCTTATTTTGTGCCATTTTTACACTATTTTTTAGCATAATTGAAGGGCTTTGGCTCTATATTATGCATTATTTCTCATAAAAATTAATTAAAAATAAGGTTGTAAAGCCATATTTGAGTTGTGCTGAGGTGGAATTAGAATTTGAGAGTTGCAGTATTTTTAGATGAAGAATTTGGGGAGCGAAAAAATAATAAGTGATAGAAGGCCGATGCGGGAAATTTTTTAGTGAAAAGCGTAGATATTTTGAAGACAGGTAGAAATACAAGTATAATTTAGCATGCATACATGGAGTTTGGGTCAAGAAGCGGTAGGAAAGGACACATTAGGTCCAGAGATGTGAAGAGATGTCAAAGAAACCGATTCATGTGAAAAACTATCATTTTTGAAAAGAGCTTATTCAAGAAGTTTGGAGGGGGGGTGTCATGTGAAGAAGGGAGTTGAAGAGAGAGAAAGAACAAGAGAAAAATTGGGCACCAATCATTCTGGGAGTGTGTTGTTGATTTTGCTATAGATGTTGCCTCATTTCTAGCATGGATTGGCTGCATTTGATCCTCTCTTACATCTCCTCTAGTCTCATACCATTCTCGATCATGATCCTTGAGTGTAGAGAGAGAAATTTTTAGCAAGATTAAGGAGAGATTAGTACGTATTAGTGAGAGAAGCGAAAGATGAAGGATTTTGAAGAGCTGGAAGTGAAGGGAGAGGAGGAGCAAGCACTAGCGCTCTCAAATATAGTGGATCATCTTTAATTATCTTCTTAATCAGGTATGAATGCTTTCATTGAAAAGTGAATAAGAGATGGATAGAATGTATGATTTATGGTGGTATACATTCATTTTATGATCTCAGAAGATAAAATGAAAGAGAATAATTAAAATTATTGCATTAGTTGCAATGAAATGGTAGAGAAATAGCTGAAATTAGGAAAAAGTATATTTTTAGGCCATAATTAGGAAAAATTAAGAGTTTTGTATAATTTTGATAAGAAATAAATTAAAATAGAGTTAGAATACATTGAAAAAAAAACTAAAAATGAAGCTTTATATGCTGGAGATGAGTCTACCAAAATTTATATGTATTTTAGTATAAAAATGGTAGTTTTTTTCTATAATTAGTGATAATTAAGAGTATTAATAAAATATTAAGAATGGAGACCCAAAACAAAGTTAAATTAGGTCATGATGGATTGATATATCAAATCTTAGTTTAAATGGACTTTTGAAATTAAACTTATTGAATCTTAATGGAAAAAATAGTAGTTTTTTGGTGCTTTTTGGGTAGTAATTAGTAAATATTAAGAGTAAATGGAAAATTTTATGGATGAAAATTGATACTCAAACTAAATTCAGTATAAGGAATGTTTGGTTAGTAGGGTTTGATGTATTATGATGATGGAGCCCCGAGAGGAACACCAAGGAAAAGGGAATTCTCTTGCAAGAAAATCTATCTTGTAACATCAACAAGCTTGTTTATCATATTTCATATGATCACAATGAAGAAAAGAACACCAGGCACAACAAATCTTCATGCAGCATCATGTAGATCTCCCACGGTTTTTAATAGAATCGACCATATTCTTCAACATCTTCACAAAATCCATCAATAGAACAAAGAAATCAAAGAAATACACCATCTTTGAATGGAAATACATCACATAGTATTCATCTTCAATATCTTCATAGTATTCTCTCTCAATCTCTCATATACAATCACTCTGTTTGAATAGAATTGACTATCTTTGACTCTCTCTATCTCACTCCATCAATAATACATCATATCCTCACTACAATCTCTCAAAAATCACTCTCAATAATCACTCTTAGGTCATGGATACCCCTTCCAAGAGGTATGTCTGATATGAAAGGTCACCAGAGCCACTACAGTGTCTCTTCACAGCTCACTACTGTCACTTCACTCTAGTCTTCACTTGAGTCTTTAGCAGCTACTTCTTCCACTTCTTTCAGCTATTTTGCACTTGTATTCACCTCTTTCCAAGGCTAGAAAACTTTTCCAAAAGTCACACATACATTCCACAGAACACTTACAGAACAGTCTACAGAACAGTCTACAGAACAGTACCAGAACAGCTACAGTACAGAAGCAGAACAGAAACAGAACAGAAGCAGAAGCTCTACAGAAGACCTACAGAAGGTTACAGAAGGTCATCAAAACTACATAACTCATTCTCAACCCATTCCAAACTCTCACAAAACATTCAATAAGCTTTCACAATATCTCATTCTTCATCAATCAATACTCCATCCCTCCTTACAGAAGACAATCAGAACAAAACAGACCAAAACAGAGCAAAACAGAAGGTATACAGAACCATTCAGAACCTATCAGAACATCACAAAACCACCAACAAACATCATGAACTTCCAAAACACAATCATTATCATCCAAAACACTCTCAATCCACTTCCAAATCAACCAATCATCCCATAAAATCAACCATTCAGCTCTCAAAAACAACAAAAATCAGCCAAAAAACAAGTCATTTCAACACTCAACATATCCCCACACTTAATAAGGAAGCGTCCTCGCGACCCAGGAAAAAGGGAATACAAGTTCAGGGAAAAGCTCAACTTTGATCTTCAATATCTTTTCACAAAGAATCCATCCACCACGACCCCATCTTATAACCTGTTTCTGATATAAAAATACAAAGAAAGGAAAACTCTTGTGAAATTAACACCTCTTATCAAACTAAAAATCATCACAAATTTGTAAAGGATATAAGAGTTTGCTTCTTCTTCTTCATCTTCATTTTCAATACTCCATCCACGACCCCATCTCGACAAATCTCCAAAACATAGCTCGTACACAAGATCCAATAGGAAACCACCACGTTCGTTTGACATACATGAACTCACAACACAAACACTAATACACAACACAACCATCTGAATGACTTCTTCAAAAAGAAGAGTTTGGCATTAAAAGCTTGCACCATACATTGGAAAGGTATCAATGAAGATGATCCCTCTTAAAAGATTGACGTTGTCGGAATCGATCCATAGATAAGGATTCATCTACAAAGTTTTTAGGAGGATTTTGAAAAAATTGGAGACAGCACATCCTTTCCAACAGGACCAAGTATCTGCTAGGCAAACAGAGGGCATGAAAATACAGTATCTCCAACTGTTGGGAATCAATGCTAACATTGACATTCATGCATAACTTTGGGATAGGCTTTGAATCAGTATGAGAGTGCCTATGGATATACGCCAGATACCAAGCAAAGTGAGCAGTTAATCTCACTGAGGGATCTGCAGACTGTGAATATTGTTGGGCAAAATGAACATAGTTTTGATAAGCTTGACTTGAAACTGTCCATTCCCCTGGAATTACTGGCCAATTAATCTGTGGTCCTGTAAGGCAATCATCCAAACTCCATCCCCTTCTTCTGGAAATCTGATTATCAAAACCGGCACAGTCACTAACCAACTGAGGTGGTTGAGATATGGAAGTGTTAGGAGAGGGTAATGGAATAAGAGAAAGTGGATGTAGGGAAGGATAGGAAAAATCATAAAAGGAAGAAAAGGTTAAAGAAGGAGTGGCAGAAATTTGTAAGGAATCACTAAGGAAAGGTGTTAACTGATAAATAGGAAATGTGGAGGGTACATTAATGAGGGGTGAAGGACAGGGTGGAGAAGGGGAAAATACCCTATCCTCAATAAAGGAACAGTAAGTGAAAATGGGAATTTGAGGGAAATTGGAAGGTTGGAAAAGAAGTGGTAAAATTACTGTGGAATTAGTTTGACAAAGGGAAAAATATATAGCATAGCGGTGAGCCAATTGTTGGTAATAGAGGAGGGTAGGAACAGAAGGTCCCAAGAGAGATTTGTCGAGATGGGGTCGTGGATGGAGTATTGAAAATGAAGATGAAGAAGAAGAAGCAAACTCTTATATCCTTTACAAATTTGTGATGATTTTTAGTTTGATAAGGGTGTTAATGTAAAAAGAGTTTTCCTTTCTTTGTATTTTTATATCAGAAACAGGTTATAAGTTGGGGTTGTGGTGGATGGATTCCTTGTAAGAAGCTAATGAAGATCAAAGTGAAGCTTTTCCCTGAACTTGTATTCCCTTTTTCCTGGGTCGCGAGGACGCTTCCTTATTAAGTGTGGGGATATGTTGAGTGTTGAAATGACTTGTTTTTTGGCTGATTTTTGTTGTTTTTGAGAGCTGAATGGTTGATTTTAAGGGATGATTGATTGATTTGGAAGAGGATTGAGAGTGTTTTGGATGATATTGATTGTGTTTTGGAAGATCATGATGTTTGTTGATGGTTTTGTGATGTTCTGATAGGTTCTGAATGGTTCTGTATACCTTCTGTTTTGTTCTGTTTTGGTCTGTTTTGATCTGATTGTCTTCTGTAAGGAGGGATGGAGTATTGATTGATGAAGAATGAGATATTGTGAAAGCTTATTGAATGTTTTGTGAGAGTTTGGAATGGGTTGAGAATGAGTTATGTAGTTTTGATGACCTTCTGTAACCTTCTGTAGGTCTTCTGTAGAGCTTCTGCTTCTGTTCTGTTTCTGTTCTGCTTCTGTACTATAGCTGTTCTGGTACTGTTCTGTAGACTGTTCTGTAAGTGTTCTGTGGAATGTATGTGTGACTTTTGGGAAAGTTTTCTAGCCTTGGAAAGAGGTGAATACAAGTGCAAAAGAGCTGAAAGAAGTGGAAGAAGTAGCTGCTAAAGACTCAAGTGAAGACTAGAGTGAAGTGACAGTAGTGAGCTGTGAAGAGACACTGTAGTGGCTCTGGTGACCTTTCATATCAGACATACCTCTTGGAAGGGGTATCCACGACCTAAGAGTGATTATTGAGAGTGATTTTTGAGAGATTGTACTGAGGATATGATGTATTATTGATAGAGAGAGAGAGAGAGAGTCAGAGATAGCCAATTCTATTCAAACAGAGTGATTGTATATGAGAGATTGAGAGAGAATACTATGAAGATATTGAAGATGAATACTATGTGATGTATTTCCACTCAAAGATGGTGTATTCCTTTGCTTTCTTTGTTCTATTGATGGATTTTATGAAGATATTGAAGAATATGGTTGATTCTATTAAAAACCGTGGGAGGTCTACATGATGCTGCATGAAGATTTGTTGTGCCTGGTGTTTTTTTCTTCATTGTGATCATATGAAACATGATAAACAAGCTTGTTGATGTTACAAGATAGATTTTCTTGCAAGAGAATTCCCTTTTCCTTGGTGTTCCTCTCGGGGCTCCATGTTTTTCAGAATTCCCTTTTCCTTGGTGTTCCTCTCGGGGCTCCATGTTTTGAAAAACATGGAGCCCCGAGAGGAACACCAAGGAAAAGGGAATTCTCTTGCAAGAAAATCTATCTTGTAACATCAACAAGCTTGTTTATCATGTTTCATATGATCACAATGAAGAAAAGAACACCAGGCACAACAAATCTTCATGCAGCATCATGTAGACCTCCCACGGTTTTTAATAGAATCAACCATATTCTTCAACATCTTCACAAAATCCATCAATAGAACAAAGAAATCAAAGAAATACACCATCTTTGAATGGAAATATTTTAATAGAATCAACCATATTCTTCAACATCTTCACAAAATCCATCAATAGAACAAAGAAAGCAAAGGAATACACCATCTTTGAATGGAAATACATCACATAGTATTCATCTTCAATATCTTCATAGTATTCTCTCTCAATCTCTCATATACAATCACTCTGTTTGAATAGAATTGACTATCTCTGACTCTCTCTATCTCACTCCATCAATAATACATCATATCCTCACTACAATCTCTCAATAATCACTCTCAATAATCACTCTTAGGTCGTGGATACCCCTTCCAAGAGGTATGTCTGATATGAAAGGTCACCAGAGCCACTACAGTGTCTCTTCACAGCTCACTACTGTCACTTCACTCTAGTCTTCACTTGAGTCTTTAGCAGCTACTTCTTCCACTTCTTTCAGCTCTTTTGCACTTGTATTCACCTCTTTCCAAGGCTAGAAAACTTTCCCAAAAGTCACACATACATTCCACAGAACACTTACAGAACAGTCTACAGAACAGTACCAGAACAGCTACAGTACAGAAGCAGAACAGAAGACCTACAGAAGGTTACAGAAGGTCATCAAAACTACATAACTCATTCTCAACCCATTCCAAACTCTCACAAAACATTCAATAAGCTTTCACAATATCTCATTCTTCATCAATCAATACTCCATCCCTCCTTACAGAAGACAATCAGATCAAAACAGACCAAAACAGAACAAAACAGAAGGTATACAGAACCATTCAGAACCTATCAGAACATCACAAAACCATCAACAAACATCATGATCTTCCAAAACACAATCAATATCATCCAAAACACTCTCAATCCTCTTCCAAATCAATCAATCATCCCTTAAAATCAACCATTCAGCTCTCAAAAACAACAAAAATCAGCCAAAAAACAAGTCATTTCAACACTCAACATATCCCCACACTTAATAAGGAAGCGTCCTCGCGACCCAGGAAAAAGGGAATACAAGTTCAGGGAAAAGCTTCACTTTGATCTTCATTAGCTTCTTACAAGGAATCCATCCACCACAACCCCAACTTATAACCTGTTTCTGATATAAAAATACAAAGAAAGGAAAACTCTTTTTACATTAACACCCTTATCAAACTAAAAATCATCACAAATTTGTAAAGGATATAAGAGTTTGCTTCTTCTTCTTCATCTTCATTTTCAATACTCCATCCACGAACCCATCTCGACAAATCTCCAAAACATAGCTCGTACACAAGATCCAATAGGAAACCACCACGTTCGTTTGACATACATGAACTCACAACACAAACACTAATACACAACACAACCATCTGAATGACTTCTTCAAAAAGAAGAGTTTGGCATTAAAAGCTTGCACCATACATTGGAAAGGTATCAATGAAGATGATCCCTCTTAAAAGATTGATGTTGTCAGAATTGATCCATAGATAAGGATTCATCTACAAAGTTTTTAGGAGGATTTTGAAAAAATTGGAGACAGCACATCCTTTCCAACAGGACCAAGTATCTGCTAGGCAAACAGAGGGCATGAAAATACAGTATCTCCAACTGTTGGGAATCAATGCTAACATTGACATTCATGCATAACTTTGGGATAGGCTTTGAATCAGTATGAGAGTGCCTATGCATATACGCAAGATACCAAGCAAAGTGAGCAGTTAATCTCACTGAGGGATCTGCAGACTGTGAATATTGTTGGGCAAAATGAACATAGTTTTGATAAGCTTGACTTGAAACTGTCCATTCCCCTGGAATTACTGGCCAATTAATCTGTGGTCATGTAAGGAAATCATCCAAACTCCATCCCCTTCTTCTGGAAATCTAATTATCAAAACCGACACAGTCACTAACCAACTGAGGTGGTTGAGATATGGAAGTGTTAGGAGAGGGTAATGGAATAAGAGAAAGTGGATGTAGGGAAGGATAGGAAAAATCATAAAAGGAAGAAAAGGTTAAAGAAGGAGTGGCAGAAATTTGTAAGGAATCACTAAGGAAAGGTGTTAACTGATAAATAGGAAATGTGGAGGGTACATTAATGAGGGGTGAAGGACAGGGTGGAGAAGGGGAAAATACCCTATCCTCAATAAAGGAACAGTAAGTGAAAATGGGAATTTGAGGGAAATTGGAAGGTTGGAAAAGAAGTGGTAAAATTACTGTGGAACTAGATTGACAAAGGGAAAAATATATAGCATAACGGTGAGCCAATTGTTGGTAATAAAGGAGGGTAGGAACAGAAGGTCCTAAGAGAGATCGTCTATGATAGGCATCAAAGAAAGTAGCATCAAATGGATTATGTTTGGAAAGATAGGTTAAGAGATCCATCCTCAGTTGGTTAGTACTCTGTACTAAGGTATGAGCTGTGTTTTGTCTTTGATTTAGGACCACTGACTCAATCATAGGATGCCACGAATTATCCTGACAATCAGCTACTTTGGAGGAATAACTCTGAAACATATCAGCTATGCGCAACTCCAAATGATTGACATATAGAACAGCCTGTAAGACCACATCCCCCACATACCATGCCATATCTACCTCATCTGGAATTAACAAATCTCCTCGGAGATACATGTATGACATCAGCATGGTGTCTGGCGTGACAGAATCTTCAAAGAGCATTCTAACTACCTCTGTCAACAACTCAGCAGACCAAGCCCCACTCCAGCCATCCTCTGGAAAAGGTAAATCCATCGTGGAAAGCTTCATATAGAAGACCAACTTCTGCAAGTGGTAGTGGACAAAGAAAGAATGGTCTGGTAAAACATATTCCTGAAACTGTTCAAAGGTAGACCATAATAAGTCCATTCTGGACTGCAATCTTTCCACTTTGTCTTGGAATAGAGGGCACAAAGTAGCCTGTCTCTGTAAGGCAGCCAAGTCCTGCTGTGAAAGAGAAGGAATTAATGGAACAGGAGGGCTTGGAGGAACAGAGCGGGACTTTGCAAGCTGATCTTGCAACTGCTGGATTTGGGAGGCTTGGTTGGCCACTGTGTCATTAGCCATCTGTAAAGCTGAAAGCTTGTCATCTAAAAGAACTTGGAATTCGTTCGCTTCACTGGACATCCTCTCCTTCTCTGCTGAAAGGCTAGTAACCTGTGACTGAGCCTCGAATAACTGGGTCTTCAATGAAGCAATCTCATCACTTTGAGTGGCAACCAGGTGGGTTTGCTGTTCCATTTGCTTAAATAGATCTGCTAGGGTATCCTTAGCAGATGCTAACTCAGATGTTGTCTTATGCAACTGGTCTTTGGACTGCATGAGCTCCTCATAGAAAGATGCGTACAGCTGCTGAACACAGGCTGTCACTGACAACTCAATGGAACTTTGAATATCCTTGCAGAGGAAAGGAATGGCATCTCCTGAAATGAGACTGTTCAGGGAAGGAACTGAGATCTCCAAGGATCCTTCTCTATGTGCTCTGAACAGGTTATTGCAAGTGAGAAACCCAGGGAGTTCACTGCCAGAAGTAGCAGGGATAGACACTGAGGGAAGTACAGCAGGGGCTTTGTCCGCTACCCTCTTCAAGCGTTTACGCTGTATGACCAGGGGAGGCGGAGAATCATCATCCTCAATGTCAATAGGTGCTGACTCTTCTGAAGGTGGAGGAGGAGGTACTGGATCTGATGGAGGAGGTGGAGGTACAGTCTTCTGTAAACCTGAATAGGTCAAGAAGGCAGACAAATATGATCCATAGGTAACATTGGTAACATTACCCCTCGTGACTTTAACGAAATGCTGATCCATCTTAGTAAGGAGGTATGTGCTCCAATCAATGGCAACTCCTTTTAGCACCATCCTGGAAGCTGTGAAAAGCTCTTTGGACAAATAATGGGATGGCGTTTTGGCAGGCATGAACCTGTCCTGAAGGAACTGACACATCGTCTTCTAGACGGGATCAGTAATCATAGAAAACGAAACTCCTGAAGAGTTTATCACTTTCTTAACATCAAGGACTTCCCTTGTCTGCTTCTGCAACAGTTTGAGAATCTCTTCATTAGAGAAGAGCTGACGAGTGGTCACAAAAGGTTCTCCTTTGGAGGGTAAGGACAGAGCCTTCCCTAAGCCTCGAGACGTCAATGTCATAGACATGCCTTGGACTACTCCTGTCTTCTTGCTGTAAGAGGCCAGGAACTCATCACATACGGACGGATCCTCTAGAAGTAATGGAAAAGGAATGGCCACAAAAGCAGCAAGTCCTGCCTTCGTGAGAGGCTCAAAAGTAAGTAGGGACGAGTAATCCCTACTAACTAGTGGGACGTACTGGATAGGGGGAGGAGCATGAGAAGGCGCCATTCAGATGGTTACACACACACCACAAACACAGACAATCAAAGAGAATGCCTGCAAAGCAACAGACAAAAACCAAGGATAAGAGAATTACCAATAAAACATGACCCGACCTACTAACCCCAAGCAAACCACATCCTAGAAAAAATTTGACATGACCTCGAGACAAATGCGACCGAAAGCTTCATGCGATGCATCAAACAAACACCCTGAACCCCGTATCAGGCAATAAAAGAAAAAAACTGCATACCGTACCCTTAACCGTAACCGGAACTAAAACATGAAACCAAAACCATACCATATCCGACACATATCAAGACGACATCTGTGATAAACCCAAGACTGGACCATGGAAAATAACACTAATGACTGCGTAGACCCATCCCACGAAACGGTTCATTAAAAAAAAAAAGGGATTAAGTGCAGTGAGGGGGGATTTAATTTAATGAAGGGTTGATTTTAATCAATTATTAAAAATGGGTGAAGTTTTATTAGGTGATAAACCTTAATAAGAAAACGGCGGTTCCTTATTATAAATTTAATTACCAATTATTAGGTTAAACGGTGCAGTTATTCGATTCCCGGACTTCGATTCCCGACTGGGTCTCTAAATGCAATTCATTGATTATAATTTAAGGTGATGTGGAGCGCTTTTTTGCCAGCGCGTGCTCATGTGACGGCTGGTTCTTTTTTAATTAAAATTTTAAAGTGCCTCTTTAGCGCACGTAGCGCGTGCTAAGTGAACGACTGGTTTATTTTAATTTTAAAAAAAATGTGTGTTGAGCGCGAATGCGCGTGGAAACGGTGGGTGAATTAAAGGGTTTATTTTAACAATTAATTGTGATTAAGGGAAAAAATAAATAAATAAAGCACATCAAATAAATACCTGGAAGGGTGTGTATGGAATGCAGGAATGCGCACGGAAGAGTCCCAGTAAAGGAAAAGCAAAAAGCACTGATGAAACAACAAACAACACCTTAGCAGATGTGTTAATTTGATTTATGTTGGTTTTTTATTTTTATTTATTTTATTTTTTTTAGTTGTGATTTTTTTATGGTGGAATAAATGGAAAATGAGCAAGGGAGGTGAGGAAAAATTTTTAGAATGTTTTTAGAATTTTTTAGAATTTTTTACAATTTTTTAAATGATTTTTTCATATTTTTTGGCAATTTATGGGTAATTTTAGGAAAGATGGATTTTCTGAAATTATAGGAAAGGAAATTCCTATCAGACAAAGGTCCAAAAATGGGCAACTGGCAGAAGGAATTTTTAGAAAATTTTTTGAAATTTTTTATGGAAAAATTAATTTAGTGATTAATTAAGTCACATTAATCACATTAGTCATATTAGTCACATTAGACATAAGTCAGGTTAGTCAGGTTAATCAGGTAAGTCTACCTAGGTTAGTCTGGTAAGTCAACCTAGGTTAGTTAAGTTAATGTTTAACTAGGTTAGTTTCTAACCTAAGGAGGAGGTGGGGTAGGAGGTGGAGGTTGGAGGGAGACGAGGGGAGGTGGAGGCGGCGGGCGGAGCGATCCGGGCGGCGCGGCGGCAGGCGGTCGTGGCGGCGAACGCAGCGACGGCGGCGGCCAACGGCGGTCCGGCGAGGAGGCGCGAGGTGGCGCGGGCGGGCGATCGTGGCGACGACGGCACCCAGTGGCAGCGGCTGCAAGCTGACGGCGGCGGCCAACGGCGGTCCGGCGAGGAGGCGTGAGGTGGCACGGGCGGCGAGGCGACAGCCAGGCGGACGGGGGGCAAGGAGGGGAAGGAGAAGGGGAGGAAGAGGAGGAGGAAGGGTAGGCGGGAGAAGAAGGAGGTGGGGGCGGTGGGAGGTGAAGAAAAAGACAGCGGGGGGAGGGGAAGAGGAGGGAGGAGGAGGGGAGGAAAAGGAGGAGAGGGAGAAGAGAAGGAGAGAAGGGCGCAGGGAGAAGAGAAGGAGGGAATGGAGTGGGGGTGGAAGGAGAGAGAAGGAGTGAAGGTGGAGATGGAGGGAGAAGAGGGAGGAGGGAGTCGGCAGGAGAGAAGGGAGAGGATACGCAGAGAGAAAGAGAGAGAGAGAGAAGAGAGAAAGAAGGGACGGTTGGCGGGAGGGGGTGGCCGTTGGTTTTGTTTTGTTTTTTTTAATTATTATTATTTTTTTTTGTTTTTTAAATAAAAGGTGGGCGGGCAGGGGAAAGGGAGGATGGGCGGGGTCAAGAGGGGGCGGATCCCCGTCCCGCGCACGTGCACGGGGCGGGGTAAAAAAATTTGCCGTGACGGGATTGAAACGACGCTGGGATGATGGTACGAGTTACACGGACACGACCGGGGCGCGTGGAGACGCGTTAAATCGAAAAAGGGCGCGTTCACGCACAAAATGAGCGCGAGAAAAAACGTAAAAATAAAGAAAAATTAACAACTCCCAATCCGGACGTCAAAACAAAATAGCGTAAAAACGAAAAGTGGCCAGGACGACAGGGGGGAAACAAGAAAAATACGGGACAGGGGTTCCGGGAGGGATAAAGGGCAGTCACGTGCAAAAAACACAAAAAATGAATCAAAAACGCAATTTTAAAAATTAATATCGAAAGATCCGTGCATCGGAATGAAGTGCAGAAAAAAGGAAAACTGTGCAGAAAGATGTGTCCGACAATCCTAGTACGTCGAAACATAATTCCGACTGAGATAAGACGCGTGCACATGGGAAAAACCCAAAAAACAAACCCGAAAATGGGATCGGAAATTAATATCTGACGAACCATTGACCGGAATGACATGCAGTAAGAAGGAAAAATGTCCGTAGGAAGGGGTGGCACAGGGTTATCATGTTAAAACGCAGTTCCGGCGGAAATAGGAGGGGTTCGCATGTGAAAAACTCCAAAAAGACTCCCGAAAACTCATTTAAAAATTAATAAGTAAAAATCCAGAAGTCGAAAAAGGGTGGAGGAAAAAGGAAAAAGGTAGGGGAAGGCATGGGGGACACGGCTGTCAAATCAAATTGGAATTCCAATGCAAATAGGGCAGGTTCTCATGAAAAAATATAAAAAATACACACGAAAAAGGCGCGAAAAACCCGGAAAATTAATAACGGACAAACCATGTAGCGGAATGATGCGGAATAAAAAGAAAAAATGTCAGGGGAAAAGCGTTGGTCAGGGCTATGATGTCAGATCACGGTTTCGAAGCAAGAAAAGCGCGTTCACATGGGAAACCGGCTAAATTGCGTAAAATGCTTCAAAAATTAATAACTCAAAAACCGTGCACCGGAATAGGGGTAGGTAAAAAGGAAAAATGATCAGTTCAATGGGAGGAACAGGGTTATGAGGTTGGATTTGGATTTAAGTGAACGTAAGAGGCATTCACATAGCAGGACCTCAAAATCAGGGAATGAAGGAAAACTGCAAGGGAACAGCCCCAAGGGTGGGTGGAACATAACCGGGCGGGCGGGAAGGGACCCCATCAGGGTAAAAGCAAATCATGGTATTCATGCATGAACAGGTTGAGGCATATGCAAAGGATATGCACGGTAGACGCGCAGGGACGCGTCCCCACACTTAAGACCTTAACGGATAGGGTTAACCGAACAATAGGGACCTAGGACCACGCCACAGACCATCCACTAACTTCCCCACACTTAAAACATGACCATCACTAAGAAACAGAAGTTGGAGGGTTAGAAAAACTTGGCCCGTTTCGTCAAGAATCAAGGTTGAGTGTCGATGGCACGTCCAGTGTTGTTGTCGGCGCTGGAGGGACCAAGGCATCTTCTTGGCACACGTTCATCATGGCAGAGACCACGCGGCAGCACCCAGGGAGGTAACTGATGGAAGGAATCGCAGGAGATTTGTCGATGATGAGGGATATTGCACTCAACTCACAGTCACTCAAATGAAATGAAAGAACAGTCACTCGCCCCATGACTAATATCATTCAAGGAAGAATGATGGAACCCCATATCTCATACCCGGTTGAGGAATCAACAAGGGGGGAATGGTGCAAAGGGAGTATGCCAGGGTGCACAGTTGATGGTGCATTAGTGCGTCCAACCCGTCTGGCATAAGTGCAAGGAGGAAGGCAAGGGAGCCTTACAGTGCAGTGTACAGAACAGGGTGATGTGTCTTGTGATGATGGCAAAAACCCATCCCGTGGGTGCATAGGGAAACGGGAACATACCTTACTCCAAGTGTCGTAACGTCCCTCAATCTCACCTCTCGGTAATTGATTGAAGAAACTCCAGTCACACTCAACCCACCCTCTGTCTCACGCTCTGTTGATAGATACCGAAGGGCAGCCTTTTCCTGAAACCCATTGATATAATCCTCACAGTCACTTGTACAAAGGTTGTATGCCTTGTGCGCAGTTGATGGTGCAACTGTGCATCCCGCCCTGTGCCGGCATACGGTGCGAGAATGAAGGCCAGGGAGCCTTATAGTGCAGTGCACAGAAACAAATTGTGCTTTGTGCTTTGAGAGGCCCATTCCGTGCGTGCAACACTTCATTCACATTTCTCACCTCTCATTTGATTTGAAGGGAAAAGACTGGTCTCTCGCCCCACTCTCTGTCTCACGCTCTGTTGATAGATACAGAGGGCAACCATACTCACTTCCCCATCCGGTTAGGATGAAAGCTCACATCACTCAAGGGGTTGTCGATGAAGATCGCGTCATCAGTTGTTGAAGAGGCATACCCAGGGAGGTAGCCATCAAATCGAACGTTGTATTGGACAGGAACATGTCGTCTGCTAGAGGACAATTAGTCACTTTGCAGAAAGACCCATGACACAGCGTACCAAGGGAGGTAGCTTCGGAATTGGATCCGAGGGATATCAATTAATGAATCCACTTTCTGGACTGCTAGGTGTTACCACCTTTTCCACAGCCAGCTTCTCGCTCAAGGGTGTTTACCACCTTTTCTTGGAACGAGGCCTGCTATGACAGGGAATTGCTTCCTTTTCTCTCATAACAGATTTGTTTTGTTTTTTTTTTTTCTTTTTTCTTCTTCTTTGTTTTTTTTTTCCTTTTTTTTAAAAAAAATTTTCCCCTATTCCCGAGGGTGTTTCCACCTTTTCTCGAAGGATAGGTCGGCATGACAGGGACCTAAGTCCTTTTCTCCCATGACCGATATGTTTTTTTTTCTTGTTTTTTTTTTTCTTTTCTTCAAATTGAACAAGGGAATGGTGGAAAGACCATGTGTCAGAACCCACCTCGCCACTGTCGTTGGTGGAAAATAGAGGATAAGAGATCAAGGCTGGAAGGGGGGTTTGAGGGGACAGAGGGTTGCGTCCACTTCAGCAGGAGTGATTGAAGAACGGCTATCAGAAGTAGCATCAGAAGAAGTACAGTGCCGCGCCAACGAGGGAAAGGATCAAGTATCCGTAATTGTCAAGATCCCCAAGGAGGGAAGTACTTCTTCAGGCGATATCCATTGATCAGAAAGGGATCATCAGAGGCATCAACGGTCTGCACTTGGACAGAACCGTTCGGGTTGACGGCAAGTACCTTATAGGGACCCATCCACCGCTGTTGGAGCTTGCCAAGAAACTTGCCAAAGCGTGAATCATAGGCTAGGACCAAATCACCTTCTTTGAACTCCTTGTGCTTGATGAAACTGTCATGGTAAGCCTTACGTCGAGCTTGCGTGGCTTCCATGCACTGTAGAGCCATCCTACGAATTTCGTCCAAACATTCCAAATGCAGGAGACGGCGTTGCAGTGAATCGTCATCCCCCAAACGCTCTTTGATAGCCACTCTCAAAGAGGGTAGTTCTAGTTCAACAGGAAAAACTGCTTCTGTACCATACACCAGCTGGAAAGGTGTCTGTCCCGTTGCTGCTTTATGGGAGGTTCTGTACGCCCAGAGGGCCTCTGTAAGTCGATCGTTCCAATCACGACGATGTGCGGCAATTGTTCTTGTCAGAATCGAGCAGAGGATGCGATTGGTGACTTCGACTTGGCCGTTGGCTCTGGGGTAATAAGGAGTGGACTTGCGATGGCGGATCTTATACAACTCTGTCAACTCTTCCATGACTTTGTTGAGGAAATGAGTGCCTCTATCACTTACCAGCTCTAAGGGACTGCCAAAACGGGTGATGATATTCTCGTACATGAACAGGGCCACGCTGTTACCATCGTCCCGCTTTAGGGCTTTAGCTTCACACCACTTTGTGACATAATCCGTACATACGAGGATGTATCGGTTCTGTTTCCTTCTGGTAGGAGGATCGATTGGACCTAGGAAGTCAATGCCCCACTTCTCAAACGGCTTCAACGGAAGGATAGGTTGCAATGGCATGGCACTTGTCTTCGTGGGTTTCCCCATTCTTTGACAAGCATCACATCTTTTACAGTAATCATAGGCATCTTTGTGGATGGTAGGCCACCAATATCCTGCTAGCAGAGCCTTCCTGGCCGTAGCTTCTCCTGCAAAGTGACCTCCACATGGCTCGTCGTGGCAAGCCTTCAGAACAATCCCAATCTCTTCTCCTGCAACACATCTTCTGAGTATTTCATCTTTGCCTTTCTTGTACAATGCACCACCTAGCAGGGTGTATGGGGCTGATTCTAGCATGAGCTTCTTCCTTTCCCGACTAGAAATACCAGGAGGGTATTGTTGGGTTGCCTGCAGATTGGCAATGTCTGCATACCAGGGAGTTACAGTCTCTACCAAGAATAGGGAAGCATCAGGGAGGTCTGGATCATCCTGCTCCTCATCTGCAGTTTGTGGGATACGCGACAGATGATCAGCCAGAACATGGGAACGACCGGGCTTAGTAATCACCTCAAAGTCGAACTCCTGGAATAAAAGGAGCCATCTCATCAATCGTCCTTTCACATCTGCTTTGTTCATTAAGAAGGATAGGGCCTCATGATCCACATAAAATTTAAAGTGGGTGGATAGGAGGTAGTGGCGAAACTTCTCCAGGGCAACCCTATCAGTGACTTTTCGGCTTGCATAATAGATCGGTTGATCCAACTTTGAGGAGCCCTTTTGGCAGAGGACAGCACCTAAGCCTTCAATTGATGCATCAGTGTGTACATGGAACTCTTTCGTCCAATCAGGAGGTTGCAGAATGGGTGCCTCTATCAGGCACTGCTTCAGAGTGTGGAAGGCTTTGTCACATTCTTCCGTCCAAGTAAACTCTGCATCTTTCCTCAGAAGCTTGTGCAAGGAAGTTGCCTTTGTTGCAAAATGAGCTATGAACCTTCTGTAGTAACCCACATGGCCTAGGAATCCCCTCAACTGTTTGAGGTTGGTGGGTGCTGTCAGAGCTGCGATCTTTTCGATCTTTGCAGGGTCTGTTGATATCCCTTGTGCTAAGACAATGTGGCCCAACAGAACTCCAGAAGAGACCCCAAAGATGCATTTGCCGGGGTTGAGGGAAATCCCATACTCCCGGCATCGGTCAAAGCATTGTTCCAAATGTCCCCAGTGTTCACTGATCAAACTATAGACACAGAAGTCATCTAAATATACCTCAATAAAGTCGTGCAGATGATTTTGAAATGCAGCCATCATGACTCGTTGAAAAGTAGCAGGGGCATTGCAGAGCCCAAATGGCATCACTCGGTAAGCGTAGGTCCCCCATTCTGTGGTGAAGGTTGTTTTGGATTGGTCTTCTTCTGCGATTTGGACTTGGTTGTATCCACTGAATCCATCCAGAAGGGAATAAAGCTCATGTCCTGCCACTGTGTCCAACAGTTGGTCTGTGAAAGGAATTGGAAAGTGATCCTTCTTTGTCTTGGAATTAAGCTTTCGAAAATCCACACATATTCGCAATTTGCCATTCTTCTTGGGTACAACCACGATGGGTGAAACCCATTCACTGTTTGCCACTGGATAAATGAACTCGGCTTCTAGAAGCTTCAGCAGCTCTGTTTTCACCAATGTGGAATAATTCGGGTTCATTCGCCTCTGTCGTTGCCGTACTGGCTTGGCATCAGGCTCCAAGTCAATATGATGTTGACATATTGTGGGATCAATCCCCTTTAGGTCTTTGTAAGACCATGCAAACACGTCCAAATTCTCTTTCAACAAGTTGTACAAGGTTGACAACTCCTCTTCTGGGAGGCTGCTACCCACCTTCAAGTGGCGTTCAGTGCCTTCTGCATCCACAAAGGTTAACTGCCTTTCACCTTCTACTTCACGGATGAAGGTCCCGCGGACTGCTTCTGGATACAGATCCGACTCCTTCAAGGGAGTGGTATCCTCTTCGGATGTCCCACTAGAACCGATTTCTTCTTTTGGTGGAGACTTAGGTTGCTCCTTGAGATGTTGGAATGGGATAAGGGCCGTTTCGGATTTGGTTTCAAAATTAATTACCTCTTGACTTGAAGACTCCTCTTCTGAAGATTTTACTTTCATAATCTTCTTCGTCCATATCATATCCATCCTCTTCTGTCTCTGTCTCTGTTTCTGCTTCTGCTTCTGTTTCTACTTCTGCTTCTGTAGCAGCTCTGTAACAGAAGAACAGATTCTCTGGTTCCTCTCTTGCCTCTGTCTCTGGCTCTGCTTCTGCTTCTGTCTCTGCTTCTGCTGTGACCATGTAACAGGGAGAGCAGTACATCCATGCCTCTATCTCACTGTCAGAAGTGACTTCAGAAGTCATTCCCAGTTCCGGCAGGAAGTATTCACCCATTGATAATGGCTTTGCATCCTTTGGAAGTCGGCTTACTGTATCCACTGTTAAGGAATGTGCCACTGTTTTCTTAGGAAGGATTTGTTTGACAGCATCTTCGTCTGCTGATGTTCCATCCGTAACCTCATTAGGGGAGTCAGAAGATAATTCCAAGGAGGTGGATCCATGTCCTTTTTGAGAACCATACAGTTTCAGCACCACTTTGTTGGGTCCTCTGCCCAAGGTCAAAGTTCCTTTGAACCAATCCGTCCTTGCTCGGGCTTCAAAAAGCCATGGTCTACCTAGTAACAGAGGATAGGATGTACCATAAGAGTTTGGCTTCACCACCAAATAGGTCAGCCAATAATCTTTTCCAGCCACTGTAGTCTTCACATATGGGAGAATGCCCAAAGGCTTGATTCTGCTCTGATCCGCCAGTCTGATGAGCCATTGGGTTGGTTGCACACCTTGTAGGCCTAGATCCTTCATCGTCACATCCGTCATAATGTTCACTGATGAACCTCCATCAATCAGTGCATTTGCAATGAAGCAACCTTCTATCCATACGCCAGTCTCTGGAGTACCTGGATCTAGGAAAGCATAGCCACATCCACTTCTTTTACAGGCTCTGGAGCCTTGTTGGACTTTGTCACTATTGAGGGAGCAATCCTTAAACCACGTCTTTTTGTCAGTATACTTTTGAACCTTTTCCGGCAACTGGGAGACAACAACAATAATTGTCGGAATGTGAGGTTTGGTTTAAAGGTATCTAGATCTCTAACTAGATCGTATTCCTTAATAGGATCCACTGGCTTCTCTAACCGGTTAGGGAATGGGGCAACACCCATTTTCATTTTCCCTTTTTCTTCCATCAGAGGAACTGTAATCACATCCATCAACTCCTTTTTGATGTTTGCAACTGAGTTGGATAAATAGTCCTTCAAGCTTTCTCCTCCTGACGTACTGGTAGGAGGGTTTTGAGGAGGTTCTGTAATCACTGCATAAACGGGTTGAGCTGGTACAGAGGGGTCTCTGTTCTGGTTCTGATTCTGAGCTCTTGTTTGAACTGTTGGCTGTTGACTCCAGTTGGTAGGGTTCCACTGTTGCTGTTGATTTTGCATTGAGGAGATTGGTTGGGACCATTGTTGTTGTGGTTGAACCATCATTTGAGGCATGGATTGTGGCCACTGAGGATTTGGTGCACTGTACTGTGATACCGGGGGCATCTGTTGGTAGGGGTAGGGAACAGTCCCTGGGACTGCATTTGATGGGTACATCATTCCTGGCACCAGAGGAGGTAGGACTCCTCTTCCTGTATTCATTGCTAGTCTAGCTTCCACTTCATCGTACAGTCTGGCACCTTCTGTTGCAGCTTGCAGGGTGGCTGGTCTTTGTAGCTCCACAAACTTACGAACTTCTGGTTGTAATCCTCTGAGAAACACTCCCTTCTGAATGCCATCATCTAGATTATGGTTAGTCCATCTCTTCAGGATGGATTCCATTCGTGAGACATAAGCTTCCACTCTTTCTCCAGAGGACTGACTTAGGTTCATAAATTCCTCTCTCATCCGCTCTTCAAAACCTTCACGCCTGAATTTAGTGAGGAAGGCCAACTTCAGGTCGTCCCATGTGCCAAAAGTTCCTGCTGCTTGTCTCTCATACCACTGAAACGCCGCGCCCTTAAAAGTGGCGGGGAATATTGCTAACCAATGCTCAGGGGTTCTGGCATTGTTAGCCACACATGCTACCATAAACTCTGCTACATGAAGATCGGGGTCTTCATTGTACTCTCCCTTAAAAACTGGCAATGGGACTACATTCGCTGGTCTGTCATCAATATTTCCAGGACGGATCTGGCTTGGAAGTGGACCTCCAGCAGGAGGAGGAAGGGCTTGATGTGCCATTGGGACTTCTGTAAAGAGTTCCGCAAGGGCGTCAAAGGCGGCTTCTGCTGCGAGCTCGCTCTCGGCTCTGATTCTTGCTTTCTCTCTTCTCACGTACCTCTGGACTCGTTCCAACGCTTGCCTTTTTATTGCGTCATTCATCAGGGGGTTGACTCCACTATGTTGTTAGTGCTCCACAGAGGGTTAACAGAAGGCTTCAGTCTCTGGAGGACTCTCTTGCCAACATTTCTTCTACTTCTTTCTTTTCAACGTCCCTGAATTCTGCTTTCATGCCACTGCACAGGGGAAGGTATTCGGTTCTGAAGGTGGAGAGGAAGGCCGCGGGCGGCGCGATGAAGGAGGGAGGAGGAGGTCGCGGGCGGAGCACGGTGGAGGAGAAGGAGTGGGGGGAGGGAAAAGAAGGAGAGGGCGCAGGGAGAAGGGCGCACTGTGGAGGAGGAGAAGGAGTGGGGGGAGGAGAAGGCGCAGGGAGGAGGGCGCACTGTGGAGGAGGGAGGAGGAGTGGGGGGAGGAGAAGGCGCAGGGAGGAGGGTGCACTGTGGAGGAGGGAGGAGGAGTGGGGGTCGAGGGAGGAGAGGGAAAGAAAGAGAGAAAGAAAGAAAGAAAGGAGAGATGCACGGGCGGGTGGGGAAGGGGTGGCAGTTGGGGGGGAAGGGGTGGGGGGAAAGGGTGGGTGCCCATGGGGGGGGGCCATGGGATGGGGACAAAGGCAGGTACCCCCGTCCCGCGCTCGTGCGCGGGGCGGGGTAAAAAAATTTGCCGTGACGGGATTGAAATGGCGCGAGGAAGACGGTACGGGTTACGCGGACACGACCGAGGCGCGTGGAGATTCGTAAAATCGAAAAAGGGCGCGTTCACGCGCAAAACGAGCGCGAGAAAAAACGTAAAAAGAAAGAAAAATTAATAACTCCCAATCCGGACGTCAAAACGAAATATCGTAAAAACAAAAAGTGGGCAGGACGACAGGGGGGAAACAAGAAAGATACGGGACGGGGGTTCCGGGAGGGGTAAAGGGCGTTCACGTGCAAAAAACACAAAAAATGAATCAAAAACGCAATTTTAAAAATTAATATCGAAAGATCCGTGCATCGGAATGAAGTGCAGAAAAAAGGAAAACTGTGCAGAAAGATGTGTCCGACAATCCTAGTACGTCAAAACATAATTCCGACTGAGATAAGACGCGTGCACATGGGAAAAACCCAAAAAAAAACCCGAAAATGGGATCGGAAATTAATATCTGACGAACCATTGACCGGAATGACATGTAGTAAGAAGGAAAAATGTCCGTAGGAAGGGGTGGCACAGGGTTATCATGTTAAAACGCAATTCCGGCGGAAATAGGAGGGGTTCGCATGTGAAAAACTCCAAAAAGACTCCCAAAAACTCATTTAAAAATTAATAAGTAAAAATCCAGAAGTCGAAAAAGGGTGGAGGAAAAAGGAAAAAGGTAGGGGAAGGCATGGGGGACACGGCTGTCAAATCAAATTGGAATTCCAATGCAAATAGGGCAGGTTCTCATGAAAAAATGTCAAAAATACACACGAAAAAGGCGCGAAAAACCCGAAAAATTAATAACGGACAAACCATGTAGCGGAATGATGCGGAATAAAAAGGAAAAATGTCAGGGGAAAAGCGTTGGTCAGGGCTAAGACGTCAGATCACGGTTTCGAAGCAAGAAAAGCGCGTTCACATGGGAAACCGGCTAAATTGCGTAAAATGCTTCAAAAATTAATAACTCAAAAACCGTGCACCGGAATAGGGGTAGGTAAAAAGGAAAAATGATCAGTTCAATGGGAGGAACAGGGCTATGAGGTTGGATTTGGATTTAAGTGAACGTAAGAGGCATTCACATAGCAGGACCTCAAAATCAGGGAATGAAGGAAAACTGCAAGGGAACAGCCCCAAGGGTGGGTGGAACATAACCGGGCGGGCGGGAAGGGACCCCATCAGGGTAAAAGCAAATCATGGTATTCATGCATGAACAGGTTGAGGCATATGCAAAGGATATGCACGGTAGACGCGCAGGGACGCGTCCCCACACTTAAGACCTTAACGGATAGGGTTAACCGAACAATAGGGACCTAGGACCACGCCACAGACCATCCACTAACTTCCCCACACTTAAAACATGACCATCACTAAGAAACAGAAGTTGGAGGGTTAGAAAAACTTGGCCCGTTTCGTCAAGAATCAAGGTTGAGTGTCGATGGCACGTCCAGTGTTGTTGTCGGCGCTGGAGGGACCAAGGCATCTTCTTGGCACACGTTCATCATGGCAGAGACCACGCGGCAGCACCCAGGGAGGTAACTGATGGAAGGAATCGCAGGAGATTTGTCGATGATGAGGGATATTGCACTCAACTCACAGTCACTCAAATGAAATGAAAGAACAGTCACTCGCCCCATGACTAATATCATTCAAGGAAGAATGATGGAACCCCATATCTCATACCCGGTTGAGGAATCAACAAGGGGGGAATGGTGCAAAGGGAGTATGCCAGGGTGCACAGTTGATGGTGCATTAGTGCGTCCAACCCGTCTGGCATAAGTGCAAGGAGGAAGGCAAGGGAGCCTTACAGTGCAGTGTACAGAACAGGGTGATGTGTCTTGTGATGATGGCAAAAACCCATCCCGTGGGTGCATAGGGAAACGGGAACATACCTGACTCCAAGTGTCGTAACGTCCCTCAATCTCACCTCTCGGTAATTGATTGAAGAAACTCCAGTCACACTCAACCCACCCTCTGTCTCACGCTCTGTTGATAGATACCGAAGGGCAGCCTTTTCCTGAAACCCATTGATATAATCCTCACAGTCACTTGTACAAAGGTTGTATGCCTTGTGCGCAGTTGATGGTGCAACTGTGCATCCCGCCCTGTGCCGGCATACGGTGCGAGAATGAAGGCCAGGGAGCCTTATAGTGCAGTGCACAGAAACAAATTGTGCTTTGTGCTTTGAGAGGCCCATTCCGTGCGTGCAACACTTCATTCACATTTCTCACCTCTCATTTGATTTGAAGGGAAAAGACTGGTCTCTCGCCCCACTCTCTGTCTCACGCTCTGTTGATAGATACAGAGGGCAACCATACTCACTTCCCCATCCGGTTAGGATGAAAGCTCACATCACTCAAGGGGTTGTCGATGAAGATCGCGTCATCAGTTGTTGAAGAGGCGTACCCAGGGAGGTAGCCATCAAATCGAACGTTGTATTGGACAGGAACATGTCGTCTGCTAGAGGACAATTAGTCACTTTGCAGAAAGACCCATGACACAGCGTACCAAGGGAGGTAGCTTCGGAATTGGATCCGAGGGATATCAATTAATGAATCCACTTTCTGGACTACTGGGTGTTACCACCTTTTCCACAGCCAGCTTCTCGCTCAAGGGTGTTTACCACCTTTTCTTGGAACGAGGCCTGCTATGACAGGGAATTGCTTCCTTTTCTCTCATAACAGATTTGTTTTGTTTTTTTTTTTTCTTTTTTCTTCTTCTTTGTTTTTTTTTTTCCTTTTTTAAAAAAAAAAATTTCCCCTATTCCCGAGGGTGTTTCCACCTTTTCTCGAAGGATAGGTCGGCATGACAGGGACCTAAGTCCTTTTCTCCCATGACCGATATGTTTTTTTTTCTTGTTCTTTTTTTTTTCTTTTCTTCAAATTGAACAAGGGAATGGTGGAAAGACCATGTGTCAGAACCCACCTCGCCACTGTCGCTGGTGGAAAATAGAGGATAAGAGATCAAGGCTGGAAGGGGGGTTTGAGGGGACAGAGGGTTGCGTCCACTTCAGCAGGAGTGATTGAAGAACGGCTATCAGAAGTAGCATCAGAAGAAGTACAGTGCCGCGCCAACGAGGGAAAGGATCAAGTATCCGTAATTGTCAAGATCCCCAAGGAGGGAAGTACTTCTTCAGGCGATATCCATTGATCAGAAAGGGATCATCAGAGGCATCAACGGTCTGCACTTGGACAGAACCGTTCGGGTTGACGGCAAGTACCTTATAGGGACCCATCCACCGCTGTTGGAGCTTGCCAGGAAACTTGCCAAAGCGTGAATCATAGGCTAGGACCAAATCACCTTCTTTGAACTCCTTGTGCTTGATGAAACTGTCATGGTAAGCCTTACGTCGAGCTTGCGTGGCTTCCATGCACTGTAGAGCCATCCTACGAATTTCGTCCAAACATTCCAAATGCAGGAGACGGCGTTGCAGTGAATCGTCATCCCCCAAACGCTCTTTGATAGCCACTCTCAAAGAGGGTAGTTCCAGTTCAACAGGAAAAACTGCTTCTGTACCATACACCAGCTGGAAAGGTGTTTGTCCCGTTGCTGCTTTATGGGAGGTTCTATACGGCCAGAGGGCCTCTGTAAGTCGATCGTCCCAATCACGACGATGTGCGGCAATTGTTCTTGTCAGAATCGAGCAGAGGATGCGATTGGTGACTTCGACTTGGCCGTTGGCTCTGGGGTAATAAGGAGTGGACTTGCGATGGCGGATCTTATACAACTCTGTCAACTCTTCCATGACTTTGTTGAGGAAATGAGTGCCTCTATCACTTACCAGCTCTAAGGGACTGCCAAAACGGGTGATGATATTCTCGTACATGAACAGGGCCACGCTGTTACCATCGTCCCGCTTTAGGGCTTTAGCTTCACACCACTTTGTGACATAATCCGTACATACGAGGATGTATCGGTTCTGTTTCCTTCTAGTAGGAGGATCGATTGGACCTAGGAAGTCAATGCCCCACTTCTCAAACGGCTTCAACGGAAGGATAGGTTGCAATGGCATGGCACTTGTCTTCGTGGGTTTCCCCATTCTTTGACAAGCATCACATCTTTTACAGTAATCATAGGCATCTTTGTGGATGGTAGGCCACCAATATCCTGCTAGCAGAGCCTTCCTGGCCGTAGCTTCTCCTGCAAAGTGACCTCCACATGGCTCGTCGTGGCAAGCCTTCAGAACAATCCCAATCTCTTCTCCTGCAACACATCTTCTGAGTATTTCATCTTTGCCTTTCTTGTACAATGCACCACCTAGCAGGGTGTATGGGGCTGATTCTAGCATGAGCTTCTTCCTTTCCCAACTAGAAATACCAGGAGGGTATTGTTGGGTTGCCAGCAGATTGGCAATGTCTGCATACCAGGGAGTTACAGTCTCTACCAAGAATAGGGAAGCATCAGGGAGGTCTGGATCATCCTGCTCCTCGTCTGCAGTTTGTGGGATACGCGACAGATGATCAGCCAGAACATGGGAACGACCGGGCTTAGTAATCACCTCAAAGTCGAACTCCTGGAATAAAAGGAGCCATCTCATCAATCGTCCTTTCACATCTGCTTTGTTCATTAAGAAGGATAGGGCCTCATGATCCACATAAAATTTAAAGTGGGTGGATAGGAGGTAGTGGCGAAACTTCTCCAGGGCAAACACCATTGCCAAGCACTCCAGCTCTGTCACTATATAGTTTCGTTCCCTATCAGTGACTTTTCGGCTTGCATAATAGATCGGTTGATCCAACTTTGAGGAGCCCTTTTGGCAGAGGACAGCACCTAAGCCTTCAATTGATGCATCAGTGTGTACATGGAACTCTTTCGTCCAATCAGGAGGTTGCAGAATGGGTGCCTCTATCAGGCACTGCTTCAGAGTGTGGAAGGCTTTGTCACATTCTTCCGTCCAAGTAAACTCTGCATCTTTCCTCAGAAGCTTGTGCAAGGAAGTTGCCTTTGTTGCAAAATGAGCTATGAACCTTCTGTAGTAACCCACATGGCCTAGGAATCCCCTCAACTGTTTGAGGATGGTGGGTGCTGTCAGAGCTGCGATCTTTTCGATCTTTGCAGGGTCTGTTGATATCCCTTGTGCTGAGACAATGTGGCCCAACAGAACTCCAGAAGAGACCCCAAAGATGCATTTGCCGGGGTTGAGGGAAATCCCATACTCCCGGCATCGGTCAAAGCATTGTTCCAAATGTCCCCAGTGTTCACTGATCAAACTATAGACACAGAAGTCATCTAAATATACCTCAATAAAGTCGTGCAGATGATTTTGAAATGCAGCCATCATGACTCGTTGAAAAGTAGCAGGGGCATTGCAGAGCCCAAATGGCATCACTCGGTAAGCGTAGGTCCCCCATTCTGTGGTGAAGGTTGTTTTGGATTGGTCTTCTTCTGCGATTTGGACTTGGTTGTATCCACTGAATCCATCCAGAAGGGAATAAAGCTCATGTCCTGCCACTGTGTCCAACAGTTGGTCTGTGAAAGGAATTGGAAAGTGATCCTTCTTTGTCTTGGAATTAAGCTTTCGAAAATCCACACATATTCGCAATTTGCCATTCTTCTTGGGTACAACCACGATGGGTGAAACCCATTCACTGTTTGCCACTGGATAAATGAACTTGGCTTCTAGAAGCTTCAGCAGCTCCGCTTTCACCAATGTGGAATAATTCGGGTTCATTCGCCTCTGTCGTTGCCGTACTGGCTTGGCATCAGGCTCCAAGTCAATATGATGTTGACATATTGTGGGATCAATCCCCTTTAGGTCTTTGTAAGACCATGCAAACACGTCCAAATTCTCTTTCAACAAGTTGTACAAGGTTGACAACTCCTCTTCTGGGAGGCTGCTACCCACCTTCAAGTGGCGTTCAGTGCCTTCTGCATCCACAAAGGTTAACTGCCTTTCACCTTCTACTTCACGGATGAAGGTCCCGCGGACTGCTTCTGGATACAGATCCGACTCCTTCA
Source organism: Lygodium microphyllum (assembly GCF_053477565.2). Lineage (NCBI taxonomy): Eukaryota > Viridiplantae > Streptophyta > Polypodiopsida > Schizaeales > Lygodiaceae > Lygodium > Lygodium microphyllum. The sequence goes on along the minus strand of NC_141152.1, from coordinate 26,549,383 downwards.
AGGGAGTGGTATCCTCTTCGGATGTCCCACTAGAACCGATTTCTTCTTTTGGTGGAGACTTAGGTTGCTCCTTGAGATGTTGGAATGGGATAAGGGCCGTTTCGGATTTGGTTTCAAAATTAATTACCTCTTGACTTGAAGACTCCTCTTCTGAAGATGACACATCCAGGAACGTCACATAACAGGAACCCTCTGATGCTTGTTGGGTTTGTGGGATTGGTGCTTGTTGGCACGGTGCATCATCATCATCTTTCTTTGGCAAAGATAGGTTAGGACGGCAGGAGCCACTCTTGAAAGACGGCTTATTCTTCTTAATCCATTTCTTATAAAGGTTTTGCATATGAGAAGATCCATTTACCAGACCAAATGGTATCATTGCCATTCTGTCCCATAGCATGAGCTCATCGGCTTCTGATACTTCTGGAACTTCGTCCCCAATTGTATCCTCTTCAGGTGGGATAGATTTTTCCATTTTACTTTCATAATCTTCTTCGTCCATATCATATCCATCCTCTTCTGTCTCTGTCTCTGTTTCTGCTTCTGCTTCTGTTTCTACTTCTGCTTCTGTAGCAGCTCTGTAACAGAAGAACAGATTCTCTGGTTCCTCTCTTGCCTCTGTCTCTGGCTCTGCTTCTGCTTCTGTCTCTGCTTCTGCTGTGACCATGTAACAGGGAGAGCAGTACATCCATGCCTCTATCTCACTGTCAGAAGTGACTTCAGAAGTCATTCCCAGTTCCGGCAGGAAGTATTCACCCATTGATAATGGCTTTGCATCCTTTGGAAGTCGGCTTACTGTATCCACTGTTAAGGAATGTGCCACTGTTTTCTTAGGAAGGATTTGTTTGACAGCATCTTCGTCTGCTGATGTTCCATCCGTAACCTCATTAGGGGAGTCAGAAGATAATTCCAAGGAGGTGGATCCATGTCCTTTTTGAGAACCATACAGTTTCAGCACCACTTTGTTGGGTCCTCTGCCCAAGGTCAAAGTTCCTTTGAACCAATCCGTCCTTGCTCGGGCTTCAAAAAGCCATGGTCTACCTAGTAACAGAGGATAGGATGTACCATAAGAGTTTGGCTTCACCACCAAATAGGTCAGCCAATAATCTTTTCCAGCCACTGTAGTCTTCACATATGGGAGAATGCCCAAAGGCTTGATTCTGCTCTGATCCGCCAGTCTGATGAGCCATTGGGTTGGTTGCACACCTTGTAGGCCTAGATCCTTCATCGTCACATCCGTCATAATGTTCACTGATGAACCTCCATCAATCAGTGCATTTGCAATGAAGCAACCTTCTATCCATACGCCAGTCTCTGGAGTACCTGGATCTAGGAAAGCATTAGCCACATCCACTTCTTTTACAGGCTCTGGAGCCTTGTTGGACTTTGTCACTATTGAGGGAGCAATCCTTAAACCACGTCTTTTTGTCAGTATACTTTTGAACCTTTTCCGGCAACTGGGAGACAACAACAATAATTGTCGGAATGTGAGGTTTGGTTTAAAGGTATCTAGATCTCTAACTAGATCGTATTCCTTAATAGGATCCACTGGCTTCTCTAACCGGTTAGGGAATGGGGCAACACCCATTTTCATTTTCCCTTTTTCTTCCATCAGAGGAATTACAAGAACTTCTTCTTCCACTTGTGGCACTTCCTCCTCTTCTGTATCCTGGACCTCTGGTCCTGTCTCTGTAACTGTCTCTGTAACTCTCTGTGGCACTGTAGGGCTCTGTACGGCACTGTTAGGCTCTGTTCTGTTCTGTTCTTCTGGTGAAAGATTGAACTTCACTGTTCTGGCAGGAGGGTTATTCTCTTTCTGGACAGGTGGTTCCTTCTGCTTTGCACGCGTGATGGCAGCAACTTCCAATTCTACCAAATTGGAGGTAGGCTCTTGGGCCTTGGACGGACTATCAGTAGCACTGTTTTTTACTGGGGCTGGACTTGGACAGTCTTTTGGAGTGTGGCCTTCTCCTTTGCATCGACTGCATAAGGGCTTGTAATCCACTGACCTTCTGGGATTTGGACAATTTGGTGAGATGTGTCCCTTTTCTCCGCATCTGTAACACTCCACTTCTGATCTCTGACCACCGCCAGACTGTCTTCCTCTGTAACTTTGAGAGGGAAATCTTCTGGGTCCGAAATTAGGACCAAACTCTCTAGGCTTGGGTCCAATATCTTGTGTTGTCATTTTGGATTCCAGCAAGTTAAATCTTGCGTCTTCTTCCTTTCTTCTTCTATTATGCATCTCCTTCAGAGAGCAAATGTCCTCTGTATGATTCTTCCGCAAACAGTAGGAACAGAAGGCTCCAGGGATGGTTGGTTTCCGTGTACATTCAGTGGCTAAATGGCCTGCTTGATGACACTTACCACACCAAGTATTTGACCTCATCACATCTCTTCCTGCTCCTGCAACATTGGATATGCTCGCTGTGTTCACTTTCAACGTCTGTAGTTGCTCTGTAATCACATCCATCAACTCCTTTTTGATGTTTGCAACTGAGTTGGATAAATAATCCTTCAAGCTTTCTCCTCCTGACGTACTGGTAGGAGGGTTTTGAGGAGGTTCTGTAATCACTGCATAAACGGGTTGAGCTGGTACAGAGGGGTCTCTGTTCTGGTTCTGATTCAGAGCTCCTGTTTGAACTGTTGGCTGTTGACTCCAGTTGGTAGGGTTCCACTGTTGCTGTTGATTTTGCATTGAGGAGATTGGTTGGGACCATTATTGTTGTGGTTGAACCATCATTTGAGGCATGGATTGTGGCCACTGAGGATTTGGTGCACTGTACTGTGATACCGGGGGCATCTGTTGGTAGGGATAGGGAACAGTCCCTGGGACTGCATTTGGTGGATACATCATTCCTTGCATCAAAGGAGGTAGGACTCCTCTTCCTGAATTCATCGCTAATCGAGCTTCCACTTCATCGTACAGTCTTGCACCTTCTGTTGCAGCTTGCAGGGTGGCTGGTCTTTGTAGCTCCACAAACTTACGGACTTCTGGTTGTAATCCTCTGAGAAACACCCCCTTCTGAATGCCATCATCTAGATTATGGTTAGTCCATCTCTTCAGGATGGATTCCATTCGTGAGACATAAGCTTCCACTCTTTCTCCAGAGGACTGACTCAGGTTCATGAATTCCTCTCGCATCCGCTCTTCAAAACCTTCACGCCTGAATTTAGTGAGGAAGGCCAACTTCAGGTCGTCCCATGTGCCAAAAGTTCCTGCTGCTTGTCTCTCATACCACTGAAACGCCGCGCCCTTAAAAGTGGCGGGGAATATTGCTAACCAATGCTCAGGGGTTCTGGCATTGTTAGCCACACATGCTACCATAAACTCTGCTACATGAAGATCGGGGTCTTCATTGTACTCTCCCTTAAAAACTGGCAATGGGACTACATTCGCTGGTCTGTCATCAATATTTCCAGGACGGATCTGGCTTGGAAGTGGACCTCCAGCAGGAGGAGGAAGGGCTTGATGTGCCATTGGGACTTCTGTAAAGAGTTCCGCAAGGGCGTCAAAGGCGGCTTCTGCTGCGAGCTCGCTCTCGGCTCTGATTCTTGCTTTCTCTCTTCTCACGTACCTCTGGACTCGTTCCAACGCTTGCCTTTTTATTGCGTCATTCATCAGGGGGTTGACTCCACTATGTTGTTAGTGCTCCACAGAGGGTTAACAGAAGGCTTCAGTCTCTGGAGGACTCTCTTGCCAACATTTCTTCTACTTCTTTCTTTTCAACGTCCCTGAATTCTGCTTTCATGCCACTGCACAGGGGAAGGTATTCGGTTCTGAAGGTGTCAAAATGCATACGACTGAGCATGGTGGTGGTGCCATCATCATAGTAATGCCAGCTTCTGATGGTTTCAATAGTGTATGTTGTGAAAAACACTCTGTCTACCAACTTCCAGTGGGTTGCTAATTGAACAAACAGAAGATTATCAGTACACCAAGCATCCCATGTATCTTGCTGTTGAGCGTCCACGAACAAATTCCAACTCTTTTCCTTCTTGTCTTTGTGAACCTCTACAGACCAAGACTCCTGAAGCTTCTTCACAATCTCCCACTTGATGTTGTCTGGAAACTTCTCAATGAATGCCAAATCTTCCATGGATGTTCATTCTCTCTGTTTTTGCTCTTCAGTTTGTTCCCAAACAGTTTGCCACCAAGATGCAAGTTTCTGTTGCTTCAATAGGAAGAGGAAACTGTCCACCACATAGAGCATGCATCATGATGGTGATGTGTTTCCGCCATTGTGGGATGAACTTCTTATGGAAAGTGGCTTTGATTATGAGGAATTCCAACTCTTCAGTGGAAGAAGGAACTTTACAAACATCCATTGAATTCTTCTCTTCTTGGCAATGCCATTTCCTTCATTTTCAGCCTCTTTTGGTGCTTGTTGATGGCAAGTTTCCCCGGCTGCGCACCAAAAACATGGAGCCCCGAGAGGAACACCAAGGAAAAGGGAATTCTCTTGCAAGAAAATCTATCTTGTAACATCAACAAGCTTGTTTATCATATTTCATATGATCACAATGAAGAAAAGAACACTAGGCACAACAAATCTTCATGCAGCATCATGTAGATCTCCCACGGTTTTTAATAGAATCAACCATATTCTTCAACATCTTCACAAAATCCATCAATAGAACAAAGAAATCAAAGAAATACACCATCTTTGAATGGAAATACATCACATAGTATTCATCTTCAATATCTTCATAGTATTCTCTCTCAATCTCTCATATACAATCACTCTGTTTGAATAGAATTGACTATCTCTGACTCTCTCTACCTCACTCCATCAATAATACATCATATCCTCACTACAATCTCTCAAAAATCACTCTCAATAATCACTCTTAGGTCGTGGATACCCCTTCCAAGAGGTATGTCTGATATGAAAGGTCACCAGAGCCACTACAGTGTCTCTTCACAGCTCACTACTGTCACTTCACTCTAGTCTTCACTTGAGTCTTTAGCAGCTACTTCTTCCACTTCTTTCAGCTCTTTTGCACTTGTATTCACCTCTTTCCAAGGCTAGAAAACTTTCCCAAAAGTCAAACATACATTCCACAGAACACTTACAAAACAGTCTACAGAACAGTCTACAGAACAGTACCAGAACAGCTACAGTACAGAAGCAGAACAGAAACAGAACAGAAGCAGAAGCTCTACAGAAGACCTACAGAAGGTTACAGAAGGTCATCAAAACTACATAACTCATTCTCAACCCATTCCAAACTCTCACAAAACATTCAATAAGCTTTCACAATATCTCATTCTTCATCAATCAATACTCCATCCCTCCTTACAGAAGACAATCAGAACAAAACAGACCAAAACAGAGCAAAACAGAAGGTATACAGAACCATTCAGAACCTATCAGAACATCACAAAACCACCAACAAACATCATGAACTTCCAAAACACAATCATTATCATCCAAAACACTCTCAATCCACTTCCAAATCAACCAATCATCCCATAAAATCAACCATTCAGCTCTCAAAAACAACAAAAATCAGCCAAAAAACAAGTCATTTCAACACTCAACAGATGAGATGTAATTATTATTAATATTTTTATTTTTTTGGATAGTAGTAATGAAAAATCAATAACTTTTGAAAACGAGTGACTTAGAAGAAAGATTGAAAAGAGACTATAGTTTATTTACTGTCTAAAATTTTCTCAATTTTTAAAATTAAGAATGGAATTCATTTATATGTACTTCCTTTGTTAAATATAATTGAGGATTAAAATAGTAATTAGTAAATATTAGTGATAATATTAAGGTATTAGCAAAAATTAAGTATAGATCAAGAGTTTTTAAGTAAGTTCTTTCTCTTGTAGAAATCTTGAAGATAATGAAATTTTTATATTATATGTTGTAGTTCAAAATAAAAGTTAAATAGTAATGTTTAGTGAATTGTAAGTATGCAAAGAAGGTTATTAGTTGGACTAATAAGAAAGAAGATAATATGACTTTTATGCTGATAATTTAAAGATGAATAATATATTAATATCCACCTTAAACCTTAATTAATACAATAGTGATTCTCCCGATGGTGGAGTTGTGTCTTGTTATGTTACCATGATAGATTGGGAAGAGAGGTGTGGGGATGAGCTCAGTTATCATAGTAAATCTATGGAGATTCCTCAAGCGAATGTGTTTTACTCAGTGGATGCATTGGAGGAGGACATTTTATGTAATAAAGATGAGGTAGCATATGATAGTGATCTCATTCAACCGTTGCTGAATAAAATCACTCAACCACACCTCTCATGGCATGAAACAGTGGCTCTAACAGAGCTAAAAGAGAATTATTCACTATTTAGGCTATCGTATACAAGGAAAAGAAAATGAAAATCTTCATTTGTTGATACTTAAGCTGAAACGTAAGAGATGGAAGCGGACTCTTCAGGATTAACGATGTCTTGAGTTTCATAATCAAATTTTGCGACATTATGGCCAAGGTTTATGTCATGATCAAAGTAAGAATAAAAACAAAAGTATATGGTATTATTCAAAGAGACTTGCAAGTGTTAAAGGGGAAGCAAGATGTGTTGGATCATTATATAGTTGAGATCATAAGTTTTCTCCACCACAGGAATTGTTACAAAATTGATTGCTTATTACACATTCTCTATTTATAAGTAAATTTATGTCAATAAATTAAGGACTCACTTTTCTTTAAGTGTTGATGATGATCTAGCATGGCCATGAGACCATTTAGAGACCAGTATTCCTAGTGCATCACTTAATGGGGTAATTAGAGCACTGTGATGGGGATATCTGGTACATGCAGTACAAGTTATGAAGGGGGAAGGAAGTGTCTACCAAGTATAAGAGTGTACACAAGAACCAAGGAGTTACACATAAATGAAGATAGATTGAGTTCTAAGAAGAGGAAATGCATTAGCATTGTGTATATGTATTTATGTGTGCATCCGAGGACACCTAGGAATGTTTACTTGTGTGTAATGAGCATTGCATTCATTTGGGGTCGTCCTCTCCCTTACAAGTCAAGGTTTAAGATCTTTTCTCTCTTAATGAATTAAGGAGAGAAGTAATTCTTTCACTAAGAAAGACGAGAGGGGTAATTCTCTCACTAAGAAAGATGAGAGATGTGATCCTTTGGAAGTGAGCAGAGAAGTGAGTTTCTCTCTCTAAGGTCTAAGATGACACAAGCTTTTGTGTGGAAGTAATCTTAAGGTTGAGGCCCAAGGAAATATAATGAACTCTCCTTATCTATGGCTCAAGGTGGTTGCATGGACCATAAGTTAAGAATAGAGTTTTAAAAAGTTGATTTTTAACATGGTGAATCCATTTGTAAAATATCTCGAGATAGAAAGCCGATCTCTAAAAACGGCCCACCAAACTTATCACAAACGACGAGATCTACAACTTTTGTGTTGGATGTTTTTCCATCTGAGAAATGCACAGAGAGATATTCCAAAATTGGTGCTTCCAAGTAGGTCTTAGAACAACCACATCTTGCACGAAGTTCAACCTTTCCAATCTTGGCACTCAAGTCTCTCTCTAAGAAGAGAAGCTCTTGGAGCCTATAAAAGGAAGTCTCTCCTTGGGTGTGGAGGAGGTGAAGGAAGTATCACTTTGCATGAATGCAAGAGGAGGAGAGAAGATAGTTCGAGTCTCACAAAGTGCTGCGGAAGCTTTGCTAAAATCAAGCACCAAGAAGAGATCCCTACACATATTGTGTAGGAGCGAAGAAGAGAAATCAAGAAGATCAAAGGAGCCAACTTCCGAGTTTTGCAAGTGCTAGCCGGTTGTATACCAGTTCATGAAAGTTGCTCGCCGTAGTGACGCTGTGAGATGAGAGAAGAACTCAACAAAATAAAAATTATTTAGAAGAATTTTGAATGAGGAAAACAAATTATTGATTTAAAAATATAGGCAAAATACAAGTTTATAGATTTTGAATTGAGAGAGAATTGAAGAACGTGAGATGAAAAAATTTTATGGAGTGATTTCGAGAAGCATGAAGCTCGACTCAGAAGCCTCATGTCATACAGAATTTGATGTCAATCTTCAAAAATAGACGAGAAGCTTTAAGCTCAACTCAAGCCAATCTCCATAGCGATTCATGATGATGATTCTTCAATGTCGGTGAGGGGCTTAAAGCGAGCTTAAAGCACACCCTCAAACCTTCACTACAAGATATAGACCTTATAGCGACGTTTAAAGCGACGAAAATACAAACAACAAAATTTGCCCCTGTCGTCGCAAAAAGCGTCGTTATTGACGACGCCATAGAATCGTCGCTATATGCATAGCGACACATATAGCGACCGGTTGCAGAGTATTTGCGACGCTCATAGCGACGCCAATAGCGATGCGTGCAGTAAATTTGCGACGCAAATAGCGACGGTAACAGAGAAAAAAAAATTTGTGGCCTGTGTGCTGTATGAGAGCCATACAAAATAGTTTCTGCACTGCTGCATACAAAGTGTTTGCAAACAAAAAGAATGTATACTGAAATCATAAAACTGATACATGAAATAAATACATGATATCGCATAAAATGCGATTGGTACAATCATGAAACGATATCACTAATACATAGAAAATGTCTACATAGATCGGGCGACTAAAAACTAAAGGTGTGTGAGCTCTAAGGATCCAAGGGCGAGCTACAAATTCTCGTCCCCCAAAAGCTCGTCCCGCTGCAAAGGAGCATCAAACGGATTCTGCAGAAAAAGAAACAACATATCAATCCACCATACAATAATGCATTCAAATATCTCATGGTAACTACGGACAAGAAAGATGAGTGACTTACAGGGCCGCCGCGTCTATACAATCGGTCGATCAATGCCCTGAAACCGTGCCTCTCTGCATATCGAGTCTCAAGGCCTTGCGGATCGCGATTTGTAACGGAGTGCTGCAAAGAAAACAAAATGCTAACTGTTAGAAACATGATTGTCAATACAAAGTATATCTCAAAAAAACAAATAAGCAAAACAAAAGAGAAACTTACAAAGTCCTCCAAATATGTCCTGTGGCCGCCACTCCCAAGATGATGTACCGATCCGGCCTCGATTCGTGCCCTCGCCGCCTCCCGCTGCTGACTCCAACGTCCTGGCGAATTTGTAGCCTCCTCCCTCAGTCGGCGCCAGTCGTCTGCATCTAACCACTCGGGCTTTGGATCCCCACTCTTGATTGCCTTGTGTGCGTCGGATCGTCTATGTGACATGTATGCACGCATGCAATCCATCATCCAGCCCGTAGAGAATCTATCCACTGCGGCTGGCACCGGGAACTCCTCGTGCAAGGATGCTACTATGTAGTCCTTGCTCCCCTCTGGTATGTTCCTCCAATGATCCAGGACGTTGTGCCGAAAAACTTGTTGGCACAACTCCCTCATGTGAGCCATCACCCTCCTCCCCTCATCATTCATGATGATGGCTCCTGACCTGCCATCTACTAGGTATCCATAACCCCTAGGAGTATGCCTAAGATGGGCCCTCTCCCATCTCCGTCCACGCTCCTGGGCATATCCAGGAGACCCCTGTACATCCGGTGTACCGACGGGGGTATCCTCTCCCGGAGTGCCACTCAAAGGGGTGCCACCAAAGGGGGTGCCACCAAAAGGAGTGCCACCAAAAGGCGTGCCATCTGCCGACGACTGCGCAAAAGCCGGAGTAAATGGAGTGGATGTCCCCACAGGTGTGACAAATCCTGGAGGTGACGCAACTCCAGCTGAACGACGAGACGGAGACACCACGTCCGTGTCTCCACAGCAGCACCCCCTGATCCTCCTGCAGTCGTAGTCCCTCCCTCTGGCCCAAGTCGCGAGCATCGAGATCGTCTGCTCGAAGCTGAAGCATCTGATCGCGCTGAAGCTGATCTAGCTGAAGCTGATCTACCAGAGTGCCCTGAAGAAGAATGAGATAGCTCCTGATCTGCCATCTCTCTGAATCTCGCGAGCTGATCTGGAGACATGCGTGCCATCATGTCCTGAAACTCCTCATCGCTCATCCCTCGACTCATCCTGAAAATGTCGATACTTGCACAGATAAAAAATGATGTTAGAATAATCAATTTAAACTATACAAAGCACATTAATATAAATCATTTTTGAAAAATCCCTCTTAAAATGCGTATCTTATCTACCTTTATGGAAGATCTAAACAACGAATTGAGTAATACAATTCTCCAAGAATGAAGTATTCTATGGTCCCATGTTAATCTCCTGACACAACTCTGCATACACTGGAAGGTCGATAGACATGTCACCACAAAAGAACGAGTCTGCCTCGTTCTCAAAAAATTCTACGACTTCTGTATTTCCATCATTGTTAGCGCGATGCAGGCTCCAAGCTTGCGGTGGCCTCCACCCCTTGTAATATCGATCCCTCTATTTGCATATTTTCTTCATCTATGCCTGGAACATCACTTTGATCATATACTCTCGCACCTCGAGGAGTTGAAGGTATAACATACCACCATCGAGGTTGTCGGGGGTTTGGATAGAAGATTACCTGTTCACAAACACTTACAAAGCGACTTCAAACCATTGTGACATAAACCATGTCGTATTACAATTAGCAAGCAAATGACTATTTGTATCTGTTCACAATGGGCCGGCAACACAAAGGTGTCGCGCAAATCCATCCATTTTTTTTCGAAATCTATTTCGAGAAATCCAGATGGACCTCGTCGAACTGTTGCTCCAGCTCCTCCAAGTACCACTTTGAACCACTGCACATCGAATAGTATCATGGAGAAGCTACGGTAATCCACCGTAATAATACTTTGCAAGTTTCTAAAATACTCCATCTCATCCACAACCGTGTTCGGATCCGTTGCTTGTCGCCAGCTCTCTTGCTCAAACCTTGCCATGACACCACAGTCCATTGTGGAGCGCATTTGGTCAATACGCTCCACCCGAAAATGCCGTCCGCGCGACCACGCTGCACTATATATTTTGTACTGCACACTGAAACACTCAAATTAGATGTAGCAAGCAAATTTAGATACGACACATTCTAAACCCCTCATTACCTTTGGACTACATCCCCTCGAGAACTCCCACTCCTCCATTGAGACCTCTGTCCCTTCGCTGGATGCTGCGGTCAAGGCTCCATGCAACCATCGTGTTGACATAAACCGCGGCATCTCCTCCATGCCTTCGGGATATCGAATCGGTCGGTGACGCGTACTGCATCGGAATTCAGCTCGCGCTTCCTCTCGATCTTGCCTTACAATCTGGTACTTGGCGAGCCACGTCTCCATGGAGGCATGGTGCAACATACAAAAGCGATTCACCTTCTCTTCCATTGAGGCATCCATTCTTTTTTCTACCCCATTTCCAACCACCACATCTCCAGTCAGCCTATCATCGTTCTTCAGCGTCCATAGCATTTCATTGTTTGGTTCCACCGTTGGTAGCCATTGTGAGATATGCACTAATGCCTCTGACACCAACCAACCTTCCACCATGCTACCTTCCGGACGAGCTTGTTGTCGCACAAAGCCTTTCAGGGTTTTCATGAAGTGCTCCAAGAAGAACATCCATCGTGTATGGACAGGTCCAGCAATCTCCACTTCGTCCACAAGATGCACAAGAAGGTGAACTTGTATCGTGAGCATGCTAATGGACAGGTATTTCTCAAAGAGACAGACCGTCTCAACTGCTCCCCGCCTTGCAGATTCAATAGAGGACGTCTTAATCTCTTTCTGTGAGATCCATTGCACCAAAGTCGACAACTTGTAAATGGCCCCGCGAATTTCTGGAGTTAGGCATCCCGCGATCGCGATCGGTAGGACAAATTGCTACAAATGAGAAAGCATTAAGAATAATGGTCACTTTTCAAATTTCAAAATGTCCACGCTAATTAAAATCCATTCTGTTCACAAACCTGACATATCTTATGCCAATCATGGGATTTTAGCCCAGACATTTGGTCATCTTTAGAAAATGCGGACCTGAGAGAACGCATCATACCCGTCGGAGTGCGGATAGACTTGATTACTTGCTTCACAATGCGCTCTTCTTTGGTAGACAAAACCCAGGGAGCGCGAGGAAGCTGCACTCCCCCTTCAGCACTCGACTGCGGCCAAAGCGCCTCCATCTTACCTACCTCCTTTAAATCCATTCATGACCCTATAGTGTCTCTCTTTCCTGTGATGTGGTCCCATAGCAAGCTGCCCACATTTTTGAAAATATGCATGGGATCCAACAAGTGGTTGACCTGTAAGTGGGTCCAATATGGCAACTCGTAGAAAACTGAGAACCGTCGCATTCCATTTGGATGTGATTCCGGGTTTACCATTTTCAGCTCGTACCAGCTTGCAGCATTCATACGTGCTGGAGGTCGTCCAAGAAAACCTTCCCTGAGTTCATGATCCTCCGGTAAGAAAGCAGCGTGTCCTTGATATACTATCTTCTTCATGGTTCGTGACCTTCGGGAGTCTAACTGTGGCCCACACAATGGACATGCATGATAACCTGAGGTAACGAGACCTGCAAGGCGATCCACGACCTAGTGAATACTTGATTGAATGAAATAAAATATAGATATTACCAGTGAGAACAAAGGTCTGCTCACCTAAGCACTCTCCCAATCCCGAAAAGTCATGCATCGTCCACATGAGAATGGCTCGAATGTTGGCTGACCGCCGACCATCGCGCTTGCTCATATCTTGCACCGTGACCCCCTCCTCCCACAAAATCTTAAGCTCATCGACTAATGGACGAAGATACACGTCCATATTTTTTACTTTGTAGCGGCCCGGGACGAGCAAGCTAAGGATGAGATATCCTTTCTTCGTAGAAAGCCATGGAGGAATGTTGTAGTTGACAAGTACTATAGGCCACACACTGTAAGAAGTCGAGCGCAGACCGAATGGGTTCACACCATCCATGGCGAGACCGAGCCGAAGATTCCTTGGCTCTCGCGCAAAGCCTGGGAAGGTAGAGTCAATGTGGCTCCATGTGCGTGAATCTGCTGATATTCGTTGAACTCCATCCGTGGACCTATTCTGCACATGCCACGTTGTCAAGCTTGCCATGGCAGACGTGCGAAACATGTGGTTTATGCGGGGGATGAGCGGAAAGTGTCTGAGAACTTTTTGAGGGATGGTCTGCCCTTGCAAGTCCTGTCGATACCTGTGAGCACCACACTTTGGACATGTCTCCATAGTCTCGTATTCATCTCGAAACAATATGCAGTCGTTGATACATGCATGGATGTTATTGTAGTCCATGCCAAGCTTCCGTAAAACATGTCGTGCATCATCACGAGACTCAGGCATGGTGTTTGCAGGTGGCAATATATGATATTTCAATAACCTGAAAAAAATCATAAAACACCTTGAAAAAACACAAATGTTTGCAATAATAGTGTTTAAAAAAATAATAATGAAGTTTGTGTGTAAGGTACCTGAATAACTCAGTCACACTCATATCGCTCCAACCGTATTTTGCTTGCACACTTAAGAGTGCAAGCAATGCCTTCAACCGAGATACTCGGCACCCATTATATAATGGTATGGATGCTTCCTCTCTAAGCGGGTCAGATGTCTCAACATCCATGGGAATCAATGCATCGATCATTGCCTCCATCTCAGGCTCCAAGATTGTAGGCAAGTCGGGAAGGTTGTCTGTCTCCTTTGGCATTGACGGTATAGATGGGCCTTGCGAGTGGTCGATTGGCTCCTGCAATCCATCCATCGCACGTCCATTAACTCTTCTAATTGGCCGCAAAGGGTGCACTCCCCCTTGGGTCGAGACATCACCCCCCTGGATACAAAATTTGCCAACAAGACCCAATCTTATTGTGTATGGTTTTCAATTAGCTTGAGAGTACAATGCATGAAAAATGCTAACTTCAAATTACCGTTTGCTGAAAATCCGCAATCGCCTGATCAATGATCTCAGATTGAAACTCGCCAAATCATCGTACGTGTTCTATAGACAATCGGCGTTTTCGTCTAATTGCCAACTTGCATTCAGAGCAAGGACATGGGACACGCTAATTAAGATACGTCTCGCGGTCTTGAACAATAAGACCTTCTTCGTTTGCCATCTTATCTACCTCTCCCTCTCTTTCTCTCTTTCTCTCACCCTCTCCCTCTCCCTCTCGTTCTCTTTCTCTCCCTCTCTCATTTCCTTCCCCTCCCTCTCCCTCTCGTTCTCTTTCTCTCCCTCTCTCATTTCCTTCCCCTCCCTCTCCCTCTCCCTCTCCCTCTCCCTCTCTTTCTCTTTTTCTCCCTCTCCCTCTCTATCTCTCTTTCTCTCTCATTTCCTAAACAAGCAAAAAATAAAGTGATTTAAACATCCTCCAAGCAAAAGGGAGAGGGAGAGATACAATGCACTCTCCCTATCTTTCTCTTTCTATCCCTCTCTCATTTCCTTCCCCTTCCTCTCCCTCTCGCTCTTTCTCTCTCATTTCCTCTCCTAAACAAGCAAAAAATAAACTGATTCAAACATTAAACAAGCAAAAGGGAGAGGGAGAGAGAGAATGCACTCTCCCCCTCCTTCTCCCTCTCTTTCTCTTTCTCTCCCTCTCTTATTTCCTCCCCCTCCCTCTCCCTCTCCCTCTATTTCTCTTTCTCTTTCTCTTTCTCTTTCTTTCCCTCTTCCTCTCCCTCTCCCTCTCCCTCTCTTTCTCTCTTACTCTCTCGTTTCCTCTCTTCAACAAGCAAAAAAGAAAGTAATTTAAACATTAAACAAGCAAAAGGGAGAGAGAGAGAGAGAATGCACTCTCCCTCTCTTTCTCTCCCTCTCCCTCTCCCTCTCTTTATCCCTCTCTTTCTCTCCCTCTCTCTCCCTCTCCCTCTCCTTCTCTTTCATTTCCTCTCCTAAACAAGCAAAAGAGAACGATTTAAACCTTCAACAAACAAAAGAAAGAGAGAGGGAGACTCACCAATGAGATATGGCGAGCGTGGGCGGCTTCTCTTTGCAACGAGGGCTCCTCCTCTCCTTCGCGAACAATGGCGGCGGCGGCGGCGGCAGCAAGTCTCTTCCTCTTCTTCTCTCACAAAGCCTTCGCTCTCTCCCTCGCTCTCGCTCTCAAAAGGCAAAGAAAAGAAAATGAAAACGGTGCTCTGGTTTCGGCCGCGCTTTTTTTCCCTGCAGCGTCGCTATTTGCGTCGCAAATCGCTATTTGCGTCGCAAATAGCGACGCTAGTTGCGATGCCGATATCCGCCGTCGCTAATCGGCGTCGCTAATTGCCCAATTCCTTGTAGTGCTTCTCTCCAAAATTTGATGGGGAGATCGAAGAAGGCAAGGGATACAAGCTCCACCTCAAGCCTACACTCCAGAATTCAAAGCGAGATCTTCAAGGAGACGAGGGATTAAAACTCAACCTCTAGTCTCTCACCCTTGATTTGATGGCTCTCCTTCTCTCCTTGTCCTCCCTTTTAAAGTTTTTTCCCACTTCCTTTCACTCATAAAAGCTTAAGGCGTTTAGCTTTAAAGCTTGTGCTTTTTTATTGCTTTTCACTATTTTCATTTTTTCTGCCTTGTGCCTGCCTGCAACTTATTTGGATCATAACTTCCTCATATGAACTTCAAATATAGTCATCCAAGTACTCAAAACGATCAGAAGACATTTGGTCAACAAGTCGATGGAGGTAAAATTGCAAAAATCCATCAAAACATGCAAAAATATTGATTTTTATAAATCAATATTTATAAATCACATCATTTTTATAAATATTGATTTTTATAAATCACATCATTTTTCTCCATATTTTGTTTTGGATGATTTATTCCCTTTAAAATAAGTCATAATATATGTTTGGATCCATCTAAAGTGGGAATTAAGTCATCTAAACATGATACTAGAGATTTCAGACTATTCTAGTAAACCAGTCCTGCTTCCTTTGTGTGCTTTGAAGTTCATACAAACTAGAGCTTTTGAGATCCAAGATAGGCATGTTCATGTACCAACCTTTCTTAGCCTATTGTTCTTGTAGTTGCACATACTTTCAGCACACATGTCCTCTTTTTCTTCAAGAAATACTCGCTGACGATGTAAAACTTACGACCTTTTTCTTTGATCCTTGAGTCTTCAAAATGGAAACCTTCATATGAATCTATTTTTCCATGCAATGTGCCCTATCAAGAATATGATTTCGAAAAGAATTTTGTGTCCAAACATTCATGCGGTTTGCAAATTGAAGTTCATGTGATGCAATCAATCAAAGGATGCTTCCACAAGTCTAAAAATATATAAATGCATTGAAGAAATTGTGTCTAGCCTAACTATAGGTACTTGTGCGTCATGCAAATGCAAACAAAGAGACATACACAACACAAAATAAATTCCTAATAACACTGACTAATGTTTTCAAATTCTTGGCAAAAAACTCTGCCCTCAGATTTGTAGTGGTGGACGCACAACGTCACGACATCCGCCCCCTCCAAATTTGCACATCCTCGGGAATGTGCCAACTTGTTTACTACTTGCAATATTGTTCCCACCAGGATTATATGGGAAATCATCTGGGTAATATGACATGTAGGTAAGTTGGCATGGGTTATCATAGCATCCTCCTGGATTATATGGACAAATCAAAGAAGGAATGTCTTTGTAGATCACCACAGCATCCATTGGCTTGGTGTTCTCTCCTACACAAATCCTCTACATAACATCCAAATCTTCTTTGGTTGGTTGATCTTTAGAACATGCCATGACTCCAATCTTATCCATATCCATCATTGGCAAATCATCAACATTGTCCAAAGTTAATCTGACCTTCTGGTCAACAGACTTATATTATCTCTGTACTTTGGTTTCTTTGCTACAACCTGCAAATTTTAGCTCTTGCTGCAAATACCCTAGAAAACATAAATTTTACTATGTATAAACAACACCCAGCTCTTTTTGTTGAAACATTTCAGTAAAGAACATTTTTTTATGAGATATCTCAGAACCCAAATTTTCTTGTTGCATGAAATCAACAATTTCGCAAATGGACATGTAAGATATATGACAACTCTTGATTTTCAGTTTTCAGTAATGCTGAAAGATCCTCCATAGTATCCGAGCATAATAGCCCATCATAAAGGCCATCAATAACCTCCTCATCAGATTCAATCTCCTCACTCTTCTTTAAGTCTGTAGTCATCTCAATGTTGAAAAGTAGCTTAAATCTAGGTTGCTTTTGATGCCAGGAGGCATATTTCACGGTGGATTCCGTGCCACGGTGGATTCCGTGAGGTTTTACGGTGGATTCCGTAAACTTTGATGATCGGGGCTCATACACAAAGTGGATTCTTTGAGCGAAAAGTTGATGGGGATGCCTGTCCTTTTCGGGCATTTCATTAATTTAGTGTGTAGATGGGTGATTCCATAGCGGGTGATTCTGCAAAATGCATATTAAATTAATAAACGTTTATGAGTTTAGAGTGCGCACTCGTAATAAATTAAGGTTAGGATTTATTTCTAACCAGTTGATTTATTTATGTAGCTGAAGACTGCTAGGTATTCACTTTTGTCGATTTAATTGTATTATTTTACTAACGATTGTGAATGCTTCAGTTGATGTAGAGATAGCAGCAGTGGCGGAGGAAAGCATTGGAGGATAGCGAGTATTCGATTTATGGATTATATTTTGATGGGCGCATACCTTAGGCATGGCGCCTATATTTTGTCACGCCTATTTATTAAGGCGTCGGATATTTATTGTTATTTTGTATGCGCATGGGTGCACGATTATGTTATTTCTATTTGGACATTGTATTGGGCGTGCCAGATTCTTTGGGCACCGTCCATTAGCTTTATTCCTATTTTGTGTTAAAGTAAACTCAAAAGCTAAAAGCTTGCTATTTTGTAATTTGGGCTATTATTTGAGCTTGAAGATGAATAATACATAAAATACATGCTTTGTGGAGGGCTCACACAAGGCATGGGGAGAGATTGCACCCAATTGGTCTCTTGCTCTTGTCGTTCATGTTTTTTACTTTGTAATTTGTGCAAAAAGTAGAGTTCTATTTTTCTTGGGGACCTTTTGGCATTCACTACGCGAGCATACAACATCCGATCTGCGCACCAGTGGTATCAGAGCGAAGCTGAGATCAAGAGCGTCCAATCGCTACCCATCTTTTGCGAAGGCGGAGCTCTTGGAACGATCGGGCTCTACGGTCAATCTCGTCGTGAACCGTCAATACAGGCAGATTTCTGGCGATCAAGAACCCCTGTTTCCATTATCGGATTGCGAGGGACCGGTCTGCAGAGGCGGAGGACCACTCCTACATCTTCTTCATCAAGTCGTGGTTACACAGAGATAAGTCACCATTTTCATACCTTCCAAGCTTTAAACTTTAAAGCTTAAAAAGCTTAAGAGAAGCTTTAAGCTTCAATTCGTCATCACGAGGTATCCAGGTATCTCCGAAAATTCCGCCGCATTCAGAAAAATGCCCCATCCCCACGAATTTTGCCGTTGGTTGTTGATCAAGCTTCAAGCTTAATCACTTAAGCAATAGTCACACAAGCTCCTCAATCTTGCAAGTCATCACAAACTTCAAGTCATACACAATCAATCAGATTCAACAAGTCTCTTAAGTTGAAGTTCTGCAAGTCCGACAAAGCAAGCAAGTTTTGCAAGTCAACAAACTCTGCAAGTCACATTAGTCTGGTACTTTGCAAGTCAGACAAGTCAACTGGAGTCAAAACTGACTTCTGTCCAAAACTCATAGAAGGGCTGTTCCTGTGCAGAAACTCAGAACTGCAAAGTTGTTCATTGGAAGGTACTCTACCCATACGTAGGTTTGCTGAAGCATTTTCAGCATATGAAGAAGGATAAAACACAGATTTTTCGAAGATTGTGAAAGCCACACCCAAAAATACATAAGCCTTGTATTCCCGAACTTGAGCTACGCTCATCCCGCTAACTTGATTTTGAGTGAGAAATGACTTTTGAGTTTTGCAGGATGACGGAACCACATATGGATGATCTTATGGCTGAAGGCGACCCACCTGAGCCTACGATGGAGCAAAAGCTGGACTTAATCATGATGCAATTGGACGAAGAACGAAGGGCTAGGCAAGCATTGCAAGTTCAACTGGAAAATTTACAAAGATCGTCCACCGACAAAGAAGAACCTCAATCTGAAGATCTTATCCGACGTACCATCGACGCAACTCTCGAAGCTCAAATCATCCGCAAGGAATCAAAGATAAGTAAAAGAAATTTCAAATTTCGTACTTTCAATGGCACTCGAGAGGGAAAAACTGTTCTTGCATTCATTAGTCAATTTGATGACTATTTTCTATGAGGAAACCTATGCAGAAAAAGATAAAATCAAGTGTGTCACTAATCATTTAGTGGACAGAGCATCTCTCTGGTGGACTGTTGTACGCAAGAGTATAGATTGTCCCGCTACCTGGGAGAATTTCAAGAAGAAGTTCATGCAGAATTTCCTTCCTCCACAATTTCATGAGAAAGCCATTAAGCAATGGGATCTTCTTCAGCAACGAGATCGTGAGCTTATTCCTCAGTATACATAGCGTTTTTGGAATGCACTACTCCAGCTACGCATGCTTGAAGACGTACCTGAAGCGACACACAAGCGCAAGTATATGTCTGGACTTCTTGGGCATTACTACGCTGAAGTTAACATGTTCAAGCCTGCTACTCTTGAAGACGCCATTTCACTAGCTCACGATACTGAAGACAAGTTGCGAGGTAGAGACAGACGTCCACAGCAATTCCAAGCCAATGGTAACTATGGATCTAAACAATTCAATTCCAATTTTAGAAGATTTAATCCAAGTCGTTTCTCTTCATCATCTTTCCGTAAAAATTGGGCAAAACCACCTGCATTACCAACCAATGTCAATCAAAATTCCAAGCCTATTCCACAGCCAAATCCTAATGTCCCTAGACTTCCTGCCATTGCAAACAATGTAACCAAAGCCAAGCCTATAGTATGTTATAAATGCCACCAGCCTGGACATCTAGCAGCAAATTGCCATTCGAAGAAGCCACCTGCCCATATCAACTACCTTGGAGCAATGGAAGATGACGAACGTGAAGATATGCTTGATTTCACAGAAGATGAGGACGACACTACTACTCCTTCGGATACTTTACCAGGTATGCCAACTCCACATTCTTTATTGACTATGAAATGTTTGGTGCATGGAAAGGAAAAGATTATTTTGCATGACGACGGTAGCACTCATGATTTTATTTCAGCAAAATTAGTAAAGGAATTGAAGTTACAGACTGTACCTATGCATTATCGCATCAAAGCAGCATTCTTAGGCACTAGGTATAATGGTACATAGGAAGTGCATGACTTAGAGATTCAAATTGGTCAATACACTGAAAGAAGAAATTTCCTAGTTGTTCCATTACAGTCGAGTGACATTATTTTAGGTATGCCTTGGCGTCACCAGCATAACCCGGATATAGATTATTCCACACATTCAATGAATATTAATTTTCAAGGAAAACCTATTACATTGTATGGTATGCATGCATCTAATGTTTTTCCACTGCTTTCGCATACTCAAGCTAAACGTGCATTACGCAAGAGTAGTAAATCTTATCTCATTTGGGTGAATGAACTGCAAGTAAAAGAAAATCATATGCATCCTAGGCATAAAGAATTTCTTGCACATTTTAAGGACTGTTTTGCCGAAGACCTACCACCTGGTTTACCTCCTTCACGTCTAGAAGACCATAAAATAGATTTGATTCCTGGCACACAACCACCTTGCAAAGCACCATATAGGCATAACCAGATAGAGCAAAAAGAAATTCAGAGTCAAGTTGAGGAATTACTAAATAGAGGATTGATTAGACCTAGTAGTTCTCCATTTGGTGCACTTGTTCTGTTAGTCAAGAAAAAGAATAATACTTATCGTATGTGCATTGACTATCGAGCTTTAAATAAGATCACTGTAAAGAATAGGTATCCCATTCCTAGAGTTGATGACCTTATGGACAAACTACAAGGATCTGCTATATTTAGAAAAATAGACATTAAGTCTGGTTATCATCACATGAGACTAGATACGTCAGACATATTCAAAACTGCATTTAGGACACAATTTGGTCATTATGAATTTTTAGTGATGCCATTTGGATTGACTAATGCACCTGCTACATTTAATAGAATGATGAACCGTATATTTCTGAAATATCAGTATTGTGTAATTGTCTTCTTTGATGATATTTTGGTGTTTATTCAAAATGAGAAAGATCATTATGAGTATTTGTTATTGGTTTTCCAGTTATTAAAAGATAATTAACTGTATGCAAATCCTGAAAAGAGTGAATTCTTTAAAACAGAAATTGAGTATTTAGGTCATATTGTATCATCTGATGGAATTAAAGTTGATCCTAAGAAAATAGATGCAATATTGAATTGGCCTGTACCTAAAAACATGCATGAGTTACGCTCATTCCTTGGTCTTGCTAGTTTCTATAGGAAGTTTGTACGTAATTTTTCATTACTTGCTTTACCATTAACCAAACTTCTGAAGAAAGGTATTGTCTATCATTGGTCCGATAATCAACAGAAATCCTTTGACTTATTGAAACATGCCTTAACCCATGCCCCTGTCCTGCAGTTGCCTGATTTTAATAGACCATTCTTTCTAGTAGTGACTGATGCTAGTGGATTAGGAATAGGAGCTGTACTTATGCAAGACAATCATCCCATAGCCTATTCTAGTTGTAAGCTGAAACCCTCTGAACTGAAATATTTCACATATGACAAAGAACTATTAGCAGTTGTACAAGCATTAAGACAGTGGAAACACTACTTAATGGGTTCAGAATTTATGATTAAGACCGATCAGCAAAGTATTAGACATTTACTTAGCCAACCCCAAATCTCTGACCAACATATCAAATGGGCATCTTTTATTCAGAGTTTTCATCCTATCATTCAATATCAACCCGGTAAAGAAAATGTAGTGGCTGATGCATTAAGTAGAAGACCTGCCATTCATGATATTTCTGTTATATCTTTTGATTCTTTGATTGCTATGAAAGATACTTATCATCAGGATATTACTTTTCATACTGATTGGAATAAATTAGTTCAAAATAACTTGATTCCTATTGATTCATTGTCATATAATGATGGATTTATGTTTTATGAAAAGAGATTGTGTTACAATTCCATTCCGATCTTTTGTTTTGAATGAGATTCATTGTCCCCCATATCAAGGTCATAGAGGTATCATATCTACTTTACGTACATTAATTGAAGATTTTTATTGGCCGCATATGGACACAAATGTATCTAACTTTGTTTCTGAATGTTTGATTTGTCAAAGAGTTAAGAGACATCATGGTAAACAGTATGGATTACGTATGCCTTTGTCTATTCCATCTAGACCATGGGAATAAATTTCTATGGATTTTATTACTGGTTTACCTAATACTAAATCTAACCATGATATGATTTGGACAGTAGTAGATAGATTTAGTAAACAAGCATATTTCATTCCATGTAAGAAAAATTTAACAGCATCATAAGCAGCACAATTGTTTTTGAAAACTGTTTTTACTAACCATGGATTGCCAAAAGTTATTATTTCAGACCGTGATTCTAGATTTTGTAACAACTTTTGGATTACTCTGTTTGCTAACCTAGGCACAAAGATTGATTTCTCATCTGCATTTCATCCTGAAACTAATGGACAAACAGAAGCCACTAATAGCACTATTCTAGATCTCTTACATGCATATACTATCTCTAAACCTCAGACATGGGATACACATTTGCATTTATTACAGTTTGCATATAACAATACACCACACACATCTACAAAGAAAGCACCGTTTGAAGTGATTTATGGTTATCGATTGTCTACACCTGTTGCATCTTTGTCAAATAGAATTCAAAGTGCTCATGATATTGCTAGTATGCACAATACTATTTTTGATGAGGTTAAAGACATGATTGCTAAAGCCCAGCAATCATATACCAAACAAGCCAATAAGAAAAGACAAGCAATGAATTTCAAAGTTGATTACTATGTTTGGTTGAGAATAGAAAAACGTAGACTACAAAGTGTAGATAAACACCCAGTTGTGAAATTAGTCCCTAGATTCTATGGACCATTTAGGATCATTCATAAAATTAATGACAATGCATTCAAGTTAGAATTACCACCTCACTGGAAAATTCACAACACATTTCACATTAGTTTACTAAGACCATTTAGAGGCCAATTACCTGTACATCCTGTTTATGAAAACCCACCTTTGTTAGAGGAAGAGACTGAAATACTTGAACCAGAAGCTATCATAGACACTGATTTTATGACCACTAGAACTGGCCGAAGATATTCTAGATATCTAGTTAAATTTAAGAACCATCCTGTAGAGGAAGCACAATGGATGCACGCTAGAGACTTAAATGCTTTCCCCACTCTGTTAGCTCCACATTGAGCTAATAGCAATTGAGGTCAATTGCTATCCCACCCCGGGGGTATGATGCCAGGAGGCATATTTCACGGTGGATTCCGTGCCACGGTGGATTTCGTGAGGTTTTACGGTGGATTCCGTAAACTTTGATGACTGGGGCTCATACACAAAGTGGATTCTTTGTGCGAGAAGTTGATGGGAACGCCTGTCCTTTTCGGGCGTTTCATTAATTTAGTATGTACATGGGTGATTCCATAGCGGGTGATTCCACAAAATGCATATTAAATTAATAAATGTTTATGACTTTAGAGTGCGCACTCGTAATAAATTAAGGTTAGGATTTATTTCTAACCAGTTGATTTATTTATGTAGCTGAAGACTGCTAGGTATTCACTTTTGTCGGTTTAATTGTATTATTTTACTAACGATTGTGAATGCTTCAGTTGATGTGTAGAGATAGCAGCAGTGGGGGAGGAAAGCATTGGAGGATAGCGAGTATTCGATTTATGGATTATATTTTGATGGGCGCATACCTTAGGCATGGAGCCTATATTTTGTCACGCCTATTTATTAAGGCGTCGGATATTTATTATTATTTTTTATGCGCATGGGCGCACGATTATGTTATTTCTATTTGGACATTGTATTGGGCGTGCCAGACTCTTTGGGCACCATCCATTAGCTTTATTCCTATTTTGTGTTAAAGCAAACTGAAAAGCTAAAAGCTTGCTATTTTGTAATTTGGGCTATTATTTGAGCTTGAAGATGAATAATACATAAAATACATGCTTTGTGGAGTGCTCACACAAGGCATGGGGGGAGATTGCACCCAATTGGTCTCTTGCTCTTGTCGTTCATGCTTTTTACTTTGTAATTTGTGCAAAAAGTAGAGTTCTATTGTTCTTGGGGACCTTTTGGCATTCACTACACGAGCGTACAGCATCCAATCTGCACACCAGCTTTTCTAGCTTTGGATCCTTTAACTTCGGGCCTTTTTTATCTTCTTGTACTTTCGACTTTTCTGAACTTCAGCCATACTTTGCTCTGGGTCTTAAAGAAAAAGGCTGAGAAACTAGATCACTCCTCCTAGTCACCCTCTTCAAACATTCAAGCTCTTTTTCGCTTCTCCTCAACAAGCACTTTGACTCCATGAGATTTTTCCATTTTGCTAGAGTTTGTAGGGGTGGATGAAGTTAGGGTTGAAACTGGAGCTTGTTGTTGCTCTCTTCCAGTCATCTTGTTTTGTAGGTCTTTTAAGTTCTTTAAAATCTCCTCAATCATATCTTTGACATTCGTTGGTCTAACAACCGCAGCAGGAATAAGCATAGGCATAAACACACACTAAGAAATAGGGGAAGTAGTTGATAGTGCAATAAGAAAAGTAGAAGAGGTTCTGGTAGAAGAAGGCATCGTTGGTGATGATAACTATTAGGAATTTATTTTCCATTGTGTGTGTCTCTTTGTTTGCATTTGCAAAGACACACGAGCATCTATAGTTAGGCTAGGCACAATTTCTTCAATACATTTATATTTTTTTGTGTGTGGAAGCATAGTTTGATTGATTGCATTGAATGGATTTTAATTTGCAAACCACATGAATGTTTAGGCATGAAATTCTCTTCCAAAGCATATTCTAATTGATAGGATACATTGCATGAAAAAACAAGTTCATATAAAGGTTTCTGTTTTGAAGACTCAAGGATCAAAGAAAAATGTCGTAAGTTTTACATTGTTAGCGAGTATTTCTTGAAAAAAAAGAGGATATGTGTACTAAAAGTGTATGCAACTAAAAGAACAATAGGCCAATGAAGGTTGGTACATGAACATGCCTATCTGGGATCTCAGAAGCTCTAGTTCATGTGAATTTCAAAGCACACAAAGGAAGCAAGACTGGTTTACTAAAATAGTCTGAAATCTCTAGTATCATGTTTAGATGACTTAATTGCCACTTTAGATGAAATCTCTTGTTATGATCCAAACAAGTTGCAAACATGCATAGGGCAGAAAAAACAAAAATAGTGAAAAGCAGTAAAAAAGCATAAGCTTTAAATCTAAACACCTTAAGCTTTTATGAGTGAAAGGGAGTGGAGAAAAACTATAAAAGGGAGGATAAGGAGAGAAGGAGGGCTATCAAATCAAGGGTGAGAGACTAGAGGTTGAATTTGAATCCCTCTTCTCCTTGAAGATCTCGCTTCAAATTTGAGAGTGTAGGCTTGAGGTGGAGCTTGTATCCCTCACCTTCTTCGATCTCGCTATCAAATTTTGGAGAGAAGGTTTGAGGGTGTGCTTTAAGCCTGGAGCCCCAAGAGGAACACCAAGGAAAAGGGTATTCTACTGCAAGAAAATCTATCTTGTAACATCAACAAGCTTTTATCTCATTCTTTTGATCATCAAAACAAAGAAAATAGCAAATCTTCACGCAGCATCATAGTAGATTTCTCCCATGGATTTGATAGAATCAACCATAATCTTCAATATCTTCATAGAATCCATCAATAGAACAAAGAACATAAAAGAATACACCATCTTTGAATGGAAATAAATCACATAGTATTCATCTTCAATGTCTTTATAGTTCTCTCTCGCTTTCAAAAGATCTCAATCTTCATCAATCATCAATCCATGCTTTATACAAAAGAAAATTAGAACAAAACAGAAGCTATACAAAAGGTATACAGAACCAATCAGAACCTCAACATAAAACCTTATAGAGCTTCATATATCTACTGAGAATCATCATGAACTTCCAAAACATAATCAATATCATCCAAAACACTCTCAAACACTTCCATTATCAACCATACATCACTCTAAATCGATCAAAAATCAATCATTCAGACCTCAAAAACAACAAAAATTAGTTAAAAATTCAGTCTTTTTCCACTCTCAATATATGAAAATGATGAGGAAGAAAATGAAGTAGGTTATGAAAGTGCAGATGAAGAATTTCCTTTGATAGCGGATGATCTTGTTGATGTCCCTACAAAGACCTCAGAGGCCGAAGATCTCAGGGTGTTGGATGGAATGACCATGGTTCCATTTGGGTTGGTCAATGGACCACAAAGTATGCAGAATCTGTATAAGCAATGGATTAAAAGCATAAAAATTAAGTTCATCATTGGCTCTCGTGTCGCCCTAACTATTCAGTCCAGAGAAAAGAAGATGATGATGCCCCCTGCCAACATATCCCCACACTTAGAAATTCAATCTTTTTCTACTCTCAACATATCCCCACACTTAGAAAGGAAGTGTCCTCGTGACCTAAGGAAAAGAAGAATATAAGTTCACTAAAGAGCTCAATTTTATCTTCTGTAGGATCTTCAACAATCTCGCCAAACCACGACCCCAACTTATTACCTGTATTTGATAGAAAATACTACTAAAGGAAAACTTTGTTATTCATTAACTCATCTGATAATCATTTAAAAGCCATAACAAATTTGTAAAGGATATGAGAGGTTCTCTTCAGCTTTCCACCATAGGCTGTCCATCCACCATCAATTGTTTGAAAAGAGCTCTCAAAGAAATTATTCTCAATTAGCACGAACTCATCACATACAATTATTACAACACACACACAAACACTAACACAATCATCTGAATGACACCTCCAAAAAGAGATATATATATCATTAAGAATCATCCAAGATACATTGCAAAGGCATCAATGAAGGTGATCCCTTTTGAAGGCTTGGTGGTTTCGAAAATGATCCATGGAGAAGGATTCATCTACAAATGTCTTTGGAGGATTTTGAAAGAACTGCAGGCAGCATAGCCTTTCGAGCAAAACAAGGTATTTGCTAGGTAGACATAGGGCATGAAAATACAGGACATCCAACTGTTGGGAATCAATGTTCACATTGACATTCATACAAAGCTTGGGAATGGCCTTTTGATCATTATGGGAATGCCTATGCATGTATGCTAGTAGATACCAAGTAAAATGAGCTGTCAATCTCACTGAAGGATCTAGAGATTTTGAATATTGGTGAGCAAAATAAAGGTAGTTCTAGTATGCTTGATTGGCAGTAGTCCAATCTCCTGGAATTAGTGGCCAGTTAAATCTGAGGTCCTGTAAGAGAATCAGTCGAGCTCCATCCTCTTCTTCTGGATCAAACCCTTCGTATTCACTAACCAACTGAGGGGGTGAGAAATAGAAGTGGTAGAAGATGAAAGTGGAATAAGTAAAAGAGGATGAAGAGATGGGTATGCAAAATCATAAAAGGAGGAATAAGTTAAAGAAGGAATGGCTGAAAATTTAAGTAAATTAGTTAGGAAAGGTGTTAATTGATAAACAGGAAAAGTAGAAGGTATATGGATAGATGGTGAAGGACATGGTGGAGAAGGGAAAAATACTCTATCTTCGATAAAAGAACAATAGGTAAATATGGGAATTTGAGGAAAAGATTGAGGTTGGAAAAGAAGAGGTAAGATTTCTCTTGAATTGGTTTGATAAAGGTAAAGATAGGTATCATAGCGATGAGCCATTTGTTGGTAGTATAATAGGCTAGGAATAGAGGGACCTAAGACAGATCTTCTCTGGTAGGCATAAAAAAATATTGAATCAAATGGATGGTTTTTGGAAAGATGAGCTAAGAGATCCACCCTCAGTTGGTTAGTGCTCTGTACATAGGTAGAAGCTGTGTTCTGATGTTGATTCAGGACCACAGAATCAATCATTGAGTACCAGGAATTGTTAGGGCAAGTAGCCACTTTTGAGGACCAACATTGAAACATGTTATCTATCCGCAACTCCAAATAGTTGACATATAAAACAGCTTGTAAAACCACGTCCCCCACATACCAAGCCATATCTACTTTATCTGGAATCAACAAATCACCTCGTAGATACATATAAGATAGTAACATGGTATCCGTTGTCACAGAATCTTCAAACACCATACAGACCACTTCTATCAGCAACTCAGGAGACCAAGCCCCACTCCAACCATCCTCTAGAAGAGGAAGATCCATCGTTGAAAGCTTCATATAAAAGGCCAACTTTTGCAATTGATAGTGGATAAAGAAAGAATGGTCCGGAGGAACATACTCCTGGAAATGCTCAAATGTTGACCATAACAAATCCATCCTGGACTACAATCTTTCCACTTTATCTTGGAACAAAGGACATAATGTGGCTTGTCTTTGGAGAACTACCAAGTCCTGCTTAGAGATAGAAGGAATCAGAGGAACATTGGGGCTTGGAGAAACAGACCGTGACTGTGCCAATTGGTCTTGCAACTGCTTGATTTGGGAAGCTTGTGATTCCACTGTATCATGAGCAGTCTGTAAGGCTGAGAGTTTTGCATCTAAAAGAGTCTGAAACCCTTGAGCTTCTTTGGACATTCTCTCTTTCTCCTCTGAGACTTTAGTGACCTTTGACTGATCTTCTGTTAGCTGAATCTTCAAAGAAGATATCTCTTCTCTTTGAGTCTCAATCATTTGGGTTTGTTGTTCCATCTGCTTAAACAGATTTGCAAGTGTGTCTTTAGCATAGGCTAACTCTAAGGTTGCCTTATGCAACTGGTCTTTGGACTGCATCAGTTCTTCATAAAAAGAAGCATATAGCTGTTGAGCACAAGCTGTTCACTGAAAGTTCAATCAAACTCTGGATATCTTTACAGAGGAATGGAATGGCATCTCCCAATATTAGATTGTTCATTGAAGAGACTGATATGTCCAAGGAACCCTCTCTATGTGCCTTGAACAAATTGTTACATGTGAGGTAAGCAAGGAGGTCACTGCTAGATGTAGCAGGAATTGTGACTGAAGGAAGAACTGAGGGAGTTTTATCTGCCACACGCTTCAAGCACTTTCACTGAATGACCAGTGGAGGAGGAGAATCAAGATCCTCTATGTCAATAGGTTCTGAATCTTTTGAAGGTGGTGGAGGAGGTACTGGATCAGATGGAGGAGGTGGAAGCACACCCTTCTTTAAGCCTGAGTATGTCAAGAAAGCATACAGGTAGGAACCATAGGTGACATTTGTAGCATTTCCTTTGGTTACTTTGTCAAAATGTTGGTCCATCTTTGTAAGCAGGTAAGTACTCCAATCAATAGCCACCCCTTTTAACACCATCGTGGAAGCTGTAAAGAGCTCTTTGGACAAGTAATGGGATGGTGTTTTGGCAGGCATAAACTTGTCTTGGAGAAACTAGTAGGCTAACTTCCAAAGAGGATCAGTGTGATCATGGAAAAAGATACTCCTGAAGTGTTTATCATTTTCTTAACATCCAGAATTTCCTTGGTCTACTTCTGTAACAGATTGAAAATCTCATCGTTGGAGAATAATTGTCTAGCTGTAACAAAGGGCTCTCCTTTGTAGGGAAGAGACAAAGCCTTTCCTAACCCTCGGGGTGTCAATACCATGGAAGTACCATGAACCA
Source organism: Lygodium microphyllum (assembly GCF_053477565.2). Classification (NCBI taxonomy): domain Eukaryota; kingdom Viridiplantae; phylum Streptophyta; class Polypodiopsida; order Schizaeales; family Lygodiaceae; genus Lygodium; species Lygodium microphyllum. Next base: position 26,519,642 of record NC_141152.1, on the reverse strand, counting down.
GGCCTGACTTCTTGCTGTATGATGCAAGGAACTCATCACACATGGATGGATCTTCTGGAATCAAGGGGAATGAAGTAGCCACGAAAGTCGCAAGTCCGGCTTTTGCTATAGGCTCAAAAGCCAGTAGGGAAGAATAATCCCTACTGACTAGCATGACATACTGGATAGGAGGAGGAGTGTGAGGTGCCATTCAGATGGAAAACACACACACCACAACACAGACAATCACAAAGAATGCCTGCAAAACAACCAAAGGGCTATAAAAAAGAAATCAATCAAAAGAAGGACACACATACACAGACGTAGCTAACCCATTTACCACCCCAAACAACCCATATCCTAGAAAAAAATTCGACATGACCTCTACACATATGCGATCGAAAACATCATGCGATGCAACAAACATGCACCCAAAACTCCGTATCAGGCAAGAAAGAAAGAAAACTACAAACCATACCCGTAATCGTAACACATAGACAAATCATAATATCATAGAATGGTAAATCAAGACCGGACCATAACCTTGATCATCAATTTCAACTAAAAAGACTTTATGCGCCCATCCCATGAAGCGTGTTTATTAAAAAGGAGGAAAAAAGTGCAGTGAGAGGGAAATTATTTTAATGAAGGGTTCATTTAAAAAAATTATTAACAATGGGTGACATTTTATTAGGTTATAAACCTTAATAAGAAAACGACGATTCCTTCTTAAAATTTTAATTACAATTTATTAGGGTGAAACTCTAAATGTGAATTCATTAATTAAAAATTAATAGTGATGTGGAGCACTTTTTTGTCAGCGCGTGCTTTTTTGTGACGGCTGGTTCATTTTTATTAAAAATTAAGGTACCTCTTAAGCACACGTAGCGCGTTCAAAGTGAACGACTGGTTGATTTTTAAATTATTAAATTGTGTGTTTAGCGTGAATGCGCATGGAAAAGATGGGTGAATATAGTTCATTTTAACAATTAATTGTGGTTAAGGGGTAATGAAAATATATAAAGCTCACAAAATAAATACCTGGTAGGGATGTGCATGCAATGGACCGGAGGTGCACGGAGTAGTCCCCCCAAAATGCAGTGAATCCAGTCAAACAAAAACAAAGACCACTAAATTGAAAAAAATAAAGCACCTTAGTGTTTTCATTTTATTTGGATTTGATTTTTATTTTTTTAATTTAAATTTTATTTTCTTGTGGTTTTTTTAAATTTTATTTTAGGTGTGTTTGTTTTGTGTATATTATTTCGTTTGGTTTATTTGTTTTGTTATTTGTTATTTTTTTATTGTTTTTTAAATAATTAAATCAGGATATATGACATATGAATATGTTATGAAGTGTAAGAGTGAATTTTCAGCCATCTAGCAAGTGTCCACAATGTATGTTAATTCATCCATGATTTTTCAATTGATTTTTAGAATTTAAAATGAATTTTTATAAAGTAAAGTACTAAAATTAGGGTTTTTTTGCTTCAAATAATATTTTGCCATTTATGGAAACCTTTTTAATTGGAAAATTATTAGCAAAAAGGGAAAGGGGGTTTGTGGAAATTTTTGGACTTTTTTTGAATTTATTTCTAAATTTTTACTAACTTTTAATTAATTTTGCTCATTTTACATGTAATTTTTGAATAAATTTTCATATTTTAAATTTTCTACAAATTTTTGTTTAAATTTCCACTTTAAAAATATTTCAACTAATTTCAATAATATTCGTAAATTTTCAAAAAAAAAAGGCAAAATTTTTTGAATTTTAAATGAATTTTTGGAAATTTTATGTGTTTTTTATTTATTTTTATGTATTTTTATATATTTTGCGGGTTGAAAAATAAAAGGCAGTACTCAGCCTGCGTGTGAACAGCTGACTGTAATATTCCATTGCACGGACAAGTCAAAAGCGCGTCTTCGCGCATGAACCTCGCTAGCACACTCGTACTTAGCAGGAAAATAATGGAAGAGAAAAGGTACGAACGGGGGCTAATTGAGTAGATTAAGTGAATTAGGTTAGCTTAGTCTAAGAAAGTCAATTAAGTTAATTTAGTGGAGTAAATCAATTAAGTTAGTTAGGTTAAGTATAATAAATGAGGTTAGGCTAGTTAGCAAGTTAACTAGGTTAGTCTAGTTGGGTAGGTTAAGTAAGTCTAACTAGGGTTAGGTGTCTAACTAAAGGTCGGTTAATCTAACTAGGGTTAGGGAGGCTAACTGTGGTTAGGTTAGACTAACTAGTGTTAAGTTAGGCTAACTAGGGGTAGGTTAATTAACTGTGGGTTGGTCAAGTAAACTAGGGGTTAGTTTAGACTAACTAGGGGTTAGTTAGTCTAATTAGGATTAGGAGTCAATTAACTAGGGTTAGTGGGGGACTAACTAGGGTTAGTTAGCTAGGGTTAGGGGTAACTAACTAGGGTTAGTTGAACTTGGGTTAAGGGTAACTAACTAGGGTTAGTTAAATTAGGGTTAGTGAAACTAACTAGGGTAAATTTAGGTGGGCTTAGTGGGGCTAACTAGGGTTAGTTTAGGTGGGGTTAGTGGGACTAACCAGGGTTAGTTAGCTATTAACTAAGGTTAGGTGAGTTATTAACTAGTGTTAGGTAAGTTATGAACAAGGGTGAGGTTAGTTACTGTAACTAGGGTGAGGTACTAACCAGAGAGTGGTTAGGGTGGTTGAGGAGGAGGAGACGGCGGCGAGGCGTCTGGAGGTTGCTGGTGGGGGTGGAGGAGAAGGAGAAAGAGGAGGGGGAGGAGAAGGAGGAGGTTGCTGGTGGAGGAGGAGGAAGAGAAGACGGCGGCAAGGTGTCTGGAGGGCATCCGAGGCAGCGGCCTGGGGGGTCCAAGCGGCAGTCTGGGGCGTCGAAGCCGGCGGGAGGGCGTCGAGCGGCACCATGGCGTCGAAACTGGCGGGAGGGAGTTGAGCAGCAGAGGGCGCTGGCATGCCAGGCACTGATGGCGACGGCAGGCGCTGACGGTGTCGAACAACAGCAGGGGGGAGAGAAGAATGAGGAGAAAAATAAGAAGAAGGGGAAGGAGAGGAGAAGAAAGAAGGAGGGGAGGAGGAAGAGGAAGGAGAAAGGGAGGAGGTAGAAGGAGGGAGGAACGCGGGCACAATGGCAACATGTATGTTTTTTCTTTTCTTTTCTTTTTGCTTTGTTTTTTCCCTTTTTTTTCTTTCTCTATTTTTTTTTCTTTCTTTTGTTTTCTTGCTTTGCATTCTTTCTATTCTTTTGTTTGTTTGTTTGTTTTTTTTTGAATTTATGTATTAGGATGATTATGTATTAGGTTGTGTGTTTTTTTTTCTTCTTCGTTTTGTGTCCTTGTTGTTTGTGTTTTTTTTTTCCTTCTCTCTCTTCTTTTTTCTTTTGCTATGTTTGTTTTTGGATTTTTTTAATGGAAAAAGAAAAACAAATTAAATTAAAAAAATGAAAAATGGAGGGGCAAGAAACACACCCTCGGCCCGTGCGCATGCGCGGGCAAGGGTAAAAAAATTTGCAGTGATGGGGTCAAACGGGGCAAGGATGGCGATGTGCATACCACAAACGCCCGGGGCATCCCTAGGCCCGTAAAAACTAGAAACAGGCGTGTTCACGCATGATACGAGAAACGCGATTACACGGGAAAAAGGAAGAAAAATTAATAAAATCCAAACCGTTCGTCGGGTCAAAAATCCATAAAAAGGAAAAATGTGCCGGGAGATGAGGGGAAAATGATGGAAACATGCAACACCAGGTCCGAGGCAAAATCAGGGTGTTCTCATGGGAAAAACACAAAAAACAAACTCGAAGACACATACGGGTATTGATATTGAAAAATCCGTGCATCAGAACGAAGTGCGGAAAGAAGGAAAAGTGTGCAAAACAATGTGTCCTACAACCCTATCACAATAAAACACAGTTTTGATGGAGATAGGACGCATTCACATGGGAAAAACCCCCAAAAAATAGACCTGAAAATGGACTCAAAAATTAATACGAGAAAAACCATGCGCCGGAATAGAGGACAGTAAAAAGGAAAAATGTCTAAAGAAAGGGATTCACAGGACTGGTGCATCAAAACCCAGTTTTAGGGAAATTAGAAGGGGTTCACGTGGAAAAAACACAAAAATCACACCAAAAAACACTCGAAAAAATGAATAACTAAAAATCCAACAGTCGAAAGAGGGGGAAGGAAAAAGGAAAAGGTGGGGGAAAGGCTGCCAGGACATGGCTGTCAAATTAAACTAGAAGTTCAGTGAAAATAGGGCAAGTTCACATGAAAAAATGTAAAAAATAAGCACAAAAAGGCCCGATAACTCGTAAAAATTAATAATGGACGAAACTTGTATCGGAATGACACGAAGTAAGAAGGAAAAATGTCAGGGGGACGGGGTAGGATAGGGCTGGCAGATTAGATCAAGGTCCGAAGCAATGAAGTCACGTTCACATGGGAAAACTGTCCAATTTACAAAAATTGCTTCAAAAATTAATAACTTGAGAATCGTCTGTCAGAACAGGGGTTGGTAAAAAGGAAAAATAGGCAGTTCAAAGGGACGAACACGGCTATAAGGTTGGATGTGATTCTCAATGAACGTAGGATACGTTTGTATGAAAAAGTCACTAAACAAAGAATAAAGGAAAATGGTCAAGGAACAGATCTGAGGACACGGTGAAATAGAATGGAGGAGTGGAGAAGGGACCCCATCAGGGTAAAATAAAGTCATGACATAGATATATAATTAGAACAGGGTATATGCATGGGGGTATGCAACATAGACGCATAGGGACGTGTCTCCACACTTAAGACCTTAGCAGGAAGGGAAAACCGAACATCAAGGACTTGGTACCTCACATCATACCAACCATGATGTCCCTACACTTAAGACATGACCGGTACTGAGAAACAGAAGGTGTAGGGCTAGAAAAACTTAGCCCATATTGTCGAGGAGGAATGTCGACTATTGAGGTTGCGTCTGGTGTCGTCGTCGGCTGCAGGAGATAACAAGGTATCTTCACAGCACTTGTCCAACGTCCTTTGTGGTAGGGACCACGCAGCAGCACCTAGGGAGGTAGTTGGTTGAAGGAATCACAAGAAATTCATCGATGACGAGGGATATTGCACTCAAGTCACGATCACTCAAATGGAATGAAAGAGCAATCACTCACCCCATTACTAATGTCACTCGAAGAAAATAATGATGAAAACCCAGAGCTCACACCCAGGTTAGGAATCGACAAGGGAATGGTGCAAAGAGAGTATGCCATGGTGCACAATTGATGGTGCATTAGTCCAACCCGCCCATCTGGCATAAGTGCAAGGAGGAAGTCCAGGGAGCCTTGTAGTGCAATGTACAGAACATAGTGACGTGTCCTATGCTGATGGCAGAAACCCATCCCGTGGGTGCATAGGGGAACAAAAACGTACCTGACTCCAAGGGTCGTAACGTCCCTCAATCCTCACCTCTCGATAATTGATTGAAGAAACTCCAGTCACACTCAGCCCATCCTCTATCTCACACTTTGTTGAAAGATACAGAGGGCAACCCATTCCTGAAACCCATTGATGTAATCCTTACCGTCACCGTGTGTCGGCATACAATACAAGAAGGAAGGCCAGGGAGCCTTATAGTGCAGTGCACAGGAACAAATCGTGCTTTGTGCATTGAGAGGCCCATCCCGTGCGTGCAACACTCTGTTCACACATCTCACCTCTCATTTAATTTGAAGGGAAAGACTGGTCACTCACCCCACCCTTTGTCTCACACTCTAATAGATACAGAGGGCAGCCCATACTCACATCCCCATCTTGTTAGGATGAAAGCTCACATCAGTCAAGGGGTTGATGATGAAGATCATGTCGGTTGTTGTTGTCATAAGGATCTTGAAGACGAGGCTTACCCAGGGAGGCAGCCAATAAGTCTCATACTTAAATGATTTGCAAGAAAAGTCATATGTTATGAAGGACAGACGGACTGATATTGCAGAGACAACGCACCAAGGGAGGTGGCTTCAAATTACTTGATGGAAAGGTTCTGCTGATGAGTTAGCTATCCTGAACTACAGGGCGTTACCACCTTTTCCACAATCAGCTTCTCGCCCAAGGGTGTTTCCACCTTTTCTTGGTAGGGAATTTCTTCCTTTTCTCCCATAACAGTTTTATTTTTTTTGTTTTGTTTTGTTTTGTTTTCTTTTTCTTTTTTCTTCTTTTCTTTTCATTAAGAAAGAGAAGGGTAGAAATACAATATGTCAGGACCAACCTCGCCACCGTTGTTGGATCAGACGAGAAGAGAACAAGGTCGAATTGAGATATTTCTGCCAGGGGTTAGCACAATGAGATCGCCTCATGAGGAAAACTATAAGGGCTATCAGAAGCACGACAAGAAGAACAGTGCGCTGCCCAAAAGGGAAAGGGTAGGTCGACTATGATTGTCAAGATCCCCAAGGAGGAAATTACTTTTTCAGGCGATAACATCACGAAAGGGTCATCAGAGACATCAACGGTCTGTACCTGAACAGAGCCGTTATGATTGACATCAAGTACCTTGTACGGGCCCATCCACTGTTGTTGAAGCTTGCCAGGAAACTTGCCAAACCTCGAATCATAGGCTAGAACAAGATTACCTTCTTTGAACTCCTTGTGCTTGATGAAACTGTCATGATAGGCCTTGCGTCATGCTTGAGTGGTTTCCATGCACTGTAGGGCCATCCGCCGTATTTCATCCAAGCATTCCAAGTGTAGGAGGCAGCGTTGCAGTGACTCATTTTCTCCCAAGCGTTCTTTAACTGCCATTCGCAAAGAGGGCAATTCCAGTTCAACAGGAAAGACGGCTTCTGTCCCATATACTAGCTGGAAAGGGGTCTGTCCTGTAGTTGCCTTATGAGAGGTTCTGTATACCTAGAGGGCCTCTATAAGTTGATCATCTCAGTCATGACGATGTGCCGCAATCGTTCTTGTCAAAATCGAGCAAAGGATGTGATTGGTGACTTCAACTTCGCCATTGACTCTAGGTTAATAGGGAGTGGACTTGCAATGGTGGATCTTATACAACTCTGTCAGCTCCTCCATGATTTTGTTAAGAAAATGAGTACCTCTGTCACTTACCAACTCGAGGGGATTGCCAAAACGGGTGATAATATTCTCGTACATGAACACGGCTACGCTATTACCATCATCCCACTTCAGAGCTTTAACTTCGCAACACTTTGTGATATAATCTATACACACTAAGATGTATCTGTTCTACTTCCTTCTGGTGGGTGGATCAATGGGACCCACAAAATCAATCCCCCACTTCTCAAACGGCTTTAGGGGAAGAATGTGTTGTAGTGGCATGGCACTTATTTTGGTGGGTTTCTCCATTCACTGACAGGCATCACATCTTTTGCAGTAATCGTATGCATCCTTGTGGAGGGCCGACCACCAGTATCCTGCTAACAGAGCCTTCCTGGCTGTTGCTTCTCCTGCAAAGTGTCCACCACAGGGTTCGTCATGGCATGCTTTCAATACTATGCCAATTTCATCCCCTGCAACACATCTTCACAATACTTCATCTTTGCCTTTCTTGTACAGTGCACCGCCTAACAAAGTGTAGGGGGCTAATTCTAATAGAAGCTTCTTCTTCTCACAACTTGAGATGCCTGGAGGATACTGTTGAGTTGCCAGGAGGTTGGCTATGTCTGCATACAAGGGAGTAACTGTTTCAATTAGAAACAAGGAAGCATCAAGAAGGGCTGGATCATCCTGTTCCTCTTCTTCTGGTTGAGGGATCCTTGATAGATGATCAACTAGGACATGGGAACAACTAGGCTTAGTGACTACTTCAAAGTCAAACTCTTGGAATAGGAGTAACCATCTCATCAGTCGTCCTTTAACATCTGCTTTGTTCATTAGGAAGGAGAGGGCTTCATGATCCACGTAGAACTTGAAATGCATTGATAGTAGATAGTGTCGAAACTTCTCCAGTGCAAACACCATTGCTAAGCATTCAAGCTCTGTCACTATGTAGTTCCGTTCCCTATCAGTGACCTTTAGGCTTGCATAATAAATTGGTTGATCTAATTTAGAGGGGCCATTTTGACATAGGACAGCACCTAACCCTTTAAATTGATGCATCTGTGTGCACATGGAACTCCTTCGTCCAATTAGGAGGCTACAAGATAGGTGCTTGGATAAGGTATTATTTTAGTGTATTAAAGGTTTATTCACAGTTTATTAGTCCAAAGGAAATCCACCTCTTTCCTTAGGAGCTTGTGCAGAGGGGCTGCCTTGGTTGAAAAATGTTCAATAAATCTTCTATAGTAGCCCACATGTCCAAGAAATCCTCTTAATTGCTTAAGGTTTGTTGGTGTTGTTAAGGCGGCAATCTTTTCAATCTTCACCGGGTTTGTTGCAATCCCTTGTGCAGAGACAATATGGCCCAAAAGAACTCCCGAGGAGACGCCAAAGACACATTTGTCGGGGTTGAGATAAATCCCATACTCTCGGCATATGTCAAAACATTGCTCTAGGTGTCCCCAGTGCTCACGAATCAAACTATAGACACAAAAGTCATCAAGATACACCTCAATAAAATCATGCAGATGATTCTAGAAGGCATCCATCATTACTCGTTAGAAGGTGGCAAGAGCATTACAGAGCCCAAATGGCATCACTCTATAGGCATAGGTCCCCCATTCTGTGGTGAAGGTTGTTTTGGATTGGTCCTCTTCTGCAATTTGGACTTGGTTATATCCACTAAATCCATCCAAGAGGGAATACAGCTCATGACCTGCCACTGTGTCCAATAGTTGGTCTATAAAAGGGATAGGGAAATGATCCTTCTTCGTCTTCAAATTGAGCTTTCGAAGATCCACACATATTCGAAGTTTTCCATTCTTCTTGGGTACTACCACAATGGGCGAAACCCATTCATTGTTAGCCACAGGATAAATGAACTCTGCTTCAAGAAGTTTCAATAATTCAGCCTTCACTAGAGTAGAATAATTAGGATTCTTACATCTTTGTCTTTGCTTTATAGGTTTGGCATCACGCTCTAGGTCAATGTGATGTTGGCATATTGTGGGATCAATCCCCTTTAGGTCTTTATATGACCAAGCAAACACATCTAAGTTCTCCTTTAGTAGATCTCGCAGGACCACTAATTCTTCTTTTGGAAGATTGAGGCCCACTTTTAGGTGATGTTCGGTACCATCAGTATCCAAGAACGTTACTTGTCTTTCACCTTTCACTTCGCAGATAAATGTCCCATGGATTGCTTCTAGATAGAGGTCTGATAGAGGTTTGACTCTTTCAAGAGAGTAGTATCCTCATTTGATGTTCCACTAGAATCAGTGTCCTCCTTCTGAACAGATGACTCATTCGTCTGTTGAGGTTGCTGGAAGGGTATCAGAGCTTTGTTTACTTCTATTTGAGTGGTGACCTCTTCGAGACTCAGGGATTCATCTTTAGAAGATGCGTCTAGGAATGTCACATAGCACGGACTTGTTAGAGGCCGGGGCTCTAAAGGCTTTGGCTTCTGTTGGCAGGGGGCATCATCATCATATTTTCTCTGGACTGAATAGTTAGGGCGACAGGAGGCACTGGTGAACTTAATTGAGCCAGTCCGTCCTGGCTCTTGCTTCAAAAAGCCAAGGTCTTCCCAATAGCAGAGGGTATGAGGTTCCATAAGAATTTGGTTTGACCACCAGATATGTTAGCCAATAGTCTCTTCCTGCAAGGGTTGTTTTTACATATGGGAGGATGCCCAACGGTTTAATTCTGCTTTGGTCTGCTAATCTGATAAGCCATTGTGTAGGTTGAATTCCTTGCAACCCTAAGTCCTTCATTGTCACATCTGTCATTATGTTTATTGATGAGCCTCCATCAATCAATGCATCTGAAATAAAGTATCCTTCTATCCATACAATGATCTTTGGGGTTCCACAATCTAGGAATGTGTTAGCCACATCGACTTCCTTTACAGGCTCCGGGGCCTTATTGGTCTTGATCGTTGTTGAAGGAGCGATACTTAGTCCACGTCTTCTTGTCAAGATACTTTTGAATTTCTTTCGGCAACTGGGAGACAACATCAACAACTGTGGGAATGTTAGGTTTAGTTTAAAAGTGTCTAGGTCTTTGACCAAGTCATAATCTTTGATAGGATCCACATGCTTCTCCAGTCGGCTGGAGAATGGGGCTATACCATTTTCATCTTTCCTTTTTCTTCTAATAATTGCAGCATCGGTACTTCCTTTGTTTCTGGAAGTGCTTCTGTCTCTTCTATCTCCTGGGCCTCTGGTCCTGTCTCTGGGACTGTCTCTGTGACTCTCTGTGGCACTGCAGTGCTCTGTACTGCACTGTTATGTTCTGTACTGCTCTGTCCCTCTGTAGGTAGGTTGAACTTCACAGTCTTCGCAGGAGAGTTATTTTCATTCTGAATAACTGGTTCCTTCTTCTTGGTGCGCCTAACAGTGGCAACTTCCAACTCTACCAAATTGGAGGTAGGCTCTTGTATCTTCTATTGGCTATCAGTGCCATTGGCCTTTACTGGGGCTAGTCTTGGACAATCCTTTGCAGTGTGGCCTTCACCTTTTCATCGACTGCATAAGGGCTTGTAATCCATAGATCATCTAGGGTTTGGAAAATTTGGGGAGATATGTCCATTTTCTCCACACCTATAATATTCCACCTCTGATCTCTGACCATCACCAGACTGTCGGCCTCTGTAACTTTGAGAGGGAAACCTCTTTGGACCAAAATTAGGACCAAATTCCCTAGGATTTGGTCCAATATCCTATGTTGTCATTTTAGATTCCAGTAAGTTGAATCTTGCATTTTCATCCTTCTGTCTTCGTTCATGCATCTCTTTCCGAGAGAAAATATCCTCTGTATGGTTCTTCCGTAAACAGTAGGAATAGAAGGCTCCAGGAATGGTTGGTTTTCGGGTACATTCAGTGGCTAAATGTCTTGCTTGATGACGCTTTCCACACCATGTATTAGAGTGCATCACATCTCTTCTAGCTCCCGCAGGAGTGGATATAGTGGCAGTATTCACCTTCAGCATCTGTAGCTGCTCTGTAATCACATCTAGAAGCTCTTTCTTGATACTTGGAACTGAATTGGATAAGTAGTCCTTCAGATTTTCACCTCTTAGGGTTTTGGGAAGCTTCTGTAATTATTGCATACACTGGTTGGGTTGATCCATAAGGTCCTCTGTTCTGGTTTTGATTCAGAGAAGGTCCTCTGTTCTGGTTTTGATTCAGAGCTCCTGTTGAGACTTGGGGTTGTTGATTCTAGTTGGTAGGGTTCCACTGTTGTTGAGTCACTATTGGAGGAATTGTTTGAGGCCACTGTTGTTGCGGTTGAACCATCATTTGAGACATTACTGTCTACGGTGACCACAGTGGGTTAGGTGCATTATACTGTGGCACTGTTTGCATTTAGGGATAGGGGTAAGGAACTGTTCCTAGGACTGCATTTGGTGGGTATACCAATCTTGGCATGGGAGGAGGTAACACTCCTCTTCCTGGAGTCATTGACAGCCTTGGTCATACAATCTTGCACCTTCCACTGCAGCTTGCAAATTGACTGGTCTTCTCAAATCCACAAACTTGCAAACTTTTGGTTATAAGCCTCTAAGGAACACTCCTTTCTGGATACCTTCGTCTAAATGATGGTTAGTCCATCTCTTCAGGATGGATTCCATTCGCGAGACATAAGCTTCTACTCTTTCTCTAGAGGACTGACTTAGGTTCATGAACTCCTCTCGCATCCGCTCTTCAAAACCTTCACGCCTGAATTTAGTGAGGAAGGCCAACTTCAGGTCGTCCCATGTGCCAAAAGTTCCTGTTGCTTGTCTCTCATACCACTGAAATGCCATGCCCTTGAAAGTGGTGGGGAATATTGCTAACCAATGCTCAGGGGTTCTGGCATTGTTAGCCACACATGCTACCATGAATTCTACTACATGAAGATCAGGGTCTTCATTGTACTCTCCCTTAAAAATTGGCAATGGGACTACATTTATTGGCCTGTCATCAATATTTCCAGGACGAATCTGACTAGGAAGGGAACCTTGAGTTGCCATGGGGACTTCTGTAAAGAGTGCTTTTAGGGTGTCAAAGGAGGCTTCTACTGCAAGATCCTTCTCAACTTTGATTTTTGCCTTCTCTCTTCTCATGTACTTCTAGACTCGTTCTAACGCTTGCCTCTTTATTGCATCATTCATCAGGGGGTTGTCTCCAACCAGTTGGTCTGTACTCAACAGGATAGTATCAAATAGGGCTTCAGTCTCTGAGGGATTCTCTGGCCAACATCTCTTCTATTTCCTTCTTTTCAAAATCTTTGAATTCAGCTTTCAAACCACTACAGAGGGGGAGATATTCCATTCTGAAAGTATCAAAAATCATTCTTCTTAGGATCGTTGTTGTGTCATTATAATAATGCCAGCTTTTGAGGGTTTCAACAGTGTATGTTGTGAAAAACACTCTGTCTACCAACTTCCAGTGGGGTTGCTAATTGGACAAATAGAAGATTGTCAGTGTACCAAGCATCCCATGTATCTTGCTATTGAGCATCCATGAACAAATTCCAACTCTTTTCCTTCCTGTTTTCGTAAACCTCCACAAAGACCATGACTCTTGAAGCTTCTTCACAATCTCCCACTTGATGATGCCTAGAAACTTCTCAATGAATGTCAAATCTTCCATGGATGGTCATTCTCTCTATTTCTACTCTTCAGTTTGTTCCCAAACAATTTGCCACCAAGATGCAAGTTTCTGCTGCTTCAACAGAAAGAGGAAGCAGTCCACCCCATGGAGCATGCATCATGATGGTGATATGTTTCCGCCATTGTGGGATGAAATTCTTGTGGAAAGTGGATATGATAATGAGAATTTCCAACTCTTCAATGGAAGAAGGAACTTTGGAAACATCCATTGAATTCTCCTCTTCTTGGCCATGCCATTTCCTTCATTTTCAACCTCTTCTGATACTTATTGATGGCAAGTTTCCCCGCCTACGAACTAAAAACATGGAGCCCCAAGAGGAACACCAAGGAAAAGAGGATTCTACTGCAAGAAAATCTATCTTGTAACATCAACAAGCTTTTATCTCATTCTTTTGATCATCAAAACAAAGAAAACAACAAATCTTCACGCATCATCATAGTAGATTTCTCCCACGGATTTGATAGAATCAACCATAATCTTCAACATCTTCATAGAATCCATCAATAGAACAAAGAACATAAAAGAATACACCATCTTTGAATGGAAATCAGTCACATAGTATTCAACTTCAATGTCTTCATAGTTCTCTCTCTCAATCTCTCATATACAGTTCACTGTTTTGATAGAATTGCTATCTCTGGCTCTCTCTCTCTTTCTCTCTCTCTCTCTCAATAGTACATCATCTCCTCACTACCATACTCTCATAATAACTCTCAATAATCCTTCTTAGGTCATGGATGCACCTCCCAAGAGGTATATCTGATATGGAGAGTCACCAGAGCCACTATATTATCTTTTCGCAGCTCACTACTGTCACTGTCACCACTCAGTCTTCTCTTCAGTCTTCATCAGCTGTTTCTTCCACTTGTTTTAGCTCTTTTTAACTTAGATTTATCCTTTCCAAAAGTTAAAAAACTTTCCCACAGTCACACATACATTCTACAAAACACTTACAGAAGGTCTACAAAACAGCTACAGTACAGTACCAGAGCAGCTATAGTACAGTTACAGTACAGAGACGGAGTAGAGACAGAGGCTCTACATAGAAGGTCTACAGAGGGTTACAAAAGGTCATCAAAACCTCATAACTCATACTCAAACCATTCCAAACTATAAAAAACTATTCAATAGGCTTCCAAAAGATCTCAATCTTCATCAATCATTAATCCATGCTTCATACAGAAGAAAATCAGAACAAAACAGAAGCTATACAAAAGGTATACAGAACCAATCAGAACCTCAACATAGAACCTTATAAAGCTTCATATATCCACTGAGAATCATCATGAACTTCCAAAACATAATCAATATCATCCAAAACACTCTCAAACACTTCCATTATCAACCATACATTACTCTAAATTGATCAAAAATCAATCATTCAGACCTCAAAAATAACAAAAATTAGTTAAAAATTCTGTCTTTTTCCACTCTCAATATATGAAAATGATGAGGAAGAAAATGAAGCAGGTTATGAAAGTGTAGATGAAGAATTTCCTCTGACAGCGGATGATCTTGTTGATGTCCCTACAGAGACCTCAGAGGCCGAAGATCTCAGGGTGTTGGATGGAATGACCATGGTTCCATTTGGATTGGTCAATGGACCACAAAGTATGCAGAATCTGTATAATCAATGGATTAAAAGCATAAAAATTAAGTTCACCAGTGGCTCTCCTGTCGCCCTAACTATTCAGTCCAGAGAAAAGATGATGTATTCCCACACTTAGAAATTCAGTCTTTTTACACTCTCAACATATTCCCACACTTAGAAAGGAAGCATCCTCGCGACCTAAGGAAAAGAAGAATATAAGTTTACTAAAGAGCTCAAGTTTATCTTTTATAGGATCTTCAACGATCTCACCAAACCACGACCCCAACTTATTACCTGTATCTGATAGAAAATACTACTAAAGGAAAACTTCGTTATTCATTAACTCATCTAATAATCATTTAAAAGCCATAACAAATTTGTAAAGGATATGAAAGGTTCTCTTCAGTTTTCCACCATAGGCTGTCCATCCACCATCAATCGTTTGAAAAGAGCTCTCGGACAAATTATTCTCAATCAGCACGAACTCATCACATATAATTATTACAACACACACACAAACACTAACATAACCATCTGAATGACACCTCCAAAAAGAGATATATATATAATTAAAAATCATCCAAGATACATTACAAAGGCATCAATGAAGGTGATCCCTTTTGAAGGCTTGGTGGTTTCGAAAACAATCCATGGAGAAGGATTCATCTACAAATGTCTTTGGAGGATTTTGAAAGAACTGCAGGTAGCACATCCTTTGGAGAAAAACAAGGTATCTGCTAGGTAGACATAGGGCATGAAAATACAGGCCATCCAACTGTTGGGAATCAATGTTCACATTGTCATTCATACAAAGCTTTGGAATGGCCTTTTGATTATTATGGGAATGCCTGCATGTATGCTAGTAGATATCAAGCAAAATGAGTTGTCAATCTCACTAAAGGATCTAGAGATTGTGAATATTGGTGAGCAAAATGAAGGTAGTTCTAGTATGCTTGATTGTCCAATCTCCTGGAATTAGTGGCCAGTTAATCTGAGGTCCTGTAAGAGAATCAGTTGAGCTCCATCCTCTTCTTCTGGGAATCTGCTGATCAAACCCTTCATATTCACTAACCAATTGAGGGGGTTGAGAAATAGAAGTGGTAGAAGATGAAAGTGGAATAAGTAAAAGAGGATGAAGAGATGGGTAGGCAAAATCATAAAAGGAGAAATAAGTTTGTAAACATTCAGAGACAAAGACAGAGTGAAGAGTTGAGTGCTCTCTCCTTCTTCCATTATCTAATAGACCACACACATAACATAAGTGTATACAATAGTACTAAGGTTCGTAGGACCATTCACATTGGGTCTAAAAACACTGACTTATTTAATGTCCTACAGTTGTTGATACAGCTAGACACAGCTAATGTCGGTCGTACATACTGATAGGAGAATAATGGGAGCTTGATATTCTAACACTCCCCCTCAAGCTCAAATCATCTGATGAACTCGAAGTAGCTGTCTAAAACTACTAAACTTATATTTACCCAAAGACTTGATAAAGATATCTGCAACCTGTTCATCAGTCTTCACATGCATAAGATCTACTCTCTCTGCAAGAACCATCTCTCTGATAAAATGGTAGTGTACTTCTATGTGCTTTGTCTTGGCATGGTATACTAGATTTGTTGTCAGGAGTACACTACTAAGATTCTCACATAATAAGGTCTCTAAAGCATCCACCTGAATATCCAAATCAGCCATAAGCTTGAGCAGCCATGAAATCTTGCATCCTGCCAATGCAGCACCTCTGTACTCTACCTCAGTACTAGACAATGCAACCATTGGTTGCTTCTTGCTGCTCCAGCTGATCATGCCACTTCCAAAGCCAAAAGCATAACCACTCATAGATCTGCGATCATATGAGCATCCTCCCCAATCCGCATTTGTGTATCCAACCAGTTTCAATGGCTTATCTCTCACATAGAACATCCCATAATCTACAGTGGACTTAACATATCTCATAATCCACCTAACAGCATCCAAATGTGGCTTCCTGGGCTTCTGCATAAACTGACTTATGAGCCCAGCTGCATAACTCAAATCTAGCCTAGTGATGGTCAAATAGATTAGACTTCCAACCATCTGCCTGTACATAGTCACATCCCGAATTTCAACTCCAGTGCTAATGTCCAGCTTGACATTCTGATCAAGGGGTATATCCAATGGTTTGCATTCAGCCATGATACTTTTTCAGCATTTCCATGGCATAATGTTTCTGCATCAGCCATAAACCATTTTCAGCCTTGATTACCTCAATACCCAAAAAGTACTTCAATTCATCGAGATCTTTCATGTCAAATTTAGATTTCAGCATCTTCATTACATGCTGTATGCCCAAGTCATCATCACCAGTGATTATCAAATCATCAACATATATGACTAGCACTACCAAGCCATTGTCAGTCTTCTTTGTAAATAGGCTGTGATCAGCCCTACCAACAGTAAATCCCAACCTTTGCAAGTAGTTACTGATACTAGTATGCCAAGCTCTCGGAGGTTGCTTCAGCCCGTACAATGCCTTTTTCAGTCTGCATACATAATGCTGAAAATCAGGGTGAACATACCCTTCTGGCTGAACCATATAGACATCCTCTGCTAAGTCACCATTAAGAAAGGCATTCTTCACCTCCATCTACTATAATTTCCAGCCCCTCTAGCAGCAGCCAAAGTAATCACAGTGCGTATGGTTGCCATCTTGGCAATAGGTCTGAATGTTTCCTCATAATCAAGTCCATATTGTTGGGCATACCCCTTAGCAACCAACCTAGCTTTGTACCTTTCCACACTGCCATCCGACTTGCATTTGATTATGTAGACTCATTTGCAGCAAATGGTCTTTTTTCCTTTAGGCAGTGGCACAATATCCCATGTCTTATTTTTAGCCAAGGCATTCATTTCTTCATCCATAGCTGCACACCAGTTCTCATCTTCCACTGCTTCACCATATGTACCTGGTTCTTTGATCTCCATCACTTTTGTCATGTAAGCATAATGCTTTGCAGTGTAGCCACTATATGTCAACCTGTCAATAGGGTATCTGACCCTTTGTGAGCATCTAGGCTGTGGTGCACTACTCAATTCCCCTCTCTCATGAGGCGAAATGTACCTGCTTGCCTTGCGCCAGGCGTATAGACAGTTGGAATACCAAGTTCACTGTCTAAAGTGTCAGCAAACTCATATCCAGAAGTCATTCTACTAGGTGTCATCATACTAGATGCATCCTCAGTAACTTTCTCTTTTCCTTTGCTATCCAAGATATCATATCTCCCCCTCACTAACATACTGGTGTCAGTGGATGGTGAGCTCCTCAATCTCCCTGTCCATGGGGATATTGTTTGACTACTAGGTCTTGTCATAGTAGTGCTCTCCTGCAAATCAACTATAGGTACATGAGTGGAAGACATATACATTGGCACTGTAGCCGATGATACATACCAAGAACCCATATCATCAAAAATAACATCCCGGCTCACCAAAGTCTCCCTGGTAGAGGGATCATAGCATTTGTATGCCTTCTTCTCTTGCGAATATCCAATGAAAACACACTTATGTGCTTTTGGATCTAGCTTCTTCCTTTTTTCATCTAGAATATGCACATAAGCAAGACAACCAAAGACTTTCATGTGACTTACATCCGACTTATAGCCATACAGCTTCTCAAATGGTGTCATCTCATGAATACTTGCAGTGGGAGTCCAATTCAAGATATACATGGCTGTCATAATAGCCTCAGCCCAATAATAGAGTGGCATCTTTT
Source organism: Lygodium microphyllum (assembly GCF_053477565.2). Lineage (NCBI taxonomy): Eukaryota > Viridiplantae > Streptophyta > Polypodiopsida > Schizaeales > Lygodiaceae > Lygodium > Lygodium microphyllum. The sequence continues at coordinate 26,501,623 of NC_141152.1, read as the reverse complement.
TCTCATTCATCATGGCACGAGCAGCTTCCATCAAGACCGTGCTCTTTCTTTCAACTACCCCATTTTGCTGAGGAGTGTAGCTGCAGGTATTGCGTATGCCATTTTCAGCCAAAAAGTTGTCAAACTCATTTGACACATACTCCCCACTGCTATCTGATCTCAAGCAAGAGATATAATAGTCAAATTCCTTTTCAACCTGCTTTTTAAACTGCTGAAAAACAGCAAACACCTCATCCTTTGTCTTCAAAATGTAAACCCAAGTATAGCGATTGTAATCATCAATGAATGTCACATAATACTTTGAGCCTCCCATGGGTGCATTATGGGCTGGCCCCCAAACATCAGAGTGCACTATCTGCAATGGATGTGCACTCTGCCTTACATATCTGACAAATGGCAACCTTGACTGCTTACCAGACTGGTAAGCATCGCATACATGACCAATATCTAAATATTGGAACTTGGGTAAACCTGTAACAAGCTCTTTTTTCTGTATAATTTGCAGCCTTTGCAAGTTCACATGTCTCACTCTCTTGTGCCAAATTTCCAAATCTCTGATAGTGCCAGAACCATGGGCAAACATAGCTGAATTCAACTCTGGCAATGTAGCATCAAGAGTAAACATTCTGCCATTCCTGTGACTACGAGCTATCAACTTGCATCCATTGCCAAACTCTTCAATAAAGTAGCCATGCTTATTGAATCTAACCTGCAAGTTCTGCTCCGTCATCTGACCGACAGACAGTAAGTTCTTTGAAATCGAAGGAACATGCAATACATCATGCAAATTTTTCTTTCTACCATCATGAACCACAAGAGGCACATTGCCTTTATGTTCAATGCTATGTTGTGTGTCATCACCTGTACAGACATAGCCATGTTTTTCAGCCACCATATCAGTGTACCAATCACCGTGAGGGGTCATGTGATTCGATGCCCCTGAATCAATGTACCAAACTGCATCATCAGTGCATTTTTCAGCAACTCTGTCTTTTACATAGTGCATGGCAAACAATCTATCTCCTAAAGTATCATCTGCAAGACTAAATGTAGCAAAATGTCCATGTTGTTTTCCTTTTTGATTGCCCTGCTTCTTCCGACAGTCCTTGGCAATATGCCCATACTTCCCACAGTAATGACAATCCTTATCCTTGTTCGGATTGTCAGATGGATGTTGCTATTGCTAGGAGGCTCTGCCTCTAGGGCTAGATCTCCCCCTACCTCTAAAGTTTCCACCACCTCTTGCATTCGATACTTGCTGGTTGTTATTGCCATAGGATGCATTTTGCTGGCCTCCTCTGCCAGATCCATAGCCTCTACCACGGCTGCCACGGCCACGTTGATTGGAATAGAAAACTGTATCCTTGTTTTTAGAACTGCTAGATCCTATAGCCAAGCCAAGCTTAACCTCTTCATGGATAAGCAATGCAACCAACTCATTAAAATTAGGCATTTCAGCCCTCACAGACACAGAAGTGTCAAAAGATTTATACTCAGGCCCCAAGCCATTCAAAGTCACAGCAACCATGTCTTCATCCTAAACTTGTGAACCAACAAATGCCAGCTGATCTGCAATGGTCTTAACCTCCGTGACATAATCCTGTATAAATTTGCTCTTTCTCTCCATGTTGTTGTACTTCTGCTTCAATTGTATCTTCCTGGCACTTGTGGTTGTGCCATAATACTTGACCAAAATGTCCCATGCATTCTTAGGAGAGCTACAATTCATTACCTACATTACCATGGCATCTAAGATACATAAAGAGAGCTAGTGCAAGGCTCTATGAGCTCTTTCTGTCCAAGCTCGATGTAATCATCTCTGATCAGTCGTAGGTCGATCTGGGAGCTCAGGTTCAGCTTCCGCTCTAGTCACCAACTCCCAGTAGCCTTTCCCTATTAAGAAGTTCTCCATGCGAAACTTCCATATGGCATAATTGTTACTGTCAAGCTTTTCCCCCACTATTTGGGTTATGTTGTTAGTCCTCTCTGCATTAGCCATATTGTATCAGACAATATTTAGTCACTACCTGACTTCCTGCAAGCCAAAAGTATGATTGACCAAGTTCAATCCTCAACTGTTTATTACAATTTTTTGCAATTAATTGCAATAAAAAACCAGGGTATTTCAGCCCAATGACAGCTCAAAATAGTCCACAAACAAGTGGCCTAACTCATAGGTATAACAGTCAATACATATGCTATGGAGTTGCTTCAGCTTAAACTCTTACAACCTCACTACCAAGGTAAATAAAGACTGTCTGAAAACTATAAACGGTGAGTAACCAGCAGCAATTTCAAGGCCAAAATCAATGTGTATACATGTCATACATGTTCCAAAACCTCCAGAATATCTGCTGGTACATGTGGCAGTCCAGTCATAAACATACGGGTCCAAAACAGTGCATAACCAACAAGTACAATTGTCAAATAACTTGTTCGCAGATTGTAGTCAGCAAATACTCACTGAAATCAAGCCTTTTTAGCTCCAAAGAATAGCTCAAATACATGCCACATATCCACTTTGAAATATCAAGGTCACTGCATGACCATATGGGCACCCATAGACAAGCTGTCTTCAATAGCCAGTGGCATACATTGCATTTACAGTTTGTACCTAGCTAAGACAATGTAAATGCACTCAATTTTAGCTTTAGATTTCAGTTTTTAATCATGCTCAATGCCCGATTCAATGCTCCAAGCATTCCCAGATATATTCCCAATAGCATACAGTTGTTAGAGACCAACAGTGTCATAACATGCTTCAATAGAAGATGATGCTTGCTGCCCACATTCAATGACAGTTTTCAGCCTATCAATGGCTTCCAGATCAAAATATTTCAGTCATAACAGATCAGCTCCAACACATGAGAACATGTACATATGGCCTCCAAGAAAATGTCTAAGTCTTGTTGATGCTTTTAGGCATGACCAGGAGCTTTTGTAGCTCAAAGACGATCAAATGCAAGTTGTCCTTTCACTTTCCCAATAGTTCAGGACTGTTTTATAGATCTGTATACTCTGATTCCAGCTCATAGCAAAGATCCTACCCAAGCAATAGCATCTTGTAGTGTTCAAGTACCTTCTAAAGTGTGCAACTATGCTTTATAGCACTTGGTAGATGATCAGTGTCTTGATTTTCAGCCAACAGAGGCAGTCTTCAAACTTGGCGCAAACACACTGGCAGCCTGGGGAGTTCACAGTAGCAAGCTTCTTCACCAATGATGCTCAATGCCTTCTCCAAGATGTTCAATAGAGCCTTTGAGAGACTCCAACCAAGCCAGGAACAACTCTTGAGCAAGATCAAGACCAAATGACAACAATGCATACCCTGTGTGAGCAATGGTGAGAAATGACAAGCAGCCCTCTTCTCTTTTCAACTTTGGTAAGCCAGTCTTCAGGTCTTCTTCCCGCATGCACTCCAGAGAGCCCAATCATGGGTGCTCTGATACCATGTTAAGATTCAGAGACAGAGACAGAGTGAAGAGCTGAGTGCTCTCTCCTTCTTCCATTATCTAATAGACCACACACAGAACATAAGTGTATACAATAGTACTAAGGTCCGTAGGACCATTCACACTGGGTCTAAAAACACCCACTTATTTAATGTCCCACACTTGCTGATATAGCTGGACACAGCTAATGTCTGTCATACATACTGACAGGAGAATAATGGGACCTTGATATTCTAACAAAGTTAAAGAAGGAGTGGCTAAAAATTTAAGTGAATCAGTTAGGAAAGGTGTTAATTGATAAATAGGAAAAGTAGAAGGTATATGGATAGATGGTGAAGGACATGGTGGAGAAGGGAAAAATACTCTATCTTCGATAAAAGAACAATAGGTAAATATGGGAATTTGAGGAAAAGATTGAGGTTGGAAAAGAAGAGGTAAGATTGCTGTTGAATTGGTTTGATAAAGGGAAAGATAGGCATCATAGCGATGAACCATTTCTTGGTAGTATAATAGGCTAGGAATAGAGGGACCTAAGACAGATCTTCTCTGGTAGGCATAAAAAAAGGTTGAATCAAATGGATGGGTTTTGGAAAGATGAGCTAAGAGATCCACCCTTAGTTGGTTAGTGCTCTGTACATAGGTAGAAGCTATGTTCTAATGTTGATTCAGGACCACAGAATCAATCATTGAGTGCCAGGAAATGTTAGGGCAAGTAGCCACTTTTGAGGAGTAACATTGGAACATGTCATCTATCCGCAAGTCCAAATAGTTGACATATAAAACAGCTTGCAAAACCACGTCCCCTACATACTAGGCCATATCTACTTCATCTGGAATCAACAGATCACTCAGGGGGTTCACTCATGAATATATGAATATATGTATATATAACGTGAGTTCAAAATAAGGGGTTTTTAAAAAACCATTTTTATACATTTTTTACATACAGAAGGGTGTCATATAAAGGGGTTACTTACAGATTGAATAGAAAAGGGTTGTGTTTTACTGAAGAAAAATTCACATATTAGGATATTTATAAATAGGCCATGAAGGCACGTTATATAGAGAATACATATATAGTGAACCCCTCGAGACAGATCACCTCGTAGATACATATAAGACAGCAACATGGTATCTGTTGTCACAGAATCTTCAAACACCATACGGACCACTTCTGTCAGCAACTCAGGAGACCAAGCCCCACTCCAACCATCCTCTGGAAGAGGAAGATACATCGTTGAAAGATTCATATAAAAGGCCAACTTTTGCAATTGATAGTGGACAAAGAAAGAATGGTCTGGAGGAACATACTCTTGGAAATGCTCAAATGTTGACCATAACAAATCCATCCTAGACTGCAATCTTTCCACTTTATCTTGGAACATTATTTTTTGCTATTACTAAGTTTAGACATTATTTTTTGGCCAACAAGTTTATTTTTTATGTGGATCATGAAGCATTAAGATATTTATTAAATAAACCCAAACTTAGTGGCCAAGTTACTAGATGGATGTCGCTTTTTCAAGAATTTGATTTTGAAGTAATTATTCATGTGAGCCGATCACATGTTCTTGTGGACCATATGTCTTGAATAATTACTGATTATACAGAGAAAGCTATAGATGATGACCTACCTGATGCTCAATTTTTTGAAGTTTCTATCACAATACCGCGGTATGTTGATATTGCTAATTTTCTTAACACGACTAAATATCCACCAACTACACGAAAGCATGAACACCGTCGTATTTTATTGCAGTCACGGTCCAATGTTTTGATGTCAGGCTATTTATATAAGTATTTTCCTTGTGAGAAAATTTATCAAAGGTGTGTTTGAGAAGATGAGGTACCATAGATCTTAATTGCATTACATGATGAACCTTGTGGTGGTCATTTTGCAGGAGATTTGACAGTGAAGAAAGTACTAGTGTTTGCTGGTTATTGGTGGTCTATTTTATGTAAGGATGCATATGAAAATTATAGAAAGTGTGATAAATGCCAACATAACTAAGTGCTCTGCAATGCCATTAACTCATGTATTGGCATTGGCACCTTTTGAGGAATGGGTTATAGATTTTGTTGGTCCAATTGATCCATCTGCACACGGTATCATTATACTAGATATATTTTTGTGTGTACTGATTATGTAACTAAATGGGTAGAGGCTAAAGCACTTAAAACTGATCGAGGCAAGGATGTTGCTCTATTCCTTTATGAGAATATTATTAATTCCTTTGGTTGTCCCCTAGAATTGGTTAGTGATCGTGGATCTCATTTCCTAAATAATATAATTTTGAAATTGATGGATCTTTATAAAATTAAACATCGAAAGTCTACTCCTTATTATTCGCGAGCCAACGGTGCTGTAGAAGTTACTTATAATATTGTGATCACAATTCTAACCAAGATAGTAGCTGAGAATAGACGTGACTGGGATGAGCATTTGTTAGAGGTACTCTAGGCATATCGGACTGCCTACAAGGTGACAACTAATAATACACGCTTTAGTTTGGTTTATGGGACTGAGGCTGTATTTCCTATTGAGTTGGAAGTTCCTACTTTGCATGTTCTGTTGTCTAATCGCCTTGGAGAGTGGGAATCTCTTACCAATTGCTTGTGTAAGTTAGTTAAGATTGATAAAGATCTTATGTTTACCTTATAGTGTATTGAAGCCCATTATAACTGACACAAAGCTTGGCATGATATACATTTGAACCTTAAGGATTTCTAGAAGAATGATTTAGTTCAAGTGTATGATAGCCCTTATTATAAATTTCTAGAAAAACTTCGTATTCGATGGTTGGGTTCATTTCAAGTTAAAGAGGTTTATGATAATTGTTATGTGGAAATTCAAGTTTTAGAGGTAGTGCATGAATCTTTTTGAGTCAATGGTCTCTTTGCTAGAAATCTTTTGTGAATTAATCGAGAAGTTTGAGTGGAAGATGTGGATAGAGAGCAGCAGGAGTTTGCTCGTTATCAGGCTATTGTTTATCATTTTACTCCCTCTTCTCTTCATCTCGGGTTTGATGATAGTTGTCCATACTAGGATTATATTTGTGCTCACATGGATTTGGTTGAGGGTAGTACCTTAGGAAATTTTCCTATGGCTCCTATGCCACCTTACAGTTTGGTAGTTGATGCTCCTCTCCATGAGACGATGGAGAAATCTAGTGATGTGCCTGATGATGCTTCTGATAAATCTAATGTGAGGGTTATAGGGATTCTTCAGGAATGCATGTTGTGATTTGTCTGATGGATTTGGTGTTGACAGCTTAGATGATTTCACGTTACGTTGTCGTAGCGCGTAGGGTTGAAGGTCACCACAGGGGTTTGGTAAGAAAAGTGAACAAGATAGATGGAGATGTGTCTTCAAGAGATAAGTAGATTACAATGAAAATTTAAAGGTTCAAGAGGTACCTCATGGTCAATCAAAGGGGTTTGAGAGAGAAGAATGTATGGGGGTTCAAGAGCTTAGACTCTAGAGACGGTAGAGATAAGAGAAGGGTTGAAGGTTTCAAGCCAAGTCCTTGAAGATGCTAATAGAGCTTCCAACTGCATGTTCTTAGCAAATATCACAAGAGTATTATCTCATAAGTTCTAACTCAAATCAAGCTTGTTCTCTTGACTATAAGAGCAATCAAAAATTATAAAATCAAGTACAATATGCTGTCATGTATCATAAACAACTCTGCATCCCATCATTCATACATGATGCCATAGCATAAATCAACTTTGCATGATTACATTCAATGTAGGCTGTTAGGGATAAAAGCTTATGAGTCAATTACAAGGCTTGTAGGGCAAAGATACTTGCTTCAAGGGAGCTTCAAATTGAGTTCCTGATAAGGATAAGTTACCACAGCCAAGAAATAAGAGAAAAATCTCCTCTTAATTCAACTCAAAGCATCTGTGAATGATCTAGAAACATTGCCTGCCATAGGGGAACATAATACTTCCATATTTTGAGAAGATGTCTTCTGTAGAGTAAGAAATGAATTAAAAGAACACTGTTGTAGAGTTGATTCTCTAAATATGGCTAAAGATATCAACCCCAAATCAGCCCAAATATCTTCACGAATTCACCTCTGATGATAGCATAAACTTCCCCTAACATGGTGTTGGTGTGTTAGGTATCGAAAGTCTACCATGGGGGTAAGAGACAGCAGGGTGAAGGGAAATTCAAGGAGAGGAGTAGATGGAAGAGAAGGGGTTTGAAGAAATAAAAAATGTAGAAGAATACTCACAGAAAGAAATAGAAAATATAGAGGAATACTAACAGAGATGAAGCTTGTTAGTTTATTTCTGCATTATGAGAAGATAAATCTCTTGTAGACAAAAACGTGTATAAAATAGTAACTTTCTCTATGCTACTCAGATTGCCAATCTGATGCTTGCATTGGCTTTAAAAGGGGGGTAAAATACCAGCACACCTGCCCAGAATTCTGCCAGATCACTCCCTCTTCATCTCCCACTTCAGAGTGTTGTTCATTGTCTGAAAACAGCGATCGCGCATCGCACGATTTTGCTAATCTTTCTTTTTACATAAAATCCTCTCAAAATAACTGAAAGCTACATGCTTTCTTTTACATGTTATCCTAGTCTAGAAGTTGTCTACAGTTCTATGGATTTTTACAAGAGATAATATCTAAAATATCAAAAATTGGCTAAAACTTGTCCAAAAGTCTAATATTATTGAACCAGGACACTAACACTAATGCCTAAAGTGGCATTGGCTCTCTAGATCTATAAGGAAGCCACATTCTAGAGTTTTTCACACGATGTGCATGTAGCAACATGACATCCACCCCCTCCTAACCTACACATCCTCTAGCATGTGCCAAAGTCTTACGGATCTGCAGTGTCAGAAGAAGTATCTTCTACCATGTCAATGTCTTCATCTTCTATCTCTTCTTCTTTCTCTCCGTCTTTATGCTCTTGACTTATATCCAAGTCTTCTAACTTGTATGTTGAACATTCTCTTCGTTTGAAGAGCTTGATTCTTTTTCCAGCTATGGGTATCTTCATGCTTGTCCCATCCAATTTAGCCAATGAATATGTGGCATTGTCATGAATGACCTTTACCACATACAGGCCAAACCAATGCTTTATTATCTTCCTAGAAGCATTGTATTGATTATCTAGGCTGTTGTCATAGACAAGAACCCAGTCATTTTCTTGGATAGATCGTGGCTGAAGCCGATGTTGCCTATCATATCTTCTTTTGTTTTTTAGTCTTGCTATTTTTAATTTCTTAATAGTTGCTTGAATATCTTTAGGCCTTCCTTCTAGCTGCCATATGTGCAAAGTTAGCAACTCTTCTCTATTGATGCCTTCCTCCCAAGGGAGAAGACTCCATGTGAGAATAGATTCTTCAATTGCCATAATTGGTTGTTGTCCATGCATAAGTTTAGCTGGCATATAGCCAGTCACTGTACTGTGAGTAGTCCAGTCAGCCAAATCTGCAAAACACTTCTTCAAGCAGAAAACGACAAGCAACTTAAGTGGTCTTGGTTGTTAATTCTTTACCTTCAACTTGATTGGTTAGATATTCTCTTGCAAGCACTAAATACCGCATATTCCATATCCCTGTGGGCATGATTACAAGATCAATAACCCATCTATAATGTATAGACAAGGGATAAGTCGGTTGTAACCCGTCTCAATGCTTAACCATAGAGTAGATTAGACACACATAACAGGTTTCAAAATAATTATCTATGTCCCAATACATGTTCTACCACCAATATTTTTCTTTGACTTTAATAAAGGTTCCCCATATGCCTCTATGGCCAACCCACAAGCTTTCATGAAATTCCTTCATTACCTGTAGTTGCAATATTTTATTACCTAAAAATCGGACATGCACTCCTTTCTTCTTCTTTGCATGCTTCCATAGATGCCCATTTTTAAGAAAGAAGCCATAAACTTTCCTCCTAATACGCTTGAACTCTTCATCATTCCAAGTCTCTTTCTTCTTCATTGTGCTCAAATATTGGCCGATCTTCAGCCAATCTTCTTCAAGGAAATAAACTAGAACTTGAGCAATGCAATGAACATGCTGGCTTTTAGTTGACCACTCTTCTTCCATAGATAAATCTTTGATCTTTGTTGATCTATGCTGATTTATAGCAGTACCTTTTCGTGTTCTTACTCAACTTAATGCTATACCATTAAAAAGATTAGCTTCACCTGCAAGATTAATCTTTGGGTGTGTATATGCAGCAATTGAAAATGTACTTTCAGTAGCCATGGAATGAAATTCAGCAAGTATAGATTCTTCAGCTTCATCTTCTTCCATCATCTCTTCTTCATTGTCATATCTTGCACGTGACAGCATGTTAGCAAATTGAATTCGCATTTCTTGAAATATGCTTTAATTTGGGATTGAGAGATTTAATATATGTAATCCATCTTAGCATAGCAATGTCGGGTGTAGAGCAGTTGGAAATCATGCCCAAGAGTGGAAGACAATCAGTTTCTACCACTATGGAAGCACCTATAAAGTATTCACGATCACTCTTTAATGTTGTTACAACTCCCCACAATTCCCTTTTTACTTGTGCACACCTTCTTTGATGTTCATTGAGAAGCTTTGCTCCAAAATGAATTGCATACATGTTACCTTAAAGGTCTTCTTGGCCAACATCCCATCCTATCCCAATGGGACTTGTATCCACAATAAGGATGATGGGTTGACCATTTGAATAATCAGCCCTTTTGAGAGTGGGGGGGCTAAAATTAACAACTTCTTTAGTTTGCATACAGTGAGAGTATGATCTTTTCCCCAAGAGAATCTTTGGCCTTTTCTTAATAATTGATAAAGATATTCGGCTACATGAGCAAAATGTGGTATCCATATGAGATAGAATACACATGGGCTAATAAATATTCTCACCTCTATAATATTTGTGTATTTTTCTTACATTCTGATGATGGCATCTATCTTGATTGGTGAAGGTTTATGTCTGTAGGGGCCACACAAAAATCGACTTAGCTCCAGAAAGGGTAAGATGTACCTCTTCTAGCCTTGTCAAAATAATGTCACAATCATATATATGGTTTACTACAAATGTCCTACAGCCATCTTTGTCAAGCTCCTGATTATTTTCATTGACTTCACATCCCTTGATAGGTACGTCATCAAGAAATGGAAAAGTAAGTTGTGGAATAAAGTCCCTTAAGACTTTGTGCATGACATTCATCATATGGGCTATGAAGTTTGTTGCACCTTGTGGTAGAGTGCACATGCGGACCAAACCAAGAGGTGTCTTCATTGTGGTAATGTCTCAACTTTCTAATGAAAGCTGATATTGGTGATATCCTGAATATAGGTTGCCCGTAGAATAAATTGCTCTACTTGCAAAAACTTTAGCAAACTCATCAAAAATTGGATCCGAACCAACATTTCAGATTGTGACACAATTAACAGGTTGTAGATCTTGAATGAATCGTAAGGATCTATTTTTCTTGGGCATGGTAAACTATCAAAAGATTAATCTCATAGTTCACGAAGTTTATGAAATTAATAGATGGCCTATGGATGCACAACATGGGTGGCGTATGAGAGCCGTCAACAACACTGCAGGTGATTTGTATGCTGCGTGTCCCAGTGTCGGGATTTCTATTGGAGATGTAGAGGAGGATTTCCATTTCTTTGTGCAGGATTCATGCTCTTACCCTATAATCCTAGGATAGCCATTCATCACCAGAGACACGCATGGAGACGAAATAAAATGGATGATGGGTCTGCTTATGCACGGATTCGCAGTAAAGATGATATGAGAGCGGTCCACTTTATGACTATGTGTGTAAATCATGCTAGAAACATGGATACTCTTCGAGATGCGCCTTTGCCCACTGCAAGGGATTCGGATTTTCATTAGGTACCCCTATCCCGCGAGACAGCGGTGGTACAGACTAGAGGAGATTGGAGTTCTAGCCTCCTGGCAGTAGTGTTTTCTCCTCCAATTTTGTTGGAATTTCAGCAAACAGTTCGATGAGTTATCAAAAGATTTCTGAGTTGCCTAGAGCTGCCAGGCAGTATATATGCAGGAAGGAGAAAGATTTGAAAAATGCAGGTATTTTAGAGGATGATGAGCATATAGATGGGATGTATGATAGTATGGTTTGTGCAGATACGATGACAGGGATGTATGATAGTATGGTTTGTGCAGATACAATGACAGAGATGGAAAATATGCTGAAAGCTTATATGTAGAGTTGTCCTAGTAATGTATCAATGCAGTCCCTGGACATATTTCATAAAATTTCAGATTTTGTGTCACAAATAGAGTTAGAGGCTGAGGTGACTCAGCAAAAAGTGTTGAGTGTTGAAGAAATTCAGCAAACGGAGTTTCCGGCTGATTATGATCAGCCTACAGAGAGACAGAGGGTTGAAAACTTTCAGCCACAACAGAGTTTACTACTGAAATATTTCAGCATCCAGAGTTTAGGGCTGTTCCTATGCAGTCCATAGAGCAGAGGGCTGAGGATAATCAGCCACACCAGAGGGCAGAATTGCTGATTTATAACAAGATTTGAGTAGTGCAGAGGATCATAATGAAGCCAGGGTTGACATGAAATACAATACTGTGGATAAGAAGGTGAAGCCGGTAGCTGGACCGCTTCCACCTGACAGGATCAGCAAAAATAGAGAGGGCTGCCAAGCAGCCAATTTTGAGGAACCCAGAGCATTTAGGCCATAAATTTTCAGCAGAGACTCTTGTTGAATTAAAAATTGAAAATGGTGATTTTTTGCTACCCTCAGAGAAGAGGTGCTTTCAGGATATGCTTGAGCGACATGGAAGGGGGTTTGCTTTCTTCTCGCATGAGGTACTCTCCGATTTATACAGGACATGCAGCCAGTAAATAGAGTTACTATCAGGAATGTTGGTATAGGTCTAGTTATGGATGAGTTTGCAGAAGCATTTGCTGGACGTGCCATTTATTCTTTAGGTGATTTGTATTCGGGATATGATCAGTTTCAGCTGGCCTTGGAAAGTAGGGACCTACAGAGAATTCCTATTGGGCTTGTCAATATGTGTTCCTTGCCTCAAGGTGCCACTAATTCTGTCGCACATATGATGAATTCCATGCATAAGATCCTTCGCGAGTACATACCCCAGCTTACCATGCCTTTCTTGGATGATGTGCCCATTAAGGGGTGTGTAGAAGAAGAGAAAAATGAGAGTCTAAATGAGCAGGGATGCAAATACTTTGTGGTTGATCAAATTGCAGCTTGTGAAAAGATTTTGGCCAGGTTAGAAGAAGTGAACTTGACACTATTAGGGCAGAAATCTATTTTTGGAGTAAATGAGGTAGTCATTGTTGGACATATGTGTGGGTATTATGGCAGGAAACCTTCACCTGCGAAGGTAGATGCTATAGGAAAGATCACAGAGTATTGTTCTACCACTTCAGAGGTACGTAGATTCATTGGAGCCTGTGTGTTTTACATGATTTGGATACCCCATTTTGCACACATAGCAGATTGTTTATATCACCTGCTTCGGAAGGGGCATAAATTTTATTGGGATGAGAGCCACACTAGAGCCATGCGGAAATTGAAGAAGTTATTGCAGATTTCTCCTACTCTCAGGAAAGCGGATTATAATTGTGGAAAGCCTATTGTATTGACAGTTGACACTAGTCCAATTGGCATAGGTTGGTGGACTGTGGGTCAAGATGATGCAGATGGAAATAGGTATGCTATTCGGTTTGGGGCGAAAGTCCTAAACGAGAGACAGAGGAGGTATCCGCAAATCAAGAGGGAATTACTGGGGGTTGTTACGGCTCTCAAATGTGACAAGTAGTATTTTATTGGAGCCCCAGTTGTGGTAGAGATAGATTGCTTGCCATTGATAGGTATGATTACGAGTTGCTCTACTCCGGACATAGCTATGCTGAGATGGATCGCATACATCAAGTCATTAAATCCAGAATTTAAACACATTGCAGGGAAGGATAATCCAGTGGTGGCTATGCTGTCTAGAGCCAGATATGATGATGAGGAGACACTACTTGCAGAAGAGGATGATGCAAAAATTTCAGCCGCTATGGTTGATCATGTTTGCCATGTCTATGATATTGTGGCTTTCACAGAAGAACTCTATGCTGGAGATTGGTTGCAGATTGGCAAGTATCTTAGTACACTAAGCAAAAGAGATGAATGGACAGATGAAGAGTTCAAGAAGATCAGGAGAAAAGCCTATGGTTATTTTCTCAAGGACGGATTTCTTTGGAAGCACTCGAAGAAAAGAGGTGGATTACCCTTGCGGGTTGTGTGCGAGAGACCCAATAACAGGTGATAAGAGAGTTTCATGAGAGTCCTTGGGCTGGTCATAGAGGAGTGTGGGATACTTATGAGAAAATCAATGAAAAATATTGGTGGAAAGGCATGTACAGAGATGTTTCTTGCTTTGTAGAGACTGTGAGATGTATTCTGTAGTGCATCATCGAGACGAGCTTCACCCGACCTATTCGCTATGCTTGGGCTGGTCATAGAGGAGTGTGGGCTACTTATGAGAAAATCAAGGAAAAATATTGGTGGAAAGGCATGTACAGAGATGTTTCTTGCTTTGTAGAGACTTGTAGAGACTATCAGATGTATTTTGTAGTGCGTCATCGAGACGAGCTTCACCCAACCTATCCGCTATGCATTCATTATAAGTGGGTAGTTGAGTTGGTTACTATGCCGATGGGTCTATGGCAGATGATATATATTGTATTGACTAGAGAGGATCTTACCAATCATGCTGAGGGTAGACCTTTGAGAATGAAGACCACTAGTGCAGTGTGTAAGTTCTTATTGGAAGAAATTTTCTGCAAGTATGGCTGTGTGGGTAAGATCACTACAGATCACAGTGAATTAGATGCAGATGAAGCTAGGGAGTTTTTCTCTCAACTAGGAATCAAGTTGGCTCTAACCACAGCATAAAATCCAGAGGGAAATGGAAAGAGTGAAAGAGGGAATCTACCAATAGTGAAAGCATTAGCCAAAGCATGTAGAGGATGGATTGGAGAATGGCTGAGACTTCTACCATTTGCTTTGTGGGCTGATCGTACAACTCACAGTGTTACCACATGATATATGCCCACAGAGTTGATGTATGGCTAGAAATCGGTTATGCCGACTGAGACTTGTGCTTTGACTTGGTGAGTTTTACCTTGGAGGGAGGATTTGACAAGAGAGGAGCTCTTAGCTCTTCGGATTCGACAGTTTGAGAGAAGACCAGAGGATATTCAGCTAGCTATTGACAGGTTGAAGGTTGCTAGACTTAGAAATAAGGAAAGGTTTGATAGCAGGCATCACTTGCGGCCTAGAGAAATAGAAGAGGAAGACTGGGTATTAGTCTTTGATAGCAGCCTTGAAAATAAGCATACTACACTTCGGAAGATGGTGAAAAGATAGTTTGGGCCGTACATGTCTTTGACAAATGCAACATATGAGCTGACAGAATTGGATGGGACAGTGCCCAGCAGAACTCATCAAGCCTATGTGCCAATGGCAGAACTATCCTCGAACACCTGAATGCAAAGCTAGTTATGAGATACTACAGATTTTTCTGAACATGGACCTCATGTAATTTACTTGACAAGCAATATAGTGAACTTTGGTATCAAAAATTCGATTTCTTCTTATTAGCCTCTTTCCTTACTGCAACTTGAACTCCGTGTTCAACAGCTCTTACACGAACTTTACGACATTTCTGGTGAACTCGACGTGAAACCGCTACGTCAATTTTTAGCAAGATGGGAGACTCGCAAGAAGAGATGACAGATGAGAATGTCATGAAGCATCTGTTTCAGTCATTTACATCCTATATGCAGCAGCAAGCTCACGGAAGCACGATAGTGATGCCATGGATGCCTTGAAGGCTGTCCAACAGGAGATGAAGCAGTTCAACGGCCAACAAGTTTCAACTTACCTGCATTTGTATGAAGAAAAGATAAAGTTTTTTGGGGTTTCTCAATATGTTTGGAGCCGCTACTTCTTGCAGATTGTGGTTCGCGCGCTTGAAGTCCGAATTTCAGAAATTCAAGGAACACATGCTGGTTGGATAGAGTTTAAGAAGCATTAAAAGATGAATATTTCTTGGAGGATACAGGTCTTATGAACCGCAGGAATTTCTTAGCATGGGTTTCTATGCCTAATAAAGGACTTTCAGTTACCACCCTTCTGCGAGAGTTTGAGAGCTGCTATGATCAGTTGGATGGAACTGAGCAGCAAGCTTTGGAGATGCAGAAAGTGGAATTATTTTTACAAGCTACTGATGCTGATTTACAGGAAAAGTTGGATGATCTTTTGGAAGATCAAGCTACCGATTCAGGTTTAAAGACCGAGTGGAGACATGTCATTGATGCTGTGAATGCGCTTGTTAAGAAGCAGCGCAGGAGGGTACGATTGCATCGTAATACAGGATCCTCTTCTAAAAAATCCTTAGAGACCTCTACTTCTACCCTTGCTGCAAGTTCCATGCCTAAGCCTACTCCTCCTGTTGTAAATCCACTAGTTCCTACTGCTCCAGTGCCCTTATCCGTAGATGATGTTATTAAAGGCTTGGTAGATTTGATGATAGAGGCAGTCAAAGCTAAAGTTGGAAAGTTAAAAGAGCAACTTATGTCAGTACCTGCTGTAGCACTTGCTCCAATGACTGCTTTTCCAGCTGGCCAAAGAAAAAGGAGACGATGTATTTGGTGCGATAGTACAGAGCACCAACATTGCAGAGATTGTGATGCTTTTCAGGAAGCGCGTAAGAAGAACGTAGTGTTTTGGGGACAAGATGGGAAGATATGGCTGACAGAGACTGGTGCTCCTCTTGATACGAACTTGGTAAGGGAGGCATGAAGAAGCTCATTGATGATATGGTTGTGCGATCAGCTTATGTGAGTGTTAGAGGAGATGCTTCAGCTTATGTGAGTGTTAGAGGAGATGCTTCAGCTTATGTGAGTGTTAGAGAAGAAATCAGATGGAGACTCTGCTTTATGGTCCTGTGCCTTGGAGATAGCGAGAAGAGGGAAAGTTCAGGCATCCACTATGACTTGTGTGGGCTCTAGTATCCGAGGAGAAACGGGATGGGATTCTCCTGTTGACAGGTATTCTATTTTTGCTTATATGGCAAAAACACAGGGTTTAGATGCCATGGTTGAGAAAAAGAGAAGAAGAGATGAGGAGGGTCTCAGCACCTCCAAAAAGACTAGAGGGGGTGACTTTGTTTCACCACCTATTACAGCTCCACCTATGATGAGTTCTCCAGCTCAATCAGATCCTGAACAACCTATGGCAGATAAGCAGATGAAAGAAAAGAGGCAACCAAGAAAGGAGCCAGGATTCAAGCTCTTGTCAGACCTTGATATGCAGACGGATATGAGTAAGATTTTTCATGAAAGAATTTTAAATAGTGAAGTCACTTTTACTGTTGGAGAAGCTCTTGGGATTGCTAGAAGAGAAATACAGGATCAGATGCAGGATCTTTTGCGGAGGAAACGACATGCAATGGAAGGACCTGCTTTACAGGGGTTATGGCATGGAGCTCTTGGGGAAGAGCATGATGATGCAGTGATGGTTGAGAATGCTTCTGTCAATCTGCAGTTGGAGAAAATAGTTTAGCCTATGCAGTATGAAGATGATGATACCCCTATCCTCATTCCTCGCAGCCATTTTTCACGCAGTCATTGGGCTAGAGCAACCACTGAGATGGTGGTAAGGATTGGAGAGAAACATATTCCTTTGGTTGCTTTAGTTGATCATGGTTCTGAGATTAATCTTATTGCTCGAGGTGTTTATGAGAGTGGCAAGTGGCCTATGGATGCAGAGCATGGCTGGCACATGAGAGCAGCCAATAATACTTTTGGTGATATGTATGCTGCTTGTCCGAGCATCAGAATTTCTATTGGTAATGTTGAAGAGGATTATCATTGCTTTGTTCAGGATTCTTGCTCTTATCCGATTATTCTTGGACAGCCTTTCATTACAGAAGCAAGAATGGAGACAAAAGTGATGGATGATGGCTCAGCCTATGCACGAATACGCAGTAAGGATGGTATGCGAGCTGTTCAGTTTATGACTGTTGGAGTAAATCATCCGAGAAATAGGGACTCCTTGCGTGAGGCACCACTAAATGCGAAGGAGTTGGATTTTCATTAGGTACCACTGTCTTGTGAGATGCCAGTGGTACGAAGCGGAGAAAAGAGGAGATCTTGCCTCCTGGCAGCCAGTCTTTCTCCAGTAATTTTGTTGGTTTTTCTTCAGATAGTTCAGTGAGTTATCAGAAAATTTCAGATTTGTCTAGAGCTGCCAGGCAGTACATTGGTCGTAAGGAGAAAGAGTTGAAGACTGCAGGTATTTTGCAAGTAGAAGAGCATGTGGATGGGCTGTATGAAAGAATGTCTTATGCAGATACATTGTCTGAGATGGGAAATATGCTGAAATCTGATGTATGTAAAGGTTCAAGGATCATACCTATGCAAACCTTGGATATGTATCAGGAAATTTCTGATTTTATGCTAAAAACAGAGTTAGAGGCTGAGAAAACTCAGCAAATTGAATCTATGGCTGATCTTGATCAGCTTTCAGAGTTGCAGAGGGCTGAAACCTTTCAGCCAGCAGAGTTAAATGCTGGAAAAATTCAGCATATAGAGTATGAGGTTGCATCATGGCAGTCCACAGAGCAGAGGGCTGAAACCATTCAGCCAACAGAGTTTAATGCTGAAAATTTTCAGCATATAGAGTTTCAGGCTGCACCCATGCAGTCCATAGAGTAAAAGGCTGAAATCTTTCAGCCAATAGAGTTGAGAGTTGCTGAAAAATCGCAAAAATTGCAGCAAAGAAAAGAGTGCCTGTAATGCCAAGGTTGACACGAAGTATAAAACAGTTGATAAGAAGATTAAGCTGGTTGCAGGGCCGCTTCCTCCTGATAGTGATGAGCAGATAGAAAAAGCTATGAAGCAGCCTATGTTGAGAGATCCTGCAAATATTGGACATGAATTTACAGCTGAAACTCTTGTAGAATTGAAGATTGGGAATGATGATTTCTTGCTTCCAGTGGAAAAAGAATGTTTTAGAGAGATGCTTGGACGACATGGCAAGGCATTTGCTTTCTTTCCCCATGAAATTGGCTGCATTAGTCCCGAATTGGTTGCGCCTATGGTCATCTTCACTATCCCTCATGTGCCATGGAATATACGTCCTATACCTGTGGCTAGAGCACACTTACCAAAGCTGATAGAGTTGCTGAATGAGAAGATTAAGATGGGGATTTTGGAACCCTCTTCTGCGCCTTATTCTAACAGGTGGTTTACTGTACCAAAGAAGAATGGAACCTTGAGATTTATTCAGGATATGCAGCCTGTGAATAGAGTGACAATCAGGAATGTGGGAACAGGTCCAGTTGTGGATGAGTTTGCTGAGGCTTTTGCAGGATGAGCCATCTATTCCCTAGGTGACTTGTATTCTGGTTATGACCAGTTTCAGCTTGCCTTGGAAAGCAGGGATATTACCACTATGCGGACACCAATTGGTCTTGTGAGGATGTGTACCTTGCCTCAAGGTGCCACCAACTCAATTGCTCATATGATGAATGCTATTCATAGAGTTCTGCGAGACTATATTCCGCAGTATACCATGCCTTTCTTAGATGATGTGCCTATTAAGGGTTGTGAAGAAGAAGAAAAGAATTAGAGTCTTGATTTGCGAGGATGTAGACAGTTTGTGGCTGAACACTTGGTTGCTTGTGAGCAAATATTGACATGATTAGAGGAGGTGAATTTAACTCTTTCAGGGCTGAAATCTGTCTTTGGTGTTAATGAAGTCATCATAGTTGGGCATATGGTTGGTTATTATGGCAGGAAGCCTTCACCTGCAAAGGTGGATGCCATAAGTAGGATTGCAGAGTATTGCTCGACTACTTCAGAGGTGCGGAGATTTGTGGGAGCTTGTGTATTTTACATGATTTGGATTCCTCATTTTTCTCACATAGCAGATGTTCTCTATCACCTGCTTCAAAAGGGGTAGAAGTTTCATTGGGATGAGAAGCATTTGAAAGCCATGTGTAAACTTAAGAAGTTGTTGCATTCAGCTCCTACTCTTCACAAGGCAGATTATCAGTGTGGACGGCCAATCATGTTGACAGTTGATACTAGCCCTATTGGCATAGGATGGGCAGTGGGACAGGATGATGCTAATGGCAACAGATATGCAATCCGCTTTGGAGCTAAAGTTCTTAATGAGCGGTAGAGGAGATATCCGCAGATTAAAAGAGAGTTGTGGGGAGTAGTCACTGCACTAGAGTGTGATAAAGGGTATTTTGTTGGTGCTTCAGTTATTGTGGAAACAAATTGTTTGCCTTTGCTTGGCATGATTACTAGCTGTTCAACTCTAGATATAGCGATGCTTCGGTGGATTGCCTACATCAAATCATTGAATCTAGAATTTCGACACATAGCAGGAAAAGATAATCCAGTTGCTAACATGCTGTCTAGAGCGAGATATGAGGATGAGGAGTCAATGCTTGCAGAAGATGACGAGACAGAGTTTGCAGCTTCTGTCCTTGTTCATGATTGTCATGTATCTACTGTTGAAGCCTTTACTGAAGAACTCTATGTTGATGAGTGGCTGCAAATTGGTCAGTATCTGAGTTCATTGACTCGAAGAGCTGATTGGACAGATGATGTATTCAAGAAAATTAGAAGAAAGGTTTATGGGTATTTCTTGAAAGATGGTTTTCTTTGGAAGCACCCAAAGAAGAGAGGCGGCCTACCCTTGAGAGTAGTTTGTGAGGCAGTGATGCAGATACAAATTATGCGAGAGTTTCATGAGAGTTCTTGGGCTGGACATAGAGGTGTGTGGGCTACCTATGAGAAAATCAAAGAAAGATACTGGTGGAAAGGGATGTATAAAGATGTTTCCCACTTTGTGGAGACTTGCAGGGACTGTCAGCTTTACTCTTTAGTGCGACATCGTGATGAGCTGCATCCGACCTATCCGCTATGTATGCATTATAAGTGGGTGGTAGACTTGGTTACTTTGCCAGTAGGACTTTGGTAGATGAGATATCTTGTCTTGGCTAGGGAGGATCTTACAAACTATGTTGAAGGCAGATCTTTGCGGATGAAGACCACCACTATAGTATGTAAATTCTTGTTGGAAGAAATATTTTGTAGGTATGGATGTATAGGCAAAATTACTGCTGATCGTGGAGAGCTAGATGCAGATGAAGCTAGAGAATTTTTCTCACGGCTTGGGATTAAGTTGGCTCTCACTACTGCCTATAATCCAGAGGGGAATGGCAAGAGCGAAAGATGACATCCGCCGATAGTTAAGGCATTGGCAAAAGCTTGTAGAGGTCGGATTGGAGATTGGCCGAGATTATTACCTTTTGCATTATGGGCAGATCGCTCTACACATAGCGTGACTACTGGATATATGCATGCAGAGTTGATGTATGGGCAAAAACCTGTCATGCCTACTGAAATTTGTGCTCTCACATGGAGTGCTCTTCCATGGCATGAGAATTTATCAAGAGAGGAGCTTCTAGCTCTTCGGATTCGTCAACTAGAGAGAAGGGCAGAAGATGTGCCGCTAGCAGTTGATCGTTTGAAGGTAGCCCGACTCAGAAACAAGGACAGGTTTGATTTGAGGCATCATTTGAGACCTAGAGCCATAAAAGAGGGAGATTGGGTTCTAGTCTATGACAGTAGCCTAGAGAATCAGCATAGTAGCATGAGAAAAATGGTTCAAAGATGGTTTGGACCATATGAGGTGAAACAGGTTTTTGACAATGCTACCTATGAGTTGGCTGAATTGGATGGAATGATATTGAGGGTGCCCATTGCTGGAAAACGAGTCAAGATTTTCAAGAGAAGAGAAGATGAAGAGTATGCACTTGAAGCATTGGTAGAAGAAGAGCTAGAAGAAGAAGTAGAGAATATGGATGATGAAGCTGATGGAGAAACAGGTCTACTGGAAACTGATGAAGGATTGGACCTGTTTGTGGACTTGGTTGATCCTGGATAGTTGGCTCATCCGGAGGATGCGCAAGTTTTGAGGGGGTGGATGTCATGCTGCTGCGCATCCGAGCCGTAAACACCTCCATTTTTGTTGAGCATCTGTGTTATCTTTTCGCGTGTGTTTCATTGTGTGTGATTGCTGCATTATCTTTCTGTCCTTTTCAGTACCCGCATCCAATGTACATACTTCACTTGTGTGTTTGTGTTTGTGTGTGTTTCAGTTTGTGTGCATGTTTTGTGTGTGTCAGAAAAATATGAAAAACTGATGCCAAAGAGTAATATTATGTTGTCAATTTCAATGATGAATTCCAAGAAAAGTGCAGGAAACTGTGGAATCAAAGGAAGCTTTGTAGAAGTCGACATTTAAGCTATGAAGATAAAGGTTGCACGTGAACAAGGCCGATGTAATATGCGGGACAAAGCATTTTTGAAGAAGAAACATTAGCACTACATGCCATGGAGAAGAAGGGTTCATATGCCTTTGCCTTTGATGGGAGGAATCTCTGCAGTCTCAAAGACTGCAGCTGTTCCCATAGAACGTACTGTCAAGCTTCGACAAGGATGGTTATTGGGCCTGGTTTGCTGGTGTTATCTTCATGTGCAACAACCATACCAAGCAAGAGTGTTTTTTATATAAGGTTTTTGGTTTGCCACTTGCAAGAAGAGATCAGGTGGAGCAGGTTATCCCTGGCACGCTCTTGTTCTTATTCAATTTTGATACAAGGGAATTGTATGGAATCTACGAGGCTATTTTCCATGGTGGAATGGACCTTGAACTCAATGCATTTCGAAATTTCCAAGGGCCATATCCCGCACAGGTGCAGTTTGATACATATAGGGAATACCTACCCCTTCTTGAAGACATTTTCAAAGATGTCATCAAAGAAAACTACTATGCTTGAATCAAGTTTAGTGCTGAATTAACTGCTGCACAGGTTTAAAAACTTATTATATTTTTTTGCCCGACGGAGCCACCACGAAAAAGGATAGATCCTGGATTGGTCTCGGACAGAAGGTATCAGGAAAAGCAACTTAGACTGGGACTGCTTGAGAGAAGGGAAGCAGGTTACATGGACTTGCATAGGTTGCTTTCTGAAGCTTCACGAGTTGAAAGATTTCCTGGGCTTTCTGCTTTCTCAGTGGATAGGGCTGGACATGCCTCCCTTCTTCCAAGCAAAGCGTTTGGTTTTTTTTTAGAGTACAAAAGGAGGCATAGGGCCTCACCCCTGTTTTTGGATCCGCTATAATCGGTGGACTATGCCATCGCCTTTACTGGGAACCTCTCGATCCTGAATGGTCTTATTCTGAAAAATGACTGGCACACTGTACGAAGAAGGCACTTCTAGATGCCACTCTTGTCAAGGAGCTCGCTGCAGCTTCTGCTCGCCTCTCCAAGCGAACCAAGCTTGAACTCCAGTCCTGCACACAACACATGGAGGAAGTAGACCGAGATTCCAAAACTTTTGCGAGTGATCTCAAGGAGGACCTAGATGAAGTCAAGGGGGATTTGAAGAGGAAAGTCTGAGATCCAGATGTATGCATCGAAATATTTTTCTGAAATCTCGGGGCCTCTTGGGAGGTTGCCACGAGTTTTACTACTGCTGCTTAAGACGAACGACTGTTTACGAGCTGTGGACCGTGTAGACTTGTATGTCCTTTTTGCAGGGGTACTGACAATGCTGGTCGGCCTTCGTGAGAGTCAGACACTGCAAAAGAAGAAACCATCGGATCAACACACGCAACCTGCAGGCTCCCATCGCTCTACCTGTGTTCAGCTTGTGTCTCTCTCGTTCGAATCACTTAAGTGGAAAATACAAAGAGTCCTACGTATCAAAATGTTTGTTCTGGAAGAACGAATCATGTGGAAGCAGTGCTAGTTGAGTATGATCCTGAACAAGTCACATATGAAAAACTTTTGGAGGTCTTTTGGGAAAAGCATGATCCCACTCAATACAAACGACAGGGAAATGATGTTGGAACACAATACAGATCGGGCATCTACTACCACAGACCTGAGCAAGAGCAGATAGCCAAAGCATCTCTGCAAGCTAATGAGGCGCTTGATACTGTTACCGGTGACATTGTATTTGTCCTCCAACTCAAGGAGCATCCAAAATTCAAGAGAAAGGGCGATGATCTTTTTGTTGAGCACACTTTGAACCTAACAGAGACTCTTTGTGGCTTCCAATTTGTTTTGAGTCATCTTGACTCTTGACAACTGCTTATTAAGTCATCCCCTGGGGAGATTGTAAAACCAAGTCAATTTAAGGCTATCAATGATGAAGGGATCAGAGACCTTTCATGAAGGGAAAGCTTTACATTCATTTCTTTGTAGATTTTCCTGAATCTGGTTCTCTTACCCCAGATCAGTGCCGTGCATTGGAGGGAATCTTACCTTCTAGGCCCGAGCCTGAAATGACAGAGATGGAGCGTGATGAGTGTGAAGAAACAATTTTGCAAGATGTCAACATCCAGGAGGAGATGAGGAGGAAGCAGCAGGCTGCCCACAGAACTTCATTGTATTGGCATTGTAAGGATTTCTGAGAATTGTTCACAGGGATTGCTGCCCAGTAGAACTCATCAAGCCTATGTGCCAATGGCAGAACTGTCCTCGAACACCTGAATGCAAAGCTGGTTATGAGATACTACAGATTTTTCTGAACATGCACCTCATGTAATTTACTTGACAAGCAATATAGTGAACTTTGGCATCAAAAATTCGATTTCTTCTTGTTAGCCTCTTTCCTTACTACAACTTGAACTCCGTGTTCAGCAGCTCTTACATGAACTTTACGACACCGTAATCGCCTGATCAATGATCTCAGATTGAAACTTGCCAAATCATCGTACATGTTCTATAGACAATCGGCGTTTTCGTCTAATTGCCAACTTGCATTGAGAGCAAGGACATGGGACACGCTGATTAAGATACGCCTCGCGATCTTGAACAACAAGACCTTCTTCATTTTCCATCTTGTCTACGTTACAACAAACAATTTAATGACTTGTAATACAATTTGGGAAAACGAGGCTCAAATGGATAGCTTTATGGAGATGTATGTCAAGTTGCAAGTTGACCATAAGCTCTTGCTTGAGAGGTTTTAGCCTCTGCAAGAGGTTTAGAAGCAAATTTTGAAAAACATTGATGTTGATGCATCCATGGTGTTGAAATCTAAACTTCAAGATATAAGAAATGCTTTATTGATTGATGTAAAAAATGCATGGGACATAGTAGTTGAGAGATTTATTGATGTTATATCTCGGCCATATACCATGCTCAAGGATTTGTTTGTCCCGGTAGATAATTATTTATTATTGTAGAAAAACAAAGCATTGGTTCATAAGGTTCATGAGTTGAAGACTAAATGTTTGGACTTGACTAAAAGATTGGATAATGCCTTAGATGCTAAAAGGAAAAGTGATGAATATGTTACTTCATCATTGCAACAAAAAGATCGATGACAAGGATGCTATGATTAATGAAGTTCTTCACGAGGTGGATATAGAGTTGAAGGGGATGAAACACGATTCTTCTTTGGGATTTAGTGGTGATGATCAGTCAATTATTGAGGTGTCTTCCTGTATGGCCATTATACCTTATATACGTAGCTACGGTCTCTAGGTTATGTACTTTGAGTATCTTAGAGGGGCTCTACTAGGATTACTTATACAATTGGACTAGAGGGCTTTGAGTATAAGTAATCCTAGTCAACAAAATTTATGAGTATCATTGAGGATCTCTTAGTCTAATAATAAATCAGTCTCAACAAAAAGCATCTTAGTAATGTGGTTTTTTTGTCCTACGTCCATGTATAAAAATTAATGCCATCTATGAAATTTATCAACTTTTATTGTAATGATTGGAAGACATCAAATGCAACAATGTAATACAAGGTTACCATATCAAAGACAATATCAAATAGTAAAAATGTTTGTGCCTGTGTGGGGGTGTGTGTGTGTGTACCATAGTTATAAAATTTGTTCCAATCAATTATACTCATAGTCATAACATTTGAAGAAAATATCCTATGCTCAATTTAAGGGATTCTTCTTCTATGGCAATACTTTTGGGTTCATTTTGATGAAGTACCATAATGACCATTACCTAGGGGATCATTTTCTTTTAGTCCTTCCGTTGACTAGTTGGCATGATTACTAATTTGTTATGCCTATAAAGTTAATACAAAAACAAGGAATTATGCATATCACAATTAGATCCCCTACTTGGACATTATGAAGGATATGACCAGTTTTAAGCCATCTTAAAGAGTCACCAATGTACGTTGCCCATGGTAAAGCACATTGCATACCATTATCGATAAGTCTATTATCGTGCATCTTAAATATCCTAATTAGACTTTATAAAGTGTATGACCAATTTTTTGCCCTCTTAAGGAGTCGATATAATGGTACCCATTAAAAAAGTAAAGCACATACTATTACCATAATCATGGATATGTTATCGTTCCAATATATACACACACAGGTGGACTACATCTTGAGTAGACAAAAGCTATCCATTTGAGTAGACATACATCTCCATAAAGCTATCCATTTGAGCATACATCTCTTTCTCTTTCTCTCCCTCTCTCATTTCCTCCCCCTCTCTCTCCCTCTCCCTCTCTTTCTCTCTCATTTCCTCTCCCTCTCACAATATATCCTAACACTCTCCAAAAGAAAAAGGGAGAGGGAGAGAGAGAATGCACTCTCCCTCCCTCTCCCTCTCCCTCTCTTTCTCTTTCTCTCCCTCTCTCATTTCCTCCCCCTCCCTCTCCCTCTCCCTCTCTTTCTCTTTGTCTTTGTCTTTCTCTTTCTCTTTCTCTTTCGCTCCCTCCCTCTCTCTCTCTCTTTCTCTCCCCCCTCTCCATCTCCCTCTCCCTCTCTTTCTCTCTCATTTCCTCTCTTAAACAAGCAAAAGAGAAAGTGATTTAAACCTTAAACAAGCAAAAGAAGGAGAGAGGGAGACTCACCGATGAGATATGGTGAGACTGTGGGGCGGCTCCTCTTCGCGATGAAGGCTCCTCCTCTCCTTCGCGAACAACGACAACGGCGGTGGTGGCGGCGGCAAGTCTTCTTCCTCTCTTTCTCTCACGGCAGTCGCTTTCTCCCTCGCTCTTTCTCTCAAAACACAAAATGCAAAAACACGAAATAAAGCCGCACTCGGTTTCAGCCTGTTTTTTTTCCCTATGGAGCGTCGCTATTTGCGTCGGTACGGCGCTACCTGCGTCGCTACCCGCCGTCGCTATAAGCTTGAATCCTTGTAGTGTTTGCAATTACCTTAGACCTAGCCATCTTTCCTGCACCAAAGATGTGAGAAATCAATGAATAAGATAGAAAGTGAAACCCTCTTTTATATAACCCTAAATTGTAAGACTCATTCACATAGATGCACACTCTCTCTTTCTCTCTTAATGAATTGCATTCACACTGAACACATTATTCATCTTACTATCTTAACTCTCTTCGAAGCCATTTGTTACCTTGTCAAAGCCTTGTTTCTAGCCACTTGGCATGGTTTTCTTTGGCACTTGAGGCTTCATAACACACTCTTTTAATGACATGACATGATTCCATCATGTCTGTAGCCGATTCATCAACACTTTCATTTTCTCTCTTTTGTGAGAGTTTAGCTTCATCCGCTACTATAATCCTATACCACCAAGATAGCAATTAGATCATTGGATTGCTACCATTCACCCCTCCACCATGATTAACTTTTCTTTAGTATGCACCACGCGCTATCCAATGTGAATTTTTTATCCCTTCTATGGACCAAATTCTAATGCTTCTCTTTTCTACAAAGTATGGCCCATGTGCCTCAAGGATATGCTACAAAGACATATATCACACATGAGTAAAACTATGCTCAATAGTTTATACAATTCATATAATTTTAAAATATTAACTTGGTACGCACCATGTAATGTGTGATAGAGCTTTTGCCCCATGCTTCCACCATGTTTTCGTAGAAGCTATGCATAGCATCGATAAATTCTTGCTTATCTTCATTGTCAAACACCATCTTGCAAAGTAAGGGAGCCAATTTGTTAAGACTTATCCAAACCTTAGCTTTGGACAACCTTGTTTTTCCTCCATTACTTCGATCAGTATAACTGCAAAATGCAACTTTTTCCACCCATTGTAGTCCTACGGCCTACGAACCATGACATTCCCTTCCTCATTGATGGATGCTGAGAGAAACTTCCTAGCCTTTGCTCCTACAAAGCATGACTTTTTTTGCAAGTTACCAGATTTTTCTAATCTCTTCTCATCTTTTTTCAATTGTCACTTCATGCTTGTGTAGCCCAATTTCTGATAGCACTTGCTCCACATTTGCAATGGCTTTTTTTTTTCTGGTTGCATCTTATAAGAAAAGAAAATGTATTCATATACAAGTTTCTCCATGATTCTAACAAATGCATGCAATGAACAAATGTGAATATGATCCAATGGAATGTGGAAGATGAACTTTCAAGTGGGATCTTCTCTATTGCGTGTGGATGTAGCACTTGTCACCCTTTTCCAATTATTCTTTCCGTCTTTTCTTTCCATCCTCTCTATCAAGCAATATAGGCATGGATTCTTTGTATTTGCACCATTGGAGATTCCACACATGCATTTTAAAGTTTTCAAGTCTCCTACAAGATGCCATTCAACCAAGTATTGACCATACCCTTCAACCAAGAGCATCTCACCATGTTCATATGAAGATCGATGATGCTTGGAATGCTTGGGTGCACAAAGAATAGCTGCATCACCTCAAATGTTTCCTTAAGAACTTCAAATGGAGCGAGCCACCATACATGGCGCTTGGATTGAACACTAAAGTTCCTTAGGTTGTTCTTGTTGAATTGTAAAGCTCTATTCATCAGAGTTACACTAACTTTTTCAAGCATTACTCCTTTGACAACCTCACTTTCATCTAATTTTATAACAAACTGCAATTTTCCATTACATTACCATTACCGACTACACCTTGTAAAATCTAAATAGTAATTGTTAAGCTCGGTGAACTTCACCTCATATGCATTTTTAATCCCAACCTTTAGTGTTTCCATGCATTGAACATGTATGGGATCTCCTATCAGCTCCAAAATATTTGTAATAAGTTGTCATTGGGCCTCTATTAACTTTTAAGGTTGAGGAAGAGGCACGATTCTATTTCTATTCAGCACACGACGAAACCCAGCCTTCACACCTTTGAATATATTTGAATATATTTGAGTAAGTTGTTGTGCTAATGCCGGCCCTATCACAAATGGATTGTGCATCCACATCTGATAACTCATTTGACTTATCTTTTAATGTGCACTCAATCACATTTTCCTTCACAGCCTTAAACTTAGGATTGCTCAAAGTGTTTTCCAATGTACTTGCCTTCAGCAATCTACTAATACACAATCCAACCTCACCCTCACCTAGGTTCTCTTTCTATGCTACCTTACATGCTTCGATATGTCGCTTCCACTGGTCTATATTCACAATTAACTCATTGATTGGCTTCTTCTTTCGTTTGTGCTCCTGTGTTAGCTTGTTATTGATCTTTCTCAGGTCGTCGCCACCTCATATGAGATACCAATGTCATGGATAGTGTCCTACATTGAAATAATTTGATTGTTTTGTTGAATTATAGTGTCATTCAGCTGTACCACTTGTCCTATGAGCTATTGTATATGAAGTTAATGTTCAATGATCACATCATGATAAATTTTTATGGTTACTTGGAATGTTGTAAATACTTTGAACGTTTGATCATTGAGCTGCCTAATGTAACCGAGCAACCCATTTTTCCCCTTGTACACATACTTCAACAAATTTGTGATTCCTGAGAAAGTTGGAAGTCTATTAATTAAGGGGTCAATTGAGTAGATTCCCCCATCAACCCACAAGTCCACATGTTTCAATCCCATTTGCCTATAAGTCTACAAAACCTAAGTGTCCAAGACTTTTTGTATTTTAGATATTTCTATTTTAGTTTCAAAAAACATGAAATTTGACCAGTTGGTTTATTTTTTGACCAAAATCTAGAATATAAAAAATCCCCAAAATATCTTAAAATGAACTTTTGAAATTTCATTTTTTTAATTCTCCATTAAAAAATCAATTACCTCGTATCTACTAATCATTTTGCATTGAAAATGAAATAACACACTCCCGTAACTAAATCCTTTTTTAATATAAAATTTGGTTGAAAAAGACTTCTTGAATAAGGAGAGAGAAGGAATCTAAGTATATCTTTGTAGATAATACAAAAAATGCAAAACGAGATTGCAAAACTGGAGAGAGAAGAGGATTATTTTACTATTATTCTCTCCTCTTTTCCTTGTTTTAGGGAGGAGAGAGGGGGGCTAAAAGGCCCATTTGTGAGTTCATTTTTTTCCTAATGAGTTTATTTTTGAAAGAGTATATTTATAACTCTAATCATCTTTTGTAGGACAAGTTTAGATTGGAAGAAGATGGAACATTCAAGCAAAATTAGTATTAGATAGTAAAGTTGGACATCTTAGAGGTAGAAATATTGTGGAGGTGTTGGTGAAATGGGATATATATCCTATAGAGAATGCAACTTGGGTCCATCTAGATAGTTTGCAACAAGAATATCTATCTTTCCAACTCTAAGGATAGAGTTTTTGGGAGAAGGGAAGAATTTGATATGCCCTAATAAAGTCATATTGAACTTTCTTTTGACATTTTGAACAAATATGGCCATATCTACATACATGTTGAAAAAAAGTTCAATATGACTTTATTAGGGCATATATTTTCTTAATTTCTGAGATTTATAAGTAACTACTCTCCTCTCTTATGTCAACACACATCCTAACTACTCTCCATTAGCATCACAAGATAATACATAAGGTTTTCCCATCTCATGAAATTTTAATGTATAATTTTTAGTCACTTTTCCTTTTAATATTTCAAAGGCTTCTAAACATGCATGTGACCAAACAAAAGGTTTAGTTTTCTTAGTCAATTCAGTCAAAGAACTAGCTACCTTAAAAAATCTCAATTATGAGTTCTCTCATATTGAGCTAATCCTAATAAGCTTCTCACATCTCTCACATATTTTAACATAAGCCAATCAACAATAGTCTTTACCTTCTCTAGATGTATATGAACTCCATCTTTGGAAAAAACTCTTCCTAGATAAACAATCTTATCCTTTGCAAAGAAACATTTACTCCATTCAGCATAAAGTTTATGTTTCCTCAAGATCTGAAGAGTTATTCTAAGATGTATCTCATTTTCTTGATGATCTTTAGAATATAAAAGTATATCATTTAAGAATGCAAGAATGAATTCATCAAGATGTGGATGAAAAATGTTATTATATCAAACACATGGATGCGGCTGGTGCATTAGTTAATCCAAAAGATAGAACTATGAATTCGTAATGACCATACCTAGTTCGAAAAGTAATCTTTGAAATATTATCAAACTTTATATAGATTTGGTGATAACTCGATCATAAGTCTATTTTTGAAAACACATTTGCACTACTCAATTGGCTCAATAAATCATCAATGTGTGGAAGGGGATATTTGTTCTTTATGGTTTTCTTATTAAGAGCTATATAATCAATACAAAGTCTATATGTTCCATCCTTCATCTTTTGGAACAATATAGGAGCACCCCAATGGGATACACTAGGTCTGATAGATCCCTTTTTCAAGAGATCATCAAGATGCAATTTAAGGACCTTATGCTATTCTATATTGAACCAATAAGGCCCTCTAGATAGGGTTCTATTCCTAGATACAACTCTATCGCATGGTCAACTGATCTAGAAGGAGGCATACCAACAACAACTAGATCATTTAAAAAAAATCATTTGTATTTATCTATGTATTTAGGATTTCTCTATGTCTCCTCAGACTTCAACTCTCTACAAAAGATTGATATATACATTTTTCTCTTTTTTTATTTTCTAAATATTATTGTGTATATTTTTACATTGATTAGATATTATAGTTTGTAGTTTCTTTTTATAAAAAGAGATTCCTTTTAATTTTTTCTTTCATTCTAGCTCATAAGAAATAGTTTTTTTAAAAGCTCTTATGCTTCAATATATATGAAAATTAATCTACTCAAGCAAAAAAAAGAATATTATCTTTATTAGATATAAGACCTATTTTGACATTTGATTACTGTCCATGGCTCATTTGGGGCTACTGCCAAGTACCTCTTCCTCTAGATGAGTAACCCCCTCTTCCATGAGCATTAAAGGCACCTCTATTTGCTTGAGGCTACCTATTTTGCCATCCACTACCTTGTTGTGCATGGGTTGCACATGCATTTCGAGCCCATCTTCCTCTAAAGTTTGACCTTCCTCTTCCACTCACATAGTTGCTCTGCAGTGGCTCTAATCTCACTCACATAGTCTTCAATAGACCTTCCATTCCTAGATATGTGGCTGAATTTTTGTTTCAATTGTGTCTTTCTTGCATGAGTAACAGAGCCATGATTCTTCATCAGCAAGTCCCAAGTAGCTTTTAGTGATGTACAATTTGCAATTTGCATAGCTTTTGTGTCTGACACACATAAGTGTCAAGATTGTGGGAGAGAAGGAAGGAGTCTCGCTTGAAGCTTTCTTGCTTGCACAATGGGGGAAGACACACAAGGGTGGAGGCTGAAAACTGTTTTCCTCTTCTTAGTTGTGTAAGCCAAAAGAACTCAAGTACAAAGAAATAGAAGAACCCTATATATGGGTCTCAAACCAAACTCAACTAACTAAGGTGGCATACTAACTGAGCCACGAACTAGAATAGATAAGGATAGCTATCATGTAGCTATTATTCATGGGCGGTTTACCAACCACGTCTGCAACTGACAAGTCGGTGACATAAATACACAACGGTCACCCTGGCGTATCACGAGTGGAGCTCGATATCTCAACACTCCCCCTCGAGCTCAATCCTAATTCCTGCACACCAAGCAGGTCTCTGAACTTGCGCAGCTTCTCTGCGCCCAATGCCTTCGTAAATATGTCAGCTACCTGATCCTCTGTGCTGACATAAACTAGATCAATAAGACCTAGTAAAACCCTCTCTCGTACATAGTGATAATGCACCTCAATGTGCTTTGTTCTAGCATGATAGACTGGGTTATTTGCCAAGTGTATACTACTCATGTTGTCACAATAAATGACAACTGGCCCATCTGTAGACTGATGCATATCATAAAGTAGCTTATGCAACCAAGCTACCTCACATGCAGCCATTGCTGCACCCCTGTACTCAGCCTCTGTGCTCGACAAGGCAACTGTAGGCTGTTTCTTGCTGCTCCAAGTGACTGCAGCACTCCCAAAAGAGAACACATATCCACTGGTAGATCGTCTATCAGAAATACTACCAGCCCAATCAGCATCAGTGTATCCATGCAGCTGTATCTGAACCCCAGTCTCATAAAATAGTCCATATTGCAATGTGGACTTCACATACCTGAGTATGCGTCTAGCCGCATCCAAATGTGGTTTCCTTGGAGCCTGCATAAACTGACTTACCAATCCAACAGCATAGCTCAAATCTGGCCTGGTAATAGTCATATAAATCAAACTTCCTACTATGCGTCTGTACATAGTAGGGTCTTCTAGAAGCTCACCTGCATCTGTGCTCAACTTCACATTCTGCTCCAAAGGAACTGAAATAGGCTTACAGCCTGTCATCCCATATTTGGACAGCATGTCCAATCCATACTACCTCTGCAAGAGCTGTATCCCACTTGGTGATCTAATCACCTCAATGCCCAAGAAATAACGCAGCTCTCCCAAATCCTTCATCTCAAACTTCTGCTTCAATAGCATTTTCACATGAAGGATATCTTCATCACTGTCACCTGTCATAATCAAATCATCAACATAAATGACAAGTAGCATAATACCTTTCTCTGTTTTTCTCACATAAAGTGAGAAATCTGCCTTGGAAATCTGAAAGCCAATAGTGACAAGATACTGTCCTATCTTGTCAGACCATGCTCTAGGTGCTTGCTTCAAGCCATACAAGGCTTTCTTCAACCTGCAAACAAACTCAGGATGAACATCATGCACATAACCTGGTGGCTGCTCCATATAGACCTCTTCTTGCAAATCACCATGCAAGAAGGCATTCTTTACATCCATCTGATGTAAAGACCATCCCTTTGATGCAGCCATAGCAATGACTGCTCTTACAGTTTCCATCCTTGCAACTGGACTGAATGTTTCTTCATAGTCAATGCCATATGTTTGTGCATACCCCTTGACTACTAATCTTGCCTTGTATCTATTCACAGAACCATCTGCATTGTGCTTCACCTTATAAACCCACTTACAGCCAATTGCATTCTTACCTTTAGGCAAAGATACCAATTCCCATGTAGCGTTTGCTTCCAAGGCATCCATTTCTTCATCCATGGCTTTCTCCCATTTTTCTTTTCCCATGGCTTGCTCAAAAGAAGTGGGTTCTGGTTCCTGTATCACCTTGACCATATATGCATAGTGAATGGCTGTAAATCCATCATATTTCAGCCTATCCACAGGATACCTAACTCTGGTAGACCTGCGCAAAGTGGGTTCACTCCCAGGTGCTCTCAAAACATCCCTGGTCTTCCTTACTCCAGGTGTAACAATAGAAGGAATACCCAACTCATCATCAATGCTCTGTTCTGAGCCACTGGATTCACCATCCACATAAGAGTGACCTGCATTCACATCAAACATGGACTGATCAACCTTCTCTTTTCCTTTTCGTGATACCTGCATACCACTATCTGCATTACTTTGAGAAGATTCTCCTGATCTCAATCTGCCTGTCCATGGTGAAGAATGTGAACCACTACTAGAGGACGCTCCAGGTCCACTAACATTTTGTGACTGCTGCTATGAATTTTGTGCAGCATTACCATTTTGTGCATCTACATCATCAATCACATTTACTGGTTTATACCAGCTACTCATCTCATCAAAAACAACATCTCTGCTCACTGTAAACTTACGAGTAGAAGGGTTATAGCATCTATACCCTTTTTGCTGCAGAGAGTAACCAATAAAGATGCACTTCTCAGCTTTTGGATCCAACTTGGATCTCAACTCATCTGGCACATGTACATAGGCAATGCAACCAAAAATTTTCAAATGAGAAATATCTGGTTTCCTACCAGTATACCTCTCCTCTGGAGTCATTCCATGTATTGCTGCAGTGGGAGTCCTGTTCATTATGTAGACTGCTGTAGCAACTGCTTCAGCCCAATAAAAATCTGGCAAGTCTTTTTCATTGAGCATGGCACGAGACACCTCTCCAATATGTCTGTTTTTTCTTTCTGCAATTCCATTTTGTTGTGGGGTATAACTGCATGAATATTGCTGCTTTATGCCATGCTCCTGCAAGAACTTTGCAAACTCATTTGAGAGGTACTCTCCCCCTCCATCTGACCTTAGGCATTTTATTTGCAGACCTGTTTCTTTTTCAGCCATAGCTTTAAGGGTTTTGAAATGCCCAAAAACTTCACTTTTCTTTTTCATAAAATACACCCAAACTTTTCTGCTATAGTCATCAATAAAAGTGACAATATAATGACAGCCTCCAAGAGATGCAGCTTTAGTAGTCCACACATCAGAGTGGATTAATTCCAATGGCTTCTCACTCTCTTGAACATGTCTAGGAAATGGTTTCCTTGCCTGTTTTCCAAACTGACAGGCTTCACATACCTTATGCATTTCTGCAACCTTGAATTTTGGCAATCCTGCAACAATATTTTGGGCCTGCATTGATTTAAGTCGCTGTACATTAACATGACCAATGCGTTTATGCCAGATATCAATATCTGCAACTACACCGGTCCCATGTGCAAACATTGCTGCACTCAATTCAGACATATCTGCATCCAACGTAAATATTCTGCCCTTCTTCTTTCCTTTTGCTATCAAGCGACCTTTATTTTTCATATCCTCAACAAAGCATCCATGAGGATTAAATCTGACCTGCAAGCCCTGCTCAACCATTTGACCGACAGAAACTAGATTCTTGGTGATATTCGGGACATGAAATACATCGGACAGGTATTTCTTTTTCCCATCCTGCATAGACAAGGGAATTTTTCCAATCTGCACAATAGGATGTGCAGTATCATCACCAGTCTCCACAAATCCTGGTTTTTCCATTTTCCTTGCATCCTCCATCCATTCTGCATGACCTGTCATGTGGTTTGATGCACCTGAGTCAACATACCATACATCATTGCTTTCTTCTGCACTTGTCACAGAATTGTTCATGTGCTGCACCATGAATAAATGCTCATTTCTATCATCACCCTGTCTGCTAGAAGATGCATAATTCCCTTGTTGCAGTTTTCCATTCATGATGTCATTCTGCTTTTTATAGCAGTCTTTAGCCATATGACCCATTTTACCACAGTAGTAGCATTCAACATTACTGTTTCCATTTTGACCTCTTTGCCATCCACCACGACCTCTTTGGCTCCCCCTGCCTCTAGAGTTACCACGTCCTCCTCCATAGGACTGGTTTTCTTGAGTTTGCTGCATATTCTGATTTCTACCACGGCCTCCAAATCGGCCTCCTCTACCTCTGCCTCTACCTCTTCCAGCATTTGAGTAGAAGACAGCTTCTTTTGAAGTTCCTCCTGAAGAAGATGCACCACCATTTCTCTGCTCCTCAGAAATTAGAAGAGCAATCAACTCCTCAAAATCAGGAAATCTTTCACGTACGGAAATGGATGTCCGAAACTGCGCATAATCCTTTCCTAGACCATTCAAGGTCACAGAAACTAAATCATCATCTTCCACTGGCGACCCAATGGAAGCAAGTGCATCTGCAATCTTCTTCACCTTCATGTGGTAGTCATTGATGCTCATATTTTCTCTTTGCACATTATGCAACTCTTGCTTGAGCTGCATTTTCCTGGCTTGCGTATTTGTGCTATACATCTTTGACAAAGTATCCCATGCCTCCTTTGGCGTACTTGCATCCTGAATATGCACAATCATAGAGTCTGAAATACTGATAGACAGCCAGTACATAACTTTCCTGGCTCTCTCATGCCATGCTTTAAATGCCTGCATTTGCTGTTGATTGGGAACATCAGGAAGAACTGGTTCTTCTTCATTTCCTGCAACAAATTCCCAATATCCTTTTCCCATAAGGAAATTCATCATTCTAAACTTCCATGCTTGGAAGTTGTTCTTGTCAAGCTTTTCAGTGACAATCTGTGAAAGAGAATCAGATGCCATTACAGAAGACTGCAAAAAATTCTGTCACTGCAAAAACCACAGCTTCACCCTCACAAGGGCAAATCTGCAAAACTGGCGAAAGTGGTATTTGACCACACAGTCACTTCCTAGTGACGATTTTGCATCAACAGGCAAAAGGGATGATTCTGTAACTCCCAATGTCTCTGCACACAAGCATACGATGCAATCTCTATGGTAACTTTTCACCGACCTGTAGAACAGTGGTCGCACAGCATATACTGCCCTCTTGCTTCAACGCGAAGGGCGTCTCAACCTGAGACAACGCACTCCTGCACTTTCCGGCTGTGCTACCTGCAGAGATTTGCTCCCAAAACAGAAAATGAAAGCAACACTGCTCCTCTTACCAGACCACCGCGAGCTTGGCTTGCTTTCTTGAGCTCCTTACCACGAACAAGGCTCTGATACCATGTCAAGATTGTGGGAGAGAAGGAAGGAGTCTCGCTTGAAGCTTTCTTGCTTGCACAATGGGGGAAGACACACAAGGGTGGAGGCTGAAAACTGTTTTCCTCTTCTTAGTTGTGTAAGCCAAAAGAACTCAAGTACAAAGAAATAGAAGAACCCTATATATGGGTCTCAAACCAAACTCAACTAACTAAGGTGGCATACTAACTGAGCCACGAACTAGAATAGATAAGGATAGCTATCATGTAGCTATTATTCATGGGCGGTGTACCAACCGCGTCTGCAACTGACAAGTCGGTGACATAAATACACAACGGTCACCCTGGCGTTCAGCAAAAAGTGTTCTTTGCTGAAATATTTCAACAAAAAGATTTACAGGGTGCTGATTTACAGCAACAAACATGATTTAGAGCTGAAGTAAGCTGTGAGTCTCATGGTTGGGCTATTCATATGCAGTTCAAAAAAGATATGGCTGATTTTTGTTAGTCAAAAGAGTTGGGTGATGTTTATACACAGTATAATTTGTGTTTTTTGCAGGTTGTAGCAAAGAAGCCAGAGTACAAACAAAGTATAAGACAATTGACAAGAAGGTCAGACCAGTTGCTGGACCGCTACCTTTGGACAGTGATGAGATGATTAAGAGAGTGGCTATGTAGCCTCCTTTATGAGATCTTGCAAGTATTGGACACACGTTTTTAGCCGAGACACTGAGAGAAATGAAGATTGGGATTGAAGAATTTTTACTTCCAACAAAGGTGAAATGTTTTGAGGAGATGTTGAGCATACATATGGGAGAGCCTTCGCTTTTTTCCCGAATGAGATAGATTGTGTTGATCCTGGGGTTGTGATGCCTATGGTTATTTTTACCATTCTGCATGTCCCTTGGAATCTACGGCCTATTCCTGTGCCTAGGGCTCACTCTCCTGAATTTGTGGAGCTTTTGAATGAGTGGATCAGGGTGGGGATTCTAGAACCATCTTCAGCTTCATATTCTAAAAGATGGTTCACAGTTCCCAAGAAGGATGGGACACTCAGTTTCATATAGGACTTACAGCTAGTGAACAGGGTCATTATATGGAATGTTGGTGCATGACCTATTGTGGATGAGTTCGCAGAAGCTTTTGATGGATGTGCTATCTATTCACTTAGTGATCTTTTTATTCTCGCTATGATTAGTTCGAGCTGGCCCTTGAGAGTAGAGATTTGACTATGATGAAGACACCTTTAGGCCTTGTCCGAATGTGTACTCTTCTGCAGGGAGCTACTAATTTGGTTGCTCATATGATGAATAGGATGAAAATGGTCTTGCAATATTTTATTCTAGAGCTTACAATGCCTTTCATTTATGATCTGCCTATCAAGGGTTGTTTGGAGAAAGGTAAGGATGAGACTTTAGATGATCATGGATGCATGTACTTTATACCTGTGCATATTAGAGATGTTGAGAGGATTCTTTGCAAGATAGAGGAAGTGAATTTGACCTTGTCAGGGCTGAAGTCTTTTTTTGGTGCTAGAGAGGTTTTGATTGGTGGACATATGTGTGGTTATTATGGTAGGAGGCCTTACCCTGCGAAGGTTGATGCCATAGAGAAGATTGTGGGGACTTTCTCTTCTACTTCAGAGGCTTGAAGGTTTCTTAGAGCTTGTGTATTTTATCTTATTTGGATTCCTCATTTTGCTCATATTGTAGATGATCTCTGCTAGCTCTTGAGGAAAGGGAAACATTTTTCTCAGGACATGAGACACACTAGAGCTATGCAGAAGTTAAAGAGATTGTTGAGAGCTACTCCGACTCTTCAGAAAGTAGATTATGAGTGTGGGAGACCTATTGTACTCATTGTTGATACTAGTCATATTGGCATTGGATGGATTGTTGGCCAGAATGATGCAGATGGGAATAGGTATGCCATTTGGTTTGGGGGGAAAGTCCTAAACGAGAAGCACCGTAGGTATCCATAGATTAAGAGGGAGATCTTGGAAGTTGTGATGGCTCTCAAGAATGATAAAGAATAATTCATTGGTACTGTTGTGGTGGTGGAGACAAATTGCTTCTCTCTTCTAGGTATGATCATGAGTTGTTGTACTCCAGAAATTTCCATGCTTAGGTGGATTGGGTACATCAAATCCATGAATCATGAGTTCAGGCACATAGAAGATAAAGACAACCCAATGGACGATATACTTTCACGAGGGAGGTATGATGATATGGATTCTTCTTTCACTAATGATGTTGATGATGAGACCGATCTTTCATCCATGCATGTTGATCATACTTGTCATGTATCTGCTTTGTAGAGCTTTGATGAGCCTTTGTATATAGGAGAGTATTTTTAGATTGGCCGTTATTTGAGTACCATGTCTAGATAAGATGGATGGACTGATGTGAACTTCAAGAAGACCAGAGGAAAGCTTATGGTTTCTTCTTGTAGAGTGGGCTGCTTTGGAAGCATCCATGGAAGCGAGGAGGACAACCTTTGAGAGTTGTATGTGACATAGCTTCACAAGTCCAAATCATGAGAGAGTTTCATGAAAGTCTTTGGGCAGGATATAGAGTTGTTTGGGGAACTTATGAGAAGATTAGAGAGCGCTACTTGTGGAGAGACATGTATAGAGATATCTCATAGTTTGTTGAGACATGCACTGATTGTGAGTTGTTTTCTTTAGTGATGCATAGAGATGAGCTTCACCCTACTTACCCACTATGTATTCACTACAAGTGGGTTCTTGATTTGATTACTATGCATGTTTGATTGTGGCAGATGTGTTACATTGTTTTGGCATGAGAGGATCTCACAAATTAGGTGGAAGGAAGAGCATTGAGAATGAAGACTACTTCAGTGGTCTGTAAGCTTTTGTTGGATGATGTTATTTGCAGGTATGGTTGCATTGGGAAAATTACAACAAATAGAGGTGAGTTGGATGCTGATGAGGCTAGGGAGTTTTTCTCTCACCTTGGTATTAAACTTGCTTTGAATTCAACATATAATCCAGAAGGAAATGGGAAGAGCGAGGGAGGTCATCCACATATTGTGAAAGCCTTGGCCAAAGCATGCAGTGGGATGGGTGAGGGAGTGGCCTAGATTGTTGTCTTATGCCTTATGGGATAATCACACTACCCACAGTGTGACCACAGGTTATATTCCAGCTAAGTTGATATATGGACAGAAACCAGTCATGCCTATAGAGACTTGCACACTCACTTGGAGTGCTTTACCATGGCAGTAGGATGAGATGACTAGAGAGGATCTTTTGGCTCTTCGTATTCGTCAATTGAAGAGGAGATCTAAGGATACTGAGAAAGCTATCCAAAAGCTCAAAGAGACCAAAATTCGCAACAAAGATCGATTTGATAGCATACACAGATTGATACCTAGAGAGATTGAGGAGGGAGATTGGGTGTTGGTCTATGACAGCAGTCTAGAAAACCAGCATAGCACTATCCACAAGGTTTGAAGATGATGGTTTGGGCATTATTTGGTGCAACATCTCCATGACAATGCTACGTATTCCTTATTAGAGCTTGATGGTACAGCCTTGTGGATACCAATTGCATGAAGGAGAATCAAACTATTCAAGAGTAGAAATGATACAATCCATGCAGTTGAGGAGTTAGATGATGAGTTTTATGATGGACTTGAGGCAGGAGATGATGTAGATGAGGATGTGGATATTGCAGATGATTTTGTAGAAGATGAGGAGATCGCATTGACCGTCGAGCTTGGTGGTGATGAGGATGGATAGTTGTGGCCCATCCGGAGGATGTGCACGTTTGGAGGGGGTGGATATTGTGATGCTACATGTCCACCACTGTGAACTTAAGGGCGGAGTTTTTCACCATGAATTTGGTCTCATTAGTTAGCATCATTAGGAATTTGTTGTCTTTTGGTTTCTTGTGTTTTGCATAAGTTTTTTGAATTGATTTTTTCTCTACAGCATGTTTATGGTTCAATGATGGCTCCAAGGGTAACATTAGAATCACAGGTTGTTACATGTTTGAAGAAACTGTATTGAGGCAAATGCTTGATTTTTTTTTTCACAAAATTGTCCTACTTCGAAGAAAAATTTTGGATTGGATAGCAGTACATTATAGTTCTTAGAGTTAGCATTCTGAGAGAAGAAAAGCTAAGATCAACATCAAGTCAGTTTCATCCTCAAAGGAATTCATAGGGATCAACAAAAACACCTATTTGTAAGACTACTCTTGGGATTTACCAAGCTAGTGGAATCAAAGTAATGATTCACTGGTCTTCAAGCATATGTCATTTACTTCTAAAGCTGCATGGATCCTAAGCTCTACCTTGTGCTACAAGGGTGGAGGACTAAGGTATTTTCTTGAGTCATTGGGTGGCAGATTGAAAGACAGACGAGGCTATTTTTGTATGGGGGTGAGACCAGATTGGAGAAAGGTTGCAAAGATTTGGTAAAGTAAAGCTAATTTTAGCCATCTCCTACTGTTTGTGGCCAACATAGGTAGCACCATCATCACCATGAACTTCATTAATTGTGCTTTTCATTCTATTGATTCTTGAACAGCATAGTAAACATCAAAATCATCATCATGGTCAGCTTTTAAACTTGACTCTACAAGAAAGGCACATCGTGATCATAAGAAGGCATTGGCTTGTGACTGTTGAAGGCGGGTGGCTTTCAAGTACGAGCTTTGGAGAGGAGGACAACGATAGTGGCATCTTGCTGAACCTATAAGAAGTGAATCATGTTGTAGGAAGGCGTCGGCCCTTTATCTGAAGTTGTGCTACTTGAGTTTGATTATGTTGAGTGAAGTGGAAAATTACAATCTAAATCCTCGGTCTAATAGAAAGATGGTGTCTCCTCAAGCTTGACTCCATAGTAGCCGGCCAATG
Organism: Lygodium microphyllum; assembly: GCF_053477565.2. NCBI lineage: Eukaryota > Viridiplantae > Streptophyta > Polypodiopsida > Schizaeales > Lygodiaceae > Lygodium > Lygodium microphyllum. Next base: position 26,459,657 of record NC_141152.1, on the reverse strand, counting down.
AGCCACCAATAAGCCGCTTCAGGCCCTTTCAAGGCATCATTGATGTTGAGTAGGTCCGGTAACGTGGGAAGCAGAACCAGGATCCATGGAAGCTAATGCACTATTGAAGGGAGAATTAGCTAACAGGGCATCAATGCCATGAGTGTTTTGCATATAGGTCCACGAGAGAGCATTGCCAGGAGGAGTCAAGCGTAGGATCATAATCAAAAGCAAGAGGGGTTGTAGTTAGATTAGGAGAAGGAGGTAAAGACAAATGTGATGGTAAAGGTGGAAAATCAATAATAGAGAAGGTGGGAATTTGGGTGACATGTGGACTTGATTGGGCTAATGGAGTAGAACACGTGTGGTGAGTGTGGTACACTAATTATGCCATTTACTTTAGTTTCAAAGGAAAGTTTGAGTGCATGTAATCCTCGTTGGATATGGTTGAAATTGGGAGAAGAGCCACTTGTAGGGGTCCCTAAACTAGTCTCATATTAGAGATGGGTGAAACAGAAATGAACTCATGATGTCAAGGAGCGCGAGATGCACTCCTAGTCAGAGTGAATGGTGGCGCAACATGAGTGATTTTGTGTGGACGATCACTGGGGTGATGTGCCCACTAGAGGTGGTGTAGGAAGAGCGCCAACTGGAGGTGGCAGCAAGAGTAGTGGAATGGCTCTCGATGTAGGATCAAGAGGAGCCCGCTACGAAATGGCAGAAGAGGTAAGAGTATTTGTAGAGTGTGGCAAGGTATTTGAAGCAAGGGTCTTAGATGCTTGCTCTTGTAATGCAAGAGTGTTGTTTGGAGACGAGATGAGGGAGTCCTCATAAAAAATGAGGGTTCTTGTGAAGAAGAAATAATGCTTCTTTGGTTTATGCAAGCAGTATCCTTTTACTCCATGTGGCTTCCTATAACCAACGAAAATGGCCTTAATCACATGATCTTGAAGTTTTTTGGGGTCATCACAAGGGATGAAGGCACATACAAGACACCTAAAAACAGGAAGACATGCATAATTAGGTAAGCACCCAAACCATTTAGTGTAAGGGATCACGTCTATACCTGTGGGACGGTACTCGATTTAGCAAATAGTAGGCTCTTGAAATGGCTTCTTCCCAATAGGATGGGGAGAGACCAAAGATTTTTAGCATACTACATGCTATATCTATCAAGGTTCTATTCCACCTTTCAGCTATGCCATTTTGCTGCGGATTGTCGAGAATAGTCAATTGTTGATGAATCCCATGGCTACGATAGTAATCTAGAAACAAGTGTGAATTATATTTCCCCCCATTATTTGATTGGAGGGTTTTTATTTTATAGCGAAGTTGATTTTCTACTAGCTGATGGTATGTTTGAAAGGCTATGAGGATAGATTTAGAGGATTTGTCCTTCAAAAAAGAAACAATAGTAAACCATGTGTAGTCATTAATAAACATCACAGAGTACTCATTATGAGTTAGGGAGTGGATAGGCATAGGACCATAGAGGTCCATGTGAATGATTTGCAGAGGCTCAGAAGTAGGAACACGTTGTTTAGGATACTTAGTATTTGCTAACTTCCCATAGTTGCAGCCTTCACAAAGTGAAAGGCTACTATGTGTAGGGAGGGTACAATTAAGAGCTGAGTGAGACTGAGATATTTGTAGCATTGACCTATGATTAAGATGGCCTAAGTGATAATGCCATAAAAGGGTTTTATAAGGAACATCATTAGGATGAGGTGGCTGCACAAATGATGTGAGTTGGGGTGATAGTAGGGCCTAGAAAATAGAGATGGCCATACTTAGGACATGTTAAAACATGAGTACGACTATAGTGGGAGCTCACGCTCAACCGCCAAGACCCATGGACCTCTTATTGCTTCAAACATTTCAAGTGAGCTCTAATGGCTATCTCTCACCTAGCCGACGCGCCGTCGATCCTACGAGTGTAGTGAGCTTACCTTGATGCCGATATGAGTAGCCTCCTCCCTCATACACCTCGGTAGCTCCACGATTCTTGATGCTAGCTCAAGCATCCTCAAGCCTCTTGCATCTCCAAGCTCCATCCTCCATAGCCGCGCACGCGAGAGAAGAGAAGAGAAGAGAAGAGGAGATGGTGAAGAGCTTCACCCTCTTGATCCCTCACTCCCACACACTCACTCCCTCACACTCTCACACTCCCTCTCTCAAGAGCACACATAAGCAAGAAGAAGAGAAGAAGAGAAGAAGAAGAGAGCTCTTGTTAGCCACACACCAAAGAATGAGCTTCCATTTACTTTTTGAACTTTATATACAAACCCTAAAATCCCATGGGCACCCATCCCCTTTTTTACATGACCGGCCATTGTGGCAAGGTCTTTTTTCCATTTTCCTCTTCTAGCCGTACGCCTCTAGCCTATGCCCGTCTAATATTTTACAATTGGCACAGGAGGGAGCCTGGCGCTCTTTTACAAGAGTTTTCTAAGTTTTTTCGAGACCCCTTTCATTTAAAATTGCGCCTTTTGTCTCGGCTTAGCTTCTAGAGGTCGCCTGCGTGTCTTTGCTCTTCTCCCATGCTTTTTTCGATATTTCCTTCATTTTCTGTCATTTTCCACCATCTTGACTTGGGGTTAACATTACCCCCTTAGAGATGGGTGCCAGTCCCATGGCACTTTTTGTGTTGTTGTAGGGTGGTAGGCACTTGGGCAATGATGGTGTAAAGGGAAGGGCCACATGTAGATTCAGGTGTGTGTGGAAGCTGATGTTTTTCGGGAAGCCGGATGGATAGCGAGTGGTTGACGTGGGCCTCCGAAGTTGGTGGTTTGCCGCTTGTGTGATGTCTGAAAGGAGAAGGTGCGGTGCTCTTCCTAAGGGGAGTGTCTACCTTACTGTGTTAGTGCAGTGTGCTCGTGCTAGTGGAATGGGGAGGTGGGTCTAACCGCAGGCAAGCCTGGGTGATGTCCCACACTTGAGGACCCCATTTGTGTTAAGGGAGGTGCGGTGCAAGTGGCTTAGGGTGAGAGGTCAACCATAGGCGAGCGTTAGCTCCCTAGGTATTTCCTGCCCTTGATGTGCCCTAAGCACGAAGTGGGGAAGCAACAAGGGCTAGGGGGTTAGGAGTGGAGCCGGTTGACCGAAGCTACCGGGCACACCTAACTTGAGAACCCCTAGGTGCGGTGATAGTGGTCTATGTGGTGTGTAAGTGCTTCTGCAAGTGAGTGCTTGTATGCTTTTCCTTTCATGTTATTCTCTTTTAAAAAAAATATATAAATTGCAATTGTGGAATAACAGCCAGGCCTAATTGTCTTCAAAAATTGGTGGCTTTTCATGTATCCTTTAAGATTCATGCAGACGTGGAGAGAAGTGGTAAAGAGGAAAGGGTGATTGCACCTAGTGAATTGGTTGTCATTCATATCTTCTAGGAGAGCTAGGCAAAAAGAGGGGAGGAGGCCAGCCCTCATCATAAGACGAGCCATGGCGCAGCTGTCAATAGAGTTAGTGTCAAAGAAGAGGGGAGGTAGGCCGCGCTCTTTGGAGTCGGGTCCTTCTTAAGGAGTAGCTTAGGTAACCTAAGATAATTGCAGGTTGTTACAAAGGCGGGGTCAGAGCATGAGGAGAAATCCGCAAGAAAGTGTGTCATAGAATCATCTAGGCTTTCGGAGGTAAAGAGAAGGGCATGCTCAAAGGATGCCATGTAGGTGGGGTTGTTCTGCTCGAATGGCAGGGTGTTACAAAACACCATCCAGGCGAGGATACTGATGTCGCCTACTCGCCTCCTCCATAGGGGTTGGCTTTTGTAGCCCTGTATAGTGTGTAGAACTTTAAAAACTTTGTTCTGCCAGCAATCAGCCGCTTCTATGCCCCAAGAGGTCGGGGTTTTTTCTCGCTCTTCTAGCCATCTTTGCCCCAACCGGCCACCACTGATCGTGATCACCTCATCCATTACCTTGAGCGGCAAGACTCTCCGCTGACTGTTGGGTAGGAGAAAACTAAAGGTGAATGGATCCTTTCCTTGTTCTTGTATCTCCCATAGCACCAGTTTTGCATGGAATCCTGCAGGGATATCATCAGGGCAAGGTGGGAGGGTTGCGGATGGCAGCACGGCTGGGTTGGCTCTCAGCTGTTTCCTGGCTTCCTCTACTAGCTTTCTATATCTTTCCCTAGATGCGGCTTGTCTTTCCACAGATGGATCCTCTTGTGGTGGCTCTTGAGACTGCGGTGAGGGGGGTTGTGGGACTACATCCTCCCTGAATCGGTTCATGTCGATCTCAAGTTCTGCCTCCTCCCCCTGTTGTTCTCCCTGTGGTGCTTCCTCTTCGAATCCGAGGGCGTCGATTTCCTGGGGGTTAGGCCGACTAGCAATAGGTATTTTCATTGCTCAGTCTAACCTCCGCTGGCAGGGGTGGCATCTACAATCCAGCATGTAAGGCTCTGCGTGCGATGTTGAGCTTTCTTTGCATCACCTTCAATGACTCTCCTAGTGCTGAGCACGTGGTGTCTAGGATGGTGTCGATGAAGGCTTTCTGTTGGGCACCGAAGGCCACTTGGGCAGCTTCTGCCTTGCTCTCTGCAATGATTTTCTCCTTCTCTACCAGAGCAAGGCACGGTGCCAGTGTCTTCACCCTCTTTTCATTGTGCACAGCCCAATCCTCTGCTCTTTTGTTCATCTCCTTCATGCTTTCTCCTTGCTTCAAGGTTAGTGTCATGAGCCTTTGCTCTTGGTCCTCTAACTCCCTGACTAGTCTCTCTTGCTCTTCTTTTTCAGAGTTTAGTTGCTCTGTCAGGCGCTCGATTTCTTCTTACTGCTCCTCTATGTCTTGTTTTCTCTCTTCATCTCTAGTATTCATCTCAGCCACGAGTGCATCCACCTGAGCAGATTTCGCAACGAGCTTCTGGTATTGCACTATCATGAGCTTGTGCTCTCTTTGCATCTTCACTAGCTCTTGTGTTTCGTTTTCAAGCTGCTATCTCCAATGCTCCTCCCTGTCATCCCTCGCCGTCATTTCTTGTTTGAGATCTGCGATCACCCTTTGTTGCATGGCTATCATCCTCGTTTTATCCAGCTGAAAGGCGGCTACTGATTCCTTCTCAGCTGCCAACTCAGCCACGGCTATCTTTCGTTCCTCCTTAGCTTTCTCCAATTGGGAGAGCATCCCGATGATATACTCGTCATAGTTAGCCGATGGCATCATCGTTGTGTGGATGGGTGAGGTTGAGGCTTCTACCTTCTGCCTTTTAGGATCTTGCCTGGGTTCCGCATTAGTAGAGCTGGCCTCTTTTTTCATGTGGCCATGGTTCCTATGCTCTATCCCTAGGCCATCTTTTTGTTGATGAAGTATTGCATCCATGCCACGAAATTTGACACGTCAATGCTGGTCAGGATGCTAGGGGTGATGGTGGTGGGTTCAGTGGAAGGCACCAGAAGGGTAGGAATTGGATGAATTGGGGCCTTGCCCTTGCCCTCAACTATTGCAGGTGGCACGGTCTCCATTACCTATGTGCTAGACCCTGGCCTTTCTTCTCTCTGTGGGCTCCAGTTCCCCGATTCATCAGCTCGACTTTGTTGCTCGATGGACCAGCGTGTGGCTTCAGCCAGGTCCTCTTCCTCCTTCCTTCTTAGTTCTTCCTCTTCCTCATCCGCCTTTCTTCTCCTTTCCTCCGCTTTTCTCTGCTCTTCCTTCTTTTTCTCTTTTGCTTCTTTTTCCTTTCTTTTCTTCTCCTATGCTTCCTGTTTCGATGCCTTCTTTGCTTTCTGTAATTCTTCTTTTTCCTTCTCTTCCTCCTGTCTCTTCTTCCTCTCTCTCTCCTTGGCCTCTTTTAGGGACTCTTTCTTTGCCCTTTCCAAGTCTTCTCTCTCCTTCTTTCTGCCTTGGTCATCCTTCTTCTTTCTGTGCGTTGTCTTCTTCTTGGGATTCTTGGTTGTCTTTTTGCTTGTCTGTCCTTCCCCTTCTTCCTCTGTCTCAGTTCTATCGATGGACCTATCCTTGTCCTGGTGAGGAGGCGACCTTTCTAGCATTTCTCCTTCTCCTTCTTCTGCATCTTGTGCTTCCATTATTGCCACCTGAATGAGTGCAGTCAAGACACCTCCATACCCGATGAAGGAGGCTTTGGAGGAGGCTTTCTTTCTTTCTGTAGCTTTAGAGGCTAGAGATTATCCTCCTACTGGCACACTTCCTAGGGCCAATGGTTTGGCTGCCTGGTCGATTGTTTTTTGCACGTACCCATTCAAGTCTACTTCGTCTAGAGTATGGGCTGCTACATTCTCTAGCACAGGTACGCTAATTCGATGCATCAATGAATTGTAGTGCTGGCTGGAGAAGAGCACATGTATCAGCTTGGCTTGCATCCTGGTTTCTGCATCGGGGATGTCTTGGATGCTTATGCCATCATTTGTGAGCACATCTTCTTCTTCATTTTAAGCATGGCATAAACATCCCTTTTCTGTTTCCTCTCCATCTTTGGTACCAACCCCAAAGCCTTCTCCACCAAGGCTGGGTCTAAGCGGACCTGTACCTGCTTTGCATTTTCTCCTCTGTCCACAATCACAGTGCCACATTCTTGATCTGGGTTTTACGTTCTAAGGAACTCCATGCACTTCAGGTGGTCTGTCTCTTGCGAGAACTTTTCAAGATACTTTGTGAGGTTGCATTGTTCAACCACCCTCCTAGTTGCTCCCTCCTTGGCCACCACAACTTCTATGTTGTGGATGGTTCAAAATTTAAGCTGACTGAAGGCTCGGTTCTCTAGGTGGATGTGGTATTGCTCTCTTTCCTCGTCTGTGAATGGGAGTTGATGGGTGCGGTCTTGCTACGACATTTTATGTTCCTGCCATAAATCGTAACTTTCATTAGTACTTTCCACATATTAATTCACTGATGCTGGAAAAGAAAAACTCTATGCTTTTTGAATGAATTCATTAAGAATCAATGTAGATTTTCCTTTTTAGACTTGGAATTTTTGCCTCTTACTTCAAAGTTTTCATGCCCATTTTCCTACCCCATCCGTTTTTTCATAATATATGTTTATGTTTTTCACTGATTTTGCTTTGATTTACCCCCTTTGATTCATTTCTCATCTGATTCATTTCACCTTACCCCCTCCCCTTCCATCTTGAGAAGAATCCTTCCTAGGATTGAGGGTCAAAAGGTCAAGGGCTTTCGGCATATTGGTGTAGTAGTTAGTTGTGAAGGAGCCAAGTATAGAAATTTTGATTGTACTCCAATTGAGCTTCGCGGTCCAAATCAAAAGGTTGAATTCCCATGTGCGGGATGTATGTGAGAACATCTGTGAGGAAGTCACTAGAGTCGACACGGCTAGCAATGTGTAACTCTTCCTCAATCAACAAGCGATCAAGGTAGGGGTGTCCTTTGATGTGTTCGTCCCCGAAGAGTGGTTAACACTCTATACGAGGTGGGTGCGACGTAAGTGGGATCATACTGTGCTATTTTGATGGCGCGGTGTTGCTCAGCATTGGTCATTGTGCGACATCCTTCAACTTCCCATTGCAACCTAAAGGCTTACCACTGCCTCAAGAAAGGTGATCCAGTATCAGCAAGTTGTGATAACTCTGCGATTTTTTGGTCAGTGATAGCAGAAGTGGTTCGTGGATCATATGATGTGATAAGGTGTTGTTTGATGGCTTGCTCCATGGAGATTTTGCTATTAATCAACTCAGAAGCGAAGCAAAAAGATTTTACGAACGCGAATGCGGCGGTGGCGGCTGCTTAGGCTTCCATTGAAATCTAGGTTATTGAGCCTTATGTTTGGCTACTGTGGGCCGTGATTCCTGAATTCTGGGAGGTGGCGGCCGCGCACTACCCCCCCTTAGATTTGGTTATGGAGAATTCTATCGGTGGCTTTGTGGATGGTGATGAAGTCGCGCAGCCCTTGTTGAAAGTTGTGACAATGCGAATGTTGCCTATTGTGAGGTGGATGCGCTACAACTCATAATCAACATTGCAGTGAGTCTACTTTTTGAAAGTGTGCCCTAGCAGCGACTCCGTGCCTGCGTCTTTAGCATTTGGCAACACGTAAAAAATCATTGCGACAGTCTCAGACTCGATAGAAACGGCTACTTTGCACTTGCCGAGGAGTGCGTAGGAATGGGCCCCATAGGGACTTAATTTAGCATTCATGGGCTGAAGTGGTGGGCTGCCAAGTTTGGTCCAATGATCGTCAGTTAGGACATTGAAGTATGCTCCCTCATCGATCAGAGCGTTGAAAGCGCAAGTTTGTTTTTCAGTGACCGTTATATGGAGGTATGCGAGCTCTACGGCTTCCTCATCCTCGTCATCAATCTCAATGATTGTGGCCACTCATACTTTGATAGGCTATTCTAACATCAGGGGCTCATGCAAAGGATGGGTGGGAGGGTAGTACTTATTGACACGACTGCCATTGAAGAAGCCTATTCCCTCACCGTCTAAGGTCTCGAGTTCGACGTTTCCTATGCGGCTAATTGCACGAACTTTGAAGGGTCCAAGGCCTCGAAATTTAATTTTCTGTTTATGTCCCTTAATGGAGTAGAGGAGCACTAAGTCGCCCTGTTCAAAGTCGCGATGCTTGACATGCTTGTCAAACCAACTCTTGCGACAGGCCTTCTCACATATAAGTGCATGGGTGGCTAGAAGATGGGTCTCTGATAGGCGTTCAAGCTCGACCAGGCATTGCGTCCATGCCTCCTTCCCTTCCAATTGTTCGTGAAGGGCTATTCTCAGGCTAGGAACAAAGAATTCTAAGGGTAGGATTGCTTATGTTCCATAGGTTAGCTTGAACGGGGTTTGATCGTCGACATTCGTTTTATAAGCTGTACGATAAGCCCACAAAGCTGTCATAAGCTTGTTGTCCTAGTTGCTACGTGAGGCTGAGACTACTTTGGTCAAGACATTGACAAGAATCTTATTCGTGGATTCTGCTGACTGTTTGCCTGAGGGTAGTATGGCGATGATTTGCGATGGATAATGAGAAAGGTGGACATGAGATGCGCTATCACTTTGTTGATGAAGTGCGTGCCTTGGTCACTAACCAGTTCGATGGGGCAGCCGAATCGCGAGATCTATTGCTCCCATAAGAACTTGGCAGTCGTCCGAGCATCATTTTTACGTGTGGCTCTTGCCTCTTCCCATTTCATGAGGTAATTCGTGGTGGCCACAATGATGTACTTGGCTTGTGAGTACTGCGCCGCAGGACTGATGGGTCCTATGAAGTTGATTCCCCATTTTTCGAAAGGTTGTCGAGCAATAATTGGGGTCAACTCCATCTGATCCTTGCGAATCGGGAATTTTTTCCATTGGCACTCGTCGCAATGCTTGACGAATCGCGTGGCATCGTGGAAAAGCGTGGGCCACCACAGTTGAGACTGCAGCACCTTCTGTGATGTCATATCTCCGCTGAAGTGTCCTCCCGCAAGGCTGCTGTGTGCCTCCGAGAGCACATCTGCATCTCGTGCTCACATACGCATCTATGCAGCAATCTGTCTTGCCCCAGCCTATAGAGTTGGTCTACAATCAGCTAATAGGGCTGAATCTTAAGGATTAAGCACCTAAGTCGAGCTTTTTCTATTGGTCACTCAGGTAGTCCATGCTCAAGCACTTGGACTATGTCGTCCACTCAATATGGCATTAGATCAGCCTTAAATAAATCTCTCTCGCTGGACAGGTGGAATAGATGGGTGTCGGGTAGTTCATCAATGAGCGGCTTCTCCCGTGGGAATGCATGACATATGGTCAGCCATGTAGTGCTATTTCCCTTTCCTCACAACCACGGAGAAATCGAATTCCAAGAGCAGAAGGGGCCATCGAGCTATGCGTCCTGTAACACAAGGTTTGTTTACTAGATAGAGCAGGGCTTGATGGTCCACGAAAAAGATGAAGGGTGTGGCCAATAGATAATGCTGGAATCTTCACAGCCAATACCATGGCTAATCCCTCTCTTTCTGTCGTCGAGTAGTTCATTTCCATCTCATTGAGTTGTCTGCTAGCAAAGCTCACTGGATAGTCTAAGTTGTGCTCACTAGGCTGGTACAACACTGCCCCCATGGCAAACTTAGAAGCATCGATGTGCACGTGGAAGGTAATGGTCCAATCTGGGGCTCATAGAATTGGTGTTGTGGTTAGAGCCTTTTTCAATTCTTCGTATGCTCGTTGGCATGCCTCGGTCCACTCGAAGACAATCAGCAGCTTGTACAATGGTCTGATGATCAACGCATAGTTCAGTACAAACCGTCGATAGTACCCCGTATGGCCTAAGAAGCATTGAACTCCCTTGTAATGAATTGGGGGTGGAAGGCCAACAATAACCCTGACTTTCGAGAAGTCAGTGGCAATGTTGTTCTTCAACACTACGTGCCCTAAGATACATCCGTGCTTTACCCAAAACTGGCACTTTAAGGGGTTCAAGGAGAGACGATATAAGTGGCATCGTTCAAAGACTACGCGGAGTTTGTCTAAGTGTTCGATCCAGGTCAAATGGACACACAGGTCATCGACAAAGACTTCTAACTCCTTACGAAGCATGTCCTTAAAGATGGTGCACATGAGGCATTGGAAAGTGGTAGGGGCATTAGTCAACCCGATGGGCATGACTATGTAAGCAAAGACGCCCCACTCAGTGGCAAAGGCAGTCCGCAGGATGCACTTGCACCTGGTTGTACCCTGAGAAGCCATCCAGAAAACTATAGGCTTCCTTGCCTGCCACCCTCTCAAGCATGTGCTCGGTGTACGGCAATGGATGGTTCTCCTTCTTCGTGGCAGCGTTCACCTTCTTGTAATTGACACACACTCAGATTTTTCCATTCTTTTTCATCACAATGACTATGGGTGATACCCAATCTGTGTGCTCAATTTTGTAAACGAATCCCACTCTCATCAGCTTGTCAATTTTCTCTTTGACAGCATGAGCGTGTTTTGGATTCATAGGGTACGGTCGCTGCTTGACTGGCGTTGTGTCTGGCATCATGGGTATGTTGTGAGTCATGACACTCGGATCTACCCCCTTAAGCTCTTCCAAGGACTAGGTGAATACGTCTATGTACTCTCGCAAGAGAGCGACAAGACTAGTTTCTTCTTCCTCAGTCAAGTCGTCGGCAATGAAGACTGGTCGGGGTGTTTCCCTTCCTCGGCCAGATTCACCTCCTTGACCTTGGCTGGTCCCTCGATTGGTTTGTTGGTTTGTCCTTCACATTTGGCACCTAACAGAACTACTACCCTATCCCCTTTTTTGAATTTTGTGAAGTGCTTAGGGAGGTCTTGCGGTTTTCACTATTATTCCATTCACGTATCCCTGGGTTGTTTTACCTTTTCCTGCCTTATCCGTCTACACCTCAGGTGGACGGGTAGGTCCCCCTTCATGCGTCTGGTCGTGGGCAGCCTAGGGATTCCTAGATCACTATCCAAACTAACCTCCGACTCAGAGTCGAACTCCCCGTCTTCGCTAGAAGAGGTAGTCTCCCCTGGTGGACGTAGTTTAGATGGTGATTCTGTCCTAAGGACTGGTGTTGTCCCTTGCTGGGCTAAGCCTGCTTGTTCGAGGTCTATGGCTCCTACATGTTCCAAATAGGCGTGGTCACATTCCATGCGCATGACCCCTCGCTCTATCCTAAATATATTTCTTTTCTACAGCTTGGAGTCTGCTCGTATTTGCTCTATTTCTTGTCCTTCAATGTCGTATTCTACGGTATCTACTTCACCCTCAGTTCCATCACTAAAGGATTAGCAGTCTTCAAATTCATCGTTATAATCCCCTTCATCAGACTGCTCGTCATCTCCTAGGGCTTGGTACACCTCTTGTCATTGGTCAGGGAGTAGGGCCCAGTTATACATGAAGTTTAAGTCATGTACTCTGGTCCATTGCCACTTGGATTCACCTAAGAGATCCTAGAGTGGTTTGAAGTTTGCAGCTGCATTGCCAGCTAGCTTGTCTGTCAAGTATTCCAGCATCTCCTGAAGTTTCCTTTTGTTAGTTGGGACTTGGAAGTTGGCAAGCTTAGGGTTTCCCCAAAGGGTTCCTGCCATCATGCAAACTGGTACAGAGAGTGTGTCGCTAGGCTTGCCAATCGTTTTCATGGGTTGCTCATATGCCTCATGGTCTGAGAATGGCAGGTCGATTATAGCAAGAACATGCATCCAATCCTGCTCATCCTCTGGGCATGGGATATACTTGGTCAAGGGCCCATAGGACTCCTTGACTTGAGTGTTACCCTTGAGCATAGCGGAGATGGCGTCTAGGCCGACTGGTGAGGTCTTCCAAGTATCCATCTCTATCCTTATGGCGTCCATTCTATTGCCAAGGAAGATCAAGCTGTTACCCCAATCTTCGATGACTCTAGCATTGTGCATCCAGGGTCGGCCTAATAGGACTTCGTAGTCCACTCCCTTCATGACTATAAAGTCAACAGAGAACTGGATGCCTGCAATCTTTACTGGCCAATTCTTAAGTACCCCAAATGGTTTTACTCTCATACCGTTTGCTAGTGTGACATTAAACCTAGCAGTTTCAACAGACGGGTTTCCCTAAGTCTGAAACACTGCGTGGCTAAGCACACTAACCCCAGCTCCCGTGTCTACGATTCCCTTTCTTGTTGTGTCGCCTAGGGCTAGGACCGGTAAGACTGCCTGCATCTTAGAACCTTCCCAGAAGGCATTGACGTCGTGCAAGGATTTAGGCACAGAGTGCAGCGTCAAACTTGGTATTTGTGTTTCTGCATCGTGGTCTTGAGGGTTTGCCGTGACCTGCTCTCGTGACCCTTCGACCCACTGCTTAAGATCTTGCCATAGGGTAGGATGCTGCCTAAGCAGATCTCCCAGGCTAAGTGTTACAGGGGTAGTCACTAGCATGGTCAGGAGATCATTGGATACTCGTCTCTCCCCTAACCTGGATTGTCCTGGCCAATGGCCGTGGCTGATCTGTGGCTCTATAGCATCAAGGCTTGGTCTTAGCGGCACTGCTTGTGGTGCACTTGCTTTTGCCGACTTAGGTTGAGGCGGTGATATTTGCATGCTTACACTGGAGAGATCATCGATCTCGTCCTCTATGATGGGCTCAGCGTCCTTGAGATGCTCTTGAGCCTCCTTTACCCATTCCTTCACCTTCTCTATGGCCTCTAACTGTCGCTTCGGATGTGGGTATTCCCCTACCTTGGTGCTTCCCTTTTCGGCCGTCTTAGGGGCTGAAGTCTCTGCCTCTGCGTCTGAAACCTTCTTTCCAGCAGGCAGAGTCGTAGCACTCGATTTTTAGTGTGAATTTAGCTTTCGATCTATTCTTTTCCTACCTACGGCTTTTCTTCCCTATCGAAGCTGCATCAAGATTGCTAGATCCTGGCAGAGAGATGCCGGTCTGCTTCGTTTGGGCTCGGGTCATGACCCGCAATGGGATAGGTATGGCCTCCCCATTGAGGTTTTCGACACCAAACAGTCCCAATGGGACAGATGGTACATTGGCTGAGCTAGAAGATGGCTTTCGCTTTGGGCAATCTACGAAGAGATGGGTGATTTCGTACTTTGTGCACCTTTGGTCAGTCTTGTCTCTGTTTTGCTGCTCTCTTTCAGAGCAGCGTGATGAGACATGACCGGAGTGACCACAAGTCCAAAAGATGATTGGATCCTGCGTCTGCCCTCCTAGGCCTCTACCTCGTCCTCTTCCTAATGCCATCACCGGCACGGGTCGATAGTCCATGAGGACAACGTTGCCCTCGTCGTCATGCGAGACATAAGGGTATATGTAAGTTTCTTCCTCACTTGGCTTCTCCACATAGTGGAGTGGAGCATCGCTCGGTGGATGGGTCACGTAAGGACCAGGCGGTCTAGGGATGCCTGTAGGATTTATTTCCATCCTAGGAACAGCTGGCTTCATATCATTAGGTGCAGAAAGGGCCAATGGGGCTCCCCTTCCAAAGAATGGCTGCGGCCTGTTCACTAGGTAAGGCTGGCCATAGGGTTGCAAGTACGGAAGTCTTCTTGGTTGTCAAGAATCACGTGGTGGGGGACTTGCTCAAGATGCTATGCCGAACACACACAGAATGCACAAGGAGAAGCTCACTCAAGAGACAAGAAGAGAGATGGAGGCTAAAATGTTTTCTTGCTAGTTTTTTCTTCTTCTTCCACACTTTTACAATGTACACAAAGTATAGATAAGATACAACATAAAGGAAAGTGGCCTACTAAGTCAAACAATGCATAACCGACTACACTAGTCGACTGGCGCTATAACTATGCCAACTGTAAATAGGTGTAACAACCCGAATATAATAAGTGATGAGTCAGTGGCCATGTGAGAATCATGACTACCGACGTGCTAAGTGTAGAAGTGTGGACCCATCTAACTAGGCGGTCCACCATCAATGTTCGCATGTGTTGAGCTTGTCATCTCAACACTCCCCCTCAAGCTCAACTTCATCTCTGCAACTCCAAGTAAGCTTCAAAACTTTTGAAGCTTCTTTGTACCCAATGCCTTCATGAAGATGTCAGCTATCTGATCCTGTGTACTTGCATACACCAAGTCAATCTCACCTGCTAGTACCTTCTCTCTCACAAAGTGGTAGTGTACCTCAATATGTTTTGTCCTAGCATGGAACACAGGGTTCCTAGCCAACTGTATACTGCTCATGTTGTTAGAATAAATGACAACTAGACCTTCAACCTACACATCTAAATCAGCCAATAACTTTTGCAGCCATACTACCTCACATGCTGCAACAGCAGTACCTCTACACTCAGCCTCTGTACTCGACAAAGCAACTATAGATTGCTTTTTGCTAGTCCAAGCAACTGCTGCACTACCAAGAGAGAACATGTATCCGCTGGTAGATCTTCTATCAGACATACTACCAGCCCAGTCTACATCTGTGTATCCAAACACCTGTACATTTGTACATGTCTCATAGAAAAGTCCATAATGTAATGTGGACTTCACATATCTCAATATGCGTCTGACTGCATCCAAATGTGGCTTTCTAGGTACTTGCATAAACTGACTCACAAGACCAACGGCGTAGCTTAAGTCTGGCCTTGTAATGGTCATGTAGATCAAACTCCCCACTATCCTCCTGAACATAGTAGGGTCTTCTATCTCATCCCCAACATCAGTACTCAACTTTACATTTTGCTCCAACGGGACTGAAAGTGGTTTGCATGTTGTCATACCATACTTGGACAACATATCCAAGCCATACTGTCTTTGGGACAGCAATATACCATCATCACATCTAATCACCTCAATGCCAAGGAAGTACCTTAGCTCACCTAAATCCTTCATCTCAAACTTCTTCTTCAAAAAGTCCTTGACTTCAGCAATCCCACTATCACTATCACATGTAATAATCAAGTCATCCACATAGATGACTATGATGGCCAAACCTGCATCTCCCTTTCTCACATAAAGTGAGTGATCAGCATCAGAAACATAAAATCCAATATTGACAAGATACTCTCTAATCTTGTCAGACCATGCTCTAGGTGCTTGCTTGAGCCCATAGAGTGCCTTCTTCAACCTGCACACATATGTGAAATGCTCTAAATCTTCATAACCTACTGGTTGATCCATATACACTTCTTCCTGCAAATCACCATGCGAGAAGGCATTCTTCACATCTATTTACTGCAACCTCCAACCTTTGGTTGTTGCCAAAGCAATCACACATCCGTCAGTTGCCATCCTAGCAATTGGACCGAAGGTTTCATCATAATCTATGCCATATGTTTGGGCATAGCCTTTTGCAACCAGTCTAGCTTTGTACCTACTAATAGAACCATCTGCATTGTCCTTAATCTTATAAACCCACTTACATCCAATAGCTTTCTTGCCTTTCGGCAATGATACTAGATCCCAAGTCTTATTGGCCTCTAATGCAGCCATCTCCTCATCCATTGCTGCATCCCAATGAGTATGACCAACAGCATCCTCAAAACAAGTGGGCTCAACATCCTCAACTAGTTTCACCATGTAAGCATAATGGTGAGCTGCATAACTTCAAAACCAAATCTTTTAACAGGGTATCTCACCCTGCTAGACCTGCATACCACTGGATCACTCAATGGAGTCTTTGCATTATTATGAGCTCTCTATACACCTAGTGTGCTCACTGAAGGAATGCCAAGCTCATCATCCAAGCTCTCTGAGCCACTGGAGTCTCCATCAAGAACTGCATCAATGCCTTCTGACACTTTATTCTTTCCTTTGTCTTTACCTGTAGTGCTACTAGAAGTACCTGAAGATGTAGAGGTACTCCTTAGTCTCCCAGACCAAGGACTACCAGATGATGTCTCTGGTCCACTAAGAATCCGTGATTCTTGATTTTCAGCCTGCACATGAGTGTCATGATCATCATCATCATCTAATGCATCACCACTAGATACATACCAACTGCTCATTTAATCAAAGATGACATCCCTACTCACTCTGAACTTACAAGTGATAGGGTTATAACAGCGATACCCTTTCTGCTCTAAAGAGTATCCAATAAAGACACACTTTTCAGCCTTTGGATCCAGTTTCTTCCGCAACTCATCTGGCACATGAACATATGCAATGCAGCCAAACACTTTCAAGTGTGAGACATCAGACTTCTTACTTGCAAAACATTCTTCAGGAGTCATTCCATGAACTGCGGCTGTGGGAGTTCTGTTCATAATATAAACAGCAGTATGAATGGCCTCAGACAAAAAATGCTTAGGCATATTCTTTTCAGCCATCAAGGCACGTGCAACTTCTGCAATATGCATGTTTTTCCTTTCTGCAACACCATTTTGTTGTGGGATATACCTACATGTGAACTATCTCTTTATCCCATGAGACCTTAGAAAACCACTGAACTCATTCGAGAGGTACTCTCCCCCTCCAACTGACCTCAAGCACTTTACTTTCAAGCTTGTTTCTCTTTCAACTGCAGCCTTGAAAGTTTTAAAGTGCTCAAATCCTTCACTCTTTTCCTTAATAAAATATAGCCACAGTTTTCTAGAACAATTATCAATGAATGTGACAAAGTATGAACTGCCTCCAAGAGATAAATTTTGTGTAGGCCCCCAAATGTCTGTATGCACAACATCAATGATATTTCTGTTTACATCTCTGTCATGTGAAAAGGGTTGTCTTGCCTGCTTGCCAAACTGACATGCTTCGCATACCTTATGAAATTCTGCAACTCTAAATGTAGGTAAACCTGTAACCAACCCTTTGGACTGCATTAATTTCAGCCTTTGTACATTTTCATGTCCAATGCGTTTGTGCCAAATTTCAATATCTGCAACAATACCTTTTCCTTTAGCATACATAGCAGCATTCATAGTAGGAATTCCAGCATCCAGAGTAAACATACGTCCAACTCTACTTCCCTTTGCAACCAACCTGCACTTGTCATTGAAGTCTTCTACAAAGCAACCCTTTATATTAAATCTGACTTGCAGACCTTTCTCTACCATTTGACCAACTGACACCAAGTTCTTTGTAATAGATGGCACATGTAATACATCTGAAAGACTCTTTGTCTTACCATCATGCAAGGATAAGGGAACTTTTCCAATGTGTGAAATTGGGTGGCATGAATCATCACCCATCTACACATAACTTGCATTTTGCAAATCGTGCATCTCTCCAAACCATTCTGCGTGGCTGGTCATATGATTGGATGCACCTGAATCAACATACCAAACATCATCATGTGTTCCCTTTCCTGTAACAGCATTCAGCATATGCTGCATAACAAATAGACGTTCATTTTTGTCTTCATTCTGTCTTGAAGACAATGAATAGTTTCCTTGCTGCAACTTACCACTACGAATATCATCTTTCTTAGCATAACATTGGGCTGCAATATGACCTGTTTTGCCACAGTAGTGACACACAATACCAGAGTTGTTAGAACCTCTATTCTGCCATCCATCTCTTTCTTTAAAGCTCCCCCTGCCTCTAAAGTTACCACGACCTCCTGAAACCTACATATCTCCAAATTGTTGATTCAATCTGTTTTGTTAGTTGTCACTACCACGTCCTGTACCATGGCCTCTTGAAGAGAATCTACCACGTCCCCTTCCTGAACTAGAGTAGAAAGCTTGAACCTGTTCACCACTTCTTTCAGATGTCTCACTCTGCATGTTGGTCTCTTCAGTGATCATAAGGGAGACCAACTCATCGAAATCCGGAAATGGCTTTCTGACATATACGGAAGTTACAAAAGACTTCCAAGCCTTTTCATTGTTAAGTCCACCCAAGGTAGACGACACCAAATCATCATCATCGGGCATTGCATCAATCGCTGCCAATGCATCTGCAATGCTCCTTACCTTCAATGCATACTCATTGATAGACATCTTCCCTTTCTTCAATGTATTCAACTCTTGCTTGAGTTGAATCTTTCGTGCCTTTGTATTTATAGAAAATATACTTTCAAGTATGGTCCAAGCTGCATATGAATTCTCTGCATTTCTGATATGTCCCAGCATATTATTGTCAATTACTGCAGACAACTAATACATGACCTTCTTGTCTTTTGCATTCCACTCCTTCCGTGCCTTTGTCTCTTCTGTAGTTGGAGGATCACTCACCTCCAGCTCCTTTTCTTCACCTGAAACAAACTCGTAGAGGCCTTTTCCAATAAGGAAGTTCGTGACACGGAACTTCCATGAAGGGTAGTTGTTATTGTCAAGCTTCTCAATGATGGGGCTTCCAGTGTTCTTTGCCATTATCACAAAACTAATACCAAAAAGCAAGCAAATCTTCTGCAGCCCTCGACCTGTAGTGCACAGCAATATACCAGACAGCCTTTTCCACTGTCTGCTTAACAATACATGCAATCTACAACCTGTTTGCAGATAAACCTTATGTCTGCTTCCTGCAAACACTTCAAGAATCACAGATTCACAATCTGTAACCTGCGCACCCACTTTCGGTCAAAACAACCGAAATCACAGTATACCCTGAAATTGTTGTCCGCAACCTTTTGGCTCTAAAACGGGGCCTGAAACGGCCCTCAAATGCCCAAAATAACTGCGGGAAAGTCCTAAAGGGTCTATTTGTAGAATACACATCGCTCTTTGCGCACACCAAATCTCACTGCAATCTGAGATTTTTGCTCTGTCCTAGACTTAGCAATGCATAACCGACTACACTAGTCGACTGGCGCTATAACTATGCCAGCTGTAAATAGGTGTAACAACTTGAATATAATAAGTGATGAGTCAGTGGCCATGTGAGAGTCATAATGACCACCGACGTGCTAAGTGTAGACGTATGGATCCATCTAACCAGGCGGTCCACCATCAATGTCCGCATGTGTTGAGCTTGTCATCTCAACATTGGTAATCTACAATGCGCGACGTCATGGCCAAACCTACCGCAGTTAGCACAAGGTCTTGACCTAGGGTCTTGACACTCGGTCGGTAAGTGGTTTCCGTCGTACACGCATTGGACATGCGGACATGTTGGTCATCTCAACATGTCTTGCAACTTGGCTAATTCCATCTTGACATCAACCAAGCCTTGGTCTGACTTGGTGGCCTTCCCCTTATCTTGGGATGATGGGATTGATCGCTCACTAGAGGCTGACACTCTCTATGAACCTCGCGAGTTGGTCTCCTCTACGTTCGAGCTCCTAGAGTTTCGCTCTTTCAGCTAATCATCGACTCTGATGGCTTCCTCAAACACTCTAGCTACCGTGTCTCGTTGCAAGCTTGAATTGCCTGTCAAAGCCTTATATAACTCCTCGTCTTGAGTTGCGCTGATGAATACAGTCAAAACTGCTCTTTCAGTCGGTCGCTTGCCCAGAGGGATTCTCTTGAAGAGACTCCTCACATGGGTTACGTAGTCGCGGATGTCCTCCTTCTCTTTCTGCTTGATGTTCATCAAGCATACTAGTAGGTTATTGGAGTACCCGGGCTTGGCGAACCTCTTAATGAAGAGATCCTTGAGGTCATTGAAGTTGGCTCACTCTATAGCATCTAGGCTCGTATACCACGTCCTACCCTTACTGCCTAGGCAAAGCCCGAACGCTTACGAGTGTTGAATTAGGTCGTTGAGGCCATTGGCTTCGCAGACTTACTCAAATTGCTCAACAAAGTTATATGGGTTGTCATGGGGTTGGTACTTGTCGAGTTGCTTGGCAACGATTGGTATTTTGGAATGGCTCTTTGAGCCTTGGTTCGCCCCTAGTCCTACGAGCAGCGATGTTGCTAGTGCCGCGGCACTTTGTTTTGCAGTCGTGTTATCTAGGAGTCACTTCATGAGAAGCTCGCTCAACGTCAAGTCCCCCTCTAGGGCTCTCTCGTGATCTGTTCAGTTTCTACCTGCTAAGTTCAATACTCGCTACACCTTGTGCAACTCCGTACTTTGCCTTTGGCTTCTATCCTGCTGATCCCTATTGTATTCGGCTATGCCTTGCAACGCTTTGCGGGCTAGCTTTCTCTCCTCTTCTAAATCCACGATGATAGCATCTGCTGTCCTACCGCGGTGCTCATACCGAGCGTGTGCATTGTAACTGCTTACCAGCTTCTACTGAATAACATCTAGGAAGACGTTCAAATCGAGTTCCTCATTAGACCAACAGTCTGAGCTTTCCTCTGCCATTGTCGAGTTGTCTTGCTCCACCAAGCTGTCGATCAGGTTAGGTAGACTTGTTAAATCCACATCGTTGGCTCCCCTTGCTTGGTCCTAATCTGCGCTTTGATGGTTTGTCTATGTCTTGGGTCCTCTCCTATTGGTGGGTTCCTTGAGTGGTTTATCCAAGTGAGTGCCTTTAGTTATTGCACACCAACCTCAATTTATGATCATAGTGCGTGTGTCATTTCTCGTGCACTTGTGCTCAATCAGGCTTTCAGCTTTCTTAAGTGTACTTCAAGTGCAGAAATTCTATGTGAGTGCAGCAAGCAATTCCTCAGCATCTTACGCACTCTCGCTTGTTTCGGGCCTGATAGGCTTGTAGACCAATTTTCTGGCCGTTTTGTCAAGGTTTAGGGTTTTTCTCGTATGTCCCCTTATTTGTTTTTTCGGTCAATCAGGTTTTACAGCTCAGCAGTTTGCATCTAAGTCCTTAGGTCTTGCAACTGCCTACTTCTAGCCGCTAAGCGGCTGTGCGCTACGATTTTTTCCTATTTCATAGTGCGTGTGGAAAGTGCCTTTAGTTATTGCATATAAAAACAGCGCCGAGGGCTGAATGTGGAAAGTGGTCGAGGGCCGAATTTGAGACTCGGATGGATCGTTCGGACGTGCCGAGGCCGAATGTGCCACGTGGCTAAAAGTTTGATTTGGACGCGCCAAATAGGTGGGCTCGGACAGTTTGCCTCGGA
This sequence comes from Lygodium microphyllum, assembly GCF_053477565.2. Classification (NCBI taxonomy): domain Eukaryota; kingdom Viridiplantae; phylum Streptophyta; class Polypodiopsida; order Schizaeales; family Lygodiaceae; genus Lygodium; species Lygodium microphyllum. The sequence goes on along the minus strand of NC_141152.1, from coordinate 26,438,442 downwards.
TGGTAGAGGGTCGTCCGAGGGGGCTGACTAGGGTTTGGGCCGAGTGGGCCAAATGTCAGGGGCCGAGCGTCGATTTTGGGGTTCGGCCCAGAAGAGGCCACTCGGACGGTGAGAAAGCTACAAGTGAGACTCCTTCCTTCTCTCCCACATCTTGACATGGTATCAGAGCCTCGTTCGTGGTAAGGAGCTCAAGAAAGCAAACCAAGTTTGCGGTGTTTTGGTAAGAGGAACAGTGTTGCTTTCATTTTTCGAGTTTGGGAGCAAGTCTCTGCAGGTAGCACAGCCGGAAAGTGCAAGAGTGTATTGTCTCAAATTGAGATGCCCTTCGTTGTGTAGCAAGAGGGCAGTATATGCTGCGAGTAAGGGCTTTAGCCCTTGGCTGCCCTAGTTTTTTTATTTGAGGCCATTTCAGGGCCTGTTTTGGAGGCGGAAGTTTTCCACACACACTTAGGAAAGGGCCCTGTTTTTTGCTCTGTGACCACCATTCTACAGGTCGGTGAAAAGTTACCATAGAAATTGCATCGTATGCCTGTGCATAGAGACATTGGGAGTTACAGAATCATCCTTGTTGCCTGTTGATGCAAAATCGTCACTAGGAAGTGACTGCGTGGTCAAATACCACTTTCGTCAGTTTTGCAGATTTGCCCTTGTGAGCTGAAGCTGTGTTTTTTACAGTGACAGAATTTTTTGTAGTGTTCTGTAATGGTGTCTGATTCTCTTTCACAGATTGTCACTGAAAAGCTTGACAAGAACAACTTCCAAGCATGGAAGTTTAGAATGACGAATTTCCTTATGGAAAAAGGATATTGGGAATTCGTTGTAGGAAATGAAGAAGAACTAGTTCTTCCTGATGTTTCCAATCAACAGTAAATGCATGCATTTAAAGGATGGCATGAGAGAGTCAGAAAAGTTATGTACTGGCTATCTATCAGTATTTCAGACTCTATGATTGTGCATATTCAGGATGTAAGTATGCCAAAGGAGGCATGGGATACTTTGTCAAAAATATATAGCACAAATATGCAAGCCAGGAAAATGCAGCTCAAGCAAGAGTTGCACAATGTGCAAAGAGAAAGTATGCGCATCAATGACTACCATATGAAGGTGAAAAAGATTGTAAATGCACTTGCTTCCATTGGGTCGCCTGTGGAAGATGATGATTTAGTTTCTGTGACCTTGAATGGTCTAGGAAAGGATTATGCAGAGTTTTGAACATCCATTTCCGTCCGTGAGAGATTTCTTGATTTTGAGGAGTTGATTGCTCTTCCAATTTCTGAGGTTCAGAGAAATGGTGGTGCATCTTCTTCAAGAGGAACTTCAAAAGAAGTTGTCTTCTACTCAAATGCTGGAAGAGGTAGAGGCAGAGGTAGAGGAGGCCGATCTGGAGGCCGTGGTAGAAATCCGAATATGCATCAAACTCAAGAAAACCAGACCTATGGAGGAGGAGGTGGTAACTCTAGAGGCAGGGGGAGCCAAAGAGGTCGTGGTGGATGGCAAAGAGGCCAAAATGCAAACAGCAATGTTGAATGCTACTACTGTGGTAAAATGGGTCATATGGCTAAAGACTGCTATAAAAAGCAGAATGACATCATGAATGGAAAATTGCAACAAGGGAATTATGCATCTTCTAGTAGACAGGATAATGAGAGAAATGAGCATTTGTTTATGGTGCAGCACATGACCAATTCTGTGACAAGTGCAGAAGAAAGCAACGATGTGTGGTATGTTGACTCAACTACATCAAACCACATGATAGGTCATGCAGAATGGATGTAGGATGCAAGGAAAATGGAAAAACCAGGATTTGTGGAGACTGGTGATGATACTGCACATCCTATTGTGCAGATTGGAAAAATTCCTTTGTCTATACAAGATGGAAAAAAGAAATATCTGTCGGATGTATTTCATGTCCCGAATATCACCAAGAACCTGGTTTCTGTTGGTCAAATGGTTGAGCAGGGCTTGTAGGTCAGATTTAATCCTCATGGATGCTTTGTTAAGAATATGAAAAATAAAGGTCGCTTGATAGCAAAAGGAAAGAAGAAGGGCAGAATGTTTACGTTGGATGTAGACATGGCTGAATTGAGTGCAGCAATGTTTGCACATGGGACCGGTGTAGTTGCAAATATTGATATTTGGCATAAATGCATTGGTCATGTTAATGTACAGCAACTTAAATCAATGCAAGCCCAAAATATTGTTGCAGGATTGCCTAAATTCAAGGTTGCAGAAATGCATAAGGTATGTGAAGCCTGTCAATTTGGAAAACAGGCAAGGAAACCATTTCCTAGACATGTTCAAGAGAGTAAGAAGCCATTGGAATTAATCCACTCTGATGTGTGGACTACTAAAGCTGCATCTATTGGAGGCTGTCATTATTATTGTCACTTTTATTGATGACTATAGTAGAAAAGTTTGGGTGTATTTTATGAAAAAGAAAAGTGAAGTGTTTGGGCATTTCAAAACTCTTAAAGCTATGGTTGAAAAAGAAACAGACCTGCAAATAAAATGCCTAAGGTTAGATGGAGGGGGAGAGTACCTCTCAAATGAGTTTGCAAGGTTCCTACATGAGCATGGCATAAAGCAGCAATATTCATGCAGTCATACCCCACAACAAAATGGAATTGCAGAAAGGAAAAACATGCATATTGGAGAGGTATCTCGTGCCATGCTCAACGAAAAAGACTTGCCATATTTTTACTGGGGTGAAGCAGTTGCTACAGCAGTCTACATAATGAACAGGACTCCCACTGCAGCAATATATGGGATGACTCTAGAGGAGAGGTATACTGGTAGGAAACCAGATATTTCTCATTTGAAAATTTTTGGTTGCATTGCTTATGTTCATGTGCCAGATGAGTTGAGATCCAAGTTGGATCCAAAAGCTGAGAAGTGCATCTTTATTGGTTACTCTCTACAGCAGAAAGGGTATAGATACTATAACCCTTCTATTCGTAAGTTTATAGTGAGCAGAGATGTTTTTTTATGAGATGAGTAGCTGGTATAAACCAGTAAATGTGATTGATGATGTAGATGCACAAAATGGTAATGCTGCACAGAATTCACAGCAAGCAGTCACAAAATATTAGTGGACCTGGAGCGTCCTCTAGCAGTGGTTCACATTCTTCACCATGGATAGGCCGATTGAGATCAGGAGAATCTCCTCAAAACAATGCAGATAGTGGTATGCAGGTTTTACGAAAAGGGAAAGAGAAGGTAGATCAGCCCATGTTTGATATGAATGCATGTCACTCTTATGTGGATGGTGAATCCAGTGGCTCAAAACAGAGCATTGATGATGAGTTGGGTATTCCTTCTATTGTTACACCTGGAGTAAGGAAGACCAAGGATGTTTTGAGAGCACCTAGGAGTGAACCTACTTTGCGCAGGTCTACCAGAGCTAGGTATCCTGCGGATAGGCTAAAATATGATGGTTTTACAGCCATTCACTATGCATATATGGTCAAAGTGATACAGGAACCAAAACCCACTTCTTTTGAGCAAGCCATGGGAAAAGAAAAATGGGAGAAAGCCATGGATGAAGAAATGGATGCCTTGGAAGCAAATGCTACATGGGAATTGGTACCTTTGCCTAAAGATAAGAATGCAATTGGTTGTAAGTGGGTTTATAAGGTGAAGCACAATGCAGATGGTTCTGTGAACAGATACAAGGTAAGATTAGTAGTCAAGGGGTATGCACAAACATATGGCATTGATTATGAAGAAACATTCAGTCCGGTTGCAAGGATGGCAACTGTAAGAGAAGTCATTGCTATGGCTACATCAAAGGGATGGTCTTTACATCAGATGGATGTAAAGAATGCCTTCTTGCATAGTGATTTGCAAGAAGAGGTCTATATGGAGCAACCACCAGGTTATGTGCATACTATTCATCCTGAGTTTGTTTGCAGGTTGAAGAAAGCCTTGTATGGCTTGAAGCAAGCACCTAGAGCATGGTCTGACAAGATGGGACAATATCTTGTCACTATTGGCTTTCAGATTTCCAAGGCAGATTTCTCACTTTATGTGAGAAAAACAGAGAAAGAAGTTCGAGACTAAGGATTTGGGAGAGCTGTGTTATTTCTTGGGCATTGAGGTGATTAGATCACCAAGTGGGATATGGCTCTTGCAGAGGCAATATGGATTGGACATGCTATCCAAATATGGGATGACAAGCTGTAAGCCTATTTCAGTTCCTTTGGAGAAAAATGTGAAGCTGACTGCAGATGCAGGTGAGCTTCTGGAAGACCCTACTATGTACAGACGCATAGTAGGAAGTTTGATTTATATGACTATTACCAGGCCAAATTTGAGCTATGTTGTTGGATTGGTAAGTCAGTTTATGCAGGCTCCAAGGAAACCGCATTTGGATGCGGCTAGATGCATACTCAGGTATGTGAAGTCCACATTGCAGTATGGACTATTTTATGAGACTGGGATTTAGATACAATTGCATGGATACACTGATGCTGATTGGGCTGGTAGTATTTCTAATAGACGATCTACCAGTGGATATGTGTTCTCTTTTGGGAGTGCTGCAATCACTTGGAGTAGCAAGAAACAGCCTACAGTTGCCTTGTCGACCACAAAGGCTGAGTACAGGGGTGCAGCCATGGCTGCATGTAAGGTAGCTTGGTTGCATAAGCTACTTTATGATATGCATCAACCTAAAGATGGGCCAGTTGTCATTTATTGTGACAACATGAGTAGTATACACTTGGCAAATAACCCAGTCTATCATGCTAGAACAAAGCACATTGAGGTGCAGTGGATATGTGTTCTCTTTTGGGAGTGTTGCAGTCACTTGGAGTAGCAAGAAATAGCCTACAATTGCCTTGTCGACCACAGAGGCTGAGTACAAGGGTGCAGCTATGGCTGCATGTGAGGTAGCTTGGTTGCATAAGCTACGTTATGATATGCATCAACCTACAAATGGGCCAGTTGTCATTTATTGTGACAACATGAGTAGTATACACTTGGCAAATAACCCAGTCTATCATGCTAGAACAAAGCACATTGAGGTGCATTATCACTATGTGGGGGAGAGGGTTTTACTAGGTCTTATTGATCTAGTTTATGTCAGCACAGAGGATCAGGTAGCTGACATATTCACAAAGGCATTGGGCACAGAGAAGCTGTGCAAGTTCAGAGACCTAATTGGTGTGCAGAAATTAGGATTGAGCTCGAGGAGGAGTGTTGAGATATCGAGCTCCACTCGTGATATGCCAGGGTGACCGTTGTGCATTTATGTCACTGACTTGTTAGCTGCAGATGCGGTTGGTACACCACCCATGAATAATAGCTAGATGACAGCTATCCTTATCTACTCTAGTTTGTGGCTCAATTAGTATGCCACCTTAGTTAGTTGAGTTTGGTTTGAGACCCATATATAGGGTTCTTCTATTTCTCTGTACTTGTGTTCTTTTTGGCTTACACAACTAAGAAGAGGAAAACTGTTTTCAGCCACCACCTTTGTGTGTATTCCCCCATTGTGCAAGTGAGAAAGCTACAAGTGAGACTCCTTCCTTCTCTCCCACAATCTTGACAGCATATTCGGCAAAGGAATAGTACCATCAACAATAGTAAGTAGGTCAAGTTTCTGTAGGAGCAATTCCATGGTCATTTTCCATCGTTGATAATTTGAGTCAGTTAATTTGTCTACTTTGTAGGTGCATGAGGCAACAACGGATTGAGCCATGGTGATGTCTCTCCGGATCAAATATCAGAAGACTCATGCATTGCCTTTATAGGTTTGGCATGTGTTGGCCTCTCAGCACTAGCATGATACCATGTAGGGAAATGAAGCAAGGAGATAGATGCTTGTTGATTACACATTCGTTGTTGCTGAGCGTACATAGAGAATTTTGAACAAAAGAATTATTGTATTTTGATCATGTTTGCAAGTACATATTTGACAAACAGTCATCTATGACTCCTCATCATAGATCTCATCATAGATGAGTCAATTTTTATAATAATTAAATGGATTTGTTAATTTTGAGATCGAGCATTAATATTTCATTAGGGACACTGGTAGGGAGAGGAGGTGCCACTGGTGGGATGGTAGCAACAACTTGTTGGATGCAGCAGGCTGTGATGAGCTTAGACCTAGCGGCAACAGGCCCCTGCCTTCAACCTTGCAAGGTAAAAACCCTTTTTTATTTTTTGGGTGGGTGGGTGCTCAATGGGCACACTACCCCCCTTTTCTCCTACCTCCTCCTCCTATTCTACTTTTCTTCTTTTCCTCCTCCTCCTCCTTTCTCTTTATCTTTATCTTTTTTTTTCTTTCTCCTTTTTCTCTTTCTCTTACTCCTCCTCTTCTTCTTTTTCTTCTCCTTCTTCCTCTTCTTTTTCTTCTCTTCCTTTTCCTTTTCTTCTTTTATTTCTTCTCCCATTCACTTTTTTATTATTTCCTTCCTCCTCCTTTCTCTTTGCTTTCTTTTCTTCTTCTTCTTCTTCTTTTGCCCTCCTCCTCGTCCTTTTCTTGATTCTCCTTTCTACTTTCTCCTCTTTTTCTTTTTCTTTTTCCCTTCTTCCTCACATGCTAATAAAAATTTAATGAGAACACTTGAGAGCCGAGTTTTGATGCCGAGAAGTGCTTAAAAATAGCCAAAAATTACAAATATCAAGGAAAAAATATTCAACGTCGAAGGCGGTGGCTCTAGTTAGGACGATTTTAAGCACCAAGTGAAATACGACTCTTAAAAGACGCCCGAGCGACACTTGTTGATTTTTGATAAATTTTTAGACTGCCCTGCAAGTTTTCAGGAGTTTCTGGTGAGTGTGGGATGTCAAGCCGGATGCATAGAAATTTACAGCACTCGATTTGGACACCGGACAGGGAAATGGCCAACAAATGGGCAAGATGCGAAGGGGTGGACATTAGAGGGGCCAAGTGGGCATGACCTTTGGGAGCCCAAGACAACTTATGCCACATGAAATGCCACACACAATTCTTGGAGAGAGAGAGATGAACAAAACGTGGAGATGGAGGGCGCCAAGAATGCACCGAAAAATGCGTCCCCTTCATGATGATGCATCCTCCTGCCTGTGAGCAACCCCCCAATTGATCATGGGGCTTGATTCCCTCCTATATGTTGATGCTATTTCCGCCCTTTGCTCGCGCTATGATGGCCTAGATGAAGATCTCTGATTTTAGTCTTTCTCTCTCCTCCTTCTCTCTCCCTTAAGGGGTTGTTCTTGTGTGGAAGAAGACAATGAAGAATGGTGGAGGAAAGCTTGTCTGGATGACACCGGATTGCTTCCGGATGGATGAAGACATGAAGAGTGTTGTTCCTGAAGATACTGAGCATTAAATGCATGCTAGAAAGCAGTCCCGTAATCAAGACCAAGAAATCGAGACCTGAAAATAAGCGGTAATGCTATTTTTATAAAGAAAAATGATCTTTTTATGCTATTTGCTTTATGAAACCTTGTTCATATGGGATGAAAGTTCATTATGATATTTCTTTCCATGATTTTCAACTGTTTGTAACCTAAAAATTAGAAAATATAAGGCTACATGGCCGGAATTAATGTCAAAATACATGAAAAACACGTGTTTTAAGGGTAAAATTGGGGTTTTTGCTATATAAATGAGAAATATGATATGTCACACCAACTAAATTTGAGTTTTTGTTTTCAATGAACCTAAGGGCCACAGCCCACAATCAACTTTTATTTTCAGTCATTATTTATTAAAGAAAATAGGGAAAAATTGCCCAAAAATGAAAAAAATGGGTTCAAAATTAAGAAAAAATAGAAAACGGGCTGAGAAAAATTAGGGAAAATTATATCTATGTTTGTGCAATGTATAATGATGGCAAAGCACGAGTTGGTCTCGGTTTGTCCCCGTTTTATGTTTTGTGCGTATTTATCATTCTTTTAAAAGGGAAAAATGCATAGAAACCCTGTCTAACCGATCAATGATACAAAATGCTAAGCGATGGATGAAAAGGGGCTGGAACGTTGAAAGATAAAGAAAAGATTTGATTTATGCATTGCACTTGGCATATAGAAAACGGTTTAAATAAAGAGGATGGTAGCATGGGCATATGGCTCGCTACCTCCTTTCAATGCAGCACGCGTTAGTGAAATTCATGGAAAGAATGCTTTATGCACTATGCACGATGCTGATCTTTCTTTTGTCTGAGCACATAGCCATATACGATTTGCATTAAGCATAATAATTAAAAGGTATCAGAAAAAAACCTCGTGGATGCATGGCACATGTCTTTCTTAGGTTGAGACCAACGATGAGCGTGAGAGGATATCATAAGCTGTAGGTCAGTCATTGGGTCCTAAGGGGAAAGTGTAGTGAGGGAACATGGTATATCTCCTGGAAATACGAGAAATATAAAAGAGAGGAGTTTGTGTTCGTTTGTATTATATGTTTAGCAGCGCATCAAATAGCTAATCCGTGCGATGTAGGAGAGCTGCAGTGGGGCTCAGACTATTAGTCGGTGGAGTGCCTCCTATGTGTGTGTGACGAGGCATTATCCCTATGTACTTTGGGTTCTCTCTTTGAGGAGTTTTAGGGAAACGTTGGACTATGAACTATAAATGTATAGATTAAGCTTTGTTGAGAATCAGCAATCACACTCACTAAAACAGCCTCTTTGTATGGAGCTTCAGGGTCAAGGATATGCAGGCTAACTTATCCCATATGCACAATGGTGCTTACTGCAGTTTCCTACTTTCCTATAAAGCATTGCACTTGCTTCCTTTTTCTTAATGCAATGATAATACTCTTTTCTTTTTAGTGAAGTGTCAATGTCATTGTCCACATACACAAGATTGTGTTTATGAGTCCAAGTCTCAATCTTGGAACCTAATTCACTTGTGTAACAAACAGTGTCTTTATCTTCTCCATCATGAGTCCACACTTCTCATTTCATCCTCCATAGCTTCCGGTTTTGCCATGCTCTAGATCCCGCATTTCTCACATGGTATCAGAGCCCAGTTGGGCATGACATTGCTTCTCTAGCCTCTCTTGATTCCTCTCAACCTCAGTCTAGCTCAATGTCAGCTCATGACTTCATCTCCCAACTCTACTCTCACTGAAGCTTCCATGGCAGCCATAGCCAGCAGCACCCTGTCAGATTGAGCTGCTTATATCTCACTCCACAGGTCAAATCTCTTAGAGCTTCCTTCTGGAAAAGTATTCCCCAACTCACAAAGCTTCCCTGTATCACATCAATCCAGGACGTTTGACCATCTGGAGCTCAGCATTGTGAAAATCCTCAATCTCTGCTCTGTGTCTGCCATAGCCAGACAGGACCTACCTTACTTGGAGCTTCAATAACTCCTCAACTAGGCCATTTCAGCTCTTGATTTCTTCTAGGGAGTTGTTCCTCTACTCAAGGCACTTCATCCTGGCACGAGAATCGATGACATTACTATGCCCTGACCCTAGCATTGCGGAAATCGCGCAAACCTATCTTGAACTGCGTCGAATCTGTTCGACGTGTCTGCGTGCTTCATACAGGCCACGATCTTGACGATTATAATAGGGCTTTGATAGCCCATGAAGTCAGCTTCCTAGGCATGTAAAATTTTTTGAAAATGATCAAGTGTAGCTCCTGCAATCTGAGAAAAACTAGGCCCCTGTCTCAGAAACCCTAATTCCACCATAGCCAAAGCTTCAAAATTCTGACATTTTTCATTGTTTTCTCTCACTGAAGTTATCAATAGTGATTTTAATCGCTGAGCAATACTCTCTGAAGTTCATTAAAGTACTGTCACTCAGATTTGAAGGTATCAACATCAAATCAAGAAGAGGAAGATTAGACTTGGATTTAAAAAGAGTAAGATTAGACTTGGATTTAAAAAGAGTAAAGGACTTTGCAGATTTGGTGTTCATGGACACTCAGTTAGTGCTTTTTAGCACTTGCATCTCTCAACCAATTCTTCTGTTGCTCAAATCTAATAAATCTGAAGTTGATTTGCTACTGTTCCCATAAGTCTAACATGGGCAAAGACTCTCCAAATGCTCAATTCAAAGGAGTCAGGTTCCACACTTGGCAAACCCGCATCAAGCTCATCCTGATGAAGAAGGGTCTCTGGGCCATCACAAATGGCAAAGAGAAGAAACCTCGGGATGCGGACCTTGCAACTACTTGGCAAAAGAATGATGACAGAGCACAGGCCATTATCAAACTGGAGCTAGATGACAGTTATATCGACCATGTGGATAACTGTGAGACCTCACAGGATACATGGAAAAGACTTGACACCCTGTTCGGTGCACAATCTAAATCATCAAAGTATGGTCTCCTGATTGAGTTCTTCAGGCTTGAAATGAAGTCCAGCACATCACTTGCCACACATCTTAATTACATGGAAGGACTCCTAACCCAACTTGCAGGAATCAACATTAAAATGGATGAAGATGTTTGCATCGGTGTTCTACTTAAGAGTTTGCCTCCTGAATATAATAATGTATCAAAAACTTTAATCAACATGCCAAATCCTGAACTTGTTGATATCCAGGCATCGCTGTTAGAAGAAGAAAAGAAACTTAAAAGCAAAGAAGAACCAAGTACCTCTAGAGATGAGCATGCATTATATGTTGGCAACAGGTACAAAGGCAAGAAGGATCAGCTCTTCTGTGACTTCTGCAAAAGGACCGGATACACCGAGAAGTTCTGCCACGCAAGAAAGAGATCCCAAAAGGCCTATCTAGTCGCAGTCAAAGAAGAAGAAGAAAATGGAGCAAAGGAAGAAGAAGATGAAGATGAAGACCACCAGGATCGGAAGGACAAGACTCATCAGTCCTTGTACTCTCATAATTCTGATAGACTGTTTTAAAAGCCCTGTATTTCCTTGCCCTAATGCTTCCTGCCATAAGCTTTGTAAACTCCTTATGTAACTTGGCATTACAGTCCCTGTACACTTTGTGAGGCCCCTGTTACAGCCTCTGGATGTCCACCATGTTTATGGTACCCACACTTAGCCTTTTCTGCGACAGCCTCTGGTGTTTTGCCATGTTTGTGGTATGCCCACAATTTGCAGGTGGTTCTCATTACAGCCTCTACACACTTTGTGCCTTTCTAGTTGTGATTGAGGAGGGGTGTTGAGAATCAGCAATCACACTCACTAAAACAGCCTCTTTGTATGGAGCTTCAGGGTCAAGGATATGCAGGCTAACTTATCCCATATGCACAATGGTGCTTACTGCAGTTTCCTACTTTCCTATAAAGCATTGTACTTGCTTCCTTTTTCTTAATGCAATGATAATACTCTTTTCTTTTCAGTGAAGTGTTAATGTCATTGTCCACATACACAAGATTGTGCTTATGAGTCCAAGTCTCAATCTTGGAACCTAATTCACTTGTGTAACAAACAGTGTCTTTATCTTCTCCATCATGAGTCCACACTTCTCATTTCATCCTCCGTAGCTTCCGGTTTTTCCATGCTCTAGATCCCTCATTTCTCACAAGCTTTAGGGCAGTTTGTCCTTTAGCATTAGATTGACGCTCCTGGTTCGCGAGGCCGTGAGGGTGTGTGTGTGTCATGAGTATGAGGTCCGGCTAGTGCCATAGCCAATCCTGGCCCATTTTAGGTCCCATCAGTGGTGTGTCCGCCGGGAGCTGCCTATAAGTGGTGGTTTTCGGATCTAGGGTTTCTAGGGACCAAAAGAAAGTTGGTTTATGTCCTCTGACAAGGACTGTCAAGCCGAAATCCAAAAAGCAGAACATGCTGAGAGAGCTAGACGGTGGTTAGAGATTGTAAGTCGTTATTCTCCTCAAAGGAGTAGCCGAGTACGTATAAGAAGAAGTGGTCTTAGTCACCCAACTACTCCACATATTCTGTTAGGTGCAGGAGGAAGCGTAAGTTCTTCCTTTCCTCCACCAAGTCTACCCACTTCAAGTGGGGGGGTGAATACACCCATTCAAGCTCCTATTATTAATTCGATTGTCACTATGGCACAACCTATTGCAATTCCTGCAGGGACGCTGGATTTACCAGCCTTAGGAGTTCCCTTGCCCATTTTTAATGGGTTAGCGGAAGAGGATGCAGAATTTCACATTTGTGAGTTCCAAATATTGATGTTCAATTATCGCATCCAAGACGAGGGACATCTCATGATGTTCTTCAATATACGGTATGGTATCACAGCATAGAGTCTGGGACCATAATCACAATTGATCAATTCTATGCAGCTTTCCGAGGAGAATATGCCCCTGAAAGAGGTGGCCAATATTGGTTGCGGGTCTTGAATGTAACGCAAGCCAAGACCCTCACGAGAATGTGAAAGCTTATGCCAAGAAGTTGAAGGAAGTATTTCGTAAGTTACAAACTTACATTTCCATTCTGCCAGCTGCCCAATTGCAATACTTTTTGCATGGGTTGGATTTTAATATCCAAGTACAATTAAGCAATGTGGCCTTGGCAGATATAGATACCGCTATTACACGGGCAGAGGGAGTAGAAGCATGATTACAAACGGCCTACTCCTCTCGAATGAATGTTAATGGGGGTTTAGTACCTAGAGGCAATCTACCATTGACGAATGGAAGTAAAGGGATGCCTATGACTAACCCTAATGGGAGAGGGAGCGTGGTTCAGAATGTACCCTTGCTGCCAACTCCTCCCAGTGTGACTATGCCTATGGCAAGTCAGTTGGCTCCACCAAATGTTGGAGGCCAAGTTTCAAATTCTAATGTTGTTCCTGTGGGTCAACAACCAATGCCAAATTAGATTGCTAGGCCAATGGAACGATGGGTCGATGATCGAGGCTATGAGTCGAGTGCATCTAATGTCCTTGGCAAAGTTAAGGATATGATGAAGCATTATACCGATATGATTTCCGAACAATATTGACAAATAGCTGTCGACGTTAATTTCTTGAAGAAGCAACAGAATCTGATAGGGAGTCGACTCCCTGAAGAGGGTGAACCCTCTAGATTTAGTTGCAAGTGGTGTGGTGGACAACATTTCCCTAGAAACTGTCCAAATGTTAAATGCGACATTTGTGGGAAGTCGGGCCATTTAGCTGCTACCTGTTGGAGCAAGATTAGTTCCCTCCAACAAGGGAGTAAGCAACCAGGCCCTGTGAATCATAGAGCGCAAGGAAATAGCTTGCAGCAGAATGATGCACCAAGGCAAATATTGCAGAGGGGGAAAACAACTACAGAAGAGTTGCCACAAGGCAACAGAGTCAGCCTTATTAAGGCTGTAGGAGTCAGTGATGCTGAAACCTCTAACTTAAGAGCCGTGACAAGAGGCCAAAAGGCTAAAGAGGTTGACAAAGATAATGCAAAACCGGTTGAGGCAAACCCTAAACAAGGGGATAAGGGGACATAGGTCAAGAATCCTAGCATAGAAGGGGGACCGCTAAGGCCGGTTGACAGAAAAGGCAACCCTAAGAAGGATGAAGAAGTGCCAAGAAAGAAGACAAGAGCTAAGAAAGAAGCACCAAAACCAATCCAAAGACCAAAAGAGAGGATGGTTTTGCGAGAAAAGAGAGCTTTGGCTACCTATCATGATTTTGATTTAGCAAGTTCCCTTTGCGAAGTTAAACCGGACATAAACCTTCTACAGTTGATCAAATTATCTCTAGGAGTACGCAAGGAATTTAAGAAGATCATGCGTATCGGGTATATTGTGGAACATTTGGGCATAGCATGAGTAGGGGAAGATTGGTTTGACCATGCTGAAAAGAACTGCCCTAGGGTTCCAACTTATGTGGATGGAATATTAGTGGAACATGCCATTGTAGACACTGGATCCTCCATCAATATCATGAGTTCAGAGTTGATGGAGAGGCTGGGTCTAGGCATTCAAAAAGACAGCTCCACCCTTCTTAGAATGGCTGATGATAGTCTAAGACAACCAGAAAGTTGCGTTACTAGAGTCCATGTTACAGTGGCAAGTGTAGAATGCTTCTTGGACTTTAGGGTGATAAGATTTGCAGGACGTCCTAGCTATCGAGTTTTGCTAGGGAGGCCTTGGATCTTACGAACAGACTGTCAAGTCGATATACCTGCTGGTCATGTGGTTCTAGGTAGAGATGCCAATCGAGTAATAGTCGATGCTTACCCTAAGTCTCCTCAAAGTGAGAGAGCTCCTTTATCTTCTACTGAATTAGAGACAACAGATGATCCATCTGGTAGTGAGACATCATCCAGTGATGAATCTAAAGAGGGGTCCACTACAGAGGATATTTATCAGATAACTCTAAACGAGCCAATAGAGTCGCAAGATAGGATAAGAGATGCGGATGTGATTGAGTTAGACCTTGGCATGCCGAATGATTCACGGCCAATTAAATTAGGTTCCATGTTCAGTTCAGCAGAAAGGGAGGACTATGTGTCCTTGATTCAAGAATTCCGCGATATCTTTGCTTGGAGTTATGATGAGCTGAGAGGCATTCCTCCCAGCCTGCTGTTCATACTATTCCTGTAAAAGAAGGCAGTTGTCCTATGCGTCAGAAAGTAAGGTGTATGCCTTTTGAATTGAGGGATGGGCTGTTTAAGGAGTTACAAAAGTTACGGAAAGCTGGGTTAATCTTCCCTATTTAGCACACAGAATGGTGTTCACCAGTTGTCATCAGGAAGAAGAAATATAACCAGATCTGATTATGTGTGGATTTTAGAGAGCTGAATAAGCAGACGGTTAAGGATTACTACCCGTTGCCATTTATTGACCAGATTTTGGATCAATTGGTGGGTAGGGAAATATATTCATTCATGGATTGCTTTGCAGGATACAACCAAATGGCAATTGCAGAAGAGGACAAGTTGAAAACGACTTTTATTATTGTCTTTCGTACTTTTGCATACCATGTGATGGCCTTTGGTTTGTGCAATGCACTTGGATCATGGCAACGAATAGCAGATAAGACCTTTGGTGACATCTCCCCAGATGAGTTGAAAGTATTTATTGATGTCCTGGGGACAGCCACTATAAGGGAAAGGATGTTGGTTATCTTAAGAAAATGCTTTGAGCGTTGCAGACAATTTTGTATCGCTCTTAATCCAAGGAAGTGTGTCTTTGGAGTGCCTTATGGGCTATTGCTGGGCCATGTGGTCAATTCAATAGGGATAGCAACTGACCCTGAAAAGATCAAGGTCATAGTTGCTATGAGTCCTCCACGCACTCCGAAAGAGGTTCATAGCTTTCTGTTCATCGATAGGGTACTATCGGAGGTTTATAAATGCCTTGGAAGAAAGAACGTTTCCATTAACGAACTTATTATCCTTTAGCTATCTATTTGAATGGAGCGACCCTTGTAAGGTAGCTTTCGAGGATGTGAAATAGGAGCTAGTAAAAGTGCCCATTTTCAAAGCACCTAAAAGAGATGAGGTGTTCTATATATTTTCAGCAGCCACCATGCATAGTATCAGCTGCTGCTGTTTAGCCCAAATCTGGGAGGAAAAGTGGTATCATCCAATAGCTTTTGCTAGTCGGAAATTGGGCATTTCAGATATCAATTATATCTACATGGAGAATTTATGTCTTGCGATGGTCTTTGGGACTAAGAAATTCAGGCACTACATCCTTTATGAGAAGGTAGTTTTCTATACGAAGGCGAAAGGGCTTAGGTTCCTTATGAACAAGCTACAGCCGCCTGATCGTTTGGCAAAGTGGTTAATCACTTTTTAGGATTTTGATTATGATATTAAGAATAAGCCACCGAGGTTGCAGGGTATTGTGGAATGCCTTGTGGATTTCAGGGAGCCGAAAGAGATCTTGGCTGAAGGAAGTGATATTGAGAAAATGTTTAAAATTGATACAGCTTCTATTCCATCTTGGTATGCTGCTATTACGCATTATCTATCAAGAGGAGAGACTAGAGCTGGTTTGTCAAAATCAGAAAAGAGAAAAATCAAACAACAGGCTTTGAAGTTTTTCTTGATCACAGGGACACTATATCGGCAAGGAGTTGATGATATTTACCGTCGATGTGTGATGCCTGATGAGGTTTCTTTTATGTTGGAAGAGTGCCATGGCTCTGCATGTGGAGGGCACTTTGCTGGATGGTTGACGGCATAGAAAGCTTTAAGAGCTGGATATTGGTGGCCGTCCATCTTCCAAGATTCTTTTGAGTATGTAAAGAGATGTGATACCTGTCAAAGACATGACAAACGAGAGAATAGGAAATGCCCACTTACGCCTATCATGGCTATCCTTCCATTTGAGAAGTGGGGCATTAATTTTGTGGGTCCTATTACCCGGTCGTCTACTACCCAAAAGAGATATATTATAGTGGCCACTGATTATTTCACAAAATGGTCAGAAGCGCGGGTGACAAGGCAGGACAACGCAAAAGAGACTGCAAGTTTTCTTTTAGAGCAGATTATCTGCTGTTTCGGTCCCCCAAAAGAACTAGTGTCGGACCGTGGAACCCATTTTTTGAATAAAATGATCAAAATCTTGACTGAAGCTTGGCAAATCAAGCATAATAAAACGACTCCTCATAATCCGCAAGCAAACGGGCAAGTTGAAAGTACTAATAAGCAACTTGTGGGTATCTTGTCTAAAATAGTCTTTGAGAAGAAACGAGACTGGGACAGGAAGTTGTATGTGGAAGTATGGGCGTACAATACAACGTTTGAGCGAGCTACTGGCCATACTCCATTTAAATTGGTTTATGGGGAAGAGTGTGTGTTACCCCTTGAGATCGAGTTGCCAACCATAAGGTTTGCAATTAACCACTCTTTGGGAGATGAGGATTCCCTTTTTGAACGTTTCACGACCATAGCCCATCTGGATGAGCTGAAGTTGCAGAGCTTATTACACCAGGAGGTGGCTAAACGTCGAATGAAGCAGTTGCATGACCTTAGAGCGAAGAAGTATACCTTTAAAAAAGGGCAATTAGTTCTGTACTATGATGCGCGTAGGGAGCTGTTTCCAGGGAAGCTAGAACCTAGATGGGATGGCCCCTACAAGATTGTTAGGTTAGGGAAAAATAGGTCTACGGCTCTATTAGCTGATCTACAGGGAGTAGAGTTTAAAAATAAGGTTAATCTTAATAAGATTAAATCTTATTATTTCTAAGTATGCTAATACAAAGAAAATGCATTGCAAGTCTATGCTAGGGATGATTTGAGACCTACAAAAGAGCTTAAAGCTGGTTGATGGGGCGGTTAATTCCCTATTTGGAGCACCCATATCTGGAGTAGAGATATCATCAGGGGAAACTCATCTGGTGGAGCAAAGGATACAAAGTGATTGAACAAGAAGACAGAACCTTTGTGTGGGAGATCAAAGTCTTCTGCCATCACTGCTTACGACTGTTGACGAGTATCCCTGTTGAGTTCAATGAAGAAGGAGGGATGGATCCATCAGTTCATCCCCTCAACATGCTAAATTTTGACTACCATAATTATGAGTAGAGGAGTTTGTGATGGCCGGCTATGTAAACCCATTGTGGACGTACACATTATATTTTGACGGAGCGTCCAGGGGCCCTAATAAAAAAGGGAGTGTTGGAGTAGTAATTCAAAATCCCCGAAGTAGAGTTACGATGAAGTTAGTTGCTTATCTCGGGGTAGGATTCACTAACAATATGGCGGAGTATAAAGCCTTGATTATGGGACTGCATATTGCCAAACAAGGTGGTATTCGGCGGTTGTTAGTAAAAGGGGATTCCCAGTTGATCTTGAATCAGCTAGATGGGACATACACAGTGCGGAATCCCATTCTTTGTATGTATCATCGAACTGCGATGACCCTACTTGAGGAGTTTGAGAGAGTGTCTTTTCAACTGATTCCACGTTACTGGAATCAGTTTTTTGCAGATTCTTTGGAAAATCTTACTTATGAGGAAGACCTCTTCTTCAATTGTGGTCCTAGTTTGGATATTGTGATCAATGATGAAACAGGACCCGATCGCTTGTGTGGAATGTTATCAGAACATGCAATATATGGCAGACGATGGTTGATATGGGTGATGCAAAGAGTAGCCAAGACCAATCTACCGTTATTATCCTGGATCCATAGGTTGATTAGAAAACATGTTATACGTACGCCTCTTGCTATATATGCAAGAGGAATGGGCCATAACCTTATGCATTTAGTCTAGGGCTACGAGCCCTGTGTTTTCCTCCTTGGAAAGGGGCATGTTATTGTATGTCTGTACTATTCCAGGGAAGGATGTGTAGGTGCTATTCTATTTTATTTCGTTAGGCTAAGAGGGCCGATTAAGTTTTATGGTGAAGTGCTTTATTTCATTAGGCCAAAAGGGCCAGTTGTCTGTTTAGTGCAGGTGCAGTTAATGGTTTCTTATTTTAGTTTTGTGCTAGACAAGTTCGAAGAAGAGCTTGGAAGGAGCCTTTTGTTGCGTGGAAGCTTCTCGTGGCCCTATCCAAGTGATATCTCTCCTTTATGAGTACTGTGGTTTTTATGCTATATGTGTTTGTGTACTTGTTAGGGGGATTTTTCTTTTCTTATTGGGGACCGGCGTCCAAGGCATGAAGTCCCAGGTTTAGGTTAGGTATGGTTGAGGGAGGTCTGAGTAGTCGTTGCCTCATGTAAAGACATTGCCAGACATCAAAAGACCTGTTTTCGAAGGCAGTTCTAGTGACCCTGTTCTACTAGCCTGCTAGGTAGCCATTCCAGGAGTTCTTGTTAGTTATGAGGCAGTTAGAGGAGCCTGCCAAAGAAGGAAAAATGAGGATAAAGGAAAAGGAACCATGAATATCTTAAAGAAAATAACTATCTACAGAGGTGTGTAAAAAGGGGTTCTAACCCCTATAAAAATAGAAAAGAAAAGAAAAGAAATTTATAAGCAGTTGATCATCGTCTAGCGAAGGCCTGATAGGTTCCTAGGGACGAGTTAGACTCGGGGCCGATGCCTTGTCTTCCTAGGGGTGGCATCTTGCTGAAAAAAAAAGGAAGTAAGGGAGGTTGGAGCGAAAATAAAAGTGA
Organism: Lygodium microphyllum; assembly: GCF_053477565.2. Classification (NCBI taxonomy): domain Eukaryota; kingdom Viridiplantae; phylum Streptophyta; class Polypodiopsida; order Schizaeales; family Lygodiaceae; genus Lygodium; species Lygodium microphyllum. Next base: position 26,419,566 of record NC_141152.1, on the reverse strand, counting down.
GCGTCAGAAAAGGATTAAGTTCCGCCTTGCGAGGGCTTGGTAGGTTCTTGGGTACCGAGACACGACCTGAGGTCGATGCCCTGTTCTCCTTGGGTCACTACACTCAGCTCCCTCCTTTTTACATGCCCGAGTATAGAAACATAAAAACCCTAAAAGAAGAAATGTGTTGAAAGAAAATACTTCTTAATCAGGCTATAGGAGTCCTCGCCTAGTAGGAGCTCCTGGTTGTGTTGTCCTTAGTTAGGTAGGTAGTTCATACCACCACTTAGGGCAACCTCTTTGATAGTTCTTTTTAGTTTGGCCGTGTTGGAGCAGTCGGTTAGTGACTAGCTTCGGACCTTCTATCAGATCATGCTAGACCTACTCCTTGTGGATTTCATGCCTTGGTTTTGTCAGGGGGTAGGGTGAGCATTGTGCTGTGTTTAGTATGTATCTATTTTGTATCAACTTGATACTTTCTTTGGTTGTTTTGTATAAATCTACTATGGGGTTCGACGGGCTGAGTCGCCCTATCCTGTGGTCGCCAATGAGAGTGGAGTTTTGATGCCGAGAAGTGCTTAAAAATAGCCAAAAATTACGAATATCAAGGGAAAAATATTCAACGTCAAAGGCGACAGCTCCAAGTAGGACAATTTTAAGCACCAAGTGAAATACGACTCTTAAAAGGCGCCCGAGCGACACTTGTTGATTTTTGATAATTTTTCAGACTGCCGTGTCGAAGGCGACGGCTCCAGCTTAGTTTTAAGCACCAAGTGAAATACGACTATTTTTATAAAGAAAAATGATCTTTTTATGCTATTTGCTTTATGAAACCTTGTTCATATGGGATGAAAGTTCATTATGATATTATTTGCCACGATTTTCAACTATTTGCAACCTGAAAATCAGAAAATATAAGGCTACATGGCCGGAATTAATGTCAAAATACATAAAAAACACGTGTTTTAAGGGTAAAATTGGGGTTTTTGCTATATAAATAAGAAGTATGATATGTCACACCAACTAAATCTGAGTTTTTGTTGTCAATGAATCTAAGGGCCACAACCCACAATCAACTTTCATTTTCAGTCATTATTTATTAAAGAAAATAGGGAAAAATTGCCCAATAATGGGAAAGATGGGTTTAAAATTAGAGAAAAATAGAAAATGGGCTTAGAAAAATCAGAAAAAATTATAACTATTTTTGTGCAATGTGTAACGATGGCAAAGAATGAGGTTGGCCTCGGTTTGTCCCTGTTTCTATGTTTTGTGCGTATTTGTCGTTCTTTTAAAAGGGAAAAATACATAGAAACTCTGTCTAACCGATCAATGATACAAAATGTTAAGAGATGGATGAAAAGGGACTGGAACGTTGAAAGATAAAGAAAAGACTTGATTTATGCATTGCACTTGGCATATAGGAAACTGTTTAAATAAAGAGGATGGTAGCATGAGTATATGGCTCGGTGCCTCCTTTCAACGCAACACGCGTTAGTGAAATTCATGGAAAGAATGCTTTATGCACTATGCACGATACTGATCTTTCTTTTGTCTGAGCACATAGCCATACACGATTTGCATTAAGCATAATAATTGAAAGGTATAAAAAAAAAAACCTCCTCGATGCATGGCACCTGTCTTCCTTAGATTGAGACCAACGATGAGTGTGAGAGGATGTCCTAAGCTGTAGGTTAGTCATTGGGTCCTAAGGGGAAAGTGTACTGAGGGAACATGGTATATCTCCTGGAAATATGAGAAATATAAAAGAGAGGAGTTTGTGTTCATTTGTGTTATATGTTTAGCAGTGCATCAAAGGGCTAATCCGTGCGATGTAGGAGAGCTACAGTGGGGCTCCGACTATTAGTCGGTGGAGTGCCTCCTATGTGTGTGTGACGAGGCGTTATGCCTACGTACTTTGGGTTCTCCCTTTGAGGAGTTTTAGGGAAACGTTGGACTATGAACTATAAATGTATAGATTAAGATTAGGGCAGTTTGTCCTTTAGCATTAGATTGATGCTCCTGGTCCGTGAGGCCGTGAGGGTGTGTGTGTGTCATGAGTATGAGGTTCGGCTAGTGCCATAGCCAGTGCCGGCCCATTTTAGGTCCCATCAACACTAACTAAAATTAAGAGAAAAAAACCATAAATTCACATGCACAACAAAGCAAGGGCAAACTACGACTCTTTTTTTTTTTTAAGAAATTGTAAAAAATCAGTCAAAAGAGTAAAATGGATAATTTGTAATTACAAAATTTGCAATCTTTCTACCAACAAAATCTAGTCCCTTTGTTTTATGAATGCAAAATCCTAACTAAGCACTTGCATTTCGAAGATGGTACTTTCCCACCCCTCTTATTCTGCACAACAGCTGCTTCATGGTCGATGTGTCCTCAATCCGGGAAACCAAACCAAAATGTTATGCTACACAAGATCAACATAGTGGAACGTTGGTCACACTCTTATTCCTTCAAAAGCTTTGATGCACGAGCTTTGATGCACGGGAAGCAACCCATGATTGTAAAAGAGGAGAGCCTTGATGAGCAAAGTTGCAGTTGTATAATATGGTTTGACCTACTTGAGTCAGCACGTATTATAGATTTTTTGGTTGAGAGTATGGAGAGATGGAAGATATGATTTAAAGGTGGTTGAGAACCTCGGGGATTTATGAAATTGTTGGAGCTTTGGTTCAGTCCGAAATCCAGAGATGGAAGTGGAGCTGTACGAAGCTATCTCTGAAGTATAGCTCTATTCGACGAAGACGCACACAGCATTCATAGATCGATGGTTTTGATTTCTAATTTTTGGGGATAAAGCATATGTTTTTTGGCATTAATCGAAGGCTTTCAACGTCCAAAAGGTAGCAACCTCGTCAATAGATAAACTGTTGTTTGGCATCCAGAAGGTTATGGATGCTGCAAAGGAAGGATGATTGATAGGAAAAAGATGAATTCAACGTCCAAAAGGCAGCAACATTTTAAGGCTAATAGCAAAAAAGAAAGAGCGGAGGAAAACGAAGAGACATTGTTTAAGCTTTCTGAAAAGCTTAGAGTTTAAAAAGCCTTCCAAGTATTCAAACGATATTAAAAGCCTTTATTGAAAGCTTTAACATGATTGAAAAGCTTAAGGCTTTTCAAAATGCAAAAACACAATGCGTGTTTTGAGAGGAGAAAACCTATATATAGGGGAGTAGTGAAGGCCTAGGGGCCCTTCCCTTGAATCACAATTTGTGTCTTGTGTGAAGTGAGTGGAGGGTCACATACGAGAATGTGGAAGCTTGTCAAGTTAATAGAAATTTTGGGAAACTTGGATATGCTAAAGGGTTGAGGCGTTGTAACAAAACTTGCAAAGGTACGAAGTGATTGATTTCTCCAGATTCAAAAATTAATGTTGTCAAGTTTGTCAATGCTCTAGTTGGTGTTTGATTTTGGAGTATTTAAGGCTACAAGAGGCATATTTGATCATTTGGGTTCGCATGTTGGTTGTGTTGTGTTCATGAAACATTGAAATTTTTCATTTGGTGTTGTCCTTCAACAAAGTCAATTCCCTTACCGGCACTCCTTAACGTCTCATTTTTGGGTTGTGAGAGAGGCTTGTCTTCAATCACCACTCGCTAAATGCCGTAGTTGTGTAAATGTCTATTATTTTGATCTATCATCCGGGTGGATGCTTGTTTATGCACATAATTAGACATGAGGTAATTATTTTTGTCCTTAACATGGGTGGTTGCACGTGTGGCACATCCAGAATATATGTAGATCTGAGGGGCTAGATATCATGTGGATTATCATCCTTTATGTGAAACCTCTGAATGTTTCATGTGATGAGGTAACTTCTAGGATGTTTTTTCTTCTCATACATTCCAGAGATTTAGGAGTACATAGATGTGCATAGAGTTTGTTTGGACTATGAGGGACTTAGTGTCGAATAAGAGCTTTATCAAATCAAGTCAACAAACCCTTAGATTCCAAGCTAAGGCTATTGTTAGCAATGAGAAGTCTAAGGAAAATAAAGAGGCCTTAATGTTGGTTTTACCTCTTAAGGTGTTAAAATCATATGTTTTGAAGCCTTAATGGTATGGAAGCAAAGGCAGTAAAACAAAAAGCATGCAGCTTTTTGAGCATCTATGAGAAGAGTCACCCTGTGAGAGGAGGAAAAGAGGAAGCCTCTGCTATGATGGGGAGAAAAAGCTACAGATTGGCTACATGCATAAAAAAGGGACATGTCACAAGGAAAGTGCTAGGGGTGGAAATGACATGATTTTTTTACTTGTTTTTGTTGTTTTTGAGGATTGAATGGTTGATTTTTGATGGATTTTATATGATTATTAGTTGATTTAGAAATGTTTGGGAGTGTTTTAGATAAGGTTGAATAGGCTCTATATACTAAGGATGTTTTACAATGGAGATATGATATTCTGACATGTTCTGTGTTGTGATGTCCTGTTAGTGTCTGATTCATTCTGTTGAGCTTCTGTTTTGCTATGTTTTCCTTCAATATGAGAGGATGGAATTATGTTTGATTGAGTTTGAGAGTGTTTGGAAGCTAATTAAATGATTCTTGATGGTCTCTAATGGTTTTAGTTGAGCTAAAGGCTTTTAGATAACTTTCTGTTAACTCTCTATTGACTATCTATAAAGCCTCTGTCTCTCTTCTGTTTCTGTTCTATATGCCTATGTAAATGTTATGTGGGATGAATGTGTAGCTTGGAAAAGTCTTCTAACCTTGGGAAGAGATGAATAAAAGTTCAAAATAGCTCAAAGAAGTGGAAGTAGTAGCTACTAAAGACTCAAGTGAACACTTAAGTGACAATGACACTGTTGAGCTACAAAAGGACACTATAGCCGGGTTCTGGTGGCCTTTCATTGTAAACATATCTCTTGGGAGGGGTATCCATGAACAAAGAGAGGTTATGGATGATTATTCTTGATTGTTCCATTGTATCATTGAGAGAGTGTGTGTGAGAGTGAGAGATAGCCAAATCTATGCAAAACAATGTATCTATGAGTGAGAGAATGTGAGAGAAAGCTATGGAACTATTGAAGATGAATAATATGTAATGATTTTCATTCAAAGTAGTGTATTCTCTTGTGTTTTTGTGGTCTCTTGATGAATTCTATGAAGGTGGTCACATAAAATATGAATAACATGTTTTTTCATGATACAAGATAGATTTTCTTGCAGTAGATTTCCCTTTTGCTTAGTGTTACTCTTGGGTCTGTATGTTTTTCGTGTGTAGTTGGAAAAAACTACCATGAACAAGTATTAGAAGGGGCTGAAAATGAAGAAAATGGCATTACTAAGAGGAAAAGAATTCAATGGGATGATTTCAAGTTCCTTCTACCAGTGAAGTATTGGAAATTCTTATTGCCAAAACGACTTTCTACAAGAAATTCATCCCACAATGGTGGAAACATACTACCATCTTGATGTCAGTGTCTGTTGAGTGTTGAAATGACCTGTTTTTTGGTTGATTTTTGTTGTTTTTGAGAGCTGAATGGTTGATTTTATGAGATGATTGATTGGTTTGGAAGTGGTTTGAGAGTTTTTGGATAGGTTGGAATGGTTTTATTAAGCTCATGATGTTTATTAGTAGAGATGTGAAGTTCTGATGATGTTCTGATATGTTCTGTTTGGTCCTGATAGCTTCTATTGAGCTTCTGTTTTGTTCTATTTTCTCTCTGTAAGGAGGGATGGAGTATTGATTGATAGGGTTTGAGATTGTTTGAAAGCTTATTGAGTGATTTTTGATGGTTTGGAATGGTTTTGGTATGAGTTATGTGGTTCTGATGTTTTCTGTTGACCTTCTGTAACTCTCTGGTGAGCTTCTGTAGAGCTTCTGTAGACCTTCTATATGCTTCTGTATGTGTTCTGATGGATGAGAGTGTAGCTTGGGAAAGTTTCTAGCCTTGGAAAGAGGTGAATACAAGTGTAAAAGAGCTAAAAGAAGTCAAAGAAGTAGCTGTTGAAGACTCAAGTAAAGACTGAAGTGAAGTGACAGTGGTGAGCTATGAAAAGACACTGTAGTGGCTCTGGTGCCTCTTCATATTAGACATACCTCTTGGGAGGTGTATCCACGACCTAAGAAGGATTATTGAGGGTGATTATTGAGTGATTATAGTGACGAGATGATGTACTATTGATGGAGAGAGAGAGAGAGTCAGAGATAGCCAATTCTATCAAAACAGTGTGATTGTATGTGAGAGATTGAGAGAGAAGACTATGAAGACATTGAAGATGAATACTATGTGATGTATTTGCATTCAAAGATGGTGTATTCCTTTTCTTTCTTTGTTCTATTGATGGATTTTATGAAGATGTTGAAGAATATGGTTGATTCTATCAAATCCGTGGGAGATCTACATGATGCTGCATGAAGATTTGTTGTGCCTGGTGTTCTTTTCTTCATTGTGATCATATAAAACCCTAATAAAAAAGCTTGTTGATGTTACAAGATATATTTTCTTGCAAGAGAATTCTCTTTTCCTTGGTGTTCCTCTTGGCGCTCCATGTTTTTGGTGTGCAGCCGGGGAAGCTTGCCATCAACAAGCACCAGAAGAGGCTGAAAATGAAGGAAATGGCATTGCCAAGAAGAGAAGAATTCAATGGATGTTTGTAAAGTTCCTTCTTCCACTGAAGAGTTGGAATTTCTCATAATCAAAGCCACTTTCCACAAGAATTTCATCCCACAATGGAGGAAACACATCACCATCATGATGCATGCTCTATGTGTTGGACAGTTTCCTCTTCCCGTGGAAGCAGCAGAAACTTGCATCTTGGTGGCAAACTGTTTGGGAACAAACTGAAGAGCAGAAACAGAGAGAATGACCATACATGGAAGATTTGGCATTCATTGAGAAGTTTTCAGACATCATCAAGTGGGAGATTGTGAAGAAGCTTCAAGAGTCTTGGTCTGTGGAGGTTCACAAAGACAAGACGGAAAAAAGTTGGAATTTGTTCGTGGATACTCAACAGCAAGATACATAGGATGCTTGGTGTACTGATAATCTTTTGTTTGTTCAATTAGCAACCCACTGGAAGTTGGTAGGCAGAGTGTTCTTTACAAAATACAGTGTTGAAACCATCAGAATCTGGCATTACTATAATGATGGCACCACCACAGTGCTTAGACATATGCATTTTGACACCTTCAGAACCGAATACCTTCCTCTGTGCAGTGGCATGAAAGCAGAATTTAGAGACGTTGAAAAGGAAGAAGTAGAAGAAATGTTGGCAAGAGGGTCCTCCAGAGACTGAAACCTTCTGTTATCCCTTTGTGGAGAACTAACAATATAGTGGAGCCAACCCCCTGATGAATGACGCAATAAAGAGGCAAGCGTTAGAACGAGTCCAGAGGTACGTGAGAAGAGAGAAGGCAAAAATCAAAGCTGAGAACGAGCTCGCAGCAAAAGCTGCCTTTGACGCCCTTGCGGAACTCTTTACAGAAGTCCCAATGGTACATCAAGCCCTTCCTCCTCCTGTTGGAGGTCCACTTCCAAGCCAGATCCGTCCTGGAAATATTGATGACATGCCAACAAATGTAGTCCCATTGCCAGTTTTTAAGGGAGAGTACAATGAAGACCCCGATCTTCATGTAGCAGAGTTTATGGTAGCATGTGTGGCTAACAATGCTAGAACCCCTGAGCATTGGTTAGCAATATTCCCCGCCACTTTCAAGGGTGCAGCATTTCAGTATTATGAGAGACAAGCAACAGGATCTTTTGGCACATGGGACGACTTGAAGTTGGCCTTCCTCACTAAATTCAGGCATGAAGGTTTTGAAGAGCGGATGCGAGAGGAATTTATGAATTTAAGTCAGTCCTCTGGAGAAAGAGTAGAAGCTTATGTCTCATGAATGGAATCCATCCTGAAGAGATGGACTAACCATAATCTAGATGATGGCATTCAAAAGGGGGTGTTTCTCAGAGGATTACAACCAGAAGTCCGTAAGTTTGTGGAGCTGCAAAGACCAGCCACATTGCAAGCTGCAACATAAGGTGCAAGATTGTACGATGAAGTGGAAGCTAGATTGGCGATGAATCCAGGAAGAGGAGTCCTACCTCCTCTGATGCCAGGCATGATGTACCCACCAAATGCAGTCCCAGGGACAGTCCCCTACCCCTACCAACAGATGCCCCCAGTATCATAGTACAGTGCACCAAATCCACAGTGGCCACAATCAATGCCTCAAATGATGGTTCAACCATAACAACAATGGTCCCCAACAATTTCCCCAATGCCAAATCAGCAGCAACAATGGAATCCTACCAACTGGAGCCAACAGCCAACAGTTCAAACAGGAGCTCTGAATCAGAATCAAAACAGACCCCTCTGCACCAGCCCAACATGTTTATGCAGTGATTACAGAGACTCCTCAAAACCCTACTGCCAGTGCCTCAGGAGGAGAAATCTTGAAGGATTACTTATCCAACTCAGTTGCAAATATAAAAAAGGAGTTGATGGATGTGATTACAGAGCAGTTGCAGACACTGAAAGTGAATATCGCTAGCATATCCAACGTTGCAAGAGCAGGAAGAGATGTGATGCGGTCAAATACTTGGTGTGGAAAGTGTCATCAAGCAGGCCATTTAGCCACTGAATGTACACAAAAACCAACCATTCCTGGATCCTTCTGTTCCTACTGTTTGCGGAAGAAGCATACAGAGGATATTTGCTCTCTGAAGGAGATGCATGATAGGAGAAGGAAGGAAGAAGACACAAGATTCAACTTGCTGGAATCCAAAATGACAACATAGGATATTGGACCCAAGCCTAGAGAGTTTGGTCCTAATTTCGGTCCAAGGAGATTTCCCTCCCAAAGTTACAGAGGAAGACAGTCTGATGGTGGTCAGAGATCAGAAGTGGAGTGTTACAAATGCGGAGAAAAGGGACACATTTCACCAAATTGTCCAAATCCCAGAAGGTCAGTGGATTACAAGCCCTTATGCAGTCGATGCAAAGGAGAAGGCCACACTGCAAAAGATTGTCCAAGCCTAGTCCCAGTGAAAAACAGTGCTACTGATAATCCGGCCAAGGCCCAAGAGCCTACCTCCAATTTAGTGGAATTGGAAGTTGCTGCCATCACGCGTGCAAAGAAGAAGGAACCACCTATCCAGAAAGAAAATAATCCTCCTGCCAGAACAGTGAAGTTCAATCTTCCACCAGAAGAACAGAACAGAACAGAGCCTGACAGTGCCGTACAGAGCACTACAGTGCCACAGAGAGTCACAGAGACAGTTCCAGAGACAGGACCAGAGGTCCAGGAGATAGAAGAGGAGGAGGTGCCACAAGTGGCAGAAGAAGTTCCCATGATGCCCCAATTGGAAGAAAAAAGGAAAATGAAAATGGGTGGGAGGGAGTGGAGGCGGAAGGGGGAAGAGGAGGAGGGTGGAGTAGGGAAGGAAGAGGTGGTTAGGGAGGAGGGTGTCGGGGAGAGAGAAAGGGGGGTGGTTGGGATAGGGGAGGGTGCATGTGGGGGGTAGGGATGAATATAATTAAATTTTTAAAAAATAATAAATAAATTTTTTTGTTAAAATAATAAATAAATTAAATAAAAGAAAGGCGTACCCCCATCCCGCGCACGTGTACGGGACGGGGTTAAAAAATTTGCAGTGGCAGGATCGGAATGGCGTTGGAATGTCGGTACGAGGTACGCGGACGCGACTGGGGCGTGTGGAGACGCGTGAAATCGAAAATAGGCGCGTTCACGCGCGGGACGAGTCACGCGAAACACGTATAAACAAGGAAAAATTAATATCTCCCAATCTCTGCATCGAAATGAAATGATGTAAAAACCAAAATTGTGCAGGATGGCAGGGAGAAGAGAGGGAAAAAGTGCAATGGGGGTTCTGGGGGGAATAAAGGGCGTTCACATGCAAAAAACACAAAAAACGGGTCCAAAAACGCAAACGAAAATTAAGAGCGAAAGATCCGTGCATCGGAACGAAGTGCAAGAAAAAGGAAAAATGTGCAGAAGCACATGCCCGACAATCCTATCATGTCAAAAAATGGTTCCGACTGAGATAAGACGCGTTCACATGGAAAAAACCCAAAAAACAGACCCAAAAATGAAATAAGAAAATAATATTGGATGAACCGCTTGCCGGAAAGACATGACGTAAAAAGGAAAAATGTCCGCATGAAGGGGTGGCACAGGGTTGTCATGTTAGAACGCAGTTGTGGCGGAAGTAAGAGGGGTTCACATGTGAAAAACACCAAAAATACACCCCGAAAACACATTTAAAAATTAATAATTAAAAATCTAGAAGTCGAAAGAGGGTGGAGGAAAAAGGAAAAAGGTGGGGGAAGGCGCGGCGGACACGGCTATTAAATCAAATTGAAATTCTGATGCAAACAGGGCAGGTTCACATGGAAAAATGTCAAAAAGACGCACGAAAAAGTCTCGAGAAACCGCAAAAATTAATATTGGACAAACCGTGCATCAAAATGACACGGAGTAAAAAGGAAAAATATCAGGGAGAAAGTGGTTTCAGGGCTAGGATGTCAGATCATGGTTCCGAAACAAGAAAAGCGCATTCACATGGAAAACTGACCAATTTACGTAAAATCCGTCAAAAATTAATAACTCAAAAATCGTGCATCGGAACAAGGGTAGGTAAAGAGGAAAATTGGACAGTTCGAAGGGACAAATAGGGCTATAAAGGTAAATGGGGATGCTGCTGAATGTAGGGTACATTCACGAGGAAACACAACAAAATAAGGGAGAAAGAAAAATGGAGGAGGAACAGCCCCAAGGGAGGGGTGACAGGGACGGGTGGGTGGGGAAGGGATCCCAGGAGTGTAACAGAAAGTCATGGCGTACATGCATGATCCAAGTGAGGCATATGCAGGACGGTATGCAATGTAGACGCATAGGGACGCGTCCCCACACTTAAAACCTTAACGGATAGGGTTGACCGAGAAACAAGGACCTAATACCACACAACAGACCAAAACGTCCCCACACTTAAAATATGAACATCACTGACAATAAAAAGTGTAGGGTTAAAAACACTTGGCCCATGTTGTCGAGAATCAAGGTTGACTGTCGATGCCACGTCCTGTGTCGTTGTCGGTTGCAGGAGGTACCAAGGTATCTTCACCACTCACGTCCTTCATGGCAAGGACCACGCGGCAGCACCCAGGGAGGTAGCTAGTGGATGAATCGCATCCAGTCGGTGTCGCTGACGAAGGAGAGTCACTCAGCTTACAGCACTCAGATGGGATGAGAGAACAATCACTCGTCCCATTACTAATATCACTCGATGAATAATGATTGAAACCCATATCTCACACCCAATTTAGGAATTGACAAGGGGATGGTGCAGAGAGAGTATGCTAGGATGCACAGTTGATGGTGCATCAGTGCGTCTACCCCATCTGGCATAGGTGCAAGGAGGAAGGCAAGGGAGTCTTACAGTGCAGTGTACAGAACAGGGTGACATGTCCTGTGAGGACGGTAGAGACCCACCCCGTGGGTGCATAAGGAAACGAGAATGTACCTAACTCCAAGTGTCGTAACGTCCCTCAAATCTCACCTCTCAATAAGTAATTGAGGAAACACCAGTCGCACTCATCCCCCCCTCTGTCTCATGCTCTGTTGATAGATACAGGAGGGCAACCATGTCCTGAAACCCATCGATGTAATCCTCACGGTCACTTGTGCAGAGGTTGTATGCCTTGTACGCATTTGATGGTGCAATTGTGCATCCCGCCCTGTGCTGGCATATGGTGCGAGAAGGAAGGCAAGGGAGCCTTATAGTGCAATGCACAAGAACAAATCGTGCTTTGTGGATTGAGAGGCCCACCCCGTACATGCAACACTCCGTTCACACTTCGTACCTCTCATTTGATTTGAAGGGAAAGACTGGTCGCTCGCCCCATCCTCTGTCTCACTCTCATTTAATAAATACAGAGGACAACCCTCACATCCCCATCTGGTTAGGATGAAAGCTCACATCACTCAAGGGGTTATCGATGAAGATCGTTGTGAGTTGTTGAAGAGGCGTACCCAGGGAGGTAGCCATCAGATCGAACGTGGGGTTAGATAGGAACATGGCGTCTGCTAGAGGACTGTCAAACGCTCTGCAGAAAGGCACAGGACACAGCGTACCAAGGGAGGCAGCTTCAGAACTGGATCCTGGGGATGTCAATTGATAAATCCACTTTCTGGACTGCTGGGTGTTGCCACCTTTTCCACAACCAGCTTCCCGCCCAAGGGTGTTAAACACATTTTCTTGGAACGAGGCCTACTATGACAGGGAATTTCTTCCTTTTCTCCCATAACAGTTTTGTTTTTCTTGTTTTGTTTTTTTTTGTTTTTTTTGTTTTTCTTTTCTTTTCTTTTCTTTTTTCTTGTTTTTTTTTCTTTTTCTTGTTTTGTTGTTGTTTTTTTTCTTTTTTTCTCCTATTCCCGAGGGTGTCTCCATCTTTTCTCGAAGAATAGGTCGGCATGACAGGGATCAAAGCCCTTTTCTCCCATGACCGATATGTATATATTTTTTTCTTTTTTTTTGTTTCGAATTAAGCAAGGGAATGGTGGAAATACCATTTGTCAGAAACCACCTCGCCATTGTCACTGGTGGAAAATAGAGGATAAGAGATCAAGGCTGGAAGGTGGGGTTGAGGGGACAGAGGGTTGTGTCCACCTCATCAGGAGTGGCTGAAGAATGGCTATCAGAAGTAGTATCATAAGAGTTACAGTGCCACGCCAACGGGGGAAAGGATTAGGTGACCGTGATTGTCAAGATCCCCAAGGAGGGAAGTACTTCTTCAGGCGATATCCATTGATCAGGAAGGGATCATCAGAGGCATCAACGGTCTGCACTTGGACAGAGCCATTAGGGTTGACAGCAAGTACCTTATATGGACCCATCCACCGCTGTTGGAGCTTGTCAGGAAACTTGCCAAATCATGAATCATAGGCTAGGACCAAATCACCTTCCTTGAACTCCTTGTGCTTGATGAAGCTATCATGGTAAGCCTTACATCGAGCTTGCGTGGCTTCCATGCACTGTAGATCCATCCTACGAATTTCATCCAAACATTCCAAGTGCAAGAGATGGCGTTGCAGTGAATCATCGTCCCCCAAACGCTCTTTAATAGCCACTCGCAAAGAGGCTAATTCCAGTTCAATAGGAAAAACAGCTTCTGTACCATACACCAGCTGGAAGGGTGTCTATCCTATGGCTGCTTTATGGGAGGTTCTGTACGCCCAGAGGGCCTCTGTAAGTCGATCATCCCAATCATGACGATGTGCAGCAATCGTCCTTGTCAGAATCGAGCAGAGGATGCGATTCATGACTTCGACTTGGCCGTTGGCTCTGGGGTAATAAGGAGTGGACTTGCGATGGCGGATCTTATACAGCTCTGTCAACTCTTCCATGACTTTATTAATGAAATGAGTGCCTCTATCACTTACCAACTCTAGGGGACTGCCAAAACGGGTGATGATATTCTCGTATATGAACACGGCCATGCTGTTACCATCGTCCCGCTTTAGGGCTTTAGCTTCACACCACTTTGTGACATAATCCGTACATACCAAGATGTATCTACTCTGTTTCTGTCTGGTGGGAGGATCGATTGGGCCGACGAAGTCGATGCCCCATTTCTTGAACAGCTTCAAAGGAAGGATAGGTTGCAGTGGCATGGCACTTGTTTTGGTGGGTTTCCCCATTCGCTGACAAGCATCACATCGCTTGCAGTAATCATAAGCATCCTTGTGGAGGGTCGGCCACCAGTAACCTGCTAATAGAGCTTTCCTAGCTGTAGCTTCTCCTGCAAAGTGGCCTCCACATGGCTCATCATGGCAAGCCTTCAGAACAATCCCAATCTCATCTCCTACAACACATCTTCTGAGCACTTCATCTTTGCCTTTCTTGTACAGTGCGCTGCCTAACAGGGTGTAGGGGGCTGATTCTAACATAAGCTTCTTCCTTTCCCGACTAGAAATACCAGGAGGATACTGTTAGGTTGCCAGCAGATTGGCGATGTCTGCATACTAGGGGGTTACAGTTTCTACCAAGAATAGGGAAGCATCAGAGAGGTCTGGATCATCCTGCTCCTCGTCTGGAATCTGTGGGATACGCGACAAATGATCAGCCAGAACATGGGAACGACCAGGTTTGGTAATTACCTCAAAGTCGAACTCCTGGAATAGAAGGAGCCATCTCATCATTCGTCCTTTCACGTCTGCTTTGTTCATCAGGAAGGACAGGGCCTCATGATCCACATAAAATTTAAAGTGAGTGGACAACAGATAGTGGCGAAACTTCTCTAGGGCAAATACCATTGCCAAGCACTCCAGCTCTGTCTGTATAGTTCCATTCCCTATCAGTGACTTTTCGGCTTGCATAATATATCGGTTGATCTAATTTGGAGGGGCCCTTTTGACATAGGACAGCACCTAGCCTTCAACTGATGCATCAGTGTGTACATGAAACTCCTTCATCCAATCAAGAGGTTGCAGAATGGGTGTCTCAATCAGACACTGCTTTAGAGTGCTGAAGGCCTTGTCAAAATCTTCTGTCAAAAAAAACTCCGCATCTTTCCTCAAAAGCTTATGCAGGGGGGCTGCCTTTGTTGCAAAATGGGCTATGAACCTTCTGTAGTAACCCACATGGCCGAGAAATCCCCTCAACTGTTTGAGGTTAGTGGGTACTGTCAGAGCTGCAATCTTTTCGATCTTTGCAGGGTCTGTTGATATCCCTTGTGCAGAGACAATGTGGCCCAACAGAACTCCAGAAGAGACCCCAAAGATGCATTTGTCGGGGTTGAGAGAAATCCCATACTCCCGGCATCAGTCAAAGCATTGTTCCAAATGTCCCCAGTGTTTACGGATCAAACTATAGACACAGAAGTCATCCAAATATACCTCAATAAAGTCATGCAGATGATTTTGGAATGCGGCCATCATGACTTGCTGGAAGATAGCAGGGGCATTGTAGAGCCCAAACGGCATCACTCGGTAAGCGTAGGTCCCCCATTCTGTGGTGAAGGTTGTTTTGGATTGGTCTTCTTCTGCTATCTGCACTTGGTTATATCTGCTGAATCCATCTAGAAAGGAATAAAGCTCATGTCCTGCCACTATGTCCAACAATTGGTTTGTGAAAGGGATAGGAAAGTGATCCTTCTTCATCTTGGAATTCAACTTGTGAAAATCCACACATATACGAAGCTTGCCATTCTTCTTGGGTACAACCATGATGGGTAAGACCCATTCACTATTTGCCACTGGATAGATGAACTCGGCTTTGAGAAGCTTCAGCAACTCTGCTTTCACCAATGTGGAATAATTCGGGTGCATTCGCCTCTGTCGTTGCCGTACTGGCTTGGCATCAGGCTCCAAGTCAATATGATGCTGAGATATTGTGGGATCAATCCCCTT
Source organism: Lygodium microphyllum (assembly GCF_053477565.2). NCBI lineage: Eukaryota > Viridiplantae > Streptophyta > Polypodiopsida > Schizaeales > Lygodiaceae > Lygodium > Lygodium microphyllum. The sequence goes on along the minus strand of NC_141152.1, from coordinate 26,404,204 downwards.
TAGGTCTTTGTAGGACCACACAAACACGTCCAAATTCTCTTTCAACAAGTTATACAAGGTTGACAACTCCTCTTCTGGTAGGATGCTATCTACCTTCAAGTGGCATTCAGTGCCATCTGCATCCACAAAGGTTAACTGCCTTTCACCTTCTACTTCACGGATGAAGGTCCCACGGACTGCTTCTAGATACAGATCCGACTCCTTAAGGGGGTGGTGTCCTCTTCTGATGTCCCACTAGACCCAACTTCTTCTTTTGGTGGAGACTTAGGTTGCCCCTTGAGATGTTGAAATGGGATTAGAGCTGTTTCGGGTTTGGTTTCAAGATTAGTTACCTCTTGGCTTGAAGGCTCATCTTCTGATGACGAGTCCAGGAACATAACATAACAGGGACCCTCTGATGCCTGTTGGAATCGTGAGACTGGTGCTTGTTGGCACGGTGCATCATCATCATCTTTTCTTGGCAAAGGTGGGTGAGGGCGACATGAGCCACTACTGAAAGACGGCTTGGTCTTCTTTAACCATTTCTTATAAAGATTTTGCATATGAGAAAATCCATTTACCAGACCAAATGGTACCATCGCTATTCTGTCCCACAGCATGAGCTCGTCTGCTTCTGATGCTTCTGGAACTTCTTCTTCATATAGATCCTCTTCGGGTGGGATAGATTCTTCCATCTCGCTTTCATAACCTTCTTCTTCCGTATCATCTCCGTCCTCTTTAGACTCTGTCTCTGTATTTGTCTCTATCTCTGTCTCTGTAGGAGCTCTGTAAGAGAAGAACAGGTTCTCTGTTTCATCTTCTGCCTCTGTCTCTAGCTCTGTTGTGGCCATGTAACAGGGAGAGCAGTACATCCATGCCTCTATCTTACTGTCAGAAGTGATTTCGAAAATCGTTCCTGGTTCAGGTAGGAAGTATTCACCCATTGATAATGGCTTTGCATCTTTTGGGAGTTGGCTTACCGTATCCACTGTTAAGGAACGTGCCACTATTTTCTTGGGAAGGATCTATTTGACAGCATCTTCGTCTGCTGATGTTCCATCTGTAGCCTCATTAGGGGAGTTAGAAGATAATTCCAAGGAGGTGGATCCATGTCCTTTTTGAGCACCATATAGCTTCAGCACCACTTTATTGGGTCCTCTACCCAAGGTCAAGGTTCTTTGAACCAATCCATCCTTGCTTTGGCTTCAAAAAGCCATGGTCTGCCCAGTAATAGGGGGTAGGATGTACCATAAGAGTTTGGCTTCACCACCAAATAGGTTAGCCAATAATCTTTTCCAGCCACTATAGTCTTCACATATGGGAGAATGCCCAAAGAATTGATTCTACTCTGATCCGCCAGTCTGATGAGCCATTGGGTGGGTTGCACACCTTATAGGCCTAGATCCTTCATTGTCACATTCGTCATAATGTTCACTGATGAGCCGCCATCAATCATTGCATTTGCAATAAAGCAGCCTTCTATCCACAGACCAGTCTCTGGGGTACCCAGATCTAGGAAGACGTTAGCCACATCCACTTCTTTTACAGGCTCTGGAGCTTTGTTGGACTTTGTTGCTGTTGAGGGAGCAATCCTTAAGCCACGTCTTCTTGTCAGTATACTTTTGAACCTTTTTCAAAAACTGGGAGACAACATCAATAATTGTCGGAATGTGAGGTTTGGTTTAAAGGTATCTACATCTCTAACCAAATCGTATTCCTTAATAGGATCCACTAGCTTCTCTAACCAGTTAGGGAATGGGGCAACACCCATTTTCATTTTCCCTTTTTCTTCCAACAAAGGCATCATGGGGCCTTCTTTTGCCACTTGTGGCACTTCCTGCTCTTCTATCTCCTGGACCTCTGGTCTTATCTCTGGAACTGTCTCTGTGACTCTCTGTGGCACTGTGGTGCTTTGTACGGCACTGTCAGGCTCTGTTCTGTTCTGTTCTTCTGGTGGAAGATTGAACTTCACTATTCTGGCAGGAGATTATTTTCTTTCTGGATAGGTGGTTCCTTCTTCTTTGCACGCGTGATGGCAACAACTTCCAATTCCACTAAATTGGAAGTAGGCTCTTGGGCCTTGGCCGGATTATCAGTAGCACTATTTTTCACTGGGGCTGGGCTTGGACAGTCTTTTGCAGTGTGGCCTTCTCCTTTGCATCGATTGCATAAGGGCTTGTAATCCACTGACCTTCTGGGATTTGGACAATTTGGTAAAATATGTCCCTTTTCTCCGCATCTGTAACACTCCACTTCTGATCTCTGACCACTACCAGCTGACCACTGCCAGACTGTCTTCCTATGTAACTTTGGGATGGAAATCTTCTAGATCTGAAATTAGGACCAAACTCTCTAGGCTTGGGTCCAATATCCTATGTTGTCATTTTGGATTCCAGCAAGTTGAATCTTGCATCTTCTTCCTTCCTTCTCCTATCATGCATCTCCTTCAGAGAGCAAATATCCTCTGTATGGTTCTTCCGCAAACAGTAGGAACAGAAAGCTCCAGGGTCTATTGGCTTTCGTGTACATTCAGTGGCTAAATGGCTTGCTTGATGACACTTACCACACCAAGTATTTGACCGCATCACATCTCTTCCTGCTCCTGCAACGTTGGATATGCTAGCGGTATTCACTTTCAGCGTCTGTAGCTGCTCTGTAATCACATCCATCAGCTCCTTTTTGATATTTGCAACTGAGTTGGATAAATAATCCTTCAAGCTTTCTCCTCCTGAGGTACTGGTAGTAGGGTTTTGAGGAGTCTCTGTAATCACTGCATAAACAAGTTGGGCTGGTGTAGAGGGGTCTCTATTCTGATTCTGATTCAGAGCTCCTATTTGAACTGTTGGCTGTTGGCTCCAGTTGGTAGGGTTCCACTATTGCTGCTGATTTGGAATTGGGGAAATTGGTTGGGACCATTGTTGTTGTGGTTGAACCATCATTTGAGGCATTGATTGTGGCCACTATGGATTTGGTGCATTGTACTGTGATACTGGGGGTATCTGTTCGTAGGGGTAGGGGACTCTCCCTAGGACTGCATTTGGTGGGTACATCATTCTTGACATCAGAGGAGGTAGGACTCTTCCTGGATTCATCGCCAATCTAGCTTTCACTTCATCGTACAGTCTTGCACCTTCTGTTGTAGCTTGCAATGTGGCTAGTCTTTGCAGCTCCACAAACTTACAGACTTCTGGTTGTAATCCTCTAAGAAACACTCCCTTCTGAATGCCATCATCTAGATTATGGTTAGTCCATCTCTTCAAGATGCATTCCATTCGTGAGACATAAGCTTCTACTCTTTCTCCGTAGGATTAACTTAAATTCATAAATTCCTCTCGCATCCGCTCTTCAAAACCTTTACGCCTGAATTTAGTGAGGAAGGCCAACTTCAGGTCGTCCCATGTGCCAAAAGTTCCTGCTGCTTGTCTCTCATACCACTGAAATGCCGCGCCCTTGAAAGTGGCGGGGAATATTGCTAACCAATGCTCAGGGGTTCTGGCATTGTTAGCCACACATGCTACCATAAACTCTGCTACATGAAGATCGGGGTCTTCATTGTACTCTCCCTTAAAAACTGGCTATGGGACTACATTCGCTGGCTTGTCATCAATATTTCCAGGACGGATCTAGCTTGGAAGTGGACCTCCAATAGGAGGAGGAAGGGCTTGATGTGCCATTGGGACTTTTGTAAAGAGTTCCGCAAGGGCATCAAAGGCGGCTTCTGCTGCGAGCTCGTTCTCAGCTTTGATTTTTGCTTTCTCTCTTCTTACGTACCTCTGGACTCGTTCTAACGCTTGCCTCTTTATTGCCTCATTCATCAGGGGGTTGGCTCCACTATGTTGTTAGCACTCCACAGAGGGATAACAGAAGGATTCAGTCTCTGGAGAACTCTCTTACCAACATTTCTTCTACTTCTTCCTTTTCAACATTTCTGAATTCTGCTTTCATGCCACTGCACAGAGAAAGGTATTCGGTTCTGAAGGTGTCAAAATGCATATGTCTAAGCATTGTGGTGGTGCCATCATCATAGTAATGCCAGCTTTTGATGGTTTCAACAGTGTATGTTGTAAAGAACACTCTGTTACCAACTTCCAGTGGGTTGCTAATTGAACAAACAGAAGATTATCAGTGCACCAAGCATCCCATGTATCTTGCTGTTGAGCATCCACGAACAAATTCCAACTCTTTTCCTTCTTATTTTTGTGAACCTCCGTAGACCAAGACTCCTGAAGCTTCTTGACTATTTCCCACTTGATGATGTTTGGAAACTTCTCAATGAATGCCAAATCTTCCATGGATGGTCATTCTCTCTGTTTCTGCTCTTCAGTTTGTTCCCAAACAGTTTGCCACCAAGATGCAAGTTTCTGCTGCTTCAACAGGAAGAGGAAACTGTCCACCACATAGAGCATGCATCATGATGGTGATATGTTTCTGCCATTGTGGGATGAAATTCTTGTGGAAAGTGGCTTTGATTATGAGAAATTCTAACTCTTCAGTGGAAGAAGGAACTTTACAAACATCCATTGAACTCTTCTCTTCTTGGCAATGCCATTTCCTTCATTTTCAGCCTCTTCTGGTGCTTGTTGATGGCAAGTTTCCCCAGCTGCGCACCAAAAACATGGAGCCCCAAGAGGAACACCAAGAAAAAGGGAATTCTCTTGCAAAAAAATCTATCTTGTAATATCAACAAGCTTTTATTTCATTCTTTTGATCATCAAAACAAAGAAAACAGCAATTCTTCACGCAGCATCATAGTAGATTTCTCCCACGGATTTGATAGAATTAACCATAATCTTCAACATCTTCATAGAATTCTTCAACAGAACAAAGAAAAAAAAGGAATACACCATCTTTGAATGGAAATCAATCACATATTATTCATCTTCAATGTCTTGATAGTTCTCTCTCTCAATCTCTCATATACAATACACTGTTTTGATAGAATTGACTATCTCTGACTCTCTCCCTCTCTCTCTATCAATAGTACATCATATCCTCACTACAATTACTCAATAATCACTCATAATAACCCTTATTTGGTCGTGGATGTACCTCCCAAAAGGTATGTCAGATGCGAAGAGGCACCAGAGCCACTACAGTGACTCTTCATAGCTCACCACTGTCACTTCACTCCAATCTTTACTTGAGTCTTCAGCAGCTACTTCTTTGACTTTTTTTAGCTCTTTTGCACTTGTATTCACATCTTTCCAAGGGTAGAAAACTTTTCCAAGCTACACTCTCATCCAACAGAACTCAAAATGTAGGTTGGAACAACAAAAGCGATGATGTTAAAATTGTTGTTTTGTAAGGCATGCCAGGAGTCAAGATATTTTCATGTGCTAGGTCCACTCTTGGTACACAGCTTGCCGCAAGGCTTGACCTTGAGCACACTCAGACCTTCTAACATTGCACACAAAACTGCCATCATTCAAATAAGGATCGAGGTCATCCTCTCGATGCTCATCTTGCATGTCATTCATAAGAAGATTGTGAAGAACACAACAAGCAACAATGTACTTAGGGACACAATTCAAGTCCACATTGATGTCCCTAAGGATGCACCACCAATTTTCAAGCATTCTAAATACATGTTCAATTCGCACTCATCCCTTTGACAAGTAGCGATTGAACTGTTTCCAATCTCCAGCGGTGGCTGGAGGGTGCCCCTCCCTAAAGGGATTGAAGAGCTGTGCACATGCCCCATACCCAGAATCAGCCAAGAGGTAAGGGTGCACGTGAACTCCATGAAGTAGCATGGCTGGCTCTTGCAAGACTTCATTGTTTTTGAAACACTTGTAAATAGCTAATGCTTTCTAATGTGTAGTGTTGTTGGTACCACCAAGAGCCAAAACACAAACATCCCATATGCACTTTTGCACATTGCAAATGGCCTGCAAAAGAACTGAATGGAAATGATGTCTGCACCAATATTGTGATGTATGTCCTCTATGTTAGGCTTCCTAGCAAGTATTATGTGCAAGCCATCAATAGCACCATAAATGTGAGCATTCAGTACTTGTCAAGGGAGTGATCCATGTGTAGGGTTGCTTAGGATGGTGTGCTTAATCACAAGAGGAATGCAAATGGATTGGAAATCGAGGTAGGCCTCTGAATGAAAAATGAATTGAGGCAAAGTAAGAGTATAACTAGGTGATTTGGAGGGGGCTACAATGGAAAGCGTTGCTGTAGTTGAGCAGAGTAGCCGCTAGTCTATTGTGGAGAAAAGCCTGCATGTGGAAGAGGTGACATGCAGCCGTGCGACACCATGATACTGACTGTAAACCAGGTTTTTGTAGTCGTTTCCTGCTTTTCCTACTTTGTGATACCACAAACTGTGGAGTGTAACCAACATTCATGTGTGCAGGTGCTGTAATCTGGTGAAACTATGCTTTTAACGGAGCAACTGCGGTTGATCAACTGGTCATGTGCGCGTGATATCATGCCATGTCCATTCCAGCTCACAAATCTACTGCCTCTCCATTTCTGGAAACAAATAGCAGTTGGCTTGCTACAATTGCTTGGGGGGTTTGGCTGAGAGAGAGAAAGAGAGAGATATGAGGTTGGAAAAAGGTGGAGATTCGATTATCTCTGGTCTTGCATTGAATGCGGCCCCGCACCACGATGGTGGCTACGCTCTCCGACGACATTCCCGACATCTCGCAAGCAAACGGTAGTTGGAGGGCCGGGGCTTGAAATATAGCCCGAGCCCTCTTGAATCTTCAGCACTCTCTTATAACTATCGATCAAAGCTGCAGCTTCTTTGATGCAATGAAAAACCAGTCGAAGATTCTAGCTGATCCCAATTCCCATCATTTACGTCTGCCTTCTAGTGCTAAAATAATTTCACCTTAGGTGCCATGCATAATTTGAGTTCTTATCATCCAAACCTACGTCAATCAACTACTTTTTAGCTGCACGTGTTGATACTATCATTTTTAATATTCCAACAATATACTGCTGAACATGTGTGTTTTCCTCCATCCTTCAGGAATTAGACAAGGCATTTCGTTCCACAGAAGGCCCTATTTTTGAGGTTCATGAGCAGGAAGAGGAATATTCAGTCCGCCATTCAACTCCATCTTAGATGCATATCCAGTTGTGGAAGCAATAGCACCTGTTCGCAACGTCAACCGTGGTTATGGGAACGCTTTGGGACAAGGCGTTTCATTTGCCTTGTATGTCCTCATAGCTTCCGTTCTGCTAGGGTTGATGTTGACACTTGTTGCCATGTGCTACTTCATGCTACGACACTAATGAATTATAAATTCACATCAATCCAATATTACATAAGTACTTGGAATTATTTGCATGTATTCATACCAGCCTATATCAAGGGTGGCAACGCAAATTTATTTCAGATTGGTGATGGATATTTATGTTATAGCACTCGAGAATACAAAATACTACTAATCAATCTCATTGAATAATTGCCATGATCAAATATGACCCCAATGAGTCTCCTTACAAAGGGTATAACATGCTAAGGTTACTGACAGGAAGCTACTAAGAATCTCGCTTGTAGATTGCAAGATTGCAACTTTGTCCTTTGCTTTTCTCCAATCTACGTGCTACATGGGTTTTCATATAGCCTATCCTTCTCGCTTCCATGGATACTTCAAAAGTAGCCTAGTTCACACGAAAAAACCATACGCTTTTCTCTTGATCTTCTTGAAGTCTACATCAATCCATCCATCCTGTCTAGACATGGCACTCAAATAATGACCAGTCTACAAATACTCTCCTGTATACAAAGACTCATCAAAGCTCTCCAAAGTAGATACATGACAAGTATGATCAACATGCATGGCTGAAAGATCAACCCCATCATCAACATCATCAATGCAAGAAGAATCCATACTCGGGTAAGCTACTCATGAATATATGTGTGCATCACGTGGGTTCAAAATAAGGTATTTTTAAAATACAACTTTTGTACATTTTTTACATATAGAAGGGTGTAATATAAAGGGATTATTTACAAATTGAATAGAAAATAGTTATGTTTTATTTATGAAAAAATCATAAATAAGGATATTTATAAATAGGCCTTGAATGAACGTGATGTAGAGGATATACATGTAGTAACTTCTTTGAGAATCCATATCATCATACCTCGCTCGTGAAAGCATATTGGCTACAGGTGTCTTTATTTGTGAGAGTTATGACATTTACCAAGAGTTCCCTCTTAATTTATGGATACCTGTGTTGTTGCTCATTTAGAACTTTCACCCCAAACTGAATAGCATATCTATTCCCATGTGCATTGTCTTGGCCAACAATCCATCCAACTAATATGAGTAGTATCCATAGTGAGCACAATAGGTCTTCCACATTGACAATCGACTTTCCAAAGAGTTGGTGTAGCTCTAACAATCTCTTCAACTTCTGCATGCTTTGGTATATCTCATATCCTAAGAAAAATGTTGCCCTTTCCTCAAGAGCTAGTAGAGATCATCTGCAATATGAGCAAAATGAGGATTCCAAATAAGATAAAATACACAAGCTGCAAGAAACCTGCAAACCTCTGAAGTAGAAGAGCAAGTCTTTGCAATCTTCTCTATGGCATCAACCTTTGTAGGAGAAGGCATCCTGCCATAATCGCATTGCATATAGAGCATATATGGCATCTCAGGAGATGGCTCGAGCGGGGGATACCACATCATGGCATGCACAGACTAGAGCTTGGCTTGACAGACATGGGCTGGACATTGATAGACTCCCACCTCTTCTATATGATACTCAGACTCCCACTTACACGCTCTCTCTCTCTGAGAGGAACAGAGTCATCATACAGGAGATATGGCATATTTATATACAGAGGACATGGGTCAGCCCTGCACAGCCACTGCCATCGAAGATGGCACATTATTATACATAGTTCTTGAGGATATCAGAGCAGGGATTCATAGAGATTCCGAGATATATGCAGATCTATATGCCACATCGATTGAGAGTTCTTATTGGACAGCTCAGGGTATCATCACATCAGCTTATGATTGAGAGTGGCAGAGCCAGTGGCATCCCACGGGAGGAGAGGATATGCCCCCTTTGCAGATCAGAGGTGGAGAGTGAGGAGCATTTTGTTCTCAGATGCCCGGCATACTCAGAGTTGAGATCCAGATACACATTGAGCAGCTCACTTCAGGGATGTATGACTGATATGGATCAGAGATCATTTGGCCGTTTTCTAGGAGAGGCATGGCACATCAGAGAGCAGAGCACACAGCGGGTCCCAGTCAGAGAGAGGCCCACCCAGATGACTATTACACAGTTCTTTCAGACAGACAGAGTGAGAGCTACTGTACCAGCCTCCAGCCAGACCTTCGGGCTCACACTACAGCAGGCTGAGGACCAGCGTACCCGACGCCGCACGAGGATCCGTGGGTTTCGGACCCCATAGCCACACCGACAGTAGATCCAGAGGATTCTTGATCTACATCGACAGCAGACTGAGATCCGACGACACTCGACACATTGGATCTCAGATCTCGAGTTTGCTCTTTCTCCACCGCCGATGTACCACATCCTGCATCCAGGAGGGATCACCTGCTATTAGCGACTTCGACGACTGCTACTACATCCCAGGATAGTATATCTCCCTGCATCTGTTACATATACACATCACACCACTTTATCACAGCCGACAGTTGTTCCCCTATCACAGCCGACATTTGTTCCCCTTTTGTAGCCATTATCTGGAGTACCAGAGCTACATAGGCACATACACATACACGACACTTATCACACTCACAGCACCGTATTTTCAGTTTCCAGTTTTTAGCTTTTCATTCAGCACTTTTATTTTGGATAGCTGGACCTCATCAGTTGTATCACAGTTTGTCTCATAGGCCAGTTTTGGTCTTTAGAAGACGTTAATATAACTTTCTTTCTTTTCTTTCTTTCTAGCACCAAAATAGACTTCGACCCTAAGACAAGGTCAAATTCACTTCCTCTAGCTTGCAAAGAATCCTCTCAACATCTCTGATATGCGCGGCTAAAAAGTACTTGAATTCATGATCATCTAAAGTCTCATCCTTTTCTTTCTCCAAACAACCCTTAATAGGCAGATCATTAATGAAAGGCATGGTAAGATCTAGAATAAAATCTCGTAAGACCTTGTTCATCTCATTAATCATATGAGAAACCGAATTAGTAGCTCCCTGTGGAAGCATACACATTCAAACAACCTGAAGGTGTCTTCTTCATCATAGTCAAATCTCTACTCTCAAGGACAAGCTGGAACTAGTCATAGCCATAATAGAGATTGCCAAGTGAATAGGTAGCAGGTCCATCAAAACTCTCTGCAAACTCATCCACAATAGGTCATGCACCAACATTCTGTATAGTGACCCTGTTTATTGGCTATAAGTCTTGAATGAATCTGAGTGTTCCATTTTTATTGGAAACTATGAACCATCTATTAGAATACGTAGATGAAGATGGTTTTAGAATCCCCATCTTGATCCACTTACTAAAAAGTTCCACCAATTTGGGCAAGTGAGTCCTAGGCACATGAATAGGCCGACATAGATTCCAAGGGACATGCAGAATGGTAAAAATAACCATAGGCATCACAACTCTAGGATTAATGCATCCAATATCATGCAAGAAAAAAGTAAAAGCTCTCCCATGTCTGCTCAACATCTCTTCAAAACATCTCACCTTTGCTCGAACCAAAAAATATTCAATCCCAATCTTTATCTCTTTTAGTGTCTCAACTGAAAATCTGTGCCCAATACTATGCAGAATCTCGTAAAGGAGGTTGCATAGCTACTCTATCATCTCATCATTGTCCAAAGATAGTGGTCCTGCAACTAGTCCAGCCTTCTTGTCAATTGTCTTATACTTTGTATGTACTCTAGGTTCTTTGCTACAACCTACAAATTTCAACTTTTGTTGTAAATACCCTGGTAAACAAAAATTTTGCTATGTATAAACAACACCCTATAAATCTTTTGTTGAAATATTTTAGCAAATAACACTTTTTCTAAGAATTCTCAGTGCCAAAATTTTCTTGAAGCATGAAATCACCAATTTTGCAATACATCACTAGATAATGGACTTGTAAGACATATGACAACTCTTGATTTTTAGCTTTCAGCAATGCTGAAAGATCCTCCATAGTATCTAAGCATGAGAGCCCATCATAGAGACCATCTACCATGTCTTCATCCTGTAAAACACCCACAATTTTCAATTCTTTCTCTTTTCTCTTCAAATATTGTGTGGCAACTCTAGGCATGTCTGAAATATGCGAAAAACACAAAGTAATTTTAGTAGATACACCATAAACACCCTAGGAAAAACTGTCGCTACCAGGAGGTGAGAGCTTTCCTTGTCTCGTACCACTCTCATCTCGCAAGACAATGATACCTAACAAAAATCTAGCTCTCTTACTAGAAGAGGGGGATCCCTCAAGGAATCCTTATTTCGCTGATGGTTGACACAAACGTTCAGGAACTGAACAGCCCTCTTTCCATCCTTCCTTCGGATCCGTGCATAGGCAAACCCATCATCCAAAGCCTTAGTTTACATCCGAGACTAAGCAATGAATGGCTACCCCAAAATAATAGGTATAGGAACAAGAGTTCTACACAAAGAAATGATAAGTCTCATCCACATCTCTAATAGAAATCTTCAAGTTCAAACAAGTAGCATACAAATCTCATGCAATATTTTTGGTTGCACACATAACCATGATCCACATCAATTGACCATCTAAGAATATCATACAATCCATGCACTTTGACATTAATCTCCGAGCCATAATCCAAAAGAGCAACACAAGGGGTCTTTGTCTTACTAATCTTGACTATCATCTCCGTAGTCGCACGACCCCGGTGATAGCGAGAAAAATGGCTACTAGGCATGAATCTAGGCATGTCATCACTCTCTGCATACTGTACGGGTTGAAGTAATGGTGGTTGAAGAGTCTTCCCAAACTACATACATAAAGCTCCATTTGTAGACTCCTCAGTAATCTCCTCATCAAAATCAATCTCCTCAATCTACAAGCCATAGATAATAGCCTCAGCAACTGTTAACGCCTCTCAATGGATCATATCCTATGTCAACTCTTCAATAATTTGCCATTTTCTTTTAATGATGTCAATGATAGCATCATGAAATTCTATTTTGGCGATCCCCAAGACTACTCCAAGAGTGAATTCAATTTTGCAATTAAGAATCTGATCCTCAAGCACATTCTTCGAGTCCATAGTCGTCTCAATGTCCAAAAGAAGCTTGAATCTAGGCTGCTTTTTTGTCTTTAGATCCTTTGTCTTTGAGGCTTTCAGATCTTCATGTATTTTTGGCTTTTGAACATTAGCCATACTCTACTTTGTTCCTAAAGAAGAACGCTAAGAAACTGGATCACTCCTCCTAGTCACCCTCTTCCAGCCTTCAGGCTAATCATTATCTATTTTTGGATTCTCCTCAACAAACGCTTCCAATCCATGAGATTTTTCCATATAAGCATAGATAGAAAAGAAATCAACTTGATCATCCCATCCAGTCCCTTTTCTGATCACATCACCTATGGCTAAAAGTTCGGATGTTGAAGCTTTCCCCTTTTTCTCCACATGTAGTGGATAGGACCATAAAGCAGATTTGTCCTTCGACAGCTGCTCTAACTAAAGGCCATAGGTAGCAACTTCTCTTGCCACTTCTCACATCACATAAAAAGAGCGCAAAAAAGACTTCTCCAACATTTTCTTCATACCACCCTTACTGAAAGTATGTTTGATCAGTTGTTTTGTATCTCCAAAACATATCATCTTGTCTTTCTAGACTACCAACTTTAGCCTCCTCGCCTCTTCAAAATCTTAACAATCCTTATGCTCACAATCTGGACTATCACACCACATGCAATGAAGGACACAATCATTCCTAAAAGAATTTGTAGGAGTAGAAGAAGTTGGGGCTGAAACTGGAGCTGGACTAAGTGGCTACTGCTCCATTCTAGTCATCTTGACTTGTAGGTCTTTTAAGTTCTTTAAAATCACCTCCACCGTATCTTTAATAGTTAGTTTTGAGAATGGTCTGACAATTGCAGCAGGAATAGGCATAGGAATAGATAAAGGATGAGAAACATGAGAAGTAGTGGATGGTGCAACAGAAGTAGGAGATGTCATGGTAGGAGAAGAAATCGCTGGTGGTGACTACATTATGTTCTACAAGCGAGCCTTCCTTATCTGCCTCTTTGTTAGTGTAAAAATGCATCGACAATATCTAGCCGATCCGTCTTCAACCCCATAGGCTACATAGTATGGTCTTTTAGCAACTCTCTTAACTCATCTTGAAGTGTACGATCAATCGTCTGTAAGAATAACTTGTAATATTCCGTGTTAAAAAAATGAATTGGATTAATGGAATTTTTTTTAATTTCCCCCCTTATCCCTCTAGCCGACTGACGAGCTGGAGGGGGAGGGAAATAGTAGGAGACATTAAGCTCCTTGTTGGAGCCTTATGGAGGGAGGGAGGACATGCGTGTCGACACGCAGGGAGGGAAGATCCCCCTCCCCTCCACTATTTAAACGAGGGGGGGGCCGCTGGAGATGGATAGGGCTGAAGCCGTGAGAACTAGAGGGGACGAAAGGCTGCTACTGCCTGCTGTATCGCCGGGAGGAGATGCCGCTGAATGCTTGTGGGAGTGAAGGCCTTTGCCGTGAGGAGAGACGGGAGGTGGAGGGAGTGGACGGCCGTGACGACTAAGGGAGGGTCATAAATCGTGAAGAAGCTGTCAATTTGCCGCCCGAGTCGTTGATGGTCTTCTGCATCCACGTGGCGTGGAAGCTTCCTGGGAGAGGAAGCTTCCAAGGGGCCCTTAAGCCCCTTTTCACCCTCTTCTTTTCCCCCCCCCTCCCGGGTTTAATCCCCCCTAAGCCCTTGTTCCCCCCCCCCCCCCCAGGTTTTAATCCCCCCCTAAGCCCTTGTCCCCCCCCCCCCCCCAAATTATCCTTAGAAGGCCTTAAGAGGTCTTTAAGCCTTTCTAATCACCATAAGGCCCTTGTTTTCCCCCCGGGTTTCAAAAATCCCCTTAGCCCTCCCCATGGTTTTTGGAACCACACACCCCCTAGGTTTTTTTTCCCTTTTTCCCTTAAGCCCCTGCCTTGGCTTTGGGAACCTAACCCCCGTGTTTTATTCCCCTAAACCCTTTTTCACCCCCTTATAACCCTTTTAACCCTTTTTCAACCCCCCTCATAACTCTTATTTTCCCACAACTCCCTAAGCTTTCTTCTTAATCCCCCGTATCTCCATTATTATTTTCCCCCCGAACCTAAAAATCCAAATCATCATCATGGCCTCGGATGGTATCCCGTAAGGGAGAAATAGCCGTGAGATAAAAGATAGGGAGGGGAAGTAGAGGGAGTGAAAAGAGGGAGTGAAGGAGGAAGAGTGGGAAAAAGATTGAAAAGAAGGAGTGAAGGAGGAAGAGTGGGAAAAAGATAAAAGAAAAGGAAGGAGAAGATGGTGGAATTCCAGAAGAAAGAGGAAAAGGCTATCTCACATTCGAACTACGATGCCGCCAAAGAAAGTCCAAGGTGTAGCTGCGGGAGGGTCATCTCCCGGTATCCATGTGGATATCTCACCCCAAAACCAGGTTTTTCTTCTTGGCTTTAATTCGGTTTTAAATCGATCATGTAAAGAAAAATTGTTAAGGATAGGATATATTTGTTCGAGTTATTTGTAACAAAGGAGTTTAGCTTATGAATGACAATGCATAGAACTTAGCTTCTTCAAATTGCATCAAGCATTATAAATTACGAGCAAGATTAACCATTTACTATAATAATATATTTTAGTTAAATCCTAAGGTGTAGAAATCATATCTTGCACCATTAGTCTTATTCCTTTCGCAACGAATCGTTGTAAATGGTTAAATTCATGAAAGGTTTCTTTCGATGCTCAAATTACTAGGAAGTTATCTTGAATAATTGCACATCTTAGCAAGGCAAGTGTTGTTAGTTGGCATGAGCTCATCTTTAAGGAAAACGGAAGTTAAATTAAATTGTATTGACTGGGAAGTAAATTGTCACAAGGATAGCAAAACCGTGACGAGACGATTAATATTACCTTCCAAAAGATAATTGAACCAATCTAAACATTGAAACATTCATACCCTAAACGCTTGACTACTTTCCTTACTGTAGGGACAATCAAATCATAAAGATAAAGAACTAGGGTTTGTCCCTAAGGTTCTTAAAAGAAGAAACCCTAGGCCTGACATACGTCAACTTAAAGAATCTAAACAGATTATTCCATCGCAGGACTTGCGCAACAAGTATGAGATCATTTAGTCTTGTGATTGATTCACAAGGGAAAAGGGTAAAAAAACCCTCATTAAGGACGGCAGATCCCTACGCAAGTTATCTTGCAAAAAGATGTATTTTTGGATATCCTTCTAAATAAGGAGAGTTGTAAACCGGAAACTAGCATATCTAAGGCACTTTAGGGATTAACCAAATTGGGTATGCCCTACACCGGAATGTAAAAGATCTTGCCAATTTACAAGACACCTTGGGAACGAGTGTTGTTACACTCAAAAGGAAAGAACACTTCCTTAGCAGTTTGCCAAACAACTCGGTTGATTAACGGAAATGTTTGTGCTTGCTAGAGATTTTAGGGCTCTGTTTGAATTATGAATTACAAATTAAATGAGTACCTATACTTCAAGTTAAAAGGCGTAAAGGGAGAGGCAGGTTCAGTTACCCCGGACTGCCTGCCTAACCCTAACCAAGGGGGTTGTTGACCGCGCCGGGAACGTGGACCGAACCCGCTGCGAGAGGTCTCTCCGTTGAGTTCTACTTGGAGCAGGAGGATGCTTGGGTGCCAGGGGGGGCTCTGGCCGTAAATCCCTCGCCTTCCGGGTCCTGCACAAGAGGCTAACGTGACTTGGGATTGGATCTCGAGGCTCGCATACTAGTTAACGGGCGGAAGCTTGGAATAGTGATCCCTGAGGATTACTGGATAGCCTTCCGGCGGATTATGGACAGCCCTACGGGAGGAACTCCTTGTATTTCATAGATAAAATAATGAAATGTTAAAAGAACTTGCTTGATATTGTTTTTCTATGTCACGTGGTAAGATTACGTGAAAGAACCGGTGCTTAAAGGGATTAATTAAAGAAGCTGATTGTTATATGTCAAATTTATGTGTTAGATAATTACATAACTAAAACAAACCGAGGAAAGTGCGGAGGATGGGCCATGGGTCCGTCCTATGGTTGGGTGGTCCCGGTTAGCCGGGAACTTTTCTCAAAAATCTCGAAGAATAGTGGAATGATCATCATCATCAAAACGAATAACGAGAACGATGACCTAAAGTTACGTCTTACCCGATTTACGTTATTTTAGGGGAACGGAATGGGACTATGCCTTATGGCAGAGAGGTTGAGCTTTGCATCCCTCTCATTTCCCATTCTCCTTAAACCAAGTGCAGCGTGAATCCGCTTCGGACCTAGCGTTTCTGCGTAAAGTAGTTCGCTCGGGTCTGACGCTAGTTGCTGTTAGCTAATGACCAAACAGGAAAACCCTAATTCCAGTCGATCCTAAGTGGGAAACGGCCAGGATACTTCCGCTACGTGGCAGACGCGGGAAGACCTAGATTGCGAAACCCGTAACATCCCTTGGGAGTGCCGGGCGAAGTTTTCTAGAAATCCTTTCCGATGGATTGCTAAGACGTGTCCTGGATGATACTAGGGGACACGTTACAAGTTGGTATCAGAGCCGACCAACAACGGAATTGTTTTTATGAGATCTTAAAAAAATGAAGTAAAGAAATTGTTGCTATCCAAACATTTTCTCATCTTCAATGCTGTCTTGCAGAACTATGAAGCGTGGAACAAGTTTTTGGTGTTTCGGGTCATGTTTATGACTGCAATGCATTCTCCCCTTTATAGACAAAGAATTGGGATGATGAACATCCTAGAGCAGATTTATAATCCATCACCTTTATACATAGAACGAAGATGGACGGGGTCTTCAGGAATCTACTATATAGCCACCCACCGGTTTGCTTATCTACAGACCAACCTAAAGAGGATCAAGTGGTTGGAAGACTTGAAAGTCGTGAAGCTGTTCATTTTTGTGGAAGCTCACGTAAATTCGACTTTACATATTCAAGGTTGGAGGGTTGAAATGAACTCATATGTATATGAGGAAGTAACCCGTGTAATCCCAACCGACAGGATTAAAGTGTTGGGCCGCCATGAGAAGTATGGATTCCAATGGAAAGGGTATCCTGAACTTCCAATGAATTATCGATTCCTAAAGATCCATGACCTAAAACCCTACTATTACACAGTTCCTGTAGACAAATGCAATACAACGTTGTTCTCCCCAAATTAAATGTAATGATTGGATTATCATCACATGAGACGTTGTATAAGGCTATGCCCATGTAAATACAAATAAAGACTTCTTTTATCAATATCTGGCTGTGCATCAGAGTTGTTAAAAAGTTA
This sequence comes from Lygodium microphyllum, assembly GCF_053477565.2. Lineage (NCBI taxonomy): Eukaryota > Viridiplantae > Streptophyta > Polypodiopsida > Schizaeales > Lygodiaceae > Lygodium > Lygodium microphyllum. Next base: position 26,386,764 of record NC_141152.1, on the reverse strand, counting down.
AGTAGCTTCATTATTTATGAAATAGTTGAACTAAAGATAAGCTAACGTCAATTATCATATAATAACGTTAAGAAAACTTTTATCCAGGCACAACCCTAGGTACAGGCTCCAAATTTTCCCCCTACATCAATACTGCTGTGACCCAAGAGAAGAAGTTTCTCCTCAAGTAGATAAAGCCACCCGAGTTTGACGGGAGAGGCAGATTCGTCCAGTCTGATGCCAAAATTTGGATTGAATCCATGGAGGATTACTTTGAAGCAGCTGGTACTGCACCTACCAATCAGGCCATGCTCGCCAAGTTAAAACTCACTGGCGAAGCCAGACTTTGGTGGAAGCAATGGTGCAGGGATCAAGGGACTTCAAAGGGGTCCGTTACCTGGGAGAAGTTAAAGAAAGCCGTGTAGGGAAGATATTTTCCACCTGCATATCGTACATAGAAAATGAATAAGTTCTACGAGCTAAAACAGCTAGGACTCACTCTTGACGCATACTACTCTAAATTCGTCTCACTTTTAAAGTATGCGCCACAGATGGACATGACGCAGCAGGTGTCCAAATTTTGCACGGGCTTAAATCCACCCGTAAATACCCGTCTCGAATCTATGAGTCCATCAGATCTTCAGGATGCACTCATTCAAGTGGCGCCTATAATTCAGGAGGTGCAAGCTAGATCAAGGGATAACAAAACTTGGTCTTATAGTGACCCGAACACAGGAGCATTCAGACCTCAAATGAAGAAAGTTCAAGGTCACAATTAGGGATAAAGGAAGAAAGCAAGGACAAATAACGTCAACAACTTTGTTCCTACTCAAAGTAATGGCCGAAACCTCCGATGTTTCCACTGCAACGAACCCGGTCACTTCAAGAGACAATGTCCCAAGCTCAGCGGAGGACATCGTCAAACGCCTTTCCAAGGTGCAGGCCGCGGTCAAGGAGCCGCCACCCGTGGAAGAGGAAGAACTGCCTGCATTGCCAATAGGCAAAGATGCGAAGAAGAAGAAGAGGAAGATCCGACTATGGAAGCTGAATTTGAAAAAGCGACAGTCCATGCTGCTTTACACAAGAAAGGGCCGAATCGCCAGTTTTCGGTAATTCAGACACCGTCGGACTATCAAGGTAAAGGTTTCAAAACCTTGATTGATTGTGGTAGTACACATTCCTTTATCTCACCAGCATGTGCAAAAAGTTTAGGAATAACCACAGTAGAAGCACCTACCCTGCTTGTGGAGCTGGCAAACGGTCGTGAGGTAACTTGTACCAGGAAAACTGCTAAGGTGGAATTCTTTCTGGGGGGGAAGAAGACTTCAGTCAAATTCAGAGTCATGAATTTAGGTATCCATGAGTGTCTACTCGGGATGGATTGGCTTAAGCCCAACGATGCCCACATCCACTGTGGAAAGGGTCAAGTTTCCTTTCGAAACTCTGAAAGGAAATTTGTCACAACTCAAGGTGAGGCAGGAGTGCCAAGAATCCAATTAGCCAAAGTATCTCGGATCTTAAAAGGAGTCAGAAAAGGATTACCCATTTACTTGATCAAACTCAACAAGTTATATCAAAAACAAGAGTCTCATGAAGGACCTTCTTGGCTAAAGGAATACGCTGACGTATTCCCTGAGGAATTGATTGAACTTCCGCCTCCAAGAGAAGTAGATCATGAGATTAGGCTAGTGCCTGGAGCTGCACCAATTGCAAAGAGACCTTATAGAATGTCCATACCGGAGGCAATTGAGTTGAAGGAACAACTCAAGCAACTATTAGATCAGGGTTACATCCGGCCTAGCAACTCACCGTGGGGAGCTCCAGTACTATTCCAGAAAAAGAAAGATGGGACACTTCGACTATGTATTGATTACCGAGGGTTGAATCAATCAACAGTCAAGAACAAGTATCCTATTCCTAGAATAGATGAGCTTCTTGATCGTCTTTAAGGTGCAAAGATCTTCTCCAAGATTGATCTCAGGTCAGGTTACTATCAGATAAGGATCAAGGAAGAAGATATTCCAAAAACGGCCTTCAATACAAGATATGGGCACTTTGAGTTCTTGGTTATGTCATTCGGGCTTACAAATGCACCTGCCACCTTCAATAGATTAATGCAAGATATCTTTAGACCATATCTTGATGATTTCGTGCTTGTCTTCTTTGATGACACTTTAGTCTATTCTAAACAGGAAGAAGATCATGAACCTCAACTTCGGATTGTCCTTGAGACAATGAGGTCTCATAAGCTGTATGCAAAAATGAAGAAGTGTGCATTCTTCAAGCGTCAGATTGAATATCTGGGATTCATAGTATCATCAAAAGGAATATCAGTAGACCCAGCCAAGGTCAGAGATGTGCTTGCTAAGACTCTTAATGCAGTTAGGAAGAGCTACCATTGGGAGAGGCTTAAAGGTGACGTTCTCAAGTATGTCACTGAGTGTTTGTCTTGCCAACGTATCAAGGCCGAACATGTTATGATGCTAGGGAAATTGCAACCGCTTGACATTCCCCAAATGAAATGGGAATTCATCAGTATGGATTTTGTTGTGGGCTTACCCCAAGTCCAAGGAGGATACAATTCCATTATGGTTGTGGTTGACATGCTTACCAAGGTTGCACACCTGATTCCAGTAAAGACAAACTATAAAGCCTCCGACATTGCAAGATTGTTTATCAAAGAGATATTCAAGCTACATGGGTTACCTAGAAGAATCATTAGTGATCGAGATTCTCTCTTCACATCACACTTCTGGAGAGCTATCTTTGAAGCTATTGGGACTCAACTCTGTTTTAGCACTGCCTACCATCCCCAAACGGATGGCCAAACAGAGCAAGTAAATCAAGTCATCGAGAATATGCTTAGGGCATACTACTGTCGAGAGCCGAAGAGGTGGATTCAATACTTGCCATTAGTTGAATTTGCCTACAATGCTTCTTACGAGCAGAGCATTCAAATGACCCCTTTCCAGGCATTGTATGGCCATGATTGTCGAAGTCCCCTAAACTTTTCTGATCCAACCCTAAGAGTTGAAGCTTCAAGACAAATGTTGGAGGACATGGATGATCAAATAAGATCAATAAGACAAGACATACAAGCGGCCAAGGATAGGCAAAAGGCATACGCAGATTTGAAACGTCAAGATAGAGTCTTCGAAGAAGGAGACATGGTCTTCATTCGTGTACGCCCTAAAAAGAGTTCTCTATCCCTAGGAGAATGCAAGAAGCTAAGTCCAAGGTATTGTGGGCCATATAAAATCCTCAAATGCTTAGGACCCAATGCTTATAGATTGCAACTCCCTAAGAACCTAAAGGCTCACAATATATTCCATATCAGCCTATTGAAAAAATATGTACCCAACCCTAATCATGTACTTGATGACCAACAAATTGTAATGCCTAGTCAAGGAGTCCTTGAACTAAGGCCGAAAAGGATCTTAGATGTTAGGGAAAGATAGTTAAGATCTAGAACCTTGAAAGAATGCCTTGTCCAGTGGAAAGATTATCCCGAAGAGGATGCCACTTGGATAGATGAAAGCTCTCTCAGCCATCAATATCCCCAGTTTATCTCGAGATGAGGACATCTCGATTCCTCCAAGGGGGAGAGAATGTAATATTCCGCGTTAAAAAAATGAATTGGATTAATGGATTTTTTTATTTATTTCCCCCCTTATCCCTCCAGCCGAGAGACGAGCTGGAGGGGGAGGGAAATAGTAGGAGACATTTATCTCCTTGTTGGAGCCTTATGGAGGGAGGGAGGACATGCGTGTCGACACGCAGGGAGGGAAGATCCCCCTCCCCTCCACTATTTAAACCGGGGGGGAGGGGGCTGCTGGAGATGGATAGGGCTGAAGCCGTGAGAACTAGAGGGGACGAAAGGCTGCTGCCGCCTGCTGTACCGCCAGGAGGAGATGCCGCTGAATGCGTGTGGGAGTGAAGGCCTTTGCCGTGAGGAGAGACGGGAGGTGGAGGGAGTGGACGGCCATGACGACTAAGGGAGGGTCATAAATCATGAAGAAGCTATCAATTTGCCGCCCGAGTCATTGATGGTCTTCTGCATCCACGTGGCATGGAAGCTTCCTGGGAGAGGAAGCTTCCAAGGGGCCCTTAAGCCCCTTTTCACCCTCTTCTTTTCCCCCCCTCTCGGGTTTAATCCCCCCTAAGCCCTTGTTCCCCCCCCCCCCCCCGCGGGTTTTAATCCCCCCCCCAAATTATCCTTAGAAGGCCTTAAGAGGTCTTTAAGCCTTTCTAATCCCCATAAGGCCCTTGTTTTCCCCTCGGGTTTCAAAAATTCCCTTAGCCCTCCCCATGGTTTTTGGAACCACACACCCCCTAGGTTTTTTTTCCCTTTTTCCCTTAAGCCCCTCCCTTGGCTTTGGGAACCTAACCCCCGTGTTTTATTCCCCTAAACCCTTTTTCACCCCCTTATAACCCTTTTAACCCTTTTTCAACCCCCCTCATAACTCTTATTTTCCCACAACTCCCTAAGCTTTCTTCTTAATCCCCCGTATCTCCATTATTATTTTCCCCCCGAACCTAAAAATCCAAATCATCATCATGGCCTCGAATGGTATCCCGTAAGGGAGAAATAGCAGTGAGATAAAAGATAGGGAGGGGAAGTAGAGGGAGTGAAGGAGGAAGAGTGGGAAAAAGATTGAAAAGAAGGAGTGAAGAAGGAAGAGTGGGAAAAAGATAAAAGAAAAGGAAGGAGAATACGATGGAATTCCAGAAGAAAGAGGAAAAGCCTATCTCACATTTGAACTACGATGCCGCCAAAGAAAGTCCAAGGTGTAGCTGTGGGAGGGTCATCTCCCGGTATCCATGTGGATATCTCACCCAAAAACCAGGTTTTTCTTCTTGGCTTTAATTCGATTTTAAATCGATCATGCAAAGAAAAATTGTTAAGGATAGGATATATTTGTTCGAGTTATTTGTAACAAAGGAGTTTAACTTATGAATGACAATGTATAGAACTTAGCTTCTTCAAATTGCATCAAGCATTATAAATTACGAGCAAGATTAACCATTTACTATAATAGTATATTTTAATTAAATCCTAAGGTGTAGAAATTATATCTTGCACCATTAGTCTTATTCCTTTCGCAACGAATCATTGTAAATGGTTAAATTCATGAAAGGTTTCTTTCGATGCTCAAATTACTAGGAAGTTATCTTGAATAATTGCACATCTTAGCAAGGCAAGTGTTGTTAGTTGGCATGAGCTCATCTTTAAGGAAAATGGAAGTTAAATTAAAATGTATTGACTGGGAAGTAAATTGTCACAAGGATAGCAAAACCGTGACGAGACGATTAATATTACCTTCCAAAAGATAATTGAACCAATCTAAACATTGAAACATTCATACCCTAAACACTTGACTACTTTCCTTACTGTAGGGACAATCAAATCATAAAGATAAGGAACTAGGGTTTGTCCCTAAGGTTCTTAAAAGAAGAACCCCTAGGCCTGACATACGTCAGCTTAAAGAATCTAAACAGATTATTCCATCGCAGGACTTGCGGAACAAGTATGAGATTATTTAGTCTTGTGATTGATTCACAAGGGAAAAGGGTAAAAAAACCCTCATCAAGGACGGCAGATCCCTACGCAAGTTATCTTGCAAAAAGACGTATTTTTGGATATCCTTCTAAATAAGGAGAGTTGTAAACCGGAAACTAGCATATCTAAGGCACTTTAGGGATTAACCAAATTGGGTATGCCCTACACCGGAATGTAAAAGATCTTGCCAATTTACAAGACACCTTGGGAACGAGTGTTGTTACACTCAAAAGGAAAGAACACTTCCTTAGCAGTTTGCCAAACAACTCGGTTGATTAACGGAAATGTTTGTGCTTGCTAGAGATTTTAGGACTCTCTTTGAATTATGAATTACAAATTAAATGAGTACCTATACTTCAAGTTAAAAGGCCTGAAGGGAGAGGCAGCTTCAGTTACCCCCGACTGCCTGCCTAACCCTAACCAAGGGGGTTGTTGACCGCGCCGGGAACGTGGACCGAACCCGCCGCGAGAGGTCTCTTCGTTGAGTTCTACTTGGAGCAGGAGGATGCCTGGGTGCCAGGGGGGCTCTGGCCATAAATCCCTCACCTTCGCGGTCCTGCACAAGAGGCTAACATGACTTGGGATTGGATCTCGAGGCCCGCATACTAGTTAACGGGTGGAAGCTTGGAATAGTGATCCCTGAGGATTACTGGATAGCTTTTGGGCGGATTATGGACAGCCCTGCGGGAGGAACTCCTTGTATTTCATAGATAAAATGATGAAATGTTAAAAGAACTTGCTTGATATTGTTTTTCTATATCACGTGGTAAGATTACGTGAAAGAACCAGTGCTTAAAGGGATTAATTAAAGAAGCTGATTGTTATATGTCAAATTTATGTGTTAGATAATTACATAACTAAAACAAACCGAGGAAAGTGCGGAGGATGGGCCATGGGTCCGTCCTACGATTGGGTGGTCCCGGTTAGCCGGGAACTTTTCTCAAAAATCTCGAAGAATAGTGGAATGATCATCATCATCAAAACGAATAACGAGAACGATGACCTAAAGTTACGTCTTACCCGATTTACGTTGTTTTAGGGGAACGGAATGGGACTATGCCTTATGGCAGAGAGGTTGAGCTTTGCATCCCTCTCATTTCCCATTCTCCTTGAACCAAGTGCAGTGTGAATCCGCTTCGGACCTGGCGTTTCTACGTAAAGTAGTTCGCTCGGGTCTGACGCTAGTTGCTGTTAGCTAATGACCAAACAGGAAAACCCTAATTCCGGTCGATCCTAAGTGGGATACGGCCAGGATACTTCCACTACGTGGCAGACGTGGGAAGACCTAGATCGCAAAACCCGTAACATTCCTTGGGAGTGCCGGGCGGAGTTTTCTAGACATCCTTTCCGATGGACTGCTAAGACGTGTCCTGGATGATACTAGGGGACACATTACATAACTCCACTTTCTCTTAGTTCAAAGCTCTTTGCTCTAGATCATCAACTAGTTATATCGCTCTTCAAACTCCCGCAACAATTCAGAAGCAACAAGTCCTTTGTTGGGCTAATAAGCCCACTCTCTAAATGTCTTTCATGTGCAATACTATAATCCTATAGGAAATACTCATCTTTGAGTGCTTTCTTGAAAGCATCCCAAGTACAGTCTTATATAAACAGATGTGTCACTCTAACCAGCAAAGTAGGTGTGACAAAGCGGTAAGAAATAATTGCTCCAATTGGTTGAAACTCTGAAGAAGCACATCTGGCTTTCAAAGGATTTAATGTAGGCTGGAAAATTTCGGCCATCAAATAATTTTCGTGCACTAACCATAGCCTCAATTGCCTTGGTCATACCATGTGTATGCTACTGTTCTTGATGCAACAGTTGTTGTTGATCCAATTGCTACTGATGTAACTGTTGGTGCTCTTGCATAGATAACTACATCTACGGATTCTGCATCATAATGAGTGAAGAAAGAGTTTCTAGCAAAGTCTTCATCTCATCGGTCGAAAAGGAAGAAGCAGTCAATGAAGAAGGTGGATCTCCCATCTCGATGATCAAAAGCGATGCTTTCACGTCGGGTTCACCAGATGTAACAGAGATTATGCATGGGAGTCTATGAACGTCATTCACTGTAGGGATGCTGAGCAAGATGGGAGCAAAAGATGATGAAGAGTACTCAAGTCAGGGTGAATACATAGAATCTGAAAGAGGATGCTTAGATTGTTAATCAAAATAAGGAGTAAGGGATGTAAAAGTGAAACTTCGGTTGTAAGTTCTAGGAACACTTTCATGACATCAAAAACCCTTCACAAGATGTTACGATAAGAGCTCATAGCACTTACCATAATACTCCATTGGAGGTAAGTTACAATGAAGAAGAGAAGTACGATCAAGGTGAATAAGAACATATGTTGACTTGTTATCATTTTCTTTTCTCATAGTATGATTGGGGAACTCAAGCTTATTAACCTCAAACTTGCATATATGATGTTATTAGATGGTGGAAAACTCTCTTATCACAAGGATAAAATATTTAGGAAGGAAAAGGAAGCACATCATGGCCCAATGTAGCCATACAAAATGTTCAAGCGTGTGACTTTGGTGAGCCTTTTTTATATAAGTCCAATGATGAGGAAAACATGATTGATGGGCGTAAAATGAGTGATCCAATTTTTTCTTCACAAAGTGTTTTTGTTAGAAGCATGAAGTAAATTGATAACAGATAAATCCAAATTCACTAACAGTTACTCTCAATGGCTTCACTTGATATGCTTATCATCCATTCAAAGGTGACACTGCAATAAACTCACAATGCTCCAAATCATTCTATTCAAAATAGAGACTTGAGACATTTGTCTTATCCAAAGCTCTGAAGTCAAATATCAACCATGTCCTACAATTCATGAGTGAAAGGCAATGATTATCTTAAAGGCAAGTTTTAAACATGATGAGTAGCCAAAGAGACCCATGAGCGATGATAGTTGTTGTTGTTAAAGATCATCCATCAAAGGGTTGTTTGGTTTGAGGGAGACGACACCTCTCATAAGCTTGAATCTTTGCCTGCTTCTTTTTAGCAAAGGTACCGACATCACATGCCATCCAACCCACAAGCACAAGGAAGAAGAGTGTTTGATCTTTGAAATTGTTGGGGGTGGCATGTTCACTGTTGTGATAATTGTCAACCTCGTGATGGAGTACATTAAGCCATAGGTGGTGCTCCTAGATGTTGGGGACTGGGTAGGCTATTCATACCTCTACCCAAGCCTACCTTATAAACTTGTGGAGATGTGGTATGTGCTATCAAATGGAGTTGGCATGGTGGTAGGGGAGGCTTCCATACTAATCATGGCTTATGCGAGGTAGAGTAAGGAAAAGGTGGCCTTAATAAAGCAGACCATGGGAATATAATCGATGATCCTTGATCTTGTCAATGTACTTCATGTCCATAACTCCTCTATAGCAGGCAGTAGGTAGGTAGGAATGTCTCTCCCTTGTCGTCGCTCCACCCCCTCTTAAACTCATAAAACCACCTTCATCAATAATGCCACCCTCAATTCACCATTTCTGCATGTGGTTACACCAAAAGCCCTTTGCTTTTTCCAATTAGAGCTTAATCTTTTTCAAATATATTTTTTTTAAACAAAGCTTTTGCTCAGAGTCCTTCATCATTGCCCACATCATCAACTACATAGCCCATTGATGATAGATAACAACTGCCTTGTTAATGGAATATGCAATTGAACACCATTGTAATATTCCCGTTTGAAAAATATTACTAGTCCGACTTTCCACACCCCGCGTGAAACTCATGCAAAGGTTATTTCCAACATTGGAGTTACCAACAGTGCAACCTGTAAACCGTACGCGAGAAATCATGACCTCCGAATTGGCAAACTGGGACCAGGGTTCAAAATCGCAGGAGAACTCCCTCTTGGGAGGAGGTTAAGGGAATATAGGAGGAATTATTGCAAATTTTTTTATTTATCTTCCCCAACCGATGCATGGCTGAGGGAAGAGGATGGGCTAGTAGGAGCCCCATGAGGAAAGGAAGGGAGAAGTCCACCAAGTTACCACGTGGGGGGGGAGGTCCCCTCTCCCCCAGACTATAAAACCCCCTTTGCGGGGATTTGGGAAGGACGGTTGGAAGAGGGAAGAAGCTGTAGAAGTCGCAAGGTGTAATAGGAAGGGAGAGGCTACGTCGCTGCAGGAAGTCGTCGTGGACAGAGAGTGGAGGTCGCCGCCTGCTCAAGCCGTCAACTGCCATGCGTGCCACCATTGGCCATCCGACACCATCTTCACGCCGCCTTCCACGTCCACTATTGGCTTTCCCCCTTTCCACGTAGGTTCAACAACCCCAGAAGCTTCTTAGAATCTTCTTCATCCAGTCAGGAGGCTGCAAGATAGGTGCTTGGATAAGGCACTATTTTAGGGTATTAAAGGCCTCTTCACAGTCATCAATCCAAAGGAAATCCGCATCTTTTCTTAGGAGCTTGTGTAGAGGGGCTACCTTGGTTGCAAAATGTGCAATAAATCTTCTGTAGTAGCCCACATGGCCAAGAAATCCTCTCAATTGCTTGAGGTTTGTTGGTGTTGTCAATGCGGCAATCTTTTCAATCTTCACCCGGTCTGTTGCAATCCCTTGTGCCAAGACGATATGGCCCAAAAAAACTCCCAAGGAGACACCAAAGACACATTTGTCGGGGTTGAGAGAAATCCCATACTCTCGGCATCTGTCAAAACATTGCTCTAGGTGTCCCTAGTGCTCTCAGATCAAACTATAGACACAAAAGTAATCAAAGTATACCTTAATGAAATCATGCAAATGATTCTAGAAGGCAGCCATCATTACTCATTGGAAGGTAGTAGGAGCATTACAGAGCCCAAATGGCATCACTCTATAGGCATAGGTCCCCCATTCGATGGTGAAGGTTGTTTTAGATTGGTCCTCTTTTGCGATTTGGACTTGGTTATATCCGTTAAATCCATCTAAGAGGGAATACAGCTCATGGCCTGCCATTGTGTCCAATAGTTGGTCTGTAAAAGGGATAGAAAAATGATCCTTCTTTGTCTTCTAATTGAGCTTTCGAAAGTCGACACATATTGGAAGTTTCTCGTTCGTCTTGGGTACTACCACAATAGGCAAAACCCATTCACTGTTAGCCACGGGATAAATGAACTCTACCTCAAGAAGTTTCAATAATTCAGCCTTCACCAGAGTAGAATAATTAGGATTCATACACCTTTGTCTTTTCCTTACAGGTTTAGCATCCAGCTCTAGGTCAATGTGATGTTGACATACTATGGGATCAATCCCTTTTAGGTCTTTATACAACCAAGCAAACACATCTAAGTTCTCTTTGAGTAGGTCTTGCAGAACCACTAGTTCTCCCTCTGTAAGATTGAGACCCATTTTCAGGTGACGTTCAGTATTGTCAGTATCCAAGAATGTTACTTGTCTTTCACCTTCCACTTCACGGATAAATGTCCCATGGATTGCTTCTGGATAGAGGTCTGACTCTTTCAAGGGAGTAGTGTCCTCATTTGATGTTCCGCTAGAACCAATGTCCTCCTTCCGAACAGATGACTCATTTGTCTGTTGAGGTTGCTGGAAGGGTATCAGAGCTTTGTTTGCTTCTGTATGAGTGGTAATTTCTTCTGGACTTAAGGATTCATCTTTAGAGGATGCATCCAGAAATGTCACATAGCACGGACCTTCTAGAGGCCGTGACTCTGAGGGCTTTGGCTTCTATTGGCAAGGAGCATCATCGTCATCTTTTCTCTAGACTGAATGATCAGGGTGACAAGAGCCACTGGTGAATTTAATGTTTATACTTTTAATCCATTGCTTATACAGATTTTACATAATTTGTGGTCCATTAATCAACCCAAATGGAACTATGGTCATTCCATCCAGCACCCTGAGATCTTAGGCCTCTGAGGTCTCTGTAGGGACATCAACAAGATCATCCACTATCAGAGAAAATTCTTCATCTGCACTTTCATAACCTGCTTCATTTTCTTCCTCATCATTTTCATCCTCTTCCTCTGGAGGCACTGTCTTTGCTTCTATAGAGGCTTTATAGGAGAAGAAGAAATCTTCTGCCTCTGCATCTACTTCTGCTTCTGCTTTTGCTTTTGACTCTGTTTCTGGCTCTGGCTCTGTGTCTATTACTGTCTCTATGACTGTCTCTGTATCTGTTACTGCTATGTCTCTGTTCTACCTCTGCTCTGTCTCTGTATCTGTTACTGCTCTGTATTTGTTCTGCCTCTGTTCTGTCTCTACGACTGTCATGTAACAGGAAGAACAGTACATCCATGCTTCTATTTCATTGTCAGAGGTGATTTCAGAAGTTAATTCAAGTTGAGGCAGGAGGTATTCTCCCATGGATAAGGATTTTGCTTCCCTTGGCTGTTCGCTTACAGTGCCCACTATTAGGGACTGTGCCTCTGTTTTCTTAGGAAAGATCTGTTTGACAGCCTCTTTGTCTCCTGATGTACCATCTGTTACCTTGTTGGAGGAGTCAGTTATGACTTCGATGGATGTGGATCCATTGCCTTTTTGCGATCCATACAGCTTTAACACCACTTTGTTGGGTCCTCTGCCTAGGGTTAGGGTTGCTTTGAACCAGTTCGTCCTGGCTCTTGCTTCAAAAAGCCAAGGTCTTCCCAACAGGAGAGGGTATGAGGTTCCATAAGAATTTGGTTTGACCACCATATATATTAGCCAATAGTCTCTTCCTGCAAGGGTTATTTTTACGTATGGGAGGATGCCCAACAATTTGATTTTTCTTTGGTCTGCCAATCTGATAAGCCACTATGTAGGTTGAATTCCTTACAACCCTAAGTCTTTCATTGTCACATCCATCATTATGTTTACTGATGAGCCTCCATCAATCAATGCATCTGAGATAAAACATCCTTCAATCCATACACTAATCTCTGGGTTTCTAGGATCTAGGAAGGTGTTAGCCACATCGACTTCCTTTACAGGCTCTAGGGCCTTATTGGTCTTGGTCACTGTTGAAGGAGCAATCCTTAGTCCACTTCTTCTTGTCAAGATGCTTTTGAATTTCTTTGGGCGGCTGGGAGACAGCATCAGTAACTGTCAAAATGTTAGGTTTGGTTTAAAAGTGTCTAGGTCTTTGACCAAATCATAATCTTTGATAGGATCCACATGCTTCTCCAGCCGGCTGGGAAATAGGGCTACACCCATTTTCATCTTTCCTTTTTCTTCTAATCATTGCAGCATCGACACTTCTTCTGTTTCTGAAAGTGCTTCTGTATCATCTATCTCCTGGACCTCTGGTCCTGTCTTTGGGACTGTCTCTGTGACTCTCTGTAGCACTACATTGCTCTGTATTGCACTATTCTGTTTTGTACTGCTTTGTCCCTCTGTTGGCAGGTTGAACTTCACAGTCTTGGCAGGAGAGTTATTTTCATTCTGAACAACTGGTTCCTTCTTCTTGGTGCACGTAACAACGGCAACTGCCAACTCTACCAAATTGGAGGCAGACTCTTGTACCTTCTGTTGGCTATCATTGGAATTTGCCTTTACAGGGGCTGGACTTGGACAGTCCTTTGCAGTGTGGCCTTTACCTTTGCATTGGCTGCATAAGGGCTTGTAATGCAGAGATCGTCTAGGGTTTGGACAATTCGAGGAGATATGACCCTTTTCTCCACACCTATAATATTCCACCTCTAATCTCTGACCATCGCCAGACTGTCGCCCTCTGTAACTTTGAGGGGGAAACCTTCTTGGACCGCAATTAGGACCAAACTCCCTAGGCTTTGGTCCAATATCTTGTGTTGTCATTTTGGATTCTAGCAAGTTGATTCGTGCATTTTCATCATTCTTTCTTCGTTCATGCATCTCTTTCAAAGAGCAAATATCCTCTGTATGGTTCTTCTGCAAACAGTAGGAACAGAAGGCTCCAGGAATGGTTGGTTTTCGGGTACATTCAGTGGCTAAATGTCCCGCTTGATGACACTTTTCGCACCATAAGCTCTTTCTTGATACTTGCAACTGAGTTGGATAAGTAGTCTATAGCTGCTCTATAATCACATCCATAAGCTCTTTCTTGATACTTGCAACTGAGTTGGATAAGTAGTCCTTCAAACTTTCACCTCCTAAAGTACTTGTAGTAGGGTTTTGGGAAGCTTCTATAATTACTGCACGTACTGGTTGGGTCAATCCAGAGGGTCCTCTGTTCTGGCTCTGATTTAGAGCTCCTGTTGAGACTTGGGGTTGTTGATTCCAGTTGGTAGGGTTCCACTATTGTTGAGTCGCCATTGGAGGAACAGTTTGAGGCCACTGTTGTTGTGGTTGAACCATCATTTGAGGCATTGTCCTCTATGGTGACCACAGTGGATTAGGTGCATTATACTACGGCACTGTTTGCATCTAGGGATAGGGGTAGGGAACTTTCCTTGGAACTACATTTGGTGGATATACCATTCCTGACATAGGAGGAGGTAAGACTCCTCTTCCTGGAGTCATTGATAGCCTTACTTCAACTTCGTCATACAATCTTGCACCTTCCACTGCAGCTTGCAGATTGACTGGTCTTCTCAATTCCATGAACTTGTGAACTTCTGGTTGTAGGCCTCTAAGAAACACTCCTTTCTGGATTCCTTCATCCAAAGGATGGTTAGTCCATCTCTTCAAGATGGATTCCATTCGCGAGATGTAAGCTTCTACTCTTTCTCCAGAGGACTGACTTAGGTTCATGAACTTCTCTCACATCCGCTCTTCAAAACCTTCACACCTGAATTTAGTGAGGAAGGCCAACTTCAGGTTGTCCCATGTGGCAAAAGTTCATGCTACTTGTCTCTCATACCACTGAAATGCTACGCCCTTGAAAGTGGCGGGGCTCAAGGGTTTTGGCATTGTTAGCCACACATGCTATCATAAATTCTGCTATATGAAGATCAGGGTCTTCATTGTACTCTCCCTTAAAAACTGGCAATGGGACTACATTTGCTGGCCAGTCATCAATATTTGCAGGACAAATCTGACTAGGAAGAGGACCTTGAGTCGCCATGGGGAATTTTGTAAAGAGTGCTTTTAAGGCATCAAAGGAAGCTTTTGCTGCGAGCTCATTCTCAGCTTTGATTTTTGCCTTCTCTCTTCTCACGTACCTTTGGACTCTTTCTAACACTTGCCTTTTGATTGTGTAATTCATCAGGGGGTTGGCTCCAGCCAGATGGTTTGTACTCAACATGATAGTATCAGAGAGGGCTTTAGTCTCTGGGGGATTCTCTAGCCAACACCTCTTCTACTTCCTTCTTTTCAACATCTCTAAATTCGGCTTTCAAACCACTATAGAGGGGGATATATTCCATTCTGAAAGTATCAAAACTCTTTCTTCTTAGGATTGTTGTTATGCCATTATAATAATGCCAGCTTCTGAGGGTTTCAACAGTGTATTTTGTGAAAAACACTCTGTCTACCAACTTCCAGTGGGTTGCTAATTGGACAAACAGAAGATTATCAGTGCACCAAGCATCCCATGTATCTTGCTGTTGAGCATCCACGAACAAATTCCAACTCTTTTCCTTCTTATTTTTGTGAACCTCCACAGACCAAGACTCCTAAAGCTTCTTGACTATTTCCCACTTGATGATGTCTGGAAACTTCTCAATGAATGCCAAATCTTCCATGGATGGTCATTCTCTCTATTTCTGCTCTTCAGTTTGTTCCCAAACAGTTTGCCACCAAGATGCAAGTTTCTGCTGCTTCAATAGAAAGAGGAAACAATCCACCACATAGAGCATGCATCATGATGGTGATATGTTTCCGCCATTGTGGGATGAGCTTCTTGTGGAAAGTGGCTTTGATGATAAGAATCTCCAACTCTTCAGTGGAAGAAGGAACTTTGCAAACATCCATTGAATTCTTCTCTTCTTGGCAATGCCATTTCCTTCATTTTCAACCTCTTCTAATGCTTGTTGATGGCAAGTTTTCCCCGGCTGCGCACCAAAAACATGGAGCCCCAAGAGGAACACCAAGGAAAAGGGGATTCTACTGCAAGAAAATCTATCTTGTAATATCAAAAAGCTTTTATCTCATTCTTTTGATGACCAAAACAAAGAAAATAGCAATTCTTCACGCAGCATCATAATAGATATCTCCCACGGATTTGATAGAATCAATCATAATCTTCAACTTCTTCATAGAATCTATCAATATAACAAGGAACATAAAAGAATACACCATCTGTGAATGGAAATCAATCACATAGTATTCATCTTCAATGTCTTCATAGTTCCCTCTTTCAATCTCTCATATACAGTTACACTGTTTTGATAGAATTGACTATCTCTGGCTCTCTCTCTCTCTCTCTCTCTCTCTCTCTCTCTCTATCAATAGTACATCATCTCCTCACTACAATACTCTCATAATAACTCTCAATAATCCTTATTAGGTCTGGGATGCACCTCCCAAGAGGTATGTCTGATATGAAGAGTCACCAGATCCACTACAGTGTCTCTTCACAGCTCACTACTGTCACTATCACTCCAATATTCTCTTCAGTCTTCAGCAGCAGTTGCTTCTTCCATTTGTTTTAGCTTTTTGAGTCTAGAAGGTTTTGGAAAGATGTAGATGCTGTGAGCCTATGATTGGTTGCTACTCCTCGTTCTCATTCTTGTTTCCTCGATCTAGTGTATCATCTACATTACCTATGTCTACCTCCACACTCTCCAAGCCATCCTCGCCCTACACCCTGCACAACATCAACCCCTCTACCTACATACTCCCCTCATCCACACTAGGGACATTGCTTTCATCATACACTCGCATGCTCCGAGGTGTTGATAGCACAACATACCACCATCGAGGTCACTGGGGATTTGGATAGGAGATTATATGTTCAATATCACATATAAGTGTATCGCAAAGAGTGAATCTACATTTGTGATTGTTTCGTGTTGTGGAAAAATTAACATAAAAGGTCATGTACCTGTCCACAATGACCTAGCAAGACAAACTTATCATATAGATCATTCTCTAGAAATCTAGATGGACCTCGTCGAATGATTTTCCAAGCTCCTTCTAATACCACTTTAAACCACTGTACATCAAATATGATCATGGAGAAGCTATGATTTGCAAGTTGCCAAAATACTCCATCTTATCTACTATAGTATTTAGATCCCTAGCCCTCCGTCGGCTCTCTTGCTCAAACTTTGTCATGACACCACAGTCCATTGTGGAGTACATTTTGTCGATGCACTCAACTAGAAAATATCACAGGTGCAACCATGCCACAATGTAGATTTTGTACTCTACACCGAAACAGTTAGGTTAGTTATTGCATTTAAAATCTAAATATGATAATAAAGAAAGCATACTGTCACCTTTGAACTTCATCCCCTCGAGAATTTCCACTCCTCCCTAGAAACCTCTATGCTTTTGTGCAAAGCTTGTTGGAAACCAGAGTTGCAGCATTGGAATGTGTGCACAAGAGGGAGAAGAGAGCTCAAAGTACAAGAATGAAATCTTTCTTACTAAGTTGCTTAGAGTACAACTTGGGTACACTCTCTCACTCTTGATAGTGACCCATAGGCTGTTTATATAGCCTTTGCCAAGCTAGAGTTAGGGTTTCCCCTGCCCCTAGGGCTATTCACACTCATCTTCCCTTATACTCCCTTGCTTACAATGGATTCCTATGCCTGCCTTCTAACACCCCCCCTCAATGCCAAGGTGGCATTGAATTACAAAGCATGTAAGAGGTTCCCCCCCTTTTTGGGAAGCCTTTATAAATCAAGCTTACAAGGTTGTTTTAGGTAGATGATTTAAATAGTCAAAACAGTCGATCTTTAGATGGATTGGAGGCATAGTTGGCCACCAATTCTTTGGGTATTTCAAGAGTGTTGGGGCATTTACTAGTGATATGCCATGTCTTCTTGCACTTGTTACATTTCATCTTGTTGGGGTACTTCTTCCAGCAGTTGTTTACAAGATATCCTTTTTTCTTACAGAAAGAACATCTAGTGAGAACTATATGAACCAATACTTGATCATGGGAATTTGAAGTTGCCTGACTGTTGCTGCTTTCTTTGTGGTTCCTCTTTTCTTTATCCAAACAGGTTTGAATGGTACTTGCCAAAGTAGGATCTGGAATGTTGGTGAGAGTGGTTACAAGAGTAGGAAACACCTGTTTTACAGCTTTTAGGAGAATAGCAATAGCATCTTCTTCATGTATTGGAGCTTGTACAGAGGTAAGTTGTGCCATAAGTCCCTTCAAACACTATATTGGGGAATATGGGAATTTCCCATAAGTTTGGGACACGTGGTCAAATCTTTGGATTTGTCGTAACTTGAACACTATAACTCCAAATCGAGCGCTCTATAGCTCAATAGAATCCATTTTTCAAGCGCTTTTCAATGATAGGTCAATCATATGGTTTTGAGAAACTTATAAGCATGTTATCTGGGTGCCACCTTTTTAGTATTCAAAAAATGGGAATTGGGAGATTCCCAAACTCACTAATATTGTGTTTTCATATGAGAAATAATTTTTCCCAAATCTTCTCCTGAACGATATTCCAAGCTAAAGAATTCAATTTTAAGAAAGATTTTAGTATTTTTGCCAGTGGCTCCATAGAGCTTTTCAAGCTCATCCCATTTTTCTTTAGCAGTGTTTAGTTGATCAACATGATGAATCAGGGATTCATCTAAGTGTAGCATTATGATTTCTTGAGCACGTTGGTCATCCTCTATATCAACCAGATTTGTAGAATTTACAACTCTACTGCCTTGAATGAGAGGCCAATACCCTCTCTCCATCATTTTGTATTTTATAAGTACCTGCCATAGGTGGAAATCTTTGCCATCAAACTTTCGAATTTGAGGACGGACATCAGCATATGTTGTGGTCATTGGGAAGGTCTTACCACTTGTTAGGACAAGGGTAGTGTCTAGTCCCATACAAACTTTCCACTGAATGCGGAAGCAAATTAGACAATTTGAAATCAAAGTTGCAATGAAGAGAAAGGCGGAAAATCATATAGGTGTAATATTTCAAAGTATGACTTTAGTGGTCCTTTCTTATGTGCAAACTTCTTCCGAGGTTTAATAGTCTTTTTAGGTTTTAATGAAGTAAACCTAGATTGGACTTCAGGCTCCTCCTTGTGGTATGGTTTACTGGATGAAGCTTGTGTTTGACAAGGTTGGTCTATGATCTCAATGCTTGCTGATGATTTCGAGGAGAGTACAATGACACTCATGCTTTTAATTTCATTGACCAATGTACTTGAGACAAAGTCACTCACGGTATGCAATACACTTCTAGTGTATGATGGTCTATGTGTTAATTGTACACATAACCTTACAGTAATATATGAAGAGGAATAAAAAACTCACTGGATTTTAGTGAATGCCTTAACCTGATGATTCATGATTAGTGTTTAGAAAACACTATTATCAAGCTTAGTGAAGTGCTTGAATGGAACCCGATTGGAAGTCGGCTTCCCGATGCTTAGTGATGTCCATTGAGCATGCCCAAGAGCTTTAGAATCTGGAATGGGCTTCAGAGACTCTGCTTCAGTGATTAGAATCACATTTAATGAAGCTCAGAGTGAAAAAATGACAAAATGTCAAGCTTGGAGCTTGTTGGCTATGGCTGCCCAAAAAAACACAGTTAGAGTTTGGCAGAGATCTCTCTCTGTGAGGGATTTCTAGGAACCCTTTTAGCTGAGGATAGCCCACTTGGGGGGCCATGAAAGCCCCAAGATAACTGCAAGGATTGCGTCACCTGCTGCATGTATAACAGCCCGAATTCTGCGCTATCAGAAACTGTGCTTGTTTCTGGGAATCATGCAATGCTGCCCACGCCGTCGACTAATCCTGAGGTCTATCATGCCAGGCTAATTTGCCCTGAGATAGGCAAGAAGTCCCTAGAAGAAATCAAAGGGAGATATGGCCTCCTTTGTCCTCCCCAAGTCCTCCAATGGAGATAGGTTGCAGGCAGCTATGGAGGAAAGAAGGATAAGATAGAGGCTCATGTGCACTTACTGATAGCTGAGGCTGAGGGAAGCTGAGGAGATCAGAGATGGCTCTGGTACCATGTTGGAAACCAGAGTTGCAACATTGGAATGTGTACACAAGCGGGAGAAGAGAGCTCAAAGTACAAGAATGAAATCTTGCTTACTAAGTTTCTTAGAGTACAGCTTGGGTACACTCTCTCACTCTTGATAGTGACCCATAGGCTGTTTATATAGCCTTTGCCAAGCTAGTGTTAGGGTTTCCCCTACCCCTAGGGCTATTCACACTCATCTGCCCTTATACTCCCTTGCTTACAGTGGGTTCCTATGCCTGCCTTCTAACAAAGCTGTGGTCAAAGCTTCATGCAACCACCTCGTAGGCATAAATTGCAACATCTCCTCTTTGCCCTTGGGATATCGAATTAATCGGTCGATGGTGTGTACTATGTGAAAATTTTGATCACTCTCCCTCCTGGTCTCTTCTAGTGTGTCTGTATCTACCGAGCTACTTCTCCATGGATGCATGATGCAATGTACAAAAACAATTCACTTTCTCCTCCATGGCACATCCATCCTCTTTTCTACTCCATTTCCAACCACTAAGCCTCCGGTCAATCTATCATCATTCTTTAGCGTCCATAGCATACTTTGTTTGAATGCACCGGATAGCCACTCTGAAATATGCGCACTAATGCCTCTGATACTAGCCAACCTATAAACTCATTTTAAAGGTGAAGGGGTTTTGTTTGAAGGTGAAGAGTGTCCTCATTTTAAATGGGAAGGGGTTTCATTTGAAAAATTACCTATAATAAACTCATTTAACAAACTATAATTTGGTACACTAATGCCAAAATTTTAAAAGCTAAATTTTAGGATTCATACACTAAATTTTAAGAATGTTGTTTTTTTCTTGTTTCTTGTCTTAAAGAGGGGATCAACTATTGCATTCTTTTCACATTATTTCTTCCAAATGCCCCTTTATAGCTAAAGAAGAAAAATGACCAACTTCTTGTCTTGTGCACACAAGCAATAGGAAAACCTTCGGTAGAACACATAACACATGATCTCTATCTCAACTTCAATCCCATCCAATGATGCCTATGGAGGAGAACATGCATGAGCACTAGCAATACGCTAGGCACAATCCTAGAGATAGTACAATGTATGAAATTGTCTTGGCTAAGCATGAGGAATCATATGAAAAGTTTCTCTTTTAGGTGAACAAGATAAGGAAGGAGGTATTTGACACATTTGAAGAAACCTATGATACTATTTGCAAAGGTGTAATCAATGTTGAGCCACCATCATAATTGTACATGAAGTGGCACTAGGCTAGAATGCATGCATTGCCTTCATCAAGTACTAGAGCACATGCTTAAGCCTACGGATTTGGGAAGGTCCATATAAGAGTTTAGTCTTGAAAAGAGGAGAAATTGGAAGTTGGTTCTCTAGGTCTATATGGATGATTTTCTTGTATAGTTATTAGCCAAATGCTTGCATTTTGTTGTTCCTTGATGAGAAACCAAGGTAACGATGACATGTAAAATAACCTTTGACACTTTTTCCCTATGTATATGCTAGGATGTGGTTATTAGCCAAATGCTTGCATTCTGTTGTTCCTTGATGACAAACCAAAGTAATGATGACATGTAAAATAACCTTTGACACTTTTTCGCTATGGATATGCTAGGATGTGGGATGTTGACAACTCTATGATCCAGCAGATTTGGGCAATGTTGATAGTTCTCTAATCCATCAATTAGATATGGGTAAATAGGTGAACATGAATGTGGAAGGAAAGCTTAAAGTGTATGATGCATTTATGGAATATGAAAATAGACACACATACCTATGCCATTGCAATAGAACTACTACAAAGTAGAATATTTCAAAGTAGAAACAACCTTCAAATCATGTTATAAAGGGATATAAACTCCAATGCCACAACAATGCCCTCACATCAAAGTAGAGTGCACTTGTATAGTATAGGACTCGAGGGCGCAATAGTGCCTCGAGTAAATGTGCAATGGAGCTTTATGAGCCTAATTAGGCATGTAAAGCAAGTGTTATTGGTTGGGCACATAAATGAGATGTACCTAGATGCTTCTCATAAATCATTTAATGTCATCATCGAGCCAGTGTTCTCATAGCCTCTTGAGACTTTTGAGAAGTACGCCCACATGCTACAGTCTGTCGATTATTGGTCCATTCCTTTGCCACAAGGGACATTTTGTGACTACATGAAAATCCATGTGGCACATAGATTGGAGAAAAGCAGAAGTTAATTAAGTTTGCAAGCTTGTAGTCTACAAGTGAGATTCTTGGCAGCATGTGTCAATAACCTTAACGTGCTATACCCTTTGTAAAGACACTCATTGTATGGCAATTATTCAATGCATTACATAAATATCCATCACCAATCTTAAACAAGTTTGCATTGCCCCCCTTGATATAGCTGGTGTGAATACATGTAGATAATTCCAAGTACTTATGTAATATTGGACTGATGTGAATTTAAAATTCATTAGTGTCGTAGCACGAAGTAGCACATGACAAGAAGTGCCAACATCAACCCTAAACGTTGCGAGCAGGTGCTGCTGCTTCCACAGCTGGATATGCATCCAAGAGATGCAGCACTAAGACGAGGCTGATAATGAGGATTAAACCGAGGGAAAGCATTAATACAAATATTTGCAGGAGTTTAGGGATAATTGGAACAGTTGATTGGAAGATAACTAGCAAGATGTTGGTTCCAATTGAGAGCACCAATCCTAGTAGCTGACTTATATGGTTGTTGAGATCATGAGGTAGAGTACTGGCATTGGGCGGTGGGGGATCTTAATCCTTGGTAGAGCTGGAGGGGCCGGTTCCAGGACGTTGATTGTTATAGGTCGATGGCTGGAACTGCCGCCATGATCAGAATCGTGATCCACCGGTTTTCTGATCTGCTCGTCTAATTTGGGTGTGCATTTTATGTCAACTCTTTGATCAGTACTGCCGGGAGGTGAAGAAGGAGTTGAATGGTGGACTGAATATCCCTCTTGCTGCTCATGAACCTCGAAAATAGGGCCTTCTACAGAACTGAATGCCTTGTCTAATTCCTGAAGGACGGAGAAAAACACACATGTTCAGCAGGATGGAGAAAAACACACATGCGTGTGAGAGAGAGCGGGCGCCGTCTGTATTCCTTGCCAGACCTGTCAAATTCCGCCCTTGCCTTCCAGACGTCCTTGTCCTGTCCTGCGCGCACTCTGTCCCACCACTCAGGCGGCTGCACTACAAACTTCACTGTTAGTCCCCCGTCTCTTCTGGCCTTCGAATCCCCTATACTAAGAGCGCCCGGCACACAGTCTTTTACGTTTCTGGAACAACAGAAAGAATTCTATGATATAGTAGAGGGTTGGCCTCCACCGTGTGAGAAACCAGCTTCTTATAGGGGTGCAGATTTCTAACTTAGCAGATAGAGACCTATGCTGCAGCAAGACACACAGAAAGAGAGAGGAGAGAGAGAGAGAAAGAGAGAGGCCTGTGCTGTCTCGGTCTTCCGCGAGCTCCTGGTGTGGCATCCGACCTGCACACGTACTGAAACACCATGGCTAGACTGGATTTGGCTTTTATCGACCAAACGGTGGTAGCCCTTGGTCCGGATTCTGATACAGAGGAACCAGAGGACATGGTTCCATGTATGGAGGATATGCCCCGTGGTCCGGACTCAGAAGAGATAATGGATCATCAGGAATGTTCGTATGCTCAGGTTGCCTCTGACTCTGTGGATTCGTAGGATATTAACTGGGAGCATTTACTAGAGTTTTCCAACACACTGCTTGGCGAGTATGTCCAACACAATCATGTAGCATTTTCTGACTCTAGAATTGAAAATGTTCTGGAAGCCACAGTGGACCCGAAAAGTGTATTGCGCTCTTTTTTGGTAATTTACGACCATGCTGTTATACTCTTCTTCACTGGTAGGATTCAAGTGCTTTCCCACATTCACCAGTGGCTGCATCATTTACTACAGGGGGAGTGTGTTGAGGAGATTTTTGTTGGGCCTCGAGGCTTCTTGAGGTACTGTTGAAATCTGAGGCGCATCAGGCTGAGCTTCTGTCTAAACTGCCATTGTTCTTTGATCGTCGTTTGGTCCATGTTGTGCCATGGCACCCTATGGCAGACTTTCAACGCCTCCAACGTGAATGCCCCGTGTGGGTTGAAGTGGAAAATTGACCGATTGTCTATTGATCGTTGTTAAAGGATACCATGGCCGTTGTGGGAATTGTTCTAATCCCCCCGAGCCTAAGGGCCATGAATCGCAACCGTTTGTATATGCTATGGGATACTGCTAGGAAAAGGCCTAGATGGCTTTGTATTAATTGCTCTGGCATGCATCCTTTGCACTTTCGTTTGAAATGGGGCAACTTTGTAGGACACTACTTTTCGTGTGGAAAATTGGGGCATTTTATGGCCGAATGCCCAGAGAAGAAACCATCTTCAGATGATGAGTATATTGCACTGCCGATGGAAGACATGGTGCTTGATGCTCCATCCCAGGATGCACCCCAGCCATAGAAAGTTTTGGATAAAGGTAAACAACCTGCTTCGGGTTTGGATTCCCATGGCAATTTGACTAGGTAGAGGCATGTCCCAAAAAAGGTAAAAAGGTTGATGCTGGCCTAGCAGCTACTGGGCCTAATGTTTCATAAGATTCCATGCGCACGTATATGCGCAGGAAAGAAATGCTGTCTTCAGAGCACGCTGCGCGTACTGTGGCTCCTTCTGCTCCCCGTGATCAGTCTGCTAGGAAAGTATATACCGAGGGTCCAAAGGGCCCACCTGCTAAGTTGGCTTTTGATACTCGAGGGAATGTGATTACGCCATGGGATCGTCATTATCCCCGTTCCATCCCCCAGACAATGGATATTCCGTCTATCTCTAAAGCTAGCCATCAGAACTCTTTTGCCGTGTTAGGCTGATTTTTTGGATGAGATGTCCTTTTCGCTTATTTTATGCAGGGCCACCCGCCGGGCATTATTCTGGTGTGCTTATGATTGTACATGAGAAATATTAGTCGGTTCTTATTAAAAATGATGTACATGGCCACTTTGTGGTGGTTGAAGTTTTATTTGAAGGAGAAATCTTATGGTTGCTGGGCCTATATGCTCCAAATGACCCTTTTTCTTGCTGGGATCTTTGGAATACCTTGAAGACCTCCTTGTCACTTGGCAGACGGGGTTTTTTGATGGGGGATTTTAATATGTGTGTTGATTCTTTACAATCCACTTTAGGGCGTTCGGTGATGGACGCTCCGAAAAGTCGGGTGTGGAATGTGTTTGCTCTTGCCGTGCTTAAGCAAGATCTATGGTCCTGGCTACACCCTTCTTCTACAGGGTTTACCTTCCATTCGGCGCAGTATGCCACTACATGGTCGAGGTTGGACCGAATGTACATCATGCAAGATGATGATTTTCTTCCTGAGATGCTGGAAATGACAGTCTTGCAGCAATACGCCTTGTCGGACCATTTCTCTCTCCAGCTTGAGATACTTGCGCAACCCATTGCACCTTCTATGCAACTGCTGGATAAACTCCCTTTACGTTTCAACTCCTCTTATTTGAAGCATTCGCTCTTTCGGGGCTATATGCAGCAATTGATTGATAGATTTTTATTGGACTTCGCCTCTGAGGGCACTGCTTCCTTTGAACGATTGCTCTCTAATGTGCAGCGGATAGCTCGATAGTATGGGATCCACCATGCCTCTCTTTGTCGACGGCGTTGACACGCAGCGGAGGACTTACTGGCTTTGGTTTGTTCTCTGCTTTGGTAGACACTCCAGATGATGAATTTCTGTTGTCACTTACAATGCGTTTGGCTGATCTTATTAAAGAGTTTCAGCTGAAATCTTATCAGCAGGCCAAATTACAAAAGTTGACTGAGAATTCACAAGATACTGCTTGTCAAACTCATAAGTTCTTTCGTGCGTTGCATGCCTCTCCGGCTCGAGAAAATATGACTAGACTCCAGAATTCAGAGGGTCAAATGGTCACTGACCCTCAAACTATTGTTAATATGTGCAGGAATTATTTTCTAGAGCTTCTTGGTTCTTCTCAGTCACCTTCTGACCAGGTTACGCATGCATGTTTAGTCTTCTATGATCTGGTCCGACATCAGGTTCCACTTGATATGCAAACTACTTTAGAGTCTGATATTTGTGAGGAGGAGGTTATGGATGTTTTGTTGCACCTGCCTAAGGATAAAAGTCTCAGTTGGGATGGTCTCACCAATGAATTCTTTGAGAGCTCTGCTACCCAACTGGTGAAGCCATTGACGGCTATGTTTCAGCAGGTTTGGGAAACAGGGTTCATGCCTTCCTCATGGAAAGAAGGCCTTATGAAATTGCTTCCAAAGGTTCCTTTGCCGTCAAAGTTGCAACATTGGAGACTAATCTCTTTGATGGGTTCGATGTATGAAATCTTTTCCAAAGTGCTGGCGAATCGGCTCCACAAACATCTTCCGGCCATTATGCATCCTCTTCAATATGGTTTCATTAAGGGCCGCAACATTCTGCATAATATCTTAAATGTGCAAATGGCTATTGACTATGCAAGGCACTCTAGTCAGGAAGTGGTATTGATCCAATTGGATCTGGAAAAGGCGCTTGACTATTCAGACTGGTCTTTCATTGCAGAACTTATGTCGACGATGGGCTTTGGCACTCGGATGTCCCGCTTGATCTACACCATTAGTGCGGCAGCCTCTTTGCAAGTTATGCTAAATGGTGGTGTTACAGAGCCCTTTGTCCTACCACGTTCTGTGAGACAGGGTTGTCCTTTGAGTCCTCTCTTCTTTGCCCTGGCGACTCATCCGATTCTGTCGATGTTATCCTCCATGGCAGCCTTTGCTCAGTTGGCCGGATTTTCTATTCCTTTTGGTCAGCACTTCGTTAGTCAATCTTTGGCAGATGACAGTTTTATGATTTTACATGCGGACAAGGATAATATTCGCAAGGCATTAGATGTCTGGACGCTCTTTGGTCAGGCTTCTGGTCTTCGTATCAATACTTTCAAATCGGCCCTTCTCAGTTGTATGGAGTCCAATTTACAGTCATTGGGCTGGCAGGGACATGTTGTGCCCCGTGGTTCCATTGTCAGGCATGTTGGGTACCCTTTGGGTGTTGATGTTCGGTCAAAAAAACTACTACAGTGGATTTCACAAAAACTGGCAGCGAAGTTTCTCTATTGGAAGTCGCAAGCTTGGCCCTTCCATGTTCGCCTCAAAGTGGCTCGAACAATTATGCTGCCAATGCTCACATATTTCTTGCCATTGCTGCCTTGGACTCCTACTACTTTGAATGCTCTCACCCGGCCCATTCGTTTCATGTTATGGAAGAAGGATTCATTGCATGCCGGTATTTCATGGATTTTGTGGTCGCATACATGTACCCCAAACGCCTGGGTGGTGGGGCTATTTTGGATGCCGAAACCCATATGTTGGCACTTCATTGGTCTCTTTTTCGTGCCATGTGTGTGGAGCATCACCCGTGGGCCATTGTAGCCCGTTATTTTCTTGAGGACCACGGGCTTCTTCATGGGAATACACAACTTTTGACAGTGCTCCAGAGCAGGCAACCCTTTCCTGCCCTTGCTGTGGATTGCCATTGGCAGGACTGGGTCCTTGTAGGTCGGTTAAATTTGGAAAAGGCCTCGGCTAACCAGGTGTACCATCTTCTAATTAAAGATCATCAATGGCTGGTCACTAAAGCTAATACTGTTTGGGGGTTGCGGAAATCTCAGTCATGGTGGAAGGCAACTATGATGGAGGGCTGGGTAAACAAGACACCTTTCAAATGCAAGGTCTTTCTTTGGAGGGTAATGATTGGTGGTCTTCCTCTAACGACAACTGTTTCTTCTACACCACTATTGTGGAATCGGCCCGTCACCGATTTATCTCTTGCCCTCTCGCTAAGAAAATCTGATCGCTTTTGTCTGCGGTTTGTCGAGCTGTGGTTGGTTTCTCAATGAGTCCTTTCGATTGGGTTTTTGCACGCCCAAAATACCCTGCACCGGCACAATTGCATATGAAGACCTTGTTCCATTTTCTTAGACAATAGGGATGCTGGCATAATTGGACTACTCGGAATGCCTTTCTTTTTGAGTCGGCCTCTAATGTTCTGGGACACATTGCCAGGCTTTAAGGCCTCTTGCTTTGGCAGATAGATCTCATTCGGCACTCTGACTTGCTCCCTTGGGAAGACTTGCTTCCCTGGCATAGGGCAATTTCCTCTGTGTCTTTGCCGTGACTTGTGTATCCCAGTCTGTGTTTTGTACTGACAAGTTCACATACGGTGGCTTAGAGCCATCATGTATCTTGTAATCATGTAACCTTTACCTTTTTTCGTAATTAACACAATTACCTTTTACGAAAAAAAAGAGAGAGAGTGTGTGTGTGTGTGTTTGTCTGGGCGGATTCATATAGAGGCAAATTCGTAAACTAGGACGAATCGGTAAAGTAGGTCACGTCCTGTGGGTCGAAATATTATGCATCTTGGAGGAGAGCGTGAGGATCCTTCCTTTTGTGTACATGAGGTGTCCATTAATGGATCAAATTCGTAAACTAGGACGGGGGACTAAATGCAAGTCGAGCAGGCAGTCGAGTGTAAATTGGTAAACTAGGCCAAATGAGTGAACCAGAGAGCATGAGTACTTCCTTTTGTCCAAAATCGCAAACTCGGATCAAGGTCGTAAACTCGGACGGGCATGCCGGATGTCGAGTGATGAAATTCGTATTCCCCCCCGGCTGCCAAAAAGTCTTCAGTCAAAGAACTTGTATAACATGTTGAGGTTCACTTTCACATCCCATATCTACATATTCTCGTATTAATATTTCTTTAGTCACTACCTTAACATCCTATCTCCACAAGTTCTTCCCAAGATACATAATATTTTATTGAACCGATAAACTTTGGCTCTAATTTTATTCACATGGGATTTTCTACCAAAGAAATCTCATTTATTACGTGCTATGAAAGGTATAACAAGGATCCTTGTATATTAACATGTTTTCATCAAATAAATATCCAATGTCACTTCATAAACTTATGTTCTTTAACTCTTTTAAGAACTTGGAGTTTGAAAGCCATTCTCAAAACATTAACTCTGTAAAGTTTCTTCACAACATTAGTTAAATTATCCCTCATGATGAACTCATGTGCCAACTCACAGATATTTAGGTAAATGCTTAGTGTTATTTCTAGCACAACCTTTTGACTGTTCATTAAAAACACTTTCTCAATCTTGTTTTTCCTTAATGCAAAATGTGAGCAAATATATAAATATAGTGTTAGACAGAGAGTTCAAGCTCTAACGGAGCTTCTTAACTTGGAGAAGATCAGGCAACTTACTTCCCCCTTGGACTTTACAACAAACAATTCAATCATCCACCAACAAAGAGTCTTAAAAAGATTAGTAGGATCAACCATAACCCATGATATACCGGCAAATAGCAACTTATTTCCACATTCCCATATTCACTAAATAACCACCCCTCTTATAGTTGCACTAATCATCAAAAAGTCTAGATGACATTCTAACTTTCTAGCCCAGTGATACATGGTTCCAAAAAATGGCATCACGAATTTAAGATACATTTATCCATTCATGAGTCAGCTCTTAAGTCTATTACAAAACCTACAAGATTAGAAAAGACAAAAGATATCCTCCTAACGGCCTTTGCAAAGAGGATAGTGGATAGCAACCTACTTCTAGTTAGAGATCCTATCACAAATAGGAACCTTTGCCATAATAAGCCTTCAAAGTAACCAATTAAGTTTTGCAAATGGCATGGCCTTCCAAAAAGCAAGACCCAAACTTTTTGAGCTTCTATGGTGATAACATTCTACTAATGTTTGCTCAAAACATTTGACCCTTCTCCATCCAATATTTATTTGTTGAAGGGGGGAATGGATTTAAATCTCAACATTAAGCACTACAAAATGAAAGTGAAAATGCAAATGCTAGATGTGAAAAAGCAGGCATGTTTAAGCACTCTCTCTCATAGATCCATATAAACTCATGGATAAAAATTATAAAGAATGCATCTTTGTGCATACAAGAGAACACAAAATAAAGTAATATTTTACACATGTATTAGTGTGTATATACATGTGTGCTGATCTAAAATACCACTCCATCAAACTTAGCATTCTAAAAAGCAAAGAAAAAAAGCAACCTCTTTGGCAAATACAAAGTAAATAGGAATATATATATGTGTCTTTATGTATGTGTGTGTGTTTGTACACACACACACACACACACATACACACACACACACACACACACACACACACACATATATATGACAGAGCCTTAGAGATCACAAGATGCGGAAGCAAAAGGTCCTATTGGAGAAGTCTTTGTAGTAGTGAGAGAAACCATGTCTTGAGAGGTTCAAGGTATGCTTCACTTGATGCATTCTCATAATTAATTGTTGGCAATGTTTTTTTCAAGCTTTGATAATTTTATTTGGAGCTTGGGTCTTTTGTTCCATTTGTTGATGTTTAGGGTTTTTGTTTGGGATTTCTAGTTGTGCTCTTTTATGCCTAGCAAAGAAAATACTGAGGTTAATAGCTATTCAAATGTAAGAAAATGTAATGTAAACACATTGCTAAACATGTTCGACCATCATGTTTTAGTGGTATTTAATTTGGTTTGTTCTTCTATTTATATCATCTAGTCTTTGTCTATTGGTACATTTCTTAAGATATATAATTAATCAATACTTTCAATTTGGATAAATTAATATAAAATATGAATTCAAACATCAATTTTGTTGTGATTTCAAACATGGCCCTGCCTATTGTAGATATGCAAAGTTTGTCTAATAAAATTCATATCTTTTGTAAACTATACTAGATATTAACTTGTTAATTTGTTGAAATAACTTTAGCCTTGAGTGTTTCCAAACTAGATGTATGTATCTCATGCATAAAGAGTGCATAAATTAAAATAGACCTAGTACCCTTAAAACTCGACCTTGACATCTTGTCCTTTAGTAACCTTATGACCCAGGAACTTGTAGAGTTTAAACCTTTCAAGGAGATGCATTTTCATATATAATAATAGAAGAAGCTTGTTATCTATCCATAGCCCTCTCTCATGCTATATTCACTACAACGAAATGGAGGTATAGCGACAATCACTATTTGCAACTATGCATACATTGACACAAATAGCGATGCCAATAGCAACGCCACTTTGAGAAAAAAAGTGGTGAGACCCGAGTGTAGCATTTTTCCGCAAAGAGTTTGAGAGAGAGTGAAAGAGATCATGGGCTTTAGAGGGAGAGGAAGAGAAAGAGAGAGGAGAGCTTCTCACTGCCATTGCCGCTATCCTACATGAAGAAGAGGGAGAAATACATGAAAGAGAAAGAGGGAACATTGTGAAGAGGAGATGAAAAATCCATCCTGGGCCTTTGCGGTAAGTACATTACCTCCTCTTGGTTTGTTCTTGTGCTTTCTTCTTTTCTTTTGTTTGTTTTTCTTGAGAATGAGATACATTGAGGAACAAAGAGAGGAAATGAGAGAGGGAGAAGAAGAAAGGAAAATGGAGAGAGAGAGAGAGAGAGAGAGAGAGAGAGAGAGAGGAGAGAGAATAAAGATGAAAAATAACAAAGAAAGAGAGCAAGAGAGAGAGAGAAAGGGAGGGAGAGAGGAGAATAAGTAAGGAAACAATGAGGGGAGAGAGAGAAAAAAAGAGAGGAGCAACAAAGAAGAAACGGCAAGGGGAGAGAACACAAAACGGAAAGTGAAGAGAGAGAGAGAGAGAGAGAGAGAGAGAGGGAGAGAGGTGAATGAGTGAGAAAACAATGAGGGGAGGAAAGAAACAAAAAGAGGGGTAACAAAGAAAGAGAAAGAGAGAAAGAAAGAGAGGGAGGAGAGAACATAGACGAAGAGGGAAGGGAGAGGTGGATAAAAGGGTGAAGTAAAAAGAAGAAGGATACTGGGGAAAAAAATTAGCTAGAAAGAGAATTGGAGAAAAAGATATATAGAAAAAACAATAAATAGAGAGCGAGAGAAAGAGAGAGAAAAATGGAAACGACGAGATAATTAGACATGATAAAATTATAGAAAGAGAATGGTAGAGGGGGAAGAGAGGCACGAAGAGGGGTGGGGAGAGAGAGTCTTTCAATGCCATATTTTATGCATATTTTTTAAATCTTTGATTTTAATTTTAGCGAGATGCGTCGAGTGCGAATGAAGAGAAAACAAGAGAAAGACAGAGAAAAGAAGATAGTGAAAGGAAAAGAGAGAAGAAGTGAGAGTGGGGAGGAAAGATGGGGGGATAAATAAACATTTATAGAAATAGACAGGGAGAGAGAAGCAAAAAAGGATGAAGGGAGTCAAATAAAAATGAAAAAGGGAATATTGAGAACAAAAACCTGTTGTTTGTCGTAAACATAAACAAAATGGAAAACAATGATGGTCGTGATGTCTAAGATCGCGAAGCACATCTTAATCAGCGTGTCCAAAATTATTGATGAAGTGATCTCACACTTTGAGCGAATGGTAAGAAAAGTGTGTATCAATCACACCTTACATTCACAAACTAATTGAATATCATATACAAAAATATTAGACATGCACGTAAAATTTATACAAGAAAGTGATGTCTCATCCCAAGGAGGAATGCACATATTGTGGCCAGTTAGAAGAGTTTGTGGGTGTGCGATGGATGGAGTGCTTGAGCCAATCCACCAGTTGGAAGGCACTACCTAATCTATACTCTCAATACTAGAGGAAAAAGGTAGCCTTTCAGACCTTCCTCCAATCTTGGAGCCTAAGATGGAGGCAATGATCAATGCATTGATGTCCATGGATGCCGAGTCATTTGATTCGCTAAGAGAGGAAGTGTCCATACTATTATATGATGGGTGCCGAGTATCTCACCTAAAGATACCGCTTGCACTCCTAAGGGTGCATGCAAAATATGGGTGGAACGATGCGAGTGTGATCGAGTTGTTCAGATACATTCTATGTACGCTCTGTTGATTTTTTTGACTCTATTATTAAAAACACTTTTTCTTTTTCAAGGTGTTTTATGATTTCTTTTTAGGTCACTAAAGTATCATATATTACCATTTGAAACTACCATGCTTGAGTTTCGTGACGATGTGTGACATGTTTTATGAAAGCTTGGTATGGGCTACAATAGCATCCATGTATGTGTCAACCATTGCATGCTATTTCGAGGAGAGTACGTGACTATGGAGACATGTCCAAAGTGTGGTGCTTATAGGTATTAATTGGACTTACAAGGGCAAACCATCCCTCAGAAAGTTCTTAGGCACTTTCCACTTATCCCATGTATACATCACATGTTTCGTACATCGGGCATGGCAAGCTTGACAACATGGCACATGCAAAATAGATCCACAAATTAAGTTCAATGAATATAAGCGGATTCACACACATGGAGCCACATTGACTCTATCTTTCTAGGCTTTGTACGAGAGCCAAGGAATCTTCGGCTAATTGGTCTTGCTATGGATGTCGTGAATCCATTTGGTCTCCACTCGACTTCTTACAATGTGTGGCATGTAGTCCTTATTAATTACAATATCCGGCTATGGCTTTCTATGAAGAAAGGACACCTGATCCTTAGCTTGCTCGTTCCTGCGTGCTACAAAGTCAAGAATATGGACATCTATATTCGTCCATTAGTTGATGAGCTTAAGATTTTGTGAGAGGAAGGGGTCACCATTGATGCCAGGAGACATATTTCACGGTGGATTCCATGCCACGATGGATTCCGTGAGGTTTTAGGGTGGATTTCGTAAACTTTGTTGACCAGGGCTCATACACAAAGTGGATTCTTTGTGCAAGAAGTTGATGGGGACGCCTATCCTTTTCAGGCGTTTCATTAATTTAGTATGTATATGGATGATTCCATAGCGGGTGATTCTACAAAATACATATTAAATTAATAAACATTTATGAGTTTAGAGTGCGCACTCATGATAAATTAAGGTTAGGATTGATTTCTAACCAGTTGATTTATTTATGTAGCTGAAGACTTCTAGGTATTCACTTTTGTCGATTTAATTGTATTATTTTACTAACAATTGTGAATGCTTCAGTTGATGTATAGAGATAGTAGCAGTGGCAGAGGAAAGCATTGGAGGATAGCGTGTATTCGAGTTATCACTTATATTTTGATGGACGCATACCTTAGGCATGGCGCCTATATATTGTCGTGCTTATTTATTAAGGCGTTGGATATTTATTTATTATTTTGTATGCGCATGGACGCACGATTATGATATTTGTATTTGGACATTGTATTGGGTATGCTTGACTCTTTGGGCGTCCGCCCATTAGCTTTATTTCTATTTTGTGCTAAAGCAAACT
This sequence comes from Lygodium microphyllum, assembly GCF_053477565.2. Lineage (NCBI taxonomy): Eukaryota > Viridiplantae > Streptophyta > Polypodiopsida > Schizaeales > Lygodiaceae > Lygodium > Lygodium microphyllum. The sequence continues at coordinate 26,352,900 of NC_141152.1, read as the reverse complement.
CAAAATCCAAAAGCGTGCTATTTTATAATTTGGGCTATTATTTGAGCTTGAAGATGATTAATACATAAAATACATGCTTTGTGGAGCGCTTACACAAGGCATGGGGGGAGATTGCACCCAATTGGTCTCTTGTTCATGTCGTGCATGCTTTCTACCTTGGGTTTTGTGCAAAAAGTAGAGTTCTTTTGTTCTTGGAGACCTTCCGGCGTTCACTATATGAGCATACAGCATCCGATCTGTGCACCAGTGGTATCAGAGCGAAGCTGAGATTGAGAGCTTCTAATCGCTACCCGTCTTGCGCGAAGGCGGAGCTCCTGGAATGAATGAGCTTTACAGTCAGTCTCATCGCGAACGGTCGATACGCGTGGATTCGTGGCGGTTAAGAACCTCTGTCTACAGCCTCTGATCTCGCGAAGGACCGGCCTGAGGAAGCGGAGGACCACTCCTACATCTCTTCTATCAATTTTTTTTTTTCCATAGTTACAGATAAGCTTCCATAATCATCAAGGTTTAAGCTTAAGCTAAAAGCTTAAGTAAGCTTAAAAGGCTTACTTAAGCCCATAAATTCAACGATTTTGAAGGCGACAGCATCTCGAATTTTACGGCGTTGAAAAACGGTCCCCCCCCAAAAAATTCGTCGTGATCGGAACATTAAGCTCCAAGCTTAATCCCATAAGTCTCAAGTCACAATAAATCTTCAAAGTTTGACAAGTTCATTAAGTTTTGCAACTCTGCAAGTTCTGCAAGTCAGCAGAGGTCAAAACTGACTTATGCCAAAAACTCTCATAAGGATTGTTCCTGCGCAGAAGCACTGAACTGCAAAGTTGTTCCCTGGAAGACTCTGTTCGTATACGCAGACTTGCTGAACTAGTTTCAGCATATGCAGAAGGTCATACGCAGATTTAATGAAGATTTCAAATCCCGCAACAGCAAAAGTCGAAGACCGTGAATGCCAAACAAAAATCTATAAGCCTTGTACACCCGACTTTGAGCTACGCTCATCCCGCTAATTGGATTTTGAGAGTGTGAGGTCTTTTGAATTTTTACAGGATGAACAAAATATGGATGATTTAATGGCTGAAGGCGATCTTCCTGAACCTACCATGGAACAAAAATTGGATTTAATTATGATGCAGTTGGACAAAGAACGAAGAGCTCGGTAAGCCTTGCAAGTTCAATTGGCCAATTTACAATCGACTACTGACAAAGACAGACCACAACCCAAAGATCTTATCCGATGAACCATCGATGCGACTCTCGAAGCTCAATCCATCTGCAAAGAAACAAAGATAAGTAAAAGAAATTTCAAATTCCGTACTTTCAATGGCACTAGAGATGGAAAGACTGTTCTTGCATTCATCAGTCAGTTTGATGATTACTTTCATGAAGAGACATACGCTGAAAAAGATAAAATCAAGTGTGTCACTAATCATTTAGTGGATAGAGCATCTCTTTGGTGGACCGTGGTTCGTAAGAGCATAGATTGTCCCACTACCTTGGAGAGTTTCAAAAAAAAGTTTATGTAGAATTTTCTTCCTCCACAATTCCATGAAAAAGCCATAAAGCAATGGGACCTTCTTCAGCAAAGAGATCGTGAGCCTATTTCCCAGTACACCAAACGCTTTTGGAATGCCTTACTCCAACTACGCATGCTTGAAGACGTGCCTAAAGCGACTCAAAAGCGCAAGTATATGTCTGGATTACTTGGACATTACTATGCTAGAGTCAATATGTTCAAGCCTGCAACTCTTGAAGATGCAATTTCTTTAGCTCATGACACTGAAGACAAGATTCGAGGAAGAGACAAGCGTCCACAACAATTTCAAGCAAATGGTAACTATGGTTCAAAGCAATTCAATTCAAATTTTAAAAGATTCAATCAAAGTCGATTTCCTTCATCATCTTTCCGTAAGTCTTGGACAAAACCACCTGCTTTGCCATCCAATACCAATCAAAACCCTAAGCAATCTTCACAGCCAAATCCTAATATTCCTAGACTTCCTACCATTGCAAACAATGTATCTAAAGCCAAACCTATAGTGTGTTACAAATGCCATCAACCTGGACATCTAGCAGCCAATTGCCAATCGAAGAAGCCACCTGTCCATATCAACTATCTTGGAGCAATGGAAGATGAAGAACATGAGGAAATGCTTTACTTTACAGAAGATGAGGATGACATTGTTACTCCTTCGGATACTTTACTAGGTATGCCAACTCCACATTCTTTGTTGACAATGAAATGTTTAGTGCATGGAAAAGAAAAGATTATTTTGCATGATGATGGTAGTACGCATGATTTTATTTCTGCAAAGTTAGTGAAAGAATTGAAATTATAAACTGTTCCTACGCATTATCGCATTAAAGCAGTATTCTTAGGCACAAGGTATAATGGAACACAAGAGGTGCATGCTTTAGAAATTCAAATTGGTGAATACACTGAAAGAAGGAATTTTCTAGTTGTACCATTACAGTCCAGTGATATTATCCTAGGTATACCTTGGCGTCATCAGCATAATCCTGATATAGATTATTCCACGCATTCAATTAAAATTCATTTTCAAGAAAAACACATTACATTGTATGGTATGCACGCATCCAATAATTTTCCACTGCTTACTCATACTCAAGCTAAACGTGCATTACACAAAAGTAGTAAATCTTATCTAATTTGGGTGAATGAACTTCAAGCTAAAGAAAAACATATGCACCCTAGGCATAAAGACTTCCTTGCACAATTTAAAGATTGTTTTGCTGAAGATCTACCACCTAGACTACCTCCTTCACATCCGAAAGACCACAAAATAGATTTAATTCCTGATACACAACTACTCTGTAAAGCACCATATAGGCATAACCAAATTGAACAAAAAGAAATTCAAAATCAAGTTGAGGAATTATTAAACAGAGGATTAATTAGACCTAGTAGTTCTCCATTTGGCCCACCTATTTTGTTGGTAAAGAAGAAGAATAATACTTATCGTATGTGCATTGATTATCGTGCCCTAAATAAGATTACTGTAAAGAATAGATATCATTTTTACTGAATATCAAGGACAGATGTTCTCATAATTAGGGCACGATAATATTCATAATGGTAACTTGAAAACCAAGGACAGATGTTCATAATGCTCTTACATCTGTCCTTGGTTTTCAAGTTGTTGAAAGATAATCAATTGTATCCTAATTCGGAAAAAAGAGTGAGTTCTTTCAAACAGAAATTGAATATCTAGGTCATATTGTGTCATCAGAAGGTATTAAGGTTGACCCTAAGAAGATATAAGCAATATTGAACTAGCCTATACCTAAAAATGTGCATGAGTTACGTTCTTTTCTAGGTCTTGCTAGTTTTTACAAGAAGTTTGTGCGAAATTTTTCATTACTTGCTTTGCCTTTGACTAAACCAGGTAAAGAAAATGTAGTAGCTGATGCTTTAAGTAGAAGACCTACCATTCATAATATCTCTGTCATATCATTTGATTCTCTAACCCCTATGAAATATACTTATCATCAGGACATTACTTTTCATGCTGATTGGAATAAATTAGTTGGAAATAACTGGATTCCTATTGATTCACTGTCTTACAATGATGGATTCATGTTTTATGAAAAGAGATTATGTGTTACAGTTCCATTTAGATCCTTTGTTTTGAATGAGATTCATTGTTCTCCATATCAAGGTCATAGAGGTATTATATCTACTTTGCATACATTGGCTGAAGATTTTTATTGGCCACATATGGATACTGATGTATCTAACTTTGTTTCTGAATGTTTGGTTTGTCAAAGAGTTAAGAGACATCATGGTAAATCCTATGGTTTATTTATGCCTTTATCTATTTCATCAAGACCATGGGAATAGATTTCTATGGACTTTATTACTGGTTTACCTAATACTAAAGCTAACCATGATATGATTTGGACTATTGTAGACATGTTTAGTAAACAAGCATATTTCATTCCATGCAAGAAAACTTTAACAGCATCTCAGGTAGCACAATTGTTTTTGAAAACTGTTTTCACTAATCATGGATTACCAAAAGTTATTATTTCTGACCGTGATTCTAGATTTTGCAATAACTTTTGGATTACTTTGTTTGCTAACCTAGGAACAAAGATTGATTTCTCATCTGCATTTCATCCTGAAACTAATGGACAAACAGAAGCCACTAACATTACTATTTTAGATCTTTTATGTGCTTACACTATTTCTAAACCACAGACATGGGACACATATTTGCATTTACTGCAGTTTACATATAACAATACACCACACACAGCTACAAAGAAAGTACCGTTTGAAGTGATTTATGGTTATAGATTATCTACACCTGTTGCATCTTTATCAAATAGAATTCAGAGTGCTGATGATATTGCTAACATGCACGCTACTATTTTTGATGAGGTTAAAGACATGATTGCCAAAGCCCAGCAATCATATACAAAACAAGCCAATAAGAAAAGACAGGCTATGAATTTCAAAGTTGATGACTATGTTTGGTTAAGAATAGAAAAACGTAGATTACAAAGTGTAGATAAACACCCAGTTGTGAAATTAGCACCTAGATTCTATGGACTATTTAAGATCATTCACAAAATCAATGACAATGCATTCAAGTTAGAACTACCACCACACTGGAAAATTCACAACACCTTTCACATTAGTTTATTACAACCCTTTAGAGGCCAATTACCTGTACACCCTGTTTATAAAAACCCACCTTTGCTAGATGAAGAGACTGAAATACTTGAACCTGAAGCTATCATAGATACTGACTTTATGACCACTAGAACTGGCCGTAGATATTCTAGAATATACTTGGTCAAGCTTAAAAACCATCCTCTTGAAGAGGCCCAATGGATGCACACTAGAGACTTAAATGCTTTCCCCACTCTGTTAGCTCCACATTGAGCTAATAGCAATTGAGGACAATTGCTATCCCACCCCGGGGGTATGATGCTAGGAGGCATATTTCACGGTGGATTCCATGCCACGGTGGATTTCGTGAGGTTTTATGGTGGATTCCGTAAACTTTGTTGACCGGGGCTCATACACAAAGTGGATTCTTTGTGCGAGAAGTTGATGGGGACGCCTATCCTTTTTGGGCATTTCATTAATTTAGTGTGTACATGGGTGATTCCATAGCGGGTGATTCCGCAAATACATATTAAATTAATAAACGTTTATGAGTTTAGAGTGCGCACTCGCGATAAATTAAGGTTAGGATTGATTTCTAACCAGTTGATTTATTTATGTAGCTGAAGACTGCTAGGTATTCACTTTTGTCGGTTTAATTGTATTATTTTACTAACGATTGTGAATGCTTCAGTTGATGTGTAGAGATAGCAGCACTGGCGGAGGAAAGCATTGGAGGATAGCGTGTATTTGAGTTATCACTTATATTTTGATGGGCGCATACCTTAGGCATGGCGCCTATATTTTGTCACGCTTATTTATTAAGGCATTGGATATTTATTTATTATTTTGTATGCGCATGGGCGCACGATTATAATATTTGTATTTGGACATTGTATTGGATATGCGTGACTCTTTGGGCGTCCGCCCATTAGCTTTATTTCTATTTTGTGCTAAAGCAAACTCAAAAGCCAAAAGCGTGCTATTTTGTAATTTGGGCTATTATTTGAGCTTGAAGATGATTAATACATAAAATACATGCTTTGTGGAGCACTCACATAAGGCATGGGAGGAGATTGCACCCAATTGGTCTCTTGTTCATGTTGTGCATGCTTTCTACCTTGGGTTTTGTGCAAAAAGTAGAGTTCTTTTGTTCTTGGGAACCTTCCTCGCGTAGTCCCTAATCCGGCGTTCACTACGCGAGCATACAACATCCGATCTGTGCACCAACCATGGAAGATATGAGCAAGTGGGATGGTCAACATTCCGCAAATATACGAGCCATTCTCATATGGACCATGCATGACTTTCTAGGATTTGAGGAGTGCTTAGGTAAGTAGGCTTTTGTTCTTATTGGTGATATCTAACATAGCTTGTTCAAGTTTGTGTTGACTGAATAGGGGTGTTGGGATATGTCTTTTCTATTCTTGTAGGTTTGCAATAGATTAAAGAGGAAGACTCATGAATGGTTAAATGTATCTTAAGTTCATGTTACCCTCGAGGGGGTTCACTATATATATATTCTCTATATAACATGCGTTCATGGTCTATTTATAAATATTCTAATCTATGAATTTTTCTTGAATAAAATACAACTCTTTTCTATTCAATCTGTAAGTAACCCCTTTATATGACACCTTTCTATATGTAAAAAATGTATAAAATTGGTGTTTTAAAAACCCATTATTTTAAACTCACGTTATATATACATATATTCATGAGTGACTCCCCCCGAGATGTTACCATGCTTTGAAACCATGTATCGTTGGGCTAGAAAGTTAGAATGTCACCTAGACTTTTTGATCATTGATGCAACTATCTTCAATAAAGTATTATGTATCTTGGGAACAACTTGTGGTATCTTCAATAAAGTATTATGTATCTTGGGAACAACTTGTGGAGATAGGATCTTAAGGTAGTGACTAAATAAATATTAATAGGAGAACACGTAGATATGGGACGTTAAAGTGAACCTCGACATGTTATAAGTTCTTTGGCTGAAGACTGTTTGGCCCGGGGGAATACGAATTTGATCACTCGACTACTCCACACATCCGGCATGCCCGTCCGAGTTTACGAATTTGTTGCTAGTTCACGACTTTGGACCTTGCATTATTATAGCCAATGGAGACGTGACAGGAATACGCGCCTCGTCTTTCTACTGCACGAAAGTAAGTACTTTACTCATTTGGCCTAGTTTACGAATTTGATCCTGGTTTACGACTTTTTTAACACACTCGACTGCTCGACTTGCAGTTAGTCCTAGTTTACGAATTTGATTCGACCATGCTCTCCTTCCTTTTCTATCATCATTAAGGAAGGATCCTCGAAGGCTCATTACCAATCTACGCACCTGGGTGGCTCACGTTAAATATCGGCCTGCTATGGGCTATCGCCCGTAGACAGGCCACGTGTCGGTGACCCTGCACTTTTTAGGGGTCACATTTCTTTTTTGACGTGAGCCCACCTGGGTGACCTACTTTACCAGATCGTCCTAGTTTACGAACTTGCCTCTATATATTCAGCCAGATGATCAATCCACCCCGACAAACACACACACACGCACACACACACATGCACACACACTCTCTCTCTCTCTGGGTCTGTGCGTGAGGAGAACTATTCGAATCAACCAATGTCCAAGATTAAGGTTCTCTCTCTCTCTCTCTCTCTCTCTCTCTCTCTCTCTCGGAACAGGCATGCATCGAGAGATTGATCAGTCCTCATCAGCTGAGCAACCATCGCTCGGTTCTCTTAAAGCTTCAGTTCCCTTGATTTACGTCCGCCGCCTAGTGCTAAACGAATTCCTGCACCTCAGCCGTCATGCATAATTTCAGTTCTTATCATTCAAACCTACATCCATCAACTAGTTTTTAGCTGCACGTGTTGATATTATCATTTTCAATATTCCATCAATATACTGCTGAACATGTGTGTTTTTCTCCATGCGTCAGGAGTCAGCAGACAAGGCATTGATCGGTTCCGCAGAAGGCCCTAATTTCGAGGTTCATGAGCAGCAGGATTCAGTCCACCATTCAACTCCATATTCTTCACCTCCCGCCAGTACTAATCAAAGAGTTGACGTAAAATGCACACCCAAATTAGATCTTGAGCTGACCAGAACACGGGTGGATCATGATTCTGAATATCATGTCGGCAGTTCCAGCCATCGATCACCAGCTATAACAGACAACGTCCTGGAACCGTCCCCTCCAGCTACCAAGGAACAAGATCCCCCACCGCCCAGTGCCAGTACTCTATCTCATGATCGCAACAACCATCTAAGTCAGCTACTCGGATTGGTGCTCTCGATTGGAACCAACATCTTGCTAGTTATCTTCCAATCAACTGTTCCAATTATCCCTAAACTCCTGCAAATATTTGTATTAATGCTTTCCCTCGGCTTAATCCTCATTATCAGCCTCGTCTTAGTGCTCCATCTCTTGGATGCATATCCAGCTGTGGAACCAGCAGCACCTGCTCGCAACGTCAACCGTGGTTATTGGAATGCTTTGGGACGAGGCGTTTTATTTGCCTTGTACGTCCTCATTGCCGCCGTTCTGCTAGGGTTGATGTTGGCACTTGCTGCCATGTCCTACTTCGTGCTACGATACTCGATTTTAAATTCACATCAGTCCAATATTACATAAGTACGTGGAATTATTTGTGTTGGTGTGAATGCATCTTTATGCTTCGAGAATCGTATGGACACATGTAACCTTTCATAGACACTAGAAGTTATATAAAAATATAACCAATGCAATAATATATATCATCATCTCTCTTTCGCCATCAATCTTTGTCTTCTCTCTTTTATTCATGGTTATGTTAAATTCTCTCCATCCTATAGAGCCCTCCGATTCCCACATGGTATCAAAAGAGGGGAATCCTGTGGCACACCTTGATGATGAAGACGTCATCTCCACTTCCCTTGCTGCCCTTAATCATGATGATGATGATGTCCTTGATCGTGGCGTTCATGCAGTTGCAGTTGCTGATGCATCAATTTTCATGTATTCACACCAGCCTACATCATCTATTGCAATGGCATAGATATGTGTGTCTATTGGAATGACTTTGATCCGAGTTTATGATTTTGGACCTTGCATTTTAGGCAATGGAGACGTGATAGGAATATGCCTCATGTTTCTACTGCACAAAAGGATCGAAAGGATCCACAACTAACTCATGCTCTCGTTCACCCATTTGGCCTAGTTTACCAATTTAGCCTCTAGCTTACCACACACTCAACTGCTCGACATTTTTAATCGCCCATCCTAGTTTACGAATTTGATCCTCGTTTACTGATTCGACCATATGCATGGAAGCCAATTATGGACACGTCAATAGCTGGGAATCGCCTCGCGTTTCAACAGAAAAGGAAGGATCCATGGGTAAGGAAGTACTCGTGCTCTCATTTACTTTGTAGTAGTTCTATTGCAATGGCATAGGTATGTGTGTCTATTTTCCTATTCCACAAATGCATCATACACTTTAAGCTTCTCTTCCACATTCATGTTCACCTATTTACCCATATCTAATTGATGGATTAGAGAGCTATCAACATTGCCCAAATCTGCTCGATCAGAGAGTTGTCAACATCCCACATCCTAGCACATCCATAGGAAAAAAGTGTCAAAGGTTATTTTACATGTCATCATTACCTTGCTTTATCATCAAGGAACAATTATAGAAAGAAAGCATTTGGCTAATAACCATAAAACAAAAATCATCCAATATACTCCTCTTTTCAAGACTAAAATCTTATATGGACCTTCCGAGATCCGTAGGCTTAAGCATGTGCTCTAGTACTTGATAAAGGTAATGCATGCGTTCTAGCCTAGTGCCACTTCGTGTCCAACTATGATGGTGACTGGACATTGATTACACCTTTGCAAATAGCATCATAGGTTTCTTTAAATGTGTCAAATACCTCCTTCCTTATCTTGTTCACCTAGAAGAGGAACTTTTCATATGATTCCTCATGCTTAGCCAAGACAATATCATACATCATACTATCTCTAGGATTGTGTCTATTGTATTGCTAGTGCTCATACATGTTCTCCTCCATAGGCATCATTGGATGGGATTGAAATTAAGATAGATGTAACATTCCCGAATCTAAGACACGCATTCTTCATACGAACCTCTTCTTAGGAGGCTAAAAGGATAAAATAATGGCAAATTTTTTTTATTCCCCTTTTCCCCCCAGCCGATTGTCATGCTGGAGGGGAGGGGAATAGCATGTAGGAATAAGCTCCTTGATGGAGCATGCAGGGGGGAGAACCCCATGCATAATGACGCGTGGGGGAGGGAGGATCCCCTCCCCTCACCTATTTAATATGTGCCATGGGGGAGAGGTGACACGCGTTCATGCTGTAAATTGAGAGGGTGATCGTGGAGGATAGGGTAGTCGCCATACTGTCGACAACTGACAGAGAGGAGAAAGCGACAATCATTGTGGAGGGACGAAGACGCTGCCCAGTCGCCATTGAAGCTGCCACTACAGTCTGCCCCTGCCCTCCATCACGTCACCATCTACCGCTGCAGTCCGCCCTTGTCCGTCATCACGGCGCCATTGATATGCTATTCCCTTCCTCCCACGTGGGCCTCCCAGAAGCTTTAGAAGCTTCTTAGGAAAGCTTCTAAAGCCCCTAAGAAGTCCCCCCTTCATGTGCCTCTTTTAAGCCCCTTTTTCCCCCCCCACATAAAATCCCCTCTTCAAGGTTTTATACACCCCTTCCTTCCCCCCTTTTTCCCCCTTTTTCCCACCTAAGGCATCCTAAAAACTACCCCCCTGGGATCAAATAAAAAACCTTCATTGCCGCGGCTTTAATAAGCCTTACTCTCAAAAGGTTTTCCTACCCCCTTCCCGGGATTTAAAACCCTTCCCGTGGGTTTTTCCCCCACATATTGCTTTAGGGTCCTTTAAGCCCTTTTCTTTACAAGTCCTTCAAAGGTTCATCTAATCTCAGGGTCCCTTACAACCCCCTTCCTATTGACCTCCACAAAACACCCTCTTTTCCCCCCTTTTTGCATACCACAAAGTTACTATCTTTTTCCCCTTTCCGTGTATACAAATTGCACCGGAGCTTCTACGAAAGGAAGGAAAATTTTCATAAAGAACGGTGGAATTACAAAAGGGAGTTTCGCGTGCAAAGGAGACGGCCAAGGTCATAAATTTGCATCCAAGACGATAAGGCCGCATTCACGATGGCTCCTAAGAAAGCACAAGGCGCAACCACATGAGGATCGTCTCCTAACATCCATGTGGACATTTCACCACAAGTCCAGATTTTTCTTCCTAAATTTTGATTTACGTCGTTATAATCCAATCATGCATGGATCATTTTTGGAGATAGGATGCATCTTTAGTTTTAATTACTTTGAGTAATTTAAAATAAATAGCTCACGATGGAAGAATTTTGTCATTAGTATTTTCAATAAAACGAACAAAATAAAGTGAGCATAAGATTCCTATGCATTTCTAGCAAGTAGTTTTTATGCATTAATTAGATTAATTAATGCCCATCTTTACAAAACGGAATTATAATAGTACACTTCGATTAAGCATGGAAGGAATAAACTGCATATTGCATTATTGAACATCTTTTTTGAAATGATTCTTAAAGAAAGTTGCTAGCAACCGTAGAAAATTGCTAGGGCTGCATGAAGAAGATTTAACTCTAGGCAGGTGACCTTAAAACTCAAAATCAACGAAAGGTAGTGTAAGTTCTACATACAACAAATTCATTTGGAAATGAAAGTAGAAAAAGGCTGCATATTTTAGCATGAATCTTGTTTGCATGTTATAGGATGATCAATTGGAATTAGGCTATAACTTAATCTATGCTTAACTTAAACCGAAAAGTTAGGGGTTGTAAATCAACTTACACGTAGACAATGAATCATGTGGTTACGGAAATGGTAGTGTAATTCTCTTCAAGAATAGATAGGTTAAATTGGTTTAAACCTAAACACCTAAAACTGCGAGGTACTTGTTTACGAAGGGTTAATTCAATGCAACATATCCCAAAGAGCTAACTAGGGTTAGCACATTGAGGACATTTACCTAGTCACTCGTATTGCCAAAGCTGAAACTCCTATACCCTAAAGACTTGCCCACATTCATGGAATGTAGGGACAGGTGGACATACTTGCGAGAAAAGATCTGGGGTTTTTACCCTAAGGATCTCTCACTAAAAAGATGAAACTCGGAGCCCTAAGACCGACAATGTCGGCCTAATACAATCAGAAACCGATTGTTATATCTAATCATGATACTGTGATTAGAAGACACCGTTGATAGGTAGAATAGTCCCATAGTTTGATGCAACACTTGTGCAACAAGTTGCAGAGTCACATGATCTTATGATTTGATCACAAGGGAATGGCCAAACTTCTCTGAATGAGATTGGTAGACTCTTACGCAAGTTTATCTTGCAAGAGGATGAATAATTTTCCTGATATAGTACCTTTCTTGGGTAAAGTGACCAAGATATCAGAATTAGATATTTGCTTGAAAGCAAAGGACCAATCAGTAAATTGAAATAACATATTTACTGCTAATAGCACTTAAGGTTATGGTTAAGCTGGATTAATAGGGTACGGTCCTAACCCAAGGATATAGGGTTAACAAATAAACCCTTGGGGATCTTGCCAAGTCGCAATTGATCCCGAATCGAGTGCTGGATGCATTCGGAAAGAAGGATTCACTCCTTAGCAGTTGGCCAAATAACGACCAATGGAAACGATTGTGCTTGTAACAGTTTTAAGAGTACTATTTTGCTTTGTTTGCTCAAAGAATTAAAGGATGAAAATATATCTAATGCTTCAGGTTGAAGGCATGAAGGGAGAGGCAGCTTCAGTTACCCTCGACTGCCTGCCTAACCCTAACCAAGGGGGTTGTTAACCGCGCTGGGAAGGTGGACCGAATGCGCTCGCGAGAGGTCTCTCCGTTGAGCGCTACTTGGAGCAAGAGGATGCTTGGGTGCTAGGGGGCTCTGGCCATAAATCCCTTGCCTTCCAGGCCCTGCACAAGAGGCCAACGTGACTCGGGATTGGATCTCGAGGCCCGCATAGTAGTCTACAGGCGGAATCTTGGATTAGTAATCCCTATGGATTGCTGGATAGCCTTCGGGTGGATTATGGATAAGTCTACGGGCTGGACTTTATATATTTCAAAGATAAATATGATAATCTGTTGAAAAGAAACTTGTTTGACATTGCTTTTCTATGTCAAGTGCTATGATTACGTGAAGGAACCAGTGCCTAATGGGCTAATTAAGGAAGCTGATTGATACATGTCCAACTAAATGTGGTAGGTAATTAGATAACTAAAACAACCGACCGCAGATGCAGAGTCCAGGCAGGAACACCCAAAAAGCAAAAGGTTGAAGCCTCCACCTCGCCTATTCACGCAACAATGATGCCACCGGCCAATTACGACGAATACGTCGCGGAGCTGCTCTTCCAGTTGGAGAGAGCAAAGGACGAACACAAAACAACCGTGGCGGAGTTGGCAGCTGAGAAGGAAACCATGGCCGCCTTCCAGTTGGACAAGACAAGAATGGTGGCCTTGCAGCAGCAGGACAGCGAGAAGATCGTTTCAAAGGATACGAACAGAAAAAGGGCGTTGACCTAGAGTTTAAGTGATAAAGGATCCCAATTTACGCTATTTTAGGGGAACGGAATGGGACTATGCCTTATGGCAGAGAGGTTGAGCTTCGCATCACTCTCGTTTCCCATTCTCCTTGAACCAAGTGCAGCATGAATCCACTTCGTACCTGGCGTTTTTGCGTAAAGTAGTTTGCTCGGGCTCGATGCTGGAAATGACCGATAGAGAAAACCCTAATTTAGGTCAGGGTCCTAAGTGGGAACGGTCGGAATACTTCCGCTACGTGGCAGACGCGGAAAGTCCTAGATCGCAAACCCCGTAACATTCCATGGGAGTGCCGGGCAGAGCTTTCTAGACATCCTTTCCGATGGACTGCTAAGACGTGTCTTGAAGATAAAAGGTGGACACATTACAATAGAGATCATGTGTTGTGTCTTCTATTGAAGGTTTTCCTATTACTTGTGTGCACAAGAGGGGAAGTTGCTCATTTTTCTTCTTTAGTCATGAAGGGGCATTCGGAAGGAGGAATGTGAAAAGAATGCAATAGTTGATCCCATCTTCGAGACAAGAAACAAGAAAAAAAAACTTCTTAAATTTTAGTGTATGAATCCTAAAATTTAGCTTTTAAAATTTTAGCATTAGTGTACCAAATGATAGTTTCTGAAATGAGTTTATTGTATGTAATTTTTCAAATGAAACCCCTTCTTGTTTAAAAGCAAGGACACTCTTCACTTTCAATCTATCATAGATCTTAATGCCCTAAGTGTGACAATAATTTTGATACCTCGATCATTTGATCTCCAACAATGGAAAAGGAAGCACATTTAGAGCTTACTCTTCAAAATCCTTTCAACAATTAAGTACATAAGGGGACTTTGACAAAAGATTCAAATGTCTCCACATGCTCCCGAACGTCTCTATTTCAATGAACCTTGCAAAATTGGACTTGGGTATCCAAAAACTTCCAATAGATTGATTAAAAAACTTTATTGTCAACTTGATAAACTCTTTTCTTAGAGTATTTTTCTATCAAGATACTCTTAACCTTAATCTTCATTGTTTGATATCCCTTGTATTTGCATCATCTTATCGAACATTGCATGTCCTATGAAATCAAATTTCTCTAGCTTAGATCTCTTACGTGTAGAGAGGATTCCAATTTTATTATTAGGCTAGCTATGCATATTAGAATGTTCCTATGATGTGGAACCCTTAGAGTTATATGGGGGTTGAGTATTGGGTCCATCAAGGGAAATTGGCTAGCTTGATGCCTTGTTAGCTTTCTTAAACAAGCTCTGTGGTCCCTTAGAGCATGTAAGTCACTACAATATATGAAATATATACTCATGATATATAATATAGAAATACACATGAATTTGTTTCGAAGTATCTTGCCCCACCATCAAAATAAGTGTCGATATTATCTATGATCTATGTACGCCAATACCTAGACCAAAATAAATGGCCAAGAAAACATCAAAATTCTTGTCACTACATACCAAAGCTTTTTTGGGGATATTGTTTTTAGTAGGGATCTATCCCTTTGGAAGGGCTAGATCCCTGCTATCCATGTTTTCTATCATATCAAACACTGACCATCTCTTTACTTGATAAAGATTTTATACCCTTAAAAAAGTGCTTCATCCACTTAGAAAGACTAAGTATGCAAATATAATAATTATACAACATATACTAGGTCAATTCCCATTGTTGAAGTTCTTTGACTAGAAAGTAGAAAAAACACATATTTGATATATTGTTTTACATGTTATCAATATTACTTATTCATTGGAGGGGTTCATGGAGCTCATTCTCCTAAAAAAGAATGCCATGGGATAAGATCTGATGGCAATTATGCACATGCAATATGTGGAATGAGACGTGATGTCCCCTCCAAGCCGAGACCTTTCTCTATTTTTCCTTGCAAGCTATCCACAAAGGAGGTTCACTCCAATGACAATATATGCTAAGAGCTAGACTTGCAACTAGAAAAAAGCATCGTATATATTGGGCCTAGTGTTGGATTTATTTTCTAGGAAGACATGCCAATCGGCCCTCCAAGGTTACAATATGAACCTAACTATAGAGATAATATGATTTGATCACACACCTCTTGCAAGGTAGGATCAAACCTTCTAGTTGAACAAAGTCTCAAGTTTGCTCACTAATTGGAATCCCTTACAAATCTAGTTTCCTATATTAAAAAATGTTATCCGATGGACCAAGGGCTAGGTACCTTACCCATGGTATCAAGAGAGAATGTACAAAAAAACCCTAGCAAAGCTTGAAGGGCAACAAGGTGTTAGAAATTGAGAAATAATGGGATTGTTAGATTTGTTTGAATTATTATCTTGATTTTTCCTTAATTATGTGCTTAACTTTAGGAATACTTATAGGACCTAAAATTGAATACAAAAAACTATTGGTATGTTAGGTTATTCATTGGGACACTTATTGGTCATTAAGATATGAATTCAAGGATCACATGATGAGGATTCTAAGAAGGATATACATTCCCCATATAAATATCCTACAATGTAGTTGGCTAACCTAATGTCATATGGGACATGCATAAATTTCTTCATGCACACAATCCATATTCAAAAGCATCGATCGTAAAAAGAATTATTTTAATAAAAATAATTGAACATTGTCGTAGCACTATGCATGCGATGGCCAAAAAGATACTGGGTCTCATGAAGTAGACATGACAAGATATGACCTCAAATGTAGGAATCCAATGTATTCACTAATGAAGAATTAGTACATTCCCTTTGGACTACATACTCTACATGGATCTCACACACACTAACTCAAGGCGATTGCTTGAGGGAACTCATAAACTCTAACTCAAGACTATTTCTTGAGAGAGCACACAAACTCTAATTCAAGAGAATTGCTTGAGTCTCACTCTATCATGATTTTTCCCAATTACACTCTTCTTTACAACTCTCTTTTCTAGTGATTCAAAAGAAAATGCAAGACTTCAATAGAAATATCTATCATATTCACGAGAAACTCTTTACTCAAGAAACTCTGGTTCATGGTTATTTAGGAGTTTAGTGGTAATATAGGATTGAAGAAAGGAAAAGAATACTTCTTATGATTGGATACACTACAAGAGCAAGGCAAAGAGGATGGAATCCAAGCTTGCTCGTTCGGAACACATCAAAAGCTCTATGAGGTTCATCACATGAAAGTCAGTATGACATAGATGCATTGCAAATCCATAATGTCCTGATACCATGAAGCTAGGATGCCACATTCTTATCAGTAATCATATTCACAATCTTGGCTATGACATTACTTAGTGGGATTTGGTACTCCTGTTGGATGCTGAATAAGATGTCAATCTTTCACCCCAAAATGTCAGCTACAAACTTTGAAGATTATGCTTCCTTTATCCTTTGATTGCTTATGATGCTCCTCTCATAACACGTGATCACTGCAATGCTGCCAATTATAGATATACTTCAAGTTAAACTAGCCTACAACTAGAATCCTTAGGGAGGATTGTTGCTACTTGTAGTATTGCAAAACAAAGTTGTAATCACTCAGAGTTGGCAACATGTCTTTAGTACTATTATGGCCACCCAAGGTAGAAGGTTGGATGGTGCACCATAAATTAAAAAAATCTTCATCAGTTGCTATCTAAGTCTTCATTGTGAGCATAATTTTTGTGATGATCACACACCTGTGGGATAACCACGTTCTATGAGAATGAGGTCATGCTAGTCACTCGGAAGCATCATCTAGTTAAACTTCTCCTATTGTTGATGAGAATGTTGTTGTAGTTGAAGGAAAACAATGGAGACAAGGGTTGCAAACCTCTTCTCTTCTTGTCAACTTCTTCTTGGGAATTTCAATCTTTAGGCCCTACATGGTGGCCTCTAAAGCAACAAACTTAGAGACACCATTGGCATCATAACAAAGCTTTATGAATCACTATCTCCTACTATTGTAGAATTTGAGCCTTTGTCAAATGATGACTTGCTCTTGAAACTACAACAAGCTAGCCCAAATCTTGCTCTCTACCAATAATTTCACAAGGAAAGCTTCAAAAGCAATGATTTCTCTCCTTAATAATCACGGAGTTGATCGTTCTCTTCGACCACCATGTTGCTATCTTCCACAATCTTCTCTACTCATTCTCTCCTTGGTTGTTTTGCTGCAATTTGTTGAGCCTTTTTCCTCACAATTAAAAGCCTTCATATGTATTTTTTTACATTTTCTCCTCCACATTTATACTAAAAGGATATAGGGGAATAGCGACGGGTAGTTCCGATGCACTTTAGCAGCATCGCTAACAGCGACACAAATAGCAACGGTACTCAGACAAAAAAAAAAACGGGTCGAAACTCGAGCGTGGCATTTTTCCCGAAAGAACAAAAAGGAGAGAAAAAGAGAGAGCAAAAGGGAGAGAGAAAGAGAGAAAGAGAGAAAGAGAGAAAATGAGATCTTCTCACCACTGCCATTGCCACTCGTCGCGAAGAAGAAAGAGAAGTGCAGGAAGGGTGAAGAGGAGCCGCCGTCGAAACGAGGAGACGAAAAATCCATCTTCAGGCCTTTGCGGTGAGTGCATTGCTCCTTCTTGGTTTGTTCTTATTATTTCTCCTTTGCTTTTGTTTGTTTTTGTGGAGAATGAGGTGCATTGAGGAAGAAAGAGAGCAAATGAGAGAGGGAGAAGAAGAAAGAAAAAGGAAGAAAGAACGAGAGAGAGAGGGAATAAACATGAAACATAATAATAGAGAGAGAGAGTGAGGGAGAGAGAGAGGAGAATGAATGAGAAATGTCGGGTGCAATACCATGGGATGGGGAACACTCTGACGCAGGGTAGCTAGTCTCTCACCCCCATGCATGGCATATTAGACTTTACATACTATAGGCTTGCTCGTAAGGGAGTGGAGAGAAACAAAGAGAGAGGCAATAAAGAAAGAGAGAGAGAAAGAAAGAAAAAAAATAAGAGAGGGAGAAGAAGGAAGAGGAAGAGAAAACGAGAAAGAGAGAATAAACATAAAAGACAAATAAAACATGAAAGAGAAAGGGGAGAGAACATAAAACGAAGAGCACAAAGAAAGGTGCAAAGAAAGGGGGAGAAAACCAAGACTTTAGTTGACGTTAATTTTGTTGAGTTACAAGAGAACAAATCCCTTCTCAAACAATTTAAGAAAGAAAAAGAGAATGAGAACAAAAACAAGTTGTTTGTCACAACGTAGACCAAATGGAAAACAATGAAGGTTGTGATGTTCAAGATCACAAGGCATATCTTAATTAGCATATCCCATGTCCTTGCTCCGAATGCAAGCTTGCAATTAGACAAAAACATTGATTGTCTATAGAACACATACGATGCTTTGGTGAGTTTCAATCGGAGATCATTGATCAAGCGATCTCAGACTTTGAGAAAATGGTAAGAAAAGTGTATATCAAACATGCATTGTATTCACAAATTGTATTCACAAACTAATTGAATATCATATACAAAAATATGCGATGTGGCCATAAATATTATTACAGGGAGGTGACATCTCATCCCAAGGAGGAGTGCATCTATTGCGACCAGTTAGAAGAGTTCATGGGCATCCGATGGATGGAGTGCTTGAGCCAATCCACCACTTGGAAGGCACTATCCAATCTATACTGTCAATACTAGAGGAGACAGTTCAGACTTTCCTACAATCTTGGAGCCTGAGATTGAGGCAATGATAGATGCATTGATGCCCATGGATGCCGAGACATCTGATCCTCTTAGAGAGGAAGCATCCATACCATTATATGATGGGTGCCAAGTATCTCACCTGAAGACGTTGCTTGCACTTCTAAGTATACAAGAACAATACAGGTGGAGCATATGCTTCGTTGATTTCTTTTCGGCACCATTCTAAAAAACAATTGTGCATTTTCAAGGTGTTTTATGATTTCTTTTAAGGTTGCTAAAGTATCATATATTACCACTTGTAAATACCATGCCTGAGTCTCGTAATGATGTGCGACATGTTTTACGAAATCTTGATATGGACTACAACAACATCCAAGCATATGTCAATGATTGCATGCTGTTTTGAGGACAATATGAGACTTCAAGGTAAGCTCACTACACTCATAGGATCGACGGTGTGTTGGCTAGGTGAGAGAGAGCCATTAGAGCTTGCTTGGAACGCTTGAAACAATAAGCGATCCGTGGGTCTTGGCAGTTGAGCGAAGGCTCCCATAGTGTCAGGCATGAAATCAATAGGATGATCCACTTCTCCTTGAGGAGACAATGATGTAGGTGGTTGGAATATGTCCTTAAACTCTTCCAAAAGTTTACATAGACATAGATCTTGCTCTGACGTGAAGTAGACGTGAAGTAGAGTGCTGATTTTCATCTATATTTGATAGAAGAAGTGTGAAAACACAAGACATAGCATTAATCTCCTTCTTCATCTTCTTCTTGCTTATTATTTCCACTTAATTTCTCTCTATGCCATTATGTTTTACTTGCTACCCATTCCAAGTAAACTCCATGAATATCTGATTTAGATCCAAAGAAAAATTTCCAAGTTTTTTGAGCCAATGATAGCCAATGATGATGTCAATAAGACCCATATCTAGGACAATCAAGTTCGTCATAATAGTGCAAGACTATGACATGCCCAAAGTGTGGTGCTCACATGTGTTCGTCAAGCTTGGCGAGCTTGACAATGTGGCATGCATAGAATAGATCCATAGATGGAGTTCAATGAATATCAGCGGACTCATGCGCATGGAGCCACATTGACTCTACCATTCCAAGAATTACAGGAGAGCCAAGGAATCTTCGGCTTGGTCTAATTGCTATGGATGGCATGAACCCATTCAACCTTTACTCATTACAGTGTGTGGCATGTAGTCCTTATTAACTACAATATCCCATCATGGCTTTCTGTGAAGAAAGGACACTTGATCCTTAGCTTGCTCATTCCTAGCTGCTACAAAGTCAAGAATATGGACGTCTATCTCCGTCCATTAGTTGATGAGCTTAAGATTTTGTGGGAGGAGGGGGTCGTCGTGGAAGATATGAGCAAGTGCATAGTCGATGGTCCGCTAATATACGAGCCATTCTCATGTGGACCATGCATGACTTTCCGGAATTCGGATAGTCATTAGGTAAGTAGGCTTCTGTTCTCATTGGTAATATCTATCATAGCTCGTTCAAGTTTGTATTCACAGGATAGAGGTGTTGGGACAAGTCTAGTTACCTTAGGTTATCATGCATGTCAATTTTGTGGGCCAGAGTTAGACTCCCGAAGGTCACCAACCATTAAGAAGATGGTATACCAAGGACACTCCACTTTATTGATGGAGGGTCATGAACTAAGGGAAGGTTTTCTTCGACAACTTCCAGCACGAATGAATGCCAACTGAAAATGGTGCACATGGAGTCACATCCAAATGGAATGCGACGGTTCTCAGTTTTCTATGAGTTTCCATATTGGATCCACTTACAGATCAACCACTTGTTGGATCCCATGCATATTTTCAAGAATGTGGACAGCTTATTATGGAACCACATCACAGGAAAGAGAGACACTGCAGGGGCATGAATAGATTTGAAGGAGGTAGGCAAGATAGAGACAGTTTGCAGTCAAATGCCGATGGTCACTTACAACTACCTCACACTCCTTGGGTTTTGTCCACTAAACAAGAGCACTCTGTGAATAAAATTATCAGGTCTATCCGCACTCTAATGGGTATGATGTATTCTCTCATTTTCACATTTTGTTAAAGCAAACAATTATCAGGGCTAAAATCCCATGATTGGCATAAGATATGTCAGGTTTGTAGTATGAATGGATTGTAAGTGGCCTACATATTTTTTTATTTGGATGTAGTCATTGTTCATAATCCTTCTTCATTTTTGACAGTCTATACTACCAATCGCGATCACAGGATGCCTCACTCTAGAAATACGTGGGGCAATTTACAAGTTATCAAATTTAGTTCAATGGATCTCACAGAAAGAGATCAAGACATCCTTTATTGAATCCGCAAGGAGAAGAGCAGTGGAGACGGTCTGTCTCTTTGAGAAGTATCTTCCCACCAGCATGCTCACAATACAAACCCACCTCTTGGTGCATCTGGTAGACGAAGTGGAGATTTTTTGACCTGTCCATACGCAATGGATGTTCTTCTTGGAGTGCTTCATGAAAACCCTGAAAGGCTTTGTGCAACAACAAGCTTGGCTATAAGGTAGCATGGGTGAAGGTTGATTAGTGTCTGAGGCGTTACTCCATATTTCACAGTGGCTACCAATGGTGGATTTAAACAAGAGTATGCTATGGTCATTGAATGATGATGATAGACAGTTGACTAGAGATGTGGTAATGAAAATGGGGTAGAAAAAATGATTGATTCTACAATGGAGGAGAAAGTAAATCATTTTTGTATGTTGCACCATTCCTCCATGGAGACATGGCTCGCTAGGTATGAGCAATCTAGAAAAAATCAAAAAGGAGCACGATCCAAATTTCAATGTAGTACACACTATCGATCGATTTGATATTCAAAGTGCATGGAGAAGATGCCATGATTTATGTTAATGCGATAGTTACATGGAGCTTTGATCCTCATAGCCTCTCGCAAAGTGATAGAGGTCTCAACTGAGGAGTGGAAATTCTCAAGGGGATGTAGTCCAAAGGTGACCACATGTTTTATAAGCTATGTCATATCAAGGTTTTACATGCGAGAACTAATTAACCATTTCAATGTACATTATAAAATAAAAAGTGGGACGTGGTCATGCGGATGACATTTTCTGCATAAAGCGTATGGACAAAATATGCTCCACAACGGATTGTGGTATCATGCCAAAGTTTGAGCAAGAGAGTTGACGTAAGCCATGGATCCAAACACCGTTATAGATAAGATGATGTATTTTGGGAACTTGCAAAGTATTATCACGATGGATGAGCCGGGGCAACTGTTGGACTAGGTCCTTATGGATTTCTTGAAATAAATTTTAAAAAAATATGGATAGATTTGCGCAACGCATTTGTATTGCCAGCCCATTGCGAAGAGATGCATAAACTCTAGTTTTTTGAAAATTTATTACGACATGGTATATGTCACAAATGTTAAATCTCTCTTGTATGTGATTTTGAATAGGTAATTTTTTTCCCAAACCCCCGACAACCTTGATGGTGGTATGTTATACCTTTAGCTCCCCGAAGTGCGAGAGTATATGATGAAAGCAATGTTCCTAGCATAGATGAGGACAATATGCAGATAGAGGGGTAGATATTGCAAGGATTGGAGGCACCCAAGGCTTGGAGCATGTAGAGGACGAAAAATTAAATAATAATGATGGAAAGACAAGAAGCGAAGAATTCTTTGAGAATGAGGTGGACTCAACCTTTTGTGGTGACCTTTCTATCAACCTTCTAGTGTATGGGGAGTTATGTCAGGATATTGACATGGGACCGTAGGCTACATCATACTTGGAGCATCCATCTACTTAATTCATTGATGAATCGCTTATAAGGATACTCTAGAATATGCATTTTAAGTATGATCATTTTTTTAGATTTATATTACCGTTCTTTGCTTTAATCTTTCTATTGATTATGCTAACATCAATTTTTGTTTGTGCAAGTGACCTTTGTGCAGGTATGAGCCACGAGGAGCTATAAAAGATCTTCACATGTATGTCTCCAGATCAGATGGCTTGATTTAGAGATATGGCGGACCAAGAGCTATCTCGAATACCATGAAGCCGTCCTCTTGATTCTGTTTCGGCATGCTCGGATGCTTTGGTTTCCAATAGACGAGGTTGATGCTCTAGACTTGGGTTGGAGGGAGGAAGTGGTTCTAGGGCATGCTTTGGAGTGGTGGACGAGGTGAGCCAGTGGTTGGCTCGAGATAGAGGTACTACTCCTCACTCTCATACAGGTTCGAGAGAGGGTGGCTCAGATGGTTGTTGTGGAGGTATTAATGCAGTGTCTCTATCTCGTCGTTCTGCTAGAGTTGCGTCACCTGTGGGATTTGTCACACCTATGGGGATGTCTACTCCTGCCACTCTAGCTTTTTCTCAGCCATTCATAGGTGGCACCCCTATGGGTGCTACTCTGAGATACCACCTATGTGGGTACACAAGATGTATAAGGATCTCTTGGATAAACCTAGGAGTGCAGTCATAGGTGGAAGAGGACACATCTTAGACATACCCCAAAGGGGTATGGATACCTTGTAGATTATAGGACATGAGCCATCATCATGAATGACGAGAGGAGAATAGTGATGGCTTGTATAAGAGAGTTGTGCCGATAAGTTTTTCGGAACAACATCTTGGATCATTGAAAGAACGTACCAGAGGAAAGGGAGGACTACATAGTAGCATCCTTGCATGAGAAGTTTTCGATACCCATCGCAACAAATAGGTTTTCCACAGGCTGGATGGAGTGCATACATGGATACATGTCACATAGGCAATCAGACGCACATGTAAGGCACTTAAGAGTAGAGTCTCAAAGCCCAAGTGGCTAAATGCAGATGACTGGCAAAACTCAAGGAGGAGGCTACAAATTCTTTAGGATGTTGGAGATAACAGCGCAAAGTAGCAAGGGCACGATTGAAGGAGAAGTGGTCCATCATCTTGGGAGTGGTGGCCACAGGACTTATCTAGATGACTTTGTAAGTTTTTCTTTTGTTCTTCTCACTTATTTTTTTGCAATATCGCTTGTACTGACAATTATGTTTCTAACAGTTGTATTTTGTTTTCTTTGCAGTACTCCATTACAAACCACGATCCCACCGGCCTAGAGACTCGATATGTAGAGAGACACGATCTCACTGCATTGATCGATAGATTGTATGCAAGCGGCAGCCCAATAAGTCACTCATTTTGCTTGTCCATAGTTACTAATTTTTATTAAAATGCATTATTGTATGGTGGACTAATATGTAGTTGTTTCTTTTTTTGCAGAGTGTGTTCAATGCTCATCTATGGTGAGATGACAGCGAGGATCTATAGCTTGTGCTTGGATCCGTGGAGCACACATCCTCTTCTTTTTTTGTCCTATGATTTATATAAGCATTTTCTATGCACTATGTTATTATCATCCTTTGTATCTTGCCATGATTCCATGAGTGCTTTCATTCAGGGATCTTGTATTTATTTTATGTATCACTCTTCTGGACTCAAATACACTTTGCCTTCATTTCGACGACCATTGTACACTTTATTGTAACCCTTTTGTATGGCCCAAATACAGCACATAGTGCTACATGTGGCAGACTACATTTTTTTTCCTCTATAATCATCATTATTAGTGTCGCACATTTACCTACATGCGTCGCTATTATCGTCCCAATTTGCATCGCAAACTATTGCTATTGGTGTCACTATTTGTGACGTTATTTGCATCGCATTTGCAATGTAAATAACGACACAAATAGCGACATCGATAATGATAGTTCTATGGCGTCGCTAATACCGATGTGTTTAGCGATGATGGGGGTAATTTTTTTGGTGAACATTTTCATCGCTTTGAACGTCGATAGTATGAGGCATGTACTCAAGGGGGTCATTCATGAATATATGTATATATAACGTGAGTTCAAAATAAGGAGTTTTTAAAACACCATTTTTATACATTTTTTACATACAGAAGGGTGTCATATAAAGGGTTTACTTACAAATTGAATAGAAAAGGGTTTTTTTATTCAAAAAAAATTCATAGATTAGGATATTTATAAATAGGCCATGAACGCACAGTGAACCCCCCGAGGGCCTGTATCTTGTAGTGTTAGGCCCCCACGCAATATAAAACTTGCTTTTTATTTTTGATTTACCTTGAGTCTACATGCAATAATCTCTGGTGCTTTTTCTCAAAAGCTAACTCTTTGTTTCTCTTTGATAATATCTATCTAAAGCTTGTACACATGGCCTACATGCTTCATGCCTCTCAAAGGTTAGGATATGCCTTCTTTCCACACACCACCATACTTTTTCTTTCATGCAAGTTCATCTTGTAAAAACTCTTTGCCAAGAGATTTCTTTCCCTTCTAATCATCCCATCTGTCACCACGCATCCTAAAAGCTACAATAGCCTTAGCTTGCAAAACTAAAGATGTTCTAGGGAATAATTGACATAGAAATGAGCTCGTAAGTAAAGCTAAGTTCTCAGAGTCAAATCAAAGGTATTAAATGGCTATCTTCCTTTTTAGATTCCAAGAAGTATGCTTTTGTGAGCATGTCATAACCCAAGCACTTATTAGTGCATTATTGCTCTTAAAATGTAATAATGCATGCATACTACAAAATTGATAATCTTGCCTCTTCATTCACAAACATATAGGACCTGGAAATGAGCCATGGTTGAAGGGTTTCATCCTTTGACACAAAATCTCATGACTCCCATGCCCTCTAAACCTGCACATCTCCTAGATGTGCCATTTATGCAACCACCCAAGTCAAATACCCAAATAATCACCTCCTCTTTGATCATGTGCATAAGCAAGTGTCCACCCAAATCATAGATCAAAATAATATACATTTGCAAAACTATGGTA
Organism: Lygodium microphyllum; assembly: GCF_053477565.2. Classification (NCBI taxonomy): domain Eukaryota; kingdom Viridiplantae; phylum Streptophyta; class Polypodiopsida; order Schizaeales; family Lygodiaceae; genus Lygodium; species Lygodium microphyllum. The sequence goes on along the minus strand of NC_141152.1, from coordinate 26,327,116 downwards.
CCACACCAAGTACCCTCTCCTAGATCATAAGCCCTTGGGTGGGTCACATATACTTGAGTCTTTTTTACTTGCATATACATGCTTGCAATGTGTCCATGAATAAATATATAGCAACATCCCTACTCTCTTTCAATCCATTTCTTCGGAAGTTACTCATGTAGCCAATTTTGATCCATATCGAATAAAGTACTACTCTGATTTCAACCATACAAAAGATGAGAAGTGGATCAGGTAATGAAGAGTTATTTGCTAAAATGAAGACATCAAGGAAAATCTCCACCATATACATAATCTGGATGTCTTCAATAGGAATTAGAGCCTTCAAAACTTGAAGAAATAAACTCTGTAAAAGAATAGATAGCTTATTGTAAAAAATAGGCCATGCTGAAGAAAATTACTGTAACTTCTCATAGAACTATCCAAATAAGGCATGCCATATATCAAAGCATAGCTATTGAAGAGTACTTTGACCCTATGTAGATGGAACAATTTTAAAATTAGATAGAGTAAAATCTATTATAAAATAAACCGATATCCAAACCTTGTTTAGAGTACAAATGACTCCCATGTGACTATGTCTCAACCACCAATGCATCTGGTAGATAGGGAAACTCATCCAAAATACAATCTAGCCTCCAAGTAATTTAAGAAGAGGACAGAGAGGTGAGAGAAAGAAGATCAAAAGACATAGAAAAGAGGAGAGAGAATGAGTGACAAGGAGAGAGGAAGACTAGGAAGATTGACGAAAAGAGAGAGAAGCCATGAAAGCTAAGAGCAAGCAATTGAGATGAGAGACAATAATTGTATTACGATCAAAGATGTCCAAAATTGCATGTCTCACACCTTTTATACTTATGTTAGTGTGACAATGTATTATTAATAACTCTCTCTCATGAACAAATATCTTCCTAGCTTCTTATAATCCATCCCGACCCAAAGGTTTTTGTCCACAAAAACAAATTTACAATGGCAAAGAATGATGGATTAAATAGAGTACTACTTTGATTTCAGCTATACAAAAGATGATAAGTGGATCAAGTAATGAAGAGTTATTTTCCGAAATGAAGATTTAAAGGAAAAAGATGAGAAGCCAATCAAATAATGAAGAGTTATTTGCCAAAATAAAGACATAAAGGAAATTATCAACCATATAGATCATTTGGATGTCTACATTCAAAGATATGAAAATAAACTTTGTTAATTGAGAAATCATAGAATATATATATATATATATATATATATATATATATATAAAATCATTTTGAAAGTAATAATTTGTTTAAAAAGTAAAAATTGATTATGCTTACTTTAAATTCTCCAAGAATTATACTACTTTTGTTTGTGGCTCCAACAGTCCGATGAGAATGATTCGTGATACCATCCCCAAAGCCACCTCATTTACTCTTCACCCGGAGTATATGTATGTTACTTAAGGCAGGTGATCACCACTTAAGTACATTGATCTTTTGTATAGGAAGGTTCATCCTTATGGTAGGTGAGAAGTAATGAGGCTCTAGTTTGAGTTGTGGTCTCGATCTTGGAGCTAAAATAGAATTGAAAACCTATATGAGCCATGTGTGTTTGAGCATTAGAAGGCCTAGGATACAAGGCAATGGTGATAATAAGTCTTTGAGTTGATTCACTTTTGAAGTGATTGTATATATGAGAATAAAAATAAAAAATAACTATGTGTTTCAAATGGATTACTTAGTGTCTATATCTCAAGGGTGTGCCAATGAACCTTGTGTAACGACTAGTTAACCAAGCTATTTGTATAAGTCATCTCACAGCCTAGTAGCATGCTTGTTTAAAACACCATGGGAAGTGGGTGATAAAATCACCCTATGGTCATATGGATTAGATTAACTGAGTGACTTTTCCAAAAGTTTAGAAAAAGACTTACAGGCATGATCTTCTTAAGAGTCAATCCTACAATTGATTAAGCATCATTTTAGGGGGCCAGTGTGGGACTATGCCTTATAGGTAGAAGGATTGATGCTCAACTTCCCCTCATTTCTCTCTCATTGAACCAAGTGCAATGCTCACCTACCTTGATCTTTAACAATTTGTAAAATATGTTCATTTTAAGTTTGATGTTAGATTTCTACTAGAGATGGTAATTTGTGTCTTTAGGAATCCACAGGTCAATCCTCACATGGGATAAGGCTCATAGTTTGCATGTGAGATAGACCTAGAGAATGCCTAGTCACGTTAATCAACTCACTCAAAGTTAGCCCGGATAGTGGTAACTAGGATTGGTCCCTAGAAGAGTACTAAACTATCCACCCTAAGATAATTAGGATTGGGTGGTTTCAATTTTTAAGTATAAGTTTTGCAACCTAAGATAGTATTTATTGTCCGCTACTCTCGCCAAAACCATTCAACTCACATGTTCTTGCTTTCAAGTTTTTCTGTTCAATGTCTTCTACCTATATAGAAAGATCACATTGCTTATAATTAGAAATACTAAATCTTATTGAATACTAGAAGCATAATGCTTATAACTAGAAACACTAAACCTTATTAAATAATAGAAGCACACAAGCTGAAATATTTCAACATTACAATTAAGACCAAATTATACTAGAATAAGAGTGTTTCCTATACCTTTGAGTGCTTATACAAAACTATGGCCAATGTTGTAGCTCTTCAAGAACAATGTCATCCTTTGTAGCAGTGAACTCTTTGAATACTTTCTCAAATTGAGACTTCATAGCTTTCTCAAATTGAGACTTCATAGAAATTGACCATTCATTAATGTGTTCTTGTATCTTGATATCCAAAGAAGGGGTTAAGGACTTAGTTTATTATTGAATATGAAACCTTCCATTTTCTTAAACCCACACACAAATGTAGGCCTTGATGAAATAAAGCATGCTTGATCCACCATCACTATTTGATATCACTTGAAGGTACTATAGATCATCTTTCCATTAATATATCAGAATCCACATATATGAAATTTGTACCAACATCAATAGTCCAAGTATATCTTGAGTGAATGATAATGGGATAGAGATTTCATGAATGAGAGTGCAAAAATTATTTGAATATTATACACTACATGGCGTAATCCTTGAAATAAGATTTAAAGTCAATTAATAAAAATCCCAAGATTTAAAGTTACCTCATGGAACAAATAGACAGGTTGAAAACATATATACACTAAACTCTACATAGCAACAAACATGAACATAAATCTTAATTTTAAAAGCTATCTCTAAACAAAGAATACCGACTTGCTTATATTGGGTGTCACCTTCAAATTTTTGCTATGGTTGCCTTTTTGATGATGTCAAGGTAGGGCCACATTGGGCTGTAACCTTGGGATTTAGAAAAAAAGTAGCCATGGGAAACATAGTATAGTGAGAACTAAGAGAAGTTATTTAAATGGGCCCTCCAATATCTTGAGAAGAAACCTCCAAGAAAGAGAGCTTGGTCACTACAACCTCAAGGATTAGAACTTGGTGATGATGATTATAGTCTTGATAACTATTTTCTAGCACATGCGATTGTTATCCAAGCAAACCACAAATACTCACAATTGTAGTGATGTACACAATTACTACCTTGTGTGATGATCTTCATTGATGGCCTTAAGTTGTCTCTAGTAGAAGAAATTTACATCCCCTACAAAGGTCAATCAAAATGCAAGTCCTTTCCTAAAGGCCTTCCAATTAAGTCCCTAATTGTATTTTGTGGTAGGAAAACATCATAGTTCAACTTGCATTTTTTGCAAAATTTCCAGAATAAGGGAGTCAATTGGACCACATTTAAGAATGACCTTGCATTTATTCCTCTATTAAAAAAGTATTTAATCTTGAACACAATATTAGTGAGTTTGGGAATCTCCCAATTCCCATTTTTTGAATGCTAAAAAGGTGGCACCCGCATAACATGCCCATAACTTTCTCAAAACCATATGATATAACCTATCATTGGAAAGTGCTTGAAAAATGGAATCTATTGAGCTATAGAGCACTCGATTTGGAGTTATAGTGTTCAAGTTATGAAAAATCCAAAGATTTGACCACATGTCCCAAACTTATGGGAAATTCCCATATTCCCCAATATGGTGTTCTTGGTAATCAGACCAAAATAGGAGAGGATATGGCTACTAAATTGAAGCTAACAAAATCTCCATAGTCTGTCCCTACCGAGTTCAAATATCCTTGTTTTGACATTTTTGCATTAGAATTTCATCTAAGATTACGAATCTAGTTGCAAATATACATGCAAGGGATGTAACAACAATCAAGGGTACCTACCATGGGTTCTAAATCATTGGGCAGATGTGTATTGTTCCACCCCAAGCTAGTTTTATGTACCCCTTTGGGGTCTTCAAGAGTGAGGGAAAGTCACCTCTCTTTTGTTCCACTCTCTCCCTCAACATCCACCTTTGTCCTTACTTGAAATAATTTCTCAATGGATTTCAACGCTAAGCATGCTAGGAATACAAGTATGAGATGGATTGAATGGAAATAAGATTTTAATTAGAATGCATGGTATTGGAATTTGAAGATTGAAAATGGATGGAAAGAGATAATATAACTTAGCAATCTTAGTGAACTCACCGATTTAATCACTTACTATCTTTTAATAGATGGATCAATCAAAGAAAAAACACTCTATGGTCAAGGTTAGGAGAATCAATAAGCATGAATTTGATAAAATTATGAGCTCAACAATAGGACTCATAGAGAGATTAAGAGAGGCTTAAAAGAAGTACCTCTTCAATGAAGTCACTTAAAGCTTGAAAATGCACAATGCCTTGCATAGATTGATCCATTGGTCATGGGACTTAAAATAAAACTCCAACATAGACTTCCAATGCTCCTTAGTGTTTTGAATACTCTAGTATGAATAAATGGCATGAACTCAAGTTTTTCCCCAAATCTTTGCTTCACCTGCAATTTTACTTGAAAGAGTCTTCAAACCTTCAACTTTTGATGTCTCCTTCAAGATACTTGATGTAAATGAACCATATTTTGAAGCTTTTGTAAAAGAAATAATAGTTATCCTTGTTATCCTAGGCCTTCAAGAATGAGAAAATTCCAAGAAGAATGAGAAAATAGAGCTCCATATATTGAGAAAGATTGATGCCAAGATGGAGCAAAAGGTCATGACACTATAGGGCTGAAAAATGCTAATAGATATCCCTAAAACTAGCTTGTGATTTTTGGGGCTAGTCCTATACCTTCACTATAGTTAGATGCATCACAAGATGGCTATCTATTGCTTTGCCAATGATGTGTAGAAGTTCTCTCTATAACCTATTGATCATTGGAGATGAAGATTTGGAAGAAAAATGGAGTTGAGAGTGAAGATTTGCAATGGAAGCTTGAGGGAAGTTTGGGAAAGTTGAAGAAGATTCACATTTCTAAAATTAACTAACACTAATGTCCTCTTATAACTTCAATGAACCTTATTTTCTCAAAAGTGTTTCTAAAAAATGCATTGAAATGAGTGAAGAGTTGCTAAATTTGTCCTCCTTTCGCCATATTTATCCATTCTAGATTCAAAATAACTCTTAGCTTGTCTCTTTCCAACTGTGAAATATCTTCAAGTCATAGAGATATACCTTAATTTTCTTGTAGTATCTTATATTGGATTTCTTATGTTGAAAATCATATTTGATATGGAAGAAATGAGAGATACCACTTCTAAGGAGAGGACATAGAAAAGAGAGAGAAAATAGAAGAGATCAAGAGAAAGAAGAGAAAGAAGACTAAGACAAAGAGAGAAAGAAGAGAAGAAATGGTATCAAGGCATAAAAGGTGCAACAAAAGCTTGGAGAAGATTGAGAGACTTGTTTTATTGCTAAATGATGATCCCCATGAGACTGAGTCTTATATCTATTTATATTTGGGTCCATATGCTACCATTTTTTAAAAAAACAACTACATCAATATTTCCTAAATCTTGTCTATATTTGTGTTCATGACATTTAGAGAATAATTTGCCTCACTTTCCACGTATAAACTACAACATTCACCACATAATTTACATTTCTATTGGCTATTGGATGATATTTCAATGAAAGAGGGGGCTCATCCTTGGATATGTCCATTTAAGATGTTGCTTGAATTTAAAACTAGGCTACATATTATTCCAAATCAATTAATCAATTTTTCATTATGAGGGATTAGGCCTGTAAATGGCCACAATGGAACTTTTTTTGAAATTTAAAAAGAAATTATGGGCACATCTAATATTTTGCTCAACATTATATCACGAGATAAATGTCTACAATAGTGTGTAATCCACAACAGATAATAATGAATTTAAATCAACTTTAAACCTATTCAACCTACAATTCTTGTGATAATTTAAAAATTGGTTTAAAATATCAATATTACTTGTTATTTTTATGCTCTACTAGATACAAAATTGAATTTGTTCTATATATATTTAAAAAAATAGGGAGTTGCTAGTTGCAAAACTATGAATTTACACACAATAAAATAGCTTGACATGAGAAAAATTTATCAAGAGTATGAATTAGAAATGAATGATGATCAAATAGTGTTGTTCTTTACATTACAATAATCTTTGCTTACAATTTATAAGAACTCAAAGCTTTCAAATCTTGGCTTGGATTCAAAGTAAAAATTTTGCAACCTAAGATACTATACACCCTCTACTACCCTTGCCAAAACCATTTGATTCACCTTTTCTTTCTTTCAATCTCTTCTACCTACCTATATAAAAAAGATCACAATTCTTATAATTAGTAAAACTAGAGCTTATTAAATACTAGAAGCATAATGATTGTTATTAGAAAAGCTAAACCTTACTAAACAATAGGAATATGCAAGCTGAAATATTTCAACATTACAATTAAGAACCAAAAAACACTAAAATAAGAGTGTTTTTATAAATCTTCAAGTGTTATACAAACTAGAGATTTCTTCATATGCTTTAAAAGATGAATTTTGAGAACAATGCATTCCTAGGCAATAGTAAACTCTTTGTATGCTTCCTCAAATTGAGACTTCATAGGAATTGGACATTCATCAACATGTTCTTGTATCTTAATATCCAATGAAGGGGGTAAGTAGTTAACAATGTAGCTTATTATTGAAGGTAAGACCTGCCATTGGCTTAAACCTACCCACCAATGGTAGACCACGATAAAATAAAGCATGCTTGATCCACCATCACTATTCACAAGCACTTAAAGATGGGATAGATCATTCTTCCAATATGTTGATATAGCCAAATTATAGGAGGTCACATATACTAAATTTGCACTAAGATCAATAGTCCAAGTATATCCTAAGAGCTCAAAGATAATGGGATGGAGATTGCATGGAAGAGAGTCCTATAGATATTTTAAATTTATGCACTCCATGGAGAAATCTTGAAAACAAGATTCAAAGTTAAATCATAAAAATCCAATGATTTAAAGCTACCTCATGCAACAAATAAAAAAGTGGAAAATGGGCATACCCTAAATCCTATATAGCATCAAACGAGAACATACCCAAAACTCTATATAGCAACAATCCCTAATTCTAAGAGTAACCTGTAAATAAATAATAACAACTTGCTCACACTAGGTGTCACCTTAAGATTGGTGCTACAATTTTCTTTTTTAGGATATCAAGGTAGGCTCATACTAGGTGTCACCTTGGGATTTAAAAAAGTAGCCATGGGAAATATAGTGTAGTGATGCTTAAGAGAAGTTATTTAAATAGGCCCTCCAATTTCTTGAGGAGGAACCTTAAAAAGAGAGATCTTGGTCACTTCAACCTCAAGGGTTAAAATTTGGTCATGATAATTATAGTCCCAATGATAACTTTCAAATACACAGGATTGTTATCCAATGAAACCATAAATACTCGTAATGGCAGTGATGTACACATTTACTTCCAATTGTGATTACCTTCATTGATGGCGTTAAGTTTTATCTAGCATGAGAAATTCATATCCCTTACAAAGGTCAATCAAAATGCAAGAGCCTTCCCAAAGGCCTTCCAAACTAATTGTACCTAGTCCCACTAATTAATTTCATAGCCAAGATCAGGAATGTGACTATTGACAAGAATGTGAAGTCCTAGCTTGAGAGAGTATCATGATATTGTGGATTTGTAATGCATCTCTATCACACTAGCTTTGATGTGATGAATCTCATAGAGCTTTTGACATGTTCTTAGATTCCATCCTGTTTACCTTGCTCTTACACCTTACGCAATCATGAGAAGTATTCGCTTCCTTTCATCAGTCCTATGTCATGACCAAGCTCCTAAATAATCACCAACAAGATTTTCTTGAGTAAAGAGCTCCTTGAGAATATGATAGAGCTTGTATGGAAGTCTTGTATCTTCCTCTGAATCATTGCAAAAGAGAATTGTAAATCACTGTGTAGTTGGGAAAAACTCTGACAAAGTGAGGTTCAAGCAATAGTCTTGAGTTAAGAGTTTGCGAGTTCCATCAAGCAATAGTCTTGAGTTAGAGTTTGTCAGTTTCCTTGAGCAATCTTGAGTTAGTATGTGTGAGATCCATGCTAAGTTTGCAATGTAAAGGGAATGTACTAAGTTTTCATCAATGAATACTTGAATTCCTTCATTCTAGTTCGTATCTTGCCATGTCTCCTTCATGAGACCCCGCATCTTTCCATCCACCATGCCCGCAGTGCTCCAATATAGATGGTGAACCCGATCTGAAAGGCCAAGGTTAAGATTCAAGTACGATAGGTTCTATGGATACAAATATGCTTTCTATGCACATGATACTACTTCATATGCTTTTAAATATGCCTTCATAGGAAATTTAGAGGTGCTTTAGGATATTGAATTCCTAGATGCTTTAAGTGATGCTCAGAGTGTATTGGATGCAAGTGATACTCACATTATGTTGAATGTGGATTAGACTTGATTGCAAAAGCAACATCAAGAATGATGGATTAAAAGAGAGTAGGGATGTTGCCATGTATTTTCTCATGGACATATTTCAAGCTTGTATATGGAGGTAAAGAAGAATCAAGTGTATGTATTGAGGGTTGAAATGACTTAATTTTTTTGGTTGATTTTTGTTATTTTTGTGGATTGAATGGTGGACTTTTAATGGATTTTGTATGTTGATTAGTTTTTTTGGAATTTTTTGGGAGTACTTTGGATGAGCTTAAATAGGTTTTAGAAGCTCATGATGGTTTACAGTGGAGATATGATGTTGTCACATGTTCTATTGATGTCCTGTTAGTGTCTGATTGGTTCTAATTGAGTCTATTGAGCTTTTGTTTTGCTCTATTGTCAATCTGTATGAGGTTTTGGAATAATTATTAATGGGGTTTGAGAGTTTTTGGAAGCTTATTGACTGATTCTTGATGGTATTGAATGATTTAAGTTGAGCTAAAGACTTTTTGATGACTTTCTACTAATCCTCTGTTGGTAATCTATAGAGCCTCTATCTCTGTTCTATTCTATTCTATATGCCTCTGTAAGTGTTGCCTGGGATGAATGTGTAGCATATAAAATCTAGATATGATACCTTATAAAACATGCAGTCACCTTCGGACTATATCCCCTAAATAATTCCCACTCCTCAGTAGAGACCTCCATCCCTTTGCAAGAAGCTGCGATCAAAGCTATATATAACCATTGCATAGACATAAACCATTGCATCTCCTCCATGCCCTCAATATATCAAATTGGTCAATGCATAATGCGTTGAAATTTTGATCACACTTTTTTCCAATCTTTCCTAGCTTGCTCGTACCTAGCAAGCCATGCCTCCATGGATGCATGATGCAACATACAAAAACTATTCACTTTCTTCTCCATTGCAGTACCCATCCTTTTTTCTACCGTCTTTCCAACCACCACATCTCCAGTCAGTCTATCATCATCCTTCAGTGACCATAGCTTACTATTATTTGAATCCACCATTGATAGCCACTATAAAATATGCACTAATATCTTCGACACCAGCCAACCTTCAACCATGCTACCTTTTGGCCGAGCTAGTTGTCGCACAAAGCCTTTTAGGGTTTCCATGAAGCCCTCCAAGAAGAACATCCATCATAGATGGATAGGCCTCACCATCCCCACTTCATCTACAAGATGCACCAGGAGGTGGGTTTCTATTGTGAGCATGCTGGTGGGCAAGTACTTCTCAAAGAGATTGACCATCTTCACTACTCTCCACCTTGTAGATTCAATAGAGGATGTCTTGATCTCCTTCTGTGAGATCCATCATACTAGATTAAACAACTTGTAAATCGCCCCACATATTTCTGGAGTGAGGCATCATGCTATTGCGGTTGGTAGTACAAACTACCACAAAGAAAAAACATTACGAACACCAACTAGACACTAGATAGCAAAATATGCAGGCCACTTACAATCAAGGCCAATACAAACCTGATATATTTTATGCCAATCATTAGATTTTAGCCCTCATGTTGGTCATCTTTAGAAAAAGTAAATTTGAGGGAACACATCATACCCATCAAGGTTCGAATAGACCTGATAATTTGCTTCACAATACATTCTTCTCTCTTTCCTCTAATGTGCTCCTATAGTAAGCTACCCACATTCTTGAAAATATGCAGGGGATCCAACAAATGGTTGATCTATAAGTTGATCCAATACGATAACTGGTAAGAAAATCGAGAACCATTGCATTCCATTTGGATGTGACTCTCTCTGGACCATTTTCAACTCATACCAACTTTGGTTGTTCATTCGTGATGGAGCTTGTCCAACAAAAACTTCCCTCGGTTCATGACCCTCCGACAAGAAAGTGGCATGTCCTTGGTATACCATCTTCTTTATGGTTCATGACCTTCTCACGAGTCTAACTATGGCCCACACAATGGACATGCATGATAACCTAAAGTAACCAAACCTATCCCAACACCCCTATTTAGTCAACACAAACTTGAACAAGCTATGTTAGATATCACCAATATAAAAACAAAAGCCTACTTACCTAAGCACTCCTTAAATCCTAGAAAGTCATGCATGGTCCATATGAGAATGACTTGTATATTTGCAAAATTTTGACCATCGCACTTGCTCATATCTTCCATGGTGACCCCTTCCTCTCACACACGGGGGATTCACTAGTAATAATAAGGAGACATCACGTACATGCAAGAAATATATGAAAATACCCCTTATCTACCCTCTATTTATGAGACCTTACCTTATAAAATGTACCTTCCTTCCCTTAAATAACTCCCCTCCCTTACACTCACGTGCTACCATATGGTAGACCCTAGTGGACCCACCAGGATCTCACAAAATCTTAAGCTCATCAACTAATGGACGAAGATAGATGTCCATATTCTTGACTTTGTAGCACCCAGGAGCGAGCAAGCTAAGGATCAGGTGTCCTTTCTTCATAGAAAGCCATAGTGGGATATTGTAGTTCATAAGGACTACATGCCACACATTGTAAGAAGTTGATTGGAGACCAAATGGATTCACACCACCAAGTCGAAGATTCCTTGGCTCTCGTACAAAGCCTAGAAAGGTAGAGTCAATGTGGCTCCATGTGCGTGAATCAGCTTATATTCATTGGACTTCATTTGTGGATCTATTTTGCCCGTGCCATGTTGTCAAGCTTGCCATGCCCGATGTACGAAACATGTGAAGTATACGTGAGATAAGTGGAAAGTGTCTAAGAACTTTCTGAGGGATGGTTTTTCCTTGCAAGTCTTGTTAATACGTATAAGCACCACACTTTGGACATGTCTCTATAGTCCCGTACTCTCCTCGAAATAGCATACAATCATTGACACATGCATGGATGCTATTGTAGCCCATACCAAGCTTTCGTGAAACATGTCACACCTCATCATGAAGCTTAAGCATGGTAGTTCCAAATGGTAATATATGATATTTTAGTTACTTAAAAAGAAATCATATAACACCTTGAAAATATACAAGTGTTTTTAATAATGAAGTCAAAAAAATCAACAGAGCGTACGTAGAATGTATCTAAACAACTCAATCACACTTGCATCGCTGTGACTGGCCAAAGACCAAGCCACTTTTACCCAGGTCAGCAAGCCAACTCCTAAGAGTTGTTGCACTAAACAGGTGATTATTGCTACTAACAATGCTAATTTGGTTTAGTCTTCCAGTAGTTGTATGGCGTTTTGTTTGTAGTAGTCCAACTACAAATATTCTACGCTTTAGTAAATTATATTAGGCACTAGATTGCTAAACCTAAGATAACTACGGTTTCCCTCCATCTTTCAGGAGCGGCTTCTCATAAATTTCTCCTGCCAACTAGTGGCGGTTTATCCAGGAAATTTTGATATTTGACTTTAAGAAGTTTGTTTCATGTAACAAATCCCTTGGATCTATTTAAATATCTCCATTTAAATTCCTTTGTATATTTATCTTCTTCAACTGATTAAAATTATTTCATTTTATTTATTTAATTAACAACAAACATTCAAATCAAAACAATCTAACGTTCTAAAAACCATAACTTTTATCCCTTGATAAACGTCTCCCCACTTCGTACCGCAATTTCGTCGTTGCTTTTTAGTATTTAAATACTTAATTCGTTTTGCGAATATAATGTCCTTTTCTTCTTTTTCTTCACTAAATACAAATCAGAACAAAACCAGGTACTTTCCGCACTCTAACGAAAACACATACATAGTTTATTTTAAATTCCCATATTCCCTGTTAATTTATAAATTAGTCTTAGTGGCCCTCCACTCTTCCTTGCAATCATCAGACGATTTTTTTTTAATATGAACAAAATATAGATCTTAAATATGGATGCTGAGGCTTTCCCTCCTGCCATCAAACCATTATCTTATTAAGATTTTTTTTAATATTTGTAATTTAATTTAAGGTTATAATTTTCTTATCATCAGCAAACATCAAGAAAATACTATTGTATCTCTCATTTGTTTTTCCATCCCTGTGTTATTGAGTAGTACATCACGTAACATTTTGTTTTCTCAAAATAAAACATCATGTTTATACGAAAATGTTTTTTAGTAGAATATATTTAAACTGTTGTTACTTTTTATTTTAAAGCTTACAAAACTTCATCGGCAATCAAGAATTGTCTTTTCAGCTATTCATGTAAAGATCCATATTTTTATTGATAGATAGCCCATTTCTTGTAAATGAAAACTGCTATTTTGCTTTAAAAATAACTAATTTTTTGATATTTTAAATATAGTAAATCATCTTTAAAAATTCTTAGAAAACTTTAGTAAATTTTCAAAGTCATAAAATTTATGAAAAAAATATCAGAGCTTATAAATTTTCAATCAGCCATTTTATAAAAATTTATTTGTGTCATTTTAAGTCATTTTTGAGCATTTTCGACTATTTTCTATTTTTAATAAGTGAAAATAGGTCCACATAAATCCAAACAACCATTCAACATAGAAAAACAAGTTTCAAAGCATTTTCTAAAAATACTAAACTAAACATTTACTTATACTATATCATTCATTTTAGATAAACGGTTTAGGCATGTACTTGTAAATCCCGCGGGTCGTTGTCGCGTCTTTGAAGACCGTGTCCTCCTGCAGTCTAGTCAATGCAAGTCCGTCGTCCGGCCAGTCATTCCAACCATCAGCTCGTCAATCTTTTTACTCTCTCACCGATCCTCGCACGAGTGTTGCTCCATGGCAATGGAAATGACCTTTTTCTCTTAAGTTAAAGATTAAACTCTTAATCAAGAGTTAATTTGAGCTATGGCTTTTGGTTGAGGAAGCGACGATTTATGAAGGAGGTGGAGACTAATTCAATATCTCCATGATCTGTCCACCAAATCCTGCGCGAGGCCAAGAGATTTGACGAGAACAAAATCTTCTACCAGCCTATGATCTCAGTTTACCCAAGTACATTGAGGCTCCAATTTGGCCATTGTAAAGAAGAGAGAGCGATGGAGGAGAAGAACCAAGATTTGCATTGCATCTTGCTATAGCATAATTATTTTCCTTATCCAAGCTCTCTAGACTTTGATTTTTTCCTCCTCATGCAATCTAACCCACTTAGAGAAGGCGCCCCATCTCTTTTTTTTTTCAAAAATGGCGCCCCCTCATCTCTCCATCTCTTGTCTCTCACACTTGGCGCAATTTCTTTCTTAATTCTTGTTCTCTGCTCCTTGTGCTCTATTGCAAGATCAATGGAGAGTGAGGGTAAAGATGGAGATGACTTCCATGTATTTCCTTTTATGTGCCAGAACCTATTGTGTGGAACAGGATGCATGGATCTTCAGTTTTGCCATGGAAGCATGTCGGATCGAGATGGCGAACATGCAACCATGAGTACTCTCGGCGAGTCTCCATGCGTACTTGGTAAAACCGGTAGCTTCTCCTCTTCTACACCATTGAGTTTCCTCCCCTTCTTATCAATGGAAATTTCTTGTGTCTCTCTCAATCTGTGGATCGTGCGATCAGTTGCAGGAATTCTCCCACCCTAACAGTTTTGATTCTTCAATCTGCAGATTGTATGAACACTTGCAGGGAAGCTTCTCCACTTCATATTAATGCATATTTCTGCTCTCTCTCTCTCGGCGAGTCTCCATAGGCGGTGCCAGGGCTCTATGCAATCAACCTACGTGACGGGGAGCCTTAGGGATGTGCGACCAGATCAGTGTGCGATTGCCACATCGTCAGCGCAAGTCTTCATCATATGATGAGGGCTGGACGAAAAACGAAGAAACAACCAGTTGCAGCAGCCGGGATAAAAATGCGCGCGAGAGAGAGAAGGAGGCAGCCGCAGGAGAAGACGTAGCCCCCAAAATCTCTTTTTGTTTTCAGTTTTTTTTTCAAAGATAGAGAGATAGACACGCCGAGAATGTAACTGCCCCCCTTACTATTATGAGTGACGATGGCCCATGAAATGGCATGTCAAGCTTGGGCATCTCCTCTAGCCCACAAGAAGCAATTGAATACCTTTTCAAGTTCATTCCATGCCTATTTGTTGAAGGTAAAGATGCTAGCTACAAAGATAATTATAGCCATTAGTATAGAACTTAAGATGAGGAACCTTGCCCCTAAAGCAATAGCTTCTCCATTCCAATTTTGTAATTTTGAAGCCATTTTAGTCTTTAGCCAATTGAAGCACTAAGCAATAGTGATCCCCATGCCTAACAAGGGGCAATCCAAGGTATCTAAAAACCTCCCATTTCTTAATTATCTTCAAGCCTAATAGTGGAAGCCATTCAAGGGTGTCATTAGATACAACACTTCAAATTTGGTCTTGCTTATTATTGAACCTGTTAGGTCAGAGAAGTCTTGAAAAGCTTCAAACAATGTGTTGAGTTGAATTCATTGGGCCGTGATGATGTTGGAGTTATCCTCCACAAAGAATTGACTTATTACTTGCCCTAACATCATGCATCCTTAGATTTCGCAAGGTCCCTCTTGGTACTAATATCTAGTCTAATCTTCTTAGCAATGGCTAATTTCTATGGCATAGAGAAGCAAGGCTATGGGACAACCTTGTCTCATAGACCTTTTTAGCTCAAAGGATTTGGAGACCGCCCCTTCTTATCAATGGATATTCTTAACTTCTACACTTGAAAGGAGTGTCATAATCATTCTAAAGAACTTCCTTCCAAAGACCATTGCTTCAAGGTAAATGCATACTAAATCCTAAAAAAACGTGATTATATCCCTTTCAAAATCCATTCACTAGGAGGTAGTCCTGTCCACCAATCATTTCTTAATCAATAACTGTTGCAAGGCTAGGGATGGCATTTTCTATCTTCTGATTAAAAAAAATTGAAGCCATAATGCTGGGAGTGGATGACTTAAGCTAGTAATACCTTAATTTTGAGTGCCAAAGCCTTGACAACAAGCTTATAAGACATATTCAACATGGTCAAAGGCTGCTAATGGTTACTTTGATGCACATGGGTAATTTACAAATTGCCTTTATAACACCCATGTTGGCCTCCATAGGGAATTGCCTAGTAGCAAAGCAGTCCCTTTTGAATTAATTCGTCCTTGCCAAGAGTCATTCTCTTGAATCTGATATTCAACACCTCCCCAAGGAAATCTCCATAATAATCACCAATGATCTAATGATCATCCTTTGATCATCACTGCAGTATTACTGTAGACAATAATCGCAATCATAATGCTATGTATTTTTCATAAAGAATTTCATCATTAGGAGGTAGCATAACTAATGAAATCCCCCATCCCTGAGATTAATACTAAGATATCCTATCAACTTGTCAAGACCTTATGGTTTGTTTAAAATTCCCCCGAAAACTCCTAATTTATAACAAGGTCCTATCTCCTCTAAGTAATAATAATCCCTACAGGAAAATTTTAAACAGTCATAGCTGAGATTCAGTAAATAGACCTATCAAATTTTGTCTAAAACTCCACCTTCCTCTCATACAAGAACTTTCTCGTACCAACATCTCCTAGCTAGACTGCAAGGACACAGCCTCCAAAGATAACAACAACGAACACCGCATCTGCATTAAATTCATGTAAAAATTTAGTAATAAGGTATCAATTGTATACAGTTTTGCCAAAAAATTGTTGCAATAAATGGCATGTTTTTAGGTGTTGTCACGCTGCACGCATATTTTGCATGCATCCTTAGGAGTGCAAGTAGTATCTTCAGGTGAGATACTCGACACCCATCATATAATGGTATGGACACTTCCTCTCTTAGTGAATTAGATGACTCGGTATCCATGGACATCAATGCATTGATCATTGCCTCCATCTTAGGCTCCAAGATTGGAGGAAGGTCCGAAAGGCTACCTCTCTCCTCTAGTATTGAGGGTATAAACTGAGTCGTGCCTTCCAAGTGGTGGATTGGCTCAGGCACTCCATCCATTGCACACCCACAAACTCTTCTAACTAGCCACAATATGTGTATTCCTCCTTGGGGAGGAGATGTCACCTCCATGTATAAATTTTACATGCATGTCTAATATTTTTGTATATGATATTCAATTAGTTTGTGAATGTAATGCGTGATTGATACACACTTTTCTTACCATTCACTCAAAGTGTGAGATCACTTCATCAATGATCTCGGACATGCTGATTAAGATGCGCTTCGCGATCTTAAACATCACGACCATCATTGTTTTCCATTTTGTTTATGTTTACGACAAACAATAGGTTTTTGTTCTCATTCTCTTTTTCTATTTTATTTGCCTTCCTTCATCATTCTTTGCTTCTCTCTCCCCATCTATTTCTATAAATGTTTTTTTATCCCCCCATCTTCCCCCCACTCTCACTTCTTCTCTCTTTTCCTTTCACTCTCTTCTTTTCTCTATGTCTTTCTCTTGTTTCCTCTTCATTTGCACTCAACGCATCTCACTAAAATCAAAATCAAAGATTTAAAAAAAAATCTCATAAAACATGGAATTGAAAGACTCTCTCTCCCCACCCCTCTTCGTGCCTCTCTTCCCCTTCTACCATTTTCTTTTTATAATTTTGTCCTCTCTAATTCTCTCATTGTTTCCATTTTTCTCTCTCTTTCTCTTGCTCTCTATTTATTGTTTTTTCTTTATCTCTTTTTCTCCAGTTCTCTTTCTAGCTAAATATTTTCCCCCACTATCATTCTTCTTTTTACTTCACCCTTTTCTCCACCTCTCCCTTCACTCTCCGTTTTATATTCTCTCCCCCCTCTTTTTCTTTCTCTCTTTCTCTTTTTTTGTTGCCCCTCTTTTTGTTTCTGTCTGCCCCTCATGTTTTTCTCTCTCTCTCTCTCTCTCTCTCTCTCTCTCTTTCTCTCTCTCTTCTCACTTTCCTACTTCTCTTTACTTTACCCTTTTATCCACCTCTCCCTTCACTCTCCATTTTGTGTTCTCTCCCCCTTCTATTTCTTTCTCTTTCTCTTTTTTGTTGCCCCTCTCTTTGTTTCTATCTATCCCCTCGTTGTTCTCTTTCTTTCTTTGTTGCCCCTCTCTTTGTTTCTCTCCGCCCCCTCGTTTTCTCACTCAATATCCTCTCTCCCTTCCTTCCTTTCTCTCTTTTTTTTTTCACTATCCTTCATTTCTTTACTTCACCCTTTTATCCACCTCTCCCTTCACTCTCCATTTCGTATTCTCTCCCCTTGCTGTTTCTTTCTCTCGTTCTCTTTCTTTGTTGCTCCTCTCTTTATTTCTATCTATCCCCTCATTGTTTTCTTACTCATTCTCCTCTCTCCCTCCCTTTCTCTCTCTCTTGCTCTCTTTCTTTGTTATCTTTCATCTTTATTCTCTCTCTCTCTCTCTCTCTCTCTCTCTCTCTCTCTCTCTCTCTCTCTCTCTCTCTCTCTCTCTCTCTCTCTCTCTCTCTCTCTCTCTCTCTCTCTCTCTCTCTCTCCATTTTCCTTTCTTCTTTTCCCTCTCTCATTTCCTCTCTTTCTCCCTCAATGCATCTCATTCTCAAGAAAAACAAACAAAAGAAAAGAAGAAAGCACAAGAACAAACCAAGAGGAGGCAATGTACTTACCGCAAAGGCCCGAGGATGGATTTTTCATCTCCTCTTCACAATGTCCCCTCTTTCTCTTTCGTGCACTTCTCCCTCTTCTTCATGTACGATAGCGGCGATGGCGATAAGAAGCTCTCCTTCTCTCATTTTCTCTCCCTCTCCCTCTAAAACCCATGATCTCTTTTGTTCTCTCTCAAACTCTTTGCAAAAAATGCTACGCTCGGGTGTCACCAACTTTTTTTCTTAAAGCGGTGTCACTATTTGTGCCACTATATGCATAGTCACAAATAGCGACACTGCTATTTTGCGTCGAAATCGATCATCGCTATACCTCCATTTTCTTGTAGTTAGTATAGCATGAGAGAGGGTTATGGATAGATAACAAGCTTCTCCTATTATTATATATGAAAATGCCTCTCCTTGAAAGGTTTAAGCTCTACAAGTTTCTGGGTCATAAGGTTACTAAAGGACAGAAGATGAACCTTGGGATCTCTCCTTTACCATAAGAGGATGTCAAGGTTGAGTTTTTAGTATACTAGGTCTATTTTAATTTATGCACTTTATGCATGAGATACATACGTCTAGTTTGGAAATGGTCAAGGCCAAAGTATTTTAACAAATTAACAAGTTAATATCTAGTATAGTTTGCAAAAGATATGAATTTTATTAGACAAAATTTGCATATCTACAATAGGTAGGGCCATGTTTGAAATCACACCAGAATTGATGTTTGAATTCATATTTTATATTAATTTATCCAAATTGAAAGTATTGATTAATTATATATCTTAAGAAATGTACCAATAGCAAAGACTAGATGATAGAAATAGAAGAACAAACCAAATTAAATACCACTAGAACATGATGGTCGAACATGTTTAACAATGTGTTTACATTACAGTTTCTTACATTTGAATAGCTATTAACCTCAACATTTTCTTTGCTAGGCATAAAAGATCACAACTAGAAATCCCAAACAAAAACCCTAAACATCAACAAATGGAACAAAAGACCTACCCAAGCTCCAAATAAAATGACCAAAGCTTGAAAAAAACATTGCCAACAATTAATTATGAGAATGCATCAAGTGAACCATACCTTGAACCTCTCAAGATATGGTTTCTCTCACTACTACAAAGACTTCTCCAATAGGACCTTTTCCTTCCGCATCTTGTGATCTCTAAGGCTCTGTCATATATATATATGTATATATATATATATATATATATATATATATGTATATATATATATATATATATATATATATGTATATATATATATATATATATATATGTATATATATACATATTTATACATATATATATTCCTATTTACTTTGTATTTGCCACAGATGTTGCTTTTTTTCTTTGCTTTTTAGAATGCTAAATTTGATGGAGTGGTATTTTAGATCAGCACACATGCATATACACACTAATACATGTGTAAAATATAACTTTGTTTTGTGTTCTCTTGTATGCATAAAGATGCATTTTTAATACTTTTTCTCCATGAGTTTATATGGATCTACGAGAGAGAGTGCTTAAACATGCTTGCTTGTTCACATCTAGCATTTGCATTTTCGTTTTCATTTTGTAGTGCTTAATGTTGAGATTTAAATCCATTCCCCCCTTCAACAAATAAATATTGGATGGAGAAGGGTCAAATGTTTTGAGTAAACATTAGTAGAATGTTATCACCATAGAAGCTCAAAAAGTTTGGGTCTTGCTATTTGGAAGGCCATGCCATTTGCAAAACTTGATTGGTTACTTTGAAGCCTTATGATGGTGAAGGTTCCTATTTGTGATTGGATCTCTAACTAGAAGCAGGTTGCTATCCATTATCCTCTTTGCGAAGGCCGTGGGGAGGATATCTTTCTTATTTTCTAATCTTGTAGGTTTTGTAATAGACTTATGAGGAAGACTCATGAATGGATAAACATATCTTAAATTCGTGATGCCATTTAAGTTAGAATGTCATCTAGACTTTTTGATGATTAGTACAACTATAAGAGGGGTTGTTATTTAGTGAATATGGGAATGTGGAAATAAAGTACTATTTGCTGGTATATCATGGGTTATGGTTGATCCTACTAATCGTTTTAAGACTCTTTGTTGGTGGATGATTGAATTGTTTGTTGTAAAGTCCAAGGGGGAAGTAAGTTGCCTGATCTCCTCCAAGTTAAGAAGCTCCGTTAGAGCTTGAACTCTCTGTCTAACACTATACTTATATATTTGATCACATTTTGCATTAAGGAAAAACAAGATTGAGAAAGTGTTTTTAATGGATAGTCAAAAGGTTGTGCTAGAAATAACACTATGGATTTACCTAAATATATGTGAGTTGGCACATGAGTTCATCATGAGGGATAATTTAACTCATGTTGTGAAGAAGCTTTACGGAGTTAATGTTTTGAGAATGGTTTTCAAAATCCAAGTTCTTGAAAGAGTTAAAGAACATGAGGTTATGGAGTGACATTGGATATTTAGTTCATGAAAGCATGCTCGCTCGTTCACTCATTTGGCCTAGTTTACCAATTTACACTCGACTGCCTGCTCGACTTGCATTCACATCCCCCGTCCTAGTTTACGAATTTCATCCTGGTTTACTGACTCGACCCCTCGCGTTTCTACAGAAAAGGGAGGATCCTGGTTTACCAATTTGACCTCGTTTACTCATTACCTATTCGTCCTAGTTTACAAATTTGCCCCGACAAAAAAACACACACACACACTCTCTCTCTCTCTCTCTCTCTGTCTCTGCCACTTCCGTTGGGCCCAACGAGACCTTGCCAGCCTACAGTCGGTGAGGCCCTACCCCACCAGCACAGAAAGAGAGAGAGAGAGAGAGAGAGAATCCAGCCATCTGACTGTCCATTCAAATCATATAGGAAACCCTTACGCCTTGAACCCACTGCCTAAGTTGTCATTTTACTATGAGCTTGTGGTCCTCGATTGTTCCACCGTCACTTTATTACAAGGGAATTCGTGCATATACATTGCAAGTACTATATACCCAACGCATATAACTAATATCAACACGCTTTCTCGGCATACTCGTAACAATAATGAACTTAATAGAAGAGGTGTAAAAGGTGTCAAATATAATGAACTTAATAGCAGTGGGGCACTAGCAGTAGCTCTTGCAGAATTGGAAGTATAGAATTGCAAACATTGGATAGCAGCATTATAGACAAATCTGAAATCGAATGCAGCACATAGTTATCTCCCTATTTAAACCGACTGTTCCAGTAATTCTATAGTTTGTTCAAATAATTCTCCTTAGAAATAATCCAGCTTAATATCCCCTTTCAGTCAAAAGTCGTTCTCAGATCAAGTTGTACTCATATCTATGATTTGCTACTAGTTTGTTATAATCCATCCCAAATTTGTAGCCTTTACTCTATTGCCAAAGCCAACATTTATCCAAAACTCATATGGAGGACTCCCAAGGTCTTGGTGAAATTCACAATGAGTAATATGGCACAACTTTCTCGTTGCCATGCACCATCCCTTACATCTTATCTCATGCTCTTACACAACCTTTCGTGTGTATAAACCTTTACAACTCACCATACACCATGCCTTCAACTATTTGCAATTATGAGGAGCCTCACATTAATAACATTACAATATACATCCTATAGTATTACACTTATACACCATTCCTTATCCCTCAATGAATTATTTTTTATAGGCTCACACCTGAAGACCTTACACGTTTACATCATAGTTTACATCCTTAAAGCCTTACATGCCTCTACATTAGACTTTGAACTTACACCAGAATGTACATCTTACACATCTCTACACCATAGATTAGACCTTATAATCTTACATAACACTACAACATCCCTTAAACACACATGCACCACAATGTATATCTTACACATCTTTGTAGCTTCTTTTGCACATATAGCCTTTTACACTTATACATGATTCCTTTTACCTCACATATACCCATATAGACATATAAAATGCAATTGTACACCATTCATTACATTCTATATATCCCTACATATCACATATACCATTACACTTTACTGCACCCTATAGTGTTTGCTAACATCATTACCCTTAGACCATAGCTGGCACCCTCATAGATTTAAACCACACCTTCGAAAAGAATACATTTACCACTCCCTTACATCCCTAAAGATTTACACTACCATTTCCAAAAAATAATGTTACACAAATCTTTAGACCTTCCACTTATACAATTACTTTTGAAAAGAATAATATTAGAAGGCTTTTCTTTGGTATGCACCACACCTTATACCACACACCTCACACCATGTATATCCCTTACACCTTGCACCATAGCCAGGTTGGACCCTATCACTCTGCTAATGGCATCACAATTCATTCGAGCAAGGATGTAGTCCCAGTCAAACCTATGGGTTGAGGGCCCCATATAGTTGGAGCCATCACATATCCCATTACACTTTACACCCTATAGGATTTGCTAATAGCATTGCATTACCCTTACATTATACAATGCACCCTCATAGCTTTAGACCACACCTTTGAAAATCATACTTTTACCACTCCCTTATGTTTCTAAAGCTTTATAGTACAATTTCCAAATGTTAATGTTGCACAATTACACCTTCCACTTATATAGTTACTTCAGAAAAGAATAATATAGTAAGGCTTTTCTTTGGTATGCACCACACCTTATACCACACACATATACCATTACACTTTACACCCTATCACATTTGTTAACATCATTACCCTTAGACCATAGCTTGCACCCTCATACCTTTAGACCACACCCTCCAAAAGCATACATTTACCACTCCCTTACATCCCTAAAGCTTTACACTACCATTTCCAAATGGTAATATTACACAAATCTTTAGACCTTCCATTGATATAGTTGCCTTGTACCACAAATCTTTGCTATGCACCACACCTTATATACCACACCCCAGCATGCATATCCCTACACCTTGCACGATAGCCAAGTTGGGCCCCTATCATTCTAATGATGGCATCACGATTCATTGGCACTCTAGTTTCCAGTGAGGATGTAGTCCAATCAAATCTATGGGTTGAGGGCCCCATCCCCAGGTAGGTGATGGAGCTTGGAATATAGCTGGAGCCATCACATATACCAATACACTTTACACCGTATCGCACTATATTTCCTATTTATGACCAATCACAAGTAGAGTATGCCCAACTACAATCGGCATTTCAAACATGGTATCAATAGCCATCTATTATGCGACTTCGTATTGAAGCATGACTCCTATTATCGAAACAAGCTTCATTAGGAATTTGTTTTGCTCTTTGAATAGAGTTTTGAACAACCTTAAGAACATTAAAGTTCTTCTTGAAACCAACATCTTTTAGCACATCTTGATACCAATAGGACACATGACAAGAGCATGCCAACTTCTCAATTAACCAATCAATGCATCGACCATGTAAGTTACGTCACTCATTAAGAAATCAACTCTTCAAAACCTAGTGGTAAGACTCAATGGTACCATTTTTTTCTTAGTTTTGTGGTTTTCATGAGGGATACCCAATATCAAAGGGTTATCTCCATCACCATAAAGGTAATAGAAGATGGTACTACTAGGATTCTCTAAAGCCCAATTATGGACACTTATGACATCATATGAAAGTAACTTTTATAGATAACACATTTAGCTTCTTGGCAATATTTAATATGTCATGAAGTGTCAAGAAGGTGTCTCTTGTAGCTTGGAACGTACCTACAATAACACTTTTTTAACCTGATGTAATATGCAAGTAAATTTTCTTATGCTTTTAGCTCCCTAAATCTATCATGCTTTGGTTTTTTCAATGATCCTTCATTGTGTTCTTCTGTCCATTGAACAGAAAGTTTGTGGGGGCATCAAATCTCTTATTTTTTCCCTTGATAAAATCAGCCATGCAATCCATGGGAATGTAAGCTATTGTCACGGTCTCATATTTTGAAGAGGTATCCACTAACTTCTCCCACTATAAGAATGAAGCACAAGTGGGCACTTGTGGCATTACTGAACTTTCATGCATGCCTATGTTTAAAAGAAAAGATATTGGCATTTTGAAATATAATTTCATAATAGTTTTTCAACCAAAGGATGCAAAAACCTAGCTCTTGTTGTATAATTTTAGTATTTATAGATTGAATAGCTAAAATTAACCTTTTTTGTGCAAAGTTACACTTAAGTACACCTTTTATAGATTGCATTAGAATAATTATTAAAATAATAACAAATTCAAAATGAGTAATGATGCGTAGCTCACCTTGGTACTCAAAGTATAGACATAATGAAAATTTGAATATATTCTCACAAAAAGTTTTACATTTTCATAGATGAGATAATATAAAAGCCATGCCCAATGATATTTTGGCTATGGGCCAATGGCTTCCTTGATAATAAATCTTCAAAGGCACTTTTCTTTACACGTAACACATCACCAAGGCCAATCCAATAGGAGATACAAAAAGAGAGGGATGTCCGCATTGAGCTAAATTAGCACAATCCTAAAGAACTTTACAAAAAATATGGCAACATCAAATATGTTGAGTGAGTGCACCCTACAAAAACACAAGAGCACAAATAGGATGGTGTAGTAAAAGATCAATAAAAAGCATCAAGCTAGTGTTGACATACCTATCACTCAATACAAGACTATCAACAATATCAAACCACAATGTAGAAATAGTTTTAACAACATCAACTGGGCATATAAGAATATTATTTGTGTCTTATGGAAGATCAAAGGTATTACTGATAATAACTATAAGAAACTTGAAATATAGCCCACAGGGTTCGGTTGAGAGAGAGAGGTACCTTCATGCTTCTATATAAATCAATGCAACCTATGCTACCATCTTTGACATTTCACACACACTAAGACTCTTGATCTATGGGGCCTATGAATGGGTAGTTTGCTCTGTGCCATTTTTTGATGTTGTAATTGATGGCCACCTCCACTAGGTAACCTTTCAATTCATTCATCTCTTTGATTACGGAATGGGGAAAAAAATATTCAAGGAGAATCCTATCATGTAGACTGATTTTGTAGCAGAATATTTAAAGAGGGAACTGAGGGTCTCATATTGTAGCAATGCATTCTAGGAGCAGAGGAATCATAGGCGGAAGCCCACTGAGATCAAGGGGAAGCTTTGTATTTTGAGCCCTCCTTCGACTAAGTTTGTGAAGGATAAGATTAGGAGTGCGACATTAGAGAGAAGATTAGCTCTAGTACAAGAGTCTTTGACTACATTCAGCATGCCAAACATTTGTGAGCTTCGGTGGACTATTGGGTCAATCATAATGCAAAAACTCAGCCCACTTGTGAAAAACTTTCAAGTTGCAGTCTCCCTCTTCTCTACAACAGTGTCTCCTTTCTCTCCTACCTGCAAAAACTCTAGGATGAAGACCACGGGGGGGAGAGAGAGGGGGGAGGGGGCTTGCTTGAAATATAGCATTGCATCCTCATATGCCACGCACATGACCAATTGTGGGCATGTCATGACCAACTATGGGGATGTCATCTCCTACGTGGCTTGGATATTTCTAGGCATCTCCGTTCACCATGCCCAAGTCTGATTACCATGGGGAGAGCCCATGTTATACCACACAAGTAGAAGTTACACCATGCTCCATCACCACGTGTCGAATCCCTATGTGTTGCTATGAAAAGCGGTTTCACAAATTCCCGCGCTTCTCTTTTCGCCACTCCATCTCCAATAAGAGGAGCGAGGCCACTTCATGCTTCCCTTCCATCTTCAATGTTAAGAGGTGGACCGTCTGCAAGCATCGCCCTTGCCTGCTTGGCCACGGTCATCAACAGCAGGTACCAACTCCCTCCCTCTCTCTTTGACATGCACACAATCGTCACCCAATCGTTGGGTGCAATCTCTTTGTCTCTCACTCTTATGCATGACTTTTGCACGATCATCAGGATATTGCGTTTGCTATGCATGTCATCATTTGAATCAAAAGGTATGCTCTCTCTGTCTCTCTCTCCATATCTCAAACCTCCTTGTGTGATAATAATCATTATCCATAGAAATGAGCACGATGATTGTTATCGGATGACGTGCATGACATGCGCCCAATCATTGGATGCGATTTCTCTGTCTCTCCCACTCATGCAACGACTTTGCATGATCATCAAGGCTCTTGCATTTGTTGTGCATGTTATCGTCTCAATCAAAAGGTATGCTCTCTCTCTCTCTCTCTCTCTCTCTCTCTCTCTCTCTCTCTCTCTCTCTCTCTCTCTCTCTCTCTCTCTCTCTCTCTCTCTCTCTCTCTCTCTCTCTCTCTCTCTCTCTCTCTCTCTCTCTCTCTCTCTCTCTCTCTCTCTCTCTCTCTCTCTCTCTCTGTGAGTCCTCTTAGACCTCTCTCTGAGATAATAGTCATTATTCACAGAATTAAGCTATGCATTGATGAGAAGCAAAAGCACGATCACTGTTATCAATCAACTTTCGACCATTGTTATCAGATGAATTAGCTTTCGACTTTGCAATTCAGTTTTGTTTTTTAATTAATTTTATACCTTGATTTTCTATGCTTTAACATAAAGGGTGTATGTATGGTATCTCATATGGATGTCAAGTGTACAAATAAGCTCTTCTTGGTAGACAATTGATTCTGGATATAACATTATTTAATTTAGCTTTCAATTAATTTTACAACTGATTTTTGACAAACTTTTTGAGAGTATCCACTTCTTATTGATGTTTTTGTTTAGTTTTTGAAATTTCATTATTGATTAATGTGATAGTTTCTTCATTTATGGCCATTGAAATGTTGTTCTCAAAACCCAATATCACTCATAAGAAGGTAATGAGTGATATTTATTTAAACTAGATCCCCTCCTTTTTCCTTTGGTTTGCTACTTGATGATAACAAAAATGGTTTGTTGAAGGCATTTCAATCCTTGATGAGAAAATTTAAAATGGAAGGGATATATCACATTGTTTTTGCTAGTTCCATCAACATTGTATTAATAGTGATTGAGCGGACTGGTGGTCATGGATTGGGGCTTGGCTCATCCTCGGAAAGATAGACCGGAAAGGGAAAAAGGTGTATAGAAAGGGACTGCACCCTGTCTACACCATCAGAGATGTTGGTCAGGGCTTCCTATGGTGGTCATGAGGGGTGCATGCCCTCCGCCCGGAGGTGAAAATGGTCACACAATTTCTAAATATGTGGTGAGAGGAGGACCTGATGAGCTTAGCCTATTGACCCCAACTCTTCTCCCTGTGCTTGACTATTATTGCTTGTGTGTGTTGATAGTGTCTATACAGGGTCACAAAAGTCATTGTTTATTTACATACATATCCATGAATCCATGTCACTTCATGAGGATAAAAGCCAATTGTAGAACTCTGGATTGCACTGGAGCATGGCACACGCATCTAGTACTTGTGATAGCTTACTCAATATCGATAGATATTTTGCCACATCGAGTAGCATGGAACCTTGTCCGAGTCTACTGGTGACATGTAACTCCTCCTTAGTGAGAACCTTATCAAACAGAGAGTTCTCTTGGCTAGGTTCAGCTAAGTCCGTACCCCGAACGGCAGTCAACACTCGAAGGGAAGTTGGTGCCACATAGATTGGGTCCCTTTGAGACCGCCATTTGGCCAATTGCTACTCTGAGACTGTCATGATGCTTTGATTTTTGAGAGCACACGGATGTGTCTGAGGTTTCACCGCTATTAGGAGATGCATCAATGGGTTCATTCGTGGATGGACTCGATGCTTAATTTATCAGCTCTCCAGCGCTCTTTGTCTCAATGTTCTTGGGGTCCACAACCACCTGCAACTATTGTTGTTTTCGCTATTTTCTCCTCTTTTTCGCTATTTTCTCCTCTTTTTCTACCTCTGCCTCTACCTCTTCCAGCATTTGAGTAGAAGACAGCTTCTTTTGAAGTTCCTCCTGAAGAAGAAGCACCACCATTTCTCTGCTCCTAAAAAATTAGAAGAGCAATCAACTCCTCAAAATCAGGAAATCTTTCACGGACGGAAATGGATGTTCGAAACTGTGCATAATCCTTTCCTAGACCATTCAAGGTCACAGAAACTAAATCATCATCTTCCACTGGCGACCCAATGGAAGCAAGTGTATCTGCAATCTTCTTCACCTTCATGTGGTAGTCATTGATGCTCATATTTTCTCTTTGCACATTATGCAACTCTTGCTTAAGCTGCATTTTCCTGGCTTGCATATTTGTGCTATACATTTTTGACAAAGTATCCCATGCCTCCTTTGGCGTACTTGCATCTTGAATATGCACAATCATAGAGTCTGAAATGCTGATAGACAGCCAGTACATAACTTTCCTGGCTCTCTCATACCATGCTTTAAATGCCTGCATTTGCTGTTGATTGGGAACATCAAGAAGAACTGGTTCTTCTTCATTTCCTGCAACAAATTCCCAATATCCTTTTCCCATAAGGAAATTCGTCATTCTAAACTTCCATGCTTGGAAGTTGTTCTTGTCAAGCTTTTCAATGATAATCTGTGAAAGAGAATCAGACGCCATTACAGAACACTGCAAAAAATTCTGTCACTGCAAAGAACACAGCTTCAACCTCACAAGGGCAAATCTGCAAAACTGACGAAAGTGGTATTTGACCACACAGTCACTTCCTAGTGACGATTTTGCATCAACAGGCAACAAGGATGATTCTGTAATTCCCAATGTCTCTGCGCACAGGCATACGATGCAATTTCTATAGTAACTTTTCACCGACCTGTAGAACAGTGGTCGCACAGCATAAAATAGGGCCTTTTCTTGAGTGTGCAGAAAACTTCTGCCTCCAAAACAGGCCCCGAAATGGCCTCAAATCAAAAAAACAGGGTCACCTAGGGCTAAAGCCCCATCCCGCAACATATACTGCCCTCTTGCTACACCGCGAAGGGCATCTCAATCTGAGACAATGCACTCCTACACTTTTCGGCTATGCTACCTGCAAAGACTTGCTCCGAAACAGAAAAATGAAAGCAACATTGGTCCTCTTACCAGAACACTGTGAACTTGGCTTGCTTTCTTGAGCTCCTTACCACGAACAAGGCTCTGATACCATGTCAAGATTGTGGGAGAGAAGGAAGGAGTCTCACTTGTAGCTTTCTTGCTTGCACAATGGGGGAATACACACAAGGGTGGAGGCTGAAAAACAATTTTCCTCTTCTTAGTTGTGTAAGCCAAAAAGAACTCTAGTACATAGAAATAGAAGAACCCTATATATGGGTCTCAAACCAAACTCAACTAACTAAGGTGGCACACTAATTGAGCCACGAACTAGAGTAGATAAGGATAGCTGTCATCTAGCTATTATTCATGGGCGATGTACCAACTGCATCTACAATTGACAAGTCGGTGACATAAATGCACAACAGTCACCCTGGCATATCACGAGTGGAGCTCGATATCTCAACACTCCCCCTCGAGCTCAAACCCAATTCCTGCACACCAAGCAGGTCTCTGAACTTGCGCAGCTTCTCTGCACCCAATGCCTTCGTGAATATGTCAGCTACCTGATCCTCTGTGCTGATATAAACTAGATCAATAAGACCTAGTAAAACCCTCTCCCGCACATAGTGATAATGCACCTCAATGTGCTTTGTTCTAGCATGATAGACTGGGTTATTTGCCAAGTGTATACTACTCATGTTGTCACAATAAATGATAACTAGCCCATCTGTAGGCTGATGCATATCATAAAGTAGTTTATGCAACCAAGCTACCTCACATGCAGCCATTGCTACGCCCCTGTACTCAGCCTCTGTGCTCGACAAGGCAACTGTAGGCTGTTTCTTGCTGCTCCAAGTGACTGCAGCACTCCCAAAAGAGAACACATATCCACTGGTAGATCGTCTATCAGAAATACTACCAACCCAATCAGCATCAGTGTATCCATGCAACTGTATCTGAACCCCAGTCTCATAAAGTAGTCCATACTGCAATGTGGACTTCACATACCTAAGTATGTGTCTAGCCGCATCCAAATGCGGTTTCCTTAGAGCCTGCATAAACTGACTTACCAATCCAACAGCATAGCTCAAATCTAGCCTGGTAATAGTCATATAAATCAAACTTCCTACTATGCCTCTGTACATAGTAGGGTCTTCCAGAAGCTCACCTGCATCTATGCTGAGCTTCACATTCTGCTCCAAAGGAACTGAAATAGGCTTACAGCCTATGATCCCATATTTGGACAGCATGTCCAATCCATACTACCTCTGCAAGAGCCGTATCCCACTTGGTGATCTAATCACCTCAATGCCCAAGAAATAACGCAGCTCTCCCAAATCCTTCATCTTAAACTTCTGCTTCAATAGCATTTTCACATAAAGGATATCTTCATCACTATCACCTGTCATAATCAACTCATCAACATAAATGACAAGTAGCATAATACCTTTCTCTGTTTTTCTCACATAAAGTGAGAAATCTGCCTTGGAAATCTGAAAGCCAATAGTGGCAAGATATTGTCCTATCTTGTCAGACCATACTCTAGGTGCTTGCTTCAAGCCATACAATGCTTTCTTCAACCTGCAAACAAACTCAGGATGAACAGCATGCACATAACCTAGTGGCTACTCCATATATACCTCTTCTTGCAAATCACCATGCAAGAAGGCATTCTTTACATCCATCTTTCTGATCACATAGTCTACACATAATCGAATTTGATTATTTTTCTTCTTTCTGATCACAACTGGCGAACACCATTCCGTGTGTTGCATAGGAAAAATCAAACCCGCTTTCCGAAGCTTCTGTAACTCTTCAAATAGCCCGTCCCTCAGTTCGAAAGGCATACGCCTTACTTTCTGTCGTACAGGATGACTGCCCTCTTTCAACGGAATTGTATGAACAGCAAGACTAGGAGGAATGCCTCTCAGCTCATCATAACTCCAGGCAAAGATATTGCGGAATTCTTGAATCAAGGACACATAGTCCTCCCTTTCTGTTGTGCTGAGCATAGAACCTAATTTAATTACTCGCGACTCATCAGGCGTACCAAGGTCTAGCTCGATAACATCTGCATCTCTTATATGATCTTGGGCCTCTATCGGCTCGTTCAAAGTGAACTGATAGATGTCTTCCGTGGTGGATCCCTCTTTGGACTCATCACTCGATGATGTCTCACTAGCAGATAAATCTTCAATTGTCTCCAATTCTGTAGAGGATAGAGGAGCTCTCTCACTCTGCAAGGACTTAGGAAAAGCATCAAACACCACACGCTGGGCACCTCTACCGAATATTAGTCGACCGGCGGGTATATCTACTTGGCAGTCCGCTTGCAAGATCCAAGGTCGTCCAAGTAATACTTGGTAACTTGGACGGCTTGCAAAACGAATCACCCTAAAGTCCAACAGGCATTCTACATTTGCAACAGTGACATGGACCTTAGTAATGCAGCCTTCCGGCTGCCTCAAACTATCATCTGCCATTCTGAGAATTGTGGAGGTATCTTTCTGGATCGCAAGACCCAACCTTTCCATCAGTTCAGAACTCATAATGTTAACAGATGATCCCGTGTCGACAATGGCATAATCTACTAATATCCCATCGACATAGGCTGTAACCCTTGGGCAATGCTTCTCAGCATGCTCGAACCAGTCATCACCAACTCGCACAATACCCAAAGGTTCTATGATATACCCGGTACGAAGGATCTTTCTAAATTTCTTGCGTACTCCTGGAGAAAGCTTAATAAGCTGCAAAAGATTCACATCCAGCTTGACTTCACAAAGAGAGCTCGCCAAATCGAATTCATGATAGTTTGATAGAGCTCGCTTTTCACGCCAAACCATCCGCTCTTTAGGTCACTGAACCGGCTTTATTGCCTCTTTTTTAACTTTCACCTTCTTCTTTGGTGATTCCTTATCGGCTTTACTTTCCACGGGCTTCAAAGGTCCCCCTTCCATGGCAGGATCCAAAACTTGCGTTCCTTTGTCGCCTTGTTTAGGGTTTCCGTCGACAGGCTTATCGTTGTCGGCCTCTCTACCCTTTTGACCTCTTGTAAGAACAGCTCGCAGATTAGAGGTTTCAGCATCATTAACGCGTACAGCCTCAATCAAACTAACCCCACTACCACTAGGTAGCTCCTCCACTGTAGTCTTTGGTTGTTGAAGTATTTGTTTAGGCCCGTCTTCTCGCTGGGAATCATTTCCTTGCACACGATGATTAACATGCCCTGGTTGCCGACTACCTCACTGGAGGGAACTGATCTTACTCCAGCAAGTAGCTGCTAAATGGCCGGATTTTCCACAGATGTCGCACTTAACATTTGGGCAATTTATTGGATAGTGTTGTCCACCACACCATTTGCAGCTAAACCTCGAAGGTGCACCCTCCTCTGGGTATCTATTTCCTATCAAATTTTGTCGTTTTTTAAGGAAATTGACATCAACGGCTATTTGTCGATACTACTCCGTAATCATGTCGGTATAATGCTTCATCATGTCCTTAACCTCGCCAAGAACATTGGAAGCACTCGACTCATAGCCTTGGTCATTACCATGTCGTTCCATCAGCCTAACAATTTGATTAGGCACTGATTGTTGAGCCACAGGCATGGTATTAGAATTGACTGCTTGGCCTCCACCATTTGGAGCCATTTGACTACCCGTAGGCATCGACATGCTAGGGGGAGCTGGTAATAAAGGCACATTCTGCATCATGTTCCCTCTCCCATTAGGATTAGCCATCGCTATCCCTTGGCCACTATCCATTGGCCATCGCCATATTGTTTCCCAATACTAGATCCATATTTGAATTTCCTCGAGAAGCATAGGCTGCTTGTAGTTGGGATTCCACCTCTTGTGCTCATGTAATGGCAGTATCTATATCCCCCAAGGGGACATTACTGAACTGCAATTGGATGTTAAATTCCAAACCATGTAGGAAATATTGCAATTGGGTAGCTGCGGGGATAGGAATAGAGGTGTCCAACTTATGAAAAACCTCTTTTATTTTCTTCGCATAAGCACGAATATCCTCGTGTGGTTCTTGGCGGGTCACGTTGAGTACACACAACCAATATTTCCCACCCCTTTCAGGGGCAAACTCCCTTCGAAAAGCTCCATAAAATGAATCAATATTCAATATGGTTCCGACTTCTAAACCATGATACCATATGGCAGCTCTTCCTTTGAGAGTCATGTTGAAGAACATCATTAAATGTCCTTCTTCTTGGATGCGACAGTTAAACATCAGCTTTTGAAACTCCCTAATGTGGAGTTTCGTATCTTCCTCAACTAGCCCATTAAAAATGGGTAGCAGGTAACCTAGAGCTGGCAAATCCGTCGTTCCTGCTGGAATTGCAATAGGCTGCGCCATGACAGAAATTGGATTTGCACGAGGAATAGGGGACGGTGGGGTTGCACCTTCCGCACTTGATGTAGACTGGCTTATGGAAGGAAGGGGAGCACTAGAGCTCCCACCTTCTCCTAACTTATTGCTTGTGGCACAAAGACCACTAGATCCACTCCTTCGTAAGGGTTCAGCACCGCTACGCTTAGGGGAATATCTCCTAAAAATTTCAGCACATCGCCTAGCTCTTTCATCTCTCTCTTGCTTTTGGATTCCTGCTAGACGATGCTTATCGATAAATAACAGATCAATCACAATATCCTTTGGCATAAACTGCTAATTGGTCCCTAGAAAACCAGGATTCGAGGGCCGCCACTTCTAAGCAGCTCCCGGCAGACGCACCACTGATGGGACCTAGAACGGGCCAGCACTGGCTCGTACACTAGCCGGACCTCTATCTCACGCGCTCAACAACCCCCCGGCCTCGCGGCCAGGAGCGTTGATGACACATACATTGCCTTCCCAAACATCTTGCATTTATATTACGTCGTTTGTAGTCCACTTTTCTCTAACCCACTACTCCTCAGAGGGAGTCCCTTACACATTGCCTAATGGCACGAAGCACAGACATAGGGGGTCCTCCAACGGCTGAGTGCCGCCACCCCTCTGCGACTCTCCTACACCTTGGGGATTGGCCCCTCGGTGCGTCGCTCAACATATAAACATTTCGCACAGAATCCACTCAAGCTACCAATTGATCGTATACAGGAATGTACCATTGTCCTTACTTCTCTTTCCCCTAGACCCCATGGCTAGCCTATGGCTTAGGGTGTCCTGTTTCTCAGTCAACGTGGGTCAAGGTCCTAATGAAAGCAATTGCTGTGCATCCAGGATTTCTGATATCTTTAAATATTTCCATGATTTATGCATATTGTGGATGCTGAGTGCTCAAACAATTATAAAATCAGTATTGTGCACATGTGGAAAACATCCTTTTAATGGTTTTCAGCTACCGTTCTTATGCGGCGTTGCATGAACCTAGCACCGAGGAATCCCTCGTGCTACTAGGCCCTTATTTTATAATTATTCACCGACCTATATGGTATGCAAACAAAAAGCAACAAGATTTTCATCATTTCACTCCGCACTTAGACACATTTTAACCACTCTACCCTCCCATCGATCAAATGTTGTATTGTTGCATAGATTTATAAGGCATTTTGCCATCATTTTATGTGTAAAAAGTGGAAAAAGACACACTAGAACAAGAAGGTGGGGCTGAACTGAGGCAAATCCTCATGCTTCAGTCCCCACAAACATTCACGAACATTGTTCTTAATTCTCATTAGTTTTCGGCACCCGAAATGCATTTTTCCCCTATTTTTAGTGGTTTCCCTCTATTTTCCTTGTATTTTTCTTAATTTTTTGCATTATTTAATTACTAAAAATTCAAAATAGGTTATGTGCTATGGCCCTTAGTTCCTTCTTGTAACAAAAATGAAAGTTTAGTTGGTGTTCCTATTTATTCTTCCATTTTTATGCTCAAAAACATCATTTTCCCTTGGTTTTCCATATTTTACGTGTTTTAGTGTATTATTTTGGGCCACAAGATGCATGTCTTTTCTAATTTTCTGATTATGATCAACAAATACTCATGGAAAACAGCAACATAAAAAAAATTTAGCCCACACGAACAACATTTTATTAATCAAAAGCCATGAAATCTCAAATTTCCTTTGAAAAATTGAATTACCGCTTATTTGCGTGTTTCGGGTTTCATGTCCATGGCTGCAAATCTGAAAATCAGTAGCACTTCATGCTCATGGTGATCACACGTCACCATTTCCAGCCCGTGGAGCGATCTGATCGATGCCAGACAAGCCTCCACCATTCTTTATTCTTCCTTTCTCTTCCCACATGAATCCCCCCTTAGAGGAGAGAGAGGGAGGAGAGAGAAAGACTGATTTTCTCTCTCTCTCTCTACAGGCTGCCATTGCCTGCGTGAAGGAGAGCGATGTGAAGCGAGGAATCAATGTAGTTGCCTGCTGTCATTGGATATATGGCTTACTTGACAGCCATATCTTGCATTTTGGGGGGGGGCGCCATTTTTCCACGCGACGCTGCTGCACGCCGCCCCCCTCTTCTTTGTTTTTTTTTTGGGGGGGTGCCCCTTCCCAAAGGCACCCCTTCACTTCTCCTTTTGGGCACCTTCTCAATTTTGTCCGGCCTTTTGGCCCTTTTCCCGGCCTTTCTTGCATACGGTGTCCGAATCCAGTTCTGAAAATTTCTGTGAGCTCGTCTCGGCATCCTGGATTGGTCGGCAGCTTCCCTAACTCACACAAGCACATGGAAAAATGACTAAAAATCCGCAAGTGTTGCATGGGTGTCCTTAGAGCATTTTGATGCTTAAAATCGTCCTAGGTCGAGCCGCCGCCTTTGACATTGAATATTTTTCCCTTGATATTCATAATTTTTAGCTATTTTTAAGCAATTCTCGGCACCAAAATTCCGCTCTCAAACAGTGGTCGCACAGCATAAAATAGGGCCTTTTTCTGAGTGTGTGCAGAAAACTTCTGCCTCCAAAACAGGCCCCGAAATGGCCTCAAATCAAAAAAACAGGGTCACCTAGGGCTAAAGCCCCATCCCGCAACATATACTGCCCTCTTGCTACACCGCGAAGGGCGTCTCAATCTGAGACAATGCATTCCTGCACTTTCTGGCTATGCTACCTGCAAAGACTTGCTCCCAAACAGAAAAATGAAAGCAACACTAGTCCTCTTACCAGAACAATGTGAACTTGGCTTGCTTTCTTGAGCTCCTTACCACGAACAAGGCTCTGATACCATGTCAAGATTGTGGGAGAGAAGGAAGGAGTCTCACTTGTAGCTTTCTTGCTTGCACAATGGGGGAATACACACAAGGGTGGAGGCTGAAAAACGATTTTCCTCTTTTTAGTTGTGTAAGCCAAAAAGAACTCTAGTACATAGAAATAGAAGAACCCTATATATGGGTCTCAAACCAAACAACTAACTAAGGTGGCATACTAATTGAGCCACGAACTAGAGTAGATAAGGATAGTTATCATCTAGCTATTATTCATGGGCGGTGTACCAACCGCATCTACAACTGACAAGTCGGTGACATAAATGCACAACGGTCACCTTGGCATATCACGAGTGGAGCTCGATATCTCAACAATTGGGACTGAGTAGCCACCATTGATGACCGCCGTTGTGCTTCTTGT
Organism: Lygodium microphyllum; assembly: GCF_053477565.2. Classification (NCBI taxonomy): domain Eukaryota; kingdom Viridiplantae; phylum Streptophyta; class Polypodiopsida; order Schizaeales; family Lygodiaceae; genus Lygodium; species Lygodium microphyllum. The sequence continues at coordinate 26,290,184 of NC_141152.1, read as the reverse complement.
GTCCGTTTGGAAAAAGAGGATGTGGGAGATCTAGGACTCTTAGGTGGACTTGGCACCGACTGAATGATTTGCTCGAGGCTATTAGACGATTGTGCCATTTTCTTTGCTGAGTGATCAACCTTGCCATGAGCAATGTTGTGCCTATGATCCCTGTTATCCTCTTGGAAAATCAAAGGCTCTTTCTGCACTACTGGCTTTTGTGCACGCTCAATGGCTACATATGACATCTGCTCATTAAGCTTGCTAGGCTGAGGCTCTTTCTTTCGAACACTCATGTCCGGTCTCTTGCCTCGAGACCTAGAGTTTCTCTTAGATTTCCTCCTGTGCTTTGTTGCTTTTGATGCAATCTTGCCTTCAGCTGATAGAGATGTTTTAACAGGGGATTTTGATACCCACATCCATCGGTTACCTGCGTAATACCCTTGAGCATGTAGCAACACTTTGGATATCCATTGCGGCGTTGTGCTGACCCTCCATCGATGCCTTCGTCTATAAGGCTTGGGCTTCTTTTGGGGCCTTCTACGATATTTGTAAGTCCAAATCCTGTCTTTGGCATTGTCTGTTGACCCTCTTGTTTCAAGCATGGCCTCACTCACTGGTTCTTGTTGTTCGACCTGTGCTTGTATCAGCTCTTCCAACAAGTCCTTGCTCTCGATAGTAGGCTTGACTATTACGTCAACACCTTCCTTGCCTTTCCCTCGAGGTTTGATGAGGTCATCCTTGCTAAAGGTTGTGGCTATCCTCACACCCGGTAGTGTCAGGTGTATCCTCTATGCTACATAGTCAACCTCACATTTGGTCGCCCTTTTGAAGGGTCTTCCCAGGAGGGTTTCCTTACCATATTTAGCACTATGTGGAGGAACATGAAATAGGATAGGCAAGCTTTCAGTTTCAATTGTTGCAAGGATATTGCACTTCCCTATGAGCGCTTATGGAGGTCCCCCATAAGGGCTAAGAGTTGCATTAGTCGGTGTCAGCTCTGGTTGGCCTAGTAGGGTCCATGCCTCATAGGTCAAGACATTAAAATCTGCTCCTTCATCAATTAGAGCATCGATAGTATGCTATCTTTTCGTAGTGAGTTTGACCCTAAGATAAGCATGTGGTACTATGACTTCATCTTCCAGGTCTTGTCTTGTAAATTTAAGCCTTCTGACAAATGCCCTTGAGTCCCCAACTGCACGACCAGATGTGGATTCTCCACTGATGTCTTGGCTTATCAGTGCAGTGCTTGTTGAGTGTGAAAATGATTGGTTTTTGGGCTGATTTTTTATTGTTTTTGTTGCTGAATGGTTGTTTTTGGTGATTGATTGTTTGAGTTTGAAGATGTTTTGAAGTATTTGGAGTGGTTTGAGTATGTTTGAAAGGGTTTATGTTGGTTTTTGATAAAATATGTTGTTCTGAAGAGTTTTGTAATTCTCTCTATATGGTTCTATAAGGTTTGATTTTCTTCTGTTTTGGTAGTAGAGATGGTTGAATGGATGTTTTGAGAGATGATTGAGGATGTGTGAAAAGGTTTATGAGAGATTGAATTGGTTTTGTTTTAGTTTTTATGATTTTTATGGGTTTGTTGATCTTCTGTAAAGTTCTGTAGCTCTGTAGTCCTGTTGCTCTGTTGTTCTGTGGTTCTGTTCTGTTGTTTTTGTTGAGTGTTATGATGGATGTATGGATGTTTTGGGAAGTATTCTTGTCTTAGGAAAAGGATGAATGAAAGCTCTATTCAAGTCAAAAGAAGTGAAGAAGTAGCTGATGAAGATTTACAGAAGGTTACAGAAGACAGTGACAGAAGACAGATCTTACAGGACACTATGATGTCTCTGGTTCCCTTTCACATCTGACATACCTTTTGGGAGGTGTATCCATGAACTAAGAAGGATTATTGTGAGTGATTATTGAGTGATTGTAGTGAGGATATGATGTAGTATTGAGAGCATAATATTGTGAGAGAGATTATATGCAAGAGATAGTCGATTCTATGTGAAACATTGTATCTTTCTATGAGGGAGAAGACTATGAAGATGAATACTATGTGATTTCTTTCCATCAAAAGTTGTGTTCTCTTTGTCTATTAATGAAGAATATGAAGAATATGAAGAACATGATCAAGTTTGTTAAAGATAAATCCGTGGGAGATATCTACTATGATGTTGTGTGAAGAATTGTTGTTTTCTTTGTTTTGATGATCAAAAGAATGAAATAAAAGCCTGTTGATGTTACAAGATAGATTTTCTTGCAAGATAATTCCCTTTTCCTTGGTGTTCCTCTTGGGGCTCCATGTTTTTGGTGCGCAGCCGGGGAAACTTGCCATCAACAAGCACCAGAAGAGGCTGAAAATGAAGGAAATGGCATTGCCAAGAAGAGGAGAATTCAATGGATGTTTGTAAAGTTTCTTCTTCCACTGAAGAGTTAGAATTTCTCATAATGAAAGCCACTTTCCACAAGAAGTTCATCCCACAATGGCAGAAACACATCACCATCATGATGCATGCTCTATGTGGTGGACTGTTTCCTCTTCCTGTTGAAGCAGCAGAAACTTACATCTTGGTGGCAAACTGTTTGGGAACAAACTGAAGAGCAAAAATAGAGAGAATGACCATCCATGGAAGATTTGGCATTCATTGAGAAGTTTCTAGACATCATCAAGTGGGAGATTGTGAAGAAGCTTCAAGAGTTGTGGTCTGTGGAGGTTCACAAAAATAAGAAGGAAAGGAGTTGGAATTTGTTCGTAGATACTCAACAGCAAGATACGTGGGATGCTTAGTGTTCTGACAAGTCCAATTGGCAACCCACTGGAAGTTGGTAGACAAAGTGTTCTTTACAACATACACTATTGAAACCATCAGAAGCTGGCATTACTATGATGATGGCACCACCACAATTCTTAGACATATGCATTTTGACACCTTCAGAACCGAATACCTTCCTCTGTGCAGTGGCATGAAAGCAGAATTCAGAGACGTTCAAAAGGAAGAAGTAGAAGAAATGTTGGCAAGAGAGTCCTCCAGAGACTGAAGCCTTCTGTTACCCTTCTGTGGAGCACTAACAACATAGTGGAGCCAACCCCCTGATGAATGATGCAATAAAGAGGCAAGCGTTAGAACGAGTCCAAAGGTACATGAGAAGAGAGAAAGCAAAAAACAAAACCGAGAACGTGCTAGCAGGAGAAGCCGCCTTTTACGCCCTTGCGAAACTCTTTACAGAAGTCCCAATGGCACATCAATCCCTTCCTCCTCCTGCTGGAGGTCCACTTCCAAGCCAGATCCGTCCTGGAATATTGATGACAGGCCAGCGAATGTAGTCCTGTTGCCAATTTTTAAGGAAGAGTACAATGAAGACCCCGATCTTCATGTAGTAGAGTTTATGGTAGCATGTGTGGCTAACAATGCTAGAACCCCTGAGCATTGGTTAGCAATATTCCCCACCGCTTTCAAGGGCATGGCGTTTCAGTGGTATGAGAGACAAGTAGCAGGAACTTTTGGCACATGGGACGACCTGAAGTTGACCTTCCTCACTAAATTCAGGCGTGAAGGTTTTGAAGAGCGGATGCGAGAGGAATTTATGAATTTAAGTTAGTCCTCTGGAGAAAGAGTAGAAGCTTATGTCTCACGAATGGAATCCATCCTAAAGAGATGGACTAACCATAATCTAGATGATGGCATTCAGAAGGGAGTGTTTCTCAGAGGATTACAACCAGAAGTCCGTAAGTTTGTGGAGCTGCAAAGACCAGCCACACTGCAAGCTGCAACAGAAGGTGCAAGACTGTACGATGAAGTGGAAGCTAGATTGGCGATGAATCCAGGAAGAGGAGTCCTACCTCCTCTGATGTCAGGAATGATGTACCCACCAAATGCAATCCCAGGGACTGTCCCCTACCCCTACCAACAGATGCCCCCAGTATCACAGTACAGTGTACCAAATCCACAGTGGCCACAATCAATGCCTCAAATGATGGTTCAACCACAACAACAATGGTCCCGACCAATTTTCCCAATGCCAAATCAGCAGCAACAGTGGAACCCTACCAATTGGAGCCAACAGCCAACAGTTCAAACAGGAGCTCTGAATCAAAATCAGAACAAATACCCCTCTGCACCAGCCCAACCTATTTATGCAGTGATTACAGAGACTCCTCAAAACCCTACTGCTAGTGCCTCAGGAGGAGAAAGCTTGAAGGATTATTTATCCAACTCAGTTGCAAATATCAAAAAGGAGTTGATGGATGTGATTACAGAGCAGCTACAGATGCTGAAAGTGAATACCACTAGCATATCCAACATTGCAGGAGAAGGAAGAGATGTGATGCGGTCAAATACTTGGTGTGGTAAGTGTCATCAAGCAGGCCATTTAGCCTCTGAATGTACACGAAAACCAACCATTCCTCGAGCTTTCTGTTCCTATTGTTTGTGGAAGAACCATACAGAGGATATTTGATCTCTGAAGGAGATGCATGATAGGAGAAGGAAGGAAGAAGACACAAGATTCAACTTGCTGGAATCCAAAATGACAACACAGGATATTGGACCAAAGCCTAGGGAGTTTGGTCCTAATTTTGGACCCAAAAGATTTCCATCCCAAAGTTACAGAGGAAGACAGCTTGGCGGTGGTCAAAGATCAGAAGTGGAGTGTTACAGATGCGGAGAAAAGGGACACATTTCACCAAATTGTCCAAATCCCAGAAGGTCAGTGGATTATAAGCCCTTATGCAATCGATGCAAAGGAGAAGGCCACACTGCAAAAGACTGTCCAAGCCCAGCCCCAGTGGAAAATAGTGCTACTGATAATCCGTCCAAGGCCCAAGAGCCTACCTCCAATTTAGTGGAATTGGAAGTTGCTGCCATCACGCGTGCAAAGAAGAAGGAACCACCTGTCCAAAAAGAAAATAATCCTCCTGTCAGAATAGTGAAGTTCAATCTTCCAACAGAAGAACAGAACAGGACAGAGCCTAACAGTGCCATACAGAGCATTACAGTGCCACAGAGAGTCACAGAGACAGTTCCAGAGACAGGACCAGAGGTCCAGGAGATAGATGAGGAGGAAGTGCCACAAGTGGCAGAAGAAAGCCCCATGATGCCCCTGTTGGAAGGAAAAAGGAAAATGAAAATGGGTGTTGCCCCATTCCCTAACCTGTTAGAGAAGCCATTGGATCCTATTAAGGAATACGATCTGGTCAGAGATCTAGATACCTTTAAGCCAAACCTCACATTCCGACAATTGTTGATGTTGTCTCCCAGTTTCCGAAAAAGGTTCAAAAGTATACTGACAAGAAGACGTGGCTTAAGGATTTCTCCCTCAACAGCAACAAAGTCCAACAACACTCTAGAGCTTGTAAAAGAAGTGGATGTGGCTAACGCCTTCCTAGATCCTGGTACCCCAGAGACTGGTGTGTGGATAGAAGGCTGCTTTATTGCAAATGCACTGATTGATGGTGGCTCATCAGTGAACATTGTGACGGATGTGACAATGAAGGATCTAGGCCTACAAGGTGTGCAACCAACCCAATGGCTCATCAGACTGGCGGATCAGAGAAGAATCAAGCCTTTGGGCATTCTCCCATATGTGAAGACTACAGTGGCTGGAAAAGATTATTGGCTAACCTATTTGGTGGTGAAGCCAAACTCTTATGGTACATCCTACCCCCTGTTACTAGGTAGACCATGGCTTTTTGAAGCCAGAGCAAGGATAGATTGGTTCAAAGGAATCTTGACCTTGGGTAGAGGACCCAATAAAGTGGTGCTGAAGTTATATGGTGCTCAAAAAGAACATGGATCCACCTCCTTGGAATTATCTTTTAACTCCCCCAATGAGGCTACAGATGGAACATCAGCAGAAGAAGATGCTGTCAAACAGATTCTTCCCAAGAAAACAGTGGCACATTCCCTAACAGTGGGTACTGTAAGCCAACTCCCAAAAGATGCAAAGCCATTATCAATGGGTGAATACTTCCTGCCTAAACCAGGAACGATTTCCGAAATCACTTTTGACAGTGAGATAGAAGCATGGATGTACTACTCTCCCTGTTTTATGGCCATAGCAGAGCCAGCGACAGAGGCAGAAGGCAAAGCAGAGGACCTGTTCTTCTCTTACAGAGCGCCTATAGAGGCCGAGCCGGAGTCTGAAGAGGATGAGACTTTGAAAGTGAGACAGAAGAAACCACTCCACCCAAAGAAGGCATAAATAAGGAGGGAGTTCCAGAAGCTTTAGAAGCAGAAGACTCCATGCTGTGGGACTAAATGCCAATGGTACCCTTTGGATTGGTAAATGGATCTTTCCATAGGAAAAGCATATATAAGAAGTGGATCAAGCAAAATAAGCCGTCTTTTATCAGTGGTTCTTGTCGCACCCATCCACACTTGTCAAGAAAGGATGATGATGATGCTCCTTGTTAACAAGTACCAGTCCCAAGGCCACAACAAAATTCCGAGAGCCCTTGTTTGGTAACATTCCTGGATGCATCCTCTGAAGAGAAGTCCTCAAGCTGTAAGGTAATTAACATTCAAACCAAAACTGAGACAGCGCTGATCCCATTTCAACATCTCAAGGAGCAACCGAAGTTTCCACCAAAAGAAGAAGTTGGTTCTAGTGGAACATCAGATGAGGACACCACTCCCTTGAAGGAGTCGGATTTGTATCCAGAAGCGGTCCATGGGACCGTCATCCGTGAAATAGAAGGTGAAAGGCAGTTAACCTTTGTGGATGCAGATGGCACTGAACGCCACTTGAAGGTGGGAAACAGCCTAATAGAGGAGTTATCAACCTTGTACAACTTGTTGAAAGCAAATTTGGACGTGTTTCCATGGTCCTACAAGACCTAAAGGGGATTGATCCCACAATATGTCAGCATCATATTGATTTGGAGCCTGATGCCAAGCCAGTACAGCAACGACAGAGGCGAATGAACCCGAATTATTCCACATTAGTGAAAGCAGAGCTGCTGAAGCTTCTAGAAGCCGAGTTCATCTATCTAGTGGCAAATAGTGAATGGGTCTCACCCATCGTGGTTGTACCCAAGAAGAATGACAAGCTTCGTATATGTGTGGATTTCCGCAAGTTGAATTCCAAGACCAAGAAGGATCACTTTCCTATCCCTTTCATAGACCAACTATTGGACACAGTGGCAGGACATGAGCTTTATTCCCTTCTGGATGGATTCAATGGATACAACCAAGTGCAGATAGCAGAAGAAGATCAGTCCAAAACAACCTTCACCACAGAATGGGGGACCTACGCTTACCGAGTGATGCCGTTTGGACTCTGCAATGCCCCTGCTACTTTCCAGCGAGTCATGATGGCCACATTCCAAAATCATCTACACGACTTCATTGAGGTATACTTGGATGATTTCTGTGTCTATAGTTTGATCCGTGAACACTGGGGACATTTGGAACAATGCTTTGACCGATGTCGGGAGTATGGGATCTCCCTCAACCCCGAGAAATGCATCTTTGGGGTCTCTTCTGGAGTTCTGTTGGGCCATATTGTCTCTACAAAAGGAATTGCAACAAACCCAACAAACATTAAAAAGATTGCTGCCTTAATAGCACTGACAAACCTCTAACAATTGAGAGGATTTCTTGGCCATGTTGGCTATTACAGAAGATTTATTGCACATTTTGCAACTAAGGAAGCCCCTCTGCACAAGCTCCTAAGGAAAGAAGCTGATTTCCTTTGGACGGATGACTGTGAAGAAGCCTTTAATACCCTAAAACAATGCGTGATCCAGGCACCTATTTTTACAGCCTCCTGATTGGATGAAGGAGTTCCATGTGCACATAGATGTATTAGTTGAAGGGCTAGGTGCTGTCCTATGTCAAAAGGGCCCCTCCAAATTAGATCAACCGATATATTATGCAAGCCGAAAAGTCACTGATAGGGAACGGAACTACACAGTGACAGAGCTTGAGTGCTTGGTAATGATGTTTGCACTGGAGAAGTTTTGACACTATCTATTGTCCACACATTTTAAGTTCTATGTGGATCATGAGGCCCTGTCCTTCCTGATGGGCAAAGCAGACGTGAAAGGACGAATGATGAGATGGCTCCTTCTATTCCAAGAGTTTGACTTTGAGGTAATTACCAAACCTGGTCGTTCACATGCTATGGCTGATCATCTGTCGCGTATCCCACAGACTGTAGACGAGGAGCAGGATGATCCAGACCTCCCTGATGCTTCCCTATTCCTGGTAGAAACTGTAACCCCCTGGTATGCAGACATTGCCAATCTGCTGGCAATCCAACAATACCCTCCTGGAATTTCTAGTCGGGACAGGAAGAAGCTTATGTTAGAATCAGCCCCCTACACCATGTTAGACGGTGCACTATACAAGAAAGGCAAAGATGAAGTGCTCAGAAGATGTGTTACAAGAGATGAGATTGGAATTGTTTTGAAGGCTTGCCATGACGAGCCATGTGGAGGCCACTTTGTAGGAGAAGCTATAGCTAGGAAGGCTCTGCTAGTAGGTTACTAGTGGCCGACCATTCATAAGGATGCCTATGATTACTGTAAAAGATGTGATGCCTATTAGAGAATGGGGAAACCCACCAAGACCAGCGTTATGCCACTGCAACCTATCCTTCCTTTGAAGCCGTTTGAGAAGTGGGGCATTGACTTCGTCGGCCCAATCGATCCTCCCACCAGAAGAAAACAGAACAGATACATCTTGGTATGTACGGATTATGTCACAAAGTGGTATGAAGCCAAAGCTCTAAAGCGGGACGATGGTAACAGTGTGGCCCTATTCATATCATCACCCGTTTTGGTAGTCCCCTAGAGCTGGTAAGTGACAGAGGCACTCATTTCATTAATAAAGTTATGGAAGAGTTAACAGAGCTGCATAAGATCCGCCATCACAAGTCCACTCATTATTACCCCAGAGCCAATGGCCAAGTTGAAGTCACCAATCGCATCCTCTACTCGATTCTGTCAAGGACGATTGCCACACATCGTCGTGATTGGGATGATCGACTTACAGAGGCCCTCTGGGCGTACATAACCTCCCATAAAGCAGCTACATGACAGACCCCTTTTCAGTTGGTGTATGGTATAGAAACTATTTTCCCTATTGAACTAGAATTGTCCTCTGTCAAAGATGCTCTGATACCATGTTAAAGATACGGGATCTAGGACATGGCAGTGAGTTATGGTGGATGGAAAGAGAAGCGTGGACTCATGATGGAGAAGACAAAGACACTGTTTGTTACACAAGTGAATTAGGTTCCAAGATTGAGACTTGGACTTATAAACACAATCTTGTGTATGTGGACAATGACACTGACACTTCACTGAAAAGAAAAGAGTACTATCATTGCATTAAGAAAAGGAAGCAAGTACAATGCTTTATAAAAAAGTAGGAAACTGCAGTAGGCACCACTGTGCATATGGGATAGGTAACCCTGCATGTCCTTGGCCCTGAAGCTCCATACAAAGAGGCTGTCAATGAGTGTGATTGCTGAATCTCAACACCCCTCCTCAATCACAACTAGAAATGCACAAAGTGTGTAGAGGCTGTAATGAGAACCACCTGCAAAGTGTGGTTGATACATTATCATAGGCAGGAGGCAGACTTTTTAACAAGACACCAATACAAACATCTTCATCCATTTTTAGCTTTATCCCTGCAAGTTGAGTAAGCAGGCTTTCCATGTAGTTCAGATGGGATGCCAGGGATGTATGAGGCTTCATATCAAGTCGAAAAAATTCAATTAATAGACCATACTTAGACGACTTTGACTGTGCACCAAATAAGGTATCCAATTTGTCCCAAGTGTCATGGGACGTGTCACAGGCATCCACATGATGGATATAGCTATTGTCCAATTCCAGTTTAATGATGGCTTGTGCCTTGTCATCATTCTTCTGCCAAGTAACTGCAAGGTCCGCATCCCGAGGTTTCTTCTCTTTGCCATTTGTGATGGCCCAAAGACCCTTCTTCATCAGAATGAGCTTGATGCGGGTTTGCCAGGTATGAAACCCGACTCCTTTGAATCGAGCATTTGGAGAGTCTTTTCCCATGTTGAGGTTGCAAGATCAGCAGTAAATCAACTCCAGAATTCTGAGATTTTATCAATGGAAGAGCAAATTATAATGTGTCAAGAGACACAGGTAATGACAGTGTGAAAACACACTATGTCTGTGTTGATGTTGAGCTTGATTCTTCTTATTCGGTCGTTCTTCAATCTTCTCTGGTCCTTCCCCTCCTTGATTTGGTGCTGGGATAGTGGATTAGAGTGGGCTTTAGCTTGGTAAAGTGTCAGGAGTGAGAAAATGAGAGAAAAAAAGCTTGGGAGATTTTGGCTATGGTGGAATTAGGATTTCTAAGACAAGGGCCTGGTTTTTTTCAAATTGCAGGAGTTGTAGTTGATCATTTTCAAAACTTTTTACATGTTTAGGAAGCTTATGCCAAGGGCTATCAAAACCCCATAACAATCGATCAGATTGTGGGCAATACGGCGCGTGCAGGGAGCTCGAACAGAAACGATGCAAATCTGGATAGCGACGACGAATTTCTGCAATGCCAGGGCTGTCAGTTGCCAATATGCCTTTGCGATGTGCCAGGGAGAAGTGCACAGAGTAGGAGAACAATCGCCTAGAAGGAATCAGGAGCTGAAGTGGCCTGGTTGAGGAGTTATGGAAGCTCCAAGTGAGGTAGGTCCTATCTGGCTATGGCAAACACAGGGCAAAGATTGAGAATTTTCACAATGCTGGAGCTATGCTTGCCCAAAGTCAGTGATTGATGTGTCAAGAAGAAGCTTTGGAAGCAAGGGGAACACTTTCCTAGAAGGAAGCTAGAGGAGGTTTGACCTGTGGAGTGAGATATAATAGCTTGAAGCAGGTTTGGCTATGGCTGCCAAACAGGGCAGTGAGAAAAAAGAGTAGGAGATGAGGTCCTAGACTTGGCCTGAGCTGGACTGAGCTCAAACTGAGCTAGATGAGAGTGAACTGGAGTTGGAGAAGCAATGTCATGCCCATCTGTGCTCTAATACCATGTCAAAGATGCTCTGATACCATGTTAAAGATACAGGATCTAGGACATGGCAGTGAGTCATGGTGGATGGAAAGAGAAGTGTGGACTCATGATGGAGAAGACAAAGACAGTGTTTGTTACACAAGTGAATTAGGTTCCAAGATTGAGACTTGGACTCATAAACATAATCTTGTGTATGTGGAAAATGACACTAACACTTCATTGAAAAGAAAAGAGTACTATCATTGCATTAAGAAAAGGAAGCAAGTACAATGCTTTATAGGAAAGTAGGAAACTGCAGTAGGCACCATTGTGCATATGGGATAGGTAACCCTGCATGTCCTTGGCCCTGAAGCTCCATACAAAGAGGCTGTCAATGAGTGTGATTGTTGCTGAATCTCAACACCCTCTTTGCGAGTGGCTATCAAAGAGCGCTTGGGGGACGATGATTCACTGCAACGCCGTCTCTTGCACTTGGAATGTTTGGACGAAACTCACAGGATGGCTCTACAGTGCATGGAAGACACGCAAGCTCGACGTAAGGCTTACCATGGCAGCTTCATCAAGCACAAGGAGTTCAAAGAAGGTGATTTGGTCCTAGCCTATGACTCATGATTTGGCAAGTTTCCTGGAAAGCTCCAACAGCGGTGGATGGGCCCATATAAGGTACTTGCTATCAACCCTAATGGCTCTGTCCAAGTGCAGACCATTGATGCCTCTGATGATCCCTTCCTGATCAATGGATATCTCCTGAAGAAGTACTTCCCTCCTTGGGGATCTTGACAATCACAATCATCTGATCTTTTCCCCCGTTGGCATGGCACTGTAATTCTTATGATGCTACTTCTGATAGCCGTTCTTCAGCCACTCCTGATGAGGTGGACGCAACCCTCTGTCCCCTCAACCCTACCTTCCATCCCTGCTCTTTTATCCTCTATTTTTCACCGGTGACAGTGGTGAGGATGGTTCTGAAAAATGGTATTTCTACCATTCCCTTGCTTAATTCAAAAAAAAGGAAAAAAATATACATATCGGTCATGGGAGAAAAGGACTTCGGTCCCTATCATGCCGACCTATTCTTTGAGAAAAGGTGGAGATACCCTCGAGATTAGGGGAAAACAAGAAAAAAAGAGAGAGAAAAAAAAACAACAAGAAAAGAAGAAGAAAAAAACTGTTATGGGGGAAAAAGAAAGAAATTCCCTGTCATAGCAGGCCTCGTTCCAAGAAAAGGTAGTTAACACCCTTGGGCAGGAAGCTGGCTGTGGAAAAGGTAGCAACACCCAGCAGTCTAGAAAGTAAATTCATCAATTGACATCCCCAGGATCCAATTCCGAAGCTGCCTCCCTTGGTACACTGTGTCCTGTGCCTTTCTGCAGAGCATTTGACAGTCCTCTAGCAGACGCCATGTTCCTATTTAACCCCACGTTCGATTTGATGGCTACCTCCCTGGGTACGCCTCTTCAACACCGAACGACGTGATCTTTATCGTCAAACAATTGAGTGACACGAGCTTTCATCCTAACCGGATGGGGAAGTGAGTATGGTTGCCCTCTACTATCAACAGAGAGTGAGATAGAGGGTGGGGCGAGTGACCAGTCTTTTCCCTTCAAATCAAATGAGACGTGAGAAGTGTGAATGAAGTGTTGCACGCACGAGATGGGCCTCTCAATGCACAAAGCACGATCTGTTTCTCTGCACTGCACCATAAGGCTCCCTGGCCTTCCTTCTCGCACCGTATGCCGGCACAAGGCAGGATGCATAGTTGCACCATCAAATGCGCACACGGCATACAACCTTTGCACAAGTGACCGTGAGGATTACATCAACGGGTTTTAGGACAAGGGCTGCCTTCTGTATCTATCAACAGAGCGTGAGACAGAGGGTGGGCTGAGTGTGATTGAAGTTTCTTCAATCAATTACTGAGAGGTGAGATTGAGGGACGTTACGACCTTTGGCGCAAGGTATGTTCTCTTTTCCCTATGCACCCATGGGGTGGGTTTCTGCCATCATCACAGGACACGTCACCCTATTCTGTACACTGCACTGTAAGGCTCCCTTGCCTTTCTCCTTTGCACCTATGCCAGACGGGTTGGACGCACTAATGCACCATCAACTATGCACCCTGGCATACTCCCTCTGCACCATCCCCTTTGTCGCTTCCTAAACCGGGTGTGAGATATAGGTTTTTATCCTGATTTCCTTGAGTGATATTAGTCATGGGGCAAGTGACTGCTCTTTCATTCCATATGAGTGATTGTGCGTTGAGTGTAATATCCCTCGCCATCAATGAATTTCATGTGATTCCGTCAACCAACTACCTCCCTGGGTGCTGCCGCCTAGTCCTTGCCATGAAGGATGTGTGCTGTGAAGATCCCTTGGTACCTCCTGTAGCCGACAACGACAGTGGACATGCCATTGATAGTCAATCTTGATTCTCGACAACATGGGCCAAGTTTTTCTAACCCTACACTTTTTGTTGTCAGTGATGTTCATGTTTTAAGTGTGGGGACATTAGCGGTTGGTCTGTTGTGTGGTATTAGGTCCCTGTTGCTCGATCAACCCTATCCGTTAAGGTTTTAAGTGTGGGGACGCGTCCTTGCGCGTCTACATTGCATACCGCCCTGCATATGCCTCACTTTTCTCATGCATGTATGACATGACTTTCTTTTACCCTCATGGGGTCCCTTCCCCACCCAACCCTCCCCTGTCACCCCTCCCTTGGGGTTGTCTCTCCTCCATTTCTCTTTTTCCCTTATTTTGCTATGTTTCCATGTGAACGCACCCTACATTCTCCCAAATTCCAATCTACCTCTATAGCCCTATTCGTCCCTTCAAACTGACCACTTTTCCTTTTTACCCACCTCTGTTCCGATGCACGGTTTTTGAGTTATTAAATTTTTACAGATTTTGCGTAAATTGGCCAGTTTTCCATGTGAACATACTTTTGTTGCTTCGGAACCGTGATCTAACATCGTAGCCCTGACAACCACTTTCTCCCTGACATTTTTCCTTTTTACTCCGTGTCATTCCGATGCACGGTTTGTCCAATATTAATTTTGCGATTTTTTGGGACCTTTTCGTTCGTCTTTTTGACATTTTTCCATGTGAACCTGCCCTGTTTGCCTCGGCATTCAAGTTTGACTTGACAGTCCTTTCCAACACGGGGCTGATTCCCACCTTTTTTCTTTTTTCTCCACCCTATTTTGACTTTTGGATTTTTAATTATTAATTTTTAAATGTGTTTTTTAGTGTCTTTTTGGTATTTTTTGCATGTGAATGCCTCCTAACCCTATCGGAATTGCATTTTAACATGACAGCCCCATGCAACCCCTTCCCCCGCATAGTTGTCGCCGTACTTCGTTCCGATGCACGGATCTTCCGATATTAATTTTTGTTTGCGTTTTTGGATCCGTTTTTGCGTTTTTTGCATGTGAACACCCTGTCTTCCCCCCGAAACCCCCGTTACACTTTTTCCCTGTCTTCTCCCTCTCGTCCTGCACAATTTTTGTTTTTTTACGCCATTTCGTTTCGACAATCGGATTGTGCGATATTAAGTTTTCCTTATTTTTACGTGTTTTGCGCGACTCGTCCCGCGCATGAACGCGCCCGTTTTCTATTTTACGCGTCTCAACACGCCCCGGTCGCGTATACGTACCCCGTGCCGACATCTCGACGCCATTCCGATCCCGCCACTACAAATTTTTTTACCCCGCTCCACGCATGCGTGCGAGACAGGCGCACGTCTTTTGTCTTTTTCTCTATTTCTTAATTTATTAATTAATTTAAAAAATTATTACCCCCCTCCCACGTTCGTTGCAACCACCTCCCCCCCTTCCCTCTTCTCTCTCCTTCTTTCTCTCTCTCTTCTTCTTCTTCTTCTTCTTTCTCTCTCCCTGTAACCCCCTCTCTCTCCCCTCCTGCTTCCCTCCCTTCTTCTCCCTTCCTCCTCCTTCCCTCTTTCCTCCACCCACCTTCCCTCCCCTCCTCCTTCCATCCTCCTCCTCGCTTCCCTCCCCTCTTCCCTCCATCCTCCCTTCTTCGCCCCGCCTGGCTCCGCCGCCTCCCCCTGGCCTTTGTCGGCTGCTCAGAGGTGTTTAGCCACCTGCAGAGCTGCCAGGCCTTCTTGAGTGGCTGCAGCAACACCCTGGATGCCAACTGCTGTGCGGGCATCCACCAGCTCTACCAGGCCATAGCTAGCGCTGACCCCTCGAACCGGCGCACTGCCTGCAGCTACGCCAAGCCCTTCGCCAGCCTCGTCCTCCCCGAGCGCATCCGTTGCCGTTCGCCGCTGACGCCGCCTCCAGGTCGCCGCCCTGCCCGCGCATGCTGTCCGTCGGCTCCACTTGGCTGCTGCCCTACCGCTTGCTTCCTCCTCCTCCACCTCTTCTTGCTCTCCTCCTCTCCTACTTCCTCCCCCACCTCCTTCCTCTGCTCCTCCCACTGGGCCTCCGCCCTCTCACCTCCCATTCCCCCCCATTCACACCCCCAACCCCCCACGCACACCACACACACACAAAACCCCCCCCCCCCCCCCAAGCCCCCATTCCCACCCACACACACAAACCCCCCCTCCAAGCCCCCGTTCCCACCCACACACACAAACCCCCCTCCTCAGCCCCTTTTCCCATACCCCCCCCCGAAGCGTAGACCACCAAAACTTAATTTACAAAACAACAAAAACACCCGCACCCCCTTCTAGGCCCCCTGTCACACGTAGGGTGTGCACGTGGTGGCTGTTCGCCTATGGGCCTACCACGCCCTTTCTGCATGTGCGTGATCGTGTTCGTGCTCTGTTTTACCGACCATTCACGTGCGAGGACGCGCTTCCGCCTTGTCCGTGCGGTGGTGTGCTGCAGCCAGCCGTTCACACGCAGTCCTTATCAATTATTCACACGCAACCGAGTACTGCCCTTTTAATTTAAAATCCTGAAAAACCCTAAAAACACATTTAAAAATTAAAAAAATTCCTTTAAAATCAATTAAAAATAAAAAATTTACAAAAATATTCCTTAAATTTTTTTAATATTTTTGCAAACAATTGACATATTTTTCCAAACTAAAATATTTTAAAAAATTTGCCCAAAAAATTCAAAAATTGAAATTCTTTTTCAAACCATGAAAAAAATGAAAAAAAAAACCTTAAAAATTCATAAAAATACTGAAATAATGACTTTTTTTAAAAAAAATCTACAAATTCTTTTGTACATTTCACCAATATTTTCTCATTGAAAATGCTTTCCTTAATTGGCAAAAGTATTAATTGGTGCCAAAACCCTAATTTAAAAAAAATCAATGAAAAAATCATTTTTAATCCCACAAATGAGCTTTAAAAAATGAATTAAATCCGATCACCTTCTTTACACTTAATGCTCATGATTGGTTGCTGAAATTTCATGTCCACATCATTTTAAAAAAAAAAACAAACAAACAAACACATCAAAACACACTTTTTAAAAAAAACAAACAATACCACCAAACCAAACAAAAAATAAATAAAAACAACCCATAAAACCAAACAATCATAATCTTAAATCCCAATCAATCCAAAATCCCAGCATCTCCATTTTTTTTTCTTTGGTAACACATCGCATTTGTTTTATTTTTATTTTTTGTCAATGTGTTAGTTGTTTTTTCGTTTTTCTGTACGGCAGGACGACTAGTCTTAGTCGGCCTTTTGTCAGTTTTGTGGATTATCGGTGGATTGCGTCTCTCCCTTTTCAAGGCCGTTGTCTCAGACTTTGTAGACAGACCCACACCTTGCCAGGTTTTTTCTCTTTTTCCCTCTCTCATGTTGCACCATAACACACATTTAAATTGTAATTAAAATCAATTGACCGTTGCACATACACAAAATTAACAGACTGCACTTCATAAAATTGTAATAAAACGCACCCGAACGTTAATTGTAAAAGGAACCCTGCCGTTGCACGAGCACCTTTGCACCATAACCCACTTAATTTTTGTAAATTAAAACCCATTCACCAATACACACGCACACGCGTTACAGACACCTTTCACTTGTAATAAAATGAACCCCCCGAAGTCACGCATGCATGCACTCAAGTGCCATAGATCATGTAATTATAACAATGAACTGCATTAATAGAGACCCAGTCAAGTAAAGTCGTGTCAAGTCTGAGAGGGGTTGGGCTACATTTTCGACTCACCATGTATTAACGGATTAAACACTAATAATGAACTATGCTTAATTGATTATTTAAACAAAATGACTCGTTAGTTTCACCCATCCACTTCACCGCACTATAGGACCCTGAACATTTACGGGGATTGGGTTTTCTTGGTCAAAGATGTTGGTCATATCTGTTCATGTCTATTTTACTAGTTCGAGTCTGTGATTCTATTTGGAGTCTGGTCAGTGTCTGGGTTACAGTATGTGTGACACTTTTGTTTTATTTTGTGTGCTTGATTACGGGGTTTTGGGTGCCTGTTTGTAATGCATATTCACCAAGCTTTCGGTCGCATATGTGCGTAGGTCATGTCGAATTTTCGATAGGATGTGGTTTGCTTGGGGTGGTTAGTCCAGTCAATCTTGTCCTACATCTTTCTCCTGTCGATGGTCTCAGTGGTAGTTTTGTTTGTGGGTTTTGCAGGTTTTCTCTTCGATTCCTGGTTTGTGAGTGTGGTTTTTGCTATAGTCTGAATGGCATCATCTTCTTCTTCTTCCCCTCCGATTGTGGTACAGCATGTTCCCCTCGCAGTCCATGATTATTCTCTCCTTCTAAAGGTAGATTGCATCCGACGTGCAGGCCTCAGACCATTTGTTGCCCTCACATTGCCGTCGGTAGATGAGAAGCTTTGTTAGTCCTTCTTGGCTTCTTATAAAAACCAGTATGGCCTAGTTTATAACCGTACCTTCTGCTTATCTACAGCTAATATCCATGAAGCGTTGTGCTTGCCCCTTTCTGCTTCCTTTATGCCCAGCGGTAACTAGTTACTTACTGCTGAAGAGATAGTCATGCTCTTGAAGAAGGAAACTTCTACCCCCTTGCTTCTCAATCAACTTATTAACAGTTCAAGGGTCTCTATTGCTCCTATCTCTTCTCCAGTATCGAAGCAGTTATGTCAGTTCCTCCAGGACCGATTTGTGACGAGTAAGTCAGCTTCTAAGTATCTTTCCAAGGAACTGTTCACAACTTCTGTGAAGATCCTAGAGGGTGTTAAGTTCAACTAGGCAAGCTTCTTACTCTCCAAGATGGATCAACATTTACAGCATGTACGGAAGGGTCAGATCATTAATGTTTCCTATGGTGCTTTCTTATAGTGCATTATCACTTTTGCACCTCCTCCTGGTGGTGTGCCAGTGCCTGATTCTGTTCCTTTACCGCCGCAGCCTCCACCATCAATCCCTTCCCCTCCACCTATGCAACCAAATTCAGAAGATGAGGAGTCCCCTATTATATTTTCTCACAAGAAACGCCTTCATACAAAGGGTCCTTCCAGCCCTCTTGTACTTGCTTCCTCTGTACCCGCACCTATTCCTGCTGTGTCTACTAGTGCCCTTCCTTCTTTCCTCTCCTGTCCTAATTTATTTTCAACCCAAAAGGAAGGACAAATTTATCAGCAGATGCCTTCATCCTTACATACTATATTATCTGGACCTATGCTTACACAGCTAGTTTCCAATGTCCAGTCCACTCTGGAAACCTCCCTTACCTCTTGTCTTCAAACAATGTATACCAGTGTTTATACTTCCTTGCAAGACAAGGTGGATTCCTTGACTAGTTAGTTGACTAAGGCACTTGGAGGATTTGTCTGCAGAAAGGGCTACACTCAGTGATATTAATACTCAAATGACAGTTGCCACATCCTTAATGGATTCCCAGAAGGCAACTATCCAAGAGTTATAATTTAAGGTTGCTAAGTTGGAAGAGGAGAATGCATCCTTGCAGCTTGAGAAAAATTCTGCCTTGAGGAAATGGTCACTTTGGCTAGTAAACTTGGCACTATTGAAGGTCAGTTGCAGCACTCTCAGGCAACTGTAGAGTCCCAATAGAAAGTTATTGAAGAACTTAACCAAAAAGTGGTTGTTCTTTCTGTTCCTCCTCTAACTCCTATTGTCTCTTCAGTCATATCTTCCAAAGGAGAGCTTGATCAGTTGCACCATAAAGCTAAATTATGTGATGGGTTCTCCGCTAAAGCGGAACGCCTTCAACAAAGGATGAACTATGTGCAGGAAGATTTTACCCGCTATACTGAATTGGTGTCACCTCCTCCATCCTTTTGGATCAAATATAATCAGCAGAGGTTTTCCCTGTACATCTCCTTAAGCAATGTGGATTTGGAACCTCCAGAGGATGGGTGGTCAAATCTTTGGTCTGCGGGTCTCTTAAGAGCAGTTTTTGATAGATTTGTGGATGAGTTGGTTTCCCATGAGGTTCAGTTATTATCTTTCATGTATCTTGTCGGACATATGCAAATTCCTGATGAAGAGGACTTCAATGTTTATGTGGGGGATGTCATCTTATAGGCAGTCATGTATGTGCACTCAGTTGAGCTCCTGCTAGCAGATACTTTGAAGTATTATCATGAGCAGACGTCTTGGTGTAAGGGACATGTTTGGCATCCACCTTTGGAGGCTGATGCTTTGGAACCTTGTCGTCTTCAGAGTGTTTTCCATAAATCTGATATCCAATCATTAGAATCTCAGTTGTTGAGCTTTATTGCTGATCATCCGTTATTTACTAATTTCTTTTTCCAGGACCTTAATTTCCGTTGTTCTATCTATCCTTTGGATACTGGTGATCTCCTTTCTTATTCTCTTATGGTGTATTGTTTCCCTTTTTATATTTCCCTTCTTTCCTCAAGTCCTGATAGCATTCCGCTTTTTACCCCTTCTGGATTTCCTCATATCCCTGTTTTTACTACATGTCCTTTTATTGCTGATCCTACATCATCAGCTACCCCTTTTGACCCTCCACCTTCTATTCCTCCTATTCCTTCTATTTTCTCAGTGGATTCCCTTCGTACCTTTTTGTTGAATTCTCCATCTTTTCCATCTTCCTTATCCCTTCATTTGCCTTCCTTTTATGATTTATCTTATCCTCCTTTACAATGTTCTCCTCTCATTCCATTGCCCCCTTCATCTGATTATATCAGTCTTCCTCCCCAGTCAGTGTTGGATACTCCAGGATAGGACAGTCACATACTCTGTCAAGACAATGGACGCTACATGATTGTGTGACAGGACCGGTATTTAACTGGCCTCTCATTCTAGGGTCTTGGGATACATTTGCAGCATATTCGAACTCTTACCTTCATTTTGCCAAAGTGCATGCTACTTTTGAGGATACCACTGTTTGCCTTGCAGCTCATTTTTGTTGGTATCTTGCTTTCATGCATCAGCAGTCAAAGCTGAAAACTTGAAAGAGTATCCCTCAATTTCTCATCAATCCAAATGTAGACGTGACTGTTTCTCAGATGGATGTTTTGTACTACTTTGCACATGCCTTCCCTACCAGGTTCCTCATCTTACTCGAAAGGATGTGTTGCTTACAGTTCCTCCAGAATGTGCCTCAGCATTTTGTTGATGAGAGTAAAGCTTTGGAGCGTTTAAAGCTTAGTATGCAGTTTAAGAAGAAATACCTTCATCCTACTTAGCAATGGAGCTTTTTCCTCATTGTATCATTCCTCCTTTATTAATGGAAAATTTCTTTTTGCTCTCCAATTTTTGGGGATCCATGCCATTCAGACTATATTTGTATATAGGTATTTTTTGTATTGGGTGATGTTTTTTTTCAATTGTATGGAGTTGATGAAGATGAAGCTGTGAAGATTGATGCAATTGGTTATCACATGGTTGCAGTTGCAGATTTGGATGCAGAAATTTTATATCCTTTAATAGTTTGAGTTATTTTGGTTTTTATAATATTGGAATGGTTTTTTTTTGTGTTATTGGTTTTCCTTTCATATGTGTTTCAGATCCAGGTTATGAAGCTGATATGTTGGGGTCGTGATTAAAGTGGGTGATTTATGCTGAATTGAAGATTCTTTTTAGCAGATCATAGAGTTTTTATTCTTCCATTTTCTTAGGTCGCGAGGACACTTATTAAGTGTGGGGATATGTTGAGTGTGGAAATGATTGGTTTTTGGGCTGATTTTTTGTTGTTTTTGTTGCTGAATGGTTGTTTTTGGTGGTTGATTGTTTGAGTTTGAAGATTTTTTGAAGTGTTTGGAGTGGTTTGAGTATGTTTGAAAGGGTTTATGTTGGTTTTTGATGAAATATGTTGTTCTGAAGAGTTCTGTAATTCTCTTTGTATGGTTCTGTAAGGTCTGATTTTCTTCTGTTTTGTTATGTTTTGGTTCTGTTTTGGTAGTAGAGATTGTTGAATGGATGTTTTGAGAGATGATTGAGGATGTGTGAAAAGGTTTATGAGAGATTGAATTGTTTTTGTTTTAGTTTTTATGATTTTTATGGGTTTTGTTGATCTTCTGTAAAGTTCTGTAGCTCTGTAGTCTTGTTGCTCTGTTGTTCTGTGGTTCTGTTCTGTTGTTTCTGTTGAGTGTTATGATGGATCTATGGATGTTTTGGGAAGTGTTCTTGTCTTAGGAAAAGGATGAATGGAAGCTCTATTCAAGTCAAAAGAAGTGAAGAAGTAGCTGATGAAGATTTACAGAAGGTTACAGAAGACAGTGACAGAAGACAGATCTCACAGGACACTATGATGTCTCTAGTGCCCCTTCACATCTGACATACCTTTTGAGAGGTGTATCCATGACCTAAGAAGGATTATTGTGAGTGATTATTGAGTGATTGTAGTGAGGATATGATGTAGTATTGAGAGCATACTATTGTGAGAGAGATTATATGCAAGAGATAGTCGATTCTATGTGAAACATTGTATCTTTCTATGAGGAAGAAGACTATGAAGACAATGAAGATGAATACTATGTGATTTCTTTCCATCAAAAGTTGTGTTATCTTTGTCTATTAATGAAGAATATGAAGAATATGAAGAACATGATCAAGTTTGTTAAAGATAAATCCGTGGGAGATATCTACTATGATGCTACGTGAAGAATTGTTGTTTTCTTTGTTTTGATGATCAAAAGAATGAAATAAAAGCTTGTTGATGTTACAAGATAGATTTTCTTGCAAGAGAATTCCCTTTTCCTTGGTGTTCCTCTTGGGGCTCCAGTGCTATTCAAGGAGCATCTATTGTCAGGTTTATCATATCTAGTCATTCACGCTATTGTAGCTTGATGTTGTTGCCTTCCGCTTTGACTAGATGCAGTCCGAATGCAACACGTATGTGTTTTTGTAGTGTGGCATTTTTGCCCTTGTTGGCTAGATTGGCCCATTGAGGTTCTAGGGTCTCTATTTCTCTTGGTTTGGGTATGGGCTTTTGATTGCTCTTTTGTCAGTGAGAATCCGTGTTCGTGTAGAGCCATTACTACACTAGGAGGACCTATCACGGCGCGCGTTTTCTCTCCAACCTACTTGGGGGAGGTACAGAGGGGACAGATTCCCCTCTACGGGGGTCCGGGGGAGGGGAGTAGTCCCCCCGGCCCGAAGGGTCGTTATGATAAACACCATGTGCAATTTGGAGGACCGTTTAGCCAAATTTTGAACTACTTGTTCTAAGTTTCAGTCCAGTGATGGGTCTGTGATGTGCCTTTAGCTCTACGTAGCCTTTGGGGTCAATTTTAGGGTTCAGGGTTTTTCTAATATGTTGCCTCGTTTGTTTTTGGCCAATCATATTTTAACTGCTCAATGTTTTGCGTTTAGGTCTTTGGGTCTCGCTACTGTCCACTTCAAGCTGCTAAGTGGCTGCTCCTTATGATTTCGTCTATTCCGTGTGCCAAACCCAAGTTCTGAGTGCCAGAAGGACTTCCAACAGTTTGCACTGCTGTCGGGTCATATCAAATTTTTGAGAATTTGATAAAAATTTATACTCAGCCCAGTTGGTTCAAATTGCAAGGTGCAAGTGGGTCACTCGGACGAGCCGAGGCACATGCGCCGAGGGCCAAATTTGTGACTCGAACAGGGTAGACTCGGACGGGCCGAATGGTCAATTCGGACGAGGTCACTTGGATGGGCCGAGGCACTTGGACCGAGGGCCGAATATGACACGTGGCCAAGGGCCAAATTGGTCGATGGTCTAAATGGCCGACTCGGACGGGCCGAGTATGTCTAGGCCGAGGGCCGATTAGGGTTTTGGGCCACATGGACCGAGCGAAGGAGGGCTGAGGGCCGATTCTGGGACTCGGCTCAGAAGCAGCCACTCGAACGGGCCGAACGCGGCGCGACGATAACAGCAAGATGTCGATCTTGCTCAATTCGTGCAATTTACCCAATCATAGCAAGCATAAACCTCCAGATCCTATCTAGGGGGATAGGGGAAGGGATTCATATACCTGAATAGAGCAGTAGACTCGTCGATAGTGAGATCGGAGCGAATCGTGCGATGGCTCTCTCTCTCTCTCTCACTGAAATGGTCACAAGTGAGCTCTTCCTTGGCCTCTTGGCTCTTATGCCCCTTCCTGGGTATGGTGTTGATGCCCCCAATCACTCACTTGCCAATCCTAGGCATCACAAGCGAGCTTTTTACCATTTTTTGCACAATTTTTGCCCTATTTTACCTTGTTTTGCAATAGTAAACCCTAATGCTTATTTTCTTTGTTTTCTCCTACTCTAATGCATCCAATTCACAAAGTAAACACCTACACTCTTCCATCTCACAACATAAATCTCAAAAAAGCAAAAAACCTACTTGCCAAGGGGATCGAATACTATCTTCAACCCCCTCACTTCCTACCTATCTCAAGCCGGTTCGGGGAAATCCCTTACTTCGATGCTCGATTTGAAGCACACAAGCACTCAAGGCTTGAATCTGTTGGTCCCAGCAACGGAATCAAAATGTGAGAGCTTTCACTCAACCACCAAGACCCACGGACTGCTTATTGTTTCAAGCGTTCCAAGCCGAGCACTAATGGCTACCTCTCACATAGCCGATGCACCATCCATATCTACGGGTGTAGTGAGCTTACCTCCATGCCGTTCAAGTTATCTCCTCTCCCGCGCACTCCGGTAGCTCCATGATCCAAGTGCAAGCTTCAAGCAAGCTCCATCCTCAAGCTCTACGCTCCAAGCTCCATCACCGCGAGCAAGAGAAGAGAAGAGAAGAGAAGAGAAGAGAAGGAGAGAGGAGAAGATGGAGAGCTTCACCCTCTTGATCCCTCACCCTCACACACTCACTCCCTCACAATCTCACACTCCCTCTCTCAAGCACAAGCTCAAGCAAGCAAGAACAAGAAGAAGAAGAAGAAGAGGAGAGCCACTTTTTGCCACACACAAGAATGAGCTTCTCATTCACTTTTCAACTTTATATACAAAACCCTAAATCCCTTTTGGGCGGTCATCCCCTTTTCCCCTTTTTTACATGGCCGGCTATAGCCTAGGCTCTTTTTTCCATTGTCCTTCTATCTTCCTAGCTTCATTTCCACCGCCCGCCTACATTTACAAATTGCACGGCTGGAACTCCTTGAATTAAACCATGATGCGCTTGCACTCTTTTACAAAAGTTTTGACTTGCACTTTTCCTTGTGCGTCTTTCTCCCTTATTTAGGACTCTTCTCCTTGTGCGTCTTTGTCTTCCATTTCTCTTTGCCTTGGCCTTTGTATTTGTCTTCTGCTTTTGCTTTTCCGGATTTTCCACCTTCATTCGTTTGAGGGTTAACAGTGCTCTCGATTGGAACCAACATCTTGCTAGTTATCTTCCAATCAACTGTTCCAATTATCCCTAAACTCCTGCAAATATTAGTATTAATGCTTTCCCTCGGTTTAATCCTCATTATCAGCCTCGTCTTAGTGCTCCATCTCTTAGATGCATATCCAGTTGTGGAAGCAATAGCACCTGTTCGCAACGTCAACCGTGGTTAGGGGAACGCTTTGGGACAAGGCATTTCATTTGCCTTGTACATCCTCATAGCTTCCATTCTGCTAGGGTTGATGTTGACACTTGTTGCCATGTGCTACTTCATGCTACGACACTAATGAATTATAAATTCACATCAGTCCAATATTACATAAGTACTTGGAATTATTTGCATGTATTCACACCAGCCTATATCAAGGGTGGCAACACAAACTTGTTTCAGATTGGTGATGGATATTTATGTTATAGTACTTGAGAATACAAAATACTACTAATCAATCGCATTGAATAATTGCCATGATCAAATGTGAACCCAATGAGTCTCCTTACAAAGGGTATAACATGCTAAGGTTACTAACAAGAAGCTACTAAGAATCTCGCTTGTAGATTGCAAGATTGCAAACTTTGTCCTCTACTTTTCTCCAATCTATGTGCTACATGGGTTTTCATATAGCCTGTCCTCCTCGCTTCCATGGATACTTCAAAAGTAGCCCACTTTGTATGAGAAAACCATATGTTTTTCTCTTGATCTTCTTGAAGTCTGCATCAATCCATCCATCCTGTCTAGACATGCCACTCTGCAAATACTCTCCTGTATACAAAGACTCATCAAAGCTCTCCAAAGTAGATACATGACAAGTATGATCAACATGCATGGCTGAAAGATCAACCCCATCATCAATATCATCAATGTAAGAAGAATCCATACTCGGGTAAGCTACTCATGAATATATGTGTGCATCACGTGGGTTCAAAATAAGGTATTTTTAAAATACAACTTTTGTACATTTTTTACATATAGAAGGGTGTAATATAAAGGGATTATTTACAAATTGAATAGAAAATAGTTATGTTTTATTTATGAAAAATTTATAAATAAGGATATTTATAAATAGACCTTGAATGAACGTGATGTAGAGGATAGACATGTAGTAACTTCTCTGAGAATCCATATCATCATACCTCGCTCATGAAAGAATATTGGCTACAGGGTTGTCTTTATCTGTGAGAGTTATGACATTTACCAAGAGTTCCCTCTTAATCTATAGATACCTGTGTTGTTGCTCATTTAGAACTTTCACCCTAAACAAAATAGCATATCTATTCCCATCTGCATTGTCTTGGCCAACAATCCATCCAACTAATATGAGTAGTATCCATAGTGAGCACAATAGGTCTTCCACACTGACAATATACTTTCCAAAGAGTTGGTGTAGCTCTAACAATCTCTTCAGCTTTTGCATGCTTTGGTATATCTCATATCCCAAGAAAAACATTGCCCTTTCCTCAAGAGCTAGTAGAGATCATCTGCAATATGAGCAAAATGAGGATTCCAAATAAGATAAAATACACAAGCTCCAAGAAACCTGCGAACCTTTGAAGTAGAAGAGCAAGTCTTTGCAATCTTCTCTATGGCATCAACCTTTGTAGGAGAAGGCATCCTACCATAATAACCACACATATGTCTAGCAATCAAAATCTCTGCACTAAAAATAGACTTCAACCCTAAGACAAGGTCAAATTCACTTCCTCTAGCTTGCAAAGAATCCTCTCAACATCTCTGATATGCGCGGCTACAAAGTACCTGAATTCATGTTCAGAATTCATGTTCATCTAAAGTCTCATCCTTTTCTTTCTCCAAACAACCCTTAATAGGCAGATCATCAATGAAAGGCATGGTAAGCTCTAGAATAAAATCCCCTAAGACCTTGTTCATCTCATTCATCATATGAGAAACTGACTTAGTAGCTCCTTGTGGAAGCATACACATTCAAACAACCTAAAGGTGTCTTCATCATAGTCAAATCTCTACTCTCAAGGGCAAGCTGGAACTAGTCATAGCCAGAATAAAGATTGCCAAGTGAATAGATAGCAGGTCCATCAAAACTCTTTGCAAACTCATCCACAATGGGTCATGCACCAACATTCTGTATAGTGACCCCATTTATTAGCTATAAGTCTTGAATGAATCTGAGTGTTCCATTCTTATTGGAAACTATGAACCATCTATTAGAATACGTAGCTGAATATGGTTTTAGAATCCCCATCTTGATCCACTTACTAAAAAGTTCCACCAATTTGGGCAAGTGAGTCCTAGGCACATGAATAGGCCGACATAGATTTCAAGGGACATGCAGAATGATAAAAATAACCATAGGCATCACAACTCTAGGATTAATGCATCCAATCTCATGCAAGAAAAAAGTAAAAGCTCTCCCATGTCTGCTCAACATCTCCTCAAAACATCTCACCTTTGCTCGAAGCAAAAAATCTTCAATCCTGATCTTTATCTCTTTTAGTGTCTCAACTGAAAATCTGTGTCCAATACTATGCAGAATCTCATAAAGGAGGTTGCATGGCTACTCTATCATCTCATCATTGTCCAAAGATAGTGGTCTTGCAACTAGTCCAACCTTCTTGTCAATTGTCTTATACTTTGTATGTACTCTAGGTTCTTTGCTACAGCCTACAAATTTCAACTTTTGTTGTAAATACACTGGTAAACAAAAATTTTGCTATGTATAAACAAAACCCTATAAATATTTTTGTTGAAATATTTTAGCAAATAACACTTTTGCTAAGAATTCTTAGCACCTAAATTTTCTTGAAGCATGAAATCACCAATTTTGCAATACATCACCAAATAATGGACTTGTAAGACATATGAAAGCTCTTGATTTTTAGCTTTCAGAAATGCTGAAAGATCCTCCATAGTATCTAAGCATGAGAGCCCATCATAGAGACCATCTACCATGTCTTCATCCTGAAAAACACCCGCAAGCTTCAATTCTTTCTCTTTTCTCTTCAAATACTGTGTGGCAACTCTAGGCATGTCTGAAATATGCTGAAAACACAAAGTAATTTTAGTAGATACACCATAAACACCTTAGGAAAAATTACTGCTACTAGGAGGCGAGAGCTTTCCTTGTCTCATATCACCCTCATCTCGCAAAACAATGATACCTAACAAAAATCTACCTCTCTTGCTAGAAGAGGGGGATCCCTCAAGGAATCCTTATTCTGCTGATGGTTGACACAAACGTTCAGGAACTGAATAGCCCTCTTTCCATCCTTGCTTCGGATTTGACCCATCATCCAAAACCTTAGTCTACATCCGAGACTAAGCAATGAATGGCTGCCCCAAAATAATGGGATAGGAACAAGAGTTCTACACAAAGAAATGATTAAGTCTCATCCACATCTCTAATAGAAATCTTCAAGTTCGGACAAGCATCATACAAATCTCATGTAATATTTTTGGTTGCACACATGCGCTAACCATGATCCACATCAATTGACCATCTACAAATATCATACAATCCATGCACTTTGACATTAATCTCCGAGCCATGATCCAAAAGAGCAACACAAGGGGCCTCTGTCTCACTAAGCTTGACTATCATCTCCGTAGTTGCATGACCTCGGTGATTGCGAGAAAAATGGCTAATAGGCATTAATCTAGGCATATCATCACTCTCTGCATACTGTACGGGCTGAAGTAATGGTGGTTGAAGAGTCTTCCCAAACTACATACATAAAGCTCCATTTGTAGACTCCTCAGTAATCTCCTCATCAAAATCAATCTCCTCAATCTACAAGCCATAGATAATAGCCTCAGCAAACTGTTAACGCCTCTCAATGGATCATATCCTATGTCAGCTCTTCAATAATTTTCCATTTTCTTTTAATGATGTCAATGATAACATCATGAAATTCTCTTTTGGCAATCCCCAAGACTTCTCCAAGAGTGAATTCAATTTCGCAATTAAGAATCTGATCCTCAAGTACATTCTTCGAGTCCATAGTCGTCTCAATGTCCGAAAGAAGCTTGAATCTAGGCTACTTTTTTGGCCTTAGATCCTTTGTCTTCGAGGCTTTTAGATCTTCATGTACTTTTGGCTTTTGAACATTAGCCATACTCTACTCTGTTCCTAAAGAAGAACGCTAAGAAACTGGATCACTCCTCCTAGTCACCCTCTTCCAGCCTTCATGCTAATCATTATCTCTTTTTGGCTTCTCCTCAACAAACGCTTCCAATCCATGAGATTTTTCCATATAAGCATAGATAGAAAAGAAATCAACTTGATCATCCCATCCAGTCCCTTTTCTGATCACATCACCTATGGCTGAAAGTTTGGATGTTGAAGCTTTCCCCTTTTTCTCCGCATGTAGTGCATAGGACCATAAAGCAGATTTGTCCTTTGACAGTACTCTAACTAAAGGCCATAGGTAGCAAATTCTCTTGCCACTTCTCACATCACATAAAAAGAGTGCAAAAGAGACTCCTCCAACATTTTCTTCATACCACCCTTACTGAAAGTATGTTTGATCGGTTGTTTTGTATCTCCAAAACATATCATCTTGTCTTTCTAGACTACCAACTTTATCCTTCTCACCTCTTCAAAATCTTAACAATCCTTTTGTTCACAATCTGGACTATCACACAACATGCAATGAAGGACACAATCATTCCTAAAAGAATCTGTAGGAGTAGAAGAAGTTGGGGCTGAAACTGGAGCTGGACTAAGTGGCTACTGCTCCATTCTAGTCATCTTGACTTGTAGGTCTTTTAAGTTCTTTAAAATCTCCTCCACCGTATCTTTAATAGTTAGTTTTTCGAATGGTCTAACAATTACAGTAGGAATAGGCATAGGCATAGATAAAGGATGAGAAACATGAGAAGTATTGGATGGTGCAACAGAAGTAGGAGATGTCATGGTAGGAGAAGAAATCGCTGGTGATGACTGCATTATGTTCTACAAGCGAGCCTTCCTTCTCTGCCTCTTTGTTAGTGTAAAAATGCATCAACATCTATCCAATCCATCTTCAACCCCATAGACTGCATATTATGGACTTTTAGCAACTCTCCCAACTCATCTTGAAGTGCATGATCAATCGTCTGTAAGAATAACTCCACTTTCTCTTAGTTCAAAGCTATTTGCTCTAGATCATCCAACTAGTTATATCGCTCTTCAAACTCCCACAACAATTCAAAAGCAACAAGTCCTTTGTTGGGCTGATAAACCCACTCTCTAAATGTCTTTCACATGCAATACTATAATCCTACAGGAAATACTCATCTTTGAGTGCTTTCTTGAAAGCATCCCAAGTATAGTCTTGTATAAACAGATTTGTCACCCTAACCAGCAAAATAGGTGTGACAAAGTAGTAAGAAATAATTGCTCCAATTGGTTGAAACTCCAAAGAAGCACATCTGGCTTTCAAAGGATCTAATGTAGGCTAGAAAATTTCAGCCATCAAATAATTTTCGTGCACTAACCATAGCCTCAATCGCCTTGGTCATACCATGTGTATGCTCCTGTTCTTGATGCAACAGTTGTTGTTGATCCAATTGCTGCTGATGTAACTGTTGCTTCTCTTGCATAGATAACTGCATCTACTAATTCTGCATCATAATGAGTGAAGAAAGAGTTTCTAGCAAAGTCCTCATCTCATCGGTCGAAAAGGAAGAAGCAGTCAATGAAGAAGGTGGATCTCCCATCTCGATGATCAAAAGCGATGCTTTCACGTCGGGTTCACCAGATGTAACAGAGATTGTGCATGGGAGTCCGTGAACGTCATTCACTGTAGGGATGCTGAGCAAGATGGGAGCAAAAGATGATGAAGAGTACTCAAGTCAGGGTAAATACATAGAATCCGAAAGAGGATGCTTAGATTGTTAATCAAAATGAGTAAGGGATTTAAAAGTGAAACTTCGGTTGTAAGCTGTAGGAACACTTTCATGACATCAAAAACCCTTCACAAGATGTTATGATAAGAGCTCATAGCACTTACCATAATACTCCATTGGAGGTAAGTTACAATGAAGAAGAGAAGTATGATCAAGGTGAATAAGAACATATGTTGACTTGTTATCATTTTCTTTTCTCATAGTATGATTGGGGAACTCGAGCTTATTAACCTCCAACTTGCATATATGATGTTATTAGATGGTGGAAAACTCTCTTATCACAAGGATAAAATATTTAGGAAGGAAAAGGAAGCACATCATGGCCCAATGTAGCCATACAAAATGTTCAAGTGTGTGACTTTGGTGAGCCTTTTCCATATAAGTCCAATGATGAGGAAAACATGATTGATGGCCATAAAATGAGTGATCCAGCTTTTTCTTCACAAAGCATTTTTGTTAGAAGCATGAAGTAAATTGATAACAAATAAATCCAAATTCACTAATAGCTACTCTCAATGGCGTCACTTGATATGTTTATCATCCATTCAAAGGTGACACTGTAATAAACTCACAATGCTCCAAATCATTCTATTCAAAATAGAGACTTGAGATGTTTGTCTTATCCAAAGCTCTGAAGTCAAATATCAACCATCTCCTACAATTCATGAGTGAAAGGCAATGATTATCTTGAAGGCAAGTTTTAAACATGATGAGTAGCCAAAGAGACCCATGAGCGATGGTAGTTGTTGCTATTAAAGATCATCCATCAAAGGGTTGTTTGGTTTGAGGGAGATGACACCTCTCATAAGCTTGAATCTTTGCATGCTTCTTTTTAGCAAAGGTACCGACGTCACATGCCATCCAACCCACAAGCACAAGGAAGAAGAGTGTTTGATCTTTGAAATTGTTGGGGGTGGCACCTTCACTATTGTGATATTTGTCAACCTCGTGATGGAGTACATTAAGCCATAGGTCGTGCTCCTAGATGTTGGGGACTGGGTAGGCTATTCATACCTCTACCCAAGCCTACCTTATAAACTTGTGGAGATGCGGTATGTGCTATCAAATGGAGTTGGCATGGTGGTAGGGGAGGCTTCCGTACTAATCATGGCTTATGCAAGGTAGAGCAAGGAAAAGGTGGCCTTAATAAAGCAGACCATGAGAATATACTCGATGATCCTTGATCTTTTCAGTGTACTTCATGCCCATAACTCCTCTATAGCAGGAAGTAGGTAGGTAGGAATGTCTCTCCCTTGTTGTCGCTCCACCCCCTCTTAAACTCATAAAACCACCTTCATCAATAATTCCACCCTCAATTCACCATTTTTGCATGCGGTTACACCAAAAGCCCTTTGCTTTTTCCAATTAGAGCTTAATCTTTTTCAAAGCTTTTTTTGTTAACAAAGCTTTTGCTCGAAGTCCTTCATAATTTCCCACATCATCAACTACATGGCCCATTGATGATAGATAACAACTGCCTTGTTAATGGAATATGCAATTGAACACCATTGTAATATTACCGTTTGAAAAATATTACTAGTCCGACTTTCCACACCCCGCGTGAAACTCATGCAAAGGTTAGTTCCGGCATTGGAGTTACCAGCAGTGCAACCTGTAAACCGTATGCAAAGAATCATGACCTCCGAATTGGTAAACTGGGACCGGGGTTCAAAACTGCAGGAGAACTCCCTCTTGGGAGGAGGTTAAGGGAATATAGATGGAATTATTGCAAAATTTTTTATTTATCTTCCCCAGCCGATGCATGGCTAAGGGAAGGGGATGGGCTAGTAGGAGCCCCATGAGGAAAGGAAGGGAGAAGTCCATGCAAGTTACCACGTGGGGGGGGGGGGGGGGGGGGGGGGGGGGGGGGAGGTTGCCTCTCCCCCAGACTATAAAACCCCCTTTGCGGGGACTTGGGAAGGATGGTTGGAAGAGGGAAGAAGCTGCAGAAGTCGCAAGGTGTGAGAGGAAGGGAGAGGCTACATCGCTGCAGGAAGCTGTCGTGGAGAGAGAGTGGAGGTCGCCGCCTTCTCAAGCCGTCAGCCGCCGTGTGTGCCGCCATTGGCCATCCGACGCCATCTTCATGCCACCTTCCACATCCACTATTGGCTTTCCCCTTTCCACATAGGTTCAACAGCCCTAGAAGCTTCTTAGAATCTTCTTAGAAGCTTCTAAGGGGGCTTCTCTAAGCCCCCTTCCCATTGCATCCACTACAAGCCATTTGCTAGCCCCGGTTTTAAAGCCCCTTCCCATTTGATCTCCATAAAGTCCATTTTACCTCAGGATTTAAGCCCCCCTTCCCATTGAATCCTCAAAAAGGCCATTTTCACCCCCGGCTGTTGAGATATCGAGCTTCGCTCTCCTGATATGCCAGCATGACTGTTGTGCATTTATGTCACCGACTTGTTAGCTGTAGATGCGGTTGGTACACCGCCCATGAATAATAGCTAGATGATAGCTATCCTTATCTACTCTAGTTCGTGGCTCAGTTAGTATGCCACCTTGGTTAGTTGAGTTTGGTTTGAGACCCATATATAGGGTTCTTCTATTTCTATGTACTTGAGTTCTTTTTGGCTTACACAACTAAGAAGAGGAAAAACTGTTTTCAGCCTCCACCTGTGTGTGTATTCCCCCATTTGTGCAAGCAAGATAGATACAAGTGAGACTCCTTCCTTCTCTCCCACAATCTTGACATGGTATCAGAGCCTGGTTCATGGTAAGGAGCTCAAGAAAGCAAACCAAGTTCGCGGCGTTCTGATAAGAGGACCAGTATTGCTTTCATTTTTCGAGTTTGGGAGCAAGTCTCTGCAGGTAGCACAGCCGGAAAGTGCAAGAGTGCATTGTCTTAGATTGAGACGCCCTTCGCGGTGTAGCAAGAGGGAAGTATATGCTGCAGGAGAAGGCTTTAGCCCTTGGTTGCCCTGTTTTTTTTATTCGAGGCCATTTCAGGGCCTGTTTTGGAGACGGAAGTTTTCCGCACGCACTCAAAAAAAGGCCCTGTTTTATGCTGTGCCACCACTGTTCTACAGGTCGGTGAAAAGTTACTGTAGAAATTGCATCGTATGCCTGTGGAGGAACTTCAAAAGAAACTGTCTTCTACTCAAATGCTAAAAGAGGTAGAGGCAGAGGTAGAGGAGGCCAATCTGGAGGCCGTGGTAGAAATCAGAATATGCAGCAAACTCAAGAAAACTAGTCGTATGGAGGAGGACGTGGTAACTCTAGAGGTAGGGGGAGCCAAAGAGGTCATGGTGGATGGTAAAGAGGTCAAAATGCAAACAACAATGTTGAATGCTACTACTGTGGTAAAATGGGTCATATGGCTAAAGACTGCTATAAAAAGCAGAATGACATCATGAATGGAAAATTGCAACAAGGGAATTATGCATCTTCTAGTAGACAGGGTGATGACAGAAATGAGCATTTGTTTATGGTGTAGCACATGAACAATTCTGTGACAAGTGCAGAAGAAAGCAACGATGTATGGTATGTTGACTCAGGTGCATCAAACTACATGACAGGTCATGCAGAATGGATGGAGGATGCAAGGAAAATGGAAAAACCAGGATTTGTGGAGACTGGTGATGATACTGCACATCCTATTGTGCAGATTGGAAAATTTCCTTTGTCTATGCAAGAGGGAAAAAGAAATACCTGTCGGATGTATTTCATGTCCCGAATATCATCAAGAACCTGGTTTCTGTTGGTCAAATGGTTGAGCAGGGCTTGCAGGTCAGATTTAATTCTCATGGATGCTTTGTTGAGGATATGGAAAATAAAGGTCGCTTGATAGCAAAAGGAAAGAAGAAGGGCAGAAGTTTATGTTGGATGCAGACATGCCTGAATTGAGTGCAGCAATGTTTGCACATGGGACCGGTTTAGTTGCAGATATTGATATCTGGCATAAATGCATTGGTCACGTTAATGTACAATGACTTAAATCAATGTAGGTCCAAAATATTGTTGCAGGATTGCCTAAATTCAAGGTTGCAGAAATGCATAAGGTATGTGAAGCCTGTCAATTTGGAAAACAGGCAAGGAAACCATTTCCTAGACATGTTCAAGAGAGTAAGAAGCCATTGGAATTAATCCACTCTGATGTGTGGACTACTAAAGCTGCATCTATTGGAGGCTGTCATTATTTTGTCACTTTTATTGATGACTATAGCAGAAAAGTTTGGGTGTATTTTATGAAAAAGAAAAGTGAAGTGTTTGGGCATTTCAAAACTCTTAAAGCTATGGTTGAAAAAGAAACAGACCTGCAAATAAAATGCCTAAGGTCAGATGGAGGGGGAGAGTACCTCTCAAATGAGTTTGCAAGGTTCCTGCATGAGCATGGCATAAAGCAGCAATATTCATGCAGTCATACCCCACAACAAAATGGAATTGCAAAAAGGAAAAACATGCATATTGGAGAGGTATCTCATGCCATGCTCAACGAAAAAGACTTGCTAGATTTTTACTGGGCTGAAGCAGTTGCTACAATAGTCTACATAATGAACAGGACTCCCACTGCAGCAATACATGGGATTACTCCAGAGGAGAGGTATACTGGTAGGAAACCAGATATTTCTTATTTGAAGATTTTTGGTTGCATTGCCTATGTTCATGTGCCGGATGAGTTGAGATCCAAGTTGGATCCAAAAGCTGAGAAGTGCATCTTTATTGGTTACTCTCTGCAGCACAAAGGGTATAGATGCTATAACCCTTCTACTCGTAAGTTTATAGTAAGCAGAGATGTTGTTTTTTATGAGATGAGTAGCTGGTATAAACTAGTAAATGTGATTGATGATGTAGATACACAAAATGGTAATGCTGCACAGAATTCACAGCAGCAGTTACAAAATATTAGTGGACTTGGAGTGTCCTCTAGCAGTGGTTCACATTCTTCGCCATGGACAGGCAGATTGAGATCAGGAGAATCTCCTCAAAACAATGCAGATAGTGGTATGCAGGTTTCACGAAAAGGAAAAGAGAAGGTAGATCAGCCCATGTTTGATGTGAATGTAGGTCACTCTTATGTGGATGGTCAATCCAATGGCTCAGAACAGAGCATTGATGATGAGTTGGGTATTCCTTCTATTGTTACACCTGGAGTAAGGAAGACCAAGGATGTTTTGAGAGCACCTGGGAGTGAACCTACTTTGCGCAGGTCTAGCAGAGCTAGGTATCCTGTGGATAGGATGAAATATGATGGATTTATAGCCATTCACTATGCCTATATGGTCAAAGTGATACAGGAACCAAAACCCACTTCTTTTGAGGAAGCCATGGGAAAAGAAAAATGGGAGAAAGCCATGGACGAAGAAATGGATGCCTTGGAAGCAAATGCTACATGGGAATTGGTACCTTTGCCTAAAGATAAGAATGCAATTGGTTGTAAGTGGATTTATAAGGTGAAGCACAATGTAGATGGTTCTGTGAACAGATACAAGGCAAGATTAGTAGTCAAGGGGTATGCACAAACATATGGCATTGATTATGAAGAAACATTCAGTCCGATTGCAAGTATGGTAACCGTAAGAGCAGTCATTGCTATGGCTGCATCAAACGAATGGTCTTTACATCATATGGATGTAAAGAATGCCTTCTTGCATGGTGATTTGCAAGAAGAGGTATATATTGTCAAGATTGTGGGAGAGAAGGAAGGAGTCTCACTTGTAGCTTTCTTGCTTGCACAATGGGGGAATACGCACAAGGGTGGAGGCTGAAAACAGTTTTCCTCTTCTTAGTTGTGTAAGCCAAAAGAACTCACTTACAAAGAAAATAGGAGAACCCTATATATGGGTCTCAAACCAAACTCAACTAACTAAGGTGGCATACTAACTCAGCCACGAACTAGAGTAGATAAGGATAGCTGTCATGTAGCTATTATTCATGGGCAGTGTACCAACCGCGTCTGCAACTGACAAGTCGGTGACATAAATACACAACGGTCACCCTGGCGTATCACGAGTGGAGCTCGATATCTCAACACTCCCCCTCGAGCTCAATCCCGATTCCTGCACACCAAGCAGGTCTCTGAACTTGCGCAGCTTCTCTGCGCCCAATGCCTTCGTGAATATGTCAGCTACCTGATCCTCTGTGCTGACATAAACTAGATCAATAAGACCTAGTAAAACCCTCTCCCGCACATAGTGATAATGCACCTCAATGTGCTTTGTTCTAGCATGATAGACTGGGTTATTTGCCAAGTGTATACTACTCATGTTGTCACAATAAATGACAACTGGCCCATCTGTAGACTGATGCATATCATAAAGTAGCTTATGCAACCAAGCTACCTCACATGCAGCCATTGCTGCACCCCTGTACTCAACCTCTGTGCTCGACAAGGCAACTGTAGGCTGTTTCTTGCTGCTCCAAGTGACTGCAGCACTCCCAAAAGAGAACACATATCCACTGGTAGATCGTCTATCAGAAATACTACCAGCCCAATCAGCATCAGTGTATCCATGCAACTGTATCTGAACCCCAGTCTCATAAAATAGTCCATACTGCAATGTGGACTTCACATACCTGAGTATGCATCTAGCCGCATCCAAATGCGATTTCCTTGGAGCCTGCATAAACTGACTTACCAATCCAACAGCATAGCTCAAATCTAGCCTGGTAATAGTCATATAAATCAAGCTTCCTACTATGTGTCTGTACATAGTAGGGTCTTCCAGAAGCTCACCTGCATCTGCGCTCAGCTTCACATTCTGCTCCAAAGGAACTGAAATAGGCTTACAGCCTGTCATCCCATATTTGGACAGCATGTCCAATCCATACTGCCTCTACAAGAGCTATATCCCACTTGGTGATCTAATCACCTCAATGCCCAAGAAATAACACAGCTCTTCCAAATCCTTCATCTCAAACTTCTGCTTCAATAGCATTTTCACATGAAGGATATCTTCATCACTGTCACCTGTCATAATCAAATCATCAACATAAATGACAAGTAGCATAATACCTTTCTCTGTTTTTCTCACATAAAGTGAGAAATCTGCCTTGGAAATCTGAAAGCCAATAGTGACAAGATACTGTCCTATCTTGTCAGACCATGCTCTAGGTGCTTGCTTCAAGCCATACAAGGCTTTCTTCAACCTACAAACAAACTCAGGATGAACAGCATGCACATAACCTGGTGGCTGCTCCATATAGACCTCTTCTTGCAAATCACCATGCAAGAAGGCATTCTTTACATCCATCTGATGTAAAGACCATCCCTTTGATGCAGCCATAGCAATGACTGCTCTTACGGTTGCCATCCTTGCAACCGGACTGAATGTTTCTTCATAGTCAATGCCATATGTTTGTGCATACCCCTTGACTACTAATCTTGCCTTGTATCTGTTCACAGAACCATCTGCATTGTGCTTCACCTTATAAACCCACTTACAACCAATTGCATTTTTACCTTAGGCAAAGGTACTAATTCCCATGTAGCATTTGCTTCCAAGGCATCCATTTCTTCATCCATGACTTTCTCCCATTTTTCTTTTCCCATGGCTTCCTCAAAAGAAGTGGGTTCTGGTTCCTGTATCACTTTAACCATATATGCATAATGAATGGCTGTAAATCCATCATATTTCAGCCTACCCACAGGATACCTAGCTCTGGTAGACCTGTGCAAAGTAGGTTCACTCCCAGGTGCTCTCAAAACATCCCTGGTCTTCCTTACTCCAGGTGTAGCAATAGAAGGAATACCCAACTCATCATCAATGCTCTGTTCTGAGCCACTGGATTCACCATCCACATAAGAGTGACCTGCATTCACATCAAACATGGGCTGATGAACCTTCTCTTTTCCTTTTCGTGATACCTGCATACCACTATCTGCATTGCTTTGAGAAGATTCTCCTGATCTCAATCTGCCTGTCCATGGCGAAGAATGTGAACCACTGCTAGAGGACGCTCCATGTCCACTAATATTTTGTGACTGCTGCTGTGAATTCTGTGCAGCATTACCATTTTGTGCATCTACATCATCAATCACATTTACTGGTTTATACCAGCTACTCATCTCATCAAAAACAACATCTCTGCTCACTGTAAACTTACGAGTAGAAGGGTTATAGCATCTATACCCTTTTTGCTGCAGAGAGTAACCAATAAAGATGCACTTTTCAGCTTTTGGATCCAACTTGGATCTCAACTCATCTGGCACATGTACATAGGCAATGCAACCAAAAATTTTCAAATGAGAAATATCTGGTTTCCTACCAGTATACCTCTCCTCTGGAGTCATTCCATGTATTGCTGCAGTGGGAGTCCTGTTCATTATGTAGACTGCTGTAGCAACTGCTTCAGCCCAATAAAAATCTGGCAAGTCTTTTTCATTGAGCATGGCACGAGATACCTCTCCAATATGCCTGTTTTTCCTTTCTGCAATTCCATTTTGTTGTGGGGTATGACTGCATGAATATTGCTGCTTTATGCCATGCTCCTGCAGGAACCTTGCAAACTCATTTGAGAGGTACTCTCCCCCTCCATCTGACCTTAGGCATTTTATCTGCATGCCTGTTTCTTTTTCAACTATCACTTTAAGAGTTTTGAAATGCCCAAAAACTTCACTTTTCTTTTTCATAAAATACACCCAAACTTTTCTGCTATAGTCATCAATAAAACTGACAAAATAATGACAGCCTCCAAGAGATGCAGCTTTAGTTGTCCACACATCAGAGTGGATTAATTCCAATGGCTTCTTACTCTCTTGAACATGTCTAGGAAATGGTTTCCTTGCATGTTTTCCAAACTGACAGGCTTCACATACCTTATGCATTTCTGCAACCTTGAATTTTGGCAAACCTGCAACAATATTTTGGGCCTGCATTGATTTAAGTCGCTGTACATTAACATGACCAATGCATTTATGCCAGATATCAATATCTGCAACTACACCGGTCCCATGTGCAAACATTGCTGCACTCAATTCAGACATGTCTGCATCCAATGTAAACATTCTGCCCTTCTTCTTTCCTTTTGCTATCAAGCGACCTTTATTTTTCATATCCTCAACAAAGCATCCATGAGGATTAAATCTGACCTGCAAGCCCTGCTCAACCATTTGACCAACCGAAACCAGATTCTTAGTGATATTCGGGACATGAAATACATCGGACAAGTATTTCTTTTTCCCATCCTGCATAGACAAGGAAATTTTTCCAATCTGCACAATAGGATGTGCAGTATCATCACCAGTCTCCACAAATCCTAGTTTTTCCATTTTTCTTGCATCCTCCATCCATTCTGCATGACCTATCATGTGGTTTGATGCACCTGAGTCAACATACCATACATCATTGGTTTCTTCTGCACTTGTCACAGAGTTGTTCATGTGCTGCACCATAAACAAGTGCTCATTTCTGTCATCACCCTGTCTACTAGAAGATGCATAATTCCCTTGTTGCAGTTTTCCATTCATGATGTCATTCTGCTTTTTATAGCAGTCTTTAGCCATATGACCCATTTAACCACAGTAGTAGCATTCAACATTACTGTTTGCATTTTGGCCTCTTTGCCATCCACCACGACCTCTTTGGCTCCCCCTGCCTCTAGAGTTACCACGTCCTCCTCCATAGGACTGGTTTTTTTGAGTTTGCTGCATATTCTGATTTCTGCCACGGCCTCTAAATCGGCCTCCTCTACCTCTGCCTCTACCTCTTTCAGCATTTGAGTAGAAGACAGCTTCTTTTGAAGTTCCTCCTGAAGAAGATGCACCACCATTTCTCTGCTCCTCAGAAATTAGAAGAGCAATCAACTCCTCAAAGTCAGGAAATCTTTCACGAATGGAAATGGATGTTCAAAACTGTGCATAATCCTTTCCTAGACCATTCAAGGTCACGGAAACTAAATCATCATCTTCCACTGGCGACCCAATGGAAGCAAGTGCATCTGCAATCTTCTTCACCTTCATGTGGTAGTCATTGATGCTTATGTTTTCTCTTTGCACATTATGCAACTCTTGCTTGAGCTGCATTTTCCTGGCTTGCGTATTTGTACTATACATTTTTGACAGAGTATCCCATGCCTCCTTTGGCGTACTTGCATCCTGAATATGCACAATCATAGAGTCTGAAATGCTGATAGACAGCCAGTACATAACTTTCCTGGCTCTCTCATGCCATGCTTTGAATGCCTGCATTTGCTGTTGATTGGGAACATCAGGAAGAACTGGTTCTTCTTCATTTCCTGCAACAAATTCCCAATATCCTTTTCCCATAAGGAAATTCGTCATTCTAAACTTCCATGCCTGGAAGTTGTTCTTGTCAAGCTTTTCAGTGACAATCTGTGAAAGAGAATCAGACGCCATTACAGAATACTGCAAAAAATTCTATCACTGCAAAAAACACAGCTTCACCCTCACAAGGGCAAATCTGCAAAACTGGTGAAAGTGGTATTTGACCACACAGTCACTTCTTAGTGATGATTTTGCATAAACAGGAATCAAGGATGATTCTGTAACTCCCAATGTCTCTGTACATAAGCATACGATGCAATTTCTGTGGTAACTTTTCACCGACCTGTAGAACAGTGGTCGCACAGCATAAAACTGGGCCTTTTCCTGAGTGCGTGCAGAAAACTTCCGCCTCCAAAACAGGCCCCGAAATGGCCTCAAATCAAAATAACAAGGTCGCCAAGGGCTAAAGCCCTTACCCGCAGCATATACTGCCCTCTTGCTTCACCGCGAAGGGCATCTCAACCTGAGACAATGCACTCTTGCAATTTCCGACTGTGCTACCTGCAGAGATCTGCTCCCAAAACAGAAAATGAAAGCAACACTGCTCCTCTTACCAAAACACCGCGAGCTTGGCTTGCTTTCTTGAGCTCCTTACCACGAACAAGGCTCTGATACCATGTCAAGATTGTGGGAGAGAAGGAAGGAGTCTCACTTGTAGCTTTCTTGCTTGCACAATGGGGGAATACGCACAAGGGTGGAGGCTGAAAACAGTTTTCCTCTTCTTAGTTGTGTAAGCCAAAAGAACTCACTTACAAAGAAAATAGGAGAACCCTATATATGGGTCTCAAACCAAACTCAACTAACTAAGGTGGCATACTAACTCAGCCACGAACTAGAGTAGATAAGGATAGCTGTCATGTAGTTATTATTCATGGGCGGTGTACCAACCGCGTCTGCAACTGACAAGTCGGTGACATAAATACACAACGGTCACCCTGGCGTATCACGAGTGGAGCTCGATATCTCAACATATATGGAGTAGCCACCAGGTTATGTGCATGTTGTTCATCCTGAGTTTGTTTGGAGGTTGAAGAAAGCCTTGTATGGCTTGAAGCAAGCACCTAGAGCATGGCCTGACAAGATAGGATAGTATCTTGTCACTATTGGCTTTCAAATTTCCAAGGCAAATTTCTCACTTTATGTGAGAAAAACAAAGAAAGGTATTATGCTGCTTGCCATTTATGTTGATGATTTGATTATCGCAAGTGATAGTGATGAAGATATCCTTCATGTGAAAATGCTATTGAAGCAGAAGTTTGAGATGAAGGATTTGGGAGAGCTGCGTTATTTCTTGGGCATTGAGGTGATTAGATCACCAAGTGGGATACGGCTCTTGCAGAGGCAGTATGGATTGGACATGCTGTCCAAATATGGGGGACAAGCTGTAAGCCTATTTTAGTTCCTTTGGAGCAAAATGTGAAGCTGAGTGCAGATGCAGGTGAGCTTCTCGAAGACCCTACTATGTACAGACGCATAGTAGGAAGTTTGATTTATATGACTATTACCAGGCCAGATTTGAGCTATCCTGTTGGATTGGTAAGTCACTTTATGCAGGCTCCAAGGAAACCGCATTTAGATGCGGCTAGACGCATACTCAAGTATGTGAAGTCCACATTGCAGTATGGACTATTTTATGAGACTGGGATTCAGATACAGTTGCATGGATACACTGATGCTGATTGAACTGGTAGTATTTCTGATAGACGGTCTACCAATGAATATGTGTTCTCTTTTGGGAGTGTTGCAGTCACTTGGAGCAGCAAGAAACAGCCTACAGTTGCCTTGTCGAGCACAAAAGTTGAGTACAGGGGTGTAGCAATGGCGGCATGTGAGGTAGCTTGGTTACATAAGCTACTTTATGATATGCATCAGCCTACAGATGGGCTAGTTGTCATTTATTGTGACAACATGAGCAGTATATACTTGGCAAATAACCCAGTCTATCATGCTAAAACAAAGCACATTGAGGTGCATTATCACTATGTGCAGGAGAGGGTTTTACTAGGTCTTATTGATCTAGTTTATGTCAGTACAGAGGATCAGGTATTTGACATATTCACGAAGGCATTGGGCGCAGAGAAGCTGCGCAAGTTCAGAGACCTACTTGGTGTGCAGGAATTGGGATTGAGCTCAAGGGGGAGTGTTGAGATATCAAGCTCCACTCATGATATGCTAGGGTGACCGTTGTGCATTTATGTCACCGACTTGTTAGCTGTAGATGCGGTTGGTATACCGCCCATGAATAATAGCTAGATGACAGCTATCCTTATCTACTCTAGTTCATGGCTCAGTTAGTATGCCACCTTAGTTAGTTGAGTTTAGTTTGAGACCCATATATAGGGTTCTTCTAATTCTATGTACTTGAGTTCTTTTTGGCTTACACAACTAAGAAGAGGAAAAACTATTTTCAACCTCCACCTGTGTGTGTATTCCCCCATTTGTGCAAGCAAGAAAGATACAAGTGAGACTCCTTCCTTCTCTCCCACAATCTTGACATCGGCTTCAAAGAGGAAACCTATAAGGCCTTCCTACCAAATATCCCTCAAGCCCTAGGCCCGGTTCCTTGTAATGAAGAAGAGGGGTTTCTCTAAGCCCCTTCCCACTCGATTTCCCCCATAAGCCATCCCTATTTTTTCCCCTGGGTCTTATAGAGAAAAGGAGGATTTCCGTAAGCCCCCTCTCCACAAGATCTTTACCCCCGAAACTTTTATGAGGGGAAGGAGAAGTTTATAAATCCCCATTTCCACAAGGCCTCATAAAGCCATTCCTAGCCGGAATTTCAAGGAGAAGAATATCTCTCAAACCGCCTTTTCCGCAAGGCCTTCACAAGATCCCTTCACAATCTGCAAGGCCTTCACAAGATCCCTTCACAAAATCGCTCTTTTCCGAAAGGAAGAAAGCCCAAGCTCCGAACCCTAAGGCCTTCCAAAGACAATTTCCATAAGTTGGTACTTTTGTCAAGGAGCCGTACCTCAAAGGGATTTGCGCATATGAGGGAGACGGCCAAAGATCATAAGACTGCGGGCCAAGGCAAGAAGTTTGAATCCACGAAGGCAAACCAGAAGTCAAATTCACGATGGCCCCTAAAAAGTCACAAGGCGCAACCGTAGGAGGATCATCTCCTAATATTCATGTGGACATTTCACCAAACCCACAAGTCTAGGTTTTCTTCCTATTTTTGATTTACGTCAAAGTATTGCAATTATGCATGGTTAATTCATGGAATTAGGATGCACTTATGCTTGTCAAATCCACCTATTTTAATGCGAATGAATTACATTGGCTATTTTTAAAAGAAGTAACTCACGATTGAAGATTGGTCATTTGTATTTTTCAA
Organism: Lygodium microphyllum; assembly: GCF_053477565.2. Taxonomy (NCBI): domain Eukaryota; kingdom Viridiplantae; phylum Streptophyta; class Polypodiopsida; order Schizaeales; family Lygodiaceae; genus Lygodium; species Lygodium microphyllum. Next base: position 26,246,077 of record NC_141152.1, on the reverse strand, counting down.
TGGAATGAACGAAAAAGAACATAAGGTATCTATGCATTTTTAGCAAGTAGCCTTTGTGCGTTGCAAAGTAACGAATCTAGAACAACTAATGACTATCATTACAAAGTCGAAATTATTGTAGTACACCTTTGATTATGCACGGAAAGATTAAATTGCATGTCGCAATTTTAGACAAATCTTCTTCTTAATCATTCATTAAAAAGTCGCTATCAACCATAGAAAACTGCAAAGCATGGAAAGATTCTAAGGCTGCATGAAGTAGGTTAACTCTAGCTTCAATTGGCATAAATATCATTTAACTATGTAGTAGTTAGGAAAGGTTGCATAATGTCCATTCATGGTATGAATAATTCCATTCAAAAACGTAGTTATGGAAAGGCTGCATGGTTCGTTTTAATATAAAACCTTAAAAGCTTAGTGGAATAAATCGTGAATGCATGTCCTAGTAGAATCAATGGAAACGATGCCATAACTTAACATTTGTTTTGATCTTAACAAGAAGAGTTAGGGATTGCAAATCTAGTCGTACGTAGAGGCAAGGAATCGCATGCTTACGTGAATTGTAACGTAATGCAACTAGTTTTCCCTCTTTGATCAAATTAACATCCCTAGGATTGGTTCGTCCTTATCGTAAGACAAGCAAATGGGATTACCCAAAATACCTAAACCGCAAAGGATTTGCATAGGATGGTTAAATCAATACAATATACTCCAAGTGCTAACCAAGGTTTAGCACGTTAAGGACTTGACCTAGTCGCACTTATTGCCAAGTTGGAACTCCCATACCCTAAAGTCCTGCCCACATTCACGGAATGTAGGGACAATTGGACGTACTTGCAAGAAATGATCTAGGGTTTCTACCCTAAGGATCACTCGTTCAAGAGATGAAACTCGGATTGAGTTGGAACCCCCAGGACCAACGATGTCGGCCTAGTGCAATTGGGATTGGATTGGATATGAAGATACCCTAAACCCTGTTTCTTATCTAATCATGATTCCATGATTAGAAGATGCCATTTGATGGGTGCTATAGTCCCATGGATTAGATGTGACACTTGTGCAACAAGTTGCAACGTCGCATGATCTTGTGGTTTGATCACAAGAGAATGGCCAATTCCTCGGAATGAGATTGGCAGATTCTTGTACAAGATTAACTCTCAAGAGGATGAGTAGTCATCCTGTTATAAAGTTGCCAAGATAAGGGAATTAGGTATTTGCTTGGAAGCAAAGGATCAAGTTAATAATTTGGAGTGACACGGTTGCCATGACTTACTATTAATAAAACCTAAGGTATTAGTTAAGTTGGGTTAATAGGGTATGGCCCTAACCCAAGGACATAAGGGTTAACAAAAAAAACCCTTGGGGATCTTGCCAAGTCGCAATTGATCCCAGATCAAATGCTGGATGCATTCAGAGAGAAGGATTCACTCCTTAGCAATTGGCCAGATCATTGGAAATGATTGTGCTTGTAACAATTTAGAGAGCATTGTTTGCTTTGTTTGCTCAAGGAACTAAAGGATGAAAAGATATCTAATGCTTTAGGCTGAAGGCCTGAAGGGAGAGGCAGCCTCAGTTACCCTTGACTGTCTGCTTGACCCTAACCAAGGGGGTTGTTAGTCGCACCGGGAAGGTGGACTAAACCCGCCGGTGTGAGGTCTCTCCGTTGGGCACTACTTGGAGCAGGAGGACGCTTGGGTGCCAAGGGGGCTCTGGCCGTAAATCCATTGCCTTCCGAGCCCTGCACAAGAGGCCAACGTGACTCGGGATTGGATCTCGAGGCCCGCATACTAGTCTACGGGCGGAATCTTGGATTAGTAATCCCTATGGAGTGCTAGATAGCCTTTGGGTGAATTATGGATAAGCCTATGGTCTAGAGTTTATGAATGTTGAGTGTTGAAATGACTTGTTTTTTGGCTGATTTTTGTTGTTTTTGAGAGCTGAATGGTTGATTTTATGAGATGATTGATTGGTTTGGAAGTGTTTTGAGAGTGTTTTGGATGATATTGATTGTGTTTTGGAAGTTCATGATGTTTTTCAATGGAGATATGTGGTTCTGTGATGTTCTGATAGGTTCTGATTGGTTCTGTATACCTTCTGTTTTGTTCTATTTTGGTCTGTTTTGTTCTGATTGTCTTCTATAAGGAGGGATTGAGTATTGATTGATGAAGATTGAGATCTTGTGAAAGCTTATTGAATGGTTTGTGAGAGTTTGGAATGGTTTGAGTATGAGTTATGTGGTTTTGATGACCTTCTGTAACCTTCTATAGGTCTTCTGTAGAGCCTCTATTTCTGTTCTGTTCTGTACTGTAGTTGTTCTGGTACTGTACTGTGACTTTTTTGTATGCTTCTGTATGTGTTCTGATAGATGAGAGTGTAGCTTGGGAAAGTTTTCTAGCCTTGGAAAGAGGTGAATACAAGTGCAAAAGAGCTGAAAGAAGTGAAAGAAGTAGCTGCTGAAGACTCAAGTGAAGACTGGAGTAAAGTGACAATAGTGAGCTATGAAAAGACACTGTAGTGGCTCTAGTGACTCTTCATATCAGACATACCTCTTGGGAGGGGTATCCACGACCTAAGAAGGATTATTGAGAGTAATTTTTGAGAGATTGTAGTGAGGATATGATGTATTATTGATGGAGAGAAAGAGAGAGAGAGTCAGAGATAGCCAATTTTACTGAAACAGAGTGATTGTATATGAGAGATTGAAAGAGAAGACTATGAAGATATTGAAGATGAATACTATATGATGTATTTCCATTCAAAGATGGTGTATTCCTTTGCTTTTTTTGTTATATTGATGGATTTTGTGAAGATATTGAAGAATATGGTTGATTCTATCAAATCCGTGGGAGATCTACATGATGATGTATGAAGATTTGTTGTGCCTGGTGTTCTTTTCTTCATTGTGATCATATGAAACATAATAAACAAGCTTGTTGATGTTACAAGATATATTTTCTTGCAAGAGAATTCCCTTTTCCTTGGTGCTCCTCTTGGGGCTCCAATGAATGTATTCCAAAGATAAATATGACAACCTGTTGAAAAGGAACTTGTTTGACATTGTTTTTCTATGTCAAAGTGCTAAGATTAGGTGAAAGAACCAGTGTCTAAATGGCTAATTAAGGAAGTTTCTTGATACATGTCTAACTAAATGTGGTAGGTAATTAGACAACTAAAACAACCTGAGGAAAGTGCGGTGGATGTGGCCATGGGTCCGTCCTACGGATGGGTGGTCCCCGTTGGCCGGGAATTTTTCTCAATCATAATGAATAGCAAAGGGGATCTTCTTAAAGGAAATGAATAGCAAAGGGCGCTGACCTAGAATCTACGTTATAATAACCTCGCTTTATGATGTTTTAGGGGAACGGAATGGGACTATGCCTTATGGCAGAGAGGTCGAGCCTTGCATCCCTCTCGTTTCCCATTCTCCTTGAACCACGTGCAGCATGAATCTGCTTCGTTCCTGGCGTTTCTGCGTAAAGTAGTTCGCTTGGGATTCGACGCTAGTTGCCGTTTAGGAAATGACCATTAGGGGAAACCCTGATTTAGGTCGAGGTTGGAATGGCCAGAATACTTCCGCTATGTGGCAGACGCGGAAAGTCCTAGATCGCAAACCCTATAACATTCCATGGGAGTGCTAGGCGGAGCTTTCTAAACCTCCTTTCCGATGGACTGCTAAGACGTGTCCTGATGGGAATAGGTGGACATGTTACAACCATATTGGAGAATATTTGAATTTTCCATAAGTTTGGGACATGTGGTCAAATCTTTGGACTTTTTAGAACTTGAACAATATAACTCCAAATCGAGCACTCTATAGCTTAGTAGATTCCATTTTTCAAGTGCTTTCTAATGATAGGTCACATCATATGGTTTTGAGAAACTTATGGCCATGTTATCTGAGTGCCACCTTTTTTGTATTCAAAAAATGGGAATCGAGAGATTCCCAAACTCCCTAATATTGTGATATTGTCTTTGCTTGCGATCCATCAAACACCATTAACATGTCTATAGCCATGGAAATAATTGTACCCCCATAAAACATCAAATCACCAAACATGATGGGGCATTCACACCTCACCACCCTTCCAAACCTTGAATGAAACTTTGTATTTTCAACCAAACTGAAATTTCCTTCATGTTTCTTCCTTTAACTTTCTTCATAAGCTCCAATATGGTGTACAAACCCTTGGAATTTTTAAAATGATCATTCTCTTCATATGAGCATGTTCTTCCATGGAATGTGCCCTAACAAAAATATGCTTTGGAATAGAACTTTGTGCTCATCTAGTCATGATTGGAGATCAAATGCAATGTCGAATCCATGATATGTAGCCAATCAAATGATGTCCACATAAAAATTATGAATGCACTGAAGAGAATGTGCCTAGCCTAACTACATGTGCACGTGTGTCATGCAAAATGCAAACAAAAAGACACACACAACGAAAAAAAAATCCTAATGACGCTGACTAATGAGATCAAATTCTTGGCAAAAAATTTGGCCCTTAAGTTCATAGTGGTGGACGTGCACCATGACGACATCTACCCCCTCCAAACCTGCATATCCTCCGAATGGGCCACAGCTACACATCCTCATCACTGTCAAGCTTCATGGTCAATGTTATCTCCTCATCTTCTGAAAAATCATCTACAATATCCATATCCTCATCAATATCATCTCTTGCCTCAAGTCCATCATAAAACTCATCATCCAACTCCTCAACTGCATAGGTTGCATCATCTCTCCTCTTGGCTAGTTTGATTCTCTTTCTTGCAATTGGAATCTACAAGGCCATACCATCAAGGTATGCTATAGAATACGTAGCATTATCATGAACATGCTGCACCAAATAAGGCCCAAACCATCATCTTGAAACCTTGCAAATAACGTTGTACTGGTTGTTTAGATTGTTGTCATAGAGCAACACCCAATCTCCCTCCTCAATCTTTGCTACAAATTCTGGTCTCTTTGAGATTTTTAACATCTCTCTTAATATATTTAGATCTCATCAACCAAAAGATCCTCTCTAGTCATCTCCTCCTATTGCCATGGTAAAGCACTCCAAGTGAGTGTCCAAGTTTCTGTAGGCGTGACTGGGGTTGCCCATACATCAACTTAGTTGGCATATAACCTATGGTTAAAGTATGATTAGTGTGATCAACCCATAAGGCGTAAGGCATTAATCCAGGCCACATCCTGACCCATCGTCCACTGCATGCTTTGGCCAAGGCTTTCACAATTGACAGATGGCCTCTTTCCCTCTTCCTGTTGCCTTCTAGATTATATGTTGAAGTCAAAACAAGTTTAATGCCAAGGGAAGTGAAAAACTCCCTAGCCTCATCAGCATCCAACTCACCTCTATTTGCTATAATTTTCCCAATGCATCCATATTGTGCAAATAACATCCTCCAATAGAAACTTACAGACCACAAAAGTAGTTTTTTTCCTCAATGCTTGTTCTTCCACTTGATTCATGAGATCGTCTCATTCCAAAACAATATAATGCATTGACCACAAACCAAAAGGCATAGTAATCCAATCAAGAATCCACTTGTATTGAATACACAATGGGTAAGTAGGGTGAAGCTCATCTCTATGCTCACTCAAGAAAACAACAGACAATTAGTGCATGCCTCTCCACCACTAGCATTCTCTAATCTTCTCATAGGTTGCCCAAACACCTCTATGTCCAGCCCAAAGAATTTCATGAAACTCTTTCATTATTCACATGATTTGTGATGCTCTATCACATACAACTCTCAATGGCTGTCCTCCTTGCTTCCATGGATGCTTCCAAAATAGCCCACTCCATAAGAAGAAACCATAAGCTTTTTTCTTAATCTTCTTAAAGTCCACATTAGTCCATCCATTGTGTCTAGACATGGTACTCAAATAACAACCAATTTGCAAATACTCTCCTTTATACAAAGACTCATAAAAGCTCTCTAAAGTAGATACATGACAAGTATAATTAGCATGCATGGCTGAAAGATTATCCCCATCATCAACATCATCAATGCAAGAAGAATCCATATCATCATACCTTGCTCGTGAAAGCATATCAGCTACTGGATTGTATTTACCTGTTATGTAACTAAACTCAAGATTCATGGATTTTATGTATCCAATCCATCTAAGCATGGCAATGTCTGTAGTAGAGCAACTTGTGATCATACCTAAAAGAGGCAAGCAATTAGTCTCGACCACCACACTAGCACCAATGAAATACCCTTTATCATGCTTGAGAATTGTGACAACTCCCAAGAGCTCCCTCTTAATCTCTAAATACCTACAATGTCACTCATTTAGGACTTTTTTCCCAACCCTAATAGCATATCTATTCCCATCTGCATTGCCTTGGCCAACAACCCATCCAATGCCGATAGGACTAGTATCAATAGCGAGCACAATAGGTCTTCCACACTCATAATCTACTTTTTGAAGAGTCAGAGCAACTCTCAACAATCTCTTTAGCTTTGACATAGCTCTAGTGTGTCTCATATCCCAAGAAAAACATTGCCCTTTCATCAAGAGTTGGTAGAGATCATCTACAATATGAGCAAAATGAGGAATCCAAATAAGATAAAATACACAAGCTCCAAGAAACCTGCGAGCCTCCGAAGTAGAAGAGCAAGTCTCCACAATCTTCTCTACAGTATCAAACTTTATAAGAGAAGGCCTTCTACCATAATAATCACACATATGTCCAACAATCAAAACCTCTATGGTACCAATAATAGACTTCAACCCTGACAAGGTCAAATTCACTTCCTCTAGCCTACAAAGAATCATCTCAACATCTCTTATATGCATGGGTACAAAGTACATGCATCCATGATCATCCAAAGTCTCTCATTCTTTTCTTTCTCCAAATAAACCTTAAAATCAGCATATCATCAATGAAAGGCATGGTAAGCTTTGGAATAAAATCCCATAAAACCTTTGTTGAATGTTGAAATGACTTGATTTTTTGGATGATTTTTGTTGTTTTTAAAGGTTGAATGGTTGTCTTTTAATGGATTTTCAATTATTCTTACTTGTTTTGGAAGTTCCTTACAGTGTTTTGAATGAGTTTGATTATTATTTGGAAGCTCATGATGTTTTATAGTAGAGATATGAGGCTCTGTGATGTTCTAATAGGTTCTGATTGGTTTTGTTTAGCTTTTGTTTTGTTCTAATTTTCTTTTGAATGAAGCATGGAGTAATGGTTAATGAATTTTGAGGTTGTTTGAAAGCTCATTGAATGGTTTTTGATATTTTGGAATGATTTTAGTATGAGTTATGTGGTTCTGATACTTTTTGTTGACCTTCTGTAACCCTCTGTTGAGCTTATGTAAAGCCTCTGTTCTTGTTCTGTTCTGTTCTGTATGCATCTGTAAGTGTTCTATGGAATGTATGTGAGACTTTGGGAAAGTTTTCTAGCCTTGGAAAGAGGTGAATGCAAGTTCAAAAGAGCTCAAGGAAGTGGAAGAAGAAGTTTCTTGCTGATGAAGACTAAAGAGAAGACTGGAGTGAAGTGGCAATGATGAGCTATGAAGAGTCACTGTAGTGGCTTTGGTGACCTTTCATACCAGACACACCTCTTGGAAGGGGTATCCACAACCAAAAAAGGTTTATTATGAGTGATCTTTGACTATTATAGTGATGATAGATGTACTATTCATTGAGTGAGAGAGAGAGAGATATAGTCAGAGATAGCCAATTCTATGCCAAATAATGTATTTACATGTAAGAGATTGTGAGAGAAAGTTATGAAAATTTTTGAAGATTAATCATATGTGATATCTTTCCATTCAAAGTGTAGTATTTTTTTGTGTTTTCAATTTCTATAAAAGAATTATACGAAGAATATGAAGAGAATGATGGATTTTATTAAAGTTAAAGCTATGGGAGAATTGTTTCTATGAAGTTACGTGAAGATTTTTTGTTGCTAGTGTTATTTTTTTGTTGTGATCATATCAAATATGAAAAAGATGGTTGTTGATTATACCAAATAGTTTTTCTTGCAGTATAGCCCTTATTTCCTTGGTATTCCTTTTGGGGCTCCATGTTGTTGGTGCACAGTCGAGAAACACTGCCATCAACAAGCATCAGAAGAGACTGAAAATGAAAGAAATGGCATTGTCAAGAAGAGAAGAATTCAATGGATGCTTGCAAAGTTCCTTCAACCATTGAAGAATTGGAGATTCTCATTTCCAAAGCCACTTTCAACAAGAAGTTCATCCCACAATGGCAGAAACATATTACCATCATGATGTAGGCTCTATGTGGTGGACTATTTCCTCTCCCTTGTTGAAGCAACATAGACATGCATCTTAGTAGCAAACTGTTTGGTAACAAACTGAAGTGCAGAAAAAGTGAAAGAATGATCATCCATGGGAGATATGGCATTCATTGAGAAGTTTCTAGACATCATCAAGTTGGAGATCGTGAAGAAGCTTCAAGAGTCATGTGGTCAGTGGAGGTTCATAAAAACAAGAAAGAAAAGAGTTTGCATTTGTTCGTGGTGAGAGCAGAAAAGTTGAGTGGGTTTCCTCTTACCCACCCAGCCCCCAATCCTCACTAAGAGAGCTAAAGAATGACAACACCTAGCCAAAGAATGGGCTAGGGCATCTCTTTCTTAAGTAAATGGAAAGAACCAAAACATAACTTCACAAGGGAGAATTTGTAGCCCATCTTAAGGGAAATGAAGATAATGGAAGGTTAAGAGAGGTGATGGCCCCTAATTTCTCCCATGATCAAAGAGATAGACTAGCATGAGGGTGTTGCATAATGTGCTCTTAGTGGCTCCCCTTTAGGCTTGGTGATCTAGAGTGCTCTCATGTGCTTGTGATTGTGTCTTTCTTTACATCTCCATGGGCACCTTATATAGCCTCCATGAGGGATTAAATAAAGATAATCTTATTGATTAACATAATCCTAGATGATGTATGGCATCTTTAATAATATGGAGAATAGTGGATGGGACAAGTCCCCACCTTGGTCATCATACTCTAGCCAAGGGTGGTAGTAGACAATCTAGAGAAAGGGAGCTAGATTACAAATATGGGTGCCCAAAGCACATTATTATAATATATTTACAAGAAGGATAAAATGGAAATTTTATGTGATAAGGGTGAAAGAGAGAAGAAAATTACTTGCAGCCACCAGCAGTTTGTGCCTTTGTAACTTCAAATCGGTGAAGAATCTGAAAAAAATTTCTTTCGCAACTTTGTAGACTAGGCCCAAGTCAGGCAATGCGGTAATTTTCTTGAAATTCAAATTCCTCTATGATTTATTAAAATTATTAAAAAAGACTTCCAAAAGCTACTTTAACTTTAATACATATAAGCATGTGACAGAGGAGATCCATGCTTGTAAGCTTTCCTATAAGATCCAAACGACACCATGATGTGGACATTGACTTGTGTACAAGGGTGAGGTGTCCTCTAATGATGGTGATAGATCCCAAATCTTGGTGATGCAGGTGGAACCCAAGTGTAGTTTGAGGTTAGTCCTTTGAAAAAATCTATGAACTCACTTAACCCCTAGGTGTAATCCATTTCCACCTTCACTAAGATAACCCATCCCTTTCACCTATTTACATTAACATCCCTCCTAAGAACTTGTTTCTCCACTTGCTAGAGTTATCATAACCAAGAAGCAATGTAGCATACCTAGTGCTTGAAGAGTAAACCCAAAGTGATAAGATGTAAGGTTTAAGATATGGGTGAGGCTCTTGATAGGGTTTTTGGCCAAATTTTGTTATAGAAATCTGGTTTATAAAAAACTCAGACCAGTGGATGCTCAACAACAGGACAGTGGGATGCATGGTGCACTGACAACCTCTTGTTTATCTAATTAGCAACCCACTAGAGGTTGGTGGATAGAGTATTTTTCACAACATACAATTTTGAAACCATTAGAAGTTGACATTACTATGATGATGACACCCCAGCAATCCTTAGAAGAATGAGTTTTGATACCTTTATAATGGAATACTTTCCCCCTTATAGTAGTTCAAAAGCTGAATTCAAAGACATAGAAAAGCATGAAGTAGAAGAGATGTTAGCCAATGAGTCCTCTAGAGATTGAAGCCCCCTCTAATTTTGTTATGTTAAGTATAAACCAATTGGGTGGAGCCAACTCCATGATGAATGACGCAATCAAGAGGCAAGCACTAGAATGAGTTCAAAGGTATGTAAGAAGAGAGAAGGCAAAAATCAAGGCTAAGAACGAGCTTGCAGTAGAAGCCTCCTTTTACACCCTAAAAGCACTCTTTATAGAAGTCCCTATGGTGACTCAAGATCCCCTTCCTAGTGAAATCCGTCCTATAAATAATGATGATAGGACAGTAAATTTAGTCCCATTGCCCATCTTTAAGGGAGAGTACAATGAAGATCCTTATCTACATGTAGTAGAGTTTATGGTAGCATGTGTGGCTAACAATGCTAGAATCCCCGAGCATTGATTAGAAATATTTCGCACCACCTTCAAAGGCAGGGCATTCCAGTGGTTTGAGAGACAAGCAGTAGGAACTTTTGGCACATTGGATGGCCTTCCTCTTTAGGCATGAAGGTTTTGAAGAGCTGATGCAAGAGGAGTTCATGAACCTAAGTCAATCCTCTGGTGAACAAGTAGAAACCTTGTTTCCTTGGTGTTCCTTTTGGGGATCCATGTTTTTTTAATGTAAACTAGGGAACAAACCCCAGTCAGTACTATGGGAAAGCAAAGTCTATGTCTCATGAATGGAATCCATACTGAAGAGATGGATAAACCATCATTTGGTTGAAGGCATTTAGAATGGATTTTTCCTCAAAGGCCTACAATTATAAGTTTGTAAGTTTGTGGAATTGAGAAGACTAGCCAATCTACAAGTTGTAGTGGAAGATGCAAGACTGTATGGTGAAGTTGAAGCAAGGTTGTCAATGACCTCAAGAAGAGAAGTCTTACCTCCTCTCATGCCAGGAATGGTATACTCACCAAGTGAAATCCCAAGGATAGTTCCCTACCCTCCTTATGTCATGTCTTTGAGCTTCATTTATGATCAAACATAGTAAAATTTAACTAAAGTTTCTCTCACAAAGTTATAAGAAAATATCAAGGTCAAATTCCTCATCATTTTATAGATAAGCCTTCAAATATTTTTTTTAAAATTAACACTTGTTTTTCAAAAAACGCTAGTCACACTTTTGCACTTTCTTCTCATCTTTAGCAAGTTTGTATACAAGTATCATTTAGAAAAGATTGTCGAATTTTTTTTTACACTTTTCTCAAAAAACATACCACTAGTAAAAAGCCTCTTCCAAACACATGAAAATTTTTTCAAATAACTAATCAAAATAATTCTTATTTCAAAAATTCAGTGAAACAATATAGTGCATCGAATCTACAATGTGGTTGGAGACGACAATGCCTCAAATGATGGTTCAACCACAATAGCAGTGGCCTCAAATAGTTCTCCCAATGGTGACTCAATAACAATGGAATCATGCCCACTAGAATCAACCATCCCAAGTCTCAATAGGAGCTCTGAATCAAAACCAAAACAGAGGATCCTCTAGGTCAACCCAACCAGTGTATGTAGTGATTATAGAAGCTTCCCAAAACCCTACTACAAGTACTCCAGGAGGAGGTGGGAGAGATGTGATGCATTCTAATACATGGTGTGGGAATTGCCATCAAGCAAGACATTTAACAACTAAATATACCCAAAAACCAACCATTCCTAAAGCCTTCTGTTCATACTGTTTGAGAAAGAACCATACAAAGGAAATCTAATCTCTTAAAGGATGCATAAAAGAAGAAAGAAAGATAAAGACACAAGATTCAACTTGCCGGAATCCAAAATGGCAATGTAGGACATTGGACTAAAGCCTAGGGGATTCAATCCTAATTTCGGTCCAAGGAGGTTTCCCTCTCAGTGGAGTTACAGAGGATGACAGTCTAGCGATGTCTTAAGATTAGAGATGGAGTGTTACATATGTGAAGAAAATGGTCATATCTCACCAAGTTGTCCAAACCCTAGAATCTCTATGGACTACAAGCCCTTATGCAGAAGATACAAAGGAGAATGCCACACTACAAAATACTATCCAAGTTTCGCTCTTATGAAAGCTACTCTTAATACCCAACAGAAGACCCAAGAACCTTCTTCCAATTTGGTGGAATTGGAAGTTTCCGCAATAATGCATGCAACAAAAGGAGAACCCATAATTCCAAAAGAGAATATTTCCTCTGACAAGACCATGAAGTTCAATCTTCCTAGGGAGAAATAGAAGAGTGTAGCACAAAATAATGTAGTACAAAGAACTACAAAGTCACAAAGAGCTACACAGACAGCTGCAGAGATAGGACCAAGGGTCCAAGAGATAGAGGATGCCAAAGTACCTCCTCAAGGAGAAGAAGCATAGATGTTGTTGTTCATAGAAGAAAAAGGAAAGATAAAAGTGGGTGTGGCTCCATTCCCTAGCCGATTCAAGAAGCCTGTGGATCCTATTAAAGAATATGACTTGGTCAAAAACCTAAACACTTTTAAACCAAACTTAATATTCTGAAAGTCATTGATGTTTTCTCCTAGCTATTGAAAGAGATTTAGAAGCATACTAAGAAGAAGAAGAGGCCTAAGAATTGCTCCCTCTACAACAACCAAGTCCAACAAAGCCTCAAAGCCTATGAAGGAAGTGGATGTGGCTAATGCCTTCCTGGATCCAAGAACCCTAGAGATTGCTATGTGGGTTGAAGGATGTTTTAATAGCAGATGCATTGATTGATGGAGGCTCATCAATAAATATAATAATGGATGTGACAATGAAGAATCTAGGCTCGCAAGAAATACAGCCTATACAGTGGCTTATTAGATTGGTAGACCAAAGTAGAATCAAGTCTTTGGGCATTCTCCCATACGTAAAAGACAACCCTTATACGAAGGGATTATTAGCTGGCATATCTCGTGGTCAAATCAAATTCCTACAAGACCTCATACCCTTTGCTTCTAGGAAGACCTTGGCTTTTTGAAGCAAGAGCAAGAATGGATTGGTTCAAAGGGACCCTAACCCTAGGCAAAGGAACTAACAAAGCGGTATTGAAGTTGTATGGATCACAAAAAGAAAATGGATCCACTTCCATCAAAGTCATAAGAGACTCCTCGAACGACATGATGGAAGGAACATCAGGAGATGAAGAGGCCCTCAAACATATATTTTCTAAGAAAAAAAAGGCAGAGTCCCTGATAGTGTGTACTATAAGCCAAGTGCTGAAGGAAGTAAAGTCTTTGTCAATGGGTGAATACCTCTTTCCTGAGCCTGAATTGACTTCTGAAATTACCTCTAACAGTGAGATAGAAGCATGGATGTACTATTCTCTCTTTTACATGGCCGTAGCAAAGCCAGAAACACATGAAAAAATAGAGTTAGAAGCAGAACTAGAAACAGAGATAGAGACAAAGACAAAAGCAAAAGTAATAGTAAAAGCACAAGCAGAGGACATAATAGAGAGTTATTCTTATATTACAGAACCCCCATAGAGGTAGAAACAAAATTTGAAGAGGACAAAGATGATAATGCAGAATAAGATTATAAAAGTGAGCCAGAAGAGTCTATCTTACTTGCAAAAGGAAAAGATAAGGAATAAGTTCTTGAAGCCTCACAAGCAGAAGATCCCTTTGTGTTTGATAGAATGACTATGGTACCTTTTGGGCTGATTAATAAGCCACGTCATGAGCAAAGCCTCTATAAGAAATGGATGAAGAAGAATAGGCCTCCCTTTAGCAGTGGCTCTTATCACCGAATGTTACCCTTCCTAAGAGAAGATGATGATGCACCTTGCCAATAACCCCTAGCCCTATAGCTTAAACAGAATGCAGATGGCTCCTATTATGTGACGTTCTTGGATGCATCCTCAAAAGACGAGTCCTTGAGCCAAGAAGTAATTCATCCCCAAACCAAATCCAAAACCGCTCTACTACCCTTTCTACTCCCTAAGAAGCAAGCTAAATCTCCACTAAAAGAGGAAGCTAGTTTGAGTATCAAAAGAGGAGACCAATTCCTTGAAGGAGTCGAATCTCTACCTAGAAAGAGTACGTGGGACATTCATCCGCAAATTGAATGTGAAAAGAAATTGATGTTTGTGGATGCTGAAGGAATTGAAAATCACTTGAAGGTGGATATCAATCTTCTAGATGAAGAATTATTGGTCCTGCGTGACCTACTAAAGGAGAACTTAGATGTGTTTGCATGATCATACAAAGATCTGGAGGGGATTAACCCCACAATATGTCAACATCACATTGACCTAGAGCTTGATGCCAAACCTGTGAGGCAAAGACAATGCTATATGAATCCAAATTACTCTACCCTAGTGAAGGCCGAATTACTGAAGCTCCTTGAAGCTGAGTTCATCTATTCAGTAGTTAATAGTGAATGGGTTTTGCCGATTGTGGTAGTGCCCAAGAAAAATGGAAAGGTGCGAATATGTGTGGACTTACAAAAGCTAAATTCCAAGAAATACCATATTGGGGAATATGGGAGTTTCCTATAAGTTTGGGATACATGGTCAAATCTTTGGATTTGTCATAACTTGAACACTATAACTCCAAATCAGATGCTCTATAGCTCAATAGATTCCATTTTTCAAGTGCTTTTTAATGATAGGCCACATCATATGGTTTTGAGAAACTTATGGGTATGTTATCTGGGTGCCACCTTTTTAGTATTCAAAAAATGAGAATTGGGAGATTCCCAAACTCACTAATATTGAGTTCAAGACGAAGAAGGATCATTTCCCTATCCCTTTCATAGACCAACTATTGGACACAGTGGCAGGCCATGAGCTTTATTCCCTCTTGGATAGATTCAATGGATATAATCAAGTCCAAATTGTAGAAAAAGATCAATCTAAAATTACCTTCACAACAGAATGGAGAACCTATGCTTACTCAGTGATGCCATTTGGGCTCTGTAATGCCCCTTCTACTTTCCAACGAGTGATGATAGCTGCATGCAAGAACCATATGCATGACTTCATTGAGGTGTACCTTGATGACTTCTGTGTCTATAGCCTAATCCATGAGCATCAGGGACACCTAGAGCAGTGCTTTGACAAATGTTGAGAGTATGGGATTTCTCCCAACCTTGGCAAATGTGTCTTTGGCATCTCGTCATAGAAGTTATTCTAGGCCACATTGTCTTTGCATAGGGGATAACAATAGATCCTACCAAGGTTAAGAAGATTGTTGCCTTAATGGTCCCAACCAACCTTAAACAATTGAGGAGATTTCTTAGCCATGCGGGATTTAACAAAAGATTCATGGCACACTTTTCGACAAAGGAAAAACCTTTGTATAAACTAATCCTAAGAAAATATGCAGAGTTCATGTGGACCAATGATTGTGACGAGGCATTCAACACCATGAAGTAGTGTTTAATTAAACCACCCATCTTGCAGCCTCCTGATTAGATGAAGGAGTTCCATGTGTAGATAGATGCATTAGTTGAAGGCCTAGGTGTAGTCTTATGCCAAAGGGTCCCTTAAAGTTAGATCAACCTATCTATTACACAAGTGAGAAAGTAACCGACCGAGAAAGGAACTATACCGTGATAGAGCTTGAGTGCCTTGGTGTTTTCCTTGGAGAAGTTTCAACATTATCTGTTGTCGATGCACTTTAGATTCTATGTGACCATGAATATTTGTCCTTACTGATGAGTAAGGCTAATAAGAAGGGAAGAATGATGAGATGGCTCTTGTTGTTTCAGGAGTTTGATTTTGAAGTGGTTACCAGTCTCATATCGTGGCTACTCATTTGTCAAAAATCCCTCAAAACAATGATGAAGAAGAGCAGGATGATCCACACCTCCTTGAGGCTTCCCCCTTTCTAATTAAAATTGTTATCCAATGGTATAGAGACATAGCCAATATCCTGGCAACCCAATAGTATCCCCCTAGCATCTTGAGCCATGAGAAGAATCTTCTATTGGAATCAACCCCTACACCTTGTTAGGAGGTGCTCTATACAAAAAAGGAAAAGGTGAGGTCTTGCAAATATGTGTTTCAGGAGATGAGCTTGGAATCATGCTAAAAGCATGCCATGACAAGCCTTGTTGTAGACACTTCAAAGGAGAAGCAATAGCTAGAAAGGCCTTATTTGCAAAATATTGGTGGTCAACCCTCCACAAGGATGCCTATGACTGCTGCAAACATTTTGATGCTACCTGTCAATGAATGGGTAAGCCTACCAAATCTACCGCCATGCCTTTGCAACCTATTCTTCCCCTAAAGCCATTTGAGAAGTGGAGAATTTACTTCGATGGTCCGATTGATACACCAATAAGAAGGAAACAGAATAGATACATCTTGGTCTGTATAGACTATGTAACCAAGTGGTGTGAAGCTAACGCTCTGAAGCAAGATGATGGCAATAGCATGGTCATGTTCTTGTACGAGAACATCATCGCCCATTTTGGCAGTCCTCTAGAGCTCATAAGCGACTGAGATACTCACTTCCTCTCAACAAAGAATTGATAGAACTGTAAAGATCCGTCATTCTAAGTCCACACCCTATTACCCAGCACCAATGACCAAGTCGAAGTTACCAATCACATTCTCAGCTCGATTCTAATAAGAAAAATTGCTATACATCGTCATGACTAGGACGATCGACTTATAGAGGCCCTCTCGGCATACAAAACCTCCCATAAGGCTACTACAGGACAAACCCCTTTCTAGCTGGTGTATGGAACAGAAGCTGTCTTTCCTATTGAAGTCGAGCTAGCCTCTTTGGGCGTGGCTATCAGAGAACACTTGGAACATGACAAGTTTGTGCAATGCCATCTCTTGCACTTGGAATGTCTCGATGAGACTTGTAAGACGGCCCTGCAATGCATGAAAGCCACACAAGCTCATAGAAAGGCTTATCATAACAACTTCATCAAGTAGAAGGAGTTCAAGGAAGGCGACTTAGTCCTAGCCTATGATTCTTGATTTGGAATGTTTATAAGCAAGCTTCAACAGTGATGGATGGGCCCCTATAAGGTACTTGCCTCCAATCATAATGGCTCAGTCCAAATCCACAGAATGTCGATGCTTTGGATGATCCCTTTCTATGATTAATGGCTATCGCCTCTAGAAGTATTACCCTCCTTGGGGATCCTGATAATCATTGTCGATAACTTCCTTGTTCCTTGCACGATGGTTGATGCGGCTTTACCTAATGCTCCTAAAAGCCTCTTGTTGATCCTAATGATGTGGTTTCACTCTATTAACCCCTCATTGCCATCAACCCCTCCTCCTTAGCTTCCTTTCCATCCGATGCATCACAGGTGGCAAGGATGAATCTAATACATGACGTTCTTGCCATTCTACTCTTCAAAAACAATATTTTAAAAAATAATAAAAATATACTAGTCATGGGAGAAAATGACTTCAATCCCTCTCATGTTGACCTATTCTTCGAGAAAAGGTGGAAACACCCTCGGGAGTAGGGAAAAAGAAAAGAAAAGAAAATTATAATAAATATATAACTAAAAGTGTTATGGGATAAAAGGAAGAAAATCCTTGCCATAACAAGCCTCGTTCCAAGAAAAGGTGATGATGCACACCCTTGGACAGGAAGTTGGCTATGAAAAAGGTGATAACACCCCGCAATCCCAAACCACCAAATCTCTAGCAGAACTCAAAAGAAGTTTTCAAGCCACCTCCCTTGGTACGCTGGATCTTGTAATCCCATTCAGTGCTTCTGATTCCTACAACAGACTGAGTTTCAACATGCAATACAAACACCGACCTTGTGGCTACCTCTCTGGGTATGCCTCTTCATCAACCAATCCACATTGACATAATCAACTAGATGAAGCTTATCTTCATCAACAAACCTAGAGCAATGTAAGCTTTCATCCTAACCAAATGGGGATGTGAGTATGGGCTGCCCTCTGTATTCATCAACCGAGCATGAGATAGCGGGTGGGGTGAGTGATTAATTTTCAACTCCATTTTTATCTCTGTTTTTACAGTTTTTCCCATGCAAACATGCTTTACCATCCCCAAAACTAGGTTTGATCTTACCCATCCCGTTTTCTCTGCTCTTGTGGACATTTTTTGTGTTCAGATTTTCATGTTTTGATCATGGGATTTTTTTGTATTAATTTTTCTTTTCCATTTGCGATGCATTTTTTTGGTTTTCTCTGAATGGATCCTATCTCTATCATAATGGAATTCTGATTCGATAGGCTTGTCCGACACATCATTCCACCTACTTCTCCTTCTTTCTGCATTTCATTCCAGTGGGAAAAATTTTTGAAATTAATTTTCATCTGATTTTGCATCTCAACATCGCGGGGTTTGCGTACGACCACCCTTGTTTCTGTCTTTCGATGTGCATGTCGTGTTTGTCATGCCATCCTCCCTCCTTGCACATACCCGCATCCTCTTTCGTTCTTAACAACGCAAAGTTAATTACCCCTTGCCTGCGCACATGCGTGGGACGAGGGGACCTTTGTCCTTTCTTCTATTTTAAAAAAAACTAAACAAAAAAAAACAAAAATCAAATCTCCCCTAACTACCCCTCCCGCATCCCCTCACCCCCTCATTTCCCTCTTCTCTCTCCTCTCTCTCTTTCTTTCTTCATTTCTATCTCTCTTTCTTTCTATCTCCCCGACCCCCCTCTCTCTCTCTCTCCCCTCCTTCCCCACCTCCACCTCCACCTGCTCCTACTCCCTCCTTCCCCACCTATTGCTACTCCTACTCCTACTCCCTCCTCTCCCTCCGCCTCCTCCTCCTCCTTTCCCTTCTCCTTCTTCTTCTTCTTCTTCCTCCTCCTCCTCCTCCTCTTCCATCCCCTTCTCCCGTCACCCTCCCTCCTCGCCTGCGGCCACCCTGCCCACCCCAAGCCTCTCCACCAACCTTCGCCCTGTCTCCCGTAGCGCCTTCACCTTCTCTTGGCCCATTGCCCCACGCCTCTCTACACTACTACTATGGCCTCCTTACTTGTTGCAGCCCTCCCACCCTCCCCCCCTCCTCCCCCCTTCCTGTTTGCCTTGTTCGTGCGGACATTTTTTGTGTTGAGGTTTTCATGTTTAGATCATGGGATCTTTATGTATTAATTTTATTTCTCCATTTTGGGGTGCATTTTTTTGGTTTTTTTTAAATGGGTCCTATCTCTATTAGAATGGCATTCTGATGTGATATGACTTTCTGGCACATCATTTCAACTACTTCTTCCTTTTGCATTTCATTCCGGTGGACAAATTTTTTGAAATTAATTTTTGTCTGATTTTGCGTCCTCGTTTTCGTCTTTTGACGTGCGTGTCGTGTTTGTCATGCCGTCCTCCCTCCGTGCACATACATGCACCCTCTTTCGTTCCTTACAACGCAAAGTTAATTACCCCCTACCTACGCACATGCATGGGACAGGGGGGACATTTGTACTTTCATCTACTAAAAAAAAACAAAAATCAAATCCCCCCTAACTACCCCTCCCACATCCCCTTAGCCCCCATTTCCCTCTTCTCTCTCCTCTCTATCTTTCTCTCTCTCTCTCTCTTTCTTTCTTTCTCTCTATCTCTCTCTTTCTTTCTATCTCCCCGACCCCCTATCTCTCTCTCTCCCCTCCTTCCCCACCTCCACCTGCTCCTACTCTCTTCTTCCCCACCTATTGCTACTCCTACTCCTGCTCCCTCTCCCTCCTCTCCCTCCTCCTCCTTCCTTCCCTTCTCCTTCTTCTTCTTCCTTCGCCTCCTCCTCCTCTTCCATCCCCTTCTCCCATCGCCCACCCTCCTCGCCTACAGCCATCGTGAGCACCCCGGGCCTCTCCACCCACTTTCGCCCTCTCTTCGGTAGCGCCTTCACCTTCTTCTGGCGGCCCCATGCCTCTCTCCACTTTTGCCTACAACCTCCTACTTGCTGCACCCCTCCCCCCCTTGCCCCCCTCCTCCCCCCTTCCTCTTTGCCCTGTTCTTGCGGACAATTTTTGTGTTCAAATTTTAATGTTTCAATCATGGGATCTTTTTGTATTAATTTTGCTTTTTCGTTTGGGGTGCTTTTTTTTGTTTTTTCTAAATGGGTCTTATCTCTATCACAATGGCATTCTCATGTGATGGGCCTCTCCAGCACATCATTCTGCCTACTTCTCCTTCTTTTTGCATTTCATTCCGGTGGACAAACTTTTTGAAATTAATTTTCGTCTAATTTTGCATCTCAACATCACGTGGGTTTGTGTGGGACCTCCCTCATTTCCATCTTTTGATGTGTGTGTCATGTTTGTCATGCCATCCCCCCTCCTTTTTCGTTCCTTACAACGCAAAGTTAATTACCCCCTGCCTGCGCACATGCGTGGGATAGGGGGAGGTTTTTCCTTTCTTCTATTTAACAAAAACTAAACAAAAAAAACAAAAATCAAATCCCCCCTAACTACCCCTCCCACATTTTCTCACCTCCCATTTTCCTCTTCTTCTCTCCTCTCTCTCTCTCTCTCTTTCTTGCTCTCTCTCTTTCTTGCTCTCTCTCTTTCTTTCTTTTTGTCTCTCTTTCTTTCTATCTCCTCAACCCCCCTCTCTCTCTCTCCCCTCTTTCCCCACCTCCACCTCCACCTCCACCTGCTCCTACTCCCTCCTTTCACACCTATTGCTACTCCTACTCCCTCTCCTTCTCCCTCCTCTCCCTCCTCCTGCTCCCTCCCCTTCTCCTTCTTCTTCTTCCTCCTCCTCCTCCTCCTACTCCTCTTCCATCCCCTTCTCTCGTCTCCTTCACTCCTCGCTTGCGGCCACCCTGCCCCGCCAAGGGCCTCTCCAGCCACCTTCGTCCTCTCTCTCGCAGTGCCTTTACCTTCTCCTAGTGGCCCCAGTCTCTCTAGACTATTGCCTACGGCCTCCCTACTTGATGCTCTAATCCCCCTCCTCCCCCCTTCTTGTTTGCCTTGTTCCTATGGACATTTTTTGTGTTGAGGTTTTCATGTTTCGATCATGGGATCTTTTTGTATTAACTTTGTTTCTCCAGTTGGGGTGCATTTTTTGGTTTTTTCTGAATGAGTCCTATCTCTATCAAAATGGCATTCTGATGTGATAGGACTATCTAGCACATCATTCCAACTACTTCTCCTTCCTTCTACATATCATTCCGATGGACAAATTTTTTGAAATTAATTTTTGTCTGATTTTGTATCTCCACATCATGCGGGTTTGCGTGCGATCGCCCTTGTTTCCATCTTTTGACGTGCATGTCATGTTTGTCATGCTGTCCTCCCTCCTTGCACATACCCGCACCCTCTTTCATTCCTTACAATGAAAAGTTAATTACCCCTTGCCTGTGCACATGCGTGGGATGGGGAGACGTTTGTCCTTTCTTCTATTAAAAAAACAACAAAAGAAAAACAAGAATCAAATCCCCCCTAACTACCCCTCGCGCGTCCCCTCACCCCCCCCCCCCATTTCCCTCTTCTCTCCTCTCTCTCTCTCTCTCTCTCTCTCTCTCTCTCTCTCTCTCTCTCTCTCTCTCTCTCTCTCTCTCTCTCTCTCTCTCTCTCTCTCTCTCTCTCTCTCTCTTTCTTTCTATCTCCCTGGCCCCCCTCTCCCTCTCTCTCCCCTCTTTTCCCACCTCCACCTGCTCACTCCCTCCTTCCCCACCTATTGCTACTCCTACTCCTACTCCCTCTCCTTTGCCCTCCTCCCCCTCCCTTCCCTTCTCCTTCTTCTTCTTCTTCCTCCTCCTCCTCGTCCTCCTCCTCTTCCATCCCCTTCTCCCATTGGCCTCCCTCCTCGCCTACGGCCACCCTGCCCACCCAGGGCCTCTCCACTCACCTTTGCCCTCTCTCCCGCAACGCCTTCACCTTCTCTTGGCGGCCCCAGGCCTCTCTGCACTACCGCCTGCGGCCTCCCTGCATGTTGCACCCCTCCCCCGCTCCTCCCCCTTCCTATTTTCCCTATTCTGGCAGACATTTTTTGTGTTCAAATTTTCATGGTTCGATCACGGGATCTTTTTGTATTAATTTTGCTTTTCCGTTTGGGGTGCATTTTTTTGGTTTTTTCTGAATGGGTCCTATCTCTATCAGAATGGCATTGTGATGTGATAGGCCTGTCCCGCACATCATTCCGCCTACTTCTCCTTCTTTCTACATTTCATTTCGATGGAAAAAAAATTTGAAATGAAATTTTGTCTAATTTTGCATGTCGATGTCATGCAGGTTTATGTGCGACCGCCCTTGTTTCTGACTTTTGACGTGCGTGTCATGTTTGCCATGCCGTCCTCCCTCCTTGCGCATACTCGCACCCTCTTTCGTTCCTAACAATGCAAAGTTAATTACTCTGTGCCTCTGCACATGCGTGGGATGCGGGGAACGTTTGTTGTTTCTTCTATTTTTTAAAAAAATGGTAAACAAAAAAAAACAAAAATCAAATCCCCCCTAACTACCCCTCCCATGTCCCCTCACCCTCCCATTTCTCTCTTCTCTCTCCTCTCTCTCTTTCTTTCTCTCTCTCTTTATTTCTATCTCCCTAACCCCCCTCTTTCTCTCTCTCCCCACCTTCCCCACCTCCACTTGCTCCTACTCCCTAGCTCCTTTCCCACCTATTGCTACTCCTACTCCTACTTCCTCTCCTTCTCCCTCCTCCTCCTCCTCCCTTCCCTTCTTCTTCTTCTTCTTCTTCTTCTTCTTCTTCTTCTTCTTCTTCTTCTTCTTCTTCTTCTTCTTCTTCTTCTTCTTCTTCTTCTTCCTCTTCTTCTCCTCCTCCTCCTCCTCCTCCTCCTCCTCCTCCTCCTCCTCCTCCTCCTCCTCCTCCTCCTCCTCCTCCTCCTCCTCCTCCTCCTCCTCCTCCCATTTCCCTCCCTCCTCACCTACGGCCAGCGTGCCTACCCAGGGCCTCTCCACCCACCTTTGCCCTCTCTCCCATAGCACCTTCACCTTCTCCTAACGGCCCCAGGCCTCTTTGCACTATCGCCTACGACCTCTTTGCTTGGTTCACCCCTCCCCACACCCCCCACCACCTCCACCACCTTTACCTCTTCCACTCCAGCCCCTAACGCCTCCCCCTCCTTCACCTCTTCCACTCTAGCTCCTCCCCCCTACTCCCCCTCTTCACACCTCCCCTACTCCAACCCTTCACCCCCCTTCCCACCACCCTCCCACAAAACCCCCCTTGCTCCCCCACATGCCTCACCTTCCCACTTGAACCACTTTCCAAAGTAGACGCAAAGAACAAGAAACAATACCCTACCCCCCATAGGCCCCCTTTCACACCCCGCACCCTCTTGATTCTGAGTTCTGCCTCTTGCCTCTATGTTGACACTTTGTGGCATCCTCCTTGTGGTTGATTGTATGCTAGTGCGTGTTTGTATGCTAGAAGCACCCATTCATGCAAAAGGATGCGCATCTCATTTCGCCCATGCCGCATGACTGCCGTTCATATGCAGTTACTATCGGGTACCTCATTGTCCTGACATTGATTATTTTACTCCCATAAATTAGAAAACCCTCAAAATTCATTTAAAATTTTGGAAAAATGTATAAAAATCAATTAAAATTTCACTAAAATGCTGAGAGACCTTGAAAACACATTGAAATATGATTATTTTCATAAGAAACTAATTTCTAAATGATTCTATTTTTCACAAAAATTGTTTAACAATATGAAAAATAGTTGGAAAATTTCCAAAAATTATGGAAAACCAAGTGGATTTTTTTGTTTAATTTTAACCATACTTTTGTTGATTCAAACGAATGAAAAACTTTCAACTTCCACACCAATATGCCTACATCAATCACATTAACTAAAAATTATTTAAAAATTTAATTATAACAATTCCATATCTTCAAAAAATAATAAACCAAATAAAAAACAATTTGGAAGTAGTAATAATAATATTTAAAAAAACAAACAAAACAAACAAAACAAACAAACAAATACTAATTAAGCCTACATATTTTATACCATAAATCCAATGTTGACAATCTAATCACCACATTAAAAGTATGTTCAAAAATTTTATATGGTGTTTCATTTTTTTAGCTTATGCCCTCAATTTTCTAGTCAGTCTGGTGCGCAGATCGGTCGCTGTATGCTCACGTAGTGAATCCCGGAAGGTCCCCAAGAACAATGAACTCTACCTTTTTGCACAAAAAACAATGTAAAAGCATGAACGACAAGAAGCAAGAGACCAATTGGGTTCAATCTCCCCCCATGCCCTGTGTGAGCGCTTCACAAAGCATGTATTTTATGTATATTTCCATCTTCATGCTCAATAATAGCCCAATTTACAAAAATATGACAAGCTTTAAGCTTTTGAGTTTGCTTTCTACAAAAATAGGAAATAAAGCTAATGGACGGTGCCCATAGAGTCTGGCACGCCCAATCTCAATGTCCAAATAGAAATAACATATCCGTGCGCATAGGCGCATACAAAATAATAATCAATAATCGATGTCTCAATAGACATAACAAAATATAGGCGTGGTGCCTATCAAAATATAATCCAAAGGTCGAATACTCGCTAGACTCCAATGCTTTCCTCCGCCACTGTTGCTATCTCTACACATCAACTGAAGCATTCACAATCGTTAGTAAAATAATACAATTAAACCGACAAAAGTGAATACCTAGTAGTCTTCAGCTACATAAATAAATCAACTGGTTAGAAATAAATCCTAACCTTAATTTATTACGAGTGTGCACTCTAAACTCATAAACGTTTATTAATTTAATATGCATTTTGCGAAATCACCCATGTACACACTAAATTAATGAAACGCCCGAAAAGGACAGGCGTCCCCATCAACTTCTCGCACAAAGAATCCTCTTTGTGTATGAGCCCCGGTCATCTAAGTTTACGGCATCCACCGTAAAACCTCACAGAATCCACCGTGGAATATGCCTCCTGGCATCATACCCCCGGGGTGGGATAGCAATTGACCGCAATTGCTATTAGCTCAATGTGGAGCTAACAGAGTGGGGAAAGCATTTAAGTCTCTAGCGTGCATCCATTGTGCTTCCTCTACAGGATGGTTCTTAAATTTTACTAGATATCTAGAATACCTTCGGCCAGTTCTAGTGGTCATGTAGTCAGTGTCTATGATAGCTTCTGGTTCAAGTATTTCAGTCTCTTCCTCTAATAAAGGTGGGTTTTCATAAACAGGGTGGATAGGTAATTGGCCTCTAAATGGTCTCAATAAACTAATGTGAAATGTATTATGAATTTTCCAATGAGATGGCAATTCTAACTTGAATGTATTATCATTAATTTTATGAATGATTCTAAATGGTCCATAGAATCTAGGAGCTAATTTGACAACTGGATGTCTATCTACACTTTGCAGTCTACGCTTTTCTATTCGTAACCAAACATAATCATCAACTTTGAAATTCATGGCTTGTCTTTTCTTGTTGGCTTGTTTGGTATATGATTGTTGGGCTTTAGCAATCATATCCTTAACCTCATCAAAAATACTACTATGCATAGTTGCAATATCATCAGCACTCTGAATTCTATTAGACAAAGATGCAACAGGTGTAGATAATCTATATCCATAAATGACTTCAAAAGGTGCTTTCTTTGTGGATGTGTGCGGTGTATTGTTGTATGCAAACTGTAATAAATGCAAATGAGTGTCCCATGTCTGAGGTTTAGAGATAGTATATGCACGTAAAAGATCTAAAATGGTGATGTTTGTGGCTTCTGTTTGTCCATTTGTTTCTGGATGAAATGCAGATGAGAAATCAATCTTTGTGCCTAGATTTGCAAACAGTGTAATCCAAAAATTGTTACAAAATCTAGAATCATGATCTGAAATGATAACTTTTGGCAATCCATGGTTAATAAAAACAGTTTTCAAAAATAACTGTGCTGCTTGTGATGCTGTTAAAGTTTTCTTACATGGAATAAAATATGCTTGCTTACTAAATCTATCTACAATTGTCCAAATCATGTCATGGTTAGATTTAGTATTTGGTAAACCAGTAATGAAATCCATAGAAATATATTCCCAAGGTTTAGATGGAATAGACAAAGGCATTAGTAATCCATACTGTTTACCATGATGTCTCTTTATTCTTTGACAAATCAAACATTCAGAAACGAAATTAGATACATCTGCATCCATATGCGGCCAATAAAAATCTTCAGTTAACATGCGTAATGTAGATATGATACCTCTATGACCTTGATATGGGGAACAATGAATTTCATTCAAAACAAAAGATCGGAATGGAATAGTAACACACAGTCTCTTTTCAAAAAACATAAATCCATCATTATATGACAATGAATCAACAGGAATGAAATTATTTTGAACTAATTTATGCCAATCAGAATGAAAAGTAATATCCTGGTGATATGTATCTTTCATAGCAATCAAAGAATCAAAAGATATGATAGAAATATTATGAATTGCAGGTCTTCTACTCAATGCATCAGCAACTACATTTTCTTTTCCAGGTTCGTATTGAATGATAGGATGAAAACTTTGAATGAAGGAAGCCCATTTGATATGACGGTTAGAAATTTGGGGTTGGCTAAGTAGATGTCTAATGCTTTGCTAGTCGGTCTTTATCATGAATTCTGAACCCATTAAATAGTGCTTCCACTGTTTTAATGCTTGTACTACTACTAATAGTTCTTTGTCATATGTGGAATATTTGAGCTCAGAGGGTTTCAGCTTAGAACCAGAATATGCTATTGGATGATTGTCTTGCATTAGTACGGCTCCTATTCCTGATCCGCTAGCATCGATCACAACTAAAAAGAATGGTCTATTAAAGTCAGGCAATTGTAGAACAGGGGCATTGGTTAATGTACGTTTCAGTAAGTCAAAGGATTTCTGCTGAGTTTCAGTCTATTGATAAACAATTCCTTTCTTAAGAAGTTTGGTTAATGGTAAAGCAAGTAATGAAAAATTACGTACAAACTTCCTATAGAAACTAGCAAGACCAAGGAATGAGTGTAATTCATGCACATTTTTAGGAACAGGCCAATGCAATATTGCATCAATTTTCTTAGGATCAACTTTAATTCCTTCTTTTGATACAATACGACCTAAATATTCTATTTCTGTCTTAAAGAATTCACTCTTTTCAGGATTTGCAAACAATTGATTTTCTTTCAGTAATTGAAAAACTAATGATAAATGCTCATAATGCTCTTTTTCACTTTGACTAAACACCAGAATATCATCAAAGAAAACAATCACACAATACTGATATTTCAGAAAGATACGGTTCATCATTCTACTGAAAGTAGCAGGTGCATTAGTCAATCCGAATGGCATGACTAAAAATTCGTAATGGCCAAACTGTGTTCTGAATGCAGTCTTAAATATGTCAGATTTATCTAGCCTCACCTGATGATATCCAGACTTAAGGTCAATTTTACTAAATATAGAAGATCCTTACAGTTTGTCCATAAGGTCATCAACTCTAGGTATAGGATACCTATTCTTTACAGTGATCTTATTTAATGCTCGGTAGTCAATACACATACGATAAGTATTATTCTTTTTCTTGACTAAGAGTGCAGGTGCACCGAATAGAGAACTGCTAGGTCGAATTAAGCCTCTATTTAGTAATTCTTCAACTTGACTCTGGATTTCTTTTTGCTCTATTTGATTGTGCCTATATGGTGCTTTGCAAGGTGGTTGTGTGCCAGGTATCAAAACAATCTTATGGTCTTCTGGACGTGAAGGTGGTAAACCTGGTGGTAGGTCTTCTGCAAAACAGTCCTTAAAATATGCAAGAAATTCCTTATGCCTAGGGTGCATATGATTTTCCTTTGCGTGCAATTCATTCACCCAAATGAGATATGATTTAGTACTCTTGCGTAGTGCACGTTTTGCTTGAGTATGCGAAAGCAGTGGAAAAATATTAGATGCATGCATACCATATAATGTAATAGATTTTCCTTGAAAATTAATATTCATTGTGTGCGTGGAATAATCTATATTTGGATTATGCTGGTGTCTCCAAGGCATTCCTAAAATAATGTCGCTTGACTGTAATGGGACAACTAAGAAATTTCTTCTTTCAATGTATGAACCAATTTGAATCTCTAAATCTTGTACTTCTTGTGTGCCATTGTACCTAGTGCCTAAGAATGCAGCTTTTATGCGATAATGCGTAGGTCCAGTTTGTAATTTCAATTCCTTTACCAATTTTGCTGAAATAAAGTCATGAGTACTACCGTCATCATGCAAGATAGTTCTTTCCTTTCCATGCACCAAACATTTCATAGTCAACAATGAATGTGGAGTAGGCATACCTGGTAAAGTGTCGAAAGTAGTAGTAGTATCATCCTCATCTTCAGTGAAATCTGGCATATCCTCATGCTCGTCTTTGTCCATGGCTCCAAGATAGTTGATATGTGCTGGTGGCTTCTTTGAATGACAATTTGCTGCGAGATGCCCAGGCTGGTGACATTTATAGCATACTATTGGCTTGGCTTTGGTTACATTATTTGCAATGGCTGGAAGTCTGGGTACATTTGGATTTGCTTGTGGAATAGGCTTAGGATTTGGATTGACAGTGGATGGTAATGCTGGTGGTTTAGCCCAATTCTTGCGGAAAGATGGTGATGAGAAACGACCTGGATTAAACCTTCTAAAATTGGAATTGAATTGTTTAGATCCATAATTACCATTGGCTTGGAATTGCTGTGGTCGTCTGTCTCTTCCGCATAACTTATCTTCAGTGTCATGAGCTAGTGAGATGGCGTCTTCAAGGGTAGCAGGCTTGAACATGTTCACTTCAGTGTAGTAATGTCCAAGAAGTCCAGACATATACTTCCGCTTATGTGTCGTCTCTGGTACGTCTTCAAGCATGCGTAGCTGTAGGAGTGCATTCCAAAAGCGCTCTATATACTGTGGTATAGGCTCACGATCCCGTTGTTGAAGTAAATCCCATTGCTTGATAGCCTTCTCATGAAATTGCGGTGGTAAGAAATTCTGCATGAACTTCTTCTTGAAATCTTCCCAAGTAGCAGGACATTCTATGCTCTTGTGTACTACAGTCCACCAAAGTGATGCTCTATCTATCAGATGATTAGTAACACACTTGATTTTATCTTTTTCTGGATAAGTTTCCTCATGGAAATAGTCATCAAACTGGCTAATAAAGGATAAAACAGTCTTTCCTTCTCGTATGCCATTGAAAGTGCGAAATTTGAAACTTCGTTTACTTATCTTGGATTCCTTGCGAATGGTTTGTGCTTCAAGAGTGGCGTCGATGGTACGTCGAATCAAATCTTCAACTTGAGGTTCTTCTTTGTCGGTAGACGCTCTTTGTAGTTTTGTCAATTGCGCTTGCAATGCTTGCCTAGCCCTTCGTTCTTCTTCCAATTGCAGCATGATTAGATCCAGCTTTTGTTCCATGGTAGGCTCAGGTAGGTCGTCTTCAGTCATAGGATCATCCATATGTGGAGTCGTCATCCTGTAAAACTCAATAAACCTTTCTCACTCAAAATCAGATTAGCGGGATGAGCATAGCTCAAATTCGAGGTTACAAGGCTATGTATTTTTTTTGGGTATTTCTTTCTCAATTTTCAGAAAATCTATAATATTTCCGTCTTCATTTGCTGAAAATACTTCAGCGGACCTGTAGATAGGTAGAACACCTTGCCACGAACAATTTCCAGTTCAGAGTTTTTGCGTAGGAACAAGCCTTCTAGGAGTTTTGAGCACTAGTCAGTTCTGATTCCAGTTGACTAGTCTGACTTGCAGAGTTGCAGACTTAGCCGACTTACAGAGTTGCAGACTTAGCCGACTTATAGAGTTGCAGACTTGCAGAACTTAGGCCGACTTGAGGAACTTGCAGGACTTGATTCCAGTCGACTTGCAAAACTTGACTTCTGATGCGCAGGACCCGAAGTTTGGTGACTTTGTTGCCTTGTGTGACTTGTAGAAAACTTAGCTTCACTTAGGAGATTAAGCTTAAAGAGCTTAATCAGTCGTTGCCTGATTTCGTGGGGGGGGGCCATTTTTCGTGACGGCGCGAAAAACGTGGGCCTCCTCTGATAGCTCGATGTGAAATTTGAAGCTTATTAAGCTTCTTAAGCTTCTTCTAAGCTTAACTTAAGCTTAAACTTATGAGAAATAAGAGATGAAATTTTTGTTTTCTCACTGTATAACCACGACTTGATGAAGGAGATGGATGCGTGGTCCTCCGCCTACACAGCCTGGTCCTTCGCGATCTGACAGTAGAAACACGGGTTCTTGATCGCCAGAAGTCTGCCTGTATCGATGGTTCGCGACGAGATTGACTATAGAGCCCGATCGTTCCTGGAGCTCCGCCTTCGCTCGAGATTGGTAGCGATTGGAAGCTCTTGATCTCAGCTCCGCTTTGATACCACTGGTGCGCAGATCGGTCGCTGTATGCTCACGTAGTGAATCCCGGAAGGTCCCCAAGAACAATGAACTCTACCTTTTTTCCACAAAAAACAATGTAAAAGCATGAACGACAAGAAGCAAGAGACCAATTGGGTTCAATCTCCCCCCATGCCCTGTGTGAGCGCTTCACAAAGCATGTATTTTATGTATATTTCCATCTTCATGCTCAATAATAGCCCAATTTACAAAAATATGACAAGCTTTTAGCTTTTGAGTTTGCTTTCTACAAAAATAGGAAATAAAGCTAATGGACGGTGCCCATAGAGTCTGGCACGCCCAATCTCAATGTCCAAATAGAAATAACATATCTGTACGCATAGGCACATACAAAATAATAATCAATAATCGATGTCTCAATAGACATAACAAAATATAGGCGTGGCGCCTATCAAAATATAATCCAAAGGTCGAATACTCGCTAGACTCCAATGCTTTCCTCCGCCACTGTTGCTAACTCTACACATCAACTGAAGCATTCACAATCGTTAGTAAAATAATACAATTAAACCGACAAAAGTGAATACCTAGCAGTCTTCAGCTACATAAATAAATCAACTGGTTAGAAATAAATCCTAACCTTAATTTATTACGAGTGCGCACTCTAAACTCATAAACGTTTATTAATTTAATATGCATTTTGCGGAATCACCCGCTATGGAATCACCCATGCACACACTAAATTAATGAAACGCCCGAAAAGGACAGGCGTCCCCATCAACTTCTCACACAAAGAATCCTCTTTGTGTATGAGCCCCGGTCATCTAAGTTTACGGAATCCACCGTAAAACCTCACAGAATCCACCGTGGAATATGCCTCCTAGCATCACAGTCAGCTTACTAGTTGGCTTCCATTGTGGTTGCATTTAGTCTTAGTGCTTGGATCACATTAATGGATGAGTGCACCAAGTTTTAGTTGCATACACACCCTTGCCAAGTTTTTTTTCCTCTTATTATTGGTTTCCCAAAAACCATGGTTAACTATTAAAATGGACTTCAATCCACATATGTTTTTATGCGTATCTGTGCTAAACACACATATTTTTAATTTAAAAATAAACTCATCATTCACTTAGGACATGCTTTGTGCACTACAAACATATCTAAGTTTATTTAAAAATAAACCCGCCACCACAAGTGCATGCACTAAACAAGTGCTAAATATACACTTAATTTTTAATAAATGAATATGCATTTAGAGAACCTAGTCAAGGTTTGAAGTCCGAGTTACGTTAAAAAGTATCATTTCACACTTAATAATTGTTAAATAAAGGATAAGAAGAAATCACCATTTTCTTTTAAAGGTTTATAAGCTAATAAAATTTCACCCATTATTAATAAATTTCTTAAAATGAATCATTCATTTATTTTTCCTATACTACACATTCTCTTTTTAATAAACGTGACTCATGGGGATGGGTCACATTAGAGTATTGTCTAGTGTCTTTTATTGTTCGTGGTCGTTAATAGTTCCAATGTCATGTCAACATGATTAGTTCATTTGAGATTTTCTCTTTTTGTCTTGGTCATATGGGCGAGTTGGGGATACGCTATGTCTTTTAATTTTTCTTTTCTACATGATATGGAGATTCAGAGTGTCTAGTTATATTGCATCGCATGAAGCTTTTGATCACATGAGTGTAGAGGTCATGCCTCTGGATGTGAACTGCTTGGGGTGCTTCATTAGTCAATCAAGTCTGTGTTAGTTTATTCAGATTGATATCTTATTCCTATATCCTATTGTTTTGCAAGCAATCGTTGTGATTATCTATGTGTGTGTGGTGTGTGTATAATCCATCTGAATGGCGCCTCGTACTCCTCCCCCACTTTAGTACGTTCAGTTGGTGTCTCATGACTACTCCTTATACTAGATTCAAATCTTATCAGCAAGGCGGTCTTAGTCAACGTTGTAGCACTTTCATTCCCGCTCATCCTAGAGGATACTGATATTTGTGATCAGTTTCTAGCCTCTTATAGTAAGAGGTCTAGCCCTGTAAGAGGAATAGTTATCCAACTCACACCTAAAAGCTTGAACATAATATTAGTGAGTTTGGAAATCTTTCAATTCCCATTTTTTTAATACTAAAAAGTTGGCATCGGAATAACATGCCCATAAGTTTCTCAAAACCATATGATGTGATCTATCATTGGATAGTGCTTAAAAATGGAATCTATTATAGAGTGCTTGATTTGGAGTTATAGTGTTCAAGTTATAATAAATCCAAAAATTTGACCATGTGTCCCAAACTTATGGAAAATTACCATATTCCCCAATATGGTGTTCTTGAGCAAAGTTATGTCTTTACCCTATCAAGGAGACTCTTTCCCTATTGCTCGACAATTGTTCTTGAACGAGGATAACCTTAAGTTGTTGCAGAACCTGACACAAGATGTGTTGGACCCCCTAAGAAGGTTATTACTACCTCAAGCATCACTGTCTCCATGATCTCTAATCCTGTGTGAAAGTAGCTATGCCAATTTCTTCAAGACACGTTTATGCCTACTAAAACACCATCTAACTATCTTTCAAAGGAGTTGTTTACAAATTTCAAAATGGTGTTGAAAGGCATAACTATTGATTAGATTTCCTATCTTTTGTCAAAGATGGATCAACACTTTGTTAGAGCCACAAGGGATAATGTAACTAATGTTACATTTCGTTTTTGCCTTTCTGTCTTCTTGATATATGTTGCTCCCCCAAAGGAAGTTTCGCTAGTTGATCCACCAAGCTCCTCCCCTTACTTGTAATGTGTCTACTTGTTATCTTCAGGACACATCTTAGCAGTCCATTGGAAAGGATGTCTAGAAAACTCCACCCAGCACTCCCATGGAATGTTACGGGGTTTGCAATCTAGGACTTTCCACATCTGCCACATAGCGGAAGTATTCCTGCCATTCCCACTTAGGACCGACCTGACTTAAGGTTTTCCCTATTGGTCATTTCCTAACAGCAACTAGCATCGAACTCGAGCGAACTACTTTACGCAGAAATGCCAGGTCCGAAGCGGATTCAAGCTGCACTTGGTTCAAGGAGAATGGGAAACGAGAGGGATGCCAAGCTCAACCTCTCTGCCATAAGGCATAGTTCCATTCTGTTCCCCTAAAACATCGTAAATCGGGATCATTTATAATCTAAACTCTAGGTCAGCGCCCTTTTTCTGTTCATATCCGTTGAACGATCTTCTTGCTGTCCATCATGATTGAGAAAAGTTCCCAGCCAACCGGGACCACCCATCCGTAGGACGAACCTATGGCCACATCCTTTGCACTTTCCTTAGGTTATTTTAGTTATTTAATTACCTAACACATTTAGTTGTACATGTAACAATTAGCTTCCTTAATTAGCCCGTTAGGCACTGGTTCCTTCACATAATCATAGCACTTGACATAGAAAAGCAATGTCAAACAAGTTCATTTTCAACGAGTTATCATATTTATCTTTGAAATACATAAAGTCCAGCCCGTAGGCTTATCCACAATCCACCCGAAGGCTATTCAACAATCCACAAGGATCACTAATCCAAGATTTTGTCCGTAGACTAGTATGCGAGCCTCGAGATCCAGAGACCTCTCGTGGCAAGTTCGGTCCACCTTCCCGGTGTGGTTAACAATCCCCTTGGTTAGGGTTAGGCAGGTAGTCGGGGGTAACTGAAGCTGCCTCTCCCTTCAGGCCTTCAACCTGAAGCATTAGATATCAATTTATCCTTTAATTCTTTGAGTAAATAAAGCAAAACAGTGCTCTTAAAGCTGTTACAAGCACAAACAATTCCATTGGTCATTATTTTTGGCCAACTGCTAAGGAGTGAATCCTTCTTTCCGAATGCATCCAACACTCGATCCGGGATCAATTGCGACTTGGCAAGATTCCCTATATCCTGGGTTAGGGCCGTACCCTATTAGCCCCCGACTTGATCAATACCTTAAGTTCATATGTTATTCCAATTTATTGGTTGGTCTTTTGCTTCTAAGCAATTATCTTTACCCAAGAAAGATACTATATTAGGACGATTATTCATCCTCTTGCAAGATAACTTGCGTAAGAATCTGCCAACCTCATTTCAAGGAATTTGCCATTCCCTTGTGATCCAATCACAAGCTCATGCGACTCTACAACTTGTTGCACAAGTGCCGCATCAAACTATGGGACTATTCTATCCATCAACAGTGTCTTCTAATCACGGTGTCATGATTAGATATAACAATCCGTTCCTGATTGCATTAGGCCAACATTGTCGGTCCTAGGGTTCCGAGTTTCATCTTTTTAACAAGAGATTCTTAGGAAAAGACCCTAGATCTTTTCTTGCAAGTATGTCCTACTATTCCTACATTCGGTGAATGTGGGCAAAAATTTAGAGTATAGGAGTTTTAGTTTTTGGCAATACGTGCGACTAGGTAAATGTCTTCACCGTGCTAACCCTAGTCATATCCTTGGGATACATTGCATTGAATTAACCCTTTTCTAAACAAGTACTCCACGGTTTTAGGTGTTTAGGTTTATGCCAATTTAACCTGTCTATTCTTGAAGATAATTACGCTATCATTTCCATAACCACATGACTCATTGCATATGCGTAAGTTGATTTTCAAACCCTAACTTTTCGGTTTAAGATCAAGCATTGGTTAGGTTATAGCCTAATTCTAATTAATCATCCTATAACATGCGAACAAGATTCATGCTAAAACATGAAGCTTTTTACTAATCTCATTTCTGAATGAATTTGCCGCATGCAAAACTTACACACCCTTCCGTTAAATTAAGTTTTTATACCACTTGCCTAGTTAAATCTTCTTCATGGAGTCCTAGAAATTTCCTACGGTTGCTAATAACTTTCTTTAAGAATCATTTCAAAAAAAAAAAGATATTCAATAATGCAATATGCGGTTTATTTCTTTCATGCTTAATCGGAGTGTACTTTCATAATTCCATTTTGTAAATATGGTCATTAATCTAATTTCAATTCATTGCAATGCACAAAAACTACTTGCTAGAAATGCATATCAATCTTCAGCTCACTTTATTTTGTTTGTTTTATTGAAAATACTAATGATTGAACTCTTCCATCGTGAGCTAATTCTTTTAAATTAACCAAAGTATTTAAGACAAAAAATGCATCCTATCTCCAAAAATCATCCACGCATGATTAAATTATAATGACGTAAAATAAAACTTAGGAAGAAAAACCTGGACTTGTAGTGAGATGTCCACGTGTATGTTAGGAGAAGATCCTCCTGTGGCAGTGCCTTGTGCTTTCTTAGGAGCCATTGGGAGTTCAGCCTTTTTGCCTTGGGCGCCGAGTTATGATCTTGTCCGTCTCCTTCGTACGTGAACTCCCTTTGTGAATTGGATTTAGAAGGCCTTAAAACCGGCTAGGGGAGGAAAAATCCACAAGAAGGCTTTGAGGACTTGTGGGAAACCTCATGGGAAGGGGATTAGGTGGAATTCACACGGAAATGGGTGGAAAAATCCCGCAGGGCAGGGGGTATAAGAACCATGATGGGGCCTTTTGGGAAAGGCCCACAAGAAAATATTAAGGGGCTTTGGATTGTGGGGGTGGGGTAAACCCATGAGGAGGGTTTTATGTCCCGAAGGAGGGGGATTTATCAACCCACTTTGAAAGGCCTTTTTAAGACCCACATGAAATAGGGGATTTTGTGTGGGAAGGGGAAAAGGGGCTTAAAGAGCCCTTAGAAGGGAATTTTGTATGGGGGAGGGAAAAGGGCTTAAGGATACCACATGAAGACCCTTCAAGGAAAATTTGGGGGGAAATGGGGGCTTATAGAGCCCCCCCCTTAGAAACT